>NC_136110.1:22089101-26889101 GCF_965212315.1 Lampetra planeri
TCAGATGCGCGCTTCCGCGGCGGTCTGGAACGCTCTCCCTTCCGATGTTGGGGAAGCCACTGGGGCTATGCACTTTGACGTTTTCATTGAAAACTCAAATGTTTGTAATTGCGTTTGTGCGTGCGTTGGTCTGTTGTCCTTTTCCCCGCAACTCCGATGAGCACGGTTGGTCACGTAAGGTGCGAAAGAAGTCCAACGCACGTGCGTGCACGCGAACGCAGGTGACTGAAACCCCCACGGTACGATGCCACCGGGGGTAGCGTGCTTTGTCAGGTGGGGCACGGATACAGCGAACGGTGGTTCGGAGTAACAGTGGCACTCTTTGTTCAAATCAAGAGCAATCACTGCCGTGTCTGGACCACGATTGCAATGGCATCTCAATTAGATGACTGGCATGGGCCAATTACCTTACGGTAGCACAGTGCGTTCGCGTGATTAGAGCGAGCGCGCGCGTGTGTGTGTGTGTGTGCCGGTGTGTGTCTGTGATTGCGTCTGAGAGTGTTTGTGTGTACAATGTTTGCGTGTATGTGTGTAGCAGTGGCCTTCATAGGTGCTCGCTAACAGCACTTGCCCCAACAGTCTGTTAAGGCTATAGGGGGTGGGTGTGGGGGGGGGGCACTTTATCTTTGTGCACGCAGCTGTCTATGTCAAAAATACGGCGGCCGATTCCACGGCAACGGAATTACGCGACACGGAACGTGACAATCGCACGCTTAATTGAAAACTAATTTAATTTTACTTAGAAATATTGTTCACGTGTGTTCAGTTTGCCGTCCTTCCCACGCACCTCCGATGAGCGCGCGGCGCGAAAGAGGTTCAGCGCACACACACACACGCACAGAGAAACGTAAGAGTTCCTTTGGGCTGTTCACGTCTTCTCCACGTTCTCCGATAGAGCGTGTCGGTGCGATACGTTGACACTTCCCATTGTCACCGCCGCCTTCAACGCAATATGGTACCGCGCGCGGTGTGTGTGTGTGTGTTGCGTGTAATTCCTTTACCGTGGATTTATCACATTCACATTTTTACGCGCTGATTTTTTTCCCCTTCCCCTTTCATACTATTGAAGGACGAGAAGAGGAGATTCGCAAAAGGAGTGGTGGTGGGGTGGCGGCGGGGGGGTAGGAAGGGAGGGCTTTGGGTGGGCGGCGGGGGAGGTGGTAGTTGGTTGGGTCGGAGTGCCTGCCTGGCTCGGTTGTCGCGTCATTTAGCCGGCTCTGGTTGCGAGCTATAAAAGGGGGACCAACCACACCACTGAGAGAGCGCGCGCGCGACAACCCCGGCCGCAAACGACCGCGGTCCCGTGGAGTCTCAGGAGCACGCACGGAAGAGGCGTGTGAGCTCAGCCTCGACACCTCGTTGCGACGCCTCTCTGCTGCAGGGAGGGCTGCGAGCGAATCCACGAGCGAGGAGAGTCCAGCGAAACGCGTGAGCAGTGGGCACAGGGACACAGGGACAGGAACGGTCTCCTCTTCATTGTGGCATTTCCTCGAAGAAACGATGCTCCGGAAAAAAATTAACAAAATAAAAGTTATTTCTTTTTCCATGACACAACGTGTGTTTTTTTTTATGTTGCCGAACGACAATGGGTGATGCACGTGCAGTGTGTTTTTTTTAATTCTTATTTTCAGCCCGGGACACACTGCTGTCTGTGATGCGAGCACAGTGAATTTACGAATAAAACAAAAAGGCAGCCTGCTTTGCTGTTAAGTCCATGGATGTGTGCCTGCTATGCCGTTGAAATGGAAATATGCATGCAAATGTACTCTCGATTGCACGCGCGTGTATTCTACATCATGCTTGTTTATAATATTTGATATTATTTATGAATGTGAAATATTCCTTATTTACTGTAGTATTATTATTGTTATCGCGAGTGGGCAACGTTGTGAATGAGAAATTGTTCCTACAATTGGAAGCTTGTAGTTTCAAATCTTGGCCAGAGTGATCTCAACCGGTCGTCTCTCCACGGTCGAAAACAAGGGCAAGTCAACCGTGGTCACCCTTTAGAAATACTGGGCCCTGCCATAAGAATGTGGGATTTCAACAACTGGCTAGGGCTCCCCACTAATAAAATAATACGTAAATTTAGTATAAATACATATTCGCTCTATATTCTTGGGTCTTTCGGTAAAGTCACGTAGATAGGTTAAAAAAAAAATCTACGTGACTTTACCGAAAGACCCAAAAATATGAATTCCTGCAGTCACGAAAGTTTTAAGTCAATATTCATATTCGCTCTACTTTCCAAGGATGACTGAATCCACAGGCGAACGTCGCTTTAATTTGAAACCAATTCACGGTGGGGTGAGTTTGCCGTCTCTAAGATCGAGCACTGAGACAAAACGTTGCGTCTGTATCCGACCCAGAAAGCGATTCGTTGTTCTTGTATTTCCCGCGACCATTCATCCGTTTCGTTCAAATCGTTTCATCCGCTCGTTCACTCGTTTGTTGCTTTGCCCAGGCAGCGTTCGCGGAGGGGAAAGCACCACGATGCACACCCAGCGAGCCGTGATCCTGCTGCTGCTGCTAGTGGCGTGCTTGCCATGCGCGGTTCACAGCCGCCCCGGGGCTCCGGGTCTTCCCTGGCACCTCCATCATGGACGCACCCCGCTCTTCCTGCCCACGCCGAACCAGCAGCCATCGTCCTCCTCTTCCACCCACTCCTCGTCATCGTCGTCCTTTCCCCAAGAGCTGGCGGCCGTGCTGGTGGCGCTAAGCATGGCCAGCAGGGATGCCCGCGCTGTCCGGCCGGCGTCCGAGTGGCTCTCCTCATCGCCGTCAGAGGTGGAAGAGGTGGACGAGGCGGCAAAGCGCGACGAGGGGGAGATGACGAGAAGGAGAGAAATGAGGGCGGAGGAACCGCCGCTGTCCTTGGACCTCACCTTTCACATTCTTCGCGAGATGCTGCAGATGGCCAGGGTCGAGAAGATGTCGAATCAGGCGGACTTCAACCGCAAGATGATGGAAAACGTCGGCAAGTAGCGGCGGGGCTGCTGGATCAAATGTCTCTCTCTCTCACTCACCACCATCGCACCTCTTACCCACTCTCACTTGTAGGCTTCTGATGTGCACCTTCTCCCTCCACGTCGGCCACCGTTGTGTTTGTGATCTTGACATCGGGTTACCCGGTAGCATCGGTTTTAAAAAGTGGCCATTGCCTGCTGATGAGAATGAGTGATGTTGAAAGCAGTCCAGGGTTTGTCTTGTTTGAACAAACTCTGCTTGATTTGACACACACCCAGTGGGTGATCCGTCGAATGCTATTTGATTTCACCGATTAAATGTAACCCATTTACAGTCTATTGATTTAATTTATCTCGTGTAGATGTACATTTACATGACAGCTTAAGTAAAAGATAAATATGTACTTATATTGATTTTAATGACACTAGTAACGATTATAATTACGATGATAAGTTTCAGCCCTTCGCTACGCTGGTCGGTCCGTGTTGGTTAATGGGAGCTCAAGAACCGTTCGAATTACCGTTTGCTACTGATGTTAGCCGTGAACGACAATCATACTCGGGTCTCCGGGCTCATAGTGCAGTGCGCTAACCACTGTGCCACCACTCCACCCCACCGTTCAACACGTACATCACTCGATATACGCTTTCCCTTCTCATTATCTGTATCTTTCAATTGTGTATGCACGTGTAAAGTAACATAATAAGCATTGACCCAAACAAAACTTTAACGTGAGTATTCAGTAAAAGTTCATTATAATAACAAAGGATAATCATGGCCATTCGAGTTTAGAATATGTATTTATACTGGAGGAATCCGATGAGCTATTAAGCTCTTTTTCACAGATGTCCAGTTAAATTTCGATTTAAAGCTTTCGTGACTGCAGGGATTCATATTCTTGGTTCTTTCGGTAAAGTCACGTAGAAGGAAAAAAATAATATAAATATTAAACAAAAAAAATTCTCACGACGTTTCGACTGCAACACAAGCAATCATCATCAGGTGTGAAATCCACAGCAAGAAAATTTGAAAAAAGAGGCGTTTATTTTTTGAATATTTATATTATTTAATTTTTTTCCTTCTACGTGACTTTACCGAAAGAACAAAGAACATAGATATCCAGTTGTACAGATGTCCAGTAGGGTTATATGAACGGTAATTAACATTATTCTGTGTTACCTGAAAAGCACTTTAAAAAAACATACTGGTGGCATGATGCCGTACTGCCCTATGGTGTACTGGTTTGTATTAATCACACGTCTAATGAGGTTTCAATGCACATATGATGTGATCGATATATTAATGTGTGTCTACAATTCGCTTAAATACCTACCAGAATTGTGCATGTGTACGTGTGTAACGAGTTGACTTGTGAAAGATGCCCTTTCCTGGCCCACGGGACGTTATATTTGGCATCGTTAGCCCTGCAGTGCAGTCTTGTACATCCCCATGTATCTACACTCAAGATGGGGCAATGTCACCCTGTATCACGTTCCCAGGTTGTGATCCACGTCAGTGCGTAGGACCGTATGCCACTTTAGAGTTGCGTTATCCAATGTGCCTAAACGTTCGGTGAGCTGTCAGTACAATAAACTGTGTTCTTGTGCCACTTGAAGGCGTGCAAAACTGTGAATGGGTGCGTTGAGACGTTTGCTCCATAGTTATGATTTTATTTCACTTCGCCCGGTCTTCTTCATTGCGAAGCTCGCGGGTCAGTGGTGGGCCTCTGGTGGCCTTTAGTGCGACCCCTGACGTGCGGCTCCCGACAAGAAACAAAAAGTGACACCCCCCCCCATCAAACTCCCAATGGTTCCAAATGTGTGGCGGCCCCTTACACTGATGATGTTTTATCGGCGAAAGTGGCCGCCCCCTCTGAAAATCCGTGAGGAACACCGCCGTAAGACAACCACTGTTGGCTTCCACAACGAAGCCAACCCGAGATTCTTGTCGTCAAAAGGACAAGTCGTCAACGGCGGAAAGACGATGGGCCGAGTCGACTTAGCGAAGAGCGCTGCCTTAGACAAGTCGCTTGGTGACTCGGCTGCGTTGGCAAGCGGTGCAAAAGGTCGATCAACAAAAAAGTTAAATGCAACACATCCGTCAATTATGACGCTGTGCAGGCCCGAAAAAGGAACACACGTACTCGGCGACGTTTCGGGCAATGACCCTTCTACATAGCACATCGGCCAGGAGAGACGGCGTGGATGGTAAGAGTAGGGGACTGCGCTTTACACCGTGGTGCCTGATGATAATTACATTTGAAAAAACTTAAAACTGTTCGTCAGAAAACATTAAAAAAATGTATTTCGCATCTGGCCCTATGGGGTAAAGTAAAGTAAGGAACAAAACAGGAGAATTTCTCCACAGATCTGGCTGTCGCCTGATGATGCTAGTTGTAATTACAGGCGAAACCTCGTACTCAGATTGTAAATGTGGTGGATTTGCTCTCCAACACACCGTTGTGCTGTACTAGTGACGAATTGTTGGGGTAAGCGCTGTTAGCGAGTACCACCTATGAAGGCCGGCACGGAACACGAGGGGTTGGGGTGGTGATATTTACACACCGCTCCGGGTACTCGGTTGAGGCTGAATTGACCTAGGGGAGGTCCATGACCAGTTTATATAACCGTCACTGGTGTTGATGGTGGCCGTGAGCGGGAATCGAACTCGGGTCTCTGGCGGGTTTGTCGCGCAGTGCTGCGTGCCCTGAGCACTGCACCACCTGTTGTATAAAAAAAAATGCATATTAAAAGTGACATTAGCGATTTTTTTAATATAATAGTTGTTTTTAGACTATGCAAACTAATTAGAATTTGAATGAGAAGTCAACAACAGGCTTGATGGGCCATAATAGAGTTTTTTTTGGGTTAAATCGCGTAAATATATCAGTGTGTTGTTAAAACCCACCACCACCGACACAGCCAACTAGTAGAACATGACAATTCGTCACTAGTGCAGCACACCGGTGTGTTGGAGAGCCAAGCCACAACATTTACAATCTGAGTACCCTGGACAGCCCTTCACACCCTCGACGTCTTCCGCCTGGCCGTCCTCTGCTTTTTCGGGCCCAAAGGAAAGTCGTGACACAGCCGATACAGTCACTTCACGCATCCTCTTCTCAGATCATATCGGGCTCACACACCGCCACTTCTTGTCGTGTCGTAGCGCATGAAAGTCGAACTTTGGCGGGTGTCGGATGGCCGCAGGGTGCGGGGCAGTGAACCGCGTTAAAGCAACGTATTGTGGCGGCGGCGGCGGCGGGATCGCCCGCGGTTGTAGGGTTGGTGCAAGGTGCCGAGTTGTGGTTGTCTTCGTCTGTGGGTAGGCCTGGGCTTTGTTGGGACAGAAATCAGCTACAATACGTATCGGGGACATTTAGCTGGAGGATGCCTCCCTCCTAGAAATGCGGCGGTGCATCGGAGCGACATATGGTAGGAAAAGACCAGCAGGTATGGCCCTCGTGGTCCTCCTTGATGGCCTGCTGATGAAGTGGGGCGTGGAGATGCAGCGTTACTGCATCGTCATACCGACTGCTCTGCGGGGCAGGATTATGCGGGCTGTCCATGCGCGATCGATGCACCTCGGGGTGCATAAAACTCTATTGACCCTGAAGCGCGACTTTTTTTGGTCCAGAATGTCGGAGGATGTCCGTAACATGCTGAAGGGATGTGTTGAGTGTGCTCGTCGCAAGCCCCCGCCAAGGCAGGCCCGGCCGACGTTGCAGTCCATCGAGGTGTCCCGGGTTAATGAGCTCGTTGCCCTCGACATTCTCGGACCACTTCCAAGGGGAAGTACCTGTCCCAGTGGCCAGTGGCATGGCCCTTGCTGGATCAGTCGGACGCGTCCATTACGGACACCTTCCTACACGGATATGTTTTGGACAAAGGAGCCCCGGAGAAACTCCTTACCGGCCAGGGTCTCTCTTCTAATTTATTGAAAAAGGTGAGTGACTCCCTCGGTACTAAAAAGATCCAGACGTCACCCTACCAACCCCAGACTGACGGGATGGTAGAGTGCTTGCACAGGACTCTCACATCCATGCTCTGCCAACAGATCAACAAGGCGCAGTCTGATTGGGACTTGCATGTTCCGGGTGTTCTCGCTGCGTATAGGATGGCCCCTCACGCCTCCACCGGGTTCTCTCCATTTTTCCTCATGTATGGGAGGGATTGCGACCCCCCCCCATGGAGGCTCAGTTAGACATGAAACCAGCCAGAAAGAAGGTTGAGATGCCTACACCCATGTACCTTACCGTTAGCGATTTACAGAAGCTCGGGAGGCATCGTGGGGAAATTCGGCCAAACAGGAGGCCGCAAATGAAAAGTTGGTGGGGCTTCGGGAATCCGGAAACTCATGGAAACCTGGGGACAAGGCATGGCGGCATTGCCCCCAGGTGCCCCTAGGTACGTCCCCCAAATTACATAAGCAATGGCAGGGCCGGGTTGAGGTGGTTGAGGTCAAGAGGCCGCAGTGCGTGCAGTTCCAGGTTGGTCGCAGACGTTGGTACGTGCACCCGTCACGTCTGAAACTCTATTTTCCACCTTGTGAGGTCGTTTCATTAATTGCGCCTCAGCGGAATTCTATTCTTCTGCCCACAGGAGTCCAGCGCCTGGCAACAAAGACAAAGACAAAGATCCCCCACATAGCCTGAACAGACTGTAGGGGCAAGTGCTGTTAGCGAGCACCTATAAAGGCCAGAATGGTACACGAGGGGGTGGGTGGCCAGCGCCACGCCCAACTGCCTTTGTCTCCCCAATGTCGATGCTTACACACCGCACCAGGCACTCATTTGAGGCTGAGTCGACCTAGGAGAAGCCCAGGACCAGTTCAAATAATCGTCACTTGTGTTGGCCATGAGCGGGAATCGAACATGGGTCACCAGGTTCGTAGCGCAGAGCGCTAACCACTACACTACAATGCGTTACGCTTTCACATGCGCGGGTCACATGACAGATTTGAAGTCACAGCTCACTTGCCGTGCAAAAATATATGCATTATTGAGCTCCCCCCCCAAAAAAAAACACAAAAGTGTATTTTTATAATTTTTGCATGGTGTACAGTCTGGAAAGTACCCACATGGCAAATTTTAAGTTTGTTGTATGTCGGGAAGTACGCAAAACATTTTGAACAGACACACATAATCACAACTTTGCCTTTGATATATATGGAGAAGTCAAAATTGTGTGTAGGTTTGTGTATGGTCGCGCGCTTGGCTCTCCAACGGTGGGGTTAACGCAAAACAAATAGCCAGGTACCATGCCGTAAGCCCCGCGGTGAGCAGGCACTATTCCTTTTTCACATCCGTCAACTTTAAATTAGTTTAATTAGCCATTTAGTGCGATTTGTGTGCACTTCCATTTTTGTATTTATTCATGACGCGTGCCTGACCATACCAACTCACGCGCCTTTGGTGGGGGAGACGGCTCATGCCAAGTTGCACGCTGGTAGTGAGGGGAACATTTTATTGCGTATTAAAAATGCTATAAAAATACACTAAACGCTCAGGTAAACTCTTCACTGCGTGATGTCCCCCCCACCCGATGCGTGCAGTGATTACTACTATACATTTGCTAGATGCTACCACTATAGGCCGTAGATATTACTGCAAAGCGGCCGAGGAGATCGTGGCTGGGGGGGGGGCAGGGGTAGCAGCCCAACCCCAGCCTGCCAAGGTGCCACCTTGGCCGGCTGGACAATCTAGGCGAGGCCTGCACGGGACTAGGCCTCACCACGCCACTCTGAAAGGTGAGTACTTTGTGCTATACAGTCGATAAATACTGCTATCGAGTCAGCATGTACTACTGTAGTGATAGCAGGTACCACCACAGTCAGTATGCACTGCTGTAATCATAGCAGGTACCACCACAGTATGCACTGCTGCAGTGAAAACAGGTACCATCCAAGTCAGTTACCACTGCAGTTACATTTTTAAGAGTAGTTTTGAAATATTTTTAAAACCCGGGCAACGCCGGGTACTTCCCGCTAGTTCTTAATAAACATACAGAAGACAAGACGGCGTCTCTGAGAGCTACATTACACATGCAGAGGACATGCATTTTGAGAAATACTTTCGGCAAAGGCGACGTCTCACTTAAACTGCACGCCGGTCTGGGCAATTCATCGTTAATCGGCTTGCAAGAGACACACGGCTTAATAAACGCAATTTAGAAGTTGAGTTTTAATGAATTTCAAGCGATGTGTCCAGTGAATAAACAAACAAAATGCTGTGTGAAGTGTGACATCACTTCATGCTGAAGAAATTGCAGAATTTTAAACACCACAATAAACGATACAGTACATATAGACTGTATATGTCAGGGGTCGGCAACCTGCGGCTCCGGAGCCGCATGCGGCTCTTTTGAACCTTGACCGCGGCTCCGGGGCGGATGCTAGCGAGGGGAGGAGGCGCACTGTGACACCTGCTCTGGCGTTGCCGCTGCTGACAGGTCGCCGCTCAGCTCCACACTGCCCGCCCGGTGACAGGCAATAACGTTGCCGTTGCTTTGTCACATGTTTGGAAGAAGTAAAAACCTTCCTGGGCAGCAAAGAGCTCACCTTTGCTGAGCTGGAACAGCCAGAGTGGCTGGAAAAATTACATTTTATGGTAGACATGACAGCACATCTAAACACGCTAAATACAACCCTTCAGGGGAAAGGAGGCACAGCCCTGCACATGCTGGAGGAGGTTTTGGCATTCGAGCGCAAGTTGACAGTGTTTGTCAAAGATTTACAGAGAGGTACACTGTCTCACTTTCCCTCTTTGAGAGAGTTCAAACAAAGTCATGATACGATAAATTTGGAATATTTCAAGTCTGCAATCACCACAATGCAAAGTTCGTTTGGGAAACGATTCTGTGAGTTCAGAGAGGAAAAAACGACATTATCCTTCCCTGTCACTCCCCTGGCGATCGATCCATCCCTATTGAATATGACTGCATTTGCAGGTGTAAGTCAACCTGATCTTGAGATGGAACTGGCCGATATAGCCGACAAAGATATATGGGTGTCCAAGTTCAAATGCTTGACCGCTACTCTTGAGGATGTTGCCCGTCAGAAGGCCATTCTGGCTCAGAATCATAAATGGAGTGATATTGAAAACCTTCCCAAACAGGACAAACTTGTATTCGAAACATGGAATGCCATCCCCAACACTTATATAAACATGAAAAAGTATGCATTTGGAGTCCTGTCGATCTTCGGCTCCACATATGTATGTGAGCAGGTCTTCTCCAACATGAACTATATTAAAAACAAACATCGATCACGCCTCACAGATGACAGCTTGCAAGCCTGTGTGAAAATGAAGGTGACGTCTTACAGCCCTGATGTGCAGACACTGTGCACTGAGGTTCAGGAGCAAAAATCCCATTAACCAGGTAATTTAGCTATTAATTTGCAAAAATATATTTTACATTGTTAAGTGAAAAAGTCCTTTTTTTATTCAGATTGACAGCTGACTGCACGATCCTGTATATAGCAATAAGGTAAGAAACAATATATGCAGTGTTATATTTGTTTTAATAGTTGCAATGGTTTTGCGGCTCCCAGTTTATTTTTTCCTTCGGAAACGGGTCCAAGTGGCTCTTTATGTCTTAAAGGTTGCAGACCCCTGGTATATGTGTACTGGGATGGGTAACGCCCACCTCATTAAAGACGATTGTCCAGAGATGAAGAGTAGGACAATTCATAATAAAGGTGTTTATGGGTCAGATCGCGTACATATAAATACGTCTTCTACACAATTCTGGCAAATCGCAAAAAAATTGTGATTAAGCTGGTTGAAATCACCAGCGAAACGTCGTACTCAAATTGTAAATGTTGTGGCTTTGCTCTCCAACGCACCGGTGTGCTGAAGTAGTAACTAATTGGCACGCTTTGTTCACGTGACAAATATTACTAATTGGCTGTGTCAGGCGGTGATGGGTTAACGACATATTTATATGTACACGATCTAATAACAAAAAAAATACCTTTATGATGAGTAGGTCAAATAACCTCTACAGCGGCTCTCTAGAGCACCTTCTAATGAACGCCCTTCTGTCAACAGTGGCGTTCGCAAGCAATTGCAGGGCTGCACCTTTATAAGGGGGTGATCGGGGTGGCTCAAGATGCTTATCATGGCCATGTTGGAGCGCGTGGGGGGGGGGCGGGGGTGAGCCAGCACCACCGAGGGTTCCGGTGCTGAATCTTCCTTTCAGCTGCACCGCGGTGGTTATCGCCGCTGCTGCTCAGCGTAGCCGCGGTGCAGCGGAGACATCCAACGACGGAGCGCAAGGGCCGGTCTTGAATTGGCTTCAACAAAATCCGGCGGACAGCGATGACGCCCGATGCGGCTCGAGTGACGCGCGGTGCTCCGCGGTTGAGGAGTGAAAGGGGATCGCGGTGGTGGTGGACGGATAGAGGCCGATTGAAGCACAGCGAGTAGTTCTGTGGTGGGTTTCCACCTGTCCAGGTTTCTCGGGGGGGGGGGGCGGTCGTCCTGTTTGTTGAGGTGGCAGATTCCACCGTGGGATATCTGTATCTGTGAAATCTCTCATCCGAGGAAATCGTACATGCTGCGAAGGACAACAGACTAAACAGAGGTTATTTTTGTGCGTTGGGTTTGTTGTTGTGCTTGCCCCCACACCTCCGATTGGCACGGTTGGCTACGTACGGTGCGAAAGAAGTTCAACACATAAATAGTGTCTTTAATTTTGAATTCATGAAGGAGATGTGCGCGGTGGTCTGTTGATGTTCTGATGCGGCTGGTGGTTCCACCCAGTCGACGATGTCAAAGCCAGGAGGTGCGGTCTTTGGCTCTCGAACGAGCCGTCTATTCTGGACATCTCGCAACTCCGATTTGCACGGTTGGCTACTACGTACGGTGGGAAAGAAGTTCAACGTACGTGCGCACGCATATTTTTTACCTGGGCCGATCGAAGTCCTCGTGTTTGTCAGTTGCGCGATGATAACAATTAGCACGCCATTCAAGACCTCGCATTTACACGAAGTTTTCCCCCTTTCCTCGTACGGCGAGATATTCAGACTCCCATGAGACGCTCATTTCACCTGCTGCACCTTCTTCGCATCTGCCTCTGATGTGACGAAATGCTCAAACAGCAATAATGGAACATGACTCGAGTATTAAGACTTGTGATGGCATAGTTTTATTTCAGCTGCAGCACATAAACACGCACGGAAGAAAAAACCCACACAAATTACTTGATCACAATAGGCAGAAGCAACTACGTCAACAATTTGGAAACTCGTTATTATAATGAATTTGACGTGTTTTTGCATGACGAATCGTAACACAGTGATGAAATCTGGCTATTATTAATACCCAATTATTTTTGCTCTTTATTTTTTTACATGGATCTCATTGCTTTACATTTCAAGGCACTTTCTTGTACCTCCGACTCTTCCATTCAACTCTTAAAATAGATTCCACAATTTTCCTCTTTTTATCTCTCCGACACATCGTTCTCGTCACCTCGTCACGCTCGGAATAATACAATTAAATCATCCCTCCTCTTAACCAGTAGTCTACATCCGACTCAAGCTGGGGGTCTGCCAAACTGTGATGACCAGGGCGACATTTCAGCTGGAACTATCCACAGCTCAACTCCGGGGTGGGGTGGAGGGGGTCGGAACGGGGGTCCAGACGGTTTGGGGGCTTTAGGGGGGTTGCCACGGTGGCCAAGATGTCAACTGCCTCGCCTGGTATACAGGAGTTCGTGAGTTCGATCTCGACCCTGACGCCTGCTGCTGTATATAAGAACTATGTATATTAGGAGTTTGCGTGTCTCTCTCGGTCATGGTCGCGTGGATTTTTCTCCGGTACCCCCAGTTTCCCCACCCCCCTCCACATTTAGAAACAACACGCGTTTAGATCATTTGACTTATATAAATGTCCACGTAACAAGCCACTTCGTTGAGCTATCGTTTGTGATAGCCAGGTCACTTCTGCAAAAAAATAACTAGATAGCTCAGAGGGCCTTACAATGATAAAAAAATAAAATATCGTTTCATAGTTTAGCCTCCAGAAATCATGCCATGAGAAATGAAGCCCGTGAGTGATGACCAAAGTCAATCACGTGGCACGCTTCTTGACAAGTGTCGTGAGCACGAAGCGACGGCCCCGCAGTTCCCTTCACTCGTGCAACTTGCGCGGGACCCCTCGCAGATTCGCTTCGTGCAGCACAGCACTGAACGAGCCCGGCATGTCTCTACACGTTTGGAGAAGAAGAACTCTGGATGGAAGATTACGTTGTGTTTGGAATATTTTAAGCGACATATGGTTGTTGTTGCTGTTGTTAGCCGTTTCGTGTTTAATATTATTAGGATAATAATGTCCAGCTATCGCCAATCTATCGCTGGATGAAGGCCTCCGTCATGCTGTGTCAGTTGATTGACACACGCAGGTCCGTGTGCGTTTGTGTTTTTAACGCCTAATAAGAAAAAAACATGTTCTGAATGGGAATTAGCAGGGGAAATACAACTTATCTAAACACGGCACTCAAATACATGATAAACATATCACTCCGGCACGATTCATCGGCGATCACATAAGACTGATGTTAAGTTGTCAGCAGTGTTTAGCTGTGACTGTTTGTTGCACTTTTCAGGACCCATCTCGACATGTTATAATACAATCCAACTCCAAGATGCTGGATTATTTATTTATTGAGCAAGCTTGTGAGAATTTGGGAAAAGAGTCTACGGAAGGGAATTCCAAAGAGCAGTTCGAGGGAAGAAGCTGAAAGACAAGCTTTGTGACCTGCAGTGTGGTGAGTGGACGAGTTTTTGTGGCCTGCAGTGTGGTGAGTGGGTTAATGGGTGAGTTGTTGTGACCTGCAGTGTGGTGAGTGAGTAAGTTGTTGTGACCTACAGTGTGGCGAGAGAGTGGGTGAGTTGTTGTGACCTGCAGTGTGGTGAGTGGGTGAGTTTCTGTGACCTGCAGTGTGGTGAGTGGGTGAGTTGTTGTGACCTGCAGTGTGGTGAGTGGATAAGTTGGTGACTTGCAGTTTGCTGGTTGAACACAAAACGGTGGCGAGGAATCAATGCGTGAAGTTCATGGGAACTGTGACCATGGCAGTATCGATAGTAGAGTGACAAGGAGGCGACTACTGCCGGTAAACGGGTGACTTTAGTCAATCAGCGAGTGCTGAATCATCAATCAAACCGACTTCTTCACAGGTGTGCGCTACTACACATGGTTACACTTAACATGTTCGAATGTATTTGCCCAAACAAGCAAATGGGGCAGTACTTATCTCCATTGCCAACCTCGAGCCAATGGTGGAAATTCCACATCCCCATGGCAGGGGGACAGACATTTGGTATGAATGACCACTGTTGACTTTCTACAGAGTTGTGTTACTTTTATTTGAGCCTGGAAAGTTATCAACCAAATCGCATTCTGAATATAGGGTGCAATAACATAGGATTTTTTTGGATGTGCCAATACCTTGTAATCTAGTGGTAGTTCCTTTACTCCGATAGTTCATGCTCTAAGTCAGCCTAGCAGTGTTCCAGAACATATCGGGTGAGAATTGAAGCCATCGACCCTGTGTAGTGTAACACAAGCAAAGGGCGTCGTATGTAATAATTTACATCGACATGCTGTTGCCATTCGGGTTAACAGCTGTACAGACTTGACAGTCTGGCAAGTGGTTGTGTCGTTTGGCCGGATTTTATTTTGCACCGAGATCTGGTGACATCGTATAGAACCTCATTGCAGTAAATTGCAACAGTTTTGACGATGGACGTTGGCCGACTGAGAGCTGTGTCTGGGTTTGGTCTACTGTGTAAAAGTTGGCGACCCTGGTTACCGTCAACGCAGATTATCATCACGTGCACATTTCTACACCACCATTATCCAAGGCCAAACATTCATTGTGCTCTGCATGAAATCCAAAGTTGAAGCTGAAACTTCGGTGGGCCATTTGTAAAGACTTCCCCCCCCCCAGTGGATCAACACATTGCCAAGCAGATATGATAACAAAACGGTTAAACACGAACTCTAAAATCAAAAGCAGGATGAGGTGATTGACGTTCGGCGTCCAAGGCTCTTGTGACAATGGCGGCTCCTTTGACGTCACATTTTAATTCCCTTGCATTTTCCTTGGCAGCTTTCTTCACTTCAAAACTCAAACTCGGACATATCTACACCTGGCGAAGAGAACACAGGAGCACTGCGATCAAACGTTTCGTCAGCGGCACACCTTGCAGCAACAAAGATATCAATATGAAGACAAATTCAAGGCTGCAGTAGCAGCGTTACTGGCACCGCGATTCGGAGCGGAATTCTCAGGGAAAGTGCTAACATCGGCAGCTCATTACAGCCTCGCTCGACAATACTTTAGGACGACTAAAGTGGCGGATGGGGTGATGAATAATCCACACGCTCCAGTAATAACAGCCTAACTTGAAATTCAATTCAATGCAGTATGGGCCGCAAATAAGCAAACCGCCTGGGAGCAAGGACAGCTGTGCTTGTATCTGAAGTTGCCCTTTGCCATCTGCCCCCAGCATGTCAGCATGTGTTGCTTATACAGTGTCAGAACTGCGCTTATTTGATCGATTGCAAGTGATGCAGTAGCGTGGCTGGACACGGTGAGACCCAGGTGAGACTTAACTGCCAAATGAACCGTAAGCGCGGATAGAATGCCCCCGAGTGTAACCGATGTATAAGTGGGCAGACTTGACAGTGTTCATGGGGAGCCCTACGCTTCTTTACACAGCTCTGATGGAGAACCACCTTCCTGTTAGACGCATTCCCATACTGGAACAAGCTGTTCCTGGGATCTAATATGAGGAGTGGGAGCAGGCCAATGAAGGTAATTTTTTCTCAGAGACTACCTTTCACCATACTTCCCGGCGTCTCTCTAAAATTTCCGAGTAAAGGTCAGTCTGTGGTGCATCGTTCACCTATGGTTAGTGGAATGAAAATGGTAATGGAATTTTGTTAGGCGGCGTCCTTATGCGATGAGCTAACCTCTCGGTTTTCAGCACCTGAGGTCAAACCTGATACGAGTTTTTAATTGGGCCCTGTCACTGAGATGGAGGCTGCTCAGTCTGCTCTGCCGGAAGGGGCTGCTGGCTTAAAAACCAGGAGCCACATCAACACATGATGTAGCAAACCGGGTTCATGGAAACAAGGCACAAGGGGCCAGTGGTACGTGAATTAATGGGGTATGGGCCCTCTCATAACCCATTAAAATACGTCCTATCACCGGTAAATGTGCTGGCTTGAATGTGGTCATCTGCATACAGCCTTATTTAATTCCACTGCTGGCTGAATGCCTTCCCACGCCATGTCGGGTCATAGGGCTTTATTTGGCCATTCTTCACTAAACTGGACAGCGCGTGCTGGTGTAGGGGATAACCGTGGCTGGCTCAAATACCACTCGCTACTGATGTTAGCCGTGGCCGCGAGTTGAACTCAGGTTAGCGGGTTACAAGAGAGCAGTGCGCTAACCACTGCGGCACCGCTCCACCCCTGATAACCAGCGCCTTAATTGCCATTCGTTTTTTTACAATATCTAAATTTTCAATGATAATCATGCCGTGATAGGCCATAGTATAGTTAATGGCTGTTGTACAAAGGACAGCCACTTATTGTTGATTGGCCTGGTGAAGAAGTCAAATTGTCTCCCCGCTCAAATGATGAATAGGGGGCAGTACTCATCTCCATTTGTGGCCCTTAGAGGACTTGTACACCCCGAGCTTGTCACTGCTATTCAGTGGCCTGAAATCAAATGTATCGCTCCGGATGACCGCTGCAAAGTATGATCTTGAGTTTTTTTCATTATAGTGTGCTGATCTTTCAAGGTGCATTGAACATTTTTGATACTCCTACTGTTATGGAGTGACTCATGTTGCCAGCTATGGCTGCAAAGTTTGGTCGTACATGTTATGTAATTCCTTTATTGTTAAATTTGAATCACAGTTCCTATGATCACCGTTACATTGTTTTTATTGCTTTATTTTGGTGATTTGGAAAACGTTTTGGTTAAGCCATATTTGTTTGTTGTAGTACAGAGTTACACTGATAACTTTAATATAAATTGTCTTATGGTTGTTATTGTTTGACTTGCATCCCACTGGGATTTTTGCACACAGCGTTGATATACGGTGCTTTTTCTGGAAGACTTTGCTGTTTTTTCCTGTATTTTTCTGTTTGCGCGTAGTCACTTTATGATGTTTCTTGTTCATGTTTTTGTTTGTTGCGGTTGCACCCGAGTCAAGAGCCGAATGGCTCACAGGGCTATAACAAATACATGAACTGAACTCTGCCAGTCACGGGAATTCGACATTTATATGGAAGGGAGATAATTTTGCCACAAAACAAAAACTCAACACGTACGCGGTTGAGCTTTGTGATATTTGTGGTTGTGCACCGCTGCCAAAGCAGTACCACAATAACAGTTATCCACAGGGCAGGTGCTTTAGATTTAACACAAAACAGTATTATCATTTTACGAATTATGGAATGTATGGTGGACTAAATTACCGGCTATAAATATTGGGGCCAAATGTAATGTGGCTCCTTTTACCTTTATTCCGTGCTTGGATTTACGCAGCAGATGATGTGGGTTTACACGTAAACAGAAGTAGTGGAGATACGTGATCACACTGCCCCCATGCTTTCTCAGTAAACACGTAACGCTCGGTCAACGTTGGCACGTGTTGGATCAACGTTGGTCTAACGTTCAAAGTTTACTGGGTTGCCCATGAGCATCCTTCAGTCAGCATGAGAGGGCCTGATCGAGGTACATGGCACTTAACTCCTCATGGCTCTGGGTCGAGTACCTGGCGATGATGGTGATGGTCATGATGATGTTGATGATGGGTGGACCTATGTCCATGGGATGGCAGAGCGGGTGAGAGCCACGGCCTTCTCAACCTGAGTCCATAGCTGCAGCAGAATGAGCAGTCCAGCCATGATTGCAATGCAGAAGGCTAACTCCTGATGGCAGACGCAACAACAGCACACGGCGGCGTGAGATGGGAAGCGAGCGTGCGCGGCGCGAGCGGCGGTGCGGACGCAATGGACGCGATGAGACAAGACATTTGGGGTGGGACGGGCAGACATTCGCAAGATGCCAAGAAGGGCGCGAGACTGTAACGGTCACAATGAAATGAATTAAATGTTATGTTTCGTGGTTAGGCAAACCCTACCTTACCTACGTGTCCTGTGTGCATTTATTCTAGCGATTCTTTTGTTACGAGTGAAACCCTTTTGGGGTATTTTCTTGCGATTCAACCTGTGACTAAATGTTGTTTTTGGGTGACAGTTCCTGCATCATTAATGTCAAGGGACACCCAGTGGCTTTGGTTGAGGAGGCCATACCTTGCTAATAAGACTCTGAGAAATATAAACCGGAACGACGTCACCTCGCTTATGAAATTAAGGTGATTGGGAAAATGCCAAATTGTAAAGAGACCCGCCGGCCAATAACTTTCCTTCCTATCATGAAATAAATGCCAATGCCTCCCAAGCACCGTAGGTTTTACAATTACAATCGTTCCATGGAGGACAAAGCATTTAGAGCAAGAAGACAGTTCCTCGGCCAGGCGCTTAACTCTGCACAATGTTCACCCATCCAAGACCAACATAAACCACAGCAGACGGCAGCACCAAAGATCCCCCGTATAGCCTGAGCAGACTGTAGGAGCAAGTGCTGTTATCGAGCACCTACGAAGGCCGGCACGGCACACGAGGGGTTGGGTGGTCAGCACCACGCCCGGCCGCCTTTGTCTCCCTCGTGGCGATCTTTACATACCGCACCAGAATCAGAATATGTATCTATACTGGAGGAAAATGATGAGCTATGACGCTCTTTTTCACAGACCTCCAGGTACTCAATTGAGGCTGAGTTGACACATTCTGTGTGCCACGCGGTGGCGTAGCTACCGCCTGTGGAGGCGGTGCAACTGTCCTGGGGCCCGTGGACCACAAGGGGCCCCAGGCGTGGGGTCACGACGATTGGGGTTGGGATTCAGACAGCGGAAGGCCCATTTCAGTCCTTGCATCGGGGCTCATGCCGACCGCCCTACTAGGCCACTGAGACCCAAAGACTTACATCGTGACCCATAGGACCTGTTGTCCCACACGTAGACCGGTAGACTCACATACTCGAAAAGAGACCCCGCAGAAGTATACAGAACCGACGAAAACTAACACAGGACCCAGCGGCGTAGCCATTAAGCGTGTGCAGGCGGTGCAGCCGCGTCAGGTTCCACGTACCCGATGGACTACGAAGACACGGTTGCAAATCGGACAGGGGGAGGCCCCAGGACCCATGCGAGCCAGGCGACTACGCTACTCACTGCCACCATCCCCCCCCGCTCTCCTCTACTCGTCCAACGCGGCAACTTTCGGCGGGGGGTGGGGGGGGGGTGACGGCAAGCACTGACCTGTGGGCAGGGCCGACTCGGGGGCGCTGTCGACACGGGGCTCCGGCGGACGGGGCCGCGCGTCCCCGGGCCCCCAGGCCCTGGTCACTTGCGGCACCGGGTCCTCTGCCGCTTCCTCCTCCTCCCCGCACGACCAGAACTGAGCCTCGGGCTGCCTGTCACCCTCATGTCCCCCATGGGCGCTCCCTGCTGCCTGGCCGCCACAAATCCCATTGACATTTGCCAGGCTCTTCGGTGTGGTGGGGGGGAGAGAGGAGTCGGTCACTGCTGACGGGGGCGTCTCTCCCGTCGTTAATGAAGACAAGAGAGAGAGAGAGACAGGGAGAGCCGCCGCCCGCGCGGACTTGGCCAAGGCAATTTGCGTCACGACGCTCGCCGCTCGCTTTCGTGTCCTCTGTTTAAAAATGTGACAATCTGAAGGAGACACTTCAGAGTGACTGCCATGCCCAATGGGTTGGGGTTGGGTTGGGTTGGTGGTGTTCGTCTACATTAGTGCAACCGAGCCAGCGGTGGAGAGATTTCACATGTCCTATGCCAGGGTCTGGTTTCTGTACGCAACAACCGCTGGCGATTTAACACACGGGGGGTTACTCATTTCGTTGACCATGAAGAGAAGTGATTTAGCCGGGTCAACCATCGACTGAGATTTGAACTCCGTAAGAGATGAGTGCTGCAACGTTTAATCCCATTCGCTTGTCAGAACGTTTTGGATCGATGCTTTTATACCGGTGTGGGTGAATTGTGTCTACTCACACCTTGCAATGTGTTTACAATTATAGATTATTACCTTGAATCGCTAACTTAACTACCTTAGCTACTCTGCATTGTAGTTATTTCTATTACTTCCACATGCTCCCCATGCTTCGTTTATAATTGCTCGATTAATCATTTTTGCTTATGCAATGAGATTTGCACGTGACCCTCCCTATTTTAAACTCCGAATCTCCCTTATGCACACAAAGGCTCTTTCCTCAAATTGCTCTCACCTGGTGTCAAATGCATTATTCATTTTAAATTCCAATTACCATTGCACTTTATCTCTTGAATACACTTATAAACGGTATATTTCAGTTGTTTATGATATTTGTTGTTGTTTACACTGCATGTAACCATGTTTAAAATGTTCATGTTTGCTATTTGCATCATTTTGTTTACATTTTCGCAAATCTTTGTTTTATCAGATTTGTGTTTTAATTGATGCTGCTTTCCTTCCGCTGAAGAATTTATTTGTTCCAGGCATTTTATTCTCATGTATTCACTTCATGGATCCCTCGTGCAATAGATAATTTCATCTCAATAGGTCTCTTTCACAGGACTGATTGAATCATTCCGTCGCTGATCGATTTCTGAAATTGACATGAAGTCCTATGTGATTAATTCAGCCAGGTGAGAGGTCATTGAGATTTGGCATCACTTTGCGCGCAGGACAGATGCCCGATGACCGTGTCAGCACCCAGACAAGGACTGCTAGTGCTCCCTGCACTTACCAGAGAAGTGAGGTCATAGAAACCCAAACATCGATCTTAGATGCATCGGCAGCAACACACGGCAGCGTGCAGTGGGCTTGTGTTAAGCGTGGAATGGACCGCGATGTGGTGGTGACATGGAGTCGTGAAATGTGACATTCAATGCACTTCCATCGGGCCTTTTGATGCATTCTGTAAAATCACTTAAAACTATTTGGTATTATTTCAATCGAAAGTCGAGCAAAACATTTAGCACGTGCACTTGCGTATGTGTGCCTGCATATGAAGAGTAGTAGTGTAGCGTTTAGCGCTACGCTACAAACCCGGTGACCCGAGTTCGAGTTCCGCTCACGGCCAGTACCAGTGACGGTTATCTGAACCGGTCCTGGGCCTCCTCGAGGTCGATTCAGCCTCAAATGAGTACCTGGTGCAACGTGTGAAACCATTGCCACTAGGGAGACAAAGGCGGACGGGCGTGGTGCTGGCCACCCACCCCCCTCTGTAACGTTCTCGCCTTCATAGGTGCTTTCTAACAGCATTTGCCCAAACAGTCTTCTACGGTTATGCGGGGAATCTTTGTCTTTGTGCATGCATACATACGTGGCATATATGAAGGTTGAGCAGTGATGCACTGGATATCACACTGCTCTACGAACCCACCAACCCAAGATCAATTCCCACCAAGCCTTGGCTAACGTCAGCGGCGGATCCTGGGCTTCCCCTAGGTCAACTCAGCCTCAAATTAGTACATTGTGCAGTGTGTGTAAACATCATCACCCTGGGGAGATTATGGTAGCTGGGGATGGTGCTGGGCATGCAGCCCTCTTGTGTGCCAGCCCTCATAGGTGCTCGCAAACAACCCTTAAGCTGGTTGTGGAAATTCTACATTCCTATGGCAGGGGTGAACAGCAAATATAATTGCCACTGTATAGCGATATTCACTGGTTACGTTGGCAGTGGATGAGGACTCAGTCATTAACAATCAATGCCGCCTTACAACATAAACATTCATAGTAAATAAAGAGCAACAAGTCAATTGACCTAACATGATAATTTACGGACCAATTGTTGTTTAATGATAACATTTCTAAATTATATTCATCCTGAACAGTGCGTTCATACACAGGTTGCACACGGAATACGATAGGTACAAATGCGTGCATGTGCGAGTTTGAGGAAAGTATCTAAGCATGCACCATACATTTGATCATTTTTTTGGGTATTAGTATTCAGGGGTTAATATTTACTGTAATGTAAATCTAAAACCAATGTTGAATCATTGATCCAAACACAGTATGCATTTCAATTTTTGAACTCCACTGATGTGTCAGTCGTGGGAGTTGTTTGACCATACTTCATCAAACTGGTCAGTACGGGTTGGTGAAGTGGAAGTCCATATGAGGTGTCACTGCTGATGTTAGCCATGGGCAGGAATCAAACCCAGGATGTTGGGGTTACAGTGCAATGCGCGAACCACTTCGCCTGCTGCTCCTCCAACTCAAACACCATACTAATATGGATTTGACAAAAATGTGTTTCTTAATTAACAATCCATTCACAACTTCGTGGTTGAAGACAGGGTGATTAGACTTCTATTAACAATAAACTATGCCAGTGGTGAAGTCATTCATTCCCCCAGCAGTTGCACACACACACTACTGGGTTCGCTGTGGGTGGAAAAGTTAAACTCTGCCAAGGAACAGGTTCTTGATCCAAAAAGTTAAGTTATGCTTTTCAAAACATGGTATGTCATATCCACCTGTAGATTTTTTTACATGATTTAACATAACTTACTGTACTGCCATCATTGATTGTAACATTTGTAATGCTTTCTGGGTTGAAAGCGTTCGTGCATTCGCTGTCTGTCCGTCCGTTTGTTTGTAACAGAGAGGCCACACTAACTCTCGTTAAAATTATTCGGTACGAATAGAACTTTCGTATAAAGTCGTGTTGCTCTTGGGGGGACTCGCCCGATTGGAAATCGGTCACATTGATCATTGGGCTGCTCAAAAATGTGGAGACTCAATCCAGCAAACACATTTTACCATGACAGGCACTGTCATGGTCTGTACTCTAAAAAATATATTTCTGGGTTTAGTTAATAAGTACTGGAAAAGGAGGTCCCATGATGTAAATAAAAAGTGTTCAGATAATCCAAGCGTAGGCATGGGGTTTTCCTCCCTTGTGATGCCACCAGTGTCCAATGGCTATTGAAGAGTGACCGCTTAGACCAGTCGTTCTGAACCTTTAGTGTTTTGAAACGAGGCTGATTTACCTTCTATTTTTTTTATCTGGCCATGACTTGTACCCCCAGAAAAGGGGCATGGGCACGGTTAAGAACCACCGGCTTCCACATTCAAGCAAATCCACGATGGTACAATAAAATACTACCCCCACCCCCCCCGTCCCCGTATCGAGAAATCCAACCGAGTGGCCAATGAACCCGGGACCTGGAACGTCTCCCGTCTCTTGCTGAATTCACCGGAGGCGCTGCGTTGCCCATACCTCGGCCGTGGCTCCCAACGTCTCCTCGCGGGGGCCCTCTGGCGGCGATGGCTGCGCCTGCGTCTGTGGCTCCTCCTCTTTCTGGTCCGGCCGAGGCGACCTCCATTCTGATTGGACGTCCTGCCCGAGCTCCGCCTCTTGCTCCGCCCACTGAGCCTGCTCATTGGCCAGCCACTCGGCCTCCGCCGGGTCCTCGCCTGAGGCTTGCGCCAGCTCTGGCCCTGGTTTCAGTGGTTGCATCATCGTCGTCAAAGATTGTGTGTTTTTTTTAAAATCATCGTTATTTATTATTATTACTGTAGCACACTTTCATTGAACTTGCCCTGTCGTCTGATTATATTTTTTTCAAATCTTTGACGCTCGATATCTGCGGATCGTCTCGTGCGGCAATTCAAGATTTACTTTAAGGAACCGGTCCAGGTCCCTCTAATCCTGGGCCTCTTTGTGTTTTTCCCCCTTAATTTTTGTCATTAATACTCACACATTTCGCCCCCCCCCCCCCTATTTATATCACGAACCTCTTGTCCAGCCATAGAGGCCCGTTGTGGTTCCCTCTTAGCGCATGTCCAACAATCTTTTTCATAAAAATGAATGTCCTGAATACACAAATCCACACCGTTAAATGCTAACGCCACCAAGCTTGGCAGGTTCGCCTTTTAAAACCCCGTGGAAAACCTTAGCTACACGGTGAGTCGACATTTAGGGGGGGCCAGAGCCCCACAAACGGCACCATCCCTAACCCAGCACACGGTTAACCTGGCCCCGCACATCCAACAGTTACACAATTACCCCCTTACCCCTCTTGAAGATCATCTAAACAATTGCCTTTGATCGCATCACCCAAAAACACACCCCGGTGTGTTGATTCCAATTAATGGTCAAACTCCGTGAGCACGCCCCCTCGTCTTGCCGTGGCGAGATAACCAACGCGGCAACACTCACGCTTCAATAAAAAAACGCGTGGCACGAAAGCTTTAAATCGAAATTTTAATCGAAATTTGGCCCAGAGTGGTCAATCAGACCCTTTACTCAGCTACTGCTGTGCCTGCTGCATTGCTACCTGCAGATTACATGATGAATCGTGATTTAATCAGCGCATTTGCCTGCAATAGCACACGCTGTATTATTTCTCGCACTATTAATTGGCACTTTATATATTACTTTTGTTACGGGTCCCATGGCACAGCACAATCTTAACAGTTGCTGTCACGCCATTCACCGACTTATGAACAGTGATTGAGCCACTCTACATTCACAATAGATAACCGCAAGTACCCGGGCAAAGCTACTACTATATAGCTGTCAACCCATTTGGTTTACCCCGTATTCTTGTACAGGGAAATTGAGTTTTCAGGTCCATACGGCGTACAGCCGTTTCAATAGGGCACATTTGTTTTGTCTATTTGTTTGTGTTTCTCCATTGTGATGGGACTTTGTAGGGCGGACGTTGAAATGTATATGGGGCACGGGGTGACCAATGAGGTGTGAATTGATATGTAATAAGGTAGGCGCTGATAAGGGATTGGCAGGAATGCTACTATTGCAATTGCTAAAATAATTACGCGGTTATAATCGTAATAAATAGTATTATCATTAGCTTTGTCACGCCCGTTCAGACGTGCCGAGCGCAACATGCTTATGCTGAAGTTGAGCGAGCAGGTGAGAACCGTGATCACGATTTTGAATCAATGCCCTGATTTTATCACTATATTGATTGGCAAAATGTCCTAATAATTATCATTGTTGATATGAATGCTTTCAATTAAAAGTGCGAAATCTGTGCACGTTGAATACAAGGTCGCGATATGCACTGATGTGCATAAGCGCGCATTGTTATAGCATTCCTCAATGCAAATGAATCACTAGGGAGACAAAGGTGGTCGGGCGTGTCTTTTGATGGGGGGGGGGGGTTGTGCAACGGTTAGCGCTGTGCTACCAACCTGGCGACCGAAGTTAAATTCCCGCTCACGACCAACAGCAGTGACGATGATTATCTGAATGGGACTTGGTCGACTCAGCCTCAAATGAGTACCTGGTGCGGTGTGTAAACGTCGCCACTGGGGAGACAAAGGCTGCCCGGCGTGGCGCTGGCCACCCACCCCCTCGTGTACCGTGCCGGCCTTCATAGGTGCTCGCTAAAAGCACTTGCCCCAACAGTCTGCTGCAGGCTAAACGGGGGATCGTTGTCCTTGGGGTGTGTGTGTCTGTGTGTATGTGTCTGTGTGTGTGTTGTGGAGAGAGTGGAGAGTTTCCCATACCTGGGCAGTGTGCTTATGACCGGCTCCAGTTTATCAGCAGAGGTCTCACTCCGAATCAGTCGAGCGGCAATATCTTTTCATCGATTGCGTAACGCTGTGTGGAAGCTACCTGGTCTGTCGCTCCGCACGAAGCTTCAGGTCTTCTCGGCCACGGTCATTCTCTCCCTTCTCTACGCTTGCGAAACGTGGACCCCCCTAGTGGAGCATCTTCGCCGGTTGGAAACATTTAGGCTGGCCTGCCTACGATCCATCCTGGGTTTAACCAGGCTGGATTGTGTGAGGAGCTCACAAGTCCTTGAAAGATCTGGGCAAAGTCCCATCAGTGAGCTCCTCCGGCAGGCAAGGCTGCGTTGGCTGGGTCATGTAGCCCGCATGCCCAGCCACCGCATGCCTAAACAGCTTTTGTTCGGCCGGATCGAGGGGGCTAAACGGGCGCGGCACGGGCTAGAGAAGAGATGGAGTGATGTGGTACAAGAGGACGTGGAGCTGAGTGGACTTGCCGATGACTGGTACCAGCGGTGTCAAGATCGGCCTCAGTGGAGGAGGCTCGTGAAGGACGCTACTGGGCAGTTAGAGGCAGTCGCCCTCCAACAACAACGGAGGGCGGAGGAGCGACGCTCACAACAACGAGCGGAGCGCCGGGTGGCTAAAGCACAGCAAGTTGGCACAGTAGGGGGCACAGGTGGTGCATCAGCCAGTCATCTCGGTCATCTCGGTCAGTCGACCCGTGGCACCTGGGTCTGCCCCGTGACCTCCTGCCAGCGGACGTTCGACACTTCACGTGGCCTCAGGGTGCACATGGCCTGGCACAAGCGTCGTGGTGACGTCACCGCCACTTAGTGGCGAATGGCGGTTGTTGTTGTTGTTGTTGTGTGTGTGTTGTCCGGCAAAACAACCTCCTACCTCCTCGCAGTGCCGGACGGGCAACACTGTCGTGGGCAGTGCTGTGGGGGGAGGGCCAATGCCCATTGGCCTCTCCCCTCATGGCGTCTGTGACCACCACAGTGGCTAAACGGGGGCTCTGGACGGGTGCGAAGGGCTGGTAACCCCTCCACCTTCAATTAACCACCACTAAACTACGAATTAAACATAAACCTGTAACTAATAAGCTTGTGCCGGAGGCCCCGGGGGGTCAGGCTTTTATGACGTCTCCTGGCCAAACCCCATTTGGCGGAGCCAGGAGATTGAATTTTCACCCTCGGGGCTCCTCCAGAAACAACGAAAAACCATTGCGGATGGCCACGTGGAATGTTCGAACGCTCACTGCGGAGGAGAGGCTGCCACTCCTCTGTCGGGAGCTGGACCGGTACCGCCTGGATCTCTGTGGCATTCAGGAGGTCCGGTGGACCGGTTCTGGATCCTGCCACCATGAGGGGTGGACAGTCCTCTACTCGGGGCAGGAGACTGCCAAACAACAGGGTGTGGCTCTTCTTCTGAACAAAAGAATGAAGGGGGCGTGGGAGCGTGGCGGTGAGGTGTGGGAAGCTGTAAGCCCCAGGATACTTTGGGCTCGCCTTCTCATCATTCAGAGGCGAGGAGTGGTGGTCGTGGTTACTTATGCCCCCACCGAAGACGAACATACGTGGAGGGACGCAGGCAAAGCCGATGAGTCAGACGCTTTCTATGACCTCCTGTCACAGGTGCTGGCTAAAGTGGCCACTCGGGACAGAGTCATCTTGTTGGGTGACTTCAATGCCCGAGTTGGTCATGATGCTGGCACCTGGTCTGGAGTGATTGGAAGGCATGGGCCAGATCAGCTCAATAATAACGGTAGGAGGCTGCTAGATTTTTGTGCAGCCCATGGGCTTGTAATTACCAACACGCTCTTCCGGCATCGGCGCATCCACACAACATCATGGATACATGCCGGGTCCAAGCAAGAACATCTGCTGGACTACATAGTGACGAACCAGCGGATGCGAGCCCATGTCCTTGACACCAGGACCTACCGTGGAGCTGATCTGCCCTCTGACCATCGACTAGTCATCTGTAAGATGCGCCTGCCATTCTTCCACTCCGGTGGTGGGTGTACACCCAGAATCCCATTCCAACCAAAAGTGGCCTGGTCTCAGTTAGCTGATGAAAGTTGCAAGCGAGAATTTCATCATCGCTTGCAGCTGGGGTTGGCATCGTCCCCCACTCCACCTGATGTCGAGGGTAAATGGGCGAGGTTTAAGACTGTGACTCATGCAGCTGCAATGGCTGCTTTGGGTACGCGGTCCAGACCTCCCCAGAAACCCTGGCTGACAGAGGAGGTGTTCAGGTTAATTGAGAAAAAGCGACAGGCCCACTCTCATCGCCTACAGCATCCCACGTCAGAGAATGAGGAGGTTTACCGCAGCTTTCGCTCGGAGGTTCGGAGAGCCGTAAGGCGCTGTAAGGAGGGGTGGTGGTCGCGGGTTGCTGAGGAGATGGAGTCTGCCTCAGTGGCCCGCGATCACAAATCACTATTTAACTCCATCAAAAAAGTAACCTGCAGCGCCACACCTATTACCATCATTAGAGGAAAAAACGGTGATCCAATCTCCGACCCCCAGGAACAGGTTTGCAGATTTGCTGAGCATTTCTGTGAGGTCCTGGGGGAGGGAAAATCTCTCAGCCAGGAAAACATCATGGCACAAAGTGGGGATAACCCTGCTGAGGCTGCGGTGCCTCAAATATTGGAAGAGGTCACCCCCTGTGAGTGGCTGGCTGAGGTGCCAGCTGTTGAGGAAGTACTGAGGGCGATCCGGAGTCTGAGACCAGGGAAGGCACCGGGCAGAGATGATCTCCCAAGCGAAATGCTGAGGGAGGGTGGCGTTTGTGCACAGACTGCCCTACATGACATCATAACAACAGTCTGGACCACTGGACGGGTTCCGCAGGACTGGAAGGATGCCCTGGTGGTCCCCCTCTTTAAGAAGGGGGACCGTACCGACTGTAACAACTACAGGGGCATCTCACTCCCCAGTGTGCCGGGTAAAGTCCTGGCAAGGATTATTCAACATCGCCTTGCTAGGCACGCTGAGGAGAGGCTTGCGGAGCCCCAATGCGGTTTCAGGAAAGGGCGATCCTGCACAGATGCCATATTTTCTGTCCGTCTGCTACAGCAGAGGTGTAGGGAATTCCAAAAAGACCTACATCTCTGCTTTATTGACCTGGTCAAGGCCTATGATACCATCAGTAGGACTGGGCTCTGGGTTGTTCTTCGTGCTTTCGGAGTCCCTGACCCTCTGCTCACGATCATTAAGGACCTTCATGATGGTGAGCGGGCCCGGGTAAAACTACGCAAGTAGCCGTCCTCAGGTGGAGAACAGGTCTGTCATTCAGACTCTGTCTCCTCGACAGACCTGTTCTCCACCTGAGGACGGCTACTTGCGTTGTGGCCGAAACGTCGTGAGAATTTTTTTATTATGTTTTATTTGTATTATTTTATTATTTCCATTCTACGTGACTTTACCGAAAGAACCAAGAAGAAGTTATATTTTTGTGTTCAGTCATTCGCAGCCAGGCTGGTCCTGTCGACGCTGCTCCCAGATTCAAACCGAGCTCTACGTGGGGCTGGCTCGATTCTCTGTGTTTGAGTCTTATGTTTATAACTATGAAAGTTAAAATATAGACTTCATTAATTGAGTGCCCTTTGTTTTCAAGTTCCTTAAATCTTGACTTTCAATCCGTTGATATTTTATTATTGATTGCTTATTTATTTGAACCGTAATTAATTAAAGGTGTAAAGAGTATCCACCAGGAACCACTACTGTGCAATTATTTCTGGTCCCGATCTGTGACCAGTTCTGTGTAATCACCGGTGCCCATCAAGAAGCAGTCCTCTGTTCCCAGGGTGACCATGGGAAATCATTCCTGAATACGCATCACGTGGGAGAGTGGCGGCGCAGCAATTAGCATGCCGCCCTCTGAACCCATGAGTTCCATTTCCCGGCAACGGCTGACATTAGTGGTGAGCTACATCTGAAACCGCTTCCTGGATCTCCTCCCACCTTCACCGACCAACGTGGTGACGTGTGGGTTCAACAACCCTTACATCACACATGGCACTGCATGGTCTTCATCCCGACGTGGAATCGACCAAAGGACTACTACTGATCATAGTTAACAACATTTATGAGCATAAGCAGCCAGTGCTGTGCTATCAGCGGTACCCGGATTGAAGTCGAGTCCTCGGAGCTTCTCCTCCACTTGAGTGAAGTCGCAGGAGAAGTGATCCATGCTGGAGAATCCGCCCTCCATCTCCTGCACGTCGGCCTCCTCCGACGTCTCCAGGATTCTGCACACGCGAGCGGCGGCACAGCAGCGTCGTCATCGCCTGATAGCGCGACTCTCCCGTCTCGAGGGGACCCCCCCCCACCCCGGTGTTAGCTGTCTCTGCGACACAGGTGGGCGTTAGTTTGGCAGTAGGGGGAGCGAAGTTGCCATGCGGCTTCCCAATCTGGTGGTTAGCGAGTGCTGACGTTATGAAGCCATCACACATTGCCTACTCGTTTTGTTCGCCCGAATGACGTCATGGGATTTAAGACGTCCACCGTGAAGGTGATGGCGATTCTTTTTTTTTAGGTCAATGTATTCATTCATTCATCACGCATGGTCGGCGAAGGACCGCTGCGCCAAACGTGTGACCTCTTGCGGCAGCATTCGCATGAACTGTTCTTGCTGCCATAGCGATGTCTCGAGTGATTTGTTTGATTCACGTCTCACGGAGGTAACCCCGTGAGCGGCGCCATTCCAAACTGCAGAACAGGCGGAAGTGGATACAATGTATTCTCAACGGCTGTGGACATCGGACAGCAGCGGTGGCTGTAACATCTTAGGCGGAAGAACCTGCTCTCTGAGTCATTTGCAAAGACGTTCTATTTTACTGTGTTCTACGCCTCCCCCTACCCAATTAGAGCAAAGTATTCTGGGTAATTCAAACGGTCAATACATCCGTAGTATTAACCAGGGTAGCAGCTGGGCTCGAACTGCAAATTTACACAACAACCGCTGGGCCACGTCCCATCAGCGCCAACTGCTGTCCAGCATCCAGCACTGGTGACTTCTGCTTTAGAGAGTCAAGTCAAGGTCAAGAGGTCATCACAGCCGATCCAATGATGTCACCATAACTAGCCATCACTGCCACGCCTACCTTTATTTGCAGTCAACATCTGACCTCCAAAGTCTGCTCTAACAGCCTCACCCCCCACCGCTGTCTTGCTTAACGTCCTGCTCTCTGACCTTTTGGCGCCACTCCGAGGCCAGTTTCGGTAACCTGCCCTCGCCCCAGCCTGCACACGTGCCCCATTCAGTAGCAACTCCTCTTTTCCAATTACACCTCCAGTGATTTGTTTCCACTTCCTTGTGTGAACTGTAAAATTGTTCATGCCTGCACGGTTGGTTATGTCTGTGATATCTCTCTTAGGGTGGAGATCATCGGTTAGGAAATTATGCATTGCCTTAGGTGTGGATCTGATGGACGCCACTAGGTGCATAGTATTGTTTACCTGTGATATTCAATCAAGTCACGTCTATTTGTTTAACCAGGTGGTGAGATCTCAAGAGACCAGGATGAGTCATTTGCCAGAGTGACCTGGGTTGCCAAGATGACAAAAGTTAAACAAAATGAAATGAAGTGTGGTGTAGCGATTCTTTGTGAAAGCCGTTCATTTGTCAACATTCTGAGAACCCACAATGAGGTCTTAGTCTGATTATCCCCGTAAGTAGATGTTCACATTTGTGAAATTCAAGCATTTCTATTCAGCGGTTAAATGTATTATAGTTAAATAAAATTGTACTTGCGTTTTCAGGAGAGGTTTTGCATTCTGAAAAAGAAAAGAAAAAAACACAAGATGCAACGTTCAAGGTATGACCACGCATTGTAAATAGTGACATTTAGTAGAGGCGGAGGTAGCTGCTAATTACTCACATAATTGTTTAACATCTGCCCTACATTATTGTCAAAGGCATAGCTCTTCATTATACACACAATTAATATTCGGAGTGAAAAAAATGTCGCGCTCAAAGTATTTGCCTGTGAATTCCCTGCCCGAACTCCGAATACTTTTAAGAAACTTATTCAAAAAAGTGTAGCAATGTCAAATCGTAGCCCTGCAAAATAACAATCACGAGACACGGATTCAGAGGACAGAGGAGAAGCGCACGGAGAATAACAATCTGAGCAGCCGATCCCCCCGCTCCCATGCGATAGTGGCACTATTTAGTGGAAGACGGTCCGAGTGGGTGCCTGTGTGAGTGAGTGAATGGAAGAGTGGGTGAGTGGGTGGGTAGGTGAATTGGAGAGAGCGTAAGCGGGTGAGTGGGTGAGCGGATCGGTGGGTGGAAAAATTATCGAGCGGATTGGCGGGTGGGTGGATGAGTGTGTGAGTGTATTTTTTGGCGAGCGGTAGAGTGAACGAGTGGGTTGGTGAGTGGGAAAGTGGTTTGAGTGTAATGGTGAGTGCGAGTGTGGGTGAGCCCCGGGTCTGACACCTGCAAAAACACGGCCATCTCGGGCTCGTCCATAGAGTGCAGGGCGCTCTCGACGAGCTTGGAGGAGCGCTCGAGGTGCTGGGAGCACTGCGCGGCCAGCGTCCGCACACGCTGCGTCTTGCTGTCTGTCTCGTGGCCAATGATCTGCAGCATCTCGCGCTTGCGCTCCTCCAGCGCGGCGTACAGCGCGTCGAAACTGCCGCACAGCGCCTGCCTCATGCTGCGCCCGTTCTCCTGCGGGGGGGTGAATTGTAACGTTGGGGGTGGAGGAGTGGGAGAGTGAGCGAATGAATGAGTGGGTGGGTTAGTGGGAGAGTGGGCAGGTGGGTGAGGGAGCTGGTGAATGGAAGAGTTGGGTGGGTTGATGACGGCTGAGTCGTTGGGTGAGAGAGTAGGTGAGTGGGTGAGAGATAAGGTGAATGAGATAATACGTTGGTGGGTGAGTTAGTGGCTTGGTGGATGAGCAAGTTGGAGAGTGGGAGAGTGAATGGGTGGATGAATGGAAGAGTGGGTGGGTAGGTGGGAGAGGGGCTTCGTCAGTGGGTTGGCGGGAGAGAGTGCATGCACGAGAGACAGGATGATTCTCAATCGATTTGCAGTAGAATTCCATTCGATTGCAACAACCTTTCCATGGCACAGTCCCTGTCAGAATCCCATTGCGATGAATGGTGGATTTAACACGGGAATTGCCCATGTGGGAATCGCGATTCATGTAGGAAATCCTCCAGGGTGGAATCGTATGTGCAATTCCTAAAGGATGGAATTGCTCATCTCCGTCGCAGGCCAATGTGGAATCTTGAGCACCCTTCTTTTTCTAGATTTGACGTTTTCGTGACTGCAAGGATCTATACTCTTTGTTTTTTCGGTAAAGTCACGTAGGTTAAAAGAAATCAAATAAATTAAATCACGACGTTTCGGAGGCAACACAAGCTTCCGTCTTCTGGTGGAACCGTCACAGCAAAATTACTGTAGCAAGTGATACATCAAGTGATACAGTAATTTTGCTGTGACGGTTCCACCTGAAGACGGAAGCTTGTGTTGCCTCCGAAACGTCGTGATTTGATGTATTTGTTTCTTTTAACCTACGTGACTTTACAAAAAAACTAAAGAGTATGCACCCTTCTCGTGTTGTGCGTGGGGTTCCTCCCGTCATCGCAGTCGCCTCATGCATGCAGTTGACAATTTCATTTTTGGCAAATTAATGGCGAAAACTATCCGCATCCCCAGCAAGTTTCAGAGCCGGAGGCAAATCGTTATATTTAGCCAGCGCGTAAGAGAACTTGCATTCGCATTATTTGGGCCTCACACTGAACCGGATATTAGGCATAATTATAAAAAAGACACTCTGGGTGTTCTTCGTTCACACTGAGTTATAAATACGGATTATGGACAAAAACACTTATTAATGAAACACAGCCTCATCTTGTTCTATTACACTTAAACATGCACTTGTGCTATTGCACCACTGCCAAAGCAGTTCCATTTGTTTGTATAAATTTAGGAATAAAAATAACAGGACCATTACGTATAGTAAATGGCTATGTCATTAGCAAATGTTGGAGCTCCGATTTAATTTGTGCTTGACCTCCGATTAACGCGGTAGGCTTCGAAATAAGGTCAACATACATACACTGTGCTGATTCCGATGCGCTGCATTGTTCGAGGTTAGTTTGTTTTACTTGCAACATGTGGCAACCGCAGTCCGCTCCCTTGTAAACGGGACCCATCCTGATCTCTAGAATTCTCACCTCTGGTTAAATAAACTTTCACTGTATTTACATTTTAAGCCCTTAGATTCGCGTTGGTCAATGGATTGAAATAAAAATGTGACGATATATTTTGTGAGTCACTAAAGAAGCCAGTTTCACCGCGAGAGGCAGAAACTCAAGATTCAGAATCAGCATCTGTATTTAGAGTGGAATAATCCAATGAGCTATGAGGCTTTTATTATTCTTATTCAAACCGAGCATCTCAGTGTCTCTAACACAGCCATTATAAACCTTACTCTTAGGTTCTTTTGGTAAAGTCACCTAGGTGAAAAAAAAAATGTTTTAGTTTTTTTTACCTTCGTGACTTTACTGAAAGAACCAAAGAGTATGGATCCTTGCAGTCACGAAAACTTCAAATCTAGAATCTTTATGAACATCTTCAACTACCCGACCAACTGTCCTTAAACAAACACAAGATACGAATCCCTTTCTGCTTGATCTTTTCTACAATTTATATTTAAATTGGGTAATTAGCACCACGCCACATCATGAAATGTCGTCAAAAATATTTTCAGGAAAGCGGTGTCACGACATCACCCACCCCGTGCGAGAGAATGGCCTTCTGAGGTCCCCTTCACTTCCCTTCCGCCCACTCGAGGTGTTGCTCCTTCTCTTAAGCCCCGTTATGAAAGCAGGCGCGAGGCACGGCCCTGCTTACGCCACTTGTGATGGAGCGGCCTCCACTAGAGCGAGTTCTCGAGAGCCCTCTAGAGGGCATTCGGCCTACCCTTCCGTGCCGGCCAGATGCCTTGTGGGAAGCAAGAGTACCCCACGCTTTACCGCATCACGTGCCACGTGCCGATCGGCTAACTGTGGTGAAGCCACTCATACTGCTTGGTGGACAGAGGCTGGTTGATCGGAGAAACCTGAGAGTTCACTCTGCTCACGGTAACACAAAAGCAGCATCCAAGCCCTGCTGCGGAAGTGTTTATTGGCAATGGCACTGAAAAGTGTTGCAATCCTCAGAGGTCGAATTATTAAAAATGAAGTAAAAACAATGGAATGCTCTAATTTTGTGGTTGTTGTGCAGTCATTGGTAACCAGGCATAGACCATCAATCTCTACACTGGAAAATCCTGTTTAATCACAAGTGGCTGCAACCCGAAACCTGGAATCGATCCCAGGGTCTCGGCTGTGCCAGCCGAGCGTAACAGTTGCAAGCGAGATGAGGCTCCGGTGGCAGGCGACTGCCAAGTGAGATTTGGGGAGTGGCGTTGGAGGGAGAAAATCGGTTGGTTGGAAGGAAAAATAAAATGAGGAAGTGGTCGAGCGGGCTGAAGAGACAGGAAGTGAGATTGGAATGATTCAGGGAAGGCACACAATCAGTATTGTGAGTATTCGAAGTGAAGGCTTAACTGAACCAGGTTACCCAGCAAGAAGACCGCTGAGGGAAAGAGCTGGTGGTGTAAAAATGAAGGTGTATGTATGTTGAACTCCTTTCGCACTGTACGTAGCCAACCAAGGTGCTTGCTGACGACCTGAACAATCGAAGAGGAAAGCGCACGATCGGACAGAACGGAGGGAACTAGAACGAGCACCGGGTCAGAGCACTGAGCCAGTGCCTCAGAGACTCTGGGTTTCGATTCGGGTGACAGCCACACTGCGGTTAGGCTGGGTTCTCGAGCGTGATGGGTCCACGGTCCAAAATCGACACTACCGAACAAGCTAAAAGATTTAACGCAATTATGCTTATATATATATAAAAAATCACATATCCCAGCTTGGAGGATCAAGCATTGCTTTACAGATTGCATTTTCTATGTGTCCAATGGAAAGCCTTCATTACAAAGCATAAATGAATGCCATTTTGCATCGGGTGATAGAGGCATATTGGCTTCCCACACCAACACTATCCAGCAGATTTCGTTAAAGCAAGCCAACCGTGATGATGATAACTAGAAAGTCGTAACCACCGCAGAGTGTGCTTGCTTACACAAATTCCACTCCATAACATTTGGTCTGGAAATACAACAAGGCCAATGGACCGAACGTTTCTAAATATATATGGAGAACAGAACTTTCGGTTTGTTTATTTTTTTTATTGCTAAGCTCGGGCAGAGAGAAGGCAATCGGACAAGAATCGGACTGCCGGAGGCGGCCACTCGCCTCCACGTTTCTGCACATCTCCTCGAGGCGAGAGATGACGAGCTGCATGCGGTCGTTCCCCACCACCAGCAGGGCGATGCCGTCACTGAGCTCAACCTGCAGAGAAACAATAACGAGTGTCCCCCAAATAAAGGTCACGGGCCTGTTGGTGCAAGTTTTCCGTCAGCGAGCTTCCCACGGAGGCCGGAACGGCACACGAAGAGGGTGTGTGGTGCGGCAGGATAACTACACTCCTCCGTCCGCCTTGCTCTCACCAGTACTGATGTTTACACAGAGCACCATGCACTCAATAAAGGCTGAGTCAACCTAGGGGAGGCTTAGAACCAGTTTAGATATCGCTCGTGACTGCTGGCCATGAGCGGCAATCGAACTCAAGTCGCCGAGTTCGTAGCGCGGCGTGCTAACTACTACTCCGTCGCCAGAGCCGTCCCTAGGGTACGGTGAATCGGGGTGACTGCCCCGGGCCCCGCGCTTTGGGGGACCCCGCGCTTCAACGCCCCGTACCTCCCTATGCACGGCCCTGGCTACCGCTGCCCACAGGGGGATTATCGGACACACACGCACAGACATCTCGCAGTGCATTCCATGAGTGGAACGTCCATCGCCATTCATCGGCACGCTCCTTCCCTGCTGCTGCAGCTGCTCTCACTGGTTGGAATTCCCTCCCGATATACCTGCCGACTGACTTCATTCGCACCTTTACCACTCCGTCAACTCGTTTCGTTATTTCCCCCCATAGTAGTCTAGCAGCGGCCCACTGACTCTCTTCCGTCTGTTAAAAAAAAACGTCTTCTATAAATTAGCTCAATGGCCACATGCACATATGAGATGGTGTCACATTTAGAGGCTCTATAAGTCTGAACACCTCGGGGGTGTCAATCATAAAATACTTTGCGGCGTCTGGTTCACGGTGGACTTTAAAGATACCGTGGCGTAATTCGCAAGTGCATGTCCATCATATGGCAGCGTTACGGTTCAAAATTGCCAAATGTAAAAAGGATGCCCGAAAATGACTGAATTGTAAACTACACACACACACACGCATCAACAATAATCGCCCAGGACTGCGAACATTTGGCAGGACCCTCCTGAAAGGGAGTCTGGTGGATTTCCTGGGTTAAAGAAGCAAAGTAATATCGACGGTGGGACCCTTTTCGCCAGTTTCAAAAATGATGAAAAACATTAGACTAAGCCTGACCCTTTCTGGCAATAAAACAGGTGTTAAGATGTTCAAACACCAAGTAGACACATATTACAAAGCATCACGTCTGCATTAAGCAACCCGAGCTATTGATACTTTGATACTTGTATTGCCTTTGTACTATTCGCCTTTCAGCGTTCTCTGGTCTAACTACTGGTGGTGAGACAAACCACAAATACGTCTGTCACTGGCGTAGGCCAATCAGTTTGAAAGATAATTCGTATATTATCAGAGCATGTTTGCATTTTTGCCGCAAGTAAGGGTGGTTAATGCAGACCCGTTGATGCCTTGCGATAGGAATCTATTTGGTGTTTGCAAATCTTAACACCTGTTTCATTGCCAGAAAGCGTACAGCCCATTCTAATGTTTTCATCGAGCGGAGTAGTAGTAGCAGCAGCAATAATAATAATTCAGAGAACAAACGACGTGGACGGAGCCCCTTTTGTTCGTCATAAAAACACACATTTGGGGGGGGGGGGGGGCGGGTTAGATCGCGTAGCTATGTGTCGTTAACCCAGCACCGCCCGACGCAGCCAGTGAGTAAGGTTTGTCACGTAAACAAAATCGTGCAAACTGAGTTACTACTTTAGCCCACCGATGTGTTGGAGAGTAAATCCACAACATCGACTATTTGATGACCAACAACCGGCACCATCCCTCGATTTTGTCACAATTGCGAAGAGAGCCACCCGCTTCCGTTCTTAAATAGAGAACAGAAGCAAGACGACGCCACGACTCTCGGGACACCTTTTGCTTTTTGTAGACGGTGGCCAAGGGCGCGACCTCGCAGTTCCTGTGGGCCCCGAACACCTTGCAGAGTGAGCACGTGGGCGCCTCGCACGACACGCAGTAGATGTTGATCTTCTCGTCCTCGTGCTCCACGCACATGGGGTGGTGCTCCTCCAGGTTCTTCATGGGGCTGGCGAGAAGCAAAGTGCGTGGTGGTAGGAGTGGTGGTTGAAGTGGTGGTGGTAGGAATTGGTGGTGGTGGTAGGAGTGGTGGGAGTGGTTGTGGTAGTGGTGGTAGGAGTGGTGGTGGTGGTAGTAGGAGTGGTGGTGGTGGGAGTGGTGGTGGTGGTGGGAGTGGTGGTTAGTATTGGTGGTGGGAGTGGTGGTGGCGGTGGTAGGAGTGGTGGTGGTGGGAGTGGTGGTGGTGGGAGTGGTGGTTAGTAGTGGTGGTACGAGTGGTGGTGGGAGTGGTGGTGGTAGGAGTGGTGGTGGTAGTAGTGGTAGAAGTGGTGGTGGTAGGAGTGGTGGTGGTAGTAGTGGTGGTAGTGGTGGTAGTGGTGGTGGTAGGAGTGGTGGTGGTGATCAAGGGAGTTGGGGGGAGCAAATTAATTGACAATTAACACCTCTTTTCGTTCTCTTCCACGCAATGTGTGTGACCGTTGTCACATGACGACGTCGAGTCGTAGACACGGAACGGGCGACCTTTGTAGCATTTCAATGAATTATTACGATCTGCGGTGACCGTTTGACTCGAAAATGTATTTCTTGTTCATACATTTTTTTTTATTTTTTTTTTTTTTTATTTTCTGTCTCGTTTGCACATTTCTGTTCGTAAACATTTGCCCGAAGGTCACATTGGCATATTATTTGCATGATGAATTATACATGAAACATTCTCACATTACACGATTCAGTGCATGATTCATGCATACGAATCCATATGTATGGATAATCGATGCATTGCTACATGCTTACTATCAATTTGGAATTATCGTAGAGCAGTGCAACCCCCTTGTTAGACAACGGCCTGCAGAATGAGGTATCACAAAACTACTTCTGAGATTATTTCACGTGATTTTTTAAAATTCACACTCCGGGGCACACATTCCCACATTCCCTGACACGAGAAATGTTCACCACATGACGGTCAAACCGATCCTTTAAACTCAGAGCCTAAATTTTCACAAATAAACTAAAACAAATATATTGATTGCTCAATGCGTTTCTTTGTGCAGTTATTGGTGACAGCGGTCGCTGGTTACTCTTGGAAACTACATTTTTCATAATCGATGAATTAAAAAAGGCACCTTTTTAATTCATGGTCACCATATGGATTTACATTTTATCGTAGTTATTTTAAATTGTCAGATTCATACGTGACTTTCTCACCAATGAATTTCACGTATATAATTGCACACATGTATAAATGACCTCACGTACCCCCTGCGACATTGCCACACAACCTGCACCCCCGGTTGAGACCAACTACCAGTATTGACTTTATTGAATCTCATCAACAGTGCCATGGTGTCATGAGCCAATGCCACTGGGTGCCATGGAGTCATGGGCAGGAGCAAGTACCCCCCAACAAACGATGTTGGGCAAAAAGTGTGGGGTTAAAGAATGGCGAGAGGAGGGTGGTGGGGGGGCACGAGGAGAGGGCGGCATGCGGTGGTGAGGCCTAGGCCCGTGTGTGTGACTGTGCGTGTACGTCCCAGCGGTCGTGCAGCGGTTAGCGCGCTGCGCTACGAACCGGACAACCCAAGTTCGATTCCCGCTCACGGCTAACACAAGTGACAATGATCTGAACAGGTCCTGGGCCTCCCCTAGATCGGCTCAGCCTCAAATGAATACCTGGTGTAATGTGTAAACATCGCCACTGGGAAGGCAAAGGCGGCCGGGTGTGGTGCTGGCCACCCACCCCCTCGTGTGCCGTCCTGGCCATCATAGGTGCTACTCGCGAACAGTCTGTTAAGGCTATACGGGGATTATGGTCTATGTCTTTGTATGCTCCTGTGTGTAATATAGCTAGCAGTAACACCGGGAGACAGGGGCAATGCTCGCAATAATGAGTTAAGCAACAGCTGAAAAAAAAACTCACACATATGTGAGCTGGCACAGTGGGAAGTGCAGTTTGTACATCTGCCAGTCATCTTAGGTTACCAATAACGACGAGCTTTCTCCCATGACCTCCTGTCAGCAAGTTTTCACTGCCTCGGGTGGTCTCAAACTTTACCTAGCCTAGCACAAGCGCCCTGACGATTATAACCAAAGCTGCCCTGCGGGGCCTCGCTATCCAAACTGGGATGCCCAGCTAAATTTGTCAACGTAGTACGGCGCAGTCCGCGACAACTTGCGCGGAAGAGTCTCTCTCTGAGAGGCGAGCGCTCTTCCGGCTGATTTGTGATCGCAAGCGGACTCAAGCGAGGCCGCGTTCTGCGTCCTGGTTCTCTCGCATCTTCTTCGACGCTGCAATGTTGCGGGAGGCCACGTCAATGACAACGCCGGGATCTACACACGTTTTCCGCACGTCGGGGCAAAATTGTTCGATCTGAGGGTTGGCTTACAAGACCTGCCGCACTTCGCCCTGTTGTTCGCCCATCCAGAAAGCGGTCCGAAAGAAATGACGGCGCATTTATTTATTTGTTTTGTTTGCCAGAGCTGTGACGGTTTTTTTTCCCCTCGGTTTGAAAATCAATAAGACTGCGGTTACCGCACCCGGAGTCCACCAGGCGATACAACAACCCGGCAAGATGAACGTCACTATCGACAGCGTGAGGCTGACGAGGGCGCTTTCACCCCTTGCGTAACCGTCTAACGGGGCCCTACTCTTAGGTTTTTTCTGTAAAGTCACGTAGTTAAAAAGTAAAATAAAAAATTACTAAAAGTAATAATATAAATAAAATAATAAATCACGACGTTTCGGAGGCAACACAAGTCTCCGTCATCAGGTGGGACCGTCACAGCTGAGGCTCACTTGATACAGCAAATCTAGAGTATGAATCCTTGCAGTCACGAAAGCTTCAAATCTAGAATTAACGGGGCCCTGTCCGTGAAGTCGGTAGCAGTTTTGGCCGTCTGCACAAACACAGAGCGTGGAACGGAAACACGGACTGAGAGTTTCGGTGAAGATCAACGTCTACCGAGGCATTGGCTGTCGTCAGTGGTTGCTGTCTGCGGCCGCGAGACGTCGTCATCCACAGTTGGGAAACTCTCTTCCCAACACCCGCGCGGCTCTTGTGGAGAATTCGACAAATAAAAAATGAGCAGGGAAAACAAAATAAAAAATAATCTCAAACGAGGAAGTGATGCGACGCGGCCGACCAACAACAACAATAAAGCCTCGAAGCGTACCCAGTGCCGGATTATCCTCGTAGCACAAGTAGCTACGTATGCTACGGGCCCCGCACTTTCAAGGGCCCCGCGCTAAATGCTTTCAAGCTATCAACTCCGGTTCAGTGATTCTGCACTTGCTCTATTACTATAGCACTATACCACCTTCAACTTTTATGAACGACTGGGTGTATAAGGTTATCGATTTGTCGTATTATCTGGCTGCATAACAAATGAAAACAATTACTTTACTATGCAAGTAAAAAGAATTGTGTTTTAATGTGTTATTTATTTATTTAGGGCCCCTTTATAACTAATGCTACAGGCCCCGCACTAGCTTAATCCCGCACTGAGCGTACCCCTTCAGGCAGAGCCGTCCCTAGGGTACACGGCGAATCGGGGCGACCTCCCCGGGCCCCGCGATTTGGGGGGGGGGGGGGCCCACGCACTTCTACGTCGCGGCGTCAGATGGAATATTCGGGTTTAGTTCGAAGGCGTCGGGGGGCCACACGGCGTGATTTGCCCCGGGCCCCACACTCCCCACCCCCTCTATGCACGGCCCTGGTATAAGATGGGAGTGGACACATTCTCCGAACGGATGACACCTGACAGTTTCCCTAAAACTCCCGCCACGCGGAGAGAACTGAGCGTGGGCAAGCGCCCTGCCGATGGACAAATCGGACGCTCGCAAGGCCACGCGAAAGCCACCGCCGACCGAGTGGCACACCGACAGCGGGGTGAGTGCGACGAGACGGACGGCGCCGAGGCAGAGGTTCCCGTGGCGATCGTCCGTGCCTCGCGGCGCCGTGGCTGTATTTGAAAGCCGACGAGCGACAGCAGCTGCTGAGGGGAGAGAGAGAGCGGCACGGAAGCCCATCCGCCCTCCCCAACAACAACCCTTCACGCGTCCAGAAGGGACCTGACGTCGTCAGTTATCACGTGCGAGCTCTGTGGCCGCTTCTGGGCTGCCCGTGTCGGTCCAACGGTGCCATGTGGAGACACGCACGGACGTAGCTGCTTCTCTTTTTTTAATATAACCTCTCAGGTAGCCCTCCTAGATCCGACCCGACAGCCAATAAGCACGGTTTAGTGGTGGTTGAATGTCGCTGTGCGCGCTGCGGTGGTGCAGTGGTCGGCACACTGCGTTACCACTCGCCATCGACAGACGTGAGTTTGCAAGTGCTCTCCGGACATGTCCCGGGTCTCCCCTAACTCAACTCGGCCTCAAACGAGTGCCTGTGGTGGTCTGTGCTGCTGCGTGTACATCAGCACTGGTGAGACAGAGACCGTCCGGCACAATTCTGTCCAGAGCAACCAGTTTTGTGCCATTCCAACCTTGACAGCTGCTCGCTAACAGCACTTGAGCCAGGAGTCTGTATGGCTACACATAACTCAGCGTACCAAATATCCGTGGTTTGGCTGGGACAGAGTGTCCCAAAGAGCCATCAGGTCTCTTCTCAAACAAAACATCCAGGAACGGTAGCTTACCATCCTTCTCCACTTCCATGGTGAATTTGATGGATGGGTGTATGGAATTAATGTGGTTGAGAAATTGGTTCAATGCTGGCAGGCCATGTGGCCATTTTCCGCAAAGCTGTTTCTCCAACCATGGAGAAACAACCCCCTGAGACGCCGATCAAAACCATCACGTTACCATACATAGCAGGCGTTACCAAAAATATTTCCAAAATCTTAAACAAACACAAGATCCAGGTCCGATTCAGTACAGTACACAAAATCCGTGATCTAATCCCATCTGTGAAGGATGTCATTCCTGACATGTAATATCCTGGAGTCTACAAACTAAATTGCACCTGTGGTGGTTGTTACATTGGGGAAACAAAACGACATGTCTCGGACCGTGTTCGGGAGCACAAGGCAGATCTGAAACACGGAAGGACTAATGCCTCCGCCGTGGCTGACCATTGCTATAACGATGTGGGCTCTCATGATATTGTTTTTTTCCGAGACCAAGGTGCTCTGCAAACCTTCGGGCTACTATCAAAGGTTTGTCCAGATATATAAACATAGACATAACTTCAACCGAGAAGATGGATACAAATTGAGCAATCATCGGAAGGATGTTATTAACCAGGTAAAACTTTAAATGGTTTATGGTTGTTCCATCATATTTGCCGGGCACTAGTCTATTTTGCCGAGTTAATTGCATCCCCAGCGTTTGGCATTGCTGCTACATTGGCATTGGTGGGTTCATTGGCATTGTTGCTGCAGTGGCGTTGTTGTTGCATCCTCCCGCCCGCGTATCCCCAGTTCTCTCAGCCTCCCACTTCCAGCCCCGCCCACTTCCCCCCGTCCAGCTTCACGTCCCTCTCCAGCGTCCACGCAACGCTCCCCTCCCCCTACCCCCCTCTCTGCCCCTCCCCCCTCTCTGCCCCTCCCCCCTCTCTTACCTATATAACCTCTTACCACGGCATCTCTCTCCCACTTCAGCAAAACAAAATTCTTGCTGTGGTTGTCTCACTTGATGATAATTTCTTGTGTTGCAATCGAAATGTCGTGATTTAATTTCTTTTATTTTCTACCTACGCGACTTTACCGAAAGAACCAAAGAGTATGGATCCCTGCAGTCACGAAAACTTAAAATCTAGGACAAGGGCAGCCAACAGCGCTATTGGAAAGCTCAACGGCCAACACTGGTGACAATTATCTGAACCGGTAATGGACCTCCCGTAGGTCGACTCAGCCTCAAATGAGTACCTGGTGTAGTGCGTGGGAGACAAAGGCGGCCGGGCGTGGCGCTGGCCACCCAACCCCCTCGTGTGCCGTGCCCGCCTGTGTACGTTGCTACTCGCCACAAAACAGCGCTTGCCTCGACACTTTCCGTACACGCGCGCACGTTGACCTCCTCTCGCACCGTACACAGCCAACCGTGCTCATCGCAGGTGCGTGATGGCTACGCGGTTGGATAATCGTTGTTCCCTCTTCCGCGTGCGAATGTGTGCGCACCGCGTGGTGGACTCCTGCTGGTAGATGTCGATGATGTTCTCGACGAGGAGGTTGCGCTGGAGGCCGTAGACGCCGTGGCGGTCCAGGACCACCTCGTGGCGGCACGACGGGCAGCGGAAGCGCCCCGCCGAGCCCACGGACGTCGTGCGGCCCTGGAGGTAGGGGTTGGCCGCCTGGGAGAGAGGTGGGGGTCAGTGCCGGATGAAGTGCGGGGCATGAAACATATGATGTTATAAAGGGGCCCTAAATAAAAAAATAAACACGTAAATATTAAAACACATACATGTTTAACTTGAACAGTATTTGCAATACAGGCCAGATAATACGACAAATCGATAACCTTAAACACCCAGTCGTTCATACAAGTTGAAGGCGGTATAGTACTATAGTAATAGAGAAAGTGCAGAATCACTGCATCGGAATTGATAGCTTGAAAGCATTTAGCGCGGGGCCCTTGAAAGTGCGGGATCCGTAGCGTTTGCTACTTTTTCTACTCGGATAATTAATCCGGCACTGCTCGTTGGTAGTTCATGATGCCCGAGTATGTTGAATTGGTTTGTATAAAATTCTGCAATCTTTTATATTAGGCGCCCAAAAATGAAACAAAGGGGCAAGGAAAAAGTGTCCCATTGCCCAAGCAAGATTCTAAATTCGCATGGTGTGGACCCAAGGCCGGATTATCTGCTCCTCCGTCTGCTACGTTTCCTACTGCGTCTGCTACGTTTGCTAATAGTGTAGTGACGGTATATCCGCCACTAGGGGGATAGAGCGCTGAACAGCATAAAAGGGAAGCGAGGAAATGATCGAGGGTCGATTTAGTGTGTAAGGGGCCGTCCATAAATAACGTCACGCACCTAGGGGGAGAGGGGGTCAGACATTTGTGACGATGTGTGACGAGGGGGGGGTTTAGAAATGTGACGTCACATCAAAATGCGCAACTTAAAATAAATATAGATAAATATAGACAACACGTTCTACTTAATGAAATAGACTTTTTAATAAATGTTTTCTCATACAACATCAGAGTGCAGCGCCACATTAAATACGCACTACAATGATAATAGTTTAAAGCGATTTGAAGCATGTTTTATTTTTTTGGGGGGGGCATGACATCATATTTGAGGGGGGGGTCTGACTTTTTGTGACGCCGTGTGACGAGGGGGGGGGGGGGTCAAAAATCGTCCAAAATCGCGTGACGTCATTTATGGACGGCCCCTAATGTTCGGTGGGTCCGGTCTCCAATAGCCTCGTGTGTAGGGGGTTGCCGAGTGATAGAGACATCTACACCGATTATAGCTCCAGTTCCGTAAAAGTCCCGATTTAAGGAAGTGTTAATTAACGGGTTGCCTCCAATCTACGTGGTGTGTGTCTCCCTTTATCAGCACAGGGTGGGGTGCTGGGTGGGGCGCTGGGTGGGGTGCAGGGTGGGGCACTGGGTGGGGTGCTGGGTGGGGTGCAGGGTGGGGCACTGGGTGGGGTGCAGGGTGGGGCACTGGGTGGGGTGCAGGGTGGGGCGCTGGGTGGGGTGCTGGGTGGGGTGCAGGGTGGGGCACTGGGTGGGGTGCAGGGTGGGGCACTGGGTGGGGTGCTGGGTGGGGCGCTGGGTGGGGTGCTCGGTGGGGTGCTGGGTGGGGTGCTGGGTGGGGTGCAGGGTGGGGCACTGGGTGGGGCGCTGGGTGGGGCGCTGGGTGGGGTGCTGGGTGGGGCGCTGGGTGGGGCGCTGGGTGGGGTGCTGGGTGGGGTGCTGGGTGGGGCGCTGGGTGGGGTGCTGGGTGGGGTGCAGGGTGGGGCGCTGGGTGGGGTGCAGGGTGGGGCGCTGGGTGGGGGTGAGCCAGGATGAGTCGCTGTCAAATCATGGCAGTCGCGGCCGAGTCGCTGATTTTGTTGAAGCACGTGGCTTTTTTTTTCTCCATTATTCTTTTTCAGCTGCTGATGGAGATGCAAGAGCAACAACCGCAAATTTAACATTCAGCTGGTTAAGGCAGACAACCGCGGAGTATGCGTTAATGCGTGTTGAACTTCTTTCTTTCGCACCGTACGTAGCCAGCCGTGCTGATCGGAGGTGCGGTGGAAAGGCCACAACAACACTAAATACAAAAAAGTAGTTCGCACAGTTTATCGCCGTGATGTCTCTTTCGTGTTTGTGGATCGGCATTTGCACCGTGATAATATTGTATGGTGCTGTTCTGGATGACCACTGGAGAGTTTTTCATTTTCCATTTGTGCATCAGATATCTGCATCTGCTACGGTTTGTGGGGATGCAATTTCGGGTGGATCGTGAGTTGAGAACTCGTGACACCAGGATGAGTGACTCGTTTGCAAGAGTCACCACCTGGGTCAGTCACCAAAATGACAAAAGATAAAGCAAATAAAAAATATATCAGAGATTCTATTGAGCACGTGGTATTGCTCATTCCACTTGAAAGTGACGAACCAGCGGTGGATATTCCACATTCCTATAAAAAAAAAGTACGCACACATACCGTTTCCTTGTCGTGTAAACAGCTGATTAAACGAAATACCGTATTATACACAATTTAGCAAATGTGGATGCAACGTTGAACACCAGCTGTGTTTTTTTTATTGTTCAGTTTTCAAGTTGGGCGATTACGCGTATCCCACGCACGGCATAGGCCCGCCACGTGGCCTTGTTGACGAATGAAGCTCACGGCTCGGCGTAACTCAATCAGAGTAAGGAACGAAACGAGCCTCGTTTTTCCCCGTCCCGCATTCTGCTCACGTTCCGAGGCCCTCATACAAGACGAGGGACGGCTGCGCACGGAGTTGGGTGTTTACCCAAATGGCGACCTTTAAAGGTCAGCCACTACTGGTGTTAAATATTGTACCTACATACTACCCATTGAATTTGCTATACACCAGCGTTGTTCACTGCGAGGCCCGTAGGTTACTGGCGGACCCCTGGTGGCCTTTAGCGCGGCCCCCGACAATACACAACAAGTGGAAACGCCCCATCGCGCTGCCGTCAAACCGCCAAATGGTTTCAAATGTCCGGCGGCCATCACACCGATGATGTCTTATCGGCGAAAGTGCCCCCCGCCCTGAAAATGAGTGAAGAACGCTGCTATTAGCATTTTAGAAAGGGAGGTAGGGTGGGGGTGGCTCGGCCCATCCTTTTGCGGCCCACACAGCACCGTGGGGCTGGCCACATCACGGCCCAGACGGTACCATCTGCCTCGGGGTGGCCCCAGTCTCGTTGGGTCTCAGAAGCTTAAGCGGGGGTTGAGCCTGGGTCAAGGGTGGCACAGTCGGGTTTTTTACAATCGGGTTTAATTGTCTTTTATATGAAACGCGATCATCTGAGATTGGGAGAAATCCGGTTTAATTGGTTCTAAAAATAAAACGATGCCTGCCGCTGGAAAAATCGGGTTTTTTCCACCCATGGCCTGGGTTATCGATTTGTATGGGAGGCTGCCGAACACGACCGGGTGATGTTGGGTTAGGCTGCAACGCTGGCCAGGAAGGTGACAGCACAGGCATTTAAAAAATAAAATGTCCTATTTTGTGCCACGGTGGCAAGGTGTTAACTACCTCGCCTAGTATACAGGAGGCCGTGGGTTCAATCCCGATCCTGATGTATCATGTGACCTCCTTTGCCAGTATTAAATTATGATAATAGGGTTTTCCCCTTTCTGGCAATAAAACAGCTGTTAAGATGTGAAAACACCAAACTGAAACCTTTGCAAGGAATCCCGTCTGCATGTCCTGATAGTGCGTTGTCTTTGTGCTGTTCGCCTTTTGGCGTCTAACACTGTTTGAGACTCGGCTCTAAAGGAAGCTGTCTCTGGTGTGGACCAATCAGCTTCAAAGACAATGCATATACTGTCAGAGCATGGTTTTTTTGCATGTTCACCACAAGTATGTGTAGTTAATGCAGACACGATTCCTTGCAAAGGTTTCAGTTTGGTGTTTCAACATCTTAACACAACTGTTTTATTGCCAAAAAGGGGAAACCCGATCCTGATGCTTGTATATTTGTAGTTTGCGTGTTCTCTCTCTCTCCCTGTGGTGGGGTGGATTTTTCTCCGGGTCCTCCGATTGTTTCCCCCACATTTATGATGAACAACAACACGCGTTTAAAGTAATTTGGCTGCTATGAATTTCCACGTGATAAGCCACTTCGTTGAGCTTTCATTTGTGATGGCCAGATTACTTCTGAAAACGAGCTTCATAGCTCAGGGGGCCTTGCCTGGTGAACTAAAAAGTTTAGTTTAAAAAAAGTTTAGTTTATCTGAGTTTTTTTTTTATCTAATCCGTGTGGAGTGTTGACTGTTATCTATATTTATAAAAGGGACATTTGTGAATATGTCTGTTCGAAATGTTTAGCATACTTTCCAACATGCTGCAAACTTGAATCTTCCAGACTGTACACAATGCAAAAAGTATAAAAATAGACTTTTGTATTTGGGGGGGGGGGGGGGGCAATAATGGATATAATCTATTGCACGGCAAGTGAGCGGTGACGTCATAGCAGGCACCCGCATGCGGTAGCGTCACGCAGTGTGCCTGCTGACGTCACCCCTCCCCCCCCCACCGCGTAGGCCGTGTATCCAGCACAAATGCGTGGCGTAGCTGTCTCGGTTTTCTAAGTCAACGCGACTATTTTCAGCTCGCTCTTCAATATAAAGCAGAAAATACATCTGTTTGTGTGAAGCAGCAAAAACTCTCCAACGCTGAGCTCTGAGGTCAAGAAATTTGCACAGCTGACGCATCAATTTGTTTCAGGGTTTTTCAGTGAAATATGAGGGAATATGAAATTAATCCAAGACAAGAATCCAAGTCCCGGGCGAAGCCGGATAGTAAAGCTTGTCTATTCATAAGCAAGGGTTTTTTTCTTCTTCCAGGTACTCCGTATTACTCCCACGTGCCCAGGGGTCGGCAACCAAAATAACAAGAAGAGGCATTTCTATTCGCATCTATTTATGAAAGCCCGGCGGTCCGTTTGTCCGTCAACTAAATGATAAAGAGCCTTTCAGAAGGCCTGAATCAAAAAGTGATAGAAAGTGGATCACCCCCACCCCGCCACCAGATGTGGGGGTAAAAAGTTGATCCAAACAGGCCTCAACAAATTGTCGACCCCCCACCCCCCAATTTTTGTTTCTTTTGTAGGCATATATGCCTACACACCTTGCATGCAATAGTCAGTAGTATCTGTACACATTCGTGGGGAGGGGCGGGTAGAGGACATCAGTGGGGGGCGACGGGCGAGGTGCAAAGGGCCGTGAAGTCTTCCGCAGGAGTTAGAATTTTGGCGTCCGTAGAGGCCGTCGAAATTCTACTTTTGTCAAAAAAACAACCCCCCCCCCTCAATATTCTAAGAGCCGCATTGCACGTGGCTACGAGACCGATGGATCTCGATGGATCTTTGGCAAATCACGAAGCAGTCATTAAAGAAGCCGCATGCGGCTCCGGCCGCTGGCTCACAGCAGTCGCACATCCACAAATGAACGCATGCGTGCGTTATATATACTGTACGTATAAACATTCATACGTACATATGTACGTACAGGCATTCATTCGCTCACACGTGATTCGGGACATGCGCATGGGGGCATATAATGGATGTTCTTTTTTAAGACCGTATTATGTATTACAAGTACTGGACACAGTGCATTATTAAATAGGCCGCATTGCCAGCTTCATTAGGAATTTTGTAGTTTCCTAAATTGTAATTGTGAATGCCGCGGCGCCACAGCAGTTTAAATCCACGAAATAACTCCGCGCAATTCCTTACATTCCGTCCGCAGGGTGAACAGCACCCTCGGTAAAATTGTGTTTTCACATTTTTCACGGCTGCAAATAACCAAAGTTCAAATGCGTTCCTTCGTCTGGGCCCCCAGGGCTCTGTAAGTGGAGTCTTGGCCTTGGGGTTCTGCGGGGGGTTAATGGGGCTGTTGGGTGCTGGTGAGGAGAGGGGGGGGCAAGGGGGGAGAGGCCTCGTGGTGGAGGCGGTGGGGGGTCTAGAGGAGGGAGGGTGTCGGGTAAATCTGTCGGGAGGGAGACGGATTAAGGTTTCTGCAGCTGTTTGGATCGTGACTCCCTAAAATAAATAATAGAGGCTCCACGGTGGCGAGATGTTAACTCCCTCGCCTGCTATACAGGAGGTCGTGGGTCCGATTTGTAGTTCGTATGTCTCTTTCCACGTGGTCGTGTGGATTTTTACCTCCAGGTCCTCCGGTTTTTTCTTCCACATTTAGAACCGTGCGTTTCGAGTATTTGCCTGCTATACATTTCCACGTGATAAGCCACTTCGTTGGGCTATCATTTGTGGCCAGGTCGCTTCTGAAAAAGACCTATGTAGCTCAGTGGGCCTTGTTACCTGGTACAATAAATACGCATTTTATGTCTTGATAGTTTAATCGTTTCGATTTAAAGCTTTCGTGACTGCAGAGATTCATCTTCTTGGTTCTTTTGGTAAAGTCACGTAGAAGGGAAATAATAAAAATAAAAAAATAAAACATTATGTCTTATTTAATGTTTAATTTTTATTATTTTATTATTTCTCTTCTATGTGACTTTACCGAAAGAACCAAGAAGAAGAGTTTAATCGTTTATAATCCACGGCTGCCTCTGCCGGACGCCTCGCACGGCGAGATACGCTCAATCACCCTCGGCTCTGACTGCCCGGAGCAGCGGCTGATGTGGCGCTGCCCCCCACAGTGAGAGCTGCGCCGGTCACCGTGGCGGCGCGTGCCGCCCGTGACCCCGAGCGCTCTGCGAGGGGCTGGGTCACACGCTTTGTCCCGAGCTCCGTATCCCGGCGGCTTGCTGTACTGCCATGTGGCCGGTAGATGTTGGTAGAGCAAATAAGTTGCTGATCTATCGGCAGGGCTGTCCATGGGGGGGGCGGGGCTGATCATGCAGTGTGGCACCTCACCACCCCCGACGACGCTTTCAAACTAAACTAGAAGTATTACATCTGACACTGTGACGCCGAAGCGCGGGGCCCCCCAAAGTGCGGGGCCCGGGGCGGTCGGAATGGATTTCCTTTTCTTTTTAAGTCCGCAGAGACTCCTGTTTCCTCACCCATACAATGAACACTCATTAAGTAACTGACCATATATAAAAGTAATGCATTGTTATGAAAAATAAAGGAATATTATTGTGAAAATTGTAGCTATTGTTCAATCAAGTGACGTCCTGGATAATTTAATTTCCATTGTCGAACGACATAATTTCAGCCACTTGCCAATCCACTTCTGGATCAAGGTCTTTCCATACAGTCGTGGGGCCTGTCTGACCATATTTAACCACGCTGGTCAGTGCAGGTTAGTAAGAGGAGAAGCCAGGATCGGTTCAGGTATCAGTCGCCACTGATGCTAGCCGTTGCTGAGAATCCAACTACGCTCCAGAAATAGACGTATTGCGTGTCTCGCTGAGTTGTATGCGGTATGAATGTGTTTCCAACGAACGAGCGGTGAGTGAGTGTTTAAAGAGGTGTGTGGCTTTAATTAGGCCTGAGTTTATATTGCCACACGGAACAAACACGACTCCAAGCACCGACCCGGCATAAACAAACGTTTAATTAGCGCGTGTGTTTACGTGCTCGTCGTCGGATAAGTGTGACCACTGTGCCACTCAACAACCGGGAAGAACATTGGGAATCGACGCTCCCATTTCCCGCAAGACCACGGGTGTCGAGTCACGCAATCGAGGCTTACGGTGAGACAATACCGAATGTTTTGCGAGCGGGAAAGCTTCGCAAAAGCCGCGGTCCCGGTGGGTTCGCGATTGTTGTGCGGACTACTTCCTGCAGCTTGCGGAGCACAGTGGTCTGCAGGACCACAGCTTGAGAAGCAGAGGTCGTGACACGGCCCAGCGGTAGCACGATCGCCACTTCTTGTTGTTGCTGAGGTGCGTGGTTCGAATTCAGCGTCCAGGCCCTGGTTATAAACTAAACTTTAAACTATTTTTTATTTTACCAGGTTAAGCCCACTGAGCTATGTAGCTCTTTTTCAGAAGCGACCTGGCCACAATGATAGCTCAACGAAGTGGCTTATCACGTGGACATTTAAAGCAGCCTGAAAACTCCAAACGCAGGTTTCTAAATTGATTCTAAATGTGGTGAAAAAATCCGGAGGACGCGGTGAAAAATCCACGAGACCACAGGGAGAACATGCAAACTCCAAATATACAGGCATCAGGGTCGGGATCGAACCAACGACCTCCTACATACCAGGCGGTGTGATCTGTGTTGATACTACTACACGCCGTCTGCTTCACTCACGGTGGACACGAAATATCCCATATTCTTAGGTTGTCGGGATCGAACCAACGACCTCCTACATACCAGGCGGTGTGATCTGTGTTGATACTACTACACGCCGTCTGCTTCACTCACGGTGGACACGAAATATCCCATATTCTTAGGTTGTTTCGGTAAAGTCACGTAGGTAAAACATTACAATTAATAAAAGTAAAATAAAAATCAAACGGAAGCTTGTGTTGCCTCCGAAACGTCGTGATTTTCATTTAATTTTTATTTTACTTTTATTAATTTTAATGTTTTACCTACGTGACTTTACCGAAACAACCTAAGAATATCAATCCTTGCAGTCACGAAAGCTTCAAATCTAGAACGAAATATCCCCTTGTGTAATTTTGCACGAGTATGCCATTGTGTGCCGGTTTCAAGATTTCCCGAATTTGCCAAAATCCAAAATTGCATCCATCAAGCAGGGGCAAAAATTTAGTTTAATTTTGCGTAAAGCCAACGGTGACTCCTGTTGATAAAAAAAGCAATCTTCCTCGGCCCATCATTGACATTGCCATGTAACAGAAACGCAGAGAAGGAGCATGTTCTTATGTAACTGTCCTTCAAAGTTGAGGGCAGAGATTTACACTCATAGTTGGAGATCACATGTAATACGATCTCACCTAAAAAAAAAAACCCCTGTATTATGGATGATATTGGTCGCGAAAACCTGTGTGTTAAACTCACATCTTAGTCGATAAAAAACAATCAAATCGATCCTCGTGCACTACCAATACAGCCCATTAGTTGTTAATTATTTCATTTTGCCCTCCGTATTGGTCTGGTCCCATCATACAAACGTGGAACGATCACCACTGGTTGAATGCTGCGAATAGGAGTGCAGCACAAGTGGCTATTTTTGAGCAGGCAGATACTCTGGGTATCAATGCCACCTCGATGACTGATCGTTTTTCACGCGTATTTTTTTTCCTTTTGAAGAAACGTGGCAACGTCTCCATCAGACGGGCAGGGGGGGGGGGTATTGGTGCCGATGGCGATGCGGTTTTTGTAAAAAAAAAATTACGAAAAAACTAGTCCGGCCGGGAAAGATATAACCCCTCCTTTGGCATTCGCCTGCACTCTTTCCGTCACGTGTGGTGGGGTAAAGTGTGAGTAATTGCCGCCTCCTCCAAGCCATCTGGGCAGTGTTGAAAAGTACGTTTAAATGTCCCCTCGAAGCTAGAGAGAGGGAGCCCTGTAGAGCTCGTCTGCCAGCAGTGTCGTGAGCGACAAGTTGCAGGGCTGCACCTTCAACTCCGACAGCACAGTGTCGTAGCTTCGTGGACAGCTCGCTCTTACAAGTGACATCATCCTCGTCTCTTGAGTTTTCACCCGGTTAAACAAATACACTTGAACTTTATAGATTTAAAAAAAACTATTGTTGGTGATGCTGCGTTGGCGGTGGTGCACAAGCACAAATAACAACTTTTGTCAAGAAACACCGTGGCTTTAAAAAGAAAACGAGTATATAATAGGCGACGTTTCGGCTGATGGCCCTTCTTCAAAGCAAATTTAAAGCTGTGAAGAAGAGCCACTGCCCACGTCACCAATTTGAAGGCCACGGTGTCATTCACGAATGCGCTGAGTTTGTCTTGGACACTCTCGCTCTCTATAAATAAACGTGACAAGATCACCGCGCACGGAACACGCCGATGGGACTGGAGCTCACCTGAAATATGTCATTGCAGCACTTGCGGCAGAGGTTGTGCTGGCAGGGCAGGATGACCACAGGCTTGGAGAAGATCTCCAGACAGATGGGGCAGATGAGTTGCTTCTCTAAGTGGTCCAGGGTGTGGGGACCCCTCAACAGGGCCTTGAGCTCCATCGCCGACATCTCTGATGAGGCCACTTTTACTCGCCAAGCGGAGAACGTTCAAACAGACGGTCGGTCCACCTAGCCTGGCTCGTGCCTTGCTCACAAAAAAAAAACACAAAACACAAATAACCGGCGCGAATGTTGTTGTTGTTGTTGCTGTGGTTGTTCTTGTTGCAGATGTTAATACAATATCAGTTTTAGCTGGTATAACCTTCAGGCTATTTACACGAGCGGTGCAACAGAGCAGAAAGTGGCGACAGTGTGTAAGGAGAAGTTGTGCGTTACTCTCCCTCCCTCTCTGTGTGGTGTTGCTTCGTGTGTGCCGTTCCACTGATATACTTCCCTGTGGGAGGCTGCTCTATTTGGAGAAGGGCGAGGGAGGGAGGGAAGAGAGGAAAAAGAGATTGGTGGTGGTGGTAGTGGTGTGTGTGTTGTGTGACCGTTAAGGGGCAGCTGCCAGACCCCTTAATGCCCCGCGGTGTTCATTGCCAGGGCACGCGCAAATTATTCAAATGGTTGGATTGTTACGGCATTAATCGTGGCACACACAGACACAGATGTACACCCAGCGAGCTTCATTATTGCGTATCGTTATCTCGTCATTGAATGGCAATAATACATCTGTGCGTGTGTCCTCATTCTTTCCGCGTGCGTCAGATACGTCTGTCTCCCTGTCATTGCGGTCGTAGTGTCGCGGGCTACGAGCCCGGCGACCCGGGTTCAATTCCCGCTCACGGCCGACATCGATGACGATTTTCTGAACCGGTCATGGGCCTCCCCTAGGTCGACGCAGCCTCAAATGAGTGCCTGGTGCGGCGTGTAAACATCGCCACTGGGGAGGCAAAGGTGGCATGGGCGCGGTGTTGGCCACCCACCCACTCCTGTACCGTGACCTTCTTTCGCACCGTACGTAGCCAACCGTGCTAATTGTAGTTGCGGGGGAAGGACAACACACTAAACACAAAACGCAGTTCTCAAGAAATTAGTTTTCAATCTGTAATTTGTTATAATCGCGGGCATTTCCGCTGCTTTGCTTAAGACACTTTCCGCTCAAGGATATAACTTTCATTCCGTTGTGCTGATGTTAAACAAAAGTAATAAAACATTCGTGACGGCGGCAGGGATTTCGTTTGAACGTCCTAATGATTATAGGCGAGGGAAGGTCTCACCGTGAAGATTCCTTTCTCCGACCGGAGTGAGCTCATCTCCGGGCGTTGCAACGGCAAATCCTGAAACAAACACACGCAAAAATCAGTTTCAAAGAGATAGTAGAGAGAGAGAGAGTAATGAGTTACCCTGATGCATGTATATTTGGAGTTTGCATGCTCACGCCGTGGTCGCGTGAATATTTATCTGGGTCCTCCGGTTTTTTCCCTCCACGTTTAGAAATGGGTGCGTTGGGTATGTGGCTGCTGTACATTTGCACGTGATAAGCCACTTCGTTGAGCTGCCATTTGTGGCCAGGTCACTTCTGTAAAAGAGCTACATCGCTCATTGGGGGCCTTACCTGGTAAAATAAAAATTGTCTAAGGGGCCGTCCATAAATGACGTCACGCACCTAGTGGGGGGGGGGGGGGGGCAGACATTTGTGACGATTTGTGACGATGGGGGGGGGGGGGGGGTGAGAAATGTGACGTCACATCAAAATGCGCAACTTTAAATAAATATAGACAACACGTTCTACTTAATTAAATTGACTTTTCAATAAATATTTTCTCCTACAACATCAGAGTGCAGCGCCACATTAAATACGCACTACAATGACAATAGTTTAAAGTGATTTGAAACATGTTTTATTTGGGGGGGGGGGAGGGGGCAGAGCTTTGTGACGTCATATTTGAGGGGGGTCTGACTTTTTGTGACGCCGTGTGACGAAGGGGGGGGGGTCAAAAATCGTCAAAAATCGCGGGACGTCATTTATGGACGGCCCCTAATTTTAATCAGCATATTGACGTACGGATACACCGAGACTCTGTATGAGCCTGCCTACTAGAGACACCACGTGGTCTGCAAAGAGAATGCGGCCAGGAATGAATCTCTGTGTGATGCTGAACAGGGACGGGACGATGTTGGATACGATTTCTCAGAAGGCAATGTACACTCAGCTGTTGTTTTATGGCTCTGCTGGAGCCAAAGCTGTGATTTTTTTTCTTGGTAGCAGATACCATGGGCACACCGTTGTCCCTCCACTCAGAAGCCGAGAGAAAATCTGCTGGTCATCTGAGAGGAACCCCTTCATTTTGTTATCCAAGCCAGAAGGACATGTTCTAGATTTTGAAGTTGTGGACAATGTGACCAGTGATGCCAAACGGGCAAGCATACGTATGTCCTCACTACAGGGTCCACAGTGACCGCGGGCATTGAAAGCTCGCGGATTTGGCAGGTATAAGTGCATAGCTGAGAAGTTTGAGGCTTGTAACTGAACTGTAGGTTATTTATAGTTTCACTTGCAGGATGTAATTATAGTTACAATTACAGCTGCGCAGGTGTGCAAAAGTTCAACGGCAATTACATTGTGCATTCAATTCATTGCGGGCTTAATTACGATTGTAATTGACTGCAGGTCTGGCCCACATATGCATGAGTTTTCTCTGAGTATTCTGGCTTTCCTCCCACGTGAAGCAATTCCCCATTAGCAATTTGTCAAATATTCCGGTACGATAGATTGCCAGCGCTGAAAGAGTCCAGAGAGGCATTTGACGTCGTTAACACTGAACGAGAGCAATGGGATGGCACAGAGCTGGGATGATACACGGCGTCCAAACCACCAACATGAACACGCACAACAATAGAACCCCCTGGCCATGCTGTAGGAAACATCGGAGAAGCGAGAGAATTAGAAAGGGGAAGAAAGAGAGATAGGAGACACAGAAGAGGAAGGAATTGGGGAGTGGGAAGGACAATGATTATTTGTATTTTTATATTGTTGTTGATGTTACGCTTGTTGGCACAGGAGAGCCTCACTGAGTATTAATACTTTTTCAGCAATGTCCTGCCAGGTTTCCACAGTGGACAATGTTGATGTTTAGCTCTTGGGGTTCCATACAAAACATCCTGAGTGTAGGGGGTACATGACACAGAGCACGTGACACAACGCGACACAGCACGTGACACAACGCGACACAGAGCACGTGACACAACGAGACACAGAGCACGTGACACAACGCGACACAGAGCACGTGACGCAACGCGACACAGAGCACGTGACACGAGACACAGAGCACGTGACGCAACGAGACACAGAGCACGTGACGCAACGAGACACAGAGCACGTGACGCAACGCGACACAGAGCACGTGACACAACGCGACGCAGAGCACGTGACACAACGAGACACAGAGCACGTGACGTACCGCGACGCAGAGCACGTGACACGAGACACAGAGCACGTGACGCAACGAGACGCAGAGCACGTGACGCAACGAGACACAGAGCACGTGACACAACGAGACGCAGAGCACGTGACGCGACGCAAAGCACGTGACACGAGACACAGAGCACGTGACGCAACGAGACACAGAGCACGTGACACAACGAGACACAGAGCACGTGACACGAGACACAGAGCACGTGACACAACGAGACGCAGAGCACGTAACGCGACGCAAAGCACGTGACACGAGACACAGAGCACGTGCCACGAGACACAGAGCACGTGACGCAACGCGACGCAGAGCACGTGACACAACGCGACACAGACACAACGTGTGATACAACACTAGACGATCCGAGACACAACACGACACGCAACACGAGGCACATGAACTACAAATACTTATACATTAAACACAAGGCAGTGCACAGCTGTGCTCTTCGCGATTATACACACACACACGCGCGCGTGCGTGTGTTTTAAGCAGCCATTATTAGACGGCCCTTTGGTCCAACGTTGTTGAAAGGTCATTAGCAAAAGACCCACGCCTGACTCCGGCTATTTTTAGAAGGCGGGTCAAAAATTAAGAGCAATTTCAGCCACCTGCCGGTGCCGTTCCTTGCTCCTCCAGATGCTCTCGATTTCCTAATGCCGTTGTTTCAGGACAGCAGCATCGTTACGTGAGATGCAGCAATTGGCGGACGTGACCCACGCGCAGAGTTCCATGGGAATCTTGATCGAATGACGAGGCCGCGCTTATACAACTGAATGAAGTTGCTGATGAAGCAACTCCGTTAGTGGCACGTTTAGGTTCCCAATGACACGGATTCTGATAGGTCCTGCAAATGAATTACGGTGGAGTACAATCAAACAAAGTTTGTATGATTTCATAATGAAGGTTTTTATTTTGGGTTAGATCGCGTGAGTATGGATGTTTTGTGACCCTCCCCCAGCAGACACAGCCAGTGAGGTTTGTCACGGAAACAAAACGCGCCAATGAGTTACTACTTCAGCCCACCGGTATGTTGGAGAGTAAACCCACAATCAGCTGAATTACTGGCTGTGTCGGGGTGTGTCGGGTGGTGGAGGGTTACGACACATTTATACTGACGCGAAATAACTCAAAACACCTTTATTATGAATAATATTGGTCGCGAAAGCCTGCGTGTTAAACTTTGTATGCTTTAATCTTGATTTGAAGCTTTCGTGACTGCAGGAATCCATACTCTTTGGTTCTTTCGGTAAAGTAACGTAGGTATAAAATTAAATAAATCACGACGTCTCGGGCGCAACACAAGCATCCGTCATCAGGTAGGTGCTTTCTTTATAGATACTCGAGTAGCGTATGACATTCACAGGACCATGCATACTGTGTCATTTCCAATATTCAATGAGGTCGATTACGTGAATACACGTGTTCTCTCATCTCAACTTGTATTTTATTTCAACTAAACTGTTTTAATTTTACCAGCGAAGGCCCACTGAGATATATCGCTCGTTTTCAGAAGCCACCTCGCTCAACGAACTGGCTTGTCATCACGTGGGAATCTATAGCGCCCACCTACTCTAAACGCACGTTGATTCTAAATGTGGACGGGAAAACCGTGTCAAAAAAAATCCACACGACCACGGGGAGAACACGCAAACTCCGAATATACAGCAGGCGAGGGAGTCAACATCTCGCCATCCTGTCTCGCGGTAGAATGCCAAGTATGTATCATTCCCAAGCAGCAAAACCCTCCGTGCTTCTTTGCACACCCTTGAACTGTTGACCCATTGTATTTTTCCGCGTGCACGTTTCTGATACTTACGTATTAGCTAGGCAATATAAAAAGATGACGACAAAATAAAACGTTTAACACGTAAGCTTATAACACGTGCTTCTATAGGCACATACGTTGCTTTGAATTATTAAGCTCATTTCTGGAAAGCGCTCCAAATCTGCCCTCATTTGCCTCTTCACGCCATCATATTGATAAGCTGGTGGTGTGAATTACACACTCGTGTGACAGGGCTCCGTCGATTCATCGCCAGCCACAGCTGGTTTTCCACAAAGTGGTGCTGTCCGACTTGATTGAGGTGGTGGTGATAGCGAGTATTGATTTATGATGGTCATAAATTATATTTCAAGTAAGACGCAATACTTCAATACTTCATGTTAGTCATTAGAGGTTAGTTAGGCCAATTTAAACAAATTCACCAAATTTAGAAAATTGATTTTGTTCGCGCGGTTCTTGATGACCGGGCATGGGACCATCAAACGCACTGCACGTGACGAACCCGGTTTAATGAAGGTTGGCTGAGACACAGATTTAAACTCACGACCTGGGCATTGCCCGGCCCTTCTCTCTCACACAGCCATTATACGGCCCCTGAGTAATTTCTATCCGACGTTTGCCAGACAGGAGTGGTGTGACTTGGGGGGCAGGTTGTGGAGCAGAGGTTGTGTGCCGGGGCATGCGGGGGGGTAGGTGAGTAGGGGGGGGGATCAATTCCAGGAGATAATTGGGGGCAAGAGCGTTGGCGACCTTATAGGAACGAATGATGAATGAGCGCACCTCGTAATTGGCACCGCGCGCGCACGTGTGTGTGCACGTGCGTGCACGCGCGCACCGCGCAAGACGGGTCCCATGCGTCTGTGTGCGCCGGAGGAGAGACTTCGAGCGCGTTGCCACCACGCAGCAGCAGCAGCCTCGGCGGTGTAGAGGCGTCGGTGCTAAAAAAAAATCTGCAATAACTTACAACATTACGTACACGCGCGTTTCTTACACGCGCGCGTGTGTTTTGCGTGCGTGCGTGTGTGCGCGCGCGTTTTGTGTGTACGAACCGGGCGATCCCGAGTTAGATTCCTGCTCACGACCTATACCAGTTGGGGAATATTTGAACCGGTCCTGGGTTTCCCCTACATCGACTCGGCCTTAAAAAAGGTGTACCTGTTGCGGTGTATAAACATCAGCACCGGGGAAGCAAATGCGTGCTGGCCTTAATGGGTGCTCGCTAACAGCACTTGCGGCCTTTGCACAGGCCTGCACATGACCTGGGCAAGAACTACTTAGCTCAAAGGGGCAATTCTAAATAAACCGTTCAACTGTTCATATCTCCACCCATGGATGTCCTGTGGCTCTGAGCTGTTCAGCCGGTTATTGGAAGAGGGCATTAGGATTCTGGCTCAAGAGGCTGACCTTTGGGTGTCGGGGCAATGAGCCAGAGCTCTGACGAGCCTCGAACTTGAATGCAGGTTTCAGTCACTCGTAATTATTTCAAGTTCTGTAGTTTGGTCAATGCATACTGACGATAACAATGGCTTTATTTGTTCAGGAAAAAAACTCACTGAGTCGCGAGGATGTTTCTTTTATCAAGAGGATCCTGCAGAGAGGTGTTTGTCCAATTGTACTAAAGAGCGTTTGGTTTGTGGTGGAAAACTGTGTGAAGAAACACACGGGTGACGGGGATGGGGGGGGGGGGGTGAGGGGGGTTGGGTGAGGGGGATGGGGGGCGAGTGAGGGGGGGGTCAACGAGCGGAGTGCTATAACACAGCAAGTGAGCACAGTGGGGAACACGGCTGGTGGTGCATCTACCGGTCATCTCAGTCAGCCAACCCATGGCACATGGGGTCTGTGCCGATGCCTCCAGTCAGCAAGCCTTCGACACTTCACGTGGCCTCAAAGTGCACCTGGCCTGGCACGGGCGCCGTGGCGACGTCACCGTCATGGTATTGGATGGTGTGAGAGGGTGGGCAGGGGTGGAAGTGTTTCCGAATGACATCTGATTAGAGAGTCTGTGTTTGTGCTCTGCAGGGAGAGCCGTGGGTGGGGGTCGCGTTACCATTTGCCCGGTCTATTAATGCGAATGCTCCGAGACCCATGCTCCCACACGCACACACGGGGCTTTTCCAGAAAGGGCCCACTGACGCGCACTTTCCGAGCCTTGTAACGAGTGTGGCGAGGCCGTGCAGCAGTGTGCACGGTCAACAACGTGAAGCAGACGGACGATATATATATAAAAAAAAAATATTCGCTTCATTTCAGAATATGTATTTATCGTGGAGGAATCTGATGAGATGTTCTGCTCTTGTCCTTTTTTTTACAAATGACCGGTAGGGGCGGATGTGAACGTCACAACACCAAACGATACCGAGACACGATTGGAGTGCAAATTGTAGGAAAGCTAAGCAAATAACGTGATAAGCCACTTCGTTGAGCTATCATTTGTGGCCTGCTTACTTTTGCTCAGTGGGCCTTAGCTAGTAAAATAAAAAGTTGAAAATCGTATGGTGTGAAGATCTACGTGACGACATGCCACTATATCCCTGCCCCGACGAGCATGAAAATGCACTCACCTCCTGTTTACACCCCCCGAGTAAGTGAAATAAATTGCACATCCACGCGACAAGGTGAAGTATATCCTCGCGATGCCCACTATTGACGTGACCACAATGTGGCACTCATTTTATTGACCCTGGAGGGTCAGGAGGCAGCTGATTTCAGAGGAACTCTCAATAATAGATTAACATGCCCTGAGAAGCAAGATTTTTCAAGGTATGTCACGATATTTAATATAACGGTGAGACGGCTAGGATAATAACGGCTCGTGCATTCGCATAAATGGAACAGCCAGACAGAGATCGCATGCAGAAAGTCCATTGTAGAGGTGTTTTGGGTTAGATCGTGTAAATTTAAATGTGTCGTTAAACACCACCACCCGACACAGCCAATCAGTAAGCAGAGGTGTGGACTCGAGTCATGTGACTTGGACTCGAGTCAGACTCGAGTCATGAATTTGATGACTTGCGACTCGACTTGGACTTGCATAACAATGACTTTGTCCCACCTTTGTCAGTAAGGTTTGTGACGTAAAACACCACGTGCCAATTCGTTGCTAGTTCAGCACACCGGTGTGTTGGCGAGTAAACCCACAAAATTTACCATTCAAAAGTACCAACCTGGAATTCAGCCGAGGAGACGTGATTTTTTGTTTTGCCAAAGGTAATCAAGAGACGAGAGCAGATGTGTTCCCCGACAATTGGAGTGGAGAAAATGAGGCAGGCGAGGGGAGAGTTTTTGTTTCACCAAGGCCAGTCGTAGGAGGCAATAATACTGGTAGGAACCTCCGGGTTACACCAGCTCGCAGGGGATTATTGTGTCCGTCCGTCCATCGTGCAGGGAGGGGCTGGGTGGGGAGGGTGGGGCTGGGTGGAGAGGGGAGGGTGGTGAGGGGCTGGGTGGGGAGGATGGGGCTGGGTGGGGAGGGGAGGGTGGGGAGGGGCTGGGTGGGGAGGGTGGGGAGGGGCTGGGTGGGGGGTGTGAGGGGTGGGGCTGGGTGGAGAGGGGCTGGTCACCCCGTGGTGCCCTTATAAAACTCAACGTTTAACCTACTCACGCCGGCTTGTGCCCGCCCTCACAGTCGGGCATATTTGCGGAATACACCACGCCGCCGTTAACCCTGGCCATTGACCGAGCAACCCAACGTTCCTACCAGCTCCCTCCGCAGGAATGTTTTAGGGGCGCACGAGGGCAGGCTGGAGCGGTGCTGGATAACTTAAATAATGAAAAGCAACATGCGAGTGCGATGCAAGAAAATATGCGCAAATAAGCACGCATCACCTGCCATGAAACGTGGTCCGGAAGCACGGCCATCGACAAACAACAAAGTGTGTGCACAGCGAAGCGTTCAGACGTGTGCTTCAAATTGCGCTTCAAGTCAAGACAAGGCCGTAATTATAATATGTCTGCACAAAATGTCCTCCTCATAAATATATTGCTATAAAATATTTAAAAATAATAATAATTGCGATGCTATGTAAATAAAAATAACAATTTGCTAAACCTTGGCCACAATATCTGAACTTGTCTTCATATAACAATGCATAGATTTATGTTCATATGATTGTGGTTATAGTTGTACTTTATGAATCCCTAATCTCTGCCATTACATACAGTGAAAAAATAAAATGTAAAAAAAGAAAAACAGCAATGTAATACAATGCACTATTCGACATTATTGTAAAAAATAAATAAAAAGTCCATCCCATGTGTTAGTGAATTTTTTAATATTTTTGGCAAGAAATGGCAGGAAATTAGTTTTCAAATTTTGATTTTTTTTCTAGGGGGAGGACCCCAGACCCGCTGGAAGATCTGGTCCCTCCCGATGTTGACTCCATGGCTACGGCCTTGAGTCAGGAAGAGGAACACGTGGATTAGAGAACATGCGCGTAGTTCAATACTGTCCATCAGCGGTGGGCACCTGGCGCCTCCCGAGCCGCATGTGGCCCTTTAATCCCCCACGCGAGACTCTATCGAAGCAGCACAACGGTAGCACGCACTAACACAGCAGTAGCAAAGAAAAATGAATTGTCTCCCGTGCTGTTAATATAACAACAACCGCGGCGACGTCACTACGACGCTTGTGCCAGGCTACGTGCACCTTGAGGCCACGCGTAGTGTCGAACGCTCGCTGGCAGGAGGTCACGGGGCAGACCCAGGTTCCACGGGTCGACTGACTGAGATGACACACACACAATATTGATGTACACTTAGCTCTTTGCAGAACTCACGGGTACGTTATGGCTCTTGGTCTGTTATCAGGTTGGCCGCCACCTGCTGTAACATCGTATCGACTCTCAAGAAAAGTTGGTGGGTTGGGAGAGGACGCGTTGCTCGGAGGGACGATGTTTTTTTTCATTCCGAACGACAGTGGCAGCTGGAGGCGTGAACCCCGCACGAGGGTGCGTCTACCGCGGAGACGGAGTGATGAGATTAACTCGCGCGGGAGACACTCACCCAAGCGGGGGATAGATCATGGCTGGTGATGGAGGGTTGACGGTGTTATTTTAGAAAGTCGCACTCATTACACACAACGTGCTTGCCACATATAAACCACAACAGCTCGCTGATGTTGTCAAGGAGCATAAACCATCACGCACACTCCGCTCATCTTCACAGCAGCAGCAGCGGAGGCTTTTGGCTCGCGATTGAACAAAGGCGGTCACCGCATCGCGCGCTTACAGATGCGCTTCTGCGGTCGTCTGGAACGCTCTTCCTTCCGATATTGGGAAGCCACTGGAGCAACAGTATGCACTTTTAAATCTTGATTTAAACTCATTTCTCAATAAATGCTTTTTGTGTTTCGTGTGTTGTCCTTCACACGCACCTCCGATGAGTACGGTTGGCTACGTACGGTGCGAAAGAAGTTCAACAATACGTACATCCACATTGGTTGCATCCCAACCAGGAGTTGAACTTCTTCCCTTCACCACAGAGGCACTCGGCCAGACGTGAGCAGACATCGTGACCCACAGCAGGCGACCTACGGTGGTGTATGACCCTTGCCCGTAACACCTGCCAACCCAGAGGCATTCACTTAATGGATCGTACCCTGCTGCTGACGATTAACAGAGGAGTTGAATATTAAAGCAAACGCTGCTGAACAACATTGTTCCATCGGGCCTTTTAAACGTGGCACCTTTGTGCTGATTCACGGCCCCCTGTTTACGCACGCCTGCGACTCTTGTCTCGAAGCTCCGTCTATTTTGGCTCGACTCATGACTGATTTCTGCAAATTGTGCTCATGGGAGGCTGCGTTGAACCTCTAAAATGCGTCATAACGATCACACGACACCACCAAAGCCTCCAGCCCGTGCCCCTCTCCCCAACGCCACGACGCAAACACCGCCACGACCGCACACTGTCAGACGTGTTTGTTGTGTTATTAAATGCGTGTTAAATACGAAGCAAGGCTGATGACTATCATGCGAAAAGCAAGATTCCCTAAAGCATCGTCATTGTTATCAAGACGAACATCGTCAGAATGCTGTTGCCAACCTTCTCGCGACCGTGAATGAAACACCACCCCAACGAGCCGTCCCCTCCACTCACTCCGATCCAATCCAGAATCACTCTCAAGATCGCCCTCACCACTCACTCCCCTGCCATGCCTCTCCCTTTCATCTCGATCCGCTCTTCGTGCTCTCCTCTTCAGTAAACCAGGCATTCATCTTCTTGGTTCTTTCGGTAAAATCACGTAGAAGGGAAATAATAAAATAATAAAAATAAAACATAATAAAATAATTCTCACGACGTTTCGGCCACACAACGCAAGCAGCCGTCCTCACAACGCAAGCAGCCGTCCTCAGGTGAGGACGGCTGCTTGCGTTGTGGCCGAAACGTCGTGAGAATTATTTTATTATGTTTTATTTTTATTATTTTATTATTTCCCTTTTACGTGACTTTACCGAAAGAACCAAGTAGATGAATCCCTGCAGTCACGAAAGCTTTAAATCGAAATTTAACCAGGCATTGCCTTCTGTTGAAGCTCCCAGGTATCCGTCGCTCAGTACAGTGTTCTTCACTAATTCTCAGGGGGGGGGGGGGGGGCACCTTCGCCGATAAGACATCGTCAGTGTGAGGGCCGCCACACATTTGAAACCATTGGGGGATCAGACAGCAGCACGACGATGATGGGATGCGTCAGGGGCCGCCATTAGCACCGCGGGCCTTGCAATGAAGAACACAGGCTGAGAGAAAAAGCTGCGCTTTCTCCTCCGTTGCTCCTGTTGCCTGGAGCGTTATCCCACAGGCCATACAAGCTGTCAAGATCCCTGCCCCTGTTCAAGTCCAGACCCCAAGACCTGTCCTCTTCTCCTCTGGCAAAGACTGGCCATCTCTTCTGTTTAAATATTTTTAGTAGATGCATTGCTCTGTTCATCCCTATAGATAGAAATTCAACCTTACGATATTACACCTTGATGTGCTGTATACAGTGATATAATGTTTGTCCTGCCTATTCATCATCATCATTTATAGTAGCAGCTCTAGATGCTTTACAACGTGGGGAAACACTGCCTCGTTGGACAAACATGGCTTGATATGGACATCACTTTGAGGTGTGGGACCATTTCCGTGATTGTTGCCTATTACGTATTTGTAAGGCCCGTGTGACTCTGCACGAATGTGTCGAGTGGTGTTGTTAACTATGCTTGTGTGCTGCTGCCAATGCAGCAGCATCACCAATCACTCGCACTCTATACAGGGTGCTCACATTTATTTAACACACATGATAACAAATGTCATGTTAATAGCTTCAAAAAGTCAAAGAATCTCCACTTGTTCGCCATCATTGTCAACGCGTTGCCTGGAATCTTCTCCAGGTGGTTTCCAGAGCCCGGAGGCGCATCTCTCGTGGTATTGTTGCAAATTATCGTAAGTGTTAACATTTCTTTTTGAAGCACCCTCTACATGGTATTTGCGTCTCTTTGCCGCATCCCCTAGGTTGGCTCAGACTGAAATGACCACCTAACGCGGTGTGTAAACACCGGCACTAATGAGGGAACAAAGACGGCTGGTCACGTTGCTAATCACATTACCCCCCTTTCATTTTGCCATGTCAACCTTAATAGATGCTCGCAAACAGCTCTTGCTGGTACGGTCTATGAAGATGATATGGACGTTGGTATTTTGTGTGGGGCATGCAGACCGCAGTTTTGGTGAAAGTCACTGGAAACGTCATGATAATTTTATTGCTTTATTTTTATTATTTCCCTTCTACGTGACTTTTCCGAAAGATCCAATAATATATAGTCACTGGCAGTTTTAGATTCTATCAAGCGTGTGTGCCACTCAAGAGTATCGTGCACAATAATCGCATTTTTTGGGATCAACGTTCAGGACAAACGATGCGTCACATGTTGGAGTACTGAGATGTAGATGCTATTCTAAAAAAAATGTATCGGGCCCAAGAGTAGGTTACAAGAATGTAAGGATAGTATGTCTGATCTATTACTCATTTACAAAATCTGTGTTGTTTAAAATATATTTTGTAAAAAGTTTCAATTGTGAGTTGCAGTGCGCTGTGAGGACAACACAGGAATACAGGCACGCTTTAAAAATGTGTTGCTTCAGAATGTCCGGGGGACAGCACGTGATGCCATTTGGAGAGAGAGAGAGAGATACTTCCAGTGGGACTTGCGTTATTCCTGGAAAACATTCCGAGATTTTGGCGCACGATGGGATTTGATTTCTCCGACGGTGAAGTTTAAAACTCACCACGTACACTCTACGCACTCGCAGCCCAACAACAATGGCAACAACAGCGGCGACGAGTTCACCATGTCCAAGTACAGGCTTCCACACCAGCCGATCATCACTCTGGGTTTCATAAAATAAGTACCTCTTTATGGACAGCCAACAGTGACTGTCTTCTAGAGAGACTGGCCAAAGTAATGGGAATGTGTATGTTTTAATTTCTACCACTGGCCCAGGACTGCTGAATATGTCACTACCTGTTTATTGTTTACATGAGACTCTTTGGGGTTTTAGAACTATGTAAGATGTACAATTGACTGCCTTTTAAAACATATTTTTACTAATACGGGAGCTTGAAAGCTTCAACCCTCTTCAAACCTATGTGGGGCAGCCTTGAATGTTCTTAAGCATCTGTCCGGACAAGTAATGATGCACTCTCTCGTTGAGCCCATGAATTGTCATGATTTCCGGTGAGAATTCAATTCAGATATACCACGGTTGTGGAAGAAATGTATGTATGTTGAACTTCTTTCGCACCATACATAGCCAACCGTGCTAATTGGAGGTGCAGAGGAAAAACAAAGAGCAGTTCTAAAGAAATGAGTTTTCAATCTACATTTAAAAGTGCATAGCTCCAGTGGCTTCATAATATTAGAAGAACATTCCAGATGGCCGCAGAATCGCATCTGAAAGTGCGCGATGCAGTGACCGTCTTTGTTAGATGGCGAGCCAAAAGCCTCTGCTGCTGCGAGGATGACCGGAGTTTGCGTGATGATCGTTTATGCCCCTTGACGAGATCAGCGATACACTGTGGAATACCGTTACATTGATTGGTAGTAGGTGTAGCAGTCATTTCCAATCTCGTCCCCGTACACAATTGTGAGATTGTCGAGTAACAGCAGAATTAGATGCCGGTGGTGGAGGCCCAGTATACATGTAAAGATGAGCAAATGTTGGTTCAACGGTTTCTCTCAGATGCCAACGTTGACCCAACGCTGCACGTGTACTGAGGAGGTGATATGGAAATCCTGCTTTAGGCTTTCACAGCTGTACTGATTTATACCGATATCATATTCGGGTTAGCTGAGTGGAGAGAGGGTCCAAAATAGGTTCAGCAGCCCAGGCAGGCCCAGACTGGCCATCGGGCAGCAGTCCGGGCAAATGCCCGATGGGTCGGTCCATTCCGAGGGCCGATGGGTCTGTCTGTGTGGGGAAATTGCAAATGTGATCAGAGTAAAACATATATATCGATTTAAAAAAAAAATTGTATTCATATATTTTATTACCTATAATACGTACGCTTCATTGCTTATGTACGCTGTGAGTTGGCATTAAGTCTAATCTGAGGCATCCCTAATGATTATTTTTCACCGTTCCATTAGTTTTTTTTGGACCGGCCCAAATGGGCGAAGTAAATCGCACGGCAATATGGGCCCGCTGTGTTCACAAAATGCCTGGGCCGATTCCTAGTCCCAGTCCGTCACTGAGCCCAGGCCTCCACCCGGCACAGCTACCGCTTGTGTGACTGAAGCCAAATTATCAGCCAGGAACGGACCGAGCTCGTTACGTTTCAATTGAATTTTGAGCCCGCGAGACTCCATTGTCTTCATGACGCGGGTGGACAGACAACGTGGCTCACGAGCCACGCACGGCTCCCAGACAGTCCCCGTGTGGCTCCGTGTGGACTGATTTTTTTCACTTTCCAATCGAAATTCAATGGAACCAGGAATACAATCTGCAGTGGCTGCAGCGGCTGAGGGCACTCGCCGCTGGCACGAGGACTGCCTTGGGCCCTCTCCTGCAGCACCACCGGCACTTACGCTGCCAGCGGCTCAAACCCAATGTTCCGCCTTTAGGGGGACATCTTCAGGAAACTGGGGATGCCCTTCTACAACAGCAGCAGCTTCGTATTTGATGTGCTTTACCTGGCTAACAAGCGACATGACCTCGCCAAATTCGCCTGTGCTCAGGCGAAGATGGCGGTGGACAGAACGAGGAAAAAGATGCTGCAAGATGACACTGACGGCTGCTCTGTGCTTCCAGTGTTCAGGGGCCTGCTTAAGGCGCGGCTCCAGCTGGAGCACGCGTACCACCCGCATGCCGGTGATGTGCAGCACGTCTTCTTCGAACGCTGGGGAGCCGGACAAGCCCTTTGTACCAGCGTGGACGGCACCCTCATGTTCACCTTCTAAAGCGCTCGCTCGTCACCGTGGCGTGCACGATGACCACCACCACGTGGCTTTTCTTTGTGTTGTACGCGGTGCATTTAGCGCCACAGCGCGTGGATGTATAGTCTGTTTATTTGTTTGCTGGTGACTGTGTATTTTGTATCGGAATCGCCTCCAGTGCTGTTGCTGCTGGCGGCAATAAAAGTTGTTTAAAAGTCAAAAGTCCCCTGCAGCACGTGCGTGAAGTGCTCATGATCCGTTTTTACTTCTGCGGAGCCGCTGCTGGAAATTACACATTCCTAGGGCGTGGTAAGGGGGGGGAGAGTTTTGCCATGGAACAACTGCTGTTGACTCCACCATGATGTGGTAGTAATGTCATCGATCCCAAAGGAATGATGGGGTTGAGTCAAACTCCCAACCAAGATGTGACCTCGCAACCTTTCCTTTTGTGAGCCGTTCGCTCCACCGCTAAGACTGGATTGATGCACCCGTAGGCTGGCTGCTGCCACGTATTATTTATCTTAAGTGTTGGAGGCTGTAGTACAGGCGTGTCCGTCTCGCTTAACGAGTTTTCGTCAAACGAAAACTCGTGAAATGATCACCGTTTCCCCATTGACTCCCTCCCATGATAAACGCTGAGATGAGGTTTTTCAGCCCCAATATTCTGCACTCGTGAACAACTTCTCCTTTATTTTTAAACATGGGAACTACAAATTCCTGTAAACATTTTAAAATAAAGTAATAAAACACTCAATGTAACGTCGCGCGTGAAAACGACAGTGCAAGCTCCTCCCTGGAGCCTATGATATCACCTCCTTGCAGCCACACATTTGAAATAAACGCTCTCACACACTCTCTCTCCACTCAATCACACAGCCCCCTCGTGGGGTCTCTCTCGCTCTCTCCGTCTTTCATACATGGACACATATCTACCGCCCCCCCATCCAAAAGATAGGAGACCCCCCGTATAGCTCTAATAAACACTGTTGGGCCAAGTGCTGTTAACAAGCACCGATGAAGGCCAGTACGGCACACGAGCGGTGGGTGGCTAGCACCACGCTCAACCGCCTTTGTTTCACTAGTAGCGATGTTTGCACACCGCACCAGGTACTCATTTGAGCCCGAGTCGTCCTTGGATAGGCCCAGGAACGATTCAGATAATCGTCACCGATGTTGGTCGTTAGCGAGAATCGAACTCGGGTGGCCGGGGGTTCGTAGTGCCGCGCGCTAACCATTGCACCACCGCTCCCTACATCCACCCACCCCTCCTGCCACTCACCGATTGCAATGACACCACGAGGCCCCCACCCGCCATCCACCCCTTCCCACAACCCCCACCCCCACGCACCCATACGCCGATCACGCAGCACAGCTGCCGTGGTGCGCCCCCTGCCGCCAGGGGGGTGCATTCTATCGATCGTTCTCCGCTCGTTATGCGAACATTTGCTCGTTTTGCAAACAAATTGGGCTAAATTCAAATTGTTCGTTATCGTGAATTCTCGTAAATCAGAGCGCTCGCTAAGCGAGGCACGCCTATATTACCTCAGTGCTAAACGATGCAGTATTATTTTAATTCTGGAGGCTGTAGTATTATCTTAGTGCTGGAGGCTGTAGTGTTATCTTAGTGCTGCAGGCTGTAGTATTATCTTAGTGCTGGAGGCTGTAGTGTTATCGTAGTGCTGGAGGCTGTAGTATTATCTTAGTGCTGGAGGCTGTAGTGTTATCTTAGTGCTGCAGGCTGTAGTATTATCTTAGTGCTGCAGGCTGTAGTGTTATCTTAGTGCTGGAGGCTGTAGTGTTATCTTAGTGCTGCAGGCTGTAGTGTTATCTTAGTGCTGGAGGCTGTAGTGTTATCTTAGTGCTGCAGGCTGTAGTATTATCTTAGTGCTGGAGGCTGTAGTGTTATCTTAGTGCTGCAGGCTGTAGTATTATCTTAGTGCTGCAGGCTGTAGTGTTATCTTAGTGCTGCAGGCTGTAGTATTATCTTAGTGCTGCAGGCTGTAGTGTTATCGTAGTGCTGGAGGCTGTAGTACTATCTTAGTGCTGGAGGCTGTAGTGTTATCGTAGTGCTGGAGGCTGTAGTGTTATCTTAGTGCTGGAGGCTGTAGTGTTATCTTAGTGCTGGAGGCTGTAGTGTTATCTTAGTGCTGGAGGCTGTAGTGTTATCTTAGTGCTGGAGGCTGTAGTGTTATCTTAGTGCTGGAGGCTGTAGTGTTATCTTAGTGCTGGAGGCTGTAGTGTTATCTTAGTGCTGGAGGCTGTAGTGTTATCTTAGTGCTGGAGGCTGTAGTGTTATCTTAGTGCTGGAGGCTGTAGTGTTATCATAGTGCTGGAGGCTGTAGTATTATCTTAGTGCTGGAGGCTGTAGTGTTATCTTAGTGCTGGAGGCTGTAGTGTTATCTTAGTGCTGGAGGCTGTAGTGTTATCTTAGTGCTGGAGGCTGTAGTGTTATCTTAGTGCTGGAGGCTGTAGTGTTATCTTAGTGCTGGAGGCTGTAGTGTTATCTTAGTGCTGGAGGCTGTAGTATTATCTTAGTGCTGCAGGCTGTAGTATTATCTTAGTGCTGGAGGCTGTAGTATTATCTTAGTGCTGGAGGCTGTAGTGTTATCTTAGTGCTGGAGGCTGTAGTATTATCTTAGTGCTGCAGGCTGTAGTATTATCTTAGTGCTGGAGGCTGTAGTGTTATCGTAGTGCTGGAGGCTGTAGTATTATCTTAGTGCTGGAGGCTGTAGTATTATCTTAGTGCTGGAGGCTGTAGCATTATCTTAGTGCTGGAGGCTGTAGTGTTATCTTAGTGCTGGAGGCTGTAGTGTTATCTTAGTGCTGGAGGCTGTAGTATTATCTTAGTGCTGCAGGCTGTAGTATTATCTTAGTGCTGCAGGCTGTAGTATTATCTTAGTGCTGCAGGCTGTAGTATTATCTTAGTGCTGGAGGCTGTAGTATTATCTTAGTGCTGGAGGCTGTAGTGTTATCTTAGTGCTGGAGGCTGTAGTATTATCTTAGTGCTGGAGGCTGTAGTATTATCTTAGTGCTGGAGGCTGTAGTATTATCTTAGTGCTGGAGGCTGTAGCATTATCTTAGTGCTGGAGGCTGTAGTGTTATCTTAGTGCTGGAGGCTGTAGTATTATCTTAGTGCTGGAGGCTGTAGTATTATCTTAGTGCTGGAGGCTGTAGTATTATCTTAGTGCTGGAGGCTGTAGCATTATCTTAGTGCTGGAGGCTGTAGTATTATCTTAGTGCTGGAGGCTGTAGTGTTATCTTAGTGCTGGAGGCTGTAGTATTATCTTAGTGCTGGAGGCTGTAGTGTTATCTTAGTGCTGGAGGCTGTAGTGTTATCTTAGTGCTGGAGGCTGTAGTATTATCTTAGTGCTGGAGGCTGTAGTGTTATCTTAGTGCTGGAGGCTGTAGTATTATCTTAGTGCTGGAGGCTGTAGTATTATCTTAGTGCTGGAGGCTGTAGCATTATCTTAGTGCTGGAGGCTGTAGTGTTATCTTAGTGCTGGAGGCTGTAGTATTATCTTAGTGCTGGAGGCTGTAGTATTATCTTAGTGCTGGAGGCTGTAGCATTATCTTAGTGCTGGAGGCTGTAGCATTATCTTAGTGCTGGAGGCTGTAGTATTATCTTAGTGCTGGAGGCTGTAGTATTATCTTAGTGCTGGAGGCTGTAGCATTATCTTAGTGCTGGAGGCTGTAGTATTATCTTAGTGCTGGAGGCTGTAGTACTATCTTAGTGCTGGAGGCTGTAGCATTATCTTAGTGCTGGAGGCTGTAGTACTATCTTAGTGCTGGAGGCTGTAGCATTATCTTAGTGCTGGAGGCTGTAGCATTATCTTAGTGCTGGAGGCTGTAGTATTATCTTAGTGCTGGTGGCTGTAGCATTATCTTAGTGCTGGAGGCTGTAGTATTATCTTAGTGCTGGAGGCTGTAGCATTATCTTAGTGCTGGAGGCTGTAGTAATATCTTAGTGCTGGTGGCTGTAGTATTATCTTAGTGATGGAGGCTGTAGTATTATCTTAGTGCTGGAGGCTGTAGTATTATCTTAGTGCTGGAGGCTGTAGTGTTATCTTAGTGCTAGAGGCTGTAGTATTATCTTAGTGCTGCAGGCTGTAGTGTTATCTTAGTGCTGGATGCTGTAGTGTTATCTTAGTGCTGGAGGCTGTAGTGTTATCTTAGTGCTGGTGGCTGTAGTATTATCTTAGTGCTGGAGGCTGTAGTGTTATCTTAGTGCTGGAGGCTGTAGTATTATCTTAGTGCTGGGGGCTGTAGTGTTATCTTAGTGCTGGAGGCTGTAGTGTTATCTTAGTGCTGGAGGCTGTAGTATTATCTTAGTGCTGGAGGCTGTAGTATTATCTTAGTGCTGGAGGCTGTAGTGTTATCTTAGTGCTGGAGGCTGTAGTATTATCTTAGTGCTGCAGGCTGTAGTGTTATCTTAGTGCTGGATGCTGTAGTGTTATCTTAGTGCTGGAGGCTGTAGTGTTATCTTAGTGCTGGTGGCTGTAGTATTATCTTAGTGCTGGAGGCTGTAGTGTTATCTTAGTGCTGGAGGCTGTAGTATTATCTTAGTGCTGCAGGCTGTAGTGTTATCTTAGTGCTGGATGCTGTAGTGTTATCTTAGTGCTGGAGGCTGTAGTATTATCTTAGTGCTGGAGGCTGTAGTATTATCTTAGTGCTGGTGGCTGTAGTATTATCTTAGTGCTGGAGGCTGTAGTATTATCTTAGTGCTGCAGGCTGTAGTATTATCTTAGTGCTGGATGCTGTAGTGTTATCTTAGTGCTGGAGGCTGTAGTATTATCTTTGTGCTGCAGGCTGTAGTGTTATCTTAGTGCTGGAGGCTGTAGTGTTATCTTAGTGCTGGAGGCTGTAGTATTATCTTAGTGCTGCAGGCTGTAGTGTTATCTTAGTGCTGGAGGCTGTAGTAGTATCTTAGTGCTGCAGGCTGTAGCATTATCTTAGTGCTGCAGGCTGTAGTATTATCTTAGTGCTGGAGGCTGTAGTGTTATCTTAGTGCTGGAGGCTGTAGTGTTATCTTAGTGCTGCAGGCTGTAGTGTTATCTTAGTGCTGGAGGCTGTAGTGTTATCTTAGTGCTGCAGGCTGTAGTGTTATCTTAGTGCTGGAGGCTGTAGTGTTATCTTAGTGCTGCAGGCTGTAGTGTTATCTTAGTGCTGGAGGCTGTAGTGTTATCTTAGTGCTGGAGGCTGTAGTGTTATCTTAGTGCTGCAGGCTGTAGCATTATCTTAGTGCTGCAGGCTGTAGTATTATCTTAGTGCTGCAGGCTGTAGCATTATCTTAGTGCTGGGGGCTGTAGTATTATCTTAGTGCTGCAGGCTGTAGTGTTATCTTAGTGCTGCAGGCTGTAGCATTATCTTAGCGCTGGAGGCTGTAGTATTATCTTAGTGCTGCAGGCTGTAGTGTTATCTTAGTGCTGCAGGCTGTAGCATTATCTTAGTGCTGGAGGCTGTAGTATTATCTTAGTGCTGCAGGCTGTAGCATTATCTTAGTGCTGCAGGCTGTAGTGTTATCTTAGTGCTGCAGGCTGTAGTGTTATCTTAGTGCTGGAGGCTGTAGTATTATCTTAGTGCTGCAGGCTGTAGTATTATCTTAGTGCTGCAGGCTGTAGTATTATCTTAGTGCTGCAGGCTGTAGTATTATCTTAGTGCTGCAGGCTGTAGTATTATCTTAGTGCTGGAGGCTGTAGTATTATCTTAGTGCTGCAGGCTGTAGTATTATCTTAGTGCTGCAGGCTGTAGTATTATCTTAGTGCTGCAGGCTGTAGTATTATCTTAGTGCTGCAGGCTGTAGTATTATCTTAGTGCTGGAGGCTGTAGTATTATCTTAGTGCTGCAGGCTGTAGTGTTATCTTAGTGCTGGAGGCTGTAGTATTATCTTAGTGCTGGAGGCTGTAGTATTATCTTAGTGCTGCAGGCTGTAGTATTATCTTAGTGCTAGAGGCTGTAGTATTATCTTAGTGCTGCAGGCTGTAGTATTATCTTAGTGCTGGAGGCTGTAGTATTATCTTAGTGCTGAAGGCTGTAGTATTATCTTAGTGCTGGAGGCTGTAGTATTATCTTAGTGCTGCAGGCTGTAGTATTATCTTAGTGCTGGAGGCTGTAGTATTATCTTAGTGCTGGAGGCTGTAGTATTATCTTAGTGCTGGAGGCTGTAGTATTATCTCAGTGCTGCAGGCTGTAGTATTATCTTAGTGCTTCAGGCTGTAGTATTATCTCAGTGCTGGAGGCTGTAGTATTATCTCAGTGCTGGAGGCTGTAGTATTATCTTCGTACTGGAGGCTGTAGTATTATCTTAGTGCTGGAGGCTGTAGTGTTATCTTAGTGCTGGATGCTGTAGTATTATCTTAGTGCTGGAGGCTGTAGTATTATCTTAGTGCTGGAGGCTGTAGTATTATCTTTGTGCTGGAGGCTGTAGTATTATCTTAGTGCTGCAGGCTGTAGTATTATCTTAGTGCTGGAGGCTGTAGTATTATCTTAGTGCTGGATGCTGTAGTGTTATCTTAGTGCTGGAGGCTGTAGTATTATCTTAGTGCTGCAGGCTGTAGTATTATCTTAGTGCTGGAGGCTGTAGTATTATCTTAGTGCTGGTGGCTGTAGTATTATATTAGTGCTGGAGGCTGTAGTGTTATCTTAGTGCTGGATGCTGTAGTATTATCTTAGTGCTGGAGGCTGTAGTATTATCTTAGTGCTGGAGGCTGTAGTATTATCTTAGTGCTGGAGGCTGTAGTATTATCTTAGTGCTGCAGGCTGTAGTATTATCTTAGTGCTGGAGGCTGTAGTATTATCTTAGTGCTGGATGCTGTAGTGTTATCTTAGTGCTGGAGGCTGTAGTATTATCTTAGTGCTGCAGGCTGTAGTATTATCTTAGTGCTGGAGGCTGTAGTATTATCTTAGTGCTGGTGGCTGTAGTATTATATTAGTGCTGGAGGCTGTAGTGTTATCTTAGTGCTGGAGGCTGTAGTATTATCTTAGTGCTGGAGGCTGTAGTATTATCTTAGTGCTGCAGGCTGTAGTATTATCTTAGTGCTGGAGGCTGTAGTATTATCTTAGTGCTGCAGGCTGTAGTATTATCTTAGTGCTGGAGGCTGTAGTATTATCTTAGTGCTGGAGGCTGTAGTATTATCTTAGTGCTGCAGGCTGTAGTATTCTCAGTCCTGCAGCCTCTAGTATTAGTGTTGGAGGCTGCAGTGTCATCTTAGTGCTGCAGGCTGCAGTATAATTTCAGTGCTGCAGGCTGATGTATTCTCAGTGCTGCAGGCTATTTTATTCTCAGTGCTGCAGGCTGTAGTATGACTGCCGTAGGCTGTGTAATCGGTGGTCACGGAATGCATTGCCTAGGAACCCATTCTAAAGACGGATAAAGCCAGTGGTCCTGGCTTGGTAAATATTTAGGGGGCACCTGCCAGGGGCTCAGCGACCGAATGCATTCTCCAGCCGAGGTTCCCTGGTGCCTCCTCCCCTCCCCCCCGCGCGCAGGAGACGTAATGAAAGTCGATGGGCTTCTGTGTGGCTTCAATGAAGGTCATCAATCAAAGTCCCTCTTTTTGGGCTGCACCGTTGAGCCAGGTCTAGTTGGGGCACCCTGCCCTCAAGTGGTGGCAGAGAGAATGTGGAGGCGTCAATATTATCCCATGAGCATCGTATCGGTTTAACGCGGCGGCTTGTGCTCGCATTGCTTCGCTGCCGCGGGCCGTCTGGAACGCTCTTCCCCACCGACATTACGAAGCCACTGGAGCTTTGCACTTTTAAGTCGAGATTGGTAAATTCATTTCTTTAGAACCGCTTTTTGTCTTTAGTTTGTACCCCCCTCCCCCAGCCCGCACCTCAGTTTAGCACGGTTGGCTACGAAGTTCAATATACGATACATACTTCCGTGGCAGCAGGAATTCATATTCTTTGGGTCTTTCGGTAAAAAAAATTATTGAATTGTTTTTTTTTTCTATCTACGTGGATTTACCGAGATAGAACAAATAATAAAAATAATAAACAAATATTTTTTTTTTATTTGTTATATCTACGTGGCTTTACCAAAAGGTCAAAAGAATAAGATACATACCTTGTACCGCCGTCACACTTGTTTCGCTATCTCATATAAGGGGCGCGCACGCAGAGCAGCATTCGAGCCCGGGGTGCTTGCAGTTCGTGACGAAGTCAGCCCCCTGGAATCTGCGCACGGGCTGCGGGTCGTCTAACACACTCGGCGGTCCCCCGTATCCACACAACACACCGATGTGTTTTCGAACAGCAAAAGTTAAATCGTCTCCCTGCGCAAACAAGCAATGGCGTTCAAATCTTGACGATGGTCCCAATACCAGTGGTTTGGAATTCCATCGACAGTATATGACCATGGCCAAGTTCGCCATAGAATGACCACTGCACAACATATTTTCTGTACTCTGTGGTCCACGTGACTTTACCGAAAGAACCAACAAGTATGGATTCCTGCAGTCACGAAAGCTTCAAATGAAGATGTAACATATTCTCTGTGTGTGTAATTTCCGAACTCCAGCTGCTGCCACTGTTTCTTTTTTAATTTTATAAGGTAAGGCTCACTGAGCTATATAGCTATTTTTTCAGAAGCGACCTGGCCGCAACTTATAGCTCAACGAAGTGGCTTGTCGCGTGGAAATGTATAACAGCCAACTACTCTAAAGACACTTGGATTCGAAATGTGGTGGGAAAATCCGGAGGACTCGGATAAAAATCCACGCGACCACGGGGAGAACATGCAAACTTCAAATATGCAAGTTTCAGGATCGAACCCACGACCTCCTGTGTCCGGCATTCATGCTGTAATCTGATATCGACTCGACTATTGCAACTCCTCCACTGCAGCCTCCCCAATAGCCCTCACTTCCCAACTCCAGATCCAAAATTACAGACTCCTCACCCACATCCTTAAACGAGACCACATCGCTTCCATACTTCAACAACTCCACTGGCTCTCAATCCAATCCCGGATCAATTTCAAGATTGTTCATTCGCTTGCCTACTGCCTGCCTCTCCCCTCCCATCTCCCTCCACCCCCCTCCACTCACTCTGCTGCCTCCCCCCTCCCATCTCCCTCCACTCCTCTCCACGCACTCTGCTGCCTCTCCCCTCCCATCTCCCCCCACTCCCCTCCACTCACTCTGCTGCCTCTCCCCTCCCATCTCCCTCCACGCACTCTGCTGCCTCTCCCCTCCCATCTCCCCCCACTCCCCTCCACTCACTCTGCTGCCTCTCCCCTCCCATCTCCCTCCACTCACTCTGCTGCCTCTCCCCTCCCATCTCCCTCCACTCACTCTGCTGCCTCTCCCCTCCCATCTCCCTCCACTCACTCTGCTGCCTCTCCCCTCCCATCTCCCTCCACTCACTTTGCTGCCTCTCCCCTCCCATCTCCCCCCACCCCCCTCCACTCACTCTGCTGCCTCTCCCCTGCCATCTCCCCCCACCCCCCTCCACTCACTCTGCTGCCTCTCCCCTCCCATCTCCCCCCACCCCCCTCCACTCACTCTGCTGCCTCTCCCCTCCCATCTCCCTCCACTCACTTTGCTGCCTCTCCCCTCCCATCTCCCCCCACCCCCCTCCACTCACTCTGCTGCCTCTCCCCTCCCATCTCCCTCCACCCCCCTCCACTCACTCTGCTGCCTCTCCCCTCCCATCTCCCTCCACCCCCTCCACTCACTCTGCTGCCTCTCCCCTCCCATCTCCCTCCACTCCCCTCCACTCGCTCTGCTGCCTCTCCCCTCCCATCTCCCCTCACTCCCCTCCACGCACTCTGCTGCCTCTCCCCTCCCATCTCCCCCCACCCCCCTCCACTCACTCTGCTGCCTCTCCCCTCCCATCTCCCTCCACCCCCTCCACGCACTCTGCTGCCTCTCCCCTCCCATCTCCTCCACTCCCCTCCACTCACTCTGCTGCCTCTCCCCTCCCATCTCCCTCCACTCCCCTCCACGCACTCTGCTGCCTCTCCCCTCCCATCTCCCTCCACTCCCCTCCACTCACTCTGCTGCCTCTCCCCTCCCATCTCCCCTCACTCCCCTCCACTCACTCTGCTGCCTCTCCCCTCCCATCTCCCCCCACCCCCCTCCACTCACTCTGCTGCCTCTCCCCTCCCATCTCCTCCACTCCCCTCCACTCACTCTGCTGCCTCTCCCCTCCCATCTCCCTCCACCCCCTCCACGCACTCTGCTGCCTCTCCCCTCCCATCTCCTCCACTCCCCTCCACTCACTCTGCTGCCTCTCCCCTCCCATCTCCCTCCACTCCCCTCCACGCACTCACCGCTCCGGCAACGAAAGGCTTTCTCTCAAAGAATGTAATCACTTTTTCGCTCAGTAGGAAGTCGATCATTCTCCTCTGCTGCCCTTGCAATTTGGAACTCCCTCACTCCCGCCCCTCAGCCATCCATGCGGGCAGCTCCCTGCTCATGTGCAACACAAGTCGAGTTTCAAGGCCCTTGCTCCCCCCCCATTGTCTATGAAGGACTAACTCTACATAGAATAGAGTACTTCTAGACCAAATGCGTACACTGATTTTGGTAAAAAAAATCTTGAGACGAAGTCGCCTCCGATGAGCACGGTTGGCTACTTACGGTGCGAAAGAGGTTCAACGTATACGCACACACATTTAGAAACCGCTACGTAAATCCACCTTGACATTCATTGCCCTATTGACCGATTACTCTTTGAATATGTGTAGTTTTCCATGTGGGTGGTGTAGTGGTCAGAGGCTACAGCTCACAGTCGGAAATCTTCGAGTTCAAGTCCCGGTCGGGTGTTAACGCGCCCCAGTATCCCTCTGGGTTTCTGATGACCTTTGTGCCAAGTGAACAGTGGCTGTCCTATTAATGTACTCACCCCTGTCATAGCATTGTGGAATTTCCACCGCTAGCTCAGGATTGGAGACAGGCATCGAGTAGGGGATGCCATGCTCGCCCGGGTGGGGAAAAACTTCGATTGGCGTGACGATCTGCCCGGATGAAAATTCATTCCGATGATGGAAAAAATAAAAAAAACCTCACTCGCACTGCACGCTGATAGGTCACGAACATACTTCACCGCTGCCATATACCCGACCGGTGTCTCTGGCACGAGGCCAATGTGCCACCAATCCCCCGCCTTCGAGTACAGTGTCCAGATTGCACGCTCCAGCCACCAAATCCGCAGGTACACAAATTTAGCCTTCGGCTGAATGTACAGCAGCCATTCTGACCATATAAAAGACCGCGGGGATTACCTTGCGCGCAAGAATCTATTCCTTTTAACTTCAGGTGGCCCACTCGCGATTTTGCAACCGATGTTTCGGGGGCAGTGGTTCGTTGTGAATGAAAACGCAGCGAGCCATGAGCATTTCTGAACCGCCCCGGCCGGCCAAATGTGGCCCCCTCCACCCTCCCCCACGTGACCCTCCTAATGATAATTTATATAAATAAACCGAATCAACCTCGGGGGCTTCTTCTTCTTCTTTTTCTCTGCACCGCTCGCGTCGGGCAAAGAAATTGACTTAACCAATGGGCCGTGCGGGGAGAATCAGCCCAGGCTGGAGAGCGTCGTTTATTGAGCCGCTGTGGAAATTCGGCCGCAAATGCCGCAGCATTCCTCTCACTCCGCGTTTGTGTTTTTTTTCTTCTTCCCGGGGCAAATACATTCCTGCCGCTGAATTGAGTGATTTGGAGATTAGTGTGATTGATGGCGTTATTACTTAATTGATTCGTTAATTCATCAGAGGCTCAGTGTTCCCTCCACTTCAATGCGTGAGACAATACTTTAAAGTAAATATATCAATATACAGAGTGCACGTAAATTTCGATTTTAAGCTTTCGTGACTGCAGGGATTCATCTTCTTGGTTCTTTCGGTAAAGTCACGTAGAAGGGAAGTAATGAAATAATAAAAATAAAACATAATAAAACAATTCTCACGACGTTTCGGCTACAACGCAAGCAGCCGTCTTTAGGTGAAGAATGAGACACTGCCAAGCTAGGAGCTTATATATAAGCTGAGTTGGAGGTGGAAGAAGAAGAAGAGAGCTTAACAAAAGAATGTGCATATCAAGAGGAATTTAGCATATTCATGGGAAATGCGTAGGAGGTGGGCGGGGGGGTTTCAAAGTCATATTATGCCCATGCATTATGCAGGATCAGCAGCACCAAAGGGAGGGGGGGGTAGCATTAACAAAGGGAGGGCATGTTAATAGTATGTAGAAGCAATGAAACATGTGAATGGGAAAACGGTGGCAGGAGATCCGCAGCGGAGCAAATAATGCATTCCCTGTGGAGAACACAAGATACACAGTTAATGCCAGTGAGTGGACTGCGGTCTGAAAGTCACCATAAACGTGAACAACAATCAGTTAAGATCCGAAGTGGTTTATTACGTCCTTCCAATGATTGCTGAGCCAGAATCCATCTTCTCGGTTGAAATTGTCTCTGTGTTTGTATATGTGGATCGCCTCATGAACGAATCTCTCATGGTAGCCAGATGGCTTGCAGAGAACCTCTGTCTTGGAGAAGTCAATGTCATGTGAACCCACTGAATTGTAACAGTGATCTGCCACGGCTGAGGTGTTTGTCCTACCGTGTTTCAGGTCAGCTTTATGTTCACGGATGCGGTCCGAGACATGTCGTTTGGTTTCTCCAATGTAACTGCTACCACAGAGGCAACTTAGTTTGTAGACGCCAGGGTACTGTATGTCTGGAACCACGTCTTTTACAGACGGAACCAGATCACGGATTTTATGTACTGTGTTGAATCGTACCTGAATCTTGTGTTTAATCAGGATTTTGGAGATCTTTTTTGTGACCCCAGCAATGTAGGGTAAGGTGATGGTTTTGAAAGGCTCCTCAGCAGGATCCTTCTTGACGGTTCGAGTGATGGCCTTGCGGATAAATGCCATCACTCCAACCGTCAAGAAGGATCCTGCTGAGGAGCCTTTCAAAACCATCACCTTACCCTACATTGCTGGGGTCACAAAAAAGATCTCCAAAATCCTGATTAAACACAAGATTCAGGTACGATTCAACACAGTACATAAAATCCGTGATCTGGTTCCGTCTGTAAAAGACGTGGTTCCAGACATACAGTACCCTGGCGTCTACAAACTAAGTTGCCTCTGTGGTAGCAGTTACATTGGAGAAACCAAACGACATGTCTCGGACCGCATCCGTGAACATAAAGCTGACCTGAAACACGGTAGGACAAACACCTCAGCCGTGGCAGATCACTGTTACAATTCAGTGGGTTCACATGACATTGACTTCTCCAAGACAGAGGTTCTCTGCAAGCCATCTGGCTACCATGAGAGATTCGTTCATGAGGCGATCCACATATGCAAACACAGAGACAATTTCAACCGAGAAGATGGATTCTGGCTCAGCAATCATTGGAAGGACGTAATAATCCACTTCGGATCTTAACTGATTGTTGTTCACGTTTATGGTGACTTTCAGACCGCAGTCCACTCACTGGCATTAACTGTGTATCTTGTGTTCTCCACAGGGAATGCATTATTTGCACCGCTGCGGATCTCCTGCCACCGTTTTCCCATTCACATGTTTCATTGCTTCTACATACTATTAACATGCCCTCCCTTTGTTAATGCTACCCCCCCCTCCCTTTGGTGCTGCTGATCCTGCATAATGCATGGGCATAATATGACTTTGAAACCCCCCCGCCCACCTCCTACGCATTTCCCATGAATATGCTAAATTCCTCTTGATATGCACATTCTTTTGTTAAGGCTCTCTTCTTCTTCCACCTCCAACTCAGCTTATATATAAGCTCCTAGCTTGGCAGTGTTTCATTCTTCACCTGAAGACGGCTGCTTGCGTTGTAGCCGAAACGCCGTGAGAATTGTTTTATTATGCTTTATTTTTATTATTTTATTACTTCCCTTCTACGTGACTTTACCGAAAGAACCAAGAAGAAGAGTGCACGTAGTCCACGTGTGTGTGTGTAGTGTTAGTAAGCATCGAGTATTGTTCTCTAGATTATCATTCCCCCCACCTCCCCCTGTTATTTACAAGTTGAGAGTGCATCTTATAATCCGATAGCTCAGTGGTTCTTAACATTACTGCAGCCTAGCACACCTTTGGTTCTCAATCGTAAAAATAGATGTACAATAATAATAAATATAAAAGGGGTTTTGATGAAACAAAGTAGTTTTATTTACGTGTCCGTGCTTGATTTGTGTTGCGATGATTTACCTTCTAAAATATTTTGTTGGCATGTCTCGTACCCCCGGAGAGAGCATTTCGCATCCCCAGGGGGTGCGTGCACCCCAGGTTCAGAGTCACTCCGTTCAACAGATGTGTGTATGTGCGTGTGTGTGTGTGTGAATGGGGAGCGGTAGTGTAGCGGTTAGCGCGCTGCGCTGTGAACCTGGCGACCCGGGTTCGATTCCCGCTCACGGCCAACACCAGTGACGATTATCTGAACCGGTCCTGGGCCTCCCCTAGGTCGACTCAGCCTTAAACGAGTACCTGGTGCGGTGTGTAAACATCGCCACTGGGGGAGACAAAGGCGGTCGGGCGTGGTGCTGGCCACCCACCCCCTCGTGTACCGTTCCGGCCTTCATAGGTGCTCGCTATACGGGAGATCTTTATCTTTGTGTGTGTGACCGGGTTTGGGGTGAGTCTTTCTCGCCGTTGCGTCTCTTAATCAGGAAGATTTGGTCCGAGTGGCGAGGTGTTTGTTCACCGTCAACCGTGGGGCTTGGTTGGGGCATGCGAGGTTCTGGTCACACCACACATCGAGTCCCGCGCTGATCTTAATCGGTGCTTGCTGACATAACAGCTGCAGTGGTATGCCTGCTGGTTGTCTTTAGGGCCCAACGTTAACTACCTTGCCTGGTATGCAGGAGGTCGTGGATTCAATCCCAACCCTGACTCCTGTATATTTGGAGGTTCGTGTGTTCTCCCCGTGGTCGTGTGGATTTTTTTTCAGGTCCTCTGTTATTTTTTCCCCTCCACATTTAAAATCAACGTGCGTTCTGAGTTTTTGGGCTGCTCTACATTTTCACGGACATAAGCCACTTCGTTGAGCTATCATTTGTGATAGCCAGGTCGCATCTGAAACAGAGCCATATTGCTCAGTGGGCCTTACCTGGCAATAATATAAGTTTAGTTTTGTCTTCAGCTTAAACGCTTCACATATTGCGATAATCAGGTATGCGGATAGATGACGACGAGGCTTTTTTTTCATTGGGTGCAATTGTGAACAACAGACACATCAGACTTTAGTACATCTCGTCGGCATGATCACTGGTTCACTGCAGCTCAGAGACTCACTCCTACAAGGCGCGTGGTGAAATTAGGAGATGTCCATGTGCTCGGCATTTGAGGGCCTGCAGAGCAGAATCAAGTGATCTCGCCGGGGGCAGTTCCATATCCGGACAGCAGAGTGAAGAAGGGAGCGTCTGTCTAGGGAGCAATGGCAACTGCGGGGGGTGGGGGGGGCAACGGCGTGGCTTGGCAGGGTTGTGCACAATCGGGTGGCACGGTGTCTTTACCATGTGGGTGGAAGCATGGCCTGAAGGTCTGTGGGGAGGGGGGTGGGGCAGTGGTTGGTGTGCAGTTTGTACCAGGGACTGTGACAGCAGCGATTTGTCGACAGTGATGCAGGCAGGTGTTGGAGGCGTGGGGCCTCCGAGTTGGCGTGCAGAGAGGATTGCTCTAAGTGATAACACCCCTCCGTCTGCGTGGGTGATCCCCAGGTTTCTTTGATTTCATTCCAAATGCCAAACGCTCACTCGCGAAATTGGCCAAACATCCAAGTGCCGGGACCTCCTGAAAGGAGTCTTGGGACTCGATTAGGATTTCCTGGGTAGACATTTGACATTTCCTCTCCTCAAAACTCGCGCGGGGGTCGTGTTGCATCTCCATTGACATCCATGGACCAGCAGTGGAAATTCCACATTTTCACGACAGGGGCTAGTCTATCCATAGTACAATGACTTTTTTCATTATGTATACTCTACATATATACACGTACACACATACATACAAAAACGCATGTGCAAAATCATGCACAAATTGCAAGACGTGCACAGAATATACCATGTGTGTACAGCAAAGTTTCTGATTGTGTTTCGCCTGAAGAGAGTTTTACCTATGAGCGCCATATCAAAGAGCGTGAGCATCTGTGTCTAATTAATTTCGCTTGGCTCTTGCCCGGCTGCCAGTGCTGATAACAAAGTCCACATTTAGAATCAGAATCAGAAAGGGGTTTTATTCGCCATGAAAGTTTGCACAGACAAAGAATTTACTATGACAGGAAGGTGCATACATTCAACATGTAGGAATCTTAAAAACTTAAATAAGTGGTATACAGTCTAACTATACTAAATTTACAAAGTCTAACTAATACTAAGGGGCTAAAGTATGTAAAATTTTGAATAAGTATACAATATAAAATGTAAACTAGCCGTAATATACAATCTTAAAATACAAAAATACAAATGAGGTAACATGTTGTAAATATGGCAAGGTGTAATTTTGTAGATAAAATGTTAAAGTAAGTGTAAAAGTCATTTTAAGCCCTCGGCCTTGCTGAAGAGGCCAACAGCGGATGGGAAGAAACTGTTTTTTATAACGTGAGGTTTTGGTCCTGATGGACCGCAGCCTTCTGCCGGAAAATCACTCAAAGCCGCCGACAGATGGCCACTCACCACGCGTGCGCTTACACGACCTGGCCACTAGGTGGAGGACAGAGAGGGCCTTGCGTTGTCCACACAGCGCACACAGCTTGGCAGTTAATGTCGTAAAACCGTACAAACTAAACGAAACGTTTTTTTTTATCAGGTAAGGCCCACTGAGCTATATAGCTCTTTCTTCAGTGCGACCTGGCCACACATTGTAGCTCAATGAAGTGGCTCATTGTGTGGACATTTCTAGCAGCCAAATACTCAAAACCAGGGGCGGTTTCTTCATTAGGGCGATTGGGCGACGCACCACCAATGTCATTCAACCACAGAGTCACGCTAGCCGTCACTGTGCCTTTGGATATAGTCCAATCAGCGTCAATCTACGTTCTGTGGAGTACCGCCTCTTTTTGGGCGATTTCCCTCCAGCTGAGAATCGCCCCGAGTGGTCCCATAGACTTACATTCAAAGGTGTTTTTTTTCGAACGGGGGCGCTGCAATGCATTCTCTATGGCTTCCGGGAGGGCTCGCCCTAACGTGCTTACGTCATCATACGTGCTTACGTCATCATACGTAAGCACGTTTCATCCAACAATTTAATTTGTCGCCACCTAGTGGAATCTTTAATTAAATAAACGTGAGTGGTTTGTTTTAATAGTGAGTATAGAAACAAACAAGATGTATTGTAAGAGTCACTTTATTTTTCATTAATATTAAAGAAGTGAAGTTGCCTTTACATGCTTAAGCTGTTAATTTATCCATTGCATGGGTGGACCTTATCCTTATCAATCATCCAGACATTTGCCCCCCCTGAGAGATTTTGCAGGAGCCGCCACTGCTCAAAACGCGTGATGGTGATTATACACTGGTCAACAAAAAAAAACATTTTTTTCTGGCCTGGACTTTTACAGCTGTTTTAGACTAATTTCAGGGTGCTGATTCCAAATCTGATCTCAGATTTGCTCTATCACATCTCATTTTAATGCTATCGGCATACCCCATTTCCATTGATTTTACCCGAAATTAACTCTGTCACTTATGATTGCAAGTTGTTGCGAGTCAGTGACTGCTTTAGTGTTAAAATATGGTGCTGTATTTTTAGGATAGTGTGTTTATAATATCATTTTATGTAGATATCCACATTTATTTAATATTTTTCTTCTGCAGTTTTTATTGAAAATGCAATATTTGATATCTCAAAAACCTGATGTGATAGACAAAAACTGATGCCAGATTTGGAATCAGCACCCCAAAATTATATCAAAACCGTTGGAATACCTTATGCCAGAAAAAGTGTGTTGACCAGTGTTATAAATGTGTAGGGGAAAGACAAGAGGACACGGATAAAAAGTCCATGCGACCACGGGGGATTTTGTGAAAACTCTAAATATACAAGCGTCAGAGTCGGGATCGAACCCATGTACCTCCTATATACTAGGCGAGGCAGTAAATACTCTTAGGTTTTTTCGGTAAAGTCACGTAAGTAAAAAATAAAATTAAAATTAATAAAAGTAATAATAGAAAAAAAATAATAAATCACGACATTTCGGAGGCAACACGTCGTGATTTATTATTTTATTTCTATTATTACTTTTATTAATTTTATTTTTTACCTACGTGACTTTACCGAAAAAACCTAAGAGTATGTATCATTGCAGTCACGAAAGCTTCAAATCTAGAGTCAGTTAATATCTCTGCACCTTGGCAGCCCACGGACGAGGGATGGACACTACGATCACAACTAGAGACGGATACATTCTCAAGATTCCGAGCTTGGAGTCACAATTAGATTCTTATCATCGATCGTGTGAGCATGCAAACTCCACATACACAGCAGGCGTCGTCAGGGTTGGGACGGAACCCACAGTCATCATCGTCATCATCATCATCAGCCATGGTCTCTATCAACTGCCTCGCGAATGCCTCCTCAGGTGTCGCTATCCTTCACAGTCTCGCGGTGTGACAATCGGTCTGTCTAACAATCCGTCCTCCACATGCAGCAACCCTCTCTTCAGCGCTGTGACGGTGGCCTCTCCCTCCTTTGACTGCTGCTCTGCTACCAGTCTCGTCCAATGGCCATCAGCCCTTCTCGTGCCGTGACTTGCCCCAAGCCCACTTTCCTTCAAAATCCGATATGTCCTTAAGGGGCCGTCCATAAATGACGTCACGCGATTTTGGACGATTTTTAACCACCCCCCCCCCCCCTTCGTCACACGGCGTCACAAAAAGCCAGACCCCCCCCCTCAAATATGACGTCACAAAGCTCTGCCCCCCCCCCCCCAAACTATAAAAAACATGCTTCAAATCGCTTTAAACTATTGTCATTGTAGTGCGTATTTAATGTGGCGCTGCACTCTGATGTTGTAGGAGAAAACATTTATTATGAAGTCGATTTAATTAAGTAGAACGTGTTGTCTATATTTATTTAAAGTTGCGCATTTTCACGTTACGTCACATTTCTCAAACACCCCCCCCCCCCTCGTCACACATCGTCACAAATGTCTGACCCCTCCCCCCCAGGTGCGTGACGTCATTTATGGACGGCCCCTCACGTGCGTTCTCCGATCCACGTGTTCCCCTTTCTGTCTCAAGAGTTATTCCAAGCGGATGTGACGTATGTCTCTCCATGCTTCGGCACGCTATTGTCGGCATCTGTTCCATTTAGTTTTTGTCTTTGGCGATGTTTTGTCCATCCGTGTTCATGCGCTGATTAAAAACGTCCTTCTTTTGCTCCTCTGTCTAACTTTTTTTCTGGCGCCTTTTTATTTAGTTATTCGCGTAGTATTTCGTAGACGATCATTACACACCTCGTTTGTTGTGAAATATAATTTATGCAATGTTGACGGTTTTTGTTGTTTGCTGTTCTTGTTATTACTGCTCGTTCTGCTGTGCTCACGCAGCACCACGGATCTCCCGTGTGAAAGAGCCGGGCAACTGGCTGAACGGGACCATCAGCCGTGGGACAAATCAAGGTAATAAGCTCTGAATCAATGGCAATGCTGCTTTTCACCCTGAAGATCAGTTTTACAAAAGCATTCCGCGCTTCTCAGGTCTGCCTCTCTGTCATCATTTCGATGCTGGTGTGTGCCTTCAGTACAATTTGCTGGCGTGCCTCTAAATTGAAAACTCATTTCCTTCGCAATTGAGTTTGTTGTCTTTACCCCCGCACCTCCGATTAGCAACGGTTGGGCTATGTACGGTGCCAAATAAGTTCTACATACATTCATTCAGTAAGCGCCCTGGTCATATACCGACCCTCTTGAGTCTCTCAGTGATGCCCCTCCGACAGATGTCTTCGATTGAAAATTTGACTTTTTTGTGTGCTTACCTTTCCAAATCCATATTTCGCAGAATGCAAAATGATCAGTATTTTGATTATATGAATAAAGTAACATTTAGTAAGTAAAATGTGTGCGTTATATTAGTGGCGCACATATCAAGAAGAATATCAGATACATGTTTGGAAAGTCACTAGTTAAATATTTCATTAGTCTAGTAATTGATTAGTTATGCGATAAATTATTTAACAGACCAGTGTCAAAATACGTTTAGATGAAGGCCTCCCTGTGACACTGACAGCCACGGGGGCTGTTTCGACCATACTTCACCATGCTGGTCAGTGCGGGTTGCCGAAGGGGGTGGTTGTGGCGAGATTTTAGCCGTGGCCAGAAAGAGCCGGGTGACTGAGTTTATAGCGCAAATTGCTCATCACCGACTATCATTCAATCCCAAAGCAACATTTTCTTAACAATAATATCCAATAATGTTGACTCCACCCTGTGCATTCGCGCTGATGTCATTTTGTTGAGTCTGTCGTGCATTTATCGTATCAATTGTATGCTGTATCTGCGTGCATGAGTTTGTATTTTTTTTAAAATCTTTATTACTCTCTCCAGCATCTTGAGACGCTTATAAATAAATAAATGTTGACTTGATACACGCAAAGTCCCATTTAGCCAGTTACCCATCTAGTTTGCAGGGGAGATCCGTGGTGCATCAGCACCGAGCAAGAACAACAACAGCATACCTTGAAACGTAACAATCGAAAGTTATAAGTGTCAATGGAGTGTAGATTGAATTGCCACTGTTTGTGACAATTCAATGTACATGTCTCCATTCAGCAAATAGTAGTCTAAATTCCACATTGCTACGGCAGAGACACTTTTATCCACGGATCAACAACTGTTGACTTCTCACAAAGTGATACTTAATTTATTAGCCCCAGAGAGATGATGGGTTGAATTTACCCCTGACCAGGATTTAAATTCGCAACCTTCCCAATGTCAATTGGTGCTGTGAGCACAACAATATTCAGTGGGATATTCAACGAGCGGACCTCTGCTTATCTCTGAAAATTAAAACAAAATTAAATGTCTTTTTCTACCTCCAGTGGTTCAACAATCTTCACTCTGCTAATGAGACCCAAGAGGGCGAAACTGAAAGAGTTTGCTTGTTTGTATTAATTCCTCTGGTTCTAATAGTAATCTGGAAAGTTAATAGTCTGATCGGCTAAACATTTAATATTTACGTAGAGAGACAAGTGTGGGAACATTTATTTGATAACCTAATTTCACATGCATAACTGGGCACGGCAACTGATTGCGGTGACAAGACCCGTGGTTTAGATGGAGTACTCTTGCCGAAAACATCTTGAAACCCACGCAGCAAACATTTGGGCGCCACGGTAATGAGATGTTAGCTATTAACATACCACGCCTCGTATACAGGTCGTGGGTTCTATACCTGTCAACCCATACGTTTACCCCGTATTATTGTACAGGGAAATTGAGTTTTCAAGGTCTATTAGGCGTACAGCCGTTTCAACACGGAGAAAAAAAAATATTTTAAAAAATTATATTTGTTTGTGTTTCTGCCTTGTGATGCGACTTTGTAGGATGAACGTTGAGATTTATAAGGGCACGGGGTTACCAATAAGGTCTGAATTGTTCTGTAATAAGGTAGGCACTGATAAGGGATTGACAAGAAATGGGGTTCGATCCCTACCCTGAGGATGCCTGTACATTGAGTTTGCATGTTCTCCCCGTGGTCGTGTTGATTTTGTTCTGCGTCCTCTGGCTTTTCCCTCAACATATTCTTGGGTCTTTCGGTAAAGTAACGTAGATAGAAAATAAAGAAAAAATAATAACAAAAAATTCAATAAAAAAAGAAAAAACATTTTTTTTTTTAAAGCAAAAAAAACCCACGACGTTTCGGTCGCAACACAAGCGGTCTTCATCCCTCAACATTTCGAATCGCCATGCGTTTAGAGTATTTGACTGCCATAAATATCCACGTGATGGGCCGTTTCCATAAGCTGTAATCTGTGGCCAGGTCGCTTCTGAAAAAGAGCTTTCTAGCTCAGCGGGCCTTATCTGGTCAAATAAAATAGTAGTTAGTCGTTCGAATAATAACACTGCAACTGACTCAATTTACATTGCGTACAGCAACCTACGTCTCCCTACTGAAAAAACAGAATCAGATTATTTATTTATACTGGAAGAATCCGATGAGCTATGTAGCTTTTTTTTCACACACGCCCGGTATAACATTGGCAGGACCCTCTCCGAAAGAGCCTTGCGAACTCAGTGAGGCTTGCTTGGGATATTAGTAAGCGTCAAGCCTGACTCTGGTCACGAGATCCAAACCGTGAATAAGAGAGAGAAAAAAAAATCGCTCAACAGTTTTTCTTGTTTAAATAAATCCTGCTGGATAATATTGTGCTGGAAAGCCTCCCGCCCGCTGTGTGTATATATATATAGTACTGTACCTTAATTAACCGCACTGTACTAAATCCTACTGCCCGACGTCACACGCCGTTGTGATCTTTCCCCTCTGTCTCGCCACCGCCACAACCTCCTTCGTGCTCCTCTCTCCCCGTGTCGTCCCAGAGCCTCTTTAAACAATGAGACGACAATTGACAACTGGGGGGGGTGGGGCGGGAGGGACAACGACGCAATGAATCGCGTTGTTATTGGTATCGTAATATTATCTTCTTATTTTTAAGAGGGAGATGCCGCGTTAAGTCGGAGCTCCGTTGTCTTTGCCCTCTGTGACTTGGATGATGATCGTGATTATGACGACGACGATGACGACACGTGGTCGTTGTCAACAAGCTGATAGGCCCCAGCCCATTGATGGAGCCTCTCTGTGTGTGTGTGTCATTTTTTTGCGGGACGATTTGACGGTGCCAATTAGTGTCCAGCAGCGCTGGTTACCAAGCCCATTGTTGGGGACCCCAATAAGCAAGACACTTCAATTTTGTCTGGTGGGTTGCTCGACTACAAACACGATACGTTGCACAAGCTATGATCGTATAGTCGCGTGAACTAATTCAGGTAATTGGCTGATTACGATTCTAATTATGTTGGCATGTTATTGCAGTGATGAACTCATGGTGGCTACATATTCGTATCAGAGAGTTGCAATGCCAGGTGGGAGGGAGGGGGGGCAGTGGGGGCCTTAGAGCTACTTTGAGCCCGAGGCTTTAGTTTTGAAAAATTATTAAAAATAATAATTGGCTTTACGCTTTCTGGCAATAAAAAAGGAGCTGTTAAGATTTTAAAATACGGTAGATCATCGATTATCCGGTGACTTCAAGGGGGTGGGGGGGCGCCGGATTTGCAAAAAATGGCGAATAGCATCATTATTATGGCACATTCCTGCTTGACATGTTTTTAGTTGTTGTGCGTATATATTTTTTTGTGTTTAAAATGTGTTTACTCTACGAAATTGTCGTAAATAAACATACAGGTAGACGAAAAAAATACTGTTGAAAGTGACCTATTTCCTGCACCGTACTAACCACTCCAATCTCGAAGATGATGTACGTACTACGCTCTTGTTTCAACATGACCATGTGTTTGGCGATCACCGGACTATCGAATTACACGCACTTTTCGCCGGATCGCACTATGTGTATATAAGATGTTTTTAGGAACGTAGTTATGTAGTAATTGAAAATGTATTTACGTGCAGCATTTTCATTGGTTTACATTACTGTATGTTGTGTATAATGTACCGTATATAATATTTCATCCATAATAGAGGTTTTTAGGTTAAATCGCGTAAATATATAAATGTGTCGTTAAAACCCGCCACCACCCGATACAGCCAACTAGTAAGGGTTGTCACGTAAACAGAACGTGGCCAATTCGTCACTAGTACAGCACACCAGTGTGTTGGAGAGCAAAGCCACAACATTTTAAATCTGAGTACGACGTTTCGCCAGTAATTACAACTAGCTTCATCAGGCGACAGCCAAATCTGTGGAGAATTCGAACTGTTTCGTTCCTTATATAGAGACGTAGATGTGGTGGCCACGTTTCTTCACTTTTGCGCAAAATGTGGGGGGGGGGGAATTAATGATATTTCACACTGAATCAAGCATAGCTTTTATTTTTTCATCACGTACGTGGTTACAGCCTTTGGAGCAGTTTCGCTGGATCGTCCCGGGACCGCCGGACAATGTTGGAAGCATCCGGATAATCGCGCGGTTGCTGGATAATTAATCGATGATCAACTAACGCTAGATACCCGTTTGCAAGGCATCAAGTCGGCATGTAACCGCGCGTGCTTGTGGCAAAACGTCCAAACAAACGCGCCGCCGACCCTTGAGTTTTGCTCGCACCTAGCGTCGCCAACTGAACGATGCGACGCGGGAAAGAAACGCACACAACAAACAAACAAAAAAACACGTGCAAACGCAAAGGAGCGGACGCACGCTATGTTAAATGTCGTGCGCTCACGCTCTCGCGTTCCGGCAACCGTGCCCGGCGGCGAACCTCTCGGTCCGAGAGGCTGCACGGCGACAGAGGGAAGCGCACACACGACTTGGCCACAACTTTTTTGATTTTAATGTTACTTTTATTAATTTTAATTTTTTACCTACGCGACTTTACCGAAAAAACCTAAGAATATGAATACTTGCAGTCACGAAAACTTCAAATCCAGAACTTTTTGCGGTCTTTGGCCAGCCTTGGCCGCGTCGTCCCGTGACAATGCGCTGACCTTTAAATCGCTGTCGATCACGTCTCAAACGCTTCCCTTCCCTCCCTTCCTCTTCCCCGCGCCCTCGTTCTCTGCGTCCCTGCATCGTGCGCGTCTCACGATGCCGTTCTCGACCGTACGCTGGAGGTGTTATACCCGAACCACGTCAATCATCGCCTTCCCATTATGTCCTCTATCGCTGATAGTCCCCGTTCATCTCGTTCCTGACCTCTTCGACGCACGGTCTACTTTTTTTTAATATATAGAAGCGCTTTGTTTAATTATTTGTTGTCGATCTTGAAAGGGGGAAAAACACCCCACAATATATAGATCTGAGCATTGGTGGTTGTGAGCTGTGGTGAGCCCTGTAAACGACGGGTTTGGGTTTTTGTTGTTTTCGTGAAAATGCGCCGAGTGTCTTTGGTGGATGAAAATAGGGACGGACGGATGTAGGCTTCCCAGTCATCGCAATACGCAGCTATCGTGGTCGCGAGAGCGCCTGGTGGGTTCGATCCCGACCCGGACTCCTGTATATTTGGAGTGTGCATGTCTCTCTCTCTCTCCGTGGCCATGTGGATTTTTAGCCGGGTCCTCCGATTTCCCCCTCCACATTTAGAATCAACGTGCGTTTCGGGTATTTTTCAGCTATCAGTTGTGGCCAGGTCGCTTCTGAAAAAAAAGCTAGGTAACTCTCATGGTCCTTACCTGGTAAAATAAAGTACAAATTTGCGTAGTTTGAGTTTAAAGCTTCAGCTCGCCACTTGCTCAAGTGTTTAAGGGCAGGTGACATTTCGTGCCGATTGGTCCGTGATCTTGGGTCCACTAGTAGAGCTTCTGCCGCTCCTTGTCGTTGCAGAAGTTCACGGTTCGAATTCCAGCGGCCGCCCTGGTTAATGCTGCGGGTGTAGCGATCGTAAAAAATTCCACGCGCCGTCCGCTTCACAGTGGACGTCAAGGTCCCGTGACGTCATTCCCAAGAGCGGTCCATCGCATGGCGGCGTCACGGTCCAAATTTGCCAGATTTTTTGTGCGCAAACAGTAAACGTTTGCGCCCAAATAAACTCAATTGGAGTATACATCACGATAATCGCCCCCTCTCTTCGAGAATTTAGCAGGACCCAAACTACCGAGACTCAGTGAGGCCTTCTTGGTTAAACGAGCCTAAATATACAATTTACATTTCAACTGTCTGAAAAGGAAGACACCACCTCTCTGAGTTGTGTTCTTATGCGGGGAATATATACATGGCTTTGTTTCTAATGTGTAATGTTAACTTCCTTGTTCTTTTCAAAACCCAGTGAGGAAGGAATTTACAAGGAGCGGATTCGGAGTGCCCGTCTATTACTGTACAGGACACAATGCATTCATGTGTGTTGAACTTCTTTCGCACCGTACGTAGCCAAACGTGCCAATCGGTGATGAGGAACTTCATTTTTCAAAGCAGCTTCTTCATCGACAATCAGACGAAAAACATGAATTTGAATCTCGGCTTAAATTCCTAATTTCCTTGCTCAAAGACATAACAAAGTACAGAGCGTAAGGTCATTGCTTTGTGATCAACATTGATTTCAGGGCATGGAACGCGTCCGGAGAGGACATCGACCGGGGAGATGGAGCGAAGAAATCAGTTAAGGGTGCAGGTCCTGGGTGGATTAATCCATCGCAGCGTCGTTAAGAGTTGGCGGCGGCGGCGGCTTGTAGAGGCATGCATCGAGCAGTGGATCGACCATGGCCGACGATAACAGCGCACAACAATTCTAGATTTGAAGCTTTCGTGACTGCAAGGATTCATACTCTTATGTTTTTTTGGAAAATTCACGTAGGTAAAAAATTAATAATAAAAATATAGAAATAATAATATAAGTACAATTATAAATCATGACGTTTCGGAGGCAACACAAGTCTTCGTCGTCAGGTGGGACCGTCACAGCTAGATTTACTGTATCAAGTGAGGCAGAATTCCAAGAGACAAGCTCTTAAATACAAGTTAAGGGGGGAGGAGGGGGGAGGGGGTTATCTGAATGTGGCAGCCAATGAATGGAACGTGTTGGGGGGGTGGGCGGGGCTAAAAGCGAACTATAGGTGCACATGTTGTTTTACCTGGTGTTGGTTGACAATCCAAATACAAAAAGGGCAGTACTGTTAAACGCTGTAGATGTCAACACTGTCAACACAGCGCACAACAGCGTCGGCACCTAGTTGTGGGTGACGGAGGTCGACTGCGGTGAGTTCCGAGGTCGTCCCGTGTCATCATCTTCCAGGGATGTTCGCTCACATGATAATTGTTTTTTTACCCTTTTATCTGGCAACAAATCTGACACCTCTTTTTTACAAGGAGTCATGTTTGCATAGACCACAATACCTGCAGTCATAATGCAAACAAAAAAACATAACTGTGATAATGTATGCACTGTCCTTGAAGTTGATTGGTCCACACCCGAGACAGCTTTCCTTAGAGCCTAGTCTCACATGGTGTTGGACTAGATGACGCCAAAAGGCGCACAACTCAAAGACAATGCACCATCAGAGTATGAGAGCTCGGGGTAAGCATTTGCCAGTAAAACATGATAATAGTTTTTTACCCTTTTATTGCGCAAGGGATCTTCTGCTGGCTGCGTGACTTCCAAGGACGTCTCTTTGAGCTCGTGACCTCACCCAACGGCAAGAGGTCATCAACCAATTGCCTTTAAACCACCACGCCTCGCCATAGCTTCCTTTCCCGGTGTGAGATCCCATTAGTTGTTGCAGAGTCAACACCCCCCCCCCCCGCACAAAGCTCCGCATGACAAAAAGACAAAAGATCCCCGTATAAGCGAAACAGACTGGTGGGGCAAGTGCTGTTAGCGAGCACCTACGAAGGCCGTCACGGCACACGAGGGGGGTGGGTTGCCAGCACCACGCGCGGCCGCCTTTGTCTCCCCAGTGGCGATGTTTACTACACACCGCACCAGGTGGTAATTTTAGGCAGAGTCGACCTAGAGGAGGCCCACGACCGGTTTAGCCATTCGCCACGGATGTTGGCCACCGTTATCGGGAATCGAACTCCGGGGGGTGGGGGGGGCAGGTTCGTAGGGCGGCGCGCTAACCGTCGCACCATCGCTCCCCACGTGATACAGCTGGGATAAGAGACACGCATAACAACATCAACAACTGATGCCCAAACGATTCGTTAATAGACGAGAATGAAATCCTGTTCGTGCGGCAAACCCCTGAAACCAACACACACACAGAGAGGGTCAAACGGACCCGTCACTTGAAACGCGGCCCGCCACGCACACAAATGCCACGAGGGGAGAAACGTAAAACCATCGCGCGTGTCTGCGTGGGTTTTATTTTCTTCCCCCGGCGAACATGAATTTTGTCGGAATCGTCGCCTTCATTAGTATTATTGGGATGGCAATTCAGCCCTACCCCGTGTGTGTACCGTACAGTGCGACGCACGATTTGAGTCGTGGTCATTGACTGCGTTGCTAAAACGCAGCTGTAATGCAACTTAAGCACCACCACCGCCGCCGCCACCACCACCACCACCTTGCGTGCCTGGAATGGCATTTGCCGTAGAGCGTGCGGCGTGGGCTTGTTACTCCTGCAATGCCCCGGGGCGGTGAGCGCGCTCGTGTGCGCGTGCGTGCGGGCGCGCGCGTCTGTGCGCGTCTGTGCGTGCGTGCGTGCCACTGTGGGGAGCGGTGGCGCAGCGGTTAGCGCGCTGCGCTACGAACCCCGGTGACCCAGGGTTCGATCACGGCCCACGGCCACTAATACCGGTGACGATTATATCTGCACCGGTTCTGGGCCTCCCCTAGGTTGACTCAGCCTCAAATGTGTACCTGGTTTGCGGTGTGAAATCATCGCCACTCGGGAGACAAAATGTGGACGGGCGTGGTGCTGGCCACCCACCCCCTCGTGTGCCGTGCCGGCCTTCATAGGCGCTACTCGCTAACAGCACTTGCCCCAACAGTCTGTTTAGGCTATACAGGAGGTTCTTTGTCTTTGTCTCGGTGCGTGCGTGCGTGCCTGTGGTGGGGATGGCTTGTGTTCGCTTGCGTGCGTGCGAATGAATATGTGAGTGGTGGTGGTGGATGTTGTATGTCTGCAGTGTCTGCGAGTATCGTATCGGTGGGTGGGGTGGGAGAGCGGTGGTCCACGGTGGCTGGCCAAGCACGCAGCAGCAATACCACTGCGACACGCTCCCGATCCCAGCCACCGGGGTTCAACTCCCCGTCCCGGATGAAAACAATGGAAGTTGGCATCTGAAACCTTGCCCCCTGGGTCACTCTCCCGGTGTCGCTCAGCCGTGAACAAGTACCTTGTGCAACGTGTAAACATCAGCGCCGTGAAGACAAAGGTGCCAGGTGTTGCGCTGGCAACATCAACCCCCATTGTATTGCCACGCTGGCTCTAAATAAGAGGTCGTTGCTGATGGCGCGGGGCTCGCCACCTTGCGATGCCGAGAGATATTTGTGTCTTGACTGTGCGCGCGTGTGTTTTTGCGTTGGGTGTGCATTGCCACCTTGCTCCAGAGAGTGGAGGTTGCGTTCAACATGAACGCATTAGAGGCGAGTTCTTCACTAAATTTCAGAGGGGGGTGGAGGGGGGAGGCACATTCGCTAATAAAGACATCGTCAGTGTGAGGGCCTCCACACATTTGAAACCATCGGGGGGTTTGACAGCAGCACGATGATGATGATGGTGATGGTGAAACCTCTTCTTGGTTCTTTCGGTAAAGTCACGTAGAAGGAAAATAATAACATAGTAAAAATAAAACATAATAAAATAATAAAAATAAAACATAATAAAATAATTTTCACGACGTTTCGGCCACAACGCAAGCAGCCGTCTTTAGGTGGAGAACAGGCCTGAAAGAACCAAGAAGATAAATCCCTGCAGTCACGAAAGCTTTAAATGGTGAAACCTCTTATTATGGATGATATTGGTCGCGAAAGCCTACGTGTTAAACTGATGATGGGGGGGGGAGGTTCTTTCACCTTTTGTGTATTGTCGGGGGCCGCACTTGAGAGGCCGCACTAAAGGCCACCAGGGGGCCACCAATGGCTCGCGTCCTTGCAATGAAGAACACTGGGCTAGAAACAAATAAATATATATTTTACATGTCTAATAATATGTCATTCAATAATAAAAGCTATTGGTGCGTGTTTTTACAGCATGTACTTGACGTTACAATTGACGTTAAAACATTCTTTACAAATAGCGCATTCGTTTGGCACTACAGAGTTGGATAACGCGATTAATGATGATGGTATTGCACTATCAATAAATGGTATTGTACTCTCAATAAAACTATAACAAAAACTATAAACTATTTTTTATTTTACCAGGTAAGGCCCACTGAACAATATAGCTCTTGTTTTTCATAAGCGCCATCGCCACAAATGATAGCCCAATGGCTCGTCACGTGAAAATGTATATCAGCCAAATACTCTGAACGCACCTTCCTAAACGTGGAGGGGAAAACCCGAAGGACCCGGAGAAAAATCTACACGACCACAGGGAGAACATACAAACTGCACATATACAGCAGGTGTCGGAGTCGAGATCGAACCCACGACCTCCTGCATAATAAGCGACGCAGTTAACATCTTGTGAAGCCTCACGAGTCTTCAGACCCTGCACTGGGATGTGTTTTTTTTACCACTTCCATTCGTGAGTGTTCGGCGGCGGGAAACCAGAGAGCCCGGAGAAAACTCAACCCTCTCATGGGGTGACGACAACACTCAAAACAACGGTCACAGACGCCTCCAATGCCTCCAACCCACTGTCTGTGCTGTCTTCTTCCGTCCACCACACAGCCCGTGGGGTTGAAAGCTTCACAATTCTCTGCGTGATCCACCAACTCACCCTCCCCCCCCCCCCAAAGTGCTGGATCACCGGGGCTTGTGTACCACCACCACCGCATCATCCAAACGTTGAGTTCGCATCCCGCTCACGACCACCAACACCAATGATAGCGAATATCGGAACCAGTCCTGGGCCTCCCCTAGGTCGACTCAGCCTCAAATGTGTACCTGGCGTCTAAACATCGCCACATGGGAGACAAAGGCGGTCGGGCGTGGTGCTGGCCACCCACCCCCTCGTGTACCGTCCCGGCCTTCATAGGTGCTCGCTAACAGCACTTGCCCCTAGAGTCTGTTAAGGCTACACGGGGGATCTTCGTCTTTGTCCCTAAAGGGCGGTGCGTTTCGTGTGTGCCGTGAGTGCACGGAGCCATGCAAGTTCCCTTGCCTCCCCTGCAAAGGGGGAGGTTGAGGAGGTTCTGAAACGCTTTCGCCTGTGCGCGTGGTGGTGGGGGTGGGTGTGGGGGGGTGGTGTTTCTCTCCATTTAATTGTGTAGTCATGCGTCTAAGTGACAGGATGATGTATGCACGGCGCTTGTGTTGTCGGCTGCGTGTGCTCGAGTTTTAGGGGAGCGACCAAACAGCGGTTGGGGCGAAGATATTCGGAGCCGGTCTGCGACAAGCATCGAGGTCGACTCAGCCTTAAATTGAGTCACTTGTGCGGTGTGCGAACACGTCAGTGCCGGGAGAGACAAAGGCGGCCGCGCGTCAGGCTTGAGCACCTTTCGGAGGTGCTCGCTAACAGCACTTGCCCCTACAGTCTGTTAAGGCTACACGGGGGATCTTTGTCTTTGGTGCGAGCGTGCGGACCAACAGTGACCCTCTCTGATCCTATGACTTTGTCGCAGTGAAGCGCAGCCCTCTCCGCTATATTCTCTCCGCTCATGCTGCGAGATGAACTTCACGTACGATGCTAATGAAATATATTTCACGGATTAAGAGGATGTCTCGCACCGCTTCAAGTTGTAGAATTTAACTCTACAGGATCATCATCTTACGGCAAAGAACCATCATCATCCTCAGTCGTATATCGTCCGATATTAAGAAGCCAGTCGAGCTATGTACTTCTAAATCGAGATTGAAAACTCATTTCCGCAGGACTGCATTTTGTGTGTTTAGTGTGTTGCCATTCCCCCGCGCCTCCGATTAGCGCGGTTGGCCACGTACGGTGCGAAAGAAGTTACACATACTGTACATAAAACTAACATCATCATCATACCGGACATTCCTCGAAAAAATCACACAAGACGAACGTGGACTCAAGAAGGCAAGGGCATGGGTCCCAGAGCTCTCGTGCCCATGCTGTTGGGGCCGATAGGGCTTCGTGGTGGACGTGAGTGAGTGTGCACGTGCGCACGTGAGTACATGTGTGTGTGTGTGGGAGACCGTACGTGTGTGTGCGTGAGTACGTGTGTGTGTGGGAGACCGTACGTGTGAGTGCGTGAGTGAGTACATGTGTGTGTGTGTGTGGGAGACCGTACGTGTGTGTGCGTGAGTACGTGTGTGTGTGGGAGACCGTACGTGTGAGTGCGTGAGTGAGTACATGTGTGTGTGTGTGTGGGAGACCGTACGTGTGTGTGCGTGAGTGAGTACATGTGTGTGTGTGTGGGAGACCGTACGTGTGAGTGCGTGAGTGAGTACATGTGTGTGTGTGTGGGAGACCGTACGTGTGAGTGCGTGAGTGAGTACATGTGTGTGTGTGTGTGGGAGACCGTACGTGTGTGTGCGTGAGTGAGTACATGTGTGTGTGTATGGGAGACCGTACGTGTGTGTGCGTGAATGAGTACATGTGTGTGGGTAACTGTACGTGTGTGTGCGTGAGTACGTGTGTGTGTGGGAGACCGTACGTGTGTGTGCTTGAGTGAGTACATGTGTGGGAGACCGTACGTGTGTGTGCGTGAGTGAGTACGTGTGTGTGTGTGTGGGAGACCGTACGTGTGTGTGCTTGAGTGAGTACATGTGTGTGTGTGGGAGACCGTACGTGTGTGTGCTTGAGTGAGTACGTGTGTGTATGTGTGTGTATTTTCTGTCCGTCTGCTACAGCAGAGGTGTAGGGAATTCCAACAAGACCTACATCTTTGCTTCATTGACTTGGGCAAGGCCTATGATACCATCAGTAGGCCTGGGCTCTGGGTTGTTCTTTGTGCTTTCGGAGTCCCTGACCCTCTGCTCACGATCATTAAGGACCTTCATGATGGTGAGCGGGCCCGGGTAAAAGTACGTGGCCGGGAGTCAGAACCATTCCCTGTACACCTTGGCGTGCGACAGGGATGTCCTCTGGCTCCCACATTATTTAACATCTATTTTGACCACGTAGTTCGTGAAGCCTTCAATAGCTGTACCGGAGGAATTTCCATTTGGTACAGATACAATGGGAGGCTGATCGATGCCCGGATGCGGTCAAGGGATGGCTCCCTATTGCTCAACCACGTTATGTATGCCGATGATTTGGTAATTGCTGCTCACTCAGAGGAGGAGTTGGAGGCGCTTCTACTGAACCTGGAGCTTGCCACCAAGAGGTGGGGCCTTACCATCAGCCCCACCAAAACTGCCTGGGTATTTTGTACCATCGGACACTCCACCCCACAACTCCCAATTGGTGATAGGGCAGTTGTGGAGAGAGTGGAGAGTTTCCCATACTTTGGCAGTCTGCTCATGACCGGCTCCGGTATAACAGCAGAGGTTTCACTCCGAATCAGTCGAGCGGCATTATCTTTTCATCGGTTGCGTAACGCTATGTGGAAGCTACCTGGTCTATCACTCTGCACGAAGCTTCAGGTCTTCTCGGCCACGGTTATTACCTCCCTTCCTTACGCTTGCGAAACGTGGACCCCCCTAATGGAACATCTTCGCCGGTTATAAACATTTAGGCCGGCCTGCCTACGATCCATCCTGGGTTTAACCAAGCTGGATTGTGAGGAGCTCACAAATCCTTGAAAGATGTGGACAAAATCCCATTGGTGAGCTCCTCCGGCAGGCAAGGCTGCGTTGGCTGGGTCATGAAGTCTGCATGCCCAACCACCGCATGCATAAACAGCTTTTGTTTGGCTGGATCGAGGGGGCTAAACGAGCGCGGCACGGGCTAGAGAAGAGATGGAGTTATGTGGTACAGGAGGATGTGGAGCTGAGTGGACTTGCCGATGACTGGTACCAGCGGTGTCAAGATCGGCCTAAGTGGAGGAGGCTCGTGAAGGACGCTACTGGACAGTTGGAGGCAGTCGCCCTCCAATAACAACAGAGGGCGGAGGAGCGACGCTCACAACAACGAGCAGAGCGCCAGGTGGCTAAAGCACAGCAAGTTGGCACAGTAGGGGGCACAGGTGGTGCATCAGCCAGTCATCTCAGTCAGGCGACCCGTGGCACCTGGGTCTGCCCCGTGACCTCCTGCCAGCGGGCGTTCGACACTTCACGTGGCCTCAAGGTGCACATAGTCTGGCACAAGCGTCGTGGTGAGGTCACCGCCACTTAGTGGCGAATGGCGGTTGTTGTTGTGTATGTGTGGCTCTACCGTACGTGTGTGTCCGTGAGTACGTGTGCGTGTGTCCTTGTGTTCTAAAGCCTCGCTAACAGCACTTGCCCCAACCGCCTGTTACGGGCTATATGGAGGATCGTCGTCTTTGTGTGTGTGAGTATGTTTTCGAGTACTGTACGTGTGTGGTGTGTGTGCGTGGGTGTGCTTGAGTGAGTACGTATGTGGGTGTGTGTGTGGGTGTGTGTGTCTGCGTGTGTGTGTGGGTGCGTGTGTGTGTGGGTGCGTGTGGGTGTGTGTCTGCGTGTGTGTCTGCGGGTGTGTGTGCGTGTGTGTGTGCCTGCGTGTGTGTCTGCGTGTGTGTGTGGGTGCGTTTGTGGGTGTGTACGCGTGTGCGTGTATGTGGGGGAGTGTGTGTGCGTGTGTGTGGGTGTATGTGGGAGGGTGTGTGTGTGTCTGCGTGTGGGTGTGGGTGTAGGTGTGTGTGTGGGTGTGGGTGTGTGTGTGTCTGCGTGTGTGTGTGTGTGGGTGTGTGCGTGTGTGTGGGTGCGTTTGTGGGTGTGTACGCGTGTGCGTGTATGTGGGGGAGTTTGTGTGTGTGTGTGCGGGTGTATGTGGGAGTGTGTGTGTGTGTCTGCGTGCGTGGGTGTGGGTGTGTGCGTGTGTGTGTATGTGTGTGCGTGTGTGTGTGTGCATGTGGGTGTGTGGGTGTGTGTGTGGGTGTGTGTGTAGTATGTGTGTGTGTAGGTATGTGTCTGCGTGGGTGTGTGCGTGTATGTGTCTGTGTGGGTGTGTGTGCGTGTGTGTGTGTAGTGTGTGTGTGTAGGTGTGTGTCTGCGTGGGTGTGTGCGTGTATGTGCGTGCGTGTCTGTCTGCGTGTGTGTGTGTAGGTGTGTGTCTGCGTGGGTGCGTGTGTGTGTCTGCGTGTGTGTGTGTGGGTGTGTCTGCGTGTGTGTGTGCGTGTGTGTGTGCAAGGCAGCTGCAGAGCCGCGCTCTCTCCCAACAGCGCTGTTTGCTTCAAGCCGTGCGTGACTGCTGAGCGTGGGGGGCAGCGCGCGCGTGCATGCGTGTCGTGTGGTGGTGGTGGTGGTTGTGGTGGTGGTTGTGGTGGTGGTGGTTGTGGTGGTGGTGTTGGTGGTGGTGGTGGTTGTGGTGGTGTTGGTGGTGGTGGTGGTTGTGGTGGTGGTTGTGGTGGTGGTCCATCTGGATGGGTGGCTACAGTGTGTGCGTGTCATGTGGTGGTGGTGTTAGTGGTGGTGGTTGTGGTGGTGGTGGTTGTGGTGGTGGTGGTTGTGGTGGTGGTTGTGGTGGTGGTGAAGCTGGATGGGTGGTTACAGTGTGTGCGTGTCGTGTGGTGGTGTTAGTGGTGGTGGTGGTTGTTGTGGTGGTGATGGTGGTTGTGGTGGTGGTGGTGGTGGTTGTGGTGGTGGTGAAGCTGGATGGGTGGTTACAATGTGTGCGTGTTGTGTGGTGGTGTTAGTGGTGTTGGTTGTGGTGGTAGTGGTTGTGGTGGTGGTGGTTGTGGTGGTGGCAAGGCTGGATGGGTGGTTACAGTGTGTGCGTGTCGCTGTTTCCATGCATGTTATCGCTTCAGATCAACACAGTGCGTCCACCAAGAAACACATTAGCGTCGTCTGCACACACACACACACCACTTAGTAACGATGGATTCTCATTTTGGGTCACAATTCCCCGTCTATATTTTTGTTACATAATAAAAGTAACTGCTCATTAACAAATGAATATTCTCACATTGCAGCTGGGCTATCACGTGACTTCAGTAATTGATAACTCAGCCGATAACTGCTTCGATTACCCCACGAATAAGAAAACACAAAATAAAATCGATCTATTATCCGTAACGATGCACGGATAAGCGTGCACATGTTTTTTGGGTTATTTCTGCGGATTGAATCAGTTCCACCCCCCCCCCATGTGTGACGAGGGGGTGGGGGGGAGTTTGAGAAATGTGACGTCACATAAAAATGCGCAACTTTAAATAAATATAGAATTGTTATAACAACACTAATTGTTAGAACAATACTCCTACAACATCAGAGTGCAGCGCCACATTAAATACGCACTACAATGACAATGGTTTAAAGCGATTTGAAGCATGTTTTATTTTCAAAATGAAAATATGGTTTTGGGGGAGGAGGGGGGGCTTAGCTTTGTGACGTCATATTTGAGAGGGGGGGTCTGATTTTTTGTAACGCCGTGTGACGACGGGGGGGGGGGGGGTCAAAAATCGTCCAAAATCGCGTGACGTCATTTATGGACGGCTCCTTAGCATGTATAGGTGCTCGCTAACCACTCTTGCCCTGGCAGCCTGTACACTCATCATATATCCATGGGTTCTTTGTGTGTGCGCGTGTGTATGGGACCTCTTCTGTGTGTGCCGCGTGGTGTCAGTGGATGGGGATGTGAAGGAAACCACGTGCGATGTGTGTGTGTGGGGGGGAGCGGTGGCGCAGTGGTTAGCGCACTGCGCGACGAACCCGGCTCACGGCCAACAGATGTCGGTGAAGAATCTGTCAGCAGGTCCTGCGAGCCTCCCCCTATGTCGACTCAGCCTAAACGAGCACCTGGTATGGACGCGTAAACTGCTGAATTGGTGGGGGGTGGGGGGGCGTCCCGCCCTCTATAGGTGCTCGCTAACAGCACTTTAACCCACCAGCCTGTTGGAAAGCTGTACCGGGGGGAATCTTTGTCTTTGTGTGCGCGCGTGCGCGCGTGCGTGCGTGTGCATGAGCGCGTCGAGTTTATCCTCTTGAGGGTTGCGCGCATATGCGGCTCCCAGAGTGGGCCCCGGTCCCGTCAAACGTTGTCATCATATCTCTTGCCACGAGGCCCCTTTCATTGAGACACCCACGCAACACAACCCTGCATGCTACACACGCCGTAGCGTGCGCGCGTGCGTGCAGCGTTGCAGTGAAGCGGACACCTTTAATTCACATGACGGGCTTTCACATTTAAATCAGCAAACTTCACGTACGTGAACATTGGGGGTGATAGCGTTATTTTAGGATGCGTAAAAAAAACACGAATATTGTAATCATATGCCCCAGTGATCAAATCATGTTTGTTATTTGATGGCCATTTGCTGGATGAAGGCCTCCCCATGCTGTGTAAGTCATGGGGGATTGCTTGACCACCCTGGCGCGTAGTGGTTGGTGTAGGATGGACTGTCAGCAATGGTTCATCGAGATTCAAACTCAGGTGGCTGGGTTCATGGTGCAGCGTCCTAACAGCCGCGCTGTCACCTCGCTCCGCTGCAGCGATGCCAGCGGTGACTATTTCACACCTCCGATTGGCACGGTTGGTGCGAAAGAAGTTCAACATACAACCGAATGAAATAAACTGTCGATCCGTTGTGGTGTCGCTCGATATCTCTTGTGAAAACAACCCAAACTAAACTATTGTTTTTTACCAGGTAACAAGGCCCACTGAGCTACGTTGCTTTTGTTCAGAAGCGACCTGGCCACAAACGATAGCCCAACGTTGTGGCTTATCACGTTGAAATTGATAGCAGCCAAATACTTTAAACGCGTGTTTTCTAAATGTGGAATGGAAAACCGGAGGACCCGAAGAAAAATCCACGCGACCACTGGGAGAGAGACATTCGATGACCTCCTGTACACCAGGCGAGGGAGTTAACATCTCGCCACCGTGGACACAGACAACATCTGCGCCCACCTGCATCGCGTAATCTACGCGCGGCTTTAAATGACACACACACACATATATGAAGGTATATCTGTATGGGGTTGACGAGAAATTTATGTTTACGCGATCTGACCCAAAAACCTCTAACGGATAATATTGGTCGCAAAAGCCCACGTGTTAATATGAAGGCACATCGTGCTTTATTTACCCGTGAGATGCTGGGCTCAATCCCATTTGAGAAAAAAATCCATGCATACGATGGGGGTGACAACTCAGAAGTACGTATTGATGGGCCAGTGACCCCTACTTGCTGGACCGTTATAACTCTCGTACCATTGTGCAGTGGGGTAATCTCCGATGAGGTGGTCGCCAGTGGGTGGCAGTGTTGAGTGGCACCACTTTGCATGCGGTGGTGGTGGGACATCTCTTAGTACTCTCGATTCCTCCCACAAGAAGCCAATACACCCATTAACAATGATCTGTATATATAGTTTGTCGTAAGACCCCCCCCCCTTACCACGTGACATAGTCAAATAATAATCATTTACATTTGTAAGGGGTATTGCATCCGTAGATCCCAATGCGCCACCGTATATGTAAAGCAGGCAAATAACAGAACCTGCTGGGTAAACGGCCAGAACTAGGAACTAGGGGTTAGAGGTCAGTTTAAAAAGGGGAGTTGTTAAGACAGACTTAATTTATCACGCGATGTGCACGCGTCTAACGACGACGCGCCGACTGTGATCGTTTCAGCTCAATCACCGCGGGAGCTGAGCAAATCCCAGAGGCTGATTTAGCAGCAAATAGTAAACGGGGCGACGTTTCGCTTGAAACTGCGCCAGGCATCTCCAGGACAATGTCCAGCAGAATAAGTCATATTATTGACTGCGAAAGCCGCACGTGTTTTTACTCGTTGATGATATCGGCCAAACGCCACAATTTTCCCAGCACCCTTCTAAAGAGAAAGCAGATGAGTCTCCAAACTCATCCGAGGTTTTTTTTTTCCTGGGTAAATAATTCGCGTTATTAATGTCGGGCAAGACTTGGCCCATGCCAGGAATACTCTGGTGATCATTTCACCAGCCGAGTTTAATATTTCACGGGAATTTAACGAGCAGAAATTCTTGCTCGTTCGGAAGCGGCGGCACATTAACCCGGAGTGTCCGGCATCGTGCGAGGCTTTGTGTGGGGGAGTGGAGGGAGAATCGTACATGCAGAAGAGTTCATCTCTGGCAGAGGGAGTAGTAGCTCCTGCTGTCCCTGGATACGGCAGAAACGCACAGCGATTCGGTGTTTAGAAAACAACAGCACGAAGACATCCGACTCTGCCAGTGAATTTACGTGTCTCGTATTAAGCCAGGAATTAAGCGCAGTACGTGTGCGTGTTGGTTGTGTGTGGGGAGCCGTAGTGTAGCGGTTTATCATGCTGCGTTGTGAACCCGACGACTCGTGAGTTCGTTATCTGCTCACTGTCAACACCAGAGACGATTATCTGAACCGGTACTGGGCCTCCCCCTAGGTCGACTCAGCCTCAAATGAGTACCTGGTGCGGTGTGTAAACATCGCCACTAGGGAGACAAAGGCGGCCGGTCGTGGTGCTGGCCATCCGCCGCCTCGTGTGCCGTGCCGGCCTTCATTGTAGCAATTGCCCCAAAAGTCTGTTGAGACTATATGGGGGTTCTTTGTCTTTATATATGTAGAAGCGGTGTCACAGAGGTTGGCACATTGCTTTACAAACTCAACAGCATGAGTCCAATTCCTGGCCACAGCTTCCCCTAGGGGGGACTCAGCCTTAACTGATTACGTGGTGCAGTGTGTCAACGTCGACATTATGGGTTGCACGTTGGCGCTATTATGAATTGCATAAAGACAGCACTTGAGCTCACATCCAGTGATCAGGATTCGATCCACGGATTCATAAACGCCAGTGACAATAGGTGTTCTGCACTTGTCCTGGGGTTTCTGTAGGTCAATTCACTCTACAATCATTGTTAATATGTATTCATCCAGGTGAGAACCCATTGAGACAGTTATTGAACACCGCGGTGGCGAGATGTTAACTACCTCACCTGTTATGCAGGTGGTCGTTGGTGCGACCCCGACCCTGACACCTGTACATTTGGACTTTGCGTGTCTTTCTCTTCGTGGTTGCATGCTTTTTTCTCCGGATCCTCCGGTTTTCCCCTCTACATTTAGAATCAACGCCCGTTTAGTATATTTGGCTGCTATAAATGTCAACATGATGAGCCACTTTATTGAGCCATCATTCTGAACAGGAGCTATGTAGCTCAGTGGGCCTTACCTGGTAAAAATAAAACAAATCTTTATTTTAAAATTTGCAAGGATGGTGTGAAAATGATTGCACAGCACAGGATGGCAAACGGTTGATACAAATTACTGGGGCTCGTTACCATTACAAAGTGCAAACCCATGTATTGTTGGCGAGGTGTTTCCGAGCGTAGAATTGTTTAGGACGTGAAGGCAGCGCCGCGTTTAAACCGGGCTGCAAAAGGCTCGACCAATAACCGGAATCTGAAATCCGCACGAACGACGGCGCATTCATTTACCTTAGCAGCACACCGGCACCGCGGGGCGCTCACTTACGCACGGAAACTGTTTTATATGAAAAAAAAAGGATTATCGTACACTGCAATCGCAATGTGAAGTCTCAAACGTGCCCCATCAGATCCTGCAGGAATTCAGCAATTTTGCGCGTAAGGTACGGGCGGGCCTCTCCGCGAGCGATGGTCATACTGGCGCGCAATGCCACGCAGCGCGGAGCAGATGCATTTGCGGGGAGACAGCAAAGGGGATCTTTATCTGCTGCCTGCATTCAGGTCACCAGGGCTTAAGCGGAGGTGCGCATTACAATGTGGCCGACACGCGGCGCAGACGCCGGTGCGTTTCAGTGGGTGCTGTGGCAGTGGCGTAGTGGGGTTCGCATGGGCCCTGGTGCTAATGCGTTAGACGACACCCCCCCCCCCCCCGGTTCTATTTCCGCCCCCCCCCCCACCTCTTCGTAGCTGGGTGCCTGGGGCCGGTGCAGTTCCACGACCTGCGCGCTCGATCGCCACGCCACTAGGGCCCGTGTCAGCCTGTGGGTCCTCATGCGAGTGTGGTTGCTTCTGTGTTAGTCTAAGGCAGGGCTCGGCAACCAAAATAACAAGAAGAGACATCTTTTTGGCGGGGGGGGGGGGGGGAATTCGGTAAAAACAAACTCAATATTTCAAGAGCCGCAATGTCCGCGGTGAGTCCGAGACGGCAGTGGTCCTTGATATAAATAACGTGACGAAGCAGCTTCCTTGAGCCGCACGCGGCTCCGGAGATGAGTTTGTGGGTCTCTGTGTAGAGGCCCAGGGTCTCCATGTGAGTCCGTGGGTCTCTGTATCCGCCTTCACAGCCTCGTCAACTGTCGAACCGCATTCCACAAACGGCTTCTCTTGCCGAGGTCCGCACAGATCGTGCGCCTAAAGGGTGGCGCGGTCTGAGCTGTGTCAGCTGTTCCTGAACTTCCCGTTCCAGAGTTTTCCCAAAACGTCCATCGTTGCTCGTGCGTCGTCGCGTTGAAACGCCACTCCGTTCTCAACAGTTCCTGGCGTTTCCAATCAACGTCAGGGTTCTTTTAAATAGCGAAGCTCGCAACGCGTTTGTGCTGTATAGGTCTCGGATGTGGCTATGGGTTGTGACGCGTGTTTGTTAGGCGTCGTGTATCTGACGTTTTTCACCTCGTGCTAGGAGCTTCTTTCAGGATGTCTAAAAAGTGACGTTTGAAACGTCAGATATCATCGTGCCCGAACAACCGCGCGGAACAAATCGAAAATCTAGCGGAGAGTTACGCGGGGAACATTGGCTGGTGTGATGGCCTATCAACTCCTGTCGGCATCAAGAAAAGTTTACGTAACGATCGCAGCCGCTCCACGTGTTCGTAAACATCTCAGCGATTCATGCGTTTTTTGCAACCACATTGCGGGCTCATTCTTCAATAAATCTCAATTGCCTCTGCACATTTAGAGAGACAAACAAAGAATGGCTCGCTGCACTTCTGATGTGCAGTGGTGCAAGGGTTGCCGCCATATTTGATCATGTGACACGTCTGTCACCTCGTGGCAAAATCATGATGGACATTTTTTTTAATTTACCGGTCATTGCCACGCCGCAAATGATTCAAATCTCGCTGAGACAATGGGTTTCCAAGAGGCATTAAAAGTCTCTAATGGTTTTTTGTTTAACAAGCCTAACATTCGTGAAAACATTAACCATGAGCTCGAACGCTTCTCGTATGTTACGGGGCCACGGGTAATCCAGTCTCAGGAACAGTGAGCAAAACACAACAATACGTGGCACCTCGAGGGGCAATGTGTGCACATGAAATTAACGAAACTCCGCGATCAAAAGCGAACAACTTTAAAACAAAGACAATCTAAAACACGTGCCTTTAAAAAAAAACAGGTTTCGCGTGAGCACATTTGGTAGCTGCTTAATACAGCAACACTTGAGTTACTTTTTTTTTGTTTTAGCAAGAACACGTGGCTTTGGGAATTCAGAAAACTCCCGGCAGACGACCGACCGTTCGGGCTCCACAAGTTGGGTGTAGGTCGCTGAACTCGGTTGTTGTCACGCGTGGATTTAATGCGGTCGAGTCTGAACTCTGTGTGCGAACCTCACTCAATATGTCAATCGTACTCGAACATAAACACGCAAAATCATCGCAAAAAATGGAATGACATCAATCAATATAGTCAATTGGTTTAACGCGTGCAGCAACGTGGTGAAGTGGTTCGGCCACGTGGCTTGCAGAGACAGTGGGGAAGAGGAGTAGCATTGGGTGGGGGGCATCTGCCTAGCTCACGCCACCCAAAGACAATGGCCCAATAAAAAAAAACACGTGGATTTATGTCGCGTCTAAATGTGACCACAACTCGCATTAGCGTTGCAGCCCCGGTGTGTGTCAGAACTTGCAGACTGTGTGTGTGTGGCTGCATGCAGTGCATGGCTCTGGGTATGTGTTTATGCTTGCCCGCCCGCCCGCCTGCTCCTAAGCTGCTTGTGAGGGGATCGTGGAGGCTGCTGAGAGGGTTGGAGTTGGTGGGTGTAAGGGGGCGGGGTGTTGATGGGGGTGGAGTGTGAGGTGGGTGAATTAAACTGGTGGTGGTGGTGGGGGTAGGCTGGGCATAGGACCTGCACGTGATGTGAATGCGTGTGTGCGCAGTGGCTGGCCGCTCACAACTGGTGTGTGCTCAACGGATTGGGGGGGGGGAGCGGTGGCGCAGCGGTTACCGCACTGCGCTACTGAGCCCAGTGACCCGAGTTCTAAACTATTAAACTCAACTATAGATATATATTTACCATATAAGGCCCACTGAGCTCTGGAGGCGTCCATAAATGACGTCACGCACTTGGGGGGGGGGGTCAGACATTTGTGACGAGGGGGTGGGGGGGGGTGAAATGTGACGTCACATCAAAATGTGGAGGGGAAAAACCCGGAGGAGCCGGACAAAGATCCACGCGACCACGTGTTCGATTCCGCGCTCACCACCAGGAAGGGATCAATATTTGAACAAATCCTGTGTCTCCCATGAGGGGTCGTCCATAAATGACGTCACGCGATTTTGGACGATTTTTGACCACCCCCCCACCCCCTCCATCGTCACACGGCGTCACAAAAAGTCAGACCCCCCCTCAAATATGAAGTCACAAAGCTCTGCCCCCCCCAAACTAAAAAAACATGCTTTAAATCGCTTTAAACTATTGTCATTGTAGTGCGTATTTAATGTGGCGCTGCACTCTGATGTTGTAGGTGAAAACATTTATTAAAAAGTCTATTTCATTAAGTAGAACGTGTTGTCTATATTTATTTAAAGTTGCGCATTTTTACGTGACGTCACATTTCTCAAAATCCCCCCCGCATCACACATCGTCACAGATGTCTGACCCCCCCCCCCCCCCTAGGTGCGTGACGTCATTTATGGACGGTCCCTAAGGCGACTCAGCCTTAAAAATTATACTTGGTGTGTGTGTATGTAACTTAAGCTCTGGGGAGACAAAGGCGTCCGGGAGTGATGTTGGTCACCCACCCCCTCGTGTACCGTCCCGGACTTTATAGGTGCTCGCTAACAGCACTTGCCCCGACAGCCTTTTGAAGGCTATACGGGAGATCTTTGTGGTTATGCTAAAATAAAATAAAAATATGACTCGGTGCTAAATATCCGTGGTTAAATACTCTCCCCGCTTTGTTGTAAACAGGCTGATGTCATGTTACACATTACTATTGTCACACACACACGATCTCATGTACCCATGGACACACTTGCATATTCGTGCACACACACACGACCGCGGTTTATACTGGTAGGAACCACCTGGTTCCACCAGCCCACAGGGGATTATTGTGTCCGTACGTCCCTCGTGCATCCAAAAATGGGAGGGGTCGGGCTGGGTGGAGAGGGGAGAGTGGGAGGGGCTGGATGGGGAGGGTGGGGAGGGGCTGGGTGGGGAGGTGAGGGTGGAGAGGGGCTGGGTGGGGGGTGGGAGGGGTGGGGCTGGGTGGGGAGGGGCTGGTCACCCCGTGGTGCCCTTATAAAACTCAACGTTTAACCTACTCACGCCGGCCTGTGCCCGCCCTCACAGTCGGTCATATTTGCGGAATACACCACGCCGCCGTTGACCCTGGCCATTGACCGAGCAACCCAACGTTCCTACCAGCTCCCTCTGCAGGAATGTGTTCCTAGTAAACCAATCCACCAAATGCCAAAAATGAGCACTCAGACAAAAATTCTAATACACCAAAACCCTGACCCCCCCAATGCCTTTTTATCTTCACTGCTGGGCCAGGAACTCATTTTAGACTCGGCAGGGTTGAGGTTGGATCGTACTCGGGATGGGTGTTTGTCACTGGGCATCTGTGGGAAAAAGAGCTTTATAGCTCACCGGACTCTGATTCATCGGCTGTGGGGTTACGTGGTGGGTAGCAGAGTTGTGCTCTACTCCTGTACACCCACGTCAACACTCACTGCTTTCAACCTGCACCGACCAGCGTGGTGATGTATGGTGTCCCTCATCCAGGAATTGATTGACCATTGGGCTGTACGCGGACGTGACCTATTTGAGGCTCAGGGTAGCTTCAGAATCCAGTTGCCACTATGCAGTGCACGGAGAGTAGTCAGGAATTCAACCCTTAGCAGTCTGCTGCTGACCAGCACACAAAGACAAAGATACCCCGTATAGCCTTCACAGACTGTAGGGGGCAAGTGCTGTTTGCGAGCACCTAAGACGGCCGGCACGGCACACGAGGGGGTGGGTTGTCAGCATCACGCCCGGCCGCCTTTGTCTCCGAAGTGGCGATGTTTACACACCGCACCAGGTGCTCATTTGAGGCTGAGTCGACCTAGGGGAGGCCCCAGGACCGGTTCAGATAATCGTCACTGGGTGTTGGCCGTGAGCGGGAATCGAACCTGGGTCGCCGGGTTCGTAGAGCAGTGCGCTAACCGCTCCACTGCCGTCCCAGCACACACATACACACACACATACACACACGCATACACACACATACACACATATACACACAGACACATACACACACACGCACGCATGGTAAACCATATACCTACGTCGTTCGTATGAAACCTCAACCACCAGTGCCACCATTGACTCGTGACCTCGGTAAATTTTGGGAGCCGGTTATAGCTCTGACCGCGTGTGAGCGTATGCACATGCGTGTGTGAACGTGTGTGCACGTGTGTATGTGTGTACGTGTGTGCACGTGAGTGTGGGGAGCGGTAGTGTAGCGGTTAGCGCGCTGCGCTACGTACATAGCGACCCGAGTTCGATTCCCGCTCACGGCCAACGTCAGTGACGATTTTCTTAACCGGCCATCGGCCTCCCCTAGGTCGACTCAGCCTCAAATGAGTACCTGGTGCGGTGTGTAAACATGGCCACTGGGGAGACAAAGGCGGTCGGGCGTTGCACTCGCCATCCACCCCCTCGTGTGCCGCTCCGGTCTTCACAGGTGCTCGCTAACAGCACTTGCCTCAACAGCCTCTTAAGGCTTACACGGGTGATCTTTGTGTGCATGTGTACGTATGTTCATGGCTGCACGTGTTCTCATATATTCATGGCTGCAAGAAGTAAATATAGAATCTACATGGGCGTCCATCCCGTCAAAAATCACTTCACATGGATAAAAAACAGATTCACAGTGGGGGCGCATGCGCCAACTTGCACGTGTTTGGCGCGCACGTGCGTGTGCGTGTGTGCGTGTTGGGGTAGTGGTGGTGGTGTAGTGATTAGCGCTACGCCGCGTTACGAACCCGGCAGCCCGAGTTCGATTCCCGCTCACGGCCAACACCGGTGATGATTATGTATCTGTACCGGTCCTGGGCCTCCCCTCGAAATTACAAATGAGCACCTGGTGCGGTGTGTAAGCATCGTCACTAGGGAGACAAAGGCGGCCGGGCGTGGTGCTGGACACCCACCCCCTCGTGTGCCGTTCCGGCCTTTATAGGTGCTCGCTAACAGCACTTGCCCCTACAGTCTGTTAAGGCTATACGGGGGATCTTTGTCTTCGTTTGTAATGGGGTAACCCAAGTTCGATTTCCACTCACACAGTATGTTTGAAGATGTAGAGGCTAAGTGCATTAGCCTCTAAATACAAGACAAAGATCCCCCGTATAGCAATAACAAACTTTTGGGGCAAGTGCTATTAGCGAGCACTTATGAAGGCCGGAACGGCACACGAAGGGGTGGGAGGCTAACACCACGCCCGGCCGCCTTTGTCTTCTCAGTGGCGATGTCTACGCACCGCACCAGGTACTCATTTGAGGCTGAGTCGACCTAGGGGAGGCCCGCGACCGGTTCAGTATTCGTCACTGGGTGTTGGCCGTGAGCGGGAATCGACCTTGGGTTACGGATTCGTATCGCAGCGCGCTAACCGCTGCACTACCGCTATATACACATACAGACACACTTTGTGTACTCTGCACGCGGGCGCTGGTAGTGGGTTTGTGTGTATCTATTACGAGTCGGGTCGTACCATGAACAGAGAGCCCAGGCCCCTGCCAATGCTCCACGCTGTGATCCACGAGGGTTTAGTTAAGCCGACCAGAGCCCATCGATCAACGGAAGGAGACCTTAATATCCATGCAGTTTCTATTTCAACATTCCCGTTGCAGGCATTTGTTATAATTGTTGTTGTTGTCACATTTTGGATATGGATTGACATTCGGGTTGTGCGACTCGTACAGGAATACTATTTGGTTCCTAAGATTTTCCCATCGACAATGTCTGTACAGGAATTGTGATAAGTACGTTGGGGGTGAGGTTTCCATGTTCTGTGTTTCGTTTTTTGTCAAATGTGAATCGGATTCTAAAGGGTCTGCCGTAGCAGATCCGTGCATCTCGGTTACGCATTGGCGCAGATAACGATCGTGCTACACTCGGCCATCCAGCCACCACAGGCCTTGCCATCTTACCTATACATGCCATGCCAGATTCAGGGTAAAATCAGGCCTATTCCTGTGCATGCTCTAATATTAATCGTACGAATTGCTTTTAGATATAGTGCCCTTTACTCCGGGGTGTTTTAAAGCGCCTTACACGTGATAAGTGACTAAAACCTCATCTCAAGAAATTTGAATGGGCACCCCCAGTAACAGCTGCTCGTGTGGGCACAAGGTGACTCAGCTACTCGCCTGCAATCGGGTAGTCTGCGAGTAGAGCATGATTATTGCTGCTATGCGTAATCCGAATTGAACAATTTGTGGATAGTTTATTGAATTTAGCAAATTTGAACCGTGATGCCAGCACACAAATGACACCACTGGATCTCGAACATTCACTGTTGGAGCATTTGGCGCGTAGTTATTTTTACGGTTCATTTTGCATCACAGTAATAACCCGGGGTGGCCTGCTGGATTAAAATCGCGGAACCTTTGCAACAAGCGGCGGTCGAACGGCGTTACCACCGGGCCCGCGCTACGAGCCGTTGGCCACGTGTGTCAGGAGTGATTCTTGTCGATGCCTACCAGCTGGTGTCTGGGCCCTGGATTGCATCCGTCCAGTATCGATCAACATCACCGCTGAAACGTACGACGTGGGCATCGGCTGTATTGATGGCGCTCACGCTATCGACGATGATAATATAATCTTGACTCCAACCGAGGAATCTTTATAATGTGTCCATCTCGAGTCGTGATTGTAGTGTCTGTCTCTAGTCCGTGGGGCGCCGTGGTGGTGAAATGTTAATGACCTTGCCTGGTATACAGGAGCTCGTGGGTACGACCCGACCCTGACAATGCCTGTATATTTGGAGTTTGCCTGTTTTCCCCTTGGTTGCGTGGCTTTTTCTCTGGGTTTTTCACTTGTTCCCTCGAAATTTATAAACATCCTTTGAGAGTATTTGGCTCTGATACGTTTCCACACGATAAGCCACTTCGTTAAGCTATCATTTGCAGCGAGGTCGCTTCTGAAAAAGAGCTACATGGCTCAGTGGGCCTTAAATGGTAGAATAAACATGGTTCGCTGGTAAACAGTTGCCTAGCCCTGTGGATGATGCCATCGTAGAGTCTTTGACCATCGAGGTGGCGGCATCACCGCAGAGTAGAGAGCCACAGGACTGGAGTCCGAATGCGACAAAATTACAACAGCATCAATACCTTGCTGGACGCCTTAAAGTATAATGAGTACGGCTGGGAGGTCATCAGAGACTACAAAATGGTGGCATTCCAGATGGGTCACCAAGGTGTTTTACCAGGTTACCCTGCTATCTTTGCCTTTGGGACAGCAGGGACACCAAGGCACACTACCACAGGCGGGACTGGCAACAGCGGACTGAGTTCTCTGTGGGGAGGAACAACGTCAAATGGGAGCCACTGGTGGACCCCCGGAAGGTGCTGATGCCACCACTGCACATCAAATTGGGCTTTATGAAACAATTTGTCAGAACTGTAGGTAAGGAGTCGGCAGCCTTCAAGTACCTTCAAAACTTCTTCCCTACGCTGCCTGAGGCAAAGGTCAAAGCCAGTGTCTTCGTCGGACCACAGATAAAGAATATCCTGGAGTGCAATGAATTCCCCAAGAAGCTCACTAGTAAGGAGAAAGCGGCTTGGAACAGCTTTGAGCTGGTTGAGACTGGTGAAGAACTATGGCAAAATGGGCTGTAGGATGTCCCTCAAAGTCAATATCCTTGATGCTCATCTTGATAAATTCAAGAAGAACATGGGAGCGTACTCGCAGGAGCAAGGTGAGCGTTTGCACCAGGATATACTGGACTTTGAACGCCACTACCAAAGACAGTATAACGAGAACATGATGGGAGACTACATTTGGGGGCTGATTCGTGAAAGTGATTTACAGTATAATCGTAAATCTCGAAAAACTACTCACTTCTAAATCTTTTGTAGTCATTTTTGTATTACTTTAGTATAAATACATGCTAATTTTAATTCATATGTTGTTGTTTTCTTACTTTATGTGAACGAATTCGCCCGTTTTCTCATTGAAAATAGGTACATTTCAAAATATCACTGTCCTGGTCACAAAAGCAAAGTTTGTGGGGAGTAATCGCCATTTTCTGTACTTTTTGGCATAATCAATTACGAAATAACACTTACTACCCAGGAAAAAAATTGAGTTGCATAGCGTTATATATGAGTACCAAATCCAATAAAAAGCTACTGCCAAACACATTTAAACCGTACTGTCAAGCAAAATAATAAAATAATTAATAGGATCAACGACAGCTCCAGGATTTCGCACATCCTTAGCCAGTGTGACGGTACTTGTGTAATGAGGGAGCGCCATTCAGGGGATACCAGGGGGTAACGAGTACGGGCATGATGATGTCATCAATCCGAGAGGGGGGATATTATCGGGCCGGTGAGGCGTTCGGGAACCTTCGAGAAGGTTCCCCGAGGGGGCGTGGCCAGAGGCGGGGCTTAGCTCCGCCGTGGGGTCATTAGGCGGATCTAACCTCGAAGCTCGCCGTTAGCCAGCGGCGAGGCCGGAGAGTGGAGTGAGCCTCGCGGGAACGCCGAGAGGGAGAGAGAGGCGCCTCGTCCACGGGTTGGGGAGAGTGGAACCATAGGGAGGGGAAGTGGAGCTGTGCTGTATCGTTCTGAATAAAGAAGCACCCAACAAGCTTCGTCGTATAAATACTTTATTACACTTGTAATACTGGTAGGAACCTCCTGGTTACACCAGTCCACAGGGGATTATTGCGTCCGTCCGTCCGTCGTGCATCCAAAAATGGGAGGGGTGGGGCTGGGTGGAGAGGGGAGGGTGGGGAGGGGCTGGGTGGGGAGGGTGGGGAGGGGCTGGGTGGGGAGGGGAAGGTGGGGAGGGGAGGGTGTGGAGGGGCTGGGTGGGGAGGGTTGGGCTGGGTGGGGGGTGGGAGGGGTGGGGCTGGGTGGGGGGTGGGAGGGGTGGGGCTGGGTGGGGAGGGGCTGGTCACCCCGTGGTGCCCTTATACAACTCAACGTTTAACCTATTCACGCCGGCTTGTGCCCGCCCTCACAGTCGGCCATATTTGCGGAATACACCACGCCGCCGTTGACCCTGGCCATTGACCGAGCAACCCAACGTTCCTACCAGCTCCCTCCGCAGGAATGTGTTAAATTGGCAACACTTGTGTAGTGGTGATACGCGCTGGGTGTGTACGTCATGTGCCAGCGCGTATGTACGTGTGTGTGTGGTGACGCGCGCTGACGGGGAGGAGCAGGCGTCAGTGCGCGGGTGGGGGTAGTGCTGCTGATTGGCTGTGTGCCGGTGACGCGCTGAGAGGGAGTGATCGGGTGGCAGCGCGGTGTGATTGGTCGAGGAGTGGAAACACGCGCTGGGCGGAAACGGATCGTAGAGATAGCGCGTGGTGATTGGGTAACTGAGGAGCGGTGCCGACGTTGAGGTCCGCATCCGCTCCGTCTCCCGGGAGGAAGAGATATATAAGATGATGCACAGAGGAGTAGAGGGCAGAAGTGGAACCATCTAAGAATGAAGACGAAGGTGCAGAGATAGAGCCCGGAGAGGAGAGTAAAGGAGAGTAATGGAGAGTAGAGGAGAGTAAGGTATAAGTGTGTAGCCAGAGAGAGAGAACGGTCTACACGAGCTGAGTAATGTATAGTGTGTAGCCAGAGAGAGAGAACGGTCTACACGAGCTGAGTAATGTATAGTGTGTAGCCAGAGAGAGAGAAAGGTCTACACGAGCTGAGCGATGTATAGTGTGTAGCCAGAGAGAGAGAAAGGTCTACACGAGCCGAGTATGCATACGGTGTAGCCAGAGAGAGAGGAAGGTCTACACGAGCCGAGTATGCATACGGTGTAGCCAGAGAGAGATGCAAAGTCTACACGAGGCGAGTGGAGAGTGTAGCAGAGGCGCAGAGTCTACACGAGACGAGAGAAGAGTGTAGCCGAGGCGCGGAGTCTACACGAGGCACAGAGAGCCAGCAGCACAGAATCTAAGAGAGTCAAGAGAAGCGTAGGGCGGCGAGAAGAGGTCACGAGTTGTACCGTTGTATGGTGACCGCATTGTGAAGAAGAGAGGCCACGCGTTGTATCGTTACAAGTCAAGATTTAATAAAAGAAGTGTGTTCCCGTCAAGGAGTTTCCTGCCGTCATTTTCCAATACTTCACTTGTAATATATCCAATGGACAACCGATGCAGCCGCTGAGAGACCTTTGTGGCTGAAGCCGATATAAATGCACAAGTTGCCTTGATGCTGTTGTGGACTTTGACTTCATTGAGAGTTGTGGACAGACTAACACGGGGAGCAAGTGATGATAGTATTGTCCTTGGACGATTGGACAAGGAAACCTGACAAATGTGGTACAGATGGTAACGGGTTCAGCTGTTCCTGACCGGGTGTGTGTAAACACACCGTGCAGGGTGCACATATTGATAATAAACTCGGGATCAGAAAGTGAGATGGCCGTAAGCAGGCAGTACAGCAAGCAGTGTGCCGTTCGAATGTACGTACGTATGTACGTTTAACTTCTTTCGCACATTACGTAGGCAGCCGCGCTAATCGGAAGTGCGGATGTCACCCTGGATTCGCCTTGCATTGCAAAAAACAAATCTCAAGGAATTTGTTCGAATGTTCCGACCAGGATCCTCATCAACATGAGTCTTGAGACTCCATTGGGGCTGCTCTGGATCAATCTCGAGAATGAATGCAGACCGGACCGAGACTCATCACTTTGATGCTCAGTGAGGGATTTCTTGCCTTTGACGACGACAACCATCTAGATTATACGGGTAGGAACCTCCTGGATACACCAGCCCACAGGGGATTATTGTGACCGTCGTGCAGGGAGGGGCTGGGTGGGGAGGGAGGTGCTGGGTGGGGAGGGGAGGGTGGGGAGGGGCTGGGTGGGGAGGGTGGGGCTGGGTGGGGAGGGGAGGGGCTGGGTGGGGAGGGGTGGGGCTGGGTGGGGAGGGGCTGGTCACCCCATGGTGCCCTTATAAAACTCAACGCTTAATCTACTCACGCCGACTTGTGCCCGCCCTCACAGTCGGGCATATTTGCGGAATACACCACGCCGCCGTTGACCCTGGCCATTGACCGACCAACCCAACGTTCCTACCAGCTCCCTCCGCAGGAATGTGTTTTTTTGTGTTAGGGACGGCCAGAGTATTTGATATTTAACTCTGCTGAAATATTGGCGCAATGCTAATTTCACTGAGATTTTTAAGAACATGTCTTGCTGGGCGAAGACCCCGGGGCCGGCCCAGGACATCCCCCATAATCAAGCTGAGATGACTAGGCATGAGGTTGCCAAAATGAGTGAGAACAGCAAATTGCCACAAACAAATATTAGCTTCAGTGAAGCAAAAGCCTTAAGAGAATTGAGAGCAAATAAAGATATCCAAATTCTTGCTGCTGATGAGGTTCTATCAACTGTTGTGATGAAGGTACCTACGTTAAAATTAAACGAGACCCAACCAACACCTTGGAACGTAAAACAACGGCAATCATTACCAAGACATCAATTCCCAAAGATGAGCAATACCTGATCAAATCAAGGGCATCAAAACCACCAAACGGGCTACCAAAGATTCACAAACCTGATGTCCCATTAAGACCCATAGTTAGTACAATAGGCTCTGCCACATACAAATAAGCACAATACGTAATGAAACAAATACGGCCTTACATCGGTAGGACCTCTTCGTTAATCAAAAACTCTTAACATCTCGTAGACATAATTAAAGATATTAAGCTTAACCCCAATGATATTCTCATAAGTTTTGATTTGACTTCTCTGTTCACGAGAAGTCAACGAGTCAATTAAATTACTCGACACTCTGGTAATAAACACAGATTTAGCCAAAGATATCCCACGACCAGCTGAACACTGTCTAAAGAACACATATTTCTTGTGGAAATGTGACTTCTATAAACAAAAGGAAGGAGCAGCAATGGGCTCTCCTTTGTCTCCTGTGTACATGGCAGATTTTGAAACAAAAGCAATAGCTTCAAGCACACTAAAACCCTCTTCTTGGTTTATGTGGATGACACATTGGTGGTCTGGCCACACGGTAAAGATACACTTAACGAATGTCTAAATCATCTCAATTCGCAAAACCCATCCATCCAATTCACAATGGAATTGGAAGCTTACAGAACTCCACCATTTCTGGATATTCTGCTCGGATGGGTCGAAATGGTAAAATAACCGCACAGCGTTTACCGAAAGAAAATGCACACTGGCGCCTATCTGAATGCAGAGTCACACCATCACCCTGCACAGAAATATGCTCTTATCAAGACGCTCATTCATCGGGCTAAGAAAGTTTCAGATGGGAACAGTCTGAGAAGTGAAACTACGCATGTTAAAGAAGCACTGCAATTCAATGGTTACAATGATGCACAAATCAACAGAGCTTTTAATGTCAAAACCAAATCAAATAACACGAGCATTGAAACTGCCAAAGTAATTAAAACGATTAAAATACCGTATATTGCGGGAGAAACTGACAACTAGTCAGATGTTTGGAAAAACAAAACATCCGAGTCAGATTTGGCACGGTAAATAAAATACAGAAATTAATATCAGGTGCAAAAGATGTATTACCGAAGCTGTCAACAGAAGGTGTGTACAGGATTAATTCACTTGTGGCAAATGCTATGTTGGGCAAACAGGATGAAGGATTAGCACGAGACTAAAATAACACCAAAAAAACATTAAATACTCCCAAATACAACTGTCAGCAGTATCAGAACACACGTGCCAACAAGGACACTTAGTTGATTTTGATAATGTTGAAGTTCTGTGCAAAACTAGTTACTACTGCCCAAGACTAATTAGAGAATCTATCGAAATTGAAAGAAATAAAAATAATTTAACCTTCGATTTAAAGCTTTCGTGACTGCAGGGATTCATCTTCTTGGTTCTTTCGGTAAAGTCACGTAGAAGGGAAGTAATAAAATAAAAATTATTTGATATTATTATATTATTTTATTATGTTTTATTTTTATTATTTTATTACTTCTCTTCTACGTGACTTTACCGAAAGAACCAAGAAGAATAATTTAACCGTTCGGTTACCTACCGTCTGAGTGCTGCGTGGAAGCGAATCATCTAATAATACATTGTTTAAATACATGCTTATACAGGCCACCATACTTCAATAGGGATTACAGTTGGTACGGCCATTTTAGTACACACAATGAACAGGAAGGACAAGATCAATCGACTCGCATAATACTGGTGGACTCCTCTAGAAATCTGTCTGTTGCCTGATGAAGCTAGTTGTGATTACTGGCGAAACGTCGTACTCGTATACACAGGTGTGTTGGCAGGGCGGAACAACTGGGGCAAATGCCATGGAGGGGCCCATCTTGAAGCCCCTGGATCGTGCTCATGGGTTCGAGAAGGAAGGCGTGGCCAGGGCAGAGCCAGGTCACGTTGCTACGGTAACAGTGGCCGAGAGCGGGAGCTCGAGGCTACCGGTTTGGGAATTGGATTGTCCCGTCGTTGCTGTCGTCTCGTCACCATCGCCGCTGCCATCTTTGCTCGATATTGCGCTGCTAGATAGCCTGTTAGCTCTCTCAGTCAGTGCCACCGCTGGCTGGCGGCACGCTAGGAGACCGCCCCGGACCACCACGTGGCCGCTGGTGTTCCAAAGGCGCGAGACGTGGTCCCGCTTCCAGAGTTTCCACACTGACCCAAAACCTCCTCCTGCTTCCCCTTATAACCCCTCCACGCGTAGCCAAGCCCCGCCTCGAGCCAAGCCCCGCCTCTAGCCAAGCCCCGCCTCTAGCCACGCCCATTCTAGAACCTTCCCGATGGTTCCCTGCGAGCACCCTTGAGCTCCGCCCTTGAACTCGGGCCCAGACACCCCCACTCCACCTGATTGGCTCATGGCTAATACAGCGGAGCCTATCCAGCCGATCTTAATTTTAGAACTTTCGTGACTGCAGGAATTATTATTTGTTTCTTTCGGTTAAGTCACGTCTAAAGATAAAATAATAAATTAAATTAAATAATAGAATACGACGTTTCGATTGCAACACAAGCAATCATCATCAGGTATAATGAAATAGCGACATAACATCTAACCAGAAAACTATAGACAAACATATTAGCAGACAGATATCACCAAGATACATAGCGAGAGCAACACAGGTAACAGAGAGGGGTGATCGTCTCTGTGTGGTGGCCTTAAATAGACAGAGGGGGGGGCGGAGGCAGAGAGAGGGAGGAGGGTTAGAGAAAAAATTAGCATATCAATGAGTGGTCAACAGACGTGGTGCTGCGAATGCGATGGCACGGCAAGCAGGCCTGAAAATCAGGAGAAGGACACACTAAAATTAAATAACCTAGTAAAATATCGAAATGTAATGTAATACAACACAGAGGGTCGGTCAACACACAATTAACGCATAGCCTGGTTGATTACGTATTTCAAAGATTGCTAAGTTAGAATTTAAGTGTGAACAATCTAAAGAGAGGACACAGGCAGAGAAAACAAGTCGCCAGAGAGAGAGAAAAAAGACAAGCTTAAAACTTCCCCGTAGAAGTGGTTCAATCTTAATTTTAGAACTAACTTAGCAATCTTTGAAATACGTAATCAACCAGGCTATGCGTTAATTGTGTGTTGACCGACCCTCTGTGTTGTATTACATTACATTTCGATATTTTACTAGGTTATTTAATTTTAGTGTGTCCTCCTGATTTTCAGGCTTGCTTGCCGTGCCATCGCATTCGCAGCACCACGTCTGTTGACCACTCATTGATATGCTAATTTTTTCTCTAACCCTCCTCCCTCTCTCTGCCTCCGCCCCCCCCCCTGTCTATTTAAGGCCACCACACAGAGACGATCACCCCTCTCTGTTACCTGTGTTGCTCTCGCTATGCATCTTGGTGATATCTGTCTGCTAATATGTCTGTCTATAGTTTTCTGGTTAGATTTTATGTCGCTATTTCATTATACCTGATGATGATTGCTTGTGTTGCAATCGAAACGTGGTATTCTATTATTTAATTTAATTTATTATTTTATCTTTAGACGTGACTTAACCGAAAGAAACAAATAATAACCTATCCAGCCGATCGGCGACCGACGGTGTGCTCTCTTACTACACATCTTTGACTGGATCTTTGAATAAATATATGACTGGGTTTGGACAGTACTTGCTTTTTGAGAAAAACAATGAATGATGCAATCTGAACTTGGTATTGCATCATACATGATATTAATTGCATCATGTTATTCCTAGAAGTCATCGATGATGCAATCATAACTAGGTTAACATCCCTCGACTGAACAAATGTCCCTATTACTCTTTGGTTCTTTCGGTAAAGTCACATATAAAGAGAAAATAATAAATTAAATACTAGCATACGACGTTTCGATTGCAACACAAGCAATCATCATCAGGTATAAAATGAAATAGAAACACAAATCTAGTATACTTAGAAATGTAATGTAATACAACAGAGAGTCGGATACCATAACAGTCAACACCCTACCTGGTTGATTACGTTCTGAGAATGCTAAATTTGAGAGAGAGATAAAACACAGAGCCAGAGACATATAGACAGACATATAAGCAGACAGATATCACAGAGATACATAGAGAGAGACAAACATAGGCACACAGAGAAACCACGCCTCTGTGTCGAGGCCTTACGTGACTTTACCGAAAGAACCAAAGAGTAATTCCAGCAGTCACGAAAGCTCCAAATGAAGTTTAAATTTCCCTATATCAGCTCTAGAAATCATGCAGTGTCGTGCTCTCTTGTTTGTCAGTGTTTGATTTTGCAAAGGGACACCTTTCTGTTTAGCCAAAGTGAGCAGAGATGCCTCATCTATATTTTTTCCCACCGAACTGCGGAGCAGTGAGCGACGAGCATGGCGAGCGATGTCACCAGGACATTGCAACAATGGAGAAACGCTATCAGGGCATATGGAGCCCATCAATGCTTGCAGACTATCGGTGGACAATGACATGAGATGCTCAATTTAATTATTACAAGAGACAAGCCAAGAAGCGCCGAGTAGACACCGAATAAGGACTAAATGATGTACTTTTTATACGTATTAGTGTTTTGCCTTTTGTTTCATAATACATTTTATTTATATAACCCTTTTGCTGATTTTTTTAAAGTTTTACATGAACAGGACAGGTGACATTTTATCATGTAAGGCAACCATAAACACATGAAAAAAACCTAGGTTTATATTGTATGAGTAAAACTCAACTATCTACACAATATGCATAGACGTAAAATGTTAAAACTTAAACATCTTGGGAACAGTAGCCAATCAGTTGTTTTAATTGTCATATTTGAATTCAGCACATCAAAATCCATAATAAACAGCACATTTCATCTCTGAAGCAGACGGCGTCTAAAAAAGTGTAGACCAGTGTTATTGTTAAATGACGAAATGTGCAATGAACACCTACGGGTTCTCTGCCCATGGATCTTGATGACGTTGATGATTATGATGACGACGCTCGTTTACCCGAGAAACCTTACCGACCGACTCTCAGTACCCTTTTTCAGGAGGGTCTTACTGAGTTTTCACAGTAGGTGGGTGGGTGGGGGGGCACTATGATTGCCATCTAAAATCCCAATTGAGTCATTTGCGTGGCAATCTTTCACATTTGGACCGTGACGCTGGCGCACGGTGGCCTTACTCTTGCGCACGACGTCACGGCGTCTCGAACGTCCTGCGTGAAGCGGACGGCGGCGTGCTATGCTTGCGGTTCATACTGCCGCAGCATTGATCAGGAGCGGCCGTTGTATTCGAACCGTGAACCTTTGCATTAAAGTGGCGATGCATGCGACCGTGAAGCCACGTTACATTATTCTTTTAAAGGTATGCTTGCTACCAGATGTATACATCTTAATAATCATCATCACGATCCATGGTTCAGATAGCCTGTCGGTGTCCACTGCACATTTCGTCAGTTGGTTTCCGATTTCCTCTCTGTCTCGTGCCGATATGCTCAAGTAGTGGCCACGTCTTTCTGGCACCAATCTCTTGTGTCGACTCTGTTAGGTCTTCCTCTCCTTCTGGTCCCTTCTAGTTGTCTGAAAAAGAAGCGTTTTAGTTTTCCTGCTGTTGTCCATCCTACTTGTGTGCCAAAAAGTGCCAGTTTCCTTTTCACCACTGACTGCGGCATCAGGTTGTTTTCTTCTCTGCGAAACCCTCTTTCCTACTTCTACGTTGGTCACTCTTTGGGTCATCTGAGATGCAGTGTACTTCTGTGGCAATACATTTTGAGTGCCAGTATCTTATCTGTCTGTCAGTCTTTCTCTGATGTCCAAGTCTCGCGATGTGCTATACATCTAAATTGTGAATACAAAATTTCGATTTAAAGCTTTCGTGACTGCAGGGATTCATCTTCTTGGTTCTTTGGGTAAAGTCACGTAGAAGGGAGATAATAAAATAATACAAATGAGAATTGTATTATTATATTATGTTTTATGTGAATACAAAACTTCGAGTGAAAAAAACCACATCTGTCTCAGGGCCCCTACAGTGTCAAAGTTAAATCTCTCACTCCAGGTTGCTGAATCTCTGCCCTCTCTCTGCTTTGACGCGTCAACGTGAGTGAACCGCTGCGGTGAGTTATTGAGATTTGCGCGACACCTCTTGGAGATTCGAGCAAATATCTCGGCTCAAGATAACCATGAGAGACCTAACGACCTTGACTGTGCACAGCGGCACGATGACCCAATTGGATGAATGCGGTGTATTAATAGAGACGGCTGTTATATCGAACGTAAAAATGAGTCTATGCATGATTTTAATAAGCCCGTTAAAAAAGAAAAAAATGTGTTGATGATTCGTGCTCAACTCAATTAGTCCCCCTCGTTTATGAGCCAGGCGAGAGCCCATTGAGACGCGAAGGTCTCCTCACGCCGTGTCAGTAACGGGCATTTCATTGACCATACTTCACCGCTCTGGTCATAAGTGCGGATAGGCGAAGGGGGTTCAACCCAGGACCGGTTCAGATGTCACCCAAAATAAGCAAGAAATTCAATAAATATATGAAGGCATGTATGTACGTATATATGCTACCTCACTGATGACTTTATCCGTGGCTGTGAATTGGACTCGGATTGCTGGGTTCATAGTGCATTGCACTGACCACTACATCACTGCTCCACCCCCAAAATACTAAAGATACAGGTGAAATTTAAACATTACGGTGAGAAATCAAAGCCAAAGGGTCATGAGGGATCATGGGATTGCAAAACCCATTCAAGCGTAGAGCAAGCAAAGTTATTCCCTGCTCCGAGGCGCATTGAGGCAATGCGAGGTGACGTTTCAGGCAATAACCCTTGCTCGGAGGTATGTCTTTGAATAATTTTAGGGTAGCGTTATTAATGAATGTGTTGAGTTTTGTTGTTGTTTTACTTATGCACCGCTTCCAATGCAGTATCACAATACTAAATGTAAAACAAATTTTTGCAACATATTAATGTTTTAAAAGTAATCACCGCTTCAACGAGTCTCATCAAAACCGTTTTACCACCCTCATAATTAATTGGGGGAGTGGTCGCGCAGCAGTTAGAGCACCGCGACTTGAGATTGATTCCTGGCCACAGCTAGCATCAGTGGCTGGGCATGATGATCACCATGATGATGATGAAGCACAGACTCAACTGTGCGCTAAATCTCAGCTTCCTATCCCATCTAGCGTGTCATCAGAATGCAAATCAGTGGCTGCGCGGTTACAACGAGCTACAATATCTGGCAACGGCCCATCTTCCCATCAGGATACAGGGAGAGCAGAGGCAGAAGACCTACGACTTAACATTTGGAGAAATGGCTTTTTGTACCGCTTGGCCATTCTCACGCCGTATTTCATCGGCGTGCGGCGGGAGTCACACGGACCCGCAGTGGCAGGGTGACGGCGGTCAGTTTGACGAGTTGAGAGGCACGGCCGACCGTGATCCTCGCTGTCTGGGCCTACCTCGCCGCACCGAATAGAATTCAGAGTAAAGCTGAGCAGGCACAGCGATAGACGACCCAGCACTCGCTAATTGACTCCAGTCACTCGCAGGCTCCCCGGCGGTCAAGACCTATCACTCGTCTGTCTCCACCACAATGGTTACTCGGCATGTGGACACAGCTCCTTGATTCCTCGGCCCACGTCGAGGACTCTCTCTCTCTCTCCATACCAGCCTCACGGGTTTGTCCTCGTCCGCGCTGTGTTCGATCACGACACCGTGGGCCACAACTCGCTCACCCAATCAATCACCCACATACACACTCACCTACCAACCCACCCAGCCACGTGTGTGATGCGCGTGTGTGTATGTGTGTGTGAGAGAGTGGGTCATGTTGCCCGCATGCCCAGCCACCGCATGCCTAAACAGCTTTTGTTCGGCCGGATCGAGGGGGCTGGACGGGCGCGGCGCGGGCTAGAAAGGAGATGGAGTGATGTGGTACAGGAGGACTTGGAGCTGAGTGGACTTGCCGATGACTGGTACCAGCGGTGTCAAGATCGGCCTCTGTGGAGGAGGCTCGTGAAGGACGCTACTGGGCAGTGGAGGCAGTCGCCCTCCAACAACAACGGAGGGCGGAGGAGCGACGCTCACAACAATGAGCGGAGCGCCAGGTGGCTAAAGCACAGCAAGTTGGTACAGTAGGGGGCACAGGTGGTGCATCAGCCAGTCATCTCGGTCATCTCGGTCAGTCGACCCGTGGCACCTGGGTCTGCCCCGTGACCTCCTGCCAGCGGGCGTTCGACACTTCACGTGGCCTCAAGGTGCACATGGCCTGGCACAAGCGTCGTGGTGACGTCACCGCCACTTAGTGGCGAATGGCGGTTGTTGTTGTTGAGAGAGTGGGGGGAGCGGTGGTGTAGCGGTTAGTTCCACGCTACAAACCCGGCGTCCGGATTTCGATTCCCGCTCACAAACACCAGTGACGATAATTATCTGAACCGGTCCTGGGCCTCCCCTAGGTCGACTCAGCCTCAAATTAGTACCTGGTGCGATGTGTAAGCATCGTCACTAGGGAGACAAAGGCGGCCGGGCGTGGTACTAGCCACCCACCCCCTCGTGTGCCGTACCGGCCTTCATATGTGCAGCTAACAGCATTTGCCCCTACAATTTGTCAAGGCTATACGGGGGATCTTTGTATTTGTCTTGAGAGAGACAGAGAGAGGGAGCGAGCGAGCGGCGTGATCGATGCGGAGGTTTGCATTTTGTGATTGCAGTTGGAAGCGACGGTGATTGACTCACGCCTAGAGTGGGTGGGGGTGGGGGGGTTGGTGGATCACGCAGGGATGACACGCGCGTGGTGACACAAACCGCCCCACGGCGCGAAGCGGGGTGGCGTACGGCAGTGTTGTGATGTAGCACAACAATTAGAATGCTGGCAAGATGCGCTGGAATCCTTCCACAGGATCATCATTATCAGCAGCGGCGGCGGCAGTGCCCGGCGTGCCCGTTCGTGAGTTCGGAGATGCATCACTGCTGCTTGATATTACTGCGCCACTCGGTGCCAGCCCGATGCAAATAATTCGACCGCGTCCCTTTGCAGGATTGACAAACAACTAAAGTGAATTGCAAAGAGAAGCGCATCTCGTTAGTCTAACAGAGAGTTGTTGGTTTTTTTGCTAATTTTTTTTGTTATATTTTGGTATCGCCACGTGGGCATTTGTTGTGAGTGCGTGCAACAAGGGGAAGCGTCACTGGCCCACTGATGGCTGAGGCCGCTGGGCTGGACTGTAATGATTATGCGAAGCTTGTCAGATAAATTCATTCACGACGACGACGATGGTGTTTGGTGGTGGTTATGTATCTCCCTTAGGTCGGTTCGGCCTTAAATGAATGCCGTCATCAGTATGATTTCCATACACATTGGCGAGACAAATTCGACCAGGCGTGCGTGCGGTGTGTTGCTTGTCCCAGCAACACAGGTTTGATGCCCTGCCAACCTTAATGCGTGTTGAACTCCTTTCACACCGTAGAGTAGCCAACCATGCTATGCTAATCGGAGGTGCGGGGGAAAGGAATACAAACTAAACGCAAAAATAAAAAAATCTGGATGATTTAAATGTGCACAGCTTCGTTGGCTTCCAAATATCGGAAGGAAGGAACGTTCCAGACGGCCGCAGAGGGCGCGCATTTGAAAGCGACGTGCGATGCAGTGACCGCCTTTGTTCGATGGCTAGCCCAATAGGTGCTCGCTAACAGCACTCGCTCTTGGCAGTCTCTTACAAGGCTAAAGGCGTCTCTTTTGGTCTCTCTCTCTATGTGAAGCCGGGCGTCCACTCCATCTGTGGAGTTATTCCGTGGCGCGTGCTCACGTCGGCGTGCCTGCAGCTCACTCATGCACACTCTTTGGGGAATTGTGTGTTTGTGTGTTAGTACGTGTGTGTGTGTGTGTGTTAGTACGTGTGCGTGTGTGCAACTGTGTGTGTGTTTGGTCGCCCCAGCCTCAAATGAGTTCCTGGTGCGCTGTGTAAACATCGCCACTGGGGAGACAAAGGAGGCCGGGCGTGGTGTTGGCCACTCACCCCCTCGTGTGCCGTGCTGGCCTTCATAGGTGCTCGCTAACAGCACTTGGTTAAAGGCATAACGGGGGAGATTTTAGTTTTTCTGTGTGTGTGTGTAGGTGTGTGTGTAGGTGTGTGTAGGTGTGTGTGTGTAGGTGTGTGTGTGTAGGTGTGTAGGTGTGTGTGTATGTGTAACGGGGAGCGGTGGCACAGCGGTTAGCGCTCTGAACCCGGCGACCCCGAGTTCGATTCGCGCTCACGGCCAACACCGGTGACGATGATCTGAACCGGTCCTGACCCCGCCTCCCCCCCATAGGTAGCCTCCGCCTGTGCGTAAACATCGCCTTTGGGGAGACAAAGGTGGCCCGGGCGTGGTGCTGGCCAGCCAACCGAACGTGTGCCATGCTGGCCTCCGTAGGTTGCTCCTCGCTAACAGCACTTGCCCCGGCAACAGTAATGCCGTGGCTATACGGGGCACCTTTGTCTTCGTGAGGGTTTGTGTTTTGTGTGTGATGATGTTTTCTGATTGTGTGTAATTGCGTGTGTGCATAATCGTGTGCATGCGATTGTGTAGATTGTGTGCGCATTGCGATTGCAATTGTGTGGCCGTGATTCTCTGTGTATGAGATGGTGTAATTGCACGTGTAATTACGTGATTATGTGTACAGTACTTATTGTGTGCTGCTGGCGCAATGGTGATTGTGGTGTGTGTGTGTATATAACTGAGCGCGTATGTGATTGCTAAACCTAAGGGGAGGCCCAGATCGACTTAAATAACGAGTGCCCTGGCGCGAAGCGAACAAAACATCAGCACCGGGGAGACAAAGACGACCGGGCATGGATCTGACCACCCCACCCATCCCTCCCTCCCTCCCTCCCTCCCCCTCCCCCTCGTGTGCCTTCTTTCCCGGTCTTCATCGGTGCCACCCGTTCACAGCACTTGCCCCAACAGGCTGCGCAAGGCTATCCGGGGATCTGTGCCTTTTCTGTGTGACTGTGTGTTACTGTGTGTAATTGTGTGATTGTGTGCGCGTGCGTGCGTGCGTGTGCGCGCGCGCCTTTGTGTGGGACGCATTTCGCCCTGCGCGTGCTTAATTGCACGCGCGTGAGTGCGCATGTGTTTGCCCTTTCCCCCCCACCACCCTCCTCAGCAGCACGCGTTCATTCCACAATCGCTCTCATTCCCCACCCCCCCCCCCGTATTCTCATTCCCCCCACTCTCATTCCCCCCCCACTCTCATTCCCCCACACCCCCCCATTCTCACTCCCCCCACTCTCATCCCCCCCCCCCACTCTCATTCCCCCCCCCCCACTCTCATTCCCCCCCCCCCACTCTCATTCCCCCCCACTCTCACTCCCCCCCACTCTTATTCCACCCACCCTCCTTCCCCCCCACTCACCCCCCCCCCCACTCTTATTCCACCCACTCTCTCTCATTCCTCCCACACTCTTATGCCACCCCACACACCCTTCATTCCTACCACTGTGATCCTCTCACATCCCTCTCACCCCCCCCCAACTTTCATTCCCCCACCCCCCTCCCCACACACTCTCATTTCTCCTTCTCTCATTCCTCCTTCTCTCATTCCTGCCTCACGCACACCTCTCTTTCACCTCATAACCCGCACACACGAATATAATATCATCCTCTTTACACACAGACACACTCATTCCCCTCCCTCTCATTCACTCATTCTCTCCCGCCATTCACTCATTCCCTCCCTCCCATTCACTCATTCCCTCCCTCGCATTCACTCATTCCCTCCCTCGCATTCACTCATTCCCTCCCTCCCATTCACTCATTCCCTCTCTCTCCCATTCACCTCATTTCCCTCCCTCCCATTCACTCATTCCCTCCCTCCTATTCACTCATTCCCTCCCATTCACTCATTTCCTCCCTCCCATTCACTCATTCCCTCCCTCGAGCTCTCATTCCCGATATCCTTAATGCACACAACACAGTAATTTTCGCCCCCACTCACACACACACCGCTATCACCCCACTCTCACACACACACACAGTAATTTTCGCCCCCACTCACACACACACACTATCACCCCCTCACACACACGTACACACTAATTTCCACACTCGCCTTCACGCGTGCTCATTCCGTATTTCATGCACTCCTTTATTCCCTCGCACGTTCCCCGTGCACTCTCCCACCACACTCACTTTAGTTCCCCCAAAACTCCTTCACACAAGTTCTATTTCCTTCACTCTTTCATTCCTTCCTATGTTTGTCTCATTTGCTCCCTATGAGGCACTCATGCTCCCATTTCCTTCCTCATCATAACTCATTCTCTAACTTCCATCCCCTCTCACACATTCATTCCATCTCTTTCTTCCTCAATTCCCCTCTCTCCCCACATTCACGCTCATTCTCTCATTCCAGCCTGCACACAGTTCCAGCCTGCACACAGTTTCGTTCTCTCACCCCCTCCTTCACAATCAATCACTCAATCACTCACTCACTCACACTAATACCTATACAACTATAAAACCTTTAAACAATTTTTTTTATTTTACCAGCTAAGGCTGGTTACGACGTGGCCACAAACGATAGCTCAACCAAGTGGCTTATCATGTGGAAATGTCTAGCAGCCAAATACTCTCAACGCGTGTTTCTAATTGTGGAGGGAAGACCCGGAGGACCCGGAGAAAAATCCACGTAACTACGGGGTGAGAGACACACGCAAACTCCCAAAATACATCAGGCGTCAGGGTTGAGATCGAACCCACGACCTCCTCCATACCAGGCGAGATAGTTAACATCTCTACTCTCACGCATCCATTCCATCCTACCAATTCGCATCTATCTAAGCCACATACTCTCACTCCCTTCATTAAGCCACATTCTCAGCCTCTGATTCCCTCCCTCCCTCTCTCTCCGCGTGTCACTCGCTCAGACCCCCGTCACCTCCCCTATCTCCACACACCAAATCCCTCGCTCTCCCTTCCCATCCATACACACCACTCTCTCAATCTCAACGCGATTGTCTCTCGCACACGAGCGTACATACACAACCACACCTCTGTAACTCTCCACACACACTCCGCCTCCCTCCCTCGATCTCTCATAAACACTAAGCCGCGCGCACACACACACACAACAAAGACAAAGATCCCCCGTGTAGCATAAACAGACTGTTTGGGCAAGTGCTGTTAGCGAGCACCCATGAAGGCCGGAACGGTAACACGAGGGGGGAGGGTAGACAGGACCAAGCCCGGCCACCTTTGTCTCCCCAGTGGCGATGCTTAGACATCGCACAAGGCTGAGTCGACCTAGGTGAGGCCCAGGCCCAGTTCAGATAATTGTCGTTGGTGTTGGTGGCCGTGAGCGGGAATCGAACGGCTCCCCACATTACGCACACGCCACGCACACCCACCACATCCCCTCCTCGCTCTCTCTCTCACGCACATTCTACGCTCACCTCCCTTCCCCTGTGTCCCTCTCACACGCACGCCTCGCTCGCTCTCACGCACAGTGCCGGATTATCCTCGCAGCAAAAGTAGCTACACATGCTGCAGGCCCCGGACATTCAAGGGCTAAATGCTGTAAAGCCGGTTCAGTGATTCTGCACTTGCTATATTACTATAGTACTATGCTGCCTTTAACTTTTACGAACGACTGGGTGTTGAAGGTTAGCGATTTGTCGTATTATCTGGCTGTATAGCATATGGAAAAATACAATTACTTTACTATGCAAGTTAAAAATTTGTGTTTTAATATTTAGGTGTTTTATTTTATTTAGGGCCCCTTTATAACATCATATGCTGCAGGCCCCGCAACTGCTCACGCACACACGCACCCACTCCACATTCACACACCCAACCTCTTTCACATACACGCAAAGACACACCGCCAATCTCTCAAACACACACCCCCTCCTCACACACGGTCTTCACATCTCATGCACACGCCTCTATTTCTCATGCAGACGCACGCTCGCCACCCCTCTCTCTCTCTTTCCACCTCCCTCCCTCTGACACACACACACTCCACCACTCTCACCCACACACACACCCCATCTATCTCACCCACACTCCACCATTCTCACCCACACACACTCAAACTCGCTCACCAACTCACACCCCCCCCCCCCCCTCAACAACAACGACTGCCATTCGCCACGGCGCTTGTGCCATGCTAAGTGTACTTTAAGGCTAAGTGAAGTGTTGAACGCGCGCTGGCAGGAAGTCACGGGACAGACCCAGGTGCCGTAGATTGACTGACTGAGATGACTGATAGATGCACCACCTGTGTTCCCCACTATGCTAACTCTCTGCGTTGTATCCGCCCGGAACTCCGCTCGTTGTTGTGAGCGTCGCTCCACTGCCCTCCGTTGTTGCTGGAGGGCGACTGCCTCCAACTGCCCAGTAGCGTCCTTCACGAGCCTCCTCCACAGAGGCCGATCTTGACACTGCTGGTACCAGTCATCGGCAAGTCCACTCAGCTCCACGTCCTCCTGTACCACATCACTCCATCTCTTCTCTAGGCCGTGCCGCGCCCGTTTAGCCCCCTCTATCCGGCCAAACAAAAGCAGTGTGGGCTTACGGTGGCTGAGCATGCGGGCTACATTACCCAGCCAACGCAGCCTTGCCTGCCGGAGGAGCTCAGCGATGGAATTGCATCCAGATCTTACAAGGATTGTGAGCTCCTCACATAATTCAGCCTGGTTAAACCCAGGATGAATCGTAGGCAGGCCAGCCTGAATATTTCTAACCGGTTAAGATTTTACATTGGGAGGGGGGGGGGGGTCCACGTTTCACAAGCATAGGGAAGGGAGGACATTACTGTGGCTGAGAAGACCCGAAGCTTTGAGTGGAGCGACAGACCAGGTAGCTTCCACACAGCGTTACGCAGCCGATGATAACATAATGTCGCTCGCCTGACCCCTCTGTTGTCAAGCCGGAGCTGGTCCTAAGCACATTTCCCAAGTACAGAAACCTCTCCACTCTCTCCACACACAAATTACCCAGGCAGGTTCTTGGTTTTGGAGGGGCTGATGGTAAGGCCCCCACCTCTAGGTAGTCTGCTCCAGGTCAAGCAGCAGCACCTCCAACTCCTCTGAGTGGGTAGTAATCACCAGATCATCAGCATACGAAACATGGGTGACCAATAGGGAGCCATTCCCCGACCGCACCCGGGCATCGATCAGCCTCCCTTTGTATCGGTACCAGATAGAGATTCCTCAGGTATAGGCCATGGAAGGTTTCTCGAACGACACTGTCGACAAAAAAGTGAAATACCGTAGGTTCCAGAGGACATCCCTGTCGCACCCCAACGTGAACAGAGAATGGCTCCGACTCCTGGCTATGCAACTTTTCTCGGGGCCTGCCCACCATCATGAAGGTCCTTAATGATCGTGTGACCCCCGAAAGGGCATCTGATGGCATCATAGGCCTTGACCAGGTCAATAAAGCAGAGATGTAGGTCCCTTTGAAATCCATTACACATCTGCTGTGGCAGACGCACCGCCCACACACAAAGATCCCCCGTGTAGCCTTAACAGACTGTAGGGGCAAGTGCTGTTAGCGAGCACCTATGGAGGCCGGGCACGGCACACGACGGGGTGGGTGGCCAGAACCACGCCCGACCGCCTTTGTCTCCCCAGTAGCGATGTTTACACACCCCACCAGGTACTCATTTGTGGGTGAGTCGACCTAGGGGAGGCCCAGGACCGGTTCAAATAATCGTCATTCGTGTTGGGCGTGAGCGGGAATCGAACCCGGGTCGCCGGGTTCGTAGCGCAGTGAGCTAACCGCTACACTACCGCTCCCCACTCTCACATACCAACTTTCTCACCCACACACACACACCACGCACACACTCCACCCCTCTCTCACACACACACAACACCCCCATCCCACTCCATCCCTCTCACGCACAGATACTCTCCCCCCACCCACACACCCCCACCTTCATCCTTCTCACGTCCACAACTCCCCCACTCTTTCACGCACACACTCCATCTCCCTCCCACCCTCCCTCTCACGCACTCCCCCAAACTCTCTGTCACACACACACACTCTCCACCTCCCTCTCTCACACACACACTCCACCACTCTCACACACTGCACACACTCGGCACCCTTCTCTCTCACACACACACACTCCAACACTCTCTCACACAAAACAAAGACGGAAAAGATCCCCGTATAGCCTTAACAGACTGTTGGGGCAAGTGCTGTTAGCGAGCACCTATGAAGGCCGGCACGGCACACGAGGGGGTGGGTGGCCAGCACCACGCCCGGTCGCCTTTGTTTCTCCAGTAGCGATGTTTATACGCCGCACCAGGTACTCATCTGAGGCTGAGCCGACCTAGGGGAGGCCCAGGACCAGTTCAGATAATCGTCACTGGTGTTGGACGTGAGCGGGAATCGAATCCGGGTCACCGGGTTCATATCGCAGCGCGCTAACCACTACACCACCGCTCCCCACTCTCCACTACACACACACACTCTCCAACACACACACACTCCAACACACACACACAATCTCCAACACACACACACACTCTCCACACACACACTCTCCAACACACACACACTCTCCATCACACACTCTCTAACACACACACATTATCCAACACACACCTCCAACACACACACTCTCCAACACACACATGCACTGTCCATCACACACACACTCTCCACCACAAACACACACACTCTCCAACACACACATGCGCACTCTCCACCACAAACACACACGCTCTGCACCTCCCTCCCACTCTCCACCCACCTCCGCCTCCCCTCTCACGCACACACGCTCTCTCTACCCCCCCCCCACCGTGTGTGTGTAGAATGTGGCTGGGGCTGTGTGTGTGTGTGTGCGTGTTATCTACTGTATGCTGTGTGTGTGTGCGTGTTATCTACTGTATGCTGGGTGTGTGCCCGTCACCAGAGTTCAGAGCTGCGTGCCTGTGCGTGCGTGTGTGTAATGAATGCGGGGGGGGGGAGCGGTGGCGCAGCGGTTAGGCGCTGCACTAGGAACCCGGAGACGATACCCTTCAGATCGATGCCCGCTGACGGCCACCAACCCCACGGGGACGATTGTCTGAACCGGTCCTGGGCCTCCCCCTAGGTCGACTTAGCCTCAAACGAGTGCCGCGGTGCGTAGTAAACATCGCCACCGGGGAGACAAAGGCGGCCGGGCGTGGTGCTGACCACCCACCCCCTCGTGTACCATTCCGGCCTTCATAGGTGCTCGCTAACAGCACTTGCCCCTGCAGTCTGTCGAGGCTACACGGGGGATCTTTGTGTGTAATGAATGCGGGGGAGCGGTGGCGCAGCGGTTAGCGCGCTGTGCTACGAACCCGGAGACGATCCCCCCAAGATCGGTACCAGCTGACGGCCTCCAACACCACGGGGACGATTGTCTGAACCGGTCCTGGGCATCCCCCTAGGTCGACTCAGCCTCAAACGAGTGCCGCGGTGCGTAGTAAACATCGCCACCGGGGAGACAAAGGCGGCCGGGCAGGGTGCTAAGCAGCACTCGCCCCCAAACTGCATGCTGGAGGCTATACGGGGTGGGGGGGGGAGTGCTTCTTAGCCCACTGTGCTCTTGAGTCCGCACCACCTGAGTTCTATTCCTGGCCACGGCTGGCAAGCATCGGTGGCGATTATCCGAACCGATTCGTATGGGGATCTCCCCTAGGTCGACTCAGCCTTGACGTGTTTGTTTGTGCGTCGAAACAATGAATCGGTAACATGGGTGTCTCGACCTCGCTGTGCGCTGCGTTGCACCGCTATCCGAGTAGTTAACCTCGCATCCAATAAACCCTCAGAGCCAGGGTGAACATTCGACTCCAAACGTAATTCATTGAATTGAACGAGGTAAAACTGATGGAAAAACACAGCACAAATACAGCATATGTTAATACTTGGTAATATCAATACAATGAATGAACACTACATCATCATAACATTGCCTTAGATAACCTGAACTCAACAATAGATCCTGGATCGAACTGGCACCTATATTAGTACTGAATAGCTATACAAGAGAATAAGCTAATGTGTTAGATATAGGCACATCGTGTAATCATCACACTGCACCCCAGATGTACAGTACTACACGTAACACTAAATTGTGGATGAGATATTTCGTCATCCTTGCTCTCAAGATCGCAATATAGTTACTTGGGTACAAGTAACATTCACAATAAGGAAAGTTGCAGGCTTCGTTGTTAACTAGGCGTCATATTTATCATAACAATTTAACAGCATTATAAAGGCATTTGCAGCATTATAACGGTCATTCTAACATTATAACAGCATTCCTAGTATTACAAGAACATAAACGAACTTACAGACAATGCTTCTTAAAGTCCCACAATGTACAATTACAGCTGGCTTCACTGGGACGCGATGTGTGCCGCCATCTTGAACTCTGTGTAATGGCGGACCCCCAGCCTCGTGGCTGAAAGGCTGTCAAATCGGAACTTCCTGTTAACGTGACCAAACTCTCATAAACAAATGTATAACAAACTTCAAGGGGCCAGCTTATTTGTACATATCTCTGCGAGAGAGAAGTAGTACTGTCTCGACTATGGGCCTGATGAAAGTTCTTGCGACACCTTGCTTCGCAATCATGACCTCGACCTTTCAAACTTTTCCATCGGCACTGGGAATCGACTTGAGGATGCGACCCATTGGCCACTCATTCCGTTTGGCTTGATTGTCCTTCAGTAGGACGAGGTCACTTTCTTGGATGTCTGGTCTGTTAGACTGCCACTTGCTGCGTACTTGGAGTGTCGCAAGGTACTCGTTTTTCCGGCGACGCCAGAACGCGTTGGCGAAGCTCTGCACTTGTCGCCATTGACGTCTGTAGAGGTCTGCAGTGCTGGCCTCCTCGGTGGGTGCTGTTAGCACGTCTGTCTTCTGGGTAAGAAGCGTAGCAGGAATCAAGATGAATGGTGACTCCGGGTCGGTTGAGATGGGGATCAGGGGTCTTGAGTTAATTATGGCTGAGACCTCGGCCATGAGAGTGGTCAAGACCTCGTGTGAGAGCCGTGTGGACCCGTCATCACATAGCATGGAGTCGAGAATGCGTCGAGCAATCCCGATCATGCGTTCCCAGGCTCCACCCATATGCGAAGAGTAAGGAGGATTGAAGATCCATGTACAGCCTTGGCCACTAAGGTATTTCCTGACAGAATCATCTTCAACATTCTCCGTAATGATCTTAAGCTCTTTACATGCTCCAGTGAAATTGGTTCCACAATCAGAACGGAGTTGCTTGGCTGGCCCTCTGATGGCGAAGAATCTCCGGAGTGCATTTATAAAACTTGAAGAGTCCATGGACTCGATGACTTCGATGTGCACTGCTCGTGCACTCAATCAGGTGAACAGCACTGCCCAACGTTTGCTGTTCGCGAGCCCTCCTCTGGTGCGGCGGGAGATGACTGTCCATGGTCCGAACACGTCGATCCCAACAGAGGTGAAGGGAGGTTCCACACTGAATCGATCGGCTGGGAGGTCTGCCATTTTCTGTTCTTCCTGTTTCCACGTAGCTTGCGACACCTGATACACTTGTGGATTGTGCTGGTGATGCACCTCTTTGCTCCAACGATCCACAACCCTGCAGATCGGATTGCTCCTTCTGTGAAGTGCCGACCTTGGTGCTTGACCTTCTTGTGGTAGTAGCGCACAAGTAAAATTGCAATGTGGCTCTGGCTCGGGATTATGAGGGGGTTTCGTTCATTCTCATCTCATTTTGCATTCCCTAGCCGACCACCGATCCTGAGCAAGCCGTCTTTGTCCATCCTGGGGTTTAACTTCCTAAGGGTGCTGACCCTAGGAAGGTCTTCTCCATTGTTGATGGCCTTGATCTCACTTGCATAAGCTGCCTGTTGCACACTGCAGAAGATTAATTTCCTTGCTCTGGAAAGCTCATCTTCAGTGCGTGGCACTGTGCAGTGATGCCATCCATTGCAGCTACCAGTGGTGCCTCTCATTGGGCGGTGGAAGCAGTCTGCGATATGCGTTAGATGTGCTATTGCTTGCACGAGCGTCGTCCATTTCGAGAAATGTTCAAAATGGTGTGGACTCAGTGGACTTCTTGGTCGCACATTTGGTATGAAAGTTGTCACTTGAGGACGAATCTCCTTGTCTCTACAAGTCCAAAGGTCTCTTTGGTAGTACCTGGGCCACCATCACGTCGTAAGAGGAACGCTGGACCCGTCAGCCAGATGGTTTGCTTCAGCAGAGATGCAGGGACGGACCTAGTTGCGAGATCTGCTGGATTCTGTTCAGTTTGAACGTAATTCCATTGCTTCGGCTGCGTTGATCTCCTGATGCGTTCCACCCTATTGCTAATGTCGATGTAGAACCTTCGGGTGTGATTGTTTATGTAGCCTAGTACTACCTTACTGTCCGTGTAGAACTTGACCGCATCCAGTTTGATGTCCAATTCGTCTAAGATCAGTTCTGCCACTTCTGTAGCTAGAACGGCTCCACACAGCTCGAGCCTTGGGATGGTATGTTCCGGTTGTTGGGACTTGCCGTGGAACTCCTTCCAAGATTCCCACTCGGATGACAGCTCCGAATCTAGGAACAGAGAGGCCACGGTCGCAGCGACCACCGCCACAACCACCAGCAGAGCGACGAGCAGCAGCTTCATCTTTGTCTTCTTCCTGTCAGTCAGGACTGGCTTGGAGAAACATGGAGGAACAAAATACAGTGAAGACGGTGGATGTACAAGCAAAGATGGTATTAACCATGCAAAAAAGATTCAACTACACATATTTTGACCATCTTATTTGACAGGTACTATTCTACTTTACCGAGTGTTGACATCCCCAGCGTTTAACAGCACTCTCCTTTTTTGTATTTGGATTGTCATCCAACATCGGGTAAAACATCAACAAGATGCACCTACTGTTCTCTTTTAGCCCCGCCCACCCCCCCCCCCCCCCCAACACGTTCCACTCATTTGCTTCCACATTCAGATAACCCCCTCCCCCTTCCCTCCCCCCTTAAACTTGTATTTAAAAGCTTGACTCTTGGAATTTTGCCTCACTTGAGACAGTAAATCTAGCTGACGGTCCCACCTGATGACGGAGACTTGTGTTGCCTCCGAAACATCGTGATTTATTACTTTATTTTTATTATTATTTCTATTATTTATTATTATAATTTTTTTACCTACGTGACTTTACCGAAAAACCTAAGAGTATAAAAGTCGTGGTGGTTTCTTCGTAAGTCTGCAGTGTACAGCCTTGACTTCTCTCTTCGGGTTTCTCTTTCATCGTGAAGTGGTTTTGGCACGGTTTGAAGAGCGACGTGCGTCCATTCGTGAGCACACTCGTTCTAAATGTGCTAATGCGGTCTGGTTTATTTGTTCCATTGAGACAGACATCACCTACGATGACCCATCCTAGGTCGAGTCTCTGGGCGTAGGGAGCGTCGTGAGGTCCGTTGCGTTGATCACGAACCTTGTGGACTCTCAGCATGTCCCTGCCAAGCAAAAGTTAAATCTGTGCCCCGTAATCCAATGGCGGGATTAACTCTGCTATGGGGTTCGGTGTGGGTGGTGACGTGCGACTTCGGGTGTGGGAATCTCACTCCTGTCGTCCAGTATCTCATTGCACTCTGTCACCGTAGGAAGGGCTAGCTTCATGGTGCTATCCATGGTTTCCACCATGAGGCCGCTCGCCCTTCTTCCCGCTGTCTCCATCAGTCCTGAGCATGTTCTGAGCGTGTATGGAAAGGAATTCCCACATACGCTTAGCTGATCAAAGAACTCTGACCTTGCCAAAGACTTGTTGCTCTGGTCGTCTATTTTGGCGTACATCCTTACTGTCCTTTCAGGATGTCCTTTGGGATAGACTCGGACGAGGTATTCTTTGAGCAAGACTTTCCTTTGAAGCCTTCTCAACAGACTTCTGTGCATTTGGTTGTGATTGACGAAGTGAGTGCGGCAGTCTCGCCTTGCTCCCCGCCGTGCTCTGCTTCGGGATCGGAAGCCTTAGTGCCACCGGGTTTGGAGTAAAATGTGTGCAGAGCAGTTGCGTGTTTGTCGCTGCCACATTCCTCGCACTTGATATCTGCCTTTCTATTCCTTGCAAGGTGGTTTGTAGAAGCGCAGCATTTGAAGCACACTCCAAATTCTTTCAGCAAATTCTTCTGCTCTTCCAATGGCTTCCTCCTGAACTCACGGCATTTCTGGAGGGAGTGAGGTTCATCATGCAATAGGCATTGCTTTTCTGGATCCTCTATCTTTTTCTTTGTGGTGGTTGCCTGGACGGAGTTTGCGAATGTCATAGGAGATCTGGACTGGAAATCCCCGTGGTGCCAAACATGAAACTCGGGTCATTTCTGGTCATAGCCAGGTTGCGGATACACTTTGAGAAAAACGAGAATAGGGGGAATGCAACCTGATGCTCTGACTTGTATCTTGAACCCACTGTTCTCCATTTTTCCTGCACGTCAAATGGCAATTTCTCTACGATGGGGTTCCACCATGGTAGGTATTCAAGAAAATAAGACCTGGTAAGTAGGGGCCAGCCTGGGCTGATTCAAGCTCCATGAAAAGATCTCCAAGCTCTCATAACCTTTTATTGTCTCGACCAGAGATTTTTGGAAAGTTCTGCAACTTCTGGAAGAGAGCCTTCTCAGTGGTTTTTGGGCTACCATAACACTCCTCGAGCCTCTCCCACACTGCATGCAGGCTTGAGGCAGGGTCGTCTATGTCTGCCGACCGGATCCTCTTTGCGTACTCTGCAAATTCGTTTCCTAACCATTTCACCAACAGGTCAAGTTCTTCACTTGCAGAGATGTCTGCATTTCGGATTGCATTCCTGAAGGTAGATCTCCAGGCTCGATAGTTCTCAGAGTGATCATCAAACTTAACGAGTCCTGTGTTGATTAGTTCGCGGTGAGCCAGGTACCTAGCAACGTCCTTTAATCCTGCTGATCCAGGGTATGTCCATACTGGCGCTTGTGAGGTGCCATTATTGGCTGTATTGCCTTGCACGCCGTCATTCGCGATGGCGTTGGATTGTGGGCCCAAAGGTTTTCGATCACGTTGGTTTCATCCCTTTATGTGACTGTCTGGAATGTGGGTCTGACGTGGTGCATTCATTTCTGATCCCACGTGTGCGACGCTGAGTCGGCGACTAACTGCCAAGGCAGGATATACATTTCCACCATTCCCGTAGACAGTATTCACGTTCACGGTGTGGAGATGGCGATGCTTCAACGTCCAACCTTTGTTCAGTATCGTTTTGTGGAGGAGCATTGGTGAATTGTTCAGACCAGTCCAAAATATTTTTAATAGTGAGTTGATCATGGTCCTTGACCGGCATCTGAGTGCCAAACTCACTCCAATTCTCTGATATCTGTGAGTGTGCTGAGCCTTTAGATCTTGTGGTGGACTTGGATGAGACAGAGTGCTGAGATTGTGTCTCTGTTAAGCCCTCCACACGATCTATTGCATCTTGTATCACTGCCTTCATATTATCATCGAGCAGTTCAAGGAAGTGCTCTTGCATGCGCACTCCCTCTATGCCCTCATCTGCTTTCACCTTCATCAGGAGGGAGATGTATTTATTTGCCAGCAGCTTGTAGCTTGAGCTGCTCACCTTCACTCGCTGGAGGCCACTGTGTCTGAGGCATTTTAAGCTTCAGATATATCTGCTTCAACCCGGTCCCATGTCCTTTGTATCCTGGCATCAAGGTCCTGCTTCTCAGCATCATAGCTTACCAAGGCCCGCTGTGTCAGCCTGGGGCCTTGAACTCCCGTGGTCCTCTTGAGGCAGGGTGGGAGGTCCTGGATTACTTAGATCACCTGATTCAGCATCTCTCCCTGCTGAACTGTGGCTTTCCATGCTGCGATGCTTGCAACACAATTTTAATGTAGACTCGTTGCAGAGCTGGTTGCTAGCTGCAGGGCTGACTGCTTGAGAGCTCCTTGTTTGCTGCAGGGCTGACTGCTTGAGAGATCCAAGCCTGAGAAGCTGGTTGGGAGCTCCAAGAAGAATGTCTTTTTACTTGCTGCAGAGCTGGTTGCAGAGCTGGTTGGGAGCTTCAAGAAGAGTCTTTTTACTGTCTCGGCCTCGCTGTGCGCTGCGTTGCACCGCTATCCGAGTAGTTAACCTCGCATCCAATAAACCCTCAGAGCCAGGGTGAACATACGACTCCAAACGTAATATATTGAACTTAACGGGGTAAAACTGATGGAAAAACACAGCACAAATACACCATATGTTAATACTTGGTGATATCAATACAATTGTAATGCGGGCGTAAACGGCCTCGCGGATATGACGTCACGGGGGGAGGGGTTAGGTCACGGGAGAGAGAGGGGTAAGGTCTTAAGGGAGAGAACCGGAAGAGACGGGAGGAGAGTTTGGGAATAGAGACAGAGAGAGGCCACACGGGGAGACTCGGCACCGTCGGCCAGCGGTGACCGAGCACGGAGGAACCAGGAGCAGCGGTGGAACTACAGTGAGAGCAGCCGGAGGACTGCACAAAGGGAACCTGCAGCGGAGCTGCATCAGAGTGGAGAAAGGCTACGGGGGCGACGGCAGCTGTCGAGCTACCAAGCGGGGAGGCTCTGAGCGAGGGCCGTGTGGGACAAGTGTAAAGAACCCAATAAAGGACAACGGAGACAGACACAGTGAAAGAGTCCTTTATTACACTGGTGTCAGATGTGAAACGGCATGTCAAAACAGCTCATAAGAAATAATATTCCTGCGCCATCATCTGCTACATCATCCGACAACGACGACCTTTCTCAGGCGGTGGACCTGCCTGCGATGGAGGAGGAGATCCGTGCGGGAAGGAGTACAGCTCCGGGAGTCCAAGATGTCGCCGCGTCGGTGGACCCGTCTGCGCCGGAGGACGCGGACTTACGATGGAGACAGATGGCGGCGCAGCTGGAGACCTTGAAAATCGTGCTGGCGCAATTGTGCGAGATCGTCACGCCGAGGACGGCGTTGGGGAGTGCCGATGGTGGTCTGCAGCCTTGCCTGCGCTGTCGGCGCCATCTGCCACGCGGCACGAAGACGCCATCTTGGGCGTGGCAGGGGAAGAACGGCGGGAAGCCGCCATCTTGCGCTCTCCGCGGCGGGAGGCCGCCATCTTGGACACGTTGCGATGCGACGCCATTTTGAATACGCCGCGTGATGAGTCATCTGCTGAGGACGGCGCAACAAGGAGTCGCAGTCGTCATCTCACAACCGTTAAAGAATTCTCCATCGGTGGCGATTGGAGTACTTTCGCCTGCAGATTTTTGGCGGCGGTACGCTCTGCAAGGTGGACTGACACTGAGGCATTGGAGGTTCTACCGACTCTTCTCGACGACGAGTCGGTGAGATTCTTCCGTTCTATAAAGGCCGACCCCAGCCACGGTGGGGGATGTGCGTCGGTTTTTGGGGTTTGCCTCATATTATCGTAGGTTTGTTCCGAATTTTGTGACGATTGCGAGGCCTCTGCACCTCCTTACGGATAAAGGACGAAAATTTGCTTGGGGACCGCCAGAAGAGGCGGCGTTTCAAGGCCTGCGCGATCGGTTGGCTACGGCGCCAACGTTGGATTATCCAGATTTTGATCACCCCTTCATTCTGGATACGGACGCGAGTGACACGGGCATTGGGGCCATATTGTCTCAGTCCAAAGTTGGTGTGGAGCGCGTGGTGGCGTACGGTAGCCGGGTTTTGTCTCCCGCAGAAACCCGCTACTGCGTCACTCGCAGGGAACTTTTGGCTATTGTTTACTTTCTCCGCCAATTTCGACCGTATCTCTACGGTCGTTCGTTTATTGTGTGCACGGATCATGCGGCCTTGCAGTATGCTCTCAAGGTGGACCAACCATCCGGCCAGCTGGCGCGGTGGTTGGACACGCTGCAAGAATTTTCCTTTCAAATTCACCATCGGAAGGGGGTGCGTCACGCGACTGCGGACGCGCTCTCTAGGTTTCCGCAGCGATCCCCTTGCGCGTGCGCGTCCGGGACGCATAGGTGTGCGCCGATCCAGCATCCCCCTCAGCCTGTTGCGTTGGCGGTCGAGGTGCCTGAGGCTCCAATGGTGCCGGGACCGGCTGATGGGATTTTGAATCTTCCAAGGGCTGTGTGGATTCGGGAACACATGCTGGACGATTCATTGGTGACCTTACGGAATCGGGCTGCGAAGGAGAGTGGGGGACCGGGTTCGGTGGGTACGCCGGAAACCGCTCTCCGCGATGGTCTGCTGATGTGGAGGGAAGGGTTACAGGAACGCTGGCGTCTGGTTGTACCGGCATCCTTGCGGTGCGAATTGATTAGGACTCTGCATTGCGACACGCTCTTACATCTGGGGGTGCAGAAGACCCTATTGACGTTGCAGCGAGATTACTTTTGGCACGGCATGACAACAGATGTCGTCTGTCACGTTCGCGCGTGTCCCGATTGTGCCCGGCGGAAGCCACCTAAACACTCATATGTGCCGCCGATACAGTCTATTCAGGTGTCTCGAGTTAATGAATTGGTAGCGTTAGATATTTTGGGACCCTTCCCGCCATCCGCTAAAGGTAATAAATACTTGCTGGTTGGGGTGGAGTACCTCTCCCGCTGGCCGATGGCCTGGCCCTTGCCCGACCAGTCAGCGGCGTCCATTACAGACGCCTTTCTATTTGGGTACGTTATGGACAAGGGGGCGCCGGAGAGGCTCCTCACAGATCAAGGCCGAAATTTTTCTTCTAAATTGTTGGGGGAAGTGTGCGCGGCTCTTGGAACTAAAAAGATACGGACATCTCCCTACCACCCACAAACGGATGGTATGGTCGAATGGCTAAATCGGACTTTGTCCGCCATGCTGTGTCACATGGTGAGTGAAAAACAATCAGATTGGGACTTGCATATCCCTGGGGTACTCTCAGCATACCGGATGACGCCGCATGCGGCTACAGGATATTCGCCGTTTTTCCTTATGTACGGTCGCGAAAACGTGCCGCCGATGGATGTGCAGTTGGGAACAGGAGTGAGGGGACCTGCTAAGCCTCTTCCTGATTACATTCAGGACACCGTTCGCCGTGTCACTGAGGCGCGGGAAGGGGCCCGCATGGCTACGGCCAAAGCCCAGGCCCGGAACGAACGGTGTGCTCGACGCTCAAAGGGGGAGTGCCCCTGGAAGGTGGGGGACATGGCCTGGCTGCATTGCCCACAGGTGCGGCCAGGTACCTCTCCTAAATTACATAAACCATGGCAAGGGCCGGTTCGCCTCATCGAGGTTCCCAACCCACAGTCTGCGCGTGTTCGGTTTGGATCTCGGCGTTCGTTCGTTCACACGTCTCGCTTAAAACCATATGTGGCCCCTCGAACTGATGCGTCATCTCCTGATGTTGCCTTGCCGGGGTCTGTTGCTGCCGACTCACCCTTGCCTGTGCCTGTTGACCCTGGAAGAACGCCTGTCGTGCCTTTTACAGACAAGCCGGCCGTGACACTGCAGGAGATAGGGGACTCTGCTCGGGGTGTGCCTACCACGGCTGCGGGGACTCCGAGCCCCGCCGCCCTTCCGACCCCGCCGCAGACACGATTGCGGGACACCCCCGACTCTGGGCCTTCAGGGATACGGGACCGGGACGTTGGCGGGCCTCCAATAGCGACAGCAGGACTTCATCCTGTCGCTCTTAAAACCCCGTCACGTTCTCGGTCTGCAGGAGGGCCGCCGCCCGTCCGGGACGGACCGGCGACCCACACGCGGTCGAAGTCCCTTACGTTTCGTTGATTTATACTGTTCGTGTTCTTGTTGTTATTGTTATATTTATTGTATGCTTCGTGGTCCTTGTTTGTATGATGGTTGTGTTTCGCTCGCATTACTTGTTGTTGTTGTTGTTCAGCCGAGGTCGGCTGGAATTTTCTCTACGGGGGAGGGTGGTGTAATGCGGGCATAAACGGCCTCGCGGATATGACGTCACGGGGGGAGGGGTTAGGTCACGGGAGAGAGAGGGGTAAGGTCTTAAGGGAGAGAACCGGAAGAGATGGGAGGAGAGTTTGGGAATAGAGACAGAGAGAGGCCACGCAGGGCGGAAAGTGGAGAGTGGCGAGATCGCCACACGGGGAGACTCGGCACCGTCGGCCAGCGGTGACCGAGCACGGAGGAACCAGGAGCAGCGGTGGAGCTGCAGTGAGAGCAGCCGGAGGACTGCACAAAGGGAACCTGCAGCGGAGCTGCATCGGAGTGGAGAAAGGCTACGGGAGCAACGGCAGCTGTCGAGCTGCCAAGCGGGGAGGCTCTGAGCGACGGCCGTGTGGGACAAGTGTAAAGAACCCAATAAAGGACAACGGAGACAAACACAGTGAAAGAGTCCTTTATTACACAATTAATGAGCACTACATCATCATAACATTGCCTTAGATAACCTGAACTCAAGAATAGATCCTGGATCGAATAGCTATACAAGAGAATAAGCTAATGTGTTAAATAAAGGCACATCGTGTAATCATCACACTGCACCCCAGATGTACAGTACTACACATAACACTAAATTGTGGATGAGATATTTCGTCATCCTTGCTCTCAAGATCGCAATATAGTTACTTGGGTACAAGTAACATTCACAATAAGGAAAGTTGCAGGCTTCGTTGTTAACTAGGCGTCATATTTATCATAACAATTTAACAGCATTATAAAGGCATTTGCAGCATTATAACGGTCATTCTAACATTATAACAGCATTCCCAGTATTACAATAACATAAACGAACTTACAGACAATACTTCTTAAAGTTCCACAATGTACAATTACAGCTGGCTTCACTGGGACGCGATGTGTGCCGCCATCTTGAACTCTGTGTAATGGCGGACCCCCAGCCTCGTGGCTGAAAGGCTGTCAAATCGGAACTTCCTGTTCACGTGACCAAACTCAACCTCCAAACAGGAAATTCCTGTGAACTCACACCCCCACTCCTCCCATGGAGCACAACACCTGCCGTGAGGCAGAACAATGGGGGTGGGGGATGCATGGGGGGGGGGTGTAGTGTGTGGTTCCTGTAGTGTGTGGTTCGTGTAGTGTGTGGTTCCTGTAGTGTGTGGTTCGTGTAGTGTGGTTCCTGTAGTGTGTGGTTCGTGTAGTGTGTGGTTCGTGTAGTGTGGTTCTTGTAGTGTGTGGTTCGTGTAGTGTGTGGTTCGTGTAGTGTGGTTCTTGTAGTGTGTGGTTCCTGTAGTGTGTGGTTCCTGTAGTGTGTGGTTCGTGTAGTGTGGTTCTTGTAGTGTGTGGTTCCTGTAGTGTGTGGTTCCTGTAGTGTGTGGTTCCTGTAGTGTGGTTCCTGTAGTGTGTGGTTCGTGTAGTGTGTGGTTCGTGTAGTGTGGTTCTTATAGTGTGTGGTTCCTGTAGTGTGTGGTTCCTGTAGTGTGTGGTTCCTGTAGTGTGTGGTTTGTGTAGTGTGGTTCCTGTAGTGTGTGGTTCCTGTAGTGTGTGGTTCGTGTAGTGTGTGGTTCCTGTAGTGTGTGGTTCGTGTAGTGTGGTTCCTGTAGTGTGTGGTTCGTGTAGTGTGTGGTTCGTGTAGTGTGGTTCTTGTAGTGTGTGGTTCGTGTAGTGTGGTTCTTGTAGTGTGTGGTTCCTGTAGTGTGTGGTTCCTGTAGTGTGTGGTTCGTGTAGTGTGGTTCTTGTAGTGTGTGGTTCCTGTAGTGTGTGGTTCCTGTAGTGTGTGGTTCCTGTAGTGTGGTTCCTGTAGTGTGTGGTTCCTGTAGTGTGTGGTTCGTGTAGTGTGGTTCTTGTAGTGTGTGGTTCCTGTACTGTGTGGTTCGTGTAGTGTGTGGTTCCTGTAGTGTGTGGTTCGTGTAGTGTGTGGTTCCTGTACTGTGTGGTTCCTGTAGTGTGTGGTTCGTGTAGTGTGTGGTTCCTGTAGTGTGTGGTTCGTGTAGTGTGGTTCGTGTAGTGTGTGGTTCGTGTAGTGTGTGGTTCCTGTAGTGTGTGGTTCCTGTAGTGTGTGGTTCCTATAGTGTGGTTCCTGTAGTGTGTGGTTCCTGTAGTGTGGTTCGTGTGGTGTGGTTTGTGTGGTGTGGTTCGTGTAGTGTGTGGTTCGTGTAGTGTGTGGTTCCTGTAGTGTGGTTCCTGTAGTGTGTGGTTCGTGTAGTGTGGTTCCTGTAGTGTGTGGTTCCTGTAGTGTGTGGTTCCTGTGCTCTGTGGTTCGTGTAGTGTGGTTCCTGTACTCTGTGGTTCGTGTAGTGTGTGGTTCCTGTAGTGTGGTTCTTGTAGTGTGTGGTTCCTGTGCTCTGTGGTTCGTGTAGTGTGGTTCCTGTAGTGTGTGGTTCGTGTAGTGTGTGGTTCCTGTACTCTGTGGTTCGTGTAGTGTGGTTCCTGTACTCTGTGGTTCGTGTAGTGTGTGGTTCCTGCAGTGTGGTTCGTGTAGTGTGGTTCCTGTACTCTGTGGTTCGTGTAGTGTGTGGTTCCTGTAGTGTGTGGTTCCTGTAGTGTGTGGTTCGTGTAGTGTGTGGTTCCTGTACTCTGTGGTTCGTGTAGTGTGGTTCCTGTACTCTGTGGTTCGTGTAGTGTGTGGTTCCTGCAGTGTGGTTCGTGTAGTGTGGTTCCTGTACTCTGTGGTTCGTGTAGTGTGTGGTTCCTGTAGTGTGTGGTTCCTGTAGTGTGTGGTTCCTGTACTCTGTGGTTCGTGGCCACTCAACGACGCTCGTCCCGAGAGACTGCGTCAGCTGGGCAGGGCCACGTGTTTGTCACGAGGGTGTGTTTATGTAAAAATAATAAATGTGTGTACAGTTTGTGTTTGTTGTTGTTCTCGGCAGGTGTTGTGCGCGTAAGTGTTCGTGTGCGTGAGTGTAGTCCACTATCAGTGTGTGTGTGTTCCCTACCAGTGTGTGTGTTCACTACCAGTGTGTGTGTTCACTATCAGTGTGTGTGTTCACTATCAGTGTGTGTGTTCACTATCAGTGTGTGTGTGTGTTCACTATCAGTGTGTGTGTTCACTATCAGTGTGTGTGTTCACTATCAGTGTGTGTGTGTGTGTTCACTATCAGTGTGTGTGTGTGTTCACTATCAGTGTGTGTGTTCACTACCAGTGTGTGTGTTCACTATCAGTGTGTGTGTGTGTTCACTATCAGTGTGTGTGTGTGTTCACTATCAGTGTGTGTGTTCACTATCAGTGTGTGTGTTCACTATCAGTGTGTGTGTGTGTGTTCACTATCAGTGTGTGTGTGTGTGTGTTCCCTACCAGTGTGTGTGTGTGTTCACTATCAGTGTGTGTGTGTTCACTGTGTGTGTGTGTTCACTACCAGTGTGTGTTCACTATCAGTGTGTGTGTTCACTACCAGTGTGTGTTCACTATCAGTGTGTGTGTGTGTTCACTATCAGTGTGTGTGTGTGTTCACTATCAGTGTGTGTGTGTTCACTATCAGTGTGTTGTTCCTGTCAGTGTGTGTTGTCACAAGACAGTGTGTGTGTGTGTGTGCGTAATCGCGTGCGTGTGTCCATGCGTGTGTGTGGTCACGAGTTCGCACTAAGTGTATTTGAGCACGGGTTGTGTGTGTGTGTGCGCGTGTGTATTTTTACCCCGTGTGTGTTATGGCGTGCCAGTGTTTGGGTAGGTCCATGGGCACACACGCGTGTCTGTGTGCGTGTGTGTGCGTGTGTGTCTCTGTGTGCGTGTGTGTGCGTGTATGCGTGCGTGTGTGTGCGTGTCTGTGTGCGTGTGTGTCTGTGTGTGTGTCAGTGGTGGAGCGGTGGTGTAGCGGTCAGCGCTGTGCTGCGCTATGAACCCGGCGACCCGAGTTCGATTCCCGCTTACGGCCAACTCCCAGTGACGATTATCTGAACCGGTCCCGGGCATCGCCTAGGTCGACTCAGCCTAAAATGAGGAAGTGGTGCGGTGTGTAAACATCGCCACTGGGGAGACAAAGGCGGTCGGGCGTGGGGCTGGCCACCCACCCCCTCGTGTACCGTTCCGGCCTTCATAGGTGCTCGCTAACAGCACTTGCCCCAAGTGTCTGTTAAGGCTATACGTACCATCTCTGTCTTTGTGTGTGTGTTTAATGTATATGTGTGTGCGTGTAATTTGTGTGCGTGTGTTGCCAATACAGTAGTGAGTGATTCGGTAAGGGTGTGTAAATTGTGTGTGCGCGTGTGTGCGTGGCAGTGTTTGTACGTAACGCATCCGTGCGCATCGCTGTGTCCATAGGTGCTCGCTAACAGCACTTGGCCCCGACATCCTGTCACGTCTTTGTTGTGCCGGGGGCTTCATTTCTCACTCAATATTCTCCGGCTCGCTGGGAGACTGGGAGCTGGGGTGGGGGGGACGTGATTCTTGTTCGTAGCCATAGCGAGAGGTCGGGGGGGGGGGGTGAGGTCGACTGGATGTGGTGTGCCGGGTGCCTAATTTATTTTTCAAGTCTTCAATCCGGTGGGGGAAAATATACACGCGCAATTTTTTTTTTATCCTGGGTTACTGTATGTGTGCGTGTGCTTTTTGGTGTCTCAGCGGGTCCTGTAACCTCCCCCCCATGGGTCGACATCGCGTTAAATGATTACCTGGGGGTGGACGCTTTTGTACATCAGCACTGGGGAGACAAAGGCGGCTGAGCGGTGGCGGCTAACAGCACCTCGCCCCAACAGTCGTGTGCTTGTGGCTACACGGGTCAACCCCGAGTCCTCTGTCACGAGAGTAGTATGCACAAGCGCGTGTTTTGTTAGGTGTGTGTTGTAGAGTATGTCGGTGTGTGTGTTGTAGAGTGTGTATGTCGGTGTGTGTGTTGTAGAGTGTGTATGTCGGTGTGTGTGTTGTAGAGTGTGTATGTCGGTGTGTGTGTTGTAGAGTGTGTACGTCGGTGTGTGTGTTGTAGAGTGTGTATGTCGGTGTGTGTGTTGTAGAGTGTGTATGTCGGTGTGTGTGTTGTAGAGTGTGTATGTCGGTGTGTGTGTTGTAGAGTGTGTATGTCGGTGTGTGTGTTGTAGAGTGTGTATGTCGGTGTGTGTGTTGTAGAGTGTGTATGTCGGTGTGTGTGTTGTAGAGTGTGTATGTCGGTGTGTGTGTTGTTAAGTGTGTATGTCGGTGTGTGTGTTGTAGAGTGTGTGTTGGTGTGTGTGTTGGTGTGTATGTCGGTGAGTGTGTTGTCGAGTGTGTATGTCAGTGTGTGTGTTGTAGAGTGTGTATGTCGGTGAGTGTGTGTGAGTCGGTGAGTGTGTGTATGTCGGTGAGTGTGTGTGTGTCGGTGAGTGTGTGTTGGTGTGTGTGTTGTAGTGTGTGTATGTCGATGAGTGTGTGTGTGCGTCGCGAGCGGTGGTGTAGTGGTTAGCGCGCTGCGCTACGAACCTGGCGACCCGGGTTCGATTCCCGCTCACGGCAAACACCGGTGACGATTCTCTGAACCGGTCCTGGGCCTCCCCTAGGTCGACTCAGCCTCAAATGAGTACCTGGTGCGATGTGTAAACATCGCCACTGGGGAGACAAAGGCGGCCGGGCGTGGTGCTGCCCCCCCCCCCCCCCCACCGTGTGCCGTGTCGGCCTTCATAGGTGCTCGCTAACAGCGCTTGCCCCAGCAGTCTGTTGAGGCTACACGGGGGGGTAGCGTCTTTGTCTTGTTGTGTGTTCTACCCAGACAGCGTGTGTTTGGATAGGTGTGTGTGTGTAGTGTGTGTGTGTGGTGTTTGTAGTGTGTGTGTGGTGTGTGTGGTGTGTGTGTGTAGTATGTGTGTGTGTAGTGTGTGTGTGTAGTATGTGTGTGTGTAGTATGTGTGTGTAGTGTGTGTGTGTAGTATGTGTGTGTGTAGTATGTGTGTGTAGTGTGTGTGTGTAGTATGTGTGTGTGTAGTATGTATGTGTGTAGTGTGTGTGTGTAGTATGTGTGTGTAGTGTGTGTGTGTAGTATGTGTGTGTGTAGTATGTATGTGTGTAGTGTGTGTGTGTAGTATGTGTGTGTGTAGTGTGTGTGTGTGACGAGGGCGCGCGTTGTGCGTGTAACGTCGACGTGGGTGTGGACACAAACCCCACAAGCACTGGGGAGACAAAGGCGGCCGGGTGTGGTGCTGGTCACCCACCCCGAGGCGCTCGCTAACAGCACTCGCCCCAACAGTCTATTAAAGGCGATACTGGGGGGTAGGGGAAGAGGGGGGGTATGGGAAGAGGGGGGGGGGGATCTTTATCTTGTGTGTGTGTAGTGTGTGTGTGCACGTGTGTGTAGTGTGTGTGTGTGCACGTGTGTGTGTGCACGTGTGTGCGCACAGCGTTTTTGGGGCAGCAGTGTGCGTGCGTGCGTGGCTGCGCGTGGGCGTTCGCACGCACGCGCGCGTGTGTGTGCGTGCGTGTCAGCGCGCGCGTGTGTGTGTGTATGTGTGTCCGCGTGTGTGTGTATGTGTGTGTGTCCACGTGTGTGTATGTGTCCGCGTGTGTGTGTGTCCGCGTGTGTGTCCGTGTGTGTGTGTGTCCGCGTGTGTGTCCGTGTGTGTGTGTGTCCGCGTGTGTGTCTGTGTATGTGTCCGCGTGTGTGTATGTGTGTGTGTGTATATGTATGTGTGTCCGCGTGTGTCCATGTGTGTCCGCGTGTGTGTGTGTCCGCGTGTGTGTCCGCGTGTGTGTCTGTGTATGTGTCCGCGTGTGTGTGTATGTGTGTGTGTGTATATGTATGTGTCCGCGTGTGTCCACGTGTGTCCGCGTGTGTGTGTGCCCGCGTGTGTGTCAGCGCTACGCGCGCGTGCGTGCGTCCGCGCGTGCGTGTTTCCGCGCGCCCGCGCGTGCGTGATGTCTACGTGCGTGCGAGCGCGTCCGTGACTTCGCGTTGCACTTGTGCGGCACGTATTTAGTTCGTGTTACAAAGACAAAGAGACCGCCCCCACCGCCCCGCCCTCTAGACTGGGCACAGCGACGTTTCAGCAGCCACTGCACGCGAGGCCCGGGGTTGGTAGCCGACAACCACGCCCGGCCGCCTTTGTCTTTCTCTACCCATTTGGCGTTTTTTTATTTTTTACCGCACCGCGCAAAGTGCTCATTTAAGGCTGTGTCGACCTAGGGGAGGCCCAGGACCGGCTTACATATTCGCCAGTTATTGTTCGTGACAAAGACCCCCCCTCCCCCAATAGCCTTATCGGACAAGTGTTGTTAGCATGCACCTATGACGGCTGGCATGGCACACAAGACGGGGTCGGTGTGGCCAGAACCACCCCCCGGCCGACTTTGTCTCACCAGTGGCCGTGTTCGTGACACCGCCCCTTGTACTCGATTGAGGTTGAGTCGACCTAGGAGAGGCGTAGGACCGGTTCATCAGATAATTAATGCGTACACACCCACACAATTGGACGTTCAGTGCATCCACCATGAACACCAGTTGCAATTGTGTCCGTGCATTCACGATTACGGCAGTAGCAATTGTTTACAACTTGTGGCGCGTGTGAGCTCCGAGTTAAACAACAACAACAACAAACCCATCTCGATGTGATCTATATAAAGGATAATGGCCAACACGTGTTCACAGTGTGTTTGTGTTGACGCTTTTCCACGAGGTGCACTCGGCAATAGTCGAGCGCCCTGTGCAGCGTGCAAAGAGAGACAAAGGCGGCCGGACGTGGGAGGTACGCCCCCCCCCCACGCCCACTCATGCGCTGCTCCGGCCTTCATAGGTGGCTCGGTGCCATAGCACTTGTCCCGTGCTGTAGGCTACACGGGGGATCTTTGTCTTTGTTCACGCTTTACGAATGCGTAAATTCACGCAGACACACGTGTGTGTGCGCGCACATCTGTCCGCATGGGTGGACGTGCAATGCACAGCGATCATCATTGCGTGCGTGTACACAGAAAACAAAGACCCCTCGCCTCCCATATAGTAGACTGTTGGGGCAAGTGCTGTTAGCGAGCTCCTACGAAGGCACACACCAGGGTGGGTGGGTGGCCAGCACCACGCCCGACCGCCTTTGTCTCGCCGGTGCCGATGTTTTACACACCGCACCAGGTACTCATTTGAGAGGCTGAGTCGACCTAGGGGAGGCCCAGGACCGGTTCGAATAATCGTCCTGGAACGGTTCGGATTCGAAGCGCGCCGCTCTAACCGCTACGCTACCGCTCCCCCACACGTGTGCACACACACACGCACATTCGTGTGTGTGTGTGCACACGCGTCAGTTTAAATGCATTGTTTGCACAACGTGTATGTGTGTGTGTTGACGGCTGGGTTGCTCATGCGTGCGTGTGAGCCGCATGCATGTGCCTGCGCGTGTGCGCACTATTGACCACACTGGGGGTGTGCGTGCATGCGTGCCTCAATAACTCAGCCACACAGTGGAAGGCCGATCGCCCCCCCCACCCACACCACCACCCCCTCCCATTTCCCTTCCCCGGTATAACCCACACACACTGCTCCCTCTCTCAGCCACCACCACCTCCTCCTCCCACTCTCACCCCCTTCCACCCCCCACCGCTCTCTCTCTCCATCCCTCTCGCTAAACCCAGCCACTCGAACCCCTTCCCCCCCATCACGCGCTGACGCACGCACACACGCCTCGACACACACACACGCCTCGACACACACACACGTAGACACACACACGTAGACACACAACAACAACCGCCGTTCACCACTTAAGTGGTGGTGACGTCACCACGGCGCTTGTGCCATGCTAGGTGCACTTTGAGGCTACGTGAAGTATCGAAGGCCCGCTGGCAGGAGGCTACGGAACAAACCCAGGTTGACTGACTGAGATGACTGGCAGATGCACCAACTGTGCTCCCCACTGCCAACTCTCTGCGTTTTAGCCGCCCGGCGCTCTACTCGTTGTTGTGAGCGTCGCTCCTCTGCCCACCGTAGTTGCTGGAGGGCGACTGCCTTCCAACTGCCCAGCAGCGTCCTTCACGAACCTCCACCACAGAGACCAATCTTGACAACTGCTGGTACCAGTTCATCGACAAGTCCACTCAGCTCCACATCCTTCTGTACCACATCAGTCCATCTCTTCTCTAGCCCGTGCCGCGCCCATTTAGCCCCATCTATCCGACCAAACGGAAGCTGATTGGGCATGCGGTGGCTTGGCATTCAGGCTACATAACCCAGCCAACGCAACCTCGCTTGTCGGAAGGAGCTCTCTGATGGAACTGGGTCAAGATCTTTTAAGGATCTGTGAACTCCTCACACAATCCAGTCTGGGTACACCCAGGATGGATCGTGGGCAGGCTTGCCTGCATGTTTCAAACCGGCTTAGATGTTCATTCAGAGAGTATCCACGTTTCGCAAGCATCGACAGGGGAGGGCCTAACTGTGGCCTAGAAGACTTGGAGCTTTGTATGGAGGGACAGGCCAGGTAGCTTCCACAGAGGGTCACGCAGCTGATGAAAAGATAATGCCGCTCGACTGAATCAGAGTGAGACTTCGGCTGCCAAACTGAAGCTGGTCATAAACAGACTGCCCAGATACAGAAACTTCTCCACTCTCTCCACGACTGCCCCGTCACTCATGGGGAGGGGAGGGAGGACATCCCTGTTGTACCTCAAGGTGAACAGAACATGGGTCCAACACCCAGCCACGCAACTTTCAGAGTCAGAATATTTTCTATCCTGAAAAAATATTCTGAGCTATGATGTCCATTCTGGGCAGCCCAGAAAGTTACATCAAACAATATAAAAAAAACGATAGTGCAACGTATAGGAAATTAAAGCAAATTCACAATATGTATATATATATCACTTTACTAAAAAGAAAAAAGAAATTATTTACCAGGTAAAGCCCACTGACCAACAAGTTCATTTTCACAAGAGACCCAGGCCTGCCCAGCATCATTAAGGTCCTTAGTGATTGTGGGCAGACGGTCTGGAACTCCAAAAGCACAAATAAGAAATCAGAGCTCTAGTCTATTGATGGTATCATAGGCCTTGATCATACCAATAAAGCAGAGATGTGGGTCCTGTTGAAATTCTCTACCCCTCTGCTATAGCATACAGACAGAGAAAATGGCGTTCGTGCAGGACTGCCCTGGTCTATAACCACATTGGGGTTCTTCAAGCTTCCCAACATGTCTGGCAAGGCAATGTTGAATAATTATTGTCTGGACCTTCCTGGCACACTGAGAAGGGAGACACTCTGGTAGTTGTTGCAATCAGTGGTGTCCCATTAAAAAAAACAGTGACCTCCAGGGTATCCTTCCAATCCTGTGGAACCCATCCTGTGGACCAGACGGTTGTATTGATGTCAAATAGGGCAGTATGCACATACACGTCACCCTTGTGGGTTTGAGTGGGGTCCTTGATGGATGATTGCCACTGCAGTGCAAGTATGATAGGTGGATCTTATAGATGACAAGTCGATGGTCAGTAGGAAAATCAGCTCCACGGTAGGTCCTGGTGTCAAGGACGTGGGCCCTATTTTCTGTTCCGTAAATATGTAGTCCATCAGATATTCTTGCTTGGACCCGGCGTGCATCCACGATGTTGTATGAATGTGCCGATGTCGGAACAACGTGCTGGTGATTACACGCCCATGGACTGCTCAGAAGCAGTTGACAAGTCTCGTAGCCTTCTACCTTTGTTATTGAGTTGATCGGGCCCATGCCTTCTAATCTATGACCCACTCGGGCATTAAGGTCACCCAAGCGTATGCTATCTCGAGGGGCCACTTCGGCCAGCACCTGGAACATGAGGTCATGGAAAGCATCTGACTAATCAGCCTTGCCTGCATCCCTCCACTGATGTTCATCTCCTGTGGGAGCATAAGCCACCACCATCATGGTGATGCGGGCCCACAATAGTCTGGGACACACAGCTTCCCACACCTCACCTCCACGCTCCCACACCCCCCTTCGTTCTGTTGTCCAGACGAAGTGCCACTCCCTGTTGTTTGCCAGTTTCTTGCCCCGAGTGGAGAACTGTCGTGATAACTGGATAGAGAACCCGTCCACCGGACCTCCTGTATACCACAGAGGTTCACGTGGTACGGGTCCAGCTCCCGACAAATGAGCGGAAGCCTCTCCTCCACAGTGAGTGTTCGGACAGTCCACGTGGCCAACCTCAGTGGGGGGTAGAGTCTGGCTCCGCCCAAATGGGGTTTTGCCATGAGGCGTCTATGACGCCTCCCCACGATAGCGTAGTGGCCAATCACCGGTGACAATTATTTGAATCGATCCTGCGCCTCCCCCTAGGGCGACTCAGCCTCAAATGAGTACCTGCTGCGGGGTGTTAAAATCGGTAGACAGAGGCGACCGGGCGTGGCGCTTGCCCACAACCTGCCTTCGTGTGCCGTGCCGGCCTTCATAGGTGCTCACATACAGCACTTGCCCCAACAGTCTGTTAATGCTCTACGGGGATCTGTGTCTTTGTACTGAGCGTGTGTGCTATGTGTGACACTTTTAGCAAGCATATGATTACGGTGATAAACCCGACCAGCGGTCTTGTTGCGGTCGTGTTCAATCGTACTAATGGAGAGACAAAGGCGGCCGTATGTGGTGCTGGTCACACCACATATCCTTCTTAATAGGTGCTTGCTAACAGCACTTGCCCAAAAATATCTGTTGAGCCTACACTGGGACTCGTATCTTTGTTCACCATCTGCGTGTGTGTGTGTAGATGTGGACGTGCATTTGTATGCGTCAGTGCCTCGGAGGTTGAACGCGTGAGTGCAGTGTGAGTACAGAATTTGAGTAGGTATGTACGAGTGTGTGTCTGTGTAATTGTGAGTTCACAATTGTAACTACCAGTTATGAGGAGGTCACAGTGGCGAGATGTTAACTACCTCGCCAGGTATACAGGAGGTCGCGGTGGGTTCGATCCCGACCCTGACGCCTGCTGCTGTATATTTGGAGTTTGCGTGTCTCTCTCTTCCCGTGGTCGCGTGGATTTTTTCTCCGGGTCCTCCGGGTTTTTGCCTTTTACATATTTGTAAACGTGCGTATAGAGTATTTTACTATTAATGTTCCCACGTGACAAGCCACTTAGTTGAGCTCTCATTTGTGAGGCCAGGTCGCTTCTGACAGAGAGCTACATAGCTCAGTGAGCCTTACCTGGTAAAGTAAAAGTGTTTTTCTTCATTATATGTTAATTCCCTGCTTGTGTGCTGTGTCTCAGTTACGAACAAACAGATCTCGATATGACCTCACATGGTTAAATAAAGGATAGTCTAATCGGTGTGTTGTGGTGGGCTGTAGTAACGCTTTCCCCTAGGGTCGACTCAGCCTTAGGGGCCGTCCATAAATGACGTCAGGCACCTGGGGGGGGGGGGGGTCAGACATTTGTGACGATGTGTGACGAGGGGGGGGTGAGAAATGTGACCTCACATCAAAATGCGCAACTTTAAATAAACAATTGAAATAATTAAATAGACTTTTTAATAAATGGTTTGTCCTACAACATCAGAGTGCAGCGGCACATTAAATACGCACTACAATGACAATAGTTTAAAGCGATTTGAAGCATGTTTTATTTTGGGGGGGGGGCAGAGCTTTGTGACGTCATAATTGAGGGGGGTCTGACTTTTTGTGACGCCGTGTGACGAGGGGGGGGGGGTCAAAAAAATCGTCCAAAATCGCGTGACGTCATTTATGGACGGCCCCTTAAACGCGTACCTCGTGCGGGGTGTATAAGGCGGATGGACAATGGAGCCGTCCGCCCTTACCACCACCACCACCATCATCACCACCACCCCGTGCTGTTGTATCGTTCTTAATAGGTGCTCGCTAAAAGCACTTGCCCCCCCCCGCCCCCAACAGCCTGTTAAAGATTATACAGAAGATCTTTGTCTTGTGCACGTGTCTCATTAGAGTGTGTGTGCATGCGTCACGGGGTGAGTGTGGTGAGCGAGGGAGGGTGTATGTTAGCGAAGCGGTGGCGCAGTGGTTAGCGCATGGCCTACGAACCTGGTGTACTCGAGTTCGATTCCCGCTCACGAACATTGCAGTGGCGAATATTTTAACCGATCTTGGGCTTCCCCTAGGTTGACTCAACCTTGAATGGCCATGTTTGTTCGTTGTAGTACGTAGTTAGACTGATGGCCTTAATCGAAGTTGTCTTGTGGTTGTTGTTGTTGTTGTTACTCTTAGGTTTTTTTTCCGGTAAAGTCACGTAGGTAAAAATAAAAATAATAGAAATACTAATAGAGATAATAAATAATCGATTATTATTATTTATATTATTTTTATTTTTTACCTACGTGACTTTACCGGAAAAAAAACCTAAGAGTATGAATCCTTGCAATCACGAAAGCATCAAATCTAGAAGTTATTGTTGTTGTTTGACTTGCATCCCACTGGGATTTTTGCGCACAGCGTTGGTGTACGGTGTTTTGTCTGCAATATGTTGCTGTCTTTTCCTGGATTTTCTGTTTGCACTTAGTCACATAGTCACTTTAAGATGTTTTCTTGTTCATGTTTTTGTTTGTTGCGGTTGCACCCGATTCAAGGGCCGAACGGCTCACAGGGCTACACCAAATAAATGAAACTGAAAACTGGGTACCGAGTGCGGTGTGTGCATATCAGCACTGGGGAGACAAAGGCGGCCGAGGGTGGCGTTGGCTGTGCCCAACCTTAATAGGTGCTCGACAACAGCACTTGCTCCAACAATCTGTTATGGGGCCGTCCATAAATGATGTCACGCACCTGGGGGGGGGGGGGGGTTAGACATTTGTGACGATGTGTCCAAAATCGCGTGACGTCATTCATGGATGGCCCCTATGATATGTACGTTTGTTTGTGTCAGGAGCGGTGGTGCAGTGGTTAGCGCTGTGCTGCTGCGCTACGAACCTGGAATCCCGAGTTCGAATCCCGCTCACGTCCAACACAACGGTGACGATTATCTGAACCGGTCCTGGGCCTCCCCTAGGTCGACTCAGCCTCAAATGAGTACCTGGTTCGGGGTGTAAACATCGCCGCTAGGGAGACAAAGGCGGCCGGTCGTGGCGCTGGCCACTCCACCCCCTCGCGTACCGTGCCGACCTTCATAGGTGCTCGCGAACAGCACTTGCCCCAAAGAGTATGTTAAGGCTATAAGGGGCATCTTTGTCTTGGTGTACGTATGCGTGCGAGATGGAGTGCGTGTCTGTGGGTGTATGCGTGATAGACGATTTATCTGTGAACGGTCCTGGGCCTCCCCTAGGTCGACTCAGATAAATGAGTACCTGGTGCGGTGTGTAAACATCGCCACTTGGGGAGACAAAGGCGTGGCGCTGGCCACCCCACCCCCTTGTGTGCCGTGCCGGCCTTCATAGGTGCTCGCTAACAGCGCTTGCCCCAGCAGTCTGCTAAGGCTATGAGCAGGGATATTTGTATTTATGTGCGATCGAGTGTGTCTGCGTTTATGTTCGAGAGGGTTGTGTTTGTGCGCATTAAACTGCATGCCAGTATTAAAGCGTACCTGAGAGAGGGCGTCTATATGTTGTAAGTGTCCGTATGGATGAGTGATAGCGCGTGTTCCCACCTGAGTATGCATGCGTGGAGTGTATGATCGTGTGCACTTGCAAACCTGAGTTCGATTCCAGGCCACGGCTAACATAGGTGGCGAGTAGTATCAGAATGTGTGCTGGGCCCTCCTCTAGGTCGACTCAGCCCGATGTCGTGCGTAAAAAAAAGTTGGCACCGAGGAGGCAAAGTTGGCCGGGCGTGGTGCTGGCCACAGCATTTCGTGGCGCCGTGCCAGATTTAGTATGTGCTCGCTAACAGCACTTGCCCCTTCTGTTAAGGCTATACGGGGGGTCTTTGTCTCTGTGTCTGTGTGCGCGCATGAGAGTTTGCGGATGATGAAGTATGCGTGTGTGCGTAAGAGTGTGCGCGTCTGTGTGCTGCGTGCGTGCTGGAATGTATGCGCATGTGTGTATGTATGTATGTGAAAGAGTGTGTATGTATGTACGTGAAAGAGTGTGTGTATGTATGTGAAACAGTGTGCATGTATGTATGTGAAACAGGGTGTATGTATGCATGTGAAACAGTGTGTATGTATGTATGTGAAAGAGTGTGTGTGTGTATGTATGTGGGAAGTGGTGGTGTAGCGGTTAGCGCGCTGAGCTATGAACCCGGCGACCCGGGTTCGTGACGATTATCTGAACCGGTCCCCGGCCTCCCCTAGGTCGACTCAGCCTCAAATAAGTACCCGGTTGCGGTGTGTAAATATCGCCACTGGGGAGACAAAGGCGACCGGGCGTGGTGCTGGCCACCCACCCCTTCGTGTGCCGTTCCGGCCTTCATAGGTGCTCGCTAACAGCACTTGCCCCTACAGTCTGTTAGGGCTACACGAGGGATCTTTGTCTTTGTTTATGTATGCGTGGGCTTGCATCTGTGCGGGGAGCGGTGGTGCTCCGACCCCCGACGTCCAGAGTTCGATTCCCGCTCACGGCCAACAGCAGTGACGGGCCCCACCTAGATCTACTCAGCCTCAAACGAGTACCTGGGTGCGCTGTTTTAACATCGCCACTGGGGAGACAAAGGCGGCCGGGCGTGGTTCTGGCCACCCACCCGTGTGCCGTTCCAGCCTTCACATGTTCTCGCGAACAACATTTGCCCCAACCGTATGTTAAACCTCGATAGGAATTTGTCGACATTGGCCTTCAAATTAGTTTGATAGTCCGGCGTTAATATTATTTATCCTTGATCGTTTCTGCGTGGATTAAATATCGGCCGTTCTATAGGACGTACGCAGGAGTGGGGGGGGGGTGTAAAAAGTCCATACATCTGTATTGTTCCGTCGATTTTTCACCGGTTCCTCCGGGTTTCCCTCCACATGTAGAAACGTGCGTTTCGAGTATTTGGTTGCGATGCATGTCCACATGATGGGCCACTTTGTAGAGCTGTCATGTGTGACCAAGTGGATTCTGAAAAAAAGAGCTCAGTGGGCCTGACTTAGTAAAATAAAAACTAGTTTATATATTGTGTGGATCGGTAGTGTGTAGATGTGTGTCTCTCTCTCTCTGTGTCTCTGTGTGTCTCTGTGTTGTCTCTCTCTCTGCCTGTGTGTCTGTCTGTGTGTCTTCGTGTCTGTGTTTGGTCTCTCTCTCAAATTTAGCAATCTTTGGAAGAACGTAATCAACCAGGTAGGGTGTTGACTGTTGTGTTAGCCGACTCTGTGTTGTATTGCATTGCATTTCTAAGTTTACTAGGTTTCATTTAACACATAGGCTCGAGTCACTGCACCAGATTGAAATAAATGATGACGTCACCCTGATGCTGCTCTATTTAAGACCGGAAGCAACAGGAGAGCTTCACCATTCTTGCCCGAGGAAGCTGATTGTAATTATCAGCGAAACGTCGTACTCAATTTTTTAAATGCTGTTGATTCTCTATTCAGCACACCGGTGGGCTAAAGAAGTGAATTATTTTGTCCTTTGAAAAACGTGACACATTTTTTACTGTTTGGCCGTGTCGGGTGGTGGAGGGTTACGACACATTTATAAATAACGCGATCTGACCCAAAAACCTATATTATGAATTTACTAGGTTTGTTTTCTACCTGATGACTATTGCTTGTGTTGCAATCGAAACGTCGTATTCTATTATTTAATTTATTTACATTCTACGTGACTTTACCGAAAGAACCAAAGAGCGGCAGTGTAATGGTAGTGTAACGGTAGTGTAACGGTAGTGTAATGGTTAGCACGCTGTGCTATAAACTGGGCTAGCCGAGTTCCATTCTTGCTCTCAACCAATAACAGGGACACATTTTGAAATGGTTCTGGGTCTCTCCTAGGTCGGCTCAACCTCAACGGTGTAGTTTGCCGCTGCAGTGTGTGAACCTCAGCATTGACGAGACAAAGGCGGCTGGGCATGGTATTGGTCACCCACCCCCTCGTGCCCTTTTCGCACCTTAGTAGGTGCTTACTAACCGCATCTGCCCCAAAGTTTGTTAAACAGCTTTACGGGGCTATCTCTGTATGTACGTGTGTTGATGGTGTATGAATACATGTGTATGCATATACGTGTGCGTGTGTACAAGGTTGGACGAAGTAGCCACCCCTCCCTCAGTGAGTGGGCTGTCTGAAGTGGCATCTGCTGCAGAGGCGCGACAATTGAATCAGAACTTGAAAAACAGATAAAGTACAAGTCAAGGATGACCTCCCAAACAAGTTTCAGAGGTCGCAAGAGTATGCCGACTTACACCGCCTGGCCCACTGGATGGGCCCTTGCGTGATTGGAAAGATGCCCCAATGGTCCCCATGTTAAGAAGGGGGACCCGCAGTGATTGTGACAGCTACCAAGGCGTCTCCCTCCTCAACACTCCCAGAAAGCTCTTGCCAGCCACGCGGAGAAGCTTGCAAAGCTGCAATTAGATGTAGACCAAGGGGCGTCTTGCACAGAATTTTGTCTGCTGCAACAGAGGTGTGTAGGCAATTTCAACCCCACGTTTAATGTCCTAGTGAAGACTAAGATGCATAGGTTTGCATTGTTTTTTTATGCTTTCAAGGTCCCTCACCCTAACTGCCCATTGATCACAAAAGGACCTTTATGATGGTGTCAGGCCTGGGTAAAGCTTCATTGCCAGTAGCCGAGGTCATTTCTTGCTCACCTTGGCGTGCGACGGGGATGTCTTATGGCCCCGATACTCTCGACAATATTTTTGAACGTGTACTTTAAGGGGATCCTCTCCGAATGTACCAGTGTAATTTCCATTTGGTACAGATACGATGAGAGGCTGCTTGAGGACCATGTGTGGTCCAGGGATTTCTCCCTACTGGTTAAGCATTGTATGTATGCTGATCACTTGCTGATTTCTGCTCACTCTGAGATGTAGTTGGAGACAGTGGCGGCTCCTGCAAAATCTCTCAGGGGGGGCAAATGTCTGGATGATTGATAAGGATAAGGTCCACCCATGCAATGGATAAATTAACAGCTTAGGCATGTAAAGGCAACTTCACTTCTTTAATATTAATGAAAAATAAAGTGACTCTTACAATACATCTTGTTTGTTTCTATACTCACTATTAATACAATCCACTCAAGTTTATTTTATTAAAGATTCCACTAGGTGGCGACAAATTATATTGTTGGATGAAACGTGCTTACGTATGATGACGTAAGCACATTAGTGCGAGCCCTCCCGGAAGCCATAGAGAATGCATTGCAGCGCCCCCCGTTCGAAAAAAAACATCTTTGAATGTAAGTCTATGGGGCCACTCGGGGCGATTCTCAGCCGGAGTGAAATCGCCCAAAAAGAGGCGGTACTCCACAGAACGTGACATGACGCCGATTGGACTATATCCAGAGGCACAGTGACGGCTAGCGTGACTCTGTGGTTGAATGACATTGGTGGTGCGTCGCCCAATCGCCCTAATGAAGAAACCGCCCCTGGTTCGAGATATCTGTATGGAACCTGGAGTTATTCTGCTAAGATGTGAGGCCTATCAGCCTCACCAGAACAAATCAGTGGACAGGTATAGCCTTTCCATACAATGACGATGCGCTCGTGGCCTGTTGTTGTTTGACAGAGGAGGTCTCATACCTAATCCGCTGTGCAGCATTATCCATGCATCAGTTGTGTAACGATGTTGGGAAACTGCTTGGCCTGCCACTCCACATGACGCTCTGTGGCTTCTCACCATAATCATGTCCTCTCTTATCTGTGCTTGTGAAACGCGGACTCTTGGACAGGAATATATGCACCAGCTTGAAATATTCACGCTTTCTCTGCCGACAATCCTATCTGGAAGGCTTAACAACATTTGAGTTGAGTGATGGGCTTATAGATTAATTGAAATATCTGAACATAGTGCCATCAAATTTGGATTGAATGCTTTCGTGACTGCAGGGATTCATCTTCTTGGTTCTTTCGTTGCGTTGTGGCCGAAACGTCGTGATAATTATTTTATTATGTTTTATTTTTATTATTTTATTATTTCCCTTCTACGTGACTTTACTGAAAGAACCAAGAAGATAGGCCATCAGTGAACTCCTCCACTAGCCAAGGCTGCAGCATGCCTAAACAGCTTCTTCTTAGGCCAGATAGATGGAGCTACGCAGGCATGGCATGGGCTCGATTACAGATGACCCGTTGTGGCACAGGAGGACATGAAGCTGATTGCACTTGGCCATGAAGACGGAGGAGAAATGCTCAAAATAACGAACAGAGCACTGGGTGGCCATAACACGCACAGCGAGTTCGCACAGTGGGAAGCGTTAGTAATGCATCTGCCAGTCATCTCGAGCAGTCGACGCATAACATCTGGATCTGTTCCACGACCCGCTGCCAGTGAGCCATCAACATTTCACGTGGCCTCTTCGTGCACCTAGCCTGGCACGAGCATCATGGCAACATCACCACCACTTAGTGGCGCATGGCTTTGGATGAATAAGAATGCGTCTGTGTATATACGAGTGTAGGTGTGTATGAGCTTATGTATGAATATGTATGGCTACGTAGAAGTGTGTGTAATGGCGAGATTGTGTTTGTGTGCATGCATGAATGTGTCTATATGTATGAGCGTTTACAACTATGCATATGCATGAGTGTGTGTGTTTTTTTTTTATCACGAACGTGTGTGTACACGTGAGCCTGTCCGTACGTGTATGGATGAGTCTGCGTATGTTGAGCGGTAGCAGTGGTTACGAACCCGGCGACCCGAGTTCAACTGCGGCTCACGATCAACATTCAGTGACGAACAACTGATCCACAGTTTCAGGCCTCCCCCGATGTCGACTCAAAAGTTGACTGTGCCTGGTGCGGTGTGTAAACATCGGCACTGGGGAGACAAAGGCGGCCGGGCGTGGTGTTGGCCATCCACCCCCTCTTGAGCCGTGTCGGCCTTCACAGGTGACAGCACTTGCCTCGCAAGTATGTTTAGGCTATGGGGGGGATCTTTGTTTTTGTGTTTTGTATGCCTGTATTCACGAGTCTACGTACGCATGCGTGATGGAATATGCATGATAGTGTGTATGTCTTTATGTATGTCTGTGCGTATGTATGAAAATATTGTGTTCGTATGCGTGAATGTGTATATGTACGGGTGCGTAAATGAGTTGGTATGAATGACTATGTGTGTGTACGTGTGCTTGTATGTATGTTCATCTGTGCGTGTCTGTACATGCATGCATGAGCGTGTGCGTTTGAGCGATGTGCATTCATGAGTGCGTGTGTGTGTGCGCGTGTGGACTGTGCATATGCATGAGTGTGCGTACTATGCGTGATAGAGTGTGCATGTGTCGTCTCGTCGCTCTTCTTCTTCTCCCTCGAGGCCAGAGGTCGCAACTGGGTACCCGATACCCGTATCCTACCCGATACCCGGCTACCCGTACCCGGCCGGGTACGGGTACGGATAGCCGTTTGCGACCCTGGTGCGGCCGGGTACGGGTACGGGTAGGCCGTGAGTCACTGGTGAGTAACCGTTTGTCACTCATTTCGGGTAGGGTACGGGTACGGGGTAGGATACGGCTACCTGTACCCGGCCGGGTACGGGTACGGGTACCCATTTGCGACCCTGGTGCGGCCGGGTACGGGTACGGGTAAGGAATCAAAACCCGTTTGCAACCTCTGCTCGAGGCACATGTGTGTGTGTGTGCCAGCAACTCCGGCCTCTCACCCCTCTCTCACGACCACGCTGTCCCAGACGCGACCCGTCCCAGGCACGACCCTGCTCGTGTTGCACCGTCGACTGAGACGAGTCCACTCCCAGAACCGTCAGCCCGGAGCTCTCCAACGCTTCTATTCCCCTCTGCCTCCCTTCTCGAAACTCACCACGGGGTTCCAGGGGGCCCTCCCCACGAGGTCTACCGGGGGCCTTGCCCCAGTTCCTCCACCCTGCCGGCACACACACACAGCGCGTGGGATGCCCAGCGGCGTGTGCGCTTCGTGTCCAGTGCAGTGGCTACTGCTTTACAGCAGTCGGCGCTGTGTCACTACACATGCATCATACTCTTAGTTTTTTTTTCGGTAAAGGCACGTAGGTAAAAAATAAAAAATATAAATAATATAAATAATAATAGAAAGAAAATAATAAATCACGACGTTTCGGAGGCAACACAAGTCTCCGTCATTAGGTGGGACCGTCACAGCTAGATTTACTGTCTCAAGTGAGGCAAAATTCCAAGAGACAAGCTCTTAAATACAAGTTAAGGGGGAGGGGGGGAGGGGCTTATCTGAATATGGTAGCCAATGAATGGAACGTGTTGGGGGGGGGGTGGGCGGGCAAAAAGAAAACAATCGGTGTATCTCGACTTCGGGTTGTAACCGGTGTTGGCTGACAATCCAAATACAAAAAGGCAGTACACATGCATCAGTTATGCGACTTTGCGTGTGCGGTAGTGTCGCGGTCAGCGCTGTGCTGCGCTATGAAACCCGGCTACCCGAGTTCGATTCCCGGCCAACATCAGTGGCGATTATCTGAACCGGTCCTGGGCCTCCCCTAGGTCAACTCAGCCGCAAATGAGTACCTGGTGCGATGTGTAAACATCGCCACTGGGGAGACAAAGGCGGCCGGGCGTGGTGTTGGCCACCCACCCCTTCGTGTGCCGTGCCGGCCTTTATAGGTGCTCGCTAACAGCACTTGCCCCTACAGTCTGTTAAGGCTATACGGGGGATCTTTATCTTTGTGTATACTATATTTGTGCACGAGATAGTGCACGTGCGTGCTGGAGTGCTTATTCATGAGTTGTGTGTGTGTGTGAGCCTCTCTGTGTGTGTGTGAGCCTGTGTGTGTGTGAGCCTGTGTGTGTGTCTGTGTGTCAGCCTGTGTGTGAGCCTGTGTGTGTGAGCCTCTCTGTGTGTATGTGTGAGCCTGTGTATGTGAGCCTGTGTGTGTGTGAGCATGTGTGTGTGGGCGTGTGTGTGTGTATGTGTGTGTATAGTGGGGAGCGGTAGTGTAGCAGTTAGCAGCGCTACGAACCCGGCTACCCGAGTTCGATTCCCGGCCAACACCAGTGGCGATTATCTGAACCGGTCCTGGGCCTTCCCTAGGTCGACTCGGCCTCAAATGGATACCTGGTGCGGAGTGTAAACATCGCCACTGGGGAGACAAAGGTGGTCGGGCGTGGTGTTGGCAACCCACCCCCTCGTGTGCCGTGCCGGCCTTCATAGGTGCTCGCTAACAGCACTTGCCCCTACAGTCTGTTAAAAGGTTATACGGGGGATCTTTGTCTTTGTGTGTGTACGTGCGTGATGGAGCGTGTGTGTGTGTGTTCATGAGTTTGTGTTTGTGTGTGTGTGCGTGGGAGTGTGCGCGTGCACATGCGTGAGAGGGTGTACGTGCGTGATGGAGTGTGCGTGTTCATGAGTTTGTGTGCGTGTGTGTATGTAGGTGTGTGAGAGGGTGTACATGCGTGATGGAGCGTGTGTGTGTTCATGAGTTTGTGTGTGTGCGTGTGTGTGGGAGTGTGCTTGTGCACATGCGTGAGAAGGTGTACGTGCGTGATGGAGTGTGTGTGTGTGTGCTCATGAGTTTGTGTATGTGTGCGTGTGTGTGGGAGTGTGCGTGTGTACATGCGTGAGAGGGTGTACGTGCGTGATGGAGTGTGTGTGCTCATGAGTTTGTGTATGTGTGCGTGTGTGTGGGAGTGTGCGTGTGCACATGCGTGAGAGGGTGTACGTGCGTGATGGAGTGTGTGTGTGCTCATGAGTTTGTGTATGTGTGCGTGTGTGTGGGAGTGTGCGTGTGCACATGCGTGAGAGGGTGTACGTGCGTGATGGAGTGTGTGTGTGTGCGTGTGTGTGCGTGTGTGTTCATGCGTGCGCGTGCGTGCTGGCACGCCACTCCAAGCCACGCTTGGCCGCATGCCCAGACCCGCAGTCCGCTCACACCGCCCCACTCCTCCCCCTCCTCCTCCACCTCCCTCTCTCCCCCCCGCTCTCTCCTCCCTCTCCCCTTGCCTCTCGTCCCTCTCCCCTTGCCTCTCCCTCCCCTCTCCTCTCTCTCTTCTCCCGTCCCCAGTTGTCTCGAGGCTCCGCGTGCAATTGCGGGGAAGGGAAGGCGCGCGGCTGTCTTGAGAGAGATCACTCATCTCAGCCTCCAACATCTCCCCTCTTCCCGTGTGTGTGCGCGTGCGTGTGTGTGTGCGCGTGTGGGGTGCGTGAGTGCCGTGGGTCTCCGTGTCAGCCCAGACTGCCTCCGCCCCCGTCTGTGTGCGCGTGTTTGTAGGAGGGGAGTGCGTGCGTGCGTGCGAAGCTCATAGCAGCAGCGGTGGCGACGGAGGTAGCTACCCGTTCAGAGTGTTGTCGTTGTTATTGTTGTTGTTCCTGTTTTTGTTGTTGTTGTTGTTCCAAAGCTCACTTGGATAGACATACTTTGCTGGCCTTTATGGAGCGGTGCGAGAGATCTTTTAAGGCTGTGATGAAACTGGGTTCTTTGTGAGTGTGGTCCGTCCGTCCGTATATACGTGCGTGTGTGTGCGTATACACTTGCACACACACACTTGTGTGTGTGCGTATACACTCGCACGCACGCACACGTACCCACGTGTACACTTGCACACGCACGCACGTGTGTGCGTTGTTTCTTTCCTGGCACGCGCTGTGCCCATCCATCGATGGAGTGCCACGTGAAAAAGACCAAAGACACGACGACTGGTGAGTTTCAAAGCACACACACACACCACATCACATCCCACGCTCGCAATCTGTCACAATGCCGTGTGTGTATACTCACAACGGGGGAGACAAAGGCGGTCGAGCGTGATGCTGGCCACCAAACCAACCTCATGTACCCCGCTGGTCTTCACATGTGCAATGCTCGCTCACAGCACTTGCCCCGAAAGTATGTCAATAAGACTACATATGATAGGGGGGAGGGGGGCGAATGATTAATCTTTGTGTTCAAGCCACGTTGTTGGCACACTAAGACAAGCAGCAGCGGCTGGACCTTCTTTGCTGCTGGAGGCGTTCGCCGATGTCGACGGAGGTTGTTTTTGTGTGTGTTTCTGTCCCGGATCTCGTCTGGTTCGCGATGTTGATGATTCACATCGCGACCGTGTGTTCGTGCCGTGTAAGGGGGCCCCGTGGCGTGACAGGGATGCGAATGTAATGGATGATGAGCGCGTGTGTGTGTACGCTGCTTTTTTTGTTTGTTTATTATGATGGCCGCATCATCAAAGGCAGAGAGATCATCCCCCTCCGTTGTAGCCTTCAGACTGTTGGGGCGAGTGTTGTTAGCGGGCAGCACCTATGAAGGTCGGCCACGACCCGGCCGCCTTTGTCTTCCCCGGTGGCGGAAGTTTACACGCCGCGCCAGGTACTCAGTTCAGGCTGAGTCGATCTAGGGGAGGTCCAGGACCGGTTCAGATAATATCATCGCCACTGGTGTTGGCCGTGAGCGTGAATCGAATTCGGGGAAGCGCAGTGCGCAGAACCGCTACGCTACCGCTCCCCCGCTTTTGATGGGCACGGCATCAAAGGCAAAGATCCCCCGTGTAGCCTCAACGGACTGCCGGGGCAAGTGCTGTTACCGAGCACCTACGATGGTCGCAAGCATCTCACACACAACGCACACGGAGCGTTCCACTTACACAGGGCCCTCTGTGTACATGCCACAGTCATTTGTGAATCCGACCCCTGGATTAAAACCTCTTCACCTCCGTCTGAAGGTTATCGGTTATGGGGGGGGGGGGGGTTGTTTGACCATACTTCACCACACTGGTCAGTGTGGCGTGATGAAGTGGGGTGGAAAGTATAGAGGGAGGGCCAAGGCCGGTTCAAATACTCGCCACTCACGCATGTCAGACGGAGGCAGTGTAGAGAACTCAGGTCGTAAGGTTCATAGTGCAGTGCGCTAACCACTGCGCCACCGCTCCCCACAACATTGCCTTTATTGCATGACTGTGTTTTATTAAGATTATGAATGACGATTAACCTAGTCTAACCTATATACGGTCTTAAAGTGAGTTGTAAACTCCACGTCACATTATTATATCAGGCATCACATGGAGGCAATGCAAATCATGAAGCGCTTAGAAGCACCGGGTGGAAATTCCACATTGCTATGGCAGGGGGCAAGTATTTCCACAAGACAACTGCCGTTATCTGACAGCCCTGCTTGTATTGACTGTTCGACCGAGTTGTACACTGTAACGTACACAGTATTACTGTACGTATACAGTACCAGTAGCCGGAAGCAGACTTTGCCCGTTTTCTATCGGCTTTAGCGTCACACTTCACGGGAGGCGAATTACTCGGTCCACTGATCATGGGGTTCTTCATTGCAAGGCCCGCGGGCCACTGACGGCCCCCTGGTGGCCTTTAGTGGGGCCCTCAACAATAAACAAAATGTGAAAACAACCCCCATCATCATCATCGTGCTGCTGTCAAACCCCCATGGTTTTAAATGTGTGGCGGCCCCTCACACCGATGATGTCTTATCGGCGAAAATGCCCCCCCCCCCCGAATATGAGTTAAGAGCACTGGTCTACAGAATCACCTGGAACCCATAGACTCACCTGGTCTACAGTGAAGATGAGTGAAGAACACTGGTCTACAGACTCACCTGGGGCCCATAGACTCACCTGGTCTACAGTGAAGATGAGTGAAGAGCACTGGTCTACAGACTCACCTGGGGCCCAGAGACTCACCTGGTCTACAGTGAAGATGAATGAAGAACACTGGTCTACAGACTCACCTGGGGCCCATAGACTCACCTGGTCTACAGTGAAGATGAGTGGAGAACACTGGTCTACAGTGAAGATGAGTGAAGAACACTGCTCTACAGACTCACCTGGGGCCCATAGACTCACCTGGTCTACAGTGAAGATGAGTGAAGAACACTGGTGTACAGACTAACCTGGGGCCCATAGACTCACCTGGTCTACAGTAAAGATGAGTGAAGAGCACTGGTCTACAGACTCACCTGGGGCCCATAGACTCACCTGGTCTACAGTGAAGATGAGTGAAGAACACTGGTCTACAGACTCACCTGGGGCCCATAGACTCACCTGGTCTACAGTGAAGATGAGTGGAGAACACTGGTCTACAGTGAAGATGAGTGAAGAACACTGCTCTACAGACTCACCTGGGGCCCATAGACTCACCTGGTCTACAGTGAAGATGAGTGAAGAACACTGGTGTACAGAATAACCTGGGGCCCATAGACTCACCTGGTCTACAGTGAAGATGAGTGAAGAGCACTGGTCTACAGACTCACCTGGGGCCCATAGACTCACCTGGTCTACAGTGAAGATGAGTGAAGAACACTGGTCTACAGACTCACCTGGGGCCCATAGACTCACCTGGTCTACAGTGAAGATGTAAGAACACTGGTCTGTCTATACGATGTTGCAAGTCTTTATCGCCAGACTGAAAGCAATGGAGAACCGTGTAGGCTTGACCCAGCTGCTCTCCGAGTGAAAACGAAGCAACAAGCCCAAATTGAACCATCGTTGATTTTCAGATTTCCCCCAGTTATGTCCACACGGCGCTCGGAATCTGGCCAACTGAGTTCGATTCCTGGCCAAGGCTAAAATCAGCGGTGAGTGATACCTGAACCGGTCATGCCACCCACCGCGTATAAAAAGTGGACTTATAAATCATGACCGTCACCGTCATGCATACGCCTTTGGCGACATTTGTGCCAAGTTTCAGCTTTATAGCCCTTCAAGAACCATAATTGGAATTGCCATTAGTCGGTCGCGGTCGTCTGTGATGGACGTGCCATGCTAAGTCAATCGAGCTTCTTGTTGTTGTTGAGATCGGGATAATGAAACCCATTGCATTGCCCATCATAGAGGTGTTTTCGTGTGGTTAGTTCGCATACATCTATAAATGTGTCGTTAAAACCCGCCACCACCCGACACAGCCAACTAGTAAGGGTTGTCACGTAAACAGAACGTGGCCAATTCGTCACGAGCACAGCACACCGGCGTGTTGGAGAGCCATTGCATTGCGTTAACACATCACGATGGCGGGTGACCGTCGGACACCACGGGATATTGACTCACGTTAATTGGCTCAGAGGGCTCATTCGTTCGCGTGACCTGCATGAATGTCGCGGGTTCATGTCTCGTCTCTCCTTCAACACAGAAACGGCTCAAAAGGGGGAAATTGGCCATACATCCGAAGCAGCACCACCTCCTGAGATCACGCCTTGAGATTCAGCGATGGAAGCTTTCCTGCATGGGTTAACACAAAAAGCATCGCTTTTCTGTATCACAATCGCACATTTGCGGTGTTGATGGTACGTGTTTAAAGCAATGCATATGAGGCCTGTCCATGATAAATCACTTCGTTGCGCCGTGCAACCCAAACTATTGACCATATAGTCTTATGCGAACCCAGAGACATGAGTTCGACTCCCCCCCCCCAACAACAAGTGATATTTGAACCAATCCTGAGCCCCCCTCCTAGGTCAACTCGGCCTAAAATGAGTACGTGGAGCGGTGTGTAGACACCACCACTGGCAAGCCAAAGGCGGCTGGACGTAGTCCTGGCCACCCACCCCCTCGTGTGCCATGCTGGCCGACTAGGTGCTTGCTATCAGTGCTTGCCCTCAACACTCTGCTAAGGCTACACGGGGGGTCTTTGCGCATGATTGAACGCTTGAATGATGTGCGTTCGTTTGAGCACATCTGTGTGGCACAGTGGGGAGCACCTGGTGGTGCATCTGCCAGTCAACTCTATCACTTAAGCCATAGCACCTGGGCCTGTCCTGTGAACGCCTGCTCGCAGCCAGCTTCTCACACTTGGCTGAAAGTGCACCTAGCCTGGTACGAGCCCTGCGGTGACGTCACCGCCACTTCGTGTGCGAATAGCGGCTGCTGTTTTTACACCTTTGTTCGTGCACGTGTCTGTTGTTGTTGTGTGTGTATGTCAGTGTGTGAGCGAGAGCGTGCGTGTACGTGTGCGTGCGTGTGTATAGAAGTATTAATGTGTTATTCAGTTGAGTGTACGTGTGTGTTTATATACGTGTGCAAGTCTTTATTTATTGTGCTGAATGTGCATGTGTGTGTGCATGTGTGTGTGTGTGCGGTAGTGTGTATGTGTTTGAGAGTGGATGGTGTGAGGTGTGTGTGTGTGTATATATTGTGTGTGTGTGATTGTGCATGTGTGTCTTTCACGGGCAGAGTGCTACGCGAGGCGTTTGTGTGCACACGTGTGTGTGCGTGTGTTGGCTGAGTGCGTGTGTGAGGCTGTGTGCGTGTGTGAGGCTGTGTGTGTGTGTGTGAGGCTGTGTGTGTGTGTGAGGCTGAGTGAGTGTGTGAGGCTGTGTGCGTGTGTGAGGCTGTGTGTGTGTGTTGGCTGAGTGTGTGTGTGTGAGGCTGAGTGTGTGAGGCTGTGTGTGTGTGTGTGAGGCCGAGTGTGTGTGTGTGTGAGGCTGAGTGTGTGTGTGAGGCCGAGTGTGTGTGTGAGGCTGAGTGTGTGTGTGTGTGAGGCTGTGTGTGTGTGTGAGGCTGAGTGAGTGTGTGAGGCTGTGTGTGTGTGTTGGCTGAGTGTGTGTGTGTGAGGCTGAGTGTGTGAGGCTGTGTGTGTGTGTGAGGCCGAGTGTGTGTGTGTGAGGCTGAGTGTGTGTGTGTGAGGCCGAGTGTGTGTGTGAGGCTGAGTGTGTGTGTGAGGCTGAGTGAGTGTGTGAGGCTGTGTGCGTGTGTGAGGCTGTGTGTGTGTGTTGGCTGAGTGTGTGTGTGTGAGGCTGAGTGTGTGAGGCTGTGTGTGTGTGTGTGAGGCCGAGTGTGTGTGTGTGTGATGCTGAGTGTGTGTGTGAGGCCGAGTGTGTGTGTGAGGCTGAGTGTGTGTGTGTGTGAGGCTGTGTGTGTGTGTGTGAGGCTGAGTGAGTGTGTGAGGCTGTGTGTGTGAGGCCGAGTGTGTGTGTGTGAGGCTGAGTGTGTGTGCATGTGTTGGCTGAGTGCGTGTGTATGAGGCTGTGTGTGTGTGTGCGTGAGGCTGTGTGTGTGTGAGGCCGAGTGTGTGTGTGTGAGGCTGAGTGTGTGTGTGTGAGGATGTGTATGTGTGTGAGGCTGAGTGTGTGTGTGTGAGGCTGTGTGTGTGTGTGTGAGGCTGTGTGTGTGTGTGTGAGGCTGAGTGAGTGTGTTAGGCTGTGTGTGTGTGTGTGAGGCCGAGTGTGTGTGTGTGCGGCTGAGTGTGTGTGCGTGTGTTGGCTGAGTGCGTGTGTATGAGGCTGTGTGTGTGTGTGCGTGAGGATGTGTGTGAGGCCGAGTGTGTGTGTGTGAGGCTGAGTGTGTGTGAGGATGTGTATGTGTGTGAGGCTGAGTGTGTGTGTTTGTGGCTGTGTGTGTGTGAGGCTATGTGTGTGTGAGGCTGAGTGTGTGTGTGTGAGGCTGAGTGTGTGTGAGGCTGAGTGTGTGTGTGTGAGGCTGTGTGTTTGTGAGGCTGAGTGAGTGTGTGAGGCTGAGTGAGTGTGTGAGGCTGTGTGTGTGTGTGTGGCCGAGTGTGTGTGTGTGAGGCTGAGTGTGTGTGCGTGTGTTGGCTGAGTGCGTGTGTATGAGGCTGTGTGTGTGTGTGCGTGAGGCTGTGTGTGTGTGAGGCCGAGTGTGTGTGTGTGAGGCTGAGTGTGTGTGTGAGGATGTGTATGTGTGTGAGGCTGAGTGTGTGTGTGTGTGGCTGTGTGTGTGTGAGGCTGTGTGTGTGTGAGGCTGAGTGTGTGTGTGTGAGGCTGAGTGTGTGTGAGGCTGAGTGTGTGTGTGTGAGGCTGTGTGTGTGAGGCTGTGTGTGTGTGTGTGAGGCTGATTGTGTGTGTGTGAGGCTGTGTGTTTGTGAGGCTGAGTGAGTGTGTGAGGCTGAGTGTGTTGTGTGAGGCTGTGTGTGTGTGAGGCTGTGTGTGTGTGTGAGGCTGAGTGTGTGTGTGTGAGGCTGTGTGTGTGTGTGAGGCTGAGTGTGTGTGCGAGGCTAAGTGTGTGTGTGTGAGGCTGAGTGAGTGTGTGAGGCTGAGTGAGTGTGTGAGGCTGAGTGTGTGAGGCTGTGTGTGTGTGTGATGCTGTGTGTGTGAGGCTGAGTGTGTGTGTGAGGCTGAGTGAGTGTGTGAGGCTGAGTGAGTGTGTGAGGCTGAGTGTGTGTGCGAGGCTAAGTGTGTATGAGTGAGGCTGAGTGAGTGTGTGAGGCTGAGTGTGTGTGTGTGAGGCTGAGTGAGTGTGTGAGGCTGAGTGAGTGTGTGAGGCTGAGTGAGTGTGTGAGGCTGAGTGTGTGAGGCTGAGTGTATGAGTGAGGCTGAGTGTGTGTGTGTGAGGCTGAGTGAGTGTGTGAGGCTGAGTGAGTGTGTGAGGCTGGGTGAGTGTGTGAGGCTGAGTGTGTGAGGCTGAGTGTATGAGTGAGGCTGTGTGTGTATGAGTGAGGCTGAGTGTGTGTGTGTGAGGCTGAGTGAGTGTGTGTGCGAGGCTAAGTGTGTATGAGTGAGGCTGAGTGAGTGTGTGATGCTGAGTGTGTGTGCGAGGCTAAGTGTGTGTGAGTGAGGCTGAGTGTGTGTGTGTTAGGCTGAGTGAGTGTGTGTGCGAGGCTAAGTGTGTATGAGTGAGGCTGAGTGTGTGTGTGATGCTGAGTGTGTGTGCGAGGCTAAGTGTGTGTGAGTGAGGCTGAGTGTGTGTGTGTGAGGCTGAGTGTGTGTGTGAGGCTGAGTGAGTGTGTGAGGCTGAGTGAGTGTGTGAGGCTGAGTGTGTGAGGCTGAGTGAGTGTGTGAGGCTGAGTGAGTGTGTGAGGCTGAGTGTGTGTGCGAGGCTAAGTGTGTATGAGTGAGGCTGAGTGAGTGTGTGAGGCTGAGTGTGTGAGGCTGAGTGAGTGTGTGAGGCTGAGTGTGTGTGTGTGAGGCTGAGTGAGTGTGTGAGGCTGAGTGAGTGTGTGAGGCTGAGTGAGTGTGTGAGGCTGAGTGTGTGTGCGAGGCTAAGTGTGTATGAGTGAGGCTGAGTGTGTGTGTGAGGCTGAGTGAGTGTGTGAGGCTGAGTGAGTGTATGAGTGAGGCTGAGTGTGTGTGCGAGGCTAAGTGTGTATGAGTGAGGCTGAGTGTGTGTGTGTGAGGCTGAGTGAGTGTGTGTGCGAGGCTAAGTGTGTATGAGTGAGGCTGAGTGTGTGTGAGGCTGAGTGTGTGTGCGAGGCTAAGTGTGTATGAGTGAGGCTGAGTGTATGAGTGAGGCTGTGTGTGTATGAGTGAGGCTGAGTGTGTGTGTGTGAGGCTGAGTGAGTGTGTGTGCGAGGCTAAGTGTGTATGAGTGAGGCTGAGTGTGTGTGTGAGGCTGAGTGTGTGTGTGAGGCTGAGTGAGTGTGTGTGAGGCTGAGTGTGTGTGTGAGGCTGAGTGAGTGTGTGAGGCTGAGTGAGTGTATGAGTGAGGCTGAGTGTGTGTGCGAGGCTAAGTGTGTGTGAGTGAGGCTGAGTGTGTGTGTGAGGCTGTGTGTGTGTATGAGTGAGGCTGAGTGAGTGTGTGTGTGAGGCTAAGTGTGTATGAGTGAGGCTGAGTGTGTGTGTGTGAGGCTGAGTGAGTGTGTGTGCGAGGCTAAGTGTGTGTGAGTGAGGCTGAGTGTGTGTGTGTGAGGCTGAGTGAGTGTGTGAGGCTGAGTGTGTGTGCGAGGCTAAGTGTGTATGAGTGAGGCTGAGTGAGTGTGTGAGGCTGAGTGTGTGTGTGTGAGGCTGAGTGAGTGTGCGAGGCTAAGTGTGTATGAGTGAGGCTGAGTGAGTGTGTGAGGCTAAGTGTGTATGAGTGAGGCTGAGTGAGTGAGTGTGTGAGGCTAAGTGTGTATGAGTGAGGCTGAGTGAGTGTGTGTGGTAATGGTGTGGGGGTGGGTACGAACCCGGCGACCCGAGTTCTATTTCCGCTCACGGCCAACACCATCAGTGACAATTAATCTGAACCAGTCATGGGCTTCCCCTAGGTCGACTCAGCCTCAAACGGGTACCTGGATGCAGCATGTACACATCGCCACTAGGGAGACAAAGGCGGCCGGGCGTGGTGCTGGCCACCCACTCCCTTCGTGTGCCGTTCCGGCCTTCATAGGTGCTCGCCAAGAACACTTGCCTCAATAGTTTGTGAAGGCTACCCGCTTTGTCTTTGTGTGTGGTAATGGTGTGTGCCTGTGCGTTCTGCGAGGTAAGGCGCTGTGTGTCCCACGTGTTGATTGTGTGCGTGTGTGTTGGGGTGCCGATGTTGTGTCCCCTAAAGTGGACTCAGCCTAAAAGTAGTACCTTTCTAGCTCATAACAAGTACTCATTGCAAGCACATTGCTGGGATTGTGGTTGGTATGATTGCAACATTTTATTTTAATCTTTGCAGCAATGCGGTTTGCAGAGCGAAAGCATCCACAAGTAAACACATTCACGTGCGCCTGTGTGTGTGTGCTATATATGTATCCACTGCTGGATGAGGAACTCCCCATGCTGTCCGTGTTATGGGAGTATTTGACCATACTTCACCACGCTGGTCATTACGGGTTGGTGAAGGCAGGCAGCATAGCAGTGGGAGCGCAGAGAATGCAGTGCTTTGCAGCAATTGATTTGGCCGTACTGCCCTCTGCTGCCCAACAAGTAGCCTCCAGTGACTATAACAGATAATTATATATAATGTATGCACGGTGGTCGCCCATCCAAGGACTTTCCTGGCCCAAGCCCTGCTTAGCCTCCGAGATCCGACCACAGAACCCGCAGGGGCGAGTTCTTATCTCCCTCGGCTGGTTTGCAGGAGGTCGTGGGTTTGATCCCGACCATGACTCCTGTATATGTGGAGTTTCCGTGCTCTCCCCGTGGTCGCGTGGATTTTTCTCCGGGTTCTTTTGTTTTTCCCTCCACAATTTAGAAGCAACGTGCGTTTAGAGTATTTGTCTGCTCAAGAATCCCCACGTGGTGAGCCACTTTGTTGAGCTATCATTTGTGGCCAGGTCGTTTCTGAAAACCAGCCATGCAGCTCAGTGAGCCTCAACTGGTAAATTAAAAATAGTTTTCGTTTTTTTAGTTGAGACGCATTCCGGATGATTTTCTCATAGGCCATCAACACGTACAGCCCCACTGCACACTAAATGTCTCAAAAGTTGGACCCTGCTGAAAAGAGACTTTTGAGACTCAGGTTTCATGGATGGATAATCATACCAATAATAATGTAATGCCCTTTGTCAATCCACCATTCGATAAAGGGCCCCCTACATCGCGTTGATTATATGGGGGTTGTTTGACCATTGGACCGGTTCAAAAGTCACTTGCCACAGATGTTACGCGTGGGTGGGAATTGAACCCAGGGTGCTTGGCCTCATAGCGCCAGTGCGTTAACGGCTGCGCCAACACTCTTACAAATGCCATACGGTGCTGTGGTGATAAATGACACGCGCGTTATAATGCAATGTGAACACGTTTTTAATTCACGCGTAAAAAAATATTGGTCTTGTCCGATAGCATGCCAACGATTTTCTGTTGTCGCTTGAACCAAATGGTGAAATTCAAAGCAGTTAACTTTTATTTCACGTAGCTTTCCAAATCGCGGGGGATTATTTAATCCTTTAAACAGTTTGCTGTGAGCGTTGTCATGCAGAAAAGCAAATCCCCACCACCACTTAAGTGACTTTATTTATTTGGAGATAACGACGATGTTGCTGATTGATGTCTTCAGTCGTTATCTCTGTACATCTCCGTGTCTGTGATCACGTTTGCCTGCCTCCAAACATCGCGTGATTTTACTGCTACCGTTGTAACGTGCTCACGATGACCACCGCGACGTTTCCACACATCATAATTGTGAGCAGCGTGTTAGAGAGGAAAATTTTCTTGAGATCATGTAGTTGTGAATTATGTAGTTGTGGATTATGTAGTTGAAGATTTGTGCAGTTGTGAGATAATTTAGATGTAGATTATGTAGTTAAATTATCTAGTTGTGAGATTATGTATTGTAGATTATGTAGTTGAAGATTTGTGCAGTTGTGAGATAATTTAGTTGTAGATTATGTAGTTAAATTATCTAGTTGTGAGATTATGTATTGTAGATTATGTAGTTGAAGATTTGTGCAGTTGTGAGATAATTTAGTTGTAGATTATGTAGTTAAATTAAAAAGTTGTGAGACTATGTAGTTGTAGATTGTGTAGTTGTGAGATGATGTTGTAGTGAGATTGTGTAGTTGTGAGATTATGTAGTAGTGAGATTAGGCAGTTGTAGAGGACACGCTGATATTTTGACCCATTTTAACGTAACCAACACATCACGTATTCATCACAAACACGATGGCGCTATCTCTGAATGATCCACTCACCCCACCCATTCAAGTGTCTGGATTACAAGAATATGATTACGCAATACCTGGCCGTGCTGTTTGTTATTTGTATTATTGGCGGCGCCGCTGCAAAGGAACCCTCCTCGGGTGACGGTTGTCGTAAATGGCGATTGCCATCGTGCCCATGCTTACACGGACCAGAAAGCGTGAAATTAAATGATGTATGGCCTCCAGTTTTGGTTTTATAAACCAGTTCCACGTTGAATTTCGGTGGCCGTGCGCGTCACCGTCCGCTCGTGGTGTGCCTGTGCCGACTTCGCTTGGACAGCGGCCCACGTTGCCTCGGCCCAAAAGCGAGCAGCACTTAGGGTGCGTGGTAGGGCTGAACGATTAATCGATTTCAAATCGAAATCGCAATTTAAAACAATGCGATGAGCAGATCGCAAAGGCTGCGATTTTTCGCGATTTGAAAAGTCCTATTACTTTCTTTTTGGAATTGTTTCATCTTTTATTATTATAACTTTACTTATTTAACTTAACAGTTGTTCTATGTTTGATTGTTTAATAAAGACACGTTTGAAGAAATTCATATATTTTAAAGTTCTCATCCTTGCATTAGAATATATAGAGCAGTTCCTGCTTTGATGGCATCGTGTGGTAATGCTCCATCACGTGTTTTAAATATATGACACAGTGAATATTGAACCGAAGCTTGACTTTAAAAAATGTAATCGCAAATCACATCGCAATATCTGTCAGAAATATCACAATTAGATATTTTCCCCAAATCATTCATCCCTAGTGCGTGGGCGATGCACGTGGGTGCGCGGGCGACAGAGGTGAAGGAGTGAGCGACGTCACCCAAGCCGCATTGTCCACTCGGCCTTAATGGGCGCTGACCAACGGCACTGACCGGTCTAAGTGCTGTTCTTTGCTATAACGCATGGCCTATTGTACTGTATATGGGGACGTGTGTGTGGGTGTGCGTGCGTGCCACTTACGCCATCACGTTCTATCGTGTGGGGGGAGTGGTGGTGTAGCTGCGCTACGAACCCGCCCACCCTGGTTCGATTCCTGGTTATGGCCACCACCAGTAACGATTATCTGAACCGGTCCTGGGCCTCCCCTAGGTCGACTCATCCTCAAATGAGTACCTGGTGCGGTGTGTTAACATCGCCACTCGGGAGACAAAGGTGGCCGGACGTGGTGCTGGCCACCCACCCCCTGGTATGCCGGGCCAGCCGTCATAGGTGCTCGCTAACAGTGCTTGCCCCAGCAGTCAGTTAAGGCTATATGGGAGATCTTTGTCACTTGTATTGTGTGGGGAGCGGTGGTGCAGTGGTTGGCGCACGGTGCCCTGGTGAGCTTGGGTTCGATTCCCGGCCATGGCAAATATCAGTGGGGAGGAATGTAAAAATTTGTCTGGGCCCTCCCCTAAGCAGACTCGGCATTAAATACGTACCTGTTAAGGTGCGTAATCCTCAGCACTAGAAGACAAAGGCTGTGGTGCTGGTCACACACAACCTTTGTGCACTGCACCCGCCCTAACAGGAATCTAAAGCCAGTACAGTTCTGAGCAGGGGGGCACGGCCGGTGCGAGGAAAGCGGCAGGGGAGTGGATATTCGTCGTCTGTGCGCGCAGCATTGTGCAAGGTTGTGTTTATTGCGCGTGCTTACTCATCGCGCGCGCGTGTGTGTTCCACCCACGTGGATCTGCGTGCGTGCAAGCAGGCCCCCCCACGGTGACCGCCAGCCCTGGGGAAGGAGCCACTTACGCCATCACGTGCGGGGAATGGAACGCGCGGCTCATCTGGTGCAAGTTCGTGTGTCCCGGCATCAACGTGAAATGCGTTCAGGCGAGTACGCGTGTGCGTGCGCTCGTGCGTGCGTGCGTGCGCGGTGCAACGGTGACGCAATTGCCCATGCGCTGCCTTTGCAATCCCGGCCACCTGGGTCTGATTCCTGGCCATGGATTTAGGAGTGTGTGTGTCTGTTGCTCGAGTGAATATGTGTGTATGTATTCAACCGGTGTGGATATGTTGTGGGGAGTGGTCGTGTAGCGGTTAGCGTGCTGCGCTACTAACCCGGTGGACCTGAGTTCGGTCATGGGCCTCCCCTAGGTCGACTCTGCCTCAAATGAGTACCCAGTGCGGTGTGTAAACATCGTCACTGGGGAGACAAAGGTGGCCAGACGTGGTGCTGCCCACTCGACCCCACCAAGCGTTGATAGGCTATCGCTAACAGCACTTACCCCGACGGCATACAAGAGAAGGGGATATCTATCCTTGTGTGTGCCTGTGTAGGCATATATGGTTGGGAAATTAGTGACATGGTAGAACTACCAATCAGCTGCGTTCAATTCCTAGCTCCTCACCTGTTTTGCCGGTGAAACTTGTTATCTAAACCTGGCGTTTGGGTCTCCCCCAAAGTTGATGCAGCCTTGAAGTAAGCACACGGCACACGGCACAGCGTTGTCAACAGCGGACGTGCGGAGACAAAAGGTGGCGGTTCCGGTGGGCAGCGGGACTGGGTGTGCGTCACAGCAGTGCTCCGACAATGCAATTGCATTCATGCGTTTTGCCAGGTACAACCCACTGAGCTACGGCGCACTTTTCCAGAAGCAACATGGCCACAAATGATATCTCCAACGAAATCGCTCATCACGTGGAAATGTATCGCGGCCAAATGCTCTAAACGGATGTTTATAAATGTGGAGGGAAAAACTGGAGGACCCAGAGAAGAATCCGCACAACCAAGTGGAGAACATGCAAACTCCAAATATACAGGCATCGCCAGGGTTTAGGGCTCAAACTCACGACCTCCTGCATACCAAGCGAGGGTGTTAACATCTCGCTACTGCCCCAATTCATACGTCTGGAAGGCGAACCCTCTGTGTGTTTGTCTCTGTGAACGAGCGTCAATGTACGCTTGTGGAAGAGGAAGGAGCGCCGGATGGTGCTGGGCTGGAGAAACCCATTGAAGTGACTGCAAGAGTCATTGTGTCGTGGGTTGTCACCTGTCCTGCTTGTTTCCCAGGCTCGTCCCACTTGTTGAAGTTGCCGTGCAGGGAAGTCTGTAAGCCTTACCGGGATTTTTTTGCATCAGTTGCATAATAATAATGATACGACACTCAAGACCAGACAGTGCATTTATATGTAGTTTTCTCCTCTTTCGGAATTGTGAGATATTCTTTTTCTCATTATATGTCCTGGATTTATTTAGCTCAGAGGTAGCAGCAGCCCTACACCTGAATCTCAAAGCAGGAGAATTCTAAGCAACGGATATTTTCTGGTGCACGGAGAGTGGCAGGAATTTGGAAAAAAAAATACCATCGCCATTGTTGCTGTATTATTGCAGTATTCCCTCGTTATTCACGAGGGATATGTCCCTGAGATGCTCATCATTTGTAATGAATTACCTTAAATAAATACATGAATAAATAATGCATCTCATCACTTTCTCTCTTATCACTTTATCTCATCACTTTCTTCTCGCATGTCTTGATCTGCATTACTTTCTCGCATCCCATTCTCTCTCATCACTTTATCTCGACACATTCTACTGCGTTTCTCTCTTTCTCTCTCGGTGCAGTCGTCGTGCAGAGTTCCAGATGCGATCCGCAGATAGGCCAAAATCGCGAATAGCAAGTTCGTGGATAACGAGGGAATACGGCACTCCGCGTGTTTACCTTGGAAAACCTCGGTGAGTCGCAGGCCTCTTTTCCAGGAGGGCCCTGCGCAGAATTTGCAGTAGGGGGGGGGGGGAGAGGGTGGTGATGTTGCCGTGCGTAACCCCATTTGAGTAATCCGTACGAATATTTTCAACAATACCACATGTCCTTCTGGAAGTGGGATACGTAAAAAATATACTTATATTTTTTAAATATGCTTATATTTTTTACGCGGAGAGACGACTTTTCCACTTTTCGAAGGAGACGCATCTGCTGGACTCTTTTGTCAACCTCATCACAGCATCGCCAGGCCGATGGGCACATCTCCTTCACCAAAGGGAAATTAAAGACAAGTCCCGGTAGTGTGATCGTGGCCACGCAACTCAAGCTACTGACCATGTAGTCAACCCATAGAGATACACAGAGAGACGGTGAGACACGTGAAGATGCATTAAAGACAAGTGAGAGTGCGATTGTGCCCTTGCCACCCAAACTATAGTAAAACCACCGCAGTCGGCGCTTCTTGAAATGGAGGAGGAGTAGAAAAACTCCACAAACTTTTTCCTGAAGTCCTCTCGTCGGTGTTTGGCAGACCTCGGACCTTCAATGCCTTCTTGCACAAAAAATGGAACTCACGACCCGAATTAGAATGTTGTGCTATGTAGACACGATCCAGCGGAAGCTCTTAATTGACATGAGTGGCTAAATTTTAATAAAATGTGAACACTGAGTTAGGTAGCACTCATCCTGCGATGATTCGACATCCGTATGGATTATAGCATTTTCTCAGTTCAACCTCCTGATGCCCGAGTTAAGCATACATCAGCCCCTTGGCTGACACGGCAAACTTGAGCGCATATCTTAGAGTTACATTTCCTAGTCCGTATGAGAATAAGGCGATTCGCTGGATAATAAAACCTATCACACTTAAGCATGGGTTCCGTCATTCGTAAACAATGCGTGGAACAAGAGCATGAACAATCTTCATCTGTTCACACGTGTGCATATGGTCTGTTGTATGTATTACAGTGTGTGCGTGTGTGTGTGGTGGGGTAGCTCACGGCCAACACCAGTGACGATTATCTGAACCGGTCCTGGGCCTCCCCTAGGTCGACTCAGCCTCAAATGAGTACCTGGTGCGGTGTGTAAACATCGCCACTTGGGAGACAAAGGCGGCCGGGCGTGGTACCGGCCACCCTCCCCCTCGTGTGCCGTGCCAGCCTTCAAATGTGCTCACTAACAGCACTTGCTCAAATAGTCTGTTCAGGCTATATGGGGAATCTTTGTCTCTGTGGTGTGCGAGGTGACTAATCATATATCGATTCATGGATTTACCAATTAAAACAGGTAATCGAATAATTAGCAATGCATGCAAATGATGTGTAAGTTGGTATGCAAATTCCAAGCTTACGGTACATTTTGCAGCAAATGAAACTGTGCACGTAAGACAATGAGGCAGGAAACAATGCTAATGAAACAATGCAAATGAAACAATGCAAATGAAACAATGCAAATGAAACAATACAAATGAAACAATGCAAATGAAACAATACAAATGAAACAATGCAAATGAAACAATGCAAATGAAACAATACAAATGAAACAATGCAAATGAAACATTACAAATGAAACAATGCAAATGAAACCATGCAAATGAAACAATACAAATTAAACAATGCAAATTAAACAATACAAATTAAACAATGCAAATGAAACAATGCAAATGAAACAATGCAAATGATCAATACAAATGAAACAATGGAAATGAAACAATACAAATGAAACAATGCAAATGAAACAATGCAAATGCAACAATGCAAATGAAACAATACAAATGAAACAATACAAATGAGATTTGAAAGAATGAGACGACGAAATATTAAATTATTTAACCTTGACCCGGCTCACTGGGTGGCGGCAATTGGTCAGGTGGGGCCCCAGTGTTTGATTTGTCTCGCACGGCCGCATCTGCGCTATCTTCTATCTATATATAAAAGGGACATTTGTGAATGTGTGTCTGTTCGAAATGTTTAGCGTACTTCCCGACATGCAACAAACTTGAAATTTGCCACGTGGGTACTTTCCAGACTGTACACCATGCAAAAATTATAAAAAATAGACTTTTGTATTTTTTTGGGGGGTGCGCAATAATGGATATATTTTGCACGGCAAGTGAGCGGTGACGTCACATCTGTGATGTCACCCGCATGCGGCAGCGTCACGCAGTGTGCCTGCTGACGTCACGCATCCTCCCCCAACCCTCCGCCGTGTATTAATCCAAGACAAGAATCCAAGTCTCGGGTGAAGCCGGGTAGTAAAGCTCACATCATTACGTAGCCTTCTATTCTTTTACACTGCTGTTGAACACATATTTCACGGTGGTTGTCAAGGGGGCCCCAACTCGTAGCTTTGGTCACCAGGGAGTGGTGGGTGGGGGGGGGCAAGGTACCCCCCCCCCCTGTCCCCACGTGCGTTACGCTACTGCCTGAACCAGAATCGTGGTGGTGTTGGGGGGGGGGGATTTTGGTCAAGCACGTGATCCCAGTCACCTGCGTTTGCTTCCCAGCCACAAGCAATAATTATAGCCTGCGCCTGGCCCGAGCCTCACCTAGGTTGACTCAGCCTCAAATGAGTACCTGGTGCTGCAATGGGGAACTGAAGACGTCCTGAGCGTGCGTGGTGTCGGCCTCTAAACCACTGTGCCATCCTTAATAGGCGCTCGCTAACGTGCGCGTGCACGCGCTGGTGTTTCTAGAGTACTTGTTGTACAGCATGTCGAGGCCAATACTGCTGCGAAATGCATTGAGAACTGGCTGACCTGGGGCTCCTCCTAGTGGAAATCCCACTCACCCATAGCGCTGCATTCTGAACACCCCAGGGTGCACGCGTGGCTTTGAAAAAGGTCGCCCCTTTTGCACGGTTGGCGCGTTTATGAATAGTGGCTCCGTCAAGCTGCACAGTTCTCGAGTTTGAGGTCGCTGTGCGCTCAGCACGCACGTGCTCAGATCACGGTTGACTAGCGTCATGGCCCAAAGGCTCAAAACGCCAAGTAGCCAGCAACAAACAGCACTATCGAAGGCGCCATCGATGAAGAGCTACTGCAGTACGTTGCTTGGATACAGCAAAGGGAGGGAATTCCAAAGTGAGAGCTGTGAGAGGGAAAAAGCAGAGAGAAAACATATTTTGGCCTGTAGCGTGGCGAGTGGATGAGTCAGTGAGTGTGAGTGGGGAGCGGTAGTGTAGTGGTTAGCGCGCTGCGCTACAAACCCCGCCATTCGGGTTTGATTTCTACGCTCACGGCCAACACCAGGCACGATTATCTGAACTGGTCATGGACCTCACCTAGGTCAACTCAGCCTCAAACGAGTACATGGTGTGCCGTGCCGGACTTCATAGGTTATCGCTAACAGCACTTGCTCCAACAGTCTGTTGAAACAATATGGGGGATCTTTGTATTGAGTGAGTGGGTGAGTCAGTGAGTGTGTGAGTGAGTGTGTGAGTCAGTGTGTGAGTGAGTGTGTGAGTGAGTGTGTGAGTGAGTGTGTGAGTGAGTTTGAGTGAGTGAGTGGGTGAGTGAGTGAGTGTGTGAGTGGATGGATGGTTGAGTGTGTTGCTGTAACCCCCAGTGTGGATGACACGAAACAGTATGCTAGATCGAGTCCTCAATCAGGGTCGAGGAATCAATGAGTCAAGTTTTCATGGGAGCTGTAACCATAACAGCAGGGATAGTCGTGATACATTCCTTGTAAGCATGAGGATAAATGTCTCAATAACTCAGCAGATAATTTCAAAAGCATCTAGAACCAAGTTTTTTTTCTTCTTTTGCACAATTATATAATAACGCTCATACCATTAATCAATTGACATGCCATTCCAGCAGTAATCCCGTGTAATTGTGTGTGCGAGGAATTTAATATGAACATTCCCTGGCGACAGATTCACCTTCTGTGATAGCTCCCCCAGTGCTGTGGCTGTTTAACGCGCGGCATCAGCCGTCGAGTATTGTGCAAGCAGATAAACCCAGGCACAGAATACGCAAACAAATGCCCACAACCGTTTAACTATTCAAACGGCACGCGTGAAAATTTAAATTTTTTACGTTTTTATTTTTCGTCATTTGTTTACCTTTTCTATACTTTGCACTCCTATCGGGGTTTTTTTCTTACGCATCGTTTGTGGTTGTAACGTTGCGAGCCGCCCCCTACTGGACATCTGCGATAAAATAGCTTCGCAGCTCATCGGGTTTCTCCAGGACAGCTCAAGATTCAGAATTCGACTTCATTCAACAAAAAACGCCGTGAAAGTTGAGTCGGTGATGGCGGTGGCCAATATTTGTCCGATGGCTCCTGTGTCGTGCACTCACTCGTGTATTCTTTGGGTGGGTTTTGTTTTTGTTGTTGCTAAACGAGTAAAGGAGAAGGCACGCACAAAGTTCGACAAAGTTCCCCCGTATAGCCTTAACAGACTGTAGGGGCAAGTGCTGTTATCGACCACCTATGAAGGCCGGAACGGTACACGAGGGGGTGGGTGGCCAGCACCACGCCCGACCGCCTTTGCCTTCCCAGTGGCGATGTTTGCACACTGCACAAGGTACTCATTTGAGGCTGAGTCGACCTAGGGGAGGCCCGGGACCGGTTTAGATAATCGTCACTGGTGTTGGTCGTGAGTGGGAATCGAACCCGTGTCGCCGGGTTCATAGCGCAGCGCGCTAACCGCTGCACTACCGCACACACGCACACGCACGCACACGCACGCACGCACACGCACGCACACGCATGCACACGCACGCACACGCACGCACACGCACGCGTTGGGACGATGTAACGCTTCCCAACTTGCGATCGTCCTCTGAAGGATGAATTAGTCGAGTGGGAGTTGATGCGAAGCTGTCGGTGCAAAGCTTTTTTGCACGTTTTGGCGACTGCAACTCCGTGGTTCCCTTTGGAATCAATGTTTTTTTTCGTCTTCCAAGCTCCCGTGCAACCGTCTCGATATATTTCCTAAACAGATGATTTGGTGGTGATGCTGTGACTGCTGCTTGCGTTGGCAGCGGTCCACAAACACAAGGAACACACGTGTGTCAATTATTCTGCGGCCTTGAAAGGAAAAAAAGACTGGACATCTGTGAAAGCTTCTAGGAAATGGCCCTTCTTATTAGTTCATAAACAGAGAGGTGGAGTTGCAGAATGCACATTAAACCACGGGGTCTGATGAGAATCAAATAAAAAAAAGTCTCCTCATGAACAGTTATTCAATTTGCGTATGAATAGTTACCTGTTACAGTAGCTATTGAGTAACAGACAAAACCTTCAATGGTCACAATTGTATCACGAAATAAACTTAATTTGTATTAAAAGTAAAATTGTAAAGTATTGCTGGCACAGGGCATTATGCGCCAAGTTTCAAACGGGCATGTCTCTATTCGCAACGCAAATGTGTTCCTGAAAGTTTCATTCAAATCGGAATGCCTGTACGGTCCGTTAAGAAACGGACTGAAAACTGATGAATATATGCCTTCACTCTAGTTGGAAAAGCATAAAAATAATAGCTCACACCTAACACAATTTGATGGCCAGTGTGCATTGCATTTTAACAGATGGCGTTTTACTGGTAGGAACCTTCTGGTTACACCAGCCCACAGGGGATTATTGTGTCCGTCCATCCGTCGTGCATCCAAAAATGGGAGGGGTGGGGCTGGGTGGAGAGGGAAGGGTGCGGAGGGGCTGGGTGGGGAGGGTGGGGAGGGGCTGGGTGGGGATGGGAGGGTAAGGAGGGGCTGGGTGGGGAGGGTGGGGAGGGGTGGGGAGGGTGGGGAGGGGCTGGGTGGGGAGGATGGGGAGGGGCTGGGTGGGGAGGGTGGGGAGGGCTGGGTGGGGAGGGTGGGGCTGGGTGGGGGGTAGGAGGGGCTGGTCACCCCGTGGTGCCCTTATAAAACTCAACGTTTAACCTACTCACGCCGGCTTGTGCCCGCCCTCACAGTCGGCCATATTTGCGGAATACACCACGCCGCCGTTGACCCTGGCCATTGACTGAGCAATCCAACGTTCCTACCAGCTCCCTCCGCAGGAATGTGCTCCAATCGTTTATCACCCAATGAGCTGTTCATGCAGGGCAGCAGTGCAGAGGGTTGCCCGTGAATTGCTGTTTATATCAATCGGGTGAGCAGCGTGGTGCAGCCGTAAGGTTCATTCCTCACAACAAGAAGCCATTGGGTTCGACTCCTGATTTGGGCACCTTTCTGCGCGGAGTTTGTATGTTCTTCCCCTCTTAAACTATCAAACTATAAACTCTTTTTTAATTTAACCAGGTAAAGCCCACTGAGCTATACAGCTCTTTTTCAGAAGTGACCTGGCCACAAATGACAGGCCAACGAAGTGGCTTATCGCGTGGTAATTTATAGCAGCCAAATACTCTGAACGCACGTTGACTTTAAATGTGGAAGGAACAACCGGAGGACCACAATTCATCAACGTCGGGATCGAACCCACGGCCTCCTGTATACCAGGCGAGGTAGTTGACATCTTGAGACCTGCACGGGTCTGCAAATTACTCGATTTGGATTCCACACGGCAGCATCGTTGCCCTCCACTGTAAAAAAAACTTGGCCGGACTCGACTGATAAAAGAGGTTTGAGTCTTCTCTGAGGCAAACAAGCGTAATAAAACGAAAGTAATAATTGCATAAAATGCAATCGTATATGAATGCACTGTGGTGCTGGAACAATTCTGGCATTCGCTTCATCATCATTGCCATAAGCCGTGGTCGATCGACTGCTGGATAAAGGCCTGCCCCGAGCAACTGCTGCTTGGGAAGGCCTCACATCGTGACGTATGACGAGGAACACTCCAATCACGTTGGTTGGGCAGCCTTTGCAACCTCGATTGTGAAATCAATAATCCCTTCGACCCGTATTCTTTCATCTACAGCGTCGGTTGTGGGAGAGTAAGCTTCTGTGTCTGTGTGTATGCATGTTAGGCTGTGTGTATACGTGTGTGTGGAGCCGTAGTGTCGCTGCGCTACGGACCCGGCGACTTGAGTTCGATTCCCGTTCACGGCTAACACCGGTGGTGATTTTTTTAACCGGTCCTGGACCTCGCCTATGTCGACTCAGCCTCAAACGAGTACCTGGGAAGACAAAAGCGGCCGGGCGTGGTGCTGGCCACCCACCCCCTCGTTTGCCGTGCCGGCCTTCATATGTGCGCGCTAACAGCACTTGCCCCTACAGTCTGTTAAGGCTATACGAGGATATTTGCCTCGTGAGAATGTATGTATACGTGTACGTGTGTTTAGCCCACATATGATCAATTTACACATATTACCTCTCGCTAAAATCACACAAACGCAGATTACATCGTGACGGGATTATATCGCAACTTCAATCGCGCCACCCAAGTGTTTGAATCTTCACGTAAATCCATTGTTCAGAGTGGCAATTTATGCACGTTACTCACGCCTCGGCTGCGAGCACACTGCGCTGTGAGCCTGGCGACCGAACATCGCGTCTAGCCAGCACGGTGAGGCGTGGTCACACAACCGCCATGAGCGGCCCACTGTGGAGAGGCCTATTCCAGGCAACGGATTGACAAAGGGCCGTCTTTATATGTCAGTATATATGGCAGTGTATTATACAATATTCTTCTTCTTTAGTGCTGCCTAACGGCGTGTGCGACTTCACGATGATATTGGTCCCGGTCTAGCACGGCGTGTAGAGTTTGTGCTGCTGTTGTTAATTGTAGCCATGTTTTGATGCTACTGAGCCATGTCGTTTTTGGCCGTCCTGGTCGTTTTTTCCCTTCGATTTTTCCTTCCAGGATTTGCTTTAATAGCTGGTATTTGTGGTCGTTTCGGGCAATGTGGCCTATGTAGTAACACTTCCTGCTAATGATGGTCTACAATATTAACAATGATATTACTTTGGGCGAATCACCATGAATCTGCCACAATGCAATGTCGCCAATGGTGTGGGAAGGGTTAGCGCACAGCACAATGAACCCAGTGACCTCAGAATCCCCTTCTACTTCTTCTCGGGGAAGCAGCTTGTAGTTTGATGTCGAGGTTAGCGATGCATTCAACGGCTTCTGGTTGAGAGCAGAGTGAGTGGGGTCGCGACGCCACCGGGAATGGATCCCTCTCTCGGTGGTTACGTGTGGGCGATCGTCCGACTTGGGTCGGGGGGCGGGGGGGGGGGCGGTCACAGTCACAATGAGGGGCCGCTCCCTCTCACGCTCCACTTGTGGAGGAGCGAGTGGCTGCGTCTTCTTCCCGGGCCCTGTCCTCGAGCGGTCGAGGGGTTGTCCCAAGTTTTCCTTGGAAGGTTGGAACCCTGGGGGACTTCAACGCCCCGGGGGGGGGGGGGGGGTCAGTTATCGCCGGATTGCCATCGGTGACGTTTGCAGCCGACCAGGAGTTGCGGCCATCGAGAGGCAGGGCTGACATCGGTGTGTCGTGTTTGAGGTGTATTCCAACAGGGGCTGCGGGAGTTTCAGTTGATTTGCAGTTTTTGCTAACGTCAGCCGGGGCGTGCTATCTGGCCCCATTCCTGCCTCCTAACCCCCCCCCCCCCGTGCCCTCTTCACCAAGCCACACTGCCCAGAGTGGTGAAGTACGATCAGACAACTCCTCTCACCGACATGGCCTCAATTAACCCAATATCGGATGGTGGGTTCATTGAGGCCGCTGCACGCTCTATGGAAGGTGGTCACCGCGATCTTAATCACGAGAAACGTACCACTGTAGCAGGTCGTGGAGTACGGGAGTCTGCTGTATGCCATGGGCTCGTTCGATTACCGCCCATGGCTGCTACATTTTCGAAAATATTCGATTCTTGAATCACAGCGCATCCCTAAAAAATAATGGTAATTTGTTTAATCGCTTTGGGGGCGGGGTAGGGACGGGATGGGGGGTAAGGTGGCCAAGTATCCCCAGGCAGGACTCTCCTCCTGAAAAAGAGTCTTGAGGCTCAGTCTTTTAGCTCTCCTTGGGTGAGCACCCGGCTGCCGCTGTGCAATGTGTCACTGTACGGTGCGGCACGAGACTTTTCACTCTCATCGCGATCATGACGATCATCATCAGCGCGACGTTAGTTTTCGGTAACTGTTTCATCACGTTCCGCAATTTTATTGTCGTGCTTCGATGTGAATTTCTGACAAGTCTTTTGACTGCAGTTCACTCAGCGTAACCCCGACATAACGAGTCATCGCCACTTTACAATCTGTACCGCTTGTAGCGCGTGCACCGTCAGAAAATTACGATGCCATAAAACCGCGGTGCCCTCGATTGTATCCGGGAAAACACTTTACAAAGCAAGCACACACATTTTAAGGGTAATACAGTAGCTGTCGCTTTTTTGTTACTCGAAATGTCATTGTAAAATATAATTATCGTTCTTTCAGAAATATATCTTTCAAGGTAATAAAGTGTTTCATGAATATGAAACCAACAACGATAATCACGGTAATCCATATTTATTTTTTGATCTAGGCCACGTGTTAATTTTTATGCCACATTTCTTGCCGTTAAACCATCCACCACCTGTTAGGATTGTCACATTTACAAATACATTACCATTATCATTATTGTCCGTGCCAATATATCTGACCAAGAATTTTCAGGATTTCATGAGAATTTCCACGACTGAATCCAACATCAACGGATGACGACTTTTCACTCCGACTGCCCAGAGCTTTGCAGCCTTCTGCCCCCCCACCCCGTCAGGATCGGCACAGAATGTCCACTTATGATCAATGCATTTGCACTTATGTATGTACGTACGTACGTTGAACTTATTCCGCACCGTACGTAACCAACCGTGCTCGTTGGAGGTGCGAAATAAATGACAATGATGATAACATCTTCGTCAAACGTGACAATCGAGTCAGGCGGGGGACAGTTCACGACGACAACTTTGGTATAGGACTCTCTGCTTGCTCACCCACCGCCGCCCTCAGTCTGTGCAGAGGGCCGCCTCTGTGCTCACAACAAAGGCGCAGGGGAAGGAAGCCGAGGCCGTGTTTCCGGCCATGATGCTGCGGTTGTGGCTGGGAAGAACGGGGAGCTGAACCCCGGAGGGGGAGGGAGGGGAGGCATGGCGGGGTTGGGGGGGGGGCACGGGAGGTGTGGTGTCTGGTGAGTGAGCCACGCACAATGCTAGGCGGGTTTTGCAGCCTGTGTTGTTGTGGAAGCGTCCGTTATTATGTTATGATCGTGAATTCTGATAGCATCGCACCCGCGGACCAGCCGTGCCGCGTGACTTTTTACGTAGACTCAGCAGAGGGCACGTCGGTTCAAAACGGACCGCACCATCCCTGGTTTCGATGCACAGGAAATCCCCGTTGAACGCGGTGGTAGTAGATGCGTTCCTAAAAAGCGCCACGTTGAGCGACAAATGCGTTGAGTGAAAAAGAAGTACCCATAAATAATAACGTACCGACGAAGTTTGGCGAGAAACGATGAACGACGCACACACGTCAAGGCGGCGTGACAGATAACCGAGTGTATGCTGCCGAGTTTCTGTATCATCCCACGTACTGTACTCCCTCAACGACCGCTCAGAAACCGCGTTGTATAAACGGGCACGTTACGCGTTGTAACGGCAGCGCGCATTCTGCATTGTCCGAAAAGCATTCCCCAATGGAGGAACCGCGTTATAGTGTGAACGCCGCACAATAAGCGAGGACTCACCGTACGGTCACAGTTTCAAAGGGGGGCTGAGCCTTCAGCAGGGTTGGGGGGGGGGCTCAGATTCCTTCAGCTTGGGCCCCCCACTCCTCGATGCTGCGGAACGGCCACGTTGAGTCGGTGGCGGTGTGCGTTCCGAGTCTCCGCCGTGGACGTGAGTGGACGAGCGCTTTCTGGACCCCTCCCTGGGCCAACGGTTGACTCCAGCCTCCCGATTGAGCACGAAACCTGGCGCAGTTTGTAAAACGTCAGTGCTGGTGAGACAGAGTCGGCCAGGCTTGCTCATGGTACACACTTTGGCATGCCGGCTTTAATAGGCACTCTCCAACAGCAATGACAAGAGTGTTTAAGGCTAAATAGGGGACCTTTGGCTATGATTGGGTTCCATGGTTGCGAGATGTTAACTATCTCGCCTGGTATGCTGGATACACACTCTGGCATGCCGTCTTTAATAGGCACTCTCTAACAGCAATGACAAGAGTGTTTAAGGCTAAACAGGGGACCTTTGGCTATGATTGGGTTCCATGGCTGTGAGATGTTAACTATCTCGCCTGGTATGTTGGAGGACGTGGGTTCGATCCCAACCCTGATGCCTGCGTATTAGGAGTTTGCATGTTTTCTCTCTCCCTGTGGTTGCGTGGATTTTTCTCCGGGTCCACCGATTATTCCCTCTAAATTTAGAAACATTCGTATTTGGCTGCTATAAATTTTCACATGATAAGCCACTTCGTTGAGCTATCATTTGTGGCCAGGGCACTTCTGAAAACGAGCTATATAGCTCAGTGGGCCTTACCTGGTAAAATAAAAATAGTTTATAGTTTAATAGATTGGCGGTATCAAAACCACTGCTCCTACATAAATGAACAAATATTTACAATTGCAGTTCCATTGGTACCAGGTTGATCGTAATAAAGATATAGGACAATGACACGTAATTCAACCTTTGAACTTCAAGGCCCAACATTTAATGTACAGCCCTTTGTCAATCCACTGGTGGATGAAGGCCTGTTCACGCCATGCCGGTCATGACGGCAGTTTGACTGACTGTGCTTCACCCCCGCTGATCAGTGCAGGTTGGTGAAGGATTAGCCGTGGCCACGAATTTAACTCAGGTCGCCGAATTATGCAGAGTAGTGCGCCAATTACCGTGCCACCGCTGCGCAGCAAGGAGCCAATATTATCGTGTTAAACTGTAGAGTTTGACCAACTTCATAGGCACGTTGTGACATTCATAGTCACTGTTTTAAGTTAATTAATAGGAAAACATTTCTCGGTTATTAACTAATTGGGTTCCATTAAAGCTGAATTGTTCTTGGGTCGATTCACGCTCCCCACGATGTCAAGAATTTTTTACGGTTTTGAGGTTGGCAATTTGACTCCACAATTCATTATTCTTTTCTCTATTGTGGTGAATATAGTGGTGGCTGGTGTCACATGAACCCATTGCAGACCATGCAACATATCTACGAGCTGAAAATAATTGTTTCCTACACGCACGGTTCGATGCATGTCCTGTGTTCAACCACCGCACTGCCGATCACAACAACACGCTCACTCAACCACTCACTCACCCACTCACTCACTCGGCTACCACACTGCAGATCACAACAACATACGCACTCACTCACTCAACCACCCACCCACTCACTCAACCACTCACTCACTCACCCACTCACTCACTCACCCACTCCCCCACTAACTCACTCAACCACTCACTCACCCACTCACTCACTCAGCTACCACACTGCAGGTCACAACAACACACTCACCCACTCACTCACTCAACCACTCACCCACTCACTCACTCAACCACTCACTTACCCACTCACTCACTCAACCACTCACTCACCCACTCCCCCACTAACTCACTCAACCACTCACTCACCCACTCACTCGGCTACCACACTGCAGGTCACAACAGCACACTCACTCATCCACTCATTAATCCACTCCCCCACTCACGCACCCACTCACCCACTCATCCACTTACTAACCCACTCACCCACTCACCACACTGCAGGTCACAACAACACACTCACTTACCCACTCATCCACTCACTAATTCACTCCCCCACTCACCCACCTACTCAACCACTCACCACACTGCAGGTCACAACGCCTCTCTTTCTGCTTCTTCCCTCGTACTGCTCCACTTTTAAATTCCCTCTCCCATCCTCTCTTTTCCCGAACCTCTTCTAACAACACTAACCTTGCTCTTTTCAAGAAGCACATACCACGCTCTTTATCTATTACAGCCTTGAAAGTTGCTGTTTGCTGCTGGCCACTCGGTGTTGTGGACCTTTAGGCCTTATGCTCAGCGACTGTGTTTAGAACAGCAAAACCACGCACACATCGCTGACGGCCAACTTAGAACTGCCGCGCTCTCACGATCATTACACGAACGTTCGTTTTGCCGAATGTTCAGCGTCTGGCGCAAACAATCGTGAAAATAATGTTGTGCAGTGCCGTCGTTTTTATTTCTTCCAGCGGATTTACAACACCGTCTGATCAAATGCCAGGGCGGATATTTCAGAGGCACGATGCGGAGTGGAGGTGCCATCTGCCGCGTGCCGCGGAGGGTTTGATATTTCAGTGTTTGTGGCACGCAGGAAGATGACACCTGAAACACAAACATCTCCAATCTTCCGATGCGTGCAAAGACAGAAAGCTAAAAGGATAATAAAATGAATCATTTACGTTTTATAGAGAGTCATTCATGCTCATTGCATCTCACAATGCCGCGCGACAATCATATGCATAATTACATTCAGGGCTACATTCTATGCATGGCAATTATTCATTCAATTAAACCCTCGGAAAATAAACATGAATAAACGAGTCAAGAAATGTTAGAATAACAAAAGGTACAAACACCAACAAAAATTTACCACATCAGAGATGAACAAAGTACAACATCGCACATCTGACCATCGCAAATCCGGCCATCCCCAATCAACCGGCTTCGCCCAGAGCTGTACAGAGCAGTACGTGTGCAGCCGTCGTTTTCTGCGAGACGTTCACACGCGTCTGACCTTTTCACATCTCCGCCCTGTACCGCAGTCCCCAACGACTCGGACGCGCGACGTTGTACTGCACCGAACAGTGCTCGTATGCAATTGCCCTCCTTCGATGGCTTCTGTGGCTACTGAGGCCTGCCGTGCCACGGCGCGGAGATGTATCACAACGGATGGCGCACTGACGATGATGACCACCATCTCATAGGCGTTAGCAGCTCCGATTCTCTGGATGTGTGCCTAAGATGCTGTATCATGGGGTGTCCAGCATGAGTTTATAAAATCAGGAACAATCACTGCAAAGATAAACATGAATAAACGTGTGGAAATAATATTGATGATTTTTTTAAAATCAAAATCATCGTCTTTATTTAGGATGGAAGAATTATATGAGCCATGAAGCTCTTTTTTCACAGATGTCCAGCAGGTGTGGGTCAGCAAGTTACAACAACAAACAAATACAAAATACAAAAATACAACACACCAACAGGAGTGCAAGGTATAGGAAAGCGAAGCAAGTCACTAAAATATAGGTAAGAAAAATAAGATTTAAAGGCGCGCGCCCCCCTCCGTCATTGTCAGTTTGGGGGACTTTTTGTAGCAACTCGTCTTTTGTAACGCACCGCCACCACTGGCACCGCACGCCGTTCGCTCGCTGTTGGGGAGAGAGAGAGAGAATTACTCTCAGGCGCGAGGAGGAACCACGAACAAGCGGTAAATGTAGTCGCTAGGCAGTGAGCTGCGACCAAATTCCTTCCCCCCCCCCCGCCAAAGGTCTGCAGTCCTCAATATAATAAGATGTGTTTCGCCAATTAATTTGTGTTTTAGATAGTGTATATGTGGGTATTGCATTGTATGGAGTGACACCACAGTGACATCATAAGAAAGCTCCAATGGAACACCTAACCATAACTTTTAATGCTTTTTCGTTTTTCGAAAGTATTCATGAAGCTTTGGGGGGGGGGGCGGGGCGATGGTGGCACTTGTTCGCACATGCTGTGCTATGAACCTGACTAGCTGAATTTGATTCTCAGCTATGACAAACATTGGTTGCAAGTAGGGCGCCATGGTGGCGAGATCTTAACTCCCTCGCCTGTTATACAGGAGGTCGTGGGTTCGATCCCGACTCTGAAGCCTGCGCTATATTTGGAGTTTGCGTGTTCTCCCCGTGGTCGGGTTGATTTTTCTCTGGGTCCTCCGGTTTTCCCCTCCACATTTAGAATTATGCGTTTAGATTATTTGGCTGCTTTCAATGTCCACATGATAAGCCACTTCGAGCCGTTATTTGTGGCCAGGTGGCTTCTGAAAAAGAGCTACATAGCTCAGTGGGCCATACCTGGTCAATAAAAAATCAGAAGCGATCCTGGGGATCCCCTTCACTAAATACACTGACCAGTGTGGTGATGTATGGTCAGACAAACCCCGTGACCCAAAGACACGGGGGGGGGGGGCCTTCTCAAGGCTGTACGTGAGAACGTGACGAAGATTCAAACTTACGTCAAGACAAGAGCCCGGGACACACGGCCTGGTCGTGGGGTTAGCGAGAAGCACCGTTTAATCGATCGAAACTGGATTCTAATGCATCGATTCGTGGAGGTTCACAACTGCTTAAACACAATCATAATATTTATGTGTACTGGACGAATTCGATCAGCTATGAAGATCTGTTTCACAGATGTCTGGTAGGGGGGGGGGTTCAGAAAGTTACAACCACAAACAATGCAAAAAATACGACAGTGCAGGAAAGGTGATGGATGCAGATTGATATGCAAATCACACGCTGACGTTACACGCTCGCCCAAAACGGTAGACAAGCCTGACCTGAACGGACGAGTCTCAACAAGCCAGGAACGATGCGAATGGGGTGGGGGCCGTTCAAAAACGATACCAAACAACGCGAGGTCCCCCACAAGGCCAGGGTAGCATGGGGCCCTACACCCCATCTACACCCCATCTACACCCCATCTACACCCCATCTACACCCCATCTACACCCCATCTACACCCCATCTACACCCCATCTACACCCCATCTACACCCCAACTACCACCCCAACTACCACCCCAACTACCACCCCATCTCTACCCCATCTACTACCCCATCTACCACCCCAACTGCTACCCATCTACACCCCATCTACACCCCATCTACCACCCCAACTACCACCCCATCTACTACCTCATCTACTACCCCATCTACTACCCCAACTACACCCCAACTGCTACCCCATCTACTACCTCATCTACCACCCCATCTACCACCCCAACTACCACCCCAACTACCACCCCATCTACTACCTCATCTACTACCCCATCTACTACCCCAACTACACCCCAACTGCTACCCCATCTACTACCTCATCTACTACCCCATCTACTACCCCATCTACCACCCCAACTACACCCAACTACACCCAACTACACCCAACTGCTACCCCATCTACTACCTCATCTACTACCTCATCTACTACCCCATCTACCACCCCCCCCCCCCATTTCTTTTCGCGCGGGTCCCATCACCAGGATCTCTTTCAGCGTGTTGTATGGGGCGTAGCGTTTGTTGTTGTGGTAAAAAAAAAGATCAGATTCTGATATCGAATCGGCACCCCCCCGACCCCTTTCCCAACATTCCCAACCTTCCCAAAATTGTGACGGCTTTTGCCAATCTGTGCGGGGGGCGAGGGAGCGTTGGCGTATCGCTACGACGTCACGGCTCGCGCACGGTGGTGGTGGGGGGGGGGGTGACATCAAGGAGGCGTCGCGCCGTCTTGCGTCTTCGGTGGCGTCCCTCTTTTTGGAGAGCGACGCGGGTTCACGACGCGGGTTCAGGACGCAGACCCCCCCCACCCCCCAACCCCCCACACTCCAACCGTGTTTTGTCTGCGCAGGTTAAGGAGGAGCTCATCACCCCCAAGGAGTTCGTGTGTCTGGCCGGGCGCGCGAGCCTCAAGGACTGGAAAAGGGCCATCCGCCTCGGAGGGGTCATGCTCAGGTCGGCGAGCCGCGCTCTTTGCTTTTGTTGTTGTTTTGCTGCGGGTTTTTTTTGTCGGTCAATTTTTTTCCTGCTCGTGTCCAACTGCTCTCTATTTCTAGATTTGAAGCTTTCGTGACTGCAAGGATTCATACACTTAGGTTTATTTCGGTAAAGTCACGTAGGTAAAAAATAATAAAAGTAAAATAATAATAAATTAAAGTAAATCAATTAAATCACAATAAATCAATTAAATTGATTTATTTTCATTTATTATTATTTTACTTTTATTTATTTTTACCTACCTGACCTTTCTCTCTATTTGTTAATTTTTTTCACTCGTGCGTTCGTAACTATTAGGACACACTCATAGGTATTTGTTTGCTCTTTTAGCGATGCGTTAAGAAATAAGTCCGTGCCCTCCTGGGTGAAAATTGGTGAAGCGCCTTTGCCCAATCCTGGCCAGCCTGGCTCAACACTGAATAAATGGATTGAATGAAGACACTCAGCTCAGAAATCAGTCACGCCAACTCCCAGCAAACGATCCTACGAATTGTCGTAATTCAGGGTTGCGATTCGAATTCTCTTTTTAGTTACCGTCCCATTTCCATTCATTCTTGGCTTCTCTGTATGTTTTGTACAGACTTGTTTGCTCCCGTGGTCTAAATGTAATGTTAACATTGTCATCATCATTATCGTTGGCCATGGTCTATCCACTGCTGGATGAAGGTCGCCCCGCGACTTCACCGTCTCTCACGGTGATGCGATGCCAGGACCCATCTCAACTCGCTCACATTTTTTTCCTCTTATTTGTCCATTTTTTAGTTTTTTTCTGCATTCACTTAAATGTAACATTTAGACTCATTCATCCACCTTCATGCAAAACGTGGCAACTCATTGTTTCTCACGCGCAGGGATTTGACAGGTGTACCGCAGGCAATTTAACACGTAGGTTTATTGCGATTAATATTACCCATGAGACCGAAACAGGACGGGGCAATGTCTCCACAACTTTGGCTGCCGCCTGGTGAGGCCGGCTGTAGCTACCGGCGAAACGCCGCGGTACTCGAATTGTAAATGTTGCGGCACGTTCTGTTTGCGCGACAAACCTTAATAATTGGCCGTGTCGGGCGGTGGCGGGTTTAGCGACACATTTATATATTTACGCGATATAATCCCAAAAACAAACTCTTATTACATTTTGTGGGCGTAGAAGTCAACTGGATTGTGTGACTTGACGCCATGACTCGACACCATGGCCCAGCCGATTATGGAGGTTGGCAAGAATCGGTGGTCGTCCAGCCCTTGTCTCCACAGTGATGGATCACAGGCACGCGCCACCATGCCAGCCAAACCTGCTGGACATCTGTGAAAAATAAATGTGTCGCTCATCGGATCCCTCCAGTATATAAATATCTATTCTGAATCTGGTTCTGAAACCCACAGCGCACTCTGCCACCAGAAACAAACACCAAGAACCTCGCAAGGTGGGACTGGTTACGGCACCTGCATTTTAACATCGTGGGTTCAACTCCTCTTCAAGAAGGGATTTAGACAAGAGATATAGACGTAGCGAGATGACTTAGATGTAGACAAAAGATAGATGAGGTGAGAGACGATAGTTCGGAACAAGATAGCGATCAGAAAGATTTGATTAGCCAGGGGGCGGTGGCTATGCATGTGGCCTGTAATCGAGCGGTGTAGACACAGCGAGGGGTGGTGGATCACACAGACGTTGCAAAACTACCTCCCTGTGGTGGGAGTCGAGGAGATTCCCTGCCCTTACTCACCGGGAGAATGCGACGTGGACTCATATCACCTGTCTGTATGGGATAGAGTGTTGCCCCCTCGCATGTGTACGTTTTATGCAGGTGCTCTGGTTTGCTCTCACATGTATAATAGACACTCCCTAATTGGCTGCAGATAAATTATTGTCACCGGCTCTCTGCCCGGCAGCATTCCAGCTTGCTCTGTGTACTCAGCGATTGTGAGATGCAATTTTCATAAACGACACTATATTAAAGCATTAGATGTAATTTTTAAAAAATATGTTTTGCTCATTAGCTCGTTACATGAACACAACGGTAATTTGAGCCGACATTTGATTCACCCCCTATTTTTATCGATAATCCGGGTGACATGCTCAAGCTGCTCGCCTGGCATACAGGAGGTCGTGGGTTCGATCCTGACCCTATTGGCTGAATACTTGGAGTTTGCGTGTTCTCCCCGTGTCCTCCGGTTTTCCCCTCCACATTTAGAAAATCAACGCGATGCGCTCAGAGTAGTTGACCTACCATTTGTGGTGGCCGGGTCGCTTCTCAAAAAAGAGCGATACCGCTCAACGGGCCTTGCCTGGTAAACTAAACATAGTTTTTGTTTAATCTTTATAATAGTTTTGCGCTTTTGCTCGCTCACGCCTGGTTGCCGGCCGCTGGCCCCCCTCATGCACCCCACTCGTCCCTCAGGAAGGTGATGGACGCCGGGCGGCTGGACTTCTACCAGCACGACACCGCCTGCTCCTCCAGCTGCCGCAGCACCAAGCACGAGCCCCGCGGCCTGGGCGGCCCCGGGGGGGGCGCCGCCACCGCTGCCGCCGCCGCGTCCCTGTGGCCCGGCGGCGGGCGGCCCTCTGGCTGGCCGGGCAACTTCTTGAAGGGCGACCGCCGCTACGTCATGAGCGGCTGCGGGCAGCACCAGCGCAGGGGTGTCATCAAGCAGCGCGCGAGCAAAGCGGGCGAGGACGCGACGGCCCTCAACGTCGGCGGCCACAAGCAGCAACAGCAGCAGCAGCAACAGCAGCTGCAGCAGCTGCAGCAGCTGCAGCAGCAGCATCAGGAGCAGCAGCAGGCGGGGGCGGCGCAGCGGCTGGCGTACAGCAACGGGCACGGCAGCCTGAGCGACGCCGTGAAGCGCGAGTGGTCGGAGGAGAGCAGGCGAGCGAACGCGATGGGTGAGGGAGCGGGCCGGGCGGCCGGGCGGCCGGGGCACGACGGCTCGCTGAGGGCGAGGGAGGCCGTCAAGCGGAGCGGGGAGGCCTTGGTGGGTGGCGGCGGCAACAAAAGGGGACGCTTCGGCGTGGGTTCGGCGACGGCCGCGGCCGCGATGATGAACGGGCAAGCGGCAGGGATGCACGCCGAGGAGGACCGGGCACAGAAGCTCACGATGGCCGCCAGAGCGGACCGGGCCGAACAGAGCTGCTCCCCCGAATCCGAGCAGGACAGCGACTTGCCAGGTAGTGGCACCGCACGGTTTGTCGAGCGTTCATCGTCGCCTGCTACTGCGTCGACTTTTGCTTGCGGCCTGGTCGAGGCGTTTGCCGGGTGAAAAGATAGCACGGCCAGTCGCTGCTGTGCTGCATCTCGTGGTATCGCAACGGCCCATGTGCTGTGCCAGCGTGATGCAATTCTGGCATCTAAATATGGCTACGTCTCGAGACTCTTTGTGCAAACATGGGAGACGTTACATGTCTCGTGTTTGTGTCCAGACGAGGGGGGGGGCGCTTTTACGAGAGCGGAGAAAGAGGGATAGAGATTGTTGGTGGTGTTGACGTCGGTGTGCTTTTGACCTCTTTGAATATTTGTATTGTTTTAAAATGTTACAATCATCTATATCTCGAGCGTCCTGGCTGGCTGTTGACTGTGCTCCTCTCCACTCCAACAGTTGTTAGCAGCTGCGGGCCGTTGCCACCGAAACTAACTGGGTAACTGGCTAAACGGGATTTTCCATGTAACGTATAAACATTGAATTGAAAGTTCGAAAGTCAATGGATAGCGACACTGAAGAGGTGGTAGTAATGAATACAGAAGACTTACACGGTTCATTTAAAATTGTTGTTGTTTTACCCTTTTATCTGGCAACAAAACTGACACCTTTTTCGTGCGCCTTTTGGCGTCATCTGGTCCAACACCATGTGAGACTATTCTCTAAGAAAAGCTGTCTCGTGTGTGGACCAATCAATTTCAAGGACAGTGCATACATTATCACAGTTGTGTTTTTTGTTTGCATTCCGACCGCAGTTATTGTGGTCAATGCAAACATGACTCCTTGTAAAGAAGGTGTCAGTTTTGTTGCCAGATAAAAGGGTAAAAAAGCAATTTTCATTGTTGTTGTTGTTCGTGGCTGCAGGCCTATTGTCACCAAACTAGCTGGGTTGCTAGCTAAATGGTATTTTCTGTGTAACAAATACACACCCAATTGAATTGAAATGGCAGAAGAGAAAGTCCCGAAGACGCTTAATAATAATTCTAATATCTAGCGACAGAGGGAGCTATGAAGAGCCACTGTGGGGGATATTTGGCCTACTCTTCCACACTGACCACACGTCTTCCGCCCAGCCGTGGCATGAGCAAGCAGTCTCGGCGCTGCGCCTGAACATTTTGAAAGGCCTAACTAGGTCTCGGCAAGGTAATTTACCCTTTTTACCGGGTAAAAGGGTAAAGGTAAAGGGTAAAGATGTCGACATGCCAAGGGGTAAGGTAAAGGGTAGGGTAAAAGGTAGGCTCGTTGCTTTTTACCTGTACCCGTTTACCTTACCTACTAAAGGGTAAAAGGTAGGGTAGAGTGATTGTATTGTGGTAAGGTAAAAGGTAGGGTAAAAATAGGCTCGTTGTTTTAACCTTTTAACTTTAACCTTACCTTGCCGAGGCCTAGGCCTGCCGATGGCGTGCGTTGCCTAACGGAGGCGTCCCCCCACGTGCCGCTGCCCCTAGACCACGTGCTGCGGTTCTGGCGAGGCGTGGCGAGGGCCGGGCTGCTCGGCGAGGTGGTAGGGGCCGTCCAGAGGGAGCTGCAGGCCCGGCTCACCGGACTGTGCCGACTCGCGCAGACACCCGCCCTGCAGATGGCTGGTGAGCATGGCCACACAGAGAGACAGCGAGGGGACACTGGACAACGACGCAGAGACAACGACGCAGAGACAACGACGCAGAGACAACGACGCAGAGACAACGACGCAGAGACAACGACGCAGAGACAACGCCGCAGAGACAACGACGCAGAGACAACGACACAGAGACAGAGACATAGAGACATCACCACAGAGACATCACCACAGAGACAGCAACACAGAGACAACAACACAGAGACAACAACACAGAGACGACGACACAGAGACAACGCCACAGAGACAACGCCACAGAGACAACGACACAGAGACAGCGACACAGAGACAGCAACACAGAGACGACACCATAGAGACATTACCACAGAGACATCACCACAGAGACAGCAACACAGAGACAACAACACAGAGACGACGACACAGAGACAACGCCACAGAGACAACGCCACAGAGACAACGACACAGAGACAGCGACACAGAGTCAGCAACACAGAGACCACACCATAGAGACATCACCACAGAGACATCACCACAGAGACAACAATATAGAGACATCACCACAGAGACAGCAACACAGAGACAACAACACAGAGACAACAACACAGAGACAACAACACAGAGACAACAACACAGAGACAACAACACAGAGACAGCAACACAGAGACAACAACACAGAGCTAACGCCACAGAGACAATGAGCGGACACAAACCATCAGATGTGAGACATCATCAGACATGAGACATCATCTGCGAGGCAAACAGATCTCATGGGCAATGAAGAGGCCGTCTTAGCGGTTGTGGCTGTTGTTTTTGAGCCATTCCGCGCATGTCCGACGTTTCACCCCACGTGCTGGGAGCTTCTCCAGGAACCGAACTGAGCAGCTCATTGTACAGCAGCGGCGGCCGCCACTGGCCTCGTCGGTTCTTGACGCCGAGTGGCTCAGCCGTCTGACGTAGGCCGATTGATGTTTATTCGCTTCATCCCGGACGCCGCCAGGCACGACGAAGTGGAGAGCGAGCAGAACTGGGCATGACTAACCGGACGTCAGCGGCAAGCGACGTCCGAGCTCGCTACCCTCGCCCACACGGACCGGCGGTGCGGTGACGTGTGGTCAAACAAATCCCGACGGCAGACCGAGCTTAATCCAGCAGTGGTTACACTTCAGAGGTGTCTACCGCTGGTTAGCAGGCAGATGTAGTCGACGATGCTCGGGAATTTCATGGAGGGATATGGTGAGCTGGGTTGTCACCACTTTTTTTTTTATATTCACACCTTTTGGCCAAGAACACTTTAACATATATAGAGGATCGCAGAGCTTGGGAAAATATTGGTGCCGGCTTATCCAGCAGCTGCTGCCTTCCCGCGTGTCTGTGGTTCCTCGTGCCTCTGGGTCATTCTCTACGAGAGTGAGCGGATATTGTCTCACGGTGCATTAAAACTTGAAAATATAATTTTTTGCATTATTGCTGCTATTGTTTCTGCTGTTCCTACTGCTGCTGCTGACACTGCTGTTACTGCTGACACTGCTGTTCTGTTCCTGACACTGCTGTTCTGCTGCTGCTACTGCTGCTGACACTGCTGCTACTGCTGCCGACACTGCTGCTGCTACTGACACTGCTGCTACTGTTGCTGACACTGCTGCTTCTACTGACACTGCTACTACTGCTGCTGACACTGCAGCTACTAACACTGCTGCTACTGACTGCTGCTGCTACTGCTGCTGACACTGCTGCTGCTGCTGACACTCCTGCTGCTGCTGACACTGCTGCTGCTGACACTGCTGCTGCTGACACTGCTGCTGCTGACACTGCTGCTGCTGCTGACACTGCTGCTGCTGCTGACACTGCTGCTGCTGCTACTAACACTGCTGCTACTGTTGCTGACATTGCTGCTGCTACTAACACTGCTGCTTCTACTGACACTGCTGCTGTTGCTGACATTGCTGTTGTGCCGCAGACGCCGCCCTCCTGCACGGCACGGTCCAGAGCCTCGGCCTCTCGGGCCAGGTGGACCGGATGCTGGCGATCAACACGCACGGGGCGACCACGGCTCGCCGCGCGGACGTCACGACGCACGGACACGGCGCGGGTGAGCCGCTGTGGCGACGCCGGTTAGCGCAGTGAGCCCGGCCCGCCTGAGTTCGATTCCCCTGCTGCCACCTCACCCCACACACACACACACACATTGACCTGCTCGGTGAAGTACGGTCAATCGGCCAGTCGTGGGGAGGCCTTCACCGGGCAGCGGTTTGACGACGATCGTCAAACCAAGCAAATCGTTGGGCTCAAGGAATCAGCGACGGCCCTCCTTGCTTTTAAGCCACTCGCGTCGCGGCCTCCATCCGGCGTGGCTGGGAAAGCGAGGCACCGTACCCCACCCCTCCACCCCGCCGCACGACAGACGCCCCCAGAGTCTCCCTGCACGCGTCGAGAGCCGAGCGAAGCGGCACGAAAGCTCGCGCACTCCTGGTGAGGGGAGGACGCTGCCGGTCCCCAGCAGCGGGTGCACGGCTCCCGAGGAACCGAGGAATGCGCCACGGTGGGATGGGGGGTGCGGCGGCGGTGGTGGTGGGGGGGGGGGTTGGGACTTTCCGGTGACGTTTTGAAAGCCGAGCCGTCGTCGCACGCAGGCACCAGCGGCGTAGTCACGGCATCGTCAGCTCGGTCAAATCAAACACCGAGGCCCCAGTGTTTGATTTGTCTCCCAAGGTGGTGATCGTGGGGCGGGGGGGGCAAACTCGGAGCTTTGGTCACCAGGAGGGGGGCCTAGGTACCCCCTGTCCCCATGCTAGTTACGCTACTGGCAAAAGACAAAGACAAAGATCCCCCGTATAGCTTTCACAGACTGTAGGGGTAAGTGCTGTTAGCGAGCACCTATTAAGGCTGGCAAGGTGAACGAGAGGTTGAGTGGCTAGCACCACGGCCGGCCGCCTTTGTCTCCCCAGTGGCGATGTTTACACATCGCACCAGGTACTCATTTGAGGCTGAGTCGACCTAGGGGAGGCCCGGGACCGGATCAGATACCCGTCACCGGTGTTGGACGTGAGCGGGAATCGAACCCGGGTCGCCGAGTTCGTAAGGCAGCACAGCGCTAACCGCTACACCACCACTCCCCATGCGAGTTACGCTACTGGCAAGTGTTCAGTTAGCGAGCACCTATTAAGGCCGGCAAGGTGATCGAGGGGGTGGGTGGCCAGCGCCACTCTGTTTGTCTCCCCAGTGCTGAAGTCCGCTGCTCCGCTCGTTGCTCATTGAAGGCCGAGTTGATGATCACTATTTAATGTTGAGTCGACTTTATTTTGTTTACACGAACGCAGTTGCTGAGTCATCGGCCCAGAGGCACGAAACGCCAAACGGCCAGCAACGTGCAGCACTATCGAAGGTGTAATGGACAAGGGTTAATACATTTGAGCAACGTTGTAAGGACTTAGGTGATGGGCGGAATTTTTAAGTGGATCAGTGCAAGGGAAGAAGCCGTAGAGAAGTGTATTGACCTGCAGTAGAGTGAGTGGGTGAGTGGGTGAGTGAGTGGTTGAGTGGGTGAGTGAGTGTGTGGGTGAGTGAGTGGGTGAGTGAGTGGGTGAGTGTGTGGGTGAGTGAGTGAGTGGGTGAGTGTGTGGGTGAGTGAGTGTGTGGGTGAGTGGGAGAGTGACTGTGTGTATGTAGGAGTGAGTGGGTGTGACTAGTTGAGCAGTAGTGCAGCGGTTAGTGGACTGTGCTACGAACCCGATTATCTGAACCGGTCTTGGGCCTCCCCTAGGTCGACTCAGCTTCAAATGAGTACTTGGCGAGGTGTCTAAACATCGCCATAAGGAAGGGAAGACAAAGGCGGCCGGGCGTGTTTCTGGCCACCCACCCCCTCGTGTGCCGTGCCGGCCTTCATGAGTGTTCCCTAACATCACTTGCCCTAAAACAAGTCAGTCCAAGGCTATAGGGGGTGATCTTTGCGTGTGTGGGTGGTTGAGTGTGCAGGACGGGACGAAACAGGTCAGCGTCCGGTCGAGCGTCACCGCGGGTTGAGGAATCAACGAGTGAAGCTCATGGGGCAAACCGTGGTGGTCGCGTTAGAAAAGTAATCGGGGAAGGGTCCCGAGCCGCATTCGGCTCTTTAAGGACTGCTTCGTGACGTTAGTTATTAAGGTCCCCCGTCTCTGGCGGCTCTTGAAATATCGAGGAGCTTTTGTTTTGTTTGTTTCCTACCGAATTCGAAGAAACAAAAACGCCCCTTCTTGTTGTCTCGGTTTGCCGACCCCCTGGGCACGTGGGAGTGCACCCGTAGCGTCAGTGTCCACCGCCACGCAGTGCGCAGCGCCGACCCGAACAGGCATTGCTCAAAGTGGCTGTCGTGACACCCAACCCCGGTGCAAACTGTCGTCTTCACGCGAGTCTACATAGGTGTGTGGGAGTGTGCGCGCGCGTGAGTGCTAACGCTGTGTTTGTGCTCCTGCCCGCGGGTGAAAATGAGAAACGTAATTGGTGCTAAACCAACTCTGCGAAAGTAGCAGCGGCGTGCCGCCCGACGCCAAACCTGCTCGGGTTGGCGTTTTGGAATTATCACACGGCGGGAGGGGAGGTGGTGAGGGATGGGGTTTGTGAGACAGCGGGGGGGGGGGGGCGGAGGGAGGGAGGGGGGGGTACCTTGCCGAGGTTTGCACGAAGCGGAGGGGAGCGGAGACGGATTTAAACGTGACGCTCCGCGCGCCAATCGCGTACTCGCGACCGTAGCCCCGTACGGTCATCGCTGACCCACGCCGCGCTCGCGGTGATGTCATCACCGTCGTCAGCCGTGTTCAGTCGACTGCGGGATGAAAGCCTTCGCAAGCCGCCACCGCTCACGGTTCTGCGACGTCGTAGCGAGTCACCGAGCACCTGCACAGGAGCTCATCTCATCGCTCTGCCGCTTGCCCAAGCACCGTTACGTTTTTGTTTTATTTCGTCATGCTGGGGAGATGATTTTTTGGTATTAATGTTACTTATTTTACGATAACAATCATTATTGTGCTTGTTTACACCCAAGATGTTTTTGTTCTGAGTTGTCCTGCCATTTCACAGTAGGGAGGGGAGGCGATGTGGCAATTCGTAATCCCGATTGAGTCGTTTGCAGGCAATTTTTGGGGGACGTTTGGCCAATACCAGTTACCATGGAGGAAACTCCATGCAGAACAGGTGGCTAACATACAAACTCCACTCACTCACTCTCTAACTCACAATCGCACTCTACAGAATGGGGGGGACACACACACACATACTCCACGTAGAAAGGTGCTCAAGTCGGTCATCGAACCCAGTGTCACTACCGCGCCGCTGCCCTGTGCAACGTGCCCAACGTTGCCGTGGTAGCGATGCTCACGACCAACGTTGCCATGGTAGCGATGCTCATGCCCAACGTTGCCGTGGTAGCGATGCTCACGACCAACGTTGCCGTGGTAGCGATGCTCACGTCCAACGTTGCCGTGGTAGCGATGCTCACGACCAACGTTGCCGTGGTAGCGATGCTCACGACCAACGTTGCCGTGGTAGCGATGCTCATGCCCAACATTGCCGTGGTAGCGATGCTCACGACCAACGTTGCCATGGTAGCGATGCTCACGACCAACGTTGCCGTGGTAGCAATGCTCACGTCCAACGTTGCCGTGGTAGAGATGCTCATGTCGTGCCGCTGTTGCTTTGCCCTCAGCTGACGGTGTGACGTCGTGCGAGAAGCTGGAGGGGGCGAGCTGGCTGGAGGGGGCGGTGGCCGACACCAACGCCTCCGCGTCGGCAACCGGCGGGCGGCACGGAGCAGCAGCGAACACGGCGCTTGCGACGCGACTCTTCACTCAGCCAGTGTGACTCCCCCACCACTCCCATCAATCCGTGCTCAACCAACCCTGGTGAATCGTGAACCCCACACAACAGGGCGTCTCGCTCGCGTTCGCTCGCCCACTGACCCATCCACCTATCGGCTCCTCCAGCTGCCTCCACCAGTCCAGCTGTCAGAGCACGGGACGAGCATCTGACTCCACAATGAGAGTAAAATGCAAAAAAAGTCGAAGTGGTTTGCTGATTAAATTAGCAGCGGATATAACGATCTTTACACTCACAATACTGGCATCAAATAGCGTGGGGTAATAAGCGATTGTTTTCCAATTCATCATACACGTTCATTGTGTCCATCAGGATCAGAATCTTTATTTATCCTGGAGGAATCCGATGAGCTATGAAGCTATTTTTCACATGTCCAGTCTATTCCGCGACAGACGAAATAGATTCACGCACCTTCACATTTACACTGTGAACTCGAATCGCGTCGTGATCCTGAATCGGAACAATCAATTTCATTGTGGAAAGGGTGTATCGCTACATCCGTATTATCTCCCCTTCACAACACTGCGGCAGTTGTGGAAATTCCACCCTCCTATGGCAGGCACTCGGTGGACCTTTACGACAACCACTTTTCGACGGCTCAAAAAGACGCACTTCGTTCACTCACCTTGGTCGGTCGCATCGGACCGAGTTCATCTCCAACCAGGAGTGTGAGTTGCGTGCTCTAAACCACCATGGGAGGAGACGCGTGAGCCCGAACGGGTGAGAGAGTGCACGCCCTGGGGGAATTAACCTGGGTTCGCATTCCGGGTTTGCCAGCCCAGGTTGAACTTGTTTTGTCGAATTCGAGTCTATGGCCTCAGCTGCGCCGTGGGACTCTTTTCTTGAGTGTGAATATATTTTTTGGTTTTAAAACAATCTCAAATGTAGTCTAACCCCAGCTCTGAGAGCTACGTTTGTAAAACACGTATGTACATAGCGAGACGGAGCGTTCGAGAAACCCCCTAGAATCTTTCGTGGATAGCGGTTGTGCGATGGCGGTGTAGAGAGGTCCGCAAGAGATGTTACCGGGAGTGTGGGAGAGTGTGTCTACGTGCATGTAGACTGGTACAAATACACTGTGTACAAAATGACAAAATATATATACGTATTTACTTTGGCGCATGTATCCTCTCAAAAGAACGCCCCTCTTTTCAAGATATGCAAATTACCTGTTGACCAAACCGCTGCAGCGCAATAATCGCCCTTAACGCACCTGTCGGAAGGACATGAGGCGGGGTGAGGCAATGGGAAGTGTCAAGAGGAGAATGGGCAAGACTGAGCTACATCCGTGCTGATCATTGGTTTTTTACCCGTTTATCTGGAAACAAAACTGACACCTTTTTTACAAGGAGTCATGTTTGCATTGACCACAATACCTGCGGTCGGAATGCAAACAAATAACACAACTCTGATAATGATATACACTGTCGTTGAAATTGATTGGTCCACACCCGAGACAGCTTTTCTTAGAGCCTAGTCTCACGTGGTGTTGGACCAGATGAAAGCACATCCGTGCTTTCACTTGATTTGGCATCATCCACCTGCGAAACGCTGCAATGTCGGCTTGCCGTGCCGCGGACGCCCGTTGCTAGCAGGCCTCTGTGTCGAGGCCCTTCTCAACACTATGAGGGTTCTAAACGAGAATGGTCGCCTCGTGATGTGATTCCAGTAACACGAGGGTAAGCTCAATAGACATTAAACAAATCATATCGGATGTTCTTGTGTAAGGGTTCCGCATAAATCACGCCCAGGTATGAGTCCATTCGTGCCGAATAAGCGTGACACTGCAGTGATTCGTGGGTCGTTATGGATTGTCATGCTCGCATTAATTCGTCAACTCTGTGCTCGCGAGACCTGAACATTTACAATGAATGCAAATCGTATGCCAATGTCACACTTGAGTCTATGGGCCCGACCAAGCGCCGTTAAAATTGGGTAACAAATGGAGAAACGTTACAAAGGAGGCAGTAAAAGTAAGAAAACAGTATATCACATCGTTGAATTGCATCGTGATCCCGCATCATTTACAGTCACTTTGCTTAGGGAAGTGACCTGTTACACGCCTAGTGATAGATCGTAATTATGTTGAATACATTAACACGTAACAAAGACGTGTGTGTATCTTGACTTGAAGCTTTCGTCACTGCAGGAGTCTAAACTCTTTGGTTATTTCGGTAAAGCCACGTAGGTAGAAATAAAATAAAATAAATCACGTTTCGATTCATCAGGTGTGACAACCAATTGTCTTGCTGTGGTCACACCTGATGAAGATTGCTTGTGTTGCAATCGAAACGTCGTGCTTTATTTCATTTTATTTCCAACTACGTGACTTTACCGAAAGAACCAAAGAGTACGTGTGTGTGCATGTGCATCAAAATATGAGCACACGTTTGTGTGCCGGTGTACATTCGAGGGTGGCCATGCGTTCGTGGTTTGTGGACTGCGCTACAATCCCTGGCAACCCGAATTCAATTCCTGGCGACGATCCAGCATACCAAGTGGCGTTTGGTTTATTTTACCTTGGTCCGGGCCTCCCCTAGGTTGACTCAGCCTGCGAGGAACCTGTTGCAATGTCATTTCGATATTCACAACGTGGCGAGGTGATGGTCACACCACCTTTGAACATGGGCGCCATGCTCGCCTTAATAGGTGCTCGCTAACATAGAACATGGCCCGACAGTTGTGGGCAGACAAGTAGGGTGACAGGGTGTCGTGTTTCTTTGGGTATGGCATCTCGATAGGCAATTCTCAAAACGTTCTGATCTTCCCACATATCTTACGAGGGCTAAACACTATTTTGGTTAAGTTATCATTCATTGTTCCAACCCAATCGCATTGGAGCGCTCACAAAAAATGCTTACCGGCTATAGGCTTTGTATATAAACCACTCCCTGTGTTATATAATTTCGTTACATCCTGTGTATATGTGTAGAGAGAGGCAAGGATACGTTTTGCACATAGGATATAGAGAGCTTTGGCGTTAAGAGCATTTGTATAGACCGATCTCTTCCCATTGGCGCCACCTGTTGTATCAAGGCGTGTGTATGTCAGTCCTACATAAGCAGAGCACAATCAGTGTACATAATCTGAAAGGTTACAACCGCCGTAGCTTGACCTCATCATCCAATTAATATGAATTGTAAGTAATACTAACGATAGTAAAAGTTTAACAACAACACAATTTAGTCGTCGAATGTTTATTTTATGACGCGCGCGTGTGTGTCCGTGTACATATTTGTAGACGCCTGTTAAACGTGCCGTTAGTTGTTGATTTTTTTTTACCGTGAGTTGAAAATAAACGAGAGCGAGGCGTCGATTTCCTCTCTTTGCTCAGCGCCGATATCTATGGTTGCTTTGTCGAAAGAAAAACAACAACAACAAAATACATGGTGTTGATGTATACACAAACACACACACGGGAGGTGGCGGTTACACAACAAATGATTCCAGCAAAGCCTTACTGAGCCGAGTGTATGCACGGCACGTTGAACTTCTTTCGCACCGCACGGAGCCAACCGCACTCATCGGAGGTGCGGGGGAGGGAAAGGTGGCAACAAACGAAACACAAAAAACAATCCCAAAGAAATGAGTTTCCAACGTAAGTGATTTAAACGTGCAAAGCTCCCAATTGCTTCCTAACATCGGAAGAACGTTCCAGACGGCCGCGGAAGCGCATCTGAAAGGTGACCGCCGTTTTTGTTCGATGGCCAGCAGAGCAACATCGGCGAGGATGAGCGGAGTTGTTCGCGTGGCGGTGCATGGCACCTTGACGCGATCGGCGAGGCAACGTGGTTCATTTGTTGAGACGCTGCGTTGTCGAAACCGTTCCGGCGTTTTTCGCCCGTCGTGAAACAATGCTGCTGAAATGATGATGCGCTCACGAATCGGAAGGCTGTGGCGGCTGATGTATTGTGCAATACAAAAACATATATATGTATATGTGCTCTTACGTAAAGGGACAGACTTGTGAAGGCGACACGTCGCCTATTTATTTTGTTAAACGCCTTCAAGTCAGTTAAGTGGGGGTAGCAGTGGGTGGCATGGGAGCAGTGGTACAACGAATGAAATGGGGGGGGGGGGTAGAATATACCAGAGCAGCACTGGTGGTGGCCAGCCGTGAGCCAGTGGTGGGGGATTCATCATCACCATGGCATGGACGGGTTTCGTTGCTTCAAGGAGAATTGGGTTGTGTTTGTTTTTTTTCTTGCAGTTTTTTTATTCTTTGCAGAAAGGCACGCGCGTTTAAATTATCTCATTGTTTCAGGGCTCGCCTCTGTTTGGCTCGTGTTTGAAGCCTTCGACGGGCCGGTGTTTGTTTTTCAGACTAGTCAGGCACTACGAAAGACAGGGCGCCTGTCGTAGTCAGGACAAACTGGTTTGACGGGAGACCACGGGGACAGTGTGGAGATGTGGACCCCTCCCAAGATCGGCCTCTGTGGAGGAGGCTCGTGAAGGACGCTGCTGCTGCTGCTGGGCAATTGGAGGCAATCGCCCTCCGGCAACAACGGAGGGCAGTGGAGCGACGCTCACAACAACGAGCGGAGCGCCCCGGGGGGGATAAAATACAGCAAGTTGGCACAGTAGGGGCGACAGCTGGTGGTGCATCTACCGTTCATCTCAGCCAACCCATGGCACCTGCTGGGTCTGTCCCGAGACCTCCTGCCAGCAGCGAGCCTTCGACACTTCACGTGGCCTCAAAGTGCACCTGGCCTGGCACGGGCACCGTGGGGACGTCACCGTCACTTCGCGGCGAATTTGCGGGGTATTGGCATTGGACCCACCTGGTTCAGTAATTGTAATTATTAATTGGAACCTAGGCATGGGGGGGGGGCAGGGGGGTCCTTAAAAAATATGTGTCCGAGATTCAAGCAAACCTGACTGCTGATGAAACACGACGTGTGTCGAAGTCGGTTCAGAGTTTGCACTGTGCTGAATCAATGCGGCTGAAGTTAGAAAATTGCTGGGAGGCATTTGGGCCGATCGGTTGTGTCAAGAATGCTCTTTGGTCCTCACGGTAAAGTCACCTAAAGACGGTCGAAACGTCGTGATCTATTCATAATTTGTCTACCTACGTGACTTTACCGAAACAACCAAAGAGTATGGATTCCTTGCAGTCACGAAAGCTTCAAATAAAGATTGTGTCAAGAATACTTCGACCTATTTTTCCCATTTTTACGTCGAGGGACGCCGCGTGTATATATAAAGGAGACGTATTGTCTGCTTTATCTGGCAATTTATGGGCCGTATGCGATTGGGCAAATGCCAGAGAAGGGCGGTTTATATAAAGGCGGCGACACTCAGCCGAGACCACCGGTCTTCTGCGAGCCAGCAAGGATGGAGTCGACCGGGGAGAGCAGAGACCCGATGGCTCCGGGAGGCAGATATTTGTGCTGTAAATACTCCCTCTCTCTGTCACTGTAAACAACATTCCACGTGGAGAGTTATGGTGGCAATCGTGAGATAAGGATGATATGGAAGTGCCTCCTCTCCCCCCGGGGATTCCCAAACCCCCATTCTCATCGGCGCGCGCGCGTGTGCTGTGAAGCACATCACTAGGAATGCACCCGATCCCAACAGATCCCATCAGATCCCAACAGATCCCATCAGATCTCAGAAGCCAAGCAGGTCTCCAGCCTGGATAATGTTTGGATGGGTGACCACTACGTGCGCAGAAAGCAGGAGGCACTGTGAACAGCAGAGGGCAGTGCAGAATTGTTGTTTTCACCCACCCCACCCGCCTCTCCTCAATTATTGCCAAACTGCAATGACCAGAATGGTGAAGTATGGTCGAATAACCCTTTCAAGGTCACACGGCATGTCGATGGCCCTCATCCAGCAGTTGCCTTGTATACCACGGGCTGTGCATGTAGACACGTGCCCCCTCCCCCTACCCGTATGTTCAGTTACCCCAGTGAACGTTGAGCCCCCGAGGTTATGATGCATCGCACAGATTCTTAAAATAGCCGCGGGGAGGGGAGGGAGGGAGGGAGCGGTGGCGCCGCAGTTCGCGCGCTGCGCCACCCAACTCGGTTCATCCCGGGTTCGACTCCCGCTCACGGTGGGACCACCAGTGACAGCGATTGTCTGAACCGGTACTGGGCGTCCCCTAGGTCGACTCGGCCTCAAATGCAACCGTAAATGAGTGCGACCTTTGAAAGCTTGCGCTGTGGGCACGTTCTCGCCAGCTTACGGAGCGGGGTTTGAGTCAATCAAAAAAATCGACCCGAATGCGCGTACCGAGATGGCTGCGTCGCGTGTGCGTGCGCGAGTGTGTGTTGGTAGGAGGGAGTGTTGTAGAGCGGTGGTGCAGTGGTTAGCGCTGTGCTGCTCGAGGAAGCCAGCCACCCGAGTTCGATTCCCGCTCACGGCTAACACCAGTGATGATTATTTGAACCGCTCGCAGGCCTCCCCTAGGTCGACTCAGCCTCAAATTCGTACCCGTGTTATGCATAAACATCGCCACGAGGGAGACAAAGGCGGCCGGGCGTGGTGCTGGCTATCCACCCCCTCGTGTGCCGCGCCGGCCTTCATATATGCTCGCTAAGGGGCCGTCCATAAATGACGTCACGCACCTAGGGGGGGGGGAGGGGGTCAGACATTTGTGACGATATGTGACGAGGGGGGGAGGGGGGGTTTGAGAAATGTGACGTCACATCAAAATGCGCAACTTTAAATAAATATAAACAACACGTTCTACTTAATTAAATATAATTGTTATAACAACACTAATTTTGATTAATTTCATGATTAACTATTTGATTATTTAATTTTACTAAGGTCACCTTTTATTTATTCCATGAAGGAGCATTTTGCTTCGCCATGGGAGAATGGAGAAGCAAACATTTTTCAAAAATTGTTAATGATTGTTAGTCAACATTTTTATTTGAATGATTCTACCAGGGCTTTTCATTCTCTGGAATGAATATGTGATTATTATTATTGTACTCTGCATTTTGCTTTGTTCTACTACAAAGTTTCAAGTATTTTTGTTATAGTCATAATTACTTTTAATATTTTATAATTATAAGAGAATTTCAATATAATATTCTGAACATCTGCAGTTTTATTTAGACGTGGAATATTTTCAAGTGAATTTTATGCTAAATTTCAGCTTTCCAACGCCTTCTTAATAAATGTTTTCTCCTACAACATCAGAGTGCAGCGCCACATTAAATACGCACTGCAATGACAATAGTTTAAAGCGATTTAAAGCATGTTTTATTTTCAAAATGGAAATATGGTTTTGGGGGGGGGGGCAGAGCTTTGTGACGTCATATTTGAGGGGGGTCTGGCTATTTGTGACGCTGTGTGACGAAGGGGGGAGGGGGGGGTAAAAAATCGGCCATAATCGCGTGACGTCATTTATGGACGGCCCCTAACAGCACTTGCCCCAATAGCCTGTTATGGCTATATGGGGGATCGTTGTCTTTGTAGAGGAGTGTGAACAGGGTTCCTTGTTCTTTGGAAGCCCACACAACACACGGGATCCTCCTCAGCATTGCTCTTCACTGCAAGGCCCGCGGGCCACTAACGGCCCCCTGGTGGAAAGCATTGTCTGTTGCAGCAGACAATGCTTTCATGTTTTCAATTTTAATATAAAACTGTAATCAACTTAACTAACACTGATTTAACCAGCGACATGATATCGGTCTTCTCGAAACGTCTTAACTTTGCCGTTGCCCCAAGTATAATTCCAGTAGAGGAGATAATTTGCTGAGTTTTAATCCGCGCTATGACATCTTCCATATAATGAGGCAGAGATGACTAGGCACGCGAGGTTGCCAAAATAATTGACAATAGCAAAGTATTTATACCAAACATAAATATTATATTTAGCAAAGCAAAGGTCTTAAGAGAGCTTCGATCAAATAAAGATATCGAAATTCTGGCGGCTGATAAAGGCCGCACAACTGTAGTGATGTCACGAGCGGATTATGATAATAAAATTAATGATTTACTGGAGGAAAGTTCCTATATTAAATTTTAACGAGATCCAACTAATCCTTTAGAACGTAAGACTACTGCAAACATTGCAAATTCTATAATTCCCAAGGGTGAACAATATCACATTAAGCCAAGGGCCTCAAAACAACTTCGACTGTATGGGTTACCAAAGATTCATGAAATCGGTATCCCATTACGACTCATAGTAAGTACAATAGGCTCTGCCACATATAAATTAGCAAAATATGTAACTAAACAAATACAGGCCTACATTTGTAGGACATCTTCATTCATGAGAAATTGAGAACATCTTGTGAATGTGATTGCCGTAAATATAGTATACTTAACCCTAATGATATCCTGGTGAGCTTTGATGTAATTTCTCTGTTTACTAAGGTTCTGAGTCACTTAAATTGCTCGATGCGCTAGTAAAGAAGACATGTTTACCAAAAGATATTCCAAAACTAGCTGACCATTGTCTAAATAACAGTTACTTTTTATGGAGAGGTGATTTCTTTTAACAAAAGGAAGGAGCAGCAATGGGCTCTTCTTTGTCTCCTGCTATTGCAAATCTATACATAGAAAATTTTAAGCAAGAGCACTTGCTTCAAGTACATTAAAACCATATTTTTGGCTTAGATATGTGGATAACACTTCGATTGCCTGGCCACATGGTAAAGATATACTTAATGCATTTATAAATAATCTCAATTCACAAAATCCGGCCATTTAGTTCACCATGGAAATGGAGGTGAACAACACACTCCCATTCCTGGATATTTTGCTCGGACACGGCTTAAATGGTAAAATAGCCCACCGTGTTTACCGAAAGGGAATGCACACTGATGCCTTTCTGAATGCAGATTCGCATCATCACCCCGCACATAAATCCTCTCTCATCAAGACGCTCATACATTGGGGTAACACAGTGTCAGATGGTGAAAGTCTGAGGAGAGAGATTAAACATGTTAAAGAAGCGCTACGATTAAATGGCTACAATAATGCTGAAATTAACAGAGCATTGAATGCCAAATCAAGATCGAACTGCAATACTGCTGAAAGCGATCAGGTTATTAAAACAATTAAAATACCATATATTGTGAGAGTACCTGACAAATTGGCTAGAATTTTGGAAAAACAAAAAATCGAAGTAACATTTGGCACGGTACACAACATTCAAAAACTAGTATCTGGTACTAAAGATGAATTGCCTAAGTTATCAACGGAAGGTGTGTATAAGATTAATTGCTTATGTGGCAGATGCTATATTGGACAGACGGGGCGTAACATTAGAGTAAGACTAAAAGAACACCAAATAAATATTCAATACTCTCAAACACAACTGTCGGCAGTTGCAGAACATGCTTGCCAACAAGGACACTCAATTGATTTTGATAACGTTGAAGTGTTGTGCAAACGAATTATTACTGGCCGAGACTAATTAGAGAATCTATTGAAATTGAGAGAAATAAAAATAATTATAACCCTCTGACAGCTACTGGCTTAGTGCGGTCTGGAAGCGTATTATTAAGTAATGCATCTTATAACTGAAATTACTTATAGAGGAAACACAAACGAATTAACTGATTACTAATCTATTATATAATTACAATACCCACCCCTCCTCCGCCACTGATCTCTGCACCTGATGGGTTCAGTGATGATGACGTCATCCTGCTCTATTTAAGACCGGAAGCAGTTGGATTGCTCCACTAAATCTGGAAAATCGCCCGATGATGCTGGATGTAACTACCAGCGAAACGTCGTCCTACTCAAATTGTAAATGTTGTGGATTTCCTTTCCAACGCACCGGTGGGCTGAAGTCGTAACTACTTTGGCGCGTTGTTTTCGTGACAAACCTTACTGGCTGTGTTGGGTGGTGGAGGGTTACGACACATTTATACTTCCGCGATCTAACCCAAAAAGCCTTTATTATGAATAACACTGGTCTCCATCCTCGCTTAATATATTCCTTTGGTTCTTTCGGTAAAGTCACGTAGTTAGAAATAAAATAAAACAAAATAAAAAACTAAAGAGTATGGATTCCTGCAGTCACGAAAGCTTCAAATCCTCGCTGGATATATTCCTTAACGCCGCTCGGCTTGGCTTGGAGAAGGGGTTGTTGGCATAATGCACTAGCACTAGAATCATTTATTGTACCCTATATTCCAACAATCCTATGAGGATAAAATACGTAACGTGAGGACAAAAGAAGGAGAGTTGGATGTAGCATGCCAACTAATGCCTTTGGGGCCGTCCATAAGTGACGTCACGCACCTAGGTGGGGCGGGGGGGGGTAAGATTTTTGTGACGATGTGTGACGAGGGGGGGGGGGGGGAGTTTGAGAAATGTGACGTCACATCAAAATGCGCAACTTTAAATAAATATAGAATTATTATAACAACACTAATTGTTATAGCAACACTCCTACAACATCAGAGTGCAGCGCCACATTAAATACGCACTACAATGGCAAAGCGAATTTGAAGCATGTTTTATTTTCAAAATGGAAATATGGTTTTGGGGGGAGGGGGGGGCAGAGCTTTGTGACGTCATATTTGAGGGGGGGGGGTCTGATTTTTAGTGACGCCGTGTGACGAGGGGGGGGGGGTCAAAAATCGTCCAAAATCGCGTGACGTCATTTATGGACGGCCCCTTTGCGAACGGTGTTCTGGACTGAACTGGACCCTGTCCAGGCACAGCTGTGAGCAGCAGCGCATGTTGCTTGCTCGACAGGTCTCTGCTGCGGTTTGGTTTGTGAAGTTCTTTACATTTTTCTATTTTGGTTGCTTCTTGCTTTGACCATCAGGTGGTGCTTTCCTCACATTTTCCTACCGACAATAACTGAAACTCGTTAAACGTTTTGTGCAATGAACCCTGGCTATTATTTTGATTTGCGTGCTCGTTCACGTTTTGTTAAGTGATTGCTCATGGTAATGTGGGGGAAAAATTGGAAAGTAATGAGATTGGTTTTCAAGATGATAATGAGGTTGTTTATGTTGTCATGAATTATCACGTTGATAGTTACGCTGATGTTGGTGGTAGTAATTGCGGCCAGGATCTGTCTGTGCTGAGAAGACAATCTTGCCTTGATTTGATTTGAGACAAAAGCAACACCGTTACTCGTGGCCTGCATTTCTCACTCAATTAATTTCCATAACGCTGCTTGGCTGGCTTCGATTATATTGCCATAAGGCATGCCCACTCCAGCACAAAGTATGCCTATCCATAATAATCCGATATCATTGTTACCCTTCATGGAAATAATCCTACGAACAGATTTGTAAATGTGAGAAAACAAATCAGACGCATAGATATACAGGTATAATAATCGGAAGATTCGGAACGGCATTCCGGATCGTTCCGACTGAAATGATGACATTTTGTTACTTGAGCTGGAAGTCAATTTTGTTGAGCACTTTCCAGTCATAACCTTTCATTCAAAAGTGTCTGTCATTCCGTTTCACATCTTTAAACGTAAGTTCAACTAAACTATAAACTATTTTACCAGATAAAGCCCACTGAGCTACATAGCTCTTTTTCAGATTATATCTCAACGAAGTGGCTTATCACGCGGACATTTATAGCAGCCAAACACTCTGAACGCATGTGAATTCTAAATGTGGTGGGACAAAGCAGAGGACCTGGAGACAAATCCACGCGACCACGGGGAGAACGTGCAAACTCCAAACATGCAGGCGTCATGGTCAGGATCGAACCCACAACCTCCTGCATACCAGGCGAGGTCGTTCACATCTCGCCACCCTGGCTGCTCTTAAATATAAATATATTTCCACATACAAGCAGGATGATTCTTTTTTAAAACGTGACCATGCAACACGGTGAGCAATCAAATAGCAGCAGAGACCTCGTGCGATATAGCCTTCTTCATGAATAAATCATTTGAAGCTCAGGGTAGTTAAACATGTTCTGCCATGACTCCAAAGACTTGGAATAGTAATTCACGAGTTAAACAAGAACAAAGTGGGGGCTCTTAGTTTTAAAAGTGGATTCCCAAACGCCAGTCATTTAATGTGTTTGAAGTCGTACATCCATGGTGCGGCCTAAGTTGATTTAACAAAACATTAACACATTCCTGCGGGAGGAGCTGGTAGGAACGTTGGGTTGCTCAGTCAATGGCCAGGGTCAACGGCGGCGTGGTGTATTCCGCAAATATGCCCGACTGTGAGGGCGGGCACATGCCGGCGTGAGTAGGTTAAATGTTGAGTTTTATAAGGGCACCACGGGGTGACCAGCCCCTCCCCACCCAGCCCCACCCCTCCCACCCCCCACCCAGCCCCACCCTCCCCACCCAGCCCCTCCCCACCCTCCCCTCCCCACCCAGCCCCTCCCCACTCAGCCCCTCCCTACCCTCCCCTCTCCACCCAGCCCCACCCCTCCCATTTTTGGATTCACGACGAACGGACGGACACAATAATCCCCTGTGGGCTGGTAGAACCAGGTGGTTCCTACCAGTAAAAAGAAACACGACTTCTTCGTCTTCACTACAGAGTGGCCGCAAACTCTGAGAATGCTCTTCCATTGCAACAGCTTCCACCTTCCTCCCCTCCACTCTCGGCCCAGGGCTGGGTCCGTGCCCAAGTCCTCCTCCACAGATTCATCCCCAAGCGGGCGATGGCTGCGCGCCGTACAAGTGGCCACGCACAACTATTTTGGAGCTCCTCAATACATTGGCAGTCAATCTTTATCGACGTCAAGTATTCTCTGACCTGACAACATTTAACACGTGTCGTTGTCAGGTCTGGGCTTTTGGGGTGCGGCCACATCATATCCGACCGTCTCCCAATCCAACAGCCACTGCATTCCTGATTCAAAAATTATTCCAGAATTGCGACGGAGTCGTGCGCCGGAGCCCCCCATCATGCTAAGGGACTTTGCCATTCATGCTTGGGGTGGAACGATCGCACTTGATATGCTTGGGAACCCGGTTTAATCTTGGCCGTGAACCTCGATTTTAAAACGGCATCTCCACTTGCGTATTTAGCGCTGTAAAAGTCAAAATAATTGCCGGTGTAATCCAGATCTGTAAATGCAAACAATGGTGCTAAATAATTCAGCGGTATAATTCATCACAAATCAAATTAACAATCGTGTTTTGCAACGCGAGGGGATTTGCTTTGCAATGAACAATCTATAAATCTGATGTGTATGCGCATGACTGTGTGCTGTTTTGGTGAGAGGTCTATTTAAGCAGGGACACCAATGATTGAAGTTAATTTTGTGCTATCGTAATCCAACGAATAACAGGTACCTATTGTAATTCATGTTATTATATTATTACATTAACTATCACCCCTCACCCCTCCCCGGTCGTGGCACCTGATTGGCTCAAAGTGACTGACGTCACATTTACCCCGCCCCCACCCCCCCTATTTAAGACCGAAACAGGAGGAGGGTTTCTCCACAACTCTGGCCGTCACCTGATGATGCCGGTTGTTGTAATTACCGGCGAAACGTCACGCTACTCGAATTGTAAATGTTGTAGTGGGTTTCCTCTCCAACACACAACCGGTGTACTGAACTCGTAACGAATTGTCACGTTTTGTTAACGTGACAGACCTTACTCATTTGGCGTGTTTTGGACGGTGGCCGGTTTAACGACGTATTTATATTTATGCGATCTAACCCAAAAAACAACCTGTTATGGATGATGTGAAGGCTCAGCAGACTTGTCTCACCAGTCTAACACGAGTGAGACAAGGCGATAAAGAAGCCTGTCTCTGGTATAAGCCAATCAGTTTAAAGGATAATGTATATATACAGTTATCAGAGCATGTTTGTTTGAATGTTTTACTACAAGTATGTGCCGTTAATGCAGACTTGATGCCTTGCAAAAGGTATCATTTTGGTGTTTGAACATCTTAACACCTGTTAAATTGCCAGTAAGGGTAAAACCTATTCGTATTTTTATTTTTTATAATTTTGGATACTGTTAAAAATGTCCCATAGAGAGACGGACACGAGTGCGGGTATTTATTTTCGTCACGACATAACCCCAGGAGCACAATGTAGAAATAATGGCGTTGGGAAAGAAAAAAAATGAACACCACCAAAAGTATGGATTTCTGCAGCCACGAAAGCTTCAAATCAGATTGAACCACCAAAAGTGGCTGGAGTGGCTTTGGGGTCAGGGCTGCGGGCGCGCACCAAAGGGAGCTTGCGGTGCAACTGCCTGCAATTGAATTGGGGTTCTTCAAGTGCATTGCATTAATTGCGTTGGCCTTGTCGGTCAGCTACGGCAGTGCCGGATTATCCGAGTAGCAAAAGTAGCTACATACATATGCTACTCGGCCCTGCACTTTCAAGGGCCCCGCGCTAAATGCTTTTCAGCTATTAATTCCGGTTCAGTGATTCTGCACTTGCTCTATTATTATAGTACAATACTGCCTTCAACTTTTATGAACGACTGGGTGTTTAAGGTTAGCGATTTGCCGTATTATCTATCCGTATAACAAATGAAAAAATACAATTACTTAACTATGCAAATAAAAAAAATGTGTGTTTTCATATTTCCGTGTTTTTTTTATTTGACGCCCCTTCATAACTTATGCTGCAGGCCCCGTACTAGCTTAATTCGGCACTGACCTGCGGCCGGACAAAAACCTCCTCCCGTCATCATGTTACATCTTGCTTGGTCGCCTAATTTGGCCACACATCACTCAATTCCAGCTCGGAGCAACAAAACGATCAGTTTGGCTGCCGTGCAACGAGCGCTTCTACTGCGGCAACACGCGGCGTCCCTGAGCGTTCGTGGAATTGCTTCTGCGATGTCTTTCGGCGCACAGTCTCTACCACGTGGGGTGATGCACTGCTCTAAAGGGAGTTCCAAAAGGGTGCTTTGCTTCAATGCTTGACACCCCCGAGCGCCACAAGTGGAAAACATTCGGCTGACAAGTGTAACGGCGCCGTTGTTACTGTCGCCGGCCTCTTAACTTCTCACTGCTGGGCCAAAGGCCTCTTCCCGTTTTCTGCCGTTCGCTCTTTTGCCAAGTTGCTCTCATCCAGCAGTCGCCTCCGATGATTGTCTTGCCATCTCTTCTTCTGCTGTGGGGTGGAGCAGTGGTTAGCGCACTGCGCCACGGACCTGGCCACCCGAGTTCAATTCCAGAAACGATGGCGAATATTTGAACTGGTTCTGGGCCTTCCCTAGGTAGACTCAGCCTGAAAATTAGCCACCTGGAGCGGTGTGTAAACATCAGCACGGGAGAGACAAAGGCGGCCGGCGTGGTGCTGGCCACCCACCCCCTCGTGTGCCATGCTGGCCTTCATAGGTGCTCGCTAACACCACTTACCCCGAAAATACGTCACTAAGGCTATATGGGGGGGGGGGGGGGGGAAGATCTTTGTCTTTTGTTAAAGCCACGTTATCGTACACGACTTGATATTAGCAGCTCGGAGGTGCTCACTGACAGGACTTGCCCCAAAAGTCTATTATCAGGCTATACGGGGATCTTTGTCTGTTGACTTCTTTCGATTGAATTTCAATTTGAACACTGCATGGGCAGAGTACAGTGCAGTAATTTATAGTGTTATTTGGTTTCATACCACGTTGGATATTTTAATAATGGTATACATAAGCGCAATGTTTTTTAAACTCAGTATTTTTACAGGAGTCCAATGTATACTAAGCTTCCAATTTGGAGAATAATCAATACACAAAAGCATGTTAAAAAAAAACCTCTCATTCCCTGCGTCCTAAATTCATGAATTAATAAAACAAGTACACGCGCATATACGGGGTTCCTTGGCCTTCAGCTGGAAACATTTTTAAGGTGTATATATATATACATTAGAAGGATTGATTTTAAAATATATATTCTTTCTTAAGAGAGTCAAAAACAAAATCAAACTGTAATTCCCAGCGATTGTCGTCGAGTCATTGATTGTCAATCTGTATCCCTCACATTCAACCTGACCTTTGAATTCTGCCCTGCTCTGCAGACAAGCGAGCGCAGGTGGCTGGCGGCCGTGACGAACGTTTTCCGAACGCGTCTAAAATATACACGTGCGCGCCCAGCGCCACCGACACGAGAGGAGCTGACCCCGGGTGGCCGCGGAACGCCTGTGGAGTCCTGCTCCAGTTCCAATTGATTTTGGTGAACCAGGTGAGAACTCCGGGGACCAGGCCAGTAGTCTCATTTGCAAGAGTGATCTGGGTTGCCAAAATGCCAAAGGCGAAACGAAAAAAAAACTATTTCAGAAATACAAAAAACAGAGTCCAAATGAGCATGGGGCAGTGTTTATTTCCCGCTTGCGGTCATAAACCAGTGGTGGAATTCCACGTTCCCATGGTGGGGAATATTATCGAGTCATCTGTATGACGTCCACCCTCTGGTGCCAACCCCCAGGATCCCTCCTGGCTGACTGCTGCCAGCTGCTGCTGCGTCGACAGCAGAGGACGCACCCTTGCCAGAAGCACTCGTTATATTGGGGCCTGTCATAAAAGGCTGTGCAACCAAGCCGGGCCTGTGCCGAGCCAGCCCAGTACGGGTCAGGATGCTCCAGGTTGTTTTTCCACTGCAGAAGCCGAGGCGTGCTGATCATGTCGCACGCAATTAATGCATCATTAACAATTCACCTGGCCCTGATCCGGATTCAAATGTCTTCTTGTGAGGCCAGAGTTATGACAGTTTGGTTCCGGCTAGGATCGGCAAATGGCCAGTGGGATACTAACTTGGCTCGGATACGCCATTGGAAAAACGGGTGTTATATTCACCAGGGGTCTGATGGAGATGAGCATTGCCGGGATGGTGCCGCGGAGTTGTTCGCCTTTCGGTCCCCGCTGTGTTCCGTGCCCGGCTTTTCGGCTCTCCGAGTGGGCGCCTGGAAATGCTCTCTCGCCAGTGGCGGTCGTCATGGGATGGTCCAATGAACGGGAAAATGTTAGCGCGGTTGTTGGAAGGTGAACCGGTGAGAGTAGGGTGTAGCACTGTGCGTGAACCACTGTGGCACCACTCTCCGCACGTGAGAGATCGTTCAGACGAACTAACTGTTTAACACACATTAGGCTTTCGCGACCAATATCCATAATAGAGGATGGTTGGGTTAGATCGCGTCAATATAAATGTGTTGTTGAACCCGCCACCACCCGCCAATGCCAATTAGTCAGGTTTGGCTGTCTCCTGATGAGGCTGGTTGTAACTACTGGTGAAGCGTCGCGATTGAATTGTAAATGTTGTGGCTTTACTCTCGAATACGCCGGTGTGCCGAATTAGAAACGAATTGTCACGTTTTGTTTACGCGACAAACCTTATTAATTGTCTGTGTCGGGTGGTGGCGGGTTTAATCACACATTTATATTTACACGATATAAACCCAAAAAAAACCTCTATTGTAGATAACTAACTATAGACTAACTAACTATAGTAAATATGGAATACGTGTGCTACTGCCACCCAAGTCAACATATGCAGAATGATCACTGCCATTTAAACATCTGTAAAATAATCTACATTGCTGAATAGTGACACTTTTCATAACGATGAGTTTTTCTTGGCATATTTTAGACAGCTTTTTTCGTGAGATGAATTGTCATTGGAAAATAAACACAATTTATAAGCAGGTAACAGCCCACAAATATACTTCATAAAGATTAAAAAACACTCTTGCACGCATTTGGCCAAATATCCCAGCGCAGGACTCTCCTCAAAATAGAGCACTGAGGTTCGAGCGAGGCTTGCCTCGATAAATGTACAACACTGTCTCTTCTGCAAGGCGAGATTGCGGAGGAAAAGCGGCAACTTGAATGTGAAGCACCTGGAGAAAAGCCCCAAAAGCCCACGGACACAAGGGAATGGATAATGAGCGCGTCCTATCACTGCCGCTCTTAATCAAACGCAATTATGGACCAATGTCCTAACGCAGGTGGCAAATGAACCGAAATTGGAGCAATAAAAAAAACCAGGGCAAGTTACATTGCAGAACAACCACTGTTATTCTCCATCCACTGGCAAATTAAGGTTGCCCCACACTGACGAAATTGCCTCCAGTCAAGTGTAACTACCAACCAACCGTTCCGTGCCTGCACGGATGCAAATTTTGGTTTACCTCCCCTAAGGGAGAAACCGCTCTCTTTCTCGGGCGCTGCCCCGTCGCGATTCATGTCCTCTGGTTGACAACGTTACGTGTGACCTGTCTTTGCGCAAGGCTCACAAACTACCGCAGGCCTCTTCGGAATGAGCCAATTGTTGCAAAGTTTTGCGACCGTTTCACGCGGTTGCCCGCACCGAGGGAGCCCGCCCGCCCTCGCCATTGCTCTCTCCGCTCCTGGATTTGGTGATTCCACACGGCAAACGCTGCGGGGAAGCACGAGAGAAGGTTCACCGTTCCCTCTCCTGAGTAGGATTCTAAGGCTTCGCTGAGTTCGTGGAAAGGGTCTCAATTCCGGCGACGAGTCCAGCATCGGAATGATAACAAAAAATAAGAATAGCCTTCACCTTTTCTGGCAATAAAACAGGAGGTGTGAAGATTTCAAACCACCAAATATATACCTATTGCAAGGCATCAAGTCTGCATGAACCACACATACTTGTGGCAAATCATACAAACAAACATGCTCTGATTATAATATATGCATTGTTCTTGAAACTTACAGAATTCTTCATGGCCTTGTCTCACCACCAGTGTTGGACCAGACAGACGTCAAACATATTAATACCTATTTTATCGCCAGAAAGGGAAAAGCCAATTTTTTTTCTTCATCATTTTGACACTGGAATCATGAAAGGTCCCACAGTCCTGCATCGGGTCCGGTACCCATGGGTGACCGGTAGAGCGGGTCGGTGCTGGGTCGGCTTGTGGTGCCGGTCGGGTCATGTTCATGGCTGGTCCCCCAAGAGTCACCCACTAATGGACCACCATCACCTCCTCCTGTTTTTTTTTCTTCACTCGAACGGAACAAAATGCCGCGAGAATAACGTGGCACTCAAACAAAGGTGAGATGTTTTTCGGAAATACATATGTTGGGACACAGACAGAATACGGGACCTGAGGCGTCGTTCTTGTCTTCAGCTTGTAACCTTCCTTTGAACGTCTCCACTTGTCGTGCTTTCCCCTTTATTTCTCCTCGAACCCCCTTTCTGGAACCTTCTGTCACAGTGTTTTTCCTTAGCCAATCCCTGTCCTTCCCCTCTAACGGATCATCTCTGTTTTCCGCCTAATCTCGTTAAAATCTCATTCCTCCAGTCCCTTTAAAAGTCCGCCTCCTAACCAATCACCGTGGAGGCCTCATTCTACCACTTGGAGACCTTTGTTTATTTTCGAAACAGCCGTTAGGCTGCACTATGGATTGGGGACATTTTTCGGTCATTACACAAACATACTTCAACGTGGCCTCAGAGTGTACCTAGCCTGGCAAAATCTCTGCGAGGACTTCACCGTCGAACAAGTGGCGAATGGCGGCTGTTGTTGTTCTCCCACATCGTCGAGCGAGCGCCGATTTAAACAAATCATTTTGACACTGGAACCATGAAGGGTCCCGATTTCAACGAATCGGCGCTCGTTCATCGTCGCGTGAGATCGGTTCAACAAATCATCGTCAGGCGCGCGCGGCAGCATGCAAACGACTCGCCGCGTTGAAAGCGGAGGTTTAACCGGAGCGGTCGGTGAGACGCTCGCGAGTAGCGGAGCGAGAGAAACGCCGAGGCGCTCCGATCGCATCGCGGCGTTGATGCCGCTTTCATCCCCACCTTTAACGAGCCTGACACGACGCCCTCCGAGACCGTTTGCTGAACGCGCATAAGCCTAATTTGTGGCGTTGATTGAGCGTTTCGCGCGTTTGCAGCTGATTTCCTTGACATGTGACTGGCGAGCGAAATTAGAATTTTCTCTCTCCTCTGCATTGCGCCGTTAATGAGCGTGCGCTGCCAAAAAGGGATTCGAACCGATGGGTTGTTATTCCGGATACGCGTTGCTTCGTAAACAAATGCCCGGCAAATATGATTTGTTTTTCAGCTCTACTTTCAGAAGAAGAAAGAAAAAAAATCAACATTGATGCTGCTTCTGAAACCAATGATGGCATCCGTTCAATAATAATAATGATGATAATAGTGCTCAAGAGAGAGGGGTGGGTGAGGGGGACGCTGCTGTAACCGCACTCGCAAGCCACAGGTCACCGGTTCTAACCCCGGGCACAAAGCGGTTGAAATAAAGTCAATCAAATTCCACCCACCACCATCGCCTCCATCCACCAAGCGCACCCTGACATCTGGCCAGCATGGAGGAGTAGGCCAAGTACCATCTCGATGGGGGAAGGGGGGCGGTATTTTGGGCTCCCTCCCGTGGAGGCCCCTTTTGTGAGCAGTGGCGCGATCGAACAATTGCAGGGCTGCACCTTTACATTTTATTTTCTTGCACTTTTCATGATACAACAGCCTTACGTAACCACTGCATGTTGATCATACGTGTGAGATGTCGGTTCAGATTTATTACATTTTCTCCAGGTGTTTCTTCCTTGCCACTGAGCCATAAGCACGCCAAAATATTTGGGAAAGAATGTACATCTCCCATTGCAATACATTATTACATTGCAATACTTGGCTTAAAGCTTTCGTGACTGAAGACATTCATATTGTTTGGGTCTTTCGGTAAAGTCACGTAGATAGGTTCAAAGAAAATGACAAAAAACTACGACGTTGAGATCGCAACACAAGCGTTCGTCATCATTGTGTTGTGATCGAAACGTCGTAGTTTATTTTTTATTTTCTTTGAACCTATCTACGTGACTTTACCGAAAAACCCAAAGAATATACATTTTAATACCTTATTACATTGTAATACCTTATTATATTGTAATACCTTATTACATTGTAATACGTTATTACATTGTAATACGTTATTAAATAGGTAACCAAATGAACAATTCCACGTCTCACGTACCCGACCAAGAGTCCACCGGGGTTCGAAATGTCACCTGCACAACGGCTATTCGAGGATGGAACACGTTAATGGTTGTTCATCACCAGCGACCCCACTGATTTCTAAATGGCCCTCTCTTCGTGACCAAGGCGGGTGTTGATCGTTGTCACCTCGTCGATGACATCACACCCACCGAATTAAGGCCCAGGACTGGAGGACGTTTTCACAATTTCCGCCATCTGCCTTACGATGCTGTCTGGCAACGACCGGCGAAAGGTCCGCACCCAATTGGCCAACGTCGCGTGGGTCCCTCTGCAACGTGACCGGTGCCACCGAAGCGGTGATAAATTGGCCTGTTTGTTCATCGCGTGACAATTTTATGAAAATCAGCTGTGTCGGGTGGAGGAGGTTGTATGACACACGTTTTACTCGATCCGATACAATTAAGCCACGCACACGTCAATACACGCGTTGAGACTGGTGGGAGACGTGAAACAGAGGCTTCTCAGATCTTCGAATTTCTCTGCCATAAATAAAGATACTGATTCTGATGATTCTGTAGAGGCGTTGCATTAAAATGTTCGCTTCTGCTTTAATTTCTTCTCCTTTTGTGCGGTGTCAAGAAATGTATCAGCCTGAATGAAAACGAAAAGTGCATCATTTGTTCCGCATGATAGAATGTCTACCGAGACTCAAATATATATACTGTATCTAACTTTGCGCCCGTGTGTTTTGGCTCATTTGGATGGAAAAAAAAATCCGCGCGATCCGTTTTGCTCTCACCAAAGAGCAAACCCTGGAGGTGAGGATTTTCGAGAAAACCGCTCGGACCTCGCGTGCAGCAGGGGCTGGTTCTGTCCGTCGGGAATTCAAGTCGCGTGAATTATTCACAAACGAGGACGAGTCCACTAAATTGGGGGCCTAAGCCAGACATAATGTCTCCTGGAGTAATAAAATAGCAGCAGGGTTATATATTTTTTTCTCCGTAGTGAATAATTAAATGCTACCAGTATGCGGTAAATTCTGTCGCAGTGAGAAATGTGAATTATTTATGTGATTAGAGTTTTTTTATTTTATGTCTTTTTATATTTGTATTATTCCCCTCCTGTGGAATGGATTTGTATGCACATGAGTGCGTATACGTGTGTCTGTGTTTGTAAGGTCGACTCAGCCTCAAATGAGTGCCTGGTGCAATGTGTAGACATCGCCATTGGGGAGACAAAGGTGGCTGGACGTGTGCTGTGCCGGCCTTCATAGGTGCTCGCTAACAGCACTTTCCCCAACAGTCTGTTGAGGCTATACGGGGGATCTTTGTCCTTGTGTGTGTGCAAGAATTGTATGGAGCAGTGGTGTAATGGTTAGTGCACCGTGCTACGAATCCGGCAACCTGAGTTCGATTCCTGGCTATGGCCTATGTCAGTGGCGAAAATTTGAACTGGTTCTGGTCCTCCCCTAGATTGACTCAGTATGAAATGGGTAACTGTTAGTGTGATGTGTAAGCATCAGAACTATGGAAATGAATGTGGTTCTGTCCACACTACCCACTCGTGTACCGTGTTAGCCTCAATAGGTGCTCACCAACAGCACTTGCCCCAACAGTCTATTAAAATGGGCCGGGGGTGTTTGTATGTGTAAAGAGTAGTTGTGTAAAAATTTCTGCACTGCATGGTTAACCCAAATATTTGTGCGTAAAATTCTTGGCCATGGGCAACATCAGCAGCATGTGATGCTTGAAGACCTCCTGGCCCTCTCTTAGGTTGACTCAGCCTAAATTGACTGTCTATTACAGTCTTTAGGAAAGACCAAGGCAGACAGCTATTAGTACTAATTACACCAGCTCCCTCATGTGTCATACTGGACTTAATAGGTGCTCACTAACAGCACCTATTCGTGTGTGCGTTAACTGTGTAAGCATGTGGTTGCAGTTCGTACACTGTGCACTGGAGTGCCAGTGGTCTGGGTCTAACTCCTCGCTACGATGTAGACTACCAATCGCAATGGGTAACTAAATCCGACGTTGCTCTCCCTTAGCTCCGCATAGACTAAAATTGGTACTGGGCTTGGTGAGCAGTCATCATCAGTAAGGAGACAAGGGTACCCGACGTTTGTGATGACGGATTTATTCTCTCCTCGTGGCCCATGACGGTGATGAAGGGTGATTCTCAATCCACTGGCAAATGAAGGCCTCCACGCTCACAGCGCTTGAACCCCAACAATCCAAATGGCTGTCTGAAGCGTTTTCCCTTGTTTCGTATGTACTACATGTATGCAGTACATATAACTATATATAACATATTATTGCATTTTTTATCTCTATTTGAGAGCACATGCCTAGACACCCTGACCGGCAATATTCCACGACGCCGCTTCCCGCGGACGCCGCCCACATTTGCCAGAAGCGCAGCCGATGATCCGTCAAGAGCGCAGTGGGAGTCGGGTGTTGTGTGTACGGCCGCGATGATGAATGTCTCGTCGTCGACGGACGCGGCTCGCTGCGAGCGAAGAGGTGAGGGTGTTGCTTTGCCGTCAGATTGAGCCCATTTGCACAGAAGGGTGCCCACCGTGCAATCGGGGCCCTACGAGCCCTACAATATATCTTCGGTTCAGCCTGTACACTTCGTTACTGATGTTCTGGAAGGGCCATACGTGCGTAATACGTATAGGACTGGCTTTTTTTCCCTACAGTCTGTTGTCGCTCCCACGCACTTCCGATCAGCGCAGTTGGCTGCGCGCGGTGCGAAAGTAGTTCAACGTAGAAACAAATGGTTAATTAAAAAGTCTGGGATCATGGCACACAGTGTCATCGCACAGCAACCTGACACCACGGCGAGTGATATTTCTCCTGGGCAACCCCTTCATCAACCCACGGTGATCAGCGTGGTGAAGTATGGTAAAATAATCACCATCACTGACACTGTGTGGGGAGGACTTCATCCAGCAGAGATGTTAACTACCTCGCCTGGTATACAGGAGGTCGTGGGTACGATTCCAACCCTGGCAATGCCTGTATATTTTGAGTTTTCATGTTCTCCCCCGTAGTTGTGCAGATTTTTCTCCGGGTCCTCCGGTTTTTACCCTCCACATTTAGAATCAATGTGCGTTTAAGAGTATTTGGCTGCTATACATGTCAACATGATAAGCCACTTCGATAGGCTATCACTTGTGGTCAGGTCGCTTTGGAAAAATATCTATATAGCTCAGTGGGCCTTTCCTGGTAAAATTAATCATAGTAATAGGACCCGCTGAAAAAGTCTCAAAACTCAGTGATGAGGCTTCAATGGGTAAATAATTGAAAAAAAAATCGAAGTAACATTCAGCAGCTCACACATTCAGATACAAAAAAGGATAGCATCATGCCTGTTCAAAACGGCATGGCTGAAAGTGTAAAATTGTACGAGCTTCGACTTGAATAATATCTCATTGGAGAAAAGTGTTTTCAATATCAAGTGCGATCTGAGCAAATTTGTTCCGAGCAGACAGTTCATAATGCGTCGTTTAGACCCGATAACTCGGGGTTAGCAATGTACGAGAACACGACTCACTGAGAAAACATATTGCCTCAGACTGTGCAAGTTGGTACGCTGATTTAATTTAGTTGTTTTCATTTAAAAAAAAATTCCTACGTGACTTTACCAAAAAAACCTAAAAGTTTGGTACTCTCTGTGTAATACAGACAAAGATCCCCCATGTAACCTTCAACAGGCTGCTGGGGCAAGTGCTGTGAGCGAGCACCTAAGAAGGACACCACAGCGCACGAGTGGATAGTGTGACCGGCACCGCGCTGGGCCGCCTATGTTTCTCCATTGCGTTATACACAAGGTACTCAATTAAGGCTGAGTCGATCGAGGGCAGGACCAGAAACGTCTAAAAAATATGCCACTCTTGTTAGCTGTGATTGGCATTCAAACTATGGTCGCCGGACTGCAGTGCAATGCCCTAACTGCTATGCCACCGCTCTCTATTGTGTAAAACACAAAAAACAAATATCCACCTTATAGCCCAAACAGACTTTTGGGGCCAGTGTTTTTTAGCAAGCAAATACGAAGGCCAGCACAGCAGGGGGTGAGTGGCCAACACCACGACCATGCCCAGCCGCTTTTGTCTCCCTAGTGGTATTGTTATATTTTCATACACTGCACCAGATAATCATTAGAGGCTGAGTCAACCTAGAGGAGGCCCAGGACCAGTTTAGTATAATCGTCACTGCTGTTGGCCATGAGCAGGAATCGAACTCGTGTCACCGGGTTTGTAGCGCAGTGCGCTAACCGCAACACTACTGCTCCCCACACGCTCACACACATGCACACACACATACACGTAATTTCGGCAACTCTGGACATTCTATCTGGGGCGCTGGAGAATCATGGTTTACCAGTCTGGTAGTTGCGTTAGAGCTGAGATTTTATTCTGCGAAGCTGTGATACAAAAATGGAGCCGTTTTTACGCAGAGTGGAGCAGTTTTGAGAAAACTGAGCACGCTTCTGAAAAATCTCCCATGGCAAACTTTGAGGCCTAGTTCAATCGGGATAAATGCGCTCAATCGGCATGAATGCGCTCAATCGGCATGAATGCGCTCAATCGCTCATTCTCTTCAAGCCATCAAAATGCCGTTTTGTCATTTAGCCAAAACGGTCATCCAAGCAACCAAATTTGTTTAATAATTTTTAAGTCAAAATAGGTTGTCGCTTAAACAAGTATGGGTCAGACCAGAGAATGGTCCTCATGTCCTAGAAATTATACATTCCTATGCCCAGGGGCAAGTCCAGTCATAAGGGATCCACGGTTGAATTCTCACAAAAGTATTACTTGTTTTATTAACCCCATTGAGTGTTACCGTGAACGAGATTTGCACTGTTCTCTAACCACTGCCATGCAGCCGGAAGTTTATAATTACTTCTACTGCATGTATTTAAATAGGCATTACATTTTGGCAATTTTTTAATAATGTTGCTATGTCTTCAATTCGCATTGTTTATGAATATGTGCTGTCTCAGCCTCGCTGTGCGCTGCGTTGCACCACTATCCGAGTAGTTAACCTCGCATTCAATAAACCTTCAGAGCCAAGGTGAACATCTGAATCCAACGTATTTAATGAATAGAACGATGTAAAACTGAGGGAAAAACACAGCACAAAATACAGCATCAATGAATGAACACTGCAGCATCATAACATTGTCTTAGATAGCATGCATCTCAACAATAGGTCCTGCATGAACCAGGCACCTACATTAGCACTGAATAGCTATACAACGAGAATAAGCTACTGTGTTTAATAAGGTCACTTTGTGTAATCACCATACTGCAGCCTAAATGTACAGTGCTGCTGAACTGTGAATGACATACTTCTTCATCCTTGCTCTCATGATCACATTAAAGTTACATGGGCAGAATTCTGGCTCGACTTATCCAACTACAAATAACATTCACATTAATGCAAGTGACAGGCTTCGTTGTTAACTAGGCCTCATATTTATCATAACAATTTAACAGCATTATAAAGGCATTTACAGCATTATAATGGCAATCCTAACATTATAACAGCATTCCCAGTATTCTCAGAATATAAACGAACTTAAAGACAATGCTTCTTAAAGTCCCGATATGAACAGATGCACACGTCTTCACTGAGACGCTATTTGTGCCTCCATTTTGTACTCTATGTAATGGCTGACACTCCTGCCTGGCCTCGTGACTTCGAGATCCTTAACTTATAACTTCCTGGTTACGTGACCAAACTCAACACCATCATATCAGGAAGTTCCTCTGTAAGCACACCCCCATATATGCTGTAGAGCAGAACATGTGCACTACAGCAGTGGTACAGCGGTTAGCGCACTGCGCGACGAACCTCGCAATCCAAGGTGGATTCCCGTTCACGACCAATAACTGATCCCGGGCCTGGTCGACCCCTTCTTGTGCCGTGCCGGCCTTCATAACTGCTCACTAACAGCACTTTCCCTGCTAGTCTGTTAAAGGCTATACAGGGGATCTTTGTTTTTTTTCCCCCCTGTGCATTAAAACAAGGTGAGCTCTTATGAGAACACAATCTTTATCACAGGCAAAGAGGTTCCAAAAAATAAATGAAACGATTTCCAAACAAAACAATACTTATGCATAATAAAAACAATCCTTAGCCAAAAGCAATTATATATGGTACGAGATTAGTGCACAAAGAAATTATATTTCAAATGTCAGTAAACACAAGCATATTTAGCTCATTAACATAATATCACATGGCAAAATGGCATGAATCTTTGTCAAGGTCTGGAATTTATCCGGGCCAATGTCATTGGTGCCACCACCATCATCCTGTTCTGCTGCTTGTGTGCATGACGTTACATTTACAAAGCGCTGTTTTGCAAACGCCCAGTTTATGAATGTAATTTTAATTAAAAAAAAAGAAAAATCTATATTTACTGTACATAGTAGACAGATATTTCAGGCGATGCCCCTTTCTTCAAGGCAGAGAGGGAGAGGGAGGACAGAGAGATTGAGTGGCTTTATGGCTGGAGATCACGCTGTGGAGCTCTGAGGAAGCTGGGACAGCTTTCTTAGAGCGTCTATGACTCAACACGTGAGCAGTTTTCTATCCTTATAAAAAAAACAACTGTCGAGTTCTCTCAGCGTCAAAGGGGAGATAAATGGATGCGATCTCCGAGTTCCAAACGATGACAATCCCTCGGCCTAGTCGCTCTCTTGGCTTGCTTAGCTTTTTTTGTCTTTTGTGACGACTCAGGTTACTCTCGCTAATGGGACTCGTTCCTGGTCTCTTGACCCTCAACTGGTTCAACGGAAATCAACGGAACCAACTGCGCTCCGCAGAATGCCAGAACAAATCGGCGTGTTGCAACTTACACTTTTGGGCAATGCTGGTACAGCACAATGGGTAGCGCACTGCACTGATCATTCAGTTTCCGTTATCGCTTGCCCTGACCCATATAAATAGTGGGCGCCCAAATTAACCTCTGAACGTTTTCACTCGGAACCGAATTCATGCTTTATGAATGGATACGGAGGGACGGAACGTATTTGGGCCAATCTGGGCTGAAGCAAAATGAACACGGCTCATTGGTAGGGACTGCTAATTGGGTGCACTTTGCCTCCACACCTTCGACACCCTCGAGCTGACAAAGGCGCAACAAAAATTGTGCATTTAAATAAAAAAATATTTAAAAATATATATTTATAAATAGGTCTGCAAATGAAAAACGAAATTAAATATTCAACGGATGCGGGCACACTCTACGGCTAATTGGTCTCGAATAGTCGCTGTAGCACCACGCACGCAATGTATGATTCATTGCAAGAAAGTAATTTTAGTTGTTTCTCCTGGGACTTGTTGGTTCGATGTATTTATTTATTCATGCCCAGAGATCCGTGGCCCCATTGCTCCTTGTGCTGCATCTGTGAACGGGGTGTCTTAAGACTCGCATTACCTGGAACCAGTGCCGGATGAAGCTAGTGCGGGGCCTATAGCATATGTTATAAAGGGGCCCTAAATAAAAAAAAACATAAATATTAAAAGACAATTTTTGTTACTTGCATAGTAAAGTAATGGTATTTTTTCATTTGCTATACAGGCGAGATAATACGACAAATCGCTAACCTTAAACACCCAGTCGTTCGTAAAAGTTGAAGGTGGTATAATACTATAGTAATAGAGCAAGTACAGAATCACTGAACCGGAATCGATAGCTTGAAAGCATTTAGCGCAGGGCCCTTGAAAGTGCGGGGTCCGTAGCACGTGTAGCTACTTTTGTTACTTGGATAATCCGGCACTGCCTGGAACCTACAGGGAATCGAGGTCAGAAAGGATTGAGGCTCAAGGAGGTCAGGTACCTCGGGGAAATTACAATCGTAGCGCACATTGCATGAGCGCAGGCCTTAATATAAGCAACATGTGAGAAAACAATTTAAGGAGCGGTCCGTGTTAAGCCGCTGAGGTCGCGACGGGTTTCTTATTCATTCCTGTTCCTCTGTTCCCGTTGCTCCGTTCCCCTGTGCCGTTGCCGTTCTGCTGTGACGTACACTGATGCCTGCTTTATTGAGGGGAGATATTGGCGCATAAAAATAAAGATTGACGATCGGAAAAAAACGCGATGAAAGTTGCGCTGCAAGACGCCTCTGCAGCGGAGAACGCCGGGCCGTAGGTGAGAAAAGATGGCAAGAAATGCTCTATGCGTTTCGGACAGGGGCCAAACCCAGGCTTATCTGTCCTTTTGTCAGGAGTTGGAGGGTCTCAGCTCCGGACGAAGGACAGAGAAACTCTTCCTATCTTTTCTCACCCTCCGGCCAGCGTTCGCCACAAGCAGCGTATCCTTACACGACCCTCGGGTAGTGTGGGGGGAGGGGTTAAGAGGTCAACTTCTAATACAGGCACATTCTCGGCTATAAACACAGCTGGGCCCTGCTCCCAAGGGGTGAGCATATCTTCTGCTTTCGGGTGGCAGGGTGGCGGCACAGAGGTAACCCTTGTTCCCCACGGCAAGAAGCGCCTGGGTTCGATGCCCGACTCGGGTGCCGTTCTGTATGCGTAGTTTGTATGTTCTCTCCCCCGTGTTCTGCTTCGACTTTTCTCCCGCTTCCTCCATCACCGACGTGACGTTCGATTGGCCACTGCGCCTACGCCACCGACTGGCTTCTCCTTTTTCTGGCCGATGTCGATGCAGGAGGAGGAGCAGCAAGCTGGAATGTTACATCGAGGCGGTTGATGAGCCAGACGATTGTGCCGGGAGTGGCGGAGTGTAGGGATGAACGATTAATCGATTTCAAATCGAAATCGCAATTTGAAAACAATGCGATTAGCAAATCGCAAAGGCTGCAATTTTTTGCGATTTGAAAAGTCCTATTACTTTCTTATTTGAATTGCTTTATTTTGTATTATTCTAACTTTATTTATTAACTTAACAATTGTTCTATGTTTGATTGTTATATTTCAATTAAAACATTTTAATAAAAACATTAGAAAATATAGAGCAGTTCATATTTTGATGATATCATGTGGTAATGCTCCATCACGTGTTTTACATCTATTACACGGTGAATATTGAACTGATGCTTGACTTTTAAAAATGTAATCGAAAATAAAATTGAAATTTCAATATCTGTTAGAAAAATCGCAATTAGATATTTCCCCCAAATCGTTCAGCCCTAGCGGAGTGGTGCATTGCCGTGATGATGCCTCCTCCGTTGCATTTGTTAATCGGACTGACTAATCGGCGTACTCCTTCACCGCAGTGTCAATTCAGTCGCCGGGGTTAATTTTCCCTGCAGCATGCTTAGTTCCCAATCTGTACAGTCAAACACATTGCCTTGACCTTTGCCAGGAGAAGGGCACTGACAGTGTGGTATTTATAGAGAGGGCCAAAACAAATTCTTCCTCTGTTCAAATTCCGATGGTGCTCGCTGCTCCTTCATTTGTGAAAGGCTGCCCTGATATTATTGTCGCGGTTCCGCATTGGGAAAGAATGTGTGTTGCGATAAGGTTCTCATCGTCTTGCGTGAGCAGTCTGTGCGCCCTCTGGGCAATTGGATTGAATGCAAAGATTGTGAATTGCCCCGTGCCGCCGTTTGAATGGGGCCAAGTCCACCCCATTCAAACGGAGATATATGTGTGCACAAAGCGTTTAAATACAACTATTAAGTTTAATCTAACAGAAAATATATACACATTATAGACCCCCCCCCATCCCAGCTGAGATTGGCATAACTTGGTGAAAAGTCAAAGTGATTTCATGTTCAACTGAGCATTACACTAAAAACTAAACTATTTTTTTCATTTTACCAGATAAGGCCCACTGAGCCATGTAGCTATTTTACGTAAGCGACCTGGCCACACGTGATAGCTCAATGAGGTGGCTTCTTACGTGGAAATGTACAACAGCCAAATACTTTAAAGAGTGTTGTACAACACTCGCTACTTACATGTGCATATGGAACCTAAGGGTTTGCGATACAAAACGAGTCCTGAGTGACACTCGTGGTCTAATACTTGGGGCACAGATGAAACATCGATTCGTGCAATTATAATTGATCCGCAGACTCGCAATCATAGCATTGGTTAATGCTATCCCATTAATCAATAAACGATTAACCAAATGCTCTACCGATAATCGGTCTGACTAATTGACCAATGGGATGACATCCTCCTTCCCGAAGGCGGGAAACCCCCTATAAGCCACGGCCATTGCGACGTGAGTGATTATGTTGATGACGTCATGAAGCCCCACCCATCACCTACCCCCCCCCCACACAACTATTTTTCTGCATTTGAAGATTTCGTGACTGCAGAAATCCATACTCATTGAATCTTTCGGTAAAGTCGGTAAAGTCACGTGACTTTTCCGAAAGAACCAAAGAGTATTTTTCTGTAATCTAATTTAATCGAGAAATCGAACCAAATAATCTGTGGAAGGAGTCAATTATTAAAATAATTAATCGGATGACCCAGCTCTAGTGCAGGGCATCAGACGCTCTGCGCTGACCAGGCCAGGGGCCGAGGCTTCAGCCACCAAGAGGCAGTGGCTGCCAGGAGGTGCAAGGGACTCAGGGGTTGACAGCTCGCACTGCAGAGAGGACAGCCGACGAGCCTGGCGGCGGCGCGTGACGCAGACGCGCGTTGACATGCGCGACTGTAAAAGTACAAACTTCAAGAAAGTTCTTCTTGGTTCTTTCGGCAAAGTCACGTAGAAGGGAAATAATAAAATAACAAAAATAAAACATAATGAAATACAATTATTCTTTTATTATTTCCCTTCTACGTGACTTTACCGAAAGAACCAAGAGGATGAATCGCTGCAATCACGAAAGCTTTAACTCGAAATTCAGGAAAGTTGTCGTTTTTCTCTTTTTAATGCCACCGTGGGGTTATTTTTTGTCTCTGCATTCGGGCGGCCGCTCCCGGCCGAACGGCCCGAAGCGGTTAAAGCGATTGGCCCACACGTCAAAAGGTTGCGAGTTTACATCCTGGTAGGGGGTTGACATATCCCATCATCATCGTCATCGTGGTCGTGCTGCTGTATTTTTTGTTAAAATGTATTTATTTAATTCACATGAAACATTTACTTTCCCAGGAAAACCTCACCCAGGTCTCAAGAACGAACTTAACTATTTTTATCATTTTACCAGGTAAGGCCCACTGATCGATGCAGCTCTTTTTTCAGAAGCGACCTGCCCGTAAATAATAGCTCAACGAAGTGGCTTATCACGCGGACATTTATAGCAGCCAAATGCTATAAATGCACGTTTACAAATGTGGAAGGGAAAACCGGAGGACCCGGAGAAAAAGTCCACGCGACCATGGGATGAACATGCAACCTCCAAATTAACAGCAGTCGTCCGGGTGGGGCATCAAACTGGCAACGTCCTGGCATAAGAGGCGAGGGAGACATCGTCTCACCATGGCGGCGCCCCAACTCTCAATCTAGGAGAGCCCTGATAACACTGGTCAACACACTTTTTCTGGCATAAGGTATTCCAACGGTTTTAAGGTAATTTTGGGGTGCTGATTCCAAATCTGGCATCAGTTTTTGAGATATCAAATATTGCATTTTCAATAAAAATAAAAACTGCAGAAGAAAAATATTAAATAAATGTGGATATCTACATAAAATGATATTATAAACACACTATCCTAAAAATACAGCACCATATTTTAACACTAAAGCAGTCACTGACTCGCAACAACTTGCAATCATAAGTGACAGAGTTAATTTCGGGTAAAATCAATGAAAATGGGGTATGCCGATAGCATAAAAATGATGTGATAGAGCAAATCTGAGATCAGATTTGGAATCAGCACCCGGAAATTAGTCTAAAACAGCTGCAAAAGTCCAGACCAGAATTTTTTTTTTGTTGACCAGTGTAAGTTTCACAACAGGGGGCGCTATTGCTGCGATCTACAGTTGAGTAATTTTGAAGAGGTCATTTAAAAAAAAATTGTAATTCGGGAGCGTGATGCCGACACAAACGGTCTACCGATGAGTGCCACTTTGTGGGAAGTAAACAGTGCTTGGTAGACATTGAAGAGCGTACTGGACCACACACATGAGAAGGAGACATCACAGCGATACACTCCGATGCCCCTGACGAAGCTGTCTGGCTGGCCAACCTGAATGTGAAATTGCAGCCGTTGCTCTGCATCTCCATCGGCCATACGATGGAAGAAAGTGGTGGATAGTAATAGGTTTTTACCCTTTCAATTGGTACAAAAACTGACACCTTTATACAAGGCATCATGTTTGCAATAACCACAACACAAGCAGTCAAAATGCAAACAAAAAACAACTCTGATGATGATAATAATATGCACTGTCCTTGAAGTTGATTAGTCCACACCCGAGACAGCTTTTTTTAGAGCCTAGTCTCCATTGGTGTTAGACTAGATGACGCCAAAAGGCGTACAACTCAAAGAACTCATAGTGTAAATGCTTACCCCGAGCTCTCAATACTCTGATAGTGCACTGTCTTTGAGTTGTACGCCTTTTGGCGTCATCTGGTCCAACACCAATGGAGACTAGGCTCTAAGAAAAGCTGTCTCGGGTGTGGACCAATCAACTTCAAGGACAGTGCATATCATTATCATCATTAGAGTTGTTTCTCTTTGTTTACATTTTGACTGCTTGTGTTGTGGTTATTGCAAACATGATGCCTTATATAAAGGTGTCAGTTTTTGTACCAGTTGAAAGGGTAAAAACCTATTACTATATTTTGCCACTGGTAAAGGAGGTCTCATAGTGTAAAGTGGTGGAAATCTGGAGAGACTGGCCCCCACCGTGGGAATGTCTGATATCCACTGCTGATCCCGTGTCACACACCCAGACGAGCAATGCCCCGTGCTTACTTGAGCAGAGATATATTCACTTTGAATTGGTTTGGTTACTAGTAAAAACCCAGAGAGTTGAGGTGCTGTGCCCGATTTAAACATTCCATTCTTACAATTTGAACAAAGCCGCATGAAGAGTGTCTATAGGTTTGACCTGAAATACACGCAGGTCTGCCCTATGTTACCATATAACACATTAGTGTCACAGTGGTGAGATGTGAACGACCTCGCCTATTAGACGCCTGCTGAATAGTTGGAGTTTACATGTTCCCTCCGTGGTCGCATGGATTTTTCTCCGGGTCCTCCGGTTTTTCCCTCCAAATTTAGAAACGTGCGTTTTGAGTATTTGGCTGCTATACATTTCCACGTGATAAGCCACTTCCGTTGAGCCAGGTCGCTTCTGAAAAAGAGCTACATAGCTCAGTGGGACTTGTTGCCTGGTATAATACAAAATAATTTAGTCGATAGTTTCAGAATTGCAAGTGTTACACCTCCTCTGCGCCGTTACTTCCACCTGCAGGCTCTGGTTTAATCTGGCAGAGGCATCGGCTTGCCCTTCCCTTCTCGCCCCGTCCATCCTTCTCAAATGCCCCCCCCGCACCCAACGAAGAAGTTCGTGCGCATGCGACGGGGGAGGCGGTAGCGCTGTGCAGCACTCACGTCTGGGTTGCCCCCATGAGCACGAGCGATGGACTGTCTCCGGGTGCTGCGGCTTCCTCGCAGTCGAAACAAAACAACGTCGGCCGGCCCTGCCTTTCAGACGGCTGCGCCAATCGGCATCAGGTACTGGGCAACGCCAGCGGCGGCTGGCTACCGCTCTATCATCGAGGGGAGTCCCGTGAGCCACTGCTAATGCCTCGGGTCGTTCACATTCTGGGAAGCTCCCGGAAACGCCGCGGCGAGGAGCTTCAATCGTTGCCGAACAAATTTTATTGGCAACGACGCGAGGACGCGTCGGAGGGCCGCGCTGCACGATGGAAACCGCGACAACGTCACGTGACACAGCTGCTGCTGCCCCTCTCACAGCAGCAATCCAGCTTCTGTGTGTTCTCTCCAAATGTAATGACACCTCGAGAGCCACCATGCACGGGGCTGTGAACATGATGAGCGTGTGAAACTGGCGTCGGAAGTTTTTACCAACTTAAGGTGTTTTTTTATTTTACACCATGCCGTGCCAAATGAAGCAAAATTGAAAGTGCGTTTGATATATAAGCAGGAAGAGCAAGCCGTCGGCAATTCATGTAAAAGGTTGCTGATTTACACAGCGCTTCGTTTGGAATGTCACGGTTGCGATGTTTGATTTAGAGTGCTGTGTTTATTCTTGGCTCTCGGTCACATACATTAAGAATCCCTCAAACGGTGAGTTGAGTCTCCTCGTGTGTATCGGCTATTGCTCCACAAACGAATAATCATAATAATTAATTATTTGAATTATTAATTATTTACGAGGAACCGGACGAATTCGGTCGGAGGTCAGAGCACTGAGCTAGGACTGCTCTGGGATCGTGGATTAAAACTCAAACAGCAGCTCGTTATTAAACTGAGTTCTCAAGTGCGTTTGAGTCGATGGTCTCAGCCCAGTTATCAATGACTGCACAAAAAACGCCTTCATTACATTCATATATATGGGACTTTTTTGGCAGTATCAAAATGATGAAAAAAAACCATGCTTCGCTCTTTCTGGCAATACATTATTACATTCAACCAAAAATGTTCCACTTAATTTGGGCAAAATGTCCAGCTCTGAAAATTAAAAACATCAGTTTGATCTCTCTGGAGCAGGGCAGGTGAGAAAGTGCAGGCCTCTAGTGTGGCTAAGAAGTCACTTTGAAGACATTTCAGAAGCAGTTCTGTAATATCTCCTTCTGCGGACCGTTCTCTAACATGGGAAAGGGGTTGTCCCTGCTTTGCAAGAGTTGCCATGCAATGTTATTTTGTCTGGTTATGTGATGCCGAGAGAACACGAAAAGATAAAATCGGAGAAAGTGGCAGGCAGCTCAGGATCAGAGCATTGAGCCAGCGACGCTGACATCATGGGTTCATATCCGAGTTTCAGCTGCTCGTGATTCATCAGGTTCTCAGGTTTAGCGAGTTGATGATCTCAGCCCGTTCGTCAGTGAATGACTCCACGAAAAAATATCACGTTAAATAATTTTTTTTCGTACTTAGTTTGAAAAGAATGCGAACATTTTTTATGTTTTTCGCCGTCGTGCAGCAATCGCATTTCCCAACGAAGAGTTTTGTGGAAAGTGCTCCCCGGCGTGACGGATCAAACATCTCACTCGAAGACATCTCAAAATAAGTAATATTTAAAACATACTTTTTTTTAAACGCGCTTTAATTAAATGTACCGTACTAGTAATGGAAGAACTCCACGACTCCAGGAAGTGGCCCCGAAGCTTGCCATAACGTAAGGGACCGTGATGATTTACAGCCAACGTTAGTTGAGCGTGGACAATGAGGCCCAAGCCGAAACATAACATATACAAATTAATGTTTAAAAATACATAAAAATTTTTCTAATGATAGAAAATAGTAGTGTCATCAGTATGAACATAAGTATACCAAGTTTGCAGTCGATACCACATTGGGAAGTGGGTTAAAATTGAGTTACAATATTTGAGGAGTTAATAAAAAAAGCGTGTAATAATAAGTTATGTTCGGAACTCTCCTTCCGAGGGCCCATTCTCGCACCTTCTCTACGAGTCTTCCATGCCGCGACACTACCAGTAGGGTGATTGGACTAACGGTGGGATGGCGTTGTTTTTATTGTCACGGACGAGGTTATCCCGCGAGGTTTCTCTACAACGCCCGGCTATGCGGCCGGGGTAGGAGGTGGCAGAGATTAAAATGTTCTGTCGCGCGAGTGTCTATCTGCTCGCCTGGACGTCGGGGGAAAAAAACCCCTGCGTTTTTGGCAGCTGCTGTTGCTGCTGCTCACGATGAGCATTAAGTAATACGCTGGCAAGCCGGAGCAGTGCTTTTGATTTGCTTGCATCTGACACGCCGCGAGACGGCGCGTGTTGTGCGAAAAGATGGTGTGTATCTAAGCGTGGCGCCTTCGCAAATGAAGCTTAAAATTACTTTGAACTAAAACGAAAACTATTCATACTTTACCAGGTAATGGCCCCACTGAGCTGCGTAGTTCTTTTTCGGAAGCGACCTGGCCACAAATGATAGCTCGAGGAAGTGGCTTGTCACGTGGAGATGTACAGCAGCAGACAAACACTCTCAACGCGTGTTGGGATCGAAATGTGGAGGGGAAAACCGGAGGACCCGGAGAAAAATCCACGCGACCACAGGGAGAGAGAGAGAGAGAGACACGCAAACTCCAAATATTCAACAGGCGTCGGGGTTGGGCTTGAACCCATGACCTCTGTATACCCGGCGAGGTAGAATATTATCTTGCCATTTTATTGCGTGAACAAGCAGATCACTTTTAGTACGAACAGGATTGTGGGAAGAGTATGACAATGGCAGCTGCGTCTTATATTCCGGTGCGGAGAAACGGGATTTCTCCTCGTGCACATACAATCATCTACACCGGGGGAGGGAGGGGGGGTCATCCAGGGGTTGACCGTACCGCTCCCAGATCCGGCCAACCTAAAATAAACACTTGACGTGGGTGTCGGCATGTCATTCAGGGGAGGGGGGAGAGACAAAGGTGGTCGGGTGAGCAGTGGCGTAGCCCACAGAAGCACTGTTCGTGTGCGTGCCGCGCTGGGCACGATCGTCGCTAGCTATCGTCACCTCCATGCAAACACAACAGCCGACGATGATGACAGCGTAAATATAGATTCGTACGCTCTACTGTACGTTACGTGTCACTCCCCCCCCCTCCAAACTCCCTCCGCGCCTGCAGCGCTTCAAAGGGCGACGGGATCGTGTTCCTTAGACCCGTTACGTAGTCGCACGGAGGCTCGCTCCAACAGATTGGCTAGGCGGCTTGCTGCTCACCGAAAATAGCACGGACATCGAAAGGCATCGCCGAATGTGTTTTTTTGACACCGGGTGGCTCAAAACAAAAACAAATAATTACCATGGACACGGGGACTTTGGGGAGACTACGAAATCGCCCGGGACGCTGATCCATGAAAAACAACAACAACAACAACAACAAAAAACCCCGACTGCTTCGTGGTGATCGTGTCGCTGCCCCACTGTGTCCGGGTACTCAGCGTTCCCCACTCATTTCGCGCCCCCCCGGGAAGGGCGAGCGAGCGGGCGGGCGGGCCGCACGAAGCGAGGACAACTCGTGGCGCTCCTCCTGCCACGCCGGGGGCGGACATCGTGCGGCCGTTCTTTGTGCCCCAGAGGTCGCAAACGGGTTTTGATTCCTTACCCGTACCCGTACCCGGCCGCACCAGGGTCGCAAACGGGTACCCTACCCGATACCCGGCTACCCGTACCCGGCCGGGTATCGGGTAGGGTACGGGTACCCGATTGCGACCTCTGGGATGAAGCCATGTTGCAGGCGCGGGTGGGTTGATTCTAGGAACTTGAATTGTGAGAAGAGACAAGACGTTGGGAAATGAGTGACAAACGGTTACTCACCAGTGACTCACGGCCTACCCGTACCTGGCCGCACCGGGGTCGCAAACGGCTACCCGTACCCGGCCGGGTACGGGTAGCCGGGTATCGGGTAGGGTACGGGTATCGGGTACCCGGTTGCGACCTCTGTTGTGCCCCCAGGGGGCCAGCGATACTCGTGGGGCCCTTCAAGCAACCGCGCGCGTGGGCGCCGAGCTCGGTTGCGTGTGAACACACTGAAGACACATTCCTGTTTGAACGTTTATCAGTGTCTCTCTCTCGCTCGCTCATGCACAGCTCCCGAAAGCTTCGGGGGGCGCCACGGTGGCGAGGTGTTAACTGCCTCGCCTGGTGTGCAGGAGGTCGTGGGTTCGATCCCTACCCTGATGAGATGTTAACTGCCTCGCCTGTTATGCAGGAAGTCGTGGGTTCGATCCCGACCCTGATGGTATGCAGGAGGTCGTGGGTTCGATCCCGACCCTGATGGTATGCAGGAGGTCGTGGGTTTGATCCCGACCCTGATGAGATGTTAACTGCCTCGCCTGGTGTGCAGGAGGTCGTGGGTTCGATCCCTACCCTGATGAGATGTTAACTACCTCGCCTGTTATGCAGGAAGTCGTGGGTTCGATCCCGACCCTGATGGTATGCAGGAGGTCGTGGGTTCGATCCCGACCCTGATGGTATGCAGGAGGTCGTGGGTTTGATCCCGACCCTGATGAGATGTTAACTGCCTCGCCTGGTATACAGGAGGTCGTGGGTTCGATCCCGACCCTGATGCGATGTTAACTACCTCGCCTGGTATGCAGGAGGTCGTGGGTTCCATCCCGTCCCTGACGCCTGCTGTGTATTTAAAGTTTGCACGTCTCTCTTCCTGTGTTCTTGTCGATACTTAGCGTTTAGAGTAATTTGATAAGCCACTTCGTTGAGCTATCATTTGTGATCGCCAGGTCGCTTCTCAAAAAGAGCTACGTTGCTCAGTGGGCCTTACCTGCTAAAATAGAATATAGTTTTTTTCAGGATGTTCTTGAGAATCGGAGCCGCTGGCCATGAAATGAATCCTCCCCCACCCGCGTTATTTCACGACGTGTCGTGATTTAAGGCCACGTTTGTTCGTGCCATCTCATTTATGTTGTCTGTCTGCTTCTTTTGTGTTATTTGTATCGAACGTCTCATTCTGGCTTCATTCTTTTCATATAATTGTAACATTTGCATCTGCATTTCGTATAATTTACACAAATCATAAACAATTTGTACTTAGCTACTTTTATTTTATTTTACCAGGTAAGGCCCACTGAGCTGTGTAGCAATTTTTTTCAGAAGCGGAAAGCCACAAATGATAGCTCAACGAAGTGGCTTATCACCACGTGGAAATGTAGAGCAGACAAACACTCTCAACGCACGTTGATTCTAAATGTGGAGGGAAAAACCGGAGGACCCGGTGAAAAATGCACACGACCACGGAGACAGAGACATTCAAACTCCAAATATGCAGCAAGGCGTCAGGGTATGGATCGAACCTACGACCTCCTGTATACCACGCGATGTAGTTAACATCTCGCCGCCGTGGCGTATCACGTGATGGATTAGTCGTGAGCTCGAGAATAGATACTCATCGGTGACATGAATCGTTACATCCCTCATACCAAAATGCTCCCCCCCCCCCACAATATATTGCTATAAAATAGATTTATGTTTATATTTTTGTGGTTATGGTTGTACTTTTAATCCCTAATCTCTGCCATTGCATACAATGAAACAAGAAAAGGTAAAAAAGAAAAAACAGAGCAATGTACTGTAATACAATACACTATTAGACATTATTGTAAAAAATAAATAAAAAAAGTCCATCCTATGTGTTAGTGAATTTTTTAATATTTTAGGCAGGAAACGGCAGAAAATTCGTTTTCAAATTTAAATGTTTTTTTCTGGGGGGGGGGGACCCCCAGACCCCCTGGAAGATTTGGTCCCCCCCAATGTTGACTCCATGGCTACGGCCTTGCCTCATACCCAATGACTACATACAGCAGCGTAAATGAGTTTAAGGACAGGTTTTCTCTTCTTGCGTGTGACGGCACCAATGTGTTCAGGAGCTACATGCCAATGTCGACGTCTGCTGCTGACAACGACGAAAGGGCTTCAGGAGAGAGAGGAGTTGTGTAGTTTTGCTATACCCCCTCCGTTGGAAGAGCACAGATTACAGTTTTTACTATACTGTCCACAGTTTGGGTTGCATGCCCACAATTGCACTCATGTGGCTTGTGGCTTTAATTTTCCATTGATTTGATTGACATTAAAGTTTTGAACCTAAAGCATTTCATGAGTACTGCTCAGATCCTAGGTTCTACTCCAGACAACTGTATGTGATTAACTCTGCAATGTGTGCTCAGCTTGTACCACACATTATGACAGAGACAAACTATACAACAAGACCCCAAAAATCAACTCGGTGAGTAGTGGTGAGTGAGTAGTGGTGAGTGAGTTTTGTGGCTATTAAAGAGGTGAGTATCTCCGAGTGAGTTTTGTGTCATTTTTTCAGAATTATTTCTTGGAAGAAATAAAATATTTCAGAAATATTCAACGAACAACGATAATCACGGTTATCCACATATATTTTGTTCAGGCTACGTGTGAATTTTTATGCCAAATGTCTGGCCATATACCCATCCACCACCTGGCAATATTATCACGATTACAAATATATTACCATTGTTATTATTAATCTGTGCCATTATATCTGACCGAGGATTTTCATAATTTTTGAGAATTTCCACGACTGAATCCAACACCAACGAATGGTGACGTTTCGCTCCGACTGCCCCGGAGCATCAGAACAGTTGGCGCCTCACGCACTCGGTCAGAATTAGCGCAGAATTGACACTTCTGATCAATGCCTTAGCTCGTACGTATGCTGAACTTCTTTAGCACCATACGTAGCCGACCGCGCTGAAGAGGTGCACAGTTGTGAGTGAGTGAGTTTATTTTATGACGGCGATGACTCAGCGGCAGTGGCATTCGTGTGAATGTGTCATTCCCATCACCGCCTTGAGGTGGTTGACCCAGGTGAACAGCGGCCCCTGCGCACTTGAGTAGCGAGTCCATTTGACTTTGACTCTTTAAATGCAGCTGCGTAGCTCGGGGGGGGGGGGGGCAATGCCAATATTAGGGTCACCGAGCCAGCACCTCCGAGACCCCCGGGGCTAAGGCTCTGGTTTGACCCCGAGGCTAAAATAAGCCCCCTCGCGTTCAAATGCATTAAAGGTCCCAACCCAACTCAATGACGGTTGCGCAAAAGAGCAAACGTCCCTGCGGAATTGCCATTTTCCCCTGATTCCACTGCATCCAGGTCTGAACAACAAGAGCGGCTGGTTGAATCGCCGCTCGTGGGTGGAGGAAGGGCTTCACAGTTTGGTAGCACGTGGCGAGTGGCTTTATACCCAGAGCTTTTACCCAACACCAGGTGTCAGCGCCGACAGCAAATTTATATCATCTGCTGGCAGGGGAATTCAGAAATATCACACCACCGTGGCTCAGAGTAGCACCGGCTAAACCCTGAAATAACCCAAAAATGTTGAACAAAATTCCAAGAATGTTACGATGCTGATGTGGGCGTCCTCGCTGCTGCTGCTGCCCGCGTCGGAGGTTCCTCGCAGCTGCGACGCGACGCGGGGGTGTCCCCCGTCGATCAGGTTCCCTCCGTCTCGTTTGGCGAGAGAACCCCACCGTCGGCCTCCTCGCAAAGCGCCGATGCTGTCGACGCTCCGCTCGATCCGCGTGAGATGTCCCGCCGACGGTCGGGAGGTGTGGGAGCAAAGGGAGCTTGCTGCTGCTGCTGGCTACTGGCTGGGAGCAAGTTCCACTTGGAATGGGTCCAGGCGGCGTTCCTTTTGCATGTGCGCTCAGCTCCACTCGCGAGGCCCCTTGCATTCACTGTGCTCCGTGTTTGTGTTTCGCGAACCGCGGTGGATATTGCCCCAGGGGGAGACGGGCTGGGCATCCGTGCCGCGCCACGCCGCGAACCAAATGGGCAGTGTTTCAAGTTTTCAAGTTTCATTTATTAGGTATAGCCCTGTGAGCCATTCGGCTCTTGAATCGAGTGCAACCGCAACAAACAAAAACTAAAACATGAACAAAAAAACATCTTAAAGTGAATATGTGACTGAGTGCAAACAGAAAATCCAAGAAAAGACAGCTAAATATTGCAGAAAAAACACAGTACACCAACGCTGTGTGTAAAAATTCCAGTGGGATGCAAGTCAAACAACAACAACAACCACAAGACAACTTAGATTAAGGCCATCAGTCTAACTCTGTACTACAACAAACAAACATGTTTCAAGGCGAAGTTGACAGCATCGCCTCGTCTTGTGAAGCTCTCTCTCTCTCTCTGTCTCCTCTCGGATGTGTTGAGCGGGGTTGTAACGTGTGTCACCGAAGATGTAAAACGATAAATAAGCTTGACCCTTGCCGGCAATAATACCGGCGGTGTTTTTAGATGCTCAGACACCAAGTAGACGCCTATTGTAAGGCACCGAGTCTGCATTAAACACGCATGCATGTGGTAAAACATACGAACAAATGTGCCTATCATAATCTATTCATTGGCTTTGAAACTGATTGGCCTACACTGAAGACAACCTCCTGTAGGGCCTTGTCTCAGCGGTATTAGACCAAAGGACGCCAAAAGGCGAACAGCACAGAGGCGATGCAAACATCGACGCACGGATCGATTCGGGTTGACCAAAACGGTCCCATAGATACGCGACTGAAGATAGGAAACTGAATCATCCCTGAAGAAGCTTCCAGCACATGGAGCGAAACGTCGGACATCGTGCCGAACCCCCCAAAAAAACGTGGCACAACCTAAAACACGTCAACAACAACCGCCATTCGCCACTAAGTGGCGGTAATGTCACCACGGCGCTTGTGCCAGGCTAGGTGCACCTTGGGGCCAGCTGAAAAGCGGCACACCTGTGAAAACCTCCACGGTTCACGTTGTCTTGTGGAAATTATGCGGAAAGACAATAATTATTTATGCAGTCCCTTTGCCAAATTCACTGATGTATTAGGAGCCTCATCCATGCCACGTCGGTCACGTGGTTTTCTCGACCATACTTCACCGCACTGGTCAGTGTAGGTTTTTGCAAAGGGATGGGGGTTACCAGCACCAGTTCAGATGTTTCTCGCCACTCACGTTAGTCACGGCCGAGAGAGAAGTGTGCATCCTTCCAACAAATAACTCCTACTCACAACACGACCAAAACATTGTACACGGTCTTCATATTAGGGGCCGTCCATAAATGACGTCACTCGATTTTGGACGATTTTTGACCCCCACCCCCCGCGTCACACGGCGTCACAAAAAGTCAGACCCCCCCCTCAAATATGACGTCACAAAGCTCTGCCCCCCCCCCAAAAAAATTTTCATTTTCCATTTTGAAAATAAAACATGCTTCAAATCGCTTTAAACTATTGTCATTGTAGTGCGTATTTAATGCGGCGCTGCACTCTGATGTTGTAGGAGTGTTGCTATAACAATTAGTGTTGTTATAACAATTCTATATTTATTTAAAGTTGCGCATTTTGATGTGACGTCACATTTCTCAAACCCCCCCCCCCTCTCGTCACACATCGTCACAAATGTATGACCCCCCTCCCTCCACCTAGGTACGTGACGTCATTTATGAACGGCCCCTTACCAAAAAAAACCAAGACATTGTGGACAGAGTAAACGAGAAGGTGAAATATGCTGCTGCACGTGACACATTCCAGCGAATCGCAGGCAACTCTTAATCGGGCAGCCAACTGTCAACGTGACGTAAAAAATCACGACCGGTGGACACCGGTCAAGCGTGAAGGTTATTTAACATCACGTGAAAAATAACAAACACGGCACATTTCATTTAAATAAGCGAAATGATTTATCTTGTGTGTGTGACAGGCTGTCTGTCTGCACAGGCCACGATGACTTGTGAGCTCCTAAGAGGGGAATCTCCTTTTGCCGGAGCTACTGCTGAACAGAAACAACCGCCAACGCAGTATCCACAGCAAAGTCAAAGCACAATGTACATATAACGTGTTGCCATTTAAACGTGAGAGTCATTTATCTAAGGGACCTTTTTGCCGCCATGAAAATTATGAAAAAAGAGTAAGAATAGGTTGTATCCGTCCTGGCAATTAAACGGGTGTTAAGACGTTCAAACACCCACTAGTTACCTATATCAAGGCATCATGTGTGCATTAACCACTCATAATCGTGGCAAAACATGCAAACAAACATGGTTAATGCAGACTTGATGCCTTGAAATAGTTATCTATTTTCATTATTTGGGTCTTTCGGTAAAGTCACGTAGATAGGTTCAAAGAAAATAACGAAAAAACTCTTTTTTTTATGTCACTTTACCGAAAGACCCCAAAAATATGAATTCCTGCAGTCACGAAAGCTTTAAGTTAAGATTTAGGTATCTATTTTGTGTTTGGACATCTTAACACCTGTTTTATTGCCAGGAAGGGTAAAACCTTTTCTTATGTTTTCGTGAAAATCATTATTAAGTCCATTGCGTAAACATTGACCTGCGTTCGTTCTCGAACGTAAACAATTGTTTGCAGCATAGCAATACGTACTTTGAGAAGTTCTAAACGTTTCCAGGGTATGAATCGTATCGCTCACTCCCAACAATCCATTCTTAGCTATTGCTTTCTGGATCACCCGATGAACTGATCCATGGGACAACGCGTTGAACAGACGATTGCTGTATAAATCACTCTTCAGGGTCACTCCTGAAAACGCTCGTTTTTAAAACGTATTGTTTCCTGCTGCAAGGCAGCGTTTGCCAATGACAGAGTCAGTGAATTATGTGCAACGTGACAGGATAATGTAGGTGCCGATATGTTAACTACCTTGCCTGGTATGCAGGAGGTCATAGGTTCGATCCCAACCCTGATGCTTCTATTTCTGGAGTTTGCATGTATTTCCCATGTTCATGTAGATTCTTCTCCGGGTCCTCCCCACATTTAAAGCACTGTGTAAAAAAAAATGTTTGTTCCTGTGTAGTGTTTTATCATAATTGCTTATGCCTCAAAAGAACATAAAATGGCTATTATTCCCCTCAAACTTTGCTTTTGTGACCAGGACAGTGATATTTTGAAATTTACCTATTTTCCAGAACATTCCAGATAGATTCAGTGCTGAGTAAACTTGGAGTAACTTCTAGAACATTCTAGAACTTTCTAGTAATATAAATAGTAGTATAAATACAGGGGCCTTAAGCCCATCAGTTCAGTTTAGTTCCAGCAGCCTATGTGGATACATATGTAGGGCTGTTACAGAGAGCCCGTTATGCATGGCAGCCTATGGTAAACAAGCACAGTGGGCGGGGCTACGTCAGTGCACGGGCAGGTGCCCTCTACGACGTCCGCGCTTCGGACGTTACGATCCCCCGGGGCCCCACCCCTCAGGGAGGGGGGTGTATAAAAGGGGAATGTATCGGGAGGCTCGGGAGTGATGTTTAGCTAAAGAAGAGGAGGAGGAAGACGTCTGAGATAGAGCCCTGGACTCCCCCTGGTACGCCGTCCTTATCAGGACCGCGCAGGCTCGAGCCAGTGGCGTGGTACCAGAGCCAGAGCCAGTGCTGGTCTGGACTCTGGGTACCGGGCCCGACTGACCAGTGTCGGGCCAAGATAGCCTCCCCTAGCCCATTAGTGGAGGACTCAGAGGCAGGCTAAGGTTAGCCTAGAGGTGTGTCCTCAGATAGACGGGTGAGGGGGCCGATACCCCCTCAATTGTGTATGTCACAAAGTTGGTATTCAAATAAACAAGTGTGCCTCCAACTCCGGTGTCAACGAGTCGTAAGCGTTACTACATCTGGCGTCAGAAGTGAAACAAAGTACGAACATGGATACACGCCGGACGACTCGAGTCGGAGTACCAGGGGCGGAGGACACCGCTGCAGTTGGAGGGCCCGAGATGGCTGAAGATGCCATCGAGCAGCCGGGGCTGGGTGCATCCACGCCACAGCAGCTGGAGGAAGGGGAGCCGTCGACGGAGGGGCTGAGGCAGGCGCACGCGAAGCTGGCCGAGCTGCTGTACGCCGCAGCCGCCATGCTCGACAACATCACGCGGCTGGGGGCTGCGGGACCGCCACGAGGCGACAGCAGCCAACGACCACAGCGCCTTCCCGCCATTTCAACGGAGCAACATTTTGAAACTCCCGCCATCGCCGCAGCTGCTGTTGAGGGCGTGGCCGCTCTAAGCATCGCGTCCAACGGCGGGAGTACAGTGCCTGCCGCGTCACCACGGGTGCGACCGGCGATGCCATCGCTGCTTCGGGCCGACGCTGAGTCGAGTGAGGGAGACGAGGGAGCGCGATCGTCCTCTGCAGCCGCTGCCTTACATCAGCGACTGCCGCCGCTCAAAGAATTTGTGGGCGAGGAGGGCGACTGGGGCGGCTTCCAGCGGCGCTTCCTCGCTCACCAGGAGATGGCACAGTGGACAGACGCCGAGGCTCTCCGAGCACTGCCAGCACTCCTCGACAGCGACGCCCTCGCCACACTAACATCGGCAACGAAGGAGAGGCGTTCCACGCTGCGGAAGGCGATGCAAGTGCTGTCCGCTGTGTATGGGCCACCATCGGACTGTCGTCAACTCTTTTACGATCGCCAGCGGGGGACGAAGGAGTCGCCCCTGGCGTACCGTACAAGCCTCCTGGCGCTGGCAAAGGAAGCCTTTCCACGAATGGACGACGAGGGGATCGACGCCATGGTGACAGAAAAGATACTTTTGCTGGCGGACGACTTAGACATCGTCATTGTCGCACAGGACGATGCAGAAATGTGCTCCCTCCAAGCGGCCCGTCTCCTCCACGCAAACCTGTCCTCTCAACGACGGAAGGCCAGCAAGGCGGCGAGCGGGCGCGCCGTCGCTGCGGCCACCCTCCCGGCGGAAGAGGTTTGCGCCATCAACCATCGACGGCAGCACGGAGCGGGAGCGCGGGAGGACCGGGCCGGTTCAAGCCGTCTACAACGTCCATCGTCGCCACCAGCGCTTCCACGCTGTTATAACTGCGGCATCCGGGGCCACGTCGCCTCGGGGTGCCGCTCTCCTCGGCAGCGCGGGACGACACCTCAACGGGACACCGGCCCTCGTCACAAGCTCCACCATCATAATCCGGCGAGTCGCGGCACCCCTCATGTTTGGCCCACGCACACGCCCGTCACACACTCGAACACCGCAGCGAAGGGGGGGCAAATATCGCGTACCATGGCACCAACACGCACCGCTCTGGGTACTCACATTGAACCCAGCCAGTGGTCCGTGTTGGCCCATCGGGTTGTAGCCGCGTCATCGGGGTCGTCGGCCGTTGTGGGTCACATCGATGGGGTCGAGGTGCGCATCCTGGTCGATACAGGGGCATCGGCGACCATTATTTCGGAGTTGATTTATAACATTCTCCCTGCCCAGAGCCGTCCTTTGATGCCTGTTAATGTACCATTCTTTGCTGCTAACGGGGGTTCACTTGGCATCATCGGACAAATTCGAGCCCAGATTTGTGTCGGGGATATTAAATTATCTGGGCCGATTTTTGTTTCCTCCTCGCTGGCGGTTCCGTGCCTGCTGGGGACGGATTTCCTGGCCAAAATGCCGATTAGGATATTAATCGACCAGGGATGCATTGAGCTCCCATCGGGCCGACGCATGGCGTTTCTGCCATCCCCCGCTACGAGCCGGACGGCGTTCGCGACGGTGCCGGCGTTCGTAGATAGAACGGTGCGCGTTCCTCCGGGGGCGCAAATGTTAATTCCTTTGAAACTTCGGCGGCCCTTCGCTAAGGGCATTGGGGCTCAAGGGGTTCTGCTGGGACCGTCTAGGGCCGGGGTCAGTGGACCTAATTTACTCCCGGCCCAGACCATAGTGAGAGGGGAAGGAGAACCCTTCATCGCGGTCCTCAATGTGGGCTCGCAGACGGTGGTGGTCCCACAGGGGACCGTGCTTGCTCACGCAACGCCGGTGCCCTGTGAGGAACCCGTCGCGAGTCATGTCGGCGCTGTCCCTGCACCGCGACCACATTCGGACAGCGATGAAGGGTGGCTCGAGGCGCTTTGCGCGGGATCGACGGACCTGTCAAATTTAGAGCGCCAACGTCTTAAGACACTACTGAGGGAATTTTCCGACGTTTTCAGTCGGGATAAATACGATTTGGGCTGCACTCATCTGCTGCGTCACCATATTGATACGGGTGACAGCGCGCCAATACGCCAGAATCCTTTTCGGTTGAGTCCCGCCGAAAAGGACCATGTCAAATCGGCTGTTGATGACATGCTAGCCGCCGACATCATTTCTCCCTCCAACAGCCCTTGGGGAGCGCCGATCGTCCTGGTTAAGAAGCAGGACGGTTCGTTGCGGTTTTGCGTTGACTTTCGGCGCCTTAATAAAATTACGGTTGCCGACGCATACCCGCTCCCACGGATGGACGAATCGCTTGACGCCTTGGCGGGAGCGCGATTCTTCTCCACATTGGACTTACTTTCGGGATTCTGGCAGCTTCCTCTGGACGATGATTCAAAGCCTAAAACTGCTTTCCGTACTCCGCACGGCCTGTTTCAATTCAACCGGTTGCCGATGGGCTTACACTCAGCGCCGGCAACTTTCCAGCGGTTGATGGAATTGGTTTTGGCTGGATTGCAATGGGAATCGTGCCTGATTTATTTGGATGACGTCATTGTCTTTGGCAAAACTTTTGAGGAACATCTCCAGAGGTTGCGGGCAGTTTTCCTAAAGATGCGGGCTGCTAATTTGAAATTTAAGCCCCAAAAATGCCATTTGTTACGCGAGTCGGTGCGTTATTTGGGGCACATCGTGGGGCGCTCAGGTATTTCTACCGATCCCGCCAAAACGCAGTGTGTTAGCTCCTGGCCGACTCCCACCTCAGTGGGAGAGGTTAGGAGTTTTATTGGGTTTGCGTCGTATTATAGACGCTTCGTCGCTAATTTTGCGACTATCGCCAAACCCCTACATGCTTTGACATCTAAAGGGGTTCGGTTCTGCTGGGGTCAGGAGGAGGAAGCTGCTTTTTGCTCCCTTCGGGACGCTTTGGTAAACGCTCCTCCCCTGATTTACCCTGATTTTTCAAAACCGTTCTTGCTCGACACCGATGCGAGCAACACGGGTATTGGGGGCGTGCTCTCCCAGGTGGTTGACGGCGTGGAACGTGTGGTTGCGTACGGCAGTCGGGTGTTGTCTCCAGCGGAGCAACGGTATTGTGTCACCCGTAGGGAACTGTTGGCAATTGTCCATTTCGTCCAACAGTATCGCCCATATCTGTACGGTCGGCATTTCACCGTCCGCACAGATCATGCAGCACTGCAGTACGCCCTGAGGGTTCAACAGGCCATCGGGACAATTGTCCCGATGGTTGGAGGTCCTCCAGGATTACGATTTCCAAACCACATACCGTAAGGGCGTTCGCCACACCAACGCGGACGCTCTGTCACGCTTGCCAACCACCTCCGAGTGTGCATGCCTCCTGGGGTCTGGACGTTGCAGGCCTCCAGGGGACACATCGGTACCTGTCTTGGCGGCCGCCAACGACGACGATGCAATGGTTCCTAATTCGATCGAACAACAGGGCAAAGATTCCCTGTTGGGGTTGCCCGTCATTGAATGGGGGCGCCTCCAGATGGAGGATGTCTCCCTCCTCGGGTGGCGACGTCGCGTTGGCGGTGCGGCGGGGGGAAAAAGAGGTGCTTCCGACGCATGGGAAATGTGCCAAGGTCTGCTAATGCATTGGGACGGGAAGTCACGTCGACATCGGCTGGTTGTCCCTACTGGGTTGCGGGGTAGGGTGGTATGGGCCGCTCATGAGCGCCTCCTACACCTGGGGACCCAAAAGACTCTCGCCTTGCTGCAACTTGATTTTTACTGGCCTGGCATGACGAGGGATGTTGGGGATTTGTTGGGATCGTGCCCTCAATGTGCACAACGCAAACCGCCGGCACGGGAGTCTAACCCGCCCTTGCAATCGATCAAAGTGTCCAGGATAAACGAGCTGGTCGCTCTGGACATTTTGGGACCATTCCCCGCCACCCCCAGAGGGAATAGATATTTGTTGACGGGTGTCGAGTATTTTACACGCTGGCCTATGGCCTGGCCTCTGGCCAACCAGTCGGCAGCAGCCATCGTGGAGGCCTTTGTTCAGGGTTATGTCCTGGACAAAGGTGCTCCGGAGAGGCTGCTGACCGACCAGGGCAGAAATTTTTCCGGTAAACTACTCAGACAAGTCTGCGATCTCCTGGGCACAAAGAAAATTCGGACCTCCCCATATCACCCACAAACTGACGGGATGGTCGAACGTTTGCATCGCACCATCTCGTCCATGTTATCACAACAAGTTTCGGACTCGCAAACGGATTGGGACCTACAAATTCAGGGGGTCTTGGCGGCGTACCGGATGGCACCCCATGCGGCTACGGGGTTTTCTCCCTTTTACCTCATGTACGGCCGAGAACCAGACCCGCCTGTTCGTGCCCAGTTGCGGATCCCTGTGCCGCAGGGAAAAACTAATCTGGCTGACCACGTTAAATTTAATCTGGACAAATTGACCGAGGCACGGGATGCTGCAATGCAAAACTCTGACCTCCGTCAGAAGGCAAATGAGCGCCTCAGATTGAGTCGAGCGCACATGCTGCAGTGGAAGCCGGGGGACAAGGCATGGTTGCACTGCCCCCAGGTGCCACTGGCAACCTCCTCTAAACTGGTGCGGCCGTGGCGGGGCCCTGTGGAAGTGGTGGAGGTGTTACGTCCGCAGTGCGTGCGCATCAAGTGGGGGAAGCGGCGATGGTTCGTGCACCCCTCCAGATTAAAACCCTTCGCTGCGGTACACAACCCCACTTCACACGCGCGTGGCCAAACATGTGGGGGGTCGGCCGACTTGCTGGGTCCGTCTCCGTCGCTCTCACCTAATGCCTTGCCGGCTGTGCCACCTTCAGGAGCATCAGGAGTGACGGGCTCACGCCCGATCACCCCTCCTGCGGATGCCGAGGGTCACGCGGAGTCAGAGGAATGCTCACCTCAAGACGGACAGTCGCCACCTGATGGTCCGCCACGCGGGGTTACCCCGTGTGAGGGGCCCGCTGCAAGGACGCGCGCTAAAATGCGCAAACTGTTGTGAGGCCGGAAAATGTGTACATAGCTGTTGTGTTTATTGGGTGTTGTGTGGATGGTGTGTTTCCCGCTCCTCGGATGTACATATGTTGGGTTCACCGTTTGTTGTGTGTGCGGGGTGGGTTCCCTGCTGGTTGTATATAAGCTGTTTTTTTTACGGAATTCGTATTTATTCGGGGGGGTGCGACGGCTTGTTTCTCATCTTGTTGTTGTGTCTTGTTCTGGTTCCTGTTATGGTTCAAAAAAAATAGTGAGGCACACGTGAGGGGGTGAAGGCACCTTTATTGTCAAATTTTTGTATGTTGGCAGCCGGGATGGCTGCATGCTATGTGGGGGGGAGTGATGTAGGGCTGTTACAGAGAGCCCGTTATGCATGGCAGCCTATGGTAAACAAGCACAGTGGGCGGGGCTACGTCAGTGCACGGGCAGGTGCCCTCTACGACGTCCGCGCTTCGGACGTTACGATCCCCCGGGGCCCCACCCCTCAGGGAGGGGGGTGTATAAAAGGGGAATGTATCGGGAGGCTCGGGAGTGATGTTTAGCTAAAGAAGAGGAGGAGGAAGACGTCTGAGATAGAGCCCTGGACTCCCCCTGGTACGCCGTCCTTATCAGGACCGCGCAGGCTCGAGCCAGTGGCGTGGTACCAGAGCCAGAGCCAGTGCTGGTCTGGACTCTGGGTATCGGGCCCGACTGACCAGTGTCGGGCCAAGATAGCCTCCCCTAGCCCATTAGTGGAGGACTCAGAGGCAGGCTAAGGTTAGCCTAGAGGTGTGTCCTCAGATAGACGGGTGAGGGGGCCGATACCCCCTCAATTGTGTATGTCACAAAGTTGGTATTCAAATAAACAAGTGTGCCTCCAACTCCGGTGTCAACGAGTCGTAAGCGTTACTACACATATCTGTATTTCTCTGAGATGGCATCAAGAGGCTGCAAGCATCCGGCAGACGCATTTTGCTATGTTTGCGGCCAATTTATCAAGACAAGAGCGAAAAAGTAGCATCTGCTAAGATGTGTGAGGCCTACAAGGCATATTTCGGCATGCCTGTCGAGGATCTAGACAAATCCTGTTAAAAATGTAAAAAGTTTTTGATTTTAAAATGTTTTACGATTTTCATTGTTATTGAAAAAATATATCATACATGAAAAACGTTGCGAGAATCTCTTACATATTAGTCACGGGTGAAATAAATGTATTTTTGTAGAATGGTACAGAGGGGAAAAGAGAGCCATGAAGTTCGCTATCTCAAAAATTTGGCGGGAACCCACTGACTACTCAAGCAACTGCTACTTCTGCATGGTGGACCCTTGCAAACGTCGGACTGGCAAGAATGCACCTGCTATCACGTATCCGGACCTTCCTTCATCCATCGCCCCGGTGCACACTGCCATGAGCTCCCTGTACCCACTCCTCCGGAGAGAGAGCAGCCGTCTTTAGAAGAGAGCAGCAAGTCAGAGAGCAAGGAAGACGTAGATCCAGATGACAATTTCAGAGATGGAGCTGAGGAGAGAAACCCACACTTCCCCAACCAAACAGACTTCAATGACTTGGTCAGAGATCTTGGTCTTAGCAAGTCCAATGCCGCGCTTTTGACGTCTAGGCTCAAGCAGTGGAACTTGTTGGATGAAAGTGTGCAAGTCGCAGATCAGAGGAGGCAACACCAACCTTTTTGCAGCTTCTTCACGTGTCAAGATGGGCTTTGCTTCTGCCAAATGTGACCAGTCTGTTCGAGGTAATCGGAATCGCCTGTAACCAGAATGAGTGGCGCCTTTTCATTGACAGCTCATCCAGGAGCCTCAAAGCCGTGCTGCTGCATAATGGTAACAAGTACCCGTCTCTTCCCCTGGCTCACTTGGTGCACCTCAAAGAGGATTATAACAGCATCAAGACCTTGCTGGACGCCTTGAAGTATGATGAGTACGGCTGGGAGGTCATCGGAGACTTAAACATGGTGGTATTCCTGATGGGTCTCCAAGGCGGTTAAACCAAGTTTCCCTGCTATCTTTGCCTTTGGGACAACAGGGATACCAAGACGCACTACCACAGGTGGGACTGGCCACAGCGGACCGAGTTCTCAGTGGGGAGGAACAACGTCAAGTGGGAGCCACTGGTGGACCCCCGGAAGGTGCCGATGCCACCATTGCACATCAAATTGGGCCTTATGAAACAATTTGTCAGAGCTGTAGATAAGGAGTCGGTAGCTTCCAAGTACCTTTAAGACTTTTTCCCTAAGCTGTCTGAGGCAAAGGTCGAAGCTGGTGTCTTCGTCGGACCACAGATAAAGAATATCCTGGAGTGCAATGAATTCCCCAAGAAGCTCACTAGTAAGGAGAAAGCGGCTTGGAACAGCTTTGTCGCAGTGGTTCGTGGCTTCCTGGGCAATCACAAGGTCGAAAACTATGTGGAGCTGGTTGAGACTCTGGTGAAGAACTATGGCACAATGGGCTGTATGATGTCCCTCAAAGTCCATATCCTTGATGCTCATCTTGATAAATTCAAGGAAAACATGGGAGCGTACTTGGAGGAGCAAGGCGAACGCTTCCACCAGGATATACTGGACTTTGAACGCCGCTACCAAGAGCAGTATGACGAGAACATGATGGGAGACTACATTTGGGGGCTAATTCGTGAAAGTGATTTACAGTATAATCGTAAATCACGAAAAACGGCTAACTTCTAAATCTTTTGTAATATTGTTTTTATTGCTTTAGTATAAATACATGTTAATTTTGATTCATATGTTGTTATCTCCCATCTTCTCATTGAAAATAGGTACATTCCTAAATATGACTGTCCTGGTCACAAAAGCAAAGTTTGTGCGGAATAATAGACATTTTCTATACTTTTTAGGCATAAGCAATTACGACATAACACTTACTACCCAGGAACAAAAATTGTGTTACATAGTGGAATCAACATTTGTTTAGAGTATTTGGTTGCTGCTATACATGTCCACGTGATAAGCCACTTCGTTGAGCTATCATTTATGGCCCGGTCGCTTCTGAAGAAGAGATATGTAGCTCAGTGGGCCTTACCTGGTAACATTAAAATAGTTTTATCGTTTATTTTAGTTTGGTAATGACAGTGGCGGTGAATTGTAAGCAATCTGACATGACATTGTATATTCATTGTGCCCGAGTGTCATTGCTCCATCCCCTCTTTAGTCAGCCTGTCTGCCTACCTTAAACACCAACTCATCGTGGCTTTCGTTCCGCAAGATGATAACCCTTCCAATGACAATACCCGTCAACTTGTGCTCCATTTTTTTCTCAAATTTTCTATTAAAAAGTGATTCCGATGGACGCTGCTTTTAGAATTCGCGGGGACAAAATACGATAACGGGAAATGAATTCAACCGACACCAGCTGAAAAGATGTCACGGTGATGCTATGAGAAATCCCACAATGCACCACTGCCTACTAATCCTCGGTGTTTAGAGGATGTCCTTGAAGTGACATTCAGAAGTGCAACCTTTCATGCAGGACTTTTGCAAAGTTAACACATCGCATAATTATTTTCTCTGCAACAGTCTTCCCGCTGAATTCCGCAAAAATAAAACCTGTTCGTGAGGATAACACCGTTGTGGCTTAAATCCACGTACATATGGGCTGTGTGTTTGCGTTTACTACTATTACTGCCATAATCATCGGCAATATACAGAATTGCAGGAAATCAGGAAAACGTAATTAGAAAGCTGAATCAAAATAATAATACAAAAAAATATCTCGAATCAGTCGCTGTCACACGGCATTACATTTCTCATTACGAGCTAAATGCCCGGGTGCAGCTATACGAGCAGTGTGAGCCCCTGCCAGAGTTCACCCCGTGATCGTGGTTGCCTGCAATTTCATTTTACTCACGAGCCCATTTGTCAGTGCTTTAATGAACACGAGCGGGTGTCGTCAAAGCCATTAATGCCATCTCGAATGGCGAGCGCGCCCGTCGCGATTTGTCCACGCAGGCTTCTCCTAATGACCGTGTGCGCGTACGCTCACCCCCCTCGCCCCCCGTGCATTGTGTTGCCTTTCATTGCACTGCGTTCGCAATGGGTGGTCAGAAAGATTTGAGGAGGTACAGGCGCGAGGTGGACCATTCCATCGCAGGATCTCACTTGAGTGGTGGTGGTGGGAGCAGTGGCTGCGGTTTGGGGAGGGCCTTCATCCAGCAGTGAATTGAACATGGTCAATGATGAGGATGTAAAGGCAGTAGGGGGGTTTTTACTAAGTCAAGTCAAAGGGCCTTTTCGCCTCGCCCAAACAAATATTGAGTTTATACATCTCCTTTTGCAGGCATGAGAAACAACCTCGCTTAATTGTTGTTGTCCACAGAGAGCTGGTAGGCTGACTAATCCCTTTGAGCTGGTAAGGAAAACCCGGGGTGTAGAAAAACATGTGCTTTGGGTCAAACTCAGGGGTTCATTCTCCGAGTAATCGGTCTGCCTTCTAAAGGAAAAATAGAGCTTTCTGTAAGGACTTTTTTTTCTTCTTCTTGGAAGTCACGAGTCAATCAGGCTGCTGATGTAATAAATATTAATTACAGCTGCTTTGCTCTCCACCAAATTAAAGTTGCATTTGGTAATATATTCCTGTATAAATAAACCTAACTCATGGGCCCTTAATTACATTCCTGTTTTCTGAGCTATTTTTTATTAATTGCGCCCATAAATATAGTGCCGTTAGCCAATGCATTACATTTCCTACATATGAACATTTTTTTGCATCAATTAATTTCCCATTAACGTTAAAATAGTTTTAAAGTTCGATGAGACCCTATGGCTTTGTGTGAGGTGGATGACACTAATGGATTAATCCTGACTCTGGTGCGTGCATCATGGAGAGCCAGCATTTCCATCTCCCACAGGTTTTCTAAATTCCCCCCAGAGTGTGGCCTAATAAAGGTAACTTAAGCTGGGCCATTACATTCATGTACCCACAATGCATCTGCCGGCCGCACGAGGTGCAGGCGAATGAATACATTTACCCATCGCCGGATACTCAATGGTTGGCTAATTGAGGGGGGGGGGGAGTCCAAGATTACAGTATCTTTGGATGGCAGTCATCTCAATTGGTAAAATGTCTCTTATTAGTATTAAATAACGATAAGCATTTTCTTTCACGTTTGTATTTTTTGCAGCAGACAGCGTGGCTTGGCCAATGTGGTATGACAGGGTTTCTCAATATACGGCCCGTGGGTCCGGTTTAGGCCCTTGGGAGTCTAGGAGTTGTACACCCCTAGCTGCCAGTGCTATTCAGTGGCCTAAAATAAAATGTTTCGCTCCGGATGTTCGCTGCAAAGTATGACATGTGTTTTGATTTAGTGTGCTGATCTTAAAGGTGCATTGAAAAATTATAATACTCCGATTGATGCTCCTGCTGTTGTGGAGTGACTCATGCAGCCAGCTATGGCTGTGGGGTTTTGGTAGTACGTGTTGTTTGTCGTTTATTATGAAAATTCCGTCAGTTCCTATGATCACTGTTTTATTGCTTTATTTTGGTGATTTCGAAAAGTTTACTGGTTTGGCCATGTTTGTTTGTTGTAGTACGGAGTAAGACTGATGGCCTTAATCTAAGTTGTCTTGTGGTTGTTGTTGTTGTTGTTTGACTTGCATCCCACTGGGATTTTTGCACACAGCGTTGGTGTACGGTGTTTTTTCTGCAATATTTTGCTGTCTTTTCTTGGATTTTCTGTTTGCACTTAGTCACATATTCACTTTAAGATGTTTTCTTGTTCATGTTATTTGTTTGTTGCGGTTGCACCCGATTCAAGAGCCGAATGGCTCACAGGGCTATACCTAATAAATTAACTTGAACTTCCGAGCTCAGGCCCGCCAAGAGATGCAACTCGCCGAGACTTCGGTTCGAGTGCAGGCGCTGGGTGGATCGTTAACATAGCAGGAGCTGCAGAGGTGGCAGCGGCTTGGGGAGGCATTTGTCCAGCGGTGGATTGTTCATGGCTGATGACGAAGATGATGACGACGATGATGAGACTTAAATAGATTTCACTGGTGAGATGAAAGTGAGATAAACAAGAGAGATGAGAGACCTGGGGATGAGAAGCATACAATAGGGAGCCCATGTTGTCACATGGTCCACCAGCACAAGCTAAGTTTACTTTTTGACCTGGCAGGTAATATCGTTGAAGAATCCTCTTCTACAGTATTACCAGTTAATTGTTGCTGTGAAACACATCAAATCCTAGCAAAATGGCTCAGCGGAAATGATAAGATTTTGGCTGTTCAGCTGACAATTCGAAGCATATCTCATTCGTGTGATGGTGTCGTGACTTGAATTCAAGGTGTGGTGGCAGTTGTGTGCACTGCAATGGCGTGTATGTATTACAGTGTGCTGGAAACACGAATGCTAAAAAATATCCCAAGCACGACCTTCATTATAACATATTTGCACTCTTCTAAATAAATATAATCAGCAATTAAATTGAGATATACAAAAATACATGAAAAACCATGCTCGCTTGTTAAGGCAGATAACCCTGCTCTTGATCTTTGATGCCTCCCTTATTGAATCTAAACTAAACGAAATTTTTTTTTATTTTACCAGATAAGCCCCACTGGGCTATGTAGCTCTTTTAAAGAAGCGACCTGTCCACAAATGATAGCTCATCGAAGTGAATTGCCATGTGGAAATGTATTGTAGCAGCCAAAACACACCAAACGCAAATTCCTACATGTGTAGGGAATAACTGGAGAACCCCTGGAAAGATCTATGCAACCACAAGGAGAAGGAGACATGCAAACTCCACATATACAACAGGTGTCAGGGTCTGGATCGAACCCACGACCTCCTGCATACCACACGATGTAGCTAAGCAATACTTATTTGTGGATAAACATGTAAAAGTGCTGCCCCGCAATTTATTTCTCATGCCACTGCTGGCGGAAGGGCCTCCACTAGAGGGAGCTCAAGGAAATCACTCCAGTCTGTAGGGTATTTGGCCTACTCTTCCACGCTAGACACAGATCTTGGAAGAGGTGGTAGTTACCACACTTTACTCTACCATGACAGGCAACCAGCCAATTGCTAAACCTGCCCCGACTGGACACCTGTGGAAAAATAGCTTCATAGCTCATCGGATTTTTCCAATCTAGATAACGATTCTGATAAAGATTCTGTCAAGATACGGTGTGTCCATTGTCTTTATCAAAGCCACCGTCCACGGTGGCCAGATGTTAACTACCTCGCCATGGTATACAGGAGGTTGTGGGTTCGACCCTGATGCCTGTATATTTGCAGTTTGTGTGTTTCTCTCCCTGTTGTTGTGTGGATTTTTCTCCAGGTCCTCCGTTTTTTCACTCTGCATTTTTCACTCTGCATTTCGAAACATGCGTTTAATTTGTGGAAACCCACCTCCCATCACTTACATTAACATTAGCTGCCCCACCCATGCTGCTGACACTTGGGTTTTGCCCATTTTTAACCTTTATTAACAGTTTGCCTTTTGGAGCTAACCCCCTTTTCCTGATGACGACCGCTTATGTTGCGAACGAAACGTCGTAGTTTTTTTTTTCTTCTTTGAACTTATCTACGTGACTTTACCGAAAGACCCAAAGAATATGCGTTTAGAGTATTTGGCTGCTATAAATTTCCACTTGAGCCACTTCGTTCAGTTATCATTTGTGGCCAGGTCGCTTCTGAAAAAGAGCGATTTAGCTCAGTGAGTGGGCCTGACCTGGTAGACTAAGAATAGTCGTTTAGTTTTAGTCCACAGGAGCCCGCTTTATAATTTACCTTCAGCAATTCCCGCAGCCCATTCACAATGCCGGGTGGATTGAGGTCAGGAGACTTTAAGATACCTGCACCATAGCTTCAACTGCCGTGCCCAGAGATGGTATCGAACCAGTTGACCTCCAGATTGCAGGCCCAGCGTGATGCTGACCGTGATGCTACTGCAGCAGCTCCCCACATCCGAAGGGATTCAATTAAATGTTTTCTTTGTTATCGTTCGCTCGGTGTTATTATAACAACGAAAATACTAATCAGGTTTTCTCCAATAATGGTCGCCTGAACAATTCGCGGGCCCGGTGTGGTTTCTGTTGACAAAGGTTTCGCCGTTATTGGCTCTGGCTCTATGTTTTTCCGTCCGCGTGTTTTTTTTTAAAGCGACTCCCCCGGTTGAGGCCCTGTTGACGAACGCGACGTGTCAGCTCACTGAGGTGCCACCTGCTTTGATCCCTTGGGGGTTTTTTTTGCCCCCCCCCTCCCCCAAGACACCAAAGCGACGATGAAAAAGGGTGGGGGGGGGTTGTGTGGGGCGCGGGGTGAATGTCATCTCTTCAATATATTTTCACGTGAATGCCGGTTTGATGTCTCGGAACGTTTCGCCGGAACCGGCGCAAATAAACCCCCCCCCCCCGCGCTCGATATTTCACCGCGAACGCCGCTTTGCAATGACGGGGGCTGCGGTGCGCGCGGCGAGCGGACAAATAATCCGAAACTGCAGCTCGTGTTGGCCCAGTGCTAGGGAATGTCCCTGTGCTATAGGCGTTGATTTTGTTCATATATATATACAGTGAGGGAAAAAAGTATTTGATTCCCTGCTAATTTTGTACGTTTGCCCACTAACAAAGAAATGATCAGTCTATAATTTTAATGGTAGATTTATTTGAACAGTGAGAGACAGAATAACAACAACAAAATCCAGAAAAACGCTTGTCAAAAATGTTATAAATTGATTTTTCATTTTAATGAGGGAAATACGTATTTGACCCCTCTGCAAAACATGACTTAGTACTTGGTGGCAAAACCCTTGTTGGCAATCACAGAGGTCAGACGTTTCTTGTAGTTGGCCACCAGGTTTTCACACATCTCAGGAGGGTTTTTGTCCCACTCCTCTTTGCAGATCTTCTCCAAGTCATTAAGCACTCCCTTCAATAGTGTGCTCCTAATCTCAGCTCATTACCTGTATAAAAGACACCTGGGAGCCAGAAATCTGATTGAAAGGGGGTCAAATACTTATTTCCCTCATTAAAATGCAAATCAATTTATAACATTTTTGACGTGCGTTTTTCTGGATTTTGTTGTTGTTATTCTGTATCTCACTGTTCAAATAAACCTACCAATAAAATTATAGACTGATCATTTCTTTGTCAGTGGGTAAACGTACAAAATCAGCAGGGGATCAAATACTTTTTCCCCTCACTGTATGTACATAGGTGGTCAATATTGGTTCCGGCCAGTAGGTGGCTGGGTGGGGTTCTTGAGTAATCATTGGATGCACAAGAGTCACACGGCGAATAACGGACAGGCTTTCAGTGTAAGTTCTATATTTTAGCATTTTACAGGGATTTCAAAATGCATGTGGTGCCATCGATCTGGAGCGCTTCATAGCCTCATTTCAAGTGTGCAACATTTTGCTTTTGAAGGTATCGGGCTTACAACGACCAGAATAATGGCCAGTTCCTTCTCAGTGCCATAAGTGTAGTGGAAGGGGGGCCCCACAAAATTCTTGGCACTATGGCCAATGCCAACCACGCCCTTCGTGATTGTGCCCACCTCGGCATTGTGGTCAGATGTAATGGGTTCGAATTAGGTGCACACACACGCAGCTTGGAGGCAACACTATTTATTAAACGGTAAGTAATATAACACTGTACATAAGGTGGTGACCACCTTCCTCAACTCACTAACACTCTGGAACACGACACAGACTGGACCAGGCAGGCAACGGCCTGCCTGGCCCAGGACGACGACTCGGGACTTGACGACCGATGATGTCTTCACTTTGGAGTACAGTACAACAGCCCCGCTCTGCGTTCACACCACGCTTATATCTGGTTTGGCGTGGCTGGCTCTCTTCAGGCCACGCCTCCCTTCCCAGGACACGCCTCACTTCCCCCACCTCTGGGAAGGTCCGGATCCCTCCAGCACGTGACCCCCCAGGCACCCCCTTGGGGCCCCCAACCCTCGTACAGGCTGACACAGTAGTGACCATTCTATGTCACTACATCACCCCCCCCTGTATAAACACACAGCCGTCCCCAGCTGTAACACAACTGTGAAAAATCGAAAAGGTGTGCCTCCGAACCAGCAACATCAATAAATGACCGGCGACCGATAAGAAATACAATCACGTAATATATACAGAATCGACGAGGGTAAAAGGGAACCGCACAGAAAACGGGGAATTAACAACAAATATACATGAAAACTGGCTAACCCACTTACGCTCCAGCACAGCCCCCCCCCCCCCCCCCCCCCGTTAGAATCACGCATGCAATGACAGTCACCCGTTAGCACCCCCCCGCCTTTCCGACGTGGCGTCACAACCAGTAGCACGCGTCGGCCATATCGGGGGGGGAATTTCCATGTTACCACCCCACCGCCTTTCCGACGCGGCGTCACAACCAGTAGCACACGTCGGCCATATCGGGGGGGGGAATTTCCATGTTACCACCCCACCGCCTTTCCGACGCGGCGTCACAACCAGCAGCACGCGTCGGCCATATCGGTGGGATTTTAACCCAGTCTCTCTCCAAGACTCGCATCGCAGCATATAGCTGTACCGACCGAGCTGAGACGACCCAGTCTCTCTCCAAGACTCGCATCGCAGCATATAGCTGTACCGACCGAGCTGAGACGACCCAGTCTCTCTCCAAGACTCGCATCGCAGCATATAGCTGTACCGACCAAGCTGAGACGACCCATCGTTCACTCACTGCACAACATGCACCCTAACAACTGAGGGATACAGTCTCAACGTAACAGGACAACTCCACCTGAACCTTACGAATCTCCAGCCCACTGTTTCAACGCGCCTCGGAGGGTCTCAACCTCCGAGCCGTCAGGTCAAGCTGTCAGCCATAGCATGACGGGACCACACACCCCGAGCCATGTAAGCGCACAGCCCACAAGGCTAGACAAGCCACAGAGTGTCTCGATCTCCGGGCTGTCAGGTCAAGCCGTCAGACACAGCATGACGGGACCACACTCCCCGAGCCATGTGAGCGCACAGCCCACTAGGCTAGACAAGCCACGGAGTGTCTCGATCTCCGGGCTGTCAGGTCAAGCCGTCAGCCATTGCATGACGGGACCACACTCTCCGAGCCATGTGAGCGCACAGCCCACTAGGCTAGACATGCCACGGAGTGTTTCAATCTCCGGGCTGTCAGGTCAAGCCGTCAGCCATTGCATGACGGGACCACAACGTTCATGTTAGACACGCAACACTCACTGGGCCATCCTGGTCAGGACCTGCGCCCCAAGATAGGTGACAGCCAGCAGCACAATTCCAAATCCCTGGCAGCATGTCACCATCGCAATTTAACACCATCACAACACATACAATTTGAATTATGATCCCCCACAGAACTGATCCAATGCCGAACAGGTACGCACAATTTGTGACGATCCCGAATATTCAATGGTCACAACAATACACCTCACATCCCGTATCCGTACACATCATCTCCGAGACTCGCATTGCAGCATGCAGCTGTACCAACCGAGTGGAGAGAGCAACGCAATTTGACGGCAATTAACGGAAACGCACCCCCGATCCATGTAGAACACAAGGAGCATTCCCGCACAAAAGACATCATCTGTGCAACAATGGACAGGAACCAACCAGTGAGTTTGAAACAAACCGAACCTGTCATTTCAAAATCCCCTTCAACATTAACCATGGGACTCAGGGCATTCGAATTTTGAGAGCAAAAAAAAAACTATACGCAAACCCCAAGAATCGCCGAATTGATTAATACAGTATATGCAGTATATGAAATTCGTACAGTCAATCATTTGGCGCAATGCTCCATCCAGTCCCCACATGGCAACACACACAATCAATACTCCAGACAATCCGTACATAGTAAATAATCACAAGCAAGTACCCAACAGTCCATACACTGTTAACAATTTCAAGCAAAGCTCCATACGGTCTGTACATTGGCAACAATGACGATCAAAGTTTTGACAGTTACAAGTGACAATCACGAGCGAAACTCCATACAGTATACACAATAACAATGGCGATTTCGCAACACAACGATGTAACAACACGAGTCATTAACACGGCAACATACAGGATATCAACGGAGCTCGGAACACCAACAACGAATTAATCATTAACTACACCCAGAAGATACCGATCTCGACGCCGTAATTAACAACAACACTGTTACAAGCAGAAACCCGCATGGTCGCCGCGTCACTTTATCACGCACACAACCGGACGAACACGCTCCGCAAACCAGCGAGTTAAAAAAAAAACACCCGCGATCGCAACCCGGCACACGCAAGATGGGTGAAGTTATTATTATTTTTCTCGTGTCATGTCACGACTCGCCTGGCAAACTGTGAATATTGGAGGGCGGCAAGGTGGAGCACTGGGACGGCCCGAAGAATCTTGCATGGTGAATATGGCCTGCTCTTGCGAACCCCCATCCACAAGACGGGGGCGCCACCTGCACGTGTGGAACTCCCCCTCCGCAGGCGTTGATGTCGGCGGGAGCGGCGCTTTGGCGGGAACAGCGCCCCGACCCGCCGCCGAAATGGCGGGAGCGGCGCTTTGGCGGGAACAGCACCCCGACCCGCCGCCGAAATGGCCGGAGCGGCGCTTTGGCGGGAACAGCGCCCCGACCCGCCGCCGAAATGGCGGGAGCGGCGCTTTGGCGGGAACAGCGCCCCGACCCGCCGCCGAAATGGCGGGAGCGGCGCTTTGGCGGGAACAGCGCCCCGACCCGCCGCTGAAATGGCGGGAGCGGCGTTTTGGCGGGAACAGCGCCCCGACCCGCCGCCGAAATGGCGGGCCCACCGCGTGGCCCGCATGCCCGGGCCTCCCCCGCCAGCCCCCGCAGCGACGATGGTGTCCTCTCCCCGCGGCTCCGTCGCTCCGTTCCCGATGGCGGCGAAGCAGCAGTGCGATGCAAGTCCCACCGTTCCGCGTGCAGCGCCATCTCTCTCTCTCTCTCTGTCACCGGGGCTGTCATCCCCGGGGCTGTCCGAAGGATGGTCGTCACACCGTCCCCGTCGTACGAAGGCGTCCAGGTGAGTTTTATATTTGTTTTTCGTGTGCCCATTTTACTTCCCTAGGATAACACCTAGCAATATTTATTTTTCCACAACTTCTGACGCCAAATGTAATGGGTTCGAATTAGGTGCACACACACGCAGCTTGGAGGCAACACTATTTATTAAACGGTAAGTAATATAACACTGTACATAAGGTGGTGACCACCTTCCTCAACTCACTAACACTCTGGAACACGACACAGACTGGACCAGGCAGGCAACGGCCTGCCTGGCCCAGGACAACAACTCGGGACTTGATGACCGATGATGTCTTCACTTTGGAGTACAGTACAACAGCCCCGCTCTGCGTTCACACCACGCTTATATCTGGTTTGGCGTGGCTGGCTCTCTTCAGGCCACGCCTCCCTTCCCAGGACACGCCTCACTTCCCCCACCTCTGGGAAGGTCCGGATCCCTCCAGCACGTGACCCCCCAGGCACCCCCTTGGGGCCCCCAGCCCTCGTACAGGCCGACACAGTAGTGACCATTCTATGTCACTACACAGAGTGAACGTCAGCAGGAGGTGAGGCAGCCGCAGGAGCCACTGCCGTGCCGATGCACGATGTGAGCTTGCCTTGCGGAGGCGTGAGGATGGTGGGGCAAATTGGACATGGCAGGGTTCTGCAGACTGCGAGACTTTGTCGTCTGCATCTTTGGAATCTTTGCTAAGTAAATGTGCGTACATGTACAGCACCTCCGACTAGCACGGTTGGCTACGTACGGTGCGAAATAAGTTCACCATACATACATTTTGTCACTCCACTGCTGGATGGGGGCCTTTTCTACGCCGCGTGGGCTGTGCAAGTCGGTCAGTGCAAGTCAATGAGTGTGGGGAGCATAGACGTTGGAGCAGAGTGCAGTGCGAGAACGGATATTGCCGCAATTTGCTAGAGATGGGGCAACAAGCGAGAGGTGTGCATTGTATGTACAAATAAAGAGCTTTCTGCATATTCAATGGACACCTGTGGTGTGTGTGTGTTGTTAGCTCTTTGTGTTTCAGGCGTGCGTTTGTCTATCCCTTGGCCATGTGTTTCCTCGTCCTTTACGAGATGCGAATTGCACTCCCCTCTGCTGAGAAGCGTAGCCGCACAGCAGACGACAACGCCCATTCAACCACTGGCCAGACCCAAACCTGCTTAGCTTCCGAGATCTGATGAGATCAGGTGGATTCTGGAGTGATTTGATCATGGGCAAATATATGCAGAGCATGTTATTATATATTACATTTACATATTTAGAGCTGTGGATTAATGAGATGATGCATCATCGAAGAGGAAGTTGCTGCAGAGAAAGCACTGCCCTCAATTCAGTGAGGAAACTTAGCCTGGGCTTAAGCATCGACTACCCAAGCACTGGTTCGAGTAGTGGTAGTCATCCAAACCACGAGTTACATTTGAAGTGAAAAACTGTATGATTTATCAATTGACAAGTCAATGTGTCCACCTGCTCAACAACAAACTGTGGCCATTCTTATCTCCATTAGCTGCACTGAACCAGTGGTGGAAGCTGCACATCTCAGTGAAAGGGAGCAATCAATTAATTCTAGATTTGAAGCTTTCGTGACTGCAAGCATTCATATTCTTAGGTTTTCTCGGTAAAGTCACGTAGGCAAAAAAAAACAATAAAAATAAAAATAAAATAAAAATCACGACGTTTCGGAGGCAACACAAGCTTACGACTGCTGTCGTGGCTGTGACGGTACCACCTGAAGACGGAAGCTTGTGTCGCCTCCGAAACGTCGTGATTTTTATTTTATTTTACTTTTTATTGTGTTTTTTACCTACGTGACTTTACCGAAAAAACCTAAGAAAATGGAGCAATCACTGTTTTTAGCGATGGGAGGGAAACTGCAGAATCCGGAGGAAACCTACGCAAGCAGCATCAACCATCGCGCGAATTCCGGTCATGCTCGCAGCGGCTTATTGCTGACCATCCGACAAAGGCGGTCGCCGCATCGCGCGTCGGTTTCAGATGCGCTTTTGAGGCTGCCTGGAAGGCTCTTCCTCCCGATATTAGGAAGCCCTTGGAGCTAAGCGCTTTTACATCTACATTGAAACTCATTTCTAAACAGTGGCGGCTCCTGCAAAATCTCTCGGGGGGGGGCAAATGTTTGGATGATTGATAAGGATAAGGTCCACCCATGCAATGAATAAATTAACAGCTTAAGCATGTAAAGGCAACTTCACTACTTTAATATTAATGAAAAATAAAGTGACTCTTACAATACATCTCCTTGTTTGTTTCTATACTCACTATTATTACACTGCTTACATCACATTACTCGCTTAATACACTGCTTACTTATACTGAAATTTTGCTCTTCTCTATTTCAAAGTAGCAAAGTGATCAATTACTCTCTCATTGAAAGCAGGCATGTTCCTAACTAGTTCCCTCTCCATGGAAAGCATAGCCAGTGCATTCAGACGTTCCTGTCCCATTACATTTCTCAGGAATGTCTTGATTCTCTTTAAGGTTGAGAAACACCTCTCAGCTTCAGCAGTTGTCATGGGAGTGGTTATGAGGATGTTCAACAGTGCAACAGTCTCTGAAAATGTATCCTGGAGGTTGTACTTCAGCAAAACCTGGTACAGCGCCAGTGCACCACACCAGCCCTTGAATTCTGGACTCTCATAAATGAGAGACAGTTCAGTCTTCAGCTTCGCCTTATTTAACATAGGGTATGCCCTGACAGTGATGTTCAGAGCCTCAACAGGGAATGTATGGCCATGCTGTTGAAACATCTCTCCTTGTAGCAGCGTGGCACTTACAAGGTGGTCGGTAAAGGAGAACCTTTCTTTGGTGTGGACCAAGATTGTGTCGCAGACCTGACAAAATAAATACATTTATTTTAGTTATAAAATAAATTATTTATTATAATATAAATATGGAGATATAAGGTTTCCATCCCGACAGCAACAATGTATCAGGCATTCTAGATTTGAAGCTTTCGTGACTGCAAGGAATCATATTCTTAGGTTTTTTCGGTAAAGTCACGTAGGTAAAACATCAAAATTAATGAAAATAAAATAAAACAAAAATCACGACGTTTCGGAGGCAACACAAGTCTCCGTCATCAGGTGGGACCGTCACAGCCGAATTAGCTGCATCAAGTGAGGCAATGATTCAAGAAGTAATCCCTTATAAGCAAGTTGAAGGGGGGAGGAGAAGGGGGGGGGGAGCTCATCAGAATGTGGTAGCCAATGAAAAACAATGGACTACGGCTTGGACGAGGTTGCTGCTGTACACGCCAACACAATGGACAGAGAGGGGGGAGGGGAGGTCTGATACACATGATAGACAAAAGAACGAAAATGCCCATGTTTATACCAATGCTGGCTGAACAATGAAGAGAGCACTGCCAAAAAATAACTGGGGATGTTAACACTCGTTAAAGTAAAGTAAAATAGTGCCTGTCAGATAAGATGGTCCAAAAAGTGTAATTAAGTCTTTTTTGCGTGGTTGATAACATCTTTCCAATGATTACTAAGTTTGTACCCATCATCACGGTTGAAATTATGTCTGTGTTTGTATATTTGTATGGCTTCGTGTACAAACCTTTGATGGTAGCCGGGAGGTTTGCAGAGAACCTTGGTCTCGGAAAAGACAATTTCATGAGAGCCCACCGAGTTGTAGCAATGATCGGCAACGGCAGAAGAATCAGTTCTGCCGTGTTTCAGATCTGACTTGTGCTCGCGGACACGGTCAGAAACATGACGTTTCGTTTCTCCAATGTAGCAATCACCACAAATGCAACTCAATTTGTAGACTCCAGGATACTGTAAGTCAGGAACGACATCCTTCACAGTTGGAATCAGATCACGGATTTTATGTACTGTACTGAATCGGACTTGGATCTTATGTTTGTTTAGAATTTTGGAGATCTTATGGGCTCCCCTTTGTCACCAGTTATAGCCAACATGTTCATGGAAAAGTTTGAATCAGACGCCATCCAGACATCTAACCTGCGTCCTTCCCTGTGGAAGAGGTATGTGGATGACACTTTCGTCATCTGGCCACATGGCCTTCCAGCATTGAACCACTTCTTGGACCACATCAATTCTAGACACCCATCCATCAGATTCACCATGGAAGTGGAGAAAGACGGTAAACTACCATTCTTGGATATTCTGTTTGAGAGGAGGCCTGACGGATCCTTGGGACATTCTGTCTACAGGAAAGCCACCCACACAGATTCCTACTTGAAACCGGATTCCCACCACCACCCATCTCAAAAGAATTCTCTCATCAAAACGCTATACCACAGAGCCCATGGCATTTCTGACAAACACCACCTGACCGGTGAATTAAGACATGTACATCGGGCCCTCAGGATGAACGGATACTCTGACCGTACTATCCGCCAAGCTGTCTCTCCCACCACACAGAAACAGCCACTTGAAACTCCGACCAAAACCATCAGGTTACCATACATAGCAGGCGTGACCAAAAAGATCTCCAAAATTCTAAACAAACATAAGATCCAAGTCCGATTCAGTACAGTACATAAAATCCGTGATCTGATTCCAACTGTGAAGGATGTCGTTCCTGACTTACAGTATCCTGGAGTCTACAAATTGAGTTGCATTTGTGGTGATTGCTACATTGGAGAAACGAAACGTCATGTTTCTGATCGTGTCCGCGAGCACAAGTCAGATCTGAAACACGGCAGAACTCATTCTTCTGCCGTTGCCGATCATTGCTACAACTCGGTGGGCTCTCATGAAATTGTCTTTTCCGAGACCAAGGTTCTCTGCAAACCTCCCGGCTACCATCAAAGGTTTGTACACGAAGCCATACAAATATACAAACACAGACATAATTTCAACCGTGATGATGGGTACAAACTTAGTAATCATTGGAAAGATGTTATCAACCACGCAAAAAAGACTTAATTACACTTTTTTGGACCATCTTATCTGACAGGCACTATTTTACTTTACTTTACCGAGTGTTAACATCCCCAGTTATTTTTTGGCAGTGCTCTCTTCATTGTTCAGCCAGCATTGGTATAAACATGGGCATTTTCGTTCTTTTGTCTATCATGTGTATCAGACCTCCCCTCCCCCCTCTCTGTCCATTGTGTTGGCGTGTACAGCAGCAACCTCGTCCAAGCCGTAGTCCATTGTTTTTCATTGGCTACCACATTCTGATGAGCTCCCCCCCCTTCTCCTCCCCCCTTCAACTTGCTTATAAGGGATTACTTCTTGAATCATTGCCTCACTTGATGCAGCTAATTCGGCTGTGATGGTCCCACCTGATGACGGAGACTTGTGTTGCCTCCGAAACGTCGTGATTTTTGTTTTATTTTATTTTCATTAATTTTGATGTTTTACCTGCGTGACTTTACCGAAAAAAACCTACGAATATGTATCAGGCATAATCCATATTCTATATCTCCATATTTTTTCAAAAATTAATGCTATTGGTCACCCTTTACATCTGTCAATGTGTTTTACAAATATTTAACCAATGAAAAGCATTAAAAGAGCTTGGAAATTATTTTGGGGAAAAAACAGGTTTTATTTCGTTTCCTGAAAAGTAACAGTTTTGGACATACAAGGCTTCCGTCTGACAGCGATGTTTGTTCCCACCAATCGCTGCACAAGTTAAGGATACGTATGATGACGTAAGCACGTTAGTGCGAGCCCTCCCGGAACCCATAGAGAATGCATTGCAGTGCCTGCAGTTCGAAAAAAAACATCTTTGAATGTAAGTCTATTGGAACACTCTGGGCGATTCTCAGCCAGAGTGAAATCGCCCAAAAAGAGGCGGTACTCCACAGAACGTGACATGACGCTGATTGGACTATATCCAGAGGCACAGTGACGGCTAGCGTAACTCTGTGGTTGAATGAGATTGTGAATGTGATTGAAAAAGTCCCTTTCACACTTTGGTGGTGCGTCGCCCAATCGCCGTAATGAAGAAACCGCCCCTGTTTTTAAATGCTGCTTTTTTGTGTGTTTAGTTTGTTGTCCTGCCTTCGCACCTTACGATGAGCACGGTTGGCTCCGTACGGTGCGAAAGAAGTTCAGCATACATACAACAGGGTGAGTTAATGCAAACCCCACACAGGAGGACACCCGAGTAGAGAATCGAACCCGGGAGCTTTTTGCTGCGAGGCGCGAGCGGTACCGCTCGGCCACCCGACGTTTCGCTCCACGTGCGGGGGGAGCTTCTCTATGACGTGCCTGAAGAAGGTCCAAACACGTGGAGCGAAACGTCAGACATCGCGCTGAACGACAACGCGGTCGAGCATGAAGGTGCATCGGACGGCTACGGGTACACTTTGACACGTGACTTTCGATCAAATCACGGAGTTTGGTCATGATCATAATTATTTAACAAAAAAGTACTGCAACTTTATATGCGATTAAAACACAAAACAGCTTTTTTGTGTTTAGTTTGTTATCCTTCTCCCCCGAACCTCCGATTGTCACGGTTGGCTACGTACGGTGCGAAAGAAGTTCAACATACATACACATACATATTAGCCTCAGAGGAAACTCAAACTATTTTTTTATTTGCGGTGAGCAGTTGTTTGGAGCGAGACACTCTGCGCACTCTCGCAGGAGAATCCAACCGAGAAGCGAGCGGCCTGCCGATCCTCGCCCAGTCAGAGATCACTTGCGAAACACCCAGAGAGACGGGATGCAATTTGACCGTCAATTTGAGAACGAAAACAGCGGCTCTGGCATTTGCCGCCGCGGTGGCCGCTCGTGGCAGTGAGCGATCAGTAAACCGTGTAATTTAGCGGAAATTGCACATTTCACATTACGGTTGACAACGTTGTGTTTTTTTTTCCCTCCGGCTAATGGCTTAATTTCATGCAATTTGGAGCAGGAGACATTGATTTTATTTAATATTGTAGGTTATTTAGATGATAAATTATTTTATGAAGACACTTTACGATAATCTGCCACGTATAATTATGGCATTCGCGATGGTATTCTGTCATTTAATTTCCTCATATTTGATTTATCACTCGTACAATCTGTGCAATTCAATAACCTGCGACGATTTATATGCAATTTGGAGTTGTTTGCTGTATTGTGTGCGAACACTTTACCCCTGTGTGTGTGTGTGGGAGTTGTGTGGAGAGCAGTCGAAAAACGGTTTAGAGTCCTGCCCTTTGAACCTGGGGACCAGAGTTCGATTCCTGCTCACGACGAACACCAGTGGCGATTATCAGAACCGATCCTGGTCCTGCCCTAGGTTGACACAGCTTCAAATGAGTATTAGGTGCGGTGTGTAAACATCGTCACTGGGGAGACAAAGGCGGCCGGGCGTGGTGCTGGCTACCCACCCCCTCGTGTGCCTTCTGACCTTCATAGCAGCGACGTGCGGTGAGGTCAATGGCTGAGGAGGCACTGGCTCGTGTCAGAGCCAGATTCACACACTGAGGGGGGCGTGTACTCACTGAGGGGGGCGTGTTAGACACACCCCCCTCAGTGAGGCAGATGTGATAGCTGCCTCCCCTGGTGCTTTTTCATTGCAGTTTCATGACGAGACCAGCGAGCCTAAATATATGTATACACATACGTGAAATAAGTTACCTGGAGTATGGAAGGCGAGGACGTGAAATGAAGGGGTCTACAAACATTACATTGGTGACATACTGAGATAGTAACAGGCACGCACTTATTGCCCGCGCTCCATCCAGTTACTGAGGGGTTGCGCAATCAGAGGGGAGGCTGAGCTTATCGCTGCCTCACCTCTCGTCTCTTCCTTTATTTGCAACGGAGCTCCGCTAATTTGGCGATTTTGACTATAAAAAATATTGGAATCGTACAGAAGTAACATTTATAACACAGATCAGTGGAACAATCTTAATATTTATTTGATTTTATTATTTTCATTTTCGACTTTTTGCAACAGCTATTTTCATTGGAGTATGACAGCTGAGGCTCTGCCTCCCCTGCCTCCCCTGACCGCACGTTCCTGCTTCATAGGTGCCCGCTGACAGCACTTGCCCCGACAGGCTGTTACAGGCTACACGGGGCGTAATTTGTCTTTGTTTTGCACATGAGCGCACATCTCACACTGTCGGGAATTGTTGTTGCAGTGCTGAGAACACCAGGAAGATGCCCGCTGTTGCATTGAAATACAGAGGCGATCGCCAGGGAATTTATCCCGATTTCTAAACGAGTCGATGGCGCGAGTTCGATGTCACAAACTTTACTTCTCTGTAGCAGGGCGGCTGGAAAGAAAACAGTTCGCGTAAGAAGTCAACGTTTGAAATACAATTCAGAAGCGAATTTTTTTGCGACGCCGTTTGTCCAACAATGTGTTGTTGTGTGTCCCCCATCCCTCCCTGCACGGCCACGTACGAGATGGAGCGACACGCGAGACGTGCGCGTTGCATGTGTAGTGTCGTTGATGATGGCACTGTAGTGTAGCGACAGTAGCGTGTGATTGGGAGAGGAACACGTGATGTGGGTCCTGAACCCTCGCGAAGAATCTGGAAAAGGGGCGTGGTCAAGGGCGGGGCCTGACCACGCTGCAGGTATTAAAGCCGAGCCCCGGGGGGAGGGGGACCAGGGTTGGTCCTGGATGGGAATAAACCTTCGTGGTCGTGGTCTTCGGTCTCCGGGCGTCGCACACGTGGGCCAGGCAGCGTGTTGGCTGTCCAGGTCCGATTGAGTAGTTGTCCCATCCAGAGTGTGAATGGCCATCTCCGCCAAGTGTATATAGTAAAGTATAGGAACGGTGGGTTACCACCCTATGTCGTTATCCCGTGAGTGTTAAGAGTTTATGCGATGTTAATTAAACGTGTTGCCTCCAAGTTCTAGTGTGCGCCTCGATTGAACCGATTACATGTGTACAAAGAAAGAGCTTTCTGTATATTTAATGGACACGTGTGTGTGTGTGTGTTGCTAGCTCTTTGTGTTTCAGGCGTGCGTTTGTCTATCATTGTGCGATGAGTTGCCTCGTCCTTTACAGATGCAGTGCAATCCAAGTATAAATTGGGTGAAAAAGACAAACACACAACACAAAGAACCGCCAAATGATGTCGTGTGCCTCAACGTCGACGCTGGGAAGACGGAAACGGGCGTGCGCGGTTCTGCTGGCCACACCACCCACCCTCTTCGTCGTCATTCAAGCCCCTAACAGGGGCAGCCCACCAACAGCCTAAATATTTATATTTACGCGATCTAACCCAAAAAACCCTCTGTATGGCTACACGGGGTCATTTTATGAAATACAAAAACATTGACATCAGTGTACCCTTCGGAGCCTTTTTCACTTTGTCTTCATTAATCTGTTGAATCCTCATTTATAATTATTATTATTACTTCTACACCGCTGTTCCCACAGGTCGTATACCTAACTGGCTGGCGAGCGATGCGTTACATTGTACATCCCCACGTGCCCTCATCTGATTTGCAATAAAACAGTTAATTAATCCTTTCAGTCATTTGCTTCCTGTCCCTCCTGCCTGCCCGGGATTCTGCACGCAACTCCATATAAACGAAGTGCTTGACCCGTCCGATTCATTGCTTTTGGCAGGTTACGTAATTACCTGCCAAATCTGAGCGTCCTATGTATGCATTTTTATCTACAGCCCGGTGTACGGATCTTTAAGCATTGGCCGTGTCGTTTTAAAAGAACGTCTTCACAACCCCAGGTTTCCTCCACGAGAACATTCTTTTCGAGATTGTGGTGAAATTAATCATCTAGAATACTGCATTATATGCAGTGGGGTAATGGCGATCACAATGTGAACTTACAATCTGGAGGTCGCCCGTCCGATTCGATCTCCCGCCGATGGACCAAGTTTCTTAAATCCTCCCCGCCGCAACCTCAGCTCACCCAGGCAGTGGCTCGGCAAGGTCTCGTGTGGTGGAGTAAAATGTGAGTCGCTTCCACCTCGTCCAAGGCGTCTGTCCTGCATGGAAGAGTAGGCCTAATAAATACCCTTCATAGCGGGGCCCTCTCGGGTTCCTTCTAGCGGAGGCATTTTGCTAAACAAACACAGCACGATCATTGGGCCTCTTCAATCTGAATAACGGATTAATTGTAGGGTATGGGTGGGTGTCAGAGGGCGTTCGCGCTCGGAGGCTGTCAGCAGCTCTCAAATCCTCTGGATGGCCGCGAGTTCGAATCCACCTCGGGCGTAGAGTCCAGCGTTGGGGAAACACAGATCTGCTGCGGGCACTTGGCGGCACAGTCTTTGTAGCTTTGGCCTAAGACGAGTACGGCACAGTACACTATTGCGTTTGCTTCTGTTTAGTTATTGCGGCACTGTCCATGTATTTCCACTGTGTTTCCCCGTATCTTGAATCGCATTTTTTTTCCGGTCGTTTCTCTGTTTTAAGTAATTTTCTCAAGAGCTGAATGCGTCCTTTCTCTGTTAAAACACTTCTCTGACTTTTACCCTGTTGCTTATTGATTCTCTCATTCATCCTCGACAGACTCGAGTGGAGGAGACATCTACAGGCGATACGAAGCAGAGCATAATCCCCAAGGAGGCTTGATGCTTTGGCAAATGTTTTCTTCGATGATTTGCAAGTGCACAAATATATATCAGAGCGGCTGGCAAAAAGGGCGCTGAGACAACAACCTCCCAAAAATATATACGAACCCGATGTGAAAATTATTTGAAGTCAGTTGTCGAGGTTCGTGCTACCATCGGAGGCGCAAGACACGCCACGAAGAGCCATGCATCGATGGGGTGGGGGGGGGAAATTAATTCGTACAACCGAGTGAAGAACACATTTCAAAGTGTGTGTTTGGATGAACGATGAAATTCACGAGACAAATAACACGTTGCTGGGGCGCTCTGCGGTCGCGTTCGAACAATCCAAGCGTACCCATGAAACCCATTTGATGTGTCCCATGCACCATAAAATATGCCTTTCTACTTAATATATTTTTTTATTCCAACACCATTTGTTTAAATCTTTAGGTCAATGTTTGTTTTCCTTTGGCCTCTTATTTTATTTTCAATTGTTGGAATTTACACCCCTCCCCCCCCCGTTTATCTCAACATTATTTTTTATTCACAACTTGTCAGAAAGTCAGGATATCTGACACAGTTGTGAATGGCGTGCAGAGCATTCGCCGATTCAGCAATAAAGCAGCGGCAAACCACTCCATATGATAATGATTATAACATTATTACATAACACTTGTTTACTCAAGCAAGCCTCACTGAGTCTCAATAATTTTTTTGGAGGGTCTTGCCAAGTGTTTTGCAATAGGGGACGTGGGTTTCTATACGTAAACTCAATCGAGTCAGTTGCAGTGTAATTATATGTATTCAGCTTTGCGATGTTAGTTATTGTGTATATATTTTCTTTTGGGAGGTAACCAGTGCACCCGAACGAAATCCACATGGAACAGGGTGCGGGGAACAAACAAATCCATACGGAAAGGCACCCGAGTCGGGAATTGAACCCAATAATTTCTTGCCGTGAGGGGCAGTGTGTTAACCACTGCGCCACCCTGCTGCTCAAAGTGTCCGAATTGCGGAAAGGAAACCAGTAGCGCCGACACAAGACCGGGTATTGTTTTCTTGCCTATCTTCATTGGGGTTAATTAAATCTCTCCTCTCGCAACCCGGCTGATAGAACTCCGGTGCATTGGGAGCGCGGCAGTCACGAGGAGCTGGGTGAGACGGCCACGAGGCGAGTGCGGAGGGAGCCTTGTGTCTTCACCGCCTTGCTGCTTGGTTGCATGATGCCTGCACGTGCCCGCAACGAATAGTTGCTTGCCACGGGACGCAGTTCTTTTGCGTATACCAGGTGATGGTATCTTCTTGGTTCTTTCGGTAAAGTTACGTAGAATGGAAATAATAAAATAATAAAAATAAAACATAATAAAATATTAAATATAGATTTTTTTATATTATTATATGATTTTATTATGTTTAATTTTTATTATTTTATTATTTCCATTCTACGTGACTTTACCGAAAGAACCAAGAAGATGAATCCCTGCAGTAACGAAAGCTTTAAATCGAAAAATCAGGTGATGGTAGTTAAAATCTCGCCACCATGGCGCGCCCTGTTATATTTGAGGATGCTGCCGTGGTATAATGGTTATGCAAGTGGGGGAATTAATAGTCACGTTGCTAGAATAAATATTTCGGCAAACATTCCGCGCGGTACGAGCTCGCCGATGGGTTTGTTGTGGGTTTGCACCGCGTGCTGTGTGGCACGGTTCCCAGCCTTTCACTCCACGGGCTGGGGGTGGGGGCTTCTGAACTGACGCGCAGGAAATGAAAGTTCCTAGCACATTGAGCGATGCGCCGGAAACCGTTTTGAACAACCCCCGGCTTTTACACCATTGGTACCTCATTTGCCAGTAAAAAATATGATAATTGTTGTTTTACCCTTCTATCTGGCAACAAAACTGACACCTTTTTTTTACAAGGAGTCATGTTTGCATAGACCACAATACCTGCAGCCATAAGGTGTTAGTTTTGTTGCCAGATAGAAGGGTAAAAAAACAATTATCATGTTTTTTACTGGTAAATGAGGTACCAATGGTGTAAATGCTTACTCCGAGCTCTCATACTCTGATGGTGCATTTTCTTTGAGTTGTGCGCCTTTTGGCGTCATCTGGTCCAACCCATGTGAGACTAGGCTCTAAGGAAAGCTGTCTCGAGTGTGGACCAATCAACTTCAAGGACAGTGCATATATTATCAGAGTTATGTTTTTTGTTTGCATTATGGCTGCAGGTATTGTGGTCTATGCAAACATGACTCTTTGTTAAAAAGGTGTCAGTTTTGTTGCCAGATAGAAGGGTAATAAACCAATTATCAACCCCCGGCTTCTCGCCGCAGTGGCGAGATATAAACTACCCCGCCTGGTGTACAGGAGGTACGTGGGTTCGATCCCAACCCTGACGCCTGCTTTATATTTGGAGTTTGCATTTTCTCTCTCCCCGTGGCCTCGTGGATTTTTTCTCCGGGTCCTCCGGTTTTCCCCTCCAACATTTAGAAGCAACGTTGCGTTTAGAGCATTTGGCTGCTATAAATGTCCACGCGTTAAGCCACTTCGTTGAGATATCATTTGTAGCTCTGTGGGGCCTTACCTGATAAAATAACATTTTGCGGAGCTTCACAGCATAACCGTAAAAAACCTGTGCATTGTCACTGCTACAATAATGCTGGATTGTGCAGAATGGACTCTGACAGAGTCTGTAGAAGGCTTCTGCCCGAACAGCATAATTTTGTTTAACAGGCTTCTTAACACGTAGGCTTTCGCGACCAATATTGTTCATAATCAACGATTTTTGGGTTTAGATCGCGTTATTTATAAATGTGTCGTAACCCTCCACCACCCGACACGGCCAATCAGTAAAAAAAGTGTCACGTTGACAAAAGACAAATAGTTCACTGCTTTAGCCCACCGGTGTGTTGAAGCGTGAAACCACAACATTTACAATTTGAGTACGACGTTTCGCTGGTAATTGCATCCAGCATCATCGGGCAATTCGCCAGAATGGTGAGGCTCTGCTGTGTCTCCCGTTCTTATATAGAGCAGCAGCAGGGTGACGTCATCATTAACTCATTAACTCATCAGGTGCAAAGATTTGAGGGGGGGGGTTATTGTAATTATATACTTGATTAGTAATAAGGCTATTGTTACGATGCGAGTTGTAGATTAGTAATCATTTGGAATGTGTTCTATTGTGATTATGCTACATTAATAATCAGTTAGTGCTTGTTTCCCTTATAAGGAATTGTAATGCATCTTATTTAATAGTACGCTTCCAGGCCGCACTAAGCCTGTAGCTGTCTGAGCGATTAAAGTTATTTCTGTTTCTCTCAATCTCAATGGATTCTCTAATTAGTCTTTGCCAGTAGTAACTAGTTTTACACAACACTTCAACGTTGTCAAAATCAATTGAGTGTCCCTGTTGACAAGCATGTTCTGCCACTGCCGACAGTTGTGTTTGCGATAGTTTAATATTTCTCTGGTGTTCTTTTAGTCTTACATTAACGTTACGCCCTGTCTGTCCAATATAGCATCTGCCACATACACAATTAATCCGATATACACCTTCTGTTGATAATTTAGGCAATTCGTCTTTAGTGCACGTTACTAGTTGTTGAATTTTGTGTACTGTACCAAATCTTACTGTAATGTTTTGCTTTTGCAAAACACGGGCTAATTTGTCAGTTACTCCTGAGATAAATGGTATTTTTATTGTTTTAATAATCTGATCGCTTTCAGCAGTGTTGCTTTGCGATCGTGATTTGGCATTTAGTGCTCTGTTAATTTGAGCATTATTGTAGCCATTCTGTCTTAGTGCTTCTTTAACATGTTTAATCTCTCTCACTAGACTTTCATCATCTGACACTGTTTTAGCCCGATGTATGAGCGTCTTGATTAGAGAGGATTTCTGAGCTGGGTGATGATGCGATTTCGCATTCAGATAGGCATCAGTGTGCGTTTGCTTTCTGTAAACGCTGTGTGTTATTTTACCATTTAGGCCATGCCCAAGTAAAATATCCAGGAACGGGAGTGTGTTATTCACCTCCATTTCCATGGTGAACTGAATGGCCGGGTTTCAATGCACAAAACCCGGCCATTCAGTTCACCATGGAAATGGAGGTGAATAACACACTCCCGTTCCTGGATATTTTACTTGGGCATGGCCTAAATGGTAAAATAACACACAGCGTTTACAGAAAGCAAACGCACACTGATGCCTATCTGAATGCGAAATCGCATCATCACCCAGCTCAGAAATCCTCTCTAATCAAGACGCTCATACATCGGGCTAAAACAGTGTCAGATGATGAAAGTCTAGTGAGAGAGATTAAACATGTTAAAGAAGCACTAAGACAGAATGGCTACAATAATGCTCAAATTAACAGAGCACTAAATGCCAAATCACGATCGCAAAGCAACACTGCTGAAAGCGATCAGATTATTAAAACAATAAAAATACCATTTATCTCAGGAGTAACTGACAAATTAGCCCGTGTTTTGCAAAAGCAAAACATTACAGTAAGATTTGGTACAGTACACAAAATTCAACAACTAGTAACGTGCACTAAAGACGAATTGCCTAAATTATCAACAGAAGGTGTATATCGGATTAATTGTGTATGTGGCAGATGCTATATTGGACAGACAGGGCGTAACGTTAGTGTAAGACTAAAAGAACACCAGAGAAATATTAAACTATCGCAAACACAACTGTCGGCAGTGGCAGAACATGCTTGTCAACAGGGACACTCAATTGATTTTGACAACGTTGAAGTGTTGTGTAAAACTAGTTACTACTGGCAAAGACTAATTAGAGAATCCATTGAGATTGAGAGAAACAGAAATAACTTTAATCGCTCAGACAGCTACAGGCTTAGTGCGGCCTGGAAGCGTATTATTAAATAAGATGCATTACAATTCCTTATAAGGGAAACAAGCACTAACTGATTATTAATGTAGCATAATCACAATAGAACACATTCCAAATGATTACTAATCTACAACTCGCATCGTAACAATAGCCTTATTACTAATCAAGTATATAATTACAATAACCCCCCCCCTCAAATCTTTGCACCTGATGAGTTAATGAGTTAATGATGACGTCACCCTGCTGCTGCTCTATATAAGAACGGGAGACACAGCAGAGCCTCACCATTCTGGCGAATTGCCCGATGATGCTGGATGCAATTACCAGCGAAACGTCGTACTCAAATTGTAAATGTTGTGGTTTCACGCTTCAACACACCGGTGGGCTAAAGCAGTGAACTATTTGTCTTTTGTCAACGTGACACTTTTTTTACTGATTGGCCGTGTCGGGTGGTGGAGGGTTACGACACATTTATAAATAACGCGATCTAAACCCAAAAATCGTTGATTATGAATAACAGGCTTCTGTATGACTGGTGTGTGTGGCCACAACACCCAGCTCGTGGTGCTTAGTGTGTGGACATGCATTTTGTCACGCGTGCACGTGCCTCAAGCGGAACCGTCGCAAAACAAAAAAACAGCATTATATAACTACGTTGAGGTTTATCTAATTCGATTGTGTGAAGGGAAGTCGTCGTTGCGCATACTTCAGTTTGAGGATGTGCATCCCTCGGGCAGCGAGAAGAGTTCAATGAATACAGAGAGAGAGAGAGAGTCTCATTGTAACAAGTTTTAGCGCCTGTACCCTCCTGGCGCCTCTGATTAAACAGAGGCGCTGTTGGCTTGTTAGAGTGACTTCAAAAAAGTGACGTGTTTTTCGGAGCGATTGTTACTTGTATATGGGGTGGCATGTTAATTTGCCTACCCCCCCCCCCCCCCCGTATAAACAAATGCGTGTTTAAGTGCAGTAATTGGTGCCGTATGAAATGTGTGACTCCAGTGTGTATAAATGATGCGACCCGTGTTGAAAGCCATACGATATTCATAACTACAGAGCAAGGCCGTAATTATAATATATATTTGGACACACCCTCCCCCAATATTCAACTATGCTCAAAATGCCCCCCCCCCCAAATATATTGCTCTAAAATAGATTTCTGTTTATATGATTGTGGTTATGGTTGTACTCTATTAATCCCTCATCTCTGCCATTGCATACAATGAAACAAGAAAAGGTAATAAAATAAAAAAAAACAGCAATGTAATACAATACATCATTAGACATTGTAAAAAATAAAATCCATCGTTTTAGTGAATTCTTAAGTGGCAGGAAATTCGTTTTAAAATTAAAACAAATTTCTGGGGGGGGGGGGGACCCCCAGAACCTCTGGAAGATTTGGTCCCCCCCAATGTTGACTCCATGGCTACGGCCTTGCTACAGAGCCAATGGTTACCTGACGCCGTGCTAACTGGGTGTGGCCTTTTGTTGCACATTATAAACCCCTGACACGTAGGGGGTTTTTTTTGCGGGCAATATTTTGATTCATAATTGATTTTAGAGTTACGTGGTCTAACCCCCCAAAAATATATAATGAATCACGATCCACTCTGTTTTTAGCATGAGCTCGACGTTTTCTTTAAATTCCTGCTTTGTTATTGCTTTCAATTTCGGCACACCGTGGATGTGCCTTGCTATGGGCACGTAATGTAGGTCACTTCACCCTGCTTCACCCAGCCCGCCAAGTTCTCTGCACGAGCGAACCTCGTGGGTGGAGGAGACCAAGGGGGTCGTGGTTGCATCACATCGACCGTCGCCATTAAGATTTGGCGTTAGGAAGGGGGCCCGCTTGGGGAGCTTTTCCAGACGGGCAACCCCCCCCCCCCCTTGGGGTTTTGTGCCGGAGGGCGGGTGCTGCCACGCGCTGGATCGACGGATGCTCCCGCACTTGAATATGTGAAAAAGGAGCTTTATCGCTTATCGGATTCCTCCAGTATACGTAAATATCCTGATTCTGATTGAATTGGCTTTGACGGGAGGAGATGAGCAAATTCCACATTTTATTCATACGACGCAAATCCACGTGGGTTGGGGGGAGTGGCAGTTGACAGTTTACTCCCTCCTTAGGCTTTGGTGGGGAATATTTTAAGAATATGGAGAGCTGTCTCTCCACAACAGCTGTGCCAAAGGTTGAGAGGGGTGGGTGAGGGGGGGGCAGGTCTCCCGAGGCACACACATCGACTGGTGGACTCTCTTGCCTCTTGGCGGCGAGGGTTTGAGTGGGTTGGGGTTTTTGTTTGGGGGGGGTTTCAAAGGGATTTGACTTGATCAAGAATGACCATTTAAATGCAATTAGTTGGCGAACCACGTAGATGGGGAGATGTTTGGTTGATTCGCTACTGTTTCGTACGTCTACCGTGTCATCGTCGGGCACGTAACGAATGCTCGCTTGAAGTTACGCATGTTCGTGTGGCTCTAACGTCTGCCTTGTAAATCCTGTACAAGTAACTCGATCCAATGTGGCGAGGTAGTTAACATCTCCCCACCGTAGCGCCCCATTATGTTTGGGGATTCTCCCGTGGTGTAATGGTGACTGACCACACTGGACATGTGAAGTACCGTTGAAGACGCTTGACACCAAGGTTGAGGCACACGTATGTTTATTCGTGTAAGCGGTCAGAACAGGACAGCACTAGAGGGGGTATCGGCCCCCTCACCCGGATAGCTGGGGATACTTCGCTAGCTATCCTGATCTGCCTCGTAGTCCTCCAGTTACTGGGCTAGGGGAGGCTGTCTGGGACGACACTGGTTAGCCGGCCTACGGTACCCGGAGTCCCAGAGACTGACTCTGGGTCGCGGGACCACGCCACTGGCTCGGTCCTGCGCGGCCCTGACAAGGGCGGCGTCTCAGGTGAGTCCAGGGCTTCTAGCTAGACGGTCTTCAGTCTTCCTTCTCCATCTTAATACTGAGCCCCGATCTCTCCGGCTCATCCCCCTTTATACCCCTCAGAGGATCACAACTCCGGGCCACCCCCCAGGCTGCCCGGTGCGGACGTCGTTGCGGGCACCTCCCCGTTAGCACTCACGGAGCCCCGCCCCCTGTGCTTGTTTCCCGTGTGATCCCATGCATACAGCCCTACACATACAGTCCCTCCGTAACAGCCCTACACATGCAATGCAGAGGTTGCCGGGTCGATGCAATCTCGTGCCATGGAAATTGAGGCAATGGAGCAAGTTTCTAAAAATCCCTCGCCCCCTCCTCCTCTGTCCGCCCAGCAGTACAAATGGGTACGGCACACTCGGTCGATCGGTTGTTCGCGTGTGGTGGGGTAAAGTGTGGGTACCCCCCATCTCTTCCAAAATATTATTGGAAGATGTGGAAGAGTAGGCAAAAAACACCTGCTAGAGGGGGGCCTCAAGAACTCCCTTGAGTGGAGGCCCTTCTACCAGCAGTGGAATGAGCGATTGGAGAGATGCATATTTCACAAAGTTCACTCTTTTATCTCTCAATGCAAGGTGCCCTGCATTGACGACAGCATTTGTTTATTGTTGTTGCCGGATAACCCGAAAAGAATCAAAGAAAGAACGCTCACTTCTCATGTTGCATATTAATTAAACTACGCTGAAGTTTGCCACTAATGGTAACGAATGAATGCCACTGCATATGTTTGCATCATAAATATCATGAATATCTCTTCCCAACGTGTATGACTATTATAGTGGCATTTTGAATTTTCACGTGTATTTTTACTCACATTATCTACAAATACAGGCGGTCTGATTGACAACGACCCGCATTTACGATGCGTATATAATGCCACCATGGATCGATTTACGAAGCATCTTCCGACACGACTCCGGACACATTAGAACAGAGTGGGTCTGGTTTCCGATCTGACTTTGCCGTGGAGCTTTGATTATTCTCAGGCGTGTTTGTGGATTTTTACCTCTTAAACCCCGTTAGATGTGAAAAATACATCGGCAAGTCCGATTTACGATGGGGTATCCAGGAACGGATTGCGTCATAAAAGCGGAAACCGCCTTTATTCATACATTCATGGGACGCTTTTTTTACTAGTATCAAAATGATAATGGGCTTTGCCCCTTTTAGGCCTTGCCCTTTCTGGCAATTAAACCGGAGGTGTTCAGATGTTGAACCACCAAATAGATATACTCATTTCAAGGCATCGGGTCTGTATTAACCACATATAACCGTGGTAAAACATGAAAACAAACGCGCTTTGATAACGTGTGCATCGTCTTTGAAACTGATTGGCCCTGTCTCGAAAGCAGCGTTCGGCCAGAGCACGCCAAAAGGCGAACAGCACAAATGCGATGCAAAATATGTAAACATCAAGAGCTCGGGTTGAGCAGCTACATCTACTGGACCGTTTTGTTCCGTTATCGTTTCGATAGCCTTTTATGTTTTCATCATTTGTTATTTGATTTTACGATTACGCTTGTTGACCCAGGAATGCCTCACCAAGTCGCAAGGCTATTTTTCAGGACGATTGCGATGTGTCATTCCAAGTCCATGGAAGTGTACTAACAAGGGTCCCCTCCATTTACCTGACAAAGGGAAAGATTCCCCCCCACCCATTTAGCTTCATAGACTGCGGGGGGAAGGTGCTTCTTGCGAGCACCTTTTTCACGTCAGCATAGCACGTGGAAGGATGGAGGACTTCGAGTCCATGAGCCAAGAGCGTTTGGTCGGTGCCACCTGCGATGACGAATGCTTCCAGTAGCCACTGTGGGAAGTTGCCACCGTGGGCATTAACCTTAGGGCATGTTACCCGGCTGCTTTTTGGTCAACCTGCCCATTTTATTTTCAAAGCTTTTTGTTTATCAAGCGTACTCTGGTGCCGTTATTTCATGACATTTTTCTCACGAAACGGTACCACGGTGACCTTGCTATGAAACTTACGTGCGACCTCTGTATATATGGATATGTATATCTGATTATGATTCTGACATGTATTTGCACAATAATTTGCCACACAGGGTGGTACCGATAAGCCCTTCTTAGGCCAATGATTCAAGGACCATTGCTTTTCACTCCATATCACACATGGCACTCATTTAAGGCTTAGTTAACCTATGGGAGGCCATGGACAAGAAACGAAAAAAACAAGGCAACATGTATGCATGTTGAACTTCTTTAGCACCGTACATTGCCAACTGCGCTAATTGGAAGTCCGTTGGAAGGACAAGGCACTGAAGACAAAAACGCATTTCGAAAGAAATTCGTTTAAATGTAGATGTGTGCATATGCAGGTGTGTGTAACAACAGTTAGTGTGTGCACGCACGTGTTCAAAAACATACCACTTGCCACTGCTATTATTCATGCCTTGAACTCAAACCTGACTTTTTTTTCCTGAAGAAGATTCCTGCCCCGGCGGGAGCGAAACGTCGGTGCACCGTGCGGACACCAGCCGACAGCACGCGAGATGGCTGTTGCCGGTTCACTGCCATGCATGAGGACAGGTGGGCAAGGAAATGACTCGCGCCACGTTTCGGCCTCTTCCCCGTTCACATTCTGGCCTTGGCTCAAGCTGTAAAAGCTCGGCCCAACACGCCCGAGCCATCTGCGCGCAACAGATTTCGGTCGCGTGCGGCCAACACATTACGGATGTCTCGGTCTGAGTCCCAGCTGCGGGGAGTCTGTCGGGAAGAATTTCCCTGCACTGCCAGCAAATAGTTTATATTGCCAACGGTCACGTCGAGGCAATGGCCTGATTTCTGCCTGAACATATCTCACAATCTATGTTGGCCCGATTGTGGATGGACACATCGGCTACAACGGCTCTGTGCGCGAGTGGCGGCATAGAACTACTTGGGGAGCGGAGGCACAGCGGTTAGCGCGCTGCGCTTCGAACTCGGCCGCTCAAGTTCGATACCCGCTCATGGCGCCAACACCGGTGACGATTATCTGAAGCGGCCGTGGGCCTCCTCTAGGTCGACTCAGCCTCAAATGAGTACCTGTTTCGGTGTGTAAAGATCGCCACGAGGGAGACAAAGGTGGTCTGACATGGTGCTGGCCACCCATCACACTGTGTGTCATGCCGGCCTTCATAGGTGCTTAATAACAGCACATGCCCCAAAAGTCTGGTAAGGCTATATGGGGGATCTTTGTCTTTTCGTAGCCGGCTTATATTCAATTTGCTCAATTAGCTGGACAGCATTGACCTTGGTTAGTACTTGGAAAGGTGAGCAGCCAGGGCTTGACAGGAGTTGTAGGCATGCCAACAACCCTGGAAATACAGGTGCCTCCTGAAAACGTCTTGAACACTCTGTGAAGCTTTCCTGGCTTAATAACATTCATATCAATTATCATAATTTCCAGCAATGGATAACTTCAGTGTCTGAACTTGTCCAGGCATTCCTCACGTTCAAGTCGACCTTAAATGAGTCCCTGGTACCAGTGCCGTCCATGGGGAGGAGGGGGGCGTTATGAGGCCCGAGGCAAATCCCACTGTGTGGGCCCCCGGTTGCCTTCAAACGAAACCTGATGTACACCATTGGAACCTCATTTGCCAGTAGAAAAATATGATCATTGGTTTTTTACCCTGTTATCTGGCAACAAAACTGACACCTTTTTTTACAAGGAGTCATGTTTGCATAGACCACAATACCTGCAGTCGAAATTCAAACAAAAAACACAACTCTGATAATGTATGCACTGTCCTTGAAGTTGATTGGTCCACACCCGAGACAGCTTTCTGGTCCAACACCATGTGAGACTAGGCTCTATTCCTATTGCAGTATTAACCAGGCGTAAATATCCTGCTTCACATTTTAGACCAATTGAGATTGAGGTGCATTCTGGTTGATTTGATCATATGTAAATAAAAACCACATATTGGTAAGATGCGCACATGCTGTATAACTGATGTGCATTTGTCCGTGTGCCTGTATGCAAGCTTCCCAATAGCAACCACCAAACATTCACGAATGTGTAAGTGGAATACTAAAGACTCGTCGCAGGATCGCGAGAGGTGGCGGTGGATTGGTGGGTCTTTCATCCGGCAGTTGAAAGGCCACGGCTGCTGCTGCTGATGATGATGATCCTGGAAACTATTTTTGAAAGGACCCTTAACAGGGCAGCTTTGATGACATGATACTCTATGCCATTGGCCCATTAGTTCTGAGTGCTCCGTTGTTAATGTGTCGGCTGTAGACGGTGCACTTCTGAATGCTTTGCCCACCTGAGGCGCATTGCCTCGATGGTCTGTGACGGTGCAACCAGGTGTGAAGAAGCGCCATCCACCCCGGGGGAATTTCATCATTTCCGTAAGAATAGTAAATACGACGCCGTGAAACCCCGTGTTGGATTGCACCGTCTCCTGACCTGGAGTGCTGGCAATTCCCCGGGTGAAATTGGAACAGGTTTGTGACTTTGGAAAAGATTGACTGTGAGGCACCGCGCTGCCTGCCAAGTCCCTTTGGACACGATTTTAGTTTGTGGTTATTTATTTATTTAAAGTAATTTATTAACTTTTATGACACTTTACATTTTCCGGTCCACTTATTGCAAGAGCAGTGGTGCATTCCACCAATCGTGCCACTGCCTCTGGACTGGGAACGACGGTTTCCTCATTTAAGGAACACCCCCTTGCTAAGGCAAGGAAACACACCCTAGCAGGGAACAGCCCTGGTTAGATCTGATTTACCATCATTGACCAGGGTCTATCCACTGCTAGTTCAAGGACCGTCCACTCCGTCGCCGTTATGAGTGCTGATACCATCGGATCCAGCTCCTGCGAGTGAACGGATTTCATCGCTCCATCTCCTGGTGGGCCATCTTATTGGTGGCATTCCGTCCTGTAGCTGTCACTCCGTTGTTAGCCTCGCTCACCAGCGATCGTCCCTAGTAGCAAGCAAATCCTTGCCAAGTCCATTTACTTTTCTTCATGGTCATTCCGATGTATTTTGTTTGGTTTTGTTTTATATGTGTAATGACATGATGACACCTGCTGGCTGGAAAAGGAAGCACAGGTACGGGCACCGCTAAAGGCAACATCCAATCTGAAGGGGAGAGGTATCTGGGGCAAAGGTAATGGGGGGGGTTGGCCGAGACGCTCCGGGAACCTGCTGGAAGGTTCCACGATAGGGCGTGGCCAGAGGCGGAGCCTAGCCGCACCTGGGGAGATATAAGCATGGCCGGACCAGGGTTCGGGGTTCGTGTGTGGAGTCTTGGGTACGGACTGCGACGCTGCTCGCCGTCATCTCTCTCCGTCGTCTGGCCACGTGAAAGATCCCCTGCGGGTTTCCACCATCCTCCTCGTCACTCCACCAGCCAGCGGCGTAGCTGAGTGTGGACGGTGGAACCGCGCCGAGTGATCGGCCGTGTGTGCGTAGCCAGTAGAGACGCTAATATCTAAGTGTTGTACTCAGAGTGAGAAATATAAGGTTGGCCTGTGTGGTGCCCGTATATGGATAAAATAAGAAGTACCCTCTACACGAAGTGTTGCGGAAGTCACTAATTAGATATGTTTATTAAAGGTATACATATACTGATTTCCTGGGCAAACAAGAACAAAATGTGTTAAATAACTACACCACCTAAAGCCGTGAGATTATGTTCGATTATTGTTTACAAGAGTTACAGCCTATCCAACGGATTGGGTGATGCGATCCTGACACTTGACCCTCACCAGATACTCGCCAAATACTCACCGGATGCTCATCGCTCACCTGGCATCGCTCACTAATCACCACTGATCACCTACATGACACTCACAAATCACGAGACACGTGCCACTCATCACTCACCTCACACCTGAGACATTCACCTGAGTGGTATGTCGGGTGTGGTGGGCATCAATCGCATTCGGGTTGAAGACGACTTCTTCATCTACGCCTTGGCAGAGTCATCATCAACATCAACACCAATTGCCGAGGATTGTCATGCAGCAGTTTGTTCCAGAGATGATTTCTTCCAAGGGCAGCTCATCAGAGCAGTAACATTGCCGTGCTTTCAGAAAAATTGCAATTTCACGCTTCCCAAGATGAACCAAATCAACGCCGCTTTATCCCTATTAAAGTCAAATTAGCAATTGCTGTACATTCACAAATATGTGAGAGCTCGTAAGCAATAACATAAAACAATATCACGATTTTTACAACCTAATATTAGGCTAATTTGGTGCAACAATTGTGTTTTAAAGGTCCTACAATGTAGGCTATTAGGTTATGGACATTTAAGGCTTGTAATGATTCGTCATTTGAAACACAAGCAGATTCTTACAGTCGCAAGACATGCCGCAAATTGTGTCACACCTCGGTGATTTTAAATTCGTATATAAATGTTGCACATTCACCAGAATGGCAAAGGATGAATAAAAACCGCGAATTGCGACAATTCGCCGAATCGCGAGCGAGGTGAATCGATGCATGCCTCGTACAATGTGTGACATTCCCCTCTCAAATGTGCTCAGGAGAACGGTTCAGACATCGCTCGCCACCCGTGTTGGCCATAGCTTGGCACGGAACTCGATGTCACCCTGCGCCAAGCACTTGCGCCACCGTTCTGCGATGATCACTCGCACATTAACAAGCTCCTTATTATTCTCACGCTGACAAATACCTGCACGGCGTAGGCGGTGAAGATGGGACGTGTGTTTTCGTTATATATATAAAACACACACACGCGCGTATACACATTCCGTCTCGTGTATCGTAAGTCAGTCGCTCCTCTAAGGAACAGTAAAAATGTAAATTGCGTTTTTTCCCTTTACGATGCCGGGGAATCTCAGGCGCGTCTCGCGGTAGCCTTACTGCGACACAAACGTCAAGCGAATCCCCCCCAGCCGCATCTGCAGCACCGAGTAACAAAAATAGTTATTTTGTTCCTGTGTAGTAAGTGTTATTTTCTAATTGCTTATGCCTCAAAAGTACTGAAAATTGATATTATTCCCCACAAACTTTGCTTTTGTGACCAGGACACAAAAGCAACGTTTTCTTGGTTCTTTCGGTAAAGTCACGTAGAATGGAAATAATAAAATAAAACATTTTTATTCTTTTTCATTAAAAAATAATATTTTTTTATTATTTTTTATTATAAAATATTATTTTTTTATTATTGTTTTATTTCCATTCTACGTGACTTTACCGAAAGAACCAAGAAAATGAATCCCTGCAGTCACGAAAGCTTTAAATCGAAATTTAAAAGCAACGTTCATAATCCACTCCATTAATAAGAATGTGTAACAAATGTATTTATGTTTTGTTCCTGGGTAGTAAGTGTTATTTTATTAATTGCTCATGCCTCAAAAGTACAGAAAATGGCTATTACTCCCCACAAATGCGTATGCTACGTGCCCCGCACTTTCAAGGGCCCCGCGCTAAATGCTTTCAAGCTATCAATTCCGGTTCAGTGATTCTGCACTTGCTCTATTACTATAGTACTAAACCGCCTTCAACTTTTATGAACGACTGGTTGTTTAAGGTTAGCGATTTATCGTATTATCTGGGCTGTATAGCGAATGAAAAAATACAATTAATTTACTATGCAAGTAAAAAAATTGTCTTTAAATTGTTTTTATTTAGGGCCCCTTTATAACATATGCTACAGGTCCCCGTACTAACTTAATCCGGCACTGATAATAATATAAAAACATGCAAGAATCAAAACAAATTTGTTTTCATGTTATTGAGCCAATGGATTTTTCTTTAAAATTAGAAGGTAAAACCTCTAAACTAATGTAACAGAATTAACACTTTCAAACGTAGGGTCTATTTTCTCTGTGCGCTATTAATATTGATTGAAACATTCCCAGTGTCCTTGCAGAGGAATTTGTCCTATTTTAAGGTCAGTTATGCTGCTAACATTCATTGAATTGCCTAATGTTTCCAGACATCCACCGTGCACAGGGCGGTTGCTAAATGTCATAGAATCATTCAGGTAAGTGGATTTCGATGTGACCGAAGGTGATATTGACTTTTGATGGTATTTTAGCTGGCATTAACATCACAGCTTCTTACGGAACAAAGTTCCTGGATATTCATTTACCATAACCCAGAGCGGAAGGGCTCATGGATTAAACACATTCCTGCGGAGGGAGCTGGTAGGAACGTTGGGTTGCTCGGCCAATGGCCAGGGTCAACGGCAGCGTGGTCTATTCCGCAAATATGGCCGACTGTGAGGGCGGGCACAAGCCGGCGTGAGTAGGTTAAACGTTGAGTTTTATAAGGGCACCACGGGGTGACCAGCCCCTCCCCAACCAGCCCCGTCCCTCCCACCCCCCACCCAGCCCCACCCTCCCCACCCAGCCCCTCCCCACCCTCCCCTCCCCACCCAGCCCCTCCCCACCCTCCCCACCCAGCCCCTCCCCACCCTCCCCCACCCAGCCCCACCCTCCCCACCCAGCCCCTCCCCACTCTCCCCTCCCCACCCAGCCCACCCCTCCCATTTTTGGATTCACGACGGACGGACGGACACAATAATCCCCTGTGGGCTGGTGTAACCAGGAGGTTCCTACCAGTAACATCTCATAATCGTGGTGATGCCTCTCAAGGTTCGGACATCGGATACTGCTGTGGCTCAGGGACGAGAGGCTGACCTCTAAATGAGCCAACAACAGCACTTTATGATCGCCCATCCAAAAACTGACCAAGCCTGACTGATCAGCTACATAGATGAAGCTGCAGGGTTGTTACTCGAGGCCAAAACACGTCCGTTGGTTTTTCCCACGCCATTTTAAAAGGTGTCGGTTACCTTTATTTCCGGTTGAAAATCACTCTCGATAAATATTACAACTGATCCGGTCCGGTGCGCGGCTTGGAAGCGAGCGTTTGCGGATTGCGCAGATTCTATGAAATTCCCAAAGTTGTACGCTTGGCTGTGAGGTGGCCATGAGATCGGAGTAATGCAGGTGAGTTCATACACCTTTAAAAAAATAATAATTTCAGCTTTTAATGCCCACAGTATTCGCTCACTCTCACAGAGAGAGAGAGAAAATTTCAGACGCACGAAAAGCCACAGACAAGCAGGAAGGCAGCCGCGCGGTGAACTGGCACAAACAATTGGCCAAGCTCTGCGGTCCTCTCTATGTTAAGGTGTTATTGGCCAAATAATAAGCACCCAGACAAAACCAACAGGTGCAAGGGGGCGACACCAGACGGATGGAACAGGTGGTTGTCCACATTTTTGTTGTACGACCTTCTCCTGGCGAGCCACAGCTATGGCTCATCCACAGCGCCCGCGGGAAGGGAGTTTCACAACATCGGCGCGGTGATCCACCAACCCTTGCTGCTGCCTCCACAGTGCTGAGTTACAGGCCACGTGATTGGGTTTTACTGGTAGGAACCTCCTGGTTACACCAGCCCACAGGGGATTATTGTGTCCGTCGTGCAGGGAGGGGCTGGGTGGGGAGGCAGGGGCTGGGTGGGGAGGGGAGGGCAGGGTGGGGAGGGGAGGGTGGGGAGGGGCTGGGTGGGGAGGGGCTGGGTGGTGAGGGGCTGGGTGGGGTGGGAGGGGTGGGGCGGGTGGGGAGAGGCTGGTCACCCCGTGGTGCCCTTATAAGACTCAACGTTTAACCTACTCACGCCGGCTTGTGCCCGCACTCACAGTCGGCCATATTTGCGGAATACACCACGCCGCCGTTGACCCTGGCCATTGACCGAGCAACCCAACGTTCCTACCAGCTCCCTCCGCAGGACAATGTGTTCTCTGGGCACTTTGAAATTCCTCCCACACACGCGCAACACTTTTACAAAGGAACTGGCCAAGCCACATAACCCGATGCACGGTCCACATCTGAGGGGATTAAAACGCTCTCTTGTAGGGCTTTGCTGGAGAAATAAATTGCATTTCATTTTCCTCAAATAAATCACCGTACGTGTTGGTAACACACGGATGATGCGGGGTGTTTGAAATGTCTTTTGATGTGCTCGTGGGGCAGTAAAGATGCTAAATGACTTAAGTGGTTGTGGGATGCCTCTGGCACGAAAAGTCTCCCAAGAGACATCAACAAATGGTCGTTGCAGCAAGCCCCCGTCTAATATTCCAGTGTGCGTACACTAAATATAGACGAGAATTTCGCAATGCCAAAGCGTCGGCAGTGTTTTTTACGTGGTGCAGAAACGGCACAGCCAAAATTGCATAACTGGTCAAGATGAGAGGAGAGAGAAGAGGAGAGAGAACACTGGAACAGCCATTTTATGAAGAATATGTTTTTAATGTTTGTGCCTAAGTGCAAACATAAGTACTCTTAGATTTTTTTCGGTGAAGTCACGTAAGGAAAAATAAATAATGAAAATAAATAATAAAATGATAGAAATAATAATAGAACTAAAATAATTATTATTTATTTTAATTGTAATTTTTTACCTACGTGACTTTACCGAAAAAACCCAAGAGTATGAATCCTTGCAGTCACGAAAGCTTCAAATCTAGAACAAACAAAAATAGTTTAATGTACTTGCAGTATTTGTAATAAGAAATGTATTATTGCGTAAATAATGCAGAGAAAGTGGAGGGGAACTGGCTTGACATGAAACTGTTAAAGCGAACATCGGCACAGATAATCGTACAGTATATTTACTGCATTGTGAAATGTGCTACATACGTGTGTACACTTGTATAAACCGACTAAGTGTTGACGACGATTTAAAATATTTTCGCAAGGGAAACATGGATATTTTGGGCGAATATTGTTCCTGAGGAGTAGTTACGTTCACGTGTTAAGATGTTGATTCTCTCTGAAAGAGATTACCGTCAGATATGGAGGGCAGAATTGGAGAAAGTAGTATGCGCAACCTCTTCTTGGTTCTTTCGGTAAAGTCACGTAGAAGGGAAGTAATAAAATAATAAAAATAAAACATAATAAAATAATTCTCACGACGTTTCGGCCACAACGCAAGCAGCCGTCCTCAGGTGAAATCCAGGTCCGTCGAGGCGACAGCGTCTGAATGAAACAGCACACGAGCTTGGAGCATATATATATAAGCTGGGCGCCTTGACAAAGGAATTTGCATATCAAGAGGAATTTAGCATATTTATGGGAAATGTAGGAATGTGATTAGTACTACATATGCATGTGCATTATGCAGGATTAACAGCATCAAAGGGAGAGGATATGGGAAATACAGGTATGTGAATAGTACTAATTCAGCATCAAAGGGAGGGGATAGGGGTAGCATTAATAAAGGGAAGGAGTGTTAATAGTATGTATCAGCACCCCCGATTATACACGGTTGGCAACTTACGGTGCGAAAGAAGTTCAACATACATGCAATACAGCATCGTTGCGGGAGACGAATGTTGGTGGGCGTAATGGGTCTCTGTACAAGGATCCATACTCTGTATTCTTAGGTTTTTTCGGTAAAGTCACGTAGGCAAAACGTGACTTTACCGAAAAAACCTAAGAATATGAATCATTGCAGTCACGAAAGCTTCAAATCTAGGATACATACTCTGTTTTTTTTCCGGAAAAGTCACGTAGGTAAAAAATTTAAATAAATTAAATTACGACGTTTCGAGCGCAACACAAGCGTCCTTCTTCACGTGGGAACAACTAAGCTTTCGCTAAGTTAAATTAAATCGCTACGTTGTCCCCACCTGAAGAAGGACGCTTGGGTTGCGCCCGAAACGTCGTGATTTAATTTATTTACATTTTTTACCTACGTGACTTTACCGGAAAAAAACAAAGAGTATGAATCCTTGCAGTCACGAAAACTTCAAGTCTAGAATCTGTACAAGGACCTTAGTTACGGTTAACTGTGAGTGAGTGACACAGTGGTGTGCTCATTGTCACAGCCACGCCATGTGACGCAGTAGCCAATGCGAGGTCGATGAGGTGGTGACGATGAGGTGGTGACCACGATGTGGTGACTGCGGAGAGTGTCATCAGGGGCCTTGTGGTAACGCAAGAGGATTTCAAGAGTGCTTGCCCTACCAACAGGGACTTCACGATCTTCTACGGGATGCCCAAAACACCCATTACCACTTCTGTCAATGCGGCTGTGATGTAGCAGCTGCGTCCCGCGAAGCCTCAAGGGAGTTGGGTCGCCATGGTGGCGAGATGTTAACTACCTCGCCAGGAATACAACAGGGTCGGGGGTTCGATCCCAACCCTGGCAGCTTGCTGTATATTTGGAGTTTGCGTGTCTCTCTCCTGTTTGCGCCGGGTTCTCCGGTTTTTCCCTCCACATTTAGAAACGTGCATTCAAATGTATTAGGCCGCCATACATTTCCACGTGATAAGCCACTTCGTTGGGCTATCATTTGTGGCCTGGTCGCTTATGAATAAGATCTACACAGCTCAGTGGGCATTACCTGGCTAAATAAATAAATAAACATGGTTTGTTCATCTTTTAAATCGTGTGGACTCGCAGCCGAACAACGGAGTGCCCGAAACGAGAGTGTTGATCGTATTGTCTCGTGCAGACGGGCATTTATCTTACATTGTTGTCCCATGGTCGATTGCTGTTGTTTATGTTTTTTTATTATATCATATCAAAGGTTATTGGTGTTGCGTCCACCCTCCTCACCCACCAGACCCTCGCACTGAGCTGAAAATTAAACATCCCTTTTTCCACAGTGCATGAATATAGAAGCCGGGAATAGTTCAACTCAGATTAACTCTCTCTCTCATCTCTATTCACGTGCTATGAAGAATGGCCATTGCTCAACCCATTGCCTTTTCATATATTTTTCCTTTTAAGGCTACGGTGGCCATGACCAATGTGTTGAATCTTCCGTAGTTAACGAAAGAATAAATCCTGGGACATGACGCCACAGAACTACTTGTAGACACAAGACGATTCCACCTTCGCGACAAGGCTCTGTTAAGCAAATATTGTACGAAACCTTGTGCGTGCTGTTGTGGAACATCCTGGATGATACACTTAATACAGGTAGGAACAACAGGTTCCACACTGATAATTGTTTTTTTACCCTTCTATCTGGCAACAAAACTGACACCTTTTTTTTACAAGGAGTCATGTTTGCATAGACCACAATACCTGCAGTCATAATGCAAACAAAAAACATAACTCTGATAATGTATGCACTGTCCTTGAAGTTGAAGTCAGGTATTGTGGTCTATGCAAACATGACTCCTTGTAAAAAAGGTGTAAGTTTTGTTGCCAGATAGAAGGGTAAAAAAACAATTATCATATTTTTTACTGGCAAGTGAGGTTCCAATGGTGTAAAGGTTCCACACGGCCCACCAGGGATTATTTGTCTGTCTGTCGGTCGTGCATACACGGAATTGCGCCCCCCCATGCCCCTCCCCACCGAACACCGAGCTACGCCGCGATTGGTTGACGATGTCGGGGAGGGTGGGGGGGAAGGGTAGACACGCCCACTCATCCAACTGCCCCCCCCCCACCCCGAACGCCGCGCTGTCCAACCAAGTCCCTACCTGCCCACTCCGAAGGAACGTGTTACAGCTATCAATTTGTTGTTGTAATGCCACGTATAAAAGAAGAGACATTTGTTTCAGTTTTGCCACTTATTGGCCCTCTGGACGTGTCAACCAGTTTATGGAAGCAAATTCTGGATCACATTTTGACCTGAGGACGTAATTAGCACAGCCAGGCTCGTTACAAACGCCGATTCGTTTCATTTGTTCACCAAACGATTAATCGATTTTGGATCGAATTACGATGCTGGTTTCCGACAATCGATCACATTTCCGTGGTCGGGGAATGTGGTGGAGGTGGGGGGGTGGTGGTCATTCCACTTCTCCTGCGCAGACCCCACCACGTGTACATTCCCAGTGTACGTCACTGATGGCCGCATGCACGAGACGACGGGTGATGAAGACGCTTTGGCAAAGTGGGGAAGTGACCCTCCGTATATATCGCGAACACTAACACCCAGAGTTAATTGAACGCGAAGCGGACCTTTTATAAATATGTTTTTTTTTACGTTTATTCCGTTGAAATAACAACGGCCTGACGACCGGCGGGAGCTGAATGTATTGCACATTGGAAGATACGCGATTAATTAACAAAGTGCCAAGTTCAATAAATGCAATTAACTTTTATCGGCTATTACCATAGCCCCGCTCTGTTTCAAATTTCCGCAGTAGCTGCGATTTTTTTTGCTGTTGTTTGGTGATGGACGACTCCCAATGGGAAAGGGTAATTTTGCGTTGCCAGTATTCATTTTTAACTGTTACGCTCGGCAAACAAAATAAAACAAGCAGAAATGAGTTAGCATTATACAGAACGTGTGAACAAAACATGTCTTTATCTGAGGATGTGGGGATGACGGATGGGAGGGCTGACACAGGAATTGACGCGGTGCCTTTGGATGTCACCTGTCATAGTTTTCCCAGGATAGTTCTCTCCTTTGACGTAGCCGTTCCGTGAAATATGCCTTAAGTCTTCCCTCCCGGATCATTAAAAGTCCCACGTTTTTTATCAGTTTCATAATAATAATGATGATACACCACTTACGACAACGTAGTTCTCCCCTCCTATGGCATTGCGAGATATTCTGCCCAGCGCGATACGCCGCAGTTGTTATTTGTCTTCACCACACAGAGCTGGCCACCCCAGGCGAAGTTACGAACTCTCAGACTTGGGTGTTAATTCATGGCCAAGGCTAAGATGAGTGAGTGCTATCTGAATTGCATTCTTGCGTGTGGCAACCTGTTTAGGAGCTAAATGCCAATATCGAGAAGGTTTCAGGAAAGGGTTCATATAGTGTTACTATTATGCCAATGAAAGAGTGCAGACAATAGGAGCTTCCTATATCGTCCGTAGTCTATCGATATCTCAGTAGATCTTTTATCTTGTTTGAATCTACAAAGCGCTGAATGAAGAATGAACTCTTTGTGGCAGCAGAGTAGTGTGGTGAGATGAGATGATATTCTTAGGTTTTTTTCGGTAAAGTCACGTAGGTGAAACATTTAAATTAATAAAAGTCAAAAAAAATAAGAATAAAAATCACGACGTTTCGGAGGCAACACAAGCTTCCGTCTTCAGGTGGAACCGTCACAGCACGCTTGCTTTACTTGATACAGCGAGCGTGCTGTGACGGTTCCACCTGAAGACGGAAGCTTGTGTTGCCTCCGAAACGTCGTGATTTTTATTTTTATTTTACTTTTATTAATTTAAATTTTTTTACCTACGTGACTTTACCGAAAAACCCTAAGAATATGAATCCTTGCAGTCACGAAAGCTTCAAATCTAGAAAGAGATTAGATGAGTTGATGAGGATGGTAGTCCACGATGAATGTGACGATGCGTGAAATAAACGATGATGAGAATGACAGTGAGTGGTTTATGACAATAATGAGTGTGATGCATGGGTCGGAAAGTTGGGAAGAGGGATGGAATTCATGATGAAGGGAAGGGGAAAGTGGGTTTGAGTAAACGAGGGATATTAAGTGAGTTGTAAGCGTAGAACGAAAAAAATACAGTATGTTGAACTTCGTTTGCACCCCACGTAGCCAACCACTCACCTTCACCAATCCACACTGACCAGCATTGTGAAGTACGGTCAGACAAACCCCCATGACCAACACTGCGTGGTGGAGACCTTCATACACGAGTGGAATCACAAAGGGCTGCGAGAAAATGCGTAAGGTATAGAAATTGTGTAATGATGCTGATCACGACTACATTCTATATGTCAGCTGAATGCTATAGTTTGTTTTTATACTGGTAGGAACCACCTGGTACCACCAGCCCACAGGGGATTATTGTGTCCGTCCGTCCGTCGTGGATCCAAAAATGGGAGGGGTGGGGCTAGGTGGAGAGGGGAGGGTGGGGAGGGGTTGGGTGGGGAGGGGCTGGGTGGGGAGGGTGGGGAGGGGCTGGGTGGGGAGGGGCTGGGTGGGGAGGGTGGGGCTGGGTGGGGCTGGTGGGGAGGGGCTGGTCACCCCGTGGTGCCCTTATAAAACGCAACGTTTAACCTACTCACGCCGGCTTGTGCCCGCCCTCACAGTCGGCCATATTTGCGGAATACACCACGCGGCCGTTGACCGAGCAACCCAACGTTCCTACCAGCTCTTTCCGCAGGAATGTGTTATATATACTGTCATTATATTTTAAAACAACGTAGATGGTTTTTGTTGTGTGTCTTACTACAGTAGCTAGAAATACTTTTTTAAAATACAGTCTACCTCCTGGCTTAATTGTATAAGTTAAAAGTGTTAATTATCTTAGATCAATTAATGCATCTGACAGTTTGATTTGCTTTAAAAATATACCATCTTCGAGTCGTTACAATGGCATTAATTGGCATACAAATGCATGCTGTTTGTGTAATTGGAAAATGTACCAATATGTGACATTTAAAATGTATTTGTTTTGTTGTTTTTATTTACAGCGAATAATAATGGGGAGAATATCGCCACGCACGCTGCCTCTGATGCTCAAGTCTCCGTCATCAGGTGGGACCGTCACAGCCAGATTTGCTGCTGATGCAGCAAATCTGGCTGTGACGGTCCCACCTGATGACGGAGACTTGTGTTCCCTCCGAAACGTCGTGATTTTATTGTTTTATTTTAATTAATTTTTATCTAATTTTTTACCTACGTTACTTTACCGAAAGAACTAAGAGTATGAATCCTTGCAGTCACGAAAGCTTCAAATCTAGAATCTGATGCTCAAGTCAAATGTTACTAGAGGCTCTCCGCGCAGTCGTTGAAAAATCACGTGGGTGCGAGAGAACAAACAAAACGCGTCGTCTTAATCGAATCACGTCACATCCGTTAGCCCTACAGCATCAACAAGCATGATTAATAATGCTGCAAATAACTTGATTGTGAAAGAAAAAAAATTTAACAGCTGAATCGGAAAGAAATGAAAGCGTCGCTGCAGGTGTTTTCTCGGGTCGTACAACCGGTTGTGAAACCTGTTGCACGACCTGAGAAAACTGAGAAGACACAGGAGAGCGATACAGAACTACAAAACCGGACGCAGTTGTAAAAACCTTTTTTTTCCCATAAATACAGACACATTTATTTTTGGCTGCGTAATGCTTAGGGATTCTACTGGGTCACGGGGTCAAAACGAGGGATGGGAGTCCATTCAACCGATCGTCATCCCTACAAGAGCTGAACGGTGAGTATTTACTTTCTCGGCAGTCGTGGGTGTCCGTCACGTGGAGAAACGTGAACATTTAATTTTTAACAATACAGTACAGTCTGATCTCTCGTAACGCTGCGCGTTTTCATAATTGTATAAAACGCGACGAATCTATTCGTGACCACGTTTTAAAAAAATATATATAACGCGTGTGCGTATTAGATACAACGCGATTGAGTGAACAGAACTGCGTCGCGCCAGTAGGAATAAGCAGCTGCGCGTCTGCCTCGGCGTAGCATCGCACAAGGCGGCGGGGATGTTGCTGGATGCTTTCCAGATGCTTATCCACGCGCCTCGGTCTTTGTTTTGAGCCTCCGTACGCATCTCCCTCGTTATCGCGCCCCGTGCTCACTATAACTCGATTTTTTATCCCCATAACGCGGCTTTCTTCAGGAACGCAACTACCACCGCGTTATCGGAGAACGGGCCTGTGTCCGTGTATTTGTTGAGTGCGTTGGAGAGGCGGCACGGCGGATAACGAGCCGTGAGCCCGGCTATGACTCGGATGAGCGGCAAGCGATATCTGAACCCAGTCCTGGGTCTCCTCCCTCCCTGCCAACCTGCACCGACCGTCAAGGTGAAGTATGGTCAAACATCCCCCCCATGACTGACGACGTGTAAGGAGCCCTTCGTCGTCTAGTATTGAACATCCGTGAAAAAGAGCTTCATAGCCAGTCGGATTCCTCCTCCAGTATAAATACATATTCTGAGTAGCAGCTTGTTAAATGATGATAGTCATTATTATTATTATTATGCATTTCTACAATCTCTCTTGCATCACTTTTATATCTATTTGTTCTGTTTACGCCTCAATGGATGCACGGCAGTGTGTGCATTCACACATCCCACTCCCCTCCCACGCGCACGTCGATGAATCATTATCCAGAACCTCCCCACCAAAATCCTGAGACAATCTCCCCTCTGGAAACCAAAACCGTCTCCAAGCAACAATATCACGCGGTGGCAAGACGTTAACTCCACAACTTGACACGGGTCTAATTGTCGCATCAGCAGGGCAACGGGGAGAGATGCCATACAAGCATGGTGAGGTGTCTCAAGTTGAGCAAATTTTCGCCACGGTGGCGAGATGATGAGACTCCCCGAGTTGGGCAATTTCTGCAAGATGCGTACGGAAACAGATGTCAAATACCTCGCCTGATGCACAGGAGGTCGTGAGTTCGATACCGACCCTGACGCCTGTACATTTGGAGTTTGCATGTTCTCCCCGCGGTCGTGTGGATTCTTCTCTGGGTTCTTCGGTTTTTCCCTCAACACTCAGTTACGTGCGTTTAGAATATTTAGCTGCTCTACATTTTCACTTGAAAAGCCACTTCGTTGGCCAGGTCGCTTCTGAAAAAAGAGCTATATCGTTCGGTGGACCTTACCTGGTAAAATACTAATTGTTTAGTTTTATATTCTTGGTTCTTTCGGTAAAGTCACGTAGAAGGGAAATAATAAAATAATAATAATAAAATATTAATAAAACAACAAAAATTATCACGACGTTTCAACTGCAACACAAGCAATCATCATCAGGTGTGAAATCCACAGCAGTCGAAACGTCGTGAGAAATTTTATTGTTTTATATATTTTATTATTATTATTTTATTATTTCCCTTCTACGTGACTTTACCGAAAGAACCAAGAATTTGAATCCCTGCAGTCACGAAAGCTTTAAATCAAATTGTTTAGTTTTAGTTTAACAGGGAGGCTCACGGAGGCTGACGGCCGGCTCATGCTTAACCCACAGCGAGCATCTCACAGCAAATAGACTCCTCATTGACTTTGAAATATCTCTCACGGCATCGTTGCCTGAAATCCATTCTCATGGCCCGAGTATAAACTCTTAATAGTCGCACAGCTGTGGTTGCAGAGAACTGCCAGCCCTCATCATGGCCCACAGGGAGCTCAAGTTTCATTGGGTTTTGTTTTCCCTGTGGGCAGATGCCTCACGATTTGAAGCTTTCGTGACTGCAAGGATTCAGACTGTGTTCATTCAGACGCTGTCTTTCCGACAGACCTGTTCTTCACCTGAGGACGGCTGCTTGCGTTGTGGCCGAAACGTCGTGAGAATTATTTTATTATGTTTCATTTTTATTATTTTATTATTTCCCTTCTACGTGACTTTACCGAAAGAACCAAGAAGATGAATCCCCGCAGTCACGAAAGCTTTAAACCGAAATTTAGGATTCATACTCTTAGGTTTTTTCGGTAAAGTCACGTAGGTAAAAAAAAAGTAAAAATAATAGAAATAAAATTATAAATTATTATAAATCAATAATTTAATTTCTATTATTTATATTATTTAATTTATTATAATACATTTTTTACCTACGTGACTTTACCAAAAAAAAATAAGAGTATAGATGCCTCACCATCGACCATTGCCGAATGTGTATTCGAGATGAAGACGATCGGAAACGTACAATGCTGGTCACAGGCGCTTTTGAGGAATTTGACGGTGGCACGCAGCTGTGATGCTGTGCTCTGGACGCGAGGGTTGGTGGCATGCCACACTGATCTGTTAAGTTCCCCCAGACTCGATGAGCCCCAATGTGATCATGATGTAGCCAATTGGTTGGTTCGTTAACCCATCTGGGTGGCCCTGTGAATGTTGGCTCGTTGCGTGTGTGCTGTAGGAGTTTGGTTTTCTCCCACGTGCAACGCTCATTAACTAGGATGCTGGATCCTCCTGAAAGAGAGTCTTGAGGCTTGGCTAGACCTTTATGGGGTAAATGGTGGCGGCGGTAGCAATGGCGCTGTGAACCCGGCAAACCTGAGTTTGATTTCTGGCCTCAAGCAACATCACTGGCGAGAGTTTATTTATCGACACCTCATGCACAATGTGCTGCTCGCTTGCATGCTTCGAGTGGCATTGCAAACACGAGACCGTCGCTGCTCTGCCGCTGATGGGATTGGACTCACGACGGTGCACCGCAGGAAAAGCAGAACCCGTAGAACAATGCCCCGTGAACAATGTCCCGTGAACATTGTTCTGTGAACAATGCCCCATGGACAATGTCCCGTGAAAAATGTCCTGTGAACAATGCCCCATGAGCAATGCCCCATGAACAATGCCCCATGAACAATGCCACATGAACAATGCCCCATGGACAATGTCCCGTGAACAATGTCCTGTGAACAATGTCCTGTGAACAATGTCCCATGGACAATGTCCCATGAACAATGACACATGAACAATGTCCCGTGAACAATGTCCCATGGACAATGTCCCATGAACAATGACACATGAACAATGTCCTGTGAACAATGCCCCATGGACAATGCCCCGTGAACAATGACACATGAACAATGTCCTGTGAACAATGCCCCATGGACAATTTCCCGTGAACAATGTCCCATGAACAATGCCCCATGAACAATGTCCCATGGACAATGTCCCGTGAACAATGACACATGAACAATGTCCTGTGAACAATGCCCTGTGAACAATGTCCTGTGACCAATGTCCCATGAACAATGTCCCATGGACAATGTCCCGTGAACAATGCCCCATGAACAATGTCCCGTGAACAATGTCCCGTGAACAATATCCCATGAACAATGCCCCATGAACAATGCCCCATGAACAATGCCCCATGAATAATGTCCCGTGAACAATGATCCGTGAACAATATCCCATGAACAATGCCCCGTGAACAATGTCCTGTGAACAATGCCCCGTGAACAATGTCCTGTGAACAATGCCCCATGAACAATGTCCTGTGAACAATGTCCCATGAACAATATCCCGAAGCGACGCTCTGTAAGCGTGGAAATCACATCGACTTAAACCCTTTAAGAAAACATGTTTTCCGTCGGTTATGAAAAATATGCGTGCTCCAGCCTGAGAATCGACCTGGTCAGAACCGAACCCATCTCGTTCCTGTTACATAAACACATGGCCTGTTCGGTTAGGCTGTTGTAAAATCATCTCTGCCCACCATGTCTTGTCTGTGACAAGATCGCCTGGAGTGTGACTGACCTCGTCAGATCTATGCAGGGTAGAGGCACTACAATGCTTGGATGGACGATCACCGCACGAAAAGAAGGGTTTGCAGGACTATGCGGTGGGCAGTGCACCGACATCCATTGTTGTACTGTGCTTCTATGCTTCCACGGCTACGCGCCCCGCCGTCACCAGCCCACACTGTTGAACGTGGTGAAGTATGGTCAAATAACCCTCGCGACCCCGGACACGTGTGGACAAGCCCTCAACCAGCAGTAGATTTACAAAAGGGCTTGTAATATGCATGCGCATTGTCGCTTACTACGAACATTGAAAATCGGGCGGAAAAAGCGAAAAAAAACCTCCTCACTATCATTAACACAGCCTCAAAGCAGGCCTACGGTATTGTGAAAACTGACGTGGTAAGCTGACATTTAAGGCAATGACCCTTTTGTCAGAGCAGGGAGTAGCAAGTGTGACTGACAGCGCGGTGGATTGACAACAGTGGTAAATCTGCAGAAAGCTGGCGTGCGAACAGGCGTGAACTGACATATCCGTGACGAGATAATGAGCAGTGTAAATAAAAGGCTTGAATGAGCAATGCCGCTGCACCTGTACGGTGGCAGCCCAGGCTACATCAGCGGCTCTGAAGAAACTTCCTCGAATGGACGTGTAGCTCATTACGCAACTTTGAGCGATGAGGCCAGGTGTGATCGCAGGACTGCAGCGACTCCACCTCCCCCATCCGCCTCCCGTTCCCCTTGTGATTTGATGTATCGTGGTTATTAAGGGGGTCACGATTCAATTCCAGAATCGATTTGTGTTTCTTTTACTTTACAGCGAGGTATATGCAGCGACCTCTGGCGCCCACCGGGGTCACGGTCACCGCCGTTATACAGAGCGTACATGATCGGAGAATCATCGTTTTTTTACGAGGATGCACACGAGCAATTCAATACATGTGACGTGAGCTTAAATAGTCAATTGATACATCAGCGCATTGTAAGGCCATAGAGATTGTGATGATACATTTTAGTTGTGCGTGTGTAGTGTAATAGCGCCGGCTGGTGGACAGAAGCAGCAACTGTGGTGGACAGACAGCGCACGCGCCGGTGAGGGTGTGCACGGGGTGTGGGCAGAGCGGAGGAACTGGGTCAAGGGTCACGGAGGACCCCATCTGGAGGCTCCTGGAACCTGCTGGCAGGTTCGAGAAGGGAGGCGCGGTCAGGGTGGAGCCAGGCCACGCTGGTAGCATAAAAGAAGCCAAGAGTGGGAGCTCGAGGCTGCCGGTTCTGGGAGTGGACTCGTCTCGTCGTTGCTGTCGTCTCGTCGCCGTCGTCGCTAAACGTCTCCGCTAGATATTGCACTGCGGAGGATAGTAGTTGGCTATCTCAGCACAGCGCCGTCAGTGTTAGACGGCCGGTGTTGTGTACAGGCGAGGCTGAGCTACTGTGGAGAGTGTGCGGACGAGACCGTGAAAGTTGATGATAAAGAAAGTGCCTCCTAGAATTTCTGTCTCTGAATCGTTGACACTGCACGTGTATGCCACTGCCAGAACAATAGAGTACAGGATAACTCCTCTGTTCCACGGTGATGTGGGGGGCCAATATCACAGATCCTATTTGTGATTTTGCAAATATAAAGAATAGGGCCACGGATAATAGGAGTTTTTTTTAGGCCCTACAGCTCCCATGCAATAAATACGAATCGTGGGCAATGAGAGCGCAGATAATATTAATTATCCTCTGTTTCAACCGTCATTGTTTTATTATTTTATTCTGATGCTGCAGTCTTTGAATGTTCATAAAATGCTTCGATTGACAAAGTGTGCAAAGCGCACACGGCTGCCCGGGCCACACGCGAGATATTGCTGCTTTCACTTGCCACGCTGGATGTGTCTCGCTCACACAACAAGACAACACTTTATGCGTGGCTCGTGCCCGGCATGCTAAAGTGGTGGCCTGATTTGATTTGACAAGTGTGGGTGACGCCGCGCGAACAAAATTGATTCGTGCCTCCTGACGCCGTGGATATGAAAAAGCGGGCGGTCATTAGTACTCCGCTCACAATCATGTGCCATCGCCGCCCACCCAAGGACAAGTAGGTGACCTTCCCGAAACGACGGATCATCGCAAGGCATCTTCAACCCCACCCTCCACCCCCCCGTGAAAAGCGGCGCCCTGCCAGAGAGCCACACTGTTCCAGTAATGATCTTGTAATTGTTTTGCCTGAAGGCCGCGGGACAGAGACTCGTCTCAAAGTGGAACGGGGTATTTATAGGCCCGTGCGTTACGTCCGTCCAAGAATGCTGTGGCTGTGCGCCACATAGTTGTGCTTACTATTTTCACAAACGTTTCCGAGTAAGCAACTCATCTGTTTCAGGGATTTGTAAAAAAAAATGTAAGATCACATGTAAAGGTCGTACCAGGATAGTGTTAAATAATTGACAGTTCAACGAGAGGATTGAAACGTGAAGTCACTGGCTTCCTGCTCAACTGGTGGGGCAGTCCTCTTCACCTGTTGAGCCAATGGTGTAAATTCCAAATTCCTATGCCAGTGCCACGAGTATCCATAGCACCACCACTGGTGACCTTCCACAAAGTGGTTATGATTTTATTAACCTTGAGCTGAGTCATTCCCTGAGCAGGATTTGATTTCAAGACCTGATTGTTAATTGACAGCTCGGTGAAACACGGCTCAGCGGTAGTGTGTTCGCCGCTTCTCTTAGAGGTTCACAGTTCGTATCACCGGCCGCCCTGGTTATTGCTTCAGGTTTATCACCAACAACGTTAAAATATGTTTCACAGTCCATAATGTAAGCCACTGTGTGCCGGCACCAGGGTCAAACTTAGACAATATAAATAATAATAATAATAATAAATTGTCAAATAACGAATGTCAGTTCAAATTTTCCAATGTTTATTTCTAAGCTGTTTTATGATGACCGGTGTCCATCAAAGAGGTGTTTTGGGTTAGATAAATATATCAATGTGTCATTAAAACCCGCCACCACCCGACACAGCCAACAAATGCTGTGGATTCACTCTTCAACACACCCGTGGGCTAAAGTAGTGAACTATTTGTCTTTTGTCAACGTGACACTTTCTTACTGATTGGCCGTGTCGGGTGGTGGAGGGTTACGACACATTTATAAATAACGCGATCTAACCCAAAAACGTTTATTATTAATAATATTGATCGCGAAAGCCTACGTGTTAAACAGCCAACTAGTAATTCTAGATTTGAAGCTTTCGTGACTGCAAGGATTCATACTCTTTGGTTTTTTTGGTAAAGTCACGCAGGTAAAACATAAAATAAAAGCCAACCAGTAAGGATTGTCACGTAAACAGAACATGCCAATTCGTCACTAGTACAGCACATCGGTGTGTTGGAGAGCCAAGCCACAACATTTACAACCCTTACTAATTGGCTGTGTCGGGTGGTGGCGTGTTTTAGCGACACATTTATACATTTACGCGATCTAAGCCAAAAACCCCTATTATGAATGATATTGGTCGCGAAAGGCTGCTACGTGTTCAACTGAGGACCGGTGTGTTATGCTGCACTGGTATACCGGTGTATTGTGCCGCCAATACCTCCATCTGTACCCTTGTCACATTGTGTTCACGGAGGGCAGTTTGTTGTGGTGCCTTCACCTCCGCACATCTCTTTAAGCTCCTGTGCGTTTCATTTAAACAATTCCAGTTCGAACTGCCCTTTGTTGCAGCTGCATGCCGTGTCACGCAAGTGTGTAAAAAAAAGGTTCTCTTTTACGAACGGAATGCAGAAAATCCAGTTATGCCATTTTGATTATTACCCAAAACATGTTGTTTTCCTTCTGCCTCATAAACACACTGTTTTCTTGAGGTGTCGTTGAATGCGCGCGAAATGCAATGATTGCAATTCTGTAGCAGAAGCGCATCTGATAGCGAGTGCTGTAATGTCTACAATTCTTGGACATGGACACACCCCTCTGAATGCACCCCTCTCGTCACGTCGTGGAAGCTAAGCAGAAATTGAGCCTGGTTAATACGTGGGGACGTGAGACTGCCGGGAAACGCTGGGTGTCAAAACCTTGAGCTGTGAGGTGTGGCCAGGAGTTTGCAGCACAGCAATGCATTCTCGAATATATCGGCGCAGAAGCTTTAAATGTGGATCTCCCCATACGTGTGTGTTATCTCGGGGCATTTCAGCTTTCTTACACATGAAGGCAAACACTCATTAATGGAAATGACCAACCATCCCAATGTAGAACCCCCGTAAAAAATAGTGTTCCGACTCAGGTAGACTCCTTGAATCATCAAAACGACAATTATTAAGAGGATGAGGCAGCCTCTGCTTAAAAAAGGTTGGATGGTGAATTTAAAGGCCTTTGTCTTACTTAGAACGTCAATTCTGCAACGATGTAACGCACGAACATAGGGCTCACAATTCTGTGCCACATAAACACTCATTAATTGGAAGAAAACATCTTAATATGTAGAGGACCGCAGAGCTTAGACACTTGTTGGTACATGTTCATTGTCTGGCTGCTGCCCTCCAGCTTGTCTGTGGTTCCTCACGGCTCTCAGTCGTTCTCTGTATTCGAGAGTGGGGCGAATATTGTGCGCATTACAAGGTGTAACATTATTATTATGATTAGCTATCAACCTACCAATTTTGTTCAAATCGGTTCTGCATTTCTTATAACTCGCATACCACGAAAGCTTAATATGTGGCTTGTAGTGGGTGTGGTTGGGCGTTTAGATTTTCAAATCGCATCGCTAACAAACAGAAGCACTTTCGGGCGCTTTTCAAACAATTCCCCTATACGTAGAGTATGATGCCTTCTGGTGCCATTTTCATGGGCGCAGATTTCACGAATGCGTACTAAAAAAAAACCCCACTTCGCATTACAAGCACTGTCACAGCCGAATGCAACGGTCTATTGCTCAGGCCGGTTGCGAGGGCAGACCCAAGGGGGAAGCTGTTGGCTTCACAATGGCAACGGCTTGCGCCAGGAGCGATACACGTTTCGCTGTCAAATTGTAGCGTTTGGACAACGGCGGGCAGGAAGCAAACAGGTGCAGCAGTGGGCAGAATTGTTTTGGTCGCGAAAGCCTTCGTGCTAAACTGTAACGACCCACTTGTACGTGACAACCGAGACGTGTTCGAACCCTCCACGAAAGCCGTCTGAGATCCCGAAAAAAACGGGTGCGGGATCGCGCGAAACAATGTGGACGAAGCGGGGGGTGGGGGGGGGGACGGGGTCAACTGAAGACCGCAATGTGGACGAAGCGGGGGGTGGGGGGGACGGGGTCAACTGAAGACCGCAATGTGGACGAAGCGGGGGGTGGGGGGGGGGTCAACTGAAGACCGCAATGTGGACGAAGCGGGGGGTGGGGGGGGGACGGGGTCAACTGAAGACCGCAATGTGGACGAAGCGGGGGGTGGGGGGGACGGGGTCAACTGAAGACCGCAATGTGGACGAAGCGGGGGGTGGGGGGGGGGACGGGTCAACTGAAGACCGCAATGTGGACGAAGCTGGGGGTGGGGGGGACGGGGTCAACTGAAGACCGCAATGTGGACGAAGCGGGGGGTGGGGGGGACGGGGTCAACTGAAGACCGCAATGTGGACGAAGCTGGGGGTGGGGGGACGGGTCAACTGAAGACCACAATGTGGATGAAGCGGGGGGTGGGGGGGACGGGGTCAACTGAAGACCGCAATGTGGACGAAGCGGGGGGTGGGGGGGGGGACGGGTCAACTGAAGACCGCAATGTGGACGAAGCGGGGGGGGGGGGTCAACTGAAGACCGCAAGGTGAAGGCTGTGGAGTTCTGCTGAGGTCCCTCGTAAAAAGCCCCATCGAGTGTCCGACCACTGCTCAGCGCGGTTTCGTTCTGCCAAGAAAACGGCGGTGGCTCCATCATCGACCGCTTCGGACAAGCGACCCCCGCCGCTGCGCTCGCCTCTCCCACAAATTGGAAATGTAAAGATGACTACCCACAGTGCTGTGACTTCGGCCACCCAGAACCAAAATCAAACAATGGGGCATACCGCAAACAATTGCACCTGATGACGATCGGTTGTGTTGCGATCGAAACGTAGTTTTTTTTAATAAAAAATCTTTTTACCTATCTACGTGATTCCATGGTTCTTTCGGTAAAGTTACGTAGATAGAAAAATATAAATAAAGTGATTAAAAATATCACGATGTTTCGATCGCAACACTAGCGGTCGTCATCAGAATGTATCAGGATGACGACCGCTTGTGTTGCTATCTACGTAACTTTACCAAAAGACCCAAAGAAAATTTTATTTTTGTTTTGTTTTATTTCACCAGGTAAGGCCCACTGAGCCGTGCAGCTCTTTTTCAGACCTGTGCGAAAAATGAGAGCTCAACGGAAGTGGCTTATCACGTGGACATTCATAGCAGCCAAATATTCTAAATGCACCTTTCTAAATGTGGGAAAAACCGGAGGATTCGAATAAAAATCCACAGACCACGAGGAGAGAGACATTTTGACTCCTAAAATACAGGTGTCAGTGTCGGGATCAAACCCGCGCCCTCCTGTATTCCAGGTGAGGTAGTTAACATCTCCTGGCCACTGCCGCACCAACGGTGGCATTCCACGGCCGCTTACCGGCGGACTGAACGGTATCGTCGCGCTCCTCCCCAAGCTATATCATGCCTCACAATCTTAAAGCTGGACGCATAATGCACACATCTGTATCATACGCGGCGAGAAGAAAAATAATTGTACAGGAGTTATATCGTCATAGTTTCACATTATTATATAACGACTGCTCTCTGTTGTTTTGTTGAAATAGATTCAATTAGAATTTGGACAATACCGAGATGCATTACTTTCAGAAGGCTTAATTCAGGAATTTATATGTAGTTAACTCAATGTAACTTTTACTATGGAATGCATGCTTTATTATGCACGTAGAAGCTGAGCTGAGATATCCGATTATTTAAGTAATTGATTACATGACAAATTATCGGTTTGATAACTCGACTGATTTGATCAACTTAAAAGAATTGGGAGTAGAGTAAAAGACTCAACTATTACCACTTGTGCCGCTGGACTGGAGGTGACATGAGACTTGATTACATCTTCAGCAGCATCATCAGCTGCGTCACACTTGACATGGTTTGTAGGGGGTTTCCAGCCTTCAAGAGGCAGGATGTCGGGAAGGTCGTCATTTTTAAAGGGGCTCGAGTAATCCATCACAATAAATTAGTCAGTTACAACATTTAGCAAATCAACTAATCAACCCAGCTCGATAACTGGACATGGGCCCGACTGATTGTTCAAAAGTAGTCAAATCTCTCAGGCCATCTGCAATGATGGAAATGACCATTTTCCATCAAGAATGGAACATATGAAGTACAGTCCAGATTCTGCTTCAATACTTTTCCAGACGGTCACAGAATCCGAGAGAGTGGGAGCAGCCTTGACATGTGATAACACAGCGCGAGCAGCACCACAAGTGCCGACACGGTGGGATGAGTATTGAGCTCGAGGCTCCGCTCATTGACATGTGGAGCAGCGGTGCACGATGAGCAGTGCATCTTGAACATGTGGCACATTTAACCGCAGCTGTGTTGACTGACAATTTAAATTATGAACATGTTGTTGAACCACAGTTGCAAATTCAAAATGATAGCAACACACCCCGTGCTAATGCGGGTCAAAACTCGTATGCAGATGTAAACGCTGACTCGCGGTATTATATGTTTAAATTAGTAGCTATTTTAATAATTAGTTAAACTTAGAAAAAAAAGTATTTCAAGCATGCAACCCTCGCCCACAAACTAGGGTGGTGGAAAATCCCTTGAGCATATCTGGGCTTTGAGTTAAATTGGAATGTTTAATCAAATTGCCCGGACGTGTTCAAATGTGAAATCCACCTTTTGAAGTGTAATGTGGGGCTCCCTTCTGATTAGGAAAATGTTGAAGTCTCTGAACCCTGGTAGGGCGCTTATCACCAACTCTATTTCTTCAAATGGAAAACCATTGGGCAAATTTGGTGCTCCAAATAACTTGTGTTCGCAAATCCATTATCAAAACTTAACCCGCCAGAGATCAATGAGCAAGGCTCACACACACACAGACTCATAATTTACTCATTGCGCTGGGGTATTGTTCAAGGTTGAGTCAACCGCTGCAACAGGTTACGGTGAGAGTTTGGTGACGTGACTGGCATCATCGTCACTCTGAGCATGGCTTCTAGAGGTTTTCCGGCCTTTTGGGCAGACGATATTTTTTTTTCTTTCAAAAAGGGGCCTGAGTAATCACCACAAAAACAGTACATAGTCGATTTCAATTAATTGAACCGTGCTGAAGGAGCGATCAACATCAAATTGGTGTTGTTCTTTAACTGGGTGATGTCCTGTTTATGAATATGTACTTAAAGTGACACTACCACGAGGGCCCAATGGTGTATAGTGCCGTCTTCAACTTTGTGTACAATCAGTCTCCCTGGCTTCTGTCTGCTGAGAAGAAGAGCCATTGTCAAACAATATCACCCTTTATATTTATCCTATGTAAGGCAATGTGTTGTGTTTATTTGCGGTTGTGCACCACTGCCAATGCGGTTAAGAACGTGACGAAGAACATATTTTGGGATTGGCTTTTGCGGTTTGTGCTTCATTAATTCATAAAGACGCCTTGGATCACATATGGCGTGTTTCCAATATCGTACCGTAAACATATGGAACCCGAGTCCATAGCGAAAACTTCCCTGCGGTGGACAACGCAAGGGGAAAAGACCACGGGGCAGGCCGTAGGCCACCTGGCGACGCACCGTTCAAGAACAAACGAAAGGCCACGGGGCCTGTCTTGGGGTGAAGCGGAGAAAGCTGCTAAGGACTGTATGGCACGGCCGTGGGGCTCGTTACGGCCTAAGGAAGTATAATGTGCAGTAACACTTCCTCGGACGTGTGCCTTCCCAAGAAAACATCGCCGAATCACACGTACATGTTCAGGAGGGTTGTCCAAGGTATGTTTAACTATTTCCTAACCGAGTGCTGTATTTCTAGTTCATGTAGGACGTTATAAGACTTTCCAGAGAACAACACACCAAGGACAACACGCTAAATTGAATAAAAAAAATGTTTACCAGGTAAGGTCCATTGAGCTAGAAAGCTCTTTTTTTCAGAAGCGGCCTGGTCACAAATGATAGCTCAACGAAGTGGCTTATCACGTGGACATTTATAGCAGCCAAATACTCTAAACGCGTGTTTCTAAATGTGGAGGGAAAAGCCGGAGATTCCCAGAGGAAAATTCACACGACCACTGTGAGAACATGCCAACTCCACATATACAACAGGCGTCAGGGCCGGGATGAAACCCACGACCTCCTGCATACCAGGCGAGGTAGTTAACATCTCCTGCCGTAGCCTATTAGATACCTGCATGCTGTACTGACTGCAGGCAGATGGTGTTTCTAAAGGCAGCTAGGCATGGAACTAGCCACACCACGCCCTCGTGTGTAAATGCAGTTCTTAATAGCTACTCGCATCACTCGCCACCAGCAGCCTATAAGGGAAAGTGGGACACATTTGCCTACGTATGCTTGTTTTCATGTTTTTTTTTTATGAAAAGAGAGCAACAGATTTATGTATGGTGCCATTATTTAAATGTGAGGCAAACACGCGGACGATTTGTAGAGACAGAAGGACAATGACCAGATGTCCTTAAAAAAACTCCGGAATTCATAGAGGTGTGTCTTGACATATAATGACAAGGACACATTATCAATGAGCTCTGTGATGAATCAAAGCAGACGCCACTTAGTGTGATAATTTGAAGGGAATGGCTCTGCTGGGAGAGGTGTTCTCGTGTTTTCGGGATGCCAAGAGGAGGCCTCTCCAAGGTCAAACGTGACAGCAAAGCGCAGCGATGGAATTTTTTATTTACGCATTTATTGAACACGGTGGAGCTCTATTAAGCTGCCCACCACTCAATTATGATGATGATGTACCACTTCAGCATCTCGGGGATAGCTTTCACACTGCTGAGTGTTTTCTTCATGTGGTGCACAATGACGTAATCATGGCAAGATGGCCCCAAGGGGGCCAAGGAGGTTGGTTGGTAGCACCTTGGCTGGCAAATACTATGGATCTGTATCATTGGCAGCATCCATCATGGGCAGACAGTTTCGCGTACAAACTGTCTGTTTTATACTCTTAGGTTTTGTCGGTAAAGTCACGTAGGTAAAAAAATAAATAATCAAAATAATAGAAATAATAATAGAAATAAAATAATAAATCACGACGTTTCGGAGGCAACACAAGTCTCCGTCATCAGGTGGGACCGTCACAGCTAAATTTACTGTATAAAGTGAGGAAAAATCCAAGAGACAAGCCCTTAAATACAAGTTAAGGGGGGGGAGGGGGGAGGGGCTTATCTGAATGTAGTTGCCGGGGAGTGGCGGGGAGTGGCGGGATGTTTCAAGTCACAGTCGAATTTTTGTTCCCAAAACGCATTTGTATATCATTCTACAGTACGCATATTTGTTAGTTTTTATCATACAAAGCTACTGCGATGAACAAGCTATCATACATATTTATACATATCGAGATGTAATTCTTATAGAAAATTATTGTTTGCATTTGCTACCATAAGTGGTACCAATAGGCCATTCTTGGGCAAACGGCTCAAGGACTCAGAGGTTCCCAGTAATGTTAGGAATAAAAGATATTTCTCATAACCGATAATCATTAAAAAAAAACACAGTAAATAAGCAGTGACGACGTTGCCACACACATTAAAACATCTAGTATATTAATATTTTGAAGTAAGAAAGGAAGGGAGCTGCCATGGCGTAATGTTACTGCACTGGAATTGCAAGTCAAAAAACATCGCCGATTTGATTCCATCTCCCAGGTTTGCAGTTAAAACAATTGTGCAAATTTTAATTAGTGTATGAATTGCTTAAATTCCACTGGAATCGGCCACCAGTAACTGACCTTCCGAACCGGTTATAGATTCTGAAATCAATTACCAGATTCTGAAATCATTGAATGTGGCACATTGGAAATGGACCACTCTATTAATAAGTCCTTATGTGCCGTGCAGTCCATCAATGCACGTGTGTACACCAGCATGTGATGACTGAGTTGGGCCTGTGGGGGGGGGGGGCTGGCAGGGTTATTGAGTAACCTGACGTGTACACCAGTCACGTGGTTAATGGTGACTCGGTGAAGATTGCTGTGTGTGACACACGTGCTGTTGCATTCTACAGATTAACCACAATAAATGTGTTAATGGTGACTCGGTGAAGATTGCTGTGTGTGACACACGTGCTGTTGCATTCTACAGATTAACCACAATAAATGTGTTAATGGTGACTCGGTGAAGATTGCTGTGTGTGACACACGTGCTGTTGCATTCTACAGATTAACCACAATAAATGTGTTAATGGTGACTCGGTGAAGATTGCTGTGTGTGACACACGTGCTGTTGCATTCTACAGATTAACCACAATAAATGTGTTAATGGTGACTCGGTGAAGATTGCTGTGTGTGACACACGTGCTGTTGCATTCTACAGATGAACCACAATAAATGTGTTTGCCCTCGATTTGGAGCACGTGCCCACGTCCTTCATTTCGAGTGTGCAACATTAACAACACAAGTTAGGGTTGGGGGGGAAGGAGTCGGATCAGTAGAGAGAGGGAGGGAAGTGTAAACAATTATTCGTAAAACAAACAGAGGTTTGACCACTTTTTACTCATACAATTACCCAGCATGCCTGGCAAAATATAAACCCTCTCTGAGTTAAATGATGACGTCACCCTGCTGCTGCTCTATTTAAGACCGGGAGCCTCACCATTCTGGCGAATTGCCGATGATGCTGGATGCAATTACCAGCAAAACGTCATACTCAAAAATTTTAAATGTTGTGGATTCACTCTTCAATACACCGGTGGGCTACTCAAAATTGTAAATGTTGCGGATTCACTCTTCAACACACCGGTGGGCTAAAGTAGTGAACTATTTGTCTTTTTGTCAACGTGACACTTTTTTGCTGATTGGCCGTGTCGGGTGGTGGAGGGTTACGACACATTTATGAATAACGCGATCTAATCCAAAAACTTTATTATGAATAAACCCTCTCTACAAAAATAAATAACAATACCTCTTTTAATAATGGTAAGGTGCTCAACAGTAGCGTGAGTAGGTCGCAATCGGATGCTCGTGAATTCAAGTCTTCTTCTTGGTTCTTTTGGTAAAGTCACGTAGAAGGGAAATAATAAAATAATACAAATTTAACATAATAAAAATCAATTCTCACGACGTCCTCAGGTGAAGAACAGGTCTGTCGGAAAGACAGCGTCTGAATGAACACCACCAAGCTTGGCAGCGTATATTTAAGCTGGGTTAGAGGATAATTTGCATATCAACAGATATGCAAATTCCTTTGTCAAGCCAGTCACGAAAGCTTTAAATCGAAATAAAATTCAAGTCTTGGTTTGGGGGTTGATTCAGACTATTATCCCTCTCGGGGTCAATTAAAGAAGTATCACTTCGTGGGGGAAGTCAACAGTGGTTGTCATATGGATGGACGTATCCCCGTCATAGGAACGTGGAATATCCGCCGCTGCTTTCTCTGCCACTATAGACTTGTATGACTTTACATGGCAGCTACAACATCCGGCGTCGCAAGTTATTCGGATGAAACATTTTTAAATTGCGTCCCTTAAGCACAGCATAATTGGTTCTCGTTGAACTGGTTTGAGATGAAATTGAATGACGTGCGATGAGGCGCTTGCTTCTGGCAGGCTGCCACCCATTATTACGCGTTGTCTACAGGAAACCAAAGCTTCAGTGAAATGATGACAATAACACTTGAGGCAATTTGCTTAAGCCAATAATTTCAAACTCTAAATCGAATTCCATTCTGCTTTCACCTTTAAACGCAGCTTTCATCTCAGATAAAATAATAATGATAATTATTATTCAATCTTGATTTGAAGCTTTCGTGACTGCAGGAATCCATACTCTTTGGTTCTGTCGGTAAAGTCACCTGATGACGGACGCTTGTGTTTCACCCCTGAAAGGTCGTGATTTATTTTATTTTATACCTACATGACTTTACCGAAAGAACCAAAGAGTAATTAGAATTATTCTTTAATTAATAATTATAATAATTAATCATGATTAACTTTACAAAGAAACATTGCCCTCCAGACAGGAAAATAATTATTTCATTTAACAAATTACCGTTTTTTTATCTTCATCATCACAGCCAATATGATTTCACTCCTCAGTGATTATATATCCACTGAGGCTTCTGCATTATATCTCTTCTCTTTTTAGCCTCCAATGCAAATACTAATAAAAAAAAAGTGCCTTTCAAATATGCACATGAAAGCAATTATCCCATTCTAGTGTAAGGAGACTCAATGTAACATCTTGACATCAGTCACGTGTTTTAACCGATGGTGCAAGATCATATCACAGAATCTGAATAACAATTTCTGCTCTCTCAATAATATCACACAGCTGCTAACAAAAATAGCACGTGTAGGATATCAACTAATTCGCATAATCATCATCGTTGTAAAATTGTATTCGTGAACACCCAACGCATCGTGGATTTTGTTCCCAGTAAAATACACCAGGCTTATATGATCGCGTGCAAATGTGTTTGCGAGCATTATTTATTGACAGCACAACCTTAAAACTTCCCACCAGAACAACACCCGGCTTTACCTATACCCAACACTGCAATGTATGAACTTAAATTAATCCAGATTTGAAGTTTTCATGACTTTAAGGGTCCATAGTCTTTGGTTTTTTCGGTAAAGTCACGTAGGTAAAAAAGAGAAAATAAATTAAATCACGACGTTTCGGAACCGTCATCAGGTGTTGACTGCTCCGGCAAAATTACTGAGGCGTGTGAAGAGAGTTATTATTTTTTACCTACGTGACTTTACCGATAAAACCAAAGAGTATTAAATTAATCTATTTTTTTTCATTACGTTCAGCCAGGATCATTCTACTGCTGAATGATGGCCTCCTTCAAACTGTCACCCTGAAATGCAACACTCCACCTGGCACCAATTGCTAATGAGCTGTGCGGGTCTTGTATGTTGAACTTCTTTCACAGCGTACGTGGCCAACCGTGCTCATCGGAAGTGCGGGGGAATGGACAACGAACTAAACACACACACACACACATGCAATTATTAAGAAATACATTGTCAATCGAAGAGTTTTCAGTCGAAGCTGATTTCATTCGCTCCATTTCCTTGTAGACGTCCTCTCGGATACCTTCCGTTTCCGTGGCTGCCACTCCCATCATCATAATTATTCAACAATGTCCACCCCCGTGGGTCGTTCCCCGACACGGGAGGTGTTGCGTTGCTCTGAAAGGGATCCCAAGTCGTGATACGATGCTTCGAGTGCAATTGGGATACAATTTGGGGGTTATACAGGAAGGAACAACAAGTTCCACACTTCCCACCAGGGATGATTTGTCTGTCGTGCATAGCCCCTCCCAAACATGTAGGCTCCCGGATTGGTTGAAGTGCGTCACGTGACCGCGAGTTTTCTGTCGTGTACGAATGCGCTGTCCAACCAAGTTCCTACCTGCCCACTCCGAAGGAACGTGTCTTTTGTTTGCAACAGAAATGCGTCACGAATACGAGATGTCTGCACTACCAATTAAAATGTGAACAGTGGCCCTAATCACCGTGCAACTCTTTATGAAATCTTCGTGCATGCACAAGTAGTTTGCTTCGTAAATACCACCGTGTTCCAGTGTCAATAACAAAGATTTTCCCTATATAGTCTGTAACAGACTGTTTGGGGAAAGTGTTGTTATAGCAAGCACCTATGAAGGGCGGTTTCGAAACACGAGGGGATGGGTGGCCAGCACCACACCCAGCCACCTTTGTCTCCCTATTGGCGATGTTTACACATCGCACTTGGTATTAATTTGAGGCTGAGTCGACCTAGGGAAGGCCCAGGACCGGTTCAGATAATCGTCGCTGGTGTTGGCCGTGAGCGGGAATCGAACTAGGGACAAAGGGTTCGGAGCGCAGCGCGCTAACCGCTACACTACCGCTCCCCCTCATGTCAAACACATTCCTGCGGAGGGAGCTGGTAGGAACGTTGGGTTGCTCGGTCAACGGCCAGGGTCAACGGCAGCGTGGTGTATTCCGCAAATATGCCCGACTGTGAGGGCGGGCACAAGCCGGCGAGAGTAGGTTAAACGTTGAGTTTTATAAGGGCACCACGGGGTGACCAGCCCCTCCCCACCCAGCCCCACCCCTCCCACCCCCCGCCCAGTCCCACCCTCCCCACCCAGCCCCTTCCCACCCTCCCCTCTCCACCCAGCCCCACCTCTCACATTTTTGGATGCACGACGGACGGACACACTAATCCCCTGTGGGCTGGTGTAACCAGGAGGTTCCTACCAGTATAACCGACACACACCCAGGTGCCCTACAGTGTAATGCATATTGACTAACGGTTCATCCGTTCCGCTGCTTAGTTCATTATTGTCAGTGCTTGCTCTGCTCCGCAATTCAGTACGAAAAAAGTAAGCCGGCTGGAATTTAAGTTTTATTTTTTTGCGAGACATTGAAATTGATTATGCAATTATGTCTTAATTCCTTTGGCTGCAGCCAGACACTGCATTCCCATAAACGAATAGGACATAAAAACTAATTATCTTGGGAGGAGGAGGAGGATCAAAACAACTTTGTTATCAACGTATTTTATTCTCATCGCAAGTAGCGTGCCGAGCACGACGACACCGGCCGTTAAAACCTGCACATGCCTGCACGTGTACTGATTATCGCAGTAATTTATGCCACCGTATGATTTACGGTGGCGCCGTGCCGTGTAATTTACTATGCAAAGTGCCGCAAATCGAGCTGTCCCTGCTGTCTCTACGATGACTGGGTGTTTCACAGTTCATGTTTTCACGTTTGCCATAATCGCCAGATTTATGATATATTCTCTGCTTAATTCATACTTTGACGACGATGAAAGTACAGATTAGCAAGAGAATGGCTCATTCGGCTCGTGTGCACGCTATAGTTTGAAAACCAACCATATATTTTCTTAAAACAATAAGAAATATTATTAAGTCATGTTATTTCATAAAAGCAAGTTCATGATCCCAGGCAGGTTAAGCCAACATACAAAACATTCGTATAAATCATAGTTTTCTTAATTAAATTGACGAAACGTTTCAATTTTGTTCACTAAGGATAGCCTTACGAGTTCCGATTTGCTCATTGTATTAGAATACTTATTTATTTTTGAATAATAATGTTTTATACTGGAGGAATCTGATGAGCTATAAAACTATTTTTCCACAGATATCCGGTAGGGGCGGGTAAGAACGTTGCAACAACAAACAATTAAAAAAAACATTGCAATAGTGCAAAGTGCAAGAAATGTAAACAAATCACCCAAACACATACAAAAAAACTAAACCATCCCCATCCTCATCCTGCCAGGCAAAGCACACTGAGGTATTGACTTATTTTTCAGAAGCGACCTGGCCACAAATGTGGCCCATGACTTGGACATTTATAGCAGCAAAATTCTCTAAATAATCTGAATTACGTGTTTCTAAATGTGGAGGGGAAAACCGGACCCCAAGAAAAAAAATCCACGCGACCACGGGGTAAACATGCAAACTCCACATATACAGCAGGCATCAGTGTCGGGATCGAACCCATTACCTCCTGCAGCAAACGGTTATTTAGGATCACAGGAGATCATCGCCTGGTGTTGGGTGATCATCATCCTCACCATAATCTCGATCCATGAGTAGATAGTCCCGTAGGTGTCCACTGCACATTTCGTCATTTGTTTCCACTTTCCTCTCTGTCTTGTGCCACTATGCTCAAGTCGTGGCCACATGTTTCTGCTACCAATCTCTTATGTCGTTGTCAAGCCGTTCTCTGTGAGTTCATCCTCGATCTCCGGTTCCTTCCATTTCATCCGAACAACAACACTTTTAATGTTCCTGTTGCTGTCCATCCTACAGATGTGTCCAAATAGTGCCAGTTTCCCAGTGCTGGATGAAGGTAGTGCGGGGCCTATAGCATGTGTTATAAAGGGGCCCTAAATAAAAAAAAACTTTAATATTAAAACACATACATTTTTAACTTTCATAGTAAAGTAATTGTACTCTTTAATTTGCTATACAGCCAGATAATATGACAAATCTTTAACCTTAAACATCCAGGCGTTCATAAAATTTGAAGGCAGTATAGTACTATAGTAATAGAGCAAGTGCAAAATCACTGAACCGGAATTGATAGCTTGAAACCATTTAGCGCGGGGCCCTTGAAAGTGTGGGGCCCGTAGCATTATGTGGCTACTTTTGCTGCTAGGATAATACGGCACTGCAGTTTCCTTCTCATCACTGCCTGCATCATCAGGTCTGCTTCTAAGTGCAATCTTTTTGTTTTCTATGTGCAACCGTGTCGGTTGATACAGGCTTATTGAAGTCAATTCAGATGTAGGAATTCTTGAGGGATTCTTCTTCTTCACCTCAGGGCATGCAGCTAATGAGAAAAACATAAGGACTATGTGTATTTTTTTTTAAATAAATAAAACCTTACACATGCAGTCAACACTCATAAGTGTGCATGCAATTCAAAGGTAAAGACAAATCAAATGCAATTTGCACAAGCATATGGACATATGTACAGGGTGGTCCAGATGTGTTGTGACCCGCAACCAATTTACCCTGAACATTTTTTGTTCCTTTGCGTATTTATTTCTCTGTTAAATACACCTTACTTTAAAAATATATATTTTTAGAGGATTAAATGGGGGTCACGTGACATCTGGACCACCGTGTACATTTGAAATGTTTGCTGTAAAATTCCTTTGGTCGTGACGTTCAAATTCCACGCTGCATTAGACCCTGTAAGTCGACATGGCTTAACATAAAACAAAAATCAGTGTTCATGCTAAAGCAACATAAAAATACTCGCGTGTGTGATGCCTTCGCTATCGGCGTGTGATGTCGTGTTTACTCTGCTGTGCCATGTTTTACAAGACGCGCACACTGAACATGGCAGGTGTTTGTTGCCTGTCATAGAATTTAACCTGCAGGTGTTTAAACATGCTGAAAATAAATATACCAAATTTAGAAACGTTGGAAAACGCTGATATTTTCAATATTAGTGGCGCTGGCAAACTTATAATACGCAATATTCAACATGTATTCTATTGGTCCGTATGCATGTTGACCTTCTTTCGCAACGTACATAGCCAACCGTGCTGATCGTTGGTGCAGGGGGAGAATAAAAAACTGAACACAAAATGCAGTTGTAAACTAAACTGTGATTAGAGGCTGCATCTCTTGTATTTTTGTACGGGTGATTATTATTAACCAGTGGCATGAGTTTATTTCATGGATTGATGTTTAAGTTTGCTGATTAAAAACACATGCACACATTATATATATAAAAAAAAGCATGTTGCAGAAGATAAAGGGTAACATTTTGACGTTTGCGCTGCTACGAATCATGAAAATGCATTGACTCTGCAAGACTACAAATCGTTACAGCCTCTAAAATATACACAGTTGTTCAGCGCATTGAATAGATGACATTACTAAGACTTTCCAAAGAATTGGTTGATTATTTTCAGTATACTAAACTTCACTTGAGTGGAGTATATTAATGCAAAAATATTGTATTCATAAATACTGTATTGTATGTGTTGTATGCGTGTGCCAATGAACGATATTCCTGTGAACTTAATTTACAATTTACAATCATCCTTGGTTGTCGCAGGTGAAATGGAAAATCTAAATAATGTGAAAGAATATTTGATCTGTATTATCACATTATCACTATTTTGACGAGGGCTGTGTAAATTACATTCCTGTATATCTGCCACTATGAGTCTTTTAAAAGAAATAATATACGCGGTGCACTTATTCATATTGCTATTTGAACACCATTTTTTAAATCCAGAAATAGCCATTTCAGAAAACTAGCAATTTGCAAGAAAATGAGGCACATTAGTGTAAAGTGGGACACTATTTTCATCTGTTCACTGAATTAATTCATCCTCAGCTGCACAAGTCATGAAATGTGGTAATAAAATATGGAAAATATCGATATGAAGTTATAAAGCAATATTGGTAGTCAGAAGTGGCGAAATCAATAGCATGGTGATTTCTAATAATAAAGGGTGCAGAATCATTTCGCGTAGAAGACCGCTCAAAGACAAGACAGCCATTTAATGAATATGGATCTAAATAGATTAGCATAGAGAGAGTTATGCTGGAAGGAGTTGGCTTAGATTGCTGACTGGGGCTTGAATGCTCCCGTGGGAGATTGCTAGAACTGGCTTTCGAGAAGCCTATATTCAAAAAAGACGCTGTATGAGAAATTATAAAGAAACTGACATGTAGGCAAGTCTCATTTTATGCATCTATTAGCTATTCACAAATCTGACTCTTCACCATATTTTTCACTGAACGGTGATATATCTGCGTATAAATATAAAATATGGAAATGTACGTCCGTATTTCAATCAACTGCTGGATGAAGGCCTCTCCACCATCGTGCCGGTCATGGGGGTTATTTGACCAAACTTCACCACGCTGATCAGCATGTGCCGATGAAGGTGCAGAGCAAAACCAATTCAGATATTACTCCTCTATTGCTCCTCGCTGACGTTAGCCTCGGCCGGGAATCAAACTCAGGTCACTATGTTCATATCACAAACTACCATATATATATAAAATAAAATCTCCCTCCCATTGACCCACTGCTCCTGTTCAAGCCCAAGCTTTATATTCTCTGAATATGGATCACCACCTCTGGTCTTGATAAAAAAAAATAGCACTGTATACACCTTTTCCCCCATGAAGCACTGTCCCAATGTGTTTGCACATCTCCCTTGAGACGTGTTGCATTCAGACTCTCCCATAAATCCACATTGTTATTGTGTTGTATTGAGATGCAAGCATCATCTCATATTTTTAAATTACATCATGTTTTTCTTTTGCTGTCAAATGTAATCTACACAATTCGTTATATCAAGCTTCCATCATTTACGGCATTGACACGCATGTGTGCCCGCGTGCATGCAAATTAATTTACTAACGTTTACACGGTCGTCTTTCAACTATTTCTAAGTAGATGTCATCTTCCTCCTGTTCGCGAAGCACCCCCCCCCCCCCCCCCCCGGGATATGTGGGACTGAGGTTTCTTTTTCCTGTTGTTTTTGTCGGCCGGTAAATTCCCACTGTTGGGCAAAAGGTCTCTGTCATGTTATCTCTCATCCCCCTTCTTGTTGACACTTGTTCCATGTCCAGGAGCAGCGGGTTCCAAACTCTTGTAAATGTCACGTGGTCTTGTGGAGCCCTTTCTCTTTTTTCGAGAAAAATAACTCAGAGTGCAATTAAGAGTACGGTAAATTCATTCTGCTCAAAGGCCAATAATAATTAATTGAATGCTAACTCGTGAACTTTGCTGTAGCCGTGTAATTGATGGGGTTTTTTTGTGTCCAATTGCTTTACGTCATCGTTGTACTTTTGTCTATTTTGCTTTTGTAATTTTGGTAACCCGTGTCACTCTTGCAAATGAGACTTGTCCTGGCATCTGACGTTCTCACCTTGTTAGATAAAATAAACTTGAACTTGTTATATCATTGTAGGTTTTCCCCCAATTATCACAGTACACAAATTTGTTTCCGAACGTTTTAATTATTTTACTGCACGGTGTATGAACGTACACATGCATTGGTGCTTCTACAGTTTCAGTCCAAATTTCAGTCAGGGGTTCACTCCATCCATCATCCCTCCACGTTCAACAAAACGAAGACCACTTTGATACAAAATCAAACGAGGTTACCTTACATTATGACTTCCGTCCACAAGTAGTGACTAATCCCATATCTGCATTTCCCATAAATATGCTAAATTCCTCTTGATATGAAAATTATTTTATCAAGTCGCTCTTCCCCCTCCAACCCAGCTTAAATATACGCTGCCAAGCCTGGTGGTGTTCATTCAGACGCTGTCTTTCCGACAGACCTGTTCTTCACCTAAGGACGGCTGCTTGCGTTGTGGCCGAAACGTCGTGAGAATTATTTTATTATGTTTCATTTGTATTATTTTATTATTTCCCTTCTACGTGACTTTACCGAAAGAACCAAGAAGAAGTTTGCGTCTTCAATCCCTTCCCATTACACTTCTACTGCCACCCAGGTGCCAAACACACCGTTGCCATTTACCTGTTATTTCAGTTCCAATTTCAATGAAAACGGAATTATATACTGTACGTTCATTTGCGTGCATACCCGGTTATAACACACGTGGTCAAGCTGTGGCTTTAATGACCCAACTACGGTGCCTAAAGGACCTCTGAAAGTGCTACTATGCAGTATTGTGTTTCAACTATTAAACTGTATATCTATAAGTATTTTGGCGAGGGGGGGGGGTCAAAATACGAGGCCCTGTGATGCAGCTCCTAAAACCTCTGCAGTATTCAGACTCTGCCTGCCATAGTAACGTAGAACTATACCACCGCCAAAGGTCCACCAACAAAAAAATCCGCCCTAAATTCTTGAGCTTTGGGACATTTTGACTTGAATACAATAATTATTGATACATCACTTTTTCCCTCCTTGCCTGTTGCCTTCAAACAAAGGACTCAGACCATCCAAATAATGTTTTTTTCTTTCACCTTTGGCCTGCGGCTTTCGTGGAGTTCATTGGCAATGCGAGTACTGTTCAGCAAATGAAGCTAGGGCGCGTACGCCAGAGACAGCGATGAGAAAGCATTGAGGAACCATATTCTTAGGTTTTTTCGGTAAAGTCACGTAGGTAAAAAACAGCTGTCGTGGCTGTGACGGTACCACCTGAAGACGGAAGCTTGTGTTGCCTCCGAAACGTCGTGATTTTTATTTTTATTTTATTTTACTTTTTAATGTTTTTTACCTACGTGACTTTACCGGAAAAAACCTAAGAATATGAATCATTGCAGTCACGAAAGCTTCAAATCTAGAATCATTGAGGAACCCCCCCCCATCCACATGGATTTCGCGCTCAACTCGCACGGTGGTTCAGCTCGTCCAACGCTTAAGGGTGGGTGTGTTTCGTTGATTCCTTAAGAAGATCTCCCAACACTTTAATTTCCATTTACAGCGATAATTGACCCTCTCGTGAACAGCCTCCGCACTGTGTGTGGATGAATCCTTTTTCGCGTTATGCCACTGTAATTTCCTCCACCGGGCATCTGCAATTTATAAACAAGGCTGGGCGGTGTATAGGGAGAGAGGGGGTGATACAAGAGGTCTCGTTCGCATTACTCTTGTTGACAGGGTTCAAGGTGCATAGTTCACACGTGCCATAGTGGCAGTAAATGAAACGTGTTAATTACATGGCATTTATTCCGTCACCTTTCTACTCGTGCAGTGCACTGAGAAGGCTCTTCATTCACAAACATGTCTTAATAACGTAGAGAATATATGCTTTTCTTAAACAACACGCAATCGGGTGCACGTGGCTTCGTCATGTCAGTGCATGGGAGAAATGTAATTGATTTTTTTCTTGGTTCTTTCGGTAAAGTCACGTAGAATGGAAATAATAAAATAATTAAAATAAAACATAATAAAATAATTCTCACGACGTTTCGGCCACAACGCAAGCAGCCGTCCTCAGGTGAATCCCTGCAGTCACGAAAGCTTTAAATCGAAATGTAATTGATTGTTATTACGAATGCTGCCAAGAATAATAATTTAGAGCCCTTGGTTAATCAACTGCTGGACGGTCTTTCTATTGCCATTCGATCGTTCCGTTTGACCATACTTTAACCACGCTGGTCAGTGGAGGTTAGGGGAGTTGGGGAGGCACGTCTGGTTCAGATATCATCTTCCACCGATGTCAGACGGGTTCACAGTGCAGTGCGCCAAATGCTCCGGCACCCCTGCCACTCCCGGTATTGCTTTCATTTCCAATGAAATTTGAGTGTAACTGGGCTGTTGTTGTATGTGCACTGTCAAATGTCACTTTGTTGACGTCGTTCAGGAGGAGGCTGATACCATGTCAAAGCAACTGAGACGGGCATGCCTGAAATCTTAGATTAATATCCGGGCCAGCTTCCCATTATTTACTGGGTTCTCAAGTTTCGCCTGTTGATGGTCTCAGCCCAGTCACGAAGGACTACACCGCATTTTTGTTACATTAAATGTGGTTTGTCATCTGTCATACTCCAGCTCTGAGGGCTAAACATTTGTATTAATAGATTTGCACGTGATGAACAGCAGGGCATGTGTGAGGATGAACCCAGGGCTGCCCTGTCTGGTAGGGGCAGGCCAGAACGTTGCAACAACAAACCATATATTTAAAAAAACACGATTGGAGTGCAAAGTATAAGAAAGGTACTATGAGACCTCCTTTACCAGTGGCAAAATATAGTGATAGGTTTTTACCCTTTCAACTGGTACAAAAACTGACACCTTTATACAAGGCATCATGTTGATTGGTCCACACTCGAAACATCTTTTCTAAGAAAAGCTGTCTCGGGTGTGGACCAATCAACTTCAAGGACAGTGCATATCATCATCATCATCATCAGAGTTGTTTCTTTTTGTTTGCATTTTGACTGCTTGTGTTGTGGTTATTGCAAACATGATGCCTTGTATAAAGGTGTCAGTTTTTGTTCCAGTTGAAAGGGTAAAAATCTATCACTATATAGGAAAGGTAAACAAATCACTGAAAAAAATACGAATACAATTTTACAATTTTAATAGAGACCTTCAGTCCTTGGCAACCAGGAAACCTCTGGTGGCCCTGAGTACACAATCTAGTGAGGCTGTTTGAATACATGACATTATATATTTAAAAAAAACATTACTCTGATATATATTCTTGTTAGGGTATAAAAATGCATCTATTCATCAATTAATATTGCTTATTCAGAGTCGCAATGTGAACCAAATCACATGTTGAAGAATTTATGTTTTTCGGCCATGCAAATGAGATGCGAATGTCACATTTAGGCTAATCGGGTGAATGCAGCTGTACAAATAAGATGGACCCAGAATGGGAAACAAAACAAACGAGACAGTAAAAACAGGACCAACACTGCCTGTATTCACAACAATTAATTTGAATCAGCACGAAGTCTCTCGTTTCAGTTCATATAGAAGCGCCCAGCTCATTCGAGCGAAACGTCGGACATCATGGCGAGTAACGCGCAATCACAACCCGAAAACACATCAGAGAGCAATTACAGTAATTGAATTGCTAAATTGAGGGGCGAGAACTGGGGATTTGCGAATCGTTACCATCGAGTTTATACCCACTACCGTCACCAACACCGATAGTATAGGGCCTGCATTTTGAACGCACGCTTGACTTGTGGTAGAAAAATTTTGATTTGAAGCTTTCGTAACTGCAGGAATCCATACTCTTTTGTTCTTTCGGTAAAGTCAAGTGCTATCAACATCAGTTTTCTAGTTCTCTGATTTACGGTCGTGAATGCGTCGTCGTTCGTCCGGAGTGTCCGGCATTTCTCTCCACGTGGCGGAGGGACTGGAACGAGCGGTCCACTTTCTCCCTCGATAGTATATCGCCTCGCTGGCAAGCTTTGCGTGCCTCTGGTCCTGTCCCTGAAGCGGCTCCGCCACACACGTGGAGCCACAACGTTGGGACGTGACGCCAAACAAAACACGCGACAGTTAGGCGTCGGGAAGGCTCCAGGCTCCTCGAGTTTGCACGTGAAAGCCTTGTGAGCAAATGGGTAGTCGGCATTCACAAGCGCACAACATTGGGACCTTTTTAGATTTGAAGTTTTCGTGACTGCAAGGATGCATAATCTGAATAACAATTTCTGCTCTCTCAATAATATCACACAGCTGCTAACAAAAACAGCACGTGTAGGATATCAACTAATTCGCATCATCATCGTTGTAAAATTGTATTCGTGAACACCCAACGCATCGTGGATTTTGTTCCCAGTAAAATACACCAGGCTTATATAATCGCGTGCAAATGCGTTTGCGAGCATTGTGCAATATTTATTGACAGCACAACCTTAAAACTTCCCACCAGAACAACACCCGGCTTTACCTATACCCAACACTGCAATGTAGGAACTTAAATTAATCTAGATTTGAAGTTTTCGTGACTGCAATGATTCATACTCTTTGTTTTTTTTCGGTAAAGTCACGTAGGTAAAAAATTCTAATCAATTAAATCACGACGTTTCGGAGGCAACACAAGCGTCCGTCTTCTGGTGTTGCCTCCGAAACGTCGTGATTTAATTTATTTTTTTACCTACGTGACTTCACCGAAAAAACCCAAGAGTATTGGGACCTTTCTTGACAGTATTAAAATAGAAGCGCGCGCGCACGCTCCTAAATTGACAGCCGTGATGAGCGTGCAGTGAGCGGCGCCCCATCCGATCATCCGTGAGTGCATCACCTGCAGCAGGGGAGTGGTTGCAAACGAGCCAGACGAGCATCGGCGGGGAGGGGTCGGGGGAGGGGCATCGCCGCAGCACGATTTGTGGACTCGTGTCGCAAATAACGCAAGCAAGCCACCGCCCCATCCCATGCGAATACTGATTTATTTATAGACGAGCTCGTAATGCTCGTGGTGGGAGGCGACTGTTATTTACAACGTGCAAGCAAGCAGGCAGCATGTTTAAGGCCCAGACTTTTGGCCTCATTAATGCAGGTTAGCCGCCAAAATTCGTTGCGTACGGTAATGTAATTGCACCGCAAGCTGGTTATGTTTTAGTGAGATATAAAAAAAAAACAGCGACAATTTTAAAGGTATACTGTACTTAACTGCGGCGCGTTGCGGACAGATTGTACTCGAAAGAGATTCAGGTTGAGATGATGCAATTGAATCAGGAATTAAGAGCAATGCAGATTGCAGGGATCAGGAATTGTGTCTCCAATGCGGTACAATTCACTTCAAGAACACCAGAATTCATTACTTCTTCTTACCTCGTTAGACTTATTTTGAAAGATGTTTTGGCATCCATGTTCAAATGTAAATTCAATTTCATGTTTGAAAACAATAAAAAAAAAACGACATACTGTAATTGTCCCAATACATAACGGTTGTGAACATTACTTAATTTTCATTGTAAAAGCATTCAATGTCAGTGTCAATAAAAAAAATCGACGTCACATGATCTCGAGCGCCCATAATGCGGTGCAGCAAGCGAGATGTGTTCGTGAGAAAACGGACGCAGTGGTGCATTTATTTCTTTTTCAACAACACCCATGAGCCAGATTTTGCCCTGGAGGGATATTGAAGAGTTTCTGAAAGCTCAACCATGCAGTGTACAGTTCTCAAAAGCATTCAGGCAGGTGAAATATAATAAGTGTGTAATACGAAAATGGACAATTCACCAAATTGTTCACGTAACAGCCGGTGAGGTCATACTATAGTTTAGTGAAAAGTTTTGGTTTCCATGCATCCGCACGGTGCAATATCACGGGGAGAGGTTGGATTATAAACGCTGAAACTGAATTCAGCTTCAGTGTTTAAAGGAATACGAAACACAAGGTGGTTCAATTCATTACATGCGTGTTTAATAATTTTGAATGCATATCCCTGACACGTTTATATATATGCATACTCATTGCATTGTCAAATTTAATGGAGAAAATTATCATAACCAATCTGCATGACCACAGGAGCACGATATAGTTTCATATGTTGGTGATCCATTGCGAAGATGGGCACCTCAAAGAAAGATTTATAATGAAATACGTACATAAAATATAAATACAGTACACTCGACTTAGCTTTTCCACATGGGTGGAGTGGTGGTGCAGTGGTCAACACACTGTTATGAACTTGGTGAGCTAAGTCTATTTCCCAATCATCGGCCCTTGTTTCACCAAGCCACATTCACCAGCGAGGAAAAATATAGTCAAACTTAACCAAAGTAGTGGACGGACAAAGGGTCATTAAGGGAATATAATATCTTTTTTACATATGAAATACAGATGTGGAAATTGAAATGTACACAATGATTTTGCACCAACAAACATAATACATGAAACATTGTGATAATGCACCGAACCCATTTTCATAATCATAATCTTTATTTATCCTGGATTCTTCCAGGATGAAGTCAGAGGCAATAATGATGAAGACATAGGAATAATGTTTCAGTCACCTTAACCGAAAAATAAAAAATACGCAGCGTAACATGCTTTAAAATAGTGTTGATTCATAAACTATAGAAGTGTGACCAAACTTCAACATTTTGCACAGAGTGGGAAGGGTTGGGAACATATGCATTCCGAGTTTGACGAAAAGGTAGGGGGATGTTGAACAAGTAATGAGGGATAGAATGCTGCAGGCCAGACAGGAAGTTGAAACATTGATAGAAGTACAAATGAAGACATTTTATATTCAGCTGAAGACAGAAGAAAAGTTTTGAGTCTGGACTTCAGAAATAGAAGGGTCTCAGGAGTGCAGACGGCCAGAGGAAGGGAATTCCAGACAACTGGGACAACAGCAGAGCCTCCCAATTTTTTTAAAACAGTTCTTGGTTGCTGGAGTGAAGGGAATAATGAATGGGGGCTAAGATGGTCGGGGTGAGGTGGGTGAGGCGAGTTCATGGACGATTTTGAAGACAATGATATTGAAGTTGACAGGACTGGAGGATTCGGAGGGGGCTGGGGTGGTCATGTTTACAGGTTGAAGGTGAGTAATTCCAGGTCATAGAAAAGTTATAATATAGCAGTTGAGTATACGGTAGATGTAATGAAGGCATGAATAACGATCTCAGTAGCAGAGTAGGCAAATACGGTAAATATGCGTACACGTCGAGGATACGAGAGCAGATGGAAAATTATCGACACATGCGGTACACAGGGGGTGAAGTTTTGAAAATTTAAAAAGAATATGATTATGGCGGTGATGTTGCGGTTCATTGGGCAGGGATATTATTAAGCAGAGATGGGAGGTGGACAAAGGGCTTAACACGAGAGGGATGGTCAGACTGAGATGCTGTTGCAGATTTTTAGAAAAATAGCAGGCAAGATATTCACACCATTGATGAACTAATGGACGTTTGTTGGGTTAGGTGGTTGGAGGAAATCTTAACTCCAAGGGTTCCAAACTAAGGGACCTCAACACCTCCTGTCCGCCTTGCATTATTACCTGGTGCATGCAAGTTTCAATTAAACCAATTTTCAGTCGATTAATACTGGTAAATGTGGATAGCAGTATGGCGAGACTTTGACGATTGTATATAAAGCGGTACTCTACTTTGCATAAAACCATATGTGTAACGTGTCCATAATTAATTTATATCCTCCAGGCTTAGTACGTAGAGCTCAAGCACTCTCCACCAACACCACGAGCTAAGGCGGTCAAACATTAATCAGCTCCAAAGCAGCCAGCCACATCCTTCACGACTGAAGCAAAGCCCTTGTTAACCTTTATGTATTTTTTTCAATGCATGCTATTACTATATATTCTATTACCATGCCATTAAATGGCAAACTCTTGAAATATTGTGACTATATTTTATTCTGGCCAAGATATATATGGAAGTCTACACGTATAAAAACATATTGTCCATAATGCATAGTGCATACTGAATACAGTATTGACAGCTGGACTGTATATAGTTATTGCAACGTACTGTGCAATATAATTTCGTAACATTGAGGACAAAGTGCATTGCGAAGTACCGTCTTTATCAATGTCTGAAAATTTTGCATGCCGTTTTTGTTGTTGTTTCTATTGTAGATATACCTTGTTAAGATTTGTCTCCAAGGTCTCTCGCTTCTAGTTAATGCGTGAAAGTACTGCACCCGTGCAGTGGTCGGTAAGAGAGCATGGTTTGTTGTATGTCGTACGCAGTTCATAGCCGCTTGCAGTATTCATTGACGCATCCAATTGGATTGAAGCCAAGTTAAATCAATCGGAGCCTGCTAGTTGCATCATTCAAAATGCAATACAGGACCAAACATTTCCAACCCTATTGTGAATCTACTGCTGGACCAGACCTCGCCACCGTGGTGGCGGGTTACTTAACTATACTTCACCACACTTTACAGCCCTGAGCCAGTGGTGGAAATTATACATTTCTGTGGCGGGGACAGGAATATCCGAATGATAATCAATTTAGTTAGAGTAAACAGCACGCGCTGGCGTTATCGAAAGTGACGCTTGAATTTAATGTTGGCAGCCAATTCAGGTTTCGCTAAGCGTTGCGTGTACATTAAAAAAGAAGACACGTCACTCATTCATTGCATTAGCAATTAATTGTGTACGTTGCATGAGGATATCTGAAAGACGACTGAGAGTTTATATTCTTGGTTCTTTCGGTAAAGTCACGTAGACAGAAAAATAATAAAATAACATTGAAAGAAATTGAAAAAAGCAAAAAACCCGCAATAAAAATAGCAACATAAAATATGTATTTAAAATAAATTGAAAATAATAAAAGCCAAATAACCCACGTTTCGATCGCAACACAAGCGATGTTACAATCGAAACGTCGTGGGTTTTTTGCGTTTATTCTTTTCAATTTATACTTATTTTAAATTTCAATTAAATTTTACTATTTTTATCGTGGGTTTTTTGCTTTTATTTTTTTCAATTTATTATTTTAATTGTAAATTTAAATGTTATTTTATAATTTTTGTTTTCTATCTACGTGACTTTACCAAAAGACCCAAAGAATATGAATTCCTGCAGTCACGAAAGCTTTAAGTCAAGATTCAACACTAAGAGTTTATTTTAAAGTTCACAGTGATAGATTTGAATCTTTCGTGACTGCAGGAATCCATACTCTTTGGTTCTTTCGGTAAAGTCAGGTGACTTTACCGAAATAACCAAAAAGTATTCAGTGATTAGAAAACTTTTTTTTATTCGGACAGATCTCTTCCAGCACAGCCCACATCATTATTGCCTCGTGGCTCGCCTGCCTGGTCTTACATCGCGTCTTATCTGGTCAGATAAGAAAAAAATAGTTTAGTTTTAGTTGTATATATAAGTGATTTGTTTAGTTTTCCTATACTTCGCACTCCTATCATGTTGTTGAGCTCATCGGATTCGTCAATCGTAAAACACATTCCTGCGGAGGGAGCTGGTAGGAACGTTGGGTTGCTCGGTCAATGGCCAGGGTCAACGGCGGCGTGGTGTATTCCGCAAATATGGCCGACTGTGAGGGCGGGCACAAGCCGGCGTGAGTAGGTTAAACGTTGAGTTTTATAAGGGCACCACGGGGTGACCAGCCCCTCCCCACCCAGCCCACCCTCCCCACCCAGCCCCTTTCCACCTAGCCCCACCCTCCCCACCCAGCCCCTTTCCACCTAGCCCCACCCTCCCCATCCAGCCCCTTTCCACCTAGCCCCTTTCCACCTAGCCCCACCCCCCCACCCAGCCCCTCCCCTCTCCACCTAGCCCCACCCCTTCCATTTTTTGATGCACGACGGACGGACACAATAATCCCCTGTGGGCTGGTGGTACCAGGTGGTTCCTACCAGTATAAACAAAATGTATCATTATGACGTTTTAACCGCGGCGCCTTCTGATTCGTCGATCTGTGCCCCCCCCCGCACGCGGCCTGTGATTGGCCAACTTGGGTAACGTTGCCCAGTGGCGACGCAGCGAATACTCATCCGCGTTATGAAATACAACGGTGAGGCGGTTTACGGGCCATCTGGAGAACTCCCCTCTCACAACTTGATGAATGAATGCCTCAACAAGTTCGTCAACAACAACAACATCATCGCCACCGTGACCGTCAAAGGAAAATATAATACTGTGAAAAAGGCGACGTTTCGGGTAGCGATACCTCTTGAATTGCACGTAAATACGCCGGAGACATGGTTGATAAGAGTTGGAGACTGCACTTTTACACTCCATTTTTTTTGTATCCAAATGAATTTTTTTTATTTTTGGGGGGGATTGACGCAAATATTATAATCCGCGCTTCCGTACGTAAATGACCGGAAAACTGATTTTTTTTTCCACTGAACATTCGTACTCTAGAAAAGAAGTGCGCTCTGAGGTCTGCGATCGCCATCTTGGGAAGGGGGTGTGGTGCATTGTGGCCAAGGTTGGCCAGTGCGGTGACATCCCCAACGGTCGACGCGCACCAACCCCTACCCACCCCACCCACCCAACGGCCGCGACAATTGCCCTTACTCAAGATGGTTGCCGTGGATTCTAGTGTCCGTTGAACGATGACGCGGTAGGGTTGGAGGAGGTGTGAGGGGGTGGGCTGTGATCGTTAATAAAGTGGAGCTCGGCAGCCTTCGCCGCTCAGTCCGCGCCCGGGAGAGCGCGGAGCAAGGGAGAGGAGCTGACGTTACCTTCGCCTGTCATCGTCATCAATCAATCATCATCGTCGCGCACCGAGGTCAGTTCCCTCGAACGATCGCAACAACTTTGCTAATTTCACTTTAAGCAACTGTTAGAGCGGTTTTCGTGGCGGTGGTTCGTTTGGGCTCGTAACGCCGCCGTGTGTCTGATCGTCTCCTGTGTGTGCGTCTGTGTTTTAGTCACTGAGGGGCTGGCGTGACGCGAGATGTAGCTGTGAATGTGTTGTTGACGATTTAAAAACGTCTTTTCCTTGAATAACAACGACGACGACTTTATAAACAACAACAACACGAATATGGGATAGAGCTTAGATGCTTTAATGTTGAATGGAAACCACAAAAAAACAAAGTAGCTGTTGGTTTGATTATAATGAAAGTGTTTGGCTGAATTTACCTTGTAACTGTCACGAACATTAACACTTTGTTTTTTAAAACTTTTGCTTGATCTGTATAATGTATACAAGTGACTAGTGCCTCGTCATGCTGCTGTTGGCGATTTGTAGCGTGTTCAGTGTAAGACAGCTGGCTTTGTGCCACTCTGTGGATGTATGGCTCGGCTTGTCAACGACACGGATAACCTCACTTCAGCTTATTTTGTGATTAGTTTTCTTCTACAGACTGTTTTCATAAATTGTTACATTTACCAGGCGTTCTACATGTAATACTTAAACGTTTTCAAAGCATTGATTAACTGCAAATTCTAATCTGTTTCGATATAAGTCTTGACTTAAAGGAATTCATATTCTTTGTTATTTTCTTTGAACCCATCTACGTGACCTTTATCGAAAGACCCAAGAATACGTTTCGATATACATGTCAATGATCATTGTTGATGTCATAATTTGACTAACTTGCGTTATTGTTCGGAGAGTTATTGTAGCTCAATTCTTAAGAGCAGCCACAGCATCGCGAGCCAATGGTTTGGGGGAGGGAGCCCTTCAATCCAGCAGTGGGTTGATCATGGCTGATGACAAAGATGGTTAGAGCAGCAGGCGTTGAGACCCAAAGTGCAAATTCCTTTGCAGGCTTTACTCACCTCCATCATCCTCGTCATCATACTCAGTCTAAGGGGCAATAAAATTGGCACCATATACTATATTGGGCATCAGTCATCGTTTGTCGTGTGGATGATAATAATAACGATGGTACTATTAAACTCGGGTTGCTATAGCGCAATTTGCAAATGAGCTTTGCATAAAGTTTAGTTTTAAGACGTGATTTCAAAAATCGGCTGGTGGACCGAGGAAGGGAATTTCACAATCACAGAGCCTGACTGCAAAAAGCTCTCTCGTTCATAGAACAAAGTCTGGTCTTAGGAAATAATGAGTAGACCAGGATCGGCAGGTGTAAGTTTTCACGGTGGAATATAAAACGTAAGCAGATCGGTGAGATATTTTAGGAGCCAGCTCATTCAAGGCCTTAAACGTGAGAAGAAGAATCTTGAAGTCTATTGTACACTACAGGGGGAAGCCAGTGCAGGGAGGAAACTAATTGGAGTAATAGATCTGGTTTAAAACCCGGGCAGCCCAATTTTTAATATATTCTAGTCTATTTAAATTTTTTTAGATATTCCAGCAAGCAAGGCATTGTAATAATTCAACCTTTATGAAATAAAGGCACACACCAGCCTCTCAGAATCAGGAGGGGACAGCATATGTTTAAGTCGAGCAGCTATGTTGCTTAAGTGGAAAAACGAGATTTTGGTAATCTCATGCATGTGGGCCTCAAAGGAATGAGACCAGGACCTGCCACAAGAATGTGCAATTTCCACGATTGTGAATGACCATTTTTGAAGATTCGCTTCGTGGAGCACGGTAACACATTTACAACACTTTGTTGTTATTGTACTACCCTTGTAATTGCTGAAAATGGAATAAACCGTGAGCAACGCATCTGCGCCACCCACCTCGCTGACCAGCGTGGTTACGGTGCGGTCAAATTAACACCACGACGTTGACGACTCGCTTATCCAGAATTTTTACTACGATTAAACTGTAAGGCTGTACAACAATGTTTATTTCTGTGTAAACCGATGTATGCGAATAAGCTCCACTGAGTTTTAATTCCACATCAGCAAGTACAGCCCCATGGAGACCTATTAGACATTAACAAGCGTGGCCTTATGAAGTCAGTCGTATTGAATATTAAAAGCCCAGCCTTTACTGTCACCGTCACGTGTATGTACATTGAATGAAGACAAATAAGGGCAGGTCACCTCGGCGTGCAATTGGCGCCTGCACATATTAGAGTGCAATCGGATTCAAATAAACCCAGCGTTTCCAAGAGGCAAGTCAATCGCTGTGGGGTATTCATTGCAGTCGTAAATTTGTGCTTCACAGCGCCACCCACAGCCTGGCTTGTTGCCTGGCTCCTATGTGTGGCCTTGTGTGTGCGGGAATTTGATGTGTTTATGGTAAATGTCCGGAGAGTCATTGTTTTCACGTCTGACCACGCGTGTCCCTACCCTCGTGTGTGTTGCTCTCAACATCGCTATGTCAGTGTAGTAATACTCCTCAAATTTGGAGGTGACTTTTGTTCTTGGAGTGGGAGCGGCGGCGCATGTATCCACGCACTACGCTGTGAACGTGTTAAGCACTGAGTTTAAAGTCGTTACCATGGCTAAATAACATCAGTGGCGAGTGATATCTGAATTGGTTCTGAGCCCCCCTTCCACTTTACAAACTGGGAAGTGACCACTGTGGTGAAGTATGGTCATACAACCCCACTCGGAATCTAGAGGGCCCCACCCACCAGTGGATTGACGTAGAACTGAAAATTGTATTTTCCTGGGATGTCTGCACGTCTGTTCTCCGTTCATTGTTTTCCAACAAAGATGTGTAGAGCAAATGTAACGTACTGTGCGTGACTGTATGCAGCCTTTTGGGTGTTCTCCACAGAGCATAGATGTATTGATTAGGTGAAATATAATGTTTCAAGAATACCTTGCATTTGTGGTTTTGGGTGGGATGATTTGTCAATACATTTGTTATGCTTACTTAAAGGTCTATTTAAAATATTTTTAGATATTCAGACAAAGGTTACCCTTTAAATCTTTCACCTAAATTGGCAGATTTTTTAAAAAGATAAAATCGTATTTAAAATGCCTTAGTATAATTACAAATAGACCCCGTCCATCCTAATGCTTTTTACGTGCGTTGACCTTTAAAGAATAAATTATTATTTTGGATCATTTATCACAGATGCTCATCTGTGATATGCCTTTCATAACCTTCAGTTGGTTATTGCATTTTTTTAAGAAAATCCTTTCACCAGGTGGCTTCACATAACACTTGTTACATTATGGCATGTTGCATTTTTGAAGTATAATTCTTCAATCAAATATGTCTAATCGTTTCCATACAGAAACAAGGATGGGGAAGTGCTCATCAATCTTATGACAGGGGCCAGACGTGTTAATTTAATTCCACATTTTTATTGAATTCATATGACCGGGACCAGATCTTTTTTAAGGGCCCAAACACTGTCAACTCCCAGTGCAGTCGTCAATGTCAAACTCTCGCCTGTAAAAGTGGGCATTTGTTTTTTTGATAAATGTATGAGGACTCGTAAACGTGATATCGTATGTGAGTCAGAGCAAATGTGTTGTGGGCTTAGATTGTTAGCCTCGATGGACATGGCCTTGAGGCTCTTGTCGACAAGGGAAGGGATTTCATCGGCACCGCCGCCCTCTGCAACCAACCCCGATGCAGAAAATAACTTTCTACCACACTGCACCAGTGCATGTTTATTGCCCGCTTGCTTAATTGGTTGATTCCCAGGGGTGAATGAGTGGAAATTGGTCCCTACTTAGTGTTTCTGCCAGTTGTATGTCTTCCCACTCATGGTGTCGTCTTGTGCTTTATGGTTTTTTGTGCCATTATATTTTTAAGTCGGCATAATGAGGGTGTGTGCCTGTTTGTGTGTGTGTGTGAGAGGAGTGGTGTAGTAGCTATTGCACTGTGCTACGAATCTGATCTCCTGTGTTCAATTCCCAGCCAAGGCTAATATTAATGAAGAGTGGTAACTACGACTGGGCCTCCTCTAGGTTTACTTGGCTTTTAATAAGTAGGGTGAGGATACATTGGCACTGGGGAAATGAAGGTGGTCATGAGTGATGCTGACCACAGTGAACGAATGATTATGCCGATTAGATGCACTCATGTCTGATATGGCTATTGTTCACAATTGCATCCAATAAAAAAAACCACTCTCCCTTGTGCGCTTTGTCTGACTTGATAGATACTTGCAAACAGGACTTGCTTTAACAGCCTGTGTGGCTCTATGGAGAGTCGTTGTCTTTCCTCGTACATGTCAAAGGGTTGGAATAGTAGGGAGCGCACTGCATTATAAACCTGACAACTTGGGTTCAATTCAAAACCACACTAATTATAATGGCTTTGAACCTGACCAGGGCCTCCCCTAAATTAGCTGCACCTACATCAGAATCTGACATGGTGCTTTTATCATCAGCACTAGAGAGACAGTCATGCGTAGCGCTGGTTCCACCAGACCGTCATATTCTGTGCCCTCCTTTGAGGTGCTTGCGCACGGCACTTATCTCCATATTTAATATGGATGAATGTGCGCTGTTTTGAGAAGACTCATTTCATGTCAGAAGTGCCACTATGTAAAAATTGGCAGTGCAATTTGGTTATTTCGCAAAATGCCTTTGGTGTGAGCTTATGTAAAAAGGATGTTCATAATTGATAATTAGTATTATTACCGAAATACTATTCGGCTAACATTGTTTTCTACCCAACAGTCAATTTCCTTCCCGTCTCATTTAGCCTCAGCTTCACACCACACTTTGGTTGGGCACAGTGCATGAGTCTTATGCCTGTGTGTTTCCACACTTATAAAATCGATTTGCCTGGGAGGGAGGAGGATGTGCTGTGTCTGTGTATATGTGCACGCATGCGTGTACGTTGCTGGCACGTGAGTGTCTTCATCACGTGCTTTACCGTGTGTCAAACTATAAACACCCATCAATCCACTGGTGTTTCAGGCTTTGGAAAACTGAGACGGGACTCACTAATACCTCAGAAAATTACATTTCATTTGTGCCAATTTCATATTGTGGATAATGCATACGAAAAAATGGTGCTGCTTTATTGTTTAAACATGAATTCGCATAGAAGTAAACTTGGGAAATATTGGATATTAAAGGCATGTCGACTTATTGCTCGTTCGTTTCTCAATCCGCTTGTCCTGGTGAGGGTCGCGGCTGATGTTTTCTATTAGGCTTTAGCGTACAGTAAAACAAATTTCATCCCGTGTAAAAAAAAAATGCCACCAACTTAAAGAGCACTCCACTAATGACTAAGGGTGCTTGAGGTTCAATGTCAGGGGCAGCAATTGAGCACTGCATTGCTGAACAAAAACACGGCACAGTACAGGAGCAGCTCTTGGCCTTGTATAACATCGCACGGTTCAGCACCACAATTATTCGCACAGCAAGGTGCAGAGTCAAGACGCCCTGGCGCAAACACCCACTCGAGGCACATGGGTCTGGTTTTGTGTATCTAATATAATCTTCGGCCTTAATCGGTCCATCTCTCGCTGTTCTACAATGTCACAATCACCCAAGTACCTGCACACGAGCCGATTTCATCGCTTCACTTTGTCAGTGGACGACCTTTGAGTCGTGTTATATTCTTTGGTAACACTCTGTCACTTGTTCTTGCCCATTGGCGGTCATCCCTTTTAGCTGCTTGTAGTGCCCTATATTAAAGTGGAGATAAGAGAAGTCCAAATGGCGAATTTAGTTACGAGATTTAAATGACGTTATTCGAGCAGACAACCCCCAGCTCGACATACATCTGTCCTAAACAAATTCAAAACAGGAAGTTCTCATTTACTATGAAGCCTCACTGAGTGTGGTGAAGGTTCTGCATTGGGATGTTTGGCAATTTACATGTATGAGTGTTTGGCCCATGTGGAAGAAACCAGAGTATACCTGGAAAAAACCCATGCATGCTATGGGAAAGAGAAAAAAACACTTTAATCGCGCTCCAGAAAATATATTTGAGAATCCGTTGCAGTCTCCTGACTACCTTGCAGCTCAAGCCTACCGCAGGTGCTATTCTTAGGCACTCTCTCATCCGAATACTAACCAGTGCCCCAATTCAGATACCAATGGTAAACCTGCTTGGCTTCCAAGATATGATTAGATTGAGCACATCACGGGTAATTTGTTTGATTTGGCCATCTCATTTTAAGGATTCTTGGGGCTAGTGCTGATACGTTCAATTAATTCCGGACATTCTATTTGGCTTGCTTTCAAACATCTTGTGAAAGCTGCTAAAGTGTCTTGTGTGATCTCTATAGCTTTGACAAACAACACAGCTGGGTTCTCATTGCTGGGCGATTCATAATGTCAACATGCATCACATGAATTATGTTGGGCTGGTCACTCCTGTAATCCAGCGGATTTTGAGGAGAGGTTGTTTAACCATGAAAAGATAATCACTTGCATGAGACTACTGCTTGTAGGGCTCTAAGGCCTGTAGGACAAGAGCAAATAGGATGCTGACCTGCCTTTGCCCATTTATGTTATGTAATTGTCCAAAACATTTCTAAACAGGATCCTCCTGAAAAAACACAATGATGTCAAGTCTAGGCATTGTTGGCTAAAAGATCCATTGCAACAAAAAGTAACCACTTTTCATTAGCTTTGCCTTACGACGGACCACGAGAGAATGATAAAGCTTTTGGCAATGGCCCTCCTTGCGAGCTAAAATATGGAGTAACGATTGACTGAGTTATTATAGTTGTTACATGAAAACACTGGGCTGTGCAGTTCCCATTGCCGTTTTTCACACCACCATCACCAGGGAAGTCATTTGTTTATTTGTTTAAGTGACTGGTATTATTCTAAATTCATCTTGTGGATTTCTTGTTTTTCAAAAGCTTGCATCGCATTATTCTCCGCCGTGTCACTCACGTCCTACACTGGGGACAAGCTGCGTAATGTCCTCGTATCATAATCACGCATCTATCGCGATGTGGAAGACGGGGGAGTCGCGGCGGTGTAATCACATTGTTATCGCACCTGACCTATACACGCTACGCTTCACGAGCGAATTTGTAGGCACATATATATAACGTCCGCTCGGTAAGCACCATAAGAGTAATTTGTTTTCCAGGAAAGCCTCAATGAGTCTCGGTACTCTCTTTTTCTGGAGAATCCTGAATTTGAGATAGTTGACCAATACTGTTGACGAATGTTTTTCTTGAGAAAATCTGAAAATCCAGAGAAAAACCAATGCATACAAAGGGGTGACATTCAAAACTGCCATCTCCTGGGTTACACTTCGCAGCCCGACCCTGGCGACGCCTTAGCAAGCCCTTTGGTCACCCGTTCAAGTATCAACCAGGCTCAGCCATACTTAGCGAGTGATGTCTGATGATAATGAGCACATTTTTGGGAATTTATCTTTTTTAATGCCTAACTCATAGCGTCGTCATATTAATAATTCGTGCATTCATAATGCTTTTTTTATCATTGGGTTGTGCATGTTGAGCAAAGATGATGGAATCGGGTAGAGCTCATGTTCCTCATTAGTTAAGCCAAGCAAGGCTGAAATTAAGTTTTGCCTGCTACTGTCTGGCTGTTTTTAGTTTGTGTATTTTAAGTTTTGCACAAAAATCTAGAATAAGGCATTTATGCAAAGCCATTGAGTAAAGCTTTAGAAAAAAATGCACGCAGCCATTTGCTATTAAATAAACGTATGAGTTATCCTCACAACCATTGCATTACTGTAGAGCCTTTCATATTTTAGTTGTGATGAATTAATGTGTTAAGCAGCTGAGTTATGGAAGCGAGCTAGAAAAAAGCACTTCATGCTTTTGTCCCAGTAGAATGAAAACATCACAAGATGTACTGTATGGATTATTAATGCTTTGTGATCATATCGTATACAATGTTTGGTATTGTCAATAATACAACTGTGCATTGTGGAAAGCTTAAACCTCAGCGTGGAAGGTGGATCCCTGCTGAATGTTGTGAAAGTTGTGGGAGTCTGAATTATACATGCTAGTGTGGCTTCCAGTTTCATTCCAGTGGTGTTCGTAAAATTTCATTTATGCAGACTTTATTCTCTGCGAGTGGCATTGCCCACGCAGCCAATCTGTTCCACATTGAGGAAACGTTTCCATGAAACTTGTCCATGTGCACGTGTTCTCCACTATAGCGCTCTAGGAAAATTCCCTTCCTGCGTGAGCTAAATGTAGCCAACAATTTTCCCATTGGCAGATGACAAAGTAAGTAAAATAGGTCACGTGTACACCATTGAATCAAGAAATGTCTGAAATATCAGGACAACATTACTTTGAAAAAAGCGATGATTGTATGCTATGAGCAACTATAATAATGGTGGACAAGCTGATTGGCAGCCCTAAACTGCATCTGCACAAACCATGGTAGATGTGTATACGAGATGCATAAATGGAAAATTAAAAACTCTACGGTGTGCGACCGTGGTGACCCAGAACACACCATGGAATGTATAACAACTCAATGCCCTATTCACAAATATGATGGAGGCATCAAAGTGATGGACTCCAGGACTCTTGATGCTATTATCTGGCTCATTTACTTTAGTGTAACATTATAGTTGTTGCTTCACATTGACGTCAGAAGAAGAAGATGATGGTAGTGATTTGTGTCTGATATAGCATCTTATGCGCCGAGGCATCTGGATGAATTCCTGCAGTAACGAAAGCTTTAAGTCAAGATCAAATCTCATCTTTATAATGTTGAAAGGGCACCTGCAATGGCAGCTGTCCCCTTTGGGCAGAAGGTACCTTAGCACCTGGCCTGCAAACATTAGTCTCCTAGTTGGGGGGCATTGATTGGTACGTATAATACCAATTGAGGACTGTTTAAAAAATATTGTTATATATCTGATGTCAACAGCTATTCTTGCTGCAGACAATTGGTCATCTTACATTTGGAAACGGTAAGCAAAAATATAATTATCTGTTAGCATGTTAATCATGATCTTCAACACCATCCTGTGTCTGGCTTGGCCCCTGAAGTCTAAAACAATGCTCACAATTCATACAGGAGTGCCCAATTGTAGCCTCAAATTTACAAGTTGTGGGGTCCTGGTAGCACATCCTGGCATGTCACTCTCATGCGGGACTCCCCATTTCTCTTAACTTTTAGGACCCGATGGGTGGCAGCATCTTCAACTACTGCCAACAATTTCAAACAAACATATATAATTCTAAGAGCAGTGTATATAATTGATTGTTCATTGATCTATTAAAATCGATCATTATGCTCGTGCTATAATTGTTTTTTTGTGAATCAAATATTTACGATTGATGCCAATTCTCTATGGAGTCGTTCTGCACATTTGCGGTGTAAACAAATGCTACGCACTGGATGAGACTGAACAAATGCGATTTAATTATTTAATTGATTTTCCTGGAGAAACGTCTCAATTTGGCTTGAGCGAGTCCCTTTATTTTGCCCCATGCCCTAGCTGCTCCCGTTTAGTCTGAATGAGAATCTGCGGTGTCGCTGTCACTACGATGCTTTCAGAAACCTATACCGCTTCTCCTTGCCTCCTATCCGGGGACACCCATGTGTAAGCAAGATAAATTGCATCTGGTTACAGCTTTCCTTGGTGGAGCTTTCACAAATACTGTACCTGGGTTGACTCTGAAGCCCTTTCGAGCTGGATTTTCCCTAATAGTTGGTGATTACAGCAATGCTGTACGGTAGCTTTCAAAATCTGTTTTTCTGTTTTGGATGGGGGCGACACTTTAATGGCAAATAAGAGGGAACAGATTTGAGTGAGTGTAGTGGAGTGTCTCTTAAGTGCTTTGTTCACAGCATCACACTTGTGCAACTTGTGAAACGAGGAGCACATTCTGTGAGCCTGCTTGCCTTTGGATGCTAAATAAAATATAGGAACGTCCCTTCCCGGTCTAAGTGCTTTCTGACAAATAATAATGATGTTAATAATTCTTTATTCACCTGGGAATGCTTCGCTATGAATTTAAAAACCTCTTTTCACGAGGGGCTTACGTCAGATGTTGGGTCCGTGAATTAAAAATAATGTGGAGGAAAGCAGTCGCCCCGAGAAAACTGCCACTTACGAGGAAATAACTCAATCTCCTATTATATTGGTTATAACAACTACTTGCCATGCTGCCTCCTACACAACCCCAATCGATGTTTAAACGTCCCGTGAGGTAGCATTAAATGCTGTTTACGTCGATTCTCATAGCATCCCTGTTCCGCATACCGTACCGTTATGCCAGCGCCATGCTGTGAGATAGAATCGACCCAGTAGGTATTGCACCGTATTGCCCTAAATGAGGTTGAACCAACATTCAGACACTGCACCGTCATGGCCATTAAGCGCCCTGCCGACCCTTTGCATGCACGCATGCGTAACCGTTCCCCTGTGCAAAATTAAGCAGTCATGCTGCTAATCAATGAACCATCACGAATCTTGAGGCCGACAGGAAAAATGGCGCAGTCAACCGCTTGCACTCCATGACGGTTATGTAACCTATCGTGCTGCTGTTAGACCCATCCCGGCAGATGGTACTAGAGCATGCTGCTCTCTCCTATCTGCCGCCACTCTGCATTTTTGGAGACATCCCTTGAGTCCCTTTTCACCTTCGTCTGTGGCAATGTCTTATCAGTGAGCAGATTCGCATTGTGATACGTTTACACGCATTGCGATGCTTGTGTTTTAAAATCTCCCCCCCCCCTCCCCGATTACTGATCCCAGCCCCTTTTGTATTATCTCTCTCGCTGCCTTAAAACTGTTATGCTGTATGGAACATTAAGTTTACACAGCCTCCGAGACCTAATAATCGGCCCACTCAAGTTAGCGTTTTAAAAATGAAGTGGCTACCGTCTTCGCTAAATGGCTTTTTTGTCAGCGGAAGCACTACGCTTGGCGGTGGTGTGCGGAGGAAAAATCTCGTTCAATTGTGGACAAGATTGGCTATTTGTCTCCATGAGCCATTTATCAACAGATGGTGATATTTATCATGCATTTTAAACTTTCAGACTCGATGGGATTTCAAAATGCTGTGCATTCTAATGTGAATTTTAGGGGGAGTAGGTAAAGGAATCAAATGAGGAACAGGCAGGGAAGCAGGTGGTGGAATTCTACATAGATCAGCAATAGATTGTAAATAAAATCCCGACTCTTTTTTGCAAATACTCTGTAATAAACGCCACAGGCCCTGATTGCAAGCAATTTACATATTGTGTATATGTTATCTGGAAAAAACAGCAGTTATAAATGTTTGGCAGCATGCAGTAGATCTTAATCCAGCAGAACAAAATGTGTCCATTGCATGTTTCTTTACCCTATACTATTCCTTGCAGTGGTTTGTTAATTCAGCTCATTTGTATTTTATGAATCTTACCTGATTACGCAGATGCTTGCAAGCCTGATTAGCACTTTGTGTAAAGTATGGGTAGATTGAAGTATCGTTTCAACGGTTAATAGTGACTCTTCAACTCTTAATTCAAGCATACTATCATGCGCGTAAGAGTGAATACACTTCGGCACGTAAGAGTGAATACACCTCGACGCGTACATGTACGCAACAGATTTACGCTACCAATATGCTACCGTTCACCGCAATGTTGAAAAATGAAAAATAATATTGGAAGCCTGAATCGCGAGAATTCATTGTTCCAGCTCGGGCATCAATGTCACACCCAGACACGTGGCTCGTCGTCGTCACGGTGTGTAGTCTATGCTGGAAGTCCGCAGGGTTCAGATGCCAGTGTGGCGTAACTTGTCTTTGGTTTCCCTGTGTTACAATTTTTGACGTTTTTTTTGCAGAAGTCCTATAAATAAGTTTATATATAGTATGGGGGGGGGGGGGGACAAAACAATTGGTGACTGAATTCATTGCACAAATCTATTTCCACTTAGCTCTTATCAATGAGCATTGATCTGATAACCTATTTCTGAATTAAAAAAAAAATTTCAATTGGGATTGATTACTGTCTTGAGCTTTTTAACTCGAAGGCGAGACAATTGAAGCGTGACAAGGCCTGGTTCTTCGCTCGGCATTAAAACAAAGTAAATTTGTGCAATTCCTGAACAACCAATTTTCTTCCAAAGTATTTTTGAAGAGTGTCAAGCGCCATCAGTAAAACACCCAGGGCTTATAAACGTTGCCCTCTGATCTTTTGAGCGTCTTGTTTTTTTTTCAAGTTAACTGCTCCGAAAACATTTTTGTAATGCGAACGGATGATGAAGAGTGTAGAGCAATTGTTGCTGCACTCGTATAGATTTTTTCCCTCTTCCACTGCTTGACACACGTATGATGTATTATTTTGACGAATTCCAGTTGCACTACACAGCTGTGCATGTGAGGAAGAGACCCAATGCAGCAAGTTCCATTCGCTTTAAATGACCAAAACGTGTGGTGGATAAAAGCCGGCGTGAATCAACTTTGTTTCTGTGCTACATTTGCGCGCCGTGTGTATTCATCAAAAGTCGTCCTCTTCATGTCTGTCTCCGTGCTGAACAGTGTGCACATCATCGTGTCTCACATCTCCATTATGCCTGTCACATGGAGAGAGTCCATAGCAGGTGGCGGAGGTGAGGTGAGCAGGTGGCGGTGTCACTACCTATACACACCATTACATTTTTTTTAATACTAAAAATTATCGGGAAGCAGCGGGCCACGCCAGATGTGTGTGCCTGTTGTGTGGGTAGCTTTTAACTGGACGATTGCTGTAATCCGGTGCTGTCATTAACTCGTGCCACATTGTCATTAATGTTTGAGGTGGAGAATGGGACGTTTGATAATTGTTTTTTTACCCTTCTATCTGGCAACAAAACTGACACCTTTTTTACAAGGAGTCATGTTTGCATAGACCACAATACCTGCAGTCATAATGCAAACAAAAAACATAACTGATAATGTGCACTGTCCTTGAAGTTAATTGGTCCACACCCGAGACCGCTTTCCTTAGAGCCTAGTCTCACATCGGTTGGACCAGATGACGCCAAAAGGCGCCAGATAGAAGGGTAAAAAAAAACAATTATCAGATTTTTTTACTGGCAAATGAGGTTCCAATGGTGTAAGGGGACATTTGTTTAACATTTTGTATAAAGATTGTACTCAGTATTAACCCTCTGATGTTCAGGGGGTCAGGGGTTATAAACTCTGACCCATCCAACCTTGTTCTGTATTTGAGATGATTATATTTGTGATAAGGTATGCTCTTCCCCGCTTCCAAAAATTGCACTCTCCTAAAATATTCGCCATGCAAAGTATATCTGCGTTGACAGCACATTCGTGATATGTGCGTTGTTCCGTACTGCGAGTGCTTTGTGGGGCACCCATCTTGGTATTGAGCATGCTGTTTATTGATCCCAGTGACCCACCCAGGTTCGATTCCTGGTCAGTACACAACTATATGTTTCTAGATTTGAAGTTTTCGTGACTGCAAGGGTCCATACTCTTTGGTTTTTTCGGTAAAGTCACGTAGGTGAAAAAATGAAAATAAATGTTGCTGTGACGGTTCCACCTGAAGACGGAAGCTTGTGTAGCCTCCGAAACGTCGTGATTTAATTTATTTTCCTTTTTTTACCTACGTGACTTTACCGAAAAAACCAAAGAGTATACACAACTGTATGGTATGAGTTATGTGAAACTAGGTTGACTCAACCTAAAATTGGTACCTGAAGCAGTGGGTGTCGGGGGGGTGTTACTGGTCCCACTATTGAAAATGTACCATTCCAGGTTTAATAGGCAATTGCCAACAGGTTTTGCTCCAAAGCTTTGTATGGCTTTATTGTATATTTGTTATATGCTAACAGTAATATAATGATGAGGTGCATCAGCAAAATGTTTGGTTAAGAAGTGGACCTGGAAAAACATATCCACCACTTTTATCCCGTTCGTTATTATTCATTGACATCCTTGAAAAAAAAAAGATTGTCTGCTTTATCCTTTCCCAGTTGGTTAGCATCAGTGCTCACCATAGCGTCATCACAGTATTGCAAATGAGCAACGCACGTTGTGAACGAAGAGTTTTAAAAATGCTTCCATCTCTACTGTACGCGGTCACGCGGCACTGATTGAACGACCTACAGGCTGTAAGTAACCACGGCCGTGCCGTGGGGTCACGGCGCTCTTAATGGCCTTGTCATCAGAAGCGTGGCTTTTTGTTTCAAGGGTTCCATTTATCGCAGCTCGGAGGGGGGGCGGGGTGGGGGCAATCTGTTGTGGGTCCAACCGACCCCAGCCGGCGCTAAAAATTGCAGCAAGGGGGCACCCGGATCGCCGCACGTCAGGAGGTGAAATAAAATGCTGGCAGTGTGGACCGTAAAGTAGACCAACGAGCGAAGCGAAGCTTGGGTGAGCATCGCCCATTGCGTGTTGTGCAGCCATAAAATTTGGGCGCGTGGGTGTTGGTGTGCATCACGCTACCATGGAAACTGTAGTTCAAGGGGTTAACGAAAGGTGATTTAGCGATTTTTTTTTTTACGGTAAATATGGTTCTACGAAAAAACATACTTTTAAACTTGTGCCAAGTTTAGCAACGTTTGGCCACGTACGGTGCGAAAGAAGTTCAACATACAAATGCAAATTGTGATGTTAAAATGTCACAATCATGTTACCCATTTTATGTTCTGTAACTCCCCAGCATTGTGTAAAATTGCCAAAAAATATCGTGAGTTCGTGGAAAAATTCCCGCAAGTCAAACGTTATTTTATTAAGAAGCTGCATTTCTGGTTCCTTATTTTGAACCAGTGGGGAACGGTGCCTGAGCGGTTAGTGCACTGCGCTATGAAACCGATGACCTGATTTAGATTCCTTTCCATAAGAGTATGTGGAGGTGAAGACCTCCATCAGTGGATTGATAAAAAGCTGTGATCTATTAATGATGAGTATCTTAAATATATTTTGTCGGCTAGTTTGACAGGTCTTCTAACAAGGCAGCTTGCATGGCAGATTTAATGACAATTGGCTAGGTGCCAATGCCAATCAGACCATGCACATGATTGTACATGACAACTGCGTAGAGTCTGAGTGTTCTCACTTCATGTTGTGTGGGTTTTTTGCCCCCAGAGTCTCCATCTTTTTCATGCCCTACATACATAAATTAGAAAAATAGTTCAAGAATGTAATGGTCAAACATTACCAAGAAGGGTCCTCCTGAAAATGAACTGAGGGTTCAGCAAGGCTATAATGAGTCAATATTTTGAATGTTAACTATTTCATTGTTCTCTCTCTCACATTCGGCAGATGTCTTTGCCTATCCTATTCCTTCATTTGGCTGCTGGGTCCATATGAGCATTACTCAGTGGGTGCCATCCTTGAAACTACCGAGGTAAATCGAGGGAAAGAAAAGGCACATTATACATTGTTAATACTATAAATTGGGGGGGGGGGGGGGGGTAAGGGCTGGCGTTGCTATGGCTCGGATATCACTTGATGTTAGTGTTGCTAGGGTTAAATAAATGTGGCATTTCTTTGAGGTCATCCATAATAGATGGGGCCCAGCCAGATGTGTGGTGCGTTTTGTACCCAGCATGTGCCCATATGCAGCTTTCAGCCAATTAATGTATTGCACTGCCCGTTTCGTTCCTAACAGCGCCGTGTGTTGTGTTATGTTCAATATTGTTTTTTTTATCTTCTATTGAATGATGATTGAATGTCATCAGCAATAATCTGCCCACTGCTGGATGAATGCCTCCAAAAGCTGTTGCATTCTCATGGTTCCGTGAAACAGCAGTCCACCGATGTCCTGCACACGAGCTCATGTTCACTGCTCCATCTCCACAGTGGACATGTTATCAAGCGCGTTCTCTCCTTTGGCCAAGCTTCAGATTTTGATTTAAAGCTTTCGTGACTGCAGGGATTCATCTTCTTGGTTCTTTCGGTAAAGTCACGTAGAAGGGAAATAATAAAATAATAATAAAACATAATAAAATACAATTCTCACGACGTTTCGGCCACAACGCAAGCAGCCGTCCTCAGGTGAAGAAACAGGGCTGTCGGAAAGACGCTGTCTTCTTCACCTGAGGACGGCTGCTTGCGTTGTGGCTGAAACGTCGTGATAATTATATTTAATTATGTTTTATTTTTATTATTTTATTATTTCCCTTCTACGTGACTTTACCCAAAGAACCAAGAAGATCAAGCTTCAGATGTCACTTGCCACTGATGTTGTTTGTAGCAAGAATAACACTGGTCAACAAAAGAAAAAACTTTTTTTCTGGCCTGGACTTTTGCAGCTGTTTTAGACTAATTTCAGGGTGCTGATTCCAAATCTAATCTCAGATTTGCTCGATCACATCTCATTTTTATACTATCGGCATACCCCATTTTCATTGATTTTACCCGAAATTAACTCTGTCACTTATGATTGCAAGTTGTTGCGAGTCACCGACTGCTTTAGTGTTAAAATATGGTGCTGTATTTTTAGGATAGTGTGTTTATAATATCATTTTATGTAGATATCCACATTTATCTTATATTTTTCTTCTGCAGTTTTTATTGAAAATGCAATATTTTATATCTCAAAAACCTAATGTGATAGACAAAAACTGATGCCAGATTTGGAATCAGCACCCCAAAATTACATTACAACCGTTGGAATACCTTATGCCATAAAAAGTGTGTTGACCAGTGTTATACAATATACAAGTGTGCAAATCACTACACCGCCACACACACAGGCATACCTCCTACACTGCTGCACAGATATGCACTGTACTGCCATACACACACACTCTTGCATCTTAAGCCACAGACTAGTATCACTACAATGTCATCTCCGTTGAGGGGACATTGTTTAACCTGAAAATTGGATAGGCCGGGAAGTCTGTGTGCTAAGCAAAGTGACACCAGAAGCCATACATCACCGTAATAACACTCTGGCCCTGGCGAGACTTGCTTGTGTGGTGGAGATTGGCTTGGGTAATCTTCATAACGGCATTGTTTTTCAGTGGAATTCTAGATAATATAGAAGCCGCGATGGAAAATTGTTCATCGGCAATTTGTTTTACCGTGCATATGGGGAGAAACAAAATACGGTGTGTGTAATGTGTGTGTGTGCTTGCACGTGTAAGTTTATATTTCTAAAATTTACAGTCGGTATGCTTAGGAAATAAGTCCTCCAGGATATGACCCTCTCCTGCCCTGAATTACAGCGGCGAGGTGGCAGAGATTGCGGCTCTGCTTTTGAGTTAATCTTTACCATCGATTTCCGCTGCAGGCTCCTCTGTGCCTCCGTGCCAGTGTGCAGAATGCGGGATAAGCATCTGATGCAGTCGTACGCTGTGGTCAAAACGTTAGCGTAGCGGTAGCCTGCTCATACCCATACACACCCGCGCACAGTACATGCACAGGTCATGTGGCCACGTGACCTTTTGGTTCATGAATGTTTTTTCCACCCATGCAGTTTTTCAAGTTTAATAGTTGAAGCCTCACTGATGCCCCATAAAGGTTTTAGGGCATTATGACTTAATGGAAAATAGGGCCTTAAGGTGACACTGCAATTGGCCAAAGTGTTAGGTTCCTTCCTTGTCTTGTTCAGTTAAGGAAGCCTTTCTGCTGAGTAAGACAGCTTTTCTCTCTCACTCGCTGCATCTTAATTGTTTGCATTAAATGTAAATGTTTGAAGTGTGGGGAGTTGTGACACAGCCCCACCGGGTTTGCGATTTTCACGTATGTGCGACCCACCAACCGGTGTCTCCAAAACGCTGTGTTACTACCACACCACCGTTGGTGATAACGGCCTCTTGAACCTCAAAATGCGTATCATCAGCAGTTCGCTCGCTGGCATCAGGAATGTGCACATGTTGTGATGATGTGCACACGGCAGTGCTTTACAGCGTGGCTATTAAGGCATTTCCGGGGGAGGTAAAGTCTGCTATGAGATTTTGGCTGTGTGGTCATGAAAACGGAGGCATTGTTGCACTCGTGACGGTAATGCTTACTGGGCAAACCTTAGCTCTTGCTCAAAGCATACTTGTGCTTACATTGCACACACTTTATCTCCCCTGCTCAGAATTGTCAGCAATATTGCAATTCCGTGTGTAGAATTGAGCTCGTCCTTCTGTGCACTGCACTTTAAAATCCAATGAAATGTTGTTAAGTTTTAGTCGGTGTCAGTGTTACAGTAAATCTGTAGTTGATGTTTCCCTGAGTTTTGTAGCTAAACAAAGGTAATTTGTAATGTTAAGTCATTGTCATAATCCGCATTGGTCTCCTTGTCTACGCGTTTTCTGGGCGAGTTGCCAGACATCTCATCTCGCTTTCCTATCTCCCCATCTTTTCTCTGCCTATGTCACTGTCCAGTCCTCTCCTGCCAACATTTTTGCAGCTCTTGTTTGTCCCCTGCCTGTTGGTGTTCTTCCTCCCATCCCCCAATTCAATTGGCCACCTTGGGTCCTGCCTCTTTCATGGTGGCGAAATGAAAAACGACCTCGCCTGGTATGGAGGAGGTCGTGGATTCGATTCAGATCATGGACGCCTGCTGTATATTTGGAGTTTGCATGTTCTCCCCCTGGTCATGTGGATTTCCCTCCAGTTTTTTCCCTCCACATACATTTAGAAACCATGCGTTTAATGTATTTGGCTGCTATACATTTTCAGATGATAAGCAACTTCGTTGAGCTATCATTTTGGCCATGTTGCTTCTGAAAAATAGTGTTCTAGCTTAGTAGACCATACCTGGAAAAGAATAGTTTAGTTCATCGTTTTTATCTCTGAGTAGTTCTTCCAAGTCCATGTTTTTTTTCATTATTCACCCTGTTTTGTGTAAATGTTGTCCCTTCCAAGAAATGCTTAATGCAGATATGAAAAAATGTCCATGTACATGGTACAGACCTTTGTCAGGCCACTGATGGATTAGGGCCTCCCCACACCATGCACGCTGTGGGAGTTATTTGACCATGCTTGGTAATGTTGGTGGTCAGTGAGGGTTGATAAATGGTTGGGCCCAGAACTGTTTCGTATATTTCTAAGTATTGATTTCAGCCATTCCTGGCAGGAAAACTCGAGTTTCTGAGTAGTTAGCATCCTACACACTGTGCGCGCTCATGCCGATACTTATGGCCATACATGTGTAGGGGTTATTACGGGAGAAACGGCGGACGAGAAACACAGGGGTGTCTGCACTCACACACACGGGTGGTCACACCGACGTCCGCATCCGTTATCCCCCACGCCCCCGGCCCTCTGAGGGGATCCCTATAAAAGGCGGGGAGCCAGAGAGCTCGAGGCCAGTTCGACACGAAGCTGACCAGTGAAGATCGAAGACTCGGAGATTAGGCCCTGTGACTCCCCTGTCTCGCTGCCCTTGTCAGGGCCGAGCTGGGTAAGCCAGCGGCGCGGACCAAGAACTCCCGGACCTCTGCCCTTGTCAGGGCGAGGCCGGCTTAGCTGGTGCCGAGATCTGTGCTTGCCAGGGCCAGATCAGTCAGCCTCCCGTAGCCCACTAGAGGAGGACTGGGGAACAGGACAGAGGGCTTAGTACTAGGGTGGGTTTCCCATAGTACGGGTGAAGGGGCCGATACCCCTTCAACGATTGTGCCTGTCACTGAGTTAATAAACAGAGTGTGCCTCAACTCCGACTTCGTCTCCTCGAACTTACTACACATGTAACCACTCATTAACTACAGTGTCAACAGCTTGATATCCCTATGGAGAGACTCGTCCCCACCAAGGATTGCGGAATTTTCAACCCCAATGTGGATGAGCATCGAAACAAAAACGCTTATTTGAGCAGGGGCAAAATGTACACTCTTGACAGTTTGAGCTGTCGTGTATAAATACGAGGTAAAGTGATAGGTTAAGGCAATATCACATATCCATTCCATTTTAAATAGCAGCTGGGTTTTGCCTGCCGAAGGCAATGCTAAACAATGTACAAAACTGTACTCGTTCCTCACGTGATGCTTTACGGCATTGTCACAAACCTGCCAAGCTCGTTGTTTGCATTTATTTAGAGAAGTGGTGTCACCGTTGAGTAAGACACGAGGTTTGTAATGTGTTAACTGGTAAACCGATAGTGATTTTCAGAGTCGATCACTGGTTTCAAAATTAATTGGCCGGTAATTGTTTCCAGTGGAATGTTCGTTATGAATGCACTGAGTGCGCATGCACGAACGTACAAATTTACCTGGCGCATGCAATTTTCACTCAACAGGTAAAGGTGCAGCGCTGTAATTGCTTGCTCAGGCCACTGTTGACAGAAGGACCTGCACTCGAGGGAGCTCTAGAGTATATTTTATCCACTCTTCCTTGTTGAACACATGTGCTGGAGACTTGAACAAACCCATGCTTGACCCTATCACATGCGAGCTCCCGATCAAATTACTTTTAAATTGTTTGGTGGACGGATGCGATGTGGGAGGTGGTGGCGATTTTAAGAAACTTTCCCAATTATTTTCCACTGCCGCACCGGGAGATATAATCAGACCGGCAACTTTTTTCTGCATTGTAGTTCATTGTGCTCACCATCGCACCACTGCAGCTCCTATCATCCCTGCGTTGAAAAGGTGAACATGTTTTGTTTATTCAATATTCATTCAATGTGTGTGGCAAACCGATAATAGTTTTTTTTTACCGATTTTGCATGTGTTTACCGGTCATGTAAAAAAATAGATTTTAACAATCTTAATAGATGGGAGGGTCCCACTCGTTACAGATGCGAACCCAGCCGCTGCTGCTTATTGGCTGTATTTTGGCGATGCTTGAGAAAGAGGGCACAGGGCAACTCAGTGGGAATTGACATTTGCAAATATCCCATTAGATTGGATTGAGTGGCTTTAATTGCCCCACACGTGCATACATTTTTCGCCAATGTGCTCTGGTCGGTGTGAGTTTCAGCACAGTATCATAGCCACTGGAACAGTAAGCAGAGCCCTGCTTAAAAATTGACCGACTCGCAAATCTTCCTCCAAGCTCGGAAAGAATTTGCTATAAAGGTATTTCCAGAATTAATGCAGAGTCTGTGGTTAATGCATTACTGTGATTAAAATTACAGCTGCGTGGTAGTAATAACAGGTCGTCTCTAATTTATGGGGGGACTGCTTATCATGGAAAGAAATATTCACTTTGCATAAGGAGTGCACTTAATACAATTTTACTGCTGCTGGCTTAATGTATGTTATTAAACAGGACTTTTTATATCCCAGTGTGTTTAAATGCATACAAAGTTACACTGATAAATCGGTGCTTCCATATTAGTGTAAAAAGGCGTAATGATTTTAACAACTCTTCAAACTCGCACAGGTCACATCCCGCATTGATGTTCATTGTTGTTTGTTGCGTGGGCTCACGTGTATTTGTTACTTGTAAAAAAAAACATTTTATTGGTTCGTTTGGTAAAGTCACGTAGAAGGGAAATAATAAAAGAATAAAATAATCTTTAATTTTTATTATTTTATTTTGTCCCTTCTACGTGACTTTTTATTTTTATTTTTATTATTTTATTAGTTCCCTTCTACGTGACTTTACCGAAAGAACCAAGAAGATGAATCCCTGCAGTCGCGAAAGCTTTAAATCGAAAAAAAAACATTCTTTACGTACCAATCCCCCGTAGGGTATTGGAATTAAAAACTTAATTCTGTACGTTGCCTCTTTCGTGCTATTGTTGTGTTATGCTTTTGGCTTGCATGGGACAAGTCCGTTATCCCCGCTTGATGATGTGTGTGCACGTGTATATAATGATACAGTATTTATTGTGCGAGCGGCAGTGTAGTGGTTAGCGCGCTGCGCTACGAACCCGGGGACCCGAGCTCGATTCCTGCTCATGGCCAACACTGGTGACGATTATCTGAACCTGTCCTGGGCCTCCCCTAGGTCGACTCGGCTTCAAAAGAGTACCTGGTGCGGTGTGTAAACCTTGCCACTGGGGAGACAAAGGCGGCTGAGCGTGGTGCTGGCCATCCACCCACTCCCGCTTGTGTGCTGTGCCTGCCTTCATAGGTTCTCGCTAACAGCACTTTCTCCTACAGTCTGTGAAGGCTATACGGGGGTCTTGGTCTTTGTGTGTGTGTGTGGGCGGTGAAGATGCTGGAGGAGAATTGAATGAGTGATGGGCAAAGATGTGTCCTTGATGTACAGTACAGCAATACGTCTGGCGCATTGATTGCAGGTTTTACGCGTTCCAAAAAAGACATTTCCCGTCAAAGAAGACGTATCGAAATTTGTTTCACCTTGAACACTTAAATAAACTCGCATTTATTAAATTATGTGTTGGGGGGGGGTACAGTAATGTGCACGCTGCGAAAATGAACCTCTAGACGTTGTCCATTGCTGGCAACGGCTCGCGTCCGTGGCGAGTGATGTCTCAACCTGTGCTGGACCCCACACACTTTAACCCATTCAGACCAGCGCTGCGGTGAAGTATAGTCAAAAAAACTTGCGACTAAAATAAAGTCCTTATTATTTTCATATATGAAATGTTTGGCTATGTATGTATGTTGCACTTCTTCTTTCGCACGTACTTAGCCAATCGTGCTAATCGGAGGTATGCTGGAGCATTTAGATTGCGATTTGTTTGATTTTTTTAATCAGGTAAAAATGGAAGCGTTGGGAAATTTAGCTGTGCGTGTTTTTTATGAGACGGAAATAATTTCAACAATAGTTTTTTTTCTTGGCTCCCTTCAATAAAATTCCGTAAAACGATGCGAAGAAGGAAGACGCTTGCCAATTGCCGTTACGCACACCGCAGAGGCTGCGAAATATCAGCAAAAGCCCACGGCTTGGCTGAAAGTGTAAATAAAATGTAGTTTAGAGCCACTTTTGACCGCATGAATTCCTGTTATTGCAGACTTTCAAAGTGGCTATTGTTATTAACATGGACATTTGATTAACAGAATACAACCAAAATACCCCCCCCGCCCCTTTCTCTTGGCGGTCACGGGTGAAACCATCTGCCAAAACGGGACATGTGATTGGCGCTTTTTTCTGGCCATTAGTTTGAATCAATGCACCGACTACAAGTTGGGTATTCATATCACTTACATGTCAGAATTAATGTTAAGTGCACACTGCATATTGATTCGTGCACTTTAAATATTTATACAACCATAAATCCATGGCACTTACAGAACATTTTTTTTTTAAATATCCTAGTCCAGTTTACGTTTGATAACAGCACAAGGATACACAGTGGCGCACAGCTCACCCTCGATGTGAAATGTTTAGTGTTGCGGTTTGCTTTGTAATAGCTAAACCTCCGAGATGATATAGCATTTGTGTGACCAAAATGGCCCCATAATGCAAAGTCACATACTCATCTGTAAGACATTAAAAGATATATGTTTAGCCTTTGCATTTGCACAACAAAGATGAGTTAAATGTTAAATAAAAAATATGTTGCTCATTGACGACAAAAATCGATCATGACGACGTTCTATGGCTTTAACCCATCAAGGTTATGAGTAGCATTGATGAAAATTATAACCACGTGTGAAATCATTCATTATTCAACTACCAAGAACCCCATTTAGACTAAAATTTTAATCAATAGCGACCGGGGGTTGCATAAGCAGGGTTATTAAGAGTGCAAGTTAAATTCATCTCTTGTTTTAAATCCGGTAAGCGCATAAAAACAATCAGCTAATCGCTTGCAAAAAAGTATTGACAAAGCATAACACGAGTACTAATCAAATGAGGTAGATGCAACGATTGGAAGCATTCAGATTTTCTAAGCAAAGTATCCAGTTCAGGGGGAGGTGGAGGAGACGTTTTGGTCTCTCGCCAAGTCGCACTCGGTTCATTTTTTAATTTAGATGCCACAATGGTCAGGGTTCGAACAAATGGCTCTGCGTATCGTGCCAGGCAATTCCTGCAGGAATCGTATTCCAAGTGGATGATTTCACCAGGAATCGCGTAGTCTTAAGATCGTTTGGTGTTTCGGACGTTAAAATCTTGCATTCACTTCAGTGGCATACTAACATGGGTAGCATCCCATCTAGTGGCGATCCTGGGAATCGCCACTAGAACTTTGTTGATTTGAATTAAATGGGAAATTACGTGGATGGTTTTCTTGGTGATGAAAATAGGGTGAATTCTGCATCATCATTGAAATGAATGGCATACTTTTTACAGTCAAAAAAAATTATCCAATAGAATCCTATTAATTTGAATGGAAAGTCTGACATCCATCAGTCTTACTTTAACCCCCATTGATTAGTATGGCACTTCCCTGATATACATTCACTGAAAGTTGCTTCTGGCTAAAAACAAACTTCAAGAGGGGGTGGCCAAGTAATGTTATTCGTGTGTCAAAGCTGCTCAAGAAAGTAAGCTGAAGTGATTCCATCCTGTTGTACATGCATAAGCAGTATTCCACAGTGTTACAGCAATGACATGTATAGGTTAATGACTTCAACATTTAAGCATATTTAATCAAGTCCTTTTTACAATGAAAATGAAGAGCTTACAAGTGATGTCATAACATCTACCCCTCTTACTTAAGGAACAAAACAGGAGGATTTCTCCACAAATCTGGCTGTCGCCTGATGAAGCAAAATTTTGTGGCTTTGCTCCCCAACACACCGGTGTGCTGTACTTGTAAAAACACTGGGCATGTTCTGTTTACGTGACAAACCTTGCTAATTGGCTGTGTAGGGTGGTGGCGGGTTTAACGACACATTTATATTATCACTCGATCTAACCCAAAAAAAACCTGTCTTATGGAAGGTTAATTTTGTTTGTGATGTCAGGAATCTCATGCAACAAAAAAATAGTTTACTAACCTCAACCAAGTGGCACTGTCCAGTGTGGTGAAAAAAAATTAGAAGTGGGCTTCGATAGAGAAGTCAACGGAGGAGGGTCATCCTTATGGACAAGACTCGGGACAGAATGGCCACCAAATGAAGAACACACCGCAGAGGATGACCACCAGTGGCATCGAAGGACAGTGAGGCATCCGCGGTCACATTTACGATCAAGTCTGCTTCCCGTACCAATGATCCAAGCTTGTGTCTTTCCCGACGATGCTCGTCTCTTCGAAAATGTGCCTGCTTTGAGAGGGCTCTCGCTGACGGTGTTGCCCTCGCTTACACGTGTGCCGCAGGGGCCTTTATCAGGCATGGATAGCGGGGTTGGGGCCGGCGCCAGCACGGGCGAGGAAGCCGCTTTCGACAAGAAGGCGCCCGAGATGGCAGACGGCGCAGCGCCCAGCCCGGCACACTCCAACGCCACCGGAAACGGCAAGGAGGAGAAGGTGGGTGTTTCACGCTGTCTTGCACCTTTTTTTAAAGAACGTCTTAAATATTGCCGTTTGTTGCCCACCACTTGGCATTTTGAGGCTTTGCTCAGAAAGAAGTTCAAACAACAAAGCGCTCTTTTTGTGTGTGTGTTGGCGCACCAAGGCTGTATCCCGAGCTATCTGTCTGACATGCGTTTTAAGCTTCATTAATGATTAAACCTACTTTGAAAGGGCTTCCAGGACAAACCGTGTTACCATTAGTGATAGTGACATATCTTACAGTGACATATAAACCATTACGCAAGACGTGCAACAGTGGCTTCACTAGAGCATGCCTTAAATGCACTTTCAACTATTTTTCTTATTAATGAAGCTTCAAGCTCATGTCAAGACAACCCAGGACGTAGCGAGTATAGGCACCGCTAGGTACAAGCTGTTTTTTTGGGGCTGTATCTTACGTTAAATAATGTAATGTACCTAATAAGGTAAGACAAACGTCGGTGTCTCCATTCTTGCAATCGCAGCATGGTCATCATTTCTCTTGGTTGCCCCAAGTTAATAGCGGACACTCCACAAATTTACGTGGAGGACCGAGTCTACTTCTACTTTCGTATGGCAGTTTTGGGGATTGCAACAGATTACAAATTGACGTCGAGATTTGATATCCATTCGACTGCTTCAGGAGTAGCCGCGGGGATTTGTTTCAGATCGCCGTTGAATGATCTGTTTGGGAGAGTTGTTGACGATATGTCGCACGGTCTGAGATGTCCCACCACAGTCCCACATCTTCCATGGAGTGTCCGGATCCGATTTAAAGGAGGGACCAGATCTTCCTCTGATAGATCAGATTCTGGTTGGAGGATTGTGGGGTCGCTGACTGAATTTCTGCAGCAGGTCGGTTTTCTGCAGCAGGGCTTAGTCTCTCCATCTGACAACTTTCCTTGACTTCCCACAGAGTGGTGCTCACTGAGGGATGATGGGCTAAGTGAGCCACATGGAGTTTTAACTTGACCTTTTCAGGCTGTCATTGGCAGTCTTAATCATTGCACTTCATCGATTATGTAAAGATGTCCAATTAAAGCTTCCTGTGAGCATAAATATTATGTAACGGTAAGACAAGTTGGCAGAGGTCGTCTGTGACAGAGCTGTCGATTGCTCCAGAGTGCCCAAGAGATGCCATTCACAGTGCAGCTGTCTTTAAAACAACACTTGGTACACCTATTTTTGGGTCTTAATGTCACTGGGAACCCACTGAGCTCCATGCTTGTAAATACAAGAGCATGTTATTGGAATGGTCCACTAATTTCTAAGATAATTTGAGAGATTTGAACCTTATTTGAAAATAATGTTTTTGTTTTCAGTCTCTTTAGCAAGGATAATGGACACGGGTAATGGCACTATGGTTATTATACTGTCATGTTTCCAATGAGAAATATCGAAAAGCCCTCTCGTATTTTACCGTATGTACATGACATTTAACGCGAAACAAAACCTGCCAGCTTCAAACATTACTGCAGCATTACAGCGTCTACATGTTTTGGGCAGTGGGACCCATTCAAAGCAGGGCCGTTAATCAGATTTAGCCATCCGTATTTTTTTTTTGCTCCAAGGCATTTTTTATCATTTTAATGATGATGATTCAGTTTTTTTTCACGTGCTTTTTCAACATTGATAAACACAGTTCTTAAATTTTAAGTCAACGCAGCAAATGGCTTGTATTTTCCGCCTTTGCCACTCTGCAGAGTGTTTGTCACGTTGGCGAGGCGTTCGAATTAATCCTTGCTTGGCTTCACATATTTAACGGTGTTCTGTCATCGGCACAGTGTTTCGCCGAGGGACGACGCGAGCTTGGAAATCTGCCCTCTACAAGGTTTTCAAGGCGGCTGCTGCACTAAGCACTCTTGCATCATAGCTCTTGCATCATAGGCACACACTGTTAGTGTCGTGGATTTATGCACCTGCGGGAGTTTTTGGTAGTTTTTTGGTGCGACCTGCGGGGACGCATGCCTGGAAAGCGCCGTGGAGGTGGCGTATGTTTGGAGGCGATTTGTCGTGTGGCCGTGCTCTCCTTTTAGAGCCCCCCTTGGCTTCTGTTTTGCATTGTTGTTGCGAAGAGCCAAATCGCTCGCATTCTTCTCTGTGTAAGCCTCACCCGAAGAAGGCAGGCTGCATGGCGCACAATGCTATTTCTGTTTGCAGCGACATAGTTGTGTGTTGACTGCAGGCATGGGAGCTTTTGTTTTTATGAGAATGCTTTTTCTCGTACAAATCTAAAGGCATTTCTGCAGTCACACGCAGATTAATATTTGAAGCGTGAAAGAATCGTCGAGTGAAGCGGTTCTTTTGTATTGAAGTTTATTTTTTTATTTGTGGGGCTCAACATCGTTTTTTGTCGTTGCCAAAAAAACATTACAGCTGGCTGGTTAAAGGCAAAGCTTAATTGTAACAATTCCTCATTTTGACCAAACCAGGTTTGCTGATGTTCTAAAAAAGAAATCGATTGTTCGCTCCAATTCCCATGTAATGTTGATTCATTATTGAAAACCTTGCAGCCACATGATATTTCACGTGCACTTAATAATCAATTTTACAAATCATGAAAGACGTCAATTGTTTCATCCATAGGTATCGAGACGATAATTATAATCACTTTAATTACAATAAATGTTGGGTAACTTTAAAAGAGCCAGACTGAAGCATCTGCAAGATTACAGTATTATGTTTCACCATTAATGGTTGCAATTGATTTATTTTACTTTCCATTCCCACTCTAATACATGCTTAGTTTTGTTTACAAATCATTGGAAATCAAAGCACGGTGTATTCTGCAACTGTTGGCGATGGTTGTGTGAGAGAGCGCTTAGAAGCCCGCTCATTGTTGGCTCTATGCAGGTGCTGGACGGGGAGAGGCTGTCAAAGGGAGACCAGGGATCGGCCAAGAGCACCCCGAGCAAGGGCGGCAAGTCCCCGGCACGCGGCTCGCGCAAGCAGCGCACGGTGCCCTGCTCTGTCAGCCTGCTTGACGGATCCGTGTTCCCATGCGACGTCGATGTAAGGATTTGCGACGGCGGTGTCGTCCCCTGGCCCTCCGCGTGGCTCAGCGCTGTAAATGTCAATAGTGGGTCAGCTGTTGGGTCGTAAGCGGCGTCTGGCTGCTCGAGTCGTTTTTGGGTTTTGCCGCGTAGGAGTTTAATGGCACCATTCTTGTCGTTAACCCTCCAACAGACGACAAGATCGTCATGTTTGTTTGTTGTCCTTTCCCCGCACGGTTAGCTACGTAGTTTGCTAAATAAGTTGTACATACATCTACATGTTGACAAAGATTATTATTTGTGTATGCCAATGTGTTGATCAAGTTTTGACCAATAAAGCACCTCGCCAAACTGTTCATAACTGACTTCAACATCGGCTTGCGACATTTCGCTCAAATTGCTATGAGCGTTATAAGGTAGAGTTCTTGAAAATTAATTTTTGCTTGACATGTCTTTTTAGTTAGTAGCTGGAGCTCATTGTTCTTTCCTGGCTTGGAGTCGGTGGTGAACATTTTACGGCATACATTGTGTCCTCAATACCAGGGTAAATTCAGGGGTGGGGCGTACCCCTGTATATTCCATTATAAAAGAAACCTATCGTTTCCTTGATCTTTTGGAATATTCTTTTTTTAATTAATGTCTTTAAAATTCGCAGTCTCCCTGAAAAAAAACAAAACAGGGCGGTGATCATCTCTAATGATGGCTCTGAGCCATTGGTGAAAGTTCCCCACCGCAGTTGATTGATGATCATTGTAATTATTCATGTTGGTACCACTGTATTTATCTGGTCGTGCATGTTCCTCCGTGCCATAGCTTATAGCTGGTGATTTTTCAATGTAATGAGTTCTAATATGTCAAATGTAATCTGGTCTGTAAGGCAATATGATAGTACTTTTCGATTTTCCTGTGGGTGGTGTTTGTTTTTTTAGCTTCAGCCGGTGTGCGTTCTGTTTCGCTGCCTTATTTTTGTGGAAAAAAAAAAGCAGTGGGGAAAGATAGATATAAAGTAGAGTATAGATTCGAAGGTTCGTGTTCTGATAACCATTGCATCAGCATTTCAAGTGGAACCACAAAATATATACAAGTTTGTAACCATAAACATGTCCATTTTTGCACATTATTAATAAACAAATAAAACTGGAATTTGCAGTCTGTAGCATGTTTGGCCACTTTGCTGACCACGCATGTCTTTAATGGTTTCATACATTTGTTTTTCAAGTTGCGTGGTGACGCACTTCTATGAATGAGATTAACCGAGTTTGTTTACCGACATGGCTAACGTTTGAGGTGAATTATATCTGCATCGGTCCTGACTCCGCAATGACAAGCCTGGTGAAGTATCGTCAAAACGGCAACAGTGACCAACATGGCATTGAGGAGGGGGGGGGGAGGCCTTACATTTAGCAGTGGACAGACGAAGAGCTGTAAATTGTAATTACAATTTGTAAGAATGAAGCTCAAAATAATCTTTATGCACACCACTATCTCGCAATTCAGAAATGCGTCGCCCGTAGTTTGAGGTGGACATTCGTAATATGATTTTGTGTCTTATCCTGCTGGTTAATATTTTAAGCATGGTATTTTTTGTGAAGCATGCAGACTAGCGTTTTGATTTTTGTAAGCCATGTTTCAGCAATTGGATGTAGTGTTCATTGTACGCTTTCCATTTATCTTTATCTGTGGAAAAATAAATTCGTTGTGGTTGCCGTACAATTAAATAGATTTTCGAATGTTGAAAAGCCACAAGATTAGTGTGTGGTTTAAGAAATGAATTGGGTATTGTGAAGCCACGCTCCCTTGATAAGCCATGAAATCGCTCACAATACTGACCTTTGTATTCCCCAGTCTTGAGCGAATAAATTATTAAAAAATGCGAATGAATTGTCAATTACAGTGGCTCTTCTAAAGCCTCTTTTCAGCCACTAGTGCCTACCTTCTGGATATGGAAAAACACATCTTGGTCCCTGTGTATATTGCAGATGGGATTCGATGCAGGCAAATAGAACTAATAAAATAAATCGGACAAACCATAGCTCCCTGTGAATTTGCAATTGCTGGAGAGGCCTTATTTATATTTAAAGGCCTTCCTTTTTTGATGCCCTTTATGGAAATTGGCCACGCCGACCATAACTCTCAACTCGATCACAATTCTGTGCGGAGGGAAATATTGTCAAAGGAGTGTTGAAAATGCGCGAGTTACTGCACTTGTGTTTTAAAGTGCAAACTGTTCCTTTAGAAGCTGTGGCCGGCTGTGCTGTGGCACCTGTCACTTTGCTGCTTTCCAGGTTTATTTGTAAAACTTTATAAACCGTTATTATGAATGTAAATAAGCCTTTGTTGTTTTAGTTGGTGTGAAGTATTTGGCTGCTATAAATGTCCACGTAAGCCACTTAATCAAGCTATCATTTGTGGCCAGGTCACTTCTGAAAAAGGGCTATATAGCACAAGTGGACCTTACCTGCTAAAAAAAAATAAAGTTTAGTTCAGCTACTTTGCCAGCTGCTTATGTAAGTGGCCACTTGGCTAGCATTTAACAGGTCACTTCTTATTTTAGCCAGTGACCATATGTTTCCATGATAACCATTTTTTTACATGTGTGTTTTTGGGACAGCTATGATTTAAGGAGTGATGGGAATTTTAATTTCGCCACGTGTCATTAAACGTTGTAGACGGCTTCATATGATGATGAGAATGAAATGATGTAAGTTTCATCTTCTTGGTTCTTTCGGTAAAGTCACGTAGAATGGAAATAATAACATAATAAAAATAAAACATAATAAAATAATTCTCATGACGTTTCGGCCACAACGCAAGCAGCCGTCCTCAGGTGAAGAACAGGTCTGTCGATAAGACAGAGTCTGAATGATACGTCCTGGGCTTGGAGCGTCTATTTAAGCTGGGAGGGAGGAGGAAGAGTGCCTTGACAAAATAATTTGCATATTCAAATCGAAATTTGATGTAAGTGTGTTGATGATTATGTGGATATATTTTGTTCCACAGAAACAAGCGAAAGGGCAGGTCCTATTTGACCTTGTGTGCGAGCACCTCAACCTGCTGGAAAAGGATTACTTTGGACTCAACTACCGTGACAATACAGAGCAGAAGGTACGTGACAGTGGGCATAGTAGCCTTGGAGTGTATTTTCTAACGCTCATTCGTCATCCTCCATTGTTATTCATGTTTACACTAATTGTAATAAGCATAGCAATTGCAAAGCTGTCGGTCCATCAGAGGGTGCCGTGGTGCCGAGATGTTAACTACCTTGCCTGGTGTACAGGAGGTCGTGGATTCGATCCCGACCCTGATGCCTGCTGTGTATTTGGAGTTTGCATGTCTTCCCTGTGGTCACGTGGATTTTTATCCTGGTTTTCCGGTTTTTTTTTCCACATTTAAAAACATGCGTTTTAGAGTTTGGCTGCTAGAATTTTACTTACATACGTTTGTGGCCAGATTGCGTCTGAAAAAGAGCTATACAGCTCAATGGGCTTACTTGGTAAAATAAAAATTGTTTAGTTTTTAAATAAAAATAGTTTTAGTTAGAATCAATACTCAATCAATGTTACTTATTAACCAATCTGAGTCCATTGAGACTGCTTTGAAGAATGGTCAATGCCTGAAACGGTATCTATTTGGTATATTCCTTTTTAAGGCCACAGTCTTATGAATGTGAGTTTTTTGTTTATTGTTTGTGCTTTTGCACCACTGCCAATGCAGCATAACCAAATATATATTTTTTTACATTAGACTACAGGTTATTTGTAAAGGAAACCTTTTTTTTTTTACTCCTCAACATTAAATGCCATGATCAGTCCACTGCTGGCAGAAGGCCTCCATGAGCATTAACATCCTCTCACAGTCCTGCAATGTAACAAAGTGGTAGTTGTAGTATTGCGCGTATAATATTAGCATAGTATTTGTGTCTGCTGGCATTTGGCCTTGGTCCTGGAGTACTTACTGATCAATATTTTCACTATTTAGCGTTGCATTGCAGCAATCGTTGCAGCGGTTGTAATTTCAGAGCTGATAGAGCTAACGCCGCATGTCTGTGTTAGCAGTTTAATGAGTGGTTGTTTGTGGAAGCTGTAGATTGCATAAAACTGTGACTGGCTGTATTGGCATTCAGGATGTTTGTAATTATATACATTTGGCTAAGAGTAGAATCGCTGCCGCTTAACAATTCGAAGTCGGAGCCTTCTTCTGGGAGTGAGTGTCGCTGACCAATTAATGCCCTCATCCTTGAGCCCGGTGTTTCACAGCCCTGGGTTCACCGTTAATGTTCACCATTTGTGTTTACTGTTCGTGTTCAGCACGACTTGTTATTCATATCCATCAGTGTTCTTGCACGTGACCTTGCTTGGCTCACACCCACAAGAGGAAACGGAGCCTCTCCGTTTGTGTAGGAGGGGGGAAATAACGATCTTGCAGGAGGGGGAAGCCGCCACCCGCGTGGTTGGGTTTTTGCGACAACTTTGCTGCGGTTTGCATTCGGGCCATCTGCAATCTAAAAAAAACTCCTCCTTCACTTCCTGGAAAATTTTGATTTTCTAAAGTTTTGCAGCCCATGTCGGCTTCTATATGCTAGAGTTTGGAAACAATATTTGCTGATTATGAACAAAACCCTCATTGTTTTGGAAAAAAATTGCTTACGTTATATTATTAATTTCAACGCGTATCACGCACAGTATTTGGTCCATGAGCTTGCTTTTTCAATAGCCCTTATTAGGCAATGGTGTAATGTTGAACATATCCCATCGTGGCATTTGTATTTTGTTCCTTTTAAAGATGTTTGGGCAAGTACATGCATGTTGTGATCTTTTGAAAAAGTAAGTAAAAATAAAGCATCGTCAAATCTGATTTGGCAGTTGATGTTACATTTTAATTGTGTTTGTGATCTCGCTTTTGACAGATTATTAAATAAATAGGTGATCCATGACATCCCTTTGTCAATCCACTGCTGGATGAAGGTGTCCCCATGCCATGTTGGTCAATGGGGGTTTTTGACAAGTTCACGTTAGCCAATGCTGGTTTGTGAAATCTGAGGCCCATACTTGGTACAGATATCACTTGTCACTGCTATGTATGTTGGAAAATCTAATTTGGGTTATGGGATTATGATGCAGTGCGCTAACCACTGCACCACCACTCCGCCATTATTGTGGGGGAAATGTTAACTACCTCGCCTGGTGTGTACAGGAGGTTATGGGTTCGATCCCGACTTTGACGCTTGTATATTTGGAGTTTGCATGTTGTCCCCCGTGGTCGCATGGATTTTTCTCCAGGTCCTCCGGTTTTTCCCTCCACGTTTAGAATCAACATGCGTTTAGAGTAATTGACTGCTACACATTTCCACATGATAAGCCACTTCGTTGAGCGATCATTTGTGGCCAGGTCACTTCTAAAAACGATATAGAGGTCAGTGGGCCTCATCTGGTAAAAAAACATTGTACTCGGATAATTTGTAGACCTCTGTTTAATTTGTATCGTTGGCGCGATTCTAACATGTCTGTGGTTTCATTTGTAACTCATTAGGAGGGACCCTGTCTTGTGATATTTCAGAATTGGCTGGATCCAAACAAGGAGATTAAAAGGCAGGTGCGAGGTAAGTGGATAATATGGACGCACATTTTTGCTTGCGAGAGAATGAACTCATTAACTTATTTCAGCCACACTCCCGTCTAATCGTCCAAAAATGCCAGAATTTCCAAAATACCCACATCTCGGTGTGCCGAACAAGTACAGCTTTATTGCACTGCTATGTCACCTGTAAATAAATAGGTAATTGATGTGGGAATATTAGCAGGCAGATGGGTGGAATTGTAAGCAACCAAACGCCTTTGAACTTCGATTAACTGAACATTTTAACAATGAAATGGTCTTGAGACCCTACATTAATGTAATTGCTTCAGCCTTGTGCTGCCACTTTATAAAATGTCTTCGCTGCTGCAGTTGTCTAATTACGAAATTAATTCGAGTTAATGATAGTGTTTCTTCATTGTTATTTGCCACTTTTGTTAGGAACATCATATATTAAGGCTTGTACCGTTTGAATTATCCTTCGTGGGTAAAGCATTGCGCTTATTGTAAATAAAATATATAGAATCGCTAATATGCGCGTGAGTGACAGCCGTTTTGAAACGAATATTGTAAGCAGTAGGAAAGGTTTTGTGGCTCATTCACAGTCAGGGCAACTGTGACGTCAACTCGGACATAAACAAGTTAATTTAAAATGAGAGGTGATCATTTCCAATTCAAAGCAAGTCTCCTATTTCTGGTCCAATCATTCTAAACTTCAGGTCCGCATAAAGCATCTTGGTGGTGAAGGTCATGCAGGCCTCGCCATGCCTTCACCATCCCTCATGAACCTGGATGTTGTGATCCACATGATTTTATCGCTCCACACCCAGAGTATTCAGTTGTTAAAACTAGTGTTGCAACAATGCAGATTTAATATCTGTTCCTAAGCTTGTGATACAAACGTTGAATCGCTAATGTAAGTTCATGTGACCCCTCCAGCCATTAGAGGTTGCTACATTCCCAACAATGTTTAAATTAGTTTTTTTTTTATTAAATTGCAACCTTAAATCGCGACAATTAATTTCCTAACGAGTAGGGTGTATCGTGACACTAAAGCAGTGGTGGTGTTTGAGGAGCTTGCCATTATGTTTCTAAAAGGGCATAATTTGAGTAAAATGGGGCAAATGTGGATTATTCGCGTATGTGTGAAGTGTGAATTGGAATGAGCTTCTTACAAAGGCAACAATTTCCATATCCAATGTAAATGTGTTTTCGTAACAGTGTAGACATGAAGTGTTTGCAAACCAGACGTCTTGACTCACTCACTCGCACGGTGTCGTGTTAAAATAATGTCGCTTGTACGTGTCCTGTAATGCATTATTATCTTTAATTTCCCACTGTTTCCCAAATGGGGTTTCATTTCTCCTAGCTGCAGGCTCCAGACTCTGGCATTATTTTTTTTTTCAAATTTACAATTTCTCAATAATGCAATCGCGTAAGAACACGCTCTCATGAGAGGGGAATTTGTTTTTACTGTGGCGGTTTCGTGAGCCATAGTGAGGTTTTTGGTAATTGAGTTTTGTGTTATGTGCACAGCACCTTTTGCGGCATTGCTGAAAACGGTGTTAACAAATGTCAGTCGGGGAAACGACTAACAAATAGTACGGCTGTCCATTTTGGTTAATTGCTTTAATTAAGCTTAGACATTTAGCTATATTTTATTGTGATAATCGGTGAACATTTTTTATTATAAAATTGCTCATGTGCTGTAAACACAATGTGAGAAGTGATTTCAAAAAAATTAAAAGCCTGTTTTTGGCATTAGTGAGAGAGCGGCATAGTGTTAGATGTGGAGATCACTCGCCGACCATACCCTAGCCCTACCTATGGCGAAACCAGCCAACAAGACGGTTTCCTTAATCATCTCGCAACATCACAATTCATCAATGTCACACTTATGCGAGAGAAAATGAGACAAGTCAAAAAAATCATTCAATTTGGCCTACCAGACCTTTTACACGAGCAGTGTCTCCTCACCTTGACCATGCGAGCCTTACTCCCGACGTTTACTCCCGACTCTAACTCCCGACTATAGCTGAATGAGCCAGTCAGGTCCGCTAGTGTAAGCTCTGCACCCGATTGTAGTTTAGTCATCCGAACAACAATAGCGAGACCGCTCTGAGCACAGATGCCCACCACTCGCCCTTTCCCTTGCCATAACCAAACGAGCCAATCGGTGCCTAGATGGCTCAAACTTTCAATGTGGACAGGTGCAGACAGAGGTGCATTTTGCCCTATGACTTCGCTGGATGGAGGACCGAGAGCTGTGAGCACCGCAGACGAAGATGCTGTTTGTGGTTTTGCTTGGCCAAGTATGCATACTGTAGAAGGGGCCAGGGCACTAGCACCTTGAGCACTATCCCGAACCATAATCCACCCTTGCTGCTGAGCCCAACCACCGTTAATTTGTTTGCTTTTCACTGTGTTTGTGCTTTTAGCACCATATCGGAATTGTCAATGATAGTTTGACATGCAGTCGGTTACGGTTGTGACTCTGATGCTTTGCACCACAGCAGGAGCCTGGACGTTCATCTTCAACACCAAGTTCTACCCTCCAGACCCTGCACAGCTGACTGAGGATATCACCAGGTAAGCTCACATGCTCATCAGTGCCGAGTGAAATGCCACTGCAGTGGATGAATGGGAACCGGTCACGAAAGATGAACATTTGTAAGGCTCTACTCTGAATCGTGAGCAAAATGATTGTAAGGCTCACAAATGTGTTCCTATGCCCTGCTTTGACATGGCTATCTGGTATACAGGCGGTGTAAATGCACTGGGGCCCACGGGTCAGAAGGGCTAGGGCAAGGAAGAGTGGTGGGGACGGCATACGAGGCAGGGGTTCTTCATTTATTTCCTTTCATCTGGGTCCATGCCAGCCAACGATGCTATGCCTCTGTTCCCACACGCGCGTTTGACGTGTACTTAGCCTGTGAAATGTCATCCGCCTGCCCCCTCCTCCCCCAGGTACTATATTTGCCTGCAGTTGCGCGAGGACGTGGCAAGCGGGCGGCTGCCCTGCTCGTTCGTCACGCACGCCGTGCTGGGCTCGTACGCGCTGCAGGCGGAGCTGGGCGACCACGAGCCGGACGAGCACGGCCCCGGCTACGCGTCCGAGTTCCGCTTCGCGCCCAACCAGACGCCCGAGCTGGAGGACAAGGTCGTGGAGCTGCACAAGACACACAGGTGTGTTGCCGGCGTGTCTACATGCCCGCTGTCGTAGCAGAAGCTCTGGTGGTGGTAGCATGAACGGTCGAGTTGGCAGCAGAAGCGGCATCAGCCGTTATCGGCAGTAGGGGCAGCAGCAGCAGTTGTAGTCGTTGCAGAAGTATATAGACGCAGGAGTGTGGTAGCAACGGTACCAGTGTGCCAACATCTCCGCTACGATCAATATGCACCAAATCGTCAGGGTTTTTGTGTTGGCCATTTCATCAATTTATGAACCTAGGCTTATTGCCATAAAGTGTACAACTGTCAACACGATCCCTACCTTTGCAGTCTGTTATCATCAGCCATGATCAATCCACTGGTGCATGAAGACCTCCATAAGCCATCGCCATCTCTAATGTCACCGCCATCATCTGATTTTCCCCTCTGCTGTGTGTCACAGGAACATGACTCCTGCAGAAGCTGACCAGCACTTTCTGGAGAATGCTAAGAAGCTGTCTATGTACGGGGTGGATCTGCACCATGCCCGGGTGAGTGAGCAGCTCCTGTGAAGTCTGCTTCATTGGGAATGGTGTCCCTGCTTATTGTTGTAATGATCCCTTTGTGCTGCATATACATCGGACGTTGTTGTTGTTGCCAATGAAGCCATCAGATGGCCAAGTTCACCTTGGGGGTGAGCGCATTGAAATGTTTTTTAAAGGCTCGTCAGTAAAAATCAACAGAGATTCATCACCAAATGCGGAACACTCAAGAACTCGTGATATTTTTTTTTAGTACGCTACTTTGTGTTGGCTTCCTGTTTCAAATGCCAAATTTAGAAATTGCCCACCACTAAACTAAGAAGTTAAATTCATACTTACGTAGTTCCGTAGACATTTCATAGACAATGGTTATTGTACTCCATCTGATCGGCACTTGTGTAAATAGAGAACATTTACTTGTTAAATACTGCACGGTTGTGAGTCAGAGTATGGTTCTTCAATGAGTCTCAATTTAACAATGCAATATGGTCAGCAATAGCACCGCAAACTAGCCATGCACGCCACAACTCAAATGCATCCCAGTGCCAGGAGAGTGTTGGTAACCAGTTGTTTGATTGGGTCATTTCTGTTGGAGTTTAGCAAAGGATTTTACTCAATAAAATGGATGTTTGACTCAAGAGAATGAAGGCATTGGGTGACAGGGGCATGCCCCAAGTTTCACATCACCAACAAATGAATTGCCCAACACGTTGTACGTGACAGTGTTGGTTTGTCAGCATTGACATGTGAAGGAAGCTGCTGTCTGCTGGGCTTGTGCATCATCCGCTGTGGCTCATGCATTCTGCAAGATCCATTCAGTAGACTATGGCGATGATTATCCATTTATTGCATAGGTCAAATTATCTTGTTCTGCCCAGGAATGTTGGTGGCCTGTTAAGTTATGTTCAGTATATATGCTTGCTTACTGATTATGACATCAAAAGCCCTCCCAATGAGACCAATTAAGTGTGTGTATATATATTTGAATTGACCAGACAATAACTCTACTAGATGAATCAATTGTGTAAAACAAAACAATTGTTGGAGCCACAGTCAATCCCCTGGATGCTATATTTTGGCTGGGCGAGTTTTGGAATGTCTAAAGCTACGTTTTACTCACAATATCGTTGTGACTTGGAGAAGCTGGGAATTTGTTTTTTATCCCCTTTAGCAGAATGCTTTTTTTAATGAAGTCTTTGTTGGTTGATTGATTGCCTTGGAATGCATTAGGCATTAATTGTGATAGATGTTTACATGCATTTCCATGAGAATGGAGTGGGTTGTGCATTAACCAGACAGGGTGTCGTTAATGAAAGCAAAACAAAACCCTAAGCCTGCGGGATATTTAATGATAGTTGTAAATTGCATGCGCAATGTGTTCAGTGGCTCTGCATCATTGAGCATTGTGGTAATTAAGCGGAGCCCAGAGGAGGAAGTCGGGGGCAGGGTGCTTTGTTTTCCCATGCCATCCTTATCGAGTTTTGTTTGGCTTGTACAGTAAACACAAGTACATTTGTAGGGAATTAGCGCGTATTATTATTGACATACGCCTTTCAATAGTGTAATTAGTTTGAGTCCAATTATGCGAATAGTCCCAACTCGGTGTTTGTTAAGAAAAGCAGTGATTTTTATCATGCGTTATTAACTTCATCAGCTTTTCTCATTTCCCACTGCTGAAATAAACAAATTCAAATCCGTAAACTGCGAGCGAGCCCATCGCAACAGAAACATTGGCGCAGGCCGGAAAAACGAAGAGTTTCACCAACATGACAACGTGCACTGCCACACGGCCGCAATAATTGATGCACAGCTACCAGTTCCACCAAGGGAAAGGACTACAAAGCAGTTCTTCAGTAACTGGTGGTTTTGCGTTTGTTGGAACTTTGAGCTAAATGAGTGCTCGTCGACCACAGCGCGAGTGGCTCGCGTTTCAGGCAGTGGAGAGCAATATGTACAGGTAACTGTTTTTGGACAATGGCCCTTCTGCACAACCACTTTGAACGAAGGCCTTTAATATTTTATCCTTGGAACAGCCACTTTTGAGTTCCCATCGGGTTGTGGTCATGTCATCTAACCTATAAATGATACTGCTGATGACGGTGATGCTGTTGATGATGCCGCTTATTAGCATTATAATGACATGTGATTTCATTTTCCATTTTTCTGCCCTAAATGCGGAGTCCGCAACGAATAATTAACGACCAGATGCCTACATTTACCACCGTGTGCGACAGGACTCGGAGGGTTTGGACATCATGCTGGGCGTTTGCGCCAACGGGCTGCTCATCTACCGGGACCGCCTGCGCATAAACCGCTTTGCCTGGCCCAAGATCCTCAAGATCTCATACAAACGCACCAACTTCTACATCAAGATCCGGCCGGGCGAGGTGCGACCAATATTATTCATAATAATTGGCTGTGTCGGGTAGTTGTGGTGGGTTAACGACACTGATATTTACACGATTCGACCCAAAAGGAAACGTAAGTATTGGTGTAGCCGCTGCATCTCTCTTTTTGTTGCTGCTGCTGCTGCGTAAATCCATGTTAATATTGAAACAAATTATAGGTAATGAAAGTTCTCGCCTCGAAGATTCTTTCTCCAATCATATTAATTTTATCTTTGGACATTGCGACCAGCTAATCCCCAGTCCTTTAAATGCCTGCCAGGCCACATCCCAATTCCTGAGGTTAACTCCTCAGGAGTGTTTGAGCATGCACGTCCAGAGAAAAGAAGTTTGGTTGGCACTCTGCCTTTTTATAGCAGTGAAATGACGATGTTTAACACGTAGGCTTTCGCGACCAATATTATTCATAATCAACGTACTCAAATTGTAAATGTTGTGGTTTCACGCTTCAACACACCGGTGGACTAAAGCAGTGAACTATTTGTCTTTTGTCAACGTGACACTTTTACTGATTGGCCGTGTCGGGTGGTGGAGGGTTACGACACATTTATAAATAACGCGATCTAAACCCAAAAACGTTGATTATGAAATGACGATGGTTGGAGAAGCATCTTCTTGACGAGATCTTTCCTTACCCGTAATTGTTTACATATTACGTCTAAATCCCAACGGCCATAATCGATGCAAAATTCAAATGCAGCCAGAGGGGGACTTAAATAGCTCTTTCGGATGTAACAGATTTCTCTGCGATTAAGTTTATTTTTTAATTATGTGATTTTTTTTTTTTTCTCGAGGGCTGAGCAGTGGCATAGTGATTAGCACACTGCACGAGTAACCTGCCTGGCTAACATCAGTAGCCAGTAATATCCGAACATGTCCTGGCTTCTAGATTTGAAGCTTTCGTGACTGCAAGGATTCATATTCTTAGGTTTTTTCGGGCTTTACCAGTCTTGGTTTGCCAGTCTTGGTTTGCCAATGGACTAAACGTCCACATTTTTTTGTACGTTCACAAACGCTTTGGCATGACATTTGTACATTGGGTTGCAAATGTTATACACGGCAAGTATACTATGGATAGTGTTTAATATTGCAATACTTAAGTATATTCGTTTTTTCACCCTATGTCACCCGACTCCCTTACATCAATGTTGACATATTTGTTGAATTTACATGATGTTCTCCTTCAATGTGTAATTGTACGTGTTTTACGCAGTGTTTAAAAAACATACACTGCACGTCAACCGTCGTTCAGATATTTAAGAATATTCTGTTAAATTTTACTTCGCCGAAATTATGCACAAGGCACTTTACTAAAGTATTTTTCAATGTAATTAAAGTCTTAATTAGATTACATCTCTCATTACAGTGTAATAGGTGAAGTCAATGCGAGCAGTCCCCCGTGAGACATGTGCCAAGTGAGATGAATGATTGAAAACAAAGATTTAAATCTAGATTGAAAACGAATTTCTCTAGATTTGCTTTTTGTTTTTAGTTTGTTTGTCCTTCCCCTGCACCTCCGATTAGCACGGTTGGCTGCGTACAATGCGAAAGAAGTTAAACATAATTTACATTTTGGGAAGTGACAGATCTTTAGAGCAGAAAGGGCAGGTGTAGAGATTTACGTTGCTCATCGATGAAGTTGCTGAGTGTATCTTCTTGGTTCTTTCGGTAAAGTCACGTAGAATGGAAATAATAAAATAATAAAAATAAAACATAATAAAATTATTCTCACGACGTTTCGGCCACAACGCAAGCAGCCGTCCTCAGGTGTCCTCAGGTGAAGAACAGACCTGTTCTTCACCTAAGGACGGCTGCTTGCGTTTTGGCCGAAACGTCGTGAGAATTATTTTATTATGTTTTATTTTTATTATTTCCAGAACAGGCCTGTTATTCACCTGAGGACGGCTGCTTGCGTTGTGGCCGAAACGTCGTGAGAATTATTTTATAATGTTTTATTTTTATTATTTTATTATTTCCATTCTACGTTACTTTACCAAAAGAACCAAGAAGATGAATCCCTGCAGTCACGAAAGCTTTAAATCGAAAATTGCTGAGTTTATTTGTGCATGTACAACACTGCCGACGCATCGCCTTAACACTTGAATGGATTGGTGCCGTTTGTCATTCAGTTTGAACAGTTTGAGAGCACCATCGGATTTAAACTCCCAACGCACAGAGCTGCCAAACGGTTGTGGAAGACCTGCATTGAGCACCACGCTTTCTTCCGGTAAGAAGGGACACCAAAGTATTGCGTCAGGGAGCAGCTAATTTAGTGGTGAACAAATCGTTTCAATACATTTTGCATTGATTAACTCGGTAACTGCCCTATTGGGGTTGTAATCTTTTTTTTACAAAAAAACACATTTGTCAACACCGCTGTCTTCAAAGTAAAACTATGTGATTGGCAAAAATATAAAATATATTATTTTGCCGATTTATAAGTGTTCCTAAGAAAGGCAATGTTCTTGACAAACGTGGGTTTGTTGTTTATGCTTGTTCATTATTGCCAACGCAGTTTCGCCAACTAATTAGTGGTACTTATTTTAATGACCCCAATGAAATTAGGGAGCAAATGGGACACAATGCAAACAGGTGCAAGCAAAACGTTACAAGGAAGAAGAAAAATAATGGATAAAACATTTAATTTCAGCCCCCCGAATCATGACAATGTATTGAAGAGCAAAGGTGGAGTCCTTACGTGGTCAGTGGTCAGACACAAGCGCAGGGGGGTGGGGGGGGGGGTATAGTAAGCAATCGCTGGCATAGCTTGTGTTGAGATGGATCGCCAGCGGTTATTCTCACGGGACGTGTTGGTCAGTGCCTGCCAACGTGTCTGATCAGTGCCCCTACTGCTGCTTCTGTTGCTGTGCGTCGCGCCCCCGGGCAGGTTGGTGTCGGCCGACCCCCAGCCCAAGTCGCGCATCTTCACGCTGGGCTCGCGCTTCCGCTACAGCGGCCGCACGCAGGCCGAGACGCGGCAGATGAGCGCCGCCATTGACCGCCCCGCGCCCGCGTTCCAGCGCTCGTCGAGCAAACGAAAGACGAGCACGCGCAGCCTGGACCGCGGTACGTATGTATGTTGAACTTTATAGGAACCTCATTTGCCAGTAAAAATATGATAATTGGTTCTTTACCCTTCTATCTGGCAACAAAAAAAAAAGGTGTCAGTTTTGTTGCCAGATAGAAGGGTAAAGAACCAATTATCATATGTTGAACTTCTTTCGCATCGTACGTAGCCAACCGTGCTAATCAGAGGTGCGGGAGAAGGCTCTCCTTTCCCTCGCGTCCGCCACTCGATTGGCATTCGTCGTCTTCATCGTCGCCGTTTTCTATCCGCTTCTGAATGAAAGCTGCTAATTACGTTGCCACCTCAAGTCAGCTCGCGACCTGGAAAATTTTCTATGGAAAACTGGGAAATGAAAAGAACGTGTGTTTGTTTTGATTCAGCTAGTTTAAATAGTTTGTTGTTGTTGTTTATCGCTATGTCTCGTCAACCATCCCACTGGCACCACCTAGCGTGCGAGTCGCATACGGTGACAAACGAACGGAAGAAAGAGCGCTATTATTGGAGGTGTCACTGTGTCGATGGTCGTGTTTCCACAGCGCCCATGGTGAGCGACCACGAAAAGGTGTCGCTGGACGGCGCAGCCGCTCGCGATGTGCAGCCGCCCTCCGTAGACTCCAACGGTGCCGCGAAGGTGGAGGCCGTCCCCAAGGCCTCTGCGGAACCCCACGAGGCCCCCCCCTCCGCCGTCGACAAACAGCGGCGGCAAGGTGATGACGGAGCGAGGGCCGCTAAGGTTCCCAGCGGCAGCAGCAAGGGGGGCGGCTCGGTGGCTATGGCAACGCCCGAGGATGGAACCACGCCCAACGACCAGACGAGCACGGAGGGGGAGGGGGAGAAAGCCGGCAGCAGCCAGACGCCCCCCACGGGGAGAGAGGTGTGTGGAAAGCTACTGGGTTGCTCCAACCCGCATCACACACCGTTTGCCCTGCTGCATTTGTTCTTTGTGTTGTGATTTTTATTTATTGTTCGAGAGTGATTTTTACGCTCTGTTGATTGCAATATTGTAGTTGTCATGATTGTGCTCTTTTCTCTTTTGTAATAATGATGACATATCTCAATAGTAATCAAGGTCAAGAGGTCATTATGGCGAATAATGCGATCTCACCACATCTTGCCGTCACTTGTTTTTTTCTGCTTTATTTTATCCATTTTTGCCAAGTGTTATGTTCGAGGATAACCTTGTGGGGCCATAGGAATGTGTAATTTCCACCACTGCCTCAAGGCTGTATCACCCTGAAATTGTGTGAACAGGCTTAACGCATTGTCTTTTTAAATATATATAATTTATGTTATGACAAGATTCATATCGCCCTGTACAAAAAAATAATTTGAATCCTAACCTCATTAGCGGGTTCTAACCTAGTTAGAAATGTCGACTATTACTGCTTGGCTGTGATAGACTTGAAACTAAAGAAAGAATGATTTATTTTCTTTTAAATGATAATATCCATCATCATGTCTCCCGTCCAACCTAATGATAATGATGGACTGCTACAATGTTGATCGCCAGTAGTTTATTCACAACTCGTACGTCCTTCATTGGCAGTTACAATGCATATTTGGTTAGCCTGCAACCATCTTTACACGAAGAGATACACTGGATGGTCTAAAACCAACAGAGACTTAATGACTAAACTCGCCTAATGTTAATTGCCAAGTCGAGTAATATTCTATCTGACCATTCTATCTGGCCTCTTTTAATGGTCGCTAGTGAGCTGAAAATGACAGTTCTCAAACGCTTAGCAGAGTCACACTTTAAACAGTGGGAGCCACACCATTGAATAATGAATTGCTCACGTGGTGATGGTCTTGAGATGTGGTTGCTCTCTCATGTCATTTTCAATAACGTCAATGGACTGTAGCTGATGGGGATTTAAAAGCGAAGGAATTGCTAATTTACTGTGTGTTTGAGCAGAATAATAGTTTGATTGACTTCAGCTTTTAAGTTCTGACATTCTCTCCACTCTGCAGTGCATTTGGTTGGCAGGATTAGACGCCAAGCTGAAACGAGCACTACGAATGCCGCACACACTCCCAATTACTTTTAATTCTTTTGTGCGGCCCTGGGACCTTTTTATAATGCGGTTTGCACGTCTGTTTACGCTCCATATTTATTTGCAGATTGTTATCCTTCAGAAATGTTTTAAGTTGCCGGGGTGGATTTGGAGCACTGATGCATGTGTCAGGTTACTGAGCCTGTGTCTCAGATCGCAGAGTTAAAACTTAGCAGGGAGGGGGGGCAAAAACAAACCTCGTGCTTATGGGCATCGACTTTCATGACCACCTTGGCCCACACCGCAATCGGCGGAATGTCCAGCTAGCATGGCACACGGCAGTACAGTCCATCACCATTTCCCAACCACAACCACCGCCCTCCATGAAAGAACACCACCGTCATTAACACAATCAACAACGTCACCACCGGTGGCACAACTGTTGTTAATTCATGGAAAAGGCGCACGCATACAAACACTATTAACACCATCACCAGCACGGTCACAATCAACCGGCACCATTACACTGAGTTTGCAGTTGCGCAATACTGCAGAGAAATTGCACAATCACAGTTTGGTGATGCCTGAAACCGCATGGTCTGGTGAGCCATGTATATTGATGTTTAGCTATGCCCCTGATACAATGACAAGTGCCCATAATAACAACATCCTCAATTGTTTTACCCAGTTCTGAGTCGACAGCAAGTAGCATCATGCAAAAGTGGAGGTGTACAATTTTAGATGTTGATCTCCAGATCAGGCAAGAGTCGATAATGTTGATTGAGGCACTGGAAGAGCCTTGTGCTATTGGTTTTTGGAGCTGTTTCTTATTAGCTTGTGTCGATGGTTTCTCCTGAAACTTTATCTTGAGACTCGCTTGCTATGTAAGTGTGTGACTGATGACATTTGCCAAGTACGTAATTCTAAAAAACAATTGGCTGTTTTCTTGTAGACAATGTACCTAGGCTGTGTGCCATGCATGCACTTTCAGCACGAGTTTGACGTTTTGTTAAGGAGGAAAAATACTTTAAAGTCAAGGCCTGGGACCCCTCTGATGACGTAAACTGCAGCTCCACGCTTTTGCGTTTTCAGTGCAGTGTGTCCGCAGTCATGTAACTTGCGCTCCTGCCTGACCTTTAAAGTCTTTTGTTCTTATGAATGAAGATTCACGCTCCCTTTGGCCAGCCCGTGACACACAGCCTAGGTTTGCATCAGATTTTTCAAAGCAGTTTGCGTTTATTTTATTTTCATGAACTGTGTCTCATCCCAGAACCATCCGAGCAGAAGAGTGGCAGGTGAAAATGTGTTTGTTAGGCATAGCAGGCTCATGCTGGAGGTCTGTACGCAGCACCTTGTGCCGACGCTTTCCTAGTGTATCTGCATGCTGCCCTAACACTCTAACCCTGTGGGTCCCAACCTGTTGCCTGACGACCCTCCAAGGCAACCCCCCCTCCGTGTCGCCTTAACAGACGATTGAAGCAAGTGCTGTTAGCGAGCACCTATGAAGGCTGACACTGCACACGAGGGGGTGGGTGGCCAGCACCACTTCTGGATGTCCTTTGTCTTCCTAGTAGCAATGTTTACACACTGCACTAGGTACTCATTTAAGGCTGAGTCGACCTACGGGAGGCCCAGAACCGGTTCAGATATTCGTCACCAATGTTGGCTGCGAGCGGGAATTGAACTTGCGTCGCAGGGTTCGGCGTGCAGCCCGCGAACCGCTTCGCCACCGTTCCCCACAGGACCAGCAGTGCTCACACACAAACACACGCACGCACTTGCAGTCCCCTTACTGTGTCCACACAAGCGGTCACTTGTTCGCACATAACTGACTTCATCCTGGACGTTTTGACATCGCCTATCATGAGTGCCTAAGAGCGCACTCGCTCGCAATTACGTTTCATTATTTCGCACTGCTCTCGGCCGTTAACATAGTGTGCACGTCTGTGTCCACGCCGCCCTGCCCTTACAGTGATCACACCGCTAATGCTTGAAATACCGCACTTGTACAAACGCACGAAATCGTACTCGTGTACACAATGACACCGATTTAAAGCTTTCGTGACTGCAGGGATTCATCTTCTTGGTTCTTTCGGTAAAGTCACGTAGAAAAATGGAAATAATAAAAATAAAACATAATAAAATAATTATCACGACGTTTCGGCCACAACACAAGCAGCCGGCCTCAGGTGAAGAACAGGTCTGTCGGACCTGTTTTTCGATTCTACGTGACTTTACCGAAAGAACCAAGAAAATGACACACCGCTTGATTGGCATAACCTCCCTCACTTAGTGGAGTCTTTGTTGGCAACGAATCCAACAGTTGTTGGTTCTGGTCAGTTTGCTATTACTCTGCTTACGTGTGTGCAAGCGTACGGTTGGGAGCCACTGCTTTTTTAACCCGTTGCCGTGTGGAGTGATTCGGTGGAGTCGTGGTTGTCTGATTGCGTGGCTCTGAATGAAAGTGAGTTATAGCCCAAGCTGGGCGAGAAATGCCTGTTAAGTGGGCCTTTTTAATAATTAAGCGGTGTTGTCAGCGAGCTTCCACATAAATGGTTCCCCAGTGTTAAAAGCTATTGCCCTGTGGCCTTCAACAAATGGGCCGTTCCACCTGTTCCGGTGTTCACCTGCAGGTGGTAACGATAGTGGTCATGGTAACCGCATTGCTGTGCATCATTGGCAATGATTGGACAAGAGCCCTTTGCCCAAAGCAGCATAATGGGCATGGGGATAAATATGCATCGAAGGAGCACGTTTGGATGCAATGCTGCTTACATACGTATTACGGTGCTGTGAATACCCTCCTACTCATATTAGCAAATGCAACAGTGAATTATGATTATTATAAGCCAGTAAACACGTATGCCAATTATCTGACGGTGATGTTAGCGATGCTAGTCAAGTGTCTCTTAACATATACCATCCGGTAACGATTTACCCATTTTATGTGTAAAAAAAAGTGCAGTATTTTCAACTAAAACGGGTAAAGTCTTTGCAGAAAATATGTTTTGTTAAGCACGGCAATGCACAATTATTTAGATAACTAATTATACACAGGCCGACATCTTAATTAAACCAATTAATGTTAAGCAATATAAATGTGCTAAAAAGGCAACCACCTCTTCACTTATTGAGTTGCTTTGCTGTTGTGCTTTGCCTGTACAGCTTTTTCCCCCCATTTTTTTTATCCGAGTCCGCATTGGTATTTATTCCAATCACAGGGTCTTTCTAAATTTAGCTGATTATTGTTACGAATATAAATGCCTGAAGTGTTTAATCAAGCCTGATGTGCTTCTGTACGTCAGCCACTCGTCATTCTGGCTTGGGGTCAATTATGTCAGCGCTTCTAAGTGTCCCTCCTGTAATTGTTTATTAGCGACGAATAATAGTGACCCAGATGACTGTTATAATTCAGTGGGCTCACATGACATTGATTTATCCAAGACAGAGGTTCTTTGCAAGCCATCTGGCTACCATGAGAGGTTCGTTCATGAGGCTATTCCCATATACAAACACAGACAATTTCAACCGAGAAGATGGATTCTGGCTTAGCAATCATTGGAAGGATTTGATTAACCATTTCGGGTCTTTATTGATTGTGTTCACGCTTACGGTTACTTTCAGACCACATTCCATTTTCTGCTCCCCCCTCCTCTTTTCCGATCATAGATGTATTCGCCCATCTGGCCAACTGCCAAATTGCTGTCTATGGTGCTGACGTTAGGACAAACCGCCACTTTTTTCAAATTTTCTTGCTGTGGATTTCACACCTGATGATGATTGCTTGTGTTGCAGTCGAAACGTCGTGAGAATTTTTATTGTTTTATATTTGTATTCTTTTATTATTTCCCTTCTACGTGACTTTACCGAAATAACCAAGAATAGTGACCCAGTCGAGTGCTGGAGGGCACTGTGACATGAGGCTCTTCAATAGGACATCGTACCAAAGATCGGAATACTCTTGTGGACATTATGGATCGTATGTCAGACTTCTGTGAAGTGGACACATGTTTTATGAAGCCCAACGTCGAACAGAAATCTTTATTCCATTGCATGACAGTTAATATCAGTAATGTGAGTTGTAATCAAATTAGTATTCTTTCCTGAGTTTGCAGGATCGCAAGTTATTATTAATCCTGATTTGAAGCTTTCGTGACTGCAGGAATCCATACTCTTTGGTTCTTTCGGTAAAGTCACGTAGGTAGAAATAAAACAATAAATCGTGACCTTGCGGCGCTTGTGTTGCGTTCGAAACGTCGTGATTGATTTTATTTTATTTCTACCTACGTGACTTTACCGAAAGAACCAAAGAGTAAGTTATCATTATCCAAAGGCTGTTAACAAAATTTGGCATTGACATGTGAACTTCGTGTTTAGATTATATGGGTATAATGATTGATTACTTCATGGGACCTCCTTTGCCAGTACCAAAATATGAGAATAGGTTTTCCCCTTTTTTCTGGCAACAAAACAGGTGCTGAGATGTTAAAACACCAAACTGAAAACTTTTACGAGGAATCATGTCTACATTAACCACAATACTTGTGGTTAGAATGCAAACAAAAACACACTCTGATAGTATATGCATTGTCTTTGAAACTGATTGGTCCACACCAGAGACAGCTTTCGAGCCTCGTCTCAAACGGTGTTAGACCAGAGGACGCCAAAAGGCGTACCTGATTGATTATTTTTGATACTAAACCTCACGACACGTGCACACATTTGCATGTGGATAAATCGCATTTGGAAAAATCGATGTTTTTCTATTTGCGTACATGGTGTGAAGTTTCCAGTTGTATCCCTCTCAACATTTGTTTTCAGATGCTTAAGACGTCTATATATATCTGTTTATGCCTGTCTCATATATATACTGAGGGCAGTTATTGAAGGTGGATTGCGATCAAAATTATGTAATGAAGATGTAGAACAAGAAGAGGGGGGGTGGGGGTGTTGCTTGGGTGGCCTTTATCCAGCAGTGGATAGATAATGGTTGATGATGATTTATACAATGGGTTAAAATAGCTTTAAGGTTGCCACATTCACAACAACATGAATAAATAAAAAATCTTCAATAGAATTACAACAACATCGCAACCGTGCATTGAATTGCTAGGCGTCAAGTGTACACCGTGAAGGTGTAAAACAGGTAGAGTTATTAAAAGGTTACATTTGTTATTTGATTTTTGAAAGACCCTGCAGGTACTTGCTTATACAAGGGATCGTGTTTGCAATAACCACAACACAAGCAGTTTAAATGCAAACAAAAAGAAACAACTCTGATAATGATATGCACTGTCCTTGAAGTTGATTGGTCCACACCCGAGACAGCTTTTCTTAGAGCCTAGTTTCCATTGGTGTTGGACCAGATGACGCCAAAAGGCGTACAACTCAAAAAACAGCTCACTATCAGAGTATTGAGAGCTCGGGGTAAGCATTTACACTGTGTGGACCAATCAACTTCAAGGACAGTGCATATCATTATCAGAGTTGTTTCTTTTTGTTTGCATTTTGACTGCTTGTGTTGTGGTTATTGCAAACATGATCCCTTGTATAAAGGTGTCAGTTTTGTACTAGTTGAAAGGGTAAAAACCTATTACTATATTTTGCCACTGGTAAAGGAGGTCTCATAATGTTACAAGTCATTAAAGGTACGCTATGCTGCTCTGTGTTGACGCAACAAGCTATTTAAAAAAATGTTTGCATAAAATGCTTCATCGGGGCATTCGATAATTTCCTAACAGAAACATTTCACGTGTTCAGAGCGGCTGTGCTATTAACTCTGCTACTTGTTGAACTTGCGGTGATGTGGATTTTGTTGAATATTAATGGTGTGCTTAGCGTGTGGAACAAATAGCTTTAAGGGTATAAGGTGGTGCCCCGGTGGCGACGTTAACTACTTCGCCTGGTGTACAGGAGGTCGTGGGTTCAATCCCGACCCTGACACCTGGTATATTTGGAGTTTGCGTGTTCTCCCCGTGATCGTGTGGATTTTTCCCATGGTCCTCCAGTTTTTCCTTCCACATTTAGAATCAACATGCATTTAGAGTATTTGGCTGCTATATATTACAACGTGATAAGCCACTTTGTTGAGCTATCATTTGTGGCCAGGTCGCTTCTGAAAATTAGCAATATAGCTCCGTGGGCCTTACCTGGTAAAATAAAAAATAGTTTAGTTTGTATTGCGAAAATGCATGTGTTTGTTGCTGCTAATTGTGAAATCTCTCCCACCATTCTCCCCTCGCACACACACACACTACTTCTAAATGTCTGCCTCCTTATGTGCGCACACAAACCCTGTACACACACTCATCGTGTCCACACTTTTATCCACTCAATCTTGTGTACATTACACGGAACGTCATGCTCCTCACACACACACACTATCCGACGAACATTGATTGTCCTGCATACACGTGTACGCATTCACTCCCTCCTGTATGACACACACCTGTACATGCATGGATGCTTCCTCCTGTATAACACACTCCTCATCCCACACGCACGTGAACGTGCATGCACCCTCCCTCCTGCATAACACACACCCATCATCCCGCGCACACGTGTACACGCATACGCTCTCCATCCTACATAACGCACGCACCCACAAGGGCCTCGACGAGAAGCCGGAGCACGCCGTGCGGCACCAGGCCAACCTGGCGGAGCTCAAGCGCTCGTTCCTGGGCGCCCCGCAGACTGCGGACGCCGACTGGAACAAGCGATTCTCCGGCGAGGGCGGAGTCCCCGCCACGGCTGGCCCGGCCGCCAAACAGTCCAACGCTGACACCGCACCACCGGGGGGGGGTCCGCTCGCCAACGGCACTGAGGACAAGCCGGAGCAGGTGGGCGTTGCTCTTGCGTGGCGCGTTTCACTGATGGCGCTGTCCCAGTGTCGTGTCCCCCCCTCGCCTTTGCCCCGATTTACGTACCTCAAGCATCTTGGTCGGAGACGTGTGAGTTTGCCATTCGTTGCAGATTCCTTTCCGATACATGTACATCATCAAAAAGAAAAACTAAAGTAAACTAATTTTATCAGTACCGAAACTCCCACATGGCCACGTGGGAGTGCGTGTGGTACAGTTTGGCGCCAGCTATAGTAGTTGCGGTCCTGTCTTCTACTGCACTCACCGCAGAGAAATATGTCTTTTAAAAACATGGCGCTACGCCTCTCTAAATAAAATTTACGCTAAACAATTGTGGGTTCCGAGATTCAGAGGTGAACAGGACCCACCCTGCAACTTGCAGACGTCTCGGAACTGAAAAGGTTAACTCTGCAGGTGTATCAACCACGCACTGGACCTTAAGGATTGTGTGATGTCATGAGCAAGAGCAGGCCGTCGTGCACCGGTGTCTCGGTCCAAAGTTGCCATATTCTCAAAATTACTCAATTGGAACTTACATAGAAATCATTGCCCCCTTCTGTGAAAACTTGGTAGTACCCTACTCTTTGGTTCTTTCGGTAAAGTCACGTAGGTATAAAAATAAAATAAATCACGACGTTTCGGGCGCAACACAAGCGTCCGTCATCAGGTGGGAAAGCATGGCCTGCTGCTGATGCAGACTGTTTTAAAGGTTTGAAATGGGTGTAGCTCATGGGTGTAGCCCATGCCTACGTGACTTTACCCAAATAACCAAAGAGTGGATTCCTGCAGTCACGAAAGCTTCAAATCAAGATTGGTAGTACTCTCTTTAAAAAGTCTCAACACTCAATGAGGCCTTTCTTGGTAAATGAGTGTAATAAGATAATATGCTATTCCAGAATTAATGTGCTTTCTTTTTTCAGAAATTGCCCTTAAAGTCTCTTACGCTTAATGTTTGTATCTATATGTGTCCACGCATTGTGTTTGTGGGTGTGCATGTAGCTGTGTGTGTGTTTCTAAGGTCCTATCTGTTTGAGGAGTTCACAAATCCTTTAAAGATCTGGACACATTCCCATCAGTGAGCTCCACTGGTGGGCAAGGCTGCGTTGGCTCGGTCATGTAGCCCGCATGCCCAGCCACCGCATGCCTAAGCAGCTTCTATTTGGCCAGATATAGGAAGCTAAATAGGCACGGCATGGGCTGGAGAAGAGATGGACTGATGCAATATTCGAGTATGTGGAGCTGGTGCCCAAGACAGGTACCAGTGGTGTCAAGAAAGGCCTCTATGAGAGAGGTATTGTGAAGGACGCCACTGGGCAGTTGGAGGCAGTCTCCCTCCAACAGCAGCGGGAGGGCAGAGTAGCGACGCTCACAACAAAGAGTGGAGCATCGGGCAGCTGAAATGCAGCAAGTTGGCTCAGTCGGGGGCACAGGTTGTACATCTGCCAGTCATCTGTCAACCCATGGCCACCTGGGTTTGTCCCGTGACCTGTCAGCTAGCCTTCGACACTTCACATGGCCTCGGAGTGTACCTGGCCTGGAACAAGCGCCGTGGTGATGTCACCAGCACTGAGTGACGACTGACAGCTGTTTTTGTTGTACGTATGCGTACGTGCATGTGTTGGGTAGCGGTAGTGCAGCGGTTAGCATGCTGCACAACAAACCTGGCGACCCGAGTTGGATTCTCGCTCACGGTCAACACCAGTGACGATTATCTTAAGCGGTCCTGGGCTTCCCCTTGGTCATTTCGGCCTCGAATGAGTACCTGGTGCGATATGTAAATATCAGCACGAGGGAGACAAAGGCGGACAGGTGTGGTGCTGTCCACCCACCCCCTTCGTGTGCAATGCCGGCTTTCATATGTGCTCACTAAATGCACTTTCCCAGACATTCTGTTTAAGCTTTACCGGGGGATGGGGGGTCTTTGTGCGTGCACTCACACCCATTCCCACGTTTGGTGCACGCAGCCGCCTGTGGTTCAGACTGAGACCATGAGCTTCAACTCGGCCTCCCCGGCCTCCGGTACGGAGATTACCACCCGCGATGTGCCGATTGTCGCCACGGAAACGAAAACTATCACCTACGAGGCTCCACAGGTACCTGCTCGCACCATCTTATCACCTACCCTCCTTGTACCCATCCTTGCACAGTTACCTGCTCACACCTTCCACCATCTGTCCTCGTACCCATCCTGCACCCCCATCACAGGCAGTGAGGATTTGTTAGAGCCGCCGCTCTTGATCAACTGCTATTTCGGTTGAAAGGTTCCACGCTGCAGCGATAAGTGCGATGCCTGCACGCGTTGTCATGTCGTGTTTATAATAGCGGCACAGACACCGATGCTCTGTCTCATGGCTACATGTGCTCGGTATATTGAGAAATGGTTTATCTTTGAAGTGCAGGAATATCCTCCACTTTTATATGTGAGGGATGCGTTCCTGGGAAATGCTACTTAACTCGAAATTGCCAAAAGAGAACTCTAATTTTACATAGACATAATGTTCCTAGCTGACATTTATGGGAAAAAATGCAAGACTAAATGTCATGAAGTGTACAAAAATGCATATTACATTACAGAGTGGTCCGTTTTCAGCACGTGCATTCCTCGTTTAAGAATATTCTTTGGGTCTTTCGGTAAAGTCACGTAGATAGGTTTAAAGAAAATAACAAAAAAACTACGACGTTTCGATCACAACACAAGCGATGCCTCCTGATGACGATCCCTTCTGTTGTGATCGAAACATGGTAGTTTTATTTTAATTTTCTTTGAACCTATCTGCTTGACTTTACCGAAAGACCCAGAGAATATGAATTCCTGCAGTCACGAAAGCTTTAAGTCGAGATTTAGTTGAAGAATGCTGCATATATCCGTAAAAGAACGATTGTGTGTAATATCACACATGTAAGAAATATTTTCCTAATTAATCGGCAATGTATATAAAAAATAACGCATAATGTGGCACCTTATAGCGGTGGATTTCTGCTTTTGATTGGCTGATGCGATACATACTCAGCCTCCAGAGGGGGTGCAAGGTCGGTCATCATCTGCTCTACTTTCACAGCACTCCTTAGTGTGCCGATGTAATATCCAAACCTATAACCAGTATTGAGGTGAATGGTTTGTTCCCATAATGCAAAATTTACATGGGATTCGCATTAAGAAATGGGAAGATTAGTTGATTATTCAGCTCAAGTCCTCTCCGATTTTCTCAAGAGGGGGAAGAAAAGAGCAAGAAACTAATTACAGATTGTCTGCAAGGTCAATGCGATGTTTATAGTGGATGTATGCATAATAAATGTCAGAAATTCCCACGTCTGCAGTATCGCATCAGGGGTAACAATGCTGGCACGTGATTATGTGTACGTTCGTGCATCTGTGATTTGTGAGGAACGGTAGTGTCTCGGTTAGCACGCTGCGCTACGAACTCAGCGATCCGAGTTCGATTCCCGCCCACGGCCAACACCGGTGACAATTATCTGGACCGGTTCTGGGCCTCCCCTAGGTTGATTCAGCCTCAAATGATTACCTGGTGTGATTGTCGCCATGTGTAAACATCGCCACTCGGGAGACAAATATTTGTGATGTTGGTTGGCCACCCCCTCGTGTGTCATGCCGGCCTTCATAGGTGCTCGCGAACAGCACTTTCCCCAAAAGTCTGTTAAAGCTACGGGGGGGGAATCTATCTGTATCTTTTGTGCGCAGGATATTGTTGAAAATGATGGGAAGCCAGGGCTGCTGATGAGTGCACAGACCATCACGTCCGAGACCTCCAGCTCCACAATGACTACACACATCACCAAGGTAGGGATGTCTGATCTCCATTCGCAAAGGCTATGGGGAACTTGATTTCAACAACAGTTTCGATTTAAAGCTTTCGTGACTGCAGGGATTCATCTTCTTGGTTCTTTCGGTAAAGTCACATAGAAGGGAAGTAATAAAATAATAAAAATAAAAAATAATAAAATAATTCTAACGACGTTTCGGCCACATCGCAAGCAGCCGTCCTCTTCACCTGAGGACGGCTGCTTGCGTTGTGGTCGAAACATCGTGAGAATGATTTTATTATGTTTTATTTTTATTATTTTATTACTTCCCTTCTACGTGACTTTATCGAAAGAACCAAGCAGATTCAACAACAGTCGTTTAAAATACTCCATCGTTATTTATTTTAAGCGAAGACAACATGTTTGGTACACTCTTCAAACACTGTAAATGTTTGCTACGTGCCATGTGCTGTTACCTCCGGGTAACAATAACACAAGTTGTTAGTCTTTGGCTGCCTGGAACCGCGCTACATGGGCCAATATGAAATACTGTATTCTGCTCCCCTAAAACGTAAAGTAAGATCCAGTCCGTGAAATTAATTGCTTGCGTAGGTACGACCTGCGATGTGTGGCTGACACAGTATTTGAAAACCTTGTTAATGAGCTTTTTAAAGCTTCTCTCAGGTGGGCCGTCATAGTGATGACGATGTGACAGCACTCGTACATATTAATACTTTGACCCAGTGGTGATGTCACGAGAGCCATTGCGAGAGCTTGCTGGTGACATCATTGCAGTGGTGTCACAGTTAATTTTAGTTTAATTATCACGACAATCACGTTTATTGCGCTCCTGCCCGGCTGAAAGTCTGTTTTTCCCCGTTTCACAAGGTTTTGGACTCTTGTTAGACAGCCTAGGGTACACAATGCAAGTACAAATATACAAGATAAGATATATTTGATTTAAGTTTGACCCGCCCCTTCTAGACATCTGTGAAAAATAGTTTTTTCGCTCCAGGATATATAAAGATTACGATTCGAAACTCAAATTTTCTCAATCTTCCCATAGCAGAAGCCTCTGATCATTTATCCACCGGTCCCCTGCCTTATATTCTAGATTTGAAGCTTTCGTGACTGCAAGGATTCATATTCTTAGGTTTTTTCGGTAAAGTCACGCAGGTAAAAAATGTAAATTTATAAAAAATAAAATAAAAATCACTACGTTTCGGAGGCAACACAAGCTTCCGCCTTCAGGTGGAACCGTCACAGCACGATAGCTGTATCAAGTGAGATACAGCTATTTTACTTTTATTAATTTAATTTTCTTTACCTACGTGACTTTACCGAAAAAACCTAAGAATATGAATCCCTGCCTTATATTTCCCCCAGTCTACAAAACACATTCCCACCAATGGCTCTCGCACAGAACCGCTCCCCGTAACCGGGACGAGATGGTCCATGTATATTGTTGGGTGAATTCAGGGAGATAGAAACATACTCTGAACCTGCCGACAGAGCTGCCCCGCGTGGTGGTGCCTTGCAGAGTGCATTGGCTACGCGACACACAACCACCTGAGGGCGCTGTTGCACCGGCGGTGACAGCTTACTTTGATCTTCTTGGTTCTTTCGGTAAAGTCACGTAGAAGGGAAATAATAAAATAATAAAAATTAAACATAATAAAATCATTCTCACGACGTTTCGGCCACAACGCAAGCAGCCGTCCTCGGGTCATTCAGACGCTGTCTCCCCGACAGACCTGGCCTTCACCTGAGGACGGCTGCTTGCGTTGTGGCCGAAACGTCGTGAGAATTTTTTATTATGTTTTATTTTTATTATTTTATTATTTCCCTTCTACGTGACTTTACCGAAAGAACCAAGAAGATGAATCCCCGCAGTCACGAAAGCTTTAAGTCGAAACTTAATTTGACATAACAGAACTGCACCGCGATTACATTTATATGCATTGAAATATTGTATTTTGCAATGAATGGCTTTACAAACTGGTGTAACAAAACAAAAAATCTACAATATTCGTTCTTAAAACACGACGCTGCGCGTTGCAATGCCATTGTACGTCTGCAAAGGTGTCTGCTCGGCAGGTAGCAATTCACCTCGCTGAAATTATTGGACGAATTGTCATGGCTCAAGGTCTCAATTCATTAAGCACATGGGTGTTTTGCCGTTGTTTGTTCCATGTGGCATTTCTAGTGGCTGCAGGGTGAACGTGGGCCAATGACACACGATGGACGCGTTGCAAATCGAACAAAATTCGCCTCCTTGTTGCGGCATGAATTAACCCGTCCTGTGGAATTAATGTGTGTCCATCCTATCGCCTATCTGTGCCTTCTCCCACTTGCTTGTCCTGTTGTTTCTTCATCCCTCTGTTATTTTGGCCACGCAGACTATGTGTCTTACTCTTTTCACTATTACGTGTTAAGTTTTATCAGACTTGCCACCCTCTTAGTGTTCCGTTGAAATCACCCGGCTGCACTTGAGTGTCAAGTGGCCACCTATGGCAGGGCACTTGACACGCAATCGGAAAAGCGGCGATTTGAATCCATGCTCGTTCCACCTGGCCGATTTAGAACTCCAGCATCGGGCATAAAATAAAGAACCAACGTGTGAGAAGCTAGTTAGTATCGTCGTGTATAAACCGACTCCCGCCATGCGAATGGGGAATTTCCCACCGCTTGCAGGAGAGGAGCACGTTACCAAGGCCTGCTCGAGCAGGGAGACTTTGACTTGGCGTACGATCAACGACTCGCACATTTCTTAAATTTCAAACCCATAGCAACATCGCCCCCCTACCTGCAGACAAATGCCCGTTTAAGAACAGTACCACGTTTTTCACCTTATGTTGCACAGCGACGTCTGTTACTGGGGTCCCATTGGTGAGACTAGCAGGGCATTGACGCGGTTGAGACGATGGTGCCTTTTTATCAATCAAAGCCTTATCCCTAAGTGCATTGTGTTTGTTCTCACAAGAACGTGTGTGTCAGTACGGACAGCTTCGGTGTCCAAAGCGTTGATGCGCCGCCGTGTGCCCGTGCAGACTGTGAAAGACGGCATCTCAGAGACGCGCATCGAGAAGAGAATTGTGATCAGCGGCGACTCGGACCTTGACCACGACCAGGTAACGTGCCATTTGAACTTGAGATACCAAGGTGGCTGGGCTTAGTGCTGGTTTTGCTGCCTTTTAATAGACCTAATAAGTTGTTTCTAACAGCAATTGTTTTTGTGTCTCTAGAGGTTGTTATTGCCATGTTGTGTGTATACTCGCAGCATTTGACCCTATTGTCCGTAAGGCTAACTGGTGAATCGTTGCCTTTGTGTGTGGCCTTGGGGAATAGGCCTTAGCCCAAGCAATCAAGGAGGCCAAAGAGCAGCATCCAGACATGGCAGTGACTCGCGTCGTCGTGCACAAAGAGACGGAGGTTCTAGCCACCGCTGACCACGAGTGAACCACACCGGAAACGTACGACCCATCGTACGTTGTGCATGTGAACACCACGCGCAGTCTCACCCTGTGAACCGCGCGTGCCCTGCTACGCCGAATGCTTGCGCACATCGGTGCGATGGTGCACGCAACCACGATGTGTGACGCACGCTCCGAAACGCCACGCCATTCCTCAAACTCGGCATTCATTGGATGAGATCGATTCTTGCGCTCGCAATGCATGCGTGCGATTGGTTGCGCAAGTAAAACATTTTTTTTTTTTAGCTCTGGAAATGTTTACTTATGCATCGTGGAATGAATGAAATGGAACAAAACAAAACATTGCAATGAGGGACAATATGGACAAGGTGGAGAGAAGTAACAGATAAAACCAGACTACACATGAATGAGTTGCCCCCTTATGCCTCGGATTTCAAGACGAGGAAAATGTATTTGAATCGGTCAAACATTTTTGCAGCCTTCCAAACTCTTACAAACTGATGCCTAAATAAAAAAAGATTTAGAAATCATAAAGGCCATATTCCAAAATGTTATAGCTACTCAAATTACACGAGGAAAGCAACACCTTAAATAGGCCTCTTTAACCCACCCAGAACCACATGCCCAGGAGAAACCACACACGCACACACACAATCCCTGCCCCACATGGCAAAAGCCACTCATTCCAATATTTTGCTGTATATCTCAAAGAAAAACAGCACATCCTAACATTGCCGTGAACCACAGAGGCCATCCTTGAATTACAGTCAATTCACGCGCTTAAATTGGATGGTTCATTACACCACATCCACGTTCACTGGTTATTGTACACACGTGAAAAGTTATTTCTTCTTCTTGTGTCCACAGGCAGACGTGGGAAAGTGTGGCTTGTACTGAACAAACCTCGCTCGTCTGCAGCTTGCAGAGGTGCTTGAGGAGCGTACAGAACAAACCCGGATGGGTTGTCCTTTTTTTTATTCTTTAATATATTACATCGTCATGATCCCGCCACCGATAGTGACAGCCACGGGGGAGGGGATAAGCACCTTGTGAACGCAAAGCCAAGAGAGCAACAACTCCGATGCAAGCTTGCACACGCAGTCAGCCAGGGGCATAACTTACTCGGTGATTCAGGTGAAAACACCCGCCCATGTAAAGTCGACGGAACGTTTTTTACTCTCAGATTAATGTGCACTTAACGTTGAAAAATTTGGACACGTTTGAAGTTAAACGTAAACAGTTATTGGGGGACAAATGGCACTTGCAATATCTTTGTGTAAACTTGACAGACTCCCTTGACTGGATTTTCCATTTTGGAGACGTATTTAAGTTAAATATATGGGTGTCGCACAGTGCGGGTCTCCGTGCCGAAAATGGAAAATGCTTCGAGGCAAATTTCAGTAAGTGAACGCAGATCTGTGAATTTCGAGGAAAGTTGTCCAAAAAACACCAGAGGCAGGCCATATGAGGACTCTCAATCAGTTTGTTTTCGATAATGAGCAAGGTCACAAAATCTGTCAATGGCCCAACTAAATCACTAAACTCTGTTAAAGTTTGTGACCTTTACAGTTTCCCACATCCTGGATAATTCGCCATCCCTACAAGTCTCAAGTATGAGCTTCAGCGGGGAGGGGGGGGGTGGGGGCGTTCCAGCATTAAATGTTTTCAGTCGTTTATTCCCGGAACGTTTCGATTAATTTCGCGTAGACGCAAGTCCACCATGTTACCAAGTGCGGTGGTTTACTGCAGTTAACTTCCCCCCCCTCCAGCCTTCTTCAGTAATGGATGGAAAAACTTTCATTTTAACCCCGCGCACACATCTGTTTTATGTCGGTAGTGCCAATAGCATGGGAAGCGCACTAGAGATGTTATGATGACTATTTTTTTTTATAACACATTCTGAAGTGCATTTCCTTCGTGAATTTGCACTCATTCTGTCTTGGTTTTTTTGTGCTACCTATTTATGTCTAAGTTGGTAAATGTTTTTTTAAAACTGCACATTTTAAACCTGTGATGAAGACTAACTTACTTTCGTTGTACAACTTATGTATTTTTCTTTTTGTACTTTGTGTTTTCTCTTGAGACGTGAACAAAGACTGTTCCTTTCACCAGAATTGACAATTCCCACAGTAGCATCGGTGTGTCTTGCCAGACTCTGACATCTTGTGAAGTTGAATCTTATACATGTAAAATGTTACAGCTGCAAGCCAGGAATTTGCACCTGTTAAGAAGAATAAAAGCGGAATTTAAAAAAACATTCAGTTGTGTTCATGCGTGTGAACTTTCATTACATGTCTTATTGCATATCTGCATGTCATTTTCAAAATCATAGATTCATTTTCTTGGTTCTTTCGGTAAAGTCACGTAGAAGGAAAATAATAAAAATAAAACATAATAAAATAATTCTCACGACGTTTCGGCCACAACGCAAGCAGCCGTCTTCAGGTGGAGAACAGGTCTGTCGAGAAGGCAGAGTCTGAATGGCACGCCCCAGGCTTGGAGCGACTATTTATGCTGGGATGGAGGGGCGAAGAGCGTCGATTCGTTGTCATCAACTAGCTTTACAATATTCCTTAAAGAAACAATGAAATGTGATGGGTGGACTAACCTCGCTTAAGTGTTGTGCTGCTGAGGGATACTACAATATCAAACAAATGTGTGAATCATGAGGTGTTAGGTAAATGCACAAAGACCACCATTAATGAAAGACGTTTGGATGACCTGTTTTAAATTTGTATTTTCACAACTGCTGTAATCGGTTACGGTATATGCTTTCTTGGGCCCTCTTTCATCATTGACGGATTATTCTGGTTAACATTGCAACATTGCTTCCGCTTTAAGCACTTTTGTGTGTGTGTGCACTTGCAGCCACACAGTGCTTTGTGCACCGCAACGCATTGCCGGTCAAATCTCGTTTCTCACTTTCTGGCCTTGCACCAACACCGCCGGCAGTCGGTGTCTGATCCTGGCCCGAGTCGCCTCGAGGTCTGCTCTGCTTAAAATGAATACCTAGTTGGGTGGGGGGGGGGGTGTGGGAACATTAGCACTGGAGAGACAGGTGGCCGGTCATAACCACAATACACTACATTATCGCCTCGAGTACCATGCTGGCTTCAATTGGTGCTCGCTAACAGCCCTTGTCCCAATGGTCTACAATGATGAATAGGTAGGATCTGTGTATGGGCATTGGCAATGCAGCAAGCGTACAAGATTAATTATTATGGAACACAACCATTTTATATTGGTATAACTCCTCCAAAGGCCAAAACTTCCTTCCCCACTTGTACAACTCAATACGCCTCTGCGCTCCGTATAACATTTCTGAAGCCCTGCTGCTGCTGCTGCTTAATACACCGCTCCGCAGCGATAACGTCCACACTTGCTGCTGTCGGTCAGTTACATTTAATGGGGGGGGGGGGGGGGGGACTTTGGACTGCTATTGTTTTTCCACATGCGTTGATTTATTTGGAGCGGCTGGATGGGCTCGTGGCCCTTGAGCCAGTGGGGTATGGGTTTGGTTCCACTTAGTCCTGACACAATGATGTGTTGTGTGTGGGTTATTAGATATCCCAGAGCAATATCGCCGAAGTTTTAAACGTCAAAACATTTCATTTTTACATTTAGAAGATATTTTTTTTTTCAACATCCGGTTTATTTCTGCGAACCGCAGAATATGTGTCCTTAACAAGTTGTGAAATGTGGGATCCATTTCCGGCTTCACAATTATCACATGAGGGGGAAATGGTAACTCTTCGCATTTATACATGTCTGTTTACACATTGCCAAAATACGAATTTTAAGTTGTATGTAAAATGTGTTCAAGGCCAGAAATGTTTTTTTTTGCACTTAAAACCCCTCGCATGCACTCTCATTTGCGTCAGATATTTCATGAAAAGGGGCAAAAAACAACTGCGTTTCCGCCAGACTTTTCAAAAGTATGTAGAAATGTTCAGCATTCAAGTGCATATTATTCAGCAGCTGCATGTGGATGTAGGCAAACCCAAGATATCTCTCAAGTTAATGTTGTGCACATCGTTCCGAGTGTGTGTATGGGAACAGGAAAGCATCGAGTGTTCCCTGAATGATGACACATGTTTCCGAATGTTTGGGTATTCGTTATTTGCTCAGTTTTTTTGGTACTATGCTTACTACGCACTTTATTTAGTCTCATTTCTCCGCGTACGTGTATAGGAATGGGGTTGTGTGTCTGTATGGGCTGGAATGCTTCATTCTCCTTCACCCTCGCACGCACACAATTGGTACATCGATTTGACGAGAATCACATTTTTCACACGCGTAATATTTTGTGGACATATATCACGTGACTCTTGAGGTGCACGGAGCCAGGAGTTGGAGATGGGCCTTGAAGAAAGAAGTGGTCAATTTAAGAGTGGTGGAGAATAAAAAAAAGAGGTGGGCCCTTTAACAATGAGGTGGGGTCTTTAAGTGTCTCTTATAAGCCAGTGTGGACTGAATGCGGCTGCTGCTGCTGTGAATTTTGCTGCAGTTGCAGCGGTGGTGGTGGTGGCCGCGTTCCAGACGGCGGGCGGGAGCTGTCAACGTCGAGACGACGCCCGGCAATGGCCATGGTCTCCTGCTCCTCGGTGTAGAGAGCAGCAGCAGCAGAGGAAGAGGTTGCGAGTGTGGAGTTTGTTTTGTTTCCGTGAGCTGCTGCAGAGCGGGGTGACGAAAGCATTTGTAGAGCATTTTGCTGTCGTTTTTGAGGCAATCCGACCCCAAAATTGCGTGTTTTTTTTCGTTTCAGAATTCAGCCCGATAGATTTGCCAACTTGTTTATTTGGGTCTCGATGAAAGCGGTTTTATTTTTATAGGCGTAACCCCACGATTAGCACGGTTGGCTTCGTACGGAGCGAAATAAGTTAAACATACTGTGAACACGCTATTGGTAGTAGTTGTGTCAGCATCTGTGCTTTAGCCATTAAAAAAAAAACGAGCTGTTTGAGAGGTGGGGTTTCCGCCTATAAAAATGAAACATGTTTGGCTAAGAAATCTAGACCGATGGAGGCGGTGTTGACGGTTCGATTTGAATAAACTCTGCAACAACATTTCTTCGTGTATTTAAAAATATGTTTTCCCATAAATGTTTGACGACTACAACCAGACCAGAACAGCGCTGCGCTGCAATGTGGCTTCATCTCGTGTCTTATGCAACTGCATTTCAAGACGCTGTACAGAATGGCATGTTTTGGGCATCTGGGGGACAGGAGGCTTTTTTTTAATAAAGACGGAGACGCTCGTAGGCAGAGGAGAAGATGGAGATTTCGAATGTGAAATTCAACAGTGTTGATGTTTTTGGTGTCTTTTTCAATAATAACGCGATTACATGCGAGTGCGTGTACCTAACGTTCTGTCACTTAGTGACCCCGTCTCGTGTGTATGCACGTATGTATAAATCATCCGAGTGTTAATGTGTGTTTGGGCTGTAATGGTATCCCACTCAACACAAGCGATGTGGTGTAAACTATGAAGTGGAGGTGGCGTCAGATGTACAGTTTATTCTAAGTGTGGAAAATAATGGACTTAATGGCACGCAGTGGAATACCCGTGTCCCGCAGGGAGCGTTTCCCCTCTCCCTAATGAGTATTGGAAGTTGCTCCTGAAACGCTGATGTTTCATCGGCACATGTGGCAGCATAAATCGGCACGCTGATCCCGGGCTATAGAGTTTCCTCCCGCACGAGATGGGAGCCCGCGTTGCCACGTCCGCGCACACTTTCACCTCGTGTGGTTTTTTTCATCTTACAACTCGATCCTTCATGGGGCCAATTCCCGTGTTAGTGGAGAGACCGCTTTCGTCTTAATTTTTTTTTGGTTCGATAATGGCCAAGTTGCTGTTACTTTTTTTGTGCCAATTTTGCAGATTACAGTAAAACCTTGGATTGCGAGCATAATTCGTTCCGGAAACGTGTTTGTAATCCAAAACAATCTTATATCAAAGCACTCGTATATCAGTTGTGATCACGTGACGCTCGGCAGACAAAGCGTATACGTACTACTCGTATTGCAAAACCTCGCTCGTTTATCAAATTAATATTTATTTTTAAAAATTGCTCGTCTTGCAAAACACTTGCAGACCAAGTTACTTGCAATCCAAGGTTTTACTGTATTTCACTGAACATTAACGAAGGGGGGGGGGGTTGGGATAAAACATTGACGGCTACGTAGTTTGAAGGCAGTGAGTGGGTGGGTGTATCCTGCGATTCGGACAAAATCCATTTGAATGGCAAAATCGCTTACAGTTGAATCTCTAATAATTGCTCTTCCTAGGCCGTACAAATTAAAATAAATGTCTAAGTGTGTTTTGTTTTGCCAATTCATATATTCATCGGCTGAGGGCTCATTGAGACGCACAGTCTCCAATCGTAAGAGATATTTGGGGTCACAAAACGGTGCACTGCGCTTGTAAACTCGCGGGCAAACAACGTCACGAAGGTAACGGGGATTTCTTGACACTTTGGGGGGGATAGGGGTCGTGTTGGCAGTCGAGAGGAGTGAGGGAGGGCAAGGTGCGGAGGCGAGGTAACGGGAGGCAAGAGAGCCAGGGTGGGTGCTCGTGACTATCAAGAAGATATAATTGAGTGTTCCTGAAAGAGTTGAACAGGTGAATGCGAAGTGTGGCTCGGACTAATTCTACTTTGGCCTCGTTCAAGATGCGTGTCGCGCTTTGAACTTGAACCAAAAGTCGCACAAGGATGACCAATTAACCTGGTTTTTATACGATTTTTTTTCAATTTATAGTGGTTAGGACCCACCAAGATTTTTGCTCAAAGTGATTTCTGTTTTATTTTCACCAGGACATTGTTGGTTCCTTTATTTTTGCCCCAGACCAGTTACTTCTGACCTTCATAGAAATCAAATGGCAGGTTTTTTTTTTGCAAAATAATTCAAATCTGCTAGTCCAGTAATAACCGTTATTACGGCAACGTAAACATACATCGTTATATTTATTGTATCATAAATAACTTTAACAATTATGCTTATAATTGGGGTGAAGATTAAAGCATCATTTTTTTTGTCCCAATTTTTTTTGTTTATTCTTGATATGTTAACTTATTGTAAACACTGATGCCATCAAAGCTGTACAATACAAATTGCTTACAATTAACGTTTTGGCTATGCCTTCAGTGGTTTTTCATAAAACAATGCAAATATCATTATCTGAGTTTTTCTTTTACTGGGTGAAATTTTAACGCTTGGGTTCACCTAAAATAAAAGCTTGGAGAGGCCATTCCAAATACGTTCTAATTGTTAGGGCTAACATCGTGAAGATGCTGCGTCCGGAGTTGGCCTGTATCTCGCTGAAGATAGAAATTGTAGAGACCAGACGAACGTTCTGCACAAGTAAAACATGCTCCTGTAGGTTGTTTTGTTGTGATTCTAGCTGCATAGCTTCTCAATATTGCTTCCTGAAAACGCGATTGTCATGATATTGTGATGGCTTGGGGGAGGCCTTCATCTGGCAGGGGATTGTCTAGGAAAATCATATCATGAAATGTTATGCTCCATGCATGTTTCGTAGAGTTAAAATTATTTGCACAAATCATTCGCACATGTGTTGGGCCTGAATTTGTGCAAAGCAGAGGTTAATGCCTTTCTTGGTAAAGCAGAGAACCACCCATTATATAAAATAAACCTTCAATTGGCTTATAATTGGTGGGTTTTAGTGGCAATTTGAGTAACTCTGTAAAATACTTTGTGAAAATGGCCTCTCGACTTTTCTATGTCCTCGTGGTGGTGGTGGTGGTGGTGGCTACTGTGGTGAGGTGAGCGTAGGTGGCAGGTTGAACTATGGTGGAAAGGGCGCAGGGGGGAACAAAGCTGAAAATGCTGCTTCGTGTTTGCCCATTTAGTGCCAGGTGGCAACGAATTGGATGTCATTTGGCTTTGAAAGTCTCAAACATCAAAGCACATCTACTCAGCCCAGCAATGCGGTGGTGATCATCAAGGAAACTCCCCAAATCCTGCATTCAGCATAATGATAAACAAAAAGAAACCATTATGTATGGTTGGATAATTATTTTTATATGAACCCAGTGACCCGAGTTCCATACCTGGTCATGCTTTCTTTGGTTGGGGCAGCCTTCATCCAGCCGGGTGGTATGGGCAATGCACGAGGCCTGTAATCCAGCCTCCAGCGCTGGAGGGTCCAAATGTTGTGAAACTCCCTTCCCGTGGGGTGTCAAGGTGACCCATACCTTGACTTGCCATGAGAAAGCGGTGCAGTGAGTGCAGGACTCCCCCTGTTCCGCCTGTATGGGATCGAGTGTTGCCCCCTTGCACGCGTGGGGTTTTCTTCTTCTTTTGTTCTTCCCCCCAGAGTGATCCGGTTTACATTCCATTCATCTTTGCACACAGCGGTGTGCTTTGCAATTAGTTTCCGCTGTGTGCGAGGATGAGCAATGAAAAGCTGCGTTCACAGGCACAGAACCTTACTTTTCTCCGATGTTTCAAGGAGTTGGTCAAACATCACAATGTATTGCCACAGCTGAGCCAGTGGTTGGCGCCGGATCTGAATGCCTTCCTGCACGCTCATTCATCATTTCCTGCGCACTCTGAATCTATGAAAAATGCACGTTACGAATCAGTTAGTGTAGTTCTGCACCGTTTAAAGGGCTGTGAATTGCCACCATTACAGTATATACAGTTAAACCTCACCAGCTCGCAGTGACAATTGCAGTGAAGTTTGGTGAAATAGTTTCTATGGCGGGCAGGGGAGGGGGGGTCTTAATCCAGCAGGGGATTAATGACGGGCTGTATTCCTACGCGAGCATGCAGTTGTGTGCACGTTATGGGAAGATATGACGGCAAAAACAAAAAGATTGCACGATTGCAGTAAAACCCATCCGTGTGCTCTGAAGCGATCCGCACACCTTCCTGTTTATTGTCAGTGCACGACGTTCTTCCTCTTCTACGAGCCATGCATTTTGGCTACGTACGGCGTGAAAGAAGTTCAGCGTAATGCGCACACATACGTGCGCGGATGAGAGGGAAGAGAGTTTGTGCATCCCGCGCGCCGCACGCGCCAGCGATGACACCCCTCTCGATGTGCCTCTGGCGGGGGGAGGTCCTTCTGCCAGTAGTGGCGAGAGCAAAGCAATGTCGGGGTTGCCCCCCTTGACTTTTTGTTTACCTGTGCGCACACAGGAAGCAGTCGAGTAAGTGGTTGGCACCACTACAGCCACGGTTCGAGTCCCAACACACGTGACACTCCCCGGTATTCGAGGCGGTGTATAATACCAAGGTCGCACTCAATGCGCACAAAGTCAACCACAACACCTTCCCGATCTCGTAAAGGAGCATGAACCATCAAGCGATCTCCGGTCATCCTTGCAGCGGCTTTATTGGCTCGCCATCGAACAAAGGCGACCACCGCATCGCGCGCTTTCAGATGCGCTTCTGCGGCCGTCTGGAACGCTCTTCCTTCCGACATTGGGATGCCACTGGAGCTATGCACTGTTATATCTAGATTGAAAACGAATATATTTAGAACTGCTTTTTGCGATTAGTTTATCATTTCCCCGCACCTCCGATCAGCACGGTTGGCTACATACGGTGCGAAAGAAGTTCAACATACTCCCCTCTATACGTAGTGCACTTACCGTGAGTGGTGTGGGGGGGGTGCGAACAAGTGCAGTGAAACGTGGAACCATAATAAGCTTTGCCGCGCGGCTGGCTGGCGTACAACTTAACCAGAGACAATCGGTGCCGTTCCTCCAGCCAAGGGTGATAATCCCACATCGGAGCACCACCCATTCCGAGCGTGGATTTTCCCCGTTCAAAATTCCCACGAAGCTTGCACAAAATAATCTCGCATTGCCCCCCCCCCCCGCCGTGTGCGAGAAGTCAACGTGTAACGCAGCCACACGCCGCGGCATCGAGCGAAGTGACGTGCCTGAACTCGTGCTGGTAGCGAATTTGGTAACGTTTTTTTGTTGATGGGTCTTAATTAAGCCGGTAATATATCTCGCTTTGTGATTTATGATCTCATTTTCAAGGCAGAGCCGAACAATTTAGCCACTTATGGACGGATTTCATAGTTGTGTAATAATAGTAATGGTGTTTTTATGCGGCAGCAGAATTCATGCAAGTGGTATCTCACAATCTGCAACACACCGATGTTCCAATACAGTGGGTCATTTTCAGCCAAATGAATGCGTTTTTTAAAATTATTTTTGGGGGAAATCGGAGCACCTCGAGAAAATCCACGCATGCGAGGGAACAACGCTGTATCCCACACCGATGTGACAGATGGTATCAGTCTGCGCGGGAGTGGAGGATGGCAGCCTTCACGTGGCCCACTCTGTTAAGCGAGAAAATCGCGACGAATGCTATCAACGTGACGACCGAACATCGATCATCGATTTCCCTGTCTCCAGAGCAACGACGAGGTCTCGCTGTATCCGGTTTATCCTGGCCAGTCGGGGTATGGCAACCCGAATGCCCACGGAAGGGAGTGTGTGTGATCCTCCATGCCACGCCTCAACAGTGCTGGATTACAAACCACGTGCACCGCGTATCTATTAAAGTATTGTGGTGGAGGGGTAGTGAGTCGTGGTTCGTATGTTGTCATATGAACCTAGTGTTGAATTCCTGGTCGCGGGAATTGAACTGTTATCAGTCTGATCCACGTTAGCTTGTCTCCGTGTCAGTATAATTCTAGTGTACTTGCAATATGAAACGACAATCGAATAAACGTTCCGATACATCGGGACATCGATCCAGTGCAATCTGTTCGCCGAAATCACCTCGCCCCTTCTGGATCGCAGCAGCCTCGCTCCACGCCGCGATTAAAATTGACGGCGAGGGATGGTGGTGAGTCTGGCCTACGCCCGACGTCAAACATAAACATCTCGTACAGGGAGGGATCCTACCGTCAAACCTCCCGGTTTCAAAACCTTCCACGCCGCCAGTGGTCGACCGTCAACCGAATCGGGACCAGTGCATTGCCGATGCGGCCACCTGACGATGCAAAAAACGGCGCATCAAAGATTGGGGGTCCTACAAGTGCGGCCACTAATCCCAAACGAATCGACCTCATTGTGAACAGGAGGAGCAGACGAGATTCCACTGTGCGTCTGAACAGACAATTGAGCGGATAAAAAACATCTACAAATACATATTTAATCTGCTGCTATGAATCCGTACGAAAGAAGAATGATATAATAAAGTTGGCTTAAACGTGTGGCTCAAGTAAAAAATAACGACTAAAAACTATGTTTCATTCACCAGGTAAGGTCCACTGAGCTATACAGCTTTGTTTCAGAAGCGACCTGGCCACAAATGATAGCTCACAAAAGTGTCTCATCGCGTGGAAATGTACAGCAGACAAATACTTTAAAAGCATGTTTATTATAACATATGTAGGATATTCAAACTCCAAATATACAGGCAGCTTCAGGGTCGGGATAGAACCCACAAATCAAATGCAAGACGTTCACTAAACGATTGAATATCTGTTTGAGGGACAACTGGGTAAAAAAACATCGTAGTAAATCTACCTAGAGCAGTTAATGAAGGCATAATGAGACGAACATGATTTAAGAAAGAGTTAGATGAGAGGAGCTTGGAGTCCTTTTAGAAACGCAACTTTAGAAAAATTACATTGCAATATACCTCAAGAAGAAAGTTCGTAACAAGGCGTATCGCATTCTCAGGTTTTTTCGGTAAAGTCACGTAGGTAAAAACATTAAAATTAATGAAAGTAAAATAAAACAAAACAAAATAAAATTCACGACGTTTCGGAGGCAACACAAGTCTCCGTCATCAGGTGGGACCGTCACAGCCGAATTAGCTGCATCAAGTGAAGCAATGATTCAATATGTAATCCCTTATAAGCAAGTTGAAGGGAGGTGGAGAGGGGGGGGGGGAGAGCTTATCAGGCTGTGGTAGCCAATGAATGGAAACGTATCGGGAGGGAGGAGGAGCGGTGATCAAAGACTGCACGCAGTGCTCAACACAATGAATGGAGACGTGTCGGGACGGAGGGCGAGCGGCGATCAAAGACTGCACGCAGTGCTCAACACAATGAATGGAGACGCGCCGGGACGGAGGGCGAGCGGTGATCAAAGACATCACGTAGTGCTCAACACAATGAATGGAAACGTGGCGAGCGGTGATCAAAGAACAATGAAGAGATTACTGTTAAACACTTCTTGGACCACATCAATTCTAGACACCCATCTATCAGATTCACCATGGAAGTGGAGAAAGACGGTAAACTACCATTCTTGGATATTCTGTTTAAGAGGAGGCTTGACGGATCCTTGGGACATTCTGTCTACAGGAAAGCCACCCACACAAATTCCTACTTGAAACCGGATTCCCACCACCACCCATCTCAAAAGAATTCTCTCATCAAAACGCTATACCACAGAGCCCATGGCATTTCTGACCAACACCACCTGACTGATGAATTAAGACATGTACATCGGGCCCTCAGGATGAACGGATACTCTGACCGCACTATCCGCCAAGCTGTCTCTCCCACCACACAGAAACAACCACATGAAACTCTGACCAAAACTATCACGTTACCATACATAGCAGGCGTGACCAAAAAGATCTCCAAAATTCTAAACAAACATAAGATCCAAGTCCGATTCAGTACAGTGCATAAAATCCGTGATCTGATTCCATCTGTGAAGGATGTCGTTCCTGACTTACAGTATCCTGGAGTCTACAAATTGAGTTGCATTTGTGGTGATTGCTACATTGGAGAAACAAAACGTCATGTTGCTGATCGTGTCCGCGAGCACAAGTCAGATCTGAAACACGGCAGAACTGATTCTTCGGCCGTTGCCGATCATTGCTACAACTCGGCGGGCTCTCATGAAATTGTCTTTTCCGAGACCAAGGTTCTCTGCAAACCTCCGGGCTACCATCAAAGGTTTGTACACGAAGCCATACAAATATACAAACACAGACATAATTTCAACCGTGATGATGGGTACAAACTCAGTAATCACTGGAAAGATGTTATTAACAACGCAAAAAAGACTTAATTACACTTTTTGGACCATCTTATCTGACAGGCACTATTTTAATTTACTTCACCGAGTGTTAACATCCACAGTGTTTAACAGTAATCTCTTCATTGTTCTTTGATCACCGCTCGCCACGTTTCCATTCATTGTGTTGAGCACTACGTGATGTCTTTGATCACCGCTCGCCCTCCGTCCCGGCGCGTCTCCATTCATTGTGTTGAGCACTGCGTGCAGTCTTTGATCGCCGCTCGCCCTCCGTCCCGACACGTCTCCATTCATTGTGTTGAGCACTGCGTGCAGTCTTTGATCACCGCTCCTCCTCCCTCCCGATACGTTTCCATTCATTGGCTACCACAGCCTGATAAGCTCTCCCCCCCCCCCTCTCCACCTCCCTTCAACTTGCTTATAAGGGATTACATCTTGAATCATTGCTTCACTTGATGCAGCTAATTCGGCTGTGACGGTCCCACCTGATGACGGAGACTTGTGTTGCCTCCGAAACGTCGTGAATTTTATTTTGTTTTGTTTTATTTTACTTTCATTAATTTTAATGTTTTTATCTACGTGACTTTACCGAAAAAACCTGAGAATATGAATCATTGCAGTCACGAAAGCTTCAAATCTAGAATTAAGGCGTATCGCCTTCTGTTTCTGTATACGAGTCATAAACACGAACAAAGAACATCGAACAAAGTCTGAAACGTGCGCAAATAAGCATAAAGAGGTTAATCCTTTTTTATTTTTATTTTTTTACAATTAGTTTTGTGAAATTTAAGTATTTGGTTATTGACTCTGCTGGTCTTCGCTTTGAAACTGTTATCGTCCAAATTTCGATGTAAAGCTTTCGTGACTGCAGGGATTCATCTTCTTGGTTCTTTCGGTAAAGTCACATAGAAGGGAAGTAATAAAATAATAAAAATAGTGAGAATTGTTTTATTATGTTTTATTTTATTATTGTATTACTTCCCTTCTACGTGACTTTACCGAAAGAACCAAGAAGATGTTATCGTCCACTTAATAACCGACGTCACACTTGGGAAGTTAGTGCGTCAGCTATGCGAAAGGCTGGCGTGGTGGGTGTCCTCACTTGGGTGTTGTGTGCCGTGTATGCGTGTGTTTAGGTGTTTGTGTTTATGTGTGTGTATGTGTGCGTGTATGTGTGTGTATGCGTGTATGCGTGTGTTTATGTGTTTATGTGTGTGTATGTGTGCGTGTATGTGTGTGTGTATGCGTGCGTGTATGTGTGTGTTTATGTGTTTGTGTTTATGTGTGTGTTTATGTGTGCGTATGTGTTTGTGTGTGTGCGTGTATGTGTGTGTATGTGTGTGTGTGTGTGCGTGTATGTGTGTGTATGCGTGCGTTTAGGTGTTGACGGGCGTTTGTTGTGCTTCCCCCGGCACGTCCGATTAGCACGGTTATCTACGTACGGTCCGTGAAACGTGCAACATGTATGTTGAACTTCTGGATTCAACGTCTACGTTGAACTTCTTTCGCGCCGTACGTTGGCAACCGTGCTAATCGAAGGTGCCGGGGAGAATTCCCCCACATGACTCCTCTGCCGCATAATCCACATCGCTAATGAAAGGCGGCAATTGCCTTGACCCCCACCCATATGTGATCGTTCCGGACGAATGAGTAAATCGTGGAACTGCAGTGAGACGAAACTCGGGGTGCGTTGTGTTTGAAGCCGTAGGGTCAGGTCAAGGGCGACGTGCAGATTCACACCTCGTGCCTCGCCGCCGCTCTGAGTCACGCGTCTCTAATGACCATCACCCATCACGTGCTCGTCCTTAACCCCCCCCCTCCCCACCATGTGCCAACCAGAATGGTCTCGCTCAGGCTTTGCCGTGCCGCTTAACAGCTGGGGCGGGGGGGGGGAGCATTGGCGTTGTGCCCCTTAACTTGGGAATGAGTTTGTGCACCGCGGTCGTCGTGTTTGTTAACTACAATGATTGACGTAATATATCGCGGTTCTTTGTGAATCGCCTGCTGGATAAAGGGCTCCCACCTACCCCCCACCCCATACACACACACAGTACAGACACACACTACACACACACAGTACACACACTACACAGTACACACACACACAGTATACACAGACACATTACACACACACAGTACACACACATACACTACACACACACAGTACACACACATACACTACACACACACAGTACACACACAGTACACACACACAGTACACACACACAGTACACACACACTACACACACACAGTACACACACTACACACACAGTACACACAGTACACACACACAGTACACACACAGTACACACACACACAGTACACACAGTACACACACCGTACACACACACTACACACACACAGTACACACACTCTCACGATGGTGCCCCACGTCCGAACACACAACCGCATTCGAGTGAATTCAACCCGCATAGTAAAGCGAATTTAGCGTTTACAAAATATATATACAGTATAGGTGAGTTTAACACGTAGGCTTTTGCGACAAATAACATCCATAATAGAGTTTATTTTGAGGGTTAGATCGCGTAAATATCAATGTGTCTCGATTTAAATCTTTCGTGACTGCAGGGATTCATCTTCTTGGTTCTTTCGGTAAAGTCACGTAGAAGGGAAATAATAAAATAATAAAAATAGAACATAATAAAATACAATTCTCACGACGTTTCGGCCACAACGCAAGCAGCCGTCCTCAGGTGAAGAACAGGGCTGTCGGAAAGACAGCGTCATTCAGCGTCATTCAGACATCTGTTGATGTTCTGTTGTTGTTCTTGAACCAGGTAACACGATTTAGATTCCCGGCCACGGCTCACATCAGTGGGAAGTGAACCCGTATCTGGCCCTGGGTCCCAATGCTTCAATTGACTGCACTCCCCAACTTGGGGAAGTATGATCAAACAATCTCTGTGATCGACACGGCAACGGGAGGTCCTCCCTCCATCCAGCAGCAGATTGACAGAGCACTCTACATTATGACCGTGTTTTTTTATTTTCTATTGTTGCACACATTTGAAAAAATTATACGTGAAAAGCAACTCTTAAATGATTGCCCTGTATGAAACTTACGCGAAATGTGAATCGAAATTCATAGACGTTGCATTTGTGCTTTCAATAAAATGATCATTCGTTTTGGTTTACAAACTGTCACTGTTTACACGTCTGGTTTATTTTCTGAAACATTAAACCACCGCTGAGAAGGCCGCGCTGAGTCTTCGCTTCCTAGAAATCCCCAGCAGACAGACACGTCACGGCACGAATCTGGCACAAGTTGCTCAGAGCCAGCGTTGTGTGTGTGCCTGTGCACTGCGCAGAGCAGCCAGACAGGGAATGCGAATGTTCAACGGAGCAACGAAAAATAAAATATCGAATGACAATACGACGAATGCAGAGATGTCATTCGCAGGTTAAAAAAGTTACGCGTTTGTTTATTTACCGAGTGCTTTGTCATTTCATGAAAGGTATCTCAGTTTTGTTGCCAGATAAAAGGGTAAAAAAACAATTATCATATTTTGCTACTGGCAAATGAGGTTCCAATGGTGTAAATGCTAACCCCGAGCTCTCATACTCTGATGGTGCATTGTCTTTGAGTTGTGCAACTTTTGGCGTCATCTGGTCCAACGCCATGTGAGACTAGGCTCTAAAGAAAGCTTTCTCGGGTGTGGACCAATCAATTTCAAGGACAGTGCATACATTATCAGCGTTGTGTTTTGTTTGCATTCCGACTGCAGGTATTGTGGTCAATGCAAACATGACTCCTTGTAAAAAAGGTCTCAGTTTTGTTGCCAGATTAAAGGGTAAAAAGCCAATTATCAAGGTGTCTCAGTTATGCTGTGCACAGCATGTATGCATTTTAAATGATCGTTGCTGAGCAGAGAGGCACAGAGGCGTAAAACGCTTCGGCGGCCAGCCACCGACAGCACTTATGGAAGTTGTGACCGATGTGAGTTAATACGTTTCCTGAATTGCGCGAGGTTATACGCACTTTGGAGAAGAGATGATGGGAGGGAACACCGAATAAATGATCATCAACGAAATGGGTCATTCTCGTACATTAAATGGTAATGACTCTGGGGGATGGAGCAGTTGATTGTGGATGAGAGATTCCATAACTTTATAAAGTGATGAAGTAGGGTAGAGGAAACCTGATTCATTTAACCTCGATGCCAGAAAACAATGGGAAATGGTCTTCTGGATATATGTTAAACGTTGTTCATGGTCGTGATGAATGGAAATTTACGTTTTTATAGTGCCCAGTTTAAAGTTCGGAAGCCAGAAATGAAGATCTCAAAGCAATTACAATTGAACAAAATGATTTGGGTTAATACGGATGTTTATTGATGGTATAGTCTTTGTGTCTTTCGGTAAAGTCACGTAGATAGGTTCAAAGAAAATAACAAAAAAACTATGACGTTTCGATCACAACATAATCGATCGTCATCAGGAGGAAAAAAGGGGGAAAGCTGCTGAGTCAGACTAAAAATATGGAGAAAGCTTTATTTTTATTATTTTTAAATCCTTCATATTAAGTTCGCTTGCTTGCTTGCTTGCGTGCTTGCGTGCTTGCTTGCTTACGACCGTGCAAATCTTTCGGTCGTTTTTTAACCCACTTCCCGTGATCCAATCGAGCTGACATTTTCCACACAGACTCGTTGTGCGAGACAATTAATGTTCGTAAAAATTTTTGTTTAAAAATGTTACGCTTTTTAGGCAAAAAAAAAATATTTTACATTTATTCAAATACAACTCATTCATGGCTTTGGCTGAACGTCACAGTGTAGGAGCCCATAGCGTAACCCCTCCACAGGCTGTGGCGGAGTAGCTCAGTTGGTAGCGCCCTCGCTTCCCATGCCAAAGGTCGCGGGATCGATCCCCGCGTCCTCCACAGGCGAATATATTTTTAAATCCTTTATATTAAGTTCACTTGCTTGCTTAGGACCGTGCAAATCTTTCGCTCGTTTTTTAACCCACTTCCCGTGATCCAATCGAGCTGACATTTTCCACACAGACTCGTTGTGTGTGACAATTAATTTTGGTGAAATTTTTTTTCCAAAATTTTACACTGTTTAGGGAAAACAAATTAAATATTTAATTACCAATTGCTTAATACTGGCAGACAATCATCTGACCCATAGGTGGCAGCCATCTCAAACCAGATGACGAGAAGACTCTAGCCGCCACGCATATAAAGGATTTATAGTGAAAAACTTTGTTTTTACGGGTTTACTTGTTTCTGATGACGATCGCTTGTCTTGTGATCGAAACGTCGTAGTTTTTTTGTTATTTTTATTATTATTTTCTTTGAACCTATCTACGTGATTTGACCTAAAGACCCAAAGAATATTAATTCCTGCAGCCATGAAAGCTTGAAGTCAAGATCTTGTGATGGTATGTTTAATTAACATCTGTAAAGATTCTCAAACTTTTTGTCATGGAGACAATGACACATCTCGGATGTTGCATGGTGAGTAAAGTTCCTGGTGTTTTGAGAGCTGGCAACGCATACCAACATCACCCAGAGGTTTATACAATTTGATTTCCAAGGCAGACATGCATCAACTCGACGAAAACTCACCCAGAATTGTGTTTGAGGATTGTGGGTAACAGAAACAAAGTATCAACTTGATAATTGTTTTTTTACCCTTCTATCTGGCAACAAAACTGACACCTTTTTTTTTAGTATCAACTTTTTATTTTTTTTCTATCTACGTGGCTTTACCGAAAGACCCAAATATTATGAATTCCTGCAGTCACGAAAGCTTTAAGTCAAGATTCATCAACCTACCTTCTGTATTTTCACATACAAATTTAATCATGCATAAGATAATCAGCCTATTGACTCTGCAGAACAATATTTGTATGCTTCATCAGGCCCATGAAGGTCAGACCTGATAAGGACCCTTGAAGTCAAGATGTGTATTTCAAATAGTTTGAATAATAAGATAACTGGCATTGTATTGGACAGTGCACTGGAGGTGTGAGCAAAGCAAACAGAAATTAAGTTTGCTGAAACCACAAATAAAACCACGATCATCTTCCTTTTAAAAAAATTGAGACGACTGATTTGAAGAATTACAGACTTTCTATATATCTCAATAATATATACATTTTGATTTAAAGCTTTCGTGACTGCAGGGATTCATATTCTTGGTTCTTTCGGTAAAGTCACGTAGAAGGGAAATAATAAAATAATAAAAATATAAAACAATAAAATTCTCACGACGTTTCGACTGCAACACAAGCAATCATCATCAAATTCTCTTGCTGTGGATTTCAAACCTGATGATGATTGCTTGTGTCGCAGTCGAAGCGCCGTGATAATTTTATTGTTTAATATTTTTATTATTTTATTATTTCCCTTCTACGTGACTTTACCGAAAGAACCAAGAATATAATATAAACATTGTTTACGAAGATTCCAGATAATTTAATAAGTCCATTTAGAGGCCAACCATCCATGAGTGCAAGTTGGATTTTCGAGTCTACGATTGTCCCCCATATTTTCAAGAATCAGATTCTATCACGGCCAAATCACTATCATAAAAAATACATGCTGCCTGGCTCTTAGAGACGAAGAAAAAAAAGAGGGCAGTTGAATCATGGGAAACTAACGTTGTCATCTGAGCTCTCACAACAGAGGAACGTGAACAAACCAACCCTTTCGTTTGGAGACACACAGCCAGAAAACACAAGCGAGTGTGTGTGTGTGACTGTTTTATTGAAGGACGGGGATTAGGATTATTTAATTAGAGGCGAGCAAAGAGCCTGCAGGGCATAGATCCTTTTGGAAATGAGAATTTGATTCTGAAAAAAAAGAGATCTAATGTTGCCAGAGAGGAGAGAGGTCTGAGTTAGCGTTTGTTGCCTGCTGCGGCATACAGATCGGAAACACGCGACACCGATTCAACAAAAAGGAATTCAATAAAAAAAAATACCTAAAATATATGCAGCGAATTATGGATGCAGATGCACGCTGGGGATTGCAACGCGAGGCGCAGATAGGAACGGGAGGTTTAGGAAATAAACGAGAAATAAATAAGAGAGCCATCATCATATTGGCGGTGACAGTGGAGCTGAGCAGTGCGCATTGCGAGACGGGAAGACGATCTATGGACGGGACTCGTCCATAGAGGGAGGACGGCCGTGGAGTCTGAGATCAGCTCGTGCGGAGACGCGAGACGGAGCACGGACACGTTAGGAACGGCAATGTGGCGGGCGTGGCCTTCGTCCAGCAGTGGACAGATCACGGCTGACGATTAAACAGATGTCTGTCTAGCCGGTGGGATGCTGGACTGAATGTTTATGGGGTTTTTTACTTTCATGTGAAGATTCAAACTCGAGGGGTGAATTAGGTACGCGTACTCTATTTCAATATCGACACTAAGAGGTCTCAGCACGTAACAACAACAACCGCTATTCGCCACTAAGTGGCCACGACGTCACCACGACGCTTGTGCCAGGCCATGTGCACCTTGAGGCCACGTGAAGTGTCGAACGCCCGCTGGCAGGAGGTCACGGGGCAGACCCAGGTGCCACGGGTCGACTGACCGAGATGACCGAGATGACTGGCTGATGCACCACCTGTGCCCCCTACTCTGCTAACTTGCTGTGCTTTAGCCACCCGGCGCTCCGCTCGTTGTTTTGAGCGTCGCTCCTCCGCCCTCTGTTGCTGTTGGAGAGCGACTGCCCTCACACACACACACATCTATTCCAAACACTCAAAGGAGTATGTCTTAGCATATTGTAAACATGGATCATAACGCGATTTCAAAACGCGAGGGAGCTGCCTCTCCATGTCCACCCTTCGTTCGCCTCCTCCACTCCCACCCATGAACCAAACTCTCCGGCTGTCGGAATCCCTCTCTGAAAGTTTTTTTTTAACAAACCCAGAGCGCGCGTTGTTTTTATCAGCGCGTGAGAGAAAGTGAGAGGAGGGGAGAAAGAGTGGAGAGAGAGAGAGTGAGGGCGGGCGGGCGAGCGGGCGGGTGCGATGTCGTGAGCGAAACGGCGCGTCTGTCAGCGGAAGCAACACCCTGGGAACTGCAGTCGAGGCATCGCGAGCTACGCACGCGATGCGAACACCGCGGCACCGCGCGCGATGACTTTGTTAGCGGGACCACCGGCATGGGGGTTCCATCCCACCCCACCCCACCACGCGCGCGTCCACAGTGGCCAATGTTTGAGATCGCTGCTTGCTGATGGAGAGCGGTGGGGTGGGGTGGGGGGCAAGCGGTGGGGTGGGGGGCAAGCGGTGGGGTGGGGGGCAAGCGGTCGTGTAGGGGTGAGCGCAATGCGCTACGAGGCCAGTCGACCCGAGTTCGAATCCCGCTCACGTCCGCCAACAGCAGATGAGGGTTACACTGGTCAACACACTTTTCTGGCATAAGGTATTCCAACGGTTCTAAGGTAATTTTGGGGTGCTGATTCCAAATCTGGCATTTTCAATAAAAACTGCAGAAGAAACATATTAAATAAATGTGGATACACTGTATCTACATAAAATGATATTATAAACACACTATCCTAAAAATACAGCACTATATTTTAACACTAAAGCAGTCACTGACTCGCAACAACTTGCAATCATAAGTGACAGAGTTAATTTCTAGGTAAAATCAATGAAAATGGGGAATGTCGATAGCATAAAAATGAGATATGATAGAGCAAATCTGAGATCAGATTTGGAATCAGTACCCTGAAATTAGTCTAAAACAGCTGCAAAAGTCCAAGGTATATATTTTTTTTGTTGTTGACCAGTGAATTATCTGAACCGAGCCCTGGCCTCCCCAAGGTCGACTCAGCCTCAAACGAGTACGGGTGTGCGTTGTATAGTAAACGCCGTCACGAGGGAGAGACAAAGGCGGCCGGGCGTGGTTGCTGGCTACCACCCACCCCTCGCCACTTTTACTCCGTGCCGCCCTTGATCGGTGCTACTCGCTCACAGCACTTTGCCCAAAAGCGTGTAAAGGCTATACGGGGGAGCTTTGTCTTTAGTGGGGGCGACAGATTCCGCACATGCTGGAAGCAATTCATATATTTTAAGTTCCAGTCCTTGCATTAGAATATATAGAGCAGTTCATATTTTGATGGTACCATGTGGTAATGCTCCATCACACGTTTTAAATCTATTGCACAGTGAATGTTGAACTGAAGCTTGACTTAAAAAATTGTAATCGCAAATCAAATCGCAATATCTGTCAAAAGAAAAATCACAATTAGATATTTTCCCCAAATCGTTCAGCCCTAGCGTACACTCACGAGTGCGACTATTATGCGGAGACCCCAGTTTCAGGTCGGCAGTGAGGTTTGCTTTGGAGTTTGTAAATTGCTGTTGACACGAGCAGGTGTTTAATCAAAGAATAAGATGACAATCAGGCCGCAGGTGATGATCGACGTGCCACTGGATGGTGATGTTGGCCTGGCGCCAGACCTGTTCTCCTCAGAGGCCGTCTGGATCTTCCTGGCTTGCAAATCTGAGGTGGCACTCGCTCTCTCTGTGGACTATAATCATGGGGCGTCTCTGTTTTTTTTTTTAAATAAAGACTATAGACCATTTCCTGCCTTGTCATCAGAGACATCAAGCCAAATGGAGTTCGTAAAAAGTCACAGACGCCTAATAAAAAAAAATATAGGGAACGCAGAAGATCGCTGGCTACAATCTTCCGCAATGTTTCCGGACCAGAACCCTAAATCCACGTCTACTACACAAACCATTTCAGATGCGGAAACTTGACGCACAAATGGGGAAATTAAAAACTCCGCTGTGCGACTATGGTCAACATCCCGAACAGAACAATGGGACATATGACGACTCAACGCCCGCTTCACAAATACGAAGGAGGTATCATCACAGTGCGGCACTACACAACTGATGCAATTATCTGGCTCGTTTGCCTCAACGTAAAATTACGGTTGTAGCTCTGCACCTACGTCAGCCACACTAAGAATGCTTCAGGTAGGAACAACAGTTCCACACTGCCCACCAGGGATTATTTGTCTGTCGTGCATAGCCCCTCCCAAACATGTACGCTCCCGGATTGGTTGAAGTGCGTCATGCGACCGCGAGCTTTCTGTCGTGCACGAATGCGCTGTCCAACCAAGTTCCTACCTGCCCACTCCGAAGGAACGTGTTTCATTAAACGAGGAATAAATGTAATTTGCCTGTAAGCGATCACTTTGTGTGTATTGTTTGCACCACGTCTTTTTTTATGGACGCCGTGTGGTTTTTTTCCTCACCATAATCCCATCGTGTTGGAGGCTGTATCTTTATTATAATTACTATGGCAGATTTAAATACGTATTTTTGTTAGAGACGCGGCGTGCTATTTGATGATAATCTATATTGAACTTAATTTTTCTTTAAAAATAGATACTTTTATATTGCGATTATGATTCGCTCGCAAATTTGTATTTCTTTTATCTGTTATTATTTATTGTTGATTTATTTGAATGTGACTTGTTGTTTTTGTTGAGGAGAAAAACACCCTATTGAAGAGCTTCTTGGCTTAGGCCGTAGAGGGTACTTCAAAATAAACTGAAAAAAAGATTAAACATCGTTGTATGTTTTCTCAATAGCGAAAACTCCAATAAGAATAATTTACTTTCCAAGAGATCATCTTGAGCCAAATGATGCAATGCGTCCGGAGGATGCCGATCAGATGATATGTTGCAATGCAATCAGCTCGTGTGCATGTGCTGGGTAGATTATTTACCCTGCTAGATGGAAAGAGACGGCGGTGGTTGGGGAGAAATCCCATCCAGCAGTGGATTGACCATGGCCGACGACGATGACGACGATGATGATGATGCAATTATGTGTAACAACTGTACACCCGATCATAGGTTGAATTATGTGCCGTTAAAACAATCGAGGCACCACATCAACAAGCCACTTACAAGAATGTGCTCGCTGCGATGAATCCACAACACTCGCATGACCTCTGTGCATTGGGACTCTCCCATAAACGAGAGTTCCCCCCCCCCTCCTCCTCTTCGCTTCAAACTCAAACAACATTTCACAGGACGCCGCGACTTCCCTCCCTGTTCCTCCGTGAACCCCACGCAAAGCAGCGAGCACATCGTGGACTCTGTTAGCATTCCAGCGACCCAACTCTCAGCTCTCGCTCTCTCCCTCTCTCCCTCTCTCCCTTTTACTCTGCGAGCACACAGGCACGCGACATTCTTGTCGTGATGTGTGCGAGTCGCGCTTGCGTGTCAAAGCCTGGGGTAGTGGTGGCGGTGATGATGGTGGTGGTGGTGGCGATGATAATAGTGGTGGTGGTGGTGGCGGTGATGATAGCGGTCGTGGTGGCGGTTATGATGGTGGTGGTGGTGATGATGGTGGTGATGGCGATGATAATAGTGGTAGTGATGGCGGCGATGGTGGTGGTGGTGGCGATGGTGGCGGTGGTGGCGATGGTGGTGGCGATGATGATGATGGTGGTGGCGATGATGATGGTGGCGATGATGATGGTGGTAGTGGCGATGATGATAGTGGTGGTGGCGATGATGATAGTGGTGGTGGCGATGGTGGTGGTAGCGATGGTGGTGATGATGATGATAGTGGTGGTGGCGATGATGATAGTGGTGGTGGCGATGATGATAGTGGTGGTGGCGATGATGATAGTGATGGTGGCGATGAGGATAGTGGTGGTGGCGCGCCTCTGTAATGTCCCGGCCTGTATCGTTCCAACGAGCGGGTTGCCGCGTGTGGCTCTCACGCACCAAGTCACAACAAAGCGCTCTCTTTGTTTTCGTTGCCACGCGCAATCGATTTTAATGAATGACTACTTCCACCACATTATTAATATTGGTGCGTGTTCAAATGCGTCCTCGTACAATGAACTGACGGCATCGACGTGCAATAAGTGTTCAGCATCAACAGGTCGATGCGCGCATCTCGTTCATGGATTGAAACATTAAAGACGAGCCACTGCAGTGCGATGTTGGCCGTGCAAACACAAACTGTGGATCGTATCGTAAATCAATAGCGATACATTGAGACGCACAGAGATACATTAAGACGCATTAAATACAGGTCACGGTGCGATTGTGTCCATGCAACCCAAGCTGTAGACCGTATCGTAAAGCAGTGTCGTCTGCACTCCTTTAGTGGAGGAGGAACAGCAACACGACACGAACTCGCTCTACTGAAGCCCTCTCGTCGTACTTAATTTGGAGCTTTCGTGACTGCAGGAATTACTCTTTGGTTCTTTCGGTAAAGTCACGTAGAAAGAGACAATAATAAATTAAATACTAGCATACGACGTTTCGATTGCAACACAAGCAATCATCATCAGGTATAAATGAAATAGAAACACAAATCTAGTATACTTAGAAATGTAATGTAATACAACAGAGTCGGATAACATAACAGTCAACATATTCTTAGGTTTTTTCGGTAAAGTCACGTAGGTAAAACATAAAAATTAATACAAGTAAAATAAAATAAAAAATCACGACGTTTCGGAGGCAACACAAGCTTCCGTCTTCCGGTGGAACCGTCACAGCCACGACAGCTGTATCAAGTAAATGAGAGATTGCAAGAGCTATCACTCCGTATATATAATGGTTGAAGAGGGGTGAAGGGCCAAGTACGGCACACTTTTTATTAATATGGTAAGGTGAGGCTAACAATCCACCTGAAGACGGAAGCTTGTGTTGCCTCCGAAACGTCGTGATTTTTATTTTATTTTACTTTTATAAATTTTAATGTTTTACCTACGTGACTTTACCGAAAAAACCTAAGAATATGAATCATTGCAGTCACGAAAGCTTCAAATCTAGAATAATAGTCAACACCCTACCTGGTTGAACTCTCTCGACGTGGCCGGCAGACCTTGACGTTGGCATTTAGCTACTGAACACATTTCCATCTCACGCAATAATAACACCAGTCAACAAAAAAAAAACATTTCTGGCCTGGACTTTTGCAGCTGTTTTAGATTAATTTCAGGGTGCTTATTCCAAATCTGATCTCAGATTTGCTCTATCACATCTCATTTGTATGCTATCAGCATACCCCATTTTCATTGATTTTACCCGAAATTAACTCTGTCACTTATGATTGCAAGTTGTTGCGAGTCAGTGACTGCTTTAGTGTTAAAATATGGTGCTGTATTTTTAGGATAATGTGTTTATAATATCATTTTATGTAGATATCCACATTAATTTAATATTTTTCTTCTGCAGTTTTTATTGAAAATGCAATATTTGATATCTCAACAACCTGATGTGATAGACAACAACTGATGCCAGATTTGGAATCAGCACCCCAAAATTACCTTAGAACCGTTGGAATACCTTATGCCAGAAAAAGTGTGTTGACCAGTGTAATATAAGTCGTGTTCACTTTGCATTGCATTAGAGCGCCAACAAAATTACACGCATAGCTTCATTTCTCACTTTGACGTCTTCCGTAACGCTGCTGGCGACCGACTTTGAGTCGGGATTATCCGTGTAAGGCACTACGAGTTGAGTTACAAGATACGTCTGTCCATAATAATGCAGGATAATAATACGATGTTATTTTCTACACTCCTACAAATGATATGAACAGGTCGAGCGCAATATGATGTGAGATGGATGTGGTGGCGTGCCAAATGAATTCCCAGGACAACGTTCTGGACTGTTCGGGCTGAATTTAAGTGGTGTGCGTGGGGAATTGATGGAGTTTAGTTGAACCAAATCGTGATTGCCCTCCCCCCCAGCTGTGTTTAACGAGCATTGAACACTGCAAATTCACAATGGGTGATCCTGAGCTCCGAATGGAAACTACATTTTTGTGGTGAGAACCGGGATTGCCAGGTGAAGTCAATGAACCGTGTGATTGAAGCGGCTGTTATGTTGTAATCGTCATGCATTGGTCAGTTCGTGCAACATTTTACCCAGTGAAATGTGTTCAATATTAACGACGTTTTATTTTGTATATGTGGCGCGCGAATTTTTACACCGATCAAGAGGGAAAGCGAGGCCAATTTGTAGAGCGCCAGTGGGAATCCGAACTTGATCGTGAAAAACAACGCGCCGATGGACACAGAGAGGAAAGTTCTCCCACGCACTGCCGGCGATGACACGGATCAGAAACGCGGATATCGACGAAGGAAATGGAACAAATGCTAGAATGTGCGCACAGAAGCATGGGAAGGCGCATCTCTGGAATTATATTTAGTGGGCAGACGGCATGGATGAGAGACCACACGTGGTTTTGACATCAGTGTGACTGTGAAGAAGAGTTCGTAGACTCGGACATCAGAACGCGTTGGAGTCGGACAGCAAAACGCGTTGGAGTCGGACATCAGAACGCGTTGGAGTCGGACATCAGAACGCGTTGGAGTCGGACATCAGAACGCGTTGGAGTCGGACATCAGAACGCGTTGGAGTCGGACATCAGAACGCGTTGGAGTCGGACATCAGAACGCGTTGGAGTCGGACATCAGAACGCGTTGGAGTCGGACAGCAAAACGCGTTGGAGTTGGACAGCAGAACGCGTTGGACTCGGACAGGAGGACGCGTTGCTGGAAGGGAAACTAAAGCCGCTGCTCGCGATTAATAACTTGGAGGTGGCCCATGTAGATAATTATCTGCAGGGAATTTCCATGGATCTAGTGACTAGGTGGGACTAGGTGGACAGTTACATTAGAAAAAAAAACATTCTTACTCAAATTGGAATTGGCAGCCTGGATGGTGTGTTGGAAATTCCACATTTGTATGGCAGGACTGATCTACCGATAAAACAACAGAAACGGCACCGCGCGCGCACACGTGCATAGTAAAACATCTTGACGGCGTTGCTTGCCACGGAGTGTTATGCGCAGACATCGTTTGAAACGTTTGCTCCAAGTAGACCCATAAAGTTTGCTCTGAGACCTCCCTATGATTAGAACATCGCGAGCGCGTTACACAAGAGACACTTTTAAACAACAGCACTGGAGGCGATTTCGATTCGAAATACACAGTCACGATCAAACAAATGAAAATAAACGCTAAAAATCCACGGAGAGAGCGTGCTGGCTCTGAGCCGTCGCTCGCGACGCCAGTTGCACGTGGCGGGCAACGATCATCACCATCATCATCATCGAGAGAGAGAGCGAGAGAGAGCGATCCTTATTCTTAGGTTTTTTTCGGTAAAGTCACGTAGGTAAAAAAATTTAAATTAATAAAAGTAAAATACCTACGTGACTTTACCGAAAGAACCTAAGAATATGAATCCTTGCAGTCACGAAAGCTTCAAATCTAGAGAGCGATCCCCCTATCCTCGATCCCCTTCTCGTTGCTGGGCGCACGTGCAGCGCCTAACTCACGCTGCACCTCGGAACGTATTTGGCCGGGCCGGAGAGTGTCCGTCGAGACAAGGGGGGGGGGGGGCGCACCCTCTGAGCGCGGGATAGAGGGGATGGGACGAGCTCTAAGCGTGGGGGGGTATCCTCTGAGCGTGGGTGGGGGGTGATCTCTGAGCGTGGGGGGCTCTCTAATCGTGGGGGGCACCCCCTGACAGCGCGGGGTGCTGCGTGCACACAATCGTCAACAGAAGGCGCCTGTGTAAGAAGCCAGCACATCCTTTGTGTGAGCCGTGCCTCGCACCCCACACCCGCTCCTCTTGCCTCTCGCACAGCATCACGCGTACAGACAGAGCAGTGGCTCTACACCTGAGCTGGGTGGGGGGGGAGGTACGAGACTTGCCACAACTTTTTTTTTTAGAGGGGCAAAAAAATCGAAAACGCAATTTAAGTACGGGCACGTCAGTACAACTACTAAGTTTCATCAAACCTATCGCACTTTTTCGGGTTTAAAAAACATTAACCAAATGACTCTGAATGTCTTCTTGGTGCTTTCGGTAAAGTCACGTAGAAGGGAAATAATAAAATAATAAAAATAAAGCAGAATATTTTATTGATTTTATGTTTTTATTTAATTCTTTCCCTTCTACGTGACTTTACCGAAAGAACCAAGAAAATGAATCCCTGCAGTCACGAAAGCTTTAAATCGAAATTTTACTCTTAATGTCACTGAATAATACCCAGAAAGACCCTACGTACATGCAACCTACTTGCTGTACTGTATCTTATCTTTTTATCCTGTGAGTGAGTGTATTTATCACATCCACTTGCATAGAGCAACCAAGACATTGTTTGGTCCATTTAGCTGCAAATTCAAACCTTATTCTTAACTGCCCATCATTAAGCAAGGGCATTTGAAAATAATTATGTTCACACGACAGTAAAAATAATAACATTCATGTCCCACGGTCGAATATCACAACAATCGAAATGCATACGTTGGAAGCTCAGGACGAATTTGCTCTGTTTGGCACAAATTCACGTGAGCCTCAAACGTAATAGAAGTATTACTTTTGCAAATAAATACTCAGCCGACCCGAAGGACAGCACACTGATGATTGTGAATCACTGGGCCCAGTCAGCAAACTGCGTTGGTTCCTTTGTTTGCGAAGCTGCAAGTAATTTCGGATGTAATTGGAGCCTACATTAATAATTTAGAATTTAGCGAGTTAAATGCCATTGCTTTTTAAAAAATAAAGTCCCTCTGCAAAAATATTATTCGGGTGGTAGGGCTGCAGTTGGAAACGCATCATCATCATCACCGGCAGCCATGGTCAATCCACTGCTGGATGAAGGCCTTCTCAAGGCACCACCTCTAACCATCCTGCGATGTAACATCCACCTGGCACATGCACAGGGACTCATTTGTAATCAATCGCTCCATCTCCTCCTTGGACCCGTTCCATTCCTTTGCTGCCAAAAACACACGAATTGTATGCATGCGTTCGCACTGTAGGCTGACTCCCCTGTCATTACCTCCCGTGGCCACCAGTCCCTTCGTACTCACAGCTGACTCCCCTGTCATTACCTCCCGTGGCAAACCAGTCCCTTCGTACTCACAGCTGACTCCCCTGTCATTACCTCCCGTGGCCACCAGTCCCTTCGTACTCACAGCTGACTCCCCTGTCATTACCTCCCATGGCCACCAGTCCCATCGTACTCACAGCTGACTCCCCTGTCATTACCTCCCGTGGCAAACCAGTCCCATCGTACTCACAGCTGACTCTCTTGACATTACCTCCCGTAGCCACCAGCCCCTTCGTACTCACAGCTGACTCCCCTGTCATTACCTCCCGTGGCCACCAGTCCCTTCACACTCACAGCTGACTCCACTGTCATTACCTCCCGTGGCCACCAGTCCCTTCGCACTCACAGCTGACTCCACTGTCATTACCTCCCGTGGTCACTAGTCCCCTCACACCGCATGCAGGCTCTATTGTCATTACAGGTGTATATACAGGTATGTTGAACTTCTTTCGCACCGTCCGTAGCCAACCGTGCTAATCGGCGGCGCCCGGGTGGCACAGCGTGACGCCCGCTGCCTCGCAGCTAGAGGCGTCTGGGTGCGATTCCCGACTCGGGCGCCTTTCTGCGTGGAGTTTGCTTTTCTCTCCCCCTGTTCTGCATGGGTTTTCTCCGGGTTCTCCGGGTTCCCCCCCCCCCCCCATAGCTAAAACAGCAACAACAAACCCACACAATATAACTGCTATTGGCCAAACATCCCGATGCTTAAAATAATTATCTGCAAATTACTCAAGTGACTTTACACACATCAGCAACATTGTCCCACGACTGCGAAAACTTGGCAGGACTCTGCTGAAAAAAAAGAGTCTGAAAATTCAGGGAGGCTTTACTGGCGAAACAGCACCAATAATAATCACAATAAAAATTAAATCGTTCTGCCTCACAGTGCGCAAACTTGGTCAGATTCCCCGAGCAAATGAACGTCAAAGTGAATCGCTGGCTGCAAGCCACCGTTTCGTGGATCTAACGAACGCGCGCAGGGCGTCGCGTGACGTTTCCGCGCAATTAAAACCAAAGTGCTAAATAGGGAGGGGAGAGGGGGGGGGGTTCATAAAAGCGGAGAACATCGTTTTGAGTTGCCGTCCCTCGGCTTTCTCAAACGCTCCCCGCTGCGCACAAACAATCCGAGCTGATATTTCAAGATGCCGCGTTCGGGTCGAGTTCCACTCGCCCACCCTCGTTGGCTCAATTGAGGGGGGGGCAAACGGTGCGCCGCCGGGTGCATTCAACTGGCTCGGAGTCGCGGTTTTAAGAGCGCCGACGTTTTTGGACGCAACGCGCTCCTGCCCCCGTGAATTATTTTTTTGCGCGGCCGATGTAAAACCGCGCCGCGCCGCGCCCGCCCGTTCGCTCGCTCGCTCGCCATCCACCCCCCGCTTTCGTTTCAAACCACGGAACGGTGATGGATTGCTAAATGCTGGGCTCGTGGTGGCTGTAAACCTTCAGCGTTAATGCTGACTAATGCCTGCCTCGTGTGGGTAAATAGGCGAGGAATAAATCCTCCACCCTCCCCCCCTCCTCTCTCTCCCATGGCTCAGTGACCTTGGATAGGTCAATATTTACCCGTGAAAATTTGTTGTGATGGTTGGACACACAGCGAACTTCTAATTGCACGTTCGGCCCTGTGGCGGGGGGCATTGCTAGAACACCTGTGCCGATTATTTATCTCTCAGATTCTTCTTTAAGCAGCAAAATTTGTTTTTCTGTTGGCAATTTTAAAACGCCTGTTTGTGTACGAGCGCAATTTCATGACGCTGCTGTTCTAAGTATGTTAACGCTTCATAATTTGCAGCGCGTTGCCAATAAAGTGTTGGATGAAAACCTTTCAGTCATGGGGGTTATTTGAACGTATTTCAACTCTGCTAATCTGTGTGAGTTGATGGAGTGTATATGTGGGGGGAGGGGTTAGGTGGGGGCGGGGGGGGGGGTCCGGATGTGGAAGTAGATATCACAATGCTACTTCTCGTGAGATATCTTCAAATGATCTCTGAGCCACACGATGAGTGCTGCTGTACTTTGACACTTACCCTGGTATAAAGATGGAGTTGTTACCACTTTGGTTGAAAAAAAAACCCCCCTCAAATCTAATCTAATGGATGTGTTTCGTATGATCATTGATGACCCAGCTGGCAATATGTTCAGGAGATAAATGCCCAGGTCTGCTAGCCACCACACGGCTTCAGGAGAGAGTTCGTATAGTGTCGTAAGCCCTCCGTTGAGGAAGCGCAGACTACGGTGCCTTCAATCTGTCACTTGACGAGTGTCTGTCACTTGTCAATTGACAGTAAAGCGACCGAATAATAATAATTTCAACTTATAATGAACACGCCAATTGCTCAAGCTTGAAGAGAAAGAACGACTCAGAGACACGAGGAACACGTACAAGTGGGAAAGGCTGCTAGGTGGCGAGCCAGTACCAAATAGCACCCAAGGTCTGCGGTCCTCTGTATATGAAGGTGTTATTGGCCGATTGATGAGCGTTTAAATGTGGGAGGAAACCGTAGCAACTGGAGAAAACCCACGCGTGCGAGGGGGAAACACTCTATCCCAAACTGATGAAACGGGCTGAGTCCAGATCTGCGTTCTCCTGGCGTGCCAACGTACGCCACCTCCTCAACGCCCGTGGGAAGGGCGTTTCGCAACGGTTGTGCGCGCGGTGATTCACCAACCCTCGCTGCTTCCACAGCGCTGGGTCACGGGCCACGTGCCTAGCCAGCACCGCCGCCCGTATTCCACGCTCACGTGCGGACAGTGATGGGACATCCACGCACGGACAAACGGGGCGCAGCAAGGCACCTGCTGTGAGTTACATCTCCTCCCTGCACCCTCCTCCCCCCCGCCAGCCGATTACAAGGCTCCACTTAAAATTCACCAAATGGAGCTGCCATTTAAGTAAATTGCGTGGAAGTAAATTGTGTAATGGCTACAGACAATTGCGTGGGGGAGTGGACAAAAGGGATGTGTGGACCATTAGTGCGTGTTTGTGTGTGTGTGTTGAACTTCGTTTGCACCGTACGTAGCCAACAGTGCTAATTGGTGGTGCGGGGGGAAGTACAGCAAACTAAACACACAAAGCAGTTCTAAAAAAATTAGTTTTCGATCTAGATTGTAAAGTGCATAGCTCCAGTGGCGTCCTAATATCCGAAGGAAGAGCGTTCCAGACGGCCGCAGGATCGCGTCTGAGAGCGCGCGATGCGGTGACCGACTTCTCTGTTCGACGATTAGCCAAAAGCCGCCGCTGCTGTGAGAATGACCGGAGTGCGCGCGATGGTTTTGCGCTCCTTGACGAAATCGTCAAGGTTCATCGTGGTTCACCTGCGGACAGCACTCCCTGTGTTGTAACGCGTGCGAGTTGGACAAAAGTAGCGAATCGTTGCCCTTCGCCAATGGCAGCAGCAGCGGCAGCAGCAGCAGCAACAGCGGGGGTGCTCATCGCTCGTGCTTGGTCTCGGGCCCATCTCCGCATGGGGCAGCGCTGCAGACACCGTGATGAAAGTGTGAGCGTCCGCAGGCAATGGCGTTTCGTGGCACGTGAGGGAGTGTGAGGAGGTGGAGAGAGAGGAAGAGACGAAGACGATAGGAGCAGGGAGAGAGTGAAAAGGCGTGAAACGGAGAGAGAGAGAGCAAACGGAACGAGGAGAGCGAGGGAACGTGACAAACAGTGGGAGAGTGGATTATGCAGAAGTGAGAGATATTCAGACGGGAAAGGGAGAGGTGGGAATGGTGAGAGCGAGGAGTGAGAGGTGAGAGTTCTAGATTTGAAGCTTTCGTGACTGCAAGGATTCATACTCTTAGGTTTAGTCACGTAGGTAAAAAATACAATTAAAATTAATAAAAGTAAAATAAAAATCACGACGTTTCGGAGGCAACACAAGCTTCCGTCTTCAGGTGGAAGCTTGTGTTGCCTCCGAAACGTCGTGATTTTAATTTTAATTTTATTAATTTTAATTTTCTTTTTTACCTACGTGACTTTACCGAAAAAACCTAAGAGTATGAGAGGTGAGAGCTTGACGCATGGAGACAGACAGGGAGAGGAAGGTGGGTGAGGTAGAGTAGGCGGAGGAAAGGGAACAAGGGGATGGAGAAACAGATAGAAACTGAAACAAAATGAGAAATTTTGAGAAATTGGGATATACAGTACAGGCTAGAGAAAGGTGGAGAGAGAGATAGAGAGACACGTGTTGCTGCCTGAGATGGCCGGATGGGTGGACGGTCAAGTCCAAAGAATGTGCGGGTTGGTAGTTTATAACAAAAAATAAATAAGAAGATATCTCCTTCACAGATATCTATCTGTCCAAATACAAAATATATAGAAGCGTATTTTTTACACAACCCATGGGCCGCACGGCCTTCTGGGAGTGTTTACTTTTGAGCAGGATTGTTTCATGGCAAGCAAACTCTGGACCGTGTTTGAAACACAGTATCTCATCAGCAATCAGGTTCGCTCGAATCAATATACTGATGAACTGATCTTACAGGCAAGCACGTTTTTTATTACGCTACGGGGACCCAATTATTTGAAAAATAACACGGCTCAATAATGACGCTCATGATTATTTTAGTTGTCTCAGCTGTGCGACAGCCTATTGTCAATGCCCTACCGTGATGAGGTGCCTCCCCACATCGTGTAGGTCATGGAAGTTGTTTGACCATACTTCATCATACTTGTCACTGCACGTTGGTCAACGAGTTCAGAATTCACTCGGGCACAGACGTTAACCGTCGCTGCACGGTGATTGAACACAATGAAAATGTTCACATATATATTTATTTATAAACTGAGTAAGTAACTTCGTGCGACTTGGGAAAAACTTTCTGCTCCAGAAAAACCGAAATGAAAACAAGAAATGCCGGTGCCCGCACTGAGAGGCACGCACACAGCCATTCGTTAGCGCGGGGGAGGCAATTTGCGAGTGGCGGACTGATTTATGGAGGGGCCCTGATCATTTGGACACAAATCCATCATTCTTGGCTCAAGAATGTCCGTTAAACATGAGCTATTCTCTCTGCGCTGAGGGTGGAGGAAAGTGGAAATGGGTGGACAAGATACTGGAGTGTCGCTTGTAGATAAGCGTTTAAAGACCGTCACGGTGCCGACCGTCCGCCCGCCTGTTTTCCGTGCGACACCAAAAATTGCTTTCTGGGGGCTCACAGGGTCCATGGTGGTGATGAACGATGATGAATGAGAAACGTGCATTGGGGTACCCTGTGAACTGACGGTCCAAATTAGTGCACGCTTGACGGAGGCTGAAGAGACTGCAGACCGAACTACAACTCGGATTGTCAGAGACAAAATTGGCCAGAACAAAATGTAAAAGCTAACAACTTACTGCATCGTTTTTCCTCAAACCATCATGCATGTACAACAAATGAACATATCACATTTTCTAACTAACCATTTGTGAATCTCTGAACCGATTTTAATCTGCGATATGTATGTATGTTGAACTTTTTTTGCACCTTACGTCGCCAACCGTGCTAGTCGGAGGTGCAGGGGAGGGACAACAAACTAAACACAAAACGTCGTTCTAAAGTATCGCGTTTTGAATCGAAATTTAAAAGTGGCTTCCTAATATGGGAAGGAAGAGCGTTCCAGACGGCCACAGAAGCGCATCTGAAAGCGCGCGACGCAGTGACCATCTATATAAGCGGAGCTTGATGCCGTCTCCACGTGATAATACCCTTCCTTTGTTTGACCCAATGACCTATTTACTTTTTCCAGACCAATATCATCGAGTAGCATTTCTTTAAACACGCAAACTACGAACCGGCGTCGACCTTCTGTGCCTCATCAACAACCGAGTCCGGCTTGGTAAATGCTGCCGTGTTACCAGATATCATTGGCAGGAGCACTCCGTCTTCATTCTGGAGCCCTGTTCAACAGAAGAAGAAAAAAAGCAATATTGTATACAAACTCGTGAGGTGCTTCTGTGGAGCATCATCGGGGGTGAAAGCAATAACTCGTTTGAAAGGTGGGTTGCTTCAAATCGAAACAGGTCAGACGTGCCTTTAGCAAGAGTGATCGCAGCCCGTTCACATTGGAGAGTTCACTCATCCGGCCTCGGAGCGCGTCTAACGTGAAGAGTACGTGGAGCGCCGGCGAGGCGTGGGAATCGTGCGCGCGCACTGCGATTGGGCGGCGGTTAGAGACCAGCGGTCGCCCTGGGTAATACTACGGGGTGCGTTGATGAACAAAATATGCACACTTTGCTTCATGGCGGATGAGAAAAATCCCCGGGGCATTATTCTGAACAGAGTAGTTTACGTGTTCAAGGCGTCAAGGTACACATTTGAAATTTTTCCTGCAAAAATATCTAACGGGGTGAAAACCTCATAGCATCATTGCCCCCTATCAGCTGATTGTCGTTTGTGAAACAGCACCTTCCTGATGGCCTTGCGATACAAAGATTGGGCGAATACCAATTGCACTACATTCTTCATAATCGTCATCGCTATCAGCCATGGTCAATCCAGAGCTGGATGAATGCCTCCCCAAGCCGCCACCACCCCTCGTGATCCTGTGATGTATTCATCCACGTAGCATCTGCGAACAATGACTAATAAGTAATTTATAATCACTCGTTTTGCTATTCATTATGGAATCTCTGCTTGTGTTATGACATTCCGTTGGGGGGAGGACGGAGGGGGAGGGTGATCCTGGGCCATCCAAAGGTACAGAACATGCACAAGGTCTGAGGCAGATCACTTCCCTTGTAGCCGAGACACACTTCCTAGATGTGCAGCCAATTTGCGTGACAAACAGCCAATGGTGAGTTTTGACATTCAGTGAAAATCATCCTCAAATGAGTGTCAATGCGCGCGTGGGCGTGTGTGTGCATAGAGCAGTGCGCTACGAACATCGGTGACGATTATATTTGAACCGGTCCTGGGCCTCCTATCAAATGATTATCTACTGCGTTGTGTGAAAACATCGCCACTGGGCAGACAAAGGCGGTCGGGCGTGGTGCTGGCCGCCCACCCCCTCATGTGCCATATCGGCCTTCATAGGCGCTGCTCGCTAACAGCACTTGCCCCAACAGTCTGTTAACAGCTGTACGGGGAGGCTTCGTCTTTGTGTTTATAGCAGCGTCCAAGACACCACTGGTCTCTTGCTCGAGTGCAACATTGTCATCTGGAAATGCAGCACTTGCAAAAATCATGGAAGCATTGTCCAGCCTGCAAATGTTATTTTTGTTATCAACGTCAGCCATGGTCGTTCCACCGCTGGATGAAGGCCTCCCCCTCACAATCCTGCGATGTGGTAACTTCGCCCAGCGCCTGCACACAAACTGATTTCATCGCTCCGTCTCCTCAATAGACATAGCCCTAGGAACCGTTTCAATTCCTTGCGCAAGAAAACTAAAACGTTACTTCTTCTTGGTTCTTTCGGTAAAGTCACGTGGAAGGGAAGTAATAAAATAATAAAAAATAAAACATAATAAAATAATTCTCACGACGTTTCGGCCACAACGCAAGCAGCCGTCCTCAGGTGAAGACCAGGTCTGTCGGGGAGAAACGTCGTGAGAATTAATTTATTATGTTTTATTTTTATTATTTTATTACTTCCCTTCTACGTGACTTTACCGAAAGAACCAAGAAGATGAATCCCTGCAGTCACGAAAGCTTTAAATCGAAATTTAAAACTTTACTCTTTTTTATTTATATACCAGGTAAGGCCCAATGAGCTATACTGTAAAGTTCTTTTTCAGAAGCGACCTGGCCACGAATGGCTTATCGTGTGGAAATGTATAGCAGTCAACGAACTCTAAACGCGCGATATTGATGCTAAATGTGGAGGGGAAAACCCGAACTGACCCCGAGGAAAATCCACGCGACCACGAGGGAGAACATGCAAATTCCAGATATTCAGGCGTCAGTGTCGGGATCGAATCCGCGACCTCCTGTATACCAGGCGAGGTAGTTAACATCTCGCCACAGTGGCGAGTAATACAATTGGAGCGCTTTCCTCTTTGGTTTGGCATTTAACAGAGTTTTGGGGCAACTGCTGTTAGTGAGCACCTAAGAAGGCCGGCATGGTACCATGCCCTGTCGCCTTTGTCTCCCCAGTGTTGATGATTATACACTGCACTAGGACACTAAATTAAGGCTGAGTCGACCTATGAGAGGCCGGGACCGGATCAAATATTTGCCACTGTTATTGGTCGTGAGCAGGAATCGAACTCGGGACCGCCCGGGTTTGCAGCATACACGTGCACACATAACACAAAGACAAAGATCCACCGTGCAACCTTAACGGACTGTTGGGCCAAATAACGTAAGCGAGCGCCTATGGAGGTCGCTTAGCGCAGTACGCACACAAACGCAATCAGGCCGCCGCTTGATTCTGCGATAGGAAACAGCTGTACAAAACCTAATTGCCCGCGTGGCTCCCAGCCCAGATGCCACGGCATGCGACGAGTACAGCGTTCATCCGCCGTGCACGGGTGACTGCGTGTTGCACAGAGAATCGCACACGAATGTTGAAATCGCATCGAGGTGGAGCGCGCACGCGCGCCCGCTTGCACGAGTGTGTGAGCAATCATTTATTTCGCAGCGATGAAGACATTAATTAATTTGAACATTCGTAATGAACTATTTAACGTTGAATTACGGAGAGAATATGTTTTTGGTTTAACGCGTAGGCTTTCGCGACCAATATTATCCATAATAGAGGGGGGGTTTTGGTGTTAGATCGCGTAAATACGCATCGTTAAATCCGCTACCACCCGTTAAAGCCAATTAGTAAGGTCTGTCCCTTCAGCAAAACGTGCCAATTCGTTTCTAGTTCAGTTAGAGAGTAAACCCATTCGTACTCGAATTGTACACTTTGTGGGTTTACTCTCCAACACACCGGTGTTACTGTTCTAGTAACGAATTGGCTGCGTCGGGTGGTGGCGGGTTAAATGCCACACATTTATATTTACGAGATATGATCCAACAACAACAAACCTCTCACGGATATTTGTTTTTGGTTTCTTGCGGCGATAGAGTTGGACAATTACAAGGTGGCCTAGTCCGCAATTATAAAGCCACGCGCGTTCAATGAGGCATGCAAGAGAATTCGCGTGCCCACGCGTAATGCAACATCACAGAGCGGTTCCACTTGCCACCTGAGAATCACAATATTTCTTTCATACCGCAGGAGCCGTGAAGCTCTTCTTACCTAAGATGTCCGGTAGGGGCACGCGGTCAGAAGGTTACAACAACACACGATGCAAAAACACGATAGGAGTGCTAGTAACGAATTGGCACGTTCTGTTTACGTGACAAACCTTACAAATTGGCTGTCGGGTGATGGCGGGTTTAACGACACATTTATATATTTACGCGATTTAACCCCCCCCCCAAAACCTGTATTATGAATAGGAACGTTTAGCAAATAATTACAATATATAGACCAATAGCACTAAAAAATGTATTTTCCAGGTAAAGTCCACTGAGCGATTCGCTTGTTCGTTGCCACTGCAACCCGAGCAGCAGCCAGGGGAGGAAGCGAGGACATCAGCTGGGCCACGTGTATTGCTTCATCGCGTGGCCGTGGGAGATGCCCGCGGCTTGGGAAGGCCTTTGTCCAGCAGTGGATCGATAATGGCTGTTTACGATGATCATATCGTGAGTGAATTAATACCTAGAAACAATAATTAGAATACGAATACTTCGAATGTGTTTGTTTAACTATGAATGCTGGATTCACCTGACCTCTGGATTCACCCAGTGTTTGGCGTTAAGCATGACATCTACCGCTATCCTTTCGTGGGTGTATGTGTGTGTGTGCATGTCATCATGCGTGATCCAGTAGTGAGTGGCCAGTGTACCCGAGAGACTAGATCCGAGAGTGGCAGGTACAAGTGGACCTTCTACACAACACAAACTAGCGTCGACAGCGCCATTCACAGTCTCGCTGCCATGGACATGTCCACAATAGATGTGATGATGAGTGGCTTGCAAGCTCCACTCCCTCTCTTTGCTGTGCCCCAACCCGCATTCGCTGGTATTCGCCCAATGGATGTAGCATTCTCTTCTCGTCTTGCGTAAGATGGCAACAGGTTCAGGAGGTTAAATTTCGATTTAAAGCTTTCGTGACTGCAGGGATTCATCTTCTTGGTTCTTTCGGTAAAGTCACGTAGAATGGAAATAATAAAATAATAAAAATAAAACATAATAAAATTCAGACTCTGTCTCCTCGACAGACCTGTTCTCCACCTGAGGACGGCTACTTGCGTTGTGGCCGTGCTTTCGAAGTCTCTGACCCTCTGCTCACGATCATTACGGACCTTCATGACGGTGAGTAGGCCCGGGTAAAACTACGTGGCTGGGAGTCGGAGCCATTCCCTATTCACCTTGGGGTGCGACAGGGATGTCCTCTGGCTCGCACATTATTTAGCATCTATTTCGACCACGTAGTTCGTGAAGCCTTCGATGGCTTTACTGAAGGAATTTCGATCTGGTACAGATATAATTGGAGACTGATCGATGCCCGGGTGCGGTCAAGGGATGGCTCTCCATATTGGTCAACCATGATATGTATGCCAATGATCTGGTAATTGCTGCTCACTCAGAGGAGGAGTTGAAGGCGCTGCTACTGAACATAGAGCTTGCTACTAAGAGGTGGGGCCTTGAAATCAGCCCCACCAAAACTAAACATCTGCCTGGGTATTTTGTACCATCGGATACTCCACCCCCACAACTCCCAATTGGTGATGGGGCAGTTCTGGAGGGAGTGGAGAGTTTTCCATACCTGGGCAGTGTGCTCATGACCGCCTCCGGTTTGACAGCAGAGGTCTCACTCCGAATCAGTCGAGCGGCATTATCTTACCAGCGATGTCAAGATCGTCCTCTTTGGAGGAGGCTCGTGAAGGACGCTACCGGGAAGTTGTAGGCAGTCGCCCTCCAACAACAACACTAGTCGGAGGAGCGATGCTGACAACAACCAACGGAGCGCCGGGTGGCTATAGCACAGCAAGTTGGCGCAGTAGGGGGCACAGGTGGTGCATCAGCCAGTCATCTCATTCAGTCGACCCGTGGCACCTGGGTCTGCCCCGTGACTGCCTGCCAGCAGGCTTTCGACACTTCGTGTAGACCTCAACGTGCACATAGCCTGGCACAAGCGTCGTGGTGACGTCACCATCACTTAATGGCGAATGGCGGTTGTTGTTGTTGAACTTCTTTCATGCCATACGTAACCAACCACGCTAATCAGAGGTGCGGGGGAAGGACAACAAGCTTAGCACACAACTCAGTCATAAAAAATTAGGTTTTAAATCTAGATTGTTCTTAGCTCATGTGGCTTCCTAATGTTGGAAGGAAGAGCATTCCAGATAGCCATATAAGCGGATAGGAAAGCGCACGCTGCAGTGACCGTCTTTGTTCGATGGTTAGCCAAAATGATCGGAGTTCGGGTGATGGTTTATGTTCCTTGACGAGATCAGCAAGGCATTGCGGTTCATTTGTGGCAAACACTTTGTGTGTAATGAGTGTGACCTCGTGAAACTTGCATTTAGCTTCGGGGATTGTTGATCACAGATTGCGTGGTGCATTGCAAATCCTAGTACTCCGTTCGGTTCTCATGAGGAGGATGGTGGACAAACAAACACCCTTCTATCAGATTTGAAGCTTTCGTGACTGCAAGGATTCATATTCTTAGGTTTTTTCCGGTAAAGTCACGTAGGTAAAAAAAATTAAATTAATAAAAGTAAAGTAAAATAATAATATAATATAATATATAAAATAAAATACTTTTATTAATTTTAATTTTTTACCTACGTGACTTTACTGGAAAAACCCTAAGAATATGAACCCTTCTATCAATCGACGGTGGCGCTATGAGGATGATGAGCGTGCTCACACGGGAACCCCCTCATTCCTCTGGGCTCGGCTGCCAAGCAAGACCTCAGTGGGGCGCGTAAAGTGCACTGCAATCGCGTGTTATTTCGCCAGTGTTTGCCCACGGATCAGGATCTTAATTGGGCTTATCTCTCTCAACTACCGCGGTCCCGCCTCCCCCGTTAAAGCCACCGCTCCGGGCTGATTTGCGAGTGATTCAGAAGCAGAGCATGAAGAGTTCGCTGGGAAAACAACCGCCGTTATCGGCTCGCTGTGGGTATTGGCAGTGGCCGACCCTGCGAAATGGGATTTTAGGAGCTCTCATGAAGCAGTTCGCCTCTGACAGGCACTTGGTGGCAATGGAGCAAAGTGGACGTTTGAACGAATATGACACTTCAACACCCGTGGGTTTTATGGGAATTGCGTTTTTGGTTTGCCATGTGTCAGCTTTTAGATTCTGACCATGCCTCGTGTGCCTGGTACAATACTTAACAGGTTCTCTTGAACAGCACTTGTACCAAGAGTAGATGTAGGCTACACGGGGGGTCGTCGTTTCTTGCATGCAATGTGGAAGTGGTGGCGCGGTGGTTAACATGCTGAATTGGATTTCCAGCCAAGTGTAAACTGGGCCGAGACCACTTTTCCAGTTCCAAAAACTGGCCATTCCACTTTCCATTGCTCATGCCATCATCATCCGAGGCCATCCTAGCTTCCCATAATTTATCTCAGCCTTAAATAAGCACCTAGCGAGCGTAGTGTGTAAACCTCAGCGCTCGGGAGATAACAGCGGCTGGGCATGGCGCCAACCACAGCATACCATCGTATGCCATACAGGCATAAATAGGTGCTGACTATCAACCGAACAATTTGCCTGGTTAAATGGGGGCTTTTTAAAAATATATATCTCTGCACATACACATACCCGTCATGCTGTATTTATTTTTGTTACTATATTTTCCCGATTAAATGTAAGTGAATCTGAAAACTCGTGCCTCGATATTTTGCCATATTAATTTTTTTAGTATTTTTTGTGTAAAGCACAAAGCAAAAGGCCTGGTAAAACTCCGCGTGTACACGTATGACGAACTGTCGCCACGCATTGTCGCGGCGTAACATACTCGCTTTAAAACCATCTCGTGGCTGCACACTGCCAATGCAGGTGAGTGTCACCACTGCAGCATTGATCGACCAACTCTTATCTTCCATAACAGAGTTATTTTTTGGGGGGTTAGATCTCGTAAATATAACGCGAATATTTATGCGATCTAACCCCCACAAAAAATACCTTTTATGGATAATATTGTTCGCGAAAGCCTAATTTGTTAAACCAACTCTTATCTTACTCGTATTTATTTGTATAGTTTGATGAACTTCTTTCAGACCGTACGTAGCCAACCGCGCTATTCGCAGGCGCGGGGAAAGAACAACAAACGAAACAGTAAAAGCAGTTCTAAAGAAATTAGTTTTCCATCTAGATGATTTAAAAGTGCACAGCTCCAGTGGCTTCCTAACATTGGAAGGAAGAGCGTTCCAGACGGCCGCAGAAACTCATCTGAAAGGGCTTGATGCAGTGAGCATCTTTGTTCGACGGTTAGCCAAAAGCTACTGCGAGGATGACCGGAAGTTCGCCTGATGGTTTATGTTCCTTGACGAGATCAGCAAGGTATTGTGGTTCATATAGCGCCTTAAACACGGTGCTGAGCAGAGAATTAGCAACGGTACAGCAAAACAGTGTGATGAGAAGGATGGTAGTACATGATTAATATGATTAATATGATGATGCGGGAAACAGATGATGATGAGAGTGACAATGAGTGGTTATTGGTGAGTGAGTGTGATGGACGGGTAGGGAAGTTGGGAAGAGGGATGGAGTTAATGATGGGGAAAGGGGGAACAGAGACACAGTGACAGCTGGGATTGTGAGCAGAGAGGGCGAGACTGAGCATAGAATGAGATGTGACAAGCGAGATATGACAAAAACAACAACAAACCACCTTAAACGCATTTGTTACCATTGGAATCTGGAAGCTAAGCGGGGCTGAGACTGGTTAGTACTCGGATGAAAGACGGAATGGGAATAGTGTTGTAGGCTTGAACTGCAAATTGGCCAGGAGATTGCAGGACAACAATGGGAATGGTGATGGTTCACCCACACGTATGTGCGGGTTCTCTCTGGGTTCTCTATTCGCCTTCTACGGGTCAAACACGATATGTCTTGTTTTTTTCGGTTAAGTCACTGAGATAGAAAAAATAATAATGAAGTGATATAAAATGAAAATAATAAAGATAATAAAATAAGAATAAAAAATAAAAACTACGACGTTTCGATCGCAACACAAGCGGTCGTCATCAGGAAAGAGGGATTAGCCTCTAAAGGCAAACTGTTTATGAAGGTTTAAAATGGTCGTAGCACAAGTGTCAGCAGCATGGGCGGGGCAGCTAATGTTAATGTTGTTGACGGTGGAGGTTGCTGCTAGTGGCGATGGTAGTAGTGGGCAGCTATGGTCCTGGTGGTGGTGGGCTTCCACCAATTAAAGGGCTGTCATGTCTAAAATGGAAACATTACAGCCAGTTATGACTTGAACTGCTTGATGATTGCTGAGTTTGTAACCATCTTCTCGGTTGAAATTGTGTCTATGTCTATATATATGGATGGCTTCATGAACGAATCTTTGTTGATAACCAGTAGGCTTGCAAAGTACCTTCGTCTTGAAGAAATCAATTTCGTGTGAGCCAGCCGCATTAAAATAATGATCAGCCACGGCAGACGTATTGGTCCTACCGTGTTTCAAATCTGCCTTATGTTCACGAACACGGTCCGAGACATGTCGCTTAGTTTCCCCAATGTAACTGCTGCCGCAGATACAGCTTAGTTTGTAGACGCCGGGATATTGCATGTCAGGGATCTTGTCCTTGTCAAACACTCTAGATGGAATTGGCTAAACATCCAAAATCATGGACCCTCCTGAAAAAAAAGTCCTTTCCTTGATACATAATGGTGCGTGTGTCATTATTAATCGCCGGATAGCGAATGAACATCGCAGCACCACTGCAGCTGCAGTTATTAATCTAGGTAAAACAAAATATGCAAGTTGTGAGTTTTTGTTTAGTTGTAAAGCTGCATTGGCGATTAGGTCATTATTCAACTCTGCTCACAGTTGTGTATATTTTCGTTGGCTAAGGATGTGCCATCGAGTTCCAAATCTATGCCCAGGTGTGGAGGTGAAGCTTCGCGATTGTTGAGCGCGGGCTTGTGATGAATTATCCCGATCCCTGCCAGCGATTGAGAGCAACGCAGCGGAACGCGTGCGAATCCACGTGACTGCTGCCTCAGGATCGCTGGTCCCGTTTGTCCGGACCCATGGACGTGCGCAGACGCTCTCGGCAGAGGTCGCAACCGGGTACCCGATACCCGTACCCTACCCGATACCCGGCTACCCGTACCCGACTGGGTACGGGTAGCCGTTTGCGACCCTGGTGCGGCCGGGTACGGGTACGGGTAAGGAATCAAAACCCGTTTGCGACCTCTGGCTCTCGGTGAGACTGCAGTGCCGTCCGCATCAAGATGTCAGAGGCAGCGCCGGTCCCCTTAACGAGAGTGCTCCATCAGCCGCACTGAAATGATCCTCGCAATCAAGAAATCGTTTCGTGACAAAAATAGTGTCGATGCTGGTTTGGTGTAGCTGATTCGCAGGACGTATTCACTCTCACAGTCCTATTTATCACAACGGGTTTTAGCCACGATATGCACGAGCTAAACTGCTCGAACCGCTGAATTGTATGTGCATAGAATGATATAATTCACTGCACGTGAGTCAGGCAATCTAAATATTCACTTTTTTAAATGCATTACCGAACCACGAACATCAAGATTATTGAAAACACTCTGTCTGTAAGACCTCAATGTATCCTGAAGAAGGCCTATCAACTGAAACGTCAAGGTTTTTTTTATTCCTTTCAGTGAAACAATAACAAACCTCTGAGTATGTTTAATTGCCCTCACATTTTACGTGTTAGTTCACTCCAGTAGCAACTTTGTAAGTCAGTAACTAGACAATCAAACTTTATTAAGCCAGGTGAGCGACCTGGGTGAAATATTTATTTATATACAATAATAATAATAAAACAACATACTAATCCTTTGTCATGTGACTTAGCCTCAGTTTCTTACCAAATGTCTCCATGCTTTACGATGGATCTGTGTGTGTGTCGTGGCGGAGAAAGCGCACGCATGTCGGCGGATGAAACTCCGCAAAGTTTTCACAAAGGCCAGCAACTACCTGCTGTTGTCTGCTGCACTGCCGTCTTCTAGTTGACAACCTTGAAGGCACAACTGTTTTCTGTGGTTATTTTCCATTGGGAGTCTCAGCTCGGCTCTGGTTCGGCCTGTGGCAATGCTCAACGAAAACTAAACTTAAACTAAACGATTTTTTTTATTTAACCAGGTAAGGCCCCACTGACCTATACAGCTGTTTTTTTCAGAAGCGAGCTGACCACAAATGAAAGCTCAACGAAGTGGCTTATCACGTGGAAATTTATAGCAGCCAAATACTCTAAGCGCATGTTGATTCTAAATGTGGAGGGGAAAAAACCGGAGGACCCAGAGAAAAATCCACGTGACCATGAGGAGAGCATGCAAACTCCAAATATAGAGGCGTCGGGATTGAACCCACGACCTCCTGTATACCGGGCGAGGTAGTTAACATCTCGCCTTTATCCAGCAGTGCTTTGACAATGGACTGTAAAAATAATAGTGGTCGAATATAGCAATTGTGAAATCACGTGATATTATTCCGTCCGCTTTGTAACAAGGAAATGGTAAAAAAATTAAGTTGGTGTAACACTTATCTGATGTTTAAATACCTAATTTTGAAAGCTAGTGATATACCCATCGCAACAGAAAAATATCCCGCTTCACTTCCATTCCACACACATATTTGAAGCAGATTGACACCGCTTCTGAAAAATGGGAAAAAAATTTCACTCATAAAAATAAGTGGAACATTCCTCCACTAATCACCACCATGTGGGTATCTCTGCATAAGCATTTCTCTGGGCGATTCAGGTATAAGCCAAAATTATGGGCCATGAACATTCTCAATGGGTTTTTTGATTACTTCTTAGCTTGTTTTCATCTGCAGCCCTAATTATCATCAGTGCCTGTAATCATTCCATCGCACCGATTATTACTCCGCAATTATACAGTTGCTTTGGACTCAGGACTCGTACCAGGTGAATAAAGTGTGTGTGTTTTTCTCTACATGCCTAACTTACCCACATCAACCGCAAGAACGTTTCAGTACTTGGAAATTGTAAAGTAACCCAATGTGTGCGAACGCAACTGCATATTCAGTTACGAGCGTGCGTGGTGCACCTTTCCAACGAAATGTAGCGGAGATTTTTTTTTTTAAAGAATGCCACTCGTTTATTTCATTTATAAACCTCGAACGCTCCGTTAATGAAAACTGTGGCAACTTTCCAGCATCCGTAGCCAAAATAAGGTCCGGTTACCCAGTGACATGTAACAAAATCCTTCTAAAAGTAGGCAAGCATTTTCTTAATTATACAGCGTGTATATTTTTTAAATATACATTCGCAAAATTAATATGTTATAACTCAAAAAAAGGTATTGGTTTTACAGGCTCTGGTGTAGTGATTTTCAGAATGCAGGATGAAGATAATTTCACGGAGACAACGCAGTGCTCTGGCCTCGACGCCACAAGGCTACGCCTTTGCCAAGTCTTCTTAGTCATGGCTGGGCTCAGGCTCAAGTGAGCCGGCTCAAAGCCACGCACTTAACTGGAGCTGGCTCTGAGCATGCTCGCAGCCAGGCTCATGACCTCCAAGAGCTGAGCCTGAGCCGAGCTAAGACCGATTTGCTCAGGTGGCTTTGGAGGCAGAGTGGCGAGACGTTAACTCCCTCGCCTGGTATGCATGGAGCTCGTGCGTTCGATCCCGACCCTGACGCCTGATGTATATTTGGAGTTTGCGTGTCTTTCTCTCTCTCTCCCTTGTGGTCGCGTGGGTTTTTCTCCGGCTCCTCCAGTTTTTCACTCCACATTTAGAAGCGACACGCGTTTAGAGTCTTTGGCTGCTATAGATTTGCACGTGACAAGCCACTTCGTTGAACCATCATTTGTGGCCAGGTCGCTGCTGAAAAAACAGCTGTATAGCTCAGTGGGCCTTACCTGGTAACCAAACCAAAAAAATACTGTCATAGTTTTTGTTTTGTAAATAAATAGAAGGCCATGTCAATCGCGGAGGTTTGTTTGACCATACCTCACCATGCCGGATAGAGCAGTGGGCGCAGGACTGCTCTATATAACACTCGACGCCATCCATGCCCTTACCATGTCAGCCCATTACCCTTGGTCCCCACTCACCGACCCCCCCCCCCTCTTGTCCAACTGCAGCATTGCCCCTCCCGCCCAACCACCTGTAACTCAGTAGCACTGCCCAAGCCAAATGCCAATCCGATGGCTGCTTATTTTGCGTTGAGCCTCTTCGCCCCCCCCCCCAATTGAGGTGGTCCACAGCTCGCAAAGGCCGAAATCCAGGCACCCCGAGGAGATGCAAGCAGCGAGGCAATTTCGCATGCGGGTACCAATGGAGCCGCCGTCTCGCAAGACACCACTTGTCCCGCTCCGGTTGTATTTAGCGTCTCAAGAAACTGTTGTTTAGTACATTAGAGTGCCTAATTCGTGATGGCTTCGCGTACCCAGAGCTGTCTCGACACGAAGTAGAGCGCTGGGCATATGGGACGGAGGAGAAACGTGAGAATCAAAGTGAGAGGGAGTCACAGTGAGAGACAGACACACGAAGAGGTGCAGAGAGACTTGGAGGGATACACGACGAGAAAGTGAGATGGAGAGACACAGAGAAACACAGAGAGACACAGAGGGAAACAGAGAGACACAGAGAGACACAGAGAAGCACAGATAGACACAGAGACACACAGAGAGACACAGAGAAACACAGAAAGACACAGAGAAACACAGAGACACACAGAAAGACACAGAGAAAAATAGAGAGACACAGAGAGACACAGAGGGAAACAGAGAGACACAGAGAGACACAGAGGGAAACAGAGAGACACAGAGAGACACAGAGAGACACAGAAGGAAACATAGAGACAGAGAGACACAGAGAAACACAGAAAGCAACAGAGAGACACAGAGATACACAGAGGGAGACAGAGATACACAGAGAGACAGAGAAAGACACAAAGGGAAACAGAGAGACACAGAGACACAGAGAGACACAGAGACACAAAGAGACACATAGGGAGACACAGCGAGAAAGAAAAAGTGAAAAGTGACAGCTTAACGGCTCAAACATAACATGAATAGGGAACATTATGTGCAGACTGGTCATCGAACACCATTGCTTGCCAATCACACAATTAAAAATAATTCAAAGGGGTTCCAATGGGCATTTTTACCGTGATCAGCTGCACACTATGGTCCAGATGTCTTGTGACCGCCAATTAATGACAACCGAAAACGTCCCCCCCCCCGCTTGCATATTTATTTCTGTTTTAAATTAACCTTACTTAAAAAAAAAGATTAAGTTTTAGAGAATTAAAGACATCTGGACCACCCTGCACGCTACTGAGTGTTGGCAGTGGTGCCATTACAGACAACGATTCAGTCAGAACCAGTGCGTAACAAATTTCGATTTAAAGCTTTCGTGACTGCAGGGATTCATCTTCTTGATACTTTTGGTAAAGTCACGTAGAATGGAAATAATAAAATAATAAAAATAAAACATAATAAAATAATTCTCACGACGTTTCGGCCACAACGCAAGCAGCCGTCCTCAGGTGAAGAACAGGTCTGTCGGAAAGACAGCGTCTGAATGAACACCACCAGGCTTGGCAGCGTATATTTAAGCGTAACAGTCTTGCGCACACACAGTTGTTATCAAGAGGTGTCCGGTCTTGATTTGATGCTTTCGTGACTGCAGGAATCCATACTCGTTGGTTCTTTCGGAAACGTCACGTGGGTAGAAAATAAAATAAATCACGACGAAAGCTTTTCCACCTGATGACGGACGCTGTGTTGTGCCCGAAACGTCGTGATTTATTTTATTTTATACCTACGTGACTTTACCGAAATAACCAAAGAGTAAATACGTGTCCGGTTGGCTGAGGGTGTCAGAGTGCTGCACCGGCACCGTTGAAATCCTGGGTTGGTATCCGGGCAAATCCACCTTTGATTAAAACGGGTGCTCAAGTTTGGCCCGCGGTGATTTTCTTCGCCTCATTCCGCCCCTCCGCTTAGCGCGGCTGGCTACGTACGGTGCGAAAGAAGTTCGACGTTCAGCTGATGACTGCACACAAAAAAAAGAGGCGTCGCTTGATGTGGTTAAAAAATGAAACAAATCCCAAGCTCTGAGAATTAAAACATTAAAATGTTCTGTTGAATTCCAAGCAGCAAATATCGCGATGACAGGGTGCATAGGGGCATTGCACCTCGTGAGTGAAGCGTAAACGAGGTCACGGATCTTCGAAGAAGTTCTCTGATGCCATCTTCAGTGGGATATTGCCTTACATTGGGGTACGCAAGGCTCTGGAAGAGTCGCGAATGGAATCTCTGTCGCGTAATTTGACAGCGACAGCACGGTTCGAATACAATTGTGAAAGAGACGAGAGAGTGTTTTATCCGTTATAAGGTGGAGACATACAGCGTTGCATACGGTTTAAGGGGCCGTCCATAAATGACGTCACGCACCTAGGGGGGGAGGGGTCAGACATTTGTGACGATGTGTGACGAAGGGGGGGGGGGGGTGAGAAATGTGACATCACATCAAAATGCGCAACTTTAAATAAATATAGACAACACGTTCTACTTAAATAAATATACTTTTTAATAAATGTTTTCTCCTACAACATCAGAGTGCAGCGCCACGTTAAATACGCAATACAATGACAATAGTTTAAAGCGATTTGAAGCATGTTTTATTTTTGGGGGGGGTGGGCAGAGCTTTGTGACGCCATATTTGAGGGGGGGGTCTGACTTTTTGTGACGCCGTTTGAAGAGGGGGGGGGGGAAATCGTCCAAAATCGCGTGACGTCATTTATGGACGGCCCCTAAGCTGGCACGGAGTTTCAATTCATTAACTTAGATTTTCAATCGAGCTAAGTCTACAATTTCAAAATAACTCAAAATAACACAACTATATAATAGGTTAGTGCCTTTCTAAAAACATATCATAGTTTAAATCTCATGTACATGAGTATGCATGTGTATGCTGTACATGTGTGTGTGTGTGGTGGAGTAGCTCACAACAACGAGCGGAGCGCCGGGTGGCTAAAGCACGCAAGTTGGCACAGTAGGGGGCACAGGTGGCACATCAGCCACTCATCTTAGTCATCTCAGTCAGTCGACCCGTGGCACCTGGGTCTGCCCCGTGACCTCCTGCCAGCGGGCGTTCGACACTTCACGTGGCCTCAAGGTGCACCTAGCCTGGCACAAGCGTCGTGGTGACGTCACCGCCACTTTGTGGCGAATGGCGGTTGTTGTTGTAGCGGTAGTGGTTAGCGTTCTTCTCTTCGTACCCCGTGACCCGAGCCCAATCCCCCTTACATCCAAAAACAGCGGTGGATATTTGAACCGGCCCTGGACCTCCCCTCGGTAGACTCAGCCTTAAACGAGTACGTGGCGCGCTGTGTAAACATCGGCATTGGGGAGACAAAGGCAGCTGAGTCAGGCGTGCCGTGCTCATAGGTGCTCGCAAACAGCACTTGCCACGACAGTCTGCTACAGGCTACACGGGGGATCTTTGTCCTTATTTTTCGGTTATTTCGATTACACACACACACTCGATTACACACACACTCGATTACACACACACTCGATCACACACACACTCGATTACACACACACTCACTCGATTACACACACACTCGATTACACACACACACTCGATTACACACACACAATTACACACTCGATTACACACACACACACTCAATTACACACACACTCAATCGATTACACACACACTCGAATACACACACTCACTCGATTACACACACACACTCGATTACACACACACACTCGATCACACACACACACACTCTCGATCACACACACACACTCGATTACACACACACACTCGATCACACACACAGACTTGATTACACACACACTCGATGACACACACACACACACAATTACACACTCGATTACACACACACACTCGATTACACACACACACACACTCGATTACACACACACTCGATCACACACACTCGATTACACACACACTCACTCGATTACACACACACTCGATTACACACACACACTCGATTACACACACACACTCGATTACACACACACACTTGATTACACACACACTCGATTACACACACACACAATTACACACTCGATTACACACACACACTCGATTACACACACACACTCGATCACACACACACACTCAATTACACACACACACTCGAATACACACACTCACTCGATTACACACACACTCAATTACACACACACACTCGATTACACACACACACTCGATCACACACACACACTCGAATACACACACACACGAATACACACACACTCGATTACACACACACACTCGATTACACACACACGAATACACACACACTCGATCACACACACGCGCACTCCACGGCTGCCCCTCCCCACTCGTGAGAAGCTATTTGAATGCAAAGTCTGGAGGCAGGTCGCCAGCTCGGAGCGCGCATACCGAGAGGGCTAATTAATGTAATCCTCTCCGTCCGCACCTGCGTAAAGTTGGCCGGTTTTTTTCCTTGTTGGGGTTCTATTCTTTTTTTTCTGCGGCTGCTGACACAAATATAACTCGGCTTGGATTAAATAAAAAACAAAAACATGTCGAGGTTGATTTCATCAGAGGGGAATGTCGAGGCCAAATGTGGTTTTTGTTGTTGCTGCGACGATTGCATCCCGATGATAAAAGCTCCTGTAAGGGGCAGTCCATAAATGACGTCACGCGATTTTTGAAGATTTTTGACTCCCCCCCCCCTCTCGTCACACGGCGTCACAAAAAGTCAGGCCCCCCTCAAATATGACGTCACAAAGCTCTGCCCCCCCCCCAAACCATATTTCCATTTTGAAAATAAAACATGCTTCAAATCGCTTTAAACAATTGTCATTGTAGTGCGTATTTAATGTGGCGCTGCACTCTGATGTTGTAGGAGAACACACGTATTAAAAAGAAGGCATTGGAAAGCTTAAATGTTGCATAAAATTCACTTGAAAATATTCAACGTCTAACTAAAACTGCAGATGTTCAGAAAATTATATTGAAATTATCTTATAATTATAAAATATTAAAAGTAATTATAACTATTAAAAAAATACTTGAAACTTTGTAGTAGAACGAAGCAAAATCAATAATGTATTCATTCCACAGAATGAAAAGCCCTGGCAGAATCATTAGAATCAAAATGTTTAATAACAATCATTAAAAAAAATTCTAAATGTAAGCTTCTCCATTCTCCCATGGAGAAGCAAAATGCTCCTTCATGGAATAAATGAAAGGTGACCTTAGTAAATTTAAATAATCAAATAGTTATAATGAAAATTAATCAAAATTAGTGTTATAACAATTATGTATTAATTTAAAGTTGCGCATTTTGATGTGACGTCATATTTCTCAACCCCGCCCCCCACCCTCGTTACACATCGTCACAAATGTCTGACCCCCCCCCCCCAGGTGCGTGACGTCATTTATGGACGGCCCCTAAGAGAAAACAAACATCATGCCCTGCGCACCTTCTGCTTGGTATGTTCACAGAGCGTCTGCACGTAACCCCATCTCAAGACCCCATTAGGGGACATCCATTTAGTCCGTACGCATGGAGCGGGGAGTTGGGGGGGGTAACCCAAATGCGTTCACTTGCGTATGGGGAGGTCTACTGACAATGTGCGTACGCATCGGAAACGGTGGGGGGGGGGGGGATTGAAGCCTCGATAAGAATTTGTCTACATTGGCCTTCAAATGAGTTAGATCGTCCGGCGGTGGACGATCTGTTTGCTTAAACACGTCAATATTATTATTCATTGATCGTTTCTGCGTGGATTAAATATCGGCCGTTCAATAGGATTCTGGGGGGTGCGGGGTGCGTCAAGCGTACGTACGCAGGTGGGAGGAGGGGTGTAAAAAGTACGCGTGCGGACAGGGAGGGGGGGAGGGGTCAAGTTAATTTTAGAACTTTCGTGACTGCAGGAATTATTATTTGTTTCTTTCGGTTAAGTCACGTCTAAAGATAAAATAATAAATTAAATTAAATAATAGAATACGACGTTTCGATTGCAACACAAGCAATCATCATCAGGTATAATGAAATAGCGACATAAAATCTAACCAGAAAACTATAGACAGACATATTAGCAGACAGATATCACCAAGATACATAGCGAGAGCAACACAGGTAACAGAGAGGGGTGATCGTCTCTGTGGGGTGGCCTTAAATAGACAGAGGGGGGGGGCGGAGGCAGAGAAAGGGAGGAGGGTTAGAGAAAAAATTAGCATATCAATGAGTGGTCAACAGACGTGGTGCTGCGAATGCGATGGCACGGCAAGCAAGCCTGAAAATCAGGAGAAGGACACACTAAAATTAAATAACCTAGTAAAATATCGAAATGTAATGTAATACAACACAGAGGGTCGGTCAACACACAATTAACGCATAGCCTGGTTGATTACGTATTTCAAAGATTGCTAAGTTAGAATTTAAGTGTGAACAATCTAAAGAGAGGACACAGGCAGAGAAAACAAGTCGCCAGAGAGAGAGAAAAAAGATAAGCTTAAAACTTCCCCGTAGAAGTGGTTCAATCTTAATTTTAGAACTTTCGTGACTGCAGGAATTATTATTTGTTTCTTTCGGTTAAGTCACGTCTAAAGATAAAATAATAAATTAAATTAAATAGTAGAATACGACGTTTCGATTGCAACACAAGCAATCATCATCAGGTATAATGAAATAGCGACATAAAATCTAACCAAAAGAAACAAATAATAATTCCTGCAGTCACGAAAGTTCTAAAATTAAGATTGAACCACTTCTACGGGGAAGTTTTAAGCTTATCTTTTTTCTCTCTCTCTGGCGACTTGTTTTCTCTGCCTGTGTCCTCTCTTTAGATTGTTCACACTTAAATTCTAACTTAGCAATCTTTGAAATACGTAATCAACCAGGCTATGCGTTAATTGTGTGTTGACCGACCCTCTGTGTTGTATTACATTACATTTCGATATTTTACTAGGTTATTTAATTTTAGTGTGTCCTTCTCCTGATTTTCAGGCTTGCTTGCCGTGCCATCGCATTCGCAGCACCACGTATGTTGACCACTCATTGATATGCTAATTTTTTCTCTAACCCTCCTCCCTTTCTCTGCCTCCGCCCCCCCCCCCTCTGTCTATTTAAGGCCACCCCACAGAGACGATCACCCCTCTCTGTTACCTGTGTTGCTCTCGCTATGTATCTTGGTGATATCTGTCTGCTAATATGTCTGTCTATAGTTTTATGGTTAGATTTTATGTCGCTATTTCATTATACCTGATGATGATTGCTTGTGTTGCAATCGAAACGTCGTATTCTATTATTTAATTTAATTTATTATTTTATCTTTAGACGTGACTTAACCGAAAGAAACAAATAATAAGGGGTCAAGTTTTTAAAGATGTTTGTGTACCTACTCAATGGATGGCCCCTTATGAACCGGTGAGACGCATGTATCACGCAGACACGAGGTGAAGATACACGGTATTATTATATTTAGTTTATACTGGTAGGAACGAAGTGGACCAGACCACCAATAGATTAATGTGTCCGTCCGTCCGCGTTTGTCCGTCCGTCCGCGTTTGTCTGTCCGTCCGTCCGTCCGCGTTTGTCCGTCCGTCTGTCCGTCCATGTATCAACATCGCCCCCTACTGCAAACACTTGGCATGACCCTGTCCGACAAGATGGCCGCCCGCTCCCCCTGCGATCTGTGAATTAAACAAGATGGCCGTCGCTTCCGGCGCATCACGGCAAAACTTTAAACTTCGCTTCAAAATTACTTTACTGAAACGCAGCACGTTTTTTTTTAAAATTACTTTACTGAAACGCAGCACGTTTTTTTAACACAGAGACAAGAAACATTTATTAACACAGACGAGATACATTTAATCGCCTTATTTGTGCACGAAAAGCACGGCGCGAGGCCTAGTGCGGCAGGCTTCGCGATGCCTAGTGCGGCAGGCTTATTATCACAGAGATGAAACGCAGCACGTTTATTTAAAAAAAAATTTACTTTACTGAAACGCAGCACGTTTTTTTAACACAGAGAAAAGAAACATTTATTAACACAGAGACGAGATACATTTAATCGCCTTATTTGTGCACGAAAAGCACGGCGCGAGGCCTAGTGCGGCAGGCTTCGCGAGGCCTAGTGCGGCAGGCTTATTAACACAGAGATGAAACGCAGCACGTTTATTTAAAAAAAAATTACTTTACTGAAACGCAGCACGTTTTTTTTAACACAGAGACAAGAAACATTTATTAATACAGAGACGAGATACATTTAATCGCCTTATTTGTGCACGAAAAGCACGGCGCAAGGCCTAGTGCGGCAGGCTTCGCGAGGCCTAGTGCGGCAGGCTTATTAACACAGAGATGAAACGCAGCACGTTTATTTAAAAAAAATTACTTTACTGAAACGCAGCACGTTTTTTTTAACACAGAGACAAGAAACATTTATTAACACAGAGACGAGATACATTTAATCGCCTTATTTGTGCACGAAAAGCACGGCGCGAGGCCTAGTGCGGCAGGCTTCGCGAGGCCTAGTGCGGGAGGCTTATTAACACAGAGATGAAACGCAGCATGTTTATTGTTGTTGTGCATATTGGCAGTGGTGCCTGACTCGGCTGAATCTGCAGCCCGGCAGCGGCAGAGCAGAGGCAGCGAGAGGCCTCGTCGCTGCTGCTATTCACTCGCTTATAGTTCTACCGTGTTCACTACATCTCTGTCGTGTTCACTACATCTGCTGTGTTCACTACATCTCTGCCGTGTTCACTATCATCTCTACATCTCTGTCGTGTTCACTATCATGTCTACATCTCTGTCGTGTTCACTACATCTCTGTCGTGTTCACTATCATCTCTACATCTCTGTCGTGTTCACTATATCTCTGTCGTGTTCACTATCATCTCTACATCTCTGTCGTGTTCACTACATCTCTGCCGTGTTCACATCTCTGCCGTGTTCACCACATCTCTGTCGTGTTCACCACATCTCTGCTGTGTTCACTACATCTCTGCCGTGTTCACTACATCTGCTGTGTTCACTACATCTCTGCCGTGTTCACTATCATCTCTACATCTCTGTTGTGTTCACTATATCTCTGTCGTGTTCACTATCATCTCTACATCTCTGTCGTGTTCACTACATCTCTGCCGTGTTCACCACATCTCTGTCGTGTTCACTACATCTCTGCCGTGTTCACCACATCTCTGTCGTGTTCACCACATCTCTGCCGTGTTCACCACATCTCTGCCGTGTTCACTACATCTCTGCCGTGTTCACTACATCTGTTGTGTTCACTACATCTGCTGTGTTCACTACATCTGCCGTGTTCACTACATCTCTGCCGTGTTCACTACATCTCTGTCGTGTTCACTACATCGTATTCACACGCAAGTATTTCTACTTGTGCTGCAATCTTTGATTATTTAGCTGCTGGCTGCATGTTTGGTGGCGATGCTACCGTTATAGCAGCACCAACTGCGGTTGGTTCTGGGTCCATGGAAACGACGCTTTTCACTGCGAGTTTGTAAAGGGTTCCAGCAGCAAATGCGGTCTCTGTTTCAGCAAGCATCTTTTCAACGTGGGCGTCCAGACAACCATTGGGGTCTTCAAAGTCGTGGTTGTTTTCGGTATCCATGTCGTGCGCGAATAAAAACTCGAAGTGCCAAACAAACACTGCTCAATGTAGTACTGTTATATGAATATGCCAAACGCCCGTTTATTCAACTCTATGTAGACGACATAAAATGCACCAAGGTGCCGTTTATTCCCTCTATTTTATTTCACCTTTATACTAGTAAATGCATTCGAGTTTCCCCATCTAAGGTCAATTAATCTCAGATGTGATCGTTTGGAAATGAAAGACTACGAGTCTTTAAATCTCACAGCGTTTCTTGTCAAAACAAACACTTTTAATTAACGTTACACTAGAATGCAGTAATTTTTTCTTTAACTCCTCTATACCCGGTCGATATCCCTGTACCGGTACTAAGTATTATTCCTACCAGCCCACCCCGCAGGGTCCTGTTATAGAAGAGAGAAGAATCCGTCAGAGGCAGGGAAGAAGAGAGAGAAGGTCTTGATCTTGGCCTTAAACAGGGACAGGTTGGTTGTAAGTTTGAACTTTGGCACATTTTATAGATTTTTTTTGTTAAATATACTACTCTTTAAAAAAAAATCTACGTCGCGAGTGTGACGGCTGGCTGCTGGCTGGGCTCCTGCCCACCCCAACAGTAACTTTGTTGTTGCTGTTAGTTGCTGCTGAGAGCCGTTGCCACTGAATCTAGCTGGGTAACTGGCTAAAGGGGCTTTCCCATGTAACACATAAACATTTGAGTTGAATAAAAATGGCGTAAGAAGTTCGAAAGACGTTGAATAATAATCATAATCATGGTTAGCGGCACTGAAGAGATTAGAGTGACATATACAGAAGACGGTTAATTTAAATTGCTCTAACTTTTCGACAAGTGCTCCTATGAATGTAATTATTGCCCCTGAATATTATTTAAAGCCTATAGATCATATAATATAAACCTCACAATGCATATTATTTCGGAATTTATGTAAAAAAAAAACTTTTAGTGCTTCCAGTACAGGAGGATTGTGAGAAGAGCATGAACAGGGCAGCTGTTTCTCATTTTCAAATGCAGAGCAATGGGCTCTCTCCTCGTCGAATTAAAAATAAACACGGACTGCATGGCTGCTTACACAAAACATTCGTCAATAATTCCCCATTCGTGCATAACACAATCTATATATATCCACAATAGAGGTTTCATGGGTTAGATCGCGTAAATATAAACGTGACGTTAAACCCGCCACCACCCGACGCAGCCAATTAGAGAAGGTTTGTCACGTAAACAGAACGTGCCAATTCGTTACTCGTTCAGCACACCGGTGTGTTGGAGAATAAAACCCACAACATTTACAATTCGAGTACGACGTTTCGCCAATAATTACAACCAGCATCATCAGGCAGACAGCCTGATGATGCTAGTTACTAGTAACGAATGTGCATGTTTTGTTTACATAACAAACCTTACTAATTGGTCGTGTCGGGTGGTGGCAGGTTTAACGACGCATTTATATATTTAGCGATCTAACCCAAAAACCTCTTAATGGTCGCGAAAGCTTACGTGTTAAACAATGTCTATATGACAATGGTGCTAAAACGTTTTGGGCAAGAGCTCATCCTAATAGCACATTATGCAGGGCCTAAAACGTCACCCAATGTATACGTGTCCTTGCAATGCAGTGCATTTGAACTTGCAATCGATAGCGTGCATGAGGATGGGATCATTTGTCACACAAACAACTCCGTATGGAGCCGGACATTCAGAGGGAGAAAACTCAAATAAAATATCTCTGATAAACTCTGGCAGCTTTTGCACATCACGCAAAAGGAAACTACCGTGAAGCCTTTGGGGGGTGCATTGAATGATTAGGATTCATAACACATGCTCAAGAATCTCATACAGCACAAGAGTCTGCAACACTGACACAACAACGAGCGCTGACAAAACACGATACATGGAACAATGCAGCAACCGCAACCCAGAGGTCGCAAACGGGTTTTGATTCCTTACCCGTACCCGTACCCGGCCGCACCAGGGTCGCAAATGGGTACCCGTACCCGGCCGGGTACGGGTAGCCGGGTATCGGGTAGGGTACGGGTATCGGGTACCCGGTTGCGACCTCTGCTGCAACCCCAGTCGGCAGCCTGACTCGGTGGTAACACTCGCGCACCACAGCGAGAAGGGCCCCGAGTTCCATTCCCCGACTCGTGCGCCTCTCCGTGCGGAGTGTGTGCACGTTCGCCCCCTGAGTCTATGATTCTTCGTGTGTTTTTGTATGTTCTACGTAAGGCAGGCAGGCAAGCGGTGTTCAGAAATGGTCATTGTAAACTCAGCGACCATGCACCCATTAGATCAGAATGTCTGCCCATATGTTTAAACACATGAGCGATCACCGTGGTCCTCGAGCTGTACCGAGCGATTTGTTCACGGGCACTGAGTAAGTCATATTCTTAGGTTTTTTTCGGTAAAGTCACGTAGGTAAAAAAGTAAAATTAATAAAAGTAAAATAAAAAATAAAATAAAAATCACGACGTTCCCTTCTACGAAACGTCATGATTTTTATTTTATTTTTATTTTACTTTTATTAATTTTAATTTTTTACCTACGTGACTTTACCGAAAAAAACTAAGAATATGAATCCTTGCAGTCACGAAAGCTTCAAATCTAGAACTGCGTAAGTCGACTCAGTTGTGGCTGTACAGCTCTCAGATGTGTTTTCGGGTCGTACCGCGTGTTGTTCGGCACAGTGTCTGACGCTTTATTCCACACGCTTGGAGCCTTCTTCAGGAAGTGAACCGAAGAGGCCTACGAAGTTGCAGAACAATCGTGCAAATGGTTATTTCGTGTTAAGAGCCTTCTTCAGGAAGTGAACCGAAGAGGCCTACGAAGTTGCAGAACAATCGTGCAAATGGTTATTTCGTGTTAAGTAGTATATAATGTTGCATCGAACTAGGCTCCATATCTTTCAGAGACGGTCCCTGCCTATTACATCTGGCACTTCACCACCATTGCATTAAGCAAGGTTGTGTGTTCAGAATTTGCTTTCTACTGAATCAATGCTGATGAAAGAATGCAATCCCTGAAGACTGTGGGGCTGATATGCTGTGTATAAAAACACGTTTTATTTATTAATATCGAGTAACAGACGTAGTGTCAATGAGATGCATTGTCTGCCCGTCTATTTCGTTGGCATGTAAGTTTTCATCTGTTGGGGTCCTTGGCCAATACCAGTTACACCGTGCTAATCGGAGGTTAGCACGGTGTAACTGGCTATGTGCTTTGCGAAAGAAGTTCAATATACATATATACACCTGTAATGACAATAGAGCCAGCATGCGGTATGAGGGACTAGTGGCCATGGGAGGTAATGACAGGGGTATCAGTTGTGAGTGCGAAGGGACTAGTGGCCACGGGAGGTAATGTCAGGGGAGTCAGCTGTGAGTGCGAAGGGACTGGTGGCTACGGGAGGTAATGACAGGGGATTCAGTTGTGAGTGCGAAGGGACTGGTGGCTACGGGAGGTAATGACAGAGGAGTCAGTTGTGAGTGCGAAGGGACTGGTGGCTACGGGAGGAAATGACAGGGGAGTCAGCTGTGAGTGCGAAGGGACTGGTGGCTACGGGAGGTAATGACAGGGGAGTCAGTTGTGAGTGCGAAGGGACTAGTGGCTACGGGAGGTAATGACAGGGGAGTCAGCTGTGAGTGTGAAGGGACTAGTGGCTACGGGAGGTAATGACAGGGGAGTCAGCTGTGAGTGTGAAGGGACCAGTGGCTACGGGAATGATCGAGAAGGGGGGCGTGGCCTCGTGTCGGTATATAAAAGGGAGATGCGCGGGAGACTCGGGGCTGTTGCAGTTGGACTCTCTGCCTGATGTCAAGTGAACGTCGTGTCTTCAATAAAGTGCTATCTCAAGAGAAGTGTGTCAAGTCGTCATTGTACACCTATGAACCAAGGCCGTAATAATACATATTGTGGGGGACACATCCCCCCCAGTATTCAAATATGCTCAAAATGTCCCCCCCCCCCCAATATATTGCTATAAAATAGATTTTTGTTTATATGATTGTGGTTATGGTTGTACTTTATGTATCCCTAATCTCTGCCATTGCATACAATGAAACAAGAAAAGGTAACAAAGGAAAAACAGAGCAATGCAATACAATACACTATTATACATTATTGTAAAAAAAAAGTCCATCCTATGTGTTAGTGAATTTTTATTTTATTTTAGGCAGGAAATTCGTTTTCAAATTTAGATTTTTTTTTTCTGGGGGGGGGGGGGAGACCCCCAGACCACCTGGAAGATTTGATCCCCCCTAATGTTGACACCATGGCTACGGCCTTGCCATGAACCCACATGAACGTCGAACATTGACGCCGAACGGCACCGGCCACACCGTCGGAGAGAGAGCTTTCTTCACGGGCACTTAGTCGCGAGCCGTAAATCGCCAAGTGGATTTATCTGTAAAGCAGTCCGCAGACTTGCCCCGGGGCGGGATGTGCTGCCTTAAGTCAACCCCTCGTCCGTTGCTGTTGATGGTGGTGGGGGGGGGTAGAAAGCCGTAAGCCGCCAGCTTCACCTGTCGCAAGCCATCATCGAGCCTTCCGCTCGTTCTTCACGGGGGTTGTTGGGGTTGGCGAGCCTCGCTCCGTTTCAGTGCCGCCGCGTCTGTCCGCGAGACGTCTGTCTTCAATTATTGCGATTCGACGCCAAGAGAGAGAGAGAGAGGGGGAGATGGAGAGAGAAAAAAAATAAGTTGTAAATGCTGCACTTTGTCTAAGAAACCAAAAGTAGCAGCAGCAGCACCAGCAGCTGTGTGTGTGCATCTGTGTGGTGTGTGTGTGTGATACTGTTTATGTGTATGACTGGGCATGCGGTATACATGCCTCTGTGTGTGTGTGTTTAAAGGAGAGTGGGAGCGGTATCCTAGTGGTTAGTGACCGTGCCACGAATCCGGCAGTCTAAACGTAACGTCCAATCCTGGGACTCCCCAAGGTAAAATTCAGCCTTAAATGGGTACCTGGTGCTGTTTATGAACATCAGCACTGTAGAGATGAGGGTGTTGGCGTTCGCCACAGCATCCTTATCAGCCTTCATAGATGCTTCCTTACTTGCCCCGACAGCCTGTGTAGGCTGTACGGGGGATCTTTGTCTCTTTTGTTGAGATAATGCAATGGTTAGCGCAATGCACGAGAAAGCCAGAGACCTGGATTGCATATCTGGCCAGGAAAATACACCAGTGGTGAGGTAGTATTTGCACCTGTTCCGGACCTCCCTTAGGTTGGCTCAGCCTAAAATAAACAAACGTCAGCTGTGTGCGTTGTGCATGCATTTCGTGGCCATGTCACGTGACGTGCAGGGCAAGATGGGGGCACAGATCCCCCGGTCACAAGCCTGCCTTTTGCCGAATACTCACCACCAAATTGTGTGGCATATTAATCTTTTCGTTGTTTCCAGCCTGCGCACGCGTTTCCGTTTGTTACAAAGTGAGATGTTTTTGTTTGTCTCTGTGAGTGCTTATGGGTGCTTCTCTCTGTGCGTGTGTGCGTTTGTGCATGCTTGTATGTATGTACGTGGCGTGGATCTGTGTACATTTCCTAATCCCGTTCTCAGTACTTTCCTGTCTGACATGCACATGTCCTAAATCCGGTCTAAGGTGGCTTCACTGGTGCCTCACAATAGTCCGCTTTATCCAGAAGGGGCCGCATATAAATAGGGCTTTAACCTCCCTCACCTCTGCCATAGCTCCCTGATCCTTGCTCCAACCCTCTCTCTGCGTGAAGGCACCGGCTCAGCCAGAGTTTTGGTTAAGAGTCGTGGGTGTGAAATTCCGCAGTCATCACGATGTTTCCCAGAAGGTAAATATCACTGAATTCCACACTTTATTAGAATTCCGCATCAACATCGCATTTATTGACACACTCAACGTATCCCCCCACCCCACCCCACCTCTCTCTCTCTCTTCGCTCTCAATATGCAAGGGGCGCCTTGAATGGATTATTTTTGCTTCAAATGCCTCGACGCTTTTATGTAGAGGCGTCGTCCCCGAGAATGGAGGGACAGGATAGCGCACAATGGCGGCACCGGTACATCATACTTCCGCAGCAGCTCCCACAAGACATTGCGGGGAACACAGTCATGTGCTTTCTCCAAGTCTACAAAGCAGAGGTAGACTGGAGAAGCATACCGCCCATGACCCCTCAGATATCTGTGAGAGGGAATGGAGCTGGTCCATTGTTCCACGACCATGACGGAATCCGCTTTGTTCCTATTGAATTTGAGGTTCGACCACCGGGCAGAGCCTCCTCTCCAGCACTGTGGCATCGGCTTTACCTGGGACTCATACTCTTAGGTTGTTTCGGTAAAATCACGTAGGTAAAAAGTAAATAATAAAAAATAAATAATGCAAATAATATAAATAATAATAATAAATAACATAAGTGCGTTATTATGTTATTTATATTATTCCTATTGCGTTTAATATTTATTAATTATTATTTATTTTTCCCTACGTGACTTCACCGAAAAAAACCTAAGAGTATGAATCGTTGCAGTCACGAAAGCTTCAGATCTAGAATTTACCTGGAACGTTGAGGAGGGTGATCCCTCTGGAGTTGGAGCACACCCTCTGGTCCCCTTTTAAAAATAAAAATGGAAACCACGACCCCAGTTTTCCAATACAGAGGTACTGTACCCGCCTTCCATGCAACATTGACGAGGCGTGTTGACCACGACACTCCTACACTGTCCAGCGCTTTCAACACCTCTGGGCGAATCTCGTCCACTGCAACAGCTTGGCCACTACTACAAAGGCCCTCAACCGCCGCAGCGATTTCAGCAGCCGTGATGGATCCGACCCCCGCCAGCTGTTTCGAGGGCTGCCAACATGAGATGAGATCATGTCCACCGGGTTGAGGAGCTCCTCAAAGTGTTTCTTCCACCTCTCGACTATCTCCTGAGTTGAGGTCAACGTTCCGCCGCCACCCTTACTGAAAACAGCCTGGGCCACGTCCCGTCGACCCCCGCCCCCCCAAACTCCTCCCACGCCCCGGCGATTTCGCTTGAGCAACTGCTGCAGCTGCCGCCCTCTTGGCAAGCCGGCATCTCTCAATCGAGTCGGGAGACTTTTTTTCCGAGCATAGCTCTGAAAGCCTCCTTCTTCATCTTGCAAGCTTCTCTCACCACTGGTGTCCACCAGCGGGTCCTAGGGTTGCCACCATGACAGGCACCAACTGCCTTCAGGCCACAGATTTTCGCAGCTGCATCAACAATCGAGGTCCTGAACATCATCCCCTCAGACTCAATGTCCACGACCTCCCCTGGAGTGCAGAAGTTTTGCCGGAGGTGGAAGTTAAAATCTTTCTGCACTGGGTCTTCTGCCAGACGTTTCCAGAAAATCCGCACTATTTGTTTGGGTATTCCACGTCTATCTGGTTGGTGTCCCAAGCATCAGATCCAACTTACCACCAGATTGTGATCAGTTGACAGCTCTGCCCCTCTCTTCACACGAGTGTTCAGAAAAGTCAGTCTTAGGTCCGATGATACAGTTATGAAGTCAATCATTGGCCTTCGGTCCAAGGTGCTCTAGTACCAAGTACACTTATCAGCCTCCTTGTGTTCAAACATAGTGTTTGTTATTGACATTCCGTGACTAGCGCAGAATTCCAATACAATCTCACCGTTCGAGTTCAGATCGGGGGGGGGGGGCATTCCTCCCAATCACACCTCTCCAGGTATCTGGATCGTTTCCTACATGAGCATTGAAACTATGGAATCGGTAGGTGGCACTCTGTTGAGCACTGCATCCACCATCTCGAAGAAGGCCAAATACTCTGGATGGAGGTAAGACCGACTACTATGTCTAGTCGGTACCTTTCCACCTCCTCCACCAGCTCTGGCTCCTTCCCCCCCAGTGACGTGACATTCCACATCCCAATCGCGAGTGTCCATCGCCAACGAGGCGGCTTATCATAAGGTGCAAATTTAAAGCAGCCGGATACTCTGAGCGCACGTTGATTCTAATTGTTGAAGGGAAAACCCGGAGGACCTGGAGAAAAATCCACGCGACCACGGGAATAGAAACATTCAAAGCTCCAAATATACTGGCATCGTCACGGTTGGGTTCGAATCCACGACCTCCTGTATACCAGGCTTGGTAGTTAACATCTCGCCACCCAAGCACGCAGGGGCAATACAACAGCCAACAGGATTCAAGACATTGTCAAATTCCCAGGACAAGCCCGGAAACACGAAGCGACAGAGAGGTGGGCGGCCCAGGCTGTTTAGGTAAAGGTGCAACCCTGCAATTGGCGCCACGGTGGCGAGATATTACCTAACCTCGTCAGGTATACAGGAGGTCGTGGGTTCGATGCCAATCCTGACGCCTGTATATTTGGAGTTTCCATGTTTTCCCCGTGGTCGCGTGGATTTTTTTTTCGGCTCCTCCGGTTTTTCCCTCCAAATTTTGAACCAACATGCGTTTAGAGTCATTGGCTGCTCTAAATATACACGTGATAAGCCACTTCGTTGAGTTATCATTTGTGGCCAGGTGCCTTCTGAAATAGAGATACAGCATATAATCTTAATTTTAGAACTTTCGTGACTGCAGGAATTATTATTTGGTTCTTTCGGTTAAGTCACGTCTAAAGATAAAATAATAAATTAAATTAAATAATAGAATACGACGTTTCGATTGCAACACAAGCAATCATCATCAGGTATAATGAAATAGCGACATAAAATCTAACCAGAAAACTATAGACAGACATATTAGCAGACAGATATCACCAAGATACATAGCGGGAGCAACACAGGTAACAGAGAGGGGTGATCGTCTCTGTGGGGTGGCCTTAAATAGACAGAGGGGGGGGCGGAGGCAGAGAGAAGGAAGGGGGGTTAGAGAAAAAATTTGCATATCAATGAGTGGTCAACAGACGTGGTGCTGCACGGCAAGTAAGCCTGAAAATCAGGAGGACACACTAAAATTAAATAACCTAGTAAAATATCGAAATGTAATGTAATACAACACAGAGGGTCGGTCAACACACAATTAACGCATAGCCTGGTTGACTACGTATTTCAAAGATTGCTAAGTTAGAATTTAAGTGTGAACATTCTAAAGAGGACACAAGCAGAGAAAACAAGTCGCCAGAGAGAGAGAAAAAAGATAAGCTTAAAACTTCCCCGTAGAAGTGGTCACGAAAGTTCTAAAATTAAGATTGAACCACTTCTACGGGGAAGTTTTAAGCTTATCTTTTTTCTCTCTCTCTGGCGACTTGTTTTCTCTGCCTGTGTCCTCTCTTTAGATTGTTCACACTTAAATTCTAACTTAGCAATCTTTGAAATACGTAATCAACCAGGCTATGCGTTAATTGTGTGTTGACCGACCCTCTGTGTTGTATTACATTACATTTCGATATTTTACTAGGTTATTTAATTTTAGTGTGTCCTTCTCCTGATTTTCAGGCTTGCTTGCCGTGCCATCGCATTCGCAGCACCACGTATGTTGACCACTCATTGATATGCTAATTTTTTCTCTAACCCTCCTCCCTTTCTCTGCCTCCGCCCCCCCCCCCTCTGTCTATTTAAGGCCACCCCACAGAGACGATCACCCCTCTCTGTTACCTGTGTTGCTCTCGCTATGTATCTTGGTGATATCTGTCTGCTAATATGTCTGTCTATAGTTTTATGGTTAGATTTTATGTCGCTATTTCATTATACCTGATGATGATTGCTTGTGTTGCAATCGAAACGTCGTATTCTATTATTTAATTTAATTTATTATTTTATCTTTAGACGTGACTTAACCGAAAGAACCAAATAATACAGCATATAGTTCAGAGGGCCTTGCCTGGTGAAATTAAAAAAAGTTTTGTTTCAAATTGCTGTCCTCTTGCCACTGCTGGCGGAAGGGCGGCCGCTTACAAGAAAACTCTAGAGAGCACCTTCACGGGGTAATCATTGGCCTACTCTTCCACGCTGGCCAGGCGTCTTGGAAGAGGCGGGAGCGCCAACACTTTACCCCGCCACGCATGAGACCTGCCGATCGACTCAATGTGGCGAATCCATTTATGCCACTGGGCGGACTTAACGTCGGTGCACATGAATCTACGATGTCACGTGGCCCCCCAATTGCATGCTAGTTTCATTACGTGGCTCGCCGGGTAATGTCGTTTAAGAACCCTACTATACGGCATCGACTATTGAACGTGGGTTAGCGGGCAAACCAGTAGGGCCTCACGGCTTTGAGGATATGAGTGAAATTCCCAGCCATTTATAAAATTAATATCAAATATATCCACACCTCGCCTCTTTCCCTCTCTCTGATGTGAAGAAGGCACATTGCCTGAAACGTCAGCCCACGCTATATATCCCATTATCAGGTCGTGTTAATAATAAACGTGGTGAGTGTTTTCTAAATCCTACCAGTTCGTGAGGTTTGCATCATCACTTGGTGCGAAATCAACAGTGATTGTGCGCGGGGAGACTGGTCCCCATCACAGGAATGTGGAATTTCCACCAATGGCTCTGCCCCAGCCAATGGCTGGGCACTTGTGAAAGAATGGGGACACTCATGTTGGCTTCTGTATAGCCGAGTTTGCATGGGAGACAATAGGGTGCACTCGCCTGTTCTTTGGAAGTGTTGTGAAATGTGGAACGCCACTCATCCTGAAGAGACACTCACCTGAATGAGGAAACGGGTGTTGTTGTATAAATTTGGATCACGCATTATCCTTCCGCACACACCTATGCTTCTGGCGTTCAGAGTCTTGAGCAAATAGTGGTTGCAGGCAACGCAATCCATCAGACTTAAAGAGCAGGCACTCGATGTTGGGTTAGTTCAGGTAAAGTGTCTATTCTTGTGTATTCATTTTTTTTAAATGGACCCGTGCGACGTGACAGCCACTGATCTCATCGTTAAAGTTCGAGTACCCACTTAGTGTGTAGACTTTACAGTCGTGCGTGCGTGTATGGCTGTCGTCTTTTTTGGGGGGTCTATCCATCTTAAGGTGTTGTTGTTTTAATCTTTGGGTTCTAGGAAATGTCAGGCCAGCCGACTGAAAATGCTCAGCTGTTGTGTGAAATCTCCATGTCAGCCTATTCGACGTGCAAAGATGGATGTGTTACTTTTTTATTGTGCTTTTTTCCCCCCCACAGTTGTATTTCAATCGAGCTGTCAGAGTGATGACGCGAGACGAGGATTCTACTCGTTAGCCCGAGCACAGCGGCGCCAATCCCCTGGCTTCACGAACAGCCTGCAGAAGGAGGCAACACAGAACTGTTCTCGATTTGAAGCTTTCGTGACTGCAATGATTCATACTCTTAGTTTTTTCAGTAAAGTCACGTAGGTAAAAAATGAAATTAAAGTTAATAAAAGTAATAATAGAAATAAAATAATAAAAATCACTTGAGGCTCACTTGATACAGCAAATCTAGCTGTGACGGTCCCACCTGATGACGGAGACTTGTGTTGCCTCCGAAACGTCGTGATTTTTATTATTTTATTTCTATTATTACTTTTATTAATTTTAATTTCATTTTTTAACGACATGACTTTACCGAAAAAACTAAGAGTTTGAACACAGAACTGCTTCTGAAATCCCTTCAGGTGATGCTTTTTTTTCACACACTTAGGGGGCAGCACTCTCCCGCATGCACTGCGACAGATGGATGTTCATCCCATGACATTCAAGCCAACATTTTTGCCTGATTCTCAGAGCTAGAATTTACCCAAATCAAGCAATACATTACGAGTTTTTTTTTGTGTGTGCAATTTATAAGTGACTGGGTGGAGACCATCAGCTCGTCACATATGACAATCTAGTTCAGGGGTCGGCAACCTACGGCTCCGGAGCCGCATGTGGCTCTTTACGGGCTGCTTCTTGACGATATGTACGTATGTACATAGATGCATTGCGGCTCTTGAAATACTGAATTTTGTACCGAATTGGAAAGAAATGGCTCTTCTTGTTATTTTGGTTGCCGACCCCTGATCTAGTTTAATCTATTGGTGGCTTCCCAACTTTAAACCCACGATTGTCTGCAGCGCCTGCTCAATCCTCTGATTCGCAAAGCAATTGGGGCAGCTCATATATATTTAAATAGTATTTTGTTCCCCTTCTCAAGTATACAGTCTCACGGCATGGCATAAAGAAGTTTCCATTTGCAATCCGTGCAGTGATCATTGCACCACCATGTGTAATATCATGGCCCTCGAAGATCACGTGACATAATTCATTTTAAACTTCTTTAAACAAGGGCCTCAATTCACACGAGGAGCACGACTTCTATATGTCACATGTCAACAATGCAACATTTTATTTTGTTTTACTTATAATCAGAAAATACATAACATTAACTGAAAGTGTACAAGAGAATTTGACATTTTGTGTATTTGTTGTCATTGGTGTCTGGGCAGAAAGCATCTTCTTGCTTCGCTTGAGAATCCAGTTTCATCACAGGCGGTGGAAATCCGCATTCGATTTTGCATTCTCAGCAGTGGCGGCTGCGTGATCTAATACGCTATTAACCCTTAAATCCAGTCAGTCGCATAATTTATTCAATGTTTTTATTTTATTGTATTGAAAAAAAAACAGGAGAAGGTACATGGTATGGTCAGAAGGGGTTTCCTGGGGTGCTGCGGTCGCGAGATGTTCACTACCTCGCTGTGATATGCAGGAGGTCGTGGGTTCGATCCCAAACCTTACGCATGTATGCATTTGGGGTTTGCACGAGGCTTTCAGGAGCGTTGCGGGGGAGGCAAATGAGGGTTGAGAGGGTGTGGTGCAGAGGTTGGGTGACTCACGGTATTCAACGTCTTTTTTTTTTTACAAACGTCTTATATATAATCATTTATTTTGGATTAAACCAGCGTCCTCAATTATGATTCTTGCCAATACTGGTTTTGCTGATCCACAGTCGTCGTACTAATTTTACGTCAGGCGATGCGGAATTCTTTTGCAAAAGGCAAAATTCACTCTGCTTCTCTGTTGTGAGTTCTAAGTTGCAGTCCCTGTGACGATTCATGTTGTTGTCCACTTTTTAAGTTTTAGGACTTTGGGGCTGTGCTTAGCAACTGTGGTAAAAAAAAGCAGGGATGAGATTCGCATGTTAAAATGTCAGATTAGATTTTTTTTTCCATAATTTGTATCTTTTTTTTCTCTATCTCAGAATTGAGGATTGTTGCATTGCTCACAATACACTCGTATACAATGTGTCTTCAAGCAAAACAAATTTGACGTCACCCAATTCCATGCAACAGTACTTTGTGGTGGGAAAAGCTTTGACATGTGATGGCATTGAAGTGATTTCACTCCTTGTAATGTCACATTTTCAGATTAATCAAAAACTATTTTTCTTGAATCAATCGAAATTTCGTTTCTGGGCCCAAATTTTTGTTGGATCGTGATGGATTGATGCGATAATCGGGAACACCTCCCGATGGTGGCCTCGTCTTGCCATCAAAACAGACGCACGGCTATTGTGAATAATTCACGAGATTACACCCTTATTGTGCAATTCAAGACTACAAGCAATCGAAATGAGACGCCGATTTAAATGCAGCCAGATGATATCTTTCATACGCGAAACAGAGAAGGGCTGTGTTGACAGCAATGGGACCACGTGTCACACATTCACAGGATTCTCCGTGGGGTTTCCCCCATCCCATTATCCGCCGACGAACTTAGAGCTGGCGCCTGTCCTAGTTTTCCCAAGATCATCTCTCTTTTTTGCAAAAGCTGTCCCGAGAAATCTATGAATGTTCCCGGTAAGTGAAAAAATGTAAGTTCTCAGCTTTGCCATTTTTCGCAACAATACACCACTCAGGACAACGCGCGCGCACGGAAGCCCTTCCCTCGTCCCGTGACATAGGCGCCGCTTCCATTCTGTAATTCAGAGGTGGCAAACTCTACGATCAAATGGCAAGCCCCTGGCGATGCTCCTGCATCCACGGACTCGAGGCAAACGGCGCAGCGTTGTCCGCGCTCCTCGGCAGGTCCAATCGAACGCCATTCACGACGGGGAGGAGGAGGAGATGGGGGGGGGGAGAGCCTGAATGGCAAAACGAGCGAGCAAACAACAGGGACCGCTGCACAAACACCGGGGCCGATTCATTAAACTGCATTCGCAGGCATCAAGGGCAGTGTGTGAGGGTTGCCGGGGACAACCTCGACGATTGTGAGATCGCTGTTCGTTTGTCTAGTGAGGAACCGGCGCTTGCTGTACTGCATTTGAATCGGCTGGCCCTTCCACCGCCGTGTTTTGCCTCTGTGCTGCTCTGCTGTTGGTTCGACTGCGCGTTTTAGTTTGGGAGAAGGGCATGGCTTGCGTGAAGCGGATGAACGCTGGTCAGTGCACTGAGCTGTTATAGACAATAACAACTTCCTTAAGCGACACGCAAATGCCTTTGGATTAACACGACTGTTTAGCATCACTTAAGACCAATCTGCCCCAAATGTGCCTGGTATCATCAGATTCTGGAAGTTGAGCAGGCTTTGAGCCTAGGTAGTATTTTAAACTGAGCTAAACTATTTTTTTTCTTTTACCAGGTAAGGCCTACTGAACTAGAAATATTTTTTCAGAAGCGCCACAAGTAATAGCCCAGCGAAGTGGCTTATCACATGGAAATGCATAGCAGCCAAATACTCCAAACGCGTGCACGTTGATTCTAAATGCGGAGGGAAACCCCGGAGGGAAAACCCGGAGGGCTCTGGGAATTATCCACGCGACCGCAAGGGAGAGACAGAAACACGCAAACTCCAAATATACATACTCTTTGGTGCTTTTGGTAAAGTCACGTAGGTCGAAAAATAATAGATCACGACGTTTCGATCGCAACACAAGAAATCGTTCTCAGGTGGCACAACCACGGCAAGAAAAACTGCTGAAAAACTGACAAACTTTAACTGACAAACTTTAACTGAAGTTTGTCAGTTTTTCAGCAGTTTTCCTTGCTGTGGTTGTCCCACCTGATGACGATTGCTTGTGTTGCGATCGAAACGTCGTGATATATAAAATTTTCTACCTACGTGACTTTACCGAACGAACTAAAGAGTATGGATGCCTGCAATTACGAAAGCTTCAAATCAAGATCTAAATCTACAGCAGGCGTCAGGGTCGGGATCGGGATCGAACTCACGACCCTCTTGTATACCAGGCGAGGGAGTTAACATCTCGCCACCGTGGCGCCCCTCCGATGGATGACCACCAGGGCTTGCCAGGTGTTGGAGGCGTCGGGCTGAGATGCGGCCAGTAGAAAGGCGTTCTGAGCGACGTCAATCCCTCGGTATTCGTGGAGTTTTCTTAGGTTTTATTCCCTGTTTCCTACCACAAACCAAACATTCATTTATGGCGTTGGTCAATCATCCCGACGCAGGATCTGCCCGAAAAAGATTCTTGAGACTCCTTGAGTCTTGCCAAGTTAAATAACTGGCAGTATTATTATTATTCCTTGCAGATCCTATTTTTTTTTCCTGTGATGTAAAAAGACTTGAGTATGAATCGACAGATGGTTATATTATGAGTTGGGACAACTACCTTAGCTTTACGAGAATAAAAGAGGAATTATAATTAACACAACCCCAAGCATTTATCATCGTGAGCGATGTTTTGGTGCTTTCCGTGAGCCTCACGTTATTAAAATTCTTGCAGCGCTGGCACCAGTGCCATTTAACCCCCCTGCCAACATCACCACCACCACCACCTCCTCCACCGCCTCCTCCTACTCCTCACTTTTGTAGTGCAAAGATTTAAACCGTCTGGCTCGGCTGGTGTGGGAGGGATGGACATCTAAAGGAGAGTCAACAGAGAGGCACATGTTTGAACAGCGCACGTTATTCAATATCTGGGGCAGTAGGCTTGGCTTGGATACAAACGGAGGCGGGGTGGTTGGGGGGAGATTTAGGGTTTTTGCCCAAACGTCCAAGGTTCAAACGGTTCATAATGCTTCTGCCACTTGCCCTGATTTAGCCCAGACTTTCCTGGTTTTGGGAGTAAGGTGCATGATGTTGCACACTTGTGCACACAAAGACAAAGATTCCCCGTGTAGCCTTCACAGACTGTCGAGGCAAGCCTTGTTAGCGAGCGCCTATGAAGGCCGGAAACGGTACACGAGGGGGTAGGTGGCCAGCACCACGCCCGACCACCTTTGTCTCCCCAGTGGCGATGTTTACACACCACACCAGGTACTCATTTGAGGCTGAGTCGATATAGGGAAGGCCCAGGATCGGATCAGATAATCATCACCGGTGCTGGTCGTGGGCGTAGCGCAGTGCACTAACCGCTACACCACCGCTCCTCACTCCTGTGCACACATACAAAGACATAGATCCCCCATTTAGCCTTAAAAGACTGTAGGGGCAAGTGCCGTTAGCGAGCACCTATGAAGGCCGGCACGGCACACGAGGGGGTGGGTGGCCAACACCACGCCCTGCCGCCTTTGTCTCCTTAGTGACGATGTTTACACATCGCACCAGGTACTGATTTGAGGCTGAGTCGACCTAGGGGAGGCCCGGGACCGGTTCAGATAATCGTCACTGGTGTTGGCCGTGAGCAGGAATCGAACTCGGGTCGTTGGGTTCATAGCGCAGCGCGCTAACCGCCTGTGTTTTATCATTCATTCTTACCTGATGATGGCTGCTTGTGTTGCAACCGAAACGTAGTTTTCTATTATAATTCGATTTTATATTTCTACGTGACTTTACCGAAAGAACCAAAGAGTAATCAAATCCAGTTGGTGCGCAAGACCTCATCTCATCACGGCGTTTAGACATCCCGTTGGATCTGTGCTTCTCCTTGGTAGTCACTCATCTGGAAGACTGGCCATCTTCACTTCTGGCTGCAACCATTGTTCTCAGAAAGTGGTACATCATTTTATCGACCCCGGAGGGATAATGAGCTGAAGTGACCCGCACCTGGGAGTTGAAGCCATGACCTTCCCTCTCTCTGATCACCACTCTGCTGCCTCTATACGTTTTTGCTTATTCATGAAAATGTGGCCAAACACACACAAAGCACCGACATTGTGTCGAACCAAAGCTTGTGGAGCTCTCCGATGCGCACTTCGGGTTGTGTTCGTTGGCACGACGTCCGACGTTTCACCGCACGTGCTGCGGAGCTGCTCCGGGAGCCGAAATTCCGTTGCCGAGGAACGGAAGTTTCCGCGTTGCTGAATGATGTTGGGGCGCGCGGAGCGAAACGTCGAACGACGCCACGCGGTAGGACGAAGCGCCGCACGGCCGTGACTTATGCGACGCACGTGCCGTGACGACGGCCTCCGCAAGCGGCCACGCGAACCGAGGCTCTGCGCTCTGTCGTGCCGGCGTAAGCAGCCGGGTGCGCTCCGTGCAACTTCGTTCGGCGAGGGGGCAGACATCACCGCTGTGGCCCCCTCCACCCCCCCTCCACCGCGCGGAGAGCGATGCGGATCTCGTCTGCAGCCTTGTTTTGGCGCTGGTGATTTGATGTGGCAGGCAGCCTTGATTGCCCGTAGAGGTGGAGTGCGAGATAAGCGCGGCTTGCATGGAGGCGCGCAGGAAAAACGGGCGCAATCGCGTCTGAAGCCAATCGGAACTGTGGCCACCAATTTACTGTTAATCTCTCGCCCACAGTGTAACCATCTGCGCGGCGATCCATCCCGCCTCCGGTGCCAGCCGTGCGTTCGTCTGGCCTTTCGGTGCTGATGTGCACACATTAGTTAGCTTCTCGCGCCCCCGCAACGTTACGTGCCCCCCCACACACACACACAAAAAAAAATTCGCGGACGTTAAAAGTTGCCAGCGGATGCCGATAGGAATCTTTCGCATTTGTTGCCGATCGCAATCGAGCGCGCACCGCCTGCAAGAATGTTTCCAACGTGCGATCGGTCAACAGAGATGTCTCTTCGCGCTCCTCGCCGAGACGGCGGTGCGTATTTTTGGCTGAACGGAGCATTTACACAAGCGCCGTGGGGTGAACGAGCTGATTTTGTTCCACGTTTATATCACGGCTCAACGCCACGGCTGTTATTGTCTGCGATGAAAAACTGCCAGACGTGGCAAACCTTGTGTCCTCTGCTTTGTACCTACAATCAAGTAACAACAATAACAACGACGCTATTGAGCAGCCCTTTGTCTGTCCACTTGCTGGATGAAGGCCTCCCCCAAGATACGTTAACCATACTTCACCACGCTGCCTCAGTCCCGCTTGGTGAAGAACGGGGCCCAAGAATGGTGCGGATATCACTCGCCGTGGCCCGGGAATCGAACTCAGGTTGTCTGGTTCATAGCGCAGTGCTCACCACTGTGCTTTTTATAAGGATGCTGTATAAAACAATGCTCATATTGGTCATTGCTGTACTTTACACATTGAGACTGACTGTAGCATCTGCCTTTGGGAATGCATTTACATTTTCTTTTTTATATTAAACAGGCTACTGGCACTTCAATTTCACGGTCGTTTGTCTTCGCCAAGCAAAGCGATCGTCGGTGTAGTGGGGTGGCCAAGTCGCTTGCTGACTGCCACCGTTCCCCAGGTCACTCCTCCATACGCTTTGCAGTGCTGAAAGGTGAGCCGCGATGATAGACTTTTCTCCTCCTTGGAATGGCATTACATTCAAACGTTGATTTCATAACTACACAGCCCTTTTTCAAAGCACTGCTGGGCGAAATCCTCCCCACACTATGTTGGTCTTGTGTGTTTGTTTGACCATACTTCACTGTGCTGGTTAGTGTCTTCCGCAGTCGTGGAGGGGGCTGAATCCGTGGCGAGATGTTAAGTACCTCGCCTGGTATACAGGAAGTCGTGGGTTCGAGCATGACCCTGACGCCTGCTGCTGTATATTTGGAGTTTGCGTGTCTTTCTCCTCGTGGTCGCGTGGATTTTTCTCCGGATCCCTCCACATTTAGAAACACGCGTCGATATTTTTTTGGCTGCAATTAATTTCCACGTGACGAGCCACATTCCTCGAGCTACCATTTGTTGTCAGACCGCTTCTGAAAAAGAGCTACACATAATTGGTTTTTTACCCTTTTATCTGGCAACAAAACTGAAACCTTTTTTACGAGGAGTCATGTTTGCATAGACCACAATACCTGCAGTCATAATGCAAACAAAAAACACAACTCTGATAATGTATGCACTGTCCTTGAAGTTGATTGGTCCACACCCGAGACAGCTTTCCTGAGAGCCTAGTCTCACATAGGTTGGACCAAAAGACGCCAAAAAATAGGTTTCAGTTTTGTTGCCAGATAAAAGGGTAAAAAACCAATTATCATATTTTTTACTGGCAAATGATGTACCAATGGTGAAGAGCTACACAGTTCAGTGGGCCTGAGCTGGTAAAATAAGAACAATCGCTTTTGTTCTATTACGCATATCACGTGCCATGAGTGTTGACTGTGTCTGGGAGTCGAACTCAGGCGACTGCTTTCACAGCGCAATGTTGTGAATCACGATGCCACAGCTCTACCCACTTACCGCAATGTGCTTATGTTATATTCTATCTTGTTACTCCCTCTTTATGTGAGTCTCGGAATTGGCATCCGTGTTCGGGACCCAGGAATAGATTCGTCGCGAGCCGTGGTGGCGTCGTGTTGAAGTTTATTTAGGACACTGCACCGTAGTTTTGTATATATATAACAGACCTAGGCTGACAGATAAATCTGTGTGGGTTTAGTCTGTGTTGGTTAAGTCCGCACCTCCGATTATCACCGTTGGCTACGTACGGTGCGAAAGAAATTCAACGTACAATCCATACATAGACTCACACAGTCACTCACAGTCACTTCCCCACTCACTAACCCATCCTCCGAGTAGCACGATTGACTGCGTATGGGGCGAAAGAAGTTCAACATACGTACGTAGAAGGCGGTGAAGCCTGTTTTCCGAGGCTTCACCAGCGAATCGCGAAGACATTTTTTTTTCTGACTTATCCTTGGGTGGAAGAGGTGGAGCCTTGGCAACGCTTGTGCTTCACATCAACAAGGTTCTGGGCTCCATTCCCGACTCGGAAATGTTCTTGCCCTGTCCTCCACGTTCTCCGGTTTCCTCCCAAAGCGCAAAAAGAACAACCACAATGCAACTGGTGTTGGTCAAACATCCCAGTGCTGAAAGATTACCTGCAAATTACTCAATTGGGATTACACAGCAGCAGCAGCAGCAACATTGCCACCCGCTACCCCCCCCTCCTCCCCATAATCCCTCCTCCTGCTCCCACCCCATTGTGAAAAACCTGGCAGGACCCTCCTGAAAAGGTGTCAAGACCCAGTGAAGCTTTCCTACGTAAACAAACGAATACATTTTGATTTAAAGCTTTCGTGACTGCAGGAATTCATATTCTTGATTATTTCGGTAAAGTCACGTAAAAGGGAAATAATAAAATAATACAAATATAAAACAATAAAAATTCTCACGACGTTTCGACTGCAACACAAGCAATCATCATCAGGTGTGAAATCAACAGCAAGAAAATTTGAAGAAGAAAAAATGTCGTGAGAATTTTTATTGTTTTATATTTGTATTATTTTATTATTTCCCTTCTACGTGACTTTACCGAAAGAACCAAGAATATGAAACGTATAAATATCTATCGTTCTATATCGCATTCTTTCTCACCGTTTGAGAAATATGCTTTTCAATCTCAATGGCATTGTTTATAGCATAATGCCTCAGACTGTGGGAGGCGGATATGACGCAGTCAAATGCAAATAGCAATTTACTCTGGCATTCCTGTAATATCGGCGCCGACATTGGTGACTTCGATCCAGACGCGCAGCACGGTTAGAGGATATTTTGGGCTCTCGTGGTGCCTGTGAAACATCTGTGGGATCTGGCAGAAGGAAGACGGCTTCGGCACCAGTGGCGCTGTGGTGACCACTTGAACTCGTCCTGGTGTGACGGATGCAGCGATGCTATCCGCACTCTCTGGATGTATCCGATTGTTTATGTTTAAAACGTGAACATGGAGGTTTGATCCTAGCATCTCAGACGTGCTGGAAAGCATGCTGTGTAGGCTTGCGGTACGATGCGAAATCTATTTTCACGGTGTGTCGATTGTTGCGATATCAGTATTCCGTAACATTGTATTTGCATTTCACTCTCATTGTGGTTTTGGTACTGTGTTTCCCAGTACCAATCTAACCCAAAAATAAATCTGTTTAATGGATGATATTGGTCGCGAATGCCTACGTGTTAAACAGTACCAATAAAGTGGACGTAATTATTATTAAACTGCAGCTCACTCAACGTAAGCCTGCCTAAAGCGTTTTTGGTCATTTCGATCCATAACGCACATGCTGTTAATTACACGAAAACGATTACATGTTAGGAAAATGTTGACATCACATAGTCGCCACTCCAGAAAACATAATTCAAAGCACGAGTTCAATGGATAATAGTGATTTATTTATAAATGTAACAGTTTCATTTGTTGTTTTTATTTCATAATTAGTCTGTCAAGAAGTAACATAAATGACATGAGCTCCGGTGATCACGCTTCAACGATATTTTACAACAACAACAAGAAACAGGCGATACTATTGCTGTGGCTCTTATGCATCTGAGGCTATCCCTCGCAATCGAGGATGATTGCCTTCCATAGAAAAGTTGGATCATTATCTGCGGGTACGAAGATGGCTGAAGAGAACGATATGGGATCGGGCACACAAGCGCATGTGTCACAGACAGAGTGGTGGGGTGGAACTGCGTTAGTAAGTCGGGCTGCAACGTTGCTGTTTCCGCCGTTGAGTTTCAAAATGTTGAAATAGACCCTTTGTGTGTCTCCATCTGAGGGTGATCCTGAGTGGGTATCGATGGAGCACTCATTCATGTTGGCCTTGAGGACATCATTGAAGCGCTTTCTCTGCCCGCCTCTTGAATGCACACCCAGGCTAAGCTGGGAGTAGAAGACTTTGCTGCTTCGGGAGGCTGGAGTTGGGCATACGGAAGACGTGGCCGGCCCAGCGAAGCTGATATCGAATTTATCATGGCCTCAATGCTCGTGGTGTTTGCTTGCGAGAGGGCACTGAATGTTAGTGCGTTTGCCTTCCCACCTGATTTGAAGGATCTTCCGCAGGCAGCGTTGATTGTACGTCTCTAACGCTTTGAGATGTTTCCTGGATGTTATCCACGTCTCAGCTCCGTACAATAAGGTAGAGATTACGACTGCTTGATAAACCATGATCTTGGTTTTGGACCTGATGTCACGTTTCTCAAACACCCCTTTTCTCAGCCGACCGAAAGCTGCACTTGCACATTCCAGGCGATTTTGGATTTCTTTGTCGACGTCAGCATTCTGAGAAAGAAGGCTTCCCAGGTATGAAAAATGCTCAACATTTTCCACAGTCTCACCGTGGATGTAGATTGTCGGAGTTGGGGACTGCTCATTGAGAACGGGTTGATGTAAGACCTCAGTCTTAAAATATTGAGCGTCAGTCCCATTTTCTCAATATGCCTTGGTAAAAGTTTTGACGATTGCCGTAAATCAGCTTCTGAATGGACACACACGAGAGCATCATCAGCATACTGGAGCTCAGCAACTGCTGTCGGGATGGTCTTAGTTTCAGATTGACGTTGGTTGACGTTGAACAGCTTACCATCCATTCGGTAGTTTAGCTCCACTCCTGTTCGAAGCTTGCTAGTAGTTAGCTTTAGCATCGCGGCGAGGAATATTGATAAGAGTGTTAGGGCAATGACACGAACTTGGTTGACGTCAGTCTTAACTGCAAAAGGGTTTGTGGACCTTATACCGTACATTATATACCGTGGTAACTTTTCCTTCTGTGACATGGACAGATTGCTGAGCGAGATGTTAAATACCTGTCCTGGTACGCAGGACGTCGAAGGTTCGATCCATGCCCCCGAGGGCCTGTATATTTGGAGTTTGCATGTCCTCCCCGTGGTCGTGTGGATTTCTATCCAGGTCCTCTGGTTTTTCCCTCCACATTTAGTCCAGTTTTTGGCTGCTATCAATGTCCGCATGATGGTAAGCCACTTCGTCGAGCTTATCATTTGCGATGGCCAGGTCGCTTTTAAAAAAGAAGCCGCGTAGCTCAGTGGGCCCCGTCACAAATCGGTTGAACGCAGCCGAGCAAATCAACGTGGGCAGCCCTCAGTTGAAGCCGACACGGAAGCAGCCGACCGAAGGCCGTGAACTTGTACGAGACGGCCAGTCGCCACGTCCCCGCTGCGATGGGCGCTCGTCAGACAAAGATAATGATCCCCCGTGTAGCCTTAACAGAATGTAGGGGCAAGTGCTGTTAGCGAGCACCTATGAAGGCCGGCACGGCACACGAGGGGGTGGGTGGCCAACACCACGCCCGGCCGCCTTTGTCTCCCCAGTGACGATGTTTACACACAGCACCAGGCACTCATTTGAGGCCGAGTCGACGTAGGGAAGAAGGCCCAGGACCGGTTCAGACAATCGTCACTGGGTGTTGACCGTGAGCGGGAATCAAACCCGGGCGTCCGGGTTCACAGCACAACGCACTAACCGCTCCACCACCGCTCCCCCACACACAATCACACAGGCGCGACCATTGTCAACTCATCAGGATTGCCCCCCCCCCATACCCACCCACCCTCGGGACAAGCACACAGGGCACCCCCCCCCCCTACGATCGCAAACGACACGTCCGCTCGTCACGTCAGCGCTCGCCCGCGTGCGTGCGCGCGTTAACGGGAGTCGCGACATCGCGTCCATCCGGCAGGAATTGTAAACTGGCGACGGCGAAGTACGCTAAAATAAATATCCGCCTTGGCCCCCCCCACCACCACCACCTTCCCACACCCACCCCTCCCCAAGCCTAAATAAGGGAAAAAAAGAAACTCGTGCTCCAAATGAGACTGTCTGTGGGGTAATTGAGCGAGGGGAAGTCTACCCGTGCCGCTGATGCTCGCCTCGATAGGGGCTGTTCGGCGCTGTCGCCGCCGCGGTGAGAGGGGGCTGACGCAGGCGATGGGCGCGCAACAATGCCACGCTTGTCCACCGCGCCGCGCTTATCTGCGGCGAGCTCGAGTGATGGTCGGCAAAATATCACGTCCTCCCTCCCTCCCTCCTCCTCCTCCCGCACGGGACGCACGCAGCAAACATCAGCACGTGGAGCGTTTGCGGAATCCCCCCCCCGCGCGCGCGCGCACGTACGCATGGGCACAGCGAGGGCATGCGGGCTCGTGACATTCTCCGCGCATTCCAAGCACCGGGTATGTCGCCGCTTTACGTAACGAGAGAGAGAGAGAGAAATAAATAATTGAGTGAGCATATCTGTGCTGCTGCTGCTGCTGTCTCTTTGCGGGTGTGCTGGCGAGTGCAAGCAGTATTCTATTATCGGTGGTTACGCCACTACTATCCACTGCGCCGAACGAATATATCGCCGCTTGATGATTTGGCATCATCGAAAAAATAGCCGTCGTCCATTCGTACATTTGGGTTTCGCTCCGTTGATTTTACCAAAAGGTTATCACAAAGGAGCTACGTTGCACGGATGAGTATCACATGCGGTAGTTTCAAAGCGTGAGGCCGTTGTTGCTACGCGGCTTTACCAGTTGAGATAATTTGTAAATAATTCTTTCCAATGTGGCGAATTAGGACCGTAACGCCAGTACACGTGGGCCCAACTGTTGCTCGGATGCCACGTGATCTTGAGCGCCCACTGAGAAGCAGGAGGTGCACATTTACGGTAAATGCACCGGCCGCGTTAACCAGGCAAGCCGCTCGGTTCGAATCGCGAACCTCTGCAAACGAGCAGCCACCTCGGCCCTATGCACGTGGTGGCAACTGGCACCTTTGATTTTGGGAGCGCTCGTCTATTTAACGGGCTCAGCTGACATTAATTATCAGCTGTGTATAAAAAAGGGGGTTCTGTGGGTGGTTATATTGTTAGTTGTCGCGTTGAGCGTAAAATAACAACGATCCCATTATTGCCATCAGCGGCGATCCCGTTCACTCTATGGCGTGTGTCCCAGCTGCGGCAAAGCATTGAAGGGGTTAATCATCACGGACAATTCGTCTGATCTTCAATGAGGACTGCTAATTCTTCTACTCTGCGCGATGGCGATGCCGAGGCACTGAACGAGCGGTGCTGTGATCCTGTTTTTTTAGTCCTGGAAGCGCACCCTGGGTTCCCAAGTTGTCTCGAGTCGACGGTCTTCGTGACAAATTGGGCACCGTAGACACTTGGTGCACATCTTCTTGGTTCTTTCGGTAAAGTCACGTAGAAGGGAAATAATAAAATAATAAAAATAAAACATAATAAAATACAATTCTCACTACGTTTCGGCCACAACGCAAGCAGCCGTCCGTTGTGGCCGAAACGTCGTGAGAATTGTATTTTATTATGTTTAATTTTTTATTAATTTATTATTTCCCTTCTACGTGACTTTACCGAAAGAACCAAGAAGATGAATCCCTGCAGTCACGAAAGCTTTAAATCGAAAATTGGTGCACAGTTAATGTCAGGATGACATGTTTCACTTATCATCACGCAGCGCTATCAAACCCACATTATCATCATCATTCCATATTCCTGGCAGCATCGCGGTTATCTGAAACATTTTTTTTGCGATCTGGCAATTTAATCTGGGTGAATCGTCACGGATAACTAAAGTGAGTTGTTACAGCAAGGCATAAGCGCGAAGACCGTATGGGTTTTTTTTTCTATGTGGGCGGTGAAGTGGAGTGGTAGAAGCCAAAACTGGTTTAGGGCCTCAATGCTCAGCCTGCCAAACGCAAGCGCATTTATGTCCTCACACGTTCCATTATGCCCTGACGTGTGTCTTTAACGTCAGTCAGTGAGAGAGCCCTGGAAATGCAAATACAAATTCGCAAGGATCCCAATTACGGCATCGGGTATCAAGCCCCGGCCTCTCCCCCACCCCAGCGCCTCCCTCCGTCTCAACGCGCCCATTCAAATAAATCAGCACAAAGGGATGGGTTCACCCGTTTCTCCACCTTCAACCCACTGGTAACGTATATGTACATATGTATGCGTTATATGTAGTTGTGGTTGTGAATATGATTGTGAGCTGTAGAGGGGAGGTTAGTGCGCTGCGCTACGAACCTGCCGTCCCAAGTTCCATTCCGGCTCACGGTCAACACCAGTCATGGTCATCTAAACCGGATCTGGGCTTCACCTAGGTCGACTCAGCCTTAAATTAGTACCTGGTGCGGTGTGTAAACATCGCCACTGAGGAGACAAAGGCGGTCGGGCATGGTGCTGGCCACCCAACCGCTCATGTGCCGTGCCGGACTTCATAGGAGCTCGCCAACAGCACTTGCTCCAACAGTCTGTTTTGTGTATTATGGGAGAATCTTCGTCTTTTGGTTGTGAATATGATGATCCAGATTGGCATCTTGAAGCAGCAGCTGCAACGGGATTTCGTCGATTTTTCCCTATTGATGCTGATGGAGACGTCGGTGCTATGTGAGTGAAGACATCGTATGGAAACGGCCATTCGCCGACACGCGCATCTGTCCCAATCACCATGAATTATATCCTTCGTAGCTGCGAATTCAAGCGTGTAAATTATGAGCGCAGAACAAAGTCAGTGATCGTGTTCACTGGCGATAATGCCGGATTATCCCAGTAGCAAAATTAGCAAATGCTACGGGTCCTGCACTTTCAAGGGCCCCGCGCTAAATGCTTTCAAGCTGTCCATTCCGGTTCAGTGATTCTGCACTTGCTCTATTACTATTGTACTATACTGCCTTCCACTTTTATGAACAGCTGGATGTTTAAGGTTAGCGATTTGTCGCATTACCCGGCTGTATAGCAAATGAAACAATACAATCACTTTACTATGCAAGTAAAAAAAATAGTATTTTAATATTTACGTTTTTTTTATTTATGTAGGGCCCCCTTTATAAAATTATGCTACAGGCCCAGCACCAGCTTAATCCGGCATTGACTGGCGATACATACATTGGGATTTTAAACGACAGTCATGAATTGTTTGAGACTATCCGCGTTTTCACGTGACCAGCAACAGCATCTTGTTTGCACAATTAACGCATCACTGCAAAACGTTTCCATTTCCAGGCAGAACTGATCGACTCGTCAAACTCTTCAACACCGCACCTTCGTAAGCGCACCAAACTCGCGTCTTCGCATTGCGCACATTAACGCAATTAATTCCCAATGCTAATTAACAGCTCACAATTCCGTGTGAGTGGGGGAGTGGGGGTGTGTGTGGGGGTGTGTGGCCTCGTCATAATAAACACAGCGGGCCCTGGGGCAGATGGGCTTTGGCCTTTCAATCAACAGCGAGAAATGCTCAACAAAGGCGCCCTCCAAGGAGGCAGACGGCCCGTCATGTTAACGAGACCTTTGGCTTTTTTTCTTGTTTCCTCCGCGTCCCCTCTGCATCCGCAATGGCTACCATATGGGCAGAGGCGTCAAAGCTTACACCCCCCTCCCCCGCCCCCCATTTAGCCTGACAATGACTCCCAGCCTCCCAGGCTCTGGGGGTCACCACCAACATCACCGCTTCCATCACCGCAGCCACTGACAAATGTGCACTCCGAGAACCATCCAATGGCGTATTTATATATATGTATAATACCACTGTGCCGTGCCACTAACACCACTACCACCATCGTCACTACATTTACTACCATCACTACTAAAATCACCCACACTGGAATACTCACAACCAATGCAATTGGATTTAAAACTTAAAACTTTCGTGACTGCAGGAATTCATATTCTTTGGTTCTTTCGGTAAAGTCACGTAGATAGAAACAATTCTAATAAAAAATAAAAACCACGACGTTTCGATTGCAACACAAGCGGTCGTCATCAGGAAAAGGGGGTTCGCCTTTAGAGGCTAACCCCTTTTAGAGGCGAACTCCGCATTCCACTAAAGGCTAACCAACTTTTCCTGATGAAGACTGCTTGTGTTGCGATCGAAACGTCGTGGTTTTTATTATTATTATTATTTCTATCTACGTGACTTTACCGAAAGAACCAAATAATATAAAAAAAACAATGCTATTATACAGAGTGGTCCAGATGTATTTGGACCCCAAATTAATTGTCCCCTAATTTTTATTTTATTTTATATTGCGTACATTACATTACACATCCATTGGTATACGAACAAATATTAAGTTGTAGAGAATTCAATTGGGGGGGGGGGGTCACAAGACATTTGGACCACCCAGTATAATTCCTCACTGTTCCAACTACCATCACCGCTGTACCATTACCATAACCACTATCACCACCACCACACCTCTATCAATTACTACCTCCACCACCATCACCACCATCGGTGATAAAAAAAAAAAGGAAACAGAAGCGGGTGTATTTTGTTTGCGAGCACCTATTAAGGTCAACTAATAGCACCACCGCCACGTGTTAGCGGTGCTCCCCTCCTCCCTCCACCTCCTCTCTCACTCCCCCCGCTCCTCTCCCCCCTGCTCCTCCCCCTCCTCACTGCCACACACGGCGCACATTGCCATTGGCGAGGTGAGGCTCCTTACGCCCGCAGGCGCGTGTCGTCCTCGGCACCCGGGTGGCGATGATGCCACCGCGGAACGCGAGGTGCGAATCGGTGCTCAGTCATCGCCTGCAACGTGCTAGGGTGGCACGCGTGGTCCATGCACGCGTGGTGCACGCACGCTGGGGTGGGCGCCCCAGAGAGAGTGGGAGGAGGGGCGAGAGGGGTGTGAGGAAGAAGAAGATGATGTTCTTAGGTTTTTTCGGTAAAGTCACGTAGGTAAAAAAAATTAAATTAATAAAAGTAAAATAAAAAATAAAATAAAAATCACAACGTTTCGGAGGCTACACAAGCTTCCGTCTTAGATGAATATGAATCCTTGCAGTCACGAAAGCTTCAAATCTAGAATTAAGAAGATGATGATGTGGAAATCGGGATGGTGATGAGATTGTAAAGGGAAAGATCTGTTTTTGGCCATCTGTAAAGAAGATCATCATAGCTCATGGGATCGTTCCAGTCTCAATAAAGGTTCTGAGTCTGAAACAAGGGAACCATCCAGGGCTGCGCTGAGACGTTTCTGCCGCCGCTCTGAGGATCATTGGCAAGATGCTTGAGTTTGGATGCTGGAGCTCTGCACTATTACACTTGCTTCGTAACAATCATGACTATGTCTGTTGTGGTTTGTATGTATGTTGAAGCTTTTTCGCACCATACATAGCCAACCGTGCTAATGCGGACATCCACGAATTTTTTTTGTTAATGCGTACACTGGTTGTGAAGGTATTTCTCCAGTTTCCAGAAAAAAAATTCGAAATTTTATTCACCAACTCTGTGTCTACGGGTAACTCCGTGACGTGACCTGTTCGATTAAAGAGGTCAGGTTAACGAGCTCAGATTTGTTTGGGCACATGCCGAAATCAGACTGCTGGCATGTGGGCCTTCATAAAATTGAGTGCATTTGGCGTAAACAAAGTGCAGGCAGTGACGGCGAGTGTGTTGATGCATTGTAACGCTTCAGCATCAGTTGGGCACTTATGCCAGGGCTTTTCTAAAGTGTCCCTTTCAGAGACCACCATGCCCTTTGCCCACGGAGACCTTTAACACCGCTGTGTTAATGTAAATAACCTAAATTGCTGAATGGACTTGCCGCGATCTGGCTATCGGCCCGTAGCGTGTTTATTGTACTCACCTACGGCTCGGCTGCTGTCAATAACATTGTCATGTCATTCGTCGACTTTTTTTCTTCATATTTCGTTGGAAAGCCTCGTTGTATCTGGCAAGGCCGTAATTATAATATATATTGGGGAGGACACATCCCCCCCAATATTCAAATATGCTCAAAATGCCCCCCCCCCCAATATATTGCTATAAAATAGATTCCTGTTTATATGATTGTGGTTATTGTTGTACTTTATTAATCCCTAATCTCTGCCATTACATACAATGAAACAGGAAAGGGTAAAACATTTAAAACAGAGCAATGTAATACAATACACTATTAGACATTATTGTAAAAAAAAATCTAAAGTCCATCCTATGTGTTCGTAAATTTAAATATTTTAGGCAGGAAATTCGTTTTCAAATTGAGATTTTTTTTTCTGGGGGGGGGGACCCCAGATCCCCTGGAAGATTTAGTCGCCCCCAATGTTGAGTCCATGGCTACGGCCTTGGTATCTGGACACATTTTTACATATTTCTGATGACGACGACAACGACAACCACCGTGGACACGGAGTGATGAGAGCGGTTCGCGTGCAGGTGCGCAGAGTGGCGGGGGAGGGGGGGCTGCTTCCAGTGGTGGATTCCCCGTGGCTGATGATGTCGATGACGACAACAACAACAACAACGCAGATGACGACGACGATCTATTGTGATTCCTGGTGGTGGTGGTGGCCTTTTAATCCGTGGTTGGTACAGTACTATTTCCAAATGCAAGCGCAGTGGAGTAGTATCGATAAGGGCCTCGTAATGCAAATGATACATTCGTTTCCTTGTTCCACTGGGGAGGCTAATCACGAGCACATTTCCCCCGCTGGGCTGGGCACCGGCACCGAAATTGAACGCCGCACGTTTCACACATTTCACCATCGGCCGTGTCATCAGACCCTCTTTCATGGGCTGACCCTTTCTTGCACGAGACAAGCAAAATAAACCCAGCCTCTCTCTGTCTCTCTCCCTTAAAACAAAAACACCAACCCGTTACCAGCAGACAAAAACACGTGTTTAGCCAAAAGAGGCAATGCTGGCTGGTTAAAAATCTGTTCGTAGTCACGCATGTTCATTTGTGAACTCACGAGGCTTGTCTCTGATGGCCAAATCGATAAAATAGCACTGAATGTGCCAAATCTCGTCAATGATCTTGAAAGCTAAGCATGCTTTGCACCTGGTTAGTACTTCCACGGGAGGCAGTCTGGGAATAACAGCTGTTGTAGGGAGCCTAAATATGGCAGTAGAGTCATGGATTCATGTATCTATCTACACGGAATTTTGAATGTTGACCTCTTACGTGTGTAAGTTTTTTTTCCGGGTACTCTGATTTCCTCCCACTTAAAAAATAATAATGGGATTGGCCAAATATCTTAATACAATATCAATGTATTGTGACTCAGTAATGCTTTCCAGTAATGCTTTACTGGATAAATAAAGCGCATACTATTATGATATCTGCCTGGGTAAAGCATTGGCGAGAGCGTGTGATTTGCATTTGGAACGTTGCAAGTTTAAATCCTGGTCGATGTTCATCTCGAGTCAATAAATAGAGCAGCACTTTGTGCATTTTCGACAAAAAAAGTTACTCTGAGGATAAACTCAGCACTTCCACAGTCATGTGGAATTCTCACCACCAAGCTCAGGTCTATAATTAGAAGTTTAGAATTTATGCATGCTCGTTTGAGCCGAATAATGCTCTGACTTTTGGTTTTTAACTTTGCGTTCTACCTAACACATGCGCTGAAATCCCAGCATGCGTTTTTATATTGCAATTTCACCCAGGGCTTGCTCTGTATTTTAATTTCCAACGAGCATCAATTTCAGTCATTTGACTACAGCTGTTTGAAATAAAATATATTTCGAGAGAAGGGCAAGGAAGGTCGTCTGGACATAACATCATCACGCCCCCCCCCCCCCCCACTTATTAATATTTGGCTCAATGCGACGCAGACTGTGTTACTAAGATGCCCTCAATTGCCTGGAGCATGTCAAGTCCACGCTGCGTGTCCACAGGTGCGGTCTGTCTCCGCGAGTGTCTCCGCGTGTCTCCTCCGCGTGTCTCACTTCCACGGCGGCCTCCTACAGGTGCCGGATCTGACTGTCGTGTTTGGCCAAGTTTTGCGAAATTGGAGTACTGCAGGAAACCGGGCTGCAGTGATTTGGCGCGTGCGTGGAGAGCGCCGCGTCTACACTCGAAGTCTTGCACGCGCACAAAGTCATCACCCCCCCACCCCCACATACACACACAACAAAGACAAAGTTCCCCCGTATAGCCTCAATATACTTTTCGGACAAGTGCTGTTAGCAAGCACCTATGAAGGCTGGAACGGTACACGAGGGGGTGGGTGGCTATCACCTCGTCCGGCCGCCTTTGTCTCCCTAGTGGCGATGTTTACACACCGTACCGGGTGCTCATTTGAGGCTTAGTCGACCTAGGGAAGGCCCAGGACCGGTTAAGATAATCCTCACTGGTGTTGGCCGCGAGCCGAAATCGAACTCGGGTCGTCGGGTTTGTAGCGCGGTGCACTAACCACTGCGCCACCGCTCCCCCGTATAACCACACACACGTGCACACACATTATGTATATGGAGAGATAGTGAGAGGACAGCTGAGTAATGATAATGATTCCTCGCTTGGAAATTAGATTTAATTCTCAGAAACGAACACGATACCCATCAGATTGTTAGATCAGCATAAATATGGAATTGTGGGGGAGGGGAGGGGGGGCTTCTGTAATTCCTGGTGGAGGCGGGGTAGGAGGGGGGGGCAAAATATATTCATATATTTCAGACATGGATACAAAGTTGACCGACCCATTACTAGGCTGATGGCTTCTTCCATTTATCTTACCTGTTTTCTTTTTCTTTTTTTCTTCAACCGCCTATCTATGCTCTTAGGTTCTTTCGGTAAAGTCACGTAGGAATAAAATGAAATAAATAAAATCACGACGTTTCGGGCGCAACACAAGGGTCCGTCATCAGGTGGGACAACCACAGCAAGAAACAATTGCTGAAGTGGGCAAAAAGTGGCTGCTGCAACAAGAGGCCGAATCTAGATCGCCTATCCATGGACTAGAAGTTATCCACTACCTCGTCCGGGTGTAAAAAATAGCTGGATCAATATCGGGGCATAGTAAAAAAATAAGCTGCATGTCCAGGATTTTTGGCTTTTGTGAGTTGCGATAGAAGCGGTTTAGAAGCCAGGAAGAAGTCAATTCTGGACAGCGCGCAGTGAAGATGTGAGTCAAGTCCTTTTATTGAAAGCTCTCTAGGGGTCGACTAGATGGTGCTGGGGCATTATTTTAAGCGAGGAAGAGTCTTTGGGCGGTATTATCTTACCGTATTTAGAAGGTAAACAGGTGCACGTTCCACTTTGAATGATAAAGTAACGATAGCTGGTTTAAAACCAGTGGTGGAACTCGACATTTCTATGGCAGATATCAGCCTCTCTGTAGGATGACCACGGATAATTTCTCACCGAGGTGCTGGATGGGTGGCACGAATTGTACCCACCATGTAGGGATTATGGTCTGAGATTATGAATACATTTAATTGCAAACAAACTTTGTCATCTACTTTACAATTGGCAACGCGGGGCATTTTTTAAACAAAGGCGCAGACATCGATACAAGTGAGTGACATTCTTTAAAATCCCTTACGTTGTAAGCATTAACGAAATAATAAATCTATCCAAATAATTGCCACATCAATATTTTATGTATGTTGAACTTCTTTCGTACCGAATGTGCTAATCGGAGGTGCGGGGGAAGGACAACAAACGAAACACAAAAAGCAGTTCTAAAGAAATGAGTTGTCAATCTAGATGATTTAAAAGTGCATAGCTCCATTGGCTTCTTAATATCGGAAGGAAGAGCCCTCCACACGGCTGAAGAAGCGCATCTGAAAGCGCCCAATGCAGTCCCCGATCTTTGTTCGATGGTTAGCCAAAAGCCGCTGCGAGGATGACCAAAGATTGCTTGGTGGTTTATGCTCCATGACGAGATCAGCACGGTATTGTGGTTCATTTGTGGCAAGCACTTTGTGTGTGATGAATGATGTACACGTTCGGCTGGAAGCCAATGCAGCTCAGCGAGCACCGGACGGACACGGTCGGATCTTGCAGTAACCCGTCACGACACGTGCCAAAGAATTTCGTACACGCCGCAGCTTGTGCACTGCTGCCGTATACGATTTTATTTTGCTTGACCAGATGGTAACTCGACTGATCAGGATAGTTTCATTTGCAAGAGCATGCGATCTTGAGTTGCAATAGCACGTGCTGCGATGAAGGGTCATTGCCCGAAGCGTCCACCGTTATCCACTTTTCCTGTAAAGACCACTGCGTTATTGACGAATGTGTCGCATAATAAACAGCACGTTTTGGAAAATCACGCGTGTTTATTAGCGCGTGGGAATAGCTTGACACTCGAAGGTGCCGCTTACGCCCCTTGTCAAGAGATGCCGCTGCCTTTCTCCGTGACCGAACCGTCACGTCCGCGAATATAGCTGGGCCTTCAACATAGACGCGCATTCTCAGGATTCTTCGGCTTTAGTAGTAAATGCCTGAGGCCTTGAGAGTCGGGTCCCCCGCGCGTTCTCAGCGACACCGCCTCGACTGGTTTGGCACGCTGACGCCGTTCACCTCTCTCGGCAGTCAGATGGTGCGTAAAAGTCTCAACGGCGCATTCCGTGTCCTGCGTGCCTTGACGTCATCACGATTTCTCTGCAAGTGACCGCTGGGGTCCTTTTGCTTGGCTTTAAAAAAACCAAAAAAAATCTGCTGTTATGATTTATTAGCCAGCGCGCTTTTGCCGATCTCAACAAAACCCGAAGCTTCTACATTAAACAAATGTATTTTGTGCGTTTTGCGTGAAATGCTGCGTTGGCAGCGGTGCATATCATCTCAAATAACAAAACACAAAACTCAACACATTCGTTAATAACGTTTCCCTAAAAGGAAAATAGAAAAATATATAGAACATCGATGTTATAGATACAGTAGAAACCACTGCCATTCGTTGTTTGTGCATCGCCTCGATATTCATGTAAAGGGTCCAAATGTGTGCAACCCAGGTGGCGACGGTTCCATGCACGGAATGCCCCCCCCCACCCGTTTACGAAGGCTGACGTTTTGCACGCTTCGTCGCTCGCCAAATTCTGCCTCGTCCATTCTTTGTACGTCCGCTGTAAGTGCGTACGGACGTCGAAACTTCTTTCGCACCGCACCTAGCCAACCGTGCTAATCGGAGGCGCGATAGTTTTTTTTTTATATATAGCAGCCAAAGGTGACGACGTGGGCTGGTACGCGGTGTTGTTATCTGCGGCGAAGGCGCGCTAACTTGGCCGTTTAGGGCAGCAATTGATAAGGAGGTGGGGGGGTGTCACCCAATAGCGGAGTTCACGTCAAAAGGGAAGACGTCACCGACAAGCGCGTCTCTATCAGCCGCAGCGACGGTGACATTAAGCATCGCATGCCTTAGGAAACCACAAGCCATAAATAAAGCTATATTTATCTGTGTGTGTGTGTGCGGGCTAAAGGTACATACAGTACGCACGAAGGCGGGGGTGGGGGGACTGACATTCGATGATAAACGCCGTACCCCCGCGGACTGACGTGCCGTTGTGATTTATCACACACCCACACCCGCTGTGTGTGTGGGTCACGCGTGGAGTTGGTGGGTCACGCCGAGATGGGGGGGCTGCACAGGACGCACGCTCACGTGCTCGAGACGCGTTGCTCGCTGGGGTTTGGCCACGTGTTTATGACCCCCCCTCCCATAGCACAACAACAACAAACAAACAAAAACAACGTAAATGCCCAAATGTACATCGGCAGCATCCTCTTGCAAACGAGTGGTCATACGATTACAAAACAACAACAACAATCTGAACGTGAGTGAGCCCGGTGTTGTTGTTGTTGTTATTATTTGGTTCTTTCGGTTAAGTCACGTCTAAAGATAAAATAATAAATTAAATTAAATAATAGAATACGACGTTTCGATTGCAACACAAGCAATCATCATCAGGTATAATGAAATAGCGACATAATATCTAACCAGAAAACTATAGACAGACATATTAGCAGACAGATATCACAAGATACATACATAGCGAGAGCAACACAGGTGACAGAGAGGGGTGATCGTCTCTGTGGGGTGGCCTTAAATAGACAGAGGGGAGGCGGAGGCAGAGAGAGGGAGGGGGGTTAGAAAAAATTAGCATATCAATGAGTGGTCCAAAAGAAAACGTGGTGCTGCGAGTACGATGGCACAGCAAGCAAGCCTGAAAATCAGGAGAAAGACACACTAAAATTAAATAACCTAGTAAAATATCGAAATGTAATGTAATACAACACAGAGGGTCGGTCAACACACAATTAACGCATAGCCTGGTTGATTACGTATTTCAAAGATTGCTAAGTTAGAATTTAAGTGTGAACATTCTAAAGAGGACACAGGCAGATAAAACAAGTCGCCAGAGAGAGAGAAAAAAGATAAGCTTAAAACTTCCCCGTAGAAGTGGTTCAATCTTAATTTTAGAACTTTCGTGACTGCAGGAATTATTATTAATAATTATTAATAATAATTATTAATAATAAGAAGTGGTTCAATCTTAATTTTAGAACTTTCGTGACTGCAGGAATTATTAATAATAATTATTAATAATAATAATAATTATTAATAATAATTATTAATAATAATTCCTGCAGTCACGAAAGTTCTAAAATTAAGGTTGTTGTTGTTGTTGTTTTGAGTATCGTACTTATGAATCTTGACTTAAAGCTTTCGTGACTGCAGGAATTCATATTCTTTGGGACTTTCGGTAAAGTTACGTAGATTGGTTGAAAGAAAATAACAAAAACATCACAAAAAACTACGACGTTTCGATCGCAACACAAGCGTTCGCCTCTTCCTGGTGACAAACGCTTGTGTTGCGATCGAAACGCCGTAGTTTTTAAACAATTTTTTTTGTTATTTTCTTTGAACCTATCTACGTGACTTTACCGAAGAACCCAAATAATATCGTACGTATCTTGGCCTCCCCTCGTGTGCGTAATATGTGAGTGTGTGTGTGCACATGCACGGCATTCGGTAAAGAATGTCCTGCTTTAGCATGAATGTTGACAGATGCCGCTAATTCAACGTTTGTTTTGCATAGTTTCTCAACAGTGACAGACTCTTCCAAAACTTCCCAAAGGTGTCTCAGCGATAAATCAAAACGATTGCGTAATCTTACAGGTAAATGAAAATTTTTCTTCCTTTTAATATGAATGGGATGATTCACAAGATTAAAACGATCTCTCTTATTTTTCGATTTAAAGCTTTCGTGACTGCAGGGATTCATATTCTTGGTTCTTTCGGTAAACAGAGGCATAATTTTCTTGCTGTGATTATCACACCTGATGACGATTGCTTGTGTTGCAATCGAAACGTCGTGAGAATTTTATTGTTTTATTTTTAGTATTTTATAATTTCCCTTCTACGTGACTTTACCGAAAGAACCAAGAATATGTATCTCTGTTATATGCAGGCACATACAAATGTGTCATAACGTCCATATAATATTTCCGCAAACTTAAACGTACTTAGATGTTGATATATTCTCTACAATGCTCAAGAGCAACTCCAACAGGCGTTATTGTAAACAGAGGCATTAAACAAACACATGGCCTATCCAAAAACTAAAAATGAATCATTCATGAATGTACTCGTATGTATGTGCCCGTAACACATACAAATGCCACGTGCATGTGTTGCGTGTACACAGTGTGTACTCTGAGTTGTACTCTATAACACATTCCTGCGGAGGGAGCTGGTAGGAACGTTGGGTTGCTCGGTCAATGGCCAGGATCAACGGCAGCGTGGTGTATTCCGCAATATGCCCGACTGTGAGGGCGGGCACAAGTCGGCGTTAGTAGGTTACACGTTGAGTTTTATAAGGGCACCACGGGGTGACCAGCCCCTCCCCACCCAGCCCCACCCCTCCCACCCCCCACCCAGCCCCACCCTCCCCACCCAGCCCCTCCCCACCCTCCCCTCTCCACCCAGCCCCACCCCTCCCATTTTTGGATGCACGACGGACGGACGGACACAATAATCCCCTGTGGGCTGGTGTAACCAGCAGGTTCCTACCAGTATAACACGTATATATATTTGCACGTGTATGCTTACACAACATACACGAAAAACAGATTAACGGAAATGTATTCTGCGCACCTAAGATTGCGTCGTGTTTGCTCCTGCGAAATGCAATGCATTTGGTTTTGATCCATTTAATTGAACAGCTTGCCACGCGGAATTGTTTGAAGCTGTTTGACACTCATTGTAACGTTCTCTCTGGAGGAATTGTGCACCAACACAGGACAGCTACGCTGGCGTTTATGTACTGTACTGCATTGATGTGCTAGGCTTTGGGTCTGACGGCTTGACCAGCCGTTATCATCCCAGTGCGATGAATTTCGGACGCAATGACACGCAGAGTTGTTTTCACCACGATGGCACAACCCGAATTGGCATCTTCCTCACAAATAATAATTTTTATTGAACGTAAAAAATATGCACGGTGAATACAATGCACTTCCTACAATTTGCTTGCAAACTTATCAAAGGGAAACATTTAAAGTATGGTTCATCTGGGCATATCTCGCAGCTAAAACTGTTGGCAGGCAGATGCATTTAAAACAAAAAAGAATAAACCTTGGCCGTGAGCGGACAAAATCTACGCAACTGCAAAGTCAATGTCGCTCATGAATTCTAGACAGTGACGCATTTCAGCGGGCAAATATCTGCCATCAGTCACTCAGCCAGGTGCCCAGGGGGCACCACGGGGTATTGCCTTTGCCCACAGGGCGGCTGAGTGTGAAGGTCGCCAATGCGCGCAGGGAGGGGCAGGGTTTGGTGGATTGCCCAGGTATTTGTCTGCATGTTGTGATGTACATGGCATGACTGTGTGTGTGTATGCGCTTGTGCGTGTGAGGAGTGGTAGTATAATGGTCAGCACACTGCGCTATGAACCCGCAAATCTGAATGTGATTCTCAGCAATGATTTATGTCAGCGATGAGCGATAATCAAGTGATCAGAACTGGTCTCAGGCCTCCTGTCGGTCGATTCAGCCTCAAATGAGTAACCCGGTTTGGTGGGATAATGAAATTGTGCAGAGGTCATCACTTCGCAGTAAACAGAACATGGCTGATCATGATGATGAGACACGTGGTGCTCTCAAGTGCTACGCATGCCTTTTGTGTTGGAGGAGCCACGCGCACACACCACCACACTGGGTACCGATTTGAGGCTGGGGCCAACCTCGGTGGAGGGGGGAGGGCATCTCGGCTCTGATCCACAAAATTCTTGCCGCAAATTAACCACAATGCCTTGCTTGTCATCATCGCACCAGCGGTTTTTGGCTAACTGTCGAACTGCACCGCGCTTATTCAGATGCGCTTCCGCGGCCGTCTGGAACGTTCTTCCTTCCGATATTAAGAGGCCACTGGAGCTGTGCACTTTTCAATCATCCGGAATGAAATTTGTTTCCTTTAGAGCTGCTTTCTTGTTTTAGTTTGTTGCAAGGCCGTAATTATAATATATATTGGGGGGGGGGGGACACACCCCCCCCCCCAATATTCAAATATGCTCAAAATGTCCCCCCCAATATATTGCTATAAAATAGATTTCTGTTTATATGATTGTGGTTATGGTTGTACTCTATTAATCCCAAATCTCTGCCATTATATACAATGACACAAGAAAAGGTAAAAAACCTATTATACATTATTGTAAAAAAAAAGTCCATCCTATGTGTTAGTGCATTTTTTTAATATTTTAGGCAGGAAATGGCAGGAAAATTTAGATTTTTTTTCTGGGGGGAGGACCCCCAGACCCCTTGGAAGATTTGGTCCCCCCCAATGTTGACTCCATGGCTACGGCCTTGGCTTGTTGTCCTTCCCCCACACCTCCGATTAGCACGCTTGGCTACGTGCGGTGTGAAAGACGCTCAACATACGTACATGCATCCTACTCTGTGATTCATAACTCTGCGAGATCACATTGACACACCCTTTAAATTAAATATTTGAAAAGTGTATTTTTTTTCCAGCTGTGGTAGGGTACGCCTGACTTGTAGGTGGGGTTGGTGGCTCACACAGAGATGGAGCCATCATATAGGATTATAGGTGGATGCACCCTCTTGCAGGCCTCTAGGAGGCAGCAACGCGATAAGAGTGCCACACTCGGGGGTTGAGAAGGAGTCCTTTTGTAACCAGGTGAGATGCTGTTATAAGCGTGTATCTTTATGACTGTAATCCCATTCGTTACACTTGTGATATAAAATAATCGTATCACCTTACGCTAATCCGGAGGTTAAATTGCTGTGTTGCAACAATTCACTTGGGGAGGGGGGGGGGGAGATGGTGTACTATGGTGGGTGAAAGTGTGGGTAGCTTTAAAGTGTGTTCTAGAGTTGTACTGTACATTGTTTGGCGTTATATCTGATATTTTACTCCACGTGTTAGGAACTTCTATGGGAAATAAGCAAGTGTGGCTTACTTCCACATGTTGTATTTTAACATATTTTGTATTTTGAAAGGCTATTGTTTTACACACTTATAGGGCCATAACACACCACGTTGTGGTAGAGCTGTTCCATTATCCTTCAGGGCTGTCGGATGGATAGACTGTCCACCATCATAGGAATGTGGAATTTTCACCAATGAACTCTAGGCTTCCAACGGACATGTGAATGGCCCATGCTTCGTTTAGCAAAGGCACACTTTGACTTTTTGACTTTGAACATACAGTGGTGAAGACTTTGGAATGTTGGACTGGCCAGTGGGGCACGATGGGAGAGATGGGCGTTGAATGATCCAAGTACTGACGTGTGCGTTCAGTGGGGAGCGGTGGCACGGTGGTTATCGCGTTGCACCATAAACTCAGCAACCCGACTTCGATTCATTGCCACGGTCAACATCAGCCACACACCAGCCCCTCGTGTGCCCTTCCAGCCTGAGTAGGTGCTCGCTAACAGCACTTGCCCCAACGAGTTATATAGTCTGCATGGGGAAACACTGCCTTTGGCCGTGTCTAACCAGTGGTGCCTCTTATGCATGGAGTCTCACAAGCTACCCAGTGATTCTTAGCGAGCATCGCCCATGCATGCCGGATGTGTGTTGGGGTAATTAGCCATAATCCCATAACTGTTGGTTTTGTTTGCCTAATTTCACCTCCAAATGGACACCTCATTTCCCCGTTAATCACCAGGCGACCACTGACACCTACCTGGGATAATGTGGGAGGTCCTGTACGGACAACGAGGTGTGTACGCGCATATCCTTCGCTCGAGTGGCCGGCCGTGTTACACAATGACAATGGCACTCGTAACAAAGCTACTTGGCTAATGTAGAACGCTAGCGGCAGCATACGCCTATGGCGAACACATTGCAGTGTTGATGCCTGGTACTCAAATCAAAGTCTGCCGCTAAAACGTCTTTGAGTTGTGCGGAGCCATGACGACTCAGTTTTAGCCTTTAAAATATAGATGTATTGTAAAATGTCCTTGAGCATAGCCTGCAACGATGCATTTCATATTGCTAATTTTAATTAACAGCAGTTATAATGCACATAGGGGGGTATAACTCTTTTCCCAAACAAAAACTTGTGCAATTTAAGAATACATCCGAAATGTTTGTTTGTACTTGGCTACCGATGTAAAATTATTCAGAGATTAGAGAGTAGGTACAATTTGGGATCACAATGTGAAAAATAGCTTTATTGTTCATCTGATTCCTCCAGCATAAATATGCCGATTCAGATTTTTTTTTTACATTTTAGTGATTTGCAGCGCCTCTAGTGGCCGCAGGGGTGATGTGAATCAATAATATGCAAACATAACAATGTACAAACACCCAGATTCTTACACCGAATTTGATATCGTGCGATGGATAATCAAAATGCATTGACGAATCGATGCTCAGATGCAGCCGATTTCTAGAGTGTAGACAAACATACAGACATGGCACTCTCTGTTTAGATAGTACGGTCACATACAACATATGCAATGAATTAATGTTTAATATGAAAGACAAATATCGTGCTTAGGTAATGCGTCAATATCGAAAGCACACCACTTAGGGCACAACGCCATGCACTCAAGTGAGATCACAAAGTTGAAGTGGCTACGCTGCCGAAGTTCAAACTTAGAATGATCGTGGTGCCACTGTGAATGCATTTGAGTCCAGAGCTCGCGGATTCAAGAGCAACTTTATTGGCTCCGACGCTCAAACCTTCTACCTACCTATCCCGGTCAATACAGTAGGGCACAACGTACAGGGTGAACCACTTAATAGGATTCCCCGCTACAATAATAGGGAGGCACTGTGGAGATAACGACAACTTTTTAATTCAAAAGCCAACACACGTCTCTCACCGATCTCAAATGGCACCAATTAAACGCTGCAGTTTGACTTCCCCTTCCTCTGCACGACGTGGAGCCATCTCCCGCTCTCGCACGATTCAAACACCTGCTCAGAAGAAAGTGAGAGGTTGCGTTAGAAATGTGGGGTGTCTATAAATGGATCGCCGGCCCGTGTTATTACGATTGCCAATACACAGGGAGCGCCACGGTGCCCGCGTGTCCCACGTGAGACGCGTCAAGTCGCACTGCATGGGGGCGCGTACAATACAATACGTTTCCATATCCACTCAGCCCGATCGGCGGTGTGTGTGTGTGTGGCTGGGTGTGTGTGAGTGGCTGGGTTTTTGAGGACAGATGTGTGTGTGTGTGGCTGGTTGAATGTCAGTGGTTGAGTTTGTGTGGTTGGATGTGTGTGTGGATGGGTTCGTGTGGCTGTGTGTGTGTGTGTGGCCGGGTTATATCCCTTCTCTACGCTTGCGAAACGTGGACCCCCTTAATGGAGCATCTTCGCAGATTGGAAACATTTAGGCTGGCCTACCTACGATCCATCCTGGGTTGAACCAGGCTGGATTGTGTGAGGAGCTCACAAATCCTAGAAAGATCTGGGTAAGAGATGGAGTGATGTGGTACAGGAGGACGTGGAGCTGAGTGGACTTGCCGATGACTGGTACCAGCGGTGTCAAGATCGGCCTCTGTGGAGGAGGCTCGTGAAGGACGCTACTGGGCAGTTGGAGGCAGTCGCCCTCCAACAACAACGGAGGGCGGAGGAGCGACGCTCACAACAACGAGCGGAGCGCCGGGTGAATAAAGCACAGCAAGTTGGCACAGTAGTGGGCACAGGTGGCGCATCAGTCACTCATCTCAGTCAGTCGACCCGTGGCACCTGGGTCTGCCCCGTGACCTCCTGCCAGCGGGCGTTCGACACTTCACGTGGCCTCAAGGTGCACATGGCCTGGCACAAGCGTCGTGGTGACGTCACCGCCACTTAGTGGCGAATGGCGGTTGTTGTTGTTGTGTGTGTGTGTGGTTCGGATCGTGTGGCTGGTGGTATAGCAGTGGTGTAGCGGTTAGCGCGCTGCGCTACGAACCGTGGCGATTATCTTGAACGGGTCATGAGCCTCCCCTAGGTCGACTCAGCTTCAAATCAGTACCTGGTGCGGTGTGTGAACATCGCCACTGGGGAGACAAAGGCGGTCGGGCGTGGTTCTGTCCACCACCACCCCCCTGGTGTACCGTTCCGGCCTTCATAGGTGCTCGCTAACAACACTTGCCCCAACATTCTGTGAAGGCTACACGGGGGTTCTTTGTATGTGTGAGTAGCAGGGTGTGAGGTGTGGCTTTACGCGTGTGTCTGCGTTAAGTGGGGTGGGGGGCAGACGCGCAGTGGTTGGCGCACTGCGCCACAAATCGAGTCCCGCTCAAGGCTAACAACATCAAGGCTAACATCACTGGGCACGCTCAATCCACTGCTGAATGAAGGCCTACCGAGACGTGTGTCCGTCTCACGGTTGTGCGATGTCATGAATCCGCCTTGTGTGGCACTTGCACACTGTGACCATCAGCACTGGGAAGCAGAGGTCGCAACCGGGTACCCGATACCCGTACCCTACCCGATACCCGGCTACCCGTACCCGGCCGGGTACGGGTACCCGTTTGCGACCCTGGTGCGGCCGGGTACGGGTAGGCCGTGAGTCACTGGTGAGTAACCGTTTGTCACTCATTTCGGGTAGGGTACGGGTAGGGAACGGGTACCCGTACCCGGCCGGGTACGGGAACCCATTTGCGACCCTGGTGCGGCCAGGTACGGGTAAGGAATCAAAACCCGTTTGCGACCTCTGCTGGGAAGACAAAGACGGACTTGGCGTGGTGCGAGCTGCACACCCCCCCCCCCTCCCCCAGCCCACCTTCCCTTAATAGGTGCTCGCTAACAGCACTTCACTCTGCAGCCTGGAAGTATTGACGTGGGATCTTTGGGGTTGCACGAGTTTCAGTTAAAGCTTTTAAGTGGGACTGGGTCTGTCTTGCGGAGGGGGGTCGACGCGTTCACGCGTGTGTGTATGTCGGTGAGTGTGTGTGTTGGTGTGTGTGTTGGTGTGTGTGTGTCGGTGTGTGTGTGTTGGTGTGTGTGTTGGTGTGTGTGTGTTGGTGTGTGTTGGTGTGTGTGTGTGTGTTGGTGTGTGTGTTTTGGTGTGTGTATGTCGGTGAGTGTGTGTGTGTCGGTGTGTGTGTGTGTTGGTGTGTGTGTGTGTCGGTGAGTGTGTGTGTGTTGGTGTGTGTGTCGGTGAGTGTGTGTCGGTGAGTGTGTGTGCGTGTGTCGGTGGGTGGGTGTGTCGGTGAGTGTGTATGTCGGTGAGTGTGTGTCGGTGTGTGTCGGTGGGTGGGTGTGTGTCGGTGAGTGTGTGTGTGTTGGTGTGTGTGTGTGTGTCGGTGAGTGTGTGTGCGTGTGTCGGTGGGTGGGTGTGTGTCGGTGAGTGTGTGCGTGTCGGTGGGGAGCGGTAGTGTAGCAGTTATCGCTACACTACCGTAGCGATAACCGCTACCGGTCTCGGGCCTACCCTAGGTCGACTCAGCCTCAAATGAGTACCTGGTGCGATGTGTAAACATCGCCACTAGGGAGACAAAGGCGGCCGGGCGTGGTGTTGGCCACCCACCCCTTCGTGTGCCGTGCCGGCCTTCATAGATGCTCGCTAACCGCACTTGCCCCTACAGTCTGTTAAGGCTATATGGGGGATCTTCGTCTTTTGTATCGGTAAGTGTGTGTCGGTGAGTGAGTGTGTATCGGTGAGTGAGTGTGTGTCGGTGAGTGTGTGTCACGATTGTCTGAACCGGCCTTGGGCCTCCCTTTGGGTCGACTCAGCCTCAAACAAGTACCTAGTGCGGTGTATAACAAAAAAAACATCGCCCCCACTGGGGAGACAAAGGCGGCCGGGCCGTTGTGCTACCCACCCCACATCAGTCCGTTTAAAGTGTTGGAGGTGGTGGGGGGGGGGGTGATCTTTGTGTTGGGCACAAGGGGAGCTCATTGAATGAATCTGCACCAAAGTTAGCGAAGCCGGACCCAATGGGCGTAAACGTTCATCTCCCGTCTCTCCCCCCGCCTCTGCCCCCGCCAACCACACACACAAAAAAACCCACCCAGCTCTCTCACTCCTCCTCCTCCCCACACACACACACGCCCCAAGCCACTCGACACTAGAGTGCTCCGTTTGCTCTCGCCTCCTCCCCCCCCACACGGCTGTGTGGATAGCAGCCTCCGCACAACTACAAGAAGCTTCATCAGCCGCGCCGCTCACAACTCGGCAGTCAGCGGCCTCTACCAGATGCACACTCGCAACCCTCCTCCCTTTCCTCCTCCTCCTCTCTACACTCCACTCAAGACTTAGCCTCCGTGTGTACGTGTAATAAGACAGCGGCAGCCTACAAGTTAGTCGACGTATTTTAAAGAGAGAGAAGAGAAGAGAGGCGAGAAGCGGGCTTAGAGAGGAGACTTTCCAACGAGTTGAAAAGAAGAACTGCAGAGAAGCGAGAAGTGGATCCACTCCACGGGCGGCAGGTAAGCGCGACCAAGGGGCTGCTTGTGAGCACACGTGGCCTCCTTCCTTGTCTCTAAGGTGCGATGTGTATTGGGGGTGTGTGCGTGCGTGTGTGTGAGTCACCTTAAGGGAGGGTTTATACACAACGTGATTGTAATACGTCGTGATTATGTCACGACAACTCGGGCGCTGCCGGTGGGGTTCGCGTTGTGAATTGATGATGCACGTGCACATGGCACGGCGTTCCGCCCACACACGTGTGATGCTAAATGTAGTTCGAATGGGGGGGGGGTGGGGGAAATAACGTCCAATTCCTAATTGTGCAAGGGAGTTCATGCAATTCATCATCACCGCGAAGTCATCCAGCAGTGGGTTGTTGTGAATGAATGGTGAAATTCATTGGGAACTTAGCCCGCAGCCTAAAATGTGCTTTCTGTTAGAATGCGGATTTGTTTGGACGCGAGATTGAAAAGGCGCCAATGCTGCACATCTCTATATATAAAGTCGTACAAGACCGCACGCAACCCAAATAGTCTGGTTGGTCGTGGGCAATGCGCGCTTTTTGATTCAAGTGCCTGGCTGTTGTTTATTGTGTGGTGGAGTGGGGGGCACCTGGGTTCGATCCCCCACCATGGCTGTAATCATTGGTAAAAATGGTATCTGATCGGATGGGTCCCTTTCCCGCACCACCCTTTAACAATCCGCATTGACCAGCATGGCGAAGTATGGTCAAATTACCCCCCTTAGGGGCAATCCATTTAGTAGGTACGCAAAAATCTGTCAAAACTTGACCCCTTCCCCCCGTCCCTGTACGCACGCGGACTTTTTACAGCCCCGCACCCCCTCACCTGCGTATGTTCGCCTGACGAACCCCCCCCCCCTCTGAATCCTATAGAACGGCCGATATTTAATCCACGCATTAAAGAATTAAGTTGCGTACCTTGGCCACTTATTTTGCTGAGCTGCTTGTCTGACAGCTGAAGAAACTGAACTGTGGCTCATTTGAAGGCCAATGTAGACAAATTATTATCGAGGCTTCACACCCCCCCCCCCCCAGTTTCCTATGCGTACGTAACATTATCAGTAGACCCCCCATACGCAAACGTTCGCATTTGGGTTAACCCCCCCCCCGCTCCCCCCTCCATGCGTACGGACTAAATGGATGGCCCGTTAACCGACATGGCCTGCGAGAGAGCTTCATCCAGCAGTGGATTGACAGAAAGGGGCTGTGTGAATGCAGTGTGGATGTATTGTCTATGTACACTTTGCCCCAACAGTCTGTTAAGGACATACTGGGATATTTGTCTTGTATTTGTGTGTATGTGTATGTGCTGTTCGCGTGCCTGACCCACGTGCGTGTGTTTGGTGTCATCCGGTGTTTCGATTCCAAAATCATATTTGACTCTCAAATCACGGCGACTTGCTTCTCTGCCTGGCTCTAAAGTAGGGCTGAACGATTAATCGATTTCAAATCGATTAATCGCAATTTGAAACAATGCGATTAGCAAATCGCAAAGGCTGCGATTTTTAGCGATCTGACAAGTCCTATTACTTATTGGAATTGTTTTATTATTCATTATTATAACTTTATTTATTTTACTTAACAATTGAAGTATTTTAATGAATACATGTTGGAAGCAATTCATATATTTTAAGTTCTCATCCTTGCATTAGAATATATATATAGCAGTTCATATTTTGATGGTATCATGTGGAAATGCTCCATCGCATGTTTTAAATCTATTACACAGCGAATATTGAACTGAAGCTTGACTTAAAACAAATGTAATCGCAAATCAAATCGCAATTAGATAATTTCCCCAAATCGTTCAGCCCCACTTTGAAGTGACCGCCTAGTCACTCGGGAGAGACAAAGGCGGTCGACCAGAGAATGCGGGCTTTCTACCACCAACCCAGATGCGCGCCGTGCAATTTCACCAGGGAAGTCCTCGTGGATATGGTCAGTTGCTTTCGCCAATGACATCTGGGCCAGCAGCAGCAGAAGCGTCTGTCTCAGAAGGCTGACTTGCTGACGAGGTATCAACCAGGTGTAGCGTCTGCTTGGTTAAGCAAACACTTCTGGATGATATTGGTCTGGAAAGCCAAGAGGCTGAGGCTACTTAAAGCTCACCTTTATTGATAGACTGAAAACGGAGTTGTATGTCATCGGACTTAATGGGTGGTCACTAACGTGGCGAAGGATTTGCAGGAAATGAATGCTTATCACGTGAAAATTCTGTGCGCCGACTATCTCTGATAGATTTATCTACATCTGTACACATTTGCTCTGGGATTAAAAAGGCGCACCTTGGGAAGAATTTAAGTTGTTTTAGTGCCGATTATCTGTTCCGGCACTGTTCAAGGGCGTGATTCGAACAAATTACCGTCAACGTAAAGTGATATACTCTGGGTTGTGTGTGTGTGTATATATACTGTGTACAAACATACATAAAGATAAAGATCCCCCGTATAGCCTCTACCAGACTGTTGGAGCAAGTGAGCGAGCACCTGTGATGACCAGCAAGGCCAAACACCACGGCCGGCCGCCTTTGTCTCCCCAGTGCTGATGTTAACCACAATGCATCGGGTTCTCTTTTTAAGGCTGAGTCGACCTAGGAGAGGCCCATGGCCGGTTCAGACGTTCGTCACCCGATCTTGGCCGTGAGCGAGACACGCTGTGTTCATAGTGCAGTGCGATACTCCAACGACAAAAACATATATACACGCACCACACATGCAACTCACCCGCTCAGGGTAATACGGCTTAGGACCTAGGACGTAACATTCTAATTGTAAGCTCTCCAGCTAATACTAGCCTATTGTGTACGCACTGAAATGCTTCCCCGCCCCTTTGCAGTGTTAATTCCTTTTCTGCTGTTGGGATGCATTGGTTACATGAAGTCAATTTAAAAAAAAAGGAGATCCAACTTGACCTTTGAACTGCTGGAGTACGCCGACATCCATTATGTTTGTACACGTACATGAATCAAATACCGTATGTTGCAGTCCACCCACCTATTATTGGCTTCATGTAACAATATTCTAAATCGGCGTTGGTTTAAGCATGCACATATTAGACATGTTTCAACCTTCTATGTCTCACCAGCAGTCAAGTTTGTTTAATGCTGCTGAACTGCCGGATGCTATTGGCAAGGGCACTCCGTTCAAGAGATCGTCTATGGGTCTCCGTTCCACAGCAAAAGCAAAAATGCATACCAACTTAGGCTTTACGTGAAAAATGCGCGTGTACTCTAATAGCATATTGTGTGCGATGATGTCCATATGTACGTTCTGGTGTTGCACATTTATTCCTGCCGTTGATCGCTTAGTCACATGTTCCTGCAATAATGTCGTGGCATCTATATGATGGGGAATGGCAATGTGCGAGTGTTCCTGTTCATTTAAGTCCTTTCTCAATCCATTGCTGGATGAAAGGCCTCGTTCAGCAGTGGATTGGGGGTTGTTTCACCTTTGTGTTGATCATGGGGGGGGGGGGGGGGGTGTTGACCATACGGTGTTGGTCAGTGCGGGTTGAAGAAGGGGGAGGACCAGGAATGGTCCAGATATCACTCGTCGCTGACCTTCGCATCGGTCAGGTATCAAACGCAAGTAGCTGGGTTCATACCACAGCATCGCGAACCACCGCGCAATCCCTCCACCGTAAATGCAAACCCGTTGCGTAACCTGTTTAATTAAATTAAGTTGCATGAGTAAACATGTTGAGTTAAACTTGCGCACTTCGTAAGATTCCAAAAAGTGACCCTTCTATCGTAGGGATCAGCCAGTGCACACACAGAAACACATGCACACATTCAAATCACAAATCCACATTCTAACACATTGGCTTTGTTCAGATTTTTTTTTGACCCAAAGTTCCTAGAACTCTTTCCATGGCTATTTTTTTCTGTCCCCCCCCCCCCCTTTGGCTACCCGTCAACCCCGTAAATATGTGTGTGTATCTCCTTTGAAATGTCTCCAAAGCAAACATCCACGCACAGCCCTTGGTGTGTCTGCCTCGCGGGCAAAAAAAGAAGAAGAAAAAAAACTGGAAGGAGATGGGCTAAGTTGTGCCGTGCATTCCTCACCAGGCGAGCGAGGCAAACTCGTGCCTGCATTCCTTTAGCCGACTGCCACCCGTGCCCTCCGTTGTGTTGTCGTATTGTGTGCAGCAGCACCACCACACGCTTGCTTTGCTTTCCTTATTGTCTGCCCATTGGTTGCGCTGTGCGTGTGGGATGACCATACTACTACTCGAGCAGCTCCGCACGGCGTGAGATCTGTGCTCGTTCGGACGCGATAATGGCTCGCAGTTGTGCAAACAACGTAAAACAATGCGTAAAAAACATGGTCCGGTAACACACGCTGCGTGAGTCATCCGGGCTCTCAGAAGCCAGTCGGGAGCATGGACGATTCTGCAATCGAGCAGCTTCCTTGGTGGGGCGTTTGAGCTCCTAATGTGTCTGGTTCTGGCTATCGGACCATGATCTCACCACCAGGACATTTTCAATCATCCCGAGCTGTGAAAGAGCTCCCAGTGATTGGATCGGAGCTTGACGCTGCATCCTGAAACTTGTCGGGCAGCAAAATCGTGTACCGGTGCTGTGCATTGCACACTGCGCGTGCAGATGATGATGATGATTAACAACGTGTGGTGCCGCAAAACACGAGTGAAGAACGTGGCGGACAAGGCACCCATTGCGTGGGCATGTCGCGCAAGGTCAAGGCATTCAGTGGCTCACAATGGCGTTCTCCCATAAAACAACAAGCCGTGAAACCTATAAAGGGTAGAAGTGGTGTTGTAAAGTCATTTAATGACCTTCTTAAACATGGATAATGAATACGTGGGGCATAAATCGTGACGCAAAGTTGTAACCCCATTTCCTGTTTGTTCAATGACGGCAGGAAAGATATTGGCCTCCGTGCCAAATACAGATCGATTTTTATTATTAGGGAATGCATCATTGCCCTTTGGTTCGATGACTATGGGGATCTACGAGTTAAACTCCAGCAATCTGATGCTACGTTACCCTTGGCATTTGCAGAGACCTCTAATATTCGGAACACTTCGACAATTGTGCACTTTTCCCACTGACGCGCAACGGATGCGCTTGAAAATGCCTCTCAGGTGACAGGTGATGCCCAACGGTCCACGTTTTAGTCGAATCTCGAGTTCTGCAGCTTTTATTATACGAGTGCGGGGGGGGGTTTAATTGTGATTTGTCAGTGAGGTATACCACGATCTGTACGTATCAGGGGCATATTTTGTTTTAATGTGTGCACAGCAAGGACAGTCGATACTGCTTGCAGACAATGTGCTCAGCAGACAAATATGTCGTCGACAGATCGTGCATCGGGCGACGCGTTTATGGGCACTCCCAGGTCCTCGGTAGACTCTTTTTCAGGACCGCCGCAGTGTTTTAGTGCGGCAGAGACGCGCTTGGTAAATTCTAAAGAACGTAATTATCTTCATATATATACACACACGCGCAACAGTTTACATACGCAGCATTTTCAATGTATGATGTGGGGGGGAGGGAGTCATGTCATTGCGAATGGGATGCTCCCCGTGCGCATTCCGTTACCCCGTTCAAAATCTGCTGATGAATAAGGCGACAATGGACTATGATGTTCACTTGCATTTTTTCCACGTTATATATACAATTGCGTTCGATAAATGGAATAACTTCTAAATGGGAAGTGTAATCACGTCTAGGTTTACCCCCGATTGCACCTTCCGGTTTTCACGGTTGGCTACGTATGTTGGGAAAGAAGTTCAACATCATACACATCATCAGGTGAAGGCGGCGTTTTAAAATGTTCGCTACATTCACAATTGTCTCATGAATAAAGAATGTGTGTGTGTCTCGTATTAATCTTTTTTTTGGCAGTAGTTTAACGCTTGAACCATTTTTTTACATAAATGTCACGCGTTCAAAGTTGTCACAGAAGCATGCACGATGACTCGCGGTTGAGTAAACGAAGGCGGGGGAAGTTGATCTTGAGAGCAATCCAAGCCCAAGTGTCGTGTCATTAAATGTATTGCATTGCCTTTTTATCTAAAAACGCGAAGGCGATCAATCGTGCCGCTAATTAAAAACAAACACAGCGGCGTCCACTGTAGTAGCTCAACGTGCATGACTTTTTACACAACAATTTAAACCTTAGCAGTGGTTGTATGTGCGTCGATTTGCATGCAGCTTACTTTGACGTGTCTTCACGTAATTGCGTCCAATGAGTTTAATAACTTCTGAAGGGCAATGGACAAACGGAGAATACAAAGTGCCACTTTAACCCACAGTGTTGTGCTCCTGAATGTATGCCAGTCGCAACAAAACCGCCCTACTGCGTACACAGGGAACCCGCCTATGCAGACGTCCCCACCACCACCCAACACGAGTACGACGTTGGCTCTTGAGCGGCAGTGATTTTATACATTCACAAGCTGTCGCCGTGGGGGGGGGGGGGGTGCAGGGGGGGTGCGGGGGGGCCTCTTTGTTCGGCACTCTGCCACACGGTGCGAAGCCCCTCGCCATTTACCTTGGGGGTCTTTTTGTTGTTGTTGTGGCGGCCATACAATGAAAGGGCCCCCCAACGAGCGCAGCGTCGTCGTGTTTTGTGTGTGTGTGTGTCTACCTGTGTGTCTGTGTGTGTCTACCTGTGTGTGTGTGTCTGTGTCTATCTGTGTGTGTGCCTGTGTCTACCTGTGTGTGTGCCTGTGTCTACCTGTGTGTGTGCCTGTGTCTATCTGTGTGTGTGTCTGTGTCTATCTGTGTGTGCGTGCCTGTGTCTACCTGTGTGTGTGCCTGTGTCTACCTGTGTGTGTGTGTCTATCTGTGTGTGTGTCTGTGTCTACCTGTGTGTGTGTCTACCTGTGTGTGTGTCTACCTGTGTGTGTGTCTACCTGTGTGTGTGCCTGTGTCTATCTGTGTGTGTGTGTCTACCTGTGTGTCTGTGTGTGTCTACCTGTGTGTGTGTCTGTGTCTATCTGTGTGTGTGTGTCTACCTGTGTGTGTGTCTGTGTCTACCTGTGTGTGTGTCTGTGTCTACCTGTGTGTGTGTGTGTCTACCTGTGTGTGTGTGTGTGTCTACCTGTGTGTGTGTGTGTGTCTACCTGTGTGTGTGTCTGTGTCTATCTGTGTGTGTGTCTGTGTCTACCTGTGTGTGCGGTAGTGTAGTGGTTAGCGCGCTGCGCTACGAACCTAGCAACTCGAGTTCGATTCCCGCTCACGGCCAAACCCCGGTGACGATTATCTGAAACCGGTACTCTGGGCCTCCCCTGGTCGACTCAGCCGGAAATGAGTACCTGGTGCGGTGTGGTAAAAACATCGCCACTGGGGAGACAAAGGCGGCCGGCGTGGTGCTGGCCACCCACCCCCCCCTCGTGTGCCGTTCCGCCCTTCGTAGGGGCTCGCTAACAGCACTTGCCCCAAGAGTCCGTTGCAGGCTACACGGGGATCTTTGTCTTTGTGTGTGTCTTACGGTCGCAGTCGCTTGTTGCGGCGCGTGTCTCAAGTGCATCTCCGTCGTTCCCATTGAGACTACTCGCAGTAGAACGTGTCCTAGAACGTTATATATTCTAATGCAAGGATGATAACTTTAAAGATATTAATTGCTTCCAACATGTATTTATAAAAAAAAAACATTTGAAATAGAACAATCAAACGTATAGCAATTGTTAAGTTAATTAAATAAAGTTATAATAATAAAAGATAAAACAATTCCAATAAGAAAGTAATTGGACTTTTCAAATCTCAAAAGAATCGCAGCCTTTGCGATTTGCTAATCGCATTGTTTCAAATTGTGATTTCGATTTGAAATCGATTAATTGCTCAGCCCGAGTGTACGCCCAATGTACAAATCAATATTTTTGCTGATCCCGTAACAAACTCCTCCACTGCTCATTGTAAACGCTGAGCAGTGTGGTTGCGTGTGTCTTCTTTTTACGTAACTGTTATTTTTACCTGCGATGTATTTGAACGGGGATACACGTGAACGTGTAAGTTTGGCGTACGTATTAACGTTTGACTGATATTCATGGGAATGTCATAACAACGTTGATTTTCTAAAAGACTCGACCAAAAGTATGAACAACACCCAATACACCGTTCAAGCCCTGCCTTTATGCGTTGAGCGTACCCGAATACAGGTTTTACAAGAAGCACAATCACACATTGCCTTTTGAAGGCCATGTAATTAATGAGTTGCTACTTGCTGAACAATTTCAATTAGTAGTATCTCATGGTATGCCTGACAGGGTACACCAGGGAAGTCTGTACCACCTGAAACCGCTTCAACTCCACCACACAACTTATGTGTTTGACTTTTAGAGCAGAAATTTAAACGTTGAATGGAGATTACAACATTTCCGTATCGGGCGATGGTCCATTGCACTTGCGAACCCGGAAAATCAAAGTTGGATCCCAGACCACAGCGAACTTCGCTGGTGTTGAATGAAGTTCTTCACATCCCCTGTCGATTATATGGCGTTTCTTTGACCATATTTCACCACACAAGTCATTGCGGATTGGTTGAGGGTGAGAGGATCCAGGAACATGTCAGATGTCACTTTTGGGAATAAAATTACCCTCCGCTTGGAATGGAGCCAAGATTTATATTGTTGAAGCATCTCGTCACCTCGCACAAGTTAATATTTACAGTAAATGTGTTTGGGGCATGCACCAATACGTCTGCATCAGCATTGCTGATGAGTGAGGTTCATATGGGTCATATTCTTATTCTCGGGTCTTTCGGTAAAGCCACGTAGATGGATCAAATAATAATTTAAAAAAATAACAATATCACAACGTTTCGATCGCAACACAAGCGCTGCTAAGGTAATGAGTTATTAGTGTAAAGGTATCTGTTCAGAAAAGTGAGCGACTCGATCAGATGAGCCTTCTTGTCTCGAAGTTTGTTGAAAGATCTAATAGTTGCGTGGAAACCCTCCCCATAGAGGCGGTTACATTTTGAGTCATATGGGTCATGTTGGGTAAACGGAAAATCTTAAAATCTTACAAAAATGGCCTAAATTACCGTCACTCCTTCAGAATTACTTGACATCATCGCTCGGACATCGAGCGCTTTGTACGCTGAACACACCGTAGCATGACTCAGAAAAATACATATTTTAAAACATAGTTTCCTGAAGTTCATTATTCTCTTGTTCTTAAATATCTTGCTCTGAGTTCCTGTTGTGATTATTTATAGAAAGCTCATTGTCAAATGGTTTTTCCACTTGATATTATCTGTCTCTTTCATGGTTTTTAAAGACCTATTTTGTTGCCTATCAAAGACCCCCTCTGTTCTCTGTGTACAGACTCAGCTCATCGAATCTCTGCATGATTGTAAGATTTTGTTGTATCTTTCTCAAACCTTGAGTAATCTTACAAAAAGTAATCTCATTTCCTTTCCCCCGTATCTGCCCAAGTGAATCAACGTCCTATTGTAAAAAGTTGCGGGCACAAGTTGACACAGTATTCTTAACCTACGACCAAGTCTGAATCCATAGTCTTATCATTGTCACCACTTCCTTTTATAATGTATTTAAATTTACAGATGGTACACCAAGATACATTTTACGTGTCTCCGTCTAGGGCCCCGATTTTCCTGTGTTGACATTTATGATATGAATGCTCACTTTGATATGCACTGTGCTCTGCAGTACACAGTTTATATATAGTTTTTCTGCAGCACTTTGGGCTAGTAAGAGACACCAACCACTTCAGGGTTTTGCAACATTAAAGCTGGCTATGTGCATATGAAGACATGAACTTGGCGATTTACTGTGACAAAGCCCTCTTAAATTGCCTTCGTGTGTTTCCCCTATTGCGCAGCACGTTAAGTTTATAATTTAGCAAATAGTGACGTTGGTTTGACCTCCCATGCACCCGGCTTGATAATGATAGTTAACCAACAACAACAATAATCACGACCGTGCGTTTGCAGCAGTGCACAAGCGTAGGCAGCAGGACTCAACGCGTTGGTTATGAACACTGGGTCTAAAAAAAATTTGTTTGATAATCGGTGATGGCTATTTTTGCTATGAAGATCGGTCAATGAAGGGCCATCGCTATGAAGAAGGGACATTGGCCGAAACGTCCCCTATCATATCTTTTGAGGAAGTGGTATTGACGAACGCGAGTTGTTGAAAACCACAATGTTAGGTTGACAGATATTGGACAGGGTGGTACGGCCTTGGCTTAGTCGATCACTGATAGATCATGTGCATGCAACATTCGCATGCAGACATTGAGATCGGAGGTGGTACAGCAAGTAGGCTTTCCGACTGATATGTTTAGAGTTTGTGTCATCTTCTCTTACGGGTGGCTTTCCCACTTGCAAAAGTACTCAAACATTTAATTTGCAAAACATAACGAGGCAGTATCCTCATCTAAGGCTCTTGTGGTGTGCATATTTAATACACAAACGATAATAATAAATAAATAAACCCTTCGATCTGTTTGGCATGTGGAAGGAAACCAAAGCACATGGAGAAACTCCACACGTGATGGGATAACACGAACAACTCCATACAGATGGATTCAGTGTTGCTGTACTGCCAAAATCTGGTCCAAGCCTACAACACCTCGTGGCATTTCCAGGCAGCCCCTCGTCGTAGTGCTAACCAGGCTTAGCATGACTCGGCGTCTGAAATCTGTTTAGAAGGGCACATTCAGGGTGAATTAATCATAGCCAAATAAAGTAAGGCAAGTCATTCCCAGCAGTTACAAATTCACGTTGTCCCTGTGTACAGTATTGTATGTACGTATACGTTTGACCATTTTCCATAACTTGCCTCCGTTTGTAGATTCGCAATGTTTTCTCAAGCCAGTGCTTATTTCTTCAACGTTTAAATCGCACCGTAATCTACGTGGGATTTATTACGTGCGCAAGTAAGCTCGCCGTGGTTACAGAGCAGCCAAAAAAAATGAAGTCATAATCCAGACCGTGAACCTGGCTCGTCTCATTCGTGCCCAGAACCACAGCGAGGGTACAGGGAATAAACGGCTGTGTGTGGCGTGCAAAGCCTACAGTGATTACGTATGTATGTTGAACTCATTTTGCACCGCACGTAACCAACCGTGCTAATCGTACGCCCCTTGGTGTGGCGCACAAAGTCGAAAGTCAACAGTAGTCAGTGGGCATTTGCAGTAACGTACAGCAATGGCATTTTAAGCAGAATAGCGTTTTTACGTGGCAAATTATCGTAGCTTTGTAGTGCACGCAGCAAGACTACAATAAATACATTTGTAAAAAAAAACAATAATTTTTTGCACGTAATAAAAATGGCACACACTTTCATAAGATACATTTTTGTTTGAAATAATGTTTTTGCTGTTGTAGTTATGTTAATTATTTACCCATAAAAGCCTCGGTGAGAGACTATACTCTTCTGCATTGCGATGTTTGGTCGGTTAAATGTGTGTTGGCTTGTGGGACGACACTGGAGGGGAGCACCCGTACATACAAGAGGGTTAGCAACACTCAGGACTGACACCTAATGGTCACCTTGCAGCCCAAATCCTGCACACAACAGGCAAACTCCTGGTGTGATAAAACAAAAAATATCCTGAAGCAGAAGCTCGGTGCTGGATACAGCAGTCACATTTGCAAAAGAGATGGAAGTAGGGTGATTTGTGATTTAACCAGGCGCTTTATCCTACAGATTCATAGTAATTCTGAAGACAATTAAATGTTTATACGATACCATGTTTAATACTGTGGATGTTTAAACATTGCAGTTGCTATGCTTATGCATTGTAGATATTTCATGGGTCTGCAAGGTCGTTTTCTCTTCTATGACATGCATGCTTCTCTATTCTGGGTGCCTTATTTATATGTCTGGGGACTATCAGGAACAAGCAAATACTTTGCGTTATATTTAATGAAGTTACAATTAATTCATGATCAAGAATATTCCTCCTTAAATTCTCAACGCTACCTCCCGCCATGAATCGTATGTTTCTCCGCACACGGCTCTGAGCATATTATCATTATTAATTGAGGACATCAGATTTTTTGGGAAAAAAAACTTTATTTTGCACACGCATAAAACATTACGTCCTCATTCAAATAAATAAGCAGCACGTGTTTTTGATTAGCTGCACGGCCAAAGGATCGCTGTTTTTTTTTTGGGCAAACCACGTTGTTACCCGCTAATGCTCGTAACAACTCTGCCTACGTTTCTTTCTGCGTTGCCACTTCGATTTAAACGCCCAAGAGAGGAATATAAAAAAAAGAGTTTGCATGAATCAATATGTCTGTTTTGTTTCCATAACACAGGGCTAACATTCAAAGGTCTGGCTTGCTCGGGGCAATGTAAAAATTGTGGCCGGGAGAATGAATCGCGAAGCCACATGACCAGTGTGGACATGTAATACATTTAATTAAAAGGTTTTGTGTCAACTAATTTAACTTTTTTTTTTCCTTCCCATCACATGCCGAACCTGGGCTTGAAATGTTTGTGGAAGGTGGTCGAGGCAAAGGGGCAGCCCTGCGCTTGCTTGCAAGTCGCCGCTGCCCGTGGAAGGAACTCCACCAGTGTGAGCTCTGAATGGGTTGGCCTCCAGAAGGTGTTTGGCCTTCTCTTCCTAAAACTAAGCAATGTTTTTTTAATTTTACAAAGAATAGCCCCACTGAGCTATATAGCTGTTCTTTATTCTAGAAGTGACCTGGCCACACATGATAACTCAACGAAGTTGCTTATCATCGTGTGGAAATTTAAAGCAGCCGAATACTCTGAACGCACGTCGATTCTAAATGTGGAGCGGGAAAATCGGAGGACCTGGTGAAAAATCCAAATGGCCACGGGGAGAGATAACACGCAAACTCCAAATATACAGCAGGGGTCAGGGTCGGGATTGAACCCACGACCTCCTGCATACCAGGCGAGGAAGTTAACGTCTCTCCACTGTTACTCCATCTCTTTGGTGGGCGTCCTATTGGGCACGTTCCATTCCTGCGCTATCACTCCGTTCTTATTCCATTTGAAACGTAATGCCTTCATTCGTGATCGTTTCTTAACACGGCCATGCGATACAACGATACCCCCAGCACCTGCACACAAAGTGGTAGGTTCACTGAAGCTACCCACTGGTAGAGTGTTCGCCGCTTGTTGTGGAGGTTCACGGTTAAAATCCAGCGGCCGCCCTGGTTATTACTTTGGGCGCATTGACCGTGACGTTACTCGCCGTCTGCTTCAACAGCGGACGTGAATTATCCCCTCGCAAGAGTAGGCCCATCGTGTGCCAGAGTCGGCGTCCAAATTTTTGCCAAAATCGAAAGTTACCCACAATTTACTCAATTGGGATAATACCAAGCACTCACCCCCCCCCCCCTTACTGGCAGACGAATGCCCGTTCGGAGGCCAGGTGCCGAGTCACATTGTGCTGCACAGGGACAGCTTTCGCTGGGGGTGCCCTTTCAAATGTTTCAGATGAGATGTAAAGCGCACTGAAATGCCCCAGCATGTATAATGTGCCATCTCACATGTACATCATTGCCATTATTAAGATGGTCCAAAACGGGCTCAGGCAAACCATATTTGAATAACCAACAATATTCATCAACTAGCCTATAGCCCGTCCAAGGACGAGTGAATATTGCTGTTAATCTGAAATATTAAATAGAAAATAATGACCCGCTCATGATTATTAATGAGGGGGTGGGGTCCACACGAGTGACGTCATCAGCTCATGATTATTGATGAGGGGGTGGGGTCCACACGAGTGACGTCATCAGCTCATGATTATTAATGAGGGAAGGGTGCCCCATGTGGAGTCCGTCATCCGCTCATGAATATTAATGAGGGGTGCGGCATGTGGAATGACGTCACGCGCGGGACACACGCACATTCTTGGCTGCTTATATTAGTAATTTATTCCTGAATGCCGCGTATGAAGACTTTGTAACCGTACCAGTCGGCGTCCGGGTCAATCTGCATCGTTTGCTTTTTCTCGCATCTGTGCTTCCTCCCTTGGCACATTCCTAATCGTGTTTGACCTGTAATGACAATAAACAGTTTGTGCCAAGTACAGAAGAATTTTAAAACCGGGGGGGGTGGGGGGGGCTTCCTATCCTCGGCGCACTTCAATCTCTCGGCTCCCCGGGGGAGCTGCGGGTGCTCAGGGTTAACACACCGTGGGGCTGCAAAGGCCACGCTGGGTGGGAAAGCCTGTGCAGTCACCGCCATGCCTACAGGTGCGAGCGTGTGTGTGTGCGTGCGCATGACGAGATGTTAACTACCTCGGCTGGTGTACAGGAGGGCACGGATTCTATCCTGACCCTAAGACCTGTATATTTTGAGTTTGCATGGTCGCGTGGATTTTTCTCTGGGTCCTTGGGTTTCTCCCTCCATATTTATAATACACACGCGTTTGGAGTAATTTGGCTGCTGTACATTTCCACACGATGAGCCACTTCGTTGAGGTATCATTTGTGGCCAGGTCGCTTCTGAAAAAGAGCTATACAGCTCAGTGGGCCTTACCTGGTCAAATAAAAATTGTTTAGTTTGTATTGCGGGCGGAGTGGCAGTCTAAGTGCTATGGAACCCGGCGACCTGAGTTCAATTCCTCCTCGAAGCCAACACCGGTTAATATCTGAACTGGTCCTGGGTCTGCCCTAGGTCGACTCAGCCTCAAATGAGTACCTGGTGCGATGTGCAAACATCGCCACTTGGGAGACAAAGGCGGCGGAGCGTGGCTCTGGCCACCCACCCCCTCGTGTGCCGTTCCCGCTTTCATAGGTACTCACTAACAGCCCCAACAGTCTGTTGAGGCTATATGGGAGATCTTTGTCTTTGCAGTCGATGTGTTCTTATATTCCTGTTTATCTGTGTATGTGTTAACACGAGTATGCGTGCGTGCGTATATGCATTATTTACGTGTGTTGCGTGCGGAGCGGTGGTGTAGTATGAACCCTTACGAACCTGAGCAGCCACGGCCGACATCGGTGGCAAATATCGGCACCGGATCTGGCGCGCTGCCCGAACATCGGCATTGGGGGGGGGGGGGGAGACGAAGGTGGACATGCGTGGCTCCGACCGCGCCGCCACCTCGCGCGCCACACTGCCCTTCAATAGGTGCTCTCAATCACAGCACTTGCCTCCCGCCTATTGAGGCTGTACAGGGGGAGGGGGGGTTCCTTGGTCTCTGTGTGTGTCGGCGTGAGTGCGTGAGCGAGTGAGCCGTGTTCACCGAGGTGTTACGCTGTCGCCCGCTCCGTAGCCCCCGCTGCTGCCTGCGCTGCACGCAAGCCAGAGGTCGCAAACGGGTTTTGATTCCTTACCCGTACCCGGCCGCACCAGGGTCGCAAATGGGTGCCCGTACCCGTACCCGGCTGGGTACGGGTACCCGTTCCCTACCCGTACCCTACCCGAAATGAGTGACAAACGGTTACTCACCAGTGACTCACGGCCTACCCGTACCCGTACCCGGCCGCACTAGAGTTGCAAACGGTTACCCGTACCCGGCCGGGTACGGGTAGCCGGGTATCGGGTAGGGTACGGGTATCGGGTACCCGGTTGCGACCTCTGACGCAAGCAAAGAAGCGAGAACCGGGAGGGGGGGGGAGCGGCTTCGGAGGTTGCCAAGTGCACGTGCTCCTTGCCCGAACAAAGCAATTGATCAGACCCCCCCCCTCCCCTCCCCTCCCGCCGCCCTCTCACCCCCTCCCGCCCTCCCGTCCCTATTAAAACAAAAAAAGCGAGGATTAAAACCCACCGTTTCGGAGTGGCGCACCTTACAACTCGAGATGAATGATGGATGCACACTTGCGTGCGTGCGTGTCTGTGTGTATACACCCATCAAATGAGTACCTGGTGCATTGTGTAGTAAACATCGCCACTGTAGAGAGACAAAGGCGGCCGGGAATGGTGCTGGCCGCCCACTGAAATTGCGTGCCTTGCCAACCTTCATAGGGGCGAGTCGCTAACAGCACTTGCCCCAACAGTCTGTTAAGGCTACACGGGGGAACTTTTGTCTTTGTTTGTATATACCCTTCACTGGCTACTTGAGTGCTCGCAATGTCAACCCGCCACCTATGCATGTGCTTGACTTGTGCCTGGTCCATGCACTGCGCTATGAACCCGGTCAGCTGATTCTTTTTTATCCCCGCTATGGCTATCATCTGAACCGATCCTGTGCCTACTCCAGGGCAACTAAATATATATTCGCACGCGTACGTGTATTTAATGCGAGCGCATACAAATGTCAACAAAAAGGTACACAGATTATTTCGTTTGGTCCTCGCAAGCTTTCCGTGCAGGGGTTTATGCTACTTCATAATGTTGGCGAGCGCCTATCGAGGCAGGCACGGCCCACGAAGGGTCGGTTTCGTGCGCACCACGCCCGGCAGGGCTGCCTTTCCCTCCCCAGTGCCATTATTCGCACGCGGCACCAGACACTGAGTTGGCCTCGTGGAGTCTCACGATACATTCCGATATCACCTTCCAATGAAATAATCCGTAAATGGGAATCCAACCCAAGTGGTTGGGATTGCAGTGCAATGGTATGCGCGCGCCACATACACACACACGCGCGCGCACACAGTTTAGCATATCCAGGGATTATAGGAGAGAAGGCACATGAGAGATTACCGCTTCATTTCTTCGCTGTTGGGTGAGTGAACAGCAGCGCTAAATCCCAGGATTATAGATCCGCCGAGCGTGGTCGCGCACCTCTTGATGCTGCGAGGCTGGGGGGGGGGGTTGCAGAAGGAGGGGGCTGGACCTCTTGGTGGTGTGACCCTAGGAGGAGTTATTGTTCTTGATGGACAATAACTGGAACCCAGAACTCCCGCACTTCGCCCCAGCACACTGCTTGAAGTGTTGAGCAGCGAGACGACGCTGCACGTACGTGGCACTCCACACTCGGGGCTTTAAACTCGTATGGGTGGATTTGGCGAGAGTGGGAACTCGGTTTCGAAATGCGCACTCGCTTTTAGGGTGTACGCAGGTCGGCAGGGGTTTATACCGTGCAGGGGTTTATGCTACTAACTAACTGCTATTAACTTGTTACTTTAACAGATAAGGCCCACTGAGCTATATAGATGTTGTTTTCAGAAGTGACCTGGCCACAAATGATAGCTCAACGAAGTGGCTTATCACGTGGAAATTTATAGCAGGCCAACTACTGTAAAAACACGTTGATTCTAAATGTGGAGGGGAAAACCCGGAGGACCCGAAGAAAAATCCACACGACCAAGGGGAGAACGTGCAAACTCCAAATATATAGCAGGCGTCAGGGTCGGAATCGAACTCACGACCTCCTGCATAACGGGCGAGGTAGTTAACGTTTCGCCACCGTGCATGGATTTATACCATGCAGCAGCACCTTTGGGATGTGGCAGAAGGAAGGGAGCGAAGGCCATGTGTGGTGTAATTGGAGTCCTGGAATGGCTGTGATGAGCAATTGGTGTTTGCTACTCTCTAATTAGAACTGGTGTTATCAAGAAAATAAACGACGCATTCGTCAATGACGCCCTGTGTTGAAATGGAACCATAATTAGCGACATTTCTGGCGATGGCCCTTTTTCATCAGGGCTTAAATTAGATCATCAGACAACTTCAAAAGGTAAAGGCTTGTGTTGCTGTACCGTGTTTAAAATACCTTTTTAGCAATTTTTTCCACGGTGTTACAGTATTGCAGTTCATCAATTGCAAAGCAATACATGTATAATTTTTGGGATCCCTCTAAATTCTGAGGCCCCTATAAGGCCTCAGCGTTAATCCGGCTCTGGCAATGCGGACAGCGCTGTGGCCCTCACGTACTGCCAACGGCCCAGCGTGCCTGCCGGGTTTGTATTGTGATGACCCGTTGGGATATAACGGGAGTCCTGCACGGAGTGAGCGACCCCCCCCCCCCCCCAGGAACGTGACCTCCTTCCCGCCACCCTCGTCCGTATTGAAGGAGGATTAGAGTCTGGGCATTGAGGCGTGGAGGGAGAGAGTGCTCGTGCGGAGAGAATGATGGCCCGAGAGAGCGTGCGCCCCTCTTGTGAGCACACAGCACTCCCGTGGGGCTGAGTGGTCAGGTAAACGTGTGAGTGTGTGCGCGTGTGTAAGTGTTCTCGGTTGCACGGCGCCATTGGCGAGTAGCACCTATGAAGGCCCGGCATGGTACATGAGACAGTGGGTGGCCAGCACCATACCTGGCCGCCTTTGTCTCCCCAGTGGCGATGTTTACACACTGCACCAGCAAGCAATTTGAGAATCGTCATTGGTGTTGGTGGCCGTGAGCGGGAATCGAACGTGGTTCGCCTCCATACACACGTAACATCGTTATTTCATTATTACTTATCTGACAAGCAGAATGGTGAGTTGTATGCTGCAGCATTGATACCACTGCAGGCAAGGGGTCCTCCTTGTTTGGCGGGGTGTCAAAGGGCGTATCTGACTACTCCACGCGATCACCCTCTGGGTTAAGAAACAAGAGAACTTGACCCAGAAGCTGGCAAGGCAAACGCCCCTCTCCCATCGGCTGACGAATCCACTGTGCAGTTGACGCAGTTTCTGATGTTGCTATTGTGTCCGTGCCTGATTCACAAAGCAGATGCGCCTATAAAAAGGGGGGGGGGGGTGTGTGGCGTTTAAGGGAGAGGACTGCGAATGGGTTTTCTGATATTCCTCATGGATTAATTCGTGTAAAAAAAATGCAAGGAAAGTTTGTTCCGAACACTTTTGGCAGTAACAGAAAAAAAAGAGGTCAAAGTGTCCAACTTGTTCCGGTGATTGTGGGCTCGTGCTCGTCTTTCTCTGTTGGTGGTCCCGAGTTAGTTGTGAACATTCCACCTCGCTATCGTGGGGGCCCAGTCTCCCCATCGAAAAAATAAGAAAGTATGCATGTTTTATTAACCCCAAAATGATTATTGGCAGCGGCGTACCGCTGTTGTGTAATGGCCAGCGAACTGGCATCGCAATCCGGAAGGTCTCCCGTTCAATCTCCTGGCACGGTTCGTCGACCAAGCGGGGTCGCGTGAGGTGGGGTAAAGTACGAGTACCCCCCCACCTCGTCTAGATACCCTCCAGAGGGGTTTTATCGAGCTCCCCCCCACCTCCGCCTGCCGTTGGTGTGAGCAGAGAATTTTCAGGGTTTGTGATTTTTACCTGTAATTTTCCAACCCTCTTCCACCACCACTCCCTCCCCCCCGCAACTAAGATTTTAGTCCAGGACCCTTGTAATTGTGAGACGACCATTCTAACCATAATAGCGCCACCCAGACAAATCTATGAGCAGACAAAAAACCGAAATGCCTTCACACACAACTGGTGTGAACTGGTCGGTGACGTGAGAGATCCCGGCTCCGTGGCCTCGTGCCAGCGTTCCGCTAGCAGGTATGCCGCGTCCCCGCGAAGTGTTTTGCTGCATATTGTGACCCCCAGCTATATTGTGTCGTCTGCCAAACAGCCCCACAAAAACAAAGCAGGCCACGTGAAGAAGAGAAAAAAACGGTATTGTTGATGGCGATGGTGGAAGAAGGCTTAGAAGGAAAGGAATCTTTTGTGGGCGGAGTATTTTCTGTGCAATGCGTGCCGCCTTTAAATGCACTGGTACAGATTAAGCTGAAATGTGGTGTCGGCTAGGTTGACCAACGTCTTGCCAAATGCATTCAGTTGCTTAATGAAAACTTCAACTGCTGCACCACTTAACTCCAAAATAAATCGTTAGCCAGCAAGGATTACCATAATTACAGTTATTATATATTTTTTTTGTTTAAGAAAAACAGTTCATTACATAAAGAAAGTATTTCCCCCCCCCCCCTTCTTCTTCGTCTCTTGAGAAGCTTACGTTGCTTTGTTACAACACTTGGCATTACAGAGGAATCTGGCTGGAGTGCTCTGAATTAATGAAATAACACGGCACAATGACATTCTGCGTAAGCTTGAGCGGCATTAAGTTGAACATTATTCCCTGGCGGCTTCGTCGCCTCTTAGTTTAATAGCTGAAACAATGTGCCCGTCTCCGATGGCCCTTTGCTCAACGATGCCATGCGCTCAGCCTCCACGTAGGGTTCTTCAAACAGGCGACGCGGTCACGTGTTCTCACAGATGTCGAGTTGGCAGTGGGAAAACCAACAACGCAATGAGCTGACGATCTCCAATGCTCGTGCACGCATAGGTCAAAGGCCAAGGTGGCACCGCGTCGGCTCTGACGGTTGTGCCGTGTCGCTCTCGGATGTGTGTTGCGGGGTTGTCGTGAGTCACTTGGCGCGGCGTCCGACGTTTTGCTCCACATGCCGTGCCCTTTTTCAGTAACTGAATGACCATAGGATGTTTAGTCGACATGAGTGTTATCAGGATGGTGTGGCCAGGGGCGGCATGTCTGCTTCCTGTTGTCTCCCCAGTCCGAGTGTGGAAAATATCGAACCACAGTTCAGGCTGACTTCTCGTAAAGGAGGAGGCTCGTGAAGAGTTCAGACGCCACTTGCCACTGATGTTTTCCGTGGCCTAGAATTGAACTCCGGGTTGCCAGGAACCACTGAGGCGGTGCTGCTGCCTATTGCATTTGCGCAAACACACACGAGACAAAGTCAAAGATCCACCATACAGCGTACGTGGGCTGTGTCAGGAAAGAACTGTCAGTGAGCATCTATGAAGGCTGGCACGTTGCACAAGCAGGTGGGTATAGCCAGCACCTTGCCAGGCCGCCATTGTTTCCTCGGTGCTGATATTTACGCACTGCACCAGGTATTTATTTAAGGCTGAGTCGACCTAGGGGAGGCCCAGAACCAGTTTAGATAACCACGAATGTGAGCCATGGTCAGGAATCAATCTCGGTTTACTTGGATCGTGGTGTAGTGCTCCAACCACTATGCCACCACTCCCTATTAGAGTCCAACAACAACAACAACAACCGCTATTCCCCACCAAGTGGTGGTGATGTCACCGCGGCACTTGTGCCAGGCTACGTGCACTTTAATAGCAACATTTAGAGTCCACACACACAACACACACACACAACAAACACACACAACACACACACCACACACATAACACACACATAAAACACACAACACAGAACACACACACCACATACTCACTTCACACACACACAGAACACACACACACACCACACACACACAACACACACACCACACACAACACACACAGCACAACACACACAGCACAATACACACAGCACAACACACAACACACAGACCACACACATAAAACACACATAAAACACACAACATAACACACACACCACACACACTTCACACACACACAGAACACCCACACACACACAACACACACACCACACACAACACACACGCACAACACTCACACACAACACACACACAACACACACACACCACACACACACCACACACACACCACACACAACACACACACCACAAACACACACACACAACAAACACGCACAACACACAACAAACACACACACACAACACACACAGCACAACACACACAACACACACAACACACACAGCACAACACACACACCACACACACACAACACACACAACACACACGCACAACACACACGCACAACACACACAACACACACAACAAACACACACCACACATACAACACACACACACAACACACACAACACACACACGTGTATTCAGCTGTGTAACACAATCAGGTGAACCGTGCTGATGTACACTCTGACAAAATCTCCCCAGTTGCATTGCAGCTGCCTCATCGTCAACAAAACCCCCCCAAAATATCATTTTTTCATCGTAATCTTAACCTTATAAATACGGTACATATATATAAACAGAAGAGCTGCCATCAAAGTCGCCTGGCCCCTATGTGTCCGTTGCGCACGACACTATCGCCACCGTATCGTGAAGATGGCACACATCTTGGCAAGAGGAGAGAACTCTACTAACACCACGCATGCCGTGCTGTGTAAACACAACTGTTTTCCCTTTGGGCCAGGGTGGGGGTGGGGGTCTATTTTTTGTTTCAAACCATGAGCCACACGACTATCCACGCAGCAGATCGCTCCTCTAGTTAAAATCCACAGTCATCCTTCGAACTGCGGTGTATAGGTGGAATTTTAACGTAACATCGTTAAATTTCCACCGAAAATTATTGTCAAATATTATCTCAGTAATTCTAGATTTGAAGCTTTCGTGACTGCAAGGAATCATATTCTTAGGTTTTTTCGGTAAAGTCACGTAGGTAAAACATCAAAATTAATGAAAATAAAATAAAATAAAAACAAAAATCACGACGTTTCGGAGGCAACACAAGTCTCCGTTATTTTCATTAATTTTGATGTTTTACCTACGTGACTTTACCGAAAAAAACCTAAGAATATTATCTCAGTAATTTTTATACAAGCGTGGCACCTTGCCTGACTCCCCTTTTAATATGTATTTTGGTACTTTCATCATGTATCTGGAGTGTCCACTGTTCTGTTTTTCTAAATATATTTTATTATTTCAAATATTACGTGATAATGTAGTGTATTCTTAGGTTTTTTCGGTAAAGTCACGTAGGTAAAAAAAATTAATTAATAAAAGTAAAATAAAAATAAAATAAAAATCACGACGTTTTGGAGGCAACACAAGCTTCCGTCTTCAGGTGGAACCGTCACAGCACGATTGCTGTATCAAGTAAGATACTGTATCTTAGACGAAGCTTGTGTTGAATCCTTGCAGTCACGAAAGCTTCAAATCTAGAAGAGATAATGTTGTGCTTAGTTTGCATCGTTCTTGGATGACTATCAATTTCTGCGGAGTCAAAATGCTGTTGCAGAGTCTACACAAGGCAGGTTCAATGGTATTTTGAAACTCGTTTGGGTTTCATGACATCGCAAGGATCGTGGGCGGCAGTGGCCGCTCATCGAGCCCTTCATCCAGCAGTGGAGCAACCAATAGCTGCTGATGATTATATTGTCTGAGGATCGCAGAGCATCGCTGCTTTTCTAACCGTTCGTTTCTGGCAGATGTTCTAACCAACCCACGGCTGATGTGACTTCGCGTGTGCAACTTTTCATCGCGTGTGCATCCTGCGAAGACGTCAACGTGTGGAACTGTGCTACGTTTCAGATGTCGAATGCATCTTGGGCGTTCCTGGGGGATTTGGGGGTCAGCTCTCACTTTTCAGTCTCCGTTGCTGCAGCCTTAACCTGTCGCAACGCGATCGGTGGCCGGAAGGTCAGGCTTTTCTAAATACAAGAAATGAGGCCAAGGTAAATTTTTTCGCGTGGACTTGGTTACATTTTTGCTGCTGCTGTTGTTGTTGTAAATTACAGCCGTACGTAATGCACTGATGAAAATGGTGTGTGATTGATGAACCAACAAAAAAGCAGACTGTCTTAACGAATTAATCGTGTTTTTTTGTATTGTATGTGGTGGTGTAGTCGCACGTGTGCACATAGTGCTACTGACGCGTTGTTAAAGCGTATACATTTTGCTCGTGTGGGTTTGGCACACATACAGCACGTATTTATAATCGGGGAGCAGATATTTGTTTTTTTAAGGAGGCAGCCTGAGACGAAAATCCCTGGATATTCTGCCAACTTCTTAAACGCAGCATTTAACCAAAACCATCGGTGCTCCTCTACCATTGTGACATGACACAGAAGACATTTATTTTTATATTCATTGCTAGCGGCATAAAAATAACGTTTTACAGCGGTCGGCAAAATTTCGGTGAGATTAACCAAAAGATCCCAAAAAACATACGTAATCATGTCAAGGTTTCATGTTGACTTGCAACGCGATGTGGCCCAATGCAATGCAAAGGGGAATGAGTAGGAGAAAGCGACCTAATTGGCCACCTCGGCGTTGTGTTCCGCTTGACCCAGCTAGGACCCAACAGGGAGTTTCCTAAGTGAGATTTATGGAGCAACAGAGACCTCCGTTCACAGAGGAACTCCATCACATTGCACGATGCCGAGCGCACTGGCGGGGCCGCCGCGAATGCCACGCTCCGTTAGCAAGCAGCCTCATCTCGACAGCTCTCACGTGCAGTTTGTCGGGTTCTGGCCACCTATGTGCTGCTGGGTTCGGCATGAGGTCCGACGTTTCTCTCCACGTGCTGGAAGCTCCTTCAGGAAGTGAATGGAGCTGGCCCACTTCTCCCCCGATTATATGAAGTTGCCGGCCGCTGCCGGGGTTTAATGTCGGCCAGCCGGTGTTATTTATGACATCGGAGGGTTCTACAGCACAACCGCAATAAGCCTTCGCAGTCACCTTATCTTGAGCTCTTAACACGCGACGTAAAGATCCGTTTGATTTAGTGTCAAATTATAAATCTCAATGGTTTATTATACATCATGCCGTAGTATTCCTGCCACGATGGTGCCAAAAAAATGTGTGGCCTTAATTTTAGAGTAGGGAGACTCTTTGTCATTTTGAGTGCTATTCAGCCCTTTATTAAAACCAGGCTCGAGCCCATTAAAACATAATTTAATTGAGACCATATTTAATATTCATTTCTGTAACACAGCGAAAGAAATGTTGATTTTTCAAATTCTTAATTATATTTTGGCGCAACAAAGGTTTTATTATAATTATCATCATCATCATACATCAGGCTGGATTATGACTTGTGTAACGACGGAGTGATTTTACTGTGAGCATGCAGCATTGTCCCGTGCTCCCAGCTCCACACGTTCATCTCGGCTGTGGCTGGTGAAGCCGTCACAGGGATTTCACCGTGCGTGCAGAGCGCTTCGTTAGTGATGGTGGTGGCACTGGGAAATGGAGATATTTTTTGCCAATTCCTGGCCATTGAGTCAAGCGGACACTGGGGGAGTGGCAGGCTGAACGCTGGTCTTGTTTATTTGGTAACTGTGGAATATAGAAAACAATGATGAGAAAAAGCTTGGAGGCGTGGACATCCAATCTGCCTGATACGTGCACACCTTTATTAGGTGGCCTGACTCCAACGACAAATATTTTCCATCTAGCCATTACAGACTTTTTGGGAAAATGCTGTTAGCGAGCACCTAATAAAGGCCGGTACAGGACATGAGCGGGTAGGCGGCCAGCACCATGCTCAACCACCTTTGTCTCCCCAGTGGCGATGTTTACACACTCCACCAGGTGCTTATTTTAGGCTGAGTATACATAGGGGAGGCCCAGGACTGGAGCAGAGAATTGCCACTGGTGTTGGCCATGAATGGGAATCTAACTCGGGTCTCTGGGTTCGTAGCACAGCGTGCTAACTACTGTATTCTAGCGCTTCCCCTACAGCATTGGAGGGTGAGTTGGTACCGAACCAGCACTCGTTCTCATGAATGCACAGCCACTGATGTGGGGGGGGGGGGGCATGAAAGCTGTGACATCCGTCAGACTGGGTATAGCCTCACTGAACAAAGTTGTAGATTGTTTCCCGTGGCATTTAGGTTAGGATATGTGTCTCGCGCGTAATCTATTATTCTGTTGTACGAGAACAGTTTTTCGTATACAATGTAACATCCGCCTTCCCTGGTACCAGGTGGGTTGGAAGAGATAGAGGTACCCACACTTTACTTCGGAGAAAGCCGCCCCTTGAGCAACTTCCCGTCGCGGAGTTGTGAACGTAACAATAATTTATTTAACCAGATAAAATGTGGGACTTTTTCCCAGTTCTGTTGATTAATGTTTTGCGTGCAAATAATGTTTACGAGTGTCTGAAGGGAGTGGACGAATACATCCGAGGGAATAATACTGCAATCGACATCCAAACACAGCATTGCGTGATCGTGCTCGTTACACATAAGTACTCCCGATCAAATGTGTTTATCTCCGCACAATGGCAAGTTGCGTGCTGGAGGGAGGGGGGCTATGAAACCGGCGACCTCGTTTTGTTTTCCCACCCACGTCTGTCGTAGGCGGTGAGCGATATCTGTACTGGTACTGGGGCCCCCACCTTGCCAATCTGCACTGAACCAGCTTGAACGAAGTATGGTCGAAGAAAACTCCCCGGAGCTCACTCGGCGCGGAGAGGCCTTCATCCAGCGGAGGATGGAGTCGGGGCTGTAAATTACTTTTAAATTTATTTAATCAAATAAAAATTCGGCACAGTGACGTTCACAATGGAGGTGAAACGAAATCGATTTTCCTCTTCACAATGGCCCATGGGCGTAATGAGTGGGGTTTAGAGGGGGAAGAAATTACATTTTGTTCCTGTATTGGGCAGACAATACCATTCAAACACCTATCATTTTACGTGCCAATGTTTTTTTTAAAGCAATTTAAATGCTTATATACCCCCCCCCCCACACAATAACGCCTAACGCTGTGTACTATCGCGCCACAATGGTTTCTGTTTTGCCGTGCGTGCGATCACGGGCAGTCGCTGTCCTCTGCACCTCCTGCCCTGCGAACGAGCACGACACAAATTAATCAAAAAATCGGAATGCACTTAAGCCCACTCGAAAACCTTTTAAATCACCGCGCGCGCATTTTTACGCCTTCCCTTTGCCCCCTCGCCCGGGCAGCGGTCCGCCAAGGGTGTTCATGTAGAACAATCCCCAAAGTGCGGGCCCTGCCTCGTGGCTCTGGCCCGGCAGCAACTCCGCTGCCTGTGGAATTGCCGGAGTGAATGGAACTTGCAGGACCCCCCCCCCCCCCATCTTTCCACCTCTCAGGTTTCTGTGGTTTGAATGAATGAGCTCATAATGGTAAGGCACGAGGTGACATGCCAGCAATGACAAAAAAAACATTTGGTGGAGGTCTGGTTAAAATGCGACTTGATTGTATTCCACCGTGCACGCATTGCACACGGCGGGTTTATTTTACTTTCCTTTTTTGTTTCTGCAGTTATTGTCTCGTGGATGCGAATGTCACGTGGCCGCAGAAACCACGCCGGAGCTCGAGAAACAAAAAGATATCGGCTTAAAATCGGCGAGCTATCAATCACCATTTGGAATCTCATTTGCCAGAAGAAAAAAATATGATAATTGTTATTTTACCCCATCAATCGTCGCGCTTCACGTAAGGGCCACTCGACTCGTGTTGAGAAGGAGATGCCATACGTTTTAAATGTATCAACGGACTCGTTGAAATGCAGGTTTTTTTCTTAAACGTCCACTTTTCACGTCGGAATTTAGTAAATTTATTTTAGGCTTGAAATATAAGCCCAACATCGTATCGCTCTGACTTGTATTCGTACCTCCAAATTCATGATCTGTCACTCCTAAACAAATGAGACGAGGCTCTTTGGCTTCCACAAAATAAGCCAAAATACCATTCGAGGCCACCAGTTAATGCGCCCTCCGTACCAATGACTTTTGTCAGCATTTGTTTATAAACGGGCACACGGTTTTGCCCCACGTGCTGGGAGCGAAAACTCGGACATCGTGCCGGACAAGACAAGGAATTACCCAAAAAACACGTTGGAGAAGCGTACGGCAACATTGGCAAAAAAAACCTACGCGGCAGTGCGGGGTATCGAATGTTCGTGATGAGTGAGAGTCCATTGAGACGAGGGTTTGCTTTTTCAAGGAAGACGTATGTCTCCGAGTATGTATGTACATGTCTATATTGGGGAGCGGTGGCATAGCGGTTAGCGCACTGTGCTATGAACCCGGCCACACGAGTTCGATTTCCGCTCGTGGCCAACACCAGTGACGAATATCTGAACTGATTATGGGCCTCCCCTAGGTCGACTCGGCCTCAAGTGAATACTTGGCGCGGTGTGTAAACATCGCCACTGGGGAGACAAAGGCGGTGGCTGGCCACCCCACCTCCTTGCGTGCCGTTTCTACCTTCACAGGTTGCTTGCTAACAGCATTTGCCCCAACAGTCTGTGCAGGCTATACGAGGCCTCTTTGCATTTTGTCTTTACATATATATATAAGCATGTGTGCTTTTATAAATAGCTTTCTAAGACCAGGCAAGAAGCAGACCTGCTGTTGGCCACTGGGTGCTCAATTGCCCTCCCAGCATGAGGGCCCACGCTTGACACGGCGGGGAGGGAGGGGGGTGGCGTGAGATTTCGTGTCGCCCCCGCACGCCTCTGCCGTGCCGCATCTGCTCCAGGGCCACATGGCTCCGTGTGGCTCACGAGAGCCGGCGGGTGGGCGGGCGGGCGGGGGGGGACACTGACCGCTGAGTGGTTGTGTGAGCAGGTGTGCTCCCGCGGGGTGTGCGTGCTGTGGGCACGTGAGATTGAACACGCGCGTGTCTGTGCGCGCGTCCTTGTCTTTGCATCTGTCGAGTGCTGGTGGAGGCGGTGGCGGCGTGGGGTGGTTTTCACGCTTGCGCTGTGTAATTCGATTCGATACCCGGCAACGGCTAACGTTGCTGGTCGATATGCGAGTTGGTCCTGGTAATCCTCTCGGTGGACTCTGCCTTAAATGAATACCTGAAGCGGTGTGTATGGATGACCATTGGGGGGGGGAAACAAAGGTGGCCCCGGCTTGGTTTTGACCCACACCACTGCATTGTGTTTCTTGCCGTCGTTGATATGTGCTCACTCGCAGCACTTGCCCCGATGGCCTGTGTAGGCTACACCCGGGGGGACCTCTTTGTCTTTGTGCATGTGCTGAGTGGTGGCGGTGTCGTGGTTTTCACACCACGCTATGAATCCCGTGAAACGGATTCCATTCTCAGCCATGAATAATATGAGTGGTGAGATGTGTCTTGAACCTGTTCGGTGTCCCTAAGGTCAACTCAGTCTTAAATAAGTGGTGTGTGAACATCAGCACCGGGGAAACGTGGGCATCCCAGCACGATTCTGGCCACATCAACTCCTCTTGCGCTGCACCAGCCTTCATAGTTGCTCACTTGCCCTAACAGTCTATATTGTTGTGCAGAGATCTTTGTATCGTTGTTTTTGTGCCTATTTTCTGTGCGTATTCATGGCCTTGGGTATACGTGTGCGTATCGTTGAGTGTGCGTATGAGTGTATGTCGGGCGCGGTTGTGCAGCAGTTGGCACGCTGCACCGTGAACCCGTAGACCCGAGTTCGTATTCTGCTCACAGCCAACACCAGTGATGAATATTTGAACCGGGCCTGAGCCTCCCCTAGTACGGCTCAACATCAAAAGAGAGCCATTGGGGAGACAAAGGCGGTCGGGCGTGGAGCTGGCCACCAACCCCCGTGTACCATTCCGGCCTTCTTCATAGGTGCTCACTAACAGCACTTGCCTGAACAGACTGTTAAGGCTATAAGGGGGATCTTTGTATTGTTGTTTTTATATTAGTGTGTGTGGGGAGTGGTCATGTAGTGGTTGGCGCACTGCGCTATGAACCCGGCGACCCACGTTCGATTCCCGCACACGGCCAACACCAGTGATGATTACCTGAACCAGTCATTGACCTCCCCTAGGTCGACTCAGAGAAAAATGAGCACCTGGTGCGGTGTGTTTAAACACCATCACTGGGGAGACAAAGGTGGCCAGGCGTCGTGTTGGCCACCCACCCCCTCGTTTGCTGTTCCGGCCTTCATAAGTGCCCCAAAAGTTTGTTCAAGGCAATACGGTGGATCGTTGTCATTGTATGAGTGTCTATTTGTTCATCTGTTGGGTGGCATTGGTTTTAGCGCACTGCGCTATTTATGGCGGGCCAGACTACTTTCTTGTCCGTGAATAACATCAGGGGTGGCACATGTTTTCTGACCCTGTCCATTGGTCTCCCCTGGGTAAACTCAGCCTTAAAATTAGTCGCCGGATTAGTGTGGCAATATAAGGAACAGTGGACCATTTTATGACTAAAAATATATATTTTTTAAAATAAAAGTTAAAAAAAACTTTCAATTAGTATTTTGTTTTTTAATTCCCGATTCACTAAAATGCTAGTTGTAATGCTTCATGTGCCCTATTTATTGTAGATGCCAGCAAAAGGTATCTGTTTAATCACGTAAGTCAATTTAAAGCTGAGCACAACCCACACAAAACTACACACACACACTTGGCCACAATATGTGCAATTCCTCCACACGTTCATAATAGGACATTTATCAATGTGTAGCGCGAGTCAACTTTTCTAATTGTGGCTGTTGCCTAGGTTTTTGTGTGTCATTGTCCATGTTTCCCAACGGCTTTCACTCTGCGTTCACAATGGCGAAAGTCATCAAATGAACAATGAAACCCCCTATCAAAGTCGACACATTGTAACAAAAAAAAACTCCAAGAAAGTGTAAATGAATCCAGTTCACACACAGACACACACGCACGTAATAACCACGAGCGCACCATTGCAAAAAAAAATAAACCCAAGTGTGAGAAGAGAGGCAAAGGAAATATTACAATAGTGGAGGTCGCTGTGTAAATATAGTGCGATGTGAGACGGGAGTGAGGGACAGCTCGTTCACCTCAGGGGCGTGTGGGGGGGGGGGGAGTTGGTGGTTAAACATTTTCCCAACGTCAGTATTTTCAAGGAAATATCTTCGATTGCAGCCATGTGTTTCCAGTAACAAAAATACAATTTCGAAATCTTCGGCATTTGCATGGCAATAACGCGCAGCACTTGAAGTTTTTTTGCGTTTGTTGTTGTTGCAAATTCACATTTTAGACATGCGGGAAGCCAGAGCTGTCATCGCGAGGCTTACCCAGGCACATTTCTTTTTTTTTTACAGCCCTTGGATTCCCACACCAAACCACTGTGTGTGAGCACAAGCTGACAGGTGGAATGCACGGCACAAATGTTTTATTTATTTCTGTCCCGACCGCATAAAGGGCCCGCCGCTCGGTGTCAACAAAGGACCCACTTCCCTTTTGAGGACGTCATCAAGATCATCATCATCACCACAGCGTGTGGCAAATGGCACTGTTGACTGAAACAACAAATGAGTTGATTAGTGTGTTAGACATGTAGAAATGCCCTACTGGTGTGTTAAACGAATCATCATCGTCATCATCATCAGCAGGCAGCATCGTCATGACCGTGTTAGAAATGGTGAGGCACTCCCCTGGTGTGTTAATCAGTTTGCGATTACATAATGGTGCCATTTCAAAAAAATAATGAAAAGGCAAATGACTGACAATGATATTGGGTTGCTTTATTTACCGACAAAATCCTAAACTAAGCATCGGAACCCTTTTATAAGGGTCCTGTGTTACAATGGTTGGCACATTCAATATCTACAAATGTTGAGTGTGGGAAATCCAGAGACCCTGGACATCTGTAAAAAAACAGCTTCAGAGCTCATCGGATTCTTCCCATTAGAGTACAGCTTCTGATTCTCATTCAATGCACATTAGTAGAAAACACTCAAACGTCTGCACAGAGATGATGATGATGATATTATTTTCGGTGACTTGAGGCAGTGTCGTGGCCCAGTGGTAGCACGGTCGTCACCTGTTGCAGAGCTTCGTGGTTCGAATCCAGCGGCCACCATGATTAATACTGCTGGTGTTATTAACCCGAAAACTACACATCGTCTGCTTCACACAGCACATTAATGATCCCGTGGCATCATTCAGCAGAGAAGGCCATTGTATGCATGAGTCCTCATACAAATTTTCCAATAAAATAAAAACAAACTAGCAAATTACTCAATTGGTGATTATACATCAAAGTCGCTGCTGCGAAAACTTAGCATGACCCTCCTGAAAAAAGGGTAATGAGACTCGGTGAGGTTTAAAGTGGAGGAATCATCGGAATAATAACAACAGCAGCAGCAATAGGTTGAAGTGTGAGAGTGAGTTGTTGAACAATAACATTTGCTTTTGACAGGCGGCATTCAAGCGTGCATTTTGGAACGTGCAACTGGGACCTCAGAAAAGCTGCTCTTACAATGAGAAGCCTGTGACCCCGTGGCACACGCAACGCGGAGCGCTCGTTATAGCCTGCCACGTGCGTGTGGCGGGTGGCGGCCACAACACAGCGAGGAACGTAAATGACAAACAGAGGGGACAGAGAGGGGGAGAGAAGAGAACGGGTCGAATTGACGAGCTCACACACTTTCAGGTGACTTTTCAGAATGTCGGGGCCAGTCGAGGCGATTGCCGTTGTCGAGTTGAGTTGCGTCGAAGGAGCGCCGAGTGTGGGCTCGGAGATCCAGAAGTGTTTGGGTGTGTTGTTCTACGCGGATTAACCCTGAATTGGGCCCGTTTGAAATTAGCGATGCGGTGGGGCAGTGGGCTCGCATAATGCTGCTCCTCGTTACAATGTCATTCCGTTTGCACAGGGGTTAGAGCTTAAGCTTGCTCAGCTCAGCTGATAAGAACCGGCTTCTTCTTTCATTCATTGATTACCCTGCTTTGATTGAGGCCCTGGAAAAGGGGGATGCCACCTGCTCTGTCTTTTCACGGAGTTAGTTTTTTTCTCTCTCTCTCTCTCTTATCTGCTTCCCAATTTGAAATGCCTATCAACTGAGCAAAACCAACACAAGGGAATCTCTGTCCGCATTGTGCGACTGGACTTGCCTGTGCATGTGAATGTCTGTGTGTGTATTGTGTGTTGGTGTATGCCTGTGTGTGGGGAGCGGTGGTGTAGCGGTTAGCGCGCAGCGCTATGGACCCGGCGACCCGGGTTCGATTCCCGCTCACGGCCAACACCCAGTGACGATTATCTGCACCGGTCCTGGGCCTTCTCTAGGTCGACTCGGCCTCAAATGAGTACCTGGTGTGGTGTGTAAACATCGCTACTGGGGAGACAAAGGTGGTCGGGCATGGTGCTGGCCACCTACCCCCTCGTGTACCGTTCCGGCCTTTATAGGTGCTCGCTAACAGCACTTGCCCCTACAGTCTGTTAAGGCTATACAGAGGGGATCTTTGTCGTTGTGTGCGAGTCCGCATTGGCATCACAGTGTGTAAATAAATTGCCGAACAACATACAATGCGGGTAAAAACAACACGAGGGCTTTTGGGGCAACACATTCGGTGCATTTCCTTCAGAAATTACTCCTTAATTTGCACCCTCCAGTGTGGGAATGTGGAATTATCCGCCAGTCGCTTTGCACCGCCAACAGGGAAGAGTTGCCGAGGCACGTGTGCGACGCATTATCTCGGCACGTATGTTCAACTTCTTTCGCACCGTACGTGGTCAACCGTGCTAATCGGGGAAGGACAACGAACTAATCACAAAAAGCAGTTCTAAAGAAATGCGTTTTCAATCTAGATATGAAAGTGCGTAGCTCCCAGTGGCTTCCTAATATCGGAAGGTAGGGCAGTCCAGACGACCTCAGAAGTGCATCTGAAAGCGCGCGATGCGGTGACCATCTTTGTTCGATGGCGAGCCAAAAGCCGCTGCTGCGAGGATGACCGGCGTTTGGGCCATGGTTTATGCTCCTTGACGAGATCAGCGAGGTATTGTGGTTCATTTGTGGCAAGCACTTTGTGTGTGATTAGTGTGCTCTCATAATGTATTCGTTTAGCAACCGGAGGCCAACGCCGTGACATCAGATGTGAATGTGCAACCACATTCTCGTTTCGCTCGGAAAGATCGCATCGCGTAAGCACGTGGCCATACCCGGCCGCGGAGGAGAACTGATCCCCATATGGCTTTCTTAAGGTCGTGTCGGCTTACACAATCAAAATCGTTAAAAATGCTCGGGCAGTTTGGACCTGCTGTTATGATGAAATTGCACACCGATAGGCGAATCGAAAGTGAACATTGAATGTGCTGATTTTCCTAAGTAATGTTATTGTGAGGACAGACGAAATTGTGTGGGGTTGAACGACTAAGAAAAAACTAAAATGTCTGTTTTACAAAGGGAATATGGAACACTTTGCACTCTGCAGTGAAAGGAAAACTTGTGCAAATGCAACTGCTTCACTCTGTTTCTTAGGTATGAGTTGGCATCTCTTCTGAGTGTTAGTTTTTTTAAAATGTTACACTTTAGGAAAAAATAAATTATATTTAATTACCAATTGCTTAATGGTGGCAGCCATTCATCTGACCCATAGGTGGCAGCCATCTCAAGCCAGAGGACGAGAGGACTCTAGCCGCCACGCATATAAAGGATTTATAGTGAAAAACTTAGTTTTTATGGGTTAATTTTTTCCCCCTATATTATTCCTAATTGGAATGCAATCACGTGCCTTAATTCAAACGTTAACATTAACGTCACTTATTTTGCACAAACATTCAAAAGTCTGCATGGAGGGCAGAGGATTTATATATATATATGTATTTAAGTCCACGGTCACTAAAAGAACCCACAGATTTTCCCAGGAAATATCTCATCACGAATCTTTGAGAACAACAGAAGCTCGTGAGATCAACTTCATTGCTCTCATTCGTAGCCCGAAGGACATGTTACTTCACGTTTCGTACCATAATAGCTGTGGTCTCTTCCACGACTTGTTCCTTCTTGATCTCACAGCCTTAAGCTACGCCACAGATCGCTGTCCTTCCCCAAGCTTGCTTTAACCCTGCCTTCAACCTCTGCCCCCCCCCCTTACTCACCCCCTACCGTTCCCCTCCTAAATTCCCTCTTATCTCCTGCCTTGCCGCGTCTCTCCCCCCCCCCTCCTTTCCAAGCCCTCGAAAGGGCATCAGGTTTGTTGGAAAAGCCATCAGTCCTGTCCTGCCCATCCCCATTTCCAAGTGTCACCACCCCCCCATCCCCTTGGGTCAACTCGGGGCAGCAGCTGCAGCGAAAGCCTTCGCCGCCGCCGTTCGAGGTGGTTTTGGTGGAAATTGCCCTGGATTAGCGGCGGTTCAGATTAATAGCCTGCAGTGTGTGGCTTTTGCCTCTTTTACTGCGCGGAGGATGTCACCTCACAAAGGCACGCGTGTGCTGTCTTTGTTGTCGGAGACATAACTCTGGGTGAAAATTACACAGGTTACCCCCGGATCTTAGAGAGAGGCAGGTTTATGGTGGTTTTTTCTTCAAGGGACAAATGGCCATTTTCGCAAATGTGCTCAGGATCAGCTACGGGGGATAATTTTCATGAAAGGTTGGCTGAAAAAAAAGCTTGTGTTTGGTTGGGTCACATGCGTTATTAGTGTAAAAGATTGTTGATCGCGAGCCAACATGTCTGAAGGCATTTTCCCCATGTTGTGATTACGTCAGGAATGTTGGCAACTCGCTGTGGCATAATTAGAGAGAAAGAAAAATAATTAGCAATCTGCACATTTAATGTTGCATATGAAATTAATCGAGTGTTTTGTGTGAAGGCCGGTGGTTGTGAGGGATGGAAGTGTGACGTGTGCTTGAGGATTTTTTTGTAATTGCACTCTGCATGTTTGCGTTGGCTATTTTACACAGAGGGGATATGAAGGGACACTGATAATACATCTGTGAGCATGATTGCATTTTTCTTGGGTGCCTTTGCTAGGCAAGGGGCTGTGTAGTTCTACACAAAGAGAGGTTTCTCTGGGGGAAATTAAATATTAGGCAACATTGCACATTAAAGAGAAGCCAATTGTAACAGTAGATTATGCAACACAATTCCTTGGATATGAAAACTGGGCCACTTGCTTGATGAAAAGCCGACTATTGTTCCTCCACACTAGGCGACTACTTGCTTGCCTAAAACTCTTTATTCCAAGCCACTTAACAAAATTGGAGTCCACTTCTGGAAAATGATACTGTATTGCATTGGTTATCAGGTGACCCATACTCAAAATAACCCCCAATAATACATCTCATAGACAGGCTTGGCCACCTTTGTCTCCCTCGCGGCGATACTTTGCACATTGCACCAGGCACTCATTAGAGGCTCAGTTGACCTCAGGGTGGGCCCAGGACTTGTTCAGGTAATCGTCACTGGTGTTGTGCACGAGTGGGGAATCAAACCTCAGGATAGGGGGGGGATTGTCGAACAGCACGCCAACCCCGACACTACCGCTCCCCGCTGCGCACAGACAACCACAGAGCTGCATCATAATGGGCTTTAGTCCGCTGCATGCCTGCCTCTGAGGCGGGCGCACTCACCTCCCTACCACATCAAGGTTCACTGCTTCGAAACCGAATACTCAAAGGCTCCTGGTCCCAGGCAGACATGGCTTGGCGGCGTGATTGAGCCTCCATTTGTCGGCCGCTGGCATGGGGGAGGGGACGGGTTGGAGTTAGACGAGAGAGAGAGGGGGTGAGGAGGGAGGAGGGGAGGTGAGTGAGGCGGCTACCTGCTTGTGGCGTGTCTACAGGGTATTGTGTACACACACGGGATCGGGGTCATGTGCAATCGAAACAGGGAAAGGTCTCGCCTGCACGCTACGCCGCGGCGTGTGAGCTGACGGCCCCGGGGTGTTCGCGTGCACACCGTCGGCTCTGCTGTTTGCACTCCGTTGTTCAGGATTTGCTTTTCTTAAGTTATTACAAAGTTTGTCAATGCACCTCCCCTCCACCCTTCCACCCCTGTCCCCACCCAGGCAATGTAAATGGCTACACCGCAAGCTATTCATTCAAATTGTTAGTCGATGCAGATGGCCAACTGTGGTGAACTCACACCGCAACGTCAAAGCATCGTTATACACACGAGTGAACATTGGGCATTGCCTACGTCTGTTGCCGGTCCCAAGCCAATCGTCAGTATTAGGGGTTAGTGTATCCAAGGAAAGACCGATGCCGATTTCCCACGTAGTAGTGCTTATTTTACCAAGTCCAGAGCGATGATGGGTTTAGTCACTCCCAGCCAGGATTTGAACTCCTTGTTCCTGAAACCTGAGCCATAGCCCAGATCCTCATGATGGCCTTCTGGGAGCTCAGAATTCCCACTGCATTAAGTCCGCATAAACAAAGCCCTGGACCGGTTTAAATATGCAGTGTCTCGTCAGCAGTCAAGCTTGCTTGATCCAATGCTGCTGAACTGCACACAGATTATTGCCGCCTGTTTCAGGGTTACATGCAGTGATTGGAAGCTTAACACGAGAACACGACCCTTCACCACAGCCCAGTTCACAACCCTAAACCTAGTGGTAGTACTAACCCCGAACACATCATTGCTGTTGGTAAACGGAACGGTCATTTCACTTAACTCTAGCCGATAATGAACCAGCTCCCTATGGAGAATAACCGCTTGGAGCTGGGCTGACATTTTTGGGTTGAATCCAAGGCAAGGTAATTGGCTGCCTACTTTTCAAATTGCAATAAAAACGCGCATTGTTTAAACGTGTACTGTTCGGCGTTATTAGCTTAGCCCCGAATGTATAGCGTAGGTGATATGAGTGGTGTGTGTGCACTGAACGGCGAGTATTATAATGGCTCAGACAATATATCTTTTCCATAATGAAATTCATCATAGTAAAAATAATTTGTAGTTACTTGGTACACACTAAGAAGAGTCCCGATAATAATTGTCATAATCATCGCCATTTATCATCAGCATCGTCCGTATACATATGCATACAATTCTAAATGCATTCAAACATCCACACGTAGCATCCATGCAGTGAGTGCACTTAACAATTAGTATAATGGGCAGAATTTTTCTGTTTGAAGATGGTGTTGTTCATCATCAGCATAAGGATTTGCATTTATGGAGGCACTCAAATGTCACGGTAATTTCAAAGGGCCTTACAAAACACAAGCACGACAGAAATGCAAACATCGTCGGGGTAAAAGAAACGGGGAAATGTCGAGGGCACCAAAAAAAAGGATGAAAGGAAACGACGAGCAACAAGAGGACGTCGCGGCCACGGGGGCCAAACGAGGACACGAGCAGAGCGCACCGTGCCCCACTGCACCCCAACAAACCCGAGGGTCGGCAGAGTCTCACAACTTCGTCGAGCTCTCATTTGCTGTGGCCGGGGCCGCTTCAAAAAAAAAGACAGCTAAATACCTCTGTGGGCTTTACCTGGTATGATAAAAAAAATGTGTTTCGTTTTATTTGGGGAGATATATTTTAAGTGATTTGTTTACATCTTCTTGGTTATTTCGGTAAAGTCACGTAGAAGGGAAATAATAAATAATAAAAATAAAACATAATAAAATAATTCTCACGACGTTATTTTATTATTTCCCTTCTACGTGACTTTACCGAAAGAACCAAGAAGATGAATCCCTGCAGTCACGAAAGCTTTAAATTGATTTGTTTACCTCTCCTATACTTTGCACTCAAATCGTATTTGTCGTATTGTTCTGTTGTCACGTTTTGACTTGCCACTACTGGACACATGTGAAAAAAAAATAGCTTTTCAGCTCATCGAATTCCGTCCTGTATAAAAACAATCTGATGCTGAAACGACGGCGAGAAAGAGGCCAGCCCAGTCCACCATCCGCTCTGGCACCAAGTCCCATCCGCGGCACCCATCCCCAACAAGCACCGACCTCGCTGTTGTGCAAACAGAAAAAAAAACCATCATACTTTTATTTATTATGCAGAGGGACGGGTAGGTGAAGGAGTGGTGGGTAGACACGTTATTGCTCGTCTATTTTCTTATTTATATTCTCCGCAACGACGCTCAGGATTATTTCGTGTTCTGCATTAATATGATGTTGCTTCAAATTCGGACCCATGTCTTAAATAGAGGATCAATCGGCAGCATTGGTTCAAACAAACCTGACTGCTGGTAAGACACTGTATCTGAACATCGCTCGAGAGTTTTGCTTTTGTTGAATTAATGCTAAAATGTATTAATTCTCCAGAAGGTCTTGTGGCCAATGACAATTTTTATTTATTTGTTTCATGTGGAGGGACGGAGACAGGAAGGGGGAGATGCATTGCTTGCTTATTTAGTTTTCTGCCATTACATCGCCACCATGATGAAACAAACAGGGATGCTCCTACGTATTGCCGTGTACACATATTGAATGTGGGAACATTTACAGACGAGCACGTATACAGACGAAAGCACAATGACGGAAACTCGTCGACTTGTGTTGACTAGAGATGCTGCATCCGGTTCAAATTTACTTTGAATGAAAACGGAATGATTTAGACGGGCCATGCACGTGGTCATGAGTCAGTCCTCTGCGTCTATCCATCACACTCAAGATGCACAATCTGGTGATTGATGAATGGGGAAGCCCCTGCGTATTGGCACAGAGCTTAGCACACTTGACGCAGAGGATCGTGCTTCATTGCTACCATCTTCAGGCAATCAATCCCTCGAGCTGAGCTCTCGACAGCCGCCGTGCAAACAGGGAGGGACACTCCATGTAGGTTTTTTTTATTTGCCCGTAGATTTTCGTGGCCATTGCAACGATCCATAGTTGTATTTTGGTTCGGCCACATGGCGGTTTCCTTGCCAAAATGCTCGTCTCGTATCCCTCCACCACCCGACAAACATTGTCACGTTTGTTATTCCTACGGGACAATACGTTGATCGAATTGAACAATAGAAAGCTCCACCACCAGTGGGTGGCTTGGAACATTTAATGACTGAACTCAATGTTGATATCTTCACTGTTTCAAACATTCATAGCAAGAGACCATTCCGATAGTCCTTCAGGGGACTCCGATTTCAATGGGCAACTCTTGCTAGGTATTGATGTGGGAAGGTACAACTCTAGTCAGTCCCTTTGGCAGTGCAAAAGCCTTAAAATAGTCAGAATAAAGGTGTTTGGGTGAGATCGCATCAATATAAATGTGTCGTTAACCCACCAATTAGAAAGGTTTGTCACGTGAACAATACAGGCCAATTAGTTACTACTTCAGGACATCGGCGTGTTGCAGAGTAAACCCACATTTACAATTTGAGTACGGCGCTTCGCTGGTGATTACAACCAGCTTCATCCGACTATTTTCCAAAATTGTGAAGAAGTCTTCTTATTTCCGGTCTTAAATAGTCAGACAATGTACTCGCTGTGTACCTATCAGGTGCGAAGATCAGCGGGGGAGTGAATGTAATCCTATCAATTACAATGGATGATATTACATTGAAAATATGCAGTACATATTACCGGTTGGGTTAAAATAGTGCTTCGTCGGTTTGAAATTGAGTGGTTGTAGTCACACTTATAATTGCATTTTTAGTTTTTTTTACAAGAGAGTTACCACGTCTCCCTGCAATATTAAACGTGGTGGATGTAATGTTCTTAGGTTTTTTCGGTAAAGTGACGTAGGTAAAAAAATAAAATTAATAAAAGTAAAATAAAATAAAAATCACGACGTTTCGGAGGCAACACAAGCTTCCGTCTTCAGGTGGAACCGTCACAGCCACGACAGCTGTATCAAGTAAATGAGAGATTACAAGAGCTACCACTCCGTATATATAATGGTTGAAGAGGGGAAGGGTAATGGTTCATTCCGCCCCCTCCACCCCGCCATGGCCCAGAAATGAGACGAATTATAGCGATTCAATTCGAGCGTCAATGATTTTTCTACCTGTGGTGAATTTAGTGGCGGGCAGACTCAAGTGGCTGGATGGATCACATCGATGCATCATATGCAAAATATACACATTCAATATATTGCACGCTAACGTAATCAATATACATCATTCCAAAATAGATGTTTTTGGGTTAGATCGTGTAAATCTAAATGTGTCGTTAAACCCTTCGCCCACCCGGCACAGCCAATTAGTAAGGTTTGTCAGGTAAACAAAACGTGCCAATTCGTTTCTACTTCAGCCCACCGGTGTGTTGGAGAGTAAACTCACAACACAACATTTACAATTCGAGTACGACGTTTCGCCAGTAATTACAACTCACATTATCAGGCGACAGCCAGAGTTGTGGATACATCCTCCTGTTTCGGTCTTAGAGGGATAAATGTGATGTCATCACTTGTGAGCCAATCAGAAGCGAAGGCTGGGGGGGGGGGGTGGGTAATGTATGCATATAAATTACAATGAATATCCATTCCTATTCCATAAATCATTCCATCATTAGTCCTCCATCATCATTATCATCGCCATCGCCGCAATCATCTCCATTGTATTTAGAGAGCGAGTTCTGTCTGGTGAGTCCGTGGCCTCTTTGTGGGCAGTCTGGCCTTGGCCATAAGAATGTCGAATTTCCACCACTGACTTCGTGACCATGAACAAAAAAAACAGAGTCAACAACTATCATGTAAGAAGCTTATCATAAAGCTCCCGTTCCTCCCCTACCCTTTCGTGATCCCCAAGTAAACATCTTTCACTGTCGCTCATTCCTCAATCTTTGTACGGCCCCTCCGTCAACTACATCATTCCGTTCTGTGTCATCGTTTTCTGAGCTGTGTCAAGTGCCATCGTGTGAAGACACTCCGTAAATTGCAACAAGGTTTGGTGTATAATAAAGCGTCTCCCAAGTCTCGTCATGTTTTGTCCAATTTTGACCTCTACCGCGCGAGAGGAAATTTAAACGGCTGCAGAGAACGCACGAATACAAGGGGATAACAACTTAAACTTCACAGGGATGCATGCATACTCGAATTATGGTACTTGGTAATGAAAGAAAGGGTCAATCAAGCTAAGCCATATTTTACACTTATTTTATCATGTTATCCGGAAATAACATGAATACAATGAAACTGACTTGAGAAATTCCCCCTCATACACACAACTGTAAATATTAAGGTTTTTTTTGGTTTCTTTCTTTTAATGAGCCAAGTGCATATCTGTATGAGATGTTGGGATCGGTGGTCAGGCCCTAGCCAGGGTCCACAGTGATATAGGATACGACGGTGGCGAGATATTAACTACCTCGCCTGATATACAGGAGGTCGTGGGTTCGATCTCGACCGTCACGCCTGCTGTATATGTGGAGTTTGCGTGTCTCTCTCCCCGTGGTCGCGTGGATTTGTCTCCGGGTCCTCCGGTTTCCCCCCCTCCGCATTTAGAATCAACGTCTGAATTTCTACGTGATTAAGTCACTTTGTTGAGCTGTCGTTTGTGTCCGGGTTGCTTCTGAAAAGAAAGAGCTACATAGCTCGGCGTGCCTAACCTGGTAAAAAATTAACCCGTAAAAACAAAGTCTTTCACTATAAATCCTTTATATGCGTGGCGGCTAGAGTCATCTCGTCCTCTGGTTTGAGATGGCTACCACCTATGGGTCAGATGATTGCATTGCACCATTAAGCAATTGGTAATTAAATATAATATTTTTGTCCTAAAAAGTGTAACATTTGTGAAAACATTTTTCACGAACATTAATTGTCACGCACAACGAGTCTGTGTGGAAAATGTCAGCTCGATTGGATCACGGGAAGTGGGTTTTAAAAACGACCGAAAGATTTGCACGGTCCTAAGCAAGCAAGCAAGTGAACTTAATATAAAGGATTTATAAGTATAACCCGTAAAAACAAAGTTTTTCACTATAAATCCTTTATATGCGTGGCAGCGAACTTAATATAAAGGATTTAAAAATATATTCGCCTGTGGAGGACGCGGGGATCGATCCCGCGCCCTTTGGCATGGGAAGCGAGGGCGCTACCAACTGCGCTACTCCGCCACGGCCTGTGGAGGGGTTACGCTCTGGGCTCTTACACTCTGACGTTCAGCCAAAGCCGTGAATGCGTTCTATTTGAATATATGTAAAATAAAAAATTTTTTGCCTAAAAAGTGTAACATTTTGGGAATTTTTTTTCACGAACAATAATTGTCTGGCACAACGAGTCTGTGTGGAAAATGTCAGCTCGATTGGATCACGGGAAGTGGGTTAAAAAACGACCGAAAGATTTGCACGGTCCTAAGCAAGCAAGCAAGCACGCGAACTTAATATAAAGGATTTAAAAATGTAAATAGTTTCAGCTTAGATTGGTAGAACCACGTCGACGCGCAAACATGAGACTCACTCTAATGAGGCCTTGGTGACATCAGCGCGGGCACGTCACACAAGGACCACACAGTTCATTAAAATTCCGCCGCTCGTAAGCAACGGTGGATTTGTACACCGTGGGTGTGTGACTGCGTCTTGTACCTGCCACGTAGCCTCAAGCTAGGGCGACTAGAAGACACTTAACATAGATTGAGCGGTTAACAGACCAAATAGTCTCGGGTGTATGAATCTATATTGAAATTCTTTCGCAGCACACGTAGCCATCCGTGCTAATCGGTGGTGCGGATGGAAGCATCATAACCAGAAATTAATAACTGGAATTTATCCAGCAGTAGAGACGGGGAATGACTTCTGCGCACATAATATAAATGCAAACAAACACCACTTGCACATTGTGTTTACATTATGAAACCATATATGACACAATTTTCTTGCACCATCGTCATGTAAACGCTTAAACGTGCCGTGAAGCTACGGTGTTTAAAAAAAAAAGTATTACTTTACGTTTACGGTTTGCTGCGCGTGTGCTGAACACAAGGTCACAGTGTCAACCCCTTCAGCATTTAGCGCAGGCAACGAGGCAGCAACGCAGCGGTCACAGCTCTCGCGCACGCAGGAGGTGCAACTGCACCGTGGAGGGGTGGGAGATGTGGGGGGCAGGCGCCGGGCAACGAAGAGGGGGGGGCGGTGATTGGACAGGGGGCCCTAATCAAATTCCCGGCACCCAGTGCCGGATTAGGCTTGTGCGGGACCTGTAGCGTATGTTATAAAGGGGCCCTAAATAAAAATAAAACATCAATATAAAAAAACTTAATTTTTTACTTGCATAGTAAAGTAATTGTATTTTTTCATTTGCTATACAGCCAGATAATACGACAAATCGCTAACCTTAAACACCCAGTCGTTCATAAAAAAGTTGAAGGCAGTATAGTACTATAGTAATAGAGCAAGTGCATAATCACTGAACCGGAATTTATAGCTTGAAAGCAATTTAAAGCTTTCGTGACTGCAGGGATTCATCTTCTTGGTTCTTTCAGTAAAGTCACGTGATTTTACCGAAAGAACCAAGAAGCTTGAAAGCATTTGGCTCGGGACCCTTGAAAGTGCGGGGCCCGTAGCATACGTAGCTACTTTTGCTACTGGGTTAATCCGGCACTACCGGCACCAGAACCCACGCCAACCATGCTCCATCGCGGCACTCACGAGATACAAAGAAGGCTGCTGCAGCAGCAGGGTGTTTTCATCACGCGGGTCGAATATGACGCGACGAACGTATTAGGGAACGCGTTTTGCTTTTAATAACGTGGATGCGAATTGGATATAATGCGGTTGAGTGAACGTAACTATGTCACGCGACCAGGAACAAGCGGTTCTACGGCTGCCTCGGTGTAGCGTCACACAAGGCGGGATGCTGCTGGATGCTTCTATATGCTACCCACGCACCTCAGTCTTTGTTCAGCCTGCATAGGCATCTCGCGTGATATCGCGGACTAAACTTTACCCTATATTATATCTTATTGATTATAACGCAATGTTTCCATAACGCGGTGTTCTTCAGGAACGCAACTACCGCGTTGTAGGAGAAAAGACTGGATGTATGTCGAACTTCTTTTGCACTGTAACGTAGCCAACCCTGCTAATCGGAGGCGGGGAGTTGCACGCTGCTTGGGAACGCACTTCAAATGGCACACTACGAACGCTGTAGAAGTGACCTCTGTTGATAGGGAAGTGAAATCAGTCGGAATCCTTCTCGGAATCTTAACCGAGGGCTCGGACCTTGGGATTTGAGAGTTGGTAACAGGGTGCCAAATCTGGCCACACATCACGTGATGAATATCACGTAATGCCCGCTGTGGATACAGTTATACAACGAGTTATGCGTCGCCTTGTGCCTAAATCCCCATTAATCAACACCTGATAAATTCAATATTTAATCCACATCAGTCTGCCTGCTTAATTGTGCTGTTGCATAAAGGGGTGATGTTCATGTAATCGCGTTTGTTACATAAAATGCACCGTGTGCGTACAAGGGATGGATAAACACAATGTGTGCTCGGATCCACATTCAATTGATTTCCCATCGTGGCCATCCCTAGCTATCAATGCATTGTGCCATTTGAGCATTACATAAAATTACGGTTGCATAAATTATATTTCTAACTGACTTTGAATGGGAAGTATTTAAAACTGGTTAACGCACTGCACTACGAACCCGGAGACCTGAGTCCAATTCCCACTCGCGACCAATAATCTCGTGACAAATATCTGAACCGATAATGCGCCTCCCCTAGGTTGACTCGGCTGTAAATGAGTACCTGGAGTGATGTGTAAACATCAGCACTGGGGGAGACAAAGGTGGTCGGGTGTGCTGCTGATTCCGGCCATTAGGTTACGTTCATGACACAGAAGAAAAAGAAACCAATCATTTTAAATCGAACCGCGATCATGAATCGCGACAATTCATTGAATCACCGGGTAAGTTAATCATTATACCCCTAATAACAATAATATGAATAACGATAATATATTTGGGATTGAGTTAGCCGCATTCCCGAAGATTAACCCCCCAATCTGGTACCGTGTGAACGACCCGTCCAGACGTGCAGTGCAAGTCCATGCCCTCTCTATGCGATGTCGCCGTTCTGCGAGCACACTCGCACCGTCGGGTTTTTCGGCTTTTCGCGGCACGTGCGCAGGGCTCGCGCGAGCAAGCGCCCGTCTCTCCGCGTGTTTGTCTCTCCTAGCGTCAGTGATCCGCTTAAGTGAGGGGGGGGGGGGGCCAGGCCTGTCCCGGCTCCGTGTTTGCGCACCGTTTGAAGAATGGAGCCGGTGTTTGGCCACGGCCCGCCCGGCCCATGCTTGGCTCCCGCCGTCTTGGTCCCCTTGTCTGACGAAAGTTCGCGTGGGTGTGGGTGTGTGTGTGCGCGCACATTCTATATGTGTAATGGAAGTGGTTGACTTTTTCAATAAATATGTGCTTAACGACAGCAATTACCTCCACACCGCCCCCCCCACTTCCCCCCAGTATGGCAAAATGTCACACCGCATTGCATGTTTGTTGGGAGCGATCGGTGTGGTGGTTCCCGCATCGCGCTACGAACTCGGTCGCCCCGAGTTCAGATTTGCTTTGACTGCCAACGTCGTAGACTGCGGGGGAGGCAACAATGGCTAGTTGTGTATGGTCCTGGCCTCACCACGCCTTCGTGTACCGCCCATGCGCTCCGTGGCATCACTTGGTCCCCACGGCCCATGGGGCTTTAACGATCTCTGTGTTTGTACACGCCAGGGGTTGCAGAGGTTAGGGGGTTGCTGCTGCGCCCTCTCTCAACGCGCCTGACGGGAGAGCGACGGGCGGTGGAGGCAGCGATGGGGCTTGAGCGATGTCGGCAGGTTATCGGACTGCGCATCACGCGCTGCGTAAACAGACGCCTCGCATCAAGATAGACGGCAGCGAGGGCGAACAATGCGCCATTCAAAAAATCATCGCTATCGCCCGCGGCTATCGTCCACGGCTACCTTGCCAAGTAGTGTATTGACGGTACGGCGCTGAGGACAAAAAATCTCGGCGGAAAGAAAAGAACACAATGTATTGTTTTTATACAGCATAGGGTGGTTTTTTTGCTTCTCTTTTCTCCTTTGGGCAGCATTCCATATAGTGAGAGGATGGTTCAGTAGACACGCGCGCTGAAGAGGTAAAGGTACAGCGCCCGCAAATTGCGGGCTTACGCCACCGCTGGCGGGATGGCCTTCACTAGAACGAGCTCGAGAGAGGGTCTCTTGAACGCACGAGAGGGAGCTCTAAGAGGGTATTTGGCCAGACATCTTGGAAGAGGTGTGTGTGCGGGGAGTAGAGTGCAGGGAGTAGCCGCGCTTAACTGTCAGCGATGACATCAAGGGAATCAAGGAGCACACGTTAGATTATTGCAAATTCTAAAAATGTGTTTATTTGACTCTAGTCCCCATGTATCGGCTGCGATTTTTGCTCGTGGTAGATAAGTGGGCCAAGTACTACCGCCCCCCCCCCCGCCGCCCATGAACCAGTTTGCAGCAATACGAACAGTTCAATTTCTGCAAGTGTCCAGTGATCTGCTGTAAGCGCTACGTTACCAACGCGTGTCAACTCGCTTGGTGTGTGCTGAAGACCCCCCTCGGATTAATCTTCAAGAGGAATTCGTTGTGCTCTAAATGCCTGCATCACTTTTTTTATTGTGTAAAAATCACATTTTTCACCCTCCTCTTACTACTCTGTAATCAAATATGAACTCAGAGTTTCCCATCGTTTATTTTTATTTTATTTCCTCCCCAGATGAAAGAGACCAGGTTTCACGTGTTTTTGTTAATGGCGAAATGAATCGTGCTTTCCAAGTAGGTGTTTTTACAGGCCGTGTATAAGTTGAGAAGAGTCACTTTGCTTGCACGATATTATAATGTACTACCAGGTTGTTATATCTAGAGCCATGTGTGAATGCCGCATACATTTGTACGTGGCATTATGTGAGTGCCCCTATGTCTGTAAATTGTGTGCGGGTGCCATGGGTATTGTAAGTGTGTATACAGGATGTGCGTTTAAAAGATCACGTGAGATAGCATTATAGAAGTGAGGGTACGAACCAATATTATGTCCGTACGTAACATAAGTTTCAGACCTTTGTCTATCCACTGCTGGATGGAGGCCTCCACACATTTCGCTCGTGAGGACAAGGACCCATTTTGGATGTCACTCGCCGCTGACGTTAGTCGTGCACGGGAATCCGCTTCAGGTGGCCGGATCCAAAGCACATTGCGCTAACCTCTATTGCCGCTGCCTCGCTCTACACCCACCGCACGTTGCTGCGCATTTATACGTGCCGTTTGCAGGACACGAATGGTTGCCCGTTGACGCAAATCAAACGGCGAACGTTGCAAAAAACCGCCTGCGGTAATTGTGAACCCCACACTTCTCCCCTGTAACAAAAAACGCGTCGCGGCGGCAGAACGTGAGCGTGTGTTGGCGTCAACGCCGGCAATCGATGAGGGGTCGCCGTGGGCTAACTCCGTGACCGAAGCTGGGCAGCCAGGACATCTCGGATTGTAAAAACGAAGCCGCCCAAGAGAGTGCTGCGTATGCAGGAGGTCCTGGGTTCGATCCTGACTCTGACGCCTGCTGTATATTAACATCTTAACACCTGGTTTGTTGCCAGAAAAAAGGGGAAAACCTATTCCGTAACATGAAACAAGTTGAGTTTAGTCTTATTTAAAAAAAATCTATATCAAAGGTGAAATATCTAAAAGCAGCATGTGCCTGAAAATGAGTCTTGACACCAAGTGCAACATTTAAAGGGCCAGCAGATAGAGAGAGAGACAGAGAGAGAGAGAGACAGACAGAGACAGACAGAGAGAGAGACCGACAGAGAGACCGACAAACAGACAGAGAGACACAGAGAGACAGGCAGAGAGACAGAGAGACAGACAGAGAGAGAGAGAGACAGGCAGACAGAGACAGACAGGCAGAGACAGACAGGCAGAGACAGACAGGCAGAGACAGACAGGCAGAGACAGACAGACAGAGAGACAGACAGAGAGACAGACAGACAGAGAGACAGACAGAGAGACAGACAGAGACAGACAGACAGACAGAGAGACACACAGACAGAGAGACGTACGTCAGTACCGCGCGTGGTGGGTTGTGCCATCCCGGGCAGCACCTGCGGGCCGTGCCGAGCAGGCACCAACATCACAAACCACTCTCTCGGGGCTGCCCCCTTCCGCTGATGGACCTGGAGTACCCAGTGGACAAGCGGTGAATGAACTTAATGTCGCATTCCCGTCATCTCGAACGCATTTGACGGCGAGTGGAGGTGACATGAAAAGCACTCTAATGGGCAGGAGGTCGCTTTACAGGTCTGCTTCTGTCACGGGGTTTCTGTGACGGTAAGCTAATGTAGATGAAAACCGCGGAGACGGGTTTTTTTTTAAACAAGAGAGAATGTGGAAGGGGGGGGGAAACGGTACCTCTAAAAAGCCACGAAAACGAGCATCTGCCTTTATTTGAAATCGATTAACTTGCGGATTTCTACATTACTGTCATTCGAAGTGCGTAGCAATGCAATAATGCTAGCCATCTATATGATACTTGGAGTGTTTTTAAGGAAATTACGTCTAAATTTGATAACCGTGTAACTGTTGAACGTTACTATACATTATGTAATTATCACATTTTTCTGGAAAATACTGTGCACGCTTATATTTTATCTTCTGTACACATTGTATGTGTGTGCAAGACGGTGTGTTTGTATCATGCGTTAGTGTGCAAAGACTCATTTCAATGAGAACAAAAAACAAATGTAACCCTATTAGTAGAGTTTCATCAAAGTTACTGTTCAACAGTTTCAGTGTAGCATCTCACGGTGAAATGCTACACAGGCGGAAAATATTTTACGAAACTAAATACAGCGTAGAGAAGATGCTACTCGCCGCTAATTGCAGATGTACGAGAGCCGACCTGGAGCTGTTTAAGTGGCTGAATGATTCAAGCCATAGCCATTTACAAAAAACTAATAATAAGAATAGTTAAGAATAAGCAGGTGATGGGAGCTTTTGCGCTGAGCCCATCTCGCTTGGACGGCCGTGGAAGAGGGGGGGGGGGTGCGGTGAATTTTCAGCCCACTTTCCCGGACTTGGCGTAGGTCAGAATGTGCAATAAAAATTACATAAAAAAAATAACAGAGAACATATTTTTTCTTCTTGGTTCTTTCGGTAAGGTCACGTGACTTTACCGCAAAAAAGCTTTAAATCGAAAAGAGAACATATTCCTTGTTTCACATTATCGGTTGGTATGTTCGAGCAACAAAAAGTGTAGGGTGTCATTTTTTTCGCTCAATGTTCTTGGAACTTCTTGTCGGCCTTTGTCGCCGATGACCGGCGGCTCGCTCACTTGGCAAATCTCGCGGTTTTTGGGAAAACGCGCGCCTGTGTGGGTTGAGGATTCGCACCTGAGACCAACCGGGAGTGCTGCTGCGGCAAACTCCTCCAAAACGCCGTGGCCTCTGGGGAGATGTGTGGGCAAGAACAGTCGTTGTTGGGGGGCGGGGGGGGGGTGGTTTAACCATAGCCCAAACAGTTGCTTATACTCGTGCTGTTATCGTTTATTTTGTAATTGTGCATGGCAATCTTTACGTGAAAACACACCCACTCAAGAGATATGCGCGGAATGTGGAAAAAAAACGTGTGAACCTTGAGTTGCACTCGGATTCCATCATATTTTGTTTGGATGCGAAAGGTAAAACATAAACATCATTGCGAAACTGCATTTGTAACAACCTCTGATAAATAACCAGGTATCTGTGTTAGAATAACAGGTTAAATAAAAAACAACAACAGCAGCAGTGCCTTTTACTGTCGCTGATAAGAAGGGAAGATCCTGATGTTATGCGCGCAGTATTTTGGCTAGCTAGCCTTCAGGGGCATTTGCTAAGAAGGCAAATCTGCCCGAAACGTTGAGTTATTTAACGTGTAAGTTCACTCGTGCAACAATAACTGTGTATCTGTGCTCCCTTTGAAGATGGCAGATTATGTGTTCACCCGTTGTGTGTCTATGTACGGCCCATTTGTCAATGCAATGTTGGATGAGGGGCCCTCCCCCCGTGTCGTGCGAGTGATCGGGGTTATTTGACTGCACTTCACGGGGGTCAGCGCAGGTTGGTGAAAGACCGGGAGCATAGGTGTTCGAGCGTAGTGTAGTACAACGATGAATTGTGCTGAACTGGTGGTGGTGGTGGTTGCCCATACAAAGTCTATCCAGGCCAAAAACCTGCTTAGCTTTGGAGATCTGAGATCCTTTGCCGAATGACTCTTTACAGATACCGTATCAAAAAATATAATAATTAAGAAAATAAACAACTTTATGTTTTGTAGCAACTGCCTCCTATGTTTTTGCCTGAAGCTGTAACCTGCGTTATATGTGTACATAAACGTACATTTACTTTAGCACAGAGGTGACGTGGACACGCAGCAAGCGCATTCGCTGCTTGTTGCACAGGGTTCACGGTTTGAATCCAACGTCCGCCCTGGTTAATGCTGTGGTTGCAGTAACCATGACAATATATATTATGCACCGTTTGCTTCACAGTGGACATTAAAGATCCCCCGAGCATCATTCGTAAGAGTAGTACATTGTGTACCGGCGTCAGGGTCCAAATACGTTAAAATAAAAAAAATGTCCTACAATATCGTCATCGTCATGATCCATGGGCAATATCGGCTGTAGGTGTCCACTGCACATTTCGTCATTTGGTTTCCACTTTCCTCTCTGTCTTGTGCCGAAATGCTCAAGTAGTGCCACGTCTTTCTGGCACCAATCTCTTGTGATGTCGTCATCAAGCCGTTCTCTCTCTGAGGTCTTCCTCTCTTTAAGGTTCCTTCCTGCAATGTACTCGATTGCAATTCTACCTCGCAGTCATCGCCTGCTACTGGCAGACTGATGCCGCAGGTCACCCTTGAAAATGAGACCGTATCCCTGGCCTCGTGAGTTTTCACCTGGTCGAACAAAATAAACCTCACAGAGTTTTAAATACCAAAACGTGAAGGTATGCACTTTTTTGCTCGTGTCTCTTCAATGGGAGGATTGGGGTGTCGTGAAAGGCGAGTGGGAGGGACGTTCCAACCCATGCTGCCTGGCTGCCTTGTTTAATATTATCAGTCGGTATGTTTGACTGCAATTGGCATCGATGTGGATGCAGTGGATGAAAGTGTGCTCCCGCCGATTTAATAAAAAAACAAACACTGCCTCGTTACGGAAACACGATAAGCTGAAGTTTCAGGAAGTGACTTCTTGCAATCGTGGAAAAATGTGATCGCAAATTCAAAGGGGATTCAGAATGTTAAATGGCATTATGGGTATTTGGTCTTGCCTTTATATATAAAAAAAAAAGTTTAATTCGAGACAACAAAGGCTCTCGTGCGGATTCACATTTCATTATCAACAGAAAGAACATTACATTCGAGTGAGTCATACTCTGTTATTAACCCTTAGTCTTGGACTAAGCACAATGAATGTGCATTGCATTCTAGTGTGCGTGCGTGCGTGCGTGAGTGTTCATGCGCAAAATGTATTATCAAAGAAAGTCCCATGCCTGCCGAATGGTTGCACAATTCAAGGGTAACACTTTGTGTGTTTCTCTCTCTCTCTCTGTGTCTTCACAGTGCTGCCAGCGTATCTCTCCTGCCGGACTTGAATTCCACACCCACGCACACTCGCAGGTACCGAGACGCCTTTTAAGCTGTTCACAAAACCCACAAAGACAACGGTCGCCCATATAGCCCCGAACAGGCTGTTGGGGAAAGTGCTTTTCGCGGGTACCTATGTAGGCCGGCACGGCACGCGAGGCGGCGGGTCGGTGGCCAGCGTCATGCCCGGCCACTTTTGCCTCGCCAGTGCCAATGTTTACACACCGCACCAGGCACTGTACTCATTTAAGGCCGAGTAAACCAAGGAGAGGCCCAGGACCGGTCACATTCGCCACTGTGATTGAACGTGAGTGGGAACGGATTGAACTTGGGTAGCTGTGTTTATAGCGCAGTGCTCTAACCACTACACTACTGCTCCCTACAATACTTACACATGTGCCGACACACATTTACACACACATTTACAAAGAAAAAGACCTCCCTTATAGATACATAGGCTGTCGGGAAAAGTGCTTTTTTGTAAGCACCTATGTGCATAGACAAAGATAAAGATCCCCTGTATAGCCTTAACAGACTGTAGGAGCAAGTGCTTTTTAGCGAGCACAGATGAAGGCCGGCACGGCACACGATGGGATGGGTGGCCAAAACCACGCCTGGCCGCACCAGCTACGCATTTGAGGCTGAGTCGACCTAGGGAAGGCCCAGGACCGGTTCAAATAATCGTCATTGGTGCTTGCCGTGAAGGAATCGAACCTGGGCTGCTGGGTTTGTAGCACAGCGTGCTAACCGCTATACGTAGACACGCACACACTCAAATACACACGTGCACACGCACAAAATGAACACAGACAATTTCATGCACACATCCATGTATGTACACACTACCACACACGCACATGAATGCACACACACAATCGCGCATGCACACACACAATCGTGCATGCACGTGTTTGTTTTTTTCGGTAAAGTCACGTAGGTAAAAAAATTAAATAAATTAAATCACGACGTTTCGGGCGCAACACACGCTCGTGTGTGCACATGCATGTGCGTTCATGCCAAGGTACACGACACACATGCGTGAGCACGCGCACACAGACACAAGAGCAGCCACGTGCAAGCCAATGTCACCTTGGGACAATGCACTCTACTCTCTGCCCACTCGTGCACAAAAAAATACAAAGATTCCCTAATGTAGACGATGCAGTGGAGTTGGTGGGGGCAGGTGCTGTTGGCAGGCACCTATAAAGGCTGGTAATCCGTACAAGGTGCACAGCACCTATTATGCCTGCCCACTTTCATCTCACCATTGCAGGCACTAAATGTATTGCCAGGTGCTTATTTTGCAAGCAATGTGACACAATAAATTGTGGTGAAATACACCATGTAACCACGGTATGATTGTGTCATGGACATTAACACACACACAAACTGAGACATGCACAGACGCCATTGACTAAGTGGCTGCCTGTACCAGGCTAGGTGCACTCGTAGGCCACGTGAAGTGTGGAAGGCTCGCTGCCAGGAGGTCACAGGACAGACCCAGGTGTTATGGGTTTACTGATTGAGACGGCTGGAAGCTTGCACTCGCTGTGCTCCCAGCTATGCCAGTTGGGGCAGTGGGTTGACACGCACACTCGCATGTACACACATGCCCGTATGGATAGACGTGCATGTGCTACAAACATATATTGAAACTGTGAATGCATATACACAGAGCAGAAACCATTGCAGCAGTAGTAATGCTCACATTAGGAATGAGTGTTAGATGTATTGCCAGCCGTGCAGCTCGTGTGTGTGTGTACGTGTTAAACCGACACGAGTTATTCTGACCTGATATAACTGGCAGGGATAAATCTCAGGTATGTGCACACAAACACAAAGATCCTCTGTATAGCCGCAACAGACTGTTTGGGCAAGTGCTGTTAGCGAGCACTTATTAAGGCCGACACGGTTCACAAGGGGGTGGGTGGCCAGCACCACACCCGGCCGCCTTTGTCTCCTCGGTGGCGATATTTACACACTCCACCAATTAATAATTTGAGGCTGAGTCGACCTAGGGGAGGCCGATTCAGATAATCGTCACTGATATATTGGTAGTGAGCGGGAATCAAACTCTGGTCGCCGGGTTTGTAGCGCAGTGCGCTAACCACTGCGCCACCGCTCCCCACACAGACACACGCACATGCATACACACACCACACTGAAGCCATTCTTCTTATGGACTGAGTTGAGAGCGATGCACAGCATGAAGGCATGTCTTGTGTGCACACACCTTTCAATAAAGTGGCTGTGGTGCTGATAAAGGCTGACGGGTACAGCTATTGCCATCTCTACTGCTAAAAACTCATTAAAGTCCTCATGCCACAATGCGCCTTTTCACTAGGCCGGTGTCGGCACCCACGCTGGTCCCATCAACGTCTGCGAGCAAAGTCGAATAGCACCACTCTTCTGTAGAACAGACTCTACAAAAGGGTAGAATGTCTCAATAACAGGCAGCCCCTGGGTGTTGTGACGACCCAACATCCTGATTTTCTCTGCCAGAGCTGCATTACCAGTAGAAAAGCATTTACTTGGATTTTGTATAGTTTCTAAATATATTTACTACGATAATGAGCCAAGAATGTCTGTGTGTCCCGCGCGTGACGTCACTCCACGTCGGCCAGCCCCCCTCATTAATAATCATGAACAGGTGACTTCCTTTCCACATGGATCACCCCCCCCCCCTTTATTAATAATCATGAGCGGGTGATGTTTCTCCACATGTAGCAACCCACCCTCATTAATTATCATGAGCAGGTGACGTCACTCCACATCGAACAGCCCCCTTCATTAATATTCATGAAGAGGTGACGTCTTCCAAATGGACACCCCCCGCCATTAATAATAATTTGTGAGTGACGTCACTCCACATGGGGGGGGGTGAGGCGCCTCCTCCCCCCTCTTCAGCGTCAACTTACAACTCTCACTACAAAGGCAGAACCCTCACGTCACGTGATCTCCGTAACGCTATTGAGACATCAAAGTAAAAAGGACGTCATGATGAACAAGGGTTTATAACCTTTAAATGAAATAGGTCTGTGTCACCGCGGCCTTACAAATTGAACACGAATGGATGCAATGAATATGACGTAGCGGTCTGCCTTTCGCTTGCAAGTTTCAGATTTACTGAAATACACCCGTCGTCCTTGGACGGGCAAAAGGCTAATATTGTAATATTTTACCAGCGAAGGTGTCGTGTCACTCGGCCCGATGGTGTCTTTTACACATTTTTGCGCCCTCTTATTTCTACGCCAAAATCGTCGAACACAGCTCCGAGTTTCCACAGTGCAAAGCACGGTGCAGAATTTGAAGTCCTGACCTTGTGATCGTGACCCAGCACGCGCGAGAGCCATTGCCTCATCCACTCGGACTTAAATGACATAATAAGGACACCAAATCTTCATCCTAAATTAATCGCGTGTGCAGACGCATACTGGGGAGTTGAGAGTCCTGCTGGTGAGTGGGGCCTGTCGTCACGTTACGGTTGCCACCTCTGAGATGAAACAAACTGGGACATATCAATTGAATAAGACTATCTCACAATACCAGTCGAGGGGAGAACTATATTTCGATACATTGTCTTGAGTGGTGTATTAATGCCCAGCTGACAAAAATCCAGGACTTTTAATATCCCGGGAAGACCTACGTCATTTATAGGACAGATGACAACCCTCAGATGCTTTGAAGCGACTGCACCAGCTAGGGTTGCCACCTGTCCCGGTTTTCCCAGGATATCCTCTCGTGGAGGTAGCTGTCCTGGGAAGTGTGTAAGTCTTCCGGGACGTCAAAAGTCCCGGATTTTGTCAGTTGGATGTTAACGGAGCACATCATTTGGTGATCCTGCATTGGCACAAATAACAATAATAATAACTCAACACTTTTCTCAATTAACACTGCCTTAAAAGGAAACGTGTATAAAAGGTGACATTTCAGGCAATGGTTCTTCTTCCATCATAGTGAGATATTCTGCTACCTATGATTTTCCCTGAGGTGCTCGTTTTAGTTTTGTACCTCCTGGATGTGGCAAACCCGAGCACTGCCATTAAAAACTCGATCGCCAATAAAAAGTCTCAAAGTTGAATTATTGCTCTCAAATGAGCACTGGGAGCAGTGCTCATCTCGTTTCTGCAGCAGCCATTGAGACAGTGGTAGACATTCTACATTCCTATAAAAGAGGGGGGGGGGGGTGGAGTGGTGAATCTCACCATTGGACAACCTCTGTTTTATTTCGATTTAAAGCTTTCGTGACTGCAGGGATTCATCTTCTTGGTTCTTTCGGTAAAGTCACGTAGAAGGGAAATAATAAAATAATAAAAGTAAAACATAATAAAATAATATAATAATATAATATAATGTTATAATATAATAAAATAATAAAGTAATATTATTTATTATGTTTACTTTTTATTATTTTATTATTTCCCTTCTACGTGACTTTACCGAAAGAACCAAGAAGATGAACCTCTGTTTTGCTTTTTTTTATACTTCACCCCCCCTCCCCCCCCCCCTGAAGCGAGTTCTCAGAATCTGTAGTGGTAGTGGAGTTTCACCGTGCCTGTGACACGGGGAGTTCCGTGCAGCAGCAGCAGCAAAAAAAAAACAGCTGAGCGGCTGGCAGGGAACGTGGCCGGCGCTGGGGCCAGCTGGCATGCCTCCTCCACTCTTTAAGTGCTTGTGTAACTCCGTCCCCAATCGGAATTTACTTTTTCTCTTTGTGCCGTGAAATCAGCCGTGCTGGCAGCGTGCAAACGAGCAGCCACAACCACCTTACTCAGTCTTGGCAACAAGAAAAAAAAACATCTTGACAGAATGTAATGGAGGTAGGAATAATAAATACATTAAAAGCGTTGGATTATTGTTAGTTGATTTAGGATGTTTGGCACAGTTGTAGGATTCTCTCTCTCTCTGCATGTGTATGCTGCTAAGTGGACTCATGGCTCTCTTAGTCCCAGTCATTTGCACTCTATGAAAGCAGCTTGCAAAAGCAAGACTGGGTATGAGATTTTAATGAGAAACCTTCACGGAAGATCTTTAATTACGTATAAAAATGTCTTGCTTATGATACAGCCCCTGGCTAAAATCTTCATGACGTATTTTCTAAAAAAGAATGAACAATAATAGTAATAAAATAAAACATTACGTTTAAAAGAAACCTCAGACATTAACAGTTCCAGCAATGTTTCAATGATATGTGCGGTAATTAGCGATCACACACTGACACCTTGATTTTTCCTTCACAAGAAAAACTATTTTAATCTCGGTCTGGGTTTAGGGATTTGAAGCCGTGATATCGGCCACGTCAATGGGGAATACTTTGAAGACTCAATTCACATCGTGACAAAGTGGCCACAACACGTGTACTGTACTGCCTTGCCAATTTTTTCCCCCATTGTTGGTGATGAAGACAAAGAAGGAGCAGTCACGAGCGTGTGAATTCAGTCGAATGCGTGCGTGTAAAACATCTAGCATTCGGTTCTATATTGCCGCTATTAAAGCAGCGTGTGAAATGCTTAGCCGAGGAACCATTTGTCGGGGAAAAAAAACTACATCGCTCCCCTAAGAAAATTCACTCCCACTCTGCCCATCGCAGCAGGAATTTGTACAGTGCTGCCGAGTGCCGTTTTCTAAAGCTGAGTGGTTATAAATACAACTCGTCGAAATTGCCTGCCATTCCCCGTTCATCTCCTTGGTGTGTAACCAGAATCCTCGATTGCCTTGAGCTTTCAGCCAAGGGTCAGTGGCGTTTTCTCCGGGGAAACGGAGCTGCTGTGAGTGCTCGCGAACCATTTGCGGCCGTGTTGTTTGTGTTGTCTGCCCTGCAAACAGCAATATCTCACAAAGAACATAAACACACCCCGCCTGTGCGACCCATTAACTTATTTTCCTCTTCCGTCATATTTAGTATTGTGTATAGGAGAAGGCCAAACTATGCAGTATATGGATGTTACGTATTAGTAATATAATAAGCCAAGAATGTATGTGTCCCGCGCGTGACGTCACTCCACATGAGCGCCCCCCCCCGTCAATAATCATGAGCGGGTGACATAACTGCACATGGAGCACCCCCCTCATTAATAATCATGAGCGGATGACGTGAGGCACCCCCCCCCCTCATTAATAATTCTCATTAGCGGGTGACGTCACTCCACATGCCGCACCCCTCCCCAATAACCATGAGGGGTTTACGTCACTCCACATGGGGCAACCCCTCCCTCGTTAATAATCATGAGCTGAACAATTTTTCTATTTCACATTTCAGATTTACTGCAATATATACCCGTCCTTGGACTGGCAAAAGGCGAGTTCAATAATAATAATAATCGCATAGGGAGCCTGGTCTCCCGATATTGGAATGTGGAACCTCACCAGCAGAGTTGCGCGTCGCTCCATTGCTCAGTTTTTAGCAGGGAGGCACTTTGCATAACAAGGAGGGAATCCCATCCACTCTGCAACGGGAGAAAAAATCGGCTTGTCGTTGTCATACTCATCTTACAATCGTCTACGAGTAATGTTTTCATGAGCAATGAAGTGCCAGATTTTTTTCATATCTATTTTACATTTGATAGAATATTCTGATGAAATAATTACATTAATGGGCACGCATTGAAAAGTTGGAGTAATCTGAAGTGAACACGGTTCAGTCTCCTGCCTTTCGTTATCCCATCTATGCTATGGCATGACGTGTGCTGCTATGTTAAATTACTTGATTGACTTACGACATATTTCAACTTGTTTAATATTTCCTAAAATATCGATAACACATTCCATAATTTTCTAGAGTTACAATTATGCCTCGTTATGCAAATTACAAGAAATTATAAGTTTGATTGTTGGCAATATAAAATAATTGGTATGTTTGGTCATTGGCAATATAAAATAAGTTATTTGTTTTATAATCGAGGGCACGTCAAATTACGAGATATTAAACGTGTAGAAAGATCAAACGTATAATTATGCTGCGTTGAAATGTCGTGGATTTTCCACTGCGTGCGCCTGCTAAATGGACAACATATAAAAGTTAAAATACACAGCTATTATTTGTTACATTTTCTCGTTGGATCGTGTGTGGGGGGGTGCATTTTCCTGGTCTGGCGGAGACACAGGCCATATGCCAGTGAGCCACGCCCAGTCAGAGGGGGAGGCAGGAGGCTTCAGTCAGCCGAGCAGGCTACTCCAAAACCGGGGTAAAATTTCAGGTAAGCCAGACTGCAGAGGTGGGCCCAAATTACTACCACAAGCATTAAATAATGAATCAATCGAAAGCAAACAACTCCAATCCTTTTTTGTTGCACAAAATTTGCATAAATGGGCCATTAACAGGGCTGAATGCGTGTCCTTTTAAGGATTTTATTTCCCATACCCACACACACACACTGCCTCTACCGTGATGACGTCCTGATTTGTGGAGGGGAGGTTGGTTTGAGTTATTGTTGGGGTGGAGAGGAGCCCAGCACAGCAGGCAGCTTGCAAACTCCGAGAAAGAGATACACGAACCAATGCGGAGTTGGTGTCAGATTTAATGAATTGACATCAGTTGTTTAAATCTGAGTACATCCCAAAGTGTGCCACCTGACGCTTGTTTGATATGGGGACAAAGATCACCCGTATAGCCTTTAACAGACTGTTGGGGGAAGTGCTGTTTGTGAGTAGCACCTATCCACCATGCCTGACCGCCTTTGTCTCCGCAGTGGCGATATTTACACACCGCACCAGGTACTCATTTGAGGCCCAGTCGACCTAAGGGAGGCCCAGGACCGGTTCAGGTAATCGTCACTGGTGTTGGCATTTGGCGGGGATCAAGTTTGGATGGCCGGGTTCGCAGCACTGCGCGCTAACCGCTACACTACCGCTTCCCAGTACCAATACCCGCCATTCGCCAGGTCACCAAGGCGCCTGTGCCAGGCTAGGTGCACTTTGAGGCCACGTGAAGTGTCGAAGGCTCGCTGTCAGGAGGTCACGGGACAGACCCAGGTGCCATGGGTTGACTGAGATGACTGGCAGATGCACCAGCTGTGCCCCCCTACCATGCCAAATTTGCTGTGTTTTATCCATCTGGCAACTCCGCTCATTGTTGTGAGCATTGCTCCGCTGCCCTCCATTGTTGCTGGAGGGCGACTGCCTCCAACTGCCCAGTTAGCAGCGTCCTTCACGAGCCTCCTCCACAATGGCCAATCTTTGACACCGCCGGTACTAGTCTTCGGCACTAGTCCATAATCTCTTCTCCACACATACACACACACACAAAACGTGCGCGCACTTTGACACTGCGCACGGCTGACGCAGAGCGTGACCACCCCCGGGGGCCTGTTGCTACTTCTGTGGCTGTTGCCTTTGGCTGCTAAGTGCTCTGCTCACGGTGACGTTAGGAGCCCGAGGGGGGTGGTGGTGGTTGGGGTTTTCTTGTCCTCGCGAACCGCCCGTTATGCAAACGGTGAAAATAAGTTTTGGTGGGTTTCCATGGCGCTCGACCTTAAATAAGTGGCAGCCGCTCTCAATGTGCCGCGCTGTCGCCCGAGTGTTTACTCCCCGGCGTGGCGTCTCAACGTGAAGTTTAAAGTTTCAAGTTTGGGGGGGGGGCGGGAGTCGGGACTGGGTGAGGAGTACACGGACTCGGACTGTCTGACGCCACGTCAAAATGCTTGCTTAGGGCAGCGTATGAATGGTTTTGTGGGGAAAAAAAAGCCCAACACTAAAATAGAAGCCATGATCAAACCGTAAACATTGATTCAAGCGGTCTAAAAAAAAAACCTCGGCTTGTGAAACGCGGTTGTGTGTCGTAATGCGTGGGCTGGCCAGGAAGACTCGCTTGAGCTGCTTGTGTGTCACTGAAAAGGGAGGGCAATGTTGGAGCTTTTGTGGTTTTTCGGGAAAAGTCACGAAAGATGGCACACCAACCACATGTTTGCGTGGTTCGGTGTTTTTCTGAATTAAAAGTGTGAACGTTTTGAAATGTCCGGCAAGGAGACCTGTAAATTTAGATTCTTGCAACATTATCAAAGACCGTGTTCTCAAACGAGCCTCTGTCCCTGCAAATAATTTGTCTTCGTCAACAGCCATGATCAATCCCCCCCACTGCAAGTCGGTGCCATCTCTGACAGTTTTGCCGATGCAACAAGCCACATGGCACCTGCACACATTTCAGTGCGCCATCTCAGTGGTGGACGTGCATGAAGATGTATTCCCTTCTTCGACTGCCACTCCGTACAAACAACTAATGGGTTGAAAAAAGTCAGAGTTTCACATTGCATACTGTTAACATTTGAACGTATTGTCTGCCTCCTTAGCGCAAGAGAAAACTAAGAACAGTTATTTAAATAACGCCTTGTCAGATAATTGATAAGGACACTACTGATGATAGGGAGTGGGTGGAGTGTGGTTGGGATGGGTGCATTCCACTTGCCTCCATCACTACCCCCTGTCTCTTGTGTTCCTCTGCCCCATCTTTCCTTCTCATTTTACAAATTAGCTCGACCATTCCTGCTATTGATGCTAATTCTGGCTGTGGTCAACTGAACGTGACACCTTGTTAGTGTATTCGCACAGTGCAGATATTTTTAGTGTACACAAGTGAACAGTTAAGCTCACACATGCATACACATACACGTATTATCATGTTTTTATATGGTAATGTTATATGTTATATGTATTTTGTGATACATATGTTTACAGAGATTACAAAGGGCATTTGCGAAAAAAATCCTCATATCAATGACGTATGTATCAGATTAAAGCAGGGTCACATTTTTTTCCAACAAACAAATCTTACAATATTCTTCCAAAAATACTGATACCGTACAACCACGGCAGTCTATTCGAGTTTTTGTTTATGCTATACAATTTGAGTTAAGCAATATTTGTGAATCCCAACATTTTCCAGTAAAACTAAAAATGTCAGTTACGCTGCAATTTACACTGTCGACATTGTATCCCGAGATTGAATAAACTTATCTCTGCATCGCCCTGTGTCAGAAAATGATCCTGGAAGATGATGTCACGGAACGACTTCTGATGTTATTTCAATATGCCTCCTTTATCCACAACTAGGGATTGTTTTTATTCCAGCCAAATATATATTTCGCGAATCAAATTGCAATATTAATATTATTGTTTAACACGTCGGCTTTCACGACCAATATTATCCATAATACAGGTTCCTGTGGGTTAGACCACACAAATAAAAATGTGCCGTTAAACCCGCCACCACCCGAAACATATTGTAAATGTTGTGGATTTGCTCTCCAACACACCGGTGTGCTGTAGTAGTAACGAATTGGCATGTTCTGTTTACGTGACAAACCTTACTAATTGGCTGTGTTGGGGGTTGGCGAGTTTAACGACACATTTATATTGACGCAATCTAACCCCTCAAAAAACCTGTATTATTCATAGTGTAACGATTTATATAATTTAGTGCTGGTTAAAGTCTATTGAGACTATACGTTTATCCAAAAAGGTGGTATGAACAATTTTATCTAGAATTTAAACCATTTATTTTTGCACTGCAGAATATATGGTTATATGTAGAGCACACTATTCATATTCCCCAGGTCACCCTTGCAAATGAGACTCCTCCTGGTGTCGTGTGAATTCTCTTACCTGATTAAATAAAATCAACTCAATTTGTTTTTCACTCGCCTGATCAACTTTGTTCAACGTATCCGGTGCGATTTGCTTAAAATATTGAGCGGGTGGCATGAGTGGAAATCGTTAGTAATCGGTGGGAACATATATTCGTGGAGCACCCCGCATGTACTGTACACATTTCAATTCACTTGCTGACATTTTTGTGTGGCGAGTATCTGCGCTGTAACCTGGGAAGATCGGGAGTCTTGGCATGAATACACCCGTTGCAGCTCGTAAAATGCCACTGTGTTTATCCATGGATTTAACCTCTGTTTCAATCGTAAATGTTCCTGCGTGAACTATTTGGATAAACTAGGCCTACAGGCAACAGAGGCATGGACCCCTCTGAGCACCATTTTAACACGCGGCTCTGAATAAACGGGTTATTTGACTTGGTAGCGTGCGCCAGTTACTCCGAATAGAAGAGCGTTGAGGTGTAATGTGTGCTTGCTTACCAAGTGGCTTTTCAGACGCCCAATCATAGAAAACGTCTTCTATAAGCGTGGCCAGCCGTACGTGTGCTCCCTTGAATAACATCGGCCCCTCGCTGCGCGGCAGTTTAATACAAATTTCTCGTAACTGTGCGCTCGATGCAGGCACCAGTGATCCCGCCAGATGCCCGGCCATCTGCTTCATTAGCCCAAGCTCCTTTAGTGTAATTCTGATTGCCGCGATGGCTATAGAACATTGCTTTCGACGCTGTGGACGTTGACACACCAGAGGCTATATTGCCTGGTAATTCCTCCCGCATGTTGATCTAATTACCGTGAGCTTTACCATTCTCCAGCTATTCGTGCACACGCTGTGCTTTATCAGAACCTGTGCGTGGTGGGTTGTTGAGGAGCTTAATGATTTTTCGGCTACGGGGCTGCAACAGTGGCTGTTTTGCATCATCATGAAGGTAAAGGTGCAGCCCTGCAATTGCTTGCTCACACCACTACTGGCGCAAGGACCTCCACTAGAGGGAGTTGTGGAGAGCCCCTCTGGAGGGTATGTTGGCCTACTCTTCCACACTGGCCAAACGTAAACTAAACTATAAAAAAAACTTAATTTTACCAGGTTAGGCCGACTGAGCTACGTATCTCTTTTTCAGAAGCGACCTGGCCACAAATGATAGCTCAACGAAGTGGCTTATCACGTGGAAATATAGCAGCCAAATACTCTGAGTGTGCGTTGATTCGAAATGTGGAGGGAAAAACCGGAGGACCCAGAAAAAAAATTCTCACGACCACGGGGAGAACATGCAAACTTCAAAATACAGGCACAATCGGATCAGGATCGAACCCATGACCTCCTGCATACAAGGCAAGGTAGTTAACATCTAAACACCATCTTCGAAAAGGTGGGAGTATCTACAATTTACTGCACCACACACGACCTGCTGATGTGCTAAGTGTGCTGTTCCCACGTGTTTTGCTGGGTGGACAGATGAGTGGGGCGAATTCAGCAACTTGCCCATTGTTACAACTTCCACGCTGGGAAATCAAAATCGACAACCTCTGGATTTCGTAGCCCGGTGTGCTAACCATCGCACCACGGCAGCATCCCTTGCAGGAAGACCAGTGTGACTGTAAAATATTATCGTTTATGATGATAACAAATATATAGCAGCAGGCTGCTCACTCATTCTGCAGCACCGCTCGCTGGCAGGAAGACCAATAGGCCGCAAATGCAATTTACACATTAAGTCAATAAATGTGCAACCATACCAACCCTCGATACATTAATCTTTATTAATGTGTATTTTTCAAAATACCATTAATCACTGCCCGGCATGGGCAGTGGCTGGTTACCCACATTTTAAATTGGTACCGACAACTTTCACAAAGCATCGGCACGCATTCTTCATCGGCTGGGAGCACGCCACGTGGCGTCCCACCTTATGCATGCTGCATGCTTTCCCTTATATCAGCATGTGAGTAAGCAGCAAGAGTGCAGCTCGGAATGTGTTGAGTCAGGCTTTGGTGCTGCTCATATCGTCAACGCTGCAGCGAATACAACTCGGCGTCGTCTGGTGTAACAATGCCTGCATTGTTTAAACGTGTACGCATCTTTACACGAATCTCGGAGGGGGCCCGATCCGCAGAATGGAACGAGCGAATGCCCCTGCGACGACCAGAAGCGCCGCACGTCAATTCTGGAACCAATCGAAGAGTTTAAAACGTCCATGTCAAGCTGCGCCTTGCACTCAGTGGCAGTAAAAGAAGTTTACAATGAAAGTGGGAGTACTTTTGGTCCCTGTACGTAGACACAAACCAGATGCGGCGTTTAGAAAAAATAATAGCTAATAGCTTGTTTAGACTCGGAAGAACGCCGCGCTCTCCTCTGGCTCCTTTCAGCCGCAATGTCTCGCAACGTAATTCCTTTGCTGTCGCTTATACTCCGGTCCCATGTGTGACCAAACTGTAGCGAGAGTTGCTTTCTTTTTGCGTGCCGTTTCATGAGCTGTAACATTACTTGCGCGTGAATGTTATTCGGAAGTGCCATCTTTTACAATTTATTCCAAATAGCGCCTTTGCATGGACCACGGAACTCGAGTTGACCCCCCCCCCACACACCACACCACGTGCGCAATGATTTCGGGCAACTTGGGTCGCCTGCCAGATTTGGCTAGAAGTCTGAGTTATGCCCGAGCAAATTTTGCTTTTTCTGGCTGTGGTCCGGATTTCGATGTCACAATCCGAGTAAGCAGACGCGTCGTCGCCAAACACGGATGTTGTAGGCGACGGGATCGTTCAACTTCACACGTAGGTTATTGACTTTCCCAGCTCACTTGTTAATGCGAGCAACTGGGAATTTCATGGAATTGCCATTGCAAATCGAGTTGTCAGTTGATTTGAGTTTCTGGAAACGTTGGACAAACCCAAGTGAACTCGAGTTGAATTGATTTGGCTATCCATGCACACAAGGCACTACACAGATTGCCGTTTGTCTATTTTGCAATACAACATATGCATATTGTTGATTGCTATTCTCAAATGTGCATCATGCCCTCTGTTATATAGTAAGTGTTCTGTATTCTGTAATGGTTCACACCCCTGAACATTTGATGAAATTACTTGATTCAGGGTTGGCATTGTTGGCAGAAATCGATTATTTCTTGAACATTGTGGTGCATTTCTCAGCCTCTAGTGGCTGCAGACGTCACACAACCCCATTACATACAATGCATAAATATCTAAAACGTCGATACGTGCGCGCACATTTTGACACTCATCGCGACCTTCGTAATTTATACATAGAAAATTAATCGCATCGTCGCAACCTGAATTTTAATGCTCGAATGCAAAACGACCCTGGAAAGGAAGTTCAGCAGTTGGCCGTTACTGTGACCGATTCCCTTCTGCCGGTGTCTTGCGGTTTCTGCTCGCGTTTCCGATTTACGTGGCCGTGAAATGATGGCGTGTCTGATGCCTTCCATTGTCTCCGCATTTACGGCTGCCCGGCGCTGCCGCCGCCGTTTTAGAGCGGTCATCACAGCCACGGGTTACAGCGCGCCCCTTCACTGCGACACGCAGCGCCCGTCGGAGTGCGGCGTGCACAATACACGTTGGGCTCTCTCGCTGAATGGGGGAGCTTCGCCCCGCTGTGGTAATCCCATTGGCACAATAGCTGGCGTGGCTAAACAACAAACCCTTAGCCTCGCAGAAAGCAACCCGCCGCTTTAACCCATCCGCGCCAGTAAACCTCTAACAAACTCCATTCACTCGGGGCCCAGACTTTTCTCGGAAGCCGCAGCTGTGGCCGCGTTTGTCTTTTGTTTTACGCTCCGAGCTGCTGTAATTGCCTTCCTTCTTTAACTCCTTCAGGGGTATTCCTATGCGCCGGGCCATGCATGTGTCAGTGATCAAGCACACTGCCACTATTAACTTAGCGTCGGCCCAAAAAAACAGCCAGCCTGTTTGTTCAGTTGTCCAGGTCATTAGCCGCCTCTTGCTGTGCTGCCCCTGCACTTAGCGTAATGTCGTCCTTGTGTTTCTTATTAACCGCTGCCGCTGCTGTGCTTTGTAGAGTGAGGCCGTGGTGGGGTGTCGGTGGGGTGTAGGCTGGCCGGGCGGGTGGGTCTCATCTCTGCCCGGCTTTAAAATGCACCAATTATGTGCGGTGCTCACCACAAAGTGTCACAGCGGTGAGCACTTCCCGTATGGAGCTTTTTTTTTGGGGGATGTGAATCATGGGATATTTTATCTTTCCATTATAATCATTTGAACAGTGAAACGCCCAATAATCCAGGAAGATGGTTCTCAGTAATGAGCCGTTGTTTGAATGTGACTTGTACAAATACACCACGAGTACATTCGCCTTGATTGGCAAAGTTGATGATGAATCCTTCGTTCGCAAGCTTGACTATCCAGACTTTTGGAAGTGCGCACAAATTAAATGTTAACAATACGTTTGTGTGTACTTATATTCTCTCGGTAAAGCTTCGCTTGATTACAACGCTTTCTTTCAAGGCCTGTCCCGATCGCTCCTTGGTGAGCGTTTTTTTGCCGATGTAAATATTTAATCTGTCGATATAAATATCCAGGGGAAGGGCGGTTGTTTGTGTGTGGGTCTTTGTACGTATGAGGGTGTGTGTGTCTGGACTGTGAAAAGGGCGCCTTCTACTCTAATACAAGTGTCTATGCCGCTGGAACTCATCTGGATGCCCAGCGCACGTCGCTGCAGACACGAGCTGTTACTGTAGGGGCTTTCATTAAAATATAGCGTGTCTCTGTACTTTAATAGGTCCTCCCGCTGCTATTTTAACATCCTGTAACTCTAATACTGCCGTGTCGCTTGCTCGACTGCAGCCTTTGCTAATCACGCCGTCTGCAAAACAAAGCACGTTCTTGTGTCAGCGCGGAGTAAAAAAAAAACGCGTCCAAAATAAAACGTGAAATCGTTGATATTTAAGTGCGTGAAAATGCATTTATTAATTGATGTTGCGTATTTATTTTTCGGACAAAGTTGAACAACGTCGAGCGAATTTACTCCTGGCGCGGTGGGGCGGGCGCGTGTAATGAATACGTCGCGTTGATCGACGGGGCTCCAATGTTGCGAAATTTCTGAAAAAGCGTGCCAAGAAATATGCAAATAAGATCCAGAGTGATTATCGGCAAAAACACGTGGAAGGTTTAATAATACTGCCGGCAACCTCCAAACACGACCTTTGTTAAAACGAATTACCGAGGAGGTGCCCTTGAAACGTTTAATAACACAAGCGCCGCTAATTTTGCAAGGTTTGGTCGAACGTAACGCGATGCAGATGGCCGATTACTTAAATGTAGAGATGGGTAAGAGACCGCTGGAGTTTTCCACGCGCGCGCACACGCACACAGCCGGGCCCCGCTCACTGCCCTCTCCCTTAGGGAATGCTAAGGAGCAAAACAAACAAAGGCCCCATTTAGAATAAAAAAAATAAAAGTGAAAACTTTTGCTTTGCACGGTAGTTACTGACTGACGCGGCCGCTCTACACCTTCGCAAAATAATTCTAACAGATTCCCGACGTGACGAATGCAAACGTCAATTTATTGCACGTTCTGCAGAGTCATATTTGCCCCCCCCTCCACCCCTCATTTTTTTTTAGAAAAACTAAAAACCACAACACCGCGGAACCCCTCCTCTAAACTGAGTTGATGTTGGAGGATCATCGGGACGGATTCTTTTTTTTTTAAATCCGTGTTTATCCATGCAAATGTTCTCATTGTATCTGTGCAGTGGAGAACAGATGAGCATGGATAATTGGATGCATGTGCCACCCACGTGCAGGTGATACCCTCTTATCTGTGCAAATGCTCTGATAATGGGATGAATTTGCTACCACCTCCGGGTAGACTCCGCTAATCTGCACAAAGGCACTCAGATAATATCAAGAATTGTCACGTGGATAATGGGAGCCTGCACGGATCAATGCTGGGGCATGGATAATCAGGAGTATCCGATGACAATGGGTTTTCAACCTCCAGGATCTCCGCAGTGCTGGCTTGGTCCCGAGCCCGTGGAAATTTCCTGCTTGAGCCGACTGGCCACCTTTCCCACAAAGCACGAGAGCATCTCTACATCTGTTTCTCCATTCGTTTTAAGGTCACCCTGTACAGAGGCACAGTGTACAGTCCCAAGTAAAGTGGAAGGGGGGGGGGAGAGAGCGAGCAGCATAAGGGTTTGTGGCTGGCAGACACTTCTCTCGACACCCGGCGCGCGCAAATGCAGAAACCCGTAGGGCGGCACGCTCGCTTGAAGAAAAAAACCCCGAGCGACGCCAAACCGAGGGCCACGGACCAGGGCAGCCCCTTGCCCGAGCAGCTCCCACTCGCTCGCGCACGAAGGGTGACCGGAACCCGTGCGATGGTTCATGCTCCTCGACGGGATCGGCGAGGTATTTGTGGTTCATTTGTAGCGAGCGCTTCGTGTGCGATGAGTTGCGACCTTAGCAATGTATTCGTTCGGCATCCGGAAGCCAAACGTAGCTCGGCGAGCACCGGACGGTTTGTTGGGGGGACGGTTTGTTGGGGGGGCGGCCACCGCTTTGATTCGTGGCGCAATTCTGCGCAGCCTCCAAGAGTGCCCAGCCGCGACGGCTTCAATACCGCGCTGGGCCAACTTTGTTTCAGAGGGGTGGTGGTGGGGGAGGGCGTCGGAGGTGAACGAGGGCTCTCCTCACGCTGGCTCTCTGCAGCCTGTTGTAAACGAGCAACGAGTGAATGCGACGGGAAACGTTTTGAAAGTAATAAACGAAGGGATTATTCAGTGGTAGATTTTCCCACCGTATATATCATTGCCATACGTACACTGCGTTTGATTTGTCACAGTGCATCACGCATGCTCAAGCAGGTTCATGTATACTGCTTGCGTATGAAATATAAGTGCAAGCTTCATATCCTAACTGAATAGGTTGATTCAGTCGAATAATTGTAGTTCATATGTGGAAGCGTAATTAAAACCTCGAATTTTTACCTAAATCTATACATTGTGAATGTAATTTTGGCTGTGCTCAACTAACCTTTTTATATATATAAGAAAAATGAACAAAGGCTGACCTAGCCGTGGATTTTGTGCCGCAACATTGACAAACCAAAGCGGTCAATCGTTTCCGCCCCCCCCCCGCCCCAAGTCGGCACAATTTTAACCGCGTGATTATAAAAAAAAATTCTGAATTTCTCACCAGCCATAAAGTTGTGCTGGCGCTGCAGAACAATAACGAGGGCGTGCGCTGAAGCGCGCATGGCCCCCCTTGCTCTTCCCCGTGGCAAAGAAAGACGCGTTGGCTGGCGCCTGTCATTTTTTTTTCTCTTCTGGCAAACGGCAGAGCACCCGAGCCGCGCGCCAGCCAGATCGGTCACGCACGCCGCGCGGCCGCTATAATTAACACTTTTACAAGTGACTTGTGGGACGTCGCACACGAAGCAATGTGCTAATCCGCGCTCGCGCCGGTTTTACGCGGCCGCGTTTACACGGCGGGATTACACGCCGCCAGTGACGACGTTACTGGAATGAGCCATCGGGGTTTAGCAGGCACGGAAAGGGTGTCTTTTGCCAAAGCGATAAATAACATCTGACAATTACGATTGCCAGATGATGTTTCGCACATCTGGCCACGGTTTACATTGGCAAGCGGTGTATTTATGGAGATTTCTTTCACGGTTGATTGGCCCCCAAATATAGGCCGAGGAGCAACGGAGGCTTGTAGGTACCATAGTACATTTGAAATTTGAGCTGGTTTTAAAGTAAGGTTTTAATTAATGCATGAATCCGTAAAGTTACAGCTGGTTCCAGTAATACGTCCACTTGCATTGTTACAGAAAGACCAAAAGAAAATCACTGGAAATGTTTTCCCCAGGAAGGCTTCGTTGAGTCTCAAGACTCGCTTAAAAAAAATATATATATTGAGATTGTTTCGCTGATGCCATTTTGGCATATGGGAGGAAGCCGGAGTACCCAGAGAAAACCCACAGATACATGGAGATAATACTCCACCTTTCCATTTTCTGGCCCACCTCCATGACGATGGCAATGATGACGATGCTGATGACATTTTTCCCATCTTATATGTAAGTCTTTACCAAACAAACAAATAGGAATCTATAAAGAACCGTTTGAGTGTGTGTGTTTAAAACATCATTATTTGTATTAGTTAATCCATATTTATCTAAAAAATCACACGCATTTAGTTCAAAGGCCCCTGTGTACACGAGCGAAAACCTCTCAATGTTTTTGCTGCATGAAGAGGGGACCCCCTTGCCAATGAAAACAATTGGCTGAAAGTTATCGTGAGCATTTTTGGGCGATGTGTAAAGCTCTCGTCAAATGAAATTACCTCCTTGATGGCAGCGCGGTCAAATAGCAAAGCTAACGCGTTGAAGTCGGCGCCTTCCCATTGTAAAAGTGCCAGCCAGCGTTTTCCCCTTTTACCGGAGCTGCGATTACAACGCGCCTAAATGGGAATGCTCATTTTCTCTGCTCATTCAATATTGCCTGCGTGGCTTCTTTTCGGAACGTCCACGCAGTATTTTCTCACGCGTTTTGCCTCGTCCGGTTAATTTTCGAACCCATTTGTAATTCATTTTACAAGCTCGACCCCGGATTCTCGGGATTATGAAATGCTCCAGAAATTAAGACATGGCCCCAAAACCTGTAGCCAGTGTCAATAATGTTACACAAATCTGGTCACGACAAGACAAAGATCCCCCGCATAGCCTTAGCAAACCGTTCGAGAAAGTTCTGTTAGCGCACTTTACGCACCTACGATTAGCACGGTTGACTGTACGGTGCGAAAGAAGTCCCATGAATGGTTTATCGCACTCGGGTGACTTGTTTTGGAGACGCAGCATGCTAACCCCTGCACTGCCGCTCCGCTGGCCACACACAGTGACACACGCGCACACACACACACACCTACACACACACACACCTACAACACACACACACACCTACACACACAAACCTACAACAAAGATCTACCGCAGCCTTTCAACATTGGGCTTTTCATATGGAGGTCCCTGACATTCTCCGGTTTAAGGTACAGATGGATTCCATTTCTGTTCCAGATGCCACCATGAAAATTTTAATATTTGAATATTTCGTACATATATGGGGGGGTGGGTGGGGGGGAGGCAGTGGGGGTCAGAATCCATTGTTTTAAAATACAGCGCTGTGGAGATGGGAAAGAGTATCTTAGCAAGAGTATCTTAACAAAAGTATCTTATCAAGAGTATATTTCACTCGGAGAATACGGTAAAAATCACGACGATCTCATACAGTGCCCTATCATGGCGAAGCCATTCCAGGCGAAATCAATTCTCCACACATCACTCAACACGCACAGTAGCGCACGTCTAGCGGGCACAACGGAGCCACGTTATGACGATAACACCTCGGAGCCGATGCGGCAGTCACTTGTCGTCGTCGTTGTTGGGGCAGTCACTTGTCGTCGTCGTTGTTGGGGCAGTCACTTGTCGTCGTCGTTGTTGGGGCAGTCACTTGTCGTCGTTGTTGGGGCAGTCACTTGTCGTCGTCGTCGTTGTTGGGGCAGTCACTTGTCGTCGTCGTCGTTGTTGGGGCAGTCACTTGTCGTCGTCGTCGTTGTTGGGGCAGTCACTTGTCGTCGTCGTTGTTGGGGCAGTCACTTGTCGTCGTCGTCGTTGTTGGGGCAGTCACTTGTCGTCGTCGTCGTTGTTGGGGCAGTCACTTGTCGTCGTCGTCGTTGTTGGGGCAGTCACTTGTCGTCGTCGTCGTTGTTGGGGCAGTCACTTGTCGTCGTCGTTGTTGGGGCAGTCACTTGTCGTCGTCGTTGTTGGGGCAGTCACTTGTCGTCGTCGTTGTTGGGGCAGTCACTTGTCGTCGTCGTTGTTGGGGCAGTCACTTGTCGTCGTCGTTGTTGGGGCAGTCACTTGTCGTCGTCGTTGTTGGGGCAGTCACTTGTCGTCGTCGTTAGGGCAGTCGCTTGTTGCTGTCCTCGTTGGACGCTCTGCACGCGACTCGGGTGCAGCGTTTCTCCCCGCCACCTACGCAGCCCTGAGCCCCTCCCCCCCCCGCGGTTTCGCACTGCCACCCACCCCGGTGTCGTGCCCAACCCAAAGTGCCCCCACCACCCACCCACCCACCCCCTTTGAACCCGCCTAAATCCCATGGCTGGCACGCGGCGTGTTCCTTGACCATGCGCTCGCTCGCTCTCTCTCTCTCGTTGGGCTAAAAGCCCTTTCTCAGACGTGGACAGCGCCTTGAGACAAAGTAAGTGGGGTTGGGGGGGGGCTGTTGAACGCATAATCCACTCGCTGCTGGTGGTGTCCAGACTGTGTCTCACCAAAGCCACGGCATTAAAAGCCACTGCGCAAAGTGGCAGAGCCTCGTGTGCAGTTGTCTTGGAGACAGACCGAGCATTGGCAAAGGCGATGATGGCAGTGCGAACCACAGAGTGTGAAAGTAATTTTTTTTTGTATTCGTTATCGTCGGGGCACCAGTGTTGGTGTTGACATTCCCTACGGTTCACTGTTTTGGAGAGAGGAGACTACAATCACGCAGCTTACCATCGGTGGAGTTACCCTAGCACGTGACCTTGCCATCGCTGTCTTCGTGACCTTGTATTTTATCTGCAAGCACGCCGTTAGGGAAAAAAAGGGGCTCAGAATTCCAGAGGAAATGTATTTTTGTTCACAGTTTGTTTAAAATTTCGCTTTCAGTGTTTTTCAGTGAAGTAATTGCACAGGTTGGCCAGTGAGCCTTCCCTGCCCAATCAAAATTTGTATTCTTATCATTCAAAATTTTTAGAAAAGTAAGCGGGCTTATGCCGGATGACATCGCAAGAGGTGGTGATATTTGATGGTCAAAAATAATAATGTAGTGGCCACCAAGGAATGGAATTGGTCTGAGAAGATTTGCCCCGCAAGGAGATGGAGCGATGAAATCGGTTCATGTACAGGTGCTGGGTGGATTTAAAAAATCGCAGGTTCATTCGAGGCGATGACAGCGTAGGGAGGCCTTCATCCAGTCGTGGATTGATCATGGCTGTAGATATCCTGACCAATCTCACTTTTGCTGACAGTTGGAATATGTTCTCTCACCGATGTGCTCCTCCTTCCATGTCAGCCACATTGCAATTCCTGGCACGAATTTTCACTTGGTACACTCATACTTTTTTGTTGCACACAATGGCTTTTTACCAAGGTACAACATCTTTCTTTGCAAAAAGAACGACTGCTTGGTAGTTTCAAATGTGGCCCGCATGTGGCAATGTTTATAGGTTTCTGGCCTTGTGTTGGTGCTGGCCATCATTGAGTCAGTCCATGTGTCACGGTCGTTGCTTAGGGAAAGAAAAAACACCCTGGTGTTGGTTATAATTTATAATAAATTGTAAAACCCTGTAGGGAAAGGTCACAGAGTCATATTTCAACCTTTCATTTTGGCGTATTAATCCACCGCAGTCTTCGCACACAACTGCTGGTGTCACAAACATTGCGTCGATACGCTCAGTGTGCAACCTGAGACTCGGAAAATGAATTTCACAGTCGTTCAAAACGTCGTCGTCATCGTCGTCGTTCTCATTATGAGCCATGGTCTTGCCACGGCTCCCCACACTTTTGCCATCTGTCATGATTTTGCGATGCTGGAGTTCTTTTTCGTGAGCCGATCTCATCGCCGATCAAAAAGCTAAACTGTTTTTTTATTTTACCAGGTAAGGCTCAGCGTTATATAGCTCTTTTTCAGAAGCGACCTGGCCACAAATGAAAGCTCAAAACAGTGGCTCATCATGTGGAACTTTATAGCAGTCAAATAATCTAAACGCACGCTTCTAAATGTCGAGAGAAAAACCGGAGGACCCGGATAAAAATCCACACCACCACGGGGAGAGAGAACGCAATCTCCAAATATACAAAAGGTGTCAGGGTCGAGATCGGACCCACAACCTCCTGTATATTAGGCGAGGTAGTTAACATCTCACCACCGTGGCACCCATCACTACATCTCCACAGTTTTCGTGTTCTTGGGCGCGTGCTGTCCCTTGGTTGCCGTTCCAACACCAGTCCCGTCTATTGGTCATAATCTTCAGCGAAGTGTCCTGTACGAAACCCACTTACCTTTCTAATTGGACCGCACCTCCAATTAACACGGTTGGCTACGTACGGTGCGAAAGAAGTTTGGCATGCATGCATACGTTGAATGATGTCTCTGATTTGTACGTTTCGGTAGTTCTGTTTAACCATCTGGGCTAATGCTTGCAAGAAAAAAAAACTTCGAATGAATGGTTGGATGAACGGGTATGCAGATGCACGAAGATATGAGGTCAATGACCCTCGATGGATTGGCAGGACTAGAAATAGACTCCATGGCATTGTAACGGCAAACAGGTGTCTGGCCACGCTGGGCTGCACAGAACAATTTTTAGCATCGGGCACTGAGCAGGCGACACTTGTGTTACATTGCCCTCAATATCCAACGTGGCAGGTGGGGTGCCGCTCGTTCAGCGAGCCCTTCTGGAACCGGCAAATGAGATAGGAAGTTTGTACTGTTGGTGCTTTTGCATCGCAAAGCACCGACAGTACAAACAGCCATGAGGGATGGTCTCCACATTTTTGTAAATCATCATGCTCGACATTAATCATCACCAACAGCCACGATCAACACACGCTGTTGGATGAAGGCCTCCGCGAGCCATCACCGACTGCCGGTTACCCTGCGATGTAATGATCTATATAGCATCTGCACACGAGCTGATTTCATCCCTTTATCTCCCCCGGAGGATGTTCCATTGCTTGGATATAATAGAAGAGTTTATTTTTTCTTCTCACGAAGGCCATTCTGTGTCTCACTGCTCTGTGTGAAGAGGGCATTGGGCGAATTGTTAGATTCATCTTATTGCTGAGTGCCATTGCGTGCGGCATAAAAAGTTAGAAACAAACTGCATATTCAAATAAAACTGCACAGTCCAAGTTATTCAGAGTGAAAGCTTAGGGTGCAGTTCAGTTTCCGGACTATTTCTGTATGCATATGTATGTTGAACTTCTTTCACACCGTACATAGCCAACCGTGCTAAAAAAAAATACTTGTGTTATTTTAAATTGTAAAAGAGACGCAGTACCCATGAAGAATTGGATGTCTTTATTTACATACACTGTGTTAAAATTATACATGGCATGACATCGCCATGAGAGTGCATTACATTTGCATTAACGAAAGGATGTTGCGTCAACTGTGCGAATTTAGTAATTTATTTCCAGCTATCCTGTGTCACATCTGCTAACAACCACAGAAAACATTATGCACGTGTTTACTAAAATAACAATGAAGTCATTGCAAAAAGAGAGTGCTGGAAGGTTCGCTTTTTTTTTTACTCCAAATCTGTATTATTCTATAATTGTGCCCAGCCACAACATATAAACATGTGCATAAACATGACCGCGAACATCAAATAAGGCTCGTTGGCTGCAGATCTTGGATAGGGCACGTAGCTTAAGTTCATACGCGTAACCATAATGAATCCAGCACTGCTCTGAGTGTGCTCTTGCCTGCCCCGCATTAATAGACCCTGTGTGCCTTGCCTCCTTTGGTTGACCCTGTTTCAGGTTGATTTCATGTAACCAGGGTGAGAACTCAAGAGAGACCAGAATAGGAGTCTCATTTGCAATACTGACCTGGGTCACCGAAAAAAAACAACAGCAAAACAAATAAATTACTGAAGCAAAGAGAACGGAGCACAAAACCAACTGCGCATGTGCTTTGAGTTTGAAGTATGTATCAAAGTGTCATTCGTGTGAGGAATCGCAAGACTGCACAATTCACAAAAATTTCGGCCAATTAAATGAAGAGTATTTATATTTGTGGGAGGCATTGAGAGCACCTGGAGAAAACCCACGTGTACATGGGACAACACTTCCCAATACACACGTGGTACAAGGTGATATTCGTCCACATTTGCTGTACTGCCTTCTCCTGGGCGAGCCACAGTGGCTCCTGGACGCCCAGAGTTTCCGCGATCCACCAACCCTAGCTGCCTCCACGACGCTGGATTACAAGTCACGTGTAGTGCCGGATGATGCTAGTGCAGGGCCTGTAGCATATGTTATAAAGGGGCCCTAAATAATACAAAAAATGTAAACGCAGATGTTTTACTTGCACAGTAAGGTAATTGTCCATTTTCATTTGCTATACAGCCAGATAATACGACAAATCGCTAACCTTAAACACCAAGTCGTTCATAAAAGTTGAAGGCGGTATAGTACTATAGTAATAGAGAAAGTGCAGAATCACTGAACCGGAATTGATAGCTTGAAAGTGTTTAGGGGCGGGGTCCTTGAACGTGCGGGGCCCGTAGCATATGTAGCCACTTGTGCTATGAGGATAATCCGGCACTGGTCACGTGCACAGCCACAACCGCCCCACCGCTTTGTTAGACACACAAGTGTATAACGATTATTATTTTTAATCACGGACACCTACAATTTTTTTTTATATATATTCATAGACAGAGGGAAAATATAATGATGCTTTACTGGGGATAATGTGATGGTAATATTAGAGGCACCTAAGTGGTTTCCTCTGACATGAATGTTAATGTTGCTAACACACACACACCGAAATGTACCAATGCATAATACCCAAATTCATCCAGTCAATTCTGGTGAGTTAATGTGGGTAGATATTGCTCGGTATATTTAGCATTTGCAGGCGTGTAAGGTTCAGAGTTGCTCATTAATATATTTCCATTGGCACATCATATTCTGAAAGCTGGCCTGTGTACATTCCTCCTGCAAAGCATTACTATCAAACAGTCTAGAATTTCCCTGGACTTCCAATTGCTTTTCGCAGTCAAGCCCAAGTAAATCGAACTGGGAATCTCATGCTCAGCATGAGATGGGGTATTTTCGTTCGCTCGCTTGATTTCAGACGCGGCGAGGCTTTAACTGGAGCTGATCGAGCACCTGGTGCCTGGCGCAAGCGAGCGTGGAAACGTGAGCGCCGATCTTACAGGTGCCGAGAGAGAGAGAGAGAAAATGTTGGACGGCAACGGAAAATGATGAAGGGGAGCATTTCGAACTGGTCGGCACGTCGTACAGTGGGAAATGTAAAACTGTAGATTGTATAATGGCCTGTCTCAAAGCGTTCTGTCGGCCAAGAATCGCTAATCCATTGTGTTTTTTATTAGGATCCCGCTAGTCTGCTGAGTTATGCGCAGATGCTCGAGCATAAACGCGTGATCTCCACGCGGTGATTTTTCCAGACATTGAGGTAAAGTTGGTGCTCGAGTGAGCAATATGGCAGATTTTATCTGTTGCTCCGGTGGCCCCTGGGCCGGTGATGAACATTTCACATTCTCGTAGAAGAAACTGATCTCTCTGAAAAAATATAACCACGTTTTACTTCCCACAGTGGTAGGACTTATTTTCATCATTGTCATCAGTGCTTATTTTAGGAATCCCAAATGCCCTGTGGGATGGCGAAGAGATGGCAGTGCAGAAATTACCTTTCAGTTTGTATCCCCTCTTATGCGTGGCTTTTCTCCAGGCACTCTGCTTTTCCCGCACGTGACACTAGCCAATCAATCGTGATTTAAAGCTTTCGTGACTGCAGGAATCCATACTCTTTGGTTATTTCGCTGGCCCCACCCTCTTGCCCGATACGGCAACCCCCCCTCCCTCCCCCCCCTCCCCCCCTCTCGTGGTCAATATAATGCCTAGTCCACAGCAGTCTGATTCTCTCACCTTAGACGGTCGCTTGTTGTTGCGATCGAAACGTCGTGATCTATAATTGTTTCTACCTACGTGACTTTACCGAAAGAACCAAAGAGTATACTAACCACTCATTCGTGTAATGGGCCAAACGCCCTAAATGCAAAGCTCACATTCCGAACGAAACGTCACGTCTCGGATAAAAAGTTGGATTGCGAGCATATTTTTTCAGCGCACTGGCGGTGAACTACACCGATCGGAGTTGGTGAATCAAAAACTTTCAGAACGTGACAATTTTCACAACGTCTGCAAGTTGCAGGGTGGGGTCCCGTTCACCGCTGAATCTCGGAACGCGCAAGCGGTTAGCGTTAATTTTATTTAGAGAGTCATAGCGTCGTTGTTTTTAAAGACGTTGTATTCGCCGCAGAGAACTTTAGCGACACGAACTGCACTCTATGATAGCTACCGCCAAACTGTGCCGCATGTCCTTCTCGCTTGACCTTGTGGGAGCCTCGGTAGAAAAATTTACGAATTTGGGCCTAACCCAAAAATAGATCAATCGGCTGAGCCTACCCCAGAAACAGCAACCGAACTCACACACTCCAAAGCGTTCACCAGGCGCTCCGATGGTGAATGTAGAGAGGACAGGACCTCAAATGCACACCCGTCTCCCCCGAGCAGCCCGGCACCTCCGATTAGCTCGGTTGGCTACGTACGGTGCGAAAGAAGTTCAACATACGTACAGCTCGGCTTAATTTGTGGTGAGGTCGCTTCTGAAAAACAAGTTAATTTACTCGGTGGGCTTTACCTGGTAAGATTTTTTTTTAGTTTTACGTGGATATTTTCGAGTGATTTGTTTACCTTTCGTATACTTTGCACTCCTATCGTGTTGTTGTATTGTATGTCTTCGTCACGTTCTGACCCGCCCCAACTAAGATATCTTTGAAAACGAGCTTTGTAGCTTATCGGATTCCTCCAGTGTAAATAATAAATATTCTGATTCTGAGTTACCAACCCACCGGCTTTTGAACCCAAAAGCATGGCTTTCAAACCGCTTGAAAGGAGGAGGCTAATATGCCATAATTTACCATTTCCTAGGGGAATGTGACCTCAGATTCCCCGGGAGAGGGTCTGTCTTGATTCATGTTTTTCTACTGACGAGTTGTGAACTCTGTTGGACCCTTTCCTTGTTCGTCGACGGGGTAGGGGAGCCGCTCAAAGGGTTAACGTTTAGATCGAGAGAGCCTGGCGTGGCATCGTCTCACTTTGAAGCCCTCGCACTCGTGAATAATATTCTTGGTTCTTTCGGTAAAGTCACGTAGAAGGGAAATAATAAAATAATAAAAATAAAACAATAAAATTCTCACGACGTTTCGATTGCAACACAAGCAATCATCATCAGGTGTGAAACCCACAGTAATAATTTTTTTGAAAAAAGTGGCGTTTTTTTTCTTTCACCTGAGGACGGCTGCTTGCGTTGTGGCCGAAACGTCGTGAGAATTATTTTATTATGTTTTATTTTTATTATTTTATTATTTCCCTTCTACATAACTTTACCGAAAGAACCAAGAAGATGAATCCCTGCAGTCACGAAAGCTTTAAATCGAAATTTAAGCTAAACTTTTCATTTTACCAGGTAAGGCCCGATGAGCTCTATAGCTCTTTTTCAGAAGCGATCTGGCCACAAATGATAGCTCAAGAACGTGGCTTATCACGTGCAAAATGTATAGCAGCCAAATACTCTCAGCGCATGTTGATAAATGAGGAGGGAAAAACTGGAGGATCCGGAGAAAAATCCACACGACCACGGTGAAAGAGACGTGCAAACTCCAATTATACAGCAGGCGTCAGGCTGGGAATCGAACCAACGATCTCCTGCATACTCGGTGAGGGCGTTAACATCTTGCCAACACACCACTCCTCCCTCGGCCAGGCAGGGGAGTGACTGCGCGAGTTCCTGAACCCGCACATTTGCGCTGCCAACTCGATCGGACAAAATTGCGACAGGCATCACGAACTTGGCGGTGCACTTGCATGCGTGCCTGCCTGCCTGCCTGCTTTAAGTGTTATTTATTTGAATCGTGAAGGTAAAACCGCCCAACAATAAGCCGGTAGCCGCATTCAGCGCCGATATTAAGCACACCTGGCATGTGACGTTAGAGGCAGTTACACAGACAAAAGCGCCGCTGCAAGAATGACCGCACGCCCTGTGAATTGTGGGAGTGTGTGTGTGTTTGTATGTATGCAGTGTGCATAACAGAACGCACACTAATACGTTGAACGAAGTGCAGCAATTGTTTTTTTTTAAACCTTGAGTGAGCAACATATAAATAATTAATTTATACGTCCTCTCTCTGGGTGGAAAGAAGCGTCGGATAATAAAATAATAAAAATTAAACATAATAAAATAATTCTCACGACGTTTCGGCCACAACGCAAGCATCCGTCCTCAGGTGATGACCAGGTCTGTCGGGGAGACGCTGTTATGTTTTATTATATTATGTTTTATTTTTATTATCTTTTTTTATTATTTTATTACTTTATTACTTCCCTTCTATGTGACTTTACCGAAAGAACCAAGAAGATGAATCCCTGCAGTCACGAAAGCTTTAAATCGAAATTTAAGCATCGGATATTTAAAAAGTCAAATAAATTGGACTAGATGAACAAAGTCAAAGCCTCTGCCTGCTCAATTATGCAGTGGGTCAGCACTTCTTTTAATATTTAGTCCCGAGCTCGTGGTAGTAAGTCCATAATCCCATGGCATGAGCCAGCATATCCATAGGATAGACACTGTTGACTTCAAACCAAGTGGTGCTTATTTTTTATCAATAAGGGAGGGATGTAAGTCTGAGTCAACCGATATGAGTTTCAGTAAATGTCCAGCTTCCTATGTTTGATCATAAATGCGGCGACCTGTGTGTTGGTCTGTGTCTTTGTGTTATCGTTAGCCCTATTATTTGACGTAAAACAAATCGCCGGTGTGAATCTCAGAAAACGTCATGATTACAATGTACTCTAAAAGTCCAAACAATACAAACAACACTCTCAATAACCAAATACAGACATGATGACATAGCGATGACTAAAGCATTCTAAAACAGCAAAGTGCATTTAATTGTTTTACCAGGTCACTTTATGCCCTCTTAGCACTGACCCTGATGTGTCTGCTGTGGTCTCACCCCAGTGTGAAAAGATTCTCTCCCAATGAGTCTTGTGTCCACGTATGAGGCTCGCCCCAAAACGTAGCCAGGGAAGTCTCCCATTAGAGGTTAGGGCTTTGGTGTAGAGTGCTGGCACGGTGGTTGGCACACTGCGCTGTGAACCTGCACAGTCCTGTCCCATGGCTAACACAATTTTCGAGTGATATTTCAGCTGGTCACCTTAGGCCCTTCGTTTACAAACCCGCACTGAGATACGGTCAAACAAACTCCGTCACTGATCCAGAGTTGGGTTGCCTTCAACTAAACAGTCGATTGGCAAAGGGCTGAAAACAATCATCATTATTATTATTTACATCTGTTGCTATATGTACATACGGGCTATGTGAAGGTGGATCGTTTATTTGATGTATACGTGCTTTTTGGGTTCCTTTTGTGCCTGTTAAAGACATTAACTTTAATGGAAGAGTCAAGGATTGGGTAATATTTAAACGGTTATTTGCATGCGTGGTGGTGTTTTTTGATGTCGATAGAGTTAATACTCCTCGAATTAGCACGGTTGGCTACGTATGGTGCAAAAGAAGTTCAACATACACACATACATATGACACTCCAGAAAGTAAGACACACCCCAAATTTGACCCTGGTGTCAATAAATTATTTCCAATGCAACAAAGACAAAGATCCCCCGTACAGACTTAACAGGCTGTTGGGGCAAGTGCGGTTAGTGAGCCCCTATGAAGGTTGGCATGAAACACAAGGGGTGGGTTTCCAGCACCACTCCCTGCCGCTTTGCCCCCCCAGTGGCGATGTTTACTCACTGCACCAAGTACTAATTTAAGGCTGAGTCGACCTAGGGGAGGCCCATAACCGGTTTAATAATTGACACCTAGTGTTGGCCATGAGCGGGAATCGAACTCGGGTCGCAGGGTTGTAGCGCAGCGCGCTAACCGCTACACTATCGCTCCCCCAACACACATGCATTGACACCCGGCTAACAGATTACAACATGCACCTATAACGTTTTTTCTAATGAAGGGAAAAAAAGTGTGTTATAATCCCCAGAATTCGGTGTATATGTAATTGTGTATACGATTATGCTTGTCGCTGTAACTCATTCAGAATAGCGATACATTCAGGATTTTCATCGCGTCTTGGGCTTTAACAGGCAGTGTAACAACATTGACTTTCCCACATTTTAGTTTTGTTCAAATTGCATACATTGATCGTGTTGTTGGCAATCATTGCGCGTGTCGGTAAACTTAACTCATTTTTACACCCGTGCAAAAACTTCTCCTGAACACGGAACTCGGGTAATGCCTCTTTATTTCTGTGGACTTCGTTTTGTATAATTTAAGGGGCCGCACACAGCAGCCTCATTAGATTTACGAAGTCATTGAGACTCTTCACTGAAACGTTTTTCTTTTACGCTCACAGCACATTTACAGTAAAGCAAGCGTCTTTGTTGGTGGCGTTTTCATTGAGCCGTTAAGGGTATTTTTCGTGACCGCTATAAACCGTAAAAGAGTTATTAATGAGGTTGCTTAAGAGTCTGTGTGAATGGGTGCCTTGCTGTGGCAATGAGCTCGCTTATTGGGTGATTTCTTTCAGAAATTATGCGTTTTGGCTCTGTTGTATTTGGCGCTGAGAAATGGTGAATGAGCAGGCGACGAGGCTTTTATTTCCGTTCGCGTTCTGTCACGCACCGTGCCCAAGACCCAAACAAACAGCTCTGCAATAAAAACGCAGTCGCTCATGGCCATCGTCCAAATTGGCACCAGCAAATGCAATTGACATTTGGAAACTTTGCACCGAGTGTCACAACAAGGCCATTCACACTAGGTAATAGCGAAGTTGGAAAACTGGATAAAAGTGTCTCCCTGCTTAAATGGAGTGAGTAGTGGAGCCGAAATGGTGGTGGGGTGAGTCTATAAGATGGATAATGTTGTTAAATGTAAAGGTGGAGCCCTGCAATTGCTTGTGGCGGGATGTTAACTACCTCGCCTGGTATACAGGCGGTCCTGGGTTCGACCCTGACGTATGTATATTTGGAGTTTGCGTGTCTCTCTCCCCATGGTCACGTGGATTCTTCTCTGGGTCCTCCAGTTTTTCCCTCCAAGTTTATAAACGTGCGCTTAGAGTATTTGGCTGCTATAATTTTCCACACGATAAGCCAATTTGTTGAGTTATCATTTGTGGCCAGGTCGTTTCTGAAAAATACCTTATAGCTTAGTGGGCTTTACGTGGTAAAATAAAACTTGTTTCTAGTTCATAAAAAAATATTATGCATCGTTTGTTTATGCCACTGTTGGCAGAAGGGCCGCCACTAGAGAGCCCCTCTAGTGGGTATGTTGGCCTACTCTTCCACTCTAGGTGGGAGTACGCACACTTTATCCCACCACACCCAACCTGATGATTGGCTGTGTTGACAATTTAAGTATCAGTCTTCGTGAGTGTAGCTCCAAGATAGCGTCTATTTAATGCATCTTTTAAAGTATGATTTTATCTCTTAAGATTGGACTGAAGAATAAAACAAAATTCTGGATTGTCTCTGCTGTCTGACCACCATCCATCCTGATTGGCTGGGAGGAAATTGTATAATGGTGACCCTTATTAAAACAAGAGGGTGAGTAATTAACGTGGAATTCTTAGCGTGGATGTGGTGTGCACTCAGAACCAAAGCTGGTTTAACTTTGGGGGAGATGATTAAATTCAGTCGCTGGAACTGCTATTTCGCCATCGCTTGCCCTGCCTGCTGGGCATGTTTGTTGACCACAAATTAAATCCATGTGCCCTGCTCAAGAGAGGTGGCGTGTGGGAAGGGGCGAGTGGTGACAGAGGATTCAGGAGAGCAATATGAATGCAGACGTGGGGAAATGAAAAGCGAATAATTCCGCGAGGACTTATTGAGAGCGAAAGAGGCATCTATAGTGGGAGAAACATTGAGGCGGCAAGAGGGAAGGGGATGGGATATGGAGAGGGCGTCCGATGAGGGTAGGAGAGGTGATGAGAGGGAGATTGAATTCTAAAAAAAGAATTGAGAGCGAATGAGATAAATAATGGGAAATTGAGCAGCGGTTTGGCAATCTGGCGCTCTCTTAAATGTTGGCACTCGCAGTGTGAATGGCTGGCATCGTGGGATTTCTAAAAGGCAATTTTGTATTTTTAAGCCGACCAAGCCACAAATTGAAACTTTCTGCAGACAGAATTACCGAAAAGAAAACGGCACCAGGATTAAACTGTCATATTGTGATGTTGGCCAGATATGCTCTGGCTCTGGATCAAGTGAACGCAATTTTCTGTATTCGCGATCATCCCATATCTATTCCAGGCTGACTTAAGCAATCAGAGAAGTAGCCAGCATCCAGCGCACCAGCATGCAGCGATGTGTTCTTTTTTCGTGAAATTGCCAACCATACACACATTGGTGATACGATGTTGTTTTCCTGACTCGTGTCTTTCTTTTTTTTCACCAGTCTTCTTCAATCTCACAGTCAAGGTTGTGGACAGCACCGCACACGAAACAAAGAAAAACCGAAATCCACGCAGCGTAAGTTGTGAATGCATAAAGATAGTGTTGCGTGACTTTTAATGGTTAAAAATATATAGTTTGGTTCTGACATTATTAGACATGGCCCCAGTGCATTGTCAATGCGTTTTCCCCTTGTTTTTCCACAACTAAACTATAAAAAAACATTTTTCTTCTACCAGGTAAAGCCCACTCAGCTGTATAGCTCTTTCATAAGCGACCTGGCCACAAATGATAGCTCAACGAAGTAGCTTATTATGCGGGAATTTACAGCAGCCAAATACTCTAAACGCACGCTGATTATGACTATGGAGGGAAAAACTGGAGGACCTGGAGAAAAATCCACGTGATCACGAGGAGAACGTGCTAATGAGAAATATACAGCAGGCGTCAGGGTCGGCATCGAACCCCGACCTCCTGCATACCAGGCGAGGTAGATAACATCTCCGAGCCACCGCAGCGGCCAAACGTCCGGGTCTCCACGTGGGCTATCTCACGAAGTCAACCACGAGTGGCAAGTAAAGCGCCCATGGGGCCTTATCCATTGGAATCGTGGCCCTGTGATTAATTGGCCTCCGTTGTTAATGATGCAAAGAACATTCATGAGAGATTATAATGAGGAATTATATATTTTTCTTTTTTGCCTTTTGGTGATAATGTTGTAATTGTGCTGACAGCAGACAACATGTTTTATTCTCTCTCCCCTTTTGGGTTTGCATGGAACTCATTATGGGGGTTTAAGTTCTGGCAGTTGGATAAATTAAAAACACAAATTTTTAAACGAATCGGTCTTTATCAGCCACCACTCGACCAAATTAGTAAATAATGCGTCCACATTTGTGGTCGTTGAAAGTTGTGTTTTAACGAGCACTGATTATTTTGAAACTGATCCCTATTCCCTAATCATGTAATAGAATAAGTGCATTGAATTTATTACAAAAATTGATAAGTTCAAAAGAATAATGTGCACATCTGTGCATTTTTAATAACCCATTTTCAAGTCATTACCTGCATTACACACACACCAATACGGCGTATATTGTATCCCACGTACATCATTATATACCACGCCGGCAAGCACCGTTGGCGACAACCTAATAAGGCTTTTGCGAGTCATTGTGCCACCACTCCAAAGACAAAGGTTCCCCATGTAGCCTTAAAAGACTTGGGCAAGTACTATTAGTGAGCACCTATGGAGGCCAGCATGGCAAACGGTGGAGTGGGTGGCCAGCACCGCGTCCAGCCGCCTTTGTCTCCCCTAATGCTGATGTTTACACAAAGCACAGGTACTGGCTGAATCGTCCAGGTGGAGGTCCAGGACCTGGTTAGGGCACTTTGCTATGAGTCTGGTGACCCGAGTTCAATTCCAGCTCACGACAAACACCGATGATGAACATCTAAACTGGTCCTGGGTCAACCTTAATGAGCACCTTGTGTGGTGCATAAACATTGGCATGGGGGAGACAAAGGCAGCCTGGCATAGTGCTGGCCAAACAACCCCCAATTTTGCGCGTTTGCCAGCCTTAATAATGGACACTATCCCTTGTATTTCTGCCCTTGTGTAGAACGTGTGGCGAAATAAATATCATGCCACGGCTCTCTAAAGACGGTCCGTCCACCCACTTATCCACCCACCCACCCACTCATCTACCCACCCACCCACTCATCCACCCACCCACCCACTCATCCACCCACCCACCCACTCATCCACCCACCCACTCATCCATCCACCCACCCACTCACTCATCCACCCACCCACCCACCCACTCATCCACTCACCCACCTACTCACCCACTCAACCACTCACCCACCCACTCAACCACCCACTCACCCACTCACCCACTCACCCACCCACTCACCCACTCACCCACCCACTCACCCACCCACTCACCCTCCCACTCACCCACTCACCCACCCACCCACCGACTCAGCCACCCACCCACCCACTCACTCACCCACTCACTCACTCACCCACCCACTATAACCTTGGGGTAACATTTCAGGTTTACCAATCTCTCAATCGTAAGGCCAATGGAGGGTGCAAGCCCAGAGATTTGCGAACTAATGGTATGAGACCCCAAGTAACGAGCGCGAACCGCTGGCAGCTGCTCCTCTGCTATTCCTGCTTTGAAACGTCGGCCAAAATCCGTTGAGCTGGCGCAGCGATGTGCCGTGCTCGGCAAGCAAACCTAATGCTCATGTTTATAGCTGCGTGGCGTTAGTGCTGCGTGCCGCCGCCGCACACTAACACTTTGCACATTCGGATATTAAAAATAGCGCATCGTGAGTGTTAAACCTTCAAGAGATGGAAAACGTGTGTGCTCTATGACTAATACATTTCTTTTTTTCACGATTCACCCCACGGCAATGATATGAATTCAGTTGTAGTTGAGAGTAATGGGATCGATTCGTGAATGCATTATTTTTTGTTTCACACTTGCGGGATCACGTTGAACCTATACTGGTATGATCCTATAGAATATATTTTTGCAGAAAAACTATAAATATATCGAAAATTTGAATTCTGCTCTGTATCCCTACATATGAATACAAATGTGTTTTGTCTATCGGCCTATTGACTCTCCACATCAATGTTGTGCAGCAGTCTTTGTTGAAGAAAGCAAATCCTAGACCAGTTTTAACCTTTTGGGTCTTGTCAGTAGTCGGGTTTATTTCGGAAAAAAAAACATTTTCACGCGAACTCCGGTCATCCTCGCGGTGGCTTTTGGCAGCAATGAAACAAAGACAGTCACCGCATCGCGCACCTTCAGATGCACTTCTACGGCCGTCTGGAAAGCTCTTCCTTCTGATGTTGGGAAGCTACTGGAGCTGTGCACTTTTAAATAATCGAGATTGAAAACTCATTTCTTTCTCACCGCACCTCCGATGAGCATGGTTGGCTCCTGTACTTTGCGAAAGAAGTTCGAAATACATACATACTTACATGCAAGCAAAATGCTACTGGATAACCACATTTTTCTGACAAGAGCAATCTATTTAAGTTATCTAACCTGGTTAACACGTGTAGCAATATTATATACAAGCTCTTTATGCGAGATGAGTTTTTTTTATGTGCATCCATACATGGAACTGCAAGTCTCACTGCCATGGTAACGGATAGGGGGAGTTTAAACTCAGTTGTTTCTTGCACAGGTGAGTCAATGATTGTACGGCGAGTACAGTTATTCATTTTAATCAATTAATTCTACTCTCGCATCTAACCGGTGATGTCGCGCAGCGGTAGAGCAATGTGCTAGCAATCAGAACGTTGTGAGTTCAAATCCTGGCCGGGGGTTCACTTAGCCCATCATCGTTCAGGGGTCGACAGAATGATGACCATACTAATAGGGTTTTTCCCCTTTTTCTGGCAACAAAACTGATACCTTTTGCAAGGAATCATGCTTACATTAACCACAATACTTGCAGTCAAATGCGCCTTTTGGCGTCATCTGGTCGAACACCATATGAGACGAGGCTCAAAAGAAAGCTGTCTCTGGTGTGGACCAATCAGTTTCAAAGACAATGCATAAATTATCAGAGTATTTTTTTTTTCATTTGACTGCAAGTATTGTCATTAATGTAAGCATGATTCCTTGCAAAAGGTATCAGTTTTGTTGCCAGAAAAAAGGGGAAAACCCCTATTAGTATATTTTGGTACTGGCAAAGGAGGTCCCATGATGAAGAATGATGACCACTTGGTGAGGAAGTCAACAGTGGCTGTCCTATGGAAAGACTCGTCCCTGCCGTAGGATTGTGGATTTTCCTTGCCTGCCTCAGGGCTGTAAACAGCGGACGAGCCCTGCCTCGTTGTTCATTGACCGATATCTTCTCTTCCACGATGAGCGATGGTACGATGAGTGGTTGACGCTCAAACGTCGCCCAACTCGTCCCGTTGTTTGTGAGCCTGGCCCTGGAATTCCTCGCGTTTCTCAGCGACCGCGTAAAAGTCAAGAGCGCCAGGGCAAACACGGGCCGTCTGAAGAAAAAAAACCACAACAACGAGAGCCCGGAAGAGGACAGGAATATTATGGTAACCGATTAGACGTAATTGCGTCGGCGGCTGGCCTAATTAATTCCCCCGCGCTCATTTAGGTAATTTAATGTGCGCATTTAATATGATTCATTGAAGGGTAATTCTGGGAATTATCCCCCCCCCCCCAAAAAAAAAACTGTTTCTGGATGTCTAATAATTAAGCATCATTATTGTTTTTTAAGCTAAAACGTCTCCTGAAAACGGTTTTAAAGAAAACCGTAAACATTTTCAAAGAGAGCTCTCATTCACTACCGTTGCATAGAAACAACCAAGGCAGCAGTGGCACCAGCACGAAGTTGCAGGGCTGCACCTTTACCTTTGTTGATACACAATATGTAAAATTGTAGACCGATTGTTTGTGTGTATACTTAACGATATGTTCAATGAAATCGCGATGTATCACGTTGACGTATTTTCCACAAATAAATATTTGCGGAGTTCCCATAACGACTGGCAGCAAAAGTGGCCAGGAAATAGCAGCAGAGTAATTGTATTGCATTAATCAGTATGGATTCTCGAGTGTAATCCCCTTTCTATGCGCCTGGTTTTCTTGTCACATGGGCCAAACGCTCATGAATGGAATTGGCCACACATCCCAATGCAGGACCCTCCTGAAAGAAATGGGCTTGGTGACTCTGCAGCTTTTCTGGGTAAGCAATTAACGTTATTATGATGATAGTTATTATTAGGAGCTGTTTGGAATTTGTAAACTGCAACATTGGTGTGTTTAGTACATTTTTATTGTGAGCTGTTCATGGTCAAGAGCCTAATAATAGCATAGATATTAGGCAACTTGAATCGCTGTGTGTTTTGGCTTAAATATTTGTGAACCATGCCAGTTTAAGAACCCTTCAGCTGAATGCCAAAACGAGGCTCTAAAACCAAACACATGTCATACGCAATCCATTTCAAACGTGTTCCACATCAAATATCGGCAGGTATTCGCGTGGGTTAGTTCTCCAGCAAAATCTCGCAAGATGAATAGACAAAAAAGATGAAAATAGTTTGTTATGGCTGGTAGAGTGCGTTCATGCAAAGCACATTTACAGTACTGTGAACATATCAGAATTGTTCACCGGGCTGTGAAGTGGCCAGAAGATGGAAGTCAATCAGTGGATTGTTGGATCCATCCGTGTAGCGCTGTTGAATGTTGCTCCCTCGTAGGCGTGGGTTTTCTTTGCGTACTCCCAATTCCCGCTCACATGTAGCAAACTGCTCATTGCCAATCATCAAGATGCAATACCCTCCAGAAGAGGAGTCTTGAGACTGAGTAAGGTTTTCCCAGGTAATTAAATGGCGCCATTGTGAGTATTGCTTTGACTGCAGAGCAGCCATTATTTAATCCAAGAAAATAATTGACAAGAAGGGAAATCTTCTGATGCGTCGAAATATTTCTGTCCTCTTGTTTTCTCAAACTGCCTATTTCTCTCTCTAAAATTTACCAGGCTCTCATAGGTCCATTGGCTCTTTCTCTCCCTCGGTCGCTTACCAGTCTTGTTGGGTCTTTCATTGACATGCTAATTTCTCTGCTCCAGCAGACTCAACTTTCTCGGTGCCCCCCCCCCCCTCTTTCTCTATTTAAGGCCTCGACACAGAGGCATTGGGTGTCTGTGTGTCTATGTTGTGCGTCTCTCTCTGTGAGTCTCTGTGTTGTCTCTCTCTCTGCTTGTGTGTCTGTCTGTGTGTCTCCGTGTCTGTGTTTTGTCTCTCTCTCAAATTGAGTTCTACCTGATGACGGTTGCTTGTGTTGCAGTCGAAACGTCATACTCTATTATTTAATTTATTTTCTTTCTACGTGACTTCACCGAAAGAGCCAAAGAGTAAAAACATGTTTTTTTTATGAACTGGCCCTTCATTGCATCAGTTCACTGCCTCATCCACCAATCCTCCAGAGAGGTTATCCAATGGCTTAATAACCCTGACGTACACATATAATGTTCCTAATTTCACCTTGCCAGACACAAGAACAAGACTGACGGTAGCAGCTGTAACTTTCTGACCAGCCAATTACTGGACATCTGTGAAAAAGAGCTTCATAGCGTATCGGATTCCTCCAGTATAAATTAAGATTTCTGATTGTGTAGAATATAGGTGGACAGCCTACTTGCTGTACTGCTACCGCTATCCCGTAGCCCTTGAGTCGCCTCTACCCTGCACGAATCCACCCTTGCAGAGCTGCCACCTGCGAGGCGCTGGAACTTGCGGGCCACGCAATCGCCGCTTGCACCCAGGGCCCTCCCCATGCCCAACGCCGCATGGTTCCGTGTGCCAATTCTGTGTTCTCACGGCAGAAATTCATGGCAGAAATTCACACCACAAATCTGCAAACTCCACCTGCCACAGGATATTGGAGCCAGCTTCAGTTTCCCCTCTTTGTGTGCGACGGCCGAAGGCCCTTCTGCACTTGGCCCAGACTCACACCGCTGCTTGGCCTGCCCAGGCTGTGCGCTGCAGCGGAATAAATATTCAACACGTTCATCAATAACGCTGCCCCATAGAGAGGAATATATATCTACAATAGGCGACACTTCAGGCAATGACTCTTCTTCACAACAGAGAGATCTATCTGAATAAGCAGAAATAGCTCAACTCAAGTCAATAAAATATTTTTGGTTAATACGCATTACCTCTCCGGAACAAATCTGCCACCGAAAAAGCCATCACATCATTGTACGTAAAATTTTCAATTTTTTTACGGTAAAAATAATAATTTAAAGCTAAGTTAGAGAGAGATCTATCTGCGATAAAGAACGTCCATTGCTTAAAATGTTGCCCAATATTTTTATTCATAATAAAGTTTTTTTTTTTGGGTTATATCGCGTTAATTATAAATGTGTCACAACCCTCCACCACCCGAAACGGTCAATCCGTAAAAAAAGTGTCACGCTGACAAAAGACAAATAGTTCACTACTTTAGCCCACCGTTGTGTTGAAGAGTGAATCGACAACATTTACAATTTTTGAGCATGACGCTTCGTGGAGGGTTGCGACACATTTATAAATGACGCAATCTAATCCCAAAAAAAACTTTATTATGAATAATATTGGTCGCGAAAGCCTACGTGTTAAACTAATATTTTTACGTTTACTCGCACCTCCGATTTTGCACAGTTGGCTATGTATGGTGTGAAAGATGTTCAACATACGTACATACATAGCGATCACCTATAAAGGCCAGCAAGGAACACGAGCGGTGGGTGACACGGCTTTGTCTCCCAGTGCTGATGTTTACACACCGCACCAGGTACTCATTTGAGCAGGAATCGAACTCGGGTGACTTGATGCGGAGCCCCATACCGCTAACCCCTGCACTCCCGCTCCCCTGGTCACACACAGTGACACGCTGGACCGCTGCCGATGCCGTGTCTCAGTTGTGCTGTGATCCGCCAGCAGAGACCATGCGGCTTCACGTGCACGAGGTCGACCGTCATCTTCTTTTTGCGTACGCTGCTGATGGTAGACGCAGAGCATTGGCTACAATTTCACATTGAGGTGGTCAAGCCAGACGGCCGCGTCAGGAGCCGGGGAGCAGTGTATGATCGCCGTGATGTCTCCGGCGTGTTTGTGTCGTTATATCCGTTGCCCGGTCTGTTCTGGATGACCACGGTTGCACACTGGATAGATTGTAATTTTCGACTTGTGCATCAGGTATCCGCATCTGTCACGGTGTGTGTGCGCATGCGATTTAGGGTGCACCATGAGCTTCGTGGCAAGCGTGTGACTTCCCTGAGGCTGCCGTATTGATCGTGAGGTTGCTGGCAATGCGGTCACACCTCTAGAATTTCATTTCATGTGCGGTAGGAAAATTACTTTGGGAAAAGTCGAATTAAGTTAACCAAGTAATATGATATTCTGACACCGAGGTTGAGGGGAAGTCAAGAGCGCGGCTGTTGCTGGGTGACTCGCGTGAATCACGTCGCTGTTTTGTTCAGTTCTCATACAAGAGATGAGTGTTTGTGCCAGCATTGGACATTCAGTGCACGTTCATTTAGCAAGGTTTCAGATAACCGCTCATCAGTGGCAGTCCGCAGGGCCGTCAATGCAACTACTGCCTTCGTTGTTTGTTGTAGTAACAAGCTCACGTCTTGTCTTTCCCGCCTCTCACGCGCAGTACTGTTTCAACTTGTGCGCGCGCGTTCGAACGTGCGTCATTCTTTAGCAGCTCAAAACTGTGTTTGATACATACGTGGGGTTGCGGGGTGGCACGGTGGCAACACTTGCGCCTCACAGCCAGAATGGCCCTGGGTTCGATTTCCAACAATGTGGAGTTTGTATTTTCTCTGCCTGCTCTGCTTGGGTTTCCTCCTGGGCTCTCAAGTTTCCTCCCATAGCAAAATAAAAAAAACCCTACACAATGTAACTGGTATTGGCCGATCATCCCAATGCTGAAATATACAAAAAATAGCAATATTGTCTCCTACTGCGAACAGAATTGAGACTCAGTGTGAGAATGTCCAGGATAAACACGCGTGATAATAGTTGATAAACAGAGATGTTACACATTCACTTGACACGTAACTTTACAGCTTTGATTATGAAGTTTATTTTATTTTGGAGATATCTCTGCTTTGCGTTGTGATGCAAGGGTCCCGTACAGTATATGCAAGTAAGTGGCCTTGCTGGCTCATTGGGGGCCGTAAACAGAAACGTATTTCCCTGTTAAAATCATATTAAGGTAACAGAAGATATAAATATATTATTTTAGAACTTAATAGATGCAAACAAGATAGACATAATAGACAATTTGATTCTTGTATTGATTAGCTCACTACATTTATTACCATTTTAATTGGGGCTGATATGTGATGCAAACCAGACTTTTTGTTCTTAGAATAGGGTTTTTCCCCTTTTTCTGGCAACAAAACTGAAACCTTTTTACAAGGAATCATGTCTGCATTAACCACAATACTTGTGGTCCGAATGCAAAAAAAAACACACTGATAAACCATACATTGTCTTTGAAACTGATGAGTCCACACCAGAAACAGCTTTCTTTTGAGCCTCGTCTCAAACGGTGCTAGACCAGAGGACGCCAAAAGGCGTACAGCTCAAAGACAATGAATCCTTGAGCTGGCTGTTGGGGGCCCTCTGCGCATTGTCTTGGTTCGCTTTGGGTCCAGTGCCGCCACTGATGCAAAGGCCCTGCCGTCTGACACCCGACGAACACGCCCGCGCAGATGCGACGAATTCGTTTTGGAATTTGGAAGCGGGCGCTGTAAATGTGCATTCCTTCAATGCGAGCACTCTCTTCCATCCCCCGTAGCTGGGGGGCCTGCACAGGTGAAGTGCGTTAATGCATTATGAAAAGTGTCCCTCGCGTGTCTGATGTTGGCTTTTATTTATATTCTTATTTTTTATACATATATTCTTTTCAAAGAAACTTGACGTACAGCTAGGAGACGGTGAAAAAAATGTGCAGAAATTGTTTGCAGCTGTTTTGAAACTCTCTCGTCGAAAGTTTAAAGAGGAAGACCGTCTGCAGGACAAAACGATCGCAGCTGGAGGAGGCGGCCGAGTTGTCAGTGCTCTACCCGCGCGCAGCTCACGGTTTGATCCCTCCAGTCTCCCCCGCGTATTACAGCTAGGAAATTAGCGAAGCACTAATGTTGTTGTACAAGTCTACGCTGTAGGTATGTAGGCTGCCCCGACGGCATCATCGAAAACGAATCTACCATGTGCAATCATAACGAAGGTTTTATTTATTTCGTTTGGGTTGGATCGCGTAAGTGTCAATGTGTCGTTGAACCCGCCACCACCCGTCACGGCCAATTAGTAAGGTTTGTCACGTGAAACAAAAGGTATCAATTGGTTACTACTTCAGTACACCGGTGTGTTGGAGAGAAAACCCACAACATTTACACCTCTAACCCAAAACAATAAAATGTGTAACCCCCGATCAAACCCCAAAAAATATTTATTGTGAATAATATTGGTCGCCAAAGCCTACGTGTTGAACTGCAGTATCCAGCAGTTGTAGCACAAATCTTGAAAAAAAAAATACTTGTCGGTTTACACCACAATGCCACTTAGATCACAGCCTCTCCAGTTTAAGGTATTAATGTTGACTTATAAAAATCCTAAAAGTGCCTTTGTTTTGGCTCTATAAGCCGCACTCAATATCATTGATTCATAATGAGCCTAACAGTACCTTAGTCTGGCTCTCCGCGTGTTATTTCATCAATTGGTGTGCGTGTATGTATGCACATATGGTGACGTAGTTGTTAGCACGTTCTGTTAAGTTCCAACTACCCGAGTTCGATTCCCCGCTCACAACCACCAACAGTGACGATTATCTGAACCGATCCTGGGCCTCCACGAGTTTACCTCAGCCTCACATAAGTACCTGGTGTGATATGTAAACATCGACACTAGGGAGACAAAGGTGGTCGGGCATGGTGTTGACCACACACCCCCTCGTGTGCCGTGCCGGCCTTCATAGGCGCTCGCTAACAGCACTTGTCCCAAAAGTATGTTAAGGCTATTTGGGGGCTCTTTGACCTTGTTTGTAATAGTGTATCCTTGTTCACGTAAGGCATATGAATGAAGGCCAATATTATCTCCTGAACTCTGTCACGTCGAGTCCGCTGTGATGTCACAACACCCGACTTGCCCTTAACTTTCTGGTGACAGGTGCCACTTTTTCATAGAGAGATGTTCACACAGTTATTGAGGTGTAAACAAGAGCTCACATTTTTTTGGACACATCAACTGGTTGCCCTGGAAATATATTTTTGATAATTATTGTGCTTTAGTTTTTAATTGGAGAAAATAACGTACACCTACACTCCAAAGCATACTCAACTGATTTTTGTGTGTTTAGTTTGTTGTCCTTCCCCCGCACCTCTGATTAGCACGGTTGGCTACGTACGGTGTTAAAGAAGTTCATACATACAATAACATACACACTCGGTTAATCACTGAAGCATTATCATCAGCCAGTTTCAATCCACTGCTAGATGAAGGCCTTGCCAAGCGGACACCCCACCTCTCGCCGCCTCGTAATGTAATAATCCGCCAAGCACCTGAATCCGAGTTGTGTTAACCGCTCTATCTCCGCGGCGGCCGTATGATCAGGCGTGTTCGCTGCGTTTCAGAATCAGAATCTTTATTTAGACTGGAGGAATTCGATGAGCTTCTAGAGCTCTTCTTTCACAGATGTCAAGTAGGGGCGGGTGTCAGAAAGGTAATCGTGGCCACGGGCCGTCTCTGACAACGGTGGTTAAAATATATAAATATATGTTTAAAAAAATATTCTGACAGAATTTTCAGATGCTCAAAACACTTGCCTGGCATTGGGGAGCTGTCCATTTTCACGTGTCGGCTTTGTTATCATCGTTAAAGTTGTCCATTATGCCCCCCCCAATCCACTCCCTTCCTGCCATCACAAATGTAAATCATTGCGTTGCTGATGCCACGGTCAGCGCAATTCATTTTGTCGAAAATCACCGACAAGTGACGCCGGTTATTGAAACAGAATCTGAAACAACGTGCGCCAGTGTTATTTATCACAACAGGTAGGGGGGGGGGGTGAACTAAAACGCAGTTGTTTCATTGCCTCGCGCGGTTGTCGCAGTGGTTAAACGTGAATTATGAAGCCGAAGAAATGGGGAGCCGTGTTTTGCGTGTCCCAAGGGCAGGGAGTTTCGGTAGCTTGTAGAGTTTAATTAGGGGCTATATTTTGTCGGTTACCTGTGGCATTGGCTTCAAGCGCCATATGGCCTGGGGTGTGTGGAGTAAATTGAACTCAACACGTGAGGGCAAAGAACATTGGGTTATTGTGCCCTCACACAAAGTGTTCACCAAATGACTTCCCCTTACCGTTGATGGGCTTGCAAGCTTGGCATTTCTACTCCGTCTCGGCCCATCTCGTTCATACCGTACGTGGAATATTCGTGTCGCGTTTTTCTAGAATGATGAGCATTCATGTTTCCTGCTGAATAAGCCTCATCAAACGAATGCAATGACATCGTGGATACATTTATATATATAATCACATTTACAGAAGAGCCTTGAATTTAATTAAATTCGCCAAGGGAGTGAAACGTGTACAAAACAACTGCTGCAGAGGAGATTATTATTATTATTATTTCATCACAGGTTCTTGAGAGATGATGATAGTAGCATGGATAGGCCTTAATCCAGCAGTGGATTGATCATGGCTAATGTTGATTGAATAAACAAAACATCAACACCAACCATGTATATTTATATTTTTAAACACGCTCTTGCAAGCACGGTTCTACGTGAAAAAAAAAAAACATTTCTCAAGGAAAAAAATACGACGAACAAATATTACACTGCATAACCGCAGCGTCGTTAACTTTCACGAGCATCAGAGGGGCATAAAGTCATCAGCTGACATTTATATATACAAGTGTGTAATTGTATGCATATACATACAAATACACACCATTGTTGTCACCGAACATTGTTGGCAGAATACTCGGAAATGAGTACGACATAGGCAACAACATACATATACACAGCAGCTCGACACAGAGACGCTCTGTTGCTGAACCAATTATTCCGCATCGGGAATGCAGAGCAGCGTAATTAATGAATGCGAGCAACGACACCTGTCGACGGCTGCTCTAAAAACACCAAACGGTCCGCTCACTTAAACACCTTTGGCAGTCGGCGCAAAATTGGCGCGTCGGTTACTTCCTCGGCGCGACGCATTGACAATCGTAGTAATAGGTTTTTACCCTTTCAACTGGTACATAAACTGACACCTTTATACAAGGCATCATGTTTGCAATAACCACAACACAAGCAGTCAAAATGCAAACAAAAAGAAACAACTCTGATGAAACAACTCTGATGATGATAATTATATGCACTACTTGTGTTGTGGTTATTGCAAACATGATGCCTTGTATAAAGGTGTCAGTTTTTGTACCAGTTGAAAGGGTAAAAACCTATTACTATATTTTGCCACTGGTAAAGGAGATGTCTCATAGCATTGACAATCATCGTGTTTGGTGTCGACTAAGCGAATAGCGGTCAATCACCGGGGCATTCCGCTTGCACACCGAATTGTGTGTGTGTGTCTCAGAAACAAAACAGAGGATACAACAACTCCGATGTGCCTTCTCTGGCGAGAGGTGGGTGGAGGGTTCAGGGAGAGGGGGGGGTGGAGGCTGCCTTCTCGGTGTAAAAACTGTTGTGATAGCTGCTTCCGCGAAATCAATTACGTTGGCTCTTCTCTCTCCTGTCGCGTGTGGCGAGAGAGGCCAACCTGCGAGCGCTGCTCGTCGCTCGACGTCGGCCGTGACGGTGTTAATTAAAGCGACGGCTGAAATAATACGAGCAGTGCCGATGGCGGGGGAAGGGGGAGGCGGTGGTGGTGGTCCTGTCGCGGTTCAGTCAGGAAGCTGGTGGGAGGTGGAGATGTCTGCCGCAAGGAGAGGCGTGGGGTCGCGCCGCACGGTTTCGATGAAGGTGGGCGGCGTCCGTCTGTCGGACGAGATGCTCGCGCAAGCCCTTCCAGGTGTCTTGCGTCCAGCGAGCGTCGCAGAAATGCATTGGGGTCATCGATGCGCGCATGCACGCACACACGCGTGGTAGGTATGGACACCCTGCGAGCTTTGTCGGACGGACTCGGTCCTTCGGCAAGCCGTCTCGGTCGTTCTCTTAAAACTGGCCTGCCGCACATCTGCTGATCCGTCGTACCTGTGACAAACTTAACCAGTCTGGATCTGGACCACAAAGGCCACCGCTCCTTGTGCTTGGCGCTGTTCAGCATCCGTTAATGGCAAATATGCACAACACAGTCGTGTGCAGTATGAAATATTTCAGAGTTCTGCATCCTTCTCAATTCCCAGGAAATAAAAGAAGCCATTACTGTCTTGTTGTTTTCCATTGCTCAGATCGATGCTTGAGCATTGCATAATGCAACACGTGACGAATGTTCATGACTTTGAATGTTAATGACGGCGACTGCCGATTCGCTCGCACATTCCTGCCGCCGGTTGAATTTGGAGCGGGAAGAATAAAGCAACTGGACGGACGATCGAAAGTCAAATATTTGCGGTGCCTCGACTCCTGCCGCGCGAAACGTTCCTCGCTACGCGTAACGTTTCTCTCCCTGTTGTTCTAAGCAGCACCGCTTTTTTTCGCCACATTTATTCCCCCTCCCACCTGTCCTCATAGCCCCCGCGTGCACAAGCGCTCGCCGTTGTCATTTGCCAGATACCCGCTCGGAATCTGAGCGCATAACTCCTCCACCCAGACCGCAGGGGCACGCGATGCCAACGCTCCTCGCGAGACACCTGCGGAGGCAAGCGAAGTGGCCCAACAAACACACTCCCCTGGCAGGAACTCGCTCAGACATTCCACCGCTGAGCAATAATATCTGAAAGGGCAAGCAGGTGAAATAATTTCTGCGTGTATAATTTTTTTTTCTGGTTTAAATCCGTGGCCGTGGAGGTGGCGAGAGAGGTGCGACGTTCTCCGTCCTGGATTTAATTCCCGACTTTGCTTGTATTGTGCGGGCTTTGTGCCTGCGCCGTGGTGAAATAAACCCAAGTATTGTCCAGCTTTTACGAGATGACCGCTGTGATAGAGCTGAAGAGGCTTGCAACGTTGATGATAACCGTATGTGTGATAATGATAATCTTGAATGTGGCAGCTCCATCGTGAGAATAAACACGAGAACAAGGTTGGTGGTGATAACTATGCTGCTGCTCTTGCTGTAGATGATGAATATGACAGTGGTGGTGGTAATACTGGTCCGAACAAATCAGTGTTTAACTGCTGAAAACATGAGGCAATGGGTTGACGCTCCCTCCATTTTGTTGATATGAGCCAAATGGTGATAATTCCACATGCTCATGGCAAGGGCTTGCTCATCCATAAAACAACCACGGTTTACGATGCTGGTGGTGGGGGAATTTTACTTCAACGTCTTGTTCACAAAACCTTAATCTTCCCGCTGCTGCTGCTGCCTCTGCTGCTGCTTCTGTGTGCGGTGGCGATGGTCCCTGCTTGTTATCTGCCGCTGTGCGTCTGGCGTTCGTCAGACACTGCGCCTTACCGTGAACTGGCCCATTCTTCGTGGACCCTTCACGTGGCTCTCGATATTCGCAGACGCTCGAGGCAGGACCTGTATTTCACGATTCTTTATTTCCACGGCGGCGCTGGCAGGGCACGTTTATTTACTAGTAAGACGGTATTTCCGCCCCGTTGAGCTTTGGCGTAAGCTCAGCAGGGCAGGTGCACATTGAGAAAACGCCGCAGAGATTGTTTAGAGGGGCAGTGGATTTGGGGGGCTTTACGTGACATTAGCAATAATGTTTAAGGTCCAACGTTTGATATTTGCTTTCTTTGTACTTCAGAAAAAAAAATGTTTAACCTTGTTTGACCTAAATAATGCAATCTAAGGCAACTTAAGGATTTTTTTTTTAATATATAAAACACAATGTCTGTGCCCAAGCAGACTATGGGACTATTGTCGTGTGACGCACGTGCAAAGCATTTCGAGGTTAGATCCGATGGTTTCTAATGGCCCTGGTCTCATGCAGTACCGTCGGCGATTGTTTACAAGAGACACATCTGTGTGTTGGATTGGCCGAGCGCGGGAACAATCGTGCTGCGGCCTCCAGGTTTTGCCAGGACGTAACCCCGCTGTGTTTGTATGTTCAACTTTTTTCGCACCTTTACGTAGCCAACCGCCGCCGTATGTGCGCGTGCCACAACCGTGGGGCTGTCGGTGGCGTCCTCAGCTTAATGCTGCATTTGGTTTCAGTAGGCAAATCACACCGGCCTCCGTTGGACAAAGTGAACCCGGAGGACGTGAGAAGATTTAGCAAGTGAATTAGGATTGAAATGCAATGGGTTTTTTTTTGCCATAGTTTCCACATATTCATTTAGTTTGGTATCTATCAACGGATTTCCCTGCAAAAGTAAGCAAAACAGCAATAAACTCACCGTGGTTTAATAGTCTATATGAAAACCAGTATTGTAATATATATATAATGCTGAATGGGACAATGAAATGGATTAGCTTCCGACAGTGACTAACCATGGAACGGGGTTGATATTGCAGCAATGATACAGCAACACGTGTGCAGTATTTGGAATTAATTTGCATACATATTTAGCAAAAGCAATCGGAATGAGATGTTTTGAGAACACATAGGGTCCGTATAATTCCAGCAATGTTTTTTCGTGTCAATATCATCCCAATTATTCATTCGGATCGACTGAATGTGGCATTCATGAGTGATGGCGTTCAATTTACATGGGCACACTTGTGCAAAAACAACAACTCATTTTTGGATTTATAAATGTTGCTTTAAAGAGCAGTGGTATTTCAAAATACAAACCTCAGGGAGGAAATGTCGATGGTTGCCAGACTGTGGTGACTTGACAGTTTCTGCTCTTCCCCCGTGACCTTTGCAACCGCAAAGGGCACTTTAGTAAATCAGTGGCGTGTATATTAAACCACAACTTCCCTCCGTTTTTTTACGTTGGTATTTTCCCCCCGCTTCCCTTTTGACAATAGTGCCCATGATTTGCGTCTTTATTTTATATATTCCTGTTTTTTATATATTCCAAGCTGGACACGTACGTAGGCGTATAATCATCAGGTTCTTGCTTTACTGTTTCATACCAGCAACTCACTTGAGGGTATAACATGCATTAATTTCGGCACAATCCACTAACCCAGGGGTCGGCAACCTACGGCTCCAGAGCCGCATGCGGCTCTTTACGGGCTGCTTCTTGACGATATGTACGTATGTACAGTATGTACTCAGATGCATTGCGGCTCTTGAAATACTGAATTTTGTACCGAATTGGAAAGAAATGGCTCTTCTTGTTATTTTGGTTGCCGACCCCTGCACTAACCCCTCCTCAAAAGCTTTGTATTACAATTGTGTACCACCCCACGTGGACTCTGTCATGTTGGTTGAAGAGCAGGAACTATCAGAATCGTAATCAACTTTCATCAGGAATGGGTGAGACTTTGGTTCCCTTTCTCGATTTGTTCTCAATGTAATCTTTCTTCCTATTACATGAATTATACTGGACACCCTCTCTTCAATTTTTTTCTCCTCCTATCATCTATTTTCTTTTTCCCTATGCCCCCTTAAACTACTTTAGCCTTCCTTCTATTTCCCTAGCTCACTGCTGGGGAAAACGGTGGACTTAGTCTGCGCGTTAGCTGTACTGTCGTTAAAAATCACGAAAAAAAAGTTATACACGGACGAGGTTTGTGACATTCCAGCAAGGTGACCCTGTGTGGAATGTGTGCTTCGCGTTTGGAGGTTTATGGCACTGCTATAAATGCATGGCCCTGCCCGATGGGATTCTGCCCCATTGACGTGAAGCCGTGCTGCGTGGAGAGGGGCGTTGGGACACGTGAGCCGATATGTGATTGCCCAGCGATCCAGCCGGTTAGGCCGCAATCCTGCACTGAGTGCCTCACATTTTAGGGCCATTTGCCAGTGACCCTACACTTGCTTCTTCCCACGTAGCTGTTTGCAGTGAGGGCTTCCTGACGTGTGCAATGCCCCTAGTAATCAGGACTAATGGGGCCCTTTATCTTATTTTATTTAGCGTTTGCTCCCACTGGCTTAAAACTGCCGGTGAGTGCAGCTGGGAATTAACTCCAATTTGCTCATTTGAGAAGAGGCATTTTAGTTTTGACTTTTTGAGGATTTTTTTTTAGTTGTTGGGATTCGTCCAATGGCTCCATGGGATTGGATGAAGCTCTTGAATTGAGATTAATGGGAATGATATTCCACTTTTTGAGAAAAAAAGACAGCAATAGTTTCTTGAATCTATTTGTGTGGATTTTTTACGGTTATCCTCTCTCGTGTATGCCTTCTCTGATTGCTTCGATTTCCTGCTACCCATCAAATGCTCAGCAAGGGAATTGGCCAAACATCCCAATGCAGGGCCCTCCTGAATAAGAGACTTCAGGTTCGGTGAGGCTTTCCTGGGTATAGGCCTTCACTATTATTATTATTTATGAGAAACGAGCAACCATGCCACTTGTTGTAAAAACAAAATCTCGAGGTTATTACGCGGCGTTAATTCTTGCAGCTGTCTACACATGCAAAAACATGCATACACACATGCCGAAATACGGTCACTCGTCCACACACAGATGCACATCCACACATACATATATATCCAAACACATATATTCATGCATACAATACATAGATACAGACCTAGAAATCTGCTAGAACATTTATTATTGCACACACATACACACACACATATATTCACCTAAAGACATACAGACGTAAATACCCACACAGACAAAGATCTCTGTATAGCCTTAACAGATTTTTGGGGCAAGCGCTGTTAGCGGGCATCTATGAGGGCGGCACTGCACACGAGGAGGTGGGTGGCCAGCGTCACGCCCAGCCACCTTTGTCTCCCTATCGGCGATGTTTATACACTGCACCAGGTACTCATTTGAGGCTGAGTCGACCTAGGAGAGGCCCAGGACCGGTTCAAATAATCGTCACTGATGTTGACCATGAGCTGGAATCGATTTTGGGTCACCAGGTTTCTTAGTGCGGCGTGCTCACCGCTGTACTATCGCTCCCCTTACAAATATATATCACACACACACACGTGTCCGAAAACATGTACTCATGCACACACACACACACTTTAAAAACGGAAGTGCTCAAAGCCAACGAGGAATCCCAGTTCCCCTGCGCTATCGAGCACCTGTACCTGAGGCATGGGAGGGTTGCGTGCTTTCACCCTTGGACAGCCAAACAAAGCGAGCGACATTATTATTGCGGCGCAAAGAAAGGCGTTCCAAATATTATTTCAAACGGCGCATACTGAGCTGGCCTTTAAGTCGACTACATCAGATATATGCGAAGGATATGTACACCCACTCGTGTTATCCTATACACACACAGGCCTGGCTGGATAGCTATGTACTTAAGACGCCTGTCACCGAGGCAGTTTTCAAGCGTTTGATGATTCAAATCGCCGGCTGCCACGAGTACTTCTGCAGAGCCTGACCAACGCATTCTGTCTGCTGCAGAGTGGATGGTGAGAGCCCTCTCATATCTTTTTGACATCATCCATGGAATGAGACAAACGGTTTTTACTGCGTTTGCAGTGATGCGTGAGCATATCTAACAAAAACTCAACATTTCGCATGATCTCCCTTCTTCCTGGAATTTCAACTAAAATATTGCTATATATTTGTAAATGGTGTTGATTCACTCTTCAACACACTGGTGGGCTAAAGTAGTGAACTATTTGTATTTTTTAAACGTGACACTTTTTTTTACTGTTTGGCCGTGTCGGGTGATGGAAGGTTACAACACATTTATAAATAACGCGATCTAACCCAACAACGTTTATTGTGAATTAGGACTGTTCCTGTGTGCGGGGAAGTCGGTGCTAACGCTGTGCAGGGTTTCCCAAGACCGGTGGTGATTCATTTCTTCCCGTGATGAGTGGGAGGGGAAGTCTGCGACTCGGCTTTTGTTGTCTCTTGTGACCCTCCCCGAACTATCACGGGAATGATGTCACGTGTGTGTATGCATGTCTGGGTGGTTTTTCATGTTGTGCCTCTGCTCATATTTTTCGGTTTTTCCGCTCACATTAACCTGGTCAGACACATCCTATTTTTACTTTTTGTGGTCGTTCTGTAGTATATTCCTTACCTACGAAGGTTGTGGTTTTTCCCAGCACTAATTTTAGGCAAAAAATGTACTTTTTTCCGATTCCACTGTATGCTTTCTGATAAATGGTTTCACATTTTCACTTGGGGATGAGAAGGCTAAGAGTGGCATAACATACAGGCTGCATCCTGATTCTAATGAGTCCATAACTTCGGTAGAAATAGTTCGTGTGCAACCGATATATTGTGCTTGAACAATTAATCATGAACCTCATGTTTATAATTAAAATTGTGCCAAATGGCATTCATTGTATTGATTGACAACGGCACACACGCGCGGTGTCACATTTACAATTTATTCATTTTAAAACGACCGCTATTTGGCCGTAATCTGGTGCACATGTAACAGCGAGGCCGGTTCGCGTGACCCCAGCAAAAGGTGATCTGGTGACACATTAACACAAGCGGCACATGGGCCACTTGATCTTTCACCCCCTCCTAATGTTCGCATCACATCGCCGTACCGCCACATCGAGCGAGCCCTTTCCAGGGTCGACTTCCAATGCTAAGCCCGCATCAATAAAGCGTGCGCGCTTTCCCTCGCGTCCCGTTGGATGTTTAACAAATTGACCTCCGCTCCCGAACATGTGAGCGCTCGCCGCCTTTGCCTCTACAGCACAAACGTGGGGTGGCACGAGTCCTTGGTGACTTGCCACGGGCGACTTGTTCGCATTTTTACATTTTTACTTCACAGTAATTCATCAATCACGGAGTTAGAAACATTCGTAGTTTTTGTGTGTGTTGGTGGTGGGGGGGTGCCTGTGAAATTGTAGGAAAATTACTTTGCAGCCATAGGAGTGGCTCAGAAATAAAACATCACTCGCTCGGCAAGTGGACGTTTAAAAAAAGAGAGAGAAATGTGCAGTGTAAATGCAGTCGTGACGTGTGCCACAAATTGTGACCGCACAGGACTTTGTATGGGTGGGGGGTGGCATGGAAGGCAGCTGGTCCATATGCAAGGCGGAGCTCTCGCTCCTGCCTGAGCCCCAAGTGGAGGGTTTGGGCACAGTGATTGTTGCCACTCTCGAGGGTGACTCCCCTGCCGCTCAAAACTGCGGGTCAGGATGCAGCTCAGTTGACCAACAGAGCGTAAAATAAATAAGATCGTGAACTCCTGTTCTCGCCAGAGTCAACTCGGCTCCGTCATTGTCATGAGTGGCAGCGCTCGGCACAAGCAAGCCAGGCAAAATGTCAGGGCCCCAAGTAGTCAAAGGGGCCTGGATTCATTTATAAAAGAGATTCTAGATTTGACCTTTCGTGACTGCAAGGATTCATACTCTTAGTTTTTTCGGTAAAGTCACGTAAGTAAAAAATGAAATAAAAAATAATCTAAATAAAATAATAAAAATCACGACGTTTCGGAGGCAACACAAGTCTCCGTCATCAGGTGGGATCATCACAGCCAGATTTGATCACTTGATACAGCAAATCGGGCTGTGACGGTCCCACCTGATGATGGAGACTTGTGTTGCCTCCGAAACGTCGTGATTTTTATTATTTTATTTTTATTAATTTTTATTTCATTTTTTACCTACGTGACTTTACCAAAAAAACTAAGAGTAAAAAAGAGATGTCAAATATCAGCTCAAATTAAAATCTTTTCAGCATGGCAACCAGTAGGTAACATCTCGCCACCGCGGCGCGCATCCTGTTGGTTGTATCATTGTTTCTGCTACGAGAATGTGGAGATCAGCACGACCCTGTGCGTGTTTGATCATGAGGACAGTGATTTATTTTTTTAAACGTGAAACCGCCGCCGCCTCCTCTACAGCAGCTGCTTCGTTCCCTAAAATAGAAATCTTCGGGTCACCCCTGAGAACAGATGTCCTTCAAAATGCACTTCACTGATTGGCTTAACTCTGAAAATCATCAACAGCCAAGGCAGGTCAATTGTCAGTTGAACTCTTTCATCCATTCTGCCATGTAACCTAATTAACTGCATCACGGACAAAAAACATGTAAAACACAAATTCACTTAATGATGACGTGCCATTGTTTCACCATCATAATCACATCAGCAGCCACTGTTCAATCTATAGCTGAACGAAGACCAACCTCTTGTCACCCCCCCACTCCTCCCCCCGCGGTCTAGCACAATACCGAAATATGTCTCACTCCTGCACACAAGCTGCTCCTTCATCCCTCTGCCTCCAATGATGATCATCCTCTCGGATGCGTTCCCTCACATTCGTCACCAGTCTAAACCATCGTTAGTCCTCCCTGCCAGTGATGTTCCCTGCATGGTCGTCGTGATCTCTCTAATTCGTGTTTGTTCTCCGACCCATGTTTTTCCATCTCTCATTGCGATTCCCAGAATGAATTTTTCAGTGCAAATGTTTTTGTACTTTTCACTTTCTTGTTCAGCTTTCTTTTGTGACGTGCGTGTTGTTAAATCACTTGTCTCAGCATGCAATGAGCACTCATTAACACCCTCCTTTTTAGGCTCATTCATGTTCCTATCCAGTATTGAGTTATCTTTTCCCAAATGCACGCCAATATGTTATCGCTCGTCCCTTTGTTTGATCGTTTGGAGCCTGGGTCCACATTTTAATGAACGACCACATCCTGCACATGCTGTTTTGCAGTTGCTGTCCCAGTTGTTATGCCGTACAAAGGTAACATTGAGATAATGCTACAGCCAACTCTCAACACCTGCTGTGAAAGTCATCAGTTGGTTCATGCGACCCACTCACCCATGAAACACTTGCACCGCATACTCTGCCTATTTTTTTTGTGTTGCTCCCATTTCAACCATTGTTCATCAAGCTTCAGCTGGGTGCTGCACGCAACTGTCGTTGAGCTGAAGGCACTGCTGGGTTGCCACACCATCATAACGTAACTGTATCCCTACATTTGGGAGACGCTTGTTGAAAGGATTTAATGCACAGGCTAACAGCAGCTTACGGGGAGATGTTAAGAGTGAGCTCCCGTTGCAAACGTTTTCGCGCAGCGGCGTGACGCGGGAACGGGGGGAGCTCCTCGCGCTGGCGCGCGTTTCCACAGCCCTGTGAAATCGGACCCAAACCGCGTTTGGGCTATTCTTGGTCCAGCCCAGCCCAAAGTCATTTCTTGTCCCTAACGTTTTACGAGTCCCACACGGCTCCATGGGTACGCCCTAGGTCCCCTCTGGACTATAAGACCGGCACACAGTGGCCTACTCTTGAGATTGGTGTCGTGGGGATCCTTAACGTCCACTGTGAAGCAGACGGCATGTCATTTTGCGGTTAATACAACCCACCGTAATAAAAAAATTGTGGCCGCTGGATTTGAATCAGGGCGGCCGCGAGATTCAAACCATGAACTTCTGCAGCAAGTGGTGAATACACGACCGCTAGTTCATCTCACTACCCCCTTGATGTTCAATGTCAAATAAAATCATTAGTACGCTTGCTATCCGTGCCAATCTTTTCGCGCAAGGCTCTATGTTTCACAGACGTAATCTGCAGTGGCTAAGAACCATTGTAGTTTGGAATTAGCACCTGGCCTATAGGCTCAGCAATTGATTGTATGTTTACAGTAATTGACATGCCTTTATAGACTTTGACCAGCAACAGAACTCCCCGTATGTCCCAAAGCTATTCGTGTGCAAGGTGAATGTATAATGAATGTATAATGATTCATATACCTCAATCACAGCACTGGAGCCCTCTGAGGCTGAGGGTCCTCATCTGAAAATGACAATGGACATCCATCAAGGGCCACACTGATAGTTTACACATCACTGACCTATGCCATGCACTGGTCAAATGAGCACGTCCATCCGATCAAATCCTGACCATAATCTATCCATCTCTAACCTTGCCTAGGAAACATAATAATAATAGTGATGTTCCTTTGTGAGGTAGTACAGCAAGCATGCTTTTGGCCTATCAAGGAGTTTGTGCGTTATCTCTTCATATGGCTGGGTTTTCTCTGGGCACTCTGGTTTCGTTCCATACCAAAGAAAATGCTTAATCTGCGGCTTTGTCCAAATGCACCAATGCAGGTCTTTATATATAAAAAAAATATTGGCACTAAATGAGGCTTTTATTGGTTAATAAATAAATAAGACGCCTTCTTGGGGCCCATAAAATGAGTACGAACCACTTCGTCAAAGCGGCCAGTCTCTTCTGTGCAATGAATTGCCTCTGTCATCGGAATGTGGAATTCACATCACGGGCTCAGGGCACCTTAAGAAGTTGAGCTCATAAACCTGTCACTCATTTGCATGTCCAGACACTGGGACGTGACTTGGATATTTTAATGTTACGCTTGTTTTACCCAGGAAAGTTTCGAGGCTTTATTTTTTTCAGGAGTGTCCTGCCAAGTTTTTCGCAGTAGGGGGGGGGCGATGTTGCCATGTGTAATCCCAATTGAGTGATTTTTTTTTATTTGTTCAGCATTGGAAAGTTTGGCTGACACCACTTACATTGCGAGTGGTTTTCTTTTTTTTTGTTTCGCGATGGGAGGAAACCGGAGAACCCGGAAGGAAACCCAAGCAGAAGACGGGGAGATTCTAGATTTGAAGCATTCGTGACTGCAAGGAATCATATTCTTAGGTTTTTTCGGTAAAGTCACGTGACTTTACCGAAAAAACCTAAGAATAAGATGGGGAGAGACTATACCAAGTCCACACAGAAATGCACCCGAGTCTGGAATCTATAACTCAGGCCCTTGCGTTACCACTACGCCACCATTGATAATGATTATTATAATTGTTGTTGTGTTAATAATCACAATGCTTCGGGTTCACTCGTGGAGCAGTTTTTTTTGCCCTTGACGTGCCTGACGTTGCTCCTCAAAGTCCTCGCACGGTGCCAGATTCTGCACGTGCAGACGGACTACCGCCGGGGACCTAACCTTGACGCCCGTCTCCACACGACAGACAGATTATGTTACAGACTTCATCAGACAGCCTTTTGTTCGCTATTGCAGGTGTTCACGCTTCTAGTGTTCCAATTTTTTCTCGTACAGCAAGTACTGTACCGCCAGCGGTGAATGGCTCTGATTTATAATAAGACAGTCCTCGATAATAGTGCTTTGTTTGTCGAGAAAGTCACCCACTGAGTCTTGAGACTTCTTAGCCATGGAAGGGTCCACCTTGGAATTTTTGGTCACTTCTCGTTGACGCGTGTTGTTCATAGCATGTTCTCCGTAACACGTTTGTTGAGGGTTGTTCTAAAATTCGAGATAACAAATGTCAGATTGCATGTGATGGGGTAAAGTGTGGGTACTCTCACCTTTTCCAACATGTCCGTGCAGCGTGGTAAATGAGGCCAAATCAAATTTGGAGGGGGCTCTCTGGCGATCACTCTGGAGGAGGCCCTTCTACCATCGGTGGGCGTGCGCCAAGCAATTGCAGCGCTGCACCCTTTACCTGTCGATGCTAATGTACGGAAACAAAATGTTGTGAAGCTGCTTTACACGTAGCTAAACCAATAACAATTGTAAAACGGCAGCACCAGTTATATTTTAAATGAATCTGCAGAAAATTTGATGCTTACAAATTAATCAATTGGCCAGACATCCTTGTCATGCAACCATGTCATTGTCGCCGGCAGTCCCTCGGGGTTCGAGGATGACGTCCATCAGGTTCAGTGGTCGCTCTTGAGGTTGCTGAAGAGTCAAAGTCTGGATCCGCAGATCTTTGGGCATTGTGGGCACGCGGTGACTAGGGGAAAGTGGGATTGGCAGTGCCGGTTTGGCTTCCTAAATGGAACTGTGTACACACGCAATAATTACAAAATCTTGTGCCGAGCTTAGCGAATGTAGGCTGTCCATAGCGGGAGGTATCTCCTGCTTCTTAACCAGACTGTGGTGGGCATGCGCACCTTTAATCCATCACTGTGGAGGCAGTGAGGGTTGGTAGATCACGCAACAAATGTTGCGAAACTCTTTTCCAATGGGCGTCGAGGAGGTGCCGTACCCTGGCGCACCAGGAGAAGGCGGTACAGCAAGTGGAATAATCGCCATCTGTGCCCATCTGTAGGGGGATAGAGTGTTGCTCCCCATGTATATGTGGCCTTTCTCCCAATGGCCCAGTTTTCTCCCACTTGCATAAACAACTCGTTAATTAGTTTAACAAGGAGTAGGCTTTCATGGCCAATATTATCCATAAAAGGTTTTTTTGGTTAGATCGCATAAATATAAATGTGTCGTTAAACCACCACCACCCAACACCGCCACTTAGTAAGGTTTGCCACGTAAACAAAACATGCCAATTCGTTACGAGTTCAGTACACCGCTGTGTTGGAGAGTGAACCCAGAATATTTACAATTCAAGTACCGTGACGTTTCACCGGCAATGACAACCAGCCTCATCAGGCGACAACCAGCCTCATCAGGCGGCATTCAGAGTTGTGGAGAAATCCTCCTCCTGTTTCGGTTTAACTCATTAATTGTCTGAAAACATATTTAAAAAAGAAAACCCAAAGAAGGACCCTCCTGTGAAATAATCCTACCACTCAGTTTGGCTCTCTTGGATAAATAAGCAAAAGAAGTAAATTCTCGTGTAAAATTCAAAAGGGCAGTTTATATATTCAGGTCCAATTTGTTGAGAAAATTAACTTGCGTTTGTTGAGTCAGTGTGTAGCTCATTTGTTCCTCCATTCCATAGAGGTATCATATTAATAGCAAATTATTATATTCAGGCAGCAGTGTCACCTGGGTCAATAACACACACACAAAAACCCATATAGCATTAGCAGACTGTTGGGGCAAGTGCTGTTAGCGAGCACCTATGAAAGTTGGAACGGCACACGACGGGGTGAGTGGCCAACACCACGCCCGGCCGCCTTTGTCTCCCCAGTGGCGATGTTTACACACCACACCGGGTACTCATTTGAGGTTGAGTCGACCTAGGGGAAGCCGTGGACTGGTTCAGATAATCGTCACTGATGGTGGTCTCCCTAGTGGCAATGTTTACACACCACACCGGGTACTCATTTGAGGTTGAGTCGACCTAGGGGAGGCCGTGGACTGGTTCAGATAATCGTCACTGATGGTGGTCTCCCCAGTGGCAATGTTTACACACCACACCGGGTACTCATTTGAGGTTGAGTCGACCTAGGGGAGGCCGTGGACCGATTCAGATAATCGTCACTGATGGTGGCCGTGAGCGGGAATCGAACTCGGGTCGCTGGGTTCGTAGTGCAGCGCCCTAACCGCTGCACCACCGCTACACCCCCCCCCCCCCACTTGGTAGTGTGTAGATTGTATCGCGTGAGATTCCTCGCTGTCCCCGTATCCACACCGTAGTGCTGGTGACACTGACATCCCTGCGTGTTTCCATTGATTCTGATATGCGCTCAAACTTTATTTTTTTCTTGTTATAAACCGTATATTTCGCAGAGCTCCAATATTCAGTCGTGCGGTTCAAACTGCTTTCCAATTAAAATTATTTCACAATGGACGATAACTTTTTTAATTACCCTATCCTGTTGCAGTAAGAAACGTTGAATGCCGATGATGACACCGTCAGCTTTTTCTCTCTATGTGCAACCTTTTTCAAAGTACAATTTTAATTAAGACAGCAGATCAGGTTTAAAAGCACTCTCCAATCATGATAGTTTATGGTTTTATCTGCGTTATTCACACGTTAACTTTCACTGACTTTTTTTTTACTGCGGCATTTAAAGTGACATTGCATCAATCAGTCGGGATTTGTTTTTTAAACCCATCGTACTAAAACGTCTCGGAAATTCTCCCCCACCCTCTGCTCCCTCAAAAAATAAAACCCGGTGAAATTTCGCCTTGAGGCACCACTAAAAAGGGCAGAGATATTATTTACTCCGCTGCCGTGGTGATTAACGATGGTGCAGTGTGATCTCCGTGATACAACGTCAATTGGATGGTTCTCACAAACACCCGGGTGGTGACTTCCCAGCCTGTGGTTGTGCAATTCCTGCGGCAGGATGGGGGCCGCTGATTTCCAAATCCCCAGAACCGCAGCCCTTAATTTTTCCTAAAAATGTTTTTTTTTTAAGATTTTGCTGAAAATTTTGGAGCGAACCGCGTTTTTTTTGCCAGCTTTTAATGAGAGGAACAAGCACACGTGTGACCACTGCTTCGTTCTCACAGTTGTTTAAAGTCACGCAAGAGAGAGAGAGAAAAAAACATGTTCTCTTTGACACATTTTTAAGGTTATCTCAGCCCGAATGATCACGTGCACTTAATGTATAACGAGGTGAGAGCCCATTGAGACGTAAACGTCTCTTTTGCAAAATCAAAAGTGATCAGCCCTCCGCTAGGTCTGTTTAGACACTTCTAGATGTGTACCTCAGACCAAGTCACCCTCAATACTCCCCACCTCTTCCAATCTCAGAAGGGTGCAGCTTGAATAGTGGACCACCAATCATATCAGGTGTTATGAGACTGTGGGTTAGCGTAATGGCAGTAGAGGTGAGTGCAGCAGAATTAATTGTTGTACTGTACCTACGTGTTCCCATGCCGATTGTCTATACCTCCCAAATTTCACCAAATAACTCTCGAAACCCTCATCCAGCAGTGGATTTCCAAAAAGGGCTCTGCACATACACCAATGGATATTTCATTTGTCTATTCATTAAGGAGAAGGATTGGCATTGTAAAATTGACATTTTTTATGATGCATAAATGCGATGCATCTGATAGCTCCTTACAAAATGCGAGGAATGGCGGCAGAGAAGAGTTTGGATTCGAATGAGGCAATCACGCGATGCATTGATCCCTTGCGAACCAGCCCAGGTGTCCGTTGACAGACTCGAGCAATGCCTTGCTTGAGGTGAGCGTCTTAGCAAAGTTCTTGACAGCTACCCTTACACCCAGTGATCGCCTTTAAATCTTAAGTCATGAAAGTGGACGGTGCTGCGTTGTCTCCAGGGTCTGAGTCACCGTTGAGAACTGACAGCTCAGATTTGAATCCAGACAGCCTCCTCATTCAATGGAAACAGGTTTTCCAGTGTAGTGAGCCGGTTTTCTCACCAATGACTTCACGAAAAATTCCCCATTGCGTAAAATCAAGTGTCGTACGTAATTTGACCTTTTCCAGCTCCGAGGGAATATTTGGCTGTTTGACACACTCGTGGTTCATGCGTGCATCTGAATGGGGTGGGGCCTAGAAGCTGTGTGGTAGGACAGGCCCTCCAGAGATGTCACGGGAAAGACCATTGACGAGACTTCTGGGTCAGTCCCAAATGTCACACGCAGCTCTGCTGTCATAGTGAGTTATAGAAGATAAATGGTTGGTTCCCTGCTTTCACAACACTCTGATAGCACGATCGGAATACAGTTTGTGACAAGTACAAAAGTAATGATTTACCCCACCAAAATAATACATTAAAGTTTTGTAAGTGGAGATGAGTGTTTTCACTCCAGCATGGCACTCTCAGCAATTGGCTGTCATTCTTAACCCGAGCTCTGGCACTTAGCAGGTATGGCTCCTCCACGAGTCCCCTTCTGTCTCCCCCAGTCAACGTAGCCCACCGTTTTGCTTTTGGGGCTCTTCCCGCCGGCCTGCGGTATCAGTTTCCACTTTCCTCCTGTCGCCCGGCGAGCCTCTGCCGGGGCTGATGAAGATGAATTGGGGGCGTCTGTGCTTCTTGTGGCCCTTGCGACCGATGTCCCCCGCTGCCCGCGGTCCCCTTGCGCAGGGGCGGCTGCTGCGTCGGACGCCTTCGATCGGTCCACGCGGCGACGTGCGGCGACGAGCGGAGAGCGAGAGAGCGCACGCCGCCGCCGGCGGTGCCATCATTGGCCCCGTGAGTGAGACCCGAGAGCTGGACATGGCATTGTCGGGGCTGTTTGGGGAAACGCAGCAGCGTAGAGCAGCACGGCGCAGCTGAAAACACGGCCAGCTATGCAAACAAAGAACAGCCGTGCGCACATTTTCTCTTGATGCGCTCTGCGCCGGGGCTGGCTTTGATTAAAGAGACGCGTTATTGTTGTGCTGCGGCGTTATGGTGGCATACGGGGTTATTTCTGTACGCTTCGTGTTCCGTGCTGTCGGGAGTCTCCCGAACAGGTCGGTGACATTGATGTACAAAACAGAATGTGCTTCTGTTTGTTTTTTCCCTCCTCCACAGTTCCATAACGAGACGCGCGCACACCCACACTCATTATGCCGTAGCAGCATAGTTGGCCTGTTACATAGCCCTGTACGTGTGTTCGTATACGTGCTTGTGAACGTGTGTGTGTGGCTACGTATCTCTGGGGAATGGTAGTGTAATGGTTTGCATACTGCACTATGCACCCAGTGACCCGAGTTTGATTCCCCATCTTGGCCAACATCGGTGACGAACATCTTAACAGGGTCTGGGTCTCTACTTGGTCGATGCAGCCTTAATCGAGTGCCTGATACGGTATGTCAATATCAGCACTGAAGAGGCGAAGGTGGTCAGATAGTTGTCTTGTTGACCACACCACTCCCTCGAAGTTGATACACCGTACCCGCCGTCATCGGTTCTCACGAACAGCACCTGCTCCAACAGTCTGTTGGAGGCTGCACAGGGGATCTTTGTATTCCGTGTGTGTGGATAGATATCAAAGGATAAAAAAAACACACGGTGGCCGAGCCAACGCTCTTACCGCACTTCACAATTCATATCGCTCGACAAGTCGGTGAGGCAGCGCGTTTGATTTGGAAAGAGAGCGACCGCCCCAGGAGTTAAACCCAGAACTTCCAGTCAGCGGCTGGATGTGCTCCCAATGATGAGTGACATAAAACTTTGTTTTTAAAACGGCTGTGGTCTATTATGTTTTACAATGCATCATTATATATATGTGTGTATAAAACAAATATATATATTGACGCCTCGAATGGACGTTATTTAATAATTCTGAATTAAGTAAATGTTGAAGACGTTGACTTTCTTTCTTTAACTTTAACCAAATTAGTTGGGTGGCGATGTGACACAGCACTCACGATGACAACACCCCCAAGCTCAATTCCAGCGATGCCCCACAGTGGCAAGGTGTCAACTACTTCGCCTGGTATACAGGAGGTTGTGGGTTCGATCCCGACTTTGACGCTTTCTGCATGTTCTCCCCGTGGTCGCGTGGATTTTTCTCCGGGTCCTCCGGTTTTTCCCTCCACATTGAGAATCATGCATTTAGAGTATTTTGGCTGCTAGACATTTCCACGTGATAGGCCACTTCGTTGGGCTATTATTTGTGGCCAGGTCGCTTCTGAAAAAGAGCTATATAGCTCGCATGGGGCTTAGCTGATGAAATACACAATAGTTTAAGTTTAGTGCAAATCCACATTGTGGTAAACTCAGCCCAACAAACCCCTTTGGGGGCTGGTAAAACGAGTACCACATTGTGTTAAGTTAACGGCTGTCGCAGTGACGTGTGGTCTTGATTCATTCAGTCATTGATACAATTTATAAACGTGCACAGATTGAACTTAATAGAGGGCATTCAGAGGTGCGGGAGAATACATTAAAGATCAACGGGAGTCTTCAGATTCTGACAGAATGTTGGGAGAGGCGGTGAGGGTGGGAGAGGCGGTGAGGGTGGGAGAGGCGGTGAGGGTGGGAGAGGTGGGAGAGGCGGTGAATGTGGGAGAGGCGGTGAGGGTGGGAGAGGCGGTGAGGGTGGGAGAGGTGGTGGCAGTGGGAGAGGCGGTGAGGGTGGGAGAGGCGGTGGGAGTGGGAGAGGCGGTGAGGGTGGGAGAGGCGGTGAGGGTGGGAGAGGCGGTGAGGGTGGGAGAGGCGGTGAGGGTGGGAGAGGTGGTGGCGGTGGGAGAGGCGGTGAGGGTGGGAGAGGCGGTGAGGGTGGGAGAGGTGGTGAGGGTGGGAGAGGCTGTGGGAGTGGGAGAGGCGGTGAGGGTGGGTGAGGTGGTGGCAGTGGGAGAGGCGGTGAGGGTGGGAGAGGCGGTGAGGGTGGTAGAGGCGGTGAGGGTGGGAGAGGCGGTGAGGGTGGGAGAGGCGGTGAGGGTGGGAGAGGCGGTGAGGGTGGGAGAGGCGGTGAGGGTGGGAGAGGCGGTGGGGGTGGGAGAGGCGGTGGGAGTGGGAGAGGCGGTGGGAGAGGCGGTGGGGGTGGGAGAGGCGGTGAGGGTGGGAGAGGCGGTGAGGGTGGGAGAGGCGGTGAGGGTGGGAGGGTGAGAGAGGCGGTGAGAGTGGGAGAGGTGGTGATTTCCAGACGACCGGAGCTGCGACAGAGAGGCTGGTGTCGCCTTGTCTCCCGTTCGAGAGACCTTGGTCAGGAATGGTGAATTTTTCACCTTTGGCTCAAGGCTATCATCAATGATGGAAAAAACCACCACCGCCCAGTGTTTAAACATTGATTTCTATTGACTTTGATGGATTTTTCTTTTTTACAACAATCCACGGAGCGTTTCGGGACAGTGCTGTCGCAGACGATCGACTTGGGTAACGTCGCGATCTCGCGTGGTATAAATGCACGGCCCAATCGGACGTCACAACTTATCAATGAGCGTGTCCGGCCGGCCTGGGTGATTCATCCCCCCCTCTCCCCCGTGCGATGTGGGGGAGGGCGTGTGCCTGGTGGGCTGTCTCACACCACCCCCCCCCCACCACCAAGCTCACTCCCTTGCTCGCTCGCTCACTCACCCACGCGTTCCGTAACTGATGTCATCGGTGGGCTCCGACGCACGCGCGCGGGGGTACACGCTCTCGATCCGTGTGGGAATCGCCAAGTGTCTTTTTCTCGGGCTCGCTTGTTCGCTCGCGTTTTCGCAAAGAGCGCTCCCTTTCACTCCTCAGCAGCTTCCGCTCGGAAACACACAGGTCGGTTTTAGATGCACGCGCATTTTTTTCCTTCTGTAAATCAACGTATTGTTTCGTGAATTGTGCGTTATTTAACTTTGATGTGTCGTAAAAAATGTAAAATTAATGTACGGATGATTTTAAATGTTGCGGACGATTTAAGAAAAAACATTAGTCTGCATTCTTCAGCGCACGAGCACCGGCATGAACTGTGTACTGATTTTGTGCAACATGCATGTATGTGTACACACGTGTGAATTCATGAACGAAATATATTTGTACACCATAATATATCATGGTCACTGTATTTAATAATAGCTCTGAGTTAGTTGATACTGTAACATTGTCAAATGCAATTAAGTTCGCACATATCCCCTTGAACTTTATATGCCCCTGCAGAAATGTACGACTTATTCGTATATATAATATAACTATAGGTAGTGACTTTACTTTCTTGTAAGACATTGTTTCAAAATACGTTTTATTGGAATTTGTATAGCGAATGCTCGTAAATTAGAGCTATAATGATTTAATATGCTCTTAACCAGAAAGCTTTTCTAACAATGTTTTCCTCGTAAAATCATCAACAGGAGCCGTCATATGGATAGACTCACCCCTGGCATGAAATGTGAAATTCCCCGTGCGAGCTCAGAGCTGTAAAGAAGAAGAAAAAGATCTCCCCGTTTGGCAGGAATTTTGTGAACTTATGCAATTTGTGCTTCGATACTTTATTGATATTTATTAAGTGACTTTCTTACCTTTTCCCTTTATTACTCTTATATTGTGTTTTGTATAGTTTGTTGTAGTAACGTGCTGACTCTCCACCGAAACTAAGCGACCTGGCCACAAATGATAACTCAACGAAGTGGCTTACAAATAAATTACTATTGTTATATGTGGACATTTATAGCAGCCAAAAACTCTCAGCGCATGTTGATTCTAAATGTGGAGGGAAAAACCGGAGGGCCCGGAGAAAAATCCAAACAATCACGGGAGAACATGCAACTTCCAAATATACAGCAGGCGTCATGGTCTGGATCGTATCCACGACCTCATGTATACCAGGCGAGGTAGATAACATCTCACCACCGTGGCACCCCGATGGGACATCTCTGTAAAAGAGCTACATAGCTTAATCAGATTCCTCCAGGATAAGTAAAGATTCTGAGTTTCAGCAGGAAAACCACTTTGACCATAATAATTGCCATTAAAGATAATTTGCGATACACTAGCGAAGTGGCCAGGGCACTGCCATACACCGAAACTAACGCTGCCTCAACGCCCCCTCTGCGTCGTTCTGTCCCACAGCAGGCGTCTGCAGCAGAACGCCCCTGACCGGCGCGGAGGAGCATGCGACCGCTCGCACGGCCGTAACCAACGCAAAGCGCCACTCCCCGAGACGACGACCCCAAGCCCACCCCCCCCAGAGCTCCCGCAGCGACGCTCCGCGCCATCGAGGGCATGGCGGTGCCACCGGAGCCTCATTGGCGGCGCCAACAGCAGCAGCTGCTGGTGCTGCTGCTGCTGGCACTGACCGCGGCACTGGCGGCCGACGGGGCGAGCGGCGCGCGCTCAGCCGCGGCGGCGGCGCCGGCGGCGGCGGCGGCCGGAGGACGGGGCAAGCTCCAGCGAGACCGACGCAACATCCGGCCGAACATCGTGCTCATCCTCACCGACGACCAGGACGTTGAACTAGGCAAGAAACGTTGGCAGGTTGAACAGCCACCCCGGTTGTGCCGTAGCGGACGGGCCCATCATGAGTCCTTGAATGGGGGGGGGGCCGGGGGGGATCTCCGTCACGTTCGTCAATGTCATTAGGAAGCCACTGAAGCTCTGCACTTTTAAAGCATCTAGATTGAAAACTAATTTCTTCAGGACTGCTGTGTGTGTAGTTTGTTGTTCCTTCCCTCGTCCCCCTAAATAGGATAAATATGTACATATGTATGTTGAACTTCTTTCGCACCGTATGTAACCAACCGTGCTTATCGGAGGTGCGGGGGAAGGACAACATATGACTTAAGGTATGACTTAACGTGTGACATTTCGGGCATGGCTCTTGTTGGTAGCAACGTGAATCATCAGATGATTTTTCAGTTAACTCCTTGGTAGCCAAGCGTACTAATTGGAGGTGCGGGGTAAGGACAACATTTGACATAAGGTATGACCTAACGTGTGACATATCGCAACGTGAATCATCGGAAGATTGTTCAGTTAACTCCTTGGTGTGAAAATGCAGTGTGGACTTGAGCAGTTGGCTAAGCTTGGATGCGCAGGATAACAAAATTGTGCAGCAGGAGAAAGAGCAATACATCTCCCCCACTGCCAATAAAGATGATTCGCTTATCCACGATAATGATGATTGATTGATGATACAACAGACAGGAGGATTTACTGATAATACATTTTTTTTGCTGTTTCCACCAATGATTGTGTAGGAGTGAACATCCAAATGCGATCAAGAGAATTATCATGTACCCCACGACCCACTTGCATCGTTACCTACACACACTGCAGGGGATTTCTATAGCTTCATGGGGTGTTTGTGATGAGTTTCCTGTACCACCCCCGCACATCCGATTAGCACAGTTGGCTACGTATGGCGCGAAAAAAGTTGTACATACATACTGCACAACAATGCGTCGGTTCATGAACATCGATTAATAATAACACATAATTTGATTGCATTGATGGCAGAATAAACTGCTGTTGCCTTTGCGTGGTATGGTGCAAGCTAATTATAAGTTTGATATCAGAATTATTATATGTGTATGACAATACGTTATTAACCCCGCCAGACCAGTGTGGAATTTGCACAACGGCTGTAAAGTGGAGATGAGCAACTGCCTCTTTGCTTTGGCAGTGAGAAAAGGCTGAACAGAGGGGTTCTGTGAATGTGGGGGAAGGACCACAAACTAAACACAAAAAGCAATTCTCAAGAAATGAGTTTTCAATTTAGATGATTTAACAGTACATAACTCCTGTGGCTTCCTAATATCAGACGGAAGAGCGTTCCATGTGGCCGCAGCAGCGCATCTGAAAGCGCGCGATGCGGTTGACCGTCTTTGTTCGATGGCGAGGCAAAAGCCACTGCAGCGAGGATGACCGGAGTTCACGTGATTGTTTATGTTCCTCGACGAGATCGGCAAGGTATTGCGGTTCGTTTTGTGGCAAGCACACTCTGTGTGTAACGAGTGCGGCCTTACAACATCAGAGGAGCTGAACAGAGCGTCTTTGTACGTGTGTGGTGTCTGTGCGCGAGCGCAGGCTCGATGCAAGTGATGAACAAGACGAGGCGCATCCTGGAACAGGGCGGCGCCCACTTCACCAACGCGTTCGTCACCACGCCCATGTGCTGCCCATCGCGCTCCTCCATCCTGACGGGGAAATACACGCACAACCACCACGTGTACACCAACAACGAGAACTGCTCGTCGCCCTTCTGGCAGGCCACCCACGAGCCCCGCACATTCGCCGCTCACCTCGGCGGCACCGGCTACCGCACAGGTGCGCCCAACAACAAAAAACTGTCCGCGCCCCCCCTCCCCCGTTGATTCCTTCCCTCGTGCGTGCGTCCGTTCATGTGCGGTCAGGGTAAAGTGGTGTTTCGGCGTTCCGTAAATTGCTGTTGTTTCGTTACGCTGGGGGATTCTTGCATCAGAGGGCAGTGGAAGTAAGAATTGACGTTTTTGTTCTGATGAGTGTAGGTAAAACGGTTAAGGGTGCAGCCCCTGCAAGTGCTTGCTCATGCCACTGCTGGCGGAAGTGCCTCCACTAGAGCACGTTTAAGAGAGCCACTCGAGAAGGTGTTTTGGCCTACTCCTCCTCGCTGGAGAGGCTGCTTGGAAGAGTTGGATGTACCCACGCTTTACCCTACCACACATAACCTGCCTATCCACTTACTGGAGTGTACCCATTTATACCGCCGGTTGGATAGAGTATTTGTGAAACATGTCCATTGTTTCGAGTGCCATGGCGGGATATCGAATGGAACCGGCGACCGCTGGATTGCAAGTCCAGCAGCATCCCATTAAGCGCACGGTGCGTGCATAAAATAGCGCGTGTTTCTGTGTGTTTGCCGATCATTCTCCATTGAGATTTAATGGGTTCGCATCACCCCAACAACCATTCGGGGCATTGCCCGCTCGCCGTGATTATTTTCAAAGAAACGTGACCCTGAACCGCAACAAGTCATTGAAATTGGGGGCTAGTGGGGGGGTGGGCGTAGGGGGGGCGAGGGGGTAGGTGGGGGTCATTATTAATTTGCACGTCATGTGGCAGCGATCGAGAGGGAGGAGCGAGGGGCTTGCAGGCGCGTGCTTCATCAGTTGGGTCAGGAGGGAAAGACGGATAAAATAAATAATTGATTCCCAAAAGCCTAGCCATGTCAGCGAATAATTGGGTAGAATGTATTTGTTGAAGCAGCAGCGGTGCACAATTAATAAGAATAACACAAATTTATATTTCGATTTAAAGCTTTCGTGACTGCAGGGATTCATCTTCTTGGTTCTTTCGGTAAAGTCACGTAGAATGGAAATAATAAAATAATAATAAAATAATATAATATAATAATATTATATAATAATAAAATAATATACTAATATGACATATATTTTATTATGTTTTATTTTTATTATTTTATTATTTCTACGTGACTTTACTGAAAGAACCAAGAAGATAACACAAATTTGTTATTGTAATTCAGCATGATCCCAGTACAGGACATAAACCGGACAAGAGGTCCTGAACTCGGGGCTCCTGGGTTTGAACGGAGGGAATAGAATTGGGCTCCACCGCCCCACCCAGATGGGGTGGATCCCATGAGAGGGAGCGTGCGTTTTTATATCAGCGGGGAGGGGAAAGATGAGAGACAAAGAACAAAAGTAAGAGGATAGAGGGGGTGGGGGGTGGGGGGACAGAATCATTATTGATTCCACCGAGAAGCACTCGCTCGGCATCGAGCGTTCAGAGGAATCTGAATCTTGATTGAACTCCCACGCGTATTGCGCTGCACAGATTGGTCAGAAACCTATTTGCTGTACTGTCTCATGCGTGCGCTAATTATGTTTGTGTAATACAAATATGGTTGTAATGAACATCATGGCCCGATCTCTATACGATTGAACCAACCCTTGGTCATTGATGTTCGGATCAAACTTTAAATTTTATAGGGTTTTTTTTTCCTGTCTTGCAGATTTCGTTTTGGGAATTAGTAATGAATCTCATGACCCAATATCAAGTGTACCTTTCAATGGAAACGGTTTTAGAGTGTAACTGGGAGTTCAAGGGCAATTACACATGCATAAGGACATACCACAACAGTTTATTTAACGTGTATATATATGTGTGTGTGAGTGTGAAGCCCAAGGAGGTAGTAACTACTGTTGATGGTGAATCTGCTCGCAATGTAACGATGATAACGATAATGATTTGGGATGCACACTCGCTCAACATACAAACAAGCATTTAGATTATTTGGCTGCTATCAATTCCCACGTGTTGAGCCACTTCGTTGAGCTATCATTTGTAGCCACTCGCTTCTGAAAAAGAAGCCAAATAGCTTAGCGGGCTTTGCCTGATAAGATAAAACATAGTTTGGTTTTATTTGTATTTACTTGGTACTCCTATCGTGTTTTTGTGTTGTTGTTGTTACGTTCTGACCCACCCCTACTGGACATCTGTGAAAAATAACTTCATATCTCATCAGATTGCTCCAGTCTAAATAAATATTCTGCTTCTGATTATAGAATTATGGGCTCGGTGAGCCCCTGCAGCCAATCAACTGCAATCATGTAATGCATGAGCAATGTGAGTCAGATGAAACTATCTTACTTTATTGACTCATAATAATTATAATCATTATGGCTTTCAATCGCTCTGGAAAGCCACACCGAGTCCCAAGACTTGTTGAAGAGGGTCCTGCAATTCAATTAACGAAGGGTGCTGTGTGGACGAAAAATAAACGGTAGCCAGGGAAAGTGCATGCATGCAAGTGGGTAACACACAAAGCTGCACACAGACGGATTCATGAATCCATTGTAATACTGCCACATCCTGGCCACTGTGCTTGACAAACACCCTAGCCTGACGGGGAAACCTGCCATTTCCCTTCAGCATCCAAGCCACATAACTCAGCAGGCTCAAACCGGCTTAGCTTATGAGATCTGCCAAGGTTGGATACAATTAGGTGACATCAACTGTGCTTCAGCGATTTGTCTTCGGTCTGTTCACGATTTGAATAGTTGGACCCGGCACTGTCCTCAAGCGTGCTGCATTTTGACCGCTATTCATTAACCGGTAACTATCGTCGTCTTGTTGAGGTCACGTGAGGTCGGGTCAGCCTTCTCCATTGGCCGAGGCTGCCAGCTCTTGCCATGGCAGCGGCATCGCTGATAATGCGCCGTCGGAGTGGGACGATTCATTCTCTCTCTCTCAGCAATTTAATGAACTCTCAAAATTATCCATCCTTTGACTTTGCAGTGAATATATTTCCCATAGTCACGAACGGATCACAGGGATTGTATTGAATTCCCTGCCATTTGCCTCTTTTCCCAAGCTCTTATAACCTCGCTCAATCCAAGTGTTACACTCTTACACGAAACTGAAACGAAACCATTTTTTTTATTTTACCAGCTAAGGTCCCCCGGAGCAATATAGCTTATTTCAGAAGCCACCTTGGCCACAACGAAGTGGCCTATCGCGTGGAAATTTATAGCAGCCAGATACTCTAAACGAACGTTGTTTCTAAATGTGGAGGGAAAAACCGGAGGACCCAGTGAAAAATCAACGCGACCACGGGGAGAAGATGCAAGCTACAGATATACAGCAGCAGGCGTCAGGGTCAGGATTGAACCCACGACCTCCTGTATACCAGGCGAGGTATTTGACATCTTGCCACCATGATAGTTATTTATTACAACTTTGACAGTGCTGTTTGTTGCTGGCCGCTTGACTTTGGGCCGCTGGTCCTGTGCTTGGCGATTGTGTAGAAAAGACACATGCCTATCAATAAAATGTATTTATTTACCAGCTATTAGCTAAATATATCGCAAGCTCAGAGTCTAAATTAATTAATTGATTCATCGTTAACTCTTAATGTGCCCTAAACACAGAGCCAGGGGTGTAATTTCCACATTCCTAGAGCCCTGACCATTATCTCCTTAAGATTGCCATCGTTGATTTCTTACACAGTGCTGCTAATTTGTATTGACCCCATGATAGGTTATTAGCTGAATTAACCCTCGACCGAGTGTTTCGAGATTGCAGGGTTCAGATTGTGTGACGAACACTCTTCCACAGTGCCACCTGGCTGTATTATTAAAGCGTTGTCAGTCAGACATGGTCTTTCCACTGCTGCACCAAGGCTCCCCCCACACTGCTGCCATCCATCGTGATCCTGCTATGCTACTTCATTCCTCCATGTCTCAGCTCTCCATCTCTGTTGGTTATCATCCTCTTGGTCGTGTTTTGCCCTTTGGCTGCTATTCCACCACCAGTCTGATCCATGGTTCATCGTCCCTCCTCGCCCCGGTGCATGATGGGTCCAGCGAATGTCCACTCCACTTTCTCTTGAGTTACACGGAGCGTAAACATATTTAATATGCGGGATGGCGTATTTCATATTTTTTTATTCCAAATTGCTTCTAAATGGTGTAATTTTCGGGCCGCATTTTTTAAATCGTATCCCCTATTATTATATAACCAAAAACCCCACACAATCCACACTAGACGGCCTCTTTCTCCCGGCTCCACATTGAGCCATTGAGGCGTAGGCTTACAGCGAATAAACCCGAGATCATAATGACCCTTCATTGCCCGTTTAGTGCCATTTCACTCCAGCGCCGCTTCGCTCTCTCTCTCTCTCCGCGTGGCCCTCACGCTGTCTTTGCCGTGCCCACAGTAACAGCGGCCCGCACGCTTCACCCTTGCATTCCTGGGGCAGGGCCGGTGGGGGGGGGTCTCGTCCGTTTTCTTTTTTCAGAATCCATAAAACCCCGACCGCGACCCCCCCCATTCTGTTCCCACCGCACGCCGACCGCTCCCCTCCCATGCGACATGCAAAGTTGGCGCGCGAGAGCCGCGGCGACCTAGCAGCGGTCGTCACCGCAGACGCGCGTGTTTTTTTTCCCGACGTCTCGTTCGGAGCGCCGCGGCGTTGCCGCCACAACTGCCTCCGTGCACGGTCACCGGACGAACAGAGAGACGCAACGCAGTAGACGTTGTTTAATATGCGTGCGCTCACGCGTATTGCCGAAAGTTGAGAAAATTGCCCACACTTGCAAAATTGCTCCTGGAGTTAACATGCCACCCTCCACCGTATGAGTATCCACGTCAGTTTTTTTTTTTTTGGGGGGGGGGGATAACCTCCACTAAATGTTGAACACCGTGGGCATAATAATCACGTGATGCTGCTGTGTATTTTGATAGCATTAACTGTCCCTGCCTGCAATATTTACATGGAATTCTGCTAAACCAAACAGCTACGAGGCATTATTAAGCACAAGAATGGCAATACATTTTTCAATTCATTTGTTTATTCCTTACTGCTCGGGGGGGCATTTTTTACAACTTGGGTCACTGCAATCATCATTATCATCAACCGCTTTGAGGCTGCATATGCCAAGCCACACCAGGGCTTGGCCCAGATGAGAAAAATTACATAAAATGCCATGTTGTTCACAGGGATCATGTTCCGACCGACCAAACGCTTCAACATTTCCACACCAAACTGTTTACAGAGATTTTTTTTCTTCCAGTAGATGGATATTCAGTGGCATTCTACTATGTAGTAGGATTGTATATATATACTTGTTGACAACCTACAGACATGGTGACATGTATCACCAAACACCAGTGAAAGACAGACCGAGTGTGGAGAGTGGCCACAGCCACACAATGGGGAAAGGCATCTGCCACTCGCCTCTCGTGTGTTTTGTAAACCCACCAACCGCTACTGTGTTCCACGGCTAAACTCCCGACCCGCGTGCCCGCATGCGATTCCTGCTCAGCATTCGGAAGGGTCACGGTACAGAGGAAGTAAAACAAAAAAAATTCTTTAAAAAAAAAATAAACCGAAACCAAGCTGAAAAACAAAAACACTCGCCAGCGGACGGACGGACGGACAGAGACGGACGTTGTGGTGAGCTATCGTGCTGCCGGTCCTCCCGCATTGCAAGCCAAGCGGAATGTCGAGGTCTCCCTGCTTGTAACGTCAACGTTCAGTGGCCATCGTGCCCCCTGCGTATGTTTGTGTTAATAACAACAAAAAATGTAAAACAAAAATATCCCCCTTTTCTGACGTTCGGCAATGGCAGGCGGCTGTCACCAGGCGAGGAATCGGGGAATACTAATGAAATATTCTTAGGTTTTTTCGGTAAAGTCACGTAGGTAAAAACATTAAAAAGTAAAATAAAATAAAAATCACGACGTTTCGGAGGCAACACAAGTTTCCGTCTTCAGGTGGTACCGTCACAGCCACGACAGCTGTATCAAGTAAATGAGAGATTGCATGAGTTACCACTGCGTTTATATAATGGTTGGAGAAGGTGGTGGGGCAAGGGCCGCATACTTATTGGCTGAGCCTTTGTTATGCAGTCTATTCTTAGTCTCAAACCTCACCTTACCATATTAATAATAAGTATGCGGCCCTTGCCCCACCACCTTCTCCAACCATTATATAAACGCAGTGGTAACTCCTGCAATCTCTTGATACAGCTGTCGTGGCTGTGACAGTACCACCTGAAGACGGAAGCTTGTGTTGCCTCCGAAACGTCGTGATTTTTATTTTTATTTTATTTTACTTTTTAATGTTTTTACCTACGTGACTTTACCGAAAAAACCTAAGAATATGAATCATTGCAGTCACGAAAGCTTCAAATCTAGAATTAATACTAATAAAAACCCGTAAAGTAAACGAAACGTGCCCGTGGCGATGTCAAGCGGGCGTTCTAGGCGGTTCATGTCATCATCCTACGTTCATCCGCGGATATTTTAAGTTTCAGTAGAAACCTTTGAGGGGTAGGTGGTGGAAGAGAAAGGGTCTCCAAAGCGAGAACAACAACAAAACAAGAAAACCGTTGTAGAAAATAACCAAGAGGAGTAAGGGCACGGTGTGCCAAAGCGCGGGCATCCTGTGTATATGCAGCAGCATTGCTGTCGTAGGAAAACAACTCTGCCCCAAAGAGGTAAACATTCACAAGCAAAAGCTTCGTTGTCCTGACGTCCATGGGTGAAAATGGAGGATGCCGGTCAATCGGAATACGCCGGTTTATCCGAGGGTCGTGGCGTCACCACATTTTCCCAGGTGTGTGCATGCAACTTTTGCGAGAGAGAAACGAGCGACAACTTTGTAACTCTTTTTGCAGAGAGGTAGTCACCGGGCAGGTGTGGAGCAGTCCTAAGTTGATTTGTAGAGAAGCAATTGGGGCCGTTTAGAGTACAGTATACAGTGATAGAGTACTGCATGTACAGACTTCCGCTAGCACCATCACTCAGATCTGTGAGAAGTGCACGGCAAGATGCCCTGATGGCTGTCGGCATTTTTCCGGACGCGTGAATGGAAGACTTGTATTACCGTCTATGACAGATGCCGGTTAATAGAGCATTCCGAGTGGTAAAGTGCAGGATAGTGGAGTGTTTGCCATAATAGGTGCTGTTAAGGGCAATTGCCCATCTCTAATGGAGATACGTTGCGTGTATGTACGTATGTTGAACTTCTTTCGCACCGTACGTAGCCAACTGTGCTAATCGAAGGTACGGTGAAAGGACGGCAAGCTAAGATAAAAAAAAATTATGTGTGTTGGCTGTGAAAGAGAAGCATCTCCCTCAAACGCCGCTTATTCTATATACGTATTTATTGTGTCCATCGTCAGGGCAGTTTTATTGACGAATGAGTTTGAGTTTTGCGTTATTTGTGCTCGTGCGCACCACTATCAACGCGGTGCCACGCACGTTTTGAGTCGTTCTAGGCCGGCGTTGATGGTGGCGGAGGAAGCGTTTTTGAGGTCGGCGTTGGCAATTTGTGCGGCTGCAGATTACTTCGAATCGCCCGGTTTCCCAGGTGACGGTTTCCCAGGTGACGGTTTCCCAGGTGACGGTTTCCCAGGTGACGGTTTCCCAGGTGACGGTTTCCCAGGCGATGGTTTCCCTGGCGATGGCTGCTTGAGCCGCCGCGCTCCCTCGCGTGCTTTCCCATGCCTGCGTTGAGCGTTGCGCGCGAGGAATCTCTGCGGTAGCGGCAGCAGCAGCGGCAGCAGTGTCTGTCGCCTTTAAGTCGCGGAGGGCCACTGGCAATCCGCGTGAGAAAGTGGTGGTTGTCTGTGGGGAGTCTGGACAAGATTTGACCAGTTTAGTTAACGCTTTTTGCGCCCAAATATTACGAACCTCTTCCGCTCTGTTCTGTATAACCCGACATTGCGGCGCTTACACTTTGCAGTGCGATCATGTCCACGGTTTGCTTTGAAGACGTGTGTGCAAGTCTACAAAGCTTTTTGTGGAAGATGGCATGTACCTAAGATATATGTCAACGCAAATGTAATCGGAGCAATACTCGCTCACCCCAGCGTAAGAATATTGAGATAAACATGGGAGCTGTATTTTAGCGCGAAGCACAATACAGGAAAATGATTTAACTTTTCGCGTCACGTGAAGCGTTATAACATTATAAACGTCCCATTAACTACACACTCGGGATGAGAAGTCACCTCAGGTGTCCAAAAAATAGCATCGGTCAAAAATGTATAATACATAGGGGTCTATTATAATTACTATAATTGTTTTTATAACTCCTGTAATTATATATATTTTTTAAAGAAGGTTTAAATCCCCGCAGGCTTCGTTATAATGGATGAGTGGGAAGACCAGGTGTGCTAGGAAATAAGCATTCTCACCCCAAAAAGGTGTCACTGCAGCAGTTGAAGCTGATGATATATTTACTTGTCTCTGCTTCGGCTGAGAAGACTTGAGTGGCCTCGTCAATAACACCCTCTTTGTAAGTGAAAAACACATAATAAGTTAAAAATGTCAGGCAGTGACCTTTTTCTCAGTGGGTCATGAGCGTAGCCTTGAGGTTGATTTCTCGTTACAAACGAGCGACTGATTTTGTGTTGCAAAATATCCGCCTTTCGTTTACCAAGGAATATGCGGGGCGTCTGGTCATGTGGTCTGACTGCTGGGATGTGCATCTGCGTCTGTCCGCTGCGTGCATTTTAGTGACTTACTTCATCGTGCGTATCACACGTCTGTGAACATTTGTCTTCCGAGGAGATGGAGCAATCAATTCAGCCCGTGTGCAGGTGCTCGTTGGATGGATTACATCATAGGATTGTGAGAGATGGTGGGGGGAGACCTTTATCCAGCAGTGGATTGGTCATGGATGATGATGGTGATGACCGTTGCATGCCGTTCACTATCATTTGGTGTGTGTGTGTGCATGTGCATGGCTCCCGAAGGCTTCTTTTTGGGGAGCGGGTAGTGTAGCTGTTAGGCCGCTGCGCTCATGGCAATCACCAGTGACGATTATCTAAACCAGACCTGGGCATCGCCTAGGTCAACTCGGCCTCAAACGAGCACCTGGTACGATGTGAACATGTCGCCACGAGGGAGACGGGCGGTCGTGATGCTGGCCACCCACCCTCTCGTGTGCCTTGCTGACCTTCGCTGTTCCTGCTTGCTGACAGCACTTACCGCGACAGTCTGTTAAAGCTATCCGGGGGATCTTTGTCTTTGTGTGCGTGCGTGCGAATGTTTTCCCGCAGGCTTCTTTGGGAAGTACCTCAACGAGTACAACGGCACGTACGTGCCCCCGGGCTGGCGCGAGTGGCTCGGCCTCATCAAGAACTCGCGCTTCTACAACTACACGCTGAGCCGCAATGGCGTTGCCGAGAAGCACGGATTCGTCTACGAGAAGGTGGGAGCCTCTCCTCCTGGGAAGTGCTCGGCTCAGTCGCCGTTCCCGGCGCTCGGCTCGATGGGCGTTACCAGTGCCCAGCTCGGTCGGCATTCCCAAAGCCCGGCTCAGCGTTCCCGGCGTTTCCAAAGCCCAGCTCGGTCGGCGTTCCCGGCACTTGGCTTGGTTCGGGGCGGAGGGGGGCTGAGAAGAGCGGCAGGGCACGATAATGCTTGTGAAGGGCTCAACATGTGGCAACTTTGAAAAATGACCAGCAAACGGTTCAATTGTGATGACACGCGCCACTCATCGCGGCCTACTGGCTAGAGTATTGCTCGTTTTCCGGCAAGGTGCTGAGTGGGCTTGTGCCCACAGGGACAGCTTGCCCACTTTGGGGTGCCCTTTGAAATGTTCGACACGCGTCGTGATACAAGTCCGTTAACGTGTGTGAGGTGCTCTTGAGACACCCAGGTGTAAAGGGCGCTTTGTCTGTAAACATTTTTTTTTTATAAAGCAAAGGTATATATGATCAATTGTAAAGCATGGCCCTGTCCCGAATACCCTCCAACATCCCCATGACCACAGATAAAAAAATATCGCTAATCTGGCAAACCAAACAAGCGCTCTTATTTGGAGAGCCCCTACGGAATAGGGGGAAGGGAAGGGTGGGGGCTGGAGGTTTGTTGTGCCACACATGCCAATGCAATTACAGAATTGTGTACATCACCAATGCAATTCATCGCGAGTTCTCCTTCCTTGTGTAAGACCAATGTGGTGCCAGTTTCACGATAGCGTTGTCCATGCTTTCCATGTGTTCAAGAATATGACAAAATTAAGAAATGTAGGAACGTAACAAAAATAAGAGAATTATTTCCGAAAATTTAATTTGGCTCTTGTCATTACTTTAAATGTTACTGTTTCCCATGACATGTATACATCCTGTGTGTGTATGCGTGTGCGTGCATGCACGTGCGTGCCCTAACTGACATACAAGCAATGTTTTTGGTGAAGTTCCACATTGAGGTGCAATGAAAAAAAATCTATATTGGCTATTCGTATGGAAATTATTTTGATATAGGATTTGGTAGCGTCAGATATTTTTTCTGCACAAATCTTGGCTTACTTTTTTTCAGACATTGCCTGCTGCGGTTTAACGGTAATTCCACAAGGCAGGAAGCTGCGATGAACCACCTCCTTTACCAACGTTAACGTGGTCGAGATGGATCGGCGATTTTCTCAAATGGTGCAATTACTGCTATAGCCATTTACTGGGTTTAATAATTAAAGTAAAAAACGGAATATGTTTTCACAGTGACCGAAAAGGCTAAACAAAACTTTACTGGGGTGTGTAATTGACTATGAACTGCCCTGTTTTGGAAGCGATTAAAACACTTGATTATTCCAGTTTAGAATTTTAAGAAAACATTCCCAGGCTCATAAACCATGCCGAGAGGGGATGCAGAGCGAAATAATACAACTTTAAGAGTTTAATCGCACGAGATTTGTTATTTAATTGGTAATTTACAAATGAGCTAAACAAATGAATGCCACGTCTGCTAAATGAAACAACACATTTATCCGTCGACATTTCTCAGTGTTGGCCTTATCCTTTCCCGATTTACATTCTCATGCGATATCACATCACCGAGTTACTTAAGCCTAAACACTGCAGGACAAATGAGACGTGCCTTAAGGGCTGCATACGTTCTTTAAGCACAGTCGCTGGGGGGCTAAGAAGTCGGATAAATTACTTGACTTGTTCAAATTGTTCAAGAATGTTAAAACACTTGCCATTTTAAACGTGGAATTCTCTCCCCAACGAGGTTAGTGCTTGCGTCGTGTGTGCTGCGATTCACGCGTTGTTAATTGGATGGAATCCGTCGTGTACAGCTGATTTCTCTTAAACAAGTATCTTATTGCTTCCTTAAATGCATGCATTTGAAATGTCATACTAAAAGGGAACATATTTGTATCCAGTTTGCAAGTAGGCTTGTTTTTTTCTTCAAGAAGAAGCTAAAACTGCTGTGAGGTATAGTCTGTAGTGAAGCTCCAAGCAGTTGGAGCAAAATGTCATCGCGCGTTGATGTTGGAAAAGCTGTATCAGGTCAGGATCTGATCAATGCATTGGCACGGAAAAATAATATCTTTGTCAACTTGACAATCTTATCGGGTGGTGGAGGGCCAATGACAAGAACTTTGGCATAAAACTACCGCCACTTGGTGGAACCCAAAAGTGAATGTGGATCAAAATTTGCTTTTAAATTGCAAATATAGTGAGCTGAATTTCCATGGTGTGACCTTTATTCAGAGCAAAGAGGAGGGGGGCGAAAGGCGAAGGATTTAATACTCTTAAATTTGAATGTGCCGACTTAAATTTGCAAAAAAAGCAAGTTGGCTTGTACAACCTTTACCAAAGGCACATGCTAGCCTAACAGTCAAGCATTTCGCAATAACAATGAACGAGTAAAGAAATCTGCTTTGAATTGTTTAATATGCTCAAGTATTAGTAGTACACGTTTTCCACCTGCAGCAATGACGGTTCAGCATCCTATCTCACGATGTGTTGGGCTGACAAGATGTTGTTAATATAGGGCGGAGTAATGGGAAGTCTAATTTCTTGCCAACACAAATAAGCTTTTGCAGATACAAGTGGCAGTTACTGAGAGGCAGTGCCCGGGTTTTATTTTAAGTTGTCTTTAGATCTCACTTCTTTCTCTGTTTAAGAGGAGCCTGGAGTCGGTGAAAATGTCAGCTGCTCTGATTTAAAGTCTCAAAGCTCCATAACCACAGAGGGATTATGGCTGCTCGTGGCTGGATGGAACAATTCTAAAATAAATTATTTTACGGCATAGTTAGGCAGCAGAAATCCTCTTGGGCCCTACATGGTTTATATAGAAATAAAAAAAAACTATTATACACCCCTATGAATTCTTAAATAATCCCATGTAAGTTTACTTGGTATAGATCCAGTAAATATCCTTTAGGAGCTCTTTAAATCTACTAGAACAAAGTACTTTATCCCCTAAGGAATTTTACATAAAACATATTGCAGCACAATAAACACACTTCTCACATTGTGTGTGTGTGTGTGCATGTTTGGTGGGGCGTTGTGACATTGTGGTCGGTGCACGGGTAGAATCTCAGTGATCTGGATTTATATTTCTAGCCATAAAAAAACATCAGACAGTAGACCTCCCATAGGTGATTTATGCCTTCAATGAGTACCTAGTGGAGCATACGTAGATCGGTGTTGGGCAGAACACAGTCGCGCAGTGTGATTCAGGCCACACCACTGCCTCGTGCACCAACGCCAGTCACAATAGGTTAGCAGCACATGTGGCAAAGTGGAGAGATTACATTGTTTCGCAATCAGAAGTTTCTGAGTTGCAATGTTGACCCCGCGGTTGACCGAGCCTTGCATTGTCTTTCATTGTTCCACTTTGTGGGAAGTCGCCAGTGGCTTCCCTGTGGATAGATTTGCCTCTGTCATAGGAATCCTACACCAGTGACTCAGGGCAGTAAATCAGAAATAAGCACTCCACCCCATGTTCCATTGAGAAAATAAGCCACAGTGTGAGTATACAGTAGCACATTCCGAGTGCAACGATTAATTGATTCATGACTAAAACCAGAATCGGTTGCCTTCATTTGCATACATTTCATGCACTTAGTTCATGTGCTGAGCCCTGTAGCCACTATAAGCACTACATTGGATCACACAGTTAAATCAAATTGCAACGCTGAATCGTGGCAATTCGTGGAATTGTAACGGGGTGAATCCTTGCATGCCTCATTGACATAAATGATGACAACAATCATCTCTGGTCCTATGTGTCTGTATACGTTGGGGAGCGTTAGTGTGATGGTTAGAGCACTGCACATTAAACCTGGCAAGTTTGATTCACCATCAGGGCGAAATCCATCGTGGGCCTTTCTTAAGTAGACTCAGACTTGAAGGAATACCTGGTGCAGTGTTCGTAAACTAGACAAACGTGGCTGGGCATAGTGCTACTTGGTCACACCACCTCATGTGTGTGGCGGCCTTCAGAAGATGCTTGCGAACAGCACTTGCCCCAACAACCTCATAAGGTTATGGGGGGGGGGGAGGAGATCTTTCTCTGTATCTGTGTGGCTGTGGCTGTTATTGTGCGTGCACTTAAAGATGCTAATCATAAGAACATTGTGTCTATTAGCCGTCTTAAAAAAAAAAAGAACCATGCGGGACTTTTTTTCCCCCCACTCGGGATCTTGCGAAGCAGGTGGCTGAGGATTGAAGTGAGGCCGAGCGTTGTCGTGGCCTGGCGATTGTAAGGGATAGGAGTTACAAGTGTTTTTTCTGGGCGTGTCCCAGGGCTTCGTGCAGTGGATCCCACAGCAGTTGATAGCAGCGTACTCCCGCTCTCCTGCTGGCCAGGAACCCCACCCCCCGTACTTCCTATGCCTGGCAGAGCCCCGACTTGGCCGATCGCGACCGAGAGAGGCCCTCGGCCAATTCCACATCCCATTCACATTGAAACGAAACACCAGCAGCAAAAAGGACAAAAAAATCCTTAAAAAGATATATAAAACATCGAGTGCCTTATATTTAAGTAAGCTGAGAACCACGGAGCTAATTCATCGTGAACCAATTTTATTTGATGGGTACAAGATCGGCTTTTCAATCACGCACAACAAACCTTGTGTAACTCAGTGCACTTAACACAGAAGAAAATAAGCGCACCCCGACGTTCTAAAGTAAAACAAAGCAAAAAAAAAGTAAAAAGCCCTGCGCACACCCCACAGAAATGTGGAATCTTTGGAGCGATGTCGGCAGCGAGCAAACCCACCCCAACATGCTCGTTTAGTCCACATCCTTGTGCCTCCATGCATTTCATACGTAAACTAATGTTCCCCTGTGATTGCTTAATCCGTGAGTAATGATTCAAACTTGCGATGCGCTGGCGCCGCGCACGCCGCTTGCTCACTCGCTCTCGTAGAGAGAGAGAGAGAACGACTCAGAGGCGCGGGGAGGAACCACAGACGAGCGGGAAGGCAGCCACGCGGTCAGCCGGCACTGCCAGCAATTGCCCAAGCTCTGCGGTCTTCCATATATGAAGGTGTTGTCAGTCAATTGATGTGTGTTTACACGTTGGAGGAAACCGTAGCGCCTGGAGAAAACCCGCACTTGCGAGGGGGAAACACTCTATCCCATACAGACGGAACAGTTGGAGTCCACATTTTTGCCGCATCGCATTCTCCCGGAGAGCCCAGGGTATGGCGGCACCTCGACGTCTACGGCAGGGGAATTTAGCAACATTCGTGCAGTGATCCACCAACCCTCGCAGGATTACAGGCCACGTGCAGCGCAGCCACCACCGTGCAGCTGTCTGCCGCGTCTCCCACAGTGTCTGCCTCTGGCCTGTGGTGCTCTGCGCTGTGTCTGTGTGTGCGTGCAGGGAGCTGTAGCGTAGCGGTTTAGCGTTCTGCCCTACGAACTCGACGACTCGAGTTCACGGCCATCAACACTGACGATTATCTGAATCTGTCCAGGGCCCTCCCCTAGGTTGACCGAGCCTCAAATGAGTACCTGGTGCAGCGTGCAAACATCGCCACTCGGGAGACGAAGGCGGCCGGGCGCGGTGCAGGCCACCCACCTCCCTCGTGCGCCGTGCCGGCCTTCGTACGTGCTACTCGCTAACAGCACTTGCCCCAACGGTCTGTGAAAGCTCACAGGGGTTGGGGGGGAATCTTTGTCTCTGTGCAGGACTACCTCACCGACCTCATCACCAACGACAGCATCTCGTTCTTCCGCCGCTCCAAGCAGGAGTTCCCGCTGAGGCCCGTCCTCATGGTGGTGAGCCACGCGGCCCCGCACGGCCCCGAGGACTCGGCGCCGCAGTACGCGGACGCGTTCCCCAACGTCACGCAGCACGTGTGAGTCTCTCGCTCGCTCTCTGGGCGACGCCGCGTGGGTTCGACCGCCGACCCGGGTTTGCCTCTCCGAGTGGACTTTATTTTGCCCTCTCTCACTCTCACCCACAGTTCTGCGTGGGTTTCTAACCGGGTTCTCTGCTTTGCTCCCATAGCTAAAACATTTTCAGGGTGCTTCAACAATGTTTTTAACACCTATATGGGACACTCGTTTTTAATGACACGTGCCTGGAATCTTCTCGAGGTGGTCTCCAGAGCCTGTTAGCAAGCACCTATGAAGGCCGGCACGGCACACGAGGGAGTGGGTGGCCAACACCACGCCCGGCCGCCTTTGTCTCCCTCGTGGCACTGTTTATACATTGCACCAGATACTCATTTGAGGCTGAGTCGACCTAGGGGAGGCCCAGGACCGGTTCAGATAATCGTCACTTGTGTTGGCCGTGAGCGGGAATCGAACTTGGGTCGCCGGGTTCGTAGCGCCGCGTGCTAACCGCTACACTACCGCTTCCAACGCACATATACACACACATATATATATACATAAACACAGGGATTAATTTCAGCTGGAGCTCTCGGAAAACTATGCTGCACCCCAACCTCTCCACGGGGTGCAGGCGGTTGGGGCTCCATGAAAAAAAATCTCTGCATAGACACACAGACGTGCACACACGTGAACGTATACGTATACTGCGATCGTCATCATCGCCACCGCCACTTTCATCATCATCATCATCGCCATCATATTCATCTCCATAATCATCTTTGTCTACAAGAACAGACCTCATTAGAGAACTGTTGCCCACACACACACACATTAGCTTGTATGGTGTTCATGTGCGTTCTTTTGTATTTTTCAACTCGGACTTGAACTTTATTTCAGCTGGGAGGGCCCATAGAGCTAAGGAGCTATTTTACAAGGCATCAGCTCATTGAGGCCTTTAGCGAGTGGCCCTCTATACGATGAGTTGATAAATATATTAATTATGTACTTACCTCGACTATGCATTTCAATGCACTGCATCAGTATCGATGCTTCGGAGTGTTGTTAAGCCTTGTGTTAAAAATGAAAAAAAACCTTTTTTTTATGAATAGAACCTGAGTGATGAATAGTTACGATGATGGAACAAGTTGAAATGTGTTGACTTCCCACGTTAAAACAGGAAGGGACGTTGACACGCTCACTGGTGATGTGCAGCCTAGCTTGGTTAGCATGAGAATGTAAACACCTCGCGATCCCCATTGTCTTCGTGACCAAGTATCCCTTACATAAGCAGCTTAACAAAGACTGTCACGGCCTCTGTTGTGACTGGCCCCACAGCTCATCCCTGCTCGGAATGTTTTGGTGTATCCAACAACATCCAACTCATCTCAGGACACTCGCTCTGGAGTCGCTTGACCCGGCTGAACCGCTAATTGTCATAAACACGGCCGGCAACGTGCGCTTGGCGTGGCGTCCGGGCGGGCAGCGTGATGTGTGATGTCTTCACTCGCCATGTTTTGGGCTCATGAGCCGTGTGGCGCTGAAAGCCCGAAAGATAACCGCTCTGAATAACAGCCCGGCACGGTTGTGACGCGGCGATCCGCCCGCTCGCCGTGGTGGTTCGCGTGGAGATCCGCTGTCGATGTTTGTACGCAGCAGCGTTCAAAATGCAGGATGTTTACCGGGCCACACACGAATGTGCCACGTGTGTTAGCGTCGGGTTCGCTGATGAGCGGTGGAATGTTGTACGTGGGTGCCGTGAGTGGCACGGTGACGAGTGACTTTGTCTGTGCTCAGGCAGGGTGAGAGTGGGGCTGTGACGAGTCACTTTGTCTGTGCTCAGGCAGGGTGAGAGTGGGGCTGTGTGAGTCACTTTGTCTGTGCTCAGGCAGGGTGAGAGTGGGGCTATGTGAGTCACTTTGTGTGTGCTCAGGCAGGGTGAGAGTGGAGCGGTGACGAGTCACTTTGTCTGTGCTCAGGCAGGGTGAGAGTGGGGCTGTGACGAGTCACTTTGTCTGTGCTCAGGCAGGGTGAGAGTGGGGCTGTGTGAGTCACTTTGTCTGTGCTCAGGCAGGGTGAGAGTGGGGCTATGTGAGTCACTTTGTGTGTGCTCAGGCAGGGTGAGAGTGGAGCGGTGACGAGTCACTTTGTCTGTGCTCAGGCAGGGTGAGAGTGGGGCTGTGTGAGTCACTTTGTCTGTGCTCAGACAGGGTGAGAGTGGGGGCTGTGTGAGTCACTTTGTCTGTGCTCAGGCAGGGTGAGAGTGGGAGCTGTGTGAGTCACTTTGTCTGTGCTCAGGCAGGGTGAGAGTGGAGCTGTGTGAGTCACTTTGTCTGTGCTCAGGCAGGGTGAGAGTGGGGCTGTGTGAGTCACTTTGTCTGTGCTCAGGCAGGGTGAGAGTGGAGCGGTGACGAGTCACTTTGTCTGTGCTCAGGCAGGGTGAGAGTGGGGCTGTGTGAGTCACTTTGTCTGTGCTCAGGCAGGGTGAGAGTGGGGGCTGGTGTGAGTCACTTTGTCTGTGCTCAGGCAGGGTGAGAGTGGGGCTGTGTGAGTCACTTTGTCTGTGCTCAGGCAGGGTGAGAGTGGGGCTGTGTGAGTCACTTTGTCTGTGCTCAGGCAGGGTGAGAGTGGGAGCTGTGTGAGTCACTTTGTCTGTGCTCAGGCAGGGTGAGAGTGGAGCTGTGTGAGTCACTTTGTCTGTGCTCAGGCAGGGTGAGAGTGGGGCTGTGTGAGTCACTTTGTCTGTGCTCAGGCAGGGTGAGAGTGGGGGCTGTGTGAGTCACTTTGTCTGTGCTCAGGCAGGGTGAGAGTGGAGCTGTGTGAGTCACTTTGTCTGTGCTCAGGCAGGGTGAGAGTGGGGGCTGGTGTGAGTCACTTTGTCTGTGCTCAGGCAGGGTGAGAGTGGGGCTGTGTGAGTCACTTTGTCTGTGCTCAGGCAGGGTGAGAGTGGGGCTGTGTGAGTCACTTTGTCTGTGCTCAGGCAGGGTGAGAGTGGGGGCTGGTGTGAGTCACTTTGTCTGTGCTCAGGCAGGGTGAGAGTGGGGCTGTGTGAGTCACTTTGTATGTGCTCAGGCAGGGTGAGAGTGGGGCTGTGTGAGTCACTTTGTCTGTGCTCAGGCAGGGTGAGAGTGGGAGCTGTGTGAGTCACTTTGTCTGTGCTCAGGCAGGGTGAGCGTGGAGCTGTGTGAGTCACTTTGTCTGTGCTCAGGCAGGGTGAGAGTGGGGCTGTGTGAGTCACTTTGTCTGTGCTCAGGCAGGGTGAGAGTGGGGGCTGTGTGAGTCACTTTGTCTGTGCTCAGGCAGGGTGAGAGTGGGGCTGTGTGAGTCACTTTGTCTGTGCTCAGGCAGGGTGAGAGTGGGGCTGTGTGAGTCACTTTGTCTGTGCTCAGGCAGGGTGAGAGTGGGGGCTGTGTGAGTCACTTTGTCTGTGCTCAGGCAGGGTGAGAGTGGGGCTGTGTGAGTCACTGTCTGTGCTCAGGCAGGGTGAGAGTGGGGCTGTGTGAGTCACTTTGTCTGTGCTCAGGCAGGGTGAGAGTGGGGGCTGTGTGAGTCACTTTGTCTGTGCTCAGGCAGGGTGAGAGTGGGGCTGTGTGAGTCACTTTGTCTGTGCTCAGGCAGGGTGAGAGTGGGGGCTGGTGTGAGTCACTTTGTCTGTGCTCAGGCAGGGTGAGAGTGGGGCTGTGTGAGTCACTTTGTCTGTGCTCAGGCAGGGTGAGAGTGGAGCGGTGACGAGTCACTTTGTCTGTGCTCAGGCAGGGTGAGAGTGGGGGCTGTGTGAGTCACTTTGTCTGTGCTCAGGCAGGGTGAGAGTGGGGCTGTGTGAGTCACTTTGTCTGTGCTCAGGCAGGGTGAGAGTGGGGGCTGTGTGAGTCACTTTGTCTGTGCTCAGGCAGGGTGAGAGTGGGGCTGTGTGAGTCACTTTGTCTGTGCTCAGGCAGGGTGAGAGTGGGGCTGTGTGAGTCACTTTGTCTGTGCTCAGGCAGGGTGAGAGTGGGGGCTGTGTGAGTCACTTTGTCTGTGCTCAGGCAGGGTGAGAGTGGGGCTGTGTGAGTCACTTTGTCTGTGCTCAGGCAGGGTGAGAGTGGAGCGGTGACGAGTCACTTTGTCTGTGCTCAGGCAGGGTGAGTGTGGGGGCTGTGTGAGTCACTTTGTCTGTGCTCAGGCAGGGTGAGTGTGGGGGCTGTGTGAGTCACTTTGTGTGTGCTCAGGCAGGGTGAGTGTGGGGGCTGTGTGAGTCACTTTGTGTGTGCTCAGGCAGGGTGAGTGTGGGGGCTGTGTGAGTCACTTTGTCTGTGCTCAGGCAGGGTGAGTGTGGGGGCTGTGTGAGTCACTTTGTCTGTGCTCAGGCAGGGTGAGTGTGGGGGCTGTGTGAGTCACTTTGTCTGTGCTCAGGCAGGGTGAGAGTGGGGCTGTGTGAGTCACTTTGTCTGTGCTCAGGCAGGGTGAGAGTGGGGCTGTGTGAGTCACTTTGTCTGTGCTCAGGCAGGGTGAGAGTGGGGCTGTGTGAGTCACTTTGTCTGTGCTCAGGCAGGGTGAGAGTGGGGCTGTGTGAGTCACTTTGTCTGTGCTCAGGCAGGGTGAGAGTGGAGCGGTGACGAGTCACTTTGTCTGACCCTGCTCGGGCATGGTGGGTGGTTCTTGTTCATCGTCGTAGTTGCGCTGCTGGGGTTTCTAACGGGCTTAGCGTTGGAAAGATGTTAGCTACCTCGCCTGGTATACAGGAGGTCACAGGTTCGATACCGCCCCAGATGCTTGTATATTTGCATTTTGCATGTTCTCCCCGTGGTCGTGTAGATTATTCTCCAAGTCCTCCAGTTTCCCCCTCTACATTTAGAATTAACAAGCGTTTAGAGTAATTAGCTGCTTTAAATTTGCATATGGTAGTTAGCCATTCCGGTCAACGCAGGCTGTGGGAGCGTTTACACGGGAGCATAGCAAGTTTACTATAGGTCTACCACAGTGGCGTATGACGCATTGCCCATGACACAGTGCGGTGCCTGTGACAACCTGGCATGCATAGTGGTCACCCATCCAAGTACAATCTCACCCCCGCTTAGTTTCTGAGGTCTGAAGAGACCGGCACATTCCGGGTGATTTGTTCACAGGCATTACGTAGTTATGCATAATACATTTCTCGCCTAAACTCAAATTCCCTATCACACGTAGTCAATCACAGTGGCTGTTTGGTTCATGGCAATGAGCCGTTATCCGTGCGAGTAGCTTCTGTTTAGTGTGCGATTCTGGTCTGCCGATCGCTCTGGAGTGCGTTCAAATTTAGCGGCAGCAGGAGGAATCGCCAGGTCTCACGGGGTGCAGTGGTGGTGGCACTGGGCATCAGAAAATGCAAGCAAATGCTCAGCGCCCCAAGCAGCTGAAGGAACCCTGGATTCATGAAAATATAGGGATGTATCAAATGTAATTTTAAATTCAAATTCTCTTAAAGCTAGCAAGCTAAATAACTTGGCAATCCCATTTATTTCGTCTCATCTCAATCTTGCACGCATCTCTCATCTCACTACATCTCTATGTGTGTCTACGTATGCCGAATCCCATTTCCCCATATCCCTTGTCTGCATTTATTTTCCCATCTCACTCGAATTTTTATTAATTAGGTGTCTAGCGCCAATTCTAAGATTTTCATTTGCAAGAGTGACATGGATCACCAATGTGACAGAAGCAAATCAAATACCAATAAAGTGCAGCAATGAGTCGAATAGAAATCGGCGCAAAAACAACTGCGTATTAACGGGTAAAATCAATAACACTGCGCAGACATAAATGAATGAGGAATAATACATTCCCTGGAGCTCAAGTCGTGTCGGGAAGATTATCGTTTCGAGCGGTCGTAGTGAAATTTGCTATTGAGTTAAAGAAACGCAAAACACGAAAGCGGGTGACACGACAGCTTGGACGCGAGCGGTGGGCCACACCCAATCAGAACCATTACGCCTCAACAGCAGCAGCATCAGCAGCGTCCCACTGGTGCTGCTGGCCACCCATTTGCACGGAGAGAAAGCGGTGTGTGAGAGAGACAGACGCCCGCCCGCCCGTGTTGTGAAAGACAATCTTGCGCGCGCCGCCTCATTACCGCTGGGAGCTCCCCGGCATGAGCAGTTTTGTTAACGTCTGGGTAAATAAGCGGCGCCTTAACTTCGGGGGCAGGGGGGGGGTGGGTGACAGCGTGCCTTGACTCTCCTCTCAGTGTCGCCTTCATTACTGAACGCAAATAAACAGAGGCGAGACAACCTGAAGGGCAGCCCCGTGCTAAAACCCTCGCCCCGATCGCAAAAGCAACTTCTTTTTGGTCATCGTCGTTAAAAGTGAGGACGCATTTTATTTGTTTTGCCCTCGTGGGCCATCGCATTTTATTTCATTCGTTGTGTGAAACAGTCGCTTCTCTGAGCTGATCATGCCTTTGCTTGCCAATCAGGACTCGTCCTACCCTCTAGTGGGGTAATTGGAACACGGCAGCAATCATTTCTTGTAAATCTGGGCCATAATTGAAGGGCGCGATGCACATTGATGAATGTAGAAGGCGTCGGGGGTTTATATTTACAAAAGTTCGCCCTTGGGTGGCAAAAGTCATCTAAAGCAAAACAACGAATATTTAAATAAAAACTAATATTTTATGGCCGAGTTAAAATTATAATAATACCCCCCCCCACCCCACACACACACATACTGTATTATCATGAGATGTTGTTTGACCATATCTCACTATGCTGGTCAGTGCATGTTGGTGAAGGGAAGGGCCCAGAATAAATTCAGATATCATTCGCCACTGATGTTAACCGTGGCCGGGAATACACTGACGGTGGCCGTGTTCATAGTTGCAGTGCGCTAACTTCTGCGCCACCACTCCCCCCTGTAGATTACAGTATATTTTTGGTCGATATTTTAAGTTGGATGACAGCATACATTTTTTTTTAGACTGTTCATTATTAGAAGTTCTTGGGTTTTACCAAACAATGGCATTGTCCTACAACCGTCCAATGCACATTCCTATGGCAGTGAGACGAAGCTTGTCTGTGAGTGTCAGCTTACACAGACACGCAGACAAATATACACTTCACAATCTTACGCAATCATAATAGCATTATCTGGCAGATGAATGAATGGCTTTGATGATGAGATGCTTGAATCCTCCCACCAACCGAGTACAAGTAAATCACCTATGGTCATGAGCTTTGGGTAATAACCTAAAGGATGAGATCACGGGTACAAGGGGCCGAAATGAGGTTTCTCCGCAGGGTTGCTGGGCTCACTCCTCCGTGACCGGGTGAGGAGCTCGGTAATCCGGGAGAGCCTCAGAGTCGAGCCAGCTGAGGTGGTTTGGGCACCTTGTAAGGATGCCCCCCCCCTGGTAGACTCCCCCTGTAACTCTACCGGGCACGTACCACTGGGCGAAGACCCCGGGACCGGCCCAGGGCACGCTGGTGGAACTATGTCGCTCGGCTGGCCTGGGAACGCCTGGGAATTTCACGGAAAGAGCTAGAGTCTGTGTATGGTAGTGTAGAGTGTAGTGTAATAGTGTATAGTCATATAGTGCTGGAGTCTGTTGCCAGGGACAGGGAGATCTAGACCGCCCTACTCAACATGCCGCCGCCGCGACCCTCACCAGGTCAAGCGGATTGAGAAACGAACAAACAAACGAAAAAATAATCTTGGTGATTTTTTTTTTTTTAGGATCCATACATTGATGTCATAAACACACAAGAAGACAATTTAATAATTGAACATCTGCCAAGGGCTATGAGGAGCTGTCACGGCTGTGGCCTAGATGTCTCCGCATCGGGCCTATCATCTTGTCTCACAACCGAAGTACGGTCAAATCGGCCTTCAGACCACCCCTGTAGCAATAGCCTGTGACACCAACGCATGCCGATAGTCATCTTGAATTGGGAACCCCCGAGGTTTGAAGGACAGATGAGGCAGGTGTTTCACTGTAAATTATAAACCCTCTACCCTTGGAAATTACTGTCAAGATTATATGCCCTAATAATGTCTCATTTTAATCATATTCTTGGTTCTTTCAGTAAAGTCACGAAGATAGAAAATAAAAATAAAAATAGATTAAAAATAAAAGCAAAAAACCACGACGTTTCGATCGCAGCACAAGTGGTCTTCAACAGGCGAAGAGAAGAATACCGCTTGTGTTGCGATTGAAACGTCGTGTTTTTTTTTTCCTTTTATTTTTTATTGTAATTTATTTTTTACTTTTATTTTATTTTATTTTTATTATCTATCTACGTGACTTTATCGAAAGAACCAAGAATATGAATTCCTGCAGTCACGAAAGTTTTAAGTCTCATTTAAGCCTTTTCAATTCAAGACGTGCCTCAAAATTTATATTTTTTTCCATCCCTAGATTAAACACTACATTGGAAAATTGTTCTTTACATCTCACACACAGTAACAATATTGCTCTCTTGAATATCAGAACTGTCTCTTGTCTGTTTTAAATGGTCCTTGTATCTTTTAATGCTTGTTTTAATGGACAATTGCACTAATTTCAACGAAATTTGTGGAATTTTGCTTAAATAACACTTTATAAACGACTGCTGCTGTTAATGAACGTTCCATATAAATTTACTTTTTTTCTAGAATGTTTTTAACATTAACAACACAAGGTGTCAAACTTTTCTTCTTTTCCCCAACACTTAAATTTATTCCAATTGCGCTTTGGCCATCATGTCACGCTACATTAGTTTGTGGAGGTCTTTGCTCGCGATTTATTTAAACGGTGTTGGGGGTAGTCTCTGGAACCGGTGTTAAGACGCAAAAAGCAAAAACCCACCCACATGTAGCCGTATGGTTCGATTGGGACGAGTGCTGTTGGTGAGGACCAACTGAGGTTAGAATGATGCACCTGGAGTGGGGGTGGAGTGGGGGCATGGGGAGTGGGGTAAGCGTAGCCAGCACCATACCTGGCCACCTCTATTCCCCCCCCACCCCCCCCAGTGCTGATGTTGACATACCACACTGCGCACCCATTTAAGGCTGACGTGACCGTGGCGAGACCCAAAAACAAGTTCAGATACCGCTTGCCGATGATGTTATCCGTGGCCGGTAATGGAACTCGGGTCGCTGAGTTCGCAGCACCGGTAGGTTGACCACTGCGCCACACAGGCGCACGCACACACAATGACAGAGAAACACTTGTGGGGGCAAGTGTTGTTCGCGAGCGCCCACGAAAACCCACCACACGAGGGGGTGGGTGGCCAATGCCGCGCCCTGCCGCCTTTGTCTCCCTAGTGACGATGTTCAAACACCGCACCAGGTACTCATTTGCGGCCGAGTCGACCTTGGGGAGGTTCGGGATAGGTTCACTTTTTAGCCACTGTTATTGGTCACATGACGCAGGAATGGAACTTGGTTTTGTGGGTTCGAAGCACTAGCACGCTAACCGCTGCACTCCCGCTCCGCACACGCATGCGCAAAAAAAAGACAGATCCCCCTTATGGCCTTAACAGACTGTAGGGGCAAGTGCTGTTAGCGAGCACCTATGAAGGCCGGAACGGTACACGAGGGGGTGAGCGGCCAGCACCACGCCCGACCGCCTTTGTCTCCCCAGTGGCAATGTTTACACACTGCACCAGGTACTCATTTGAGGCTCAGTCGACCTAGGGGAGGGTTCATAGCGCAGCGTGCTAACCGCTGCACTGCCGCTCCACGCACGCACGCACACACACACATTCACTGCTGTAAACTGCTTCTGTGGATTTTTATTGCAAAGATAATATTGCTGATCGGGTTCAGGGAGGCCTCCTTTATTTCCTCAATGACGTGGATCTGCAGAGCCACATAACAGTGGCTTTTCAGAATGTTCCCATCTGCGTGCTAAGCTGTTTAAGCCCAGGAAAAGATTACTGTCTGTCAGGATGAACAAGAAGGATAGGAAACTATTTCTGTCGTGGGATTTTTCTCCCCTATTAAAATTCAACAGCGCAGGGTTTTTATTCATAGGTCTCACAAAATTGCACAGTTTTGACCACTTGCTTGTCACTCGTGAGGCATTAAATACAACAGTCTTCGGTGAGAGCAGACAACAAAGCAGAGGCAACAGGTAGTGGAATCCATGAACACTGGCTTATGGTTTTGGTGTATATATTATTACATTATTTGATCATATATTACGTAAACTGATGTATATTTATTTTGTGGTTGGGGTTGTGCAGTGGTCCAGAGCACATGGCTCGCAAACGGAAGGTTGAGAGTTCAAATCCCAATTAAGGGTAGACGCAGCCCTTGTACCGTTCGATAAAATAAGTGGCACTTTGTGGAAGTAGTCAACAGTGGTTCATTCTCACCTCCCTGCCATAGGAATGTGGAATTTCCATTGTTGATGGAGTGTTGTAAACAGATGAGGACTGCCCCGCGCTCGTGTGAGCTGGAAGCCACGAGCGTTTATTTGGTGCACAAGCCAATTTTATTTTATCTTACGGTGGTTTGATTCAGTTGTGTTCTCTGACTTGCCGATATGGCATATATTCTTTGAAAGTATGCTGCCTTTAAAGTACTCCTTTTTTACACAGCACAGACGTGTGCTTTGTTTTACAAATCCTTTAACCAAACTCCCTATGAGCGACATCGTTCCACCTATGCTCGTGCGTTCTCCTCGTGCACAGCGGCGCTGGGGTTTGGCGGAAGGGAGTGACGATCGGTGCACTAACTCTGTTCCGCGTTACACCCTGCGCTCTCCCCCCCACAAACAGGACCCCGAGCTACAACTACGGGCCCAACCACGACAAGCACTGGTTCGTGAGCCACACGGGGCGGATGCTGCCCATCCACATGGAGTTCACCAATGTCCTCCAGCGCAAGCGGCTGCAGACGCTGCTGTCTGTCGACGACTCCGTGCAGAGGGTATGCCACGGCCTCCTCCCCTGCGTTCGGCGGCGGCGGTGGTGGCGGTGGTGGTGGTGGAAGTGGTGTGGTGCTATTGTGTGTCTGAAGTTGTTGGGGCAGTGGTGATGCCAGGCAGAAGCAAACTCAGAGCAGGCTTAGGGTCCCATGTAGCTAAAATACGACGACTCCGTGCAGAGGGTATGCCACGGCCTCCTCCCCTGCGTTCGGCGGCGGCGGTGGTGGCGGTGGCGGTGGCGGTGGTGGCAGTGGTGTGGTGCTATTGTGTGTCTGAAGTTGTTGGGGCAGTGGTGATGCCAGGCAGAAGCAAACTCAGAGCAGGCTTAGGGTCCCAGGTAGCTAAAATACATTTAAAGTTAATTTAAAGGCATGTCTTTTTTTATTCATATATTTGGCTTCAGAATTAAATGTTTTTTGAGCTTTTTGTGCAAAAATAACGTCGTGTTTGAAGATTATGTTAATGAAGATGACAATAAGAATGATGGTGAACGACTGAAGTCCAGTTAGCCGTGACAATCGGTGCTTTTAATAGCAGGCTAAAAACATTTCTCGTTTCTTCTGTTGAGTTAAAATTTTCTTCGTGCCATGCACGCTTCTGTTTCAGCTTTTTGCTGAATATGGCGTGTTACAAATCTTGAATTTATTGACGGTGATGATGATGATTATGACGATGACAATAATGATAATTAACAAGGACCCCCGTGACTGCCTAGTAATTAGCACACAGCACACCAGGAGTGGCGGACACGATGTGCCTGTAGATTTGGAGTTTGTATGTTCTCCCCGTGGTCACGTGGATTTTTTCTCCGGGTCCACCGTTTTTTCCCACCACGTTGAGAATCAACATCACGCGTTTAGGGTATTTGGCTACTGCTATAAAACTCCACGTGATAAACCACCTGATTGAGCTATCATTGGGGTGGCCAGGTCGCTCCTGAACAAGAGCAATACAGCTCAGTGGGCCTTACCTGGTAAAATAAAAAATAGTTCGTAGTTTAGTTTAAACAGTTTCCCTCTCCTGAATGACACAGTCACAGTGGATGGGGGAAGAGGAATAAAAGAGGGGGCGGGGGGGAAATGACACAAGTAACAAAGTCACAATCACAAGAAATATCCTCTCAATGCTCTCAGGAACCCAAGCTCCGCCAGGAGTCGACTTTCACGACAACTCCCTTAAGTTTAGTTTCCCACTCGATCTGCCGACGAGTTAACAAACGGGACAGCGCACGCCCCCCCCCCTTCCCCCATCTCAAACTCGCGTGAAAACTCGTCCCCCTGCCGGATGCCCCACGCCCAGATCTTCACCATGCTGGAGGAGACGGGAGAGCTGGACAACACGTACATTATCTACACAGCCGACCACGGCTACCACCTTGGGCAGTTTGGCCTCGTCAAGGGGAAGTCTCTCCCCTACGAGTTCGACATCCGCGTGCCTTTCTACGTGCGGGGGCCCGACGTGCAGCCTGGAGTCAGGTGAGCCGGTTGTTCTCACCCCAAAATGAACAACAGAGCCGCGGTCCGTCGGCATTGTGCTTTGTACTCTGGGCCATGTCCTTTCTCGAGGACGTCGGCGATCGTGGCCTTCCATTGAACTCTGTCCACGATATGAGTCAGGGATGAACATCAATACTTCTAGTTCTGGCCACGTCTCGATTGGCAAATACAGCAGTGGTTTACCACGGCCGTCAGCCGGTTTTATGTCGGGTTTATTCGCGTAGCCTTTGGTTCACAACCTAGCCCGCAAGGCTGCGGGTGGGAGACCATTCAGATGTTGCCATTATCACCGCTCTAGCCACTGTTGCCATCGTAAATGCCATTCTCATGGTCACCGTCGTGATCGTCATCATCACCATAGTCAGCCATGTTCACTCTACTGCTGGATTAAGGCCTTCCCAAGCCACTACCATCTCACACCTCCGATTAGCACGGTTGGCTACGTACGGTGCGAAAGAAGTTCAACATACATAGATGCATCACTCGCACACCTGCAATGTAATAATTTCTTTGCTCCATCTCCTCCTGTGGATGTCCTCTCGGACGCGTTACATCCCTCTGCTGCCGCTCGGTCGCTGTTCTTGATCGATGGCCATCGTCACCTCTCGCGGCATGTCCTGACCAAACCCACTTACGTTTCGGAATATTTTCAATGATGTCTTGAACCTGCATGTGCTCTGCAATCCACGTGTTAAACTTTCTGTCCATCAATGTCATTTCAAGGATGCTTCTCTGTACACTTTTCATGATCCATATTATAGCAGAAAACGTACAACGATCAAGATACAAGTATATAATTGTCATTCTCATAGTCATCGCTGCTATCATCAACATCAACTCACTATATTGGCAATGAGGTGTCTCTATGAGACTGCAGTGGGTAGTTTTTTTTCTGACAGGCAAAGTGTATAGATGCTAATGCTCTCCCCGTGGTCGCGTGCGCATTCGAGATTTCTGAACAAGACGCCCGCTCGGCGAAGGACGCTTGCGGCGCGCAGCTTATTTAAACAGGCTCGGGTAAGAACAAAAATAATAATAACTAAAGTTCCCTAAACACAGGCGGAAGACAAAGTCAGAATAAGCTCATTTGAGCGTCACCAGCGGTGAGGTCGACCGCTCCGTTTCCATGACTCACTGCCCTGCGTCATCCCTACGTGGCTCTCATGTCTTTCACGATCGCTCGCGGAACCATGCGACTCGGCCCACTCTGTTGATGCTGCACCTGGGCCCCTGGTTTTTCTGGCTTTTCCCAGAGCAGGCCGGGGGCCTGGGACTTCCCTCGACGCTGCCCGTCGCGATTGTCCACAGCCCTGTCGTGCGGCGTACAAAAAACCCTCTTTGCGTGTGCTGCGCCGGTCGCTCGCGTCGTTTGGCCAATCGCAGGATCCCCCAGATCGTGCTCAACATCGACCTGGCGCCCACAATGCTGGACATCGCCGGCCTGGACGTCCCAGCCGACATGGACGGGAAGTCGGTGCTCAAGCTGCTGCTGCCCGATCGGCCGACGAACCGGTGGGTGAGCGAGCGGCCGTGACCGGACGCGGCTCGTTGTCAGCGATTCATCGCTTCCCCCCCCGCGTTTTGGCGTTTTTGCCATGTGATCCACGTGCGTTGGCGTCTGCCGTCCTGAAATGAAACCAAGCCGCTGACGAGAAATCGTAATCAAAAGCGGTCAACCAACACACGCTGAGCAGCAGCCATCTGACTGCACACAGAAAATTAAGCGATAATGCAGGATTACTGATATCTTGGAAGCTGCCACGGTGTAAGGGTCAGCGCGCAATCTCGAGGTCGCCAGTTCGATTCGGTGTCCCGTTGCGGGAGTTGAATGGCGGTGCAGGTTTTTTTTGGATTTCCCCGCTCGCCTCTGTACCAACCGGGTGGCACAAATGGTGAGCCACCGGCTCGGCGTGGAAGAAGAAACCAAAATATTCTCAAGAGGTCCCCCTAATTAGTTTCTCGCACATTGGCACTAGCAGACAATTACAAAGCTAGGCCACTACCTTCAACCGACACCTGCCTTTGGCGTTCTCATTACACCGGTAGCCTGACAGCTCCTTGCGACGCCGCTTGTGGTTCATTGCAGCGCCGCACCGCAAGCCGCATGCGCGCGACTTGCAGGGTCCCCCACAATACGTAGGCCACGCCGCTCGCAACGAAAATATGGCGTTCACTGTGTCGCGCCCTGCGCACCCCCCCCCCACCCTGATCGTGGACGAGAGTGCTTCGGGGGAGGGGAGGGGGAAGTGCACGTGCTTCGAATCCCAGTTGGTGACTCCTCAAAGCTCTTTCTTTGATCCTCTGTTCCAATTTAATTGTTCACAGTCCACGCGAGAGGCTTGTGTACCGTACGTATGTTGAATTTCTTTCGCACCGTACGTAGCCAACCGTGCTAATCGGAGGTCATTCCACACAGGTTCCACCCGAGCCTGAGGAAGATGAAGTCGTGGAGGGACTCGTTCCTCATCGAGAGAGGGTACGAGCGCGTGCGCCACCACCTCAGTGTTGTTCTTGTTGTTTTTTGTTTAATGTGACCTGCAGGGTACTTCATAGCTGTGTCTGGGAAATATTATGCCGTCCATTCGAAGACACTTTATATTATTTCACGAAAACTTCAAAACACACGTTCGTGCCTTTTCAGTATTTTTTTTTCAAGGGAGTCTATGGGCTACGTATTGCTCTGCTATGTCATGCATCTGTCCATCGATCTGTCCAGCCACCTGAAAAATACTTTATATGATCTCATGAAAAGTGCAAAGCCCCTAAGCCGTTTGCTATGAAACTTACACACAGATTCATTAATTTTCATGCCCAGATTGCCCATTAAACATTTCTTTAAAACATGTGCACTTTCCATGGGTTTCCCAGAGCACTTGGCATGCGAGAATTTAAACGCGTGCGTGTGCCTGTTAGGTCTTGCGCCTAATGGCATGGAAGCTCCTTTAGTGCATTCACTTCTGCAGCATTTTTTTTTATTGTGGACTAAAAGGGGCTTTCACTGTCGAATATCCTCTTTGGAGTATGGCAAATATGATCCTACCCTTCTTTGAAAGTATGTTTGAAATGTCCGTGTGTGTGTGTGATTGTGTGGGGAGCGGTGGTGCAGCGGTGAGCGCACTGCGCTACAAACCCAGTGACCCAAGTTTGATTTCCGCTGACGGTCAACACCAGTGATGATTATATCTGAACTGGTCTTGGGCCTCCCCTAGGTCGACCCAGTTTCAAATGAGTACCTGGTGTGTAAGCAGGGAAACAAAGCGGTTCATAGCGCAGCACACCAACCGCTACACGACTGTGTCGACACACACACACACATCCCTGCGAGCGCCGGACCCACGCGTGTGTTCACGCGCGTGCCTCTTTGACGGAACGCTGCGTGCGCATCGGGCCTGTAGGAAGATGTTCCGTGTGAAGGATGCCAGTGGCTCTGCACACACCAACCTGCTGCCCAAGTACGAGCGCATGCGGGAGATCTGCCAGCGCGCTGAGTACCAGACGCCCTGCCAACAGCCCGCACAGGCAAGTGGCCAGCGTTCCACCTCTCTTTCTTTCACACACACAAAGATCCCCACCCCCGTATAGCCTCAACATACTTTTTGGACAAGTGCTGTTTGCGAGTAGCACTTATGAAGGCCGGCACGGCACACGAGGGGGTGGTTGGCCAGCACCACGCCTCCGCCGTCTTTGTTTCCCCAGTGCTTATAATAATAATCACTTATATTTGTAAGGCGCATTTCATACGTAGATCCCAATATGCCTTGTATGGGAAGCAGCTAATAAACAGAATCAGGGTAAATCGCCAGAACTCGGGGATAAAAACCAATTGGTGTCTTAAGATGGACTCGCATATCTGGTACAATCGTCACTGGTATTGGCCGCCGGGTTTGTATTCGCAGCGGGTTAACCTTTACCCTACGCCTCACTCTCTCACTCTCACGCACACGCACATGACTTTTCCCATCCTTGCCCCTCCCTCGCCGCACCAGCCAAGGCCCCCTTCAAGTTCTTTACTGCTCGGTTATCATTCTCTAACCAGTGGCAGGGATTTTAGTCGTCAATCAAAATCTGTGAGTAGCAGCGGAGGTGTGAGTGCTCAAGAGCAGTACAAAGTCAGTGTATTGCAGGTCAAGTTAAAGCACGTAGGGGCTTCACCTCCCGAGCAAGGAGTTTATAAATCAAATCAAAAGCTAATTCATATTATCCTGGGCTTTTTGTGTGTGCAGTCACCGGTGATTAGTGTCAGACGATTTAATCACCGCACTTGAAAATATAGAAAAAATGCAGGCGGTAAAAACCGAAGATTCGAACCCAGAATCGCAGCGGTGCCCGCTCAGCGGCCCTGTGTTTATTAACCCCACGAGCCACCGGGTGACCCCCGTGTCTGTCACCCCCACATCTGTCTCACAGTCTCAATGCCTCCACCTCCGCCCGGTGCCCCCCCCCCCACACCCTAGAAGTGGCAGTGCGTGGAAGACAGCCTGGGCAAGCTGCGTCTCAACAAGTGCAAGAGCTCGCTGCCGCACGGGAGCGTGCGTCGCGCCGCGGGCGGCGGGCGGAGCGCCCTGCGGGGCAGGGGCCGCTTCGCGCAGCGAGGGGGCGGCCGCAAGAACGACGACGACGACGATGACGTCGAGGCGGAGGGGGAGGGTGAGGAGCGGGAGGATGGAAGCGAGTGCGTGTGCCCCGACAACACGGGGGGAGCCCTGATCCCGCGGCTCAGCAAGGCCGAGCGGAGGAGCCAGCGCAAGTTCCTCAAGACTCACCTCACCCAGAGTAAGGGCCGGGGCGGGGCAGTCTCATGAAATGGTCCCGTTACTAAACGGGTGTGGTACGACAAAGAGAAAATGTTACGATATGAGATCTGTTTTTGTCCGGCGTTCGTTCTTGCCGTGGCTGTCGCCCCGTGTGTACACGGAGGACAGCCGCCACTGGTTTTCGATATTGTACCAGGATTCTTGGACAAGGTGATAAGAGTTCCAAAAGGGGGGGGGGGGGTGGGCAAAGCCTTCGGCAGGTAAGGCTCTGCCCCGACAGGGCTGTCTACCGCCGTTCTGTCTTTTATCTTCTGCTGCTGCTGCTGCTGTCATTTCACCGACTTGGTCAGAATCCGTGCAATTTTTTTTCCACTTCTCCTTCTTCTGTCGCAGAAGCAGAGCAACAACTACAATTTCACGTTCAGGAGGCCAATCCAGATAACCGCACTTCGCCGGCGAGGGTCCCTCAATGCTCAGTTGGAGGATCCTTGTGCCGGGGCCTATCTTTGCACGTCGTTGTTTGGCCCTGAAGAGCTCGTCTTTTCTTTTGTTGTTGTTGTTCTGGAGACCAGGAGATCGATGATCGATGTTCACTTGCCACGCTGATGGAAATTCGTCGGATTCTCACTTAACAGAGTGGGCTGCACCACAGGCTTCCGTCTTCCACTCCAATGCCGCAGTCACACGTGGATGGCACGCACAGAACCCCTTTGGACATTCATTAATGCACGGTGCACCTTCTGTGAGCCTTGCCATCGGGAGATATAAATTTAAAATAATAGGCTCTTTACGTGGAGGCTCTTGTACAAAACCACGTGAAGGCGCTCACTACGATAAAAACAGTACTGTTTTTAATGTCTCTCCCCACCGATTCTTTTCATCGTGGAATGTTTCTCCAAAGCATCCGCATTTGTTGAATCTCCCGTTGCGTTTGTCGAGCTGTCTCTCTCATCCTTCTTTCTTCCTGTGTACACGTCTTGCTTTACTTTTGTGTGTTCTTTTCAAATTGTGCACATTTATATCCTGCAACACACACATGAACACGCCACCTTACCCAAACGCTAATAGCCCCTTCCTCCACTGTGCGTCCATGTACAGGGGGTGACAGAGACAATGTGCGGAAAAACACCGGAACTTTTTACTCGAATGAATCAACGCCAACGTGACCGGCATAGGCACGGAAGGGGGTGATAGAGCGAGTCAACTCTCAACCGGGATTTGAGCTCGTTAGCTTTACAATTGCCCGATGTCTGCTCTCACCGCTGAGCTGCCTGGCTCCCGGTTGCCTTGGCTGAGCGAGATCGCGAATACGGAGCGTGCATTGTCGCGGCCGCAGTGGGCACCACGGGGCTCCCAGGGGTCGTGCACATCTGCCACTCAGCACCAGGGCCAATTGCAATCAGGCAGGCAGGCCGGCTGCAGCGTTTCCTCCGACGTTACATTTTTGGAACCTGACGGAACGCGCTGGCGAGCAATCGATTTGGTGAATGCGCATAGTTTACGTGGCCGCGTAATTTCGACCAGTGAGTGATTCAGTATGGAAAAATAAAATTGCTCATTTGTGTCGCTCGGATTTTATATTTCCGTTCGTGGTACATATTTAGTTGTTTGAAGGTGGGTTGTGATTTTTCTTTTACTCAAAGACAAAAATCCCAGAGTAATTATGTTTAGTATGGTATTATCCCTGTACTGCAGAAAGCCATTTTTGGCTTGTGGATATTGCACGAGTATATCAAGTGTGGGGCCTAATTACTTGCTGTTGCTGGGCAGTGCTTGATGATGATGTTTTGTGATGGCAAACATCCATCAGTGTCTCCTCAGCTTACGTAAACTCATCTCGATGCCCGAAAGAGCAATGTGGAGCACTCATCTCCATAGGCTACCCTGAGCTCGTGGTAATTCTAAATTCCAAAAATGTTGACTGGCATTTGTCAGCAACAGAAAGGAACTGATTTCCACATTTTCATATTTTTTTGCATAGGAGAATCATTCATTGGTGGAACATTTTAAAATATATATATACAGGGTGCTTAAAATGTTTTAACACTTCTATGGGACGATCGTTTTTAATGCAAAAAGAACTGGTAATACACTATAACATGATAACAAATTAATGTTAATTGTTTCCACTTGTTCGCCATCATTGTCAACGTGTGCCTGGAATCTTCTCCAGGTGGTCTCCAGAGCCCGGAGGCACATTTCTTGTGGTATTGTTGCAAATTCTCCTAAGTGTTAAAATTTTTTGAAGCACCTTGTATATTAATAGTGTCTATACTCTAAAATAGTCGCAAAATAAGTATTCTTTTCAAGCGAGGTCTGGGTGTCAATAGTTACAGTAAACAACAAAAGCTCGTGAGATGGACTAGGTGCTGTGACTGATTGATATATCATCATCCGTACTTCATATTCCGACTGCGCCTCCTATGCAGCTAATCTCAATACGACCTGTGGCAGGGCACCCCCAGTGGCAGCTGTCCCTATGAGGCACAAGATGAATCCAACCCCAGCCAGCGAGTCCCCATTAATATACGGTGGCGAGATGTTAACTACCTCGCCTGATATACAGGAGGTCGTGGGTTCGATCCCAACCCTGATGCCTGCTGTATATTTGAAGTATGCATGTCTCTCTCCCCGTGGTCACGTGGATTTTTCTCAGGGTCCTCTGGTTTTTGCCTCCACATTTAGAAACACGCATTTAGAGTAGCTGGCTGTTAGAAATGTCAATGTGGTAAACCACTTCGTGGAGCTATCAATTGTTTCCAGGTCGCTTATGAAAAAGAGCTACATAGTTCAGTGAGCCTTACCTGGTAAACTAAAAATTGTTAATAGTTTAGTTATATTTTTATATATTTAGTGGGGGGGAGGGGGTGTGTGGGGGACATTGTTGCTACGTGGCTTCCCAATGAAGCAATTCGCGAATTGATTGATGAAATTTGACAAACTGGTAACGGTATTCTTCGCTGGCTGCGTGTGCCCAGAGTACAAGCCTCGCTTCCTGCGACCCCGAGCCGTCGAGCTCTCGGAGGAGGACCAAGAACGAGAAGAGGAAGAAGAAGGAGAAGGAGGAGTAGAAGGTGGAGACACCTCGGAGGAGGAGCTAGAGAATCCGGGAGATCCTCCGAATGGACCGGTTGACCTCGATGCCGGACAGCAGGAAGAGTCTGGCGCCCACGAGGCCGCCAGGCGGCTCTCCCGGCGGCACGCGGCACCGGGCAGGGGCGGCGGTGGCTGGCCGCAGGGCCGGGCGACGCGCGTCAAGGCCACCAAGAAGAAGGGTCTGCTGAGCCGCAAGAAGACCATCGCGCTGTCTCCGTCGCACAAGGTCACGCGCAGGTAGCCCGACGCCGCCGCTGTCGCTCGGGAAGTTTGTGCACGAGCGTCGTCGTCGTCGCTTTGTTGTTGTTGTTGTTTTCGTCGGCCTGTAACTTCTCACTGCTGGGAAAAGCTGCCCACCTATATTATTCCAAAATGGACATCTGTGAAAAAGATCTTCATAGCTCATCGGATTCCTCCAGTATGAATAAATGTCTTATTTTTGAGCATGGGGTGGTGATAATAGTGGTGGGTGGTGGTGGTGTTATCCGTGAAGGAGCGTGCGGCGGTGCTCATCTTTGTTTGTGGCCCTGGTGCGTATTCCACATTGCTATGGCGGGAGCCAGACACTCCATAAAACAACCGATGTCACATGGAGCGTTTGTATTGTATGTAGCTTTTTATGACCATTGAGGTGGTGCTTCCGGGTTATAACAACAATGTCCTTTATACAGGGAAAACTCAAGCGGATCTTATTTGATAGGTGGTGGCCGATTCATTTCACGTTCGTTTAATGTAAATACACTCAAAGTGTCTCTTAGACTACGCAAACCTGGGGAGGATGGTGGTGCTCATTTATATTGGAGGGACTGAACTGGGAGTGAAAATTCCACATTCAAATGCTGGGAGCCAGTCTTTCATCAGGCTTTCACCGCTTATTTTGTATGCCCTCGTGGGTCAGCAACTGAATAGCTGGACTACCGTATATCGGCACTTACCATCATGTATATTAAACTTCTTTCGCGCTCTACGTAGACAGTCGTGCTAATCAGAGGTGCGGGGGGAAGGACAGCAAACTAAACACAAAAAGCAATTCTGAAGAAATTGGTTTTCAATCTAATGCATCACTCCAGTGGCTTCCTAGTATCGGAAGGAAGAAAGAGCAGAAGTGCATCTGAAAGCGCTGTACGATGTGGTGTGACCCGTCTTTGCTCGATGGCTAGCCAAGAACCGCTGCTGCGAGGATGACCTTGACGAGATCAGCAAGTTGTAGTCATGAATACTGCAATGGGGAAGGCTGGTTGTGATGACCCTGTCAAAGGGAATGATGCTTGCAGCCAGTGCTGGTTGTGGCCCATTGGGGGTCCCTAAGTACAACATATTTTTGTGCCACCCCCACCCCCTCCTTTTGATTTAACGAATTCCTCGTTAGATGACAGAAGAGACGTAGGCAAGCGATAGAGATGTAGTGGGACGTGAGAAATGTGGACGAAAGATCGAGGTGTAGTGAAATGGGATGGTGAGAGTTACAGATGAGATGTAAATGTAGTGAAATGAGAGCTATGTAGACAAGACACAGAGATGCAGTGAGAGGAGACATTAATTAGCCTGATTAAGAAACTTTTTACGTCGTGTTTATTGGGATTTGAATTCACGATGATGTTTGGTGCATCCATATTTTCGTCGGCTGCTTGAACTGCTTGGGATCCTGAGCTTTTTCCTCGTTGGCTCATGCCTCGCACCGCCACTCCTTGCAGCCTGGCCTCGCTGCGAGAGGCTTCTCACGTAAGGTGACAGATCTCCTCTCGCCGTGAATAAATTTCCTCTGGTGCTCGCGCGCGTGCCGTTTGATGTGAAGCCACCAGAGCGGATACCGCTCGCGCTGCACGCATAAATGAAGAGAAGAAAAAACAACGCACGAATGAGCGGAGGAATGGGTGAAAGAATTAACTTTAAATAAACAAAGCAGTGTGTGGGCCTCATTCCGCTGGCCCGCGTCGATGCACACGTGCAAAAGAAATGGGCGGAAGCGCTAGGCGTTCACCAAATGCATCGGTTTCTCAAGCGCGAGGCCGTTCGCTAACTTTTGATATGTGCCGATGTAAAGGTTTCAATCATCGCAAATTTCACGCCATGTCGTTTTACATTCTCAATCCCACGTATCCAAAAGGCGTATTTATTTCCTCACTTCAAATTCACCTTCAACAATTGCCCTGGACATGTGTGTACTATATGCTGCTTTGTTCTTGAACCTTTACAAAATGTGGTACGATTTTAATGGGGGCAGCTCCCACGGATTTCTTTCTTGCCCAAGTCCTGCCTGCGAGCCTCTTATTCCATGTGTTGATGCCGCCCGTGCAGGTGTTATATTTTCTCCAACAACACGGTGGGCTGCGATAACGTGGTCTACTCTTCCATCAAGGCGTGGAAGCATCACAAGGGCATAGTGGAGCATCAGGTAAGGCAATTGCAGACGACAGAACAAGGCAAAGGCAAAGATCACCCATGTAGCCTTAACAGACTGCTGGGGCAAGTGCTGTTAGCGAGCACCTACGAAGGCCGGCACGGCGCACGAAGGGAGTGGGGTGGCCAGTGCCACGCCCGTCCGCTTTTGTCTCCCAAATGGCAATGTTTGCACACTGCATCAGGGACTCATTTGAGGCTGAGTGGACATAGGGGAGGCCCTGGATAGATTCAGATAATCTTCACTGTTAATGGATGTGAGCAGGAATCGAACTCGGGTCGCAGGGTTCGTTGGGCAGAGCGCTAAACCTCTACCCCACCGCTCCCTGGACACACGCACACATACAGCGCAGTGCAACACCGGCCAGAGGCAAACACGCACGTGCACACACATACAGATAGAGAGCCTCGTAAATATTTGCGTGCAGCGTTATAGGCTGCTGGAGCGAGCGATGTTAGCAAGCGCAGATTAAGGCACGTGACAGGATAGAGGATAGGTGAGCACTACACACATTTTAACACGTAGGCTTTCGCGATCAATATTATTCATAATAAACGTTTTTGGGTTAGATCGCGTTATTTATAAATGTGTCGTAACCCTCCACCACCCGACACGTTGACAAAAGACAAATAGTTCACTACTTTAGCCCACCGGTGTGTTGAAGAGTGAATCCACAACATTTTACAATTCGCCATTGCTGATATGTCACCAAACTGCCACGTGAGTTAATGTACAAATCCTAGGTGGAGTTGACTCGGAGAATGCGCACGTGTACATTTGCACATATATACGTGCACCCGCATTCCTGCAAGGCACACAGATACACCTAAGCATGCAGCCACATTAATAGAGATTCGTGCATGTGTAACCTGCACACATTACACACTCTGTGCGTGTCCCTAACAAAGATAATCATGTTGGACACGAAGGCTTTCGCCTGATGAAGCTGGTTGTCATCGCCAGCGACGCGTCGTTTACTTTTCAACACACCGGTGTGCCGAGGTAGTAACTAATTGGCACGTTCTGTTTACGTGACAAACTTTACTAATTGGCTCGGGTGGTGGTGGGTTTTACGACACATTTGTATTTACACGATCTAACCCCCCAAACAAAACTCCATTAAAGTTAATCATGACTCACTGATTAGCTGATGTAAATATATACTGTGGTTTAAACCTACATAATTCCAAACACCGAAATTTGTAATATTTTGCCCACTAAAATTATAGACTGAAGGCTTATTACAATCAGTCTAAAGTTCTATATTGGTTTAAGTCTTGTGCTAAACACTTACAAATGTATGATGCTTTCCAATTGGTGAAATTAAGTAATTTACCTCCTGGGCAATGCTGCTGCTGCTGGATAAAGATCTCCCCACAGCATGTCGATCATTGGGGCTGTTCGACCATACTTCACCATTTAACACGTAGGCTTTCGCGACCAATATTGTTCATAATCAACGATTTTTGGGTTTAGATCGCGTTATTTATAAATGTGTCGTAACCCTCCACCACCCGACACGGCCAATCAGTAAAAAAGTGTCACGTTGACAAAAGACAAATAGTTCACTGCTTTAGCCCACCGGTGTGTTGAAGCGTGAAACCACAACATTTACAATTCGCCAGAATTCTGGCGAATTGCCCGATGATGCTGGATGCAATTACCAGCGAAACGTCGTACTCAAACTGTAAATGTTGTGGTTTCACGCTTCAACACACCGGTGGGCTAAAGCAGTGAACTATTTGTCTTTTGTCAACGTGACACTTTTTTACTGATTGGCCGTGTCGGGTGGTGGAGGGTTACGACACATTTATAAATAACGCGATCTAAACCCAAAAATCGTTGATTATGAACAATACTTCACCATGCTGGTCAGTGCAGATTGGTGAAGGAAGAGGAGCAGAAACGGATTCATTTATCACTCACTAATTACACTGGTCAACAAAAAAAAAACATGTTTTTCTGGCCTGGACTTTTGCAGCTGTTTTAGACTAATTTCAGGGTGCTGATTCCAAATCTGATCTCAGATTTGCTCTATCACATCTCATTTTATGCTATCGGCATACCCCATTTTCATTGATTTTACCCGAAATTAACTCTGTCACTTATGATTGCAAGTTGTTGCGAGTCAGTGACTGCTTTAGTGTTAAAATATGGTGCTGTATTTTAGGATAGTGTGTTTATAATATCATTTATGTAGATATCCACATTTATTTAATATTTTTCTTCTACAGTTTTTATTGAAAATGCAATATTTGATATCTCAAAAACCTGATGTGATAGACAAAAACTGATGCCAGATTTGGAATCGGCACCCCAAAATTACCTTACAACCGTTGGAATACCTTATGCCAGAAAAAGTGTGGTGACCAGGGTTATGTTATAGGCATGACCCGGGAGACTATAACTCGGGTCACGGGGTGCACAAACCACTGCATTGCCACTCTCATCTCCGCCCAGTCACCAGTATGCATTGTGCGTCTATACATATGTAAGTGGATGAAGTTGAATGGTACTTCTGTGAACCCGGCCAGATTGAAGCTCTGCAGGACAAAATAAAGAACCTGAAGGAGGTGAAGGGACATCTGAAAACCAAGCGCCCTGAAAAATGTCACTGTGACAAAAAGAGGTTTGTGCTTCCGCTGCACGGCGAGGCGCTCGCGACGCCCCGATTGCAACGCCGAGTAAACTTAAACCGACAGAAAGTAAGATGATTGTCTGAAGATAAAAAAATAACCCTGCCTTTATCTACCAGCTGTATAATTGCATTATGTGATTGATGTCGTCGCGCATCAATTTGAGCTCAATTGCAAGATTTTGTCTGTCTCTACTTTTCAGTGCCCTACCCCCGCATTAAAACGTAAAAATTGCCCATTTACCGCCTAAGCCTTCCTCAGAGATTCAGAGGTTCGTTTATATTATTTTACTGATGAACAAAGGTTGTTTGCCCCGTAGTAATCTCACGCGCGTATCTGTTTGTGTTTTTTTTTCAGTTACTTTACAAAAGGCAAACTCTTTAACGCCAAAACGCACCTCAAAGTCGACACGGAACATCCTTTCAAGTGAGTGTGCTTGTGGGTGTGTGGCTCTCCATGGTATGTCACTCGGAGACTTTGGAAATCCAACATAATTGGGGATTCTTTTTGAAAGTCCTTTGCTCAAAAAAAAACCTTGCGCTTTTTTTTTCACGTGCGTGGCCTTTTTGAGCCAAGAAATGTGCATATTTTCCTCACTCGCATTGTGCAAAGGAATGCCCCACAGTCCCATCCTATTGTGCAAAATAAATTGTTGAAAATCGCCGGGATTTGAAATAATAGACGATGCGCGATATAAAGAATGGGGCTGCTCCTTTTGGGCTGTTGCTCAAGCGTTTGTTCCCTCCGTATCGCCCAATGGCACTCATTACTTTCAAACAGCTGTGATAATGTTACCCTTCACCAAAAAGCTGGAATTTCAAATAAATGATTGTGTTTTTCAACAAACGGATGTAGTCCCAGTCTGAGATCAGACTTATATTTATAAGACTGCATGCACATAATGGACTGTGTAGATGTGCAGAGAGCGGGTGGGCAGTGCACGACGTTTGGAGTGCCGTGCGGTAAGGGCTGGCTTGGGGTGAAGGGAGGCACACAGTTTCAGTCTCCGTACTCGTAGGCGTTACCGAACGGGAAGGGGGGGTTACAGCTGTCCGTGGCTCTGAGCCAAAGGTTTGAGAAATCTTCGCGCGTTACGAATTAAGAGCGCGATTTGATTAATTGCGCGAAAATAGCGGGTTACTTGAATGACAATCCTTTTGTGTGGAAGTGCTAAGTGCCCGTAAGCTTGTCAGCACATTTTGTCCGTCGGCTTGTATAAATACGATGCACGCGTTCACGAGAGCAGATTGGTGCATTCTTCCACTTGAAGCTTCCATCCGTCCGTTTCTTGTGAAAATACACAAATACGGGTTACATTAAACTATTTCGATAAATTTATAGATTTACAAACTCTACACTAAAATGCGTGTGCACGTGTGTGCTAACAGAACTTACCCCGACAGTCCGTATAGCCGCACGGCGAACTTGCCTTGACCGTTTTTGTATGGGGAGCGCTCGTATCGTGGATAGCGCAATGCACTACTATCCTAGCGACCCAAGTTTTGATTCCTGCTGATGGCCAACATCGATGACGAAACTATAATTATCACGTGTAATATCTCAACCGGCTCTGCCCCTCCCCTCGGTCGACCCGGAGTACCTGGTGCGGTGTGTAAACATCGGCACTGGGGAGACAAAGGCAGCCCTGCGTGGTGTTTACCACACACCCCCATCGTTGAAGGGGACAAGCGCCGTTTTGTTATATGGGGAACCTTTGTCATTTGTGTGTGTGTGTGCATGTGCGCAGGGGTCCTGAGCAGGAAGCCAAGCCCTGGCAGAGGCAGTACAACATGGAGAAGCGCAAGAAGAAGGAGAGGAAAATCCTGAAGCGGCTGAAAACGGGAGACAGCTGCAACTTCCCCGGGCTCACGTGCTTCACACAAGACAGCACGCACTGGCAGACCCCGCCGTACTGGACCCGTACGTCCTGCACCGCCGCAGCCACGCACACCCACGGCTTCGGCCGCGTGACCAGCCGCGCATTACCAAGCACCCAGCGCGACAGCCACTCAATAGGTGTTCATTCATTCGTTGGCTCACGCCGGTGGCTCTTGACCTGGGGCGCTCACGCACTCCCCCCGGGGGTGCGAGACACGGGCAGATTTTTTGTGAGAAGGTAAATCGTCGAAACAAAACTTAAGCACGGGCACTTGAGTACAACTACTTTATCTTCTTGGTTCTTTCGGTAAAGTCACGTAGAATGGAAATAATGAAATAATATATATAAAACATTAAATAATTCTCACGACCTTTCTGCCACAACGCAAGCAGCCGTCCTCAGGTGAAGAACAGGTCTGTCTTCTCGACAGGACTGTCTTCTCGACAGGTCTGTCTTCTCGACAGACCTGTTCTTCACCTGAGGACGGCTGCTTGCGTTGTGGCCGAAACGTCGTGAGAATTATTTTATCATGTTTTATTTTTTATTATTTTATTATTTCCAATCTACGTGACTTTACCGAAAGAACCAAGAAGATTAATCCCTGCAGTCACGAAAGCTTTAAATTGAAATACAACTACTTTAGTTTACCCCGAGCTCTCATACTCTGATAGTGCATTGTCCTTGAGTTGTGCGCCTTTTGGCGTCATCTGGTCCAACACCATGGAGACTAGGCTCTAAGGAAAGCAGTCTCGGGTGTGGACCAATCCATTTCCAGGACAGTGCATACATTATCAGAGTTGTGTTTTTTGTTTGCATTCTGACTGCAGGTATTGTGATCAATGCAAACATGACTCCTTGTTAAAAAGGTGTCAGTTTTGTTGCCAGATAAAAGGGTAAAAAAACAATTATAATACAACTACTTTGTTTAATCGAACCAATGTATTTATTAACAATATAACAAACAAACAAAAAATGACGATTGAGATCCAAAGGAGTGCAAGGCTGCAGTAAAGGTTAAGAACCACTGGCTTGTGCTGCCCCGATGTCGCTTATTCTTCTCTGCTGCCCCCTCCTCCCATAGACTGGAACTCTCTAACCCCGACTCCCGTAGCCATCTGTGCTATCGGCTCCCTGCCCTTGTTCAAGTGCCATGCTCACGACCTTCCCTTTTGTCGTCCTGCCTATGAGCGACTGCCCGCCGATTTCAAAACGAATGCGCGCACTTCTTCTGCTGCACTGCGTCTCTCTGAGATGCGGGTCCCATTCAAATGATTAATAAATAGTAAACCGTGGCTGTACTATGGATCTACTCATCGCTCCATAGTAATGTGGAATATTTGCCGCGGCTCAGATCTGTAAGGAGGAGATAAGTGCCTGCTGTAGTTTGGGCAGAAAACCTCATTCAATTAACCATCCATAATACAAGTTATTATGAGTTAGATCACGTAAATATATAAATGCGACGTTAATCCCACCACCACCCGACACAGCCAATTAGTGAGATTTGTCACGTAAACAGAACATGCCAATTAATTACTAGTACAACACACCGGTGTGTTGGAGAGCCGAGCCACAACATTTACAATCTGAGCACGACGTTTCGCCAGTAATTACAACTAGCTTCATCAGGCGACAGCCAGATTTGTGGAGAAGTCCTCCTTTTTCGTTGTTCTAACGGTCCCATCCGAGCACCGATGTGGAGGCCTAGAGGTGACGCTGACCTTAACCCCCTCCCCTTGTCTCCCCCCCCAACTCTCTTCCCATCCCCCGCCCCACCCTCCAGTCGGCTCCTTCTGCGCGTGCACCAGCGCCAGCAACAGCACCTACTGGTGCATGCGCACCATGAACGAGACGCACAACACGCTGTTCTGCGAGTTCGCCACCGGCGTCGTCGAGTATTACGACCTCAACGTTGACCGCTACCAGGTGAGCGTGGACTTTCCCCCCCCCCCCCGCACACGCGCACAGAGAGAAGGACCGCTCCATCTCACGAGGTGCAGCACCACTCATGCAGGGTCTCCACTCGAGGGAGCCCTCACGAGGGCATCTTGGCCTACTCTTCCTTGTGGTGAACATGCAAACATGCAAAACATCATCTGATAATGACGCTTTCGTGACTGCAGGAATCCCTACTCTTTGGCTCTTTCGGTAAAGTCACGTAGGTAGAAAATAAATTAAATCCGACGTGACTACGTACGTGACTTTACCGAAAGAACCAAAGAGTATAAAACATCCTCTGATAATATATGGCATTGTCTTTGAAACTGATTGGTCCACACCAGAGACAGCTTTTTTTTGAGCCTCGTCTCAAAGTGTTAGACCAGAGGGCGCTAAAAGGCGAACAGCACAAAAAAATTAACTATCAGGGCATTTATAGCTCGGCATAGAGCATGTTTTATGTTTTATGCTTGCATGTTCACCACAATTATGTGTGGTTAATGCAGACAGGATTCCTTGAAAAAGGATTCTGTTTGTTATTTTAACATCTTAACACAACTGTTTTATTGCCAGAAAGGGTAAAACCTATGTTATATTTTAATACCGGCAAGAGAGGTCCCATATTTTAGTAAACTCAGCTGAAGTAGTCCATGGAGCACACCGATCACATCGTCTCTCCATCTGCTCCCCCCCCCTCTCGCACCGCCCCTCGCCCGACAGCTGACCAACACGGCCCGCCTGCTGCCGCAGCCCGACTTGGAGAGCTTCCAGGCGGAGCTCAAGGACCTGCGGGGTTGCCAAGGGCACAAGCAGTGCAACCCCGGGGCACACAGGGCTCTCCTGCTCTTCGACAGGAGCCCGCAGCCCAGAGGTGAGCACACGGCCTGCGGCTCCCTCGCCGCAGCAGCAGCAGCACGGCGGGGAAGGCAGGACAATAAAGGATGAAGAGATAATATGCCCTGAAGAAAGGCCATTGTCTGAATATTAGGTGGTAATGGTGAAGGTGCAGCGCTGCGAGAACCTTTTTTGTGTTGAGTTTGTTGTCCTCCCCCGCCCCACACCTCCGATTAGCGTGGTTGGCTACGTACGGTACGAAAGAAGTTAAACATGCACACATATATACCACACCTACCACGCAGGTCATGTTTGTACGTGGAACTTTCGTATGTATGTATGTTGAAATTCTTTCGCACCGTACGTAGCCTTACCGTGCTAATAGGGGTCGTGGTTGGCTACATACGGTGTGAAAGGAAGTTCAACATCCGTACATATACTCGCTCATGCCACTGCTGGCGGAAGGGCCTCCACTACAGGGAGCTCTACAGGGCCCTGACTTTATCTTCCATACTGGACAGGCGTCCTGGAAAATGTGAGAGTACCCACATTGTACCCCAGGACAAGAGAACCTGCCAGTCAACTCACTGCAATGTACCCATTTGCACTGCTGAGTGGACAGATCTTGGCCATCGTTTCGACTGTTTGGCCAGTTCCTTCGTAAGAGTTCACAAGTGGGAGGAAATCAGAATGCCATAGATTCACGCATGTGAGACGATAACTCTCAATAATCTGCGCAGCCCGGCCAGGTTCACGAATCCACTGGCTGTACTGACATGATCCTCGCAAGCTTACAATCTAGTAGTTTGTTTTAGAGTTTAATAAATGTACACAATAACAATAATGACATCACACCCTCAACCCATAGCACTCGTGTTGAATTGCACACGCATATTAATTTTATAATCCAATGTTCAGAATTTCCAACTGCAATTGATACATTTTTTTCCCAGCAGGAACCATGGAATCTCGGAGGCAGAATGAACAAGGGTGAGAGGAAATTATTGTACTTAAATTAATCCTCCTATTATAAGAATAACTATATTAAGAAACGTAAAATAAAAAAAGGGGGCCGATTCGTGCAGCTATTACAGCTGTCAAACCCACCACTCTTTGGCAGAAGCATTGCCAATTCACGTGGGGAAAGGGGGAGGGGGGGTGTATCCGAACTAAAAAACCGCGACCAATTCCGCTGCCGACCGTCCCGTGGAGGCAGAATAGGGGCAAGGGCTCTGCACGCCATCGTGCAGAGCCGTGTCGGTTACGCTGAGCGACGTGGCTTGGTAGAGGGAGCGCTGGGAGGGCATCGCAGCCCGTTCTGGCCCCAGGTGTCGTGCACGTTTGTTGCCGCCACAGTCGCAAGGGCAGGTGATGGATCAGAATCAGAATCTTTATCTATCCTGAAGAAATACAATGCGCTACGCAGCTCTTTTTCACGGATGTAGAGCAGTTTCTCAGATGTCCAATATATGAGCCACCTCCTGCTTTCATAATGGCGGCGTGCAACAGGGTGTTGAGCGTGGCACGTGGCTAATAATGCTTCGACTACGAATAATAATGACGCTTTCACAATTGAGGAGAAGAAGCACCTCATTGTTATACATTCCTACCGTTCGTCATATAAATAAATGGGCGGTAGAGTGGCGCAGTGTTAACGCTTGTGCCTGAGAGCAAGAGGGTCCTGGGTTTGACTTCTAACTTGGGCATCTTACTGCTTTATGTTCGTGCGTTCTCCCCCCCCCCCCCCCCCCCCTGGGCTGCAGTGATATTTGCTGGGTTTTACAGTTTCCTCCCATCGCTAAAATCAAAACACAATGATGACTGGTGTTGGGACGAAAATTCCAATCCTGAAAAATGGCCTGGAAATTACTCGATTGGGATGGCACACCACACAGCAACATCACCCCCTCCTGCAAAAACATGGCATGACCTTCCTGAAAAAAAGTCTTGATCAGTGCTTTATATATATGGTGTCATTCATGCAAAACTGCATGTGACAATACTGCACAAATCCGCAACTAACGAAGTTTAAAACATTGTTCGAGATGTTTTCCGCCAATTAATGAGGAGCATTTACACACGTGGCAGGAAACCAGAGCACCTGGAGAAAACCCCCACGCGTGCACGCTTACTCAGTGAGGCGTCACTCGGTAGGCAAGCCTGATAATAAATAATAATAATAACAACAGTAAATACCAAAAGGCTCCAACAGTAAAAATACAGCAAAGCATCAAAAACTCTGAGGTCAGCGAGAGAAGCGTCCCGGGCCATTTTGCACGGCTGTCCTGTTTCAGTTGCGATGCTAACTTGGCTTCTTCGTGGGAAGCAGTATTCTAAATTCATTAATGTACACTATCGCTTGACATGTTTGGGCCTTAATCCATCTGTGTGTGTAATACGGACGATTATAAATCCACCTGCGTCCGCTTTGTTTGACAGGGACCGGACTTGGGCTGGCTGACGAACTTGCACCGAATTGAAAGAAACTAGACGAAGAGGAGGAGGAGGAAGAAGAATAAGAATGAGAAGCTTAGAAGAGACTTGAATTGGCCAGTACAGACCTCGCAAGTGAAGCCTGACTTGGCAAGAGGACTGCAAAACGTAAGACTTGTGCACAGAGTTGTCTGTAAAGTATAACCCACCCCCACCCACCCCTCTGCAGACAAAAGCTGCGCGTTGCTTCGACTTAACCGTGACGCCTCTCAATGTCTCCATGGACCTTGCCTCCTTTTGCGGAGCTACCAAAAAAAAATGAAGAGTGTCCGTGTAGTCTCTGACGATGGCAACGGAGGTTCATTTGCGTGCGACCTTTGTGCGTGCGTTACGCCCGCCCTCTGCGGACGTTGGGAATGGCGTCACCGTTGTGCGAGAGGCCACACGGGCGCAGATTCGCACGTGCACTGACAAATGCAGTATATCTGTATTTACAGGGTGGCCCAAAAAGTCAGGACGCAGAGTTGGTGATTTCATTTATTTTTCTTTAAGTTAATATTGTATCTATTATCATTTATCAATGGTTTTTTTTTTGTGTTCAGATAACATTAAGTAGAATTAATTGAGACAAGACATAATTGTAATCTTAAAAAAGTCCTGAAATAATAATAATAAAAAAAACATAATTAATGCACGCATTAATGTTAATGAGGGTCCATTTAGACGTTTATTGAAATAAACCAAATAGCCTGGATGTCATTTGTTAAAATAAACATAACCCTACGTGTGCTGACTTTTGGGCCACCCTGTACATACATACGCAGTGTGTCAGATGGGGCCCTATCTGTGCATCGCTGCAGTGTCGGAACGGAATCGGTAACGTCGACGGTTTTGTATCAACTCTGCTCCTCTGTCTTTCACACAACGATCCTTTTGCCGTGGGTGTGTTCAGTGCATCTCATTCGTGTGCTGTGATTTCCAGTCAGAAATCAGAAGTGGCTGTGTCGATCCCACTATCTCATACGTAAATAATTTGAATTTCATACATATAAATAGGACCATGTGCTTGACCGAGCATAGGATTATTTTTCCTTTTGCAGTTTGGGATTTTTCCTTGTTTTTGCTGTTGTTCCCAAAACCTGTTTAGTTGTGACGCACGTGCTGTGACGCACACGTGTTATCACACGTGACCTGTTTAGTTTTTACACGCACATTGTTTGCAAAATCATTTTTACAACTCATTTTAAACGAATGCGGAAATATCAATACATACTTATATTTTCCTTGTACAGTGGCTGCTCTTTCGTAATCACACCTTTATTTCTCAAATTCCTGTAAAACACACACAGGGTTTTTCTTACACCACTTTCAAATATTAATGTAATTTTTCTAATGTCCAGGATACAAAAAGAGCAACTTTTTTTTGTATCACTGCACATATAAGTAACACTCACATGTAATATATTAAATACACACACAGTTTAGCGACACTGTAGAGTGCATACATTGCTTGGTTTGTCTTTCTCTTGCATACACTTTGCTGTGTTGTGTTTTTTTAGTCCATCGTTGATATCAGAATTCCAGACTACATCAATATGACATTACGCCTGGAGATATATTCCAGGTGAGTATCGTCAGCCTAAGAATCTCGATAACCCAGCTTCTGAAATTGACCCATTTTAGAAGTCACATGGTCACCGTGAGTTCCCGACAACCATTCCAAACCATTCTGTCTATTTTATAGGTGAGTGCCATGATCCTGTCCAGGCTGCAGCTTCTTTTTACCAACCGCCTGTTAAGATTAACACGTTGTGTTCTTGTTACTGAAGGTAACCCGCATTTAACCTGACCATGCAAGCAGTGGCGTGAACACGAAATTTGCAGGGCTGCACCCTTTACCTTCTAACCTTGGATCCGGCATCGAGGCCTCTCCACTCCGGAGGTGTGGACTTTTGCGAGTGACCAGCGCAACAGTAGTTGTAGCAACCGGACCATACGCTCAGTGGTCAATTTATCAGTTTTCGATTAACCTGATTCCTAGTTCAGATGCACGAAACAGAAGTACAAAGATCCCCCATATAGCCTTAACCAACTGTAGGGGCAAGTGCTGTTAGCGAGCACCTATGAAGGCCAGCACGGCACACGAGGGGGTGGGTGGCCAGCACCACGCCCGACTGCCTTCGTCTCCCCAGTGGCGATGTTTACACACTGCACCAGCTACTCGTTTGAGGCCGAGTCAACCTAGGGGAGGCCCAGGACCAGCTCAGATCATCATCACTGGTGTTGGCCGTGAGCGGGAAGGGAACTCGGGTCGCCGGGTTTGTAGAGCAGCGTAGCGCTAACCGCTACACCACCGCTCCCCCCACTAAACAGCAGTGTCCACCTCTTGACACACATCATTCCAGCGGAAAACAAGTGCAGCTTTAGAGAGAGGCATTGCGTTGTCATCGTGAATGTTAAGTACAACCTACAATGTCTTTAGTGGCCAAGTTTTCGTATGGTCTTCTGAGCAAAGTAACGTGTCTGCAATGGAATGTTGTGATTAAAAATAAAGTGAATTAAAACATTGTTACTTTTGTCGGGGTTTTATGGGTAATCTGAATCATAACGATATAACCTTCCATGGCCATACTTACAGTATTTTCTATTTTTTTAAATTAAATATTCAAATGTAATGTCAATTTGCTAACATTTGTGTTTTGTTACTTACAATCCCTCCTCATTGACGTTTATTATTACGCATATTCATTGTGGAACGATCATACTTAGGGATTTAGATGAAACAGTTGAACTAATTGTGAGGATGTATTAAGGAATTAAGAGTGCAGTATAATTTACAAATGTCAGTTACGATATTTGATTGAATATGCAAAAAAAAATTCCTTTTATTGTTAATACAAACTAGTTCCTGCGCATACATATACGTCTCTGTGTCTGTCGTACCAGAGTGCAATTTTCTCACAGCTTGGTTAAGATGCGGTGCCATACGCGATCTCTCCAACTATGGACAAAACGCATGCTGGATTAGAACTCCATTATTTACACGTTTAATGTCGTGCACATTACCCTCTGCGATGTTACAGTTTTTTTTTATAAGGTGATAATAGTCATATTTAATGCACCTCTGCAAAGTTTATTGGAATGAGCTGATGATTTATATATATGTACAGGACATTATGCTTCGATTCTGTTGTTCTTTAGAGATTTCTGTATTTGCATCTGAGATGTACGGTTCCTATTGTGTCATGCATTATTCATTATTACACTGTCACCTGGTCTTAATAAATAAACGAACAATACAAACAAAAAGTTTCTTTGGTGAAGCATAGGTTGTCTAAACGAAGTTCTGCATGATGTTTCTGTCTCGTTTCTGTACGTGCCTAACTGCTATCGAGTATTGAACGATCAATATTTTCATTCAATCGGTTACTTTGTTTAGAGCCTGACGACAGCCCATTGAGGCAACTCGTCTCTTCTAAGACAGGAGACCTGGGCAAACAAAAATACAAAGGGGAAAAATAATCAATTTGCAGGCTATATTGTTGTCTTAAAGAGAAAAAACTGTGGGGCTGGTAAGTGTGTGGCAAGTGTTGGTCAGTGTGGGTTGGCAAAGGGGTGGTCAGGACTCTCCACTGATTGTTAACCGTGACTTTGATCGTGGTCACCGGGTTTATAGAGCAAAGCCTCCCCCCCTTCCACCTCACCCCCTCCCCTGCCTTCTCTCCTCCACCCACCTCCCCCCTTCTCTTCTTCTCCACCCTTTGACTTTTTTGACCAGCCTATAAGGCTACAGTACATGGAGAATCATTGTATGTGCATTCGTGGGGAGCAGTAGTGCCAACGGTTAGCGCGCTGCGCTACGAACCCGGCTCGCCGGGTTCGGTTACTGTTCACGGCCAACACCAGCGACGATTATCTGAACCGGTGTGGGGTATCCTCTAGGTCAACTCAGCCTCAAATGAGTACCTGGTGCGATGTGTAAACATCGCCAGTGGGGAGACATAAAGGCGGCCGGCCGTGGTGATGACCACCCACCCCCTCGTGTGCCGTGCCGGCCTTAATAGGTGTTACTCGCTAACAGCCCTTGCTCCCAACAGTTTGTTAAGGCTACACGGGGGATCTTTGTCTTTGCACGCGAGTGTGTAAATATACGTGGCTTAGTGTGTGAGAATGTGGTCCCTGCACTGCGCTACAAGCTCTGCAACTTTTATTATTGGCTATGGTACATCACATCAGTGGCAAGTGGTTTCAAAACCTGTTCAAGAGCCTCTCCTAGGTCGGCTCAGCCTTAAATGGGTGCCTGATGCGGTATTTGTAATGCTCAAACCTGTTGGGCTGCAATATGGGCACTAGAAGATGGCAGAGAAATGGATTCGTGAATTTTTTTACGTGGACATCATTGTAATCCCTCCCAAGCGTAGGTTTTCTCTGAGAACTCCAGTCTCCACTCAAGTGCCAAACACTTGCAAATTAGTCTTCGAACTCGGTGTGGGTCTCACAGGAGCATTACCTCTTCTGAATCATCGTCCTGTCCATCAAAGTAATCTACATTTGAAGCAAGATCAGCAGCAGTAGTAACAACAATGCCATTACCACAATTTGTAGCTGCCGAAATCCAAGTATTATCATTGTTCATGTCACCAATAGGAGCAACAGCATTCATCATACCGTTTAGTTCTTCCTACGCCTTCATATTTTCAATGTCACCTTCATGTTTTAGTCTCCGTTCTGAAATTTGGTGGAAAGTTCAGATCGGCAAAAACATTCAGTTGTGGACTGGGGATGCCAAAGAAGAATGACAAATTACGGAATTTTTAGACCAAAATAGTTCCGCGAATTGGGCCCTACATGTGTACGTAGAAGCTTTAATAAGAGTGTAATACAAGGAGCTCAATTAACGTTTCAGTAAATTTAGCTTTGCATCTGTGTTTTTTTTCATGTGGAAAGGTTTCCATGACAATTGAGCGATTCGCCAAGGCAATTCGTGTTATTTCTTGAAAATGCAAACTCTGACCTGATTATTATTTTTTTGCTGTGTTTTTAATATGCTTGTACGCATTGACCGCTTCAATGTAGTCCTCTTGACTACAACCTGCATGACTTTATGTTTTGAAACTTGAAGGTACGCTTTACGAGTTAGCCGGCGCATATAATGGGTATAGAGTAGAAGACAACACTCACATAGAGTCGTTTGTAAATATATCGCATGAGGCCAGACTTGTGGCAGACTCGGTGCATTTCAGTCGTGAAGTTGTTGCTTGGACTGATTGCTGTGGTGAATAATGGAACTCGTCAACGGAGGATTAAATCTTGAATATGTAGTTCATTTCCGTAAGCATTATGCCACGTGTTACTTGCTGATCATGCCACTGGCTTGCCGATTACGCCACCGGCTTATTGCCACGTACGGCCATATTTGATGGCCCTTGGTCACGACTGGCGTTGCGTTTTCAGTCCTTTTGCTGTTAGTTTTTGCTGTTAGTTTTTGTTGAAAGCAAAGGCATCTGCAGCGTCGTATCCCGGAGGTTGTGCAGCAAATGCTGGCTCATGGACAAACACTTTCAGAGGCTCGTGAGAATAATGTTGAAACTTGGAAGGCAAAGTAGCGATGGTGGCCACATGTTTGCAGCAGTTCATTAAGGTTATTCATTGGGGGGGGGGGGGGGGCAGCTTATAGCTTGCCTCCCCTGTCCAAAGGGTGGAGAAATATCTGTCTCTCCTTGCACTCTACCTCCATGCCCATCAGTGTAAAGGATATTACTTTCATATGCTTGGTTCTTTCGGTAAAGTCACGTAGAACGGAAACAATAAAATAATAAAAATCTAAAACAATACAATTCTCACGACGTTTCGACTGCAACACAAGCAATCATCATCCGGTGTGAAAAACAGCAAGGACATTTTCTTCAACAAATCTTATTTTCTTGCTGTTTTTCCCACCTGATGATGATTGCTTGTGTTGCAGTCGAAACGTCGTGAGCAGGGGCAGTTCCTTCATTAGGGCGATTGGGCGACGCACCACCAATGTCATTCAACCAAGAAGTCACGCTAGCCGTCACTGTGCCTCTGGATATAGTCCAATCAGCGTCATGTCACGTTCTGTGGAGTACCGCCTCTTTTTGGGCGATTTTACTCCGGCTGAGAATCGCCCCGAGTGGCCCCATAGACTTACATTCAAAGATGTTTTTTTTCGAAGGGCGGGCGCTGCAATGCATTCTCTATGGCTTCCGGGAGGGCTCGCACTAACGTGCTTACGTCATCATACGTAAGCACGTTTCATCCAACAATATTATTTGTCGCCACCTAGTGGAATCTTTAATAAAAGAAACATGAGTGGATTGTATTAATAGTGAGTATAGAAACAAACAAGATGTATTGTAAGAGTCACTTTATTTTTCATTAATATTAAAGAAGTGAAGTTGCCTTTACATGCTTAAGCTGTTAATTTATCCTTTGCATGGGTGGACCTTATCCTTATCAATCATCCAGACATTTGCCCCCCCTGAGAGATTTTGCAGGAGCCGCCACTGGTCGTGAGAATTGGATTGTTTTATATTTTTATTATTTTATTGTTTCCCTTCTACGTGACTTTAAAGAAAGAACCAAGAATATTAATCCCTGCAGTCACGAAAGCTTTAAATCAAAAGATATTACTTTCGTCCACAAAACGAGTGCGCACTTGTTGCAAATGCAACATAATTCCCTGCATTGGGCATTTAAGGTATAGATAGAGGTGCAGCCTTGCAAGTATCTGTTCACATCACTGCTGGCAGAAAGGGCCTCATCCCATTGCAATTTTGTTCTTCAACAAATCTTTTTTTTTCCACTTAAATCTTGTATGTAGATATACAAAACAACATCGGCACAAGGAATGTACAAAATTCACAAGTACAGGTATCTCTCAATTTACGAAAGGGATGCGTTCCTCCAAAAGTACACGTAAAATGAAATTTCGTTAATCGGAGTGGCTTTTCACGTAAATTGAACACTAATAATTATGGATGTGTTTCGGACGGTCATTAAAAATCAACTCCTAAACTAAAAACATATTTTCATGAAAGCGATTGAAGAGTATCGATTGAATAATAATTTAAAACGAACATGATTAAAGTTTCCTTGGAACTCGCCAAAAGATCTGCATGTTGGGAACGACCGTAAAGGCGATGTGGAAGCGTGACTGTTGCACTGCTGGGTAACTGTGACGTCATCGCGGATGGATGACGCAGCCTTCCGGGTGCCTTTCGTTTGATGATCTCATGGCGCGTGCCGTGTGAAATTTCGTTAACGCGGAAATTCGATTGCGTTCATCAAAAAGTGTCAATTTCATGATAACGCGAAAGTGCGCGTTAGTAAATCGAGGGATACCTGTACTGCACAGTGATATAAAAGTTACATCTTATTGGTTCTTTCGGTAAAGTCACGTAGAAGGGAAATAATAAAATAATACAAATTAAAGCCTTTATATTATTTTATTATTTCTCTTCTGATAATAAAATAATACAAGTAAAGCATTTATATTATTTTATTATTTCCCTTCTACGTGACTTTGCCGAAAGAACCAAGAAGACGAATCCCTGCAGTCACGAAAGCTTTAAATCGAAATAAAAGTTACAGTTATTACTTTTTTTTTTTAACTCGGGCACTCTAATAATGCTTTTGTAGCCTTAACCCAAGTGAACTTCAAATGTCAAGTTCCTCGCATTTCGCCACTTGCTGTGTAAGCAAACGTAGACCTTCGCTAGGTTCTAACCCTGACCGCCCTCCGGAGGGAACCTTTTTTGTTGTTGTTCTGTGAATTTGAGCGTTGTGTAACAACTGAGAAAGCAAGAAGGCCTGGCCAACGTGAAAGTCCTCTGGGGAGATTGCCAAGGGAATTGACCAACACCGATGACTTAAATGGATACGTCGCTGCAGCCGCGCTGTTGTCAAAGACCGGAATACCGTGCAAGCAATGCAGTGCCTGCCATCATCGTTGTCATTGTGTTCTGTGTACTACAATTGCCTACTTGTAAAGTATATTAACGATACATTTCTCAATTATAAGACGTTGTTGCCGTGCATTGCACAAAACATGTTTTTATATATATATTGTAGTGTTGTGATGAAACTGCTTACCGGGTTATTTTCGTTGTTGGCTGTTTGCGATGAGAGTTTGATCTAGGAAATGTGTCGTAGAAAGCGTGGCACAGTGAGCTTAGGGAAAAAGTGCATCTTATATAACGAGATTGTCGTTTTTATATATATTAATTTCTGAATCAAATAAACTTGTGATGGTCATGTCAAATGTCTTGCAATTACTTTGCTGGCCTGCGTACACATCCTTGTGTTAAAAATGCCGTCAGGAATGTTCATTGTCATGATCAAAGCATCATAGATTTGAAAATATGTTCCTTACGATTTGTGCAAATCAGGTGTATGATATGCTTATGTTAATTTCTAGTTGCGCAATATTTCTTCAGGACCCTGTACCCGTTTTCTGCAATGTTGATGGGACTGTGTTGGTCTTTTGCTGTTGCTGATGTGCTCACGCAAGCACCACGGATTTCCCGTGTAAAATACCCGGACAATTGGCTACACGGGACCATCATCCGAGTAACACATTAAGTAAACTTCAACCCAAGCGTGATGGCGTAAAAAAGCCGTACAAAGTTAGATGGGGGGGAGGGGGAAGCAAGAAAATGAGCAAACAAGACGGTCAAAAGAAGACAATTGTCTTGTTTAATTGCTGCCATATTAAATCGCTGGGAGGGGAGTGGGGTGCGGGGCGGGAAGGGCGGGGATGAATTATAGCAAGCCTATTGCCTGTATTTAACATCATTTGCTACATTCCATTTTCATAATTAGCTATTCCTACCTATGAAACGGTTACCACCACTGGCGGAGCCAGTAGGGGGGGGGGGGTGGCACGTGCCCCCCCAATGATCCAATCGAAATCCCTAATTTCGATCGGATCATTGGGGTTTATTAGTAATCGACATTTTGCGACCCCCACTGCCACTGTGTAGCATATTATTACGTGCCAGGAATAGTCTGAGTCCATAATTGACAATAAGTCACGGCAAAGCAGTTATAAGTGATTCAGAATTGTGCGCAGTTGCGTTTACGGTACACGACTTCCCTGAAGGCATCAACACCTTCAGCGAGCGCGATGCCGATCACACAACACGGTTCGAAGTCGACCCTCGAACGATGGCTCCGCCATCACCGCACACGCGTCGAATAAAAAGCAACGGACAAGTCCTTACATACTAACAACTCCTATCATTTTTCACTACCTGAAAATCCTGGCTCCGCCATTGGTCATCACAATCATAAGTCTTAAATTGAAAATCAGATCGCAAAATATGCCAGCTGTTTGGGAAGGCTGTCGTCCACCAATGGATTGGCCATAGCCGATGATGATGATGACGACGTTCAAATGATCCACGGATAATTAACGCTTCAGAACACTGACAGCATCATGCTTAACAGGGAACTGTGAAATTAACTTGAAGCAACTGTGCTCATGATGCCCCACGGCCGTTAAACCACCCACGAACGAGAGAAGCAGGTGTGCCACCAAACATGCGCCCCTTAGTCCCAGCAGATACTGCTGGTCGTGTCGTCGAGTGCTTGCAAATAACTGCTCAGGTTCTACTTTTACGCTCGACAATGTTCAGCCGAGGTATGTTGAGACGCTAAATGCTGGTTGTTTAACACATTCCTGCGGAGGGAGCTGGTAGGAACGTTAGGTTGCTTGGGCAATGGCCAGGGTCAACGGCGGCGTGGTGTATCCCGGGTCATAGATTAACCAATGATTGTTAATGATCAAGTTCACGACCCTCATGTCAACGTGACATTTGCAGCCACGAGTGGCCGCTACATTCACCACAATGCTAAATACAGTACGGGTACGTCATTTGGTATTTACTCGAATATGACATCTAATGTTCAATCAAATCACGACACTGCATCGAACGTGGGTAGGAGATATCGAACCATTACACCTTTAACCACACGAACACCTACACGCCACGCTAAGGTGTTTATCATCTTCAATAAAGTTTCAGACCCATATCTGATAACCAGGGACACAGCCTATGATGTGTGCGCATCTACTCAGATGAGGAGCTGTGAATGACCATTTCACACCAGTGGGCTTTATTAGATTTTCTGCCTTAAAAAGTCGTTATTGATGTTTGCAAGAATATCAAGAACGACAGTTTTTTAAAGGAACGACGTTTGCAAGCACACATGAGTGGAACAGTACTGCGTCACATTGTCTAACTGTTTAAATGGACGACGACAAGAGCTCTGTATGGCTCTACTGAAGAATACATGATTTCAGTGAGGCCACAATGCAATCATTAATCGGGTGTAGGGTACAAAGGGAAGGCTTCATGTTACGCTGAATTCTGAGCTCTCCACCCAAACTTTTCTTCAGACCTTAATTCATCTGCCATGTGCACAAGCCGCACTCTGTATACCTATTACACATCTTTGAAACGTAATATTGTTGTAATAATGCACACCGCTCGTATTTTAAGCATCTAAATTGTAGACATCATAACCCATTTTTAACGTTGTAACAAGCTCTCGAGTTATACGTTCATTGGTGTCTTTTGATCATTTATTGTTTTTTTATTTTCTTCCTTGAGAGACAGCTTTGCAAAAGAGCACCAACATTACCTCCAAAAGCGACTCAGTCTAGTCATGGCAGATTGAACCAACCAATTCGTTTGTGAAGATGCATAGATCTATTCACATGCTCACCACTGATATTACCGTTCACGGCATTAAAGTCAAGCCAACGTGTCTTGCATGCTGATCCACGTATTGCGGTGGTGTTCGTCATAATCTTAGTCAGAGATAACAATTCCAAATCCCTATGCCACTGGCCAAATTCCGCACGATTCGTATTCCGAGCACAACACAACGGCGCCACTCGCCACTAAGTGGCCGTGACGTCATTACGGCGCTTGTGCCAGGCTAGATGCACGTTAAGGCCACGTGAAGTGTTGAACGCCCACTGGCAGGAGGTCACGGGACAGGCCCAGGTGCCATGGTCGACTACTGAGATGACTGGCCGATGCACTAGCTGTGCCCCTACTATGCCAACTTTCTGTGTTTTAGCCACCCTGCGCTCCACTCGTTGTTGTGAGCGTCGTTGCTGGAGTGTGACTGCCTCCAACTGCCCAGTAGCGTCCTTCATGAGCCTCCTCCACAGAGGCCGATCTTGACACCGCTGGTACCAGTCATCGGCAAGTCCACTTAGCTTTACACCCTCGTGTACCACATTACTCCATCTCTTCTCAAGCCCGTGCCATGCCCGTTAGCCCCGTCTATCCGGCCGACCAAAAGCTGTTAAAGCATGCGGTGGCTGGGCATGCGAGTTACATGACGCAACCAACGCAGCCTTGCCTGCCGGAGGAGCTCACTAATGGGACTTTGTCCAGATCTTTCAAAGATGTGTGAGCTCCTCGCACAATGCAGCCTGGTTAAACCTCGGATGGATCGTAGGCAGCCTAGCCTAAATGTTTTTAACTGGCGAAGATGTTCTATTAGGGGGGTCCGCGTTTCGTAAGCATAGAGAAGGGAGGGCATGACCGTGACCGAGAAGACATAAAGCTTTGTGTGGAGTGACAGACCAGGTAGCTTCCACACAGCTTTACGCAGCCAATGAAAAGATAATGCCGCTCGACTGATTCGGAGTGAGACCTCTGCTGTCAAACGGGAGCCGGTCATGAGCACACTGCCCAGGTATGGAAAACTCTCCACAACTGCCCCATCACTAATTAGGAGTTGTGGGCTGGAGTTTCTTATGGCACAAAATACCCAGGCAGGTGCTTAGTTTTTGGGTGGGGTTGATGGTAAGGTCCCACCTATTAGTGGCATGCTCCAGGTTCAGCAGCAGCGCCTCCAACTCCTCCTCTGAGTGAGCAGCAATCACCAGATCATCAGCATACATAACATGGTTGACCAATAAGGAGCCATCCCTTGACCTCACCTGGACATCGATCAGCCTCCCATTGTGCCTGTACCAGGTGCGGGGGATGCACAACAACACTAAACCCAACAAAACAGTTCTAAAGAAATCATTTTTCAATCGAGACGATTTGAAAGCGCACAGCTCCCAGTGGCTTCCAAATATGGGAAGGAAGAGCGGTCCAGATGGCCGCAGGAGCGCGCATCTGAACAGCGCGCGATGCATTGACCGTCTCTGTTCGACGTTTCGCCAACAGCCGCTGCTGCTAGGATGACGTCAGGCTTTGGCTCGAGCTCGCGGCTTCCACCGTCTCGTGTGCCCGTATTGCTCTCTCCACTACCAGCGTGTCCACGATACCGTCATCTAGAAGATGTGCTGCTGATGCTGCTGATGCTGCTGCTGCTGCGTGTGTGTCTTCTTCCTGCTGCATCCTCTTTTTGGTTAAGCCGCAGAGTACAGGGTGGTACAGATGTCTTGTGTCCCCCGTTACTTTTTTCTAAACTTACTATTTTTGTAAGTACGGTTAATTTAAAACAGAAATGAACATGCACAGGGAACACGAAAGTTTAGGGTCAATGAATTAGGGGTCACAAGACATCTGGATCACGCTGTATTGTACTGCATCTCGGATGCGGCGAGGACGCCGCTTGGTCTGCTGCCACTTCTGGCACTCCACTCGAAGGAGGTCCTGAGAGCTTCTCTTGATCCTCCATAGCGCGTATCTGGCCGACATTGGCACGTTGGCCACGCGTCTTTAGAAGGTCGACCTGGGGAGTCGCGCAAACGTTATCGCACCGCACGCGACCCGCCCGGTCAAGCTCACTGTGCCCATTAATGGTGCTCGGTGGACAGGCGGAAGGTTGAAGCTCGAACTTGCTCCACTGTTCCCACTGAGTTGATTGATAATGCGACTGCAATCCACATCCGAGGTCATCTTTCGTGACTGCCGAGTCCATCTTTCATGATGGACGCGGCAACGTGGCGTGCAGTGGCAACACCTTTATCGGCACCAGCATGAACAGTTCTGCAAAAAGACAAATGTCCCCCGTATAGTCTGAACAGGCTGTTGGGGCAAGGGCTGTTAGCGAGTAGCGCCTACGAAGGCCGACCCGGCGCACGAAGGGGTGAGTGGCCAACACCACGCCCGGCCGCCTTTGTCTCCCCAGTGGCGATGTTTATACATCGCACCAGGTACTCATTTGAGGCTTAGTCGACCTAGGGGAGGCCCAGGACCGGTTCAGATCATCGTCACTGGGTGTTAACCGCGAGCGAGAATCGAACCCGGGTGGCCGGGTTCATAGCGCAGCGCGCTAACCGCTACACCACCGCTCCCCTAACAGTTCGTACACGCTGGCACATGCACGTTTAAATGCATACTTACCATGGTTTAGGTGACCTTCATTTAGAGCCATTTGAGAACTCATTGGCAAGTGATATACCTGCTTGCAACGGAGACCTGTACTTGCAGTGCAGTATACGCATATAGCATACGCAACGCAGCGTTGTATTTATCTGTACGCGTGCGCTCTTTTGAAACCCGCGTGCACTTATGTGCAGTCCGTTGCACCCTTGTGCTGACACCCAGTCTTGCAAAGGAGTAGCCGCTCCTGAACTTGAGAGGAAGAACAATAATGATGGATAATGCGCCGCCTGCCCATGCTCTGCACCTGTGGGCCGTGTGGGTTATGTCAGGGGTCCCCAACCCCCGGGCCGCGGACCAGTACTGGTCCGTGGCCTGTTAGGAACCGGGCCGCACAGCAGCAGGAGGTGAGCGGTGGGCGAGCGAGCGAAGCTTCATCGTCTATATTTTACAGATGAAGCTTCATCGTCTGTATTGACAGCCGCTCCCCATCGCTCGCATTGCCGTCTGAGCTCCGCCTCCTGTCAGATCAGCGGCGGCACCCCCAGACGGGACCCTCTAGTTGCAGGAAAACAAGCTCAGGGCTCCCACTGATTCTGCATTATGGTGAGTTGCATAATTATATCATTATATATTACAATGTAATAATCGTAGGAATAAAGTGCACAATAAATATAATGTGCTTGAATCATCCCGAAACCATCCACCCCCCCCGGTCCGTGAATAAATTTGTCTTCCACGAAACCGGTCCCTGGTGCCAAAAAGGTTGGGGACCCGCTGGGTTATGTAACCGCTGAATATCAGTGCGGGTCGGGTCTCACTCGCCACTGACGTTGGACCGTGGCAGATACATTATCCGCGTTTCGCGAAGAGAAAGCCATCGGTCTGTGTCCACGAAGTGGCGGTGACTCCACCCATGACGCTTTGCGCCACGCGAGGTGCACTTCGTGGCCACGCGAAGTGTCGGAGGCCCGCTGGCGAGGAGGTGACGGAACAGGGCCCAAGCTGCCACGGGTTGGCTGGCTGAGAAGACTGGCAGATGCGCACCAACTGTGCTCGCAGACGTCAATAACCTGACCAAACAGTCGAAACACCGTAACTCTGCCCAACGTTTTCGGTTTTATTGTCAACAACTCTCGCTTGAATTGTCAACAAAAGTGACCTTCCGAGCTTTTAAGCAGGTTTGGTTGTAGTCGTTTAAGCGCAACAGTGCGTTCTCTCCATTTCCAGACTTGAGCGGCGGGTGATGTTGAGCAAATTTGACTTTGTATGAGCAACTGTTGCAGTGTTTTTTGGGTCCGAGTTGTGTTTTAAATTAGCAGGGATCATTTTACTCGGGTTACTAATTCCAGGAGGATAACAGCATCTTCCGTGTGACTGTTCCCTTGCTTTGAAATTATTCATGGATTTCGTGTTTTTGGTTTTTGTTGGCTCGGGTTTCACTCGTGGATTAGCCACGTAGGCCGCTCAACAGCATGAGCGCACGTCTCATCTGATTCACCGCACAAAGTAAAGCAGAAAAGGTTAAAACCCATATCCTCATTATGCCACGTTTTTCATTCACCTGAATCCTACCTCCACCGTGTTTCCGAAATGGTAACCATTTTAATAAGAGCCGAGGTGCATTTAAGATTTAATATATAGCTCATGGCAGACATCCTGCAGAAATACTTATTTTTCAAAGCGGATTCCATGCGTTTTAGGTGAATATCACACAACGCACAAAAAAGGGCACCGTAAAACATTTTGGCCCGAAGTTCACGCGAGTTCCTAAGCAGAGCCTCGAATGTATTTATAAATGTTTACTCAGTACGTGGTGAGTGCTTTGCAGTGAAAAAGTCGGTGGCCAGAGAGTTTGAATTCCAGATCTCACGACACATCCAGTGGCAAGTGATGTCTCGACCTGTTTTTGGGCCACAGCTTGGTCAACCTTGCCCAGGGGTCGGCCAACCAGCGGCTCCGGATCTGCATGCGGCTCTTGAATGACTCTGCTTCGTGACTTTGTTAAGGACCCATCTCGTATTCCTCCCGTACATTGCGGCTCTCTGAAATATCGAGTTTTTTTTTTTTAACCAAATTTGAAAAAAACACAAGGCTGCTCTTCTTGTTATTTTGGTTGCCGATTTTTGACCTAGCCCCATGTAGAATAGCCAGTGGGGTGTGTAAAGAATCGGCATTGGGGAGACAAAAGTGGGCAGGCTTCGTGCTGACCAAACCACGGCCTCATGCCTTGTGCTGCCCTTGTTAACAGAACTTTTCTCAAAAGTCTGCAAGGCTTTGAAGCATGTCTCGTGTGAGCGGTTGTGTCGCAGTAAGCACGCTGCACTATGAACCCGGCGACCTGAGTTCGATTCCCACTCACCGCCAACACCAGTGATGGTTATCTGAACCGGCACTGGGACTCCCCTAGGTCGGCTCAGCCTAAAATGAGTACCTAGTGCCGTGTGTAAACATCGCCACTCGGGAGACAAGGGCGTGGTGTTGGCCACCCGCTAACTCGTGTGCCGTCCAAGCCTTCATAGGTGCTCGTGAACAGCACTTGCCCCAACAGTCTGTTAAGGCTAAACGGGGATCTTTGTCTTTTGCGTGCGCATCTGCCAATTAATTTCAGTCAGTCAACCCATGAACACCTGGGCCTTTCCCTTGACCTCCTGCCAGCGAACCTTATACACTTCTCGTGGCCTCAATTTGCACCTATCCTGGCACAAGCGCCGCGGTGACATCACCACTACTCGTGGCAAACGGTGATCGTTGCGCGTACGACGTTTGGCTTTTGCACCTTGCAACTACAGCGAAGGTTGTAAACTTTGTGAATTTAGTAGATTCACGATGACGTGGTCTCGTCCCCGCAAGGCTCGGGCCACATCGGCGCAGCGAGCCGTGTCACGGGGCAGGGCACGATTATGGACGTCGGCGGGATGCTCATTACACTTCGGCAATAAATCACCGACGTGGAGTGCTCCCGTTGTCTGTTGCCCCCACAAAGCTTCGGACGGCGTCAATGGAGAATGCCCCCCCCCCCCCCCCGGGAGAAATGGGCGACAGGATAGGGAAAGGCCGCGAGCCCGGAATGCAAACACGGTTTTTTTTTCTGCCGTGCCAGATATTGTGTTACTCCGTCGCGCAAAGACGGATGGTTGCTGGTGGGCGTTGAAGCCAGACACTTGTTTTTTTTTTCCGCGAGACGCGGCTACGACGCAGCATCTCACGGCTTCTCTGGGCGACACGAGGACGAGCGAGGATGGATGCTCACCGCATCGCGAAATCGTCGCTGTTTTTTGCGACCAATTGACGCCAGGACGTGGGTCTCGACGCACGTTGTGTGTATCGACATGGTGCAGAGAATACACGTTTCCATGGCAGTTGTAATCAATATAATGGGCGGATGTGAGACCATGCCGGCAAACTTATACAGTTATTCCCACTTAAATAGTTTATACACATAATGTCTTTCAAATGGCAGTGGCATCTCTAAAAACGTGCATCACTGCACACTTAAACATGCCGATTTGCAAAGTGTATTTTGTATCTTTGCAATTCAGAAAGCAGGTGTTGATGGTATTTCATGACGTTATGTTGCATTCGGATATACAATCTACGCAATTATATGGGGCTATTTTACATATGTTACCTTCAAAGCATTCATCGCATTCTTGTCATGAACGTATGGTAATTTCACAAACTTTCCATGTACAGTAGTGAATAGAATGTTATCAAATGTGACGAACATAAATAAAATAAAATGAGAAAAGATGCGCATTCCTTGTCGTGTAATCGTACACAAAAAAATACAACACATAAAGAGGTAACGGAATTCAAAGAAAGAAGAGGTTACATAGAAGTAATACATTTTACATTTGTACATAAAACATCGATTCTGCCGTAGTGCAATGGTTAGCGCGCTGGACTTGCAATTTGTAGGTAAACGGTTCAAACGCTCATCGTAGCACTTAAAACAATCGGCAAATGTCTTAATCCTCTGGTCTCTGTCCACCCAGCACTAGACCTGGGTTTTCCACGACGAGTCGATCGGTCGGTTTCTTGGAGCTTCCTGTAGTGAAGGCCCATCCACAAGCAGTGCCACGAGTAGGCAATTGCAGTGCCATTCCTTACCTCTTGAAAATAACTACAATCCCCATGTGCAAGCAGAGACATCGAGTTCTCCTCAGCAGTCCCAACACCAGCAAGAGAGGACAGAAACACATCTCAATAAATAATTTAAAAATACATTTTAATTCAGTCAATTCCCAGGTCTCTCTTGCAAAGAAGACACCATTATCTTCTGTCCTGTAAAAGAAAGATCGCTGAGCTGAACGATTCCTTTTTTTTAAGCATTCACAACTTGCACACAGTCTGGAGACTGCTGGTTCGGCGGCATTGAAGCCGGGAGCTTTATTTGCCAAATTTGCATGCCAGAGTGAGAGAGATGGCGAGTGTGTGTGTGAGTGAGCGAGCACGTGGGAGGCTCCCTAAGCTTGACCCCTGCGAGTTTTTGCAGGCCAGACCTGGTGATGATGAAAGGTAAACCCCTTCTCAACGCGACGACGAGGAGGAGGAATGACAGCACATATATTGGCTGGGCCCGTGGAAGAAAAGAGGGAGAGAGATAAAAAAAAAGTCCAATGGCATGCATGTGTCTCGGCCTAGCGACAGACAAGGGCGCAGACCCACAGGCCAGAGCAAACACACCCAGCCTGGGAATTGTGAAAGCGTGGAGAAAGCCGTGGGCAAGTCGGGCAGCTGCTAAGTTTGTGCAGCGAACTCGGCACGGAGGATTCTGTTGGTGCCGGCTGACGGTGGGGTGGTGGTGGTTGGGGGGGGGCGGTCAAGGTTGTGGTGCTGCTGGGCTCAACGGTTACCATGAATGGCCCCGTTCATGCATCACGATTAAATCTATTTGCGCTGCTGACAATATGATACATGGCCTAACACAAGGGGCCCAAAACGCCACCGAGGTCGGGCTTCATCACGAGGTACCCCCCCCCCCCCCCCAATGAAAACCGGTGGACGCGTGCCGAATGCTTAAACAGGAGGCGAGGAGAGTGAATTCGGTGGGGGCTTAGATCGGCCACCGCAGGCTTGTGATGGATATTGTTGAGGCCATGTGGAGGTGTCTTTATGGAGGCAGCGCACAACCCGATGTCCACTGTGCAAGAAACCATTAAGCAGAGAAATTGCCAATTTCAGCAGATCTCACTCCCCAGCCCGTTCGCTTCGCCGTTCAGCCCTTCATCATAAGGAACCAGATTGTCCGAACATTCGTTTTCTCATCTTGCAGCCAAATATTTCCTCTGGCAGTATTCTCATCGAATATTTGGCTGTGGGCGTTGTGTCCTTCTCTGGTCTCTTTGTTTGTGAATATAATTATGGCGTGTTATTGCCCAGATGGATCGGTAATGGTAGAGCAAGCGGATTCGCAATTGAATCAGAATCGGAATCTTTATGTAGACTGGAGGAATCCGATGAACTATATGGAGCTGTTTTTTTCACGGATCTCCAGGATGGAAGCGGTCGGCAAGTTGTGGGAAGGTGTCTCGTTCAGATCCTGGTTGGGCGGTTGGCTCAGCCCATCGTTCTTTCGGAGTTGATAAAAATGTGCACCACTCTGTGGAGAAGTCTACAGTGGATGGAAATGCCTCCACCAAGGAATGGGTTATTTCAACCACCGGCTTGTTGGCTGTAAATAAGAGGGGTGAGCACCTCCTCAATCCTCATGTGAGCAGCAAATCACGTCGATCTTGACTGGACTTTATTTTCTCGTGACAAACAATGTTAATATAATTGTCAAGTGTTTGAAGCACGGTGGTACAGTATGTATATACATTCTTGTGAAAATAGCACAAAGGAAATTTATTGAACGAGGTTAAAACGTTGAGAATGTTTCTCCCACACTGTGCTCGTGGCAGTGAGCGAATGCATAAATGTTGCTCATTCTTATGCAATATGTATCGACAACCACGAGTTTACATTTCATTGCTCGCAGATAAACCCATTAAATATTTCCCTCGCAAGTCATTTTGAAAAAACATGCGCTCTACCTGAATGCGAATTCCACCGTGATGAAACTTGGAGAGCTCAATGGAGTTCAAAAAACACTCGCATACAAACACCTTGTGAGAGACCCAACGCAGAAGATACAAGGGTTTGATCTTCCACGAAGCTCGTGATCTACCCTAAATCATATCCGTACAAACCATGGCGGATGCTGATGCCCAAATGGAAAATTAAAAACCTTCCAGTGTGCACATATGGTCATCCGGAACAGACCATACAACATAATGACGCAATGCAAGATCCACAAATACGAAGGAGACGTCAGAGGGATTGCACTCCGCTGCTCCTGACGCAGTTATCTGGCTTGAACAACCTGCATGTGAAATTGTCGTTGTTGCTCTCCATCTACATCAGACATACGGAGGAAGAAAAAAAGATTGAATCTTGATTTGAAGCTTTCGTGACCGCAGGAATCCATACTCTTTGGTTCTTTCGGTAAAGTCACGTAGGTATTCCTACAATCGTATGCTTCATATGCTCAAACAAATGCATTCCAGCAACGCAAGTACAGTACTAACCAGCAATACACACGGATAATATCATGCAATTTTTTGTTTTTACTTCTTGTGCTTTGGCGTCTGCCTTTATCGTTAATTGACTGCAAACACATTTTTAAAAAGTTATTCCTTATGGAGGTGGCTCGGTGCTCTGATCTGGCTTCTCTGTGGTCCGAATCCAGACAGCTACGCGTGGTTAAACTGAGTTCTCAAATATAGCAAGATGATAGTCACAGACTGGTCAAATTGATCCCCACAACATATACGATGTTTCACTGTATTTAGCTTATCCCATTACTTGACAACATATGTAGGCCCTTGTAGACAACCGTGCTAATCAGAGGTGCGGGGGAAGGATGACAAGCTAAACACAGAAAAACACGTTCTAAAGAAATCTATATTTAAAAGTGCATAGCTCCAGTGGCTTTCCAATATCGGAAGGAAGAGCGTTCCAGACGCCCGCAGAAGCGCATCTGAAAGCGCGCGATGCGGTGACCGCCTTTGTTCGATGGCGAGCCAAAAGCCGCCGCTGCGAGGATGAGCGGAGATCGCTTGATGGTTCATGCTCCTTGACGATACCAGCAAGGTATTGTGGTTCATTTGTGGCAAGCAGTGGATAAAGAGGCCTCCTGAAGTGGCTACTGAAGTCGCTGTGATATTTCCTGACGCAGGGTGGTGCACTGCTGGCTAGAAGAGTGCAAAGTGGAAATTCGATAATCTCGTGTGAATTGATTACGAGAGCACGTGGAATTTTTAACATGTCTATCACCACATTGGTGACAGACCACATTGGTGATAGAAAATTATCGTTTAATAACAAACAAAAAATCGTAAAATGAATACTGTCAATTTTGATTTAAAGATTTCGTGACTGCAGGGATTCATATTATTGGTTCTTTCGGTAAGTCACGTAGAAGAGAAACAATAAAATAATAAAAATTTAAAACAATCAAATTCTCACGACGTTTCGACTCCACACCTGATGGTGATTGCTTGTGTTGCAGTCGAAACGTTGTTGGAATTTTATTGTTTTATATTTTTTATTATTTTATTGTTTCCCTTCTGCGTGACTTTACCGAAAGAACCAAGAATATGAATACTGCAGTTTCTCATTGACATTTTCATCTGGCAAATGTTCAACCAGTTATGTGGGAAAGCGAGCACTCATTTTGTTCTGGCATGTGTGTGCAAGTACATATTTTACCAGCCCTGCTTGATTATTCACACAGTGCTACTAAAAATATCGTACACCTATTGAAAGACCATTTATAGACGCACGCAGGCTCACACCGACGCTCCGATAGACGCAACTAGTCAGCAGGCAGACTTCCTGTACTAGTGGATATGTACTTTATATAATTCACCGAATGCTTGAATTTTCATCTGACAATCATACCTCGAAGTCTAAGCCTGGTTATGACAGAACTCGGATGGGAGACACCGAGTGTTGGAGGCTTTGGGCTATGAGGTAGCCAGTAGATGACAGTGCAGCAGTGAATTCCTGCATCTATGTGTATGGAGTTATGGGTGTTCCTCCCTCGTATTGGTTGGATTTTTGTCCGGGCACTCTGTTTCCTCCCACACGCCGTTTTCCCTGAATTTGTTTGGTAAAACATCCCAATGCATGACCCTCCTGATTTAACAAAAAGAAAATAAGTCTCGAGGCTCAGTGACCCTTTTCTGAATAAACAAAGATAATGTTTAAGAGAGAGAGAGAGAAAGCGATAAGTATAGTGTGGTAGCGGTTTGCATTGTGCATGAGCAGCCTTGCAGAGGTCGCAACCGGGTACCCGATACCTGTACCCTACCCGATACCCGGCTACCCGTACCCGGCCAGGTACGGGTACCCATTTGCGACCCTGGTGCGGCCGGGTACGGGTAGGCCGTGAGTCACTTGTGAGTAACCGTTTGTCACTCATTTCGGGTAGGGTACGGGTACGGGTAGCGTACGGGTACCCATACCCGGCCGGGTACGGGTACCCATTTGCGACCCTGGTGCGGCCGGGTACGGGTACGGGTAAGGAATCAAAACCCGTTTGCGACCTCTGCAGCCTTGTGACCAACACGCATTTCTTGCCTTAAAATTGAATCAGGCTTCCCGTATAAATTGAATAAGAGGGCCTGGCCTCTCACTAAGTTGACTTGGCATAAAATAATACTCAGAGCGGTCATGGGGAGACATGTTTAGCCAGGCATGCCATGGTGCTGGTCACAACATTCCAAAGTGCGTGTGTTTCTCCCTCTTAATAGTTTCTTGTTTAACAACACTAAGCCCAAGCAGAAAGAAGCTGGCTTTGTTTTTGTATACACAATGTGCATTTCAATTATCTGTAATGAAAATACGCATTTGGAACATGTCTAACATTTTCAATCTGTTTGAAAGTTATCCAGTATTGTGATGTCTAGACAGAAAAAGAACATGATACGACGTTTATGATAATTTGTGCATATTGCGAAAAGAAAACTCTGACAGGCAGCAATTGCTGTTAATTTTAACATGGGTAAAATGGGGAAAGATGAAATTATTTTGTAAATGTACTTATTCACTTTCTAGCCAACATAATGTTTTTGTAATCATTCAGACGTTTGTTAACGTTGGATGAACTGAAATCTGGCAATCCCTAAACACGTTTTTTTTAAACTACATGTTTTTTTAGATTGGGATGAGGTACCATTGTCACATGTGGGGTAATTTCGACATGCTGAATTGGCCAGGAATTGACGGTACACCAAGTAGCGGTTGCTGACTGCATGCAGTTTGATCACCAATAATTACAAATGCAGAACCATCCTCAAAATTAATCTCGAGACTGAATTTGTTCCGGACCATTGTATCTCTCCGATGTAATTTCGGCACAATGTCTGTGTGCTGTTCGTCACGGCAGCTTCTTTAGTCACTTCCTCAAGAAGCTTCCGGCATGTGGGGCGAAACGTCGGACGTCACGCCGAACAACATCGCGGGTACCACCTGAGAGCACGAACAGAAAAAGCCGCACGGCAGCGCAACCGCGACATCCATCGCAGCGGCGTTCACGGACGGACCATTTTAATAAATTCACAGCCATCGCCTGCCGCCGCCTTACTTTGAACGTCTTTCACCCTTGCATGAATGGGCGAGCTCGAGGTAGCTGGGCTACGGTTGCCCTTACCCTGGCGCTAAACGAATGTTTAAGGAACCCCCCCCCTACTCTCCCTCTATGGGCTTGCTTGATCGCCGTCAAAGCCCTTATTTGTGTTTCGCTTCGGAGTCTGCCGCAGGCAATGAATGCAAACTCTCTGCTCGGCAAACAGCGCGGTATGAGGGGCTGAGTGATACACACGCCCGGAGCTGGATTTCAGACTTAAACTTTCTCTTTCTTTTGAGTGGTGCTTTCCCCTCTTCCCCTCCAAGGCAGCGGCAGCACAGCCACTGTGAGTGTCCTTGGTGTGCGGACACCCCCACAAATATATTCAGCTATGGCTCAAAGACCACCCCCCCCCTTCGCCAATATTGTGGATCAAAATTATTGTATTTGAAGCTGTGTTTTTCTCCCTTTAACATGGGTGACATAAATGCTGATTATGCTTGAACATTTAAATAGAGAGTAGCACATGGACGGCTGGCTCGGTAGTTAGTAGTTGCGTTGATTTCTTACAATTACACTGCTTCTTGTCCGTGGTGAACTAGGGAGCCAACTTTGTTGATCCAATTTGAATCCAATAACCAAAAAAATAATTTATTCCAGGGGCTGTACCCCAATATTAATGCATAGGACGGATGAAGTGTTCATGTGAATTTCAAAGGCATTGGTTATATTTTTGGCTCATATAATTTGCACTTAAAATGCCTGGGAATTGGATGCTTAAGCATTCGCCTCAATGATATTGTTTCAGTCAATTGACCGCCAATGTTCAGATTGTTACACTGTATAAAGAGCTTCAGCCCACATTTATCTGGTGTCTTATTCGTTCTTCGGCCTTTCGTGTGTGCTCATGCACAGCACAATGAGCCGTCACCATCAAATTGGCTTCAGTTAAACATTGTAAGACTCTCATAACGCGAATAAATTAGTAGCATTTTTGTCGAATATCACACGATGCGCTTTTTTATTTATTTGGGAAACTAAACGTAATTGTCAGAATTATTCATTAAGATCTCTGCAAGAATGACCTTTTGATATCGATTTGTATACAGCGGATGCTGCTGTAGAGTAATGCTTACCACACTCTGCTTTCCAGAAGTCGTCGGTTCAATCGTCCGTTGCGGCAGTTGAAGCCATGGACAGGTTTCTCACCCCCCCCCCACTACTGCCGCCTGTGTCAACTCCACCGTGTCAATGATTCCACCACTGTGAATCGACGGGCAGGTCACGTGTGGTTGGACGTACGGTTGTGGGTACTCCCACGGTGGCGAAATGTTAACTACCTCGCCTGGTATATACAGGATGTCGTGGGTTCGATCCCGACCCCGGGTTTTCTGGTTTTTCCCTCCACGTTAATAAACCTGCTTTTAGAGTATCTTTCTGTTACAAATTAACACGTGATAAACCACTTTGTTGAGTTATTTGAAAAAAAAACCCGATATAGCTCAATGGGCCTTATCTGGGAAATTAAAATATATAGCTTCGTTTTAGCTATTTTGAGATCTCTGGTCCGTGTGGAAGAGTAGGCCAAGTACCCTCTAGAGGAGCTCTCTTTACTTTCTTTTGGTAATGGCCCTTCCATCAGCAGTGGTGGCAGTAAGCAATTTGCAGTGCTGTGCGTTTAGCACATTTGTACGCAATACTTTTTAGTGATTTATTTGAAGTAAGTTGAGCTGGATAAAGTCATGTGGCAGAGTGAAAATTCTCAATATTGCTTTAGCTTCAAAATCATTTTTCAGTGCTTGACAAGTACCCACCAAAACTCGCACGACGCCACAAACGTGGCACATTTTTATCGGTTTTTCGCTCCCATTTCCGCTGTTTTCCTGCCAGCTTCCCTGGACCTGATGACACACTCAGCAGTTTGAATTTGCTGGGCACTTTGCAGGAGACAGGTCCGGAGGAGAGATGTGGTTAATGGAGGGCATTGTGAAGCAAACGTTGTCCCATCAAACAAAGGACCTGGCCACTTCCAAACAGCTCCGGATACTCCGAGGAGAGAACAACCGGCGAGAAAACACAAAGTGTACCTCGCCGAGCCATTCTCGAAGCAATTTAATGATACGGGCTTTTATAATAATTACCCTCACTTACGAAAGACCCCCACATATCACTTTGCTATAGAAACCCGACGTCGTTTTAAGGCTGCTTTACGATACTTTTTTGTGTTTACGCTCAACACAGCCTCGCAAATAGTGCCGTTAAAAAAAATCCCACCGCAAAGTGCCCATAAACCGCTGTTGAAGGTGTGGAGTTTTCTCGAGCTTGGCCCGATAGCTGTGTCCTGATATCACAACGTCCTCATGCCAGACACTGACTTGTCTTGGCAGTGGGGTCTCCCTTATAACCAAACAACCCCCCCCTCCCCATACTCCTTCAGTGTGCACATTAAGCGACTGCCAAAGAAGCAAAAAAATTAAAAAGGGGTTTGGAGAGAAAAAAGGTACGATAAACAGCAAGGACCTGAGTATTCCTGAAGCAAATTGACACTCGCCACTCTCAACCCTCCCCACCAGCAGTTTAAACCTTGCGCAATAATGCCCCCCGCGCCCCGCCCCCCGCTCAGTCGCAGGAAACCGCTGCCTCTGATGAAGCGTGAGCCCTGGGTCTCTTAGGCAGAAGTCATTCCGCGTCGATTTGGACGGAGACCTATTGAGCAGATTGCCAAGCAGCTGGCTACGTGCGCACACACTACACACACACACCACACACACAACACCATACACACACACCACACACACACACCACACACACACACACGCACGCACTGCACAGCTTGGCAACCCCCCCCCCCCCCCCCCAAATGTATGCTATGAGCCCAGCGTCTGCCGTCAAGGGAGCCTCGTGGTTCGGGGCCTCACGCTCCCCGGTGTCCCTGGGCTCCAGTGTCTCCGCAACACACGGAGGTCTCGCCACAGGAATTGTTTTTTTTATTCGCCTCGCCGTTCAGTCACGTTTGCGGCTGCCCTGGTGATTTTTGTGTAGGGCTATGGAAATGACGAATTAATATTGCTGGCAGGAAGGAAATATCTAAACATACCAAGCTTCCACACAGTGAATTTTCCCTTTTCAGTTTTATCATAAAACGTTAGTCAAATACATTCAGGAAAGGAGCACACATTTTTTCTTTACATCTGTGACCAAGTACAACTCTTAGAGGCGTACTGAATAATTCACAGGCCACTTCGATCAAGATAGTCACGAATCAAAAAGAGGCTCTTCAGCCGAACAGTCAAGATCTTTCTTTAATTTTCAGTGACAGTAAAAACACTTTACATATATTTTTAATATATTTAATTCAAGCTTTAGGCTCACTGAATAAACATTGTAACAAATTATTAAAACTAGGTAGAACTAATATGCAATTTAGTCCTTTTGAGTGTGCAGTCATTGGACTGTGCAACACTGAGACCATCCACCCACTAACACCGAACCCTTTCGCGTTCTCATCACGTACGTTTGTCATCAGTTCATCGGTACCGAGGCTCCTACAAGGCAATGTGGGAAAGCGTGTGGCACAGTTTGGCGCCAACTATCATAGAGTGTGGTCGTGTCGCTACAGTTCTCTGTGGTGCGTTCAATGTCTTTTTTAAAAAACGACGCTATGCCTCTGGAAATAAAATTCACGCTAACCGTGGTGAACGGGACCCACCCTGCAATTTGCAGTCGTCTCAGAACGGGAACGGGTTAAGAAGGCAGGTTAATTACAGGCAGCTGCATGGATTCGAACCCAGGACGTCATGAGTGCCAGCTCCTTACTCTGACCTCTGAGCAACCCAGCCACCTCTTGGCCCATATCTTTTTAAGCACTGGGGTATGCAATAACTTCCAAAGGAGAGCGACACACAAGGGAGCAGCATTTAAATTTGGGAGCGGCACCATCAATTTTAGTTCTTGCAGTGACTCCAGTCGTGCAGTCAATTTCGAAGGGGACCTTTTGGGGTAACGATATTTACGTTTCCATGAAGTTTGCTAAATAGAATCGTCGTACTTACGTTTCCAACTCACGTACACACTGCAATGCAACCCACGAGACATGGGCCTCCCCGTGGCATGCGGGTTGTTCAAATGATTTCGATCAAATTTCACCGCCATGGTCAGTGCAGGTTGGCAAATGCTGGGAGCATAAAAGCGGGAACATAGATGTACAGTACACGAACGTATTTTGCTGCTGAACTGCCCTCTGCTGCACAGAACATTACCCAGCGATATCTACCAACCCCGTTGTGCATGGCGGTCACCCATGCAAGCAATACCCAAGCTCAAATCCCTGTTTGGCTTCAGAGATCTGACGAAAAGGGTTGCATGTTCGTCGATGTGGCCATAATAGGCACCAACTCTGAATATGACTCCGTTAAGAGTATTCCAGCATGGTGACAGAGCAGTGAAACCAATCGTATAGATGGCGTCCGGTGCATCGTGTAATTCTGCATTGCTTGCAAGTGGCTTCGACTCTTTCCTTCCCGGCGCTTGCGCGTGTGCCCTCCTGCATAGCTGTGTGACAGATCGATGGCAGAGTCGTGGATTTGTTGCTTGCGGTCAAAGCCAGATGGTGTGGTTTTAAAGGCTTAATTTCAATAAAGTCTAGCATGTGGAAATTGATTAACTTTCACGCAAAGTTGGCGAATGGCACTTATCTCGTAATAATTTTAAGTCCTTTTTTTTACATTTTTAGTTTTGCAAAGTCAAAGGTTAATTTGTATTTGGGGAGGTGCTACTATCAGTTGGTGGCCCGGAGACCGTGGCAATAGTGCACGATCCCTTGACAGACGCCTGTCTCTCCACAGCACCACCGCTGTTGACTTCTCACAAAGTGCCGCAGTGGCGAGATGTTAATTACCTCGCCTGGTATACAGGAGGTCGTGGCTTTCGATCCCGAACCTGACGCCTGCATATTTGTGGATTTTTCTCCGGGTCCTCCAGTTTTCCGCTCCACATTTATAAACGTGTGTTTAGAGTCTTTGGCTGTGATAAATATACCCGTGAGAAGCCACTTTGTTGAGCCTTCACTTGTGGCCAAATAGCTTCTGAAAAAGAGCTATTTATAGATCAGTGGGCCTTACCTGGTAAAATTAAAACAGTTTCGTTGAGATTTTGTTTAAATTTCTCCCTTAGTTGCATCACACACACACACCATATATCTTGCTCTGATGGGGAAGACATGACAAAGTAGAAAAAGAAAGGCTAATTAATGCAAAGTAGGAACATGCAGGAGCATCAATGGATAGTAACAGGGTTACACATCAGCGTGCGTTTTGCATCGTTGTACAAAGGGCCACATTGAAAGCGTTGGCTGTGTGTGTGTGTATGCATGTGCTGCGTAGGGCAATTCTCTGCCTTAATGCCATTTCATGCTTCAACCGGTGTCTGGGACAGGCGCTAGGAATGCATTGTGCCCCGTAACTGATTGGCAAAGTCTGACAGGGCAATTTGTTACCGCTGGGCATTGCTGTGGGGCTGAGCTGACGGGGGAAGTAGAACGCCCCGGTTCTGATTAAGCGTTCTGCCCGTGGTGTCAGTGCAGCCCGAGCCGTGCCCTCGCTGATCAACGCCGATGCCTGGACTTTGACTGCACGGCAAGATGTACGCCGATGCACTTAGGCATGCACGCCTGTAATCTAGCGACGAGGAGAGGTTGGTGGATTATTACCGAGAATGTGTGAGGGCACGCACTTAAATAGGAAGTGCGTGCCCTCAAAACGCAATCAATGTGTCGATTCAACGGAACAAGATGCAGAATTAGAGCCATTTCTTTACAATTGGAAACATTTACATCGAGGTGAGATGTGGCGCCATCTAGAAGGGTCTCTCTGAAGCTCGCTGTGTTTGGAGGTCTTCCGGCCACCAGTGGCAACGAGCAAATACACCTTTACCTTCAGCACAAATGAGCAGGTTTACGTACCATAAGTGAGTCATGATAAATACAATTAATTACTCTTATCATTTCACTCACCCGCAAGTGCATTTATGCAATGAAGTTGAAAACAATTTCGCAGCGCGACCCATTATTGTTTGCGGCCCTTTATTAAAACAAGCTGTTCAAAAATGTTGTTGCATCTGCCTAAAATGCTTCGAACCCACTGCACAACAGTACACTACCAAAATTCAAGCCTCGTGTTGATGGCTTTGCACGGGACGAGCCAACTATAAAGCCAGCGCCTTTGGCTTGTTCGTGATCTCTGCTTTGGCTTCGTGATCTCTGCTTTGCCACGTGTTAAAGACCTCTGCTTTGAGGCGCGTGGCATATTCAATATGAATGCATGAAAGAGGGGAAAATTGCCCGTGTAAGAGCTGGTGCCTGTCAGTACGCTGCCCACCAGACGTGGCAGATCTGTCGGTCAGCACCGATGCTTTTCCCAGAGACGGTGGTTCGCTAAGCACCGAGCAGATACTATTTGTTTCTTATATATATGGCTGCTGAGGAAAAGACGGTGGCCACAATGGAGGCAACAACACCGCAGCCCTATTTTTGGGCCGACAGAGTGAACCGAGGGCCTTGGGTCAGCTTCTGGTTTCCCTGGTTCTTGCTTCGATGTGATGTGGAGCTTCCAGGTACTCTCTTTCGTCTCGGAAAAAGAAAAGAAGAATCTCGGAATAAAAAAACAATGGAGTAATTTCCTTCTGAAGATGTGAAAATACACGTACCTATTCTAAGAAAGATAATATCTACTAAAATAATTACAGTTTTGAGCGGTCGAACAGTGGTGCAGTGATTATTGCGCTGCGCTACATACCTAGTGCCCGAGTTTGATTCTTGTCTATGGCCAACTTCAGTGGTGAGTGATATCTGAATCCGTCTTTGGCCCATACTTTTAGCAAACCGCACTGACGAGCAAGGTGAAGTATGGTCAAACAACTCCCATGACCGCGACACTGTAGGTTGACAGAATTCTGTGACTTACTATTATTCCGTGCTGTATATCATGTTGTTATGCAATTTATGAATATATAGTATTTCAGATAAATGTATAAAGTTATGCCATGCAATTAAATATCCTGTTAATTTTGCATGCCTTTCAAATGTGTCACCTCAAGAAAACTAAAACATACCTGTTCATATGAACGCAACATGAATGTAATTTCATTACCACCAACATCAAGAGTTGTTAAAATATTTCTGATTGCGATGGAAATACAGTCATAGCAACATATTTAAAATCTGCTGCACACAGAAATGATTACCATCTTGCATTATCACCGTAATTGCCTCCCTCTCAATAAACACACTTTAATTAGCGTCGGGGCCATATCTAAATCAGCCAGGGGCCGAATTGGAAAGCGATAACACTTTAGATCAGACATCAAAAGCGCTGACCTCCGAGAGGAAAGCATGAACCTCTCCTTTTGTTTGGGCAGAGAGGGATGCTGGTGCAGAGAGAGAAGGAAGAGAGGCCCAAGCACAGGACATCTGGGCTCCTGCCAGCAGCAACTGCTGCAGGCTTTGTATGCCCTGGAGGGAGGAGATTGGATTAGTATGGACCGATTAGCCTCCCAGATTAGCTGGCCATTCAAGCGGCTGTCTCATGTAATAACATATTTCCTTTTTTTAGGAATAATTTCAGAGCGGTATTTACTTGCCTAATATTTATCATTCGTGCATTTCGTCATGTGTGTGTGCGTGTTTCTTGAATTTGTCCACGTGTATGTCGATATACACTCATACTTACACGTACGCCCATATACTTAATACAAACATTTTATTCAGCAGCAGCAACAAGGGCAGCCATGGTCAATCCACAGCTGGATGAAGGCCTCGTTAAGCCATCACCACATCTCACAATCCTGCGATGTAATAATCAACCTAGCACCTACACACGAGCTCACTTGATCGCCCATCTCCTAGGTGGGCATCCTGTAAGACATGTCGTATGTTGTAGACAAATATATAACACGTTTTTTTTTTATACATCACAGGTAAGATTGTGTATTTAAACAAGCCAAAGTAGTTTCTAGCTAAAACGAGTGTGTGGTGGTGCCCAGCTTCTGGTAACCCAGCAGTGGAAATCCCACGTTCCTATGATGGGAGCAAGTCTAGCCGCAAGACAACTGCTTTTTACAAGCGATAACTCATTGTATTGACCTCGATAACTCATTGCATTGACCTCGGCAGGATGAAGGCCTGAGCCAAATTCTGGTCAGGATTTTAACTCTCAACTCTCCGATTGCGAGCCACTCACTCTAACCACAGCACCACGTAAGTGCAAGTATACAGGGTGCCGCGGTGGCAAGATATTAACTACCTCCCCTGGTATACAGGGGGTCGTGGGTTCAATCCTGACCCTGATTCCTGTACATTTGGAGTTTGCATGTTCTCTCAGTGGTCGCGTGGATTTTTCTCCGGGTCCTCCGGGTTTCCCCTCAATATTTATTGAGAGAAACATGCGTTTAGAGTATTTGGCTGCTATAAATGTCCACGCAAAAAGGCCACTTCGTTGAGCTATTATTTGTGGCCAGGTCACTTCTGAAAAATAGCTATATAGCTCAGTGGGACTTATCTGGTAAAATTTAAATAAATGTTTAGTTTTCAGTAAAATAGGCTAATGTGATAGTTACCGCATCATGCGGATGATCAAATTGGTCCATGGCTTAACGAAGCACACTTTTTGCCATGGCAACGGAGGTGGCGACGTTGCTTGTTACCGCTGTCAGATTACATCTGACCGTGACGCCCACCAACACACAACAGAGCCCTCACTTTTCTGCTGCGGAATCTTTGTGATGGCAAATGAATGGGAACTGCATGCTCAGGAATCCCTTTATAAAAGAAGAGACGTACTCTAAATCAAGTCACGTGGCGTACAAGGCCGGGTAGGAATTGAGTTACAAACCACTGGAAATTTGAAATATTCGGAGATGAGTGTGCTTCGTGGGTTGAGCACCAAAAAACAAACACTCGCCACATTCGTCTATAAGACTGCCCGAAAGAGGAAAAAAATATATATTAAATAAACAATGTTGTGGCTAATGGACGTTTTTTCATAGCAGAGAGATGGAGGCCATAAAGATGTCGTGAATAATAACAATTTAATGACTGATCTAATTGTACGAATACCCCACTGAAGCATCCGATTGAGTTGAGCATAATCTGCTCAAAGAAGTGGCAACGCATCTAAAGCCGTAAGTCATTTTGTGAAGAGACGAGAGTGAGAGTAAATGTTACTTTATTTGGAACACGTCCGCAATAAATATCACTGCAAACAGAACAAATAGTCCCGGAGGCCGAGTGGTGGGTGGGGATGTGAAGGAAAATTGCTGCAGTTCAGCATGACCTTTCTCACAGTGATTGTGCCCACAGGGTAGAGAGGAGACAGACTCAAGTGAAACCTGACCCGTTGGCAGAGTAGGGGGCGGTTGGATGAACTAAAACATTTGGGGGATGGGGGGGGGGCTGAGGTTCTAGCTAGACCAGATGTAGCAAAACTTCCATGGCAGATGCGGATACTTGATGATGATGATGATGCACGCATGGAAAATAAAATTAAAAACTCTCCGACAATGTTGCGGAGACTGTGGTGACCACCTGGAACAGAACCATGGAATATATCACTACTGTCAATGCCCGATTCACAAATAAGGAGAGGCACCGTTGCGGTGATGCGCCACTCTGCGACTCCTGATACAATTATCTGACTCGAGCATCTCAATATAACATTACAGCTGCTGCTCGACATGAACATCAGCCATATGAAGAAAATAAAGATGCCTGACCCCAATATCCATATAACATCTCAATTCATTGCTAGCAGAAGAACAATTGTATCCATTGCATTTGGACGAGGAATTCATTTCACGTGCAGTATAAATACATACGCCTATGGTGGTAAGTGTGTAAAATCAGATGAAATGCCCCTCCAATACCCCGTGCCCTAAATATTGTGGTGCAAGCCGTGTTTGCAAGAAACATATTTTGGATGCAGCCGGGAGCAGCGGTTTATGCCTGTGATGCAGCACTTTGTAGCAAGGCTGCCTTTATCTCCACGGTGCAAATGTTCGTTGAAGGCTGAGTCCACCTACCGGGAGCCCCGGGACCGGTTCAGCTATTGCTCGCTATCGATCTAAGCCGTGATTGCGTATTTAAACTCGGGTCGCCAGATAAAGAGCGCGGTGCGTTAACCGCTGCGCCACCACTCCCCACGGCACGTCCACACATGCACAGACATGCATGGAAAGTCCACTAAACATGTGCATGCTGTTGGCATCCACATGCTTGCGTTAAGATTGGGAGAGGCAGATGGGGTGTATGCTGAAAACCATCTGTAAAGGTAGGGATTGAAATTAATAGCTGTGTGACTCTGGACAATCCTGTGTTCACATGCAAAAAAAAAACCCACTAGAGGTATACACATATCACCCACATAATATTGGAGGTGATATGAACACGCCGATGTTGAAATAAAGATGACACGTGGCAACCTTTTTCCTTGAATGCGGTCACAATAATAAGGCACTTAGAGAAAATGAAGGAAAATGTAAGCACTCTTACCCCAGGGTGTGTGTGTGTGTTTCATGCGGTGCAATTTGTGGTAAGTTCCACGCAATGTGCCACTCTCCCCCGTGGTCACCTTCCGCAAGAAAATGGGACCTTGGTGGGGGGGGGGGCGGCGGTGGGGGGGGGGGTCGTATGCTCAGAGGTAGAGAGGTCCCCTTGGAGTATAAACTACCGTGTTGGTGTACAATGTGACATGACGCTGAGTGCCGTACACAGCGGATGCACTTGGCACGCAGGGAGATCGCAGAGCCAGACGTCCCATCGTTCAGGAAGTGCGACCATTCCTATTCCACTCCACATTTGAAGAGGCATTTGTGCGCCTCTAATATCAGAATTATTCACCCGGCAAAATGTGTTTTATTCTTGCAGTGAGCAATCAATCCTTGCAAGCTGCGTCGAGGCAAGTAAGCTTCCCCGCGTAACTGTATACGGTAATCCCGCGGTTTACGTCGGACATGCGTTCCTGAAATGTGCGACGATGAACATCGAAACGACGTAAATCAAAGTGATGTACAGGGTAGGTGGAGGCGAAGACTGAGATGCAACGGATACGCGAAAGAACGGAAAATGCTGTCAGCGACTTTAGTGTGGGTTGAAGCGACGCAAATCAGGTCGTGGTATTAGTAATAAAGTGACGCCGTATTTGTGAAACGATGTTAAACAGGGGCATGTAAATCGGCGTATTACTCTATTTATAGATACCCACACATTTCGAATTACCCTCTATATTTTTCAAACGGTGATTGAATGTTGTGAAAACTATGGTTCCATATCTTACAGAGAAGGTTACAACATACAAGATCATTTTAAATTAAACTTAATTCTTAGTTCCTACAATTTATCCCTCTTACTTATGTGGGCATCTGTAATTATATATGTAATTGGATCACCCTGCATGTCAAATCAACGAATGACACATTTTAATGTAGACAAAAAAAAATATGCATATGCATGGTTTCCCTAATGCTTTCCAACGTGATTGTCTTCGCAAGTGCGGTATTTAATTGTCCATAGTGTTCCTTTCAGAGCCACACATCGTGCACGACATGTTGTTTCAAGACGAAGTCATACGTAATAATGCCATAGGGAGAGAAGTCCAGGCCCAGTTCTGGGCCACCCTTCGATCAATTTGGCCGGTTTTCTACGGGGTAAGCTACCTTTACTAAAGTGACTTTACACTTACATTGTCTGGATATTTGATCATCTTTACGAAAGTTGTTGTGACCGCTCTTCTATACAGAGAGGAAAAACAGACCGACGGACAGAGCTAATGCTTCAGTGATGTTTGCCTTGGTTGTAAGTGTTACATTTGCACTTACGCATGGAGAAATTAGTTTCATAAGCGCAGCCTCAGTATGAGTAAACACATTATTTGGTGATATTGTATTGGCAGGCCTGCACAAGCACACATACCACACTCGACCAATTCATAAAGATGTATCAATAAAGCTCCTGATTATGACAATCACGTGAATAATGTGCTATGCAGAAGAGCCGTGGGCTTGATATGTCACCTAATATATATATTTCCTGTTAAGGTCATGGTGTCACTGTGGAATGTATAGGTAACTCGTGGGCAGACTGTCCTTTGGATGGGGTGACACAATTTTGATATGATATGTATATTTTAGCATTTGACATATAAACCGAGAGTATAGTTTATATTGGTGACAACATGGATAGATAGCCAAGGAATGTAATTTACTGGTGTGTGGTGATGTTTTTCTTTTTGTAATCAGGGGATTTATGAGGAACATATATGATAACAATGACCCACATTTACGGACAAAAAAACCCCCACATTTGTTCATTTCCACCAGAATACGTGTAAAACATCAGATTTTCCATGAATTTGCTCTATTCTAAAATATTAAATATGTGCAGTCATGGTATATTTACCAGGCATGGCCAATTACAACAAAAGCAGATGTCCCTTTTCTATGTTTTGAAGTTGGAGCCAAGTTTTTTTGGTTCTGGCTGGGCAAAATCATAGAATAAACACACTTCAAAGTGTAACAGATAAGACTGACCAATTAAAATGCTTTTTTTTCTAAGAAATATCAAACGAATCCATGGCATCGAATGTATGACCGCACGCGTTTGGAATGCGTGCAGTAAAGCCTTTCGGTCTCCCTATTATTTTGCAAGGTTACCTTAAAGGCGAGAAATACTTTTATAAGATGTGACCGTTGAATTGAAGGACTGTGCAAAGCTGTCGGGACCGTTTCAACAAGTTTCATGGAGTGGCATCGGGAAATCTGCCAGGTTGTGCGGGTGGTCGAGAAATTACTCTGTTCCCTCCTCTAAACGAGACGAAGCCTTGTTCACGAGAGAGTCCGTGCTGGAGAGCTGTCACGTGGTTCTCGTCTCGTGAGTTTCATCGTCACGTTTGCATCCTTTAAAATTGTAATTGACCAATATTCATTTTAGATTCCATACTTGATTATTTTGTCATACGTGCGTTTAACCATTACTGTGTGTGTATATATATTCGTTGGAAGTGCACAAGGCATTGTATGTGTGGTACGTTTGTATATGTTTACATTGTAATGTGATTCTATTTCGAATTGTAAATGAAAACATGTTTGCCACACACCGTGGAGAGAAGTGTACTTCGTTCAGAAGGAAATAAAAATAAAACTATGGGGTGGATAACTGCTCTGGAAAATCTCTCCTGTCTTAAACGTTTGTTTAATATGGTCAAAATGGGCAGAAGTGACCTGGCCACACATGATAGCTTCAACGAAGTGGCTTATCACGTGGAAATTGATAGCAGTCAAATACTCCAAACGCACAATCATCTTCCTGCCGAGTATCCACTTAAAAGAGGTAAAGGTGCAGCCCTGCAACGTCTGGTCCTCATGCCTCTGCTGGTGGAAGGGCCTCCACGAAATGGAACCTCTCGAGAGCAGTCGTTCTTTACTTTTACTGCAGCCTGCACCCCCCTTTGATTCAACATCGTATTTTTTTTATATGTTAATAAATACATAGGATTGACGAAACAAAGCAGCTGTACTCACGTGCCCACGCCTAATTTGTCTTTTCGATTATTTACCTTCTAAAAAAAATGTCTGGCCGTGTCTCGTACCCCCAGAAAAGGCATCTCGTACCGTACCTCCCCCCCCCCCCCCCCGAGAGGGTGTAGCGTGCACCCCAGGGTGAGAAGAACCGCTGATCCGTCGGGAGCTGTGGTCGAGGGCTCATCTCGAAGAGTGTGTTACTTCCACGCCAGGCAGACGTATTGGAAGAGACGGTAGTAACCCACACTTTACCCACTGCTCCCGATCCCAATCCTGTGGGCTGTACTCGTTTACACTGCGTGGACACAGGCGGATTTAAGAAACGTGTCCATTTGTTAACAGCTGCCGGATCCGGGAGACCAAATGGAACCGCTGTATTCCAGTGTGCAAAACATTTCAACCTGGCACCATACCCCCCCCCCCCACCACGAGTTATAACAGCGATCATAATGTAACTATTATGAACTATCGTGTTCTGTATCGGCGTTTTCATTCTCTCGTTTGACGCCTAATCGCTGACGAAGCGACATGCGACACGCGTCTCTCCTTCCCCACGTTAAGCTTCTCCCTGCAGCGGACCAGTGGGTGAAAGTTGGGCAAAGAGCGCCGCTGCGTTGCTAAGTCCGCCGCTCCCACGGTCGTCAGCAGTCGAATTCATCACCGCCACAGAGCCGTCGCTCGGCAGACTCTGACGTTGACACACGCGGGTCTCAACCGGTGCCACCCTCGGGGCTGATTTTGTATCGCGAAATAAATCGGTTGCTTTCTTTTTCTTATTCTTCTTCTATAAACTTTGCATTTTTTAAGAACGCGTTTAGGATGCGCGTACAAACGATCGTTGGCATTTTGTCGATTCAAACCACAAAAAAAAGAGAAAAGGCTTTTCCCATCTCTGGCAATAATTCAGGTGTTAAGATGTTCAAACAGGGTCCCCGTAGATAAAGCTGCTTTGCAGAGCTTTTAAATCTTTGGCATTTGCATTGTACTTGGGCTGTTTGGTTTTCGGCTGTCCTTTGCTCGATGCCACAGGTGAGACAAAGCCATAAAAGAAGCTGTCTCTTGGTGTAGGCCAATTAATTTCAAGGACGATACATACATTACCACAGCACATGTTTCCATGTGTGGTTCGTGCAAACTTGATGCCTTGTACATTAGGGTTGAAGCTCTTATCAAGACAATATCAGCAGCAGTCCACATTCGTAATAAAAAAAAACATCTGTTACAGTCGAGCCCGCATATGCCGAAACGTTTGTAAAAGAAAGTTATAAATGATTGTACTTTACTGCACATGTTGTTATGAAGCATTGCTTTAAGTTATATGTTCATAAGTGTTGCAGCAATGCCACCTACCACTTGCACTGAACGTATATGCAATCGTGTTCTAAACTATAATTTAACTATACACTGTATTTGTAATTTTTTGGTGAGATTATTTCACTGCTACATCAATATGCATGATATAAAATACTGTAAATGGTTTGATAGTATATATTCAGTGTAGGAGTTACAATCTGAACATTTTGAATATAAAATAGTAATCTTATTGTATGGGTTAAAATTTTAGCTTCGTGATGCCTTAAAAAATGTGTAAAGACCACATTAGTTCACACGTACAGAGACAATTCTTCATCACAACAAGAATGCAATTGTGTAAACCTCACCAGCAAGACGCGCGTGCGTATGGTGTGTGTGTATATATATGGGCCAAGAAACAGAAGCGTCAACATTGATCGACAATAATAGTGCCTCTCTGCGTGGTGCTGACAAAATTGTCAGAATTGTTGACGAATGAGACGCTGCCTCAATAAAAAAAATACGCCGTGGCACGCGTGGAATTAATTGTCACATTCTGTGCCCGACAATTGGCGCCTGACAACATTGCGTTCATCAATGTCCCAACGCCGCGTGCGTCCCGATGAACACGTGGCCGCTCATCGTCACACTTTGCTCTTCATTTTGGCTGCCAAAAGGGAACCCGACAAGAAGTGTGTGTGGTGGGGGGGGGTTTAAGGTAATTCGCAGTGACTGGAGAATAACACAATCTTGATTTGAAGCTTTCGTGACTGCAGGAATCCTTACTCTGTGTTCTTTCGGTAAAGTCACGTAGGTATAACAAATAAAATAAATCACGACGTTTCGGGCGCAACACAAGCGTCCGTCATCAGGTGGGAAAGCATGGCCTGCTGCATCAGCAACTTGCGTTGCTCCCCAGTCGTGCATTCCCACAGGCAAATATTTGTTTTTCCTGCTAGGTGTCCGGGAAATCCTGAATGTGTGGACTGGTTACTTGGCAGCTCCGTCCCTACTGCTGCGAGTGGCTTGCTGTGCTTTGTGTGTTGTTCGGAGAGGGATGGTTGAGTGACGGGGGGGGGGGGGGGTAGCTTTTAATCAGTACCCCTCCCGGAACAATGATTAAGCGGAGTGGATTGTCGCTGCCCGAGCTCTCGATTTGATTAACGTTTCCCGAGCTCTCGATTTAATTAACATTGCAATGGCGAATAGTGTAAAGCATAAAGGCTTTCTGGTGTTCGGGCTCGGCTGGTGTTTGAGAATGTCCTCAACTAAGACATCGAGTGCCTGAGGTCAACCTCTGCCAAAGCGTCACACCGCCACCTGCTGGCAGGCGTTGTAAGTGACCATCGTGGCGAGGAGAGCCCCGTTTCCAACGAGCATCAGCGATCAATGAGCGGTGAGCACGTGCACCTGACTCCTCTGATATGATGAAGCGAATGATGGGGACCAAGGGTGGCACAGTCGGGTTTTTTACAATCGGGTTTAATTGTCTTTTTATATTAAACCCGATCATCTGAGATTGGGAGAAATCCGGTTTAATTGGTTCTAATTGCAGAACCGCACTTCTTAACGATGGGCTTCATCCATTCCAAGCTAAGGAACTCACTGGCGCCCACGATTGTGGAGAAGCTCGTGTTCATCAAGACCAACCTGCCCGCATTCTACGACTACCCCGTGCTCGACGGCCCCGAGTACGATAGCAGCACCGACGAGGAAGCAGCCTAAGCCTTGGATCAGAGTTTCGTATTCATTAAACCAGGTTTTAATTCCCCTAAATCGGGTTTAATTGTATTAAAGAAAAAACCCGATGCCTGCTGCTGAAAAAAATCGGGTTTTTTCCACCCATGATGGGGACACCAGTCGGAGGCACAGATTGACACGGGAGCAACGCCGTCTAAAGAATTGGGCCCGATGAAGCCAAGCCACTTGGCAAGCCGACAAGGAAACTTGATCGTCGTACTACAAACCACGAGATCGCAGTGGGCGCCAAGGGACGATCACGCGCTGGCAACTCAGCGCGATGTGAAGGAAGTTCTGCACCCAGTACCACGAACAAACAAACAAATAGGTGAAGAAAAGAAAAGCTCGAATGGAAATCCTGAGAAAATTTGAAATAGCTGAAATGTTTAACATAACAGGCTTTCGATTTAAAGCTTTCGTGACTGCAGGGATTCCTATTCTTGGTTCTTTCGGTAAAGGGAAATAATAACAATATTAAACAATAAAAATATTTTTAGTTTTATATTTTTATTGTTCTATTTAATATTTGTATTATTGTATTATTTCCCTTCTACGTGACTTGACCGAAAGAACCAAGCATATAACAGGCTTTGGTGCTTAGCGGTGTTGATGATGTGCATTACATAACAGGTCCCTGCGGGGTGGGCTGGTAGGAACGAACAAATACGATACGAAGGGAGAGTTTGAGGCCTAATTCTAGGCTTTAGGCCTAGCTGTAGGCTTTAGGCCGCTGTGAGTTAATTTTTAATTTAAATGTTTTAATTAAAAACTATCTCAGGGAATGAGTTAATTTTTAATTTAAATGTTTTAATTAAAAACTATCTCAGGGAATTAAAAAACTATCTCAGGGAATTATAAGGGAATGTTACACTTGTTTAGCCAGGAAAGCCTCACTGAGTCTAAAGGCTTTGTTAGGGTCCTGCCAAGTGTTTGCAGTAGGGGGCGATGTTGCTACACCTAATCGGACATCGGACGGACGGACGATATAATTTATTGTAGGCTGGTTCACTTCGTTCCTACCAGTATCAGTGTCAGTTGAGTGTTGCGTGAATTGAATGTTGTTTCTTCGAATGTTTGCGACTCACCGTCTGCATTGTTGCGATTTTTATTCCGTAAAAGGCCCTCCGCGGGGTATACTTGTAAAATTAGCTCAGTTGAATTATTGCTCATCTAACTATAACACAGTATCCGCAACCCTCCCCATTACTAATCATAATTATAAGTCCTATTTGTCTCTGTATATTGGTACATCTCAGGGCCATTGCTGAATGACAGGATGCTTACATGTAATGTGATCAGAAACGTAAAACAAAGATCAAATTGTTATAGCAGGAGGTCTTAGACTAGTTTACGTTCTGAAATTTGCTCTAGATTTTAACGCTTGATTGATTACAAATTATGATGTGACCAATTCTAGGGATCTCTGTTAAAGGCTATCATGGCATGAGGAGATGGGCACAAAAGGGGAGTTGTTGAGAGGTAGTGATGGGTGAAGAAGGGTGAAGGAAGGAGGGATGTTGCGGGAGGTTAAGGGAGGAAGTAATGGGTGGGGGCATGGGAGATCATTGGGGGTGATGGCTGCAGAGGGAGTGTAAATGGCAGGGCTGTAAATGCCGAGAAAAGCCACTGCTTGACCAGTGTGTGCCACTAAAAGGCGCTTATCTGAACTTTCCACCCTAGAACTAGTGTTCTTCCAGCATATAGACTCTCGGAGAGCAAGCAAGATAATGATGAAAGGGGTGCCGATTTGCATTTGATGGAGGTGAAGAGCTGGTGTTTGTGACAGCGGATGATGACTGTAGTCGTCCAGTAATACTCCGATTTACTATTCCCCCCCACCCCATTGACGTCGTTTTGCCAAATTCATCGTCACTTTATTTTTTAATGCCACGACTATAACTGGTTTGCGTCGCCTCTCTACCCCACACTCGCCTCGCTGACAGCATAATCATCCGTCCAATCGGTATGTCGCCTCCACCGACTTACTACCCTGTAAATCGCTTTGGTTTACGTCCGTTCAATATCCGTCGCACATTTCATGAACGCATGCCCGACGCAAACCGCGGAATTACCGTATAAAGGACATTGGTATACAGATATTTTTTTAAAATGCTGTTGTTGTGTAGCTTTGAATGCATTATGGTTCAGGTTGAGTTTTACCTGTTAAAGCTAAGTTCAATCCCCTGCATTTCCTATGTTGATCCAGGTTTAAGACCCCCGCATTTGCGATACGTTTTAAGTGACTTATTGGGTAATAACTGTGTTTTAATGGATTTTATTCATATGAACAGCGAGCGCCCCTACAGTATGAGTCTAATTCTGAGTACTTTGAGCAGGTGTTGTATGAGTTTTGCATGATATTTTAACCTGCATTTGCTTTAAGCCCAGGTTGACCCCGCATGCTTTTGAACTAAACACTTTAAAAAAATGTTTCGTATTACATGCGATTTTAAACTTAACAGCGCCCCCCTAGTCGTGAGACTATGTAATTTCTTCAACTAAAAAAAATATAAATAATATTGATTCACCATTTGTGCAATGTTGTATACTGTATACTAATATATAATGTACGCTCGTGGAGTGAATGGGACTACATTAAAGATCTCCTTGGTGCCAAAAACAATGTGTCAAGATGCCCTCTGGTTACTGGGGGATGTCTGTGGCATTCCGCAAACAATCGTACAATTGCAAAAAACTACAATTAGATTACATGCAATTACTATTTCACACAATTAATTCCCACTTTAAAAAAATTGCATTGTTTCAAAATAAGAAAGACGTTTAAAAATCACTGTCGCTTAAATCAAGTTAGTATCACCATGTAAGAGGTGGAAGGTTGACTGGATGTGGAAGGCTAGATCAATTTGATACGAATTCGTCTGCTTTATAACTTGCGATTGCATGACCGTATATCCTTGTCTGTTTACATATCAGTACACGTCCTAAAAATGTTTAGTTCTTCTGTAACGTAATTTGCAATTGCACGATACTCAGTCAAAACATAAACTTCCCACGCCGATTAACGCCAGAAGGAAATTAACATTTGCGTAATATTTTACATTTTTCACGTGACAGGTTTTTTACCGATTACTATTTATTTTAATAATGTTGTGTATTGTTTTGCTTTTGTGAATTTCGTGACCTCAGGTCACCCTTGAAAATTAGATCATTGGGTCTCCTGAGTTCTCACCTGGTTAACTACAATGGTTTGTTGGTGGCAGATGCAAGGAGGTGATGATTATTATATATCCACAAAGGCTTCAGTGTGCTGTGTTTTTATGTTCCATGGGAATATAGCAGTGACCTATTTACAAGATGAATTGGACCCAGTCTTGTACAGGAGAACGAAGTGGAACATTCATCACTGTTGCCATGAACGGCACATAACCACTGCAATAAGAAACATTAAAATAATGCACTCCGAAAAAAATCTTAACCGATAGCCTGTTTATTTACAATATTTTACAGCAAATTAGCAAATATAATCTATAAGCAAAGGCCATTAGATTAACAGAGATAGATGCTTAAATCTGAATATGGTCAGAATATGCTTAGGCTACAATAAACACAGGCAAAACAAATAAAAGTTGATGAACTGAATACATCTAAACAGCTAACACTGTCCGCCACCTTTAAAAGGGACTTCTTTTCAAACATATTGCTTAAAAGATGCAGAACTAATGCAACGTTATTCAACATTAACCCTGTACATTTAGGTCAACTTACAAATGCACCTCACTCAAAAAAAAAACATTTCAATTCACAATACAGAAACAATCTTGGAGACCAGTTGGGGAAAGCATAAACACGTGCACACAATGCGTGAAACTAGTCTAAACGAGTCATTGTCTAAATCGTACACATTCGAGTTAGCTTTTTTTTTTACACAAAAAGAACAATGATATCTAAAATAGAAAAAACCTCAGAAACACTACCAACAAACTATAGCAGGATTCGATTCACTTACTGCTATGGAGCCAAACGCATGTAGCATTGCTCAACATGACTTCTTGAAGGGTGCAGGAAGTTTAATGCTCATCTGACTAAAACAACAATGGAAATAAAAAGCATAAAATATGATAAATACAGTATTATCAATAATTGTCAGTTTCGACAACTTAGCTGCAAAATAAAATTCACATTCTGGTGACCAGTGATGGTCAGTTTTTTTTTTCTTTCTAGAACACGAAAAAAGGACTAAAATGTTGGACTCCTCCATTCTCATTTCTACGCAACCACAAGTTTAAACAGCAATGTTCAGCATGGATATATATTTATATATAACTCTAGCGTAAACACAGATTCTCAACGTAGGCATCGACTGAATCAATACCCGGATGAACACAGCATAAAGGTGCGTTGCACTGCTAAGACATGAAGCTTTAGGGCAACAGCATTTTTTAAGTCGGAAATCACACCTGTTTCATTTTGTTCATACGTTTACCGTCAGTAACACCCAAGTGTTGACCTTTCGTGCTCTATCGCTGCGACAGTTCACTTTACCAGTCGGTTTGCATCTGTAAAGAACCTGGTTTAAAATACCCGCATCACCGATTGCTGCACAACAAATGCACAGCAATGCAATCGGCCATCACGTGATTTCTTTGTGCCTTAATGTCATCTGCATTCTTAAGTGTATACAAAGTGACATGACGTCATTATGCCAGCTCAATAGAACAAAGTGGAGCCTCGTAAAAAATAAATTACAAAAAGCAAAAAATCTATAATACAATTGGATGTGTGTTATGCAAGAAACTGGAAACACATTTTGTGACTCAAGATTCTGCAGATCTTACACAAAAAATGTGGGGCTGTTCAATTGTGCACTGTCTTTCGTATTCCAAAACCGGACTAAGCCTTTACTTATTTTGGTAATTTTTTTCATGAAAGTTTATAGAAGTCACAAACTGAGTCATTCTGTAAGAGCCAAAAGAATAATCGTGCACAATGCTTCGTCAACCAATCGATGAAGGCCTCCCCGTGCCCAGCTGTCATGGGAGTTGCTTGACCATAATTCACCACGCTGTTCAGTAAAGGCAGGGGGGGCAGGACTGGTTCTACAAATTCCCCTCTGATGTTAGCCTTGGCTGGGAATCGATCTCAGGTCAATGGGTTCATAACAAAGTTTCACAAACCGCTGCACCACCACTCCCCTTAGAGTCGTATCATTTTCAATCAAAAGATGAAATTACCTTTTTAAAAGCAGCATTGTAGTGTTTAGTAAAGGTAGTTTTTTTTGCCCTGGTACAAATCAGGAGAATGCTTGTTGAGTTTAAAGCTGCCTTAAAAACATACATTCTTTACTTAACCTACTTAAATACGCAACTTGACGTTTTTGGATTCAAGGGCCCAGCACCAACTGGTAAAGTAAATCGGCACCTTAATGACCAATGAACTTGTTGCTACTCTTGAGACAACTGCCACAGCCTCAGATGAAATACCTTTTAATTTGCCAGTGATGGCGTTAGTACAATGCGAGGAAAAAAAATATATAATCATCTTAGCTGCCCTTATGTAGTTACACAGTGGCTATACACCACGTGGACCTGTGTGGGATGCAAACACAATTTAAATAATGTTTAACAGTGGATGTTTACGATCGATGGCTTTTGAAACCTAAGATATATCAATGAGCTAAGGCATCATCTCAAGCTACGTTACCTGGCATTGGACAACAAAAATGTCAATGCATATGCCAAGTTTGTATGCCTCGCAAAGCCTTGTGTTGAAACTATCCTTCGAGGCATTTCTGGGACAAAGGGACATTTATCGCTTGTGCGGGCACCTATGTTATAGAAAAAAACAACAAATAAAGTCATGCTCATGAGGTTTAAACCCTGTCTTGAAAAAACAAAACTAAAATAAATTAAACATCGTACTTTATCGCACAGCTGTTGCAGCTCGTACATTTTGAACCTGTGATTGGTAAACAGTTTACAAACGGATCCGATTGTATAAGCTACATTGAAAATTATTGCTTGAGTGTCATTTGTTACATGGTACAAAATGTGGACCTGATGGCAGTCACAGCTTGAGTTTTCATAACATCTTCCAAACTTATTTGTATATCTTATTATGCTCTAAAATTATTATCAACAAAAGCTTATAATGGCAACCATAAGCTTAAGCAAATTATTTTTACGTGCTCTATAAAAGTGATTGTAGTATATTTCTTTAATCATACAATATTGACTCCCACAGTAAACTGGTCTTGTGATAATTTTATGAGCATTATTTGCTAGGGTCAGGCTTAGACATGTACTCTGTATTAAAAAGCAGACAATTTGGTTTTACTTCGGACTGGCTTGACAAAATCTACAACCCGATACCGTGATTGCAGAATCTGCGTCATTATTATTATTGAGCAACGCTAAGCAGATGTAAGGGCATGGTGACGGCAATGGGGAAACTGGGGTATCGGCCACTGATTATCACTGGCAAGATTCCTGGAAAGCAAGGATCCAAAGTCATTGCAAAAGTTGTAACGCACCAAGCTCCACTACATAGCTGCACCAATCAATCCCACTGCTGTGTCAGTTCACGTGGCAGCACTGATGGCAGTGTGCACCTCTCCGATGTCTAGACTTAATTGACCACAAGCATCGCATCATAAAAGAGTACCCATCGGTTTTGGGTATGGCCTTTCCTACAACACGCACGCCATTATAAAAACACGGTGACTAGAAACCCATGGAGAAACACACTTCCTTAAGCACAATATTGCTCCTTGTAGGAGAAAGGAACGGCTGCTTGGCAGAGTTCAGTTCAAGTGACCTATGTCGGGTTCTGTCAATGAAAATGTGCAAGTGTTTTTATACGGTTACTAAAAGTCCAGAGGATGGATTGGTCTCTCTACTTAAGTATATTGGCCAAGGAAATGAAGACGAATTAGGCTAGCACTGAGACTGACAACCGAAGGCAAATACACACTAAACGTTCACTCCTATACAATTTAATTGTGTATTTCCATAAAACTGCACGAGGACACCGGATGCTGCAGCCATTGGGTGACTGCCTACATGAGACTCTTAGAAATATTGTAAAGTTACGTAGAGAAACGCAAAAACACCTGTATGTAAAAAGGAGGAAAACTTGTCATCGTTTCAGGTAGTAAATTGTCTCTCTCTTCTACAGCAAGAAGGCGGTCTCTGCTGGCAAAACGCCTCGGTAAGTCACACTTCAGGTGAATGCATATATCAGGGAGGGTAGCAGCCGGTTTCAACTCCAGTCTCCATTCGCTACGGTTTGGTTACTCTTTTTATTCACTGCTGTGGCCAAATTCCACAAAACAAGCAACCACTTTTTGCAGACGCACTTTCGTGAAAAAGATTCAGATTTCATTTGTACACCACTTCCTCCAGCTCTTTTCAAAATTACGTATTTGTTTACTTATTTGACGTGTCATATTTAAGAACATTAAGTTTTATGCACAACAATAATTTACAAAACTTTTAAAGTATGTACCTTGTTAGAAATAAGTGTCATACTACCTCTATCGTACATGTGTTATGTTCCGAAAAGGGTATTCAGAAGTACATTTAAATAATAAGGTTTTTTTTAATTTGAGGTTTAAAGCCATGAGGCCAGTAAAACTAAAAAAAAAGGTAGCTTCTCAAAAGCCACTGTCACATGATATTTTGCTTACAACCAAGAGTGGCATTTCTCACATGGGTGACATGAACATTTTACACACATCATTTTTTAGCAAACAAGCTCCAGTTTTTAAGAGTTCAGATTATTCACAAAGTTAAGAAAAAATTGTGTTTGTGACATCCCAATTACTCCATACAAAGGTAGAAACACAATGGCTATTGTAGCGTGGTGATAACTGTTTTTAGATTTGTTTCTACTACAACCATCTATCTGAGCTATGTAAGCCACTGCCATATATTATACAAAAAAAACATGTTCACAATAACAAGTTACTACTGCACTGCCAACAGTCACACATCACAAGCTAGCAGAAGCTCCTCTAAGGGCATTAAAGCTCACTGCTATAAAGTGTCTTGCTTCCTGTTTTAAATTCGTCAACACCCGTCACTTGCATATATGGCCAGTGGCTACAGGGATCTCGTAACGTACATAATTGGAAAGTGTGTTTCATGTCTATTTACAGTTCCTGTCAAATTGCCCTCGCATTCGTTCACAAACTTCAGTTTCTACAAACGTACTCATTAGGTTTTGACAAAGTCTTAAACCAGACTGTGTTAAATAATCTATACACATATAGCTACAGTCTGGCGGTCAGAAAAAAAGGTACATTTTGTTTAATATCACGTGTCCCATCACACTGAAGTTGAAGACAAACATACAGAGTAAAAGATATAACACTTCTGAAGGCATTTTAAGATCCAACTGGTCATATGTGAGAGCCGGGTCATCTTTGAAAATAAATACTACGAGTGAGTGAGAAGTCGATTGAGACAACCTGCAAAGCTGGGATTCCGCATATAAGAACAGGGATGGCCGCGCAATGGCCCGGGACCTGGTGAACGCTACTCAGTTAGAAGCTGCTGCAGGAGGCTGGATCCTTGAGCCTGAGCAGCGGCCTGGGCCCCCGTCACATTCCCTGCACCAGGCTGCTGCTTCTGGCCCGGTGTCGGCGGTCCTGCCTGACCCAGGTAAGAGTCTCCGCCACTGCCCACCACGTTCACCGTGCATTGCACATCCGCAAACACCTGCACCTGCTGCAATGGCTGCACAGGGTAATATACCCCGACAATAGTCGGGAAACAGGAGGGAGGAGAGAGGGCGGGGGGGGAGATACAAAAGAATGAAATGTAACAGCTGTGGCGGAAACATCTCATAGTCCTGTGCAAACGCCACTTGTAGGAGGGAAGGATGATAGTCGCGTGCGTGAAATCCAGCACTCGACAGACGCGATTTGGATGATCACAGCTTTGTTAACTCTCAAATCTACTAGGGTCTTAGGTGGTGAGATGCTATTACAGCAAGTGGGTTCATAAACCCATCGTTTGAACTTTTCGGTGTTATCCTTTCTAATATGCGAGTGCTCCAATTTCCACTGACACGGAAATCACAAAAAAAAATCTTAATAAGCAACCCAAATCCAGGCCCCTCCTGAAAAAAATCTTGAGACTCGGTGAGTATTCCAGATGTAGAAACCAAGGGGGTGGGCAGCAGCGCTCATGTCTGCATCCCTAAACAGTTGGCGAACCTCCACATGAATATGGCCGAGGCATTCTACAACTGAGGTTATCATTTCTGTGCAACCATTAAGTGAAAACGTCTATAAATTTTGTTACAATGAATGCTCCCCCTTTTATGTTCAGTTATACCATCTTGTCTTGGAGCTTTTCCCTTTTCACACCGTGAAGGGCTGTGATTACTTTTTTAAGAGGGAGATACATGGAATTTACACAAACCAAAAACGGATTCCTTTTTTTGTTAGAGATGTACATACATTGAACTAATTAAAGGTATTATATCTCTATCGTGTTTTCGTTTAATCTTTAGCCCTAAGGGTTACCATTTTGAATTGCCAAATATTATCCTTTTAGCTACTTTCAAATTCCCAATGCTTGCTATAACATCTTCAAATATCTGTGTGATGTGATTTTTTTCCTAAATATCGAGTGACAGCTATTCGTGACTCTCCTCTGTTAGCCATAACAAAATAAAGTGTGAGTTGCTTGTTATTTAATAAATCGGAGAATTCCCACCTGTGAATTCTCATTCCCAGACTTCATACCGTCAGAAGATCCCAGTCGGTTTCTGAATAAGGGGGACGCTTGCATACCGCGATCTATAACCTGCAATGAAAATGTTCCCAAAAGATTCAGCACATTTTTAGTCCATCAAGCAAGATTCTTACTCACTTGGAGCTCATCTATTCATATTCCTCAGCCAATGGAAAGACAAAAGCACATTTTGGTAGTGGAATTTTTACCATATTTGACTCATTACAAAGTGGTATTCATTTTATTGACTCCAGAGGGATGAAGGGCTGAGATGATTGTGACCCAGATTTTAAATGACAACTTGACAATTGTGGGTTATTACAAAACTATAGTTACTAAAAGTGCACGATGCTTAAAATGTCAGACATGTTCATGTTATGTACAAAAACGCGACCGAAACGTCGTGTTTTCTTTTATTATTTCTTCTATCTACGTGACTTTACCGAAAGAACCAGAGAGTATAAGTAACATAGCGCAACCACACACAAGCAGAGGATATTTACCGCTAATTGCGAATAATATCTTCTAAACATAACATGGGAAATACATTTGCAGCTTTGAACACGTGTACATTGATCGCAGTACCTAGAGGTGGTGTGCCTGTGTTTGAGTCAAGAGTACTAAGGATTGTTCATATGTCTGGAGCATGTCCTTTCTTTTATATAAACATTGTATTCGAGGAATCGTCTGCCTCCCACAGACCAGCAGGGGGTGCATCAGTAAAATTGAGCCGAGTTCTTTGCACACACGCCAAGTAAAATGGGTTCAACCACACATTGTATCAACGTGATTTCACCAGGATTTCCTTACTGTATGCAAAATATTCCCTTGTGGCAGATTTGCCCATAACGAACTCATGATAGCTGCTCTTATAGGTATGTGGTGTTTTTCAACTCCTGGCACTTCCAGAGTGCCTCTCAGCTGGGTACTAAGCGGACGCAGCTATGCTTGGCGTTGCAGTTCAAGAGATAGGGTTCGTTGCTGATGGCATTAGTGTAACATGCAAGTCTATATACAATTCACATACATTGAAGCAAAAAAATCAAAGAAAGTAACCGTGAATACACCTACATTAGTGTTAGATAGTGGTCCTTATACACGGACCTTTTTGCAACGGTGTACATTTTACAGTCCTATGGCAAGGAGCGGTTTTTACATTTTATGCTGAACTTTATTCGCACCGTACGGATGACTAAATGTGAAGTGGCTATAGTTTTACTGATAATTGAGATAATGTAGGGGCAGAGTCAACCCTGGTTCAGACTGGCTACCTACATCATCATTGGGACTTGGCCCAGTCGTAATCAATGTTCTAAAACAAAAAGTGTGGTGGAACTCCTGTTTTAAGCCCTGAACCAGTGGTGGAAATTACACATTCCTATGATGGATGCAATTCATTGTACAGGACAACCACCATTGACTTTCCACAAAGCAGTACTAATTGTATTAAGCCCAGAAGGATGAAAGGCCAAGTCGACACCTGATCCGTATTTGAACTTGCAGCCATCCGGTTACGTGCTCTCCCCACTGCATGAACACGAAAAGAGCAGTCACACCACTGTGCATAAATGTGTAGCTGTGGATAGCGGATGCCAATCATCTTGATGTGCACCTGCTCAGGAGGCAGCGAGGATGTGCTGCTCATGGACGAGGTGCCGATGTGCGGGGGTGGCTGCTCCATGCTGCTTGCGCTTGACGTGCCGCAGTCTCCTGGCACAGTACCCCTCACCGAGCCAACGTAGATTCCGGCACCTTCCTGCTGCTGTTGCTGCTGCTGTTGCTGCTGTTGCTGCTGCTGTTGCTGCTGCTGCTGTTGCTGCTGCTGCTGCTGTTGCTGCTGTTGCTGCATGAACTGCTGCGGTGATGCTTGACGGAAGGGACCTCCCCTACGGCACACAGAAAACGAGGGAATAATTGTTTTAACACACTTGCCCAATAAAGCCTCACTGGGTCCTGTTTAAGTAAAGAGGCAGATCTCTTAGAGCTCTCCGTCACTGTGATTTTTCACAAATTACATTAAAGATGAGTTTTTTTTTACGGGCAAGCTAGCTGGCACAGCAATTAGAGTGCGCAGTTTTCAGTTTTAAGATTTTGAGTTCAAATTCCAAACTCGCCCCTTCATTCCACTCGAGTCAATGGAATGTCAAAACTCAACAATGTTCACGATTGGAATTGTTTTGCTCTGAAATGACATTGCTAAAAAAAATCATAACGATTACTTCAGACGTTTTAGCAAACTATATACAGTAAAACCTTGGATTGCCAGTAACTTGGTCTGCGAGTGTTTTGCAAGACGAGAATTTTTTTTTAATAAATATTAATTTGATAAACGAGCGAGGTCTTGCAATATGAATAGTACGTGTATACGCTTTGTCTGCCGAACGTCACGTGATCACAATTGATATACGAGTGCTTTGATATACGAGTGCTTTGGATTACAAGCACATTTCCGGAACGAATTATGCTCGCAATCCAAGGTTTTACTGTACGTTACATTAATTTTTTCAACCGCTGAATGACCATGGGTACGGCCATTACAAACTATATGTAGTGTTTACTCACCACCCTCAACGTGACATTGCCTATTCCTTGTGCAACATACCATTTTTCATGTACCAGGTTCCGATTCGTGCAACTTTATTCCACGTACAACTGTCCAATGGGCAAACGTCACACAGCACGCAGCCACCACCGCTCACCTGCTGGAGCCCATGCCGCCAACCATGTTGCTGCCCATGGCTCCCTGAGCCACTGCGCCAATGGCCCCAGCCATGCTGTTTCCAGCACCCATGCCGTGACCCACACCGGGCCCCATGCCGTGCGACATGCCGGGTCCCATGTTTTGCCCCATGCTGGAAACCATTGTCTGAGCCATGTTTTGCCCCATGCTCGCCGTTATGCTCTGTGCCATGTTTGGCACCATGTTCTGGCCCATGCCGGATCCCATGCTGGCCCTCATGTTGGCTGCCACGTTGGGACTGATGCTGTGTGCCATCGTCTGCGGCCACGCGTTCATGTCAGGGTTTGGCGAGTAACGGGAGCCCCCCTGAGAGGGTGCGACGAGTGGGCTCATGGCTGGGGACAGCAGCGGGCTGTGAGGGTTGCCCAAAACTCCGAAGCCAGGCTCTGCTTGCTGACCCACTCCTGGACACAGACACATACATTTATAAGCTATAAATGTAACTCTTTTATTTGCATAAATGTATCCAGATATATTTGTAACGTTAAGCAATGTAACAATGTATTATATACAGATTTCATTTTCTCTATCCAACTGATTAAAATGTTACAATCGGCAAAATTAAACCTATTTAACACTGGTATAAAGAGAGCACCTTCAGTGCAGGGTTTAACTGCTGAAAGAACCCTTTTGTATAATTTAATTGGCAGATCACATTTGGTAGCAGGTGGCGAATATGTCACTAGTGAATAATCAATGGTGGCAAAATAAAATAAAATGTTATACACCAACAACATCAAATGCATTACAGGACTCCTACCTGTGGAAGGAAATTGGAACACGTTCTGGCTCATCTGTGGGCTGGCGATGGGTGCGTACTGCCCGCCGGGGTTTCCCATCATGCCGCGGGCTGCCTGCGTCGTGGCCGCCCCTCTCAGCGCGCCGTGACCGCCCGCCTGTGGCGTGGCCGACGGCGACAGCGGAGGGAAGGGGCTCGTGGATGGCGGTGGCACCGGCTGTGGGTTCCCCACGCTGCCAGGCATCCCCCCCCCTGCGCCCGCCACGCCGGCACCCCCCGCGCCAGCCGCGGCCGCTGCTGCCGCCGCCGCCGCGGCGTACGCAGCGGAGTAGGCAAACTGCTGCGAGCTGGGGGGCTGCTGCATGCGGGCTCCCACGTGGCTCGGGATGGCGCCAGGCCCCACGGCGCCAGCGCCCGTGCCCATGCCACCCATGCCCCCCTGCATGCCCGCCATGCTCCCGACGGGGCCGGCTATGCTGCCTGGAGGAGCACCGAAGCCCTGCTGCCGCAGCATCATGGCGCGCTGCATCAGCTGCTTCTGCCGCAGCTGCTGGTTGAGCAGCTCGCGGCGCCGCTGGGCCACCATCTGGGCGTTCAGCGTTCCCTGCAATCATCCAAGGCGTTTGTTTAATCACTTGCTCATTATATTTATCCGTATGGAATTCAATTCCAAGCCAGGCATGTTGGCGTAATAATTGTTGATGGATCGTTCAGATTCTGGGTGATGGATGCTCCAAAACCCGCTGGGATGCGAGGTGGCCAAAATAATTATCTGTGCTGATTTTTCCTTGTTTCTGAATTGTCTCATACAGGGGGTTTCTCTGGGTACTCCAGTTTACTCTACAAAGCACTCCTTTAAAAGTGGCTAAATGTTCAAATGCACGACCCTCCTAAAAGTAACCGAGTGTGGCTGAACTGCATGAATTACATTTACTTCCTTTTCATTTAATCTCTTAAGATAGAGCAAATGCTATATGCTGAAGATCCATGAAGGGGCTCTGTCTCATAAAACGTTGCACTTACTTTTAGGGAGTTCGACTCAAAGTGCAGTTAGGTGTGGTTTTGTTTACTTATGAATAACATTGACATGGCGTTACGTATGCTGCATAGGTATTTGGCCATGTCACATAGGTACGCAATATTGAATGCATCACAGTATGAGTCAGTGTTAGAGAATGGAAAGCAAGGGTGACCAGCACTTTGAATACATTGTGGACACAAATGCAATTCTTGACATTGAAATGTGATCAACTGTGACATCAGTGAAAAATAGCGTATTTGTACATTGTATTCTAAATTAATGTTCATTACTCATTAAAGTAAATGATGTTCGCGCAAAAAAGTGTTTTGCCGAGGGCATTTTTTGCCTTCGGCTTCAAACATAAGGCTGGCTATTGGCTGGAAACCATGGAGTGAGCTATTTCAGGAGCAGTCGTGTTGATCTGGAGGGGTTTGTGAAATGTACGTCTTGTTCCTTTTACCTGTCCTGATTGTGGGGGCATAGCATTCCTCATTGCCGGGTTCATAGCTGCAGCAACACCGTATTGGCTCATCATCGCTTGCCGGTTCTGATTGATGATCTGAAAGACACCATGTACTTACTTGCATCCATTTCAAAAGTAAATGAGTTCATCGCTGCGGCATCTATCAAAGCTGAATTTATATATTTGTAGTTCACCAAAAAACCTTCAATACAGTACTTACAGAGATTAATAGTAATGCATTCATAAGCACTCTTGAAACAATTTATCATTAACATGTGTACCGTACCGTCATTCTGTGAGTACAATAAGGTTGTGGATTTTTTTTTTATCATCACAAATCACACGTGTATTTATTCGCTAGTTTTGGTGCAGCATTTTCTGAGGTGGGAAAGTTTGGATTCAAACTGGCAAACACTGAACTCCAAGGCACACATACTGCCCATGCACAAAACCATATGCTTGCCAGCATTGGGGTTTGGTTGGTCTGAGTTATGGTCAGGCCTCTTCCCTCATGATATACTGCAAAGTGACAAGTGCGATGGCAAAAGCTAAAACCCCCGCCCCTTGCCCATATTAAAAAAAACCCTCCAAAGCCAACCTCCAAGCAGCCATATTACATTTACAGTAAACTTTATTCGTTTTGACAATGTAATGGGGTCATTGCAAAGCATGCAATGCATAAAAAACTCCTAAGTGAAACATGTGCGCAGCCTACAAATATATATAAAAAATACATTTACTATTTCAAACCAAATAGGATTCATAGCTTACAATTTGTGTTTTGTCATGGACAATTTGAGCAACAGTAAAATGAACTGGCAATGGTGTCCTTTACAACCTGCAAAATTTACGTTCGGTGCAAATCTAATTTGAAATGCTGAAGTTGTGAGCGACACAAGCAGATGTTTACAGTACATCACGTGCCCTTCTGCTGCGCCTGCAACACCATGGGTTAACACGTTTATTATAACACCCCAACAGGGTAACTGCATAAACGTACGGAATAACGACATAGGTGGTGACTACCACGACTAACTCACCCCACAACGGGGTAACTACATAACCGGGTCAGTCAGTAACGTACTGCCTGACCCGCGAAGCCGATCGTGACGACCGAAGAGCGAAGACCGAAGAGACGTAGCACAGCGGGTTGATTCCAGAAGACCACCGGGTGGCATCGCTCCGCCTTCGGCCACGCCCCCTCCTGGATCTTACCAGAAGGTTCTCGACCGAGCACCATGTGTCCCTCAAGCCATCCTTTGGGCCCCCTCGCTACCCTGTCCCGGTCACGTGCCCTCTCGGGTTAACCCAGACTGTCACGTCCTCACTTGCTCTCTCTCTGACCGTCACCAGAACCATGCCCCCTAGGGCCCGCTTCCTTGCCATATCTACTCTGGTGCCAGAGAGAGGCTCAGGACACACAGTTCCACTCTTGAGACAGTAGCTGGCGCTGAACGCCATAGTGACTCCATTTACGTCACTACACATGTAATGTCTAGTACATATACTGCACTGTTAACCCGCACCTCCGATGAGCACGGTTGGCTAATTACGGTGCGAAGGAAGTTTAACATACATACATACATAACCCACGGTGGTGCAGGCACAATAGTAGCATGGCACGCTATCCCACAAATAGTCACAACTGACGTGCAGAATTTTGTTGCGCTGTGTGAATAGAATATTGATATTTTTATAAATATTTGTCCACTAAATAAGTATCGTGCTTATCAAACACTAAATCGCATACATTGGCACAACACAAGAGACATAAATAGCAGATAAATAGCAGTTCCCTTTTAATGTGACTCCTTCACACTTAAATAATAAATACATTCATGCAATACGTTAATTTGCTTTGAGGTTTATAATCAACTTTCAGGTCACACGCATGTTAGGGCTATTTTATCAGGACTGACAAGATCAGCTCATGATGCGAGTGAACCCGCCTTGCTCTGGGCTTGTCTCTGGAGCCACACTTTAAGTCCACCGCTTGCAGCCAAGCTAGCTTACATCCTTCTGGGAGAACTTGAGATGCACCGCCACCCCCCTCTGCCGCCCCCTCCCCCCAAATATGAGACAACCATGAACTCAGCATCAACTTAGCTACTGACATTGGTGGAAACACGAGGTGCGCAAAGAGAAATCTGTGAAACTACGAATTTATGGACACCTTATCGGCAAACCTTGAGGTTGTCAATAAAAGGCCATGACAAGCATGTGCACCTTGTGAGATATCCCAGACAAACAGATGAGTAAGCGATTGGACGCGGATGAAGATGAACGAGGACAGAGAGAAGTGGAGATGAGGACAATGGCAAGCGCTCGGTACGTACCTGCTGCTGGCCCTGCAGACGTTGCTGGAGCTGCAGCCGCAGCTGGTTGGGCTGCGGCGGTGCTGCCTGTACAGATGCCATTGCCCGCGGGGGCCTCACCATGGCCACCATGCCCTGCCTGGTTGGCACGGCGCCCATGCGGAGCGGCTGCTGGGCAGGGTAGAGGCCACGTTGCGAGCCCATGGGGCCGTAGGGGCCGCAGGGCTGCCCCGGAACCTGGCCGTAAAGGCCAGGTGAGGGCCCGGGGCCTTGCATTTGGCCGCCGGGGTACGGCTGGCCGTACATCATTTTTTGCTCCATCATCATGCCGACTGGCAGCACGTGCTCTTGGCTCACGAACAGCGACTGCGAGAACGCCAGGGTGCCACTCTGCCAAAGTTTTGACAACCGTGAGGCAATGGTTAGGAAGGGATAAACATTTCTTTTTGTTTCCATGTGGGCTGACCACTGGCCAGAAAAGCGTGTCATCCACCGTTGTTGACATCAATAACGACTGGCTCAAGACATTTGGCCGGAACAGAAACAGGCGGTGTTCTGATGCTTCATATTACTGATGTATGGGGAAGCACTTTTTAAAAAGCTCATATGGAAATTAGCCGCAATGCTTATGGGAACACCAGAAGCCATTTAAGTTTGTGCTCTTGGAATAAAAAAAAATGCAACACAGCAGTATAGCAATCTAGTCTGAACTCTGGTAGCTAATGTGAAACGCTTTATGTGCATACGGCAGCCGCAGGCACCCAATATGTTTGCTTACACTCGCACTGTGTCCATTAAAACAACAAGGTCTACCCTTCGGCTGAACTTGACTAAACAAGAACATGTTTCGCTCATACTTGGTTTTGTTTTCCTTTGCAGCACTGTGTTTTTGTTCGATTCTGAAAACTGCAGCAGAGACTTCATAAATGCGTAGCAATGTGTGGCAGTTGACATTACGGAAAGTTAAACAAATATGCCAACCTGCCAAGAATGCTTTCATCAATCCCAACCAGAGTGAAATTTTTTAAAAATAAGTTCTGCAAATATAAATGATACATTATTAATCCTTGTACCAACTCAACTACTTTGTGAATCACCTGGTAAATGTCCGTTTCTGAAGCTGTGTGGATAAAAGTCTCTTTTTTCAATCTCAGGAAAATGTTCATGAAAGAAGCTGCCATATAAATTACATGTCCGTCCTATACAGTTTTATTTGTGGGAGATTGTAAAACATTGTTCATGGCGGTCTCCTGCTCACCGGGTGGAACCGCAGCTGCGACACCTGGTTCCATCGGCTATACTTCGCTTTGCCGCCAACTCCACGTGCCGTGTGCTCATAATAAAATAAATGTTATACTCGGTGGCTGAGCGCCAAACAAACTACGCAGCTTGGCCGCGAAACATGTTTATAGACAATCTATGTTATTACTTTAATCAATGGAATTAAGTTTGAAACTACCCCGACACTAAGACTTCACACTTAGTAATCTACCTACACAGGAGCTCAAACCAGAGCCCTGCACTGCCCTGCCGCGCGAACCCAGAACAGCACTGAGGAGGATGGGCAGGAAGGTCTGTGTGGGAAGTTCGGGACCGCCCACTCTGTCCCAAGGGGCGTGGCATGGGCGGTCCCTCCCCCCTCCTGCCCATTACATGGAAAGAATGCCTCAAAGTGTTTAATTATTTCAAAATATTAACACATATTAGTGATTGTCTGGGTTCTGTGCTGCAGCACAGGAAAAAGTTACGTACGGACTCTGAGCCAGGATGATACACACTATGAAGGTAATACAGTAGAACCTCGGAGATCGAACACACCAGAACTCGAACAAAACCGTGTTCGAACAATATTTCCGAACATTTTTTGCCCCGGAAACCGAACGAAATTCGGAGGTCGAATGGGCAATCGCGACTTGAAAGAACCTGTATGGCTGAAACGCGTATGGCCAGCGTGCATGGTTTTACCACCTCCTCCTCCTCACCACCTTCCACTCAAGCCATCAACTCTCCTTACTACAGGTAAAGTGAAGTTCAATGTTCATTAATTTCATTTATTCCATATATTTATTAATTTATTGTGTTTCTTGTTTTTTTGTATGATTTTATGCATGTAATTGCTGTAAACTTCGTGTAAAAATGCTTTATAATGAGAGATTTCTTGCGTCTGAAACCAATTAATTTCATTTACATTCATTCTTATGGGGAAAATTAATTCGGTGTTCGAATGGCCTTCTGGAACGAATTAAGTTCGATCTCCTGGGTACCACTGTACATTCCATACACAATGATTATGCGAGGTGGGTAGCGAAACGCTTCTCCATGCGATGCCAGAAGAAGTTTCGTGGTGCCACCTTTCGGAATCCTTTGATTAACATTACACGAAGCAATAGGTGAACGATTCAACTCTCATTGAATTATCTACCACACGCGGCTTCCTATAAATGGTTTGCAACGGCAACGAGGTGCAATAGGGGGGGTCGCCACTGCTCCAGGAGCATCATCACCTGCACAAGCTTGTCGATGCCCAGTGCCTTATCGAGCTCCGCCAGCTCCTGCTCATCCGTGCTGTTGAGCAGCGAGTCCAGCTGCTCCAGGAGGGCCTTCTCGTCGTTCTGAGACTCGGGTCTAACCGGCGTGCACAGCAGCTCGTCCAGAGAACCAAATGCTTGGCTGAAGAGAAACAAGACAAGATTGCGCGGATTGCTTCTGCTGCGTTCTTCAACTCCACTGAACAGAGAGTTTTGTTGAAGCCGGTTAGACAATACAAATGGTTTCTCTGGTACCAAACAAGGGGTTCGTCTCATACTAGAGAAGACAACATTTAAATGTTAGTTTTCATGATGGAGATAAACGAAGATAAAAAAAAATGAGGTTCATGCACAGCAAGAATGACTATCAAATAATGTTCTAGAATTCAGCCTTATCCATCAAACATCCCTTTATCGACGGGGGGGGATTAATGTCCCAGTGAGCTGGTTTACCAGGGCAAAGAAACTTCAAGCGAGTGGATAGGAACACACGGGCGTGGGAAGTATTTGAGTGTGATACCTGTTGTGGTTTGCAAGGGGAGTGCTGCCCATCATACTGTCCATCCAGGGGCTGTGCGGACCACCTCCAATGGATGCACCTGGGAACTGTGGACTGCCCATGCTCATGTCCATATCAACCGGGCCTGGAAGGCACAAGAACAACCGCCATTTGCCTCTGAGTGGCGGTGACATCACCACGGCGCTTGTGCCAGGCTATGCACATGTTAAGGCCACGTAACTTGTCGAACGCCCACTGGCAGGTGGTCACGGGATAGACCCAGGTGCCATGGGTTGACTGACTGAGATGACTGGCCGATGCACCAACTTTGTCCCCTACTGTGCCAACTTGCTGTGTTTTAGCCACCTGGCGCTCCGCTCTCCTCTGCCCTCCATTGTTGCTGGAGGGTGACTGTCTCCAACTGGCCAGAAGCGTCCTTCACGAGCCTCCTTCACAGAGGCCAATCTTGACACCGCTGGTACCAGTCAATGGCAAGTCCACTCAGCTCCACATCCTCCATGTCTTCTCTAAGCCTGTGCCGTGTCCAATGGGACTTTGTCCAGGTCTTTCAAGGATTTGTGAGCTCCTCACACAATGCAGCCTGGTTAAACTCAGGATGGATCGTAGGCAGGCCAGTCTAAATGTTTTTAACCGGTGAAGATGTTCCATTAGGGGGGTCCACGTTTCGCAAGCATAGAGAATAGAGGGCATGACCGTAGCCGAGAAGACCCGAAGCTTTGTGTGGAGCGACAGATCGGGTAGCTTCCACACAGCGTTATACAGCCGATGAAAAGATAATGCCGTTCGACTGATTTGGAGTGAAACCTCTGATTTCAAGCCGGTGCCAGTGATGAGCATACTGCCCAGGTATGGAAAACTCTCCACTCTCTTCACAACTGCCCCATCACAAATTGGGAGTTGTCGGGGTGGAGTGTCCTATTGTACAAAATACCCAGGCAAGGTGCTTAAGTTTTGGTAGGGCTGATGGTTAGGCCCCACCTCTTCGTGGCACGCTCGAGGTTCAGCAGCAGCACCTCCAACTCTTCTGAGTGAGCAACAACTCCAGATCATCAGCATACATAACAAAGTTGACCAATAGGGAGCCATCCCTTGACCACACCAGGGCATCGATCAGCCTCCCATTTTATCTGTACCAGATAGAACTACATGGTCGAAATAGAGGACATCCCTGTCGCACCCCAAGGTGAACAGGGAATGGCTATAACTCCCGGCCACATAGTTGTACCCGGCCCTGCTCACCATCATGAAGGTCCTTAATGATTGTGAGCAGAGTCAGGGACCCCAAAAGCACGAATAACAACCCAGAGCCCAGGCCTACTAATGGTATCATAGACCTTGACTACTTTTATAAAGCAGAGATGTAAGTCCTGTTGGAATTCCCAACACCTCTGCTGTAGCAAATTGACATAAAATATGGCATCTCTGCCATATTTATTTCCTGAAACCACATTGGGGCTCCGCAAAAGCCTCTCCTCAGCGTGCCTGGCAAGGCGATGTTGAATAACCCTTACCAGGACCTTTCCCGGCACACTGAGGAGGGAGATGCCCTTGTAGTTGTTACAGTCTGTGCGGTCCCCCTTCTTAAAAAAGGGGATGACAACGGCATCCTTCCAATCCTGTGGAACCCGTCCAGTGGTACAGACTGTTATTATGATGTCATGTAGGACAGTCTACGCATAAATGCCACCCTCCCTCAGCATTTCACTTGGGAGATCATCTCTGCCCGATGCTTTTCCTGGTCTCAGACTCTGAATCACCTTCTGTACTTCCCCAAAAGATGGCACTTCAGCCAGCCACTCACAGGGGGTGACTACTTGTTCCAATATTTGAGGCATGGCAGCACACATTCATACACACAGCGTGGTCTCATCACAAGTGGTCCATTAAGGTCCTGCGATTTAACATTTACGATGAAATGTCATCATCACGAACAATGTTGGAATGATGATACAAAAAGTCAAGCATTTTTCGTTTGCGAAAGTTTTAGATGTTGTTATCTTTTTTTTTATTGTGATTGCATTCAAGTCATACCTTACATGCATGATAATTGTGTGGCCTCAATAGCCTCTCGTTAATAAAAAGTATAAAATGTAACTGCAATCTGATTAATTGGAAGGTAGTGCTCGGTGCACAGCAAACTATGCATTCAATGGAATTCGGAATTAAATGCATGCATGTGGATAAACCTAAACACAGGAGACATCCGGGCCTTCAACACTTCAGAGTTCAAACACGAGGTGGGCCAACTCCATCACTTCAAAAGAGCAGCCAGGAAGGGCATACCAATGTTCATGATGGACTGCTGCTGCTGATGCTGCTGCTGCTGATGCTGCAGGATGGCTCTGGGTGTCGGTTGGCTGCTGGGCCGCATGACCAGCGGAGGGGTGGGGTTCCTCACGATGCCGGCCGACAAGGGGCTGTAAGCCGGCCCAGGCTGGGACAGTGCGGGGCTGCTCGAGCCGGCCACAGGGGGGCTCTGTTGGCTCCATGCGTCCTCTGCACGCATCATCCGGTTATCGAGCGCGCCTACCGGGTGGAAATGGAAACCAGACAAAGAGGCAAGGATAGAAGGATATAATAATTAATTATTTTTCCGCGAGTAATGCAGATGGCAAGTGGCGCTGCTGGCACAGTCGCGGAAAGTGGTTCAATCTCTGTGCAGGGGGAGGGGGGGCAATCAATAGAATGCTCTTAGCGAGGAAGTTGGAATGTTAGCTTAACCTGCCAATCATTTCTAACGCAAGGCATTGGCAGCACAGGGTTTCACTTATAGGTGCTCATCAGGCTCAAGTGGAGTTTGCATCGTGCACCAGCGTCAGGCGGAGCTCAGTGAATGGCCAATCATTTTTTAAGACAATTCTGATTTTCTACCGTTGATTTTGTTGTGGACAGCTCTGCCTCGCCCACACTGGCGCTGTGCACAGGCAACTCTGGCAGTAAACACGCGTGAAAGCAAACTTCAATTTTAATTTCATCCACTTTGTGAATTCACAGCATGGCTACAGGCTCTCACTGGAAGTTTAGAGGGAAGTCAAAGTGACGTGCTGGCAAAGTTAAAAAGCACCGAATGCTCTTGGTGTGTCACTTCTGTTTGTATGTCTGAATAGTTCTAAATTCGGCGTGACAAAAGATGACACAAATTATAACATTTGTCTCTATATTTTGTGGCCCTGTGGGGGGCTCACAGAAAGACAAAGTCAAGGGTGTAAAGCAATGTAACCCTGCCAATAACTCAGGCATATAAATAGATAAGTGAGGAGATAAGATTTATAATAAGGATATGAGCTCAAATCCAACTCACATTTCCTTTCAGGCAATACACTTCACTGCATTTTCACTTGCACTGCAGGGTTTCCACACACATATAAATCTAATCAACATTTTCATAATGGCTAATAGATCCTGATGAGCATAAATAGCTGTGCAGGTTGATCCACTGCACTGGCTGGGGCAGATTTTTGTGTTTCAGGACATTCCTTTCCAGAAGTTTAGGCAATAAATGTAATTTTGTTTCCATCGCACCATGCATATTACGAGGTTATTCTTCTGTGCCTGCATACCTTAGGATTCATTTTTAAGACTTTGATAAATCATATCACAAATATAATTCTGTGTGACCATTGGAATTTGCTGTTTGCTGTACTTATTCAAACCCAGGAATCTGTTGGAGACTTCTTGTCTCAATGGGGTCTCATTTGATCATATATAGGGCATTCCATATCAACCAAATCTGCTGCTCTTATATGATTAATTCATCCCAGAAATATATATTTTTCATACTCCAATGTGTTTTAGTGAGTTTAATAGAATACATGCACGCATATAAAGACTAGGGCTTATAAACAAATTTAACAAAAGCAGAACAAAACTTGGCACATTTATTAATGTGGACACGAAGCCTGACCAATTAAGTTCATATTTGGCTGGGGTCTATTTAAATACTTTCCCACTTGAAGAATTCCATGCCTCAGACTCCCAACAGGTACCAGTGGTATGCATGGCAATACAAGCAGATGATTAGTAACAGATGGGTCTCGACAAAATGCACATAACGCAGAGCGTGTGTAGGATCATTTAAATGAAAATAACTTAAAAAATTAACAGCCGCACATACAAACAACAATATACCTAGAAATTTCCTGAACACTCAACTTGACACTATAAATTATTTTCACAAATATAGAAATAAATCAATTTGACATTGTACCATCATATCACACTGGTGGCTCATGAAGGGCACCGAGACAGCTGGAGCAAAATGTACAGACTGGGAAGAAACTGCTGCAGCGATATTTATTTATTTCACGTGCACTCAAAGTACCAAATTAATATTTGTCATGTGGCTTTAACATCTACGCCTCGACACGAACTCGGCAGTCGAGAGAAGGAGTGCTCATTCGCAGGACCAAATGGGAGATTATGCAATGGAATAAGCGGCAGTAAGATGAGACAAAAGCTGCACAAGACCGGGTAGATTGGTGGTATAAGCAAAAAGTAGATTTACTATCTACACAAAGAGGTTATTATTTCCATATTCATCAAAGGCGTTCACGTCTAAAAAAATATTTTCAGATTGCAGATTCAGAGAGGATGTCCTGGTTATACTAAGATGTGTTATTTAACATTAAACTGTTTTCAGTATGCAAGTTTCAAATGAGAACAACTCTGGTTTAGACTAAGACAAATTGCCTTCTGTTATGAATGCCATTAAAAGGCAATAAATATCAAACATATATTAGACCTCGCAGGATTACAGAGCGGCTGATGCCTGCAAATGGTTGAACATGGCCAGGTTAGCTCAGTGCCATGCATATTGACCACTAGGGTATGTATCCAGCTGAAGGTGTTCTTCACGATGATGCTGATGAACAGACTAGTGACAACACGTTCCACCCTCACCTGCAGCCGAGGCCCGAGCTGCCTGTACTGACATGGTGGCATGGCCCGATGAGAAGTGAGCTGACCCATTGCCTCCATGGGGTGGCAAATTCAGCTCCATTGAGGAACCTCGGCTAAATGGAAGGCGAACATTTGCCAACTCTGGTGACCCAATTAACCCTGCAATGAGGTCAAAGAAAAAAAACTTTGAATCAAAGCCACAACAGAGAGAGTTGCATGGCAGATCTAAGACGCATGATCTGCTAACAAATGGGACATCTGTGTTTATCGTAAAATAAAACACGAATGTTAAAATCCAATATAATGATGATCTATATGGTCACGGCATAAGCAATGATGAAAAGTAAGGGTGGCTGCTTCCAACAGTGGTGACATCACTGTTTATTGGCAGGGTGGAGCTAACCTACTTAGAAAACATGACAATACCCCTCTATCAATGAACAGTGCAGGACCTTGACTTCAGCCAGGACCAAAGGTGTCTATTCGTTAAGAGTGAGATGTCAGTGAAGACTGTAACAATACCATAAGCGCCAAGCAAAAAGGGCTGCAGATTTAATCGCTAGATTAGTGTCTGTGAACATGTGCATGCATGTGAAAATATTTCATTTACAGCCCAGACAGTGATATCCGCAACGCATATCTGCCACCAGAGGAAGTGAAAAATCTATGCAGGCAATTTAGAATGTTAATCGCCGAGCTTTGGCGGCAGTAATGAGTGGGTTATGCAGGTGAAAGCTGTGACAGCCTCTGATTAATTCAGCTTCACGTTGCTCTGCCAGGTGCACCACAAACCTTGTGCCACTTTCCTCGAGCCGGGGGAGTTTGCGGACATCGGGAAGGCATCGGTGAGACCGGGTGCTTTGCTGGCATCCCCGGACTCCCACTCGGTCCGCGAGAAGGGGACCTGCAGCCCGGCGTCCTCCAGCGTTTGAAGAATGCTCTCCAGTTGTTCCCGCTCGCTTCCAAACTGCTGCCACAGTTAAAGAAAATGAATATCCCAGATAAAAACAAGTCCAAAGTGAAGACGCGACTTTCAGGAGTGCCTCCCTTTTAGTAACGTCACCTTGGACTGACTTGTCGTTTCATTTAAACATGCGCTAGAGGACGCAGACGTGCATCTAGGGCACAACACCTGGTGCATGCTGGGAGCCGGGTATATTAAGCCTTTGGAGGTCGGCATATGGTGGGTATTGGTTGAATGAGGTATCAAGGGGTGAATCAAATATTTTACGGTGTATGTCTTCATTTAACAGAGCCGGTTGAGGAGGGATAAGTAGGAGAGGAGGCGGCTTTCCTGGCAGCGTATGCAGTCTGATTTCTCACTCGTTTCTTGAATCTTGCTGTAATATGGATCTCTTTTTAAGCTTGACGTCACCGTGTGAAGATACAAAGCATTAATTAGGCTTAGGGAGCACCGTTTGCTAGGACAAACATTGGTCACACATTTTAACTGCTCATAGATGTTAGAGCATATGGGATCCTCTGCACCGTGACAGATTTGTGGCGAATAAATAAAGATTTGATTACGCTGAGCTACATTAAGCTATGCAACTTTTGAAGTAAATAAAAAAAAAAATTCTAACCAACTAATTATTATCCATTTGGCCAGGTGGTTCAGTGATTAGAGCTCAGGAATTTACATGTGTAGGTTGCGAGCTGAAATCCCAATCAGAGGTCAACTTGGCCGTACATTCCTCTTAGTGCAAACGTTTTTTTTTGGAAATCACCAGTCGATATCTTGGCCCTCTACCATAGCAATGTGGATTATTTGTGCAATCGCTTCAAACTTTTAAAAAAAGATAAGCACCTCCCCCCCCCATATTCACGCTCTGTTTGAATAGGAAACCCACTTTCAACAAGTTATATTCATACAATGGCAATCTCCCGACACGGTCATATCGGCTGTACGGTAAAACAAGCGATGCTAAATGCACCGTTGAAGGGCGACTATGAGACACTAAAACATTCTCCGCTTACTTTTGGAGCCGGCTGGGATGGTGACGCAGCACCACCGGCCTCAGCCATCTCCTTCTCGTCTTTGTCCAAGAGGTACCGCAGGAGCACGTGGTCGTGGTCCTTCTTTTTGCCGTCGCCGTCGCCACCGCCGGGGGTTGAACCGGAGAGTGTGGAAGCAGCGGCAGCAGTGGTGGTGGTGGGAGACGTCAGGCCAGGCTCCTGCTTCACGCCGCTCTCCGCCGAGCCGATACTGCAGAGGCCTCCGGCCTGCTGTTCGGCGGGCGGCTTGTCGACACCGCCGCCGCCGCGCTTGTCGCCCAGCTCCGTGGGCGGACTGCTGTCCTGGAGCAGCTTGTGCAGTATCTTGTGTCGCTCCTTCTTGACGTTAGCGGAGCCAGATATATATATAAAAAAAACGAACACGTGCGCAGACGCACGCGTGTGCAAATTGCAGGACAGCAGAGAATGACTTGCAATTGTCGCTGTTAACGAACGATTTCTGATGGATATTTCTTCAGATGTCACATAGCGCTGTGCATGTGACATTGTTTAATTGATGCACCACTGTTTAAAAGATGACTTTAGTTTGAATCAGGAATGTTGCACAGACAGTGCTTTAGCTAATGTGTCTCCGTAAAGTAATACACACGTTTATCAATAAATTTCCTTTAACAGCATTATAAATGAATCCAATCATTTAAAAAGTTGATGAAGCAAACTGCTAAATTACGTACACATTTTTTTGCAGACCATGCAGGATTCATACAACCAAGAGATCAGACAAACCAGCAATTACCTTTCCAGCAGCTGATTTTTCATTGTTTACCAGTCATTTGAGGGAACATTACTTTACATACGAGACAAGATTGAGAGTGAGGAAGCGTGGTTCAAGGAGGGAAACAACAACACAGCTTGAGAAATATCAAACTCAAATAATCAAGCATAGGGCAGCGACAAAACAGGAAGGTGCCCCTATAAGGCAAGTTAAAATCCGGTGTATAACCTTTAAAGATGAGGCGGCGCTGCTGGATAGAGATGTCGAGGATGCCGTCGCCGCAGGGCAGAATTGTCCCGCCGCCGCTGCACTCTGACTCATATTCGCCAGGAGGCCAGCGGATGCTGCTGTGGTTGGCGAGGTAATCCCAAACAGAGCCTCCTTGGTAGCATCTCCAGCCGCCGATGTGGTGCTCACAAGCTCTCCACCGGAGCCGCCGTTAGTTAGCAGCTGCAGCAGCTGCGTATGCTTCTTGCTGTCCGACGCCCGGCTCGGCTCATCCGGGTCGCCCGATTGCGCCTCACCTTTGCCGTCCGCCGACATATCTGACGAGCCGTCGGGAGGGTCAACGTGTCCCGACGGTGGGTCTTTGCTCCCATCCGTGCTGCCCCTCCGCTGTGTCGGGGGTATTCTTGGCTGCCCCGGGGAGCACTGGCTGGCTGGGTTCACCATCCACGGCCCTGGAGAATTCTGCGCTTTTGATAGTCTTTGACTAGGTGAGCTCTGTGGGTTCCCCGATCGCTGGCCCGGTGATGTCTGCGGGTTGCCAAACCTCTGTCCACCAGGCGAAGGACTTTGCTGGGAGTGGCTGACCCTCTGCGAGATGCCCGGGCTTGACATCCTCTGAGGAGTTGGCGAGCTCTGCTGAGGGAACTGGGTGGTGCCAGGGCCCCTCTGCTGATTGGAAGGGCTCTGCTGGGATGAGCTGGGTACCTTCTGCTGCTGGCCTGGTGAGCTCTGCTGGTTGATCTGCAGTCTCAGTGCTGGAGAAGTCTGTGGCGTGGACAAGCGTTGCTGCTGCCCGGGTGAGTTTTGACCAGAGCTGCTCGGAAGTCTGTGGCCATGACCAGAGGCCGGAGTGGGTGGAGGGGAAGACAGCGGAGAAAGAACCGAGGGGACGCACGCACCCTCGCTGAGGGCCTGAAGAGCGTTCAAGGAAGAGCTCGCCGAAAAGCCGTGGCTTGTGGCTGGCGACATAGAGCTCGGATGTTGCTGAGCGGTGGATCCCGGGGAGAAGTGCCCTCCAGTTGGCATTCTAGGACTACCGACCATGACAGGGCTGCCACAGTGGTGCGGTGACATCAGGAAGCCCTGATGGTGGTGCTGCTGGTGCTGAAGCTGCTGTTGCTGAAGTTGCTGCTGCTGAAGTTGCTGCTGCTGAAGTTGAAGCTGCTGTTGTTGAAGTTGCTGCTGTTGTTGAAGTTGCTGCTGTTGTTGAAGTTGCTGCTGTTGTTGAAGTTGATGCTGTTGAAGTTTCTGCTGTTGCTGCTGTTGAAGCTGCTGCTGTTGAAGCTGCTGCTTCTGTTGAAGCTGCTGCTGTTGTTGAAGCTGCTGTTGTTGATATTGTTGCTGCTGTTGCTGGTGAACAGCTCCACCCATCCCAGGACTGGCCAGGTTGCGTGTGACACTGTTAGCCTGCATGCCGGCGGGACCGAACCTGGCTGGGTCCATGGGCGGAACACGAGAAAACTGGAACTGATCCCCCATGGGGTTCGCGTTTGCCAGAAAGGGAGGGCACTGCTGTCCCGATCCGCCCTGCTGGGCCATGTCCCTGTGAGTGGTTGGGGACATCATGGCCGGGCCTGCCATTGAATTTACACTGCTGTGACCCGTCATGTCCGCTTGTTCCCTTGTGAAGAAGAATTGGAAATAGGAAAAAAATGTAATTAAGATAAAAAGAAATGTAACGTCCAAAATATATACATGCAACAACATCTAATTATGTTTTATAGCAGTGGGATATAAGTTTTAGAAAATTGGTGAAATAAATTAAGCTCATGAAGTATGGTGACAGTCAAAAACATTCTTAACTGTTGAGACGAGGATTAGTTAATCTAGTATCAAGACTGACAGGCAGTTAATCATGACAAATAGAAAAGGTACATCTCTTGTATGAACATGAGCGTGAGAGAGAGTCAGCAATGCAGAGAATAATAGGGCAGAGCAGACAGCAGGGGCAGTACTAAACTCAGACATGCTTAGTGTTCCCAAGTTAACTTTCACTATAATCAAACATTTCCAGTCCCTTGACGCCCTCTTTCGATACAGACCATATTAAAAATTGGCAACTGTCTTCATCCGTGTCCCTGTGAACTAAGTTCTAAATGTACGTTTCCTGCATGACTGAAATTTGTGCAAGCGTGGCAGAATGCCAACCTCAAGCATTAACTCAGATCAACATTGGTGTGAACAGGTCCAATTTAACTTGTGGCTCCAATTTATTTGACGATTCTATACAGACCTTCATATGCAAACTACTGCCTTCTGAGATATATATATGATTTTAAATACTATTGTTCAAACAAGGAACACAGCTTTTATCACCATTATGGAATATAGCAAAAAAAAACATTTCATTTTTTACATTCTAATAAATTCTGCGCTAATATTATTAGTTGATTACATACTTCTTAATTTATGACATACATTTGTTCATAAGAGCAGAAGTAAGACATTTAGTACCACCATGCTTTGTCACATTGTTTGCATGCTAGAAAAAAACTTAAAGGGCGAATAAGACAAAACAGCAGTTCACATGCCAGCCCTAATCATGGCTAAATTCAAGCGAAAGCACTCTTCAAGTGGTCACAGACACATTACATCAGTGGTTTCATAACCTCTGGGTCACAAAATCCTTTCAGGCGGTCGGGAGGTGTGGGGAGGCATAATGTTGTATGGATACCGTACAGGAGAAGTTTTGAATGTCTGCGGGCAATGTCACCACCATGTTGCAGTGACAAAACCCACAAATACGCAGCGTGAAACAAATGCCTCTCACATTAATGCTACGTTGGCTAGAGGAGTGGACATGTCATTGCTCAGTGCATTGTGGCCTTAGGAACCCGAGTTGTGTTTTTTGGGTTGTGGGGACCCAGTTAATCTCGATTGAGGGTGCCTCCGAAGCAAAAAGTTTGAGAACCACAAAATACGTTCCAGCATGTCATGTGTGTAATGCGTTACAGCATGTCATGTGTGTGAGGGGGCTTTACCGAATGACGGTATGCATAGACACGACAAAGTGTGGCTGGTTGGTGGCTGGATTGCGCAGAATCTGACTCTTCGTCTGGGCAGAGATGATTGTACCATCTGCCAACATCAACTTGTAGAAGGGGCTGTGAGCAAAGCCAGACTTCAGTACTGTTGGATAAAAAATACAACATGCTTCCTTGTTAGCATTATTATTAAAACCACGTTGTTTAATTGTCGGCTGTCTTAAGGATTTGAATTGATGTTGGAAAGAAGAGTTAAAACATATACATAAATGTTTTGTTTGCTATAAAATGTACGAGCTTACAGAAAATATGTAACTTAGTTAGAACAAATGTTAACAATGTTATCCAAATATAAAAACTACTCAGCAATTTACATTTGTATTAGCCAATTTTCCACAATGCACTAATGGAAAGGAGCATCTTAATCTGCATTATGACTTTCATATGACATAGGGCCTGAAGCCAATGGGCAGTCATATATAATGGAAACTTTCAGAACAAATGTGTTTTTATTTAGTCCACTCATTTTATTACTTCTAGATTTGAAGCTTTCGTGACTGCAAGGATTCATATTCTTAGGTTTTTTCGGTAAAGTCACATAGGTGAAACATAAAAATTAATAAAAATAAAATATAAAATAAAAATCACGACGTTTCGGAGGCAACACAAGTCTCCGTCATCAGGTGGGACCGTCGCAGCTAATCTAATCTGGCTGTGACGGTCCCACCTGATGACGGAGACTTGTGTTGCCTCCGAAACGTCGTGATTTTTATTTTTATTCATTTTATTACTGTGCTCTATCCAGCATCATTTGGCATCGCACGGGGTTGGGAATTGCATAGAGAATGACCTCTAAAGTCACGAGCGACAGACCTACCTTCCTGGTTGTGACGTCTGGCAAGTGACATTTCATTGTCACGGGTCTGACAAAAGGTGTGCAGACATCGTCGTACCACCTCCTCCCAGCCAGGCTTCATGTACGCTTGCGCGGCATTTTTGTCAATGAACACAATGTTCCCTGTGCACATGTGGCAGACACGGGTCAACACGTGACATGAACCACTTGTAACTTCCTTAAGGGCCTGCTTCATCATGTGGCTCAACAGATGTTTTAGAATAACCTTATTGCTATCATGAGCAGTGTGTGTTGTCTTTTTGCTTTCAACAACAGCCCAAGAAAAAAAGACCGAAGAGTATTATTAATACAACTGAATAACAAAACCATATAGAACAAGAAATTGTTTTGGACAATGGTGTTTCTTCAGAGAAAGAAAAGACAGAGAGAAGACCAAAAAACATGACTTTATATGGTTGTAGATCACATTTTTACAGTGTCGTGGTAGAAATTCGAATTTAAGAGCAAAATTTTTGAGGTGGGTTACGGACAGTTTTTAACGATCACATATTTAATGATGGCAAGGCCCGAAAGCTTAAGACACATATATTTTTTAGTTATTGGTTAAAGATTTCTGGTTAGACTCCGTGCGCTGTAAGAAGACTGTATTGGAAGGAATGTACCGATGGGCTGTTGTAAGAAAACCCTCAGCTTTTCCACCTTACTCTTAGCATTATGCGTATAGCACAAATGTGTTAGACAACTAACTGAAGCTATTATACAAGTGAGAACTCTATATGTATTATTAATAAATCTTCAAATTATAAATGGGGATACATTTTTTTTTCTAAGTTCAATGCATCACAGCATTGCGCTGTATATTCAAAACCAGCAGGTATCAAAACATGCTTCAAAAACTGCCGGTCAAGTGTTTATTACATTTTATGAATGGCACAAACAAGAAATAGTGAAATAATACCAGGCTATAAAAATGAAAAGACCAAAAAAATAACAAGGCATCAAGATTTACACTACGTTGTTGTATCATACATTTAAAATACAAACTTAAGCAAGCACTCACAAAACAATGCCCCTCATTTCAATACTCAATTTCTAACTAAAACTCTAAAGCATTAAAACGTTCTACGCATGGGAAAACAGTAATGAATGATCTGGATGTGCGATATTACTTTTCAAACTCACCTCTGAGGTCTTGCCTGGTGGTAAATGTTTCATGTGTGGGTTTGGATTGAGTTCTGTCCTTGGTCAGAATAGGCCGTGCCACACAAATCAAACATGACTGCAGATCTGCCAAGAGAGATCCAAGACAAGTAAGTTCATCACAACATTTATCCGTCAACAGCTGCTACTCAATTACACCGTCTGCCATATATAATCGCCATACAATTATTATGCGGGCCATATTTTCCCCCCAGGTATCATTTACTGCATTTGTATTGAATTAGTATCGTCATTCATGGAGAATAAATCACAGCAATCTATTTGGTTTTGCTGGATTACCAAAACCTGGGCAATTTTCTTGCCTTAAGAACATTAGATTATATAGATAATGAGGGCAATGAAAGTCAACAAGTCATTAAAAGAACAGGATAGCGTTTCCATGATTGACCATGAGGCAAAACAATTAAACTGAAACTTTGTTGAGCAATGTCCAAGTAGGCATAATGTAGAATTTGGCTTTGTATTCGCATTAATGACAGGGAAATGATATTCCTCTTGAAGGCATGGGGTTGGTTTTAGATTTAAATTAAGGTCAGTATAATATTATCACTTTGGTATGTTTGAGTTTGTGTTTAGTCTCAAGGTGATAGCAACCATTGTAACTTCAAAAGCCAATTCATGTTTACCCTTTCCTTGCAGAGCGAATATACCTCGAATTCTTCCCATGTCTCTTATCGTAGAAGGCTCATTGCTGGAATTGTTTGAGTTTAAATAAGGCTTACATCCAAGGTTAAAATTAGATCTCAGATTGTAAATCCAAATACCGTTCCCAAAATCATGGAACTATCACCTCCATCCTCCAGAAAAAAACCTAAGAAACTACAGAAGATGTTGCCACACACATTGGGAGGTCGCTCCTTCTCCACTTCTGCCAACAGGGTCGAGAACATCCCATCTTATAATTATCCGCATGGCAGACTTCCCTTCCCATGTTCAAGTCTGGACCCAAGTCCTTCCTCTCTGGTCCATCTGCCACAACCTCACCGTGCAGGACAGTATTCCTCCGTTCAAATCCCCCCCCCCCCCCCATTATCGATTAACCCCACTCATCCAAATGTGTCTCATCTCTTGTGCAGCAACTTGAGATCCGATTACCTCCGATGAGCACGGTTGGCTACGTACGGTGCGAGATAAATTCAACATGCATTTGTACATAAAATGCGTAACAAATCCAGATTCTGTTATGAGAGCGTGTGAATGTTGTGTGCAAGGCTCTCGTTTACTATCCAAGCGAAGCTCCTGAATACAAGATGTTGTCCCAGCTTTTACATTCAGCATTGGCATCTGTCATCCCAAATTGATTCAGCTTTGTATACCACTATTGTATTCATTATCACACCCCTTGGCACTATCACTGTCACGTTTACTGCGTATAGGATGCAGGTGGAAATATCCGTAGGGATTTCCATTTCTTAAATAATCAAATTGCACTCAGGATTAACAACCGGATAAGCTCTTACCCTCTCCCTCCTCCAGAATGGACTTGGGCTGGTAGACGGCAAAGCACTGCATCGTCTCGTACTTCTGCCGCGCTTCCTGGCAGTTGGATGCTTCGTCGTCAGAGTCGTCAGGGGGACGCACGAGCATGCGGCAGTTGAAGGTGTGCGAGTTTCTGCGAGTGACGTCATTGGGCCACGGCACGCCATTCACTGTCATGAGCAATGACAAGCAAAAAACAACGTGGACAACATCAAGCTGATTAATAGACACGCAGCATGCTATCCGCCATACATGCAACACATTGTGCACATGAGAATTGATTATTTACAATTAATATTATACGCGAATGGACTCTTAAGCCAAATGAATAAGACAAAACATGCAAGACCCAACAGTACAAATAAGACAAAAATGATTGTAGGATAAAATCGTGCCCTCTCATCAAGACAGTCAATCAAATCGTCAGAAGCATGAATTGTTACATGCCAATGATAAAACATACATAAAAGCCCCAATGGTAGTCAAATTAGCCTGTACAAATGCAGCTTGTGACAAAACCATGAGTTTTTTTTGGTACAATCCTGGAGAAAAAAGTACTGCAGAAAAATTCCAGCATGCTTACTGGAATGTTATTAATTAGAAAATTCTTCCCATATTACAAGAACATTCAAACAAAATGTAAGGAACATTATTTTACCCATGGATTTCTAATGTCCCTGTCCATTAACTAGTAGCAAGTATTCAAATAAAGCGGGTTCAGCTGTGATGCACATGTGATAAAAGAGAAAGAAAATTAAAATCAGCAACAGCCCAATCTGGCCTTCAATGGTAACATCATGACCGGCATTGAATTTACATGCTTTATAAAAAGCAGTCTCGCTTTATGTTTTCATTTGCTGAACATTTGATGGAAATGAAAAACATTTCAGTGGCCTTTCAAAATTTAGCAAGTCAGGTAAAATAGTTTTGGCATGAGAGCAATCATTTTCAATCTCTTAAAAAACGATCAACTACAGTGGAACCTCGGTATACATCGTTAATTCGTTCCAGAAGGTAGGACTTATACCGAAAATGACGTATACCAAACGAATTTTTCCCATAACAAATAAAGGGAAAGGAAATAATCTGTTCCAGAGAAAAAGAAATGATATTTTACATGGCATATTATACATTAATGGGGTTGTATAAAATAATGTATACACTAATTACTAAAATGCATACAGAAGCCACGTGACCGCGCTGCTGCCATCTGCGCTGGTCACGTGGCGTGCCTCAACCCCTCACGTCGCGCGCCTCGACCCGGGGCTCCACCCTCCATGGGGGCAGCCCCCCCACGCCCCCCGCCCCTCTCCCCCACGTCCCCCGCCCCTCTCTCCCACGTACCCCGCCCCTCTCCCCCACGTCCCCCGCCCCTCTCCCCCACGCCGCGAGTCCTGTACGCGGTGACTCATCCCGACCCATGTAAGTTCTAGCAAGCGCGTCGTATCCCAAGCAAGACGTCGAATCCCAAGTCATTTTTTTCTCGAAAAAACACGACATATACCAAATTCGACGTATTCCAAAGCGGTTGTATACCGAGGTTCCACTGTATCAGATAACTTGACGATGCAGTCAGAAGGGCAGTGATCTCTTAAACTATGCATTTTACTGTATCCTGGGCATGGTGTGAAAGAGCACATCAGAAAGACTACCCAAGAAGCATGCAGCAGAACACACAATCTCGTAGTGATCAAAGTCGGTATTCTGGTAGCTCAGGCCACCAACTCTTCAAACAGCGTTAATGAGGAGAAATCAAGTGTTTCTCACTTCGGATAGACAGAACAAACAATGTATGTGCGTTTAAGAGTATTTGGCTGCTATAAATTTCCAAGTGATGATACGCCACTTCGTTGAGCTATCATTTGTGGCCAGGTCACTTCTGAAAAAGAGTAATAGAGCTCAGTGGACCTTACTCGGTAAAATACTAACATTTTCGTTTGTAGTTTAGTTTGATAAAATGAATTGATTACATGTAAAAGCCACCTATGCACCAAACTTCATATAAAGTTGCCTATTCACGTGCATGATCCTCGCTTTGTGAACAAAAACAAGCGTGGGCGCGCATCTGCAGTTTGCGGCCACATTTCCATTGCAGGGGTGAGTATATCCACACGACATCAATTGCTGACCTCCCACAAAGTGGTAGCTATTTTATTGAACCAGATGAGTGAAGAAGGGTGAGTAATCTGCAAGCGGAACATTATAACCTATGCGCAATCCAGCTGGATGCCATTGAATATCACCCACAAAAATCACAATGTTACAAAACACATTTTACTGTGAATTGCGCTTGGTATATATGGTAAGCTACACCATTTAGTTATGAAGATTGAGGACAAATTAAATGATTGAATTCAAGATAACAGTATTAAATTGTTCACCGCTATAACAACTCTCTGTTGATGATGAAATATTAGTTTCATGGAGTACTAAAAAAAATATCTTGTTTCATAAAAGTACAATTTTAAAAATTTGAAATGCATAAATGTTGTACTCCATGCCTGAATGGAAAAGTTGACCGATGACCATTGTTTTAGCAAAGTGATACAGTTAAAAGTGATTAAGAGGAATGTAACTATGATTACGGTGACATGGTTGATGGTACTAAAAGCACGTGCATCTGTGCTGGAATTTACTTCATTATATTGACAGCACCTTTTATAATGTTCATTTTGTTCATTCAACGTACATGTGTAGTGGCATTACTGGGTGTGATTCACGAATGCCACTGCTCCCTGGATGGAGTGCCTGGACCAAGTTGGGCCGTGGCACTCAGGTTGAACCCGGGGGGGGGGAGGGCTCTTCACCGGAGGTACGGACCCCAGGACCCCCTAGAGGGGGCTGGGGGGATGACGTGTCCACAGCCCAGGTCCTTCTCGAAGGTTCGAGAACAAGGCATGGCTCGGGTGGGGAAAGTCGGGACTGACTATATAAGCCGGACCCCTGAACGGGTCCGGCTGCTGTGGTACACTTGAAGACCCGAAGCCGCCACCTGAAGACCTGGAGCCGTCACCCTGAAGAGGAGCCTGAAGACACAGACCCGGACCCTGGCTGGGGTCGGGTCGGAGTTAGCCTCCCCAGTGTGTTAGGGCACATTAGGCCGGAGGATATACCTCCTTAGAGTATCGGGTGGAAGGGGCTGTTACCCCTTCGTGTTAAGGTTTATTATTGTTATAATAAACGTGTTGCCTCCAGTGAGGTCTCGCTCTCCCTTCCTACCCACTTACACATGCAAAGCAAAACATTGTTTGGGAGCTTGCAATGGATATGACCATTCTATGTACAAAAGAACCAATTACCAATGGCATATATTAGGCCAGAACTTCTGCAGCGCAATTACTCTAATTGATTTTAATCTTGAGAATACTGAGCTGACTCGGAAGGAGTTGAGCCGATTTGTGCCAGAGCTTAGCACATCGTCAACAAACCTCATCTAAATGAGGGATTGACTCTAGCAGAACTCATAAAAGTGTGTGTGCGCTAGTGAAAATTAAAAATGTTCACAATTTCTGGTCTCCTACTCTCAACATCACTTTCACATCCACCCATTAAAGTCCATATGGTAATATTTAATGGGATTGTTTAAAGGAAAGGATATAATGCATTTGCATGCCAGTTTATCACATGGGAGGCCTGCCAAAAATACAAACATGCTGATTATAATACGGTGCAATTAGCTGCAGTGTTCTTTTTAGGAAATCAAATTGGCTACCAAATTTATTGCCCAAACTTGGCAAGCCAGAGAGGGTAATACAGGTGCTTGCTGGTGCCAAAGCTGCGATGCTGTCTTCAGGGCTATGAAATGCACGAGTAAACAGGAACTAATATAGCATACGGCACATGGCCCGTGTGAAGGTGGATATTTATCATGTCACTGAAGACCTGTCCACAGCAAATTAAATATCGCTGTGGTAAACATTCCTCCAATGAATGAGGAAAAACGCAAATTTTAAACAATAATAGTGTCATGTAAGCACAAACATCTAATTGAAAACAAAAATAGAATACAATGGAGACAAGTGTGCATGGGTAGGGGGATGTGAGTGAACTGGTAGTAAAAAACAAACACAAAGCAAAGCAATTAAAACGTATGAATACAAAACAAATGAAACTTTACAAAATGATCAAAAGAACAAGAATACTCGTGTATTTCCTTTGAACTGTATAGATAACACAATTATGAGCTATAATAAAACCGTTATGGGCATTTTTTTTACGTGTGGCATTGTAGTTGCCATTGCAACCCAGACATATCTACATCACACTAACTACACGGATTGCGGAAGTGCATGAGGCACAATAGCAAAACCAAGGAAAAGTCTCACATTACACAAGCTAGCAATATACACACAAACCTGCATGCCCAGGACATGACGATTGCCCTCACGGAATGAGCCCTCAAAAGAACTTGGGAACTCGCCTAGTTTTCAACTTGCAACAAACCTGGATGAACTTAATGCTTCCAACACTACTATTCTCGTCTTACAAGCAAGTTTGTCCCCGACACTCAGGGCTAAACAACATACAAAGAAACACAATGTTTCATGGAGAAACCTCAGCATGTCCAGCAAACTTAGTCATGCCTGGTTGATTTTACAATGTAGAGCCTGACATGCTGTACACCAACGGGGATTATCAAAAGCCCGCAGGAATGAGATGCACCAATCAATGAGGATCAGAAGCCCTGAGCAGCCAGCAGCAAATTCGTAAAAAAGTAACTTCCCACCTTTATGAATTCCTACAATAATTAAGCAGGATTTAAATAATGGCAACCATGTTTTTTAAAGATACCTTTGCCAATAAGCATGGCTCTTTGGTGTGGAGAAATTAATGGCAGGTACCCTCACACATCTTTAGAATACATTCTCAAATAAACATTCTTCTTCGTATTTCATGTGTTCAAATGCACTGCTACGATCTAAGTAGTTAGTGTAATGTGACATTGTCTATATTCGTAAAGTATAAACACATCCCCATTAAGATGTGACTAACACCGAACCATATTCCTGAATCCTGATCAATTCAAAGGCAGTTACAAGCGTCAGGCACTGATTTATCTTTCTCCAATGTAAATGACACCCACCTAAAGATTTGGGCAAAAGATTCCTGATGAACTCCGAGTGGTCTCCCAGGTGCAGGATGTTGTAGACCCTGGTGTTCATGAGCTCCTCCTGATTGTAGTGCAAGTATTGACTTACATTCTCCGAAACAAACACAATGTTGCCTTCCCGGTTGACCACGAAGAAGAATCCATCCAGGGCCTACGGGGGGAGGCAGTGGTATAGCATACGAGTCAAAACAAGATTTGTTTAACCCATTAATCAAAATGATTTTAAAGCATTTGATATGGGGGCTTCACCCTCGGATATAAAGTGATGGGGCAATTTTCCAGAAATAAAATTAGCAATATCAAATAACACGGTGTACCAAAGTCCAGTTTAATGAATAAGTCAATGTTAATAAATTTGAGCCGCGTAACGTGGAAACATTTGTCTTGGACATAGTTTAATAAAAATTAAGCGCCTGTGTGGCAAAATCGGAAAAATAATGAAAACACAATCAAGAGGGCACCGTTTCCAAAGTAAAATAAATATTTCTGCTCATTGCATAAAAAATTCTGCTTTTGTGGCGATTAAAGTGCACTACTTCACAGGTTATGGGAACATGTAATCACAAGAGCTCACCTCGAGTAGGAGAGGTCCCAGCTTGTGTTTGTCAATCACTCCTTTCCCAGTGGACGACACATCGGACTGCTGCACCTCCTCACTGCTAGGGATGACTTTTTCTGTAAACGCCATGGCCAGAAAAAAAAAAGCATTCACGGTTGAGTACATTCGATTGGGTCATTCCATGTCAATTCAATCAAATCAAGGGAGATACAAACCTTCAAAATTAAGATCTTGCTAATATTTTGTGGAGTGAAAGATAAAGATCACAAACGGAACAGATAGGAAAGTAGTATTACGGTGATTTGGAGGTCTCAATATTGACAATATGAGATGATATTTACACATCTTCATTATGGTGTATCACAAGGCGATTTACATATTTTTGCAAGGAGTGCTGCTGGGTTGACTAAAATGATAATACCTGTGGGTCACGTACAAATCATGTATAAATGAAAAATAGATGAATGAGAAAAAGAACGACGTTGTCTGGAGATGTATATGAGAGGCAGGTGAGAAATGTATTCAGAAGAAAGATCTATTTAAAATAATATTCTTTGGGTCTTTCGGTAAAGTTACGTAGAGAGACGTTTTGATCGCAACACAAGAACTTAGAATTGTACTTAGAAGATATGAGAGATACAGTAAATGTATTAAGAAGATAAAAGGGATAGCACATATATCTATTCTGGAGAGAAATGTAAGCGATAAGAGAGATGTGTATTCACACGAGGGATAAAAGCGTGAGACAGGAAGGAGTTGCATTCAGCAGTGACAAAAGCCTTGGCTAGATATTTTCAACAATAGGCTTGGATGACACCAGGGCCCACATTAAATGATGTGGGCCATGGTTTGGATGGCCCCAGTCTAGTATAGGCAAATATTGTATTTTAGAGAAGGCACACGCAATGCAAAACATGAATTAATTCCATCTATCCTGGCAAATACACATCCAAAAGCCAATTTACATACATGTGGATATCAAGACACTTTTGACATGCTGCCGGTAAAAAAAATACACCGGTTGTGGTCAGTTGCTCTGGGCAACAACAGTCTGCTGGAAGCAACATGGCAAGTCAGAGCTGTATTATTGTCTATATCAATGGAATTAAAGATCCACTTAGACGCTGACCAGCATGATGTTAAGCTGACATCATGCTAAAGAGATGACTATCGTAGCACATCATTGAACACACCTTTAACTAAGTTACCTCTTTTAAAAATGCACCAAGTTTAAGGTGCTGGAGGATATACAAATACTTAGAAGGACCAATAACCGATATATTCAAACAACATACACATTCAGTAGATGCATGGGTGTCTGCATATGAGCGCATGTGAGTCATTAGGCTCCTTCGGCGAATGTTTTGCCATTCTGTATTCCCCCAATCTAAAATCCCACATTCGCTTGGCAGAAAATGACCAAAGTGAAAAATGTTAAAAGTAATTGAAACATTGGACAGGGTGAAAACCAAGCAGCCAGTTATGAAAAATAACATCCTCCATGTACTCGTTGACCTCAAACAATGACTCCTTTCAAGAGTGATATCAAGAGCTCAGCTGCTTCATCAAAACACTGCATTTTATTTTATTGAATAGTTGAATTAAAACTGATTCATTTAATAGTGCCAATCATAACACAGGAAAAAGTCTGTCTTTTTTACTTTCTTTTGCAATAACCACATCTATTCCGTGAATATGAATACAAATGTCATACCTACATGCATTGAGCATTTATTAAACAATGCTCTAATTAATACTCTTGTGATGAGATGGTGGTAATTGTATGGTATTTGAACATCTAGACCAATCCACTCGTATATTACACCAAGGCTATTCGACTGAGAGTGCCATCCTCTGTGTGGTTAATGAAGAGCCCTCATGGTTCACAGCTCTGTCTCCATCGCGGCACTCCTAGACCACTGACCACTCAGACCTCCTTGAAGAGCTTCACAACGAATAAAACATCTCTGGCACTTTTCTCCTGGTTTTGCTAATAATTCTCTATTTATTTTTACATTGAGGGGTAGTGACCATGGTTCGAATCCAGCAGCCGCCCGTGTTATTACTGCGGATGCATTAGCCGTAAAAATTCGCCACCCCCCCCCCCCCCAGCTTCACAAGTAACTGTTAATGATCCCGTGAAGTTAAACACAAGAGTAAGCCATTAGGTACTTGTATCATGGTACAAGTAAAAACAATTCTACCCATAATTTATTCAAATGGAATTATAATTAGCATTTCATAAATTTATCATGTACAGTAAAACGTCTTCATTCGAAGATTTTTATTTGGCCAAATTTTATGATTCGCGATTTCATATTTGCATACTAGTTTCGGTTTTGCACCCTTTTCCTTTGACTGTTCGTGAGTTGGCAACATGGCATGATGGCGGAGGGGTACTTTTATAGCTGTAGAAGACTGTGGGCTCCCGTGTGTGCGAACCCAAGCCATTTTACCAGTGATACCGTGATCCACATCTGACGGCGAGTGCCCCCCTTGCCTTTTGTGCTATTTCTGTCTTGTTTGTAGTGGGTTTTGTTTCGATCACGGGGTTTTAAACGTCGAGTGAGTGCAAGACGCGAGAGCAAGAGTAAAGGCAGAACAAAGTGATGAGTTTAGCTAGAAACGGAGAGTTGTTGGTGATTGTGCATCTACTATTGGCTGCAATTAAATGAGGAGTCATCACTTCGACTTCCTCTCCAACACAATCGCCATCATCATTACACCCCCCATCTGCAAAGGTAAATAAAACTTGCAAATTTACAGTAAAATGTATTGATGTTTTATTTAGTTTGTATTCTTGTACACTGGATGTTATTTACGTGTACAGTAGAGGATTCATGTTATGAAACATTTTCATTTTCTCCTGGATGCTCAGTCAGAAACAATAACTTAACCCCATCCCCTCCCCCCATATAAACATAGGATCTACATCTGCGAATTCTACTTTCGGATGTCGAGGCATTACTGTACGTAGTTGAAAAGTACCTTATTACTTCAGATAAAGGTGTAAGGTCAAAAATGCAATAGTTTATTAATGCGAGATCCACGAAGGACAAGGAATGATTTATAGAAAAAGCAATATGTTAGTTCAGCCAAAGAAGCAAACAACAGTGGGAAATTGGTTGTAAGAGTGAATGTGATTTCTCATTCCGAGACCCTACTGAGACCAGGGGAATGTTAACATTATATATGTTATAAGATTTCGAATTGTTAGCCATTGCAGAATGCATGCTTCCCTCTATTCTCTTAAGCCCAGGAGCACAGCAGCCATACAATGATTGCTTTGCTATGCTGCAATAATGTTCAAGGGCTTTCCAAGCCCCTGAATTATTCATGTAGTTTGCTATGCAGATTCCCACTAGGATTGAAGCAGAGGCATTTCTAGGGCCATTATTAAGCATGCAATGCGCCCATCATTTTTCATTTTACGCAGACACAGTGGCCTATAGATGAGCCAGCTGGTATCATCACAATTAGAGAGGTCCACCGGGACTATATCCAGTCCAATAACGGGGCCCTTATTCAGGTCAAGTCTGAAATGTGTTTTCTTCTTCTTCCAGAAATGGATTACAGTGATTCCACAAACATATAAAGTCTGAATAATAACCTGCCTAATATTTAAACACTACCTTGTCAACCATCATAGTTTCAACAATGCAATAAAATCATGGACAATATTTTATATTATTTTTGAAGTAAATACCCTGAAATGCCACTTTTTAGAGATGTGAAACCAAGAAAAATGTTTTAATGTGATCTCTAACTTAATTTAAATGAAAATCAATTCACAATATCAAATGTTAATTTACACCTCAGAAGGATTTAGCTACTACTAGAAACAAATCCAACATGAAATCACCATCTCTTCTGAGAATCATGGGCAGAATCCACAGTATTATTTATTTTATTCTGCAGGCCATAAGACAAATGTCAGGAAACCATGGAATAATTTTCAAAGGTATGGTTTGGGAATTGGGTGTTAAAATAATTAGCTATTCACTTGCAACAACAAATAAGGGCAAAAAAAATTAGGCTTGGAATATCCGATTCATGAATTGCTGAAGCACTAGCAAGGTGCTCTACCACGTTCGGTGAGTGAGGCAAACACCTTTCCTCTTAATCACCAGTGGCCCTGCCGTGCCAAACATCTGCAACACAACTTTGCCAGCAAATAAATGACTACCAGGTGCTGTGCCAGTCAGGTTATCACAGGCACGAGCAAATCACGATGTGCAATAAACACCTGCGCGCGTCTTGTATCGCAGCACGCCAGGTGAGCTGGTTGTGCCTCCCTCCGTTGGCATCTCTACTTTGCAGAAATGCTTCCGTTGAAAATGGCATTCCATATGGCCACCTGTGGTCACATTTTCTTTAAAATTTACATCTCGCTTTTATGAAAGAATGCATTTTTAAAATGTGAATATAACCTGTAGGTTTATACATCTGCATTGAAATATATGTTATATCTTTATTACCTATTCACACTGCGTTGTTGTGTTTGAGTTAGGCAACTCATCGGGGTATCAGCTTGATATACACACCAGTACACATTTACTCATAACGTTACATGAAAAACATTGTGAAAAATGCTGCCAAAGTAAAACAAAACTTACTGGGGCAGATTTGCTTCACAAACCACAACCCGAAAATAGAAATGAGCAAGCAAACAAGAAATCCATTCTAGATTTGAAGTTTCGTGACTGCAAGGGTCCATACTCTTTGGTTTCTTCGGTAAAGTCACGTAGGTAAAAAAAAAAATTAAATCACGACGTTTCGAAGGCAACACAAGTCTTCAGGTGGAACCGCAAAACGTGACTTTACCGAAAAAACCAAAGAGTAAGAAATCCATTGCAAATGCAAATATTAAAAGACAACCTGCTACAAAGGGAACTTCCTGTCCCCGCAATAATCTTGCCTTTGGCTAAACATGTGTTTGTACAAAGGTATGGGGCTAAGTTGTAGGAAATACATCCTGCTAAAGCTGGAAAACTATTTCACATTTCACTACTGTGCAATAATGTATGGCCATCGGTATGTCAGTACTGATCAGCATATAGCAGTTATAAATAAAACTAAAAAATGGTTTCTTATAGTTGATCACATTGTAGTGAAAATAATTAACTTAAACAGAAAAAAATGTGTATCAACTGGAGCGACTATATCCATATTTAAAAAGTACCTGGTGTGCTCTGGTTTAATCAGCCGAATTAATGAAAATAACCATGCCATCATAGAAACAACTGAAATAAAACGGATAGGTGTCACTAAATGGCAGCAAACTAGATTGCTAAAAACAAAGGTACACCCGTTACAAGCAAGACCAATGTTATTTATTATTACAATGAAAAGGAACCATTACATTATAGCCAAAACTTATGAAACCCAAATGATAAATGTTGTAAATGTAACATGTACATGTGTATGCATGCCACATTTGACTTGCTTTGCAGTGAGAAGACATTAAACATTTTATGATAATGGTCTACTTGGCAGATACGAGAAAAGTTAAAGCATTGACATATACTGGAAATGAATCTCTTAACCTGTGAAGCACTTCATTATTCAGAACACCTGAATATTGTGCCAAGCGAGCTGGAGGTGGCCTCATTAAAGCAGCCAGAGCACAGGTGCATGGAGAGATGTTGGCCCAAAGTACTACTTTGGGTAATGTACACAGCTGATAATGTAAACAACCCCTTTTAGATACATTATTACAACTACCAATTACATTCAATTACACGTATCATAAAATGTTGCAGCTTCGCTGCCCACAATTCCAAGAGCATTTTTTTGACTATGTCAACGGATTTTGTTTTACACTGTGTAGTTACATTGGCCTACCATATAAAAACGTTACATTTATAAAGGACCACTCTTTCATGCAATTTCAGAGCATTTTTACATTGGCTTCAGAATACAGCTGCACCACGATGATTGATTCTACATGTTGAAATGTGTGATTTAGTGTTGTTAGCCATATGCATACATTTTAATGGTGCATTTGAACAAATTACAATATTCATCAAATTTTAACAGCGTAATGCATTTAGGCATGATTCCTGGAACAGTAAATTGCAAGGCATAGGAGGTTAGCTTGTTCAGAAACTGAAGCTGAGAGTTCCAAAGAGTAAAACTGTATTTTGTGAAATGGGACACCAGCAAAAGTTCTAAATGTAAGAGAAAGGGGAAAAAATATATCTGTTTTTGAGAATAGTCCGACATATATCATACAAATGTGGAATTTCCACCACTGACTCAAAACTGTAAATAGGAAATGTTTGGGTGGAAAACCATTTTTTTTATTATACTGAAACATGTTTTTGTTCCCTGCCCAGTGAGAGTACTTAAAATGTATATTAGTCTGATTACACAATACAACATGCCCAATATGAAAAAAGAACTGCTTGACACCAAGTGTGCTGTTAAGAGGTGGGGTGGCTCGGAAGATCCCAAGTGGGGGAAACGCTGTCCAGAAAATATAAGCCACGCAGACAAGAAGCTTCGAGGGCCAGCAGGGAAAACAGCAGCACAAGCCATCGCAAGCATTGCATACGGGATGTGCCTTCTTTTGGATAAGGCCCTTCTGACAGGTGCGATGCAGAGATGTCAAGAGAACAACCCCATGCCAACCCTGTATTGTTACAACCCCTCAAAGACACTAGATCCCCAGGTCATACAGGGCCATGCTGGACTGTGCCAGAAAAACTGCTGCACCCACTAATACCGAGGTATAACTGCCAACACATGCTGATAGATTTCAGACCAAACATAAGTCCGAGTCATGTATGCTTTTAAATTTCGATTTAAAGCTTTCGTGACTGCAGGAATTCATCTCCTTGGTTTTTTCGGTAAAGTCACGTAGAAGGGAAGTAATAAAATAATAAAAATAAAACATAAAACAATTCTCACGACGTTTCGGCCACAACGCAAGCAGCCGTCTTCAGGTAAAAAAACAAGAACATGTATGCTTTCTCAACAGAGTGACTCCATTCAGGACATTAGAGTCTACCATAAACTATCTTTCTCAATGGTACTGGTCATTACATATTATGTTTTTAATCGTATGTTCTCTCCTAACAATCTTGGCCTCGTCGTGTGAATTTGCAAAATGACACATAGAAGTCATCTAGGCATGGTGGATAAAGGGACTCGTTTATAATTGTAGGACCCCTGATGTAATGAATTACAAAAGCAGAGATGACACCACAGACAAGTGGTTGCTTTAGTCATAGCTCTACCAACCACCACCACCACCACCACATCATAGCATGAGTTCTCAAGGAAACGATGGCAAGGTGAGCAGCATCGACAGCATTGGCCAAGTTCACTTCTTGAGCTTGTGTTAAATTTCTATTCATTCCACACGACAGATAAACACGTGGTCCTTTGTCAGCTCACAAACGCACGTCAATTGTATTTATTGCAATGGCCAGTGGCAGCATCTTACACTTCCCTGTAGTTTGCAAGAGCATTGCCGACCACCTTAACTAGTCTGAGGGTTGTTTGGTCAATTTCCATACTCATTAACTTCAGTTAAAACTTTCCCGCAAACCCTCTGAATTCTGGCTTACTCGAGTCCAGCTTTGAGACGTTTTACTACAATGATGTTAAATTACCAGAGGGACAGGGGTCTGACCCTCCTGAAGAGTACGATAACGTGCTGTCCGTTCGTTCCTAGCATAGTAATATGTGCAGTGGCTTCTGCACTGTGAAATAGAGCACCCTAATAACATACGGTATACATATTACATGTAAATAAAAAAACACAATTCTAAGCTTAGTGTGCTGATAAACATATGAATACTTAACAAAAGAGTAAACCATTTAAAATGAGGTTAAGAGGAAAGGTGAAACTTGAACAGAGAGCACATAGGCAAGGCCTTCCGCACCAAGCATGTCTACAAAAGGCTCTCTAAATGATCGATTGTGGCAGGGCTTTGCTTTCCTCCCGTCGATAGCAGTGACAGCTACTTAATGATGCTTTCCCAAAGTGCAACATGCTGAGGACTTCGACTCTCGCTTTGCTGTACCAAGCCGCTATTTTGCAGAATATTTCCCCAGTGATCACCTCTTCACATTTCCAAAAGAATGTACAGAAATGCAATCAATTGATAGAGGTTCATTATTATTTTTACATTATAGTATTCACATGAAGTGACTGTAATTTATTATTGTTATTTTAGAATATAACTTAAAATTAACTTTGTTTTGTAACATCCAATTTATATAAAGCAGCTTAAGTATGATTCTGATTACAAGTGATGAGGAACATTCTGTTTGTTGACTCAAAACAAAAATGCTAATTCTAATTGCAAGCTGCCATTTGTCATGTGATTTTGAATTAACTTTCAGGCTTTGCCAACAATGTACAAATTAAACCGAAAAAATCACTGCTTATTTACATATCCATTTCAAAATATTTACTTCTTCAGCTCATTTAACCCTGGCCCCATTAACATCGAGCGAGCCAACTGGATCGACATTAAAGAAACTTTTAGCTACATTCCCCAGTGGGTATCCATCGATCTCGGCTGCCAATCATTCCCAAAGGTCAGCCAATCACCACAGCAGACCGGAAATGGGTAAACCAATGGATAGTCTTGTGGGCACAATATTGAGTGTTTATTGTCAGATGACTAAATGCCTGTGAGAAATAACTCCAATGGGCTCTCGGCACTATGTACTGCACTTAGGCAGTGGCCACGTGTGAATGGATGAAGATAGGTTAATGGGTTATGATTCGTAAGATTAATCAATGGCACAGTTGAATCACACTAGTAAAGTGTAGGCATATATCTACTTTAAAAAAAAGGACAAAGGAATGAGGTAGGTTCAGACCAAGGCCGTAGCCATGGAGTCAACATTGGGGGGGACAAAATCTTCCAGGGGGTCTGCGGGTCCTCCCCCAGAAAAACAAATCTTAATTAGAAATGAATTTCCTGCCATTTCCTGCCTAAACTATAAAAAAAATTCACTAACACATACGATGGACTTTTTATTAATCTTTTACAATAATGTCTCAGTGTATTGTATTACATTGCTGTTTTTCTTTTTTGCCTTTTCTTGTTTCATTGTATGTAATGGCAGAGATTAGGGATTAATCAAGTACAACCATAATCACAATCATATAAACAGAAATATATTTTAAAGCAATATATTGGGGGGGACATTTTGAGCATATTTGAATATTGAGGAAATGTGTGTCCCCCAATATATATTATATTTACGGCCTTGGTTCAGACACACATTTTTAAATCATGATATTTTACGCTTGTTTTCAAACAGTGCGACGCAAATGGATAATGTAGGTCTGCTAATGCATTTATACACAGTGCCCACTTATAAAATTTGCTTTAATTACATCCACACTTGAACATTTGTCAAAAACATGCAATGAGGTTGCAGCTCAAGCTGACCAGAAGAGTTCTGGTGAACGTGGAATAGCACTCCTTGCCAATTAAAAATCTAGACATTGGGAAAGGGATGAGAGGTAAGCAGAAATAATCTAGTTCTACATTCGCAGAAAAGATAGCTGCGATCCTCTAAAGTTTATGATACTGTTGAAACAAACCAGAGTTTAGGAAAAATCCTTGGCTAGGCCAGGTTATGCTATAGGGAATATAATTTTAATAAAATGTCATCTATTACAATGTTTACAAAAGATTACCTGGTGACAAGAAGTGCACATTTTTGGTTATTCATGTTGAGGGATTGGGAACAGAAATGAAAACAAGAAATTGTACACCTTTTTAATTTATTGAACTTGCCTGCCATGTTTTGGAAATCAAATAGACTGTGCAGTTTATATTACAAGAAACATCATACAGGTCATGGTCACCTTCTACCACCGTGATCCTATATCTACATTTGTGATGTAAGAAGCTCCACTTCCAAAAGTGTGTGACTGAGAGGCCCACTGGGATTTTCATTTGTGACACTTGTTAAAGACTCTGCTTTGAAATTTTCCAACGATGCAGCGAAAACACAATTATGGCCATGGAGCCTGTATTTCAACAAATGTTGGGAATAAAAATCCAATGGCACTGTATAAAGAATATCTTGAGTGTCCCTGAAAATACATGTGTGCACTGTGTTCGAGTTTAATGTCAGGAATAACATTATCTGTTGCCACTGGCAAGAGATACATTTGATAGACTTTTCTTCATTGGTCACTGTACTTTATTGTCATGTAAAATTTCATTTAAGGAAGTAAAGCTCGACGCGGACTATAAGATTATTTAAATAATCGATTACTCTACCTGTTATCAGTTTGATTACGAAAATAGTTGGAGAATTACAAGTCTTACCTGTGTCCATGTGTGCTACTGGATGGGAGATAAAGGGAAGGACCTAATGACTCCATCAGCATCATCAGCCATGCCATGCTGGTTGTGGGTTGTCATGACAGCCGATATTTTGAAGGGGGTCACAGCTTAATCGACAACAATAAAGTAGCCGATGAGAAATTTTAGTGGACTTGATATGCTAATCATTCCAGCTCTGACTGAAACATTCCATGATACAAATCGTTTTGCACAACACACAAACACTTTGCTACCAATTAAGATACAATATATTTGATAATTTCATTCATATGCATGTTTTTAAATAAAAGGCATCAAAAGAAGATGCTTGATAATTCATGTAGATATGCTGTACACCAGGGAGAAAATCTGCATAATATATCCACATGACAACCACATTAACTGAATGTGACTGATGAATTCATGAAACATACTTTTAATATTCAGCGTTACAACACCGGACTTGACTATAATTATGCTGTCAGAATTCAGCACTAAGCAATCTATTCCAACACTGAGTAACGTTGTAGCTTTACAATAGCTTAATAATATTGTCTTCAAAATCAGGCACAATCTGACAAATTCTAAAAACACAAATACAAGCTGATAGTGTTAATAAAAATGCACACTCGAATATGCATGCATCTTTATTGACACACTTAGGCACATGTACATGTTGTGTACGTATGTTGAACTTCTTTCACACCGTACATAGCCAACCGTGCTAATCAGGTGCGTTGTGATCCAGCACTGGATAACAATCGACAATTACCTATCTCCTAGCATCCTGCTCTGTTCAGTGTACAGCACACGTTTTCGGACTTTACCATGGTGTTTTTTCGATACGATGTCCGCCGTTTCACTCCACATGCCGGGAGCTAATGAAACGTTTTTGCTCCTCGTGCTGGAAGCGCATTCATCGGACATCGTGCTGAACAACAATCGTTTAAACCCGAAAAAAACATCCGAGCGCTCTTAACTGCAAAACCACACAGAGCTATCCATTAGCATACACGTGTATACCATGTGTCCGATTGTGCCTGCTCTGAGGGCAATTAGCGAGTGTACACGAGTGGTCGACAGCAGCACACCTTCCCGTCGTGGTCACCACAACTGTTCTAGCGTGCACTACTTTTGAGCAGCTTATGAGTCGCACGTACCCAACTCCTGCCGCTTGATCTGGCGAATCTGGTTGACGGTCTCCTTGAGGATAGCGCACTTGTCGGGCTTCACATTGAGGTTGTCGATGTCGCTGATGTTGGCCGAGATGAGCTCTGCAAGCTCTTCGATGTATTTGTTTTCCTGCTCGCGACGTAGCTTTTCCGCCGTGCATTTCGCACTGCGAATACAGAGATAGAGAGAGAGAAAAAAACAAAGCAGGTACGGTCAATGCCCCGGTAGCAAGATATTGTCTCCCTCGACTGGTATACAGGTCGTGGATTCGATCCCAACCCTGACGCCTGATGTATATTTGGAGTTTGCATGTTCTCCCTGTTGCCGTGTGGAATTTATTTATATTTTACATGTTTTTGTATTTTTTTTATCTACGCGAGTTTACCGAAAGAACCAAAGAATATCCATAATTTCGATTTAAAGCTTTCGTGACTGCAGGGATTCATATTCTTGGTTCTTTCGGTAAAGTCACGTAGAAGGGAAATAATAAAATAATAAAAATATCAACAATTTATTTTATTTTATTATTTCCCTTCTACGTGATTTTTACCGAAAGAACCAAGACTATAATATACATAATGTTATCTGATTTATGGTTGCATGCACACAAACATGCTCACTCATTGATGTGTGTATATACTTAAATCAACGTGAGAATCAGCAATAGAATAATTGTGATTCCTGCAGGATTCATGTATGTATGTTGAACTTCTTTCGCACTGTACACAACCAACCACTATTTTGTCCTTCCACCACACCTCCGATTAGCACGGCTGGCTAGGTAAGGTGCGAAAGAAGTTCAACATGCATACATACATACATAACACTAGTTGCAATCGCAAATACAGATCTGACACAAATACATTCCTGTCCTTGGCAAGGCTTGCAGGAGACAATGCACCAAAAGCCCCTTTACAAGTCTGTAAAATTCTTCTGGCAGTGGACAGCTGAGTAAAGGTCTCTTGACAAGGCAAAGTGATGGAAATGGTTACAATGTACCAAACAAAAATTAAACCATGCAATTTATTTTCAACATTGAGGTATTCAACCAAATAGAACAGCCATACATTCAACCCTACACAATTTGAAAGGGAAAAAAATAGTCCGTCAGGTTTCATTAGGAAGCAGAAAAACATGGCGACATTTATATTCCTAACATGATTATATAGATATTCTTTGGGTCTTTCGGTAAAGTCACGTAGATAGGTTCAAAGAAAATAATAAAAATAACAAAAATCTACGACGTTTCGATTTCAACGCAAGCGGTCGTCATCAGGCTGAAAAGAGAGAGGAAAGCTGCCGAGGCAGGCTGTTTTAAAGGTTTGAAATGGGTGGAGCCCAAGCGTCATAAACGAAGTTGGCAGGGCTATTGATGTGAATGTGAGATAAATGAGCATGTTAATGGGAGATCGGAGGGCAACCTCCACGACGAGTGTGCAGAGGTGGCTCTGTTAATGTGAGAGAAATTAGCATGTAATGTAAGATCGCAGAGCCACAGCCACGTCGGTGCACAAGGTGGCTGAGGAATTTAACCTGTTAATGTAAAATCAGAGAGCCGCAAATAACAACTAACATCGGAAGGTGGTAGGATGGAAACATCACAGCCAGTTATCACGTAAACTGGTTAATAACGTCCTTCCACTGATTGCTCAGTTTTTACCCATCTTCTCGGTTGAAATTGTGTCTGTGTCTATATATCTGGACTAGCAGAAGTACCCGGCGTTGCCCGGGTGAAAAATATATTTCTTAATAACCTTACATATATACGCAGATGAAATAAATAAATAAAGTTGAATAACACTAAATTGATCATTAAACCACTTTAAAGGTGACGGATAAAAAAAACTGACATGCCTATTCCCATCGCAGGGCACGGGACGTGCCTCCTGGCAAATCCCTCGCAAGCGAGCGTACACAGACGGACAGATATTTTTTGAGTACGACGTTTTGCTGGTAATTGCATCCAGCATCAGCGAAACGTAATTGTTGTGGTTTCACGCTTCAACACACCGGTGGGCTAAAGCAGTCAACTATTAGTCTTTTATCAACGTGACACTTTTTTACTGATTGGCCGTGTCAGATGGTGGAGGGTTACAACACATTAATAAATAAGGCGATCTAAACCGAATAACGTTGTTTATGAATAATGGTCGCGAAAGCCTACGTGTTACAAATTGACTAACTTTACTTAATAACCAGGCTACAGTCTACATTATAGACTGTCAGTACACCCACCCAGCTTAATAACCAGGCTACAGTCTACATTATAGACTGGCAGTACGCTCACCCAGCTTAATGACTATTTGTACAGTCAACATTTAAAGAATCGATTTTTGGCGCGTCGGGTTTAAAAGTAATTACACAGTTGTTTTTTCATCAGAAATGGTAATTGTTGTGGTTTTACGCTTGAACACACCGGTGGGCTAAAGCAGTGAACTATTAGTCTTTTATCAACGGGACACTTTTTTATTGATTGGCCGTGTCGGGTGGTGGAGGGTTACAACACATTAATAAATAAGGCGATCTAAACCCAATAACGTTGTTTATGAATAATGGTCGCGAAAGCCTACGTGTTACAAATTGACTAACTTTACTTAATAACCAGGCTACAGTCTACATTATAGACTGCCAGTACACCCACCCAGCTTAATAAGCAGGCTACAGTCTACATTATAGACTGGCAGTACGCTCAACCAGCTTAATAACCAGGCTACAGTCTACATTATAGACTGGCAGTACACTCACCCAATTTAATAAGCAGGCTACAGTCTACATTATAGACTGGCAGTACGCTCACCCAGCTTAATGACTATTTGTACAGTCAACATTTAAAGAGTCGATTTTTGGCGCGTCGGGTTTAAAAGTAATTACACAGTTGTTTTTTCATCAGAAATGGTAATTGTTGTGGTTTTACGCTTGAACACACCGGTGGGCTAAAGCAGTGAACTATTAGTCTTTTATCAACGGGACACTTTTTTACTGATTGGCCGTGTGGGGTGGTGGAGGGTTACAACACATTAATAAATAAGGCGATCTAAACCCAATAACGTTGTTTATGAATAATGGTCGCGAAAGCCTACGTGTTACAAATTGACTAACTTTACTTAATAACCAGGCTACAGTCTACATTATAGACTGGCAGTACACCCACCCAGCTTAATAACCAGGCTACAGTCTACATTATAGACTGGCAGTACGCTCACCCAGCTTAATAACCAGGCTACAGTCTACATTATAGACTGGCAGTACACTCACCCAATTGAATAAGCAGGCTACAGTCTACATTATGGACTGGCAGTACGCTCACCCAACTTAATGACTATTTGTACAGTCAACATTTAAAGAATCGATTCTTGGCGCGTCGGGTTTAAAAGTAATTAGACAGTTGTTTTTTCATTGGTATGTAATGTTTGAAAGTTTTCATAAGATTTTAACTGTATTTTCCCCCCGGGCAACGCTGGGTATATCGAGTTTATACCACAAAGTCGTCGCTTGACACGGGTGGGGTGTCGAGGCCTAGTACCGTGCAGAGCCTCCGGCCTCGCCTAGATTGCCCACCCGGCTGAGGCTGGGTACCGGGGCCGTTACCCCCCCCCCCCCCCCGCGCTACAATAATACTGTGTAATCGCTATAATTTTATTATCTACCGACCCTATAATAGTAATTGCACACATTGTGGTGGGGGGGGAGTGAAGAGGACGTGAAACTTTGATGAATTTACCTCAGAGTCGCGTGGTGGGTGTCGAGGCCTAGTACCGTGCAGAGCCTCCGGCCTCGCCTAAATTGCCCACCCGGCTGAGGCTGGGTACGGGTGCCGTTCCCCCCCCCCCCCGCGCTACAATAATACTGTGTAATCGCTATAATTTTATTATCTACCGACCCTATAATAGTAATTGCACCCATTGGGGTGGGAGGGGAGTGAAGAGGACGTGAAACTTTGATGAATTTACCTCAGAGTCGCATGTTAATGCGTGTGCATATTTTTAACGGGAATTAAAAATGGCGTCCACCCCGCAGCGAATGCGTCGCTACCCGTTGCCAGGGGCAACCGCCGTCCAATGAAACTGCGTATGGTCCGGCGACACACAGACACACACACAGACAGACAGATTTGCGATTTTATATATATAGATGGCTTCATGAACGAATCTTTGTTGATAGCCAGTGGGTTTGAAAAGTACCTTCGTCTTAGAGAAATCAATTCCGTGTGAACCCACCGCATTAAAACAATGATCAACCAAGGCCGAGGTGTTGGTCCTACCGTGTACATTCATGGTTCAGCTGATGAAATGTATGGCCAGTCTGACAATCCAATGTATAGAGACCAGGCTAAATGCTGATGCATACAAAAACAAATATATGTGTATCAGAAAGCCTGGCTATCACTGCACCCACCAAGCTTCTGCCTTAGCCATACGACTTACAAAATTCAGATTTTTCTACATTTGAACACAACACATCAGACTATATCACAGCTCTTGGGCTGTGGCACATGAAGACAATCATCTCTGTAAATTAAAAACAGCGGTTGATCACTACGGCCACTGTCACACTTACCCGCGACCGATGGGGCTCGCTTTAAATTGACCAAAGCGTGAGGATCCAATATGGTAGCCATGGTAACGATGGGAAGGCAATTGTAAATTTCACTTAGTACCTGTGCTGCAGTCACGACCGATGCAAATGCCGACGTAAATGCAAGCTGAAAAGTTCAGTTGCCCAGCAGTCTTTTCGTGGTCTGGCACTGCAAGTCGGAAGGTCAATCATGCGGCTCTGTTTTTTGTCACCATCTCCAGAAGATTGTGGCAAATAGGCAAGGCAGTAAAGGGCACAAGGTGCAATAATTCACAACTTTCAATTTGTGTATATACACGAGAGGCAACTATGTGCACCTATAAGAACCCGTCAAGACGAACACAGTTGTTAATCATCATAGTTTATGGATGCACAGTATCGTTTTATTTTTCGACTTAAAGCTTTCGTGACTGCAGGGATTCATCTTCTTGGTTCTTTCGGTAAGTCACGTAGAAGGGAAATAATAAAAGAATACAAATTTTACATAATAAAATATTAAATTTCGATTTAAAGCTTTCGTGACTGCAGGGATTCATCTTCTTGGTTCTTTCGGTAAAGTCACGTAGAAGGGAAATAATAAAATAATAAAAATAAAACATAATAAATTAATTCTCACGACGTTTCGGCCACAACGCAAGCAGCCGTCCTCAGGTGAAGACCAGGTCTGCCGTCCTCAGGTGAAGACCAGGTCTGTCGGGGAGACAGCGTCTGACGTTGTCTCCCCGACAGACCTGCGTTGTGGCCGAAACGTCGTGAGAATTAATTTATTATGTGTTATTTTTATTATTTTATTATTTCCCTTCTACGTGACTTTACCGAAAGAATCAAGAAGATGAATCTTTTTATTCTTAAATGACATTGAAATATGGGCTGTTTGGCACGTTGGGACTTACATTGCCAATTTGCTAGTCTAGATACATTTTGCCCTACAGGATTCATGAATGAATTTGGAAATTACAGCTACGCTGCATTAAAATATGAGCTGGGTTTAATCGAGGCAGTGTTACAAATTTAAAGTAGCAACAGAAATGAAAATACTTTTGTCAACCTATGTGGAGTGTTATTCTTCAGCAGAACATTTCAGAATCAATGACACCACCATGAAAGAAACTGCAATAATTCACAGACCTGTACTACAAAATGTATTCATTTTGTTTGAAGACCCTTTGTATCCCACCTGTGCTTCTAATATAATGTAATGCATGCATTACAATTATTACTTTCAACCAGAGACAAACATGGGGGTAGATAATGTGGATGACCAGAATATTCTGCTGAATGAATTATAGATAAACTTAAACATTTGGAAAATTATATTTGTATAGCACATGTCAGTCATCATCATGGCTTGGCTTCGCGAACGAAGATCTAGGAAGGATATCCACGTCTTCTGCAAGCACGCTGGTGGCTGACGAGGCCTATGCGGGACAAGCAGGTCCTGCCACAACGGCTACAAGTATAGGTCTGATCTAGGATGGGTGCTGAGGGATCATGGTTCTTCCTCTTCCTACTTTGTCCTCCATATGGGCCCTGCGGGTATCTTCGAAGAAGGAGGTGGCCTGGTGGACTGTGTGCCGCCAGGAGTTGCGATCAGCTGCTTGTGTTGCCCACTGACGGTGATCGATGCAGCAAGCAGTGAGGGACTTCTTCAGGGAGTCTTTGTATCGCTTTCGTGGTGCCCCTATGTCACGATGGCCAGAGGACAGTTCCCCATACAGCACAATCTTAGGTAAGCGGTGGTTCTCCATCCTGGCGATGTGCCCTGCCCATGTACCACAGCTACATTTGACAAAGAAGGGGACTCCCGTTTCGTTACACTACCAGCCAGATCTCATCAAATTATTATTTTATTTAACAACAGCCTCCTGCAGACATAATATACTGTGGGAGAGTACACTTCTATTCGACATTACCAATAACCCCAAGCAGTGCATGCATGCACGAGGGCACTAGCAGTTGGTGCAGTCCATTACCCCCCCCCCCCACCACTTCATGCTATGCTAATCATGGTACAGTCCTAAACCACAGAATCTCTCCACCAATTGCATCCAGGTTAGTCATCCTTTTCCAAGTAACATCCAAAGAGATTAAAACCAACCCATGACCCGAGCAGCTCCCGCCTGCCAAATGGAGATCCTTAAAAGTTTTTGTTCACTGTACCAACAAGCAATAATCAGGCCGTGCTGAGCCAGACTAGTGTGGCTCAAGATGCAGCGAGTTGTTTATGCACTGAAAAACCCGAGCCATGACGTCATCGGACTACTGATGTTATGTGCAATTAACACGTCATAAGTGCCACTCCTGGCCCTGCCTGCCACCGAGCCAGATCCAGACTTTTTATGCGACCAGAGTGCCATGGTTTGGTCACAGCTCGGCACGGAAATTAGCCAGTGGAAAAGCTCAAACAATGAGGGCTCGGTGTTGGATCAGCTCGCATGTGCCCATGGAAAAAGGACAATGAAGTCAACATGGCCAGAACCTTACAAGTAGATCTCCTCGGAGAGGTGAACGGGATAGGAGGGTGGCAGTGAGATATTCCCAAGGCAACATGCAAGGTGGAGATGGAGCAAATAAACCAACTCAAATGCGGGAGCCAGATTGGTTGTCGCATCGCAATGTGATATATGGCTTGGGGAGGCCTGCAACGAGCAGTGGATAGATCGTGACTGTTGCTGCTTCTGATAAAAGGAATCCTTCATTTTAAAACTTCACATTTGGGTATTTTGTGTCAATATGAACCAAAATAATGATTAACCTCACCCACAAATTCTAGCACCTGTGAATGATTTCATGGAAGAGATGACATGCAAAGATTGCCCCATGATAATGTGCAGCAGGACATGGAAATGCGATGACGGGACTTATGGGACGCAGTAAGAAACATCCCATTTTCTTGACATCCATTACTTACACAAATATAGGTCATGCACACGTCAAGCTTGCTTTGTACTGTATGTTATTCTCCTTGGCTTTTGAGAAAACGTGTTTGAGCTTGAAATCTGTGTTTGCCCTCCTGGTTTAATTATGGCTACAAGTGGTTTTTGACTGCATAGACACAATCATTGGTGTACAAGTTCTCTAAGAAACCTGATGGGACTCCATCACAATTCTCAAAAGAAGATCCCCCACCCCCCATCCCCAACTCTTGAATTCATCCCAGATGAATTAAAAGTTGGAGAAAGAAAATACAGGCATGGCAAGCATTACATATAAATAAAAGTGCTCCACATGTGGATTCATTTATGTTGTAGGAGAGCTATATATGCTTTGAACTTGCCAGTAAACACTGGAAACTCAAAATTACGTGCTATAACAAAAAAAGTACTGCTTCGTTGGCATTTTCCATTAGTTATAAAATCCGGGGTCAACTCTTGTCAACACCGCAGCCATTATGCATTCCTTGTCTTTGTCGACATTTAAACCAAAACTTTAAGCTTCCATCCATTAAAACAAGTCACCAATATTCCAGATATCTTGCTTCTTCTCCAACTCGCTGAGTTGGAGCACCTTCAATCAGAGACTCGTCATATTTCGAGTGCCCATATGCTCATGGACTTACAGTGCAGTATTGCTCTCTGTGTAATGAACGCTAACATTACGATGTAATTTTTTGAAGTCATTATTTGTCTTTGCAAATGGCACAAATAAACTGAAATATAAGAATTCAGCAGCATCATATGAATAGGTACTAATCATTAGACTTTTACATGGGTGGCACAATTAATTTTCTCAAAACTTACAACTCGCTTGGTAACTTTGAAACATTGTTCAAAGGGCAAATAATGAGGTGCTATTGTGCATGGATGCATTGTGTCCACTGGCCTGGACAAGTTGCTCATTTGTCTTGCTGTAGGAAGGAGGTCAACTACATTTATCTTTCTTAGGCCACAACTGTCCACGTCCTGCCAAGCATCTTCTCCTGAAGCCATGTGGGGCTTTGTGTGGCAAGGGTCAGACCGCCGATCATCTAGACTTACTGTTTGTGCTATGGGGTCCCGAGGCAACCCAATGTGAAGTAAGCTAACGCCGACACCCTCTTTTAATGAAGAGGCAGAGCCATTTACGGGCTCCCCTTTTGAAAACAACCAACAGGAAAGATGCGTGGGTAATAAGTGGCATCACCTGCCACGCCATGATTGCTGCAAAGCAATGGCGTATCTCACAAATTGACAAATGTATTCATGAGAGAGGGTAAAAGAAGGAGTCGTGTTGGCGGAAAAAAATAAACATTTTAAAGCAAAAAGCTTGGCTGTGTACATTTCAAGCAGGGTTTGTTCCCTTCATAAACCTTCATCGAGTTGCAAGTGTCCACTTTAAAGAAAAACATTAAAGAATAGTCACAAAGGGCAATCCTTTATTTTCCTCTGGACCAAACAACATCAAAAGGTTTCAATGGACCCTTCTTCACAGCATCGCTCATACAGCATGCTGCTTTGCAAAAAAAAGTGAAAAAATGAGGCCAGGATTGCCATCTTCAGAATTCCACCCTTGAAATCAAAACAGCGTCAAGGCACAAGCTACATACCCTGCCAAAATTCATGACTAATGGAATTAGCTTGCAAGGGAGACTACACCATGAGTTTTGTGACAAATGTAATGCACATTTATTTGGTGTGTATTTGTTATTACGATTATCACTGCACATTCTCTTGTAAGTGGATTTTAGTTTATGTGCATGTATAATTGGTGAATATAATTACAAGTGTACAAAGGTGAAACCATGACTGGAGGAACATTGAATACGTATATAGAATTTTAGAGAAAATATTTTTTCGTAATCACAAACTTCAATACATGCATAAAAGATGCAAGTTTGATCTTTTGCATTATTTCCCAAACATATAATCAAATCAATGATGCAGAATAATGAATGAGGGGCCGCCAAGGAATGAAACGCGTCTTGATGATGCCCAAAAAGGAGATGGTGCAATGAAATCAGCTCGTTGATAACTGCGAGCTGATCAAGAGATGGCGGTGACTTGGGGAGGTCTTCATCCATAAGCGGATTATCCATGGCTGACAATGAAAAAATACACTATGCAAGTTTATAATTTCATGTGATTAGACCTCTTCCTGAATACATGCAATTATATATTCCAATCCTATCACTGGCGAGCAAATGTCTTTTGAGCAAATAAGGTTGACAGTCCTCAAGCACCTTCGTGAAGGAACCGCATCAACGTGTAAAGTTGCACCGGTGACGAGGAGCGCTGTCCACAAATTTACAACGGCAAATATATTTTTCGGCAAAGGTCACACACATTTTCAATGCAATGGACCCCCTTACCTCGTCTTGAGTGGATCCGACGAGGATGAGGACTTGCGCTTGCGCGACTCGGAGAGGCCGGGATCCACGGCACTTTCCCTGAGAGTACTCATCGTGTGCGAGGCAAATCCTGCAATGGGAACAACACATTGACCACTGAGAACAGCCGTGTGCATCTAAATATGCAGGGGGGTCCCAATGCCTCAGCTTTTGACTCCAACAGGTAGAGCATTATTTATTGTGTTCATCTCAAAATGCAAACACATTACATACATTTCATTACATTTCATCTCCAATAATGGACGATAAAAATGCATACCAAAGTTAGGCAATTTAAAGACATACATTTAATGCATTTTTTTGTGCCTAAAATTACCACCGTTCAATATACTGAACATTTCAAAGACAGGGTAACTGTTAATTATCACTTTGTGCATTATGCCAGATTACCTATGTACAAGACCCCATAATTAAGTGTAAAAAAACCTCTCAACAAATGCATTACGAGTTCCTCTATTTTGTAAAAAAATTGCACTGTACTGTGTATAAAACACGAGCGAAGGCATATTGAAATTGATGAACATGATGGGCTGCACACTCAATCCCCAGTGCATGCATTAAGTACATGTGAGCTAGTTGTGTTGATACACATCACAGCATTTTTTTTATAAAGTACTTTGTTGCCAAACAAAATTGTATAGATCTAGTCACTGGCATTGGTTATTTGTGTGGTTTATTTATTAACTGATTACAATTATTTGCATGTAAAAGTCTCAATGACTCTTTCTCAGGAGCATCCCTGTCTGCTTCTCATCCTGAGTAATATGAAGGAAATTTTCAACATTGGGAAGTTGGCCAAGAAAAGTTACATTGTATGGTAGTTTTAGCGATAGAGTTAACCAGAGAACCCAGAGGAAACCCATGGGAACAAAGGGAGAACATACAAACTCCACAAAGAAAGGCACCGGAGTCAGGAATTGAACCTAGGTTCGTCCTGCTGTGAGGTACAAGTGTCACCACTGCACCACCGTGCCACCCCCCTTTGGCGGTAAACTTAGGAGTGAATTGCTCTATGGGTTGTTGTTTTTAAAATCCTTTATATTAAGTTCACTTGCTTGCTTGCGCGCTTACGACCGTGCAAATCTTTTGGTCGTTTTTTAACCCACTTCCCGTGATCCAATCGAGCTGACATTTTGCACACAGACTCGTTGTGCGTGACAGTTTATTTTCGTAAAAAAAAATTTCCATAACTTTACACTTTTTAGGAAAAAAAAAATTATTATATTTAATTACCAATTTCTTGATGGTGGCAGGCAATCATCTGACCCATAGGTGGCAGCCATCTAAAGCCAGAGGACGAGAGGACTCTAGCCGCCACGCATATAAAGGATTTATAGTGAAAAACTTTGTTTTTACGGGTTAATTTTTTCTTGATAACATGTGAAGTGGTCTTGGTCTACAGTACAGAACAACATAACCTAACCCAAGAGGTCTAACTAATCATGTCCACCACTCAACGGATGCATGCCAGTCAATGTTTGTATATATAAAGCTAAACAAGGCAGAGGAATGAAGTTTCAAAAGCAATGGCTAGAAGTAAATACAGATGTAAATAAAGAGGGGAACTGTGGACTGTATGCACACATTGCCGTGCACTGTATGTATTGACACACTTGATTTCAGCTGCAAACCTTCTAGCTACACATTCTTTAAAAAAAGCACCGTCCAAGAGAGATATGCCTTTAGCAAGAAAAAGTACGGAACTTATGGAAGTAGAAGAATCCACGACGATAGAAAAAAAATACATGACACTTAAAATAAACTCCCCTTCTCTGCAGCCCTTTTAAGAAGTCACCATGAAGTAATCTTGTTGCAGATTACTTCTAGATGCATTTGTTCTTGGAAAAGTAATCCAGCAGTGGCGTAAATGTCATAAATATATCCACTCACAAGTTTCCCACGAGTGGTCTACCAGTATTCCTCAAGTCATCATAATATAGTCACTTATACGTGGTGGCAAATTCACATTATCCACTTTTTGAGCAATTCGGCAGTGGTCTCCCAGACACTTTATATGAAATCAATTAAATTACCGTATTTTCCAGCATATAACCCGCGGGGTATACCACTTTTTACAAACAAATCAAGACCCTGCGGGGTATATGGAGGTGTGGGCTATCCCAAGAATATTTTACACGTGTGACATGTCATAACTCGTTAAATGTTTTCATGGTAGGACTATCCACTATGCAACACTTACCTTTGACGAAAGCACTGCGGAATAAACGACTCGCACTAAAATTGCACATGTTGTCACGTTTTAAATTATTCGAATTGTTTGTACAATGAAACGACAATGTTTGAAGTGGGGGCACTTTGTTTACCTGCGACGGGAGAGCTGGGAGGAGAGAGAGGTGGGGGGGTTGGGGGGGGAGGCAACGGCGTTACCGTAGTGCCGCTATTGTCTGCGCAGTGTGCAATCTACCAGTGCTAAAACTGTACTTACTTATCGCTATGTGTTACTTATTTATTGGATATTTACTTTTGTTACGTATTTACTGTTTTAAGTTCACTCGTTTCCGGTTAGTTAGTTTTCTTTGTGCACGTTATGATTTTAATGTTAACAATTGATAGTGGAATGTATTACAAATGTAAACTTCGTATTAATATGATGGAATTAAGCTGCGGTAACGACGTTAAAGATATTAATGCATGCGGGGTATATGGAGGTGCGGGCTATCTGAAATTTGTTTTACACAAAACGCTATTTTTGCGTGGTATATGCGTCTGCAGGTTATATGCGTATGCGGGCTATATGCGGGAAAATACGGTACATCAATTAATTTAGCCAAAAATTAGAGCTCTATTTGCTGTGTATGTGTCATGTGCAAAACAGAATAGTAACCTTTCACCGACTCACATGACCACACTATGCGTGGCTTGGTGTGCTAATGTAAGAGCATTAAAATGCTAGTATTTTTGCAAATGGTATAACACGAAAAGGAAATTCTTCAAGTTACTTAGACACATGGGCACCAAAATAAATAAATAAAAACTTCTACAGATACAAGGAATCACCCACAAGTTCCAAAAACTATTCCTATTATCCACATATATCCAGCGATAAAATGCACAAAACATAGTTGTCTTCGTAGACACATAAAGAAAATATGACCCACAAATGGCATCCCCAAAAATCAATGCGGTTAATGGAAACTTCACTGTATATTATTTGGATTTAAACTAACATATTAGTTATCCCTGGGGAAAGTGCTTGCTATGTATTATTACTACAAATAATTATTGTAAAAATAGATTTCATAGTTGTGAAAGGCACGAATATTTTGCCAAAGAAAATCGAATTGGTAACATGAATGTCCACACAAAACACCATTATTCAAAGTAGCATCGTAACCATGCTACTAGGCCAATAGTGTACATTGAGGTCATAGTGACCATACACATCACAATGAGAACACCGGGTGCTGTTCGCAGAATGTGTAAGGTGGGCTACAATTCTGGATAATGAAGCACCTCAGTTGGTGTGGCTACCAAAAGAGAAAAAAAACCTCGGTTGAAACCTCCACCCTCTGAGGGGGCACTATGCACACACAGGATATCAACCACAGTACTAAAGATGCATAGTAGATTCTAGATTTGAAGCTTTCGTGACTGCAAGGATTCATACTCTTAGGTTTTTCGGAAAAGTCAAGTAGGTAAAAAATAAATAATAAAAATATTATTGAAATAATAATAGAAATAACCATGCAAAAAAGATTTAACTGCACATATTTGGACCATCTTATTTGACAGGTACTATTCTACTTTACCGAGTGTTGACATCCCCAGCGTTTAACAGCACTCTCCTCTCCTTTGTTGCATTTGGATTGCCAACCAACATCGAGTAAAATATCAACAAGATGCACCAACTGTTCTCTTTTAGCCCCCCCCCCCCCAAGACGTTCCACTCATTGGCTTCCACATTCAGATAACCCCCTCCCCCTTCCCTCCCCCCTTAACTTGTATTCAAGAGCTTGACTCTTGGAATTTTGCCTCACTTGAGACAGTAAATCTAGCTGTGACGGTCCCACCTGATGACGGAGACTTGTGTTGCCTCCGAAACGTCGTGATTTATTATTTTATTTCTATTATTATTTCAATTATATTATTTACTTTTTACCGACGTGACTTCACCGAAAAACCTAAGAGTATGCATAGTAGACTTGTAATCGAGAAAAGTACTTTCGTTAAAACAGCCAGGCTGGCTTCATCAACAAAGTGCAATTGCACATCGATAGGCCAAAGAGTAGGACAGCCGGCAGTATTTACTTAAGACTTTTACAACACACCGGTGTGCTGTACTAGTGACGAATTTGCATGTTCTGTTTACGTGACAACCCTTACTAGTTAAATGTGTCGGGTGATGGTGGGTTTTAACGACACATTTATATATTTACACGATCTAAACCAAAAAAACCTCTATTATGGATTTTTACAGCCATGACATTCATCATGTCCAGTATCATGAAAGACTTAATCAACTTCTCAGTTGTCAATTAACAAATACATCGGGTTAACATCAACAGGGTTAACCTTAAAGTGAGTATTCCATTAAAGATTTTAAGTGATGCATTTTGGGAAATGAAAAGTTATCTCTGCCAAAGAAGTAAAAACAGCGAATGGGAAAAGTGCTGGACTTAAATGAAAAACAAGATCGTTGCCAGTACAGTAAAGATGGTGGCTCTACAATTCAAAGGGCTACTCAAAATGTTTCTAGAAAAATATGGTTTATTGCTAAATAGGATACATTCTATTCTCCGATTAGCATGGTTGGCTACGTAACGTGCGAAAGAAGTTCAACATTCTTGGGTATTGCAATATGTTCAGGAGCTAAAGGTCAATGTCCGAGGTCTGCTAACCAAAACAGGGCTTCAGGAAAGTTTGTGTAGTTTTGCTATTCCTCCAATAAAGGAGCCCAGACTACAGTGGTGTACTAAATGGTCTATTAGTTTGGGTTGCGTAGCCAGTCGCATTGTGGCTTGTCTTTAATTTTACATTTATAAAGGAGATGTGCACAGACTGATTTTGTTATACAGTTGATGGTACCAGTGTCTTTGAGGAATTTCAAATCCAGGTGGTCGTTGTTTGGGTCTAGAATGAGGTGTTTATTCTGGACATTGGCGTTGTTCCAATGTTCGCCAGCTTTCTTATGGATCTGGGTGAGATTATAGGATGGTGACAGCACGATCCCAGAAGGGAGATCGGAATATTGTTGAGGTTTCGGTTGATGGGTAGGTTGCCATTGGCAAGAATACGTGGAAACTCCTCGTCTCTGGATATTTGGTGGCAAAATTGTCGCCAGAACATGGAGCTAGGGGATTGGTGTCGATTTCAGAATCCCTGTTATGATGTACATCGTGTTATTTAATTGTGCATCTAGCCGTATTGTGTACAAGCTCCCGGACCAGGCTGAAGCACAACACTCGACCATTGAATAGATCAGTGAGAAAGCAGCAGTTTGCAGCACATCAGCTGAGGCGCCCAAGGTGATTCCTGCAGGCTTCTTGTGGGGTGGGGACAATAGGGCCTCTCAACCCACCCCGTTCAGCAATGAAGAGGGGGAGCCGAGGGTCTGCTGATCCCGGCGACCAAGAGACTGGAGGGGATGTCTGACTCCGTTCGCCTCAGTCTGGGAGAGAACCACTCGTGACGAGTGGGTCCAAAGTGCAGCCACCTTCGACTACAGGTTGGAATTCACGGGGCATGCCTCAGGATCAATTTGTAAAGAAGGACCAATTTGGAAAGAATCACACCTTCTGCTGGAACAACGTATAAAGGTAGCCTTGTTAGCATAGTTGTTGAGACTCCTGGAAATAGGGGCTAAGTCTCAAGGGGCAGTGGTAGTCGAGTTTCTACTCATTTCTTTATGGTCCCCAAAAGCATCTGGGGTTACAGGGCTATTCTGGATCACAAACGGCTCAAAAGACATCATATTTGCTGGCATCGGTCAAAAAAGCCCTGAAGCCAGGCGACTAGTTGGTGTCAGTGGACCCGAATGATGCATACCTTCATGTGCCAATTTTCAGAAATCAGCACAAGTTCTCGTGTTTCAGCTTCTGAGGGAGACACTGGGAGTTCCAAGTTTCTGCATTCAAGCTATAGGCCTCCCCAAGCTTTTTACCAAGGTGTCGGTTGTGGTCATCTCCCACCTGCGGAAGGGTGGCAACCATGTGTATCTATACCTGGATGACCTCTTGATAAGAGCAGAGTCCGAGCGGGCTGTGTAGAGGTCTGTGGCCAAGGTGGTGTGGACCTTGCAGGTGCACAGGCTCGTCGTGAATGCCCCCATGTGCAGTATGCAGCCAGTAAGGAGGTATAAACACTATGGGGCCATCATCCAAACCCTCCAAAGAAGGGTTTTTCCCCACAGAAAAGGTCAGATGAATCAGGGCAGACGCAATCAGTTTGGTGAACAATGATGGTGGAGCGGGGAGACACTTCCATGGTAATCTTGGGTAATATGGCGACGTTGGACATGGTCCCTTGGGCCAGAATCCATATTGCGGCCCTGCCATGGTGCCTCCAAGCCACTCAGGACCCCTTTGTGGGTGACATGCAGCAATCTGTGAAGTTCTAAGTCAGCTAGGCAGGACCTACTGTGATGGCTCAAGTCTCCTTGGTGGACACAAGGCATTCCCTTCAGGGCGCAGGTAGAGGTGGAGACAAACGCAAGCATGTTCGGCTGGAGGGCATGCTGCCAGAGCAGTGTTGCAAGTCAAATGATGAGCAGAGAAATAAGAGCATCAATCTCCTCGAGCTCAGGGAAATGAGTGGTGCTGTTGGAGCAACAGTGATAAGAAAATATGTCTTGGTTAGATGCAACATGACGGCAGTTACCATGGTGAACCGGCAGGACTCTCCATGGTTTGACGAGCTGATGCGCGAGTCAGCCCACCTCCTGACAAGGAAGGTGGATAAGAGGGGGGGGGGGGGGTAACTGCTAGCTCGTCGCCTCTCCGAGGTTGACAACCAATCAGCAGGTTGGTTAAGTCGTGAGACTCTGAACCCGGGCGAGTGGCCGTTGCATTCCAGGGTTTTTCAGCTAGTCGTCAGAAGAATCGCGGTCCACCGGATGGACTGGTTTGTGTCCAAGGAAAATTAAAAGTGAGGCAATTCGCCTCAACGCATCAACAGCAGGAAGCTATGGTCATGAATGTGTTGGTCGGGGGGACTGGAATACTTCTTCCCCCTATTCCCATTAGTCCCAAAGTGTTGGAAATATTGCGAGGTAAGGAGTTCAAGCAATTCTGACTGCCTGAAATGGCCAAGGAGCTCCTGGTTCTCAGACCTGATGTCCATGATGGTAAGCGAACAATGGCAGCTCCAGCCAAGACCAGACCTGCTCTCACAGAAGGGAGTCTGGTTTCAGGGCCTGCAGGCTTTGAACGTGATGGCATGGAAATTGAGGGCAAGGTTCTCCAGATTTGGTCTGGACAAAGGGATGCAAGATTTACTTCCGAAATCCAGTCGACAGTCTATTTGGCGGGTGTATACTTTCCACTGGGAACATTTTCGAACATGAGGCCAAGCAAAGGGTCTGAACCCAGTATCGTGCAGGGTAGCAGAGATTGTAGAATTATTGGTGGAGGCCTTGAATAAAAGGCTATTGTTGGTGGCCTTAAGGGTCCGAGTGGCGACTATCGACCATCGCTAAACAATTTAAAGACAAAGACATGGCAAAAAGCAAAATAATGAAGGTGGTGTTGAGCCTCACATGGGGAACCCACACGCTAAAACAAAATATGAGAGTGCATGACCCAGAGGCAACTTTAAGGGGGGACTAAGCCACGCCTAGGATAGGGGTGGAGCCTTGGCAGAAACAAACTGCAAAGTGAATCGCGACGCGTAAGGGTGAACCGATTGAAAATGCCTTTTCATAGTTTACAAAAGACAGACAAAATGATGACAGTTGTCTTTTTCATTTGATCAAATCAGAAAAAGAATCAGCTTATAAAACACAACTGTGGTTTGAATCAAACATAACGAACAAGTGTATGAGCAAATTTACAACACGATCTCTAGTTTTTGACATCACTTTTCATCTTCCCGTGGCTTCCGAGACCACAGCTTAAGCACGGATTGGACAAAGTATTCAGTGTGAACAGGGGTGAGCCAAGGGGACCGGATAACCGTGGCAGCTCCTGTCCCTTGCCGACTCACTCCCTATAGTGCAGAGCAGAGTTTCCATGGGCACGGCAGTCCGTTTCTCTAGCAACACCGCTGTTGCCACGGACACATCCAAAAAAACAAGCCCGAGTGTTTTGCTTTGGTGCAATTCTCCTGGCTCTCCAGCAAGCAAGTGTTAACTAGCTAACTCACAAATGCAGGATTGTTCTGGTGGAGGGCAAATCAGATGTGTTGAGCTAATACTTAAATCCAAATGCATTTCACATCTCATCTCCTAAGATGACGCATTTTTCCGTTGACATTTAAAAAATATATAAATGTACGCATACATTCTGTAAAGAAATCATGTTTACTGATTGGCGATTGGTTGCGCTGTGAATGCCAAAAATAATTACTGTCATGGCAAATGCATCACATAAAAAATAAACAATGTGCTCATTGGCTTTCCTGCTTCAATGTTAGCATTGTATGTATGTTGAACTTCTTTCGCTCCATACATAGCCAACCATGCGAATCGGAACATTGCGTAGAATGCAGTCTTACAAGCCACACCCTCTTCATGTGACGTAGCCCATTAAGATTCATTTGACCTTTTTGATATTGCCACAACATATTACATAATCATAGATGGCTATAAAACACATTAAGCTGTTGCATGTGGCACACTGCGGTTGCATTCACCTGAAACCTCATTTTGTAAGGCAATCAAATGCATGTTATGTTATACCTAACATAAAAGACTAAAAACTTAACAAGATGAGTGTCACTCTACCGGGGCCCTACGTCATATCTATCAATGTGAAATGACAACTCAGGAAGACCTTGGTGACAAATATAACTAAAAAGTTTAACAATACTATGAGTTAAATGAAAACCACTCTACAATTGACTGCAGTACTATGGTGTCCCAGTCTGAAGACCAAGTTTCCTTATTCCGACTCCCCACTGGACCCAAACTGACCTTATATTCTACTGGAGAAGGGTGAAAGCAGAAAATGCGATCAGTTGCCGTAAAAAAAGAAAATCCTATCAGGTCCAATGCTCTTTGTTTAAATAAACATTGCCCAGCAGACCAACCACAGCAATTTTGTCAAAAAGCAATCCTTGACGAGTCTAGTCTGAAGTGACGCGCTAACGTAAAACTAAGCGACCGTGACCCAGAAGGCAATGTAATGCAACAAAGAAACTGTCTTGCTCGAAGCAAATAATGACAACGGTGAGAATCTTGAGGCTGCAGAGAAGTGCGACGAACCGTCCACCAATGCGGACGAGTCGGCTTGACCTTGCGCCGCGGGTCTTCATGCCGCTGCACCCTTGGCGAACCAAGCAAGCACGTCAATGACAATTGTATCCATCTCACTTAGGCAATGACTGTATTCTCATGATGAAAGAGAACAGGCTACAACATGCAGTGCAGCCGCATAAGCTGTGTCATTAACATAGGAAACAAGAATAAGAGCAAACTGCTCGGAAGATATTGTCTCAATCAGTTACACTACTTGATGAGCTGGAAGCCAATGCTATTAAGAGTAAAAAAAACTTTAAAAAACATGAATGGCACCTCACTACCAAGCATGAGCCACTTAAGTGAATGCTTATGTAACCTCCATCTCCACCTGGTGTGCATTGTATTGTTTGCATTAGTTCGTTGGGTTTTACTTAAACTTTGTATTTCAACAAGTATATTAGAGTATCAATCTGTAGTACTGATAAACATTCTAATTTTAACATGCTAAAATGTATGGATCAAAACAATGATCTGGTTGCCTGAAAATTATTTTGGTGTCCGTGTATTTAATAAGATTGCTGGTATATCTATGAATATGGAAAGGTCTTTGATAAATCTCGAGACAATAATAATTAAGAAATATATGACAAGACCCACCTACCAGTATAACAGTGTAGTCAGTAGATTGAATTTGACCATAGCACAATAGGCTGTAATATTCGTTCTTAGTGCATGGAAGCAATTGTCGTGTTTAATTAATACATCATTATGTATTAATTAAACACGACAATTGCTTCCATTTTTTGTATTATTTACTGGCACTTCACCTTCCATACTGCTTTTCCCCTTCAGACACTGGATTGTCGCCTACTTAAGCTGTCACATTTGCTGACTTTTCACTGTCCTTTAAAGCTGCCCTATAATCCATCCATCTACAAAATAAATGTCGTGGCGTGGCGGTAAGGTGCATTCTTCAAAAAGCTCTAGTTTCAAATGAAGCACCATGAATAAGCAGAGTGACCAATAACTAATTTCACTAATTAACTTACCAGGACCTCAATACACTTCCATTTAAAATAAAAAAAAACGTTTCCAATCATAGGCCACCACATTGTATTACTGTTTGTGATTCCATGTAAGGTGCTGGGTAGACTCCACCTTGGGTTCAGAATTCAGCTTCTAGAGTCCTTAAGTGCACACCGTGTCGTGAGCACACCACACCTGCTCACCTCTTGGCATTGGCTACCAGCAGTCAAGTATCGAGTGGACGATAAGATCCTGCTGCTGACCTAAAAGGCTATCAAAGGATTAGCCCCACAATATTTGAAGGAACTGATCCATGCTTACACTCCAAAGAGGTCCCCGGGCTCTCCGGAACGCCTTATTCTAAGTACTCCGAGGTCAAAGCTCTGTTCCTGGGGCGATCGGGCTTTTGCCAGTGCAGCTCCCAGACTATGGAAAGCTTTGCCTTTGGTAATAAGGCAATCAGTCGTGAGAGCTCTTCAAGTCTGTCTTGAAAGCTCACCTCTTTAAATTGGCCTTTACCCCCCACTAGTTCTGGCCGTTTACCCTGGTTCTGCTTATTTCCTGCTTTCCATACATAGCAAAATGGGCTCTATGGATGAAATGTCAATTATTATTATTAAATAGCAGAGTACAGTAGAATGTTGTGAGGGGGGGAGGCACTTGTGCTCTCAACCAAGTTGGCAAACAATAAATCCATCACAGGATATAAAGTTTGCCGTCAGGAGATGTACTCGGTTCTGCCGGGTGTATGCTGCACTCAAAATTGCCCTCGTCATTTCATTCAGACAATGTACTTGTATCCCCTTCAATTCATGTCTAAACATAGCTTTCTGTAGAAAACCTTCACATGTGCAGACTGCAAATGGAATGTCCACAGAGCCACTGCCATATTGTGAACATTTTTTACATTGACCATTGGTCCCTTTTGTAGCCACTTTGCAAATGAACAAGATGTCAAATTCAGAAATGGTTGCGTCATATCTAACCATCCCTAAATATGTGCCATTAGGCTCACTTAACTATCTCACTAAATTAAGGCTGCTTAACTGAATCCCAACAACGTGCTCTATATTCATTTTTGCTATATTCGTGTTCATTAAACATTTGTGATGATATATAAGGGTTAATCCAGTGTTGCATTTAGCCAAGCAGAGATCTACACAATTGACCTGACAGCCAAGAATTGTTGGTTAATTAGAAACAAAATCAATGTTGATATTAAAGCAACCAATAAGTGGATCAAGTCCAATAATTATGCTGACATGCATGTTTGAATGCATTAACTTTGCTTGTGCACATAAAAATGTTAATCGAATGTAAGCTGCTCGTGGGTGGGCTTCCTGGGGCAAACGGTTCTAATTACGTATCTCATTGGTGGACACAGTGTGCCTTTAAGTTATTTATTGAAAATTTAAAGGGCAATTGCTTTGCAGCTCTTGGAGCTAACACCTGTATTCAGGCAGTCTAAAGAACAGTGAGGTGTAAATGTTACGCACAGGAGGGAAAAAAATGCATTGGACCCAATTCAGGGGCAACATTTCCATAGCACGATGACCTAATTTCATAGCCCTAGCACTAAAAGCCCATCTAACTGACAGTCAGGGAATGGAAAATTCGTAGTAATTTCGGTGGTCAGGCACACTTACAGTGGCTGCAACCCCCCAGCATTCAAAACAACAGCTTTCACTCCCTACAATCGACGTAACATGTGGGTTACACAACGTACGAAAACTATTCACCGTAGTAAGTGACTGAATGCCAAGGCTGTCAAATCACAAAACACGCAATTGGCTGGAGGCAAGTCTAACGAGTAGTTCTCCATTGCAAGACGTTCTATGTTTCCTCCTTTCCTTTTAATAAAACTACGTATTATTCATATGACAGATGAACAGTTTATTAGTTTATTTATTGGAACTTGATCATTTATTTGTATCTTATATTAAAACAGTTTACTATCTGACAAAGGGTGTGCAAATAAAGCACTTATGAATAAAAAAACATTTTAAACATGTGCTTCACCCTGGTACTTTACACCGAACCTGTTTATACAAATTGCAGAGACATGAACAAATGAAATGTATAGACATTTTGTACATTTTGACTTAAAACTTTCGTGCCTGCAGGAATTCATATGCTATGGTTCTTTCGGTAAAGTCACGTAGATAGAACCACCACCCTGCCATACATAGCAGGGGTAACCAAAAATATTTCCCAAATTATGAACAAACACAAGACCCAGTTCCGATTTAACACAGTACATAAAATTCGTGATCTAATCCCATCTGTGACAGACGATTCCTGACATGCAGTATCCCGGCGTCTACAAACTAAGCTGTATCTGCAGCAGCAGTTACATTGGGGAAACTAAGCGACATGTATCGGACCGTGTCCGTGAACATAAGGCAGATTTGAAACATGGTAGGACAAATACTTCTGCAGTGGCTCACACGAAATTGATTTCTATAAGATGATGGTACTTTGCAAGCCTACTGGCTATCAACAAAGATTCGTTCATGAAGCCATCCATATTCACAGACACAATTTCACCAGACAGGATGGTTATAAGCTCAGCAATCATTGGAAAGATGTCATCAACCACTTTGGGTCATGACTTGATTTGTGTTTTCTTGTCAACCTCCACCGTCAGCAGTGTGGGCGTGTGGAGCGAGGTGCAATGCTTTGATTGGTGTAGATCTACTGCCGGTGTCGGAGCTTTCTCCTACATTAACATTAGCTGCCCCATCCATCTCTAAATCTTGATACACAGCTTGCCCCCAGAGGCTAACCTCCCTGTTCCTGATGACGACCGCTTGTGCTGCGATCGAAACGTCGTGATATTTTTATTCACTTTCTGTTTATTATTTTATTGTCATATATTTTTTCTATCTCGTGACTTTACCGAAAGAACCATAGAATGACATTGTGTACAGTCCTGCATTTTTTAAAATCTCAGCAACACTATGCTGCACATCATATCATCAGAATCAGAATATGTATTAACACTGGAGAAATCTGATGAGCTATGAAGCTCTTTTTCACAGATGTCCAGTGGGGGGAGGTAATAACATTACCACAACAAACAATACAAAAACACGACAGGAGTGCAAAGAACAAGGTAAACAAATCACCCCAACACATACAAATAAAACGAAACCACCCACATCCTACAAGACAAAGCCCACTGAGGCATTAATTTATTTTTCAAAAGGGAACTGGTCACAAATGATAGCTCAACAAAGTGATTAATCATTTAGACATTCCTAGCAGCAAAATAATCGAAATAGTATAAACGCATGTTTCCAAATTATTAAATGGGAGACCGTTTACAAATGTTCTGCCTATCACTGGAAAACATGCAAAAAACAACTTTGGATGGTATACCCACACATACTTTGGATAAAATGTACTTTAAAGGATAAAGTATTAACAACATTCATAGTATTGCTCTGTTAATTACACCCCCCCATCCCCTTGAACAAACGCAAGTCAGACAATAAACTCCATTAAAAAGTTTTTTTTTAAACAACGATTTTATTAACAACTTCGTTTAACTCACGGTCTTTGAGAAGTATGCTAATGGCGCCTGAGACAAGTGGCGTCTGCTTTTTGTGCGAGCCGATTCCACAGTTTAGGGACCGCGGCATTTTTGACCTACACAAATATATATACATAATAAGATGTCCATACAAAATGTAAATTGCTTTAAAGTAGCGAATTAATTGAATAATTGATGCCGAAATTGATACAGGCATGCGTTGTCACGGGATCTGAGTACGTGTGCACAATGTGGAATTCATTGGACAACGGGAAGTGGACGAAATTTTTATTACAAGATTTGACCACGACAGAGGAATCAAGTTAAGTGAAACCATTGAAAAACAGAGCACTGTGAGAGTGGCAGTAAACTGCTGGCTATTAAAATGCTATAGTTTGTCATTTGTTTTATTTGGAATGCCCTGGTAGCAAGATATCAGAGTTGAGGATTCAAGTTTACTCAGCATTCAAGGCGAATAACTGTGTTGCAGAACTAGAATGAAATAAACTTGCAGTCTTCTAAAATGTGTTGGTTTGAAAAATCACCTGGACAGTGTTTTTCAGAATGCCAATGTGTGTTGGCATCATACAAAACGGAGAGATTTGCCACACTTAATAAATAAAATACTCCCTGAAGGCCTGCCAGGACACCAAAAACCCAGCCTATACTTTGTAAAGAGTACTTATATAGATGAGGACATTTATGATTGATGGTGATATATAATTACTGCTGAGAAATTCCATTACGTCCCTTGCCCAAAATAATTCAATATGATTCCTAATTGGATCATGAGGATACAGTATAGTCTATGGGGAATTTCCAGTGTGTTCTCCGGAAATCTTTGAAGTTTCCACCAGAATATCAAGTAATTGCATGATGCAAGTGTAGTGACATAGAACGGGTCATTCGGGCGCGTAGCGCTGGTTGCTGGCAGAGGGGGATCTGAAGGTGCAGCAGCCCAGTCTGCTAGCAGGGCACATGATAGGCCGGAGAAATGGATGCGGGGCAAAGGTGACAGAGAGGATACGTGAGTTGAAGCCCAGAACCTTCAGAAAGGGGCGTGGCCGAGGGCGGAGCAAGGCCACGCTGGGGGGATAAAAGGGAGGCCCCGACTCTGGGTCGGGGCTGTCGTCTGGAATGGAACTCGTGCTACGTCCTCGTCTTCACCTCCTCGGCGTTGTTGGTCAGGCAGTGTGCCGGCTGTCCTGACCAAGTATATAGTTATCCCCTGTGACTGTCATGGCTGGAATAAATGAGAGTGCCTCCTACTAGTGTCTCCGAAGTGATTCACTACACGTGAGTCACCATTGATTCACGTGTAGTGAATCAAAGAAAGAGATCGACCAACTTAGGATTCATCAAGAGAAACCCCATTTATATAATTGGCAATTCTTGCATTCCCATTCAAATAAAAACATATATTTTCTGAGATGATCTTAAGGCGACTACTCATTAAATAAATGTAGATGCAGGGATTCTATTTAAATGAATTGGGATTTGTTTGACACCCTAGGAATCGTCTATTAAATCCCTATTCATTAAAAAGGAATTTCCTCAATATAAAATATAATCACCGATTCTCATGGTGAATCTAAGTATCGTATTACCACATGCTAACCCTGTTATAATCCCACTCAAGTGAATGTATAATTTAATATGGGATGTAGCCATAAGTCAATTGTGATTTCTGCAGGAATCGTTCACAGTTGAATTGTGGGATTCGAAAATAATTGCTAGAGGAATTGCCTCGCAATAGTGAATATGGTAAAGAATGATGATGATGATGATAATAATAATGGTTCTGATTTCATGAAGGGAAATTTGTAGCCCCAGATACTGATGTTTGGTCACACTCATTACACAAAGTACTTGCCACAAATAAACCACAGTACCTTGCTGATCTCACCAAGGAGCAAAAACCATCACGCAAACTACGGTCATCCACGCAAACTACGGTCATCCTCGCAGCGGCTTTTGGCTAACCATTGAACAGATTGCATAGTGCACTTTCAGATGCGCTTCTGTAGCCATCCGGAACACTCTTCCTTCCGATATTAGGAAGCCACTGGAGCTATGCACTTTCAAATCTCAATTGGAAACTAATTTATTTACAACTCCTTTCATCGCATCTCTGATTAGCAAGGTTGGCTATATATGGTAAGAAATAAGTTCTACATACATGCAAGCAATGCTTAATGTTCACAGTATCATCATTTTCAGTCTTTCCCCGTGAAGAGTATGTCTACACGATCACCACATTCCCATGAGCGGTGCAATGCAGGCTGATGAGGTTCACGCACTGGACAAGTGGGTTCAGACTGGATTCCCATGGCAGCCTTATTAGACTAAGGCAGCGCTAACAAAGTCGTGTGACTGGCTTTTAGTGGGCTTTGTAGTACCTGTTACTTTGGGAACTGTACACTTTCACCCAGGCCTTCCTCTGATTAATTGTGACCTCACAGGGTCAACTTGGAAGTGAGAAGCATAGTCAATGGCATATCCTACTGCAGTCAATTTCATTGCGGAGTTTCATGACGTAAAAGATGGTAGAAAAAACATGCAAAATATTTTTAGCTTGGGATAGCATAACCTAACCAAAGTGAACTCTAAACCTAGTATTATGTTTCAGGTAGGAGCCAAGTCGATGGAGCAGCGTGGCTCTTAAAACGTTGGGAGAAGAAAATGCGGCTAGATGGGCCACTCCAGTGGTCATGGATGTAAAGCACGAGGGTTATATTTAGAGGAATGTGTGCTAAATAATGTGGGTGGGAATAGGGGCTAATATATCCTTGAATACTATCACATGTTAAGGCTTCAAGAGATGGCCACCTATGGCGAAATTAGTTTAAATAAAAACGCACGGGTTAACATATGAGCTTTGTAGCCCTAAAAGTGTTTCAACCAAATATGTCTTTGTAAGTGTTACGTTGTTTATATAGCATTGTTTTAGTAAATTTTAAAGGGGCTTGGTTTGGCCCGATTTTTTTTATTTAGTATAGATTTATACTCAACATTTTGATCTGTATTGTATTATGATGTTTATTGGGATCAAACATCGAAATGGAATTTTTTGCACTTTTTATACGCAGCATGGACGGGTGGTGCTTTTTCTGTAGGATTTGATTGTTTATGTATGTGATGTTTAGATTTGTGTACAATGAATTTTAGGTGTATCTTGTAATTTTATTGTTTGTTGCGGTTGCACCCAAATCAAGAACCGAATGGCTCACAGGGCAAATCTTAATAAATGAAACTGAAAACTGAACTGAATAAAACGATTACACAATAACAAACAAGAAACTTTCACAAATGTATGAAATTATTCGCGGGAAGTACCCGGCATTGCCCGGGCGAACGCATCGACCCACACACACACATCAACTTACACACACACACATCGACTTACACGCACACATGCATACATAGACTCACACACATTGACTTGAACACAAACATATGGACTTATACAGACTCACACACATCGAACTACACACAAACATATGGACTTACACATACATGGACTGACACACATAGACGCACACACACACACACCGATTCACACACGCACATAGAGCCACCCACATACACAGCGACTTACAGACAAATCGACTTACACACAGACATGGACCCACATACACACACATCAACTGACACACACATATCGACTCGCACACATTGACTGATACACAATCGACTTACACACACATTGACTTACACGCACAGCGACTTACGTACAACGACGCTTGTGCCAGGCTATGTGCACCTTGAGGTCACGTAAAGTGTCGAACGCCTGCTGGCAGGAGGTCACGGGGCAGACCCAGGTGCCACAGGTCAAATGACTGAGATGACTGAGATGACTGGCTGATGCACCTCCTGTGCCCCCTACTGTGCCAACTTGCTGTGCTTTAGCCACCCGGCGCTCCGCTCGTTGTTGTGAGCATCGCTCCTCCACCCTCTGTTGTTGTTGGAGGGCGACTGCCTCCAACCGCCCAGTAACGTCTTTCACGAGCCTCCTCCACAGAGGCCGATCTTGACACCGCTGGTACCAGTCATCGGCAAGTCCACTCAGCTCCACATCCTCCTGTACCACATCACTCCATCTCTTCTCTAGCCCTTGCCGCGCCCATTTAGCCCCCTCGATCCGGCCGAACAAAAGCTGTTTGGGCATACGGTGATTGGGCATGCGGGCTACATGGCCCAGCCAACACAGCTTTGCCTGCCGGAGGAGCTCACCGATGGGACTTTGTCCAGATCTGTCGAGGATTTGTGAGCTCCTCACACAATCCAGCCTGGTTAAACCCGGGATTAATCGTAGGCAGGCCAGCCTAAATGTTTCTAACCGGCAGAGATGTTCCATTAGGGGGGTCCACGTTTCGCAAGCGTAGAGAAGGGAGGGAATGACTGTGGCCAAGAAGACCCGAAGCTTCGTGCGGAGCGACAGATAATGCCGCTCGACTGATTCGGAGTGAGACCTCTGCTGTTAAATCGGAGCCGGCCATGAGCACACTGCCCAGGGATGGGAAACTCTCCACTCTCTCCACAACTGCCCCATCACCGATTAGGAGTTGTGGGAATGGAGTGCCCGATGGTACAAAATACCCAGGCACACACACGCATGGAACTCACACACACATACATGGACTTACACAAACACATCGACGCACACACACCACGCACACACATATATGGACTCACACGCACACATCGACGAACACCACACACTATTACTTTTACATTTACTAACTTTTTAAATAATAGTTTTCTATCTATGTGACTTTAGCGAAAGAAGGGAGAGGGGAAATGCACGTGTATATAATAAGTAATTAAGAGCGGCGACGAGGGTGTTCCGCCATTTTAGTACATTTTCCGCGAGCAAAACCGGCAAAAAAAATGAAAGTCAACGAATAATAAATCAATTAATCCTTGCTGTGATGATAGGCAGATGTGCACCAATAAAGCGTAATTGGTATACCGTCACTGCTCAACCCCCGTACTGAGGGGGCACGTGTCAATGTGAGAATGAAGATGTAATAGTAATCAGTATATTTGTTTTGCCCCTGTGCAGTAAGTGATATTAGGTGGCTGCTTATGCCTCAAGAGTACAGAACAAGGCTATTCTTCCCCTAAAACTTGTTTTTGTGAGCAGGACAGTGATATTTAGAAATGTACCTATTTTCAAAGAGAAAATGTGTGCATTTGTGTCATTGCCTCACAAAAAGACATGGGCGCTAAAGCAAGTTTGTGGGGAATAACCATTTTGTAAACCAATTTTAGAGTACTTACTACTCAGGGAGAAAAATCGTGTTACTTCGATTAACTATCATAAAACATTGGTTAATGTGTAGCATCTAACCTATAAAATAACAGTAATGAGTCAACAGGAATCTTTATAAATGTTTTAAGGGAGCTGTAATAATGTGAGTCTTACGTTGTGCAGTGTCCACACGAATGAGAATTCCCTCCCCCGTCCAAACGTGTGTGAGTTGGTAGGCTCCAGCACGCGTGCCGAGTGGTGCATTAAAAAATATATACAAGTTTAAATCATTTAATATTGAATAGCAGTAATAGCAATGAGTGAACAGTAATTTTAATAAATGTTCTAAGGGAGCTGTAAATCTGCCTTGTCTTGTACAGTGGCTACAGGGTTTGGTGGTACATGTTGTTTATGTCGTTTACTGTGAAATTTCGGTCACAGTTCCTATGATCACTGTTACATTGCTTATGGTTTTATTTTGGTGATTTAGAAAAGTTATTTTGGTTTGGCCATGTTTGTTTGTTGTAGTACGGAGTTAGAATGATGGCTTTAATCTAAGTTGTCTTGTGTTTGTTGTTGTTTCACTTGCATCCCACTGGGATTTTTGCACAGCATTGGTGTATGGTGCTTTTTTTCGGGAAGACTTTGCGGTTTTTTCCTGGATTTTCTGTTTGCGCATAGTCACTTTAAGATGTTTTCTTGTTCATGTTTTTGTTTGTTGCGGTTGCACCCGATTCAAGAGCCGAATGGCTCACAGGGCTATACCAAATAAATGAATCTGAAACATTTTACTGAAATTCCCCCTCACGGAATGCGTGTGACTTGGTAGGGCCGCGCATGCGCAACTGCATGCTTTGGCGCGCTCGGAGGCGCAACTTTAATAAGTAAATAACCAAATACAGCACTAAATCGCTAATTAAACTACTTTAAAGGTGACAGACGCAAATAGCGCTGGCTCACCACGCGGCTTATGGCGTGCTACCTGGGTATTTTTTTTTAAACAAAAAACCCCACGGTTCGTGAGCGAAATACCTCGCAAGTATCAGCCACACAGACAAAAAATTCCTTTTATAGGTTAGAGTAAAAAATATATAGTTTTGGTGATCTGTGTCTAACACCTGACACTATGTGCGTAACGCCGGATAGGCTACGTGGATTTTCATGCAATTTGTTTTTTTAGTTTTTCATGAAAGGCTTAGTAAAATTGTTACTAATTATTAGTGTTTTTTTACAAGAATAATCAATTATCTCCAAAAATATACCAGCACCGCTTTTAATAAAAGTCATGTGCGCTCCTGTATATGTATTTTATCTTTTCGTTTTGCATGCCGTTACAGAATAATAATAACAAATAATAATTATAATCTAGTCAGTTAAATTGTGTAACAGTTGTTTTTGAACAGCGAATATGAATTCCAATCAAGAAGTGGAATCACTTTAAATTTGAATTCAGCAGAGATTCACTTTGATCTCTTTAGCTCACACAGAGTGAAAAATTGTGAAAATTAATTAACATTGACCTCTCCCCTTCCTATCAATAATAGTAACTTTTGTCTAATTCATATGAATTCAAAAACCAGTAAGTTATTGTTACCGAGTGCAAATTCATTTTGGCAAAAGCGACCTCACATTTTTTGCAAAAATGTGTGAAAATTAGTGAACAACCTGTCATTTCGGTTATAAATAGTTTATTGTTTTTGTATTCACATCAATACAGAATCCAGTAAGTCGATACTTTTCCTACAACAATTGCACATTTGCAACAAACATAACTCGAGAAACACCTGTTTGAATTGTTTTATTCACTCTGACAGTTGAGAAAAAATTTAAGTTTGGAAACCATTTTTTTATTGAAACATTTCGTTTACTTCCTGATAGTAAGGTAAATCAAACAGGTCTTCGAACGCTATGATAAAGGTGATTTACGGATACATTTTCGATTAAATAAATTCAATACAATCTTTAATTTTTTATCTTTTTCATTAAATGAAATTCTATTAACCCTTCATATGATGGGAAATTACACAAGTATTGTAATATTTTCCACATGGACCAGTCTCGGAGGGCAGCCTGTCCAATTAAAGCCCTTTTCAAATCGTGCATTGCATGAATGAAACTATGGATTAGAGCCACATGAACCCTAACAGAACATAATGTTAATTTGATGTTGCGGTTTGTGTTTGTCTTAGTACAACTTTGGGATGAGTCTCTACAGTAAGTTGAAGATTCAATAAATGCAAAGTAGTTAAAAGGGCTAATTAAATCAGAGGAATACTATAAAGTGTTCATTAATGAAACATGCTCAAATAATCGTATTCATATATTTCTTATACTCATGACGGTGTTGAGAACATCCCCATAAAGCAGCTGGGTTGATAGAAAATGGACGGAAAAAGAAATTAATCGGTCATAGGTCTAGTCGGAAGCAGATGTTGTCGCCTTCATTATGGTGGATAATTGTGAGTTGTAAAACGGATGCTTATTTTGGTCAGTGGATGGAAAATTAGCCACATGCATTTCACCAATGTAAAGATAACATTTCAAAGAAAGACTAAAGGCAATTGCACATTAAAATACAACAAACAATTCTGTGCAAATAGAAACAAATAATGGTTATAAAATGTTCAAGTGATATCCACTTTTCATGAATTACATCACGTGGTCACAACATTCGCGTGTGAGCATTAACTTTCTTCGTTGTAAACAGACGAATGCCAAAACAAAAATGTTTCAACAATCTTTGGCACCAATCAAATATATCCACACAAATCATTTGATGCTGTTGCTTTGGCAGTGGTGCACAAGCAAAATAAACAAAAATAATACATCAATATAGTTGAGAATGCTCTTTTAGATCTACCCATTGTTATTTTAGCAGGCAATATATAATTAGATAATATAATTTTAATGTTACAGCACGTGTGTAATGTTAAACAGTACGTGATTCACTATGCAAGCACTCTGCATTCAGTTGGGCTGCAATACTGAAGGACAGTCAGTGAATGAACACAATGAAGCTCATTCACTATATGAAGCTGACAATGTAACGAAAGAAAAATAAAGCACACTTAAGCCCCCAATGTAAATTAAAAATACCAGACAATTTGGACAGTTAAGCACATGTTGAGGGAACCTTTATTATATTTACAAAAAGTCAATATCTCTGGATAACCCAAGCTAACATGCATTTGGAGACACATACAGGGCCAATGACACAAAGGATTAATTGCATATTAAGCGATCTTCTGCCGGCGCTTCTGTGCCATAAATAAAAAACTACATCCCAATGCTTGTTGGCGTGACCTGTGGCAGAGAGCAAAAGGCCCCCACGCGAACGCAAAATTATTCTCTAAAGACCTCGCCTCATTAGCGCCACACCTCCCGCTCACCTCTACTTCGTAGAACCTGCTGGTCGCATGGGGCTGACGTGCCAGCAGGTGAGTTGGGAGAAGAGGCCCCTAACAACTCTCAAAAGCCAGAGGGCTGCGCGCCTGTCGCTCCGATGGCCCCAGCAGCAGACGGCCCTGCAGCAGTCATTAGATTCCTCGCAAGAGCCAAACCTGGCAGGAGGGAAGACCAAAAAACAAGCGGGGCCCGTTACACAACCGTAGAGGCTCTTAATTAGCTAGAATTCATTGCCGTTTAGTTCGTGGCAGGGTTGCGTGCTTGCGTCGCGTGACACATGCACCTTAAGTAATGAAGCCTTCGTAAGCTGCTGTTTATCAGATATGTAGTGGAAATAGGGCCACGGGGCTGCAAGCAAATTCACACGAGGCGCTGCGCAACAGTCGCAGGTTGGCGTGACGCACCTATTTAATGACAAATTCATATTGTCCTGTTGCGGCAATATACACTCAATTTCTAATTACCTAACATAAGAACACATACCCAAAACATATTAATAAAACTATTTACATTTTAAAAACAAGTAAAGTTCAACAACGCATGAACAGCTTTGATGGTGTTCGTTTACATGATATACGAGTTCATTAATCCATTCGTTCCATTCATTAATTTGTTTATTTAATATATTTGGCCAAGACGTACGACTGGATGACGTGCCTTGCTTTAAACACGGTCACTGCCTGCAAGGTCATCTACAACTCTCAACTAGTGTTGCATGGAGACACTTCAATAGTATGGATAGGCAATATTGGCTTCATAGTAGCTTCTGATTGAAATCTATGTTGTTGGCATGAGATTCAACAAAAAAACATGACGTAAGAACAAAGGTTTGGCCAATAACATAAAACATTAAAAAAACATTAAACCAGTTAAATACTGAAAAAATGCGTGATATGTATGCACATTACCATATACATTATTCATCAGATGAAACAAAAAGGCCAAATAATGCGTACATAACAAGCTGGAATAACACTGTGAAATGAGCACATTCAATATGTACTAGTCTGTCGACTATGCCCTTTGCAAATGGCTTTTGAAAATCTAGCGCTACACAATGTCAGGTTGAGATGTTGAGTGTGATGAATGCATTTAATTAATCAATTTCACGAGGACTTTAGAGAAATCTACTTAGCAGCCTATTGCAATTTAGCCTCCCTGAAATGCCTGCATGCATATCACCCATTGTGATGTTGTCTAGAATGTTCACCAGGCATGAAGGGGAGTAACCCAGGGATGACATGGATAATTAGCCACCATTAGCATTCTTTTTGAGTAATTATATAATGCTTCAGGGAGTGCTTGGCTACTGAATGAATATTTGCTATATCACGATGGCAAGCAACTATTTTCCCCAACTTTGTAATTGTATGTCATGCATTAGAAGCCAAAACCATCACCTCCACACCTTTCTACAAGTGTGAAAAAATACTGAATTAATTTAAATCAATAAATAACAACCACACGTGGACAAAAAACATGACTGAATTTTGCTATCACTTCACACCTACGGTATGTCCTCGCTCAAACGTGTTTTCATACGACACATTTTCGCTATAACACGGTTCCTCAATTAGGGAACACGTCACACAACGCGGTTTCTGTGTGGTTGACTACTTGAAGCTGCGCAGCCGAGTGATGACACAGTACGCAAAACAATACGGTACACGGTGTACCCTAATCTGTTCTTTGCCCTGCCATGGGATCGTACCAACCGCATTAAATGAGGTATGACTGTAAATGCCTATATGATCACAAACAATGCGGTTTAAAATTACTTGTACTGAAATATATATTTTTAGGTTAAATCAGTACCATACAATAAGTTAAAGCTAAATAAAAGGTTTATAAAACATCTAGTTGAAACATCGAGTTAAAATTGACAAAAAAGTATACGTACATATTCCTACAAGCATTCAAATGCAGAATGATGTTATTCAATTAAATGAGGAAATGTAAGAGATTCCAGTCCTTTTTAAAGGACCACGAAATATTACATCAGCATATTCATCTTTGCGCTCCGCAAACTATACAAAATAATCATCTGTGCTACGTTTCATTTACATCTTATTTTCTTCATACTTGTGTAGTGACTGTGAATGTCACTGTGTGGTGCCGGGCTTACGAAGTCACGTCGGATAATGTGTTGGCATTATGTATAGCCCGCTTACTGGGTGTAGTTACAGCCCTCGCGGGGCCTGGGTGAGCGCTGGTCAGCAAGGAGGCACCACGTACAGTGTGCGGTGCGGGCTCCCGGTGAGGGAGCGTCAGCCAGCCAGGGTTACGTTGGGGCATGATACGCTGGTTGACCTGCCGACACGTGACCGGATGATATTGGAGGGGGGTCACCAGTGGATGCGAGCCGCTGGCCGGTCACGTGGTATAAAAGAGCTCTCGGGGAGCCTTCGGGAAAGAGCTCGAGAGATCTAGAAGGTGGGCGGGGCGAGGGGCGGAGCCAGCCCCAGCCCGATATAACGAGGACCCCATGAGGGGCTCGGGGTTCTTTGGGTTGCTGATGAAGAAGATCCATGTCCGGTTAAAAAAGCCTCGAGCAACGCGGTCCAGGACCCAGCTTGTGGTCCGGGCCGGGATAGCAAATCGTGTCTAGTTCTGCCGTAGCATGACTAGATGGGCATTCAACACCCAAGTGTAGCTTGTGTTATGTTATGTTGAGTTGGTGGAATAAATAGTGTTGCTCCCAAGACAACATCTGCGGCTCAGTTGGACTCACTACACTTGGAACAAGATACATATCTTTCTGCTGGAGTACTATAAATTATGTTCTCGAAGTGATTCTCAAATGTCTAAACAAAGCATCATCCGAAACACAGCAGCATCAATCAGATATCTCGAAATGACACAAATAGCAAGATTTTTTTTACATATCAGATTTTATATATATATATTTTTTATATTTTATGAATTCTCTTATGTAATATTTAAAAGGCTCACTAAAAACTCATTAATAATCGACGATCAGGGAAAGAAAAACGAGTCAAAAGTTTCAGCTTAACAACTACATGTACGCATTATTTGATTAATTCAAGCAATTGGTTTATACTGTTTTTTTAAGAAAACAGTAAAACTGGTGTCTCAAAGATCATTAGCCATGATCAATGCACTGATGGACGAAGGCCTCCCAAGGCAGTCGCTATCCTGCATGTTTGGCAAAGCAACAATCCAACAACCTCCTGCACACTTACTAAAAACTAAACTGTTATTTTACAAGGTAAGAACCATTGAGATATATAGCTTTTTCAGAAGTGGAATGACCACAAATGATAGCTCAACCAAGTGCCTTATCACGTGGAAATTTATAACAGCTAAATATTCTAAACACATGTTGATTCTAAATGTGAAGGGAAAAACTGGAGGACCCGGAGAAAAATCCAGGTGACAAGGAAAGAGACATGCAAACTCCAAATATACAACAGACGTCAGCATCCCACGGAGGCAAAATGTTAACTTCATAGCTCTTTCTGTGGTGAATATCCTCACAGGCGCATTCCTTTTTGACTGCCAGTGTCAACCAAATGTTCTACACAGCTGTTGTCAAATTACATAATGGCGTTCTAGTGTGTTGCAGCTGAGAATTTATATTTTATTGATAAACAGCGAATTAGACAGATTTGCCATGCATTCCAATGAAACGAATGATTAAACTTATGCTATGGATGTGAATATTTACATTTTCAAGTTGCTTGTTGCAAATTTTCAATTCAAGACATGATACATTATATCACGTAAAATATTCACAACGGTAATAGCAAAACATGTTCAGAAAATATTTAGTTTGAGCAGGTTTTATGCCCACAAGAATAACATCTATAAAAAAAATTAAACCTGCTTGAAAAAAGTAACGAAGTAAATTTTTTTTAAAAAATTATGTAATAGTATCATATTTTTCAATGTGTAAAGTTACGTTTTTCATCTACTTCATGGAAAATGTAAGACAATGAAAAGTGTTCTACCTGAAAAATCATATTAACCATTTATACCGACATTTTATTTGCCAAATTGACTGTAAATGGTCAAATAAATCTTGACTTAAAGCTTTCGTGACTGCAGGAATTCATATTCTTGGGTCTTTCGGTAAAGTCTTTACCGAAAGTCTTTATCGAAAGACCCAAGAATATGGTCAAATAAATAACAGCTTCCTAATGCAATGATGGGACACCAATTGTGTTATTTTAATTTAGGAGGCAAAGCACAGTACATTATTCAATACAACTTTCTGATTCCGACTAAACATTACATTACAATATAAATTAATAATCATGATTTGACTTGGCAAGTGCCATTCCAGATATTAAACACAAGCACTTTTAATAGTTTCTTAAATAATACATTTATTCATGTGATTGTTGTACAATGAGCAAGCTTTCAATAAATGAAACATTGTAGACATTACTGGTCATTACTTATTCTTAAGAATTCCATTTAAGGATAGGCCCCTTGCGAACATCTCACGGCCTCTACTTTTGCCTTCACATTTCAGAGAGCCTACATTAATATTAGATTCACAATTAATATTTTATTGCGAATACGCATGTTTTGTAAAAGAAACGTGTTAGAGTTGTTATATTATGTGCTTAGTTCACCAAAATGTCTTGAGAGTTTTTTTTTTGGCATTAATCTAAAACTACAATGCTTTTTTCTTGGTATATCCACAAGGGATGCTTATGAGATAACGTGTGGTTTTTAATAGCTTTATACAACAGTTTCATCGGTTCAAATTGCTGATGGCATTTATCTATACGTTCCGCATATAAAGTGTATGCAATATGGACATCACAATAGTATACCTTTTGTTCTTGTGCAAATCATTTAAATTAGAAGGGTTAGGAACATCACAGGATGCCAATTGTTAGTAAATAAAATATAAAGAAAAAAATAATGTTTACTTTGGCAAACCATCATCATGACAAACATGCAACTTAATTTTTAAATAAAGATGATGGAATGCATTAAAAAGGCAATAGAATTGTCTACAAATGCATCGCTCTAAAACACAGTTTGTGCATTGCTGCCTGTGGTAAGGAAGGTGGCTTCAATTAATCCTGTGAGCACTCACCCATACACTTAACATAATTGGGTCCCATCTGTTTTCATGTTAAGCAATCGGTGCTGATGCGTAGAAGTTGTGGGCCGGAACTGTGGGCTGGTTATGTGAGTCAGGTGAGAGCCTTCATTCTTTGCAAACAGGGAGAGAAGATTGGAATGTTTTTTGGAAATTGTATGTCTATACATGAGTTAAAGAAAGAAAGTTAAAGAGGTAAGAACCTTTAATGTCAATGGAACTACTACATTGCATGTAGTTCTCTAGAAAGGCTCTACTTGGGTTTAAGATATCAGTACGATCAGATAGGTGCCATCTGTCCAGCAAGGAAAGCCCACATCCTTGCTTGTCTGCCCCTGGAATTGTTTAAAAGGGATAGCCATGTCAAACACAATGAAGGCTACACGTTCCTCATGAATTCAATGCAAATCTGCTGACTAGAAACAATACACATTCTGCAATGCAAATCACAGCACATTGTTTATAGTTTTAGTACACTGGATGAAGGCATGCTTAATCGGAAGTGTCACTGTTATACACTACAAGTCAACTTTGCGTTGACCTTTCCTGCACGAATCTTCCAACCAGTCTAAGTACATCATGTGTGTGTGTATATACATACAGTTGACGATATACTCAAATGGTATTGTACAGTACTTCATATATAGCTTCTAACAACCTTCTTAATAACATGAGCACTAAAATCAAGACACGATTCCATACCCAGGAATAATCAGAAGCCATACTCTTTGGTTCTTTCGGTATAGTCACGTAGATGAAAAAAAAATAGGTTATTTTTTATTTTTTTATTTTTATTTTTTTTCATCTAAGTGACTTTACTGAAAGAACCAAAGAGTATGGATCCTTGCAGTCACGAAAACGTCAAGTCTAGAATCAGAAGCCATTTTAACAACAAAAAAACGCAGGCAGTAAGGCCATGAGTTTTTGACTGAACAATTCTGCTAGACCACGGGATTGCTGCTGTATAAAGATCCCCACTGAGCCCACAGAACAACCTAAGGTAAAACTAATTTAAAAAATGTTGAGTGCAGCCTTGATCTCAGCTTTTGCTCTCTATACACGGCAATAAAAGACTGAAGGACGCATGCACAGGAGCCAAGATAACGTGTTTCCAGTCACAGAGCGGCCCACGCGATTCAAAGTTGTGCGAGTTGATAATGGCAGCAGTACAAGGGATCCCAGGCAGTGGCGGCGTAGGGGTGTTCTTTCTTGAACAATGTTTTTGACAATTTACAAGTAAAAATGTGTATGGATTAATAATTATCAAAGCATTTCCGACTTTCCTGTGATCAAACACTGGTGCGATATAGGGATTATTGTACACTGAGAGTTAGTATATATATTTAGAACTAATTTACCAATAACAAAAAAACTGTTTGGGGTCAAATCAGCCCATCATCTGGCTGGGTTGCAGAGGTCAATGGAGGATGGTTTATGGGGATATTAGCAACAACCAAACATATATTGAATCACAAAGACTGTCAAAGACAGGTACTGCCAAGTTCCTTTCAACTTGAACAGAATGTACTGCTTTTCTAAAATATGCATAGTAGCCTCAATTAGGTTAGTTTCAAAGGGTTAATGGAGTGCGTACTATTTATGGTGTTTCACACAGTCAAAACACGCATGTTCGTTCAAACAGACAAGAAAAGCACTCCACTGCAACCAGTGCATACACAGTTCAAGGGAGTTCAAAAACAATATGGTATTTTGTCAAGTTACCAAGCAATTGTTTTTGTTTGGGAGTAATTAATTAAACAATAATAACTGCCAACTAAACTGCTTGGTCCGTGTAGAGTGTTTAAACTGCAGTGTTTATGAAATTATCGCGTTGAGTAAAGAAAGAGAAAGAACCGCCACATCGTCTTTGAGCATGCTTCATGGGAATTGTTTAAAATTCGAGTAAAATGTCACTGTTAATTGTCTGGGACAGTTTGCCTATTGTTGCCCAGGATACCAACACAACACACAGGAATCACCGCACTAAATTCATAAAAACAAAGCAGCTTTGTGTTCATTGATGTCGAACAACACCGTGGTGGTAACTGGATATGTGTTGTATTATTATATGCTTGCAAAATACATGCAAACTCATGGCTATGCCACTCTTGAAACTTGCTTAAACAATGTTTGGAAATACAATTTCTTTATGTGCTTCATTTTCACTTATTTTGCATTGAGCATTACAAATTTAACCAAAATATTCTGACAGTACCTTAGTCTGGCTGTTTGTTTCATTGCCGTATCAATGACTTTGCAGGTGCCCGAGTCCATCTGATACAAACACCTTAACAGTGGAACCTTAGTTCCAAAGGTGCCTTTTTCTGGCTCCGAGGGTCATGCAAACAGAACTCTTAAAATCCTAAAGATACCAAATATGACTTTCTGAGCAACAGAATAAACCCTAGATATTATGTTTACCAGGCCAATATTGTGTGGTACTGTTAATTTGGTATATACCCAGCTCCTGTAAATGCCCAGTTAAAAAAAAAATCTACTCATCATGGACAAATAAACTGTTCACACATGTATCTCTCTACTACTGACATATCCTTAATTCCCACTCACTTGTTATTCAGAGCCAGTCCTATTGTCATCACAAACATGTCCATGTCCTGACTGCAACTGTCGCCATGATTCATACAGTTGTCAGTATACTGCAATTTCACTCTTCGATACATAACTTTTTTGTTTTTACACTGTAAGCACAAATAACATCAACAGTTCACTGTTCATCCAATGTGCAGTTGTGCAAGGGCACTGCCAAAATGTACATGTGATATATCTGCCATCAGGTGGAAAAATCTGGAACAAAAAATATTGCACAAGAGTACCAAGGTTATGCCCCATGAACGATGCAATTTTTAGCTAAATCAAACCGAAATTGGTAATCAGGATGTCACATGGGTTGACAGAAAATTAAATATGTGGATACTGAGAATTTGGTATGACATCACACATTTCTATAAAAAAGGCATGCGACGAAGTCAATAATTAGACAAATAATCCAGCGAAAACACTATCTTAAGGCCAATTTAATTGCAATATCATGAAAGAAAATAGTTTCACAATATAGCACTGTTATTATTCGGTTTCATAAAAAAAGCCATATTGTAACTCACATAATTTTTTGTTGAACATAAACATCTCAGTTGATGCTGCAGACATTTTTTTCTGCTCGTAAATAACTTGATGGCATTATGCCGTGGTGCATAGGTTATACCAATGGACTTGCAATTCAGAGGTAGACCGGTCGATTCGATCTTCCTGTGCAGAAGCTAAAACAACGGAGCAAGTTTCTTAAATCCCCCCAACCTCTATCCACCCAGAAATATAAATGGGTACATCAGTCGGTTTATCAGCAGGTCACGTAGTTAGGTACTCCAACCTCATCCAAGATGTCTGGCCAGCATGGAAGAGAAGGCCAGAGCCTCTAAACAAATCTCGAGAGCTCCCTCCAGTGGAGACACATCGATCCATCAAGTGGTGTGAGCAAGTAATTGCAGGACTTCAGTTACTTTGACATAATTAACTCAACAAGGTTCAACTACTGCACTGTATTTTGATTACATAAGGTGTTGATCAACAGTGCTACCGCTTTGATAAACTGTTTTGGCTGTAGAGCAGTGAAGTATGCATACGAATAATATAAGTCAACCAAAACCTATGCAACTGTACCGATTTGAATCCTCAGAATCTCAAAATTTGACAAGCTAATAAACCAAAACAGACCAGATGACAATGTTCATTCACATTAAAATTAAAATTATTGGATATAATTCTGTAATGCATGATATTGAACAGACAAAAGCACAACCACAATAGAAGTACGCTGTCGTCTGTAGACATGCATTTAAATAATGTATTATTTGATTATTCGCTTCCACGCAGCACTAAGACGGTAGCTATCCGAACGGTTAAAGTTATTTTGATTTCTTTCAATTAGTGCTGCGTGGAAGTGAATTATCAAATAATACATTATTTAAATGCATGCCTACAAACGGCAGCGTACTTCAATAAGGATTACCGTTGGTAGAGCTATTTTAATAAACACAATAGACAGGAAGGACAAGTTCAAAGGGCTCGCATAATGCACATGCATAATGAACGTTGCCTCAGTAATCCATCCCCCCCCCCCCCACATTGTGCAAGAGCGCAGAAAGGGTGGTCAACACATCTACGCCTCTATATAAGGAACGAAACAGTAAGACTTCTCCACAAATCTGGCTGTTGCCTGATGAAGCTAGTGGTAATTACTGGCGAAACGTTGTACTCAGTTTGTAAATGTTGTGGCTTGGCTCTCCAACACACAGGTGTGCTGTACTAGTGACGAATTGCCATGTTCTGTTTACATGACAACCCTTACCAGTTGACTGTGTTGGGTGGTGGCGGGTTTCAACGACACATTTATACATTTACGCAATCTAACCCAAAAACCTCTATTAGGGATGATATTGGTCGTGAAAGCCTACGTGTTAAACTGACAAAAGCACAATATGTACATAAAATCTGAGAACAAAATAATATAAAACCAAGTAGAAATAAAACACTGAAAGCAAAACTATAGACATGAAAAAATTGCATAACACACCCACATTAAAAAGTGGGCATTGCTCAGTAGGCCATGGTAATGCACACTATAAATTAACTTCATATGACACTATACAGTACTAAACATAGCAAATGCAAAGTGAGGTATTGCCATGGAGAAAGCGGCTGTTATACAACCCAGGAAAGTTGTCATTAATCCATTTATGGACACCTATTTAGCTCTAGTGCTGTACAAACCATTATTTAACAATGACATCCTTACAATGAAAAGGGCATTTTAAATGAGTAACAGAAAAATAAAATCGTGCAATAATCAATTCTGAGGCAACATTAGTTTTAATAAGTGTTTGCTGTCCCATACAAACTAAAATGTGTTGCTAATTATTTGTCACATGATAAGACGGTAATGGTGAAATTGCAATGCGTGGTGTAATTTCCTTCTTAATTGTGAACCAATAAAGTTTTGATCTGAGAACGGAATCTACAATATAATTTCTGCCGTGTTGAACATTGTAGAACACACTGTATACTATAAATCCTGTTATCCAGATATGTAATAAACATACTTCAATCAGAATTGCATTTGTGTTTGCAAAAATACATTTAATAAAAATACATACTTTAAAGTTAATGTGGATTTCTAAGAATAGTAAAATGAAGCAAGATGTTTTTGGGCGCTAAAAAAATGCCAAGTGAGAAAAATTGCATTTTAAACATATCGGACCGTAATGCTTAGCCCAAGGTAATGTCAGTTTACAGTGTCAGTGGCATAAGGCATGTTCACCAGTGTCAACAACCACACTCATTGTGGGACATCTCCATTTTGGCTTTTAATTGGCCCAATTTCTTATTTACATAAGAGGGTGAATTCGAGTGAATCTTATTTAATTACGAGGCTTATATGAGCCTAAACCTAACAATAGCCTAATTAAGGTTAAAAATTTGAATAAACGAGTGCAGCATGTTGTATTTTCCAAGAAGTAACCTTAGAATGTGATTTTCTGCCAGATGCTAAATACATTTGAACCCAAATTAGATACATGAGAAAAAACCCGAACATTGATTTACCTTGTGCTCCAATACTCGGGGAAAATATATATTATTTATTGTTTAAGCACTGAATAGAATAAAAACATTAGGAAATAAAAATAGCATGAGGTAAATAATGTTGTTGTCCACGTAATGCTTCGCCATAAGTAAATAAATACCTGCAAGTACTCTAATACGATGATAGTGGCTCTCCCACAATGTGCATAAACAGATTTATGCACTTTTGATATTATATTTGACATTTATGTAAAATGCATTTTTTTGACAAAAAGTGCACAAGGTCAGCAATTGATTCTCACTGTTCTGACCCGTTAAATGTTTCCATGAGTCTTAAAGAGTACCCAGAACAGTGAAATGCTCAGCCCATCATGTTGCCACAAATTACAGATCTTAGTTCCAGTGGTTCAATCTATCTACCCATCATGCAAACTCTGGTCATTGTCACAGCAGCAGCTTTTGGCTAACCATCAAACAAAGCTGGTCACTGTATTACGTGCTTTAAGATGCGCTTCTGCCGCCGTCTGGAACGCTCTTCCTTCCGATATTAGGAATCCACTGCAGATATGGACTTTTAAATTTAGATTGAAAACTAATTTCTTTACAAAAGCTTTTTTTGGATTTAGGATGTTGTCCTTTCCCACACCTCCAATTCGCATGGCTAGCTGCGCATTATGCGAAATAAGTACAAAATACCAAAAGCCATCGTCACTCTCACCCACTTTCCATACCCAAAGTGGCCTAGTGTCTGGCCAAAACAGGCACTTTAATTGGGAATTCATATAGGTGAGGCTGAGTGGTGGGGAGTGGTGTAAATAAAACATCTATTTAGCTCGTGTATTACTGTGTACTTTGCAAATAGGATGCAGAGAAAGCTCATTGCAACATATCTGAGGGGACCCTGTACTTCAACAATGAAACATACTTTAACCTTAAATTTGAATCACAAAAAAATTACGAGAAAATTATATAAATCTTTGTACGTTAACCTGTCACTGTGGTTGTCGTCTATTCAACCGTGTCATCTGTTTTTCCTTAAATTAGAGGTTTCCACTGCTTGCTTCCCCATACCATGTGGTTTGTGAGGGTTATATAACCATACTTCACACTGCTGGCCAGTGCAGGTTGAAGGTGTTCTACAGGACATCTATGAAAAAGAGCTTCATAGCTCATCGTATTCCTCCAGTAAAAATAAAGAATTTGATTCTGAATTTTTGTTGCACTGCTCATAATATAGCTTAGCCCTGAAACAACCAAAGACAACCTGCTATTCATGTTGATCACCAATCCAATATGGAATACAAATAAAACAATATGTACAGTACAAGACATCAATCTTGGAGCGTCATTTGCTCGGACAATAGCCGTCTTTGGATAATTAATCATTTGAATACACTTTATATTTTTTTATATTTATACCTTCTATCAATAATCGAAGGTGATTACGCTTGGGAAAAAAAGTACGTGCATTTACCTTAACGTGAGATGACAATTTGTATAGTGAATCAACCTTTGCTAACCTCTTTTGAAGAACACGTGGCGAAAACTGGCCCGACCCTCACGGAGCCGTACAATCCAGAACACACCACGCTACGGAGCATACACGCTGCTACCTCGGGGGCTGACGTAGTTTCGCACAGCGTTGTCATTGTTTACCGCATTCCGTGGCCTGCATGCATTAACCATGCAAAGTATAAATGCTGCCAGATAACTTTTAACTTATTGCGTCCATTTTAAATGTACATTAATTGCAGGCACGGTGCAATGTTTAAAAAAAAATTAAAGTTATTTACAGAGAAAATCTACGAGAGATTTTTCTTGCCAAGTGTTATTATGCGCTTGCGCTCGATCATGTTTTGGTTTAGTGAATTATGGTCACGGGGGTCACAGTAATAGCATGACCGTTTCTGGAGAAGGCATGGATAAATGGGTACCAGAGGTCTTGGCTTGGATCCACCAATTATAACATGGGCTTTCCTTATTGAGTCAAGGGAATGGCAGAACACGGGCATGAAACAAGCACAGAAAGGATAAAGCACACATTTAACGTGTTGTGTAAACAAGCTACTGACCACCAGTACGGGCCAGTGGTACTGTACAAACGTTGACAAGCACCACCACCAAGATATGTGCATAGGCACTGCATGTAAATGATACGTGAGTGATTCCATGAACCGTACAAGTCATTGAACGTGAACTGCACGAAATGAAAATAGATTAAATGTGACATGCCTTTGCTGTAAACATGTAATATGAATTTAAACATTTGACAAGTAGTATTACATGTTAAAATCAATACCTATTCAGTGGAATTAATATTTTCCATTATGAATAAAAAAGGATTAACAAAAATTTGTCATACAGTAGCAATATAAATTAAAGATAGACATGTAAACAATTCATACTAGCTAATTAGAAAATGTGATTTATAAATTCAAATGGTATAATTTGAATGAACTGTTAATATAAGTGGAAGTGATGTGACAAGTATGGTTTGCTATTCAAGTAAAAAACAAGCAAGCACGTAATCTTTCAGTACTGTAACAAAAATAATCTGCACTTACTGTATTTATAATAGCCTACAATTTAACAAGTAGGCCTTCGCGACCAATATCATCCATGGTAGGGGTTTTTGGGTTAGATCGCGTAAATATATAAATGTGTCGTTAAAACCCGCCACCACCCGACACAACCAACTAGTAAGGGTTGTCACGTAAACAGAACATGCTAATTCGTCACTAGTACAGCACACCGGTGTGTTGGAGAGCTAAGCCACACAGTAAATGTTGTGGCTTGGCTCTCTAGTAAATGTTGTGGCTTGACTCTCCAACACAAGTGACGAATTGGCATGTTTTGTTTACGTGACAACCCTTACTAGTTGGCTGTGTCGGGTGGTGGCGGGTTTCAACGACACATTTATATATTTACGCGATCTAACCCAAAAACCTCTATCATGAATAGCCTACAAAACACAATACAGTAATGTTACCAATAATAACATATGGTGTTTGAACACCACATTTTAAGTTACAGCATGAGCAAATAATTACGATCGAAAAACCAATAGAGAGCCCGTTACCGCATTCTGCAATGGAAATTAAGAAATAGCTGTCATTTTAACTCTTCTCACAATTCTGCACTCGGGAAACTAAACGTAATCTGCTTTTTTATGTGATAGAATGGCAATGGCATGTATTTAGGTTTTTTATTATTATATTCTCTAGAGTTTACGTAATATTATGGTTAAATAATTACATTACTAGGAGCACAAATTGAAAAGTGAGAGCAATTTTAAATAAACAGTGTCTCCGTCTTCTGAATTCATTACACCCACCTCTTTAGTATCGTAATCCATTCTTTCGAATGTTCAATTCAATGTTAATATGTTACGTTGAAAATCCATTTCGCCAAGTACTCAGCTAGTTTGGAGACAATGGCCGGCAGTCACTAACAACAACAGAGTTTCTGCTGGGGTGGAAAGGAGCCCAGCCAGCAAGCCAGCCAGGACACTCGAAGCATAGATTATTTTTTTAATAGAACACGTTTCACTCGCTTTATGCGGCTTCGGTTTGATTTCACTCATATGCGGTTATGTGATCGGACGTGGTAAACATTGTTTGTGTATTGTGTGCGCAAATCGGCAAGGTAGCAGTCTCGTGTGGTTTCGCTCTGCGCCTTTTTTTGGAACGCATCTTCCGCATAAAACGAGTGAAGCCTATGCAGTATAATAATTTAAGGCATACTGAATGTTTATTGTGGTTAACAATAGAAGTACAGAATAAGCACTGGAAGACATGCGTTAAATAGTGCATACTATTACTATCAAATTCAATACATTATTGTAGAGTACTGTATTTTTAACTACCTGTGAAATAGTTTATATGTATTGTATGTATAATACATAAGCAGTTTTCCATGTCTCACAGTATTAAGATTGGTAACATTACTAAATAACTGTAGAAGTATTTATTTGTATATACAATGTTTACCATGTCCAATCAATAATACAAATAACCTGTGTCGTCGAAATTATGAGTGACAAAATTGCTAAGACAATATATCCGTCTCCCCACGTAAAAATGAAGAGTAATACATTTTTTAACAAATCAATGGCCCCACGGACTTGTGCATCATTTCAGAGGAATTGACCAAATACAAGTGAAACAGTTTTTTACTGATTGGCCGTGTCGGGCGGTGGAGGGTTACGACACATTTATAAATAACGCGATCTAAACCCAAAAAACGTTGATTATGAACAAGTGAAACAGAAAATATTAAGGGGACGCGTTGCCCGCTGAACTATTTTGTTACTCATATGCTCCACAACGACGCCGATGAGTGTGTGGTAGTATTATATGTTTTGCATCGGAATAGGACCCATGCCCTTGCCTATTATATTTGGCAGTTCACCAGCATTGATTCAAGCAAGCCTGACTTTGCTATTGAGACATTACGTTGCAAGCGGTTCAGTTTGCTTGTATTTAGTCAATCTTGCCGGAATTATGCACTCACAGACAGCCAGTGGGGTCGTTGGGTCGTGTAAAACACTTCAATTCTTCATGTGGAGATATAGAGACATTGTCTATCTTCTTAGGTTCTTTCGGTAAAGCCACGCAGAAAGTAAAATAAAATAAAAACAAAAATCACGACGTTTCGGAGGACATTGTCTACTTTTCTATTCCATTATGTTTCATCGTATGACTACAGCATGTTGTGCTCCATAGGTACTGTAGAGCATTACCACTGTTTATAAATGTACAGTCATCCGTCCGTGTCGTAGTGATTATTTGGCCATACTTCACCACGCCGTTCAGTTGATTAAAGTAGGGACCCATTAACACGATCACTTGGAAGTACAGTACAGAATAGCAATGCATTCTGCTGAATTGCCCTCTGCTGCCCAACCACGTAGCCTCGTAGCCTTGAAAACTTGCTATGCAAGGTAGACTCACCAACGCAGCAGTGAACTGACACAGGGAATGCACGTCTGTGTAATACGCACGGCGCTGCACGAACAGTGGAGGATCTGTGTTCTATTAGCACCATAATACAACACTGTACCATATCCACACCGCTGACAGTACACGTACGAAACACGTCGCACGCTGGTTATACGTCAACGGTACCAACGTTAAACACTGCAGCCTCTGCGTAATAGGCAGGACGACAGCACAGTTAACTTGTCACTACACTCACATTACGTTGCGTGTTTTACTGCGCGTAATAGAATAACAGCAGCAGCAGAGGCCAAGCGGCGCCTGACCCCCCAGCCCCCTCTGCATCTCCTCACCTCGTCGCTCCTGCTGTGGATGCTCACAAGGCACGAGAGCGCCACCAGCGACGCCGCTCTCTGCTCCGCGTGTTGTTTATATATTTTTGATCTCTCTCTGCTCAAGCCTAGCTCGCTCGCTCGCTCCTCACAGCCACTGCGAGCAGCCGCTGTGGTCTCGTAGCCTCAGCCGCCTCCTCCTGCCCGGAGCCGCCATCTCGCCTCTCCCGGCCGGGCCGACTACCCGGCGTGCATTGCGGCGCGTGGACGCAGCTACTTCCGGCAAAACTCTCGACAATGTTGAGCACGTCCGGTGGCCATGTTTCTAAGGGATAAAAAAAACACTGACAGTGTTGTGGTACTGTACATTCCATTGTACGCACGTCGTTTTATTATTATTATTATATTTAATCGATATTTTGGCACGTAAGAAAATGTTACTATTTATTCTAGTGAGTTCCGGTAGCCATCTTCCTAAGGGGTAACATGGACTCAATAGCTGCATTGCATTTGTTGATCGTACACTTGACGCCCCTTTTGATACACGTTTTAACTGTTACATCGACGATCTTGTGACATGCGGGGGAGGGGTGACATTTCATTTATTTATTGACGTAGGGTTCGGTCTCCGATATAACTGTGGCTCTCCCCTACCTATGATGGCGCTCGTACGGACGCCGCATGGGGTGGCAACGATGGGGCTAGTGGTGGGGGCTACGGACGCCGTACTCCGCGACACGATTGGCTTGTTTCAAGCACGTGGTGTCGGGCCCGATTCGGCCCCTACCATTGGTTCACTGTGCGCCCGATTGAAGACGTCGCGAGGGGCGGGGGGCGATGGGCGGGGGGCGAGGGGCGGGGGGCGAGGGGCGGGGGCGAGGGGCGGGGGGCGAGGGGCGGGGGGCGGAGGGCGAGGGGGCGCGCGCCCGTGCTTAAGCGCGCTAGGAATTCCAATCTCAAGCTCCCCTTTCGGACTAACGTCCAAGCGCTGAGCGGAGACGGCTCTAATTGTATTTCGTACAACGAATAAGCAACGCCAGCTAAATCCCGGGTGACCTCGAGTGCCGCAAAGCGTGTTTCGTGTCGCGCCGCATAACCTTGTTCGCAATGTCCCCGTACGTATTGTGTTTTTACGTAAATAAAAAAATGTCGCTTTAATTTCGCAACCAAAATAGTTAACGTGGAATACATTATTTGGTGGTGATGCTGCTGCTACGTTGGCAGTAGTTGAAAAGCACAATAAACAAAACACGCGAACACAGTCACCAATAACAACACTGTGTGGCCTTAACATGACTAATACCCTAACCAGACAACGTGTCGGAAGATTGTCCTTTTCACAGCACATCAAATGAAGGGCCATTGCCCGAATCGTCGGCTATTATATCTTGTTTTATTTTACCAGGTAAGGCCCACTGGGCTACTTAGCTCTTTTTTAGAAGCCACCGTGGTCACAAATGATGGCTCAACGAAGTGGCTTATCACGTCCAAATGTACAGCAGCCAAATACTCTAAACGTGGAGGGAAAAACCAGAGGACCCAGAGAAAAATCCACACGCCCACGGGGAGAACGTGCAAACTCCAAATACACAGCAGGCGTCAGGGTCGGAATCGAACCCAAGACCTCCTGTATACCAGGCGAGATAGTTAACATCTCGCCAAGGTCACTTATTTACGAAAAAGCAGTTTCATACTCCTTTGTGGTAGTTTAGCTTGAACATATATATAGAACCCCGTTCTGAGTTCCCACATACAACATGCTTAAATGGTTTTCCACACCAATATCCAGTTGAATTTAAGCAAATAGAACCAGATGGGATCTTTGGGGTCTCGTCAGCATTGGTCGTGCTTAATTATCAGATGTTATTGGCAAAATAACTCCATATAAACACTATGCTCTTCGCAATATATCTGATGTCTGACCAGCTAGTTGTGCCTCAGGCTTGTTCCATCTGGCCCGGCCCTCTAGCTGCTACCGTAGGCGCACACCAGGCTCAACATCCCTGGTGAGTCGGTACAGTCAGCAGCTGACAACACACCAGGCTCAACATCCCTGGTGAGTCGGTACAGTCAGCAGCTGACAACACACCAGGCTCAACATCCCTGGTGAGTCGGTACAGTCAGCAGCTGACAACACACCAGGCTCAACATCCCTGGTGAGTCGGTACAGTCAGCAGCTGACAACACACCAGGCTCAACATCCCTGGTGAGTCGCTACAGTCAGCAGCTGACAACACACCAGGCTCAACATCCCTGGTGAGTCGGTACAGTCAGCAGCTGACAACACACCAGGCTCAACATCCCTGGTGAGTCGCTACAGTCTCAGCAGCTGACAACACACCAGGCTCAACATCCCTGGTGAGTCGCTACAGTCAGCAGCTGACAACACACCAGGCTCAACATCCCTGGTGAGTCGCTACAGTCAGCAGCTGCCAACACACCAGGCTCAACATCCCTGGTGAGTCGGTACAGTCAGCAGCTGCCAACACACCAGGCTCAACATCCCTGGTGAGTCGGTACAGTCAGCAGCTGACAACACACCAGGCTCAACATCCCTGGTGAGTCGGTACAGTCAGCAGCTGACAACACACCAGGCTCAACATCCCTGGTGAGTCGCTACAGTCAGCAGCTGACAACACACCAGGCTCAACATCCCTGGTGAGTCGGTACAGTCAGCAGCTGACAACACACCAGGCTCAACATCCCTGGTGAGTCGCTACAGTCTCAGCAGCTGCCAACACACCAGGCTCAACATCCCTGGTGAGTCGCTACAGTCAGCAGCTGACAACACACCAGGCTCAACATCCCTGGTGAGTCGCTACAGTCAGCAGCTGACAACACACCAGGCTCAACATCCCTGGTGAGTCGCTACAGTCAGCAGCTGACAACACACCAGGCTCAACATCCCTGGTGAGTCGCTACAGTCAGCAGCTGCCAACGCCGAACCCCGGGCGGCGGTTAACTAACCCGGAAAACTCAGCTTGTCTGAGCCTGGGCGTGTGGAACCCCTGGTGGAGGAAATTCCACCAAAACGGGTCTTTGGACCTTCCACTGCAACCAGGACCATCTCCAGTCGTCTTGACTACGTCTTGCCACTGGGTACAGATGGGGCTGGTCGAGAGAGTGAGGTTGAATGCTGCGCAAATTACCCTCACTTAAATCCAAGTTCTCTGTGCAAGTCATGGCACTTTTTTACCATCGTCATTATCCAAGTCCTGTGGCGATGGGTGAGCGACGAAGCAGCAGGCACGGATATGCTGGAAGCTGTAGCCGCAAACCTGCACGCAGGCGGCTCAGGATATTGGTCGTTCCCTCACTGGACCGAAACAGCAGTGAAGTCCGGCAGCACCCTGAGCGACTGAGCAGCCCTATTCAGGATCGCACTGCTCACCTCCGTAGTGAGGAAAGGGTTAGAAAAGGTACCCTAAACATTGTCTGCTTCAAAACATCCTGGCCAGCCTACCGCAGCTGGCGGGATCCCATACTTGCGGTCTAAAAACAAAAAGAAAAACAAATAAAATGAAAAAGACCAAAGTGATACCACTCACTGTTGGCGCCTGGAATGTGCGCACTTTGATGGACACATCTGGATCAAAAAGACCTGAGAGACGCACCGCCCTCGTGGGCAGAGAGCTAGCCAGATACAATGTGGATGTTGCTGCCCTTAGTGAGACCCGACTGGCCGATACTGGACAAGTGACTGAAGTGGGTGCAGGTTACACATTCTTCTGGAGCGGACGAGGCCAGGAGGAGAGACGTGATGTTGGTGTTGGTTTTGCAGTAAAAAACCACCTGGTCAACCAACTCGCAAGTCAACCCAAGGGGATAAACGACCATTTAATGACCTTACAGCTCCACCTATTGGGTAAAAATGCGGCCACCATCATCAGTGCCTATGCCCCTACCATGACCAACTCTGACGAGATCAAAACCAAGTTTTATAATGACCTGGAAGTCATTATTGCTGCCACAGCCAGCTCGGACAAACTCCTGATACTGGGTGATTTCAACGCCAGAGTTGGAAGTGACCATCAATCATGGAATGGAGTCATAGGTGCACATGGCATTGGAAAATGTAACAGCAACGGTCTTCTACTGCTGACCTGCTCATCACCAACACGATATTCCAACTACCAAAGCGCAAGAAAACTTCATGGATGCATCCTCGTTCACACCACTGGCACTTGATTGACTACGTCATCATGAGGAGGAGCGACCGGCACGATGTCAGGGTGACCAAGGCAATGTGTGGTGCTGAATGTTGTACTGACCATCGTCTCATCATCTCCAAACTTAACATCTGGATTAAGCCTCCCAGACGCCTACAAGGAAAAAGACGTGTCAAGCGTCTTAACATCACTTGCCTACAACAGGAACACACCAGACTGGCCTTTGTTGAGGCTCTAGACCATCACCTGGAGTCTCTAAGCTTCGAGCATACAGACGCTGAGGCAGACTGGACTGCTCTCAAGACCGTGCTGCATTCTACAGCCCTTGAATCACTTGGTGTTCCATTACGTACACATCAAGATTGGTTTGATGAGAACGATGCAGAAATCCGAGCACTCCTTGACGAAAAACACCGCCTGCATAAAGCATATCTGAATGACAGCAGCTCAAGTTTAAAGAAAACTGCCTTCCTCAACATTCACAGGATTGTCCAGCAGAGACTCAGAGTCATGCAAGACGCCTGACTGTGCGCAAAAGCTGAGGAGATTCAATCCTACGCTGACAGTAACAACACCAAGTGCCTCTATTATGCACTCAAGCAGGTCTATGGTCCGCAACACTCAGGAACTTCACCTCTCCTGAATTCAGATGGAACAACACTCCTCACGGAGAAGGACAAAAATACGTAATCAACCAGGCTATGCGTTAATTGTGTGTTGACCGACCCTCTGTGTTGTATTACATTACATTTCGATATTTTACTAGGTTATTTAATTTTAGTGTGTCTTTCTCCTGATTTTCAGGCTTGCTTGCTGTGCCATCGTACTCGCAGCACCACGTTTTCTTTTGGACCACTCATTGATATGCTAATTTTTTCTAACCCCCCTCCCTCTCTCTGCCTCCGCCCCCCCTCTGTCTATTTAAGGCCACCCCACAGAGACGATCACCCCTCTCTGTCACCTGTGTTGCTCTCGCTATGTATGTATCTTGTGATATCTGTCTGCTAATATGTCTGTCTATAGTTTTCTGGTTAGATATTATGTCGCTATTTCATTATACCTGATGATGATTGCTTGTGTTGCAATCGAAACGTCGTATTCTATTATTTAATTTAATTTATTATTTTATCTTTAGACGTGACTTAACCGAAAGAACCAAATAATAAGGACAAAATACTTGCAAGGTGGGTCGAACACTACAGCGCGGTCCTCAACCGGCCATCATGCATAAATGAGGAGGCAATTGCGAGACTGCCTCAAGTTGAAATAAACCAGTCCCTGGCGGTTCTACCATCCATTGAGGAAACCAGCAAAGCCAAAACACTCCTCTCATCAGGCAAAGCTCCAGGGTCCGATGCCATTCCAGCAGAAATCTACAAGGCTGGAGGGCCTCGCTTAGTCGAGAAACTGACCGACCTCTTCCCGTCTCTGTGGAAATTAGAAGCCGTTCCCAAGGAGTTCAAGGATACTACTATAATCAATCTATATAAAAGGAAAGGCAATCGGCAGGACTGCGACAACCATAGAGGCATCTCCATACTATCAGTCGCTGGCAAAATCTTGGCAAGAATCCTTCTGAACCGCCTAATTGTCCACCTAGACCAGGGTCTGCTACCTGAGAGTCAGTGTGGTTTCAGAAAAGACCGCGGAACCACTGACATGGTATTTACTGCCCGGCAGTTACAGGAGAAATGCCAAGAACAAAATGTTGATCTATATATGGCTTTCGTTGATCTAACAAAAGCATTCGACACAGTCAGCCGGGAGGGCCTATGGAAAATCATGGCCAAGTATGGGTGTCCAGACAAGTTCATTGGCATCGTGCGCAATCTCCATGATGGTATGATGGCCAGCGTCAGAGACCAGCAAGAACTCTCTGATCCGTTCCCAATCACAAACGGGGTGAAGCAAGGCTGCGTTTTAGCGCCAACGCTCTTCAGCATGGTGTTTTCTGCCATGCTGAAAGATTCATTCCAGAACCACAACACTGGGATTAACTTCATCTACCGTTTTGACGGTGGGCTATTCAATCTGCGGAGGATGCAAGCCAAAACTAGAGTGGAGGAAGTCACTGTTCGAGAACTTTTGTTTGCTGATGACTGTGCTCTGGCTGCTGGCTCAAATAAAGATCTACAGGACAGTATGGACCACCTCTCCTCAGCTTGCAACAACTTCGGCCTAACAATCAGCACAAAGAAGACTGAAGTCCTATACCAACCTGCTCCTGGGAAACCCTACACTGAGCCAACCATCTTTGTGAATGGGCAAAAGCTTTCAGCCGTTGACAAGTTTATTTACCTTGGTAGTACACTGTCTCGCGCTGTGCACATAGATGATGAAGTTAACATCAGGATTGTCAAGGCCAGTGCAGCCTTTGGACGTCTACGTGACTCGGTATGGGAAAGGACTGGCATCAAGCAAGAGACAAAACTGAAGGTCTACCGGGCTGTTGTCTTACCAACTCTTCTGTATGGGTGCGAAGCCTGGACAGTTTACCAGCGCCATTCCAAGAAATTGAATCATCTCCACTTGAGCTGTCTGAGGAAACTGCTGAGGATCAAGTGGCAAGACAGAATCCCTGACACGGAAGTCCTCAGCAAGGCAAATATCCCCAGCATCTACACCTTGCTTACGAAGGAATAGCTTAGATGGACTGGCCACGTGACCAGAATGCCCTACGCGAGACTTCCAAAACAAGTCTTCTTTGGCGAGCTGAAGAATGGCAAGCGAGCACAAGGTGGCCCCAAAAAGCGCTATAAGGACACCCTTAAAGCTTCCTTGAAGAGCATTGGATTCGACCTGAAAAGCTGGGAATCCCTAGCACAGGACCGACCTGCCTGGAGAAGAAAAGTACAGGACGGTGCAGTCCTCTGTGAGAGTAGGAGAAGCTCCTGTGCCATCTTGAAGAGGCAGCAGCGCATATCTACCAAGGAAGGACGTGTGGCTGCACCTCAGAGCTCTACATCCTCCTTGACCTGTCCAGTGTGCCACAGGGAATTCCAGGCTCGGATTGGCCTCTTCAGCCATCTGCGCACTCATCAAAACCCAACAAAATGACAAACGTGCCATGGTCATCATCAACTTTGATGGATGAACAAGAAGAAGTAATCAAGAGTTTGCTATATCTAGTAATCAAGAGTTTGCTAATGGCATTTTTTATTTTGTAGAGAAAATAATTCTGCTTATATTTGATGCCACCCATAATTTTACCTACCAATGTATAATGTATGTGAATGGTATCCATTGAAAATACAGTTTCAGTGTGCTCAATATGCTTCCACATGTTTTAAATAAGCATTTAGATTGTATTAATATAAGGAACGAAACAGTAAGCCTTCACAAATCTGGCTGTCGCCTGATGAAGCTAGTTGTAATTACTGGCGAAACGTCGTACTCAGTTTGTAAATGTTGTGGCTTGGCTCTCCAACACACCGGTGTGCTGTGACGAATTACCACGTTGTGTTTACGTGACAACCCTTACTAGCTAGCTGTGTCGGATGGTGGCGGGTTTTAACGACACATTTATATATTTACGTGATCTAACCCAAAAAACCTCTATTATGGAAGCAAAGTTACTGTTGTTTCAATTGTCAATTGGGTACTTGATGGGCTGGGTTCACGCCCAGATTAAGGTTAAACAAAAACGGCAGTATATTTTAAGATGGTAAAACCAACATGTACAAAATGTTCTTGCTTCTGTAGTGGAATAACGCGCACAGTTCTATGCCATGGGTCAAGTTCCTCGAGCCAATAGACATCCATGATCCCATTATTTAATCAGGTATGGAAACATGTGATACGATTGTGACAGTCTATTAGTTTTCTAGCTCTGTTTAACTTTTTCAAATTGTTATTCAAATGCATTTCATAGTCAATGAATGCAAGGCAAAATTATATGTAATCATATTTTTCCATAATCTAATTGGAGGTGGTCGATGGTTGAGAAATCTGTCTTAAATAAAGTTACTACGTGTTTTGGAGGTTAAACACATGGTGAGAAGACTGCCCCACTTTTACATAGCTACCCCACACATCCAGTGGCCTCACGGAAGTTGTCACTGTTCATCACTCCTCAATGCCCCAGCCTCGTCCTCTGCCAACTACATCCATTACTCACGTTATCCAAATGTATGAAGATTGCATGACGAAAGTAGAAAAACACACACATTAAATTTTTTTCAAAAAATGTTTTTTAGATGTATTTTTATATTAACTGCAAAAGAGGTGGAATTATACTTGGACAGAAAAAGGAACACATGGGTCAGATAATAGATTTAAGTTTAACATAACAATGTTCAGAAAAGTGGACTTTGGCAGGAAACATGACGATAAGGGATGATGGTCAATATTCTAGACGAATGATGGAGTGGCAAGAGATTGATCAATGAGATCAGTTTTTGTGAAATTGTTGCATTGGTGGACTGAGATCGCTCTCTGTTGTTTTTTCCTGCACTACTGTTTTCTATTGAAAACCCGAAAAGAAAAAAAATCACAGTACATGGTTGATGATGATGATTTGTACAAAGTGGATTCCTCTCAGATAATATCACGAGGTCTTTATTCACTTTTAAGCAAACCTCAATTCTCTAGAGATCACAGGGCAGCTATAAGGAGAATTTGCTGGCTCAGTGGAGAGCACAGATTGCTCAGCTATCCAGCCTGATTTAGGACCAATCAAGGTAGCAGATGGCAGATGTTAACACGGGCAGCATTTGTTGACAAAAGATACATTGTGGCTTCTGCTACTTTATAAAATTAACCATACGTGTCTTGTTAAATGGGTTTTTACTGCAGAGCCATCAACCTACTCACAACTTACGCTGTTTCCGTTTCCTGTGGACCTTTCACTGGTTCAGCCCTCATGAAAATCAATAAGGAAACGTAATTAGTGCAATACTGTAATTTAGAACATTACTGTGCACGACAACCATAAGAATCAGGCATTGCAAAAGAATGTTTACATTTACATCTGAAAAGGCTGCCACAGTGGCAACAAGTTACTTTCCTTGCCAAGAAGCTTTACACGTGTTAACTAACACCCCTGCCTAACCATCCCGTGTCACCTATCGCATTTAATTGTGGCTCCCAAAATGTCTCATGCCCACCCACCCCCAATATTCTCTCTACCGCATTTAGTAATTCATGTACATATTGGCCATGATGTGTTGCTTTCTGTTCACTGCACCGTATGATTGTACTTTATTGTTTTGTTCCATAAAGGTTAAAAAACATTTTCTCTCTGTCCAATCTAAGCCTTAGGCATTTCCACAGAATCCTACGTGTCCTGCCAATGTGACTGGTACAAATAAGAGATTATATGCCACGTGCATGCTCGCACCAATCCCCAGACCTAAATGTAGACTGAGGCTTATGTAACGTGGAAAAATTTAACGCTAATGCAGCAGCTGAATACTGGCACAGGGCCAACACCTTTGTCCGATGGGTCACAAGTAAAGCTGCAAGATTTACTCACTGTATCGGGAAAAATGTGAGTTTTATTATTATTATACACACATATATAATATAGTACCGTATTGCAATGGTTGTGCCGTTGTGCATACATTGTGTACAGCACATCGCCGCAAACTACCCGCAGTGTAAATATGTCACGTTTAATCGTGAACAAAAAAATATCAACCAATTTCGGTTAACGATTTTGGTGGCCCACCTCACGAAGGATATAACCTTGCAAATTGTACTGTAGCTTAGCGCCGCGAATTTATTTTGTCTTGGAAAAAAAAGGTCACCTTTGTAAACCCTAAAGGCTTTGTGACCGCAGCCGCACAGAAGGCGATGGGTGGTACAGTGGGGCTGAGCCATCTTCTCAGGCAGTTGTCTTGTTTTGGATGTCAACAGCAGATTGTAAGGCAGAGAATGGATTTCTACAACTTAAAATGGAGTAGATGCGACAAAAATTGTAATCACTGCAATTAAAATTGTGCAATGCGCTGGCGTGAATTAATGGATTTCTGGGAGATGCACTGAACAAAAGTGTGTTGACACATTTGGGGAAAACAAAATTACGTTTTTTCTTTTTGTTGTTGTTGTGTCTCCAAAGGGAATAGGCTAGAAAGAAGCCAGGTGGACTGAGACCTCATGTTTCTGAATGAAGTCACTGGACCAGGGACATATTGACATCGTACTTTCCCCTTGAGATCACCCCGTGTCAGTAGATTGCAGCTCTCTCCATTGTTGACAATTCTGACACAAGAACAACACTGGGCGAGGGAATACAGAATCGAACCTCTCTCAGCATGCGACCAAAACATTATTTTGAGAGCTTGCGTAAGAGTTGGTAGTTGTCAATGTATTTGCCAAATTAAAAAATATCGGTGCCATTGTTTGAGAGGGTAATACAAATTAATTGGACATGTTTTGTGATTTTTTTTTTACCTTGTTTTAGGGGTTTTAATATAAAACAATGCAGGTAAAAATAACATAACACGTGGAGCAGAAACAAGATACAAAAAAAGACGTTACAGAACACATCAACATAAAAGACGTCATCGGATTATCAAAATTTTTAAACCTATTTGTACAAAAGTTCAGGACACAGGCACAGCCTTTCTGAACCAAGACATTTGGTAGACTGAGAAGGGTCTTTAACCATACAATTTCATGGGCTTTTCCTTCACTGTAAATATTGTGTCAAATTAAACTATAGAATACAAATATGGGACGTAACAATTACAACCAGCTTAACATTATTTTGATTAATTTGTTTTAAGTGTTTTTTTCTAAATATGTCATTAGTAAATAACACAAATTGACATATATGCTCTGAGAATATCTCACCACAATGAACCCGGTGACCCCAGTGCAATTTACAGCCACAACTGACATCAGTGGAGAGTGATATCTGAATCAGTCCTGCCACCCCTGTTCTTCACCAACCTGCACTGACAGGCGTGATGAAGTATGGTCAAACAATCCCCGCGATCGATACAGCACGGAAGGCCTTCATCCAGAAGTGGATTAACAAACAGCAGATTTGTAAATGTGTTCATTGAAAGTAATTCCAGTACTCTATATCTGTTCATTCCATTGCTTTCACACTGACTTCAACTGGAAAGTTCACTTAAGGGGAAAGAGACAGCAAAAAAACAAATTTGCCTGCAGAAATTCCACTCCACAGATGATGGGAATACCAGGCTTGCCGAGTGCAGTCTTGCGTGACATGGGGGCCATTTGCACAACGGTAAACAAAAAAAAACTACAACGTCAACCAATTCAAAACAAATTGTGCTCAGGATCACAATGGTATGGTAAATTTGCTAAAATAAGCACTCTTATTTGCTCCGTGTAAACTAAACTACGCGTAACACTGTTTTATAAACTAAACTATGGGTGACATTGTTTTTTATAAACTAAACTATGGGTGACATTTTTTTTATCAGGATTGCTGAGCTCAGGCCCTAAGGTTCAAAACGCCAAGAGGCCTACAAACAAGACAGTGTGAAGATATAATTTATAAGAATAAATACATGTTCGTGCATTGAGCGAGGTTGTAAGAACTTGGGGAAAAGACACGATGGGAAGGAATTCCAAAGTAGAGCAGTGCAAAGGAAATAAGCAGCGAGAGAAGTGTTGTTTGTGACCCACAGTGCGGTAGAACACAATGTGGCTGAAATGAGACAGTCTTCACGAACTTGCAATCTGCGATTTTGGCTTTCCGCGAATCGCATCTGGAACTCTGTACAACTGCATCGAGAGAGAAAGAAAGCGATGAGATAAAGTGATGATGGAGAATATGATGCGAGAAAGTGGTGAGATAAAGTAATGAGATAAAGTAATATTTTTATGTATTTAATAGGTTATTTAAGTATTATGGTTATTCATTCAAAAGATAGGGCTTTTTTAGGCCAATATTCTCCGCAAAATGTGATATTTACAAGCATCTCTGGAACGTATCCATTGCGAATAATGAGCGAATTTTGTACTGTAGTTCTCAACATGAATGGAGAAACTAATGAGTGCAGCTTCAAGGGGAAAGTAGACACGGTAGTAACGATAAAAGAGTGATACATGTGGAGGTGGTTTAGCATAAATGACAGAGTGACGAGCTGGATCATCTCTCAAATGGCTTTGCGATGTTTTTTTTTATCAATCAGTGAGGACATAACAGTGCTCCACCCTAGATATGACAACAATATTTTAACTTGCACACATTGCGAGGAGTTAATGAAGAAGAATAGTTGAGAGGCACAATCTTGGTTAATTTTAAATTCTAAAAAAATTAATTTGCTTCAGACATAGTAGTGTTTAATAGTTGTAGGATAATAGCACCTGGGGAGGGGGGGGGGCATTACTTAAAAATTTTCCAACTCAACAATGTGAGATGATCTGTCTAGCGAATAAGAGGAGCTTTCAAAAAGATGTGAAAACGAGACATGAAAAATCAGTGCAGCTTTTTGTTATCTCATTTTAAATCCCGTATCATCATGATACAGAATTACATACAATGCTATTGTTATTTCACTTTTGTACCCCGGAAAGCCTCGTGGCTTCCACGTGGGTCTTTCCCAGTTTTCGACGTCGAAATTTGCCAGTCATTTTTCCAAAATGTAACAAATTTAGGCCATGACGCCAAAACACAATGGCTTTTTGAGATGTTAACATCCACTGTGAAGTGGACGGTGTGCATATTTATGGTTCATACACCTGCAGGGTTAATTAGGGCAGCCACTGGATTTTAACCGTAGACCTCTGCTGCAAGTGGCTAATGCCCTACCACTAGACCATGTGGAATACAATATCAACACCATAATTTAAAGCTCAAGGTACACATACCACGCAAACTGGACACATCAACAGTGATTGACTTTGTCTACCAAATAGCTTACCCCTCTGTCTCCTTAATTAGCCAAGCGAGTAATATTATTACCTATCTTACCAGTAATTGGCATCATATCGTGACTTTTTCATCAACTAATGTGGTGTGCCCCAGAGTCTATTGCTGTGTGAAATAGTGCTTGGGAGGAACAGCAGGTTAAATTTTTTTGACTACTATTGTCAAACTCCAAACAGAAATGTATGTTGATGCACCGTCTGCTAGCCTAGGTAAGCATGCTTCTAACTGTAATTTTGTATTAACACGTTCAGTGTGAGTTGGTGAAAGGAGCACATTTTGTCTCGACTCTTGTTGAGTACCTTGACTGGTATGGATGCCCCTATCCACTATAGCTACTCAGGTCTACAGCTGTCCTCAAGCTTCTCGCTCCTGTTGAAGAATGCACAACAACAGTCATTTTCGTCGGGAAAAAAAGATACAGGAAACAATAGATATGCAGACTATGTCTACATGTTTCTGTTTTTCCATATTAAAGTACTGTATATGTATTTTTTCACAAACCATCGGCCCACGACCTTTGCATTGCACAAATTCAACATTATTTATTCATGAAAAGCATGCTCTGTATGCGTTTCTACATACAGAGTCTCTCAACACCAGAGTCTGTTGAAGAATCTTCTTATTTTGGTATGTCTGTTGAAGAATGGTGATTAATGCTGATGATAAACACGTTCGTTCAGTTTGCTTCACAACTGCCGTTCACAAACAGGTGTGCCAGGTCCCAAGGCTATTTTATGTGTAGTGAGTTCTTGGAGACCACTTGAAGAGGCAACGCGTTTATTTATAACGCACAACAGCAACAGTCCACAGCCGTCACTCAGGCAACAGTTCCTGCCTTCACTCAGGCAACAGCCCTTCCCTGATATAGCCAAGGAACACAGCCTCCGGGCTAATGTGCCTAACACCGGCTACGCTCTCAGGTCCTCCGGCTACGAAGGGAGGCTATCTGACCCGACCCAGCCACGCTACGGGTCCCTTACAAGGACGTCAGGCCAGGAGTCCCAGGGTCTCACCACTGGCTCACAGAGCCCCGGCCCTTACAAGGACAGCGGGGCTAGAGGTCCCAGGGTCCTAGGCTGGCTGGTCTTCTGTCTTGGACTGGCCCAAAACCTGTTGAGAGGTCCTGCTTTTATACACCTCTCCGTTGTGTCAGCCTCTGGCCACGCCTCTCTTCCAGAGAGTTCCAGGAGAGGGGGGGGTCCCGGGGGATCCTAGGACACCCCGCAGCCCCCTCCTGCTTTTGGGCTGGGGAATGAAGTGACCCCCTGCCGGTACGAGGTACTGCCCCTGATGGGCCCTGTCTGCCATTGCAGGTAATTTCAGCCCATCTACAGCGCTACATATGTACTGTGTACACCTCATTATTAGCATTCATATTATCCAACGGCATGACATCGCATGCGAAGCGTACATATTACGCATTCTGTTACTCTAAATGCGCAATTATTGGCTGTGAGATGGGTAGATTTATGGATGAGGAAAAAGAGTGGCGTCTGTTCCATTTGGTCATCCAGGTGAACAATTATACAACACCACTGATGTGTTGGAGTCGTAATTGTTGCTACTTTATAGGGAGGATTCGGCCAGCTGGAAAGTTGCGACTTAAATTCCTGGTTGGGGTTTGACTCATCACTCAGCCGATCTTCCGTTCGCGGTCGAGTACCGATTGAGTGCCCCTTTTTGGGGAAATCAACAGTGGTTGTCCGATGGAAATATATACTCCTCCGCCATAGTAATTTGGACTTTCCACCATTGCCTGAGGTGCTGTGAACAGGAGATGGGCACCGCCTCAATGCGCATTTGAACAGGAAATCACTTTCTATTAGAACACCCACAGTACGGATTAATCTATAAACTGTACGTTACAACAATCTAGGGCAGGGGTCGGCAACCAAAATAACAAGAAGAGCCATTTCTTTCCAATTCGGTACAAAATTCAGTATTTCAAGAGCCGCAATGCATCTGAGTACATACTGTACATACGTACATATCGTCAAGAAGCAGCCCGTAAAGAGCCGCATGCGGCTCCGGAGCCGTAGGTTGCCGACCCCTGATCTAGGGCATATTATGAGAAGAACAATATCTCATAATGTACTGGGAAAGTGGAGCAATACATGTAAATGCATTGTCTTGAGTGATGTATTAATTATTATGCAACTAACACAAATGTGACTTAATGGGATGGAAAGACTTACAGAGTTCCCAGCTAAATCCAATTAAAGACAATCCCGGAAAAAAACAGGGCACTGTGTGTGGTACAATGCAATGAGTGCTGAAATACATCACTGCGCACATCTACGAACATCACGGGGCAATCGTCCAAAGAAAGAAACCACATTTATTTGGAGATAATTAATAACACAATCAGGCAGTGACAAACTGTATGCGTGCACCTGATTTAAAAAGGTGCAAAAGGAAGTGTTTTTCTTCTAACTCGCCCCCAAAGGAGCAGCCGTGATTGGCGGAAGTTGGTTCCGTGATCGGCGGAAGTTGGTGCTGTTCTCGCAAATGAAAGGACCCAGTTGCATTTGTGCTGTTGACGCAGCAGGAGGCAAGGGGCCCTCAAATCATACGACGGAAATGCAAATAATGGCAGTGTGCTCATTGTGAGAAATCATTCAAATTGTACTTCTTTACAGGCATATATGCCTGAATTTTGCAGTGAGCCATTGCATTAATGTGGGCCATGTTCGTTTGGACGATTGTTATTTTCAAAAGGCTTATTGGAGTTGATTGGTTTCCAGGAAATGCTAACCTTCAAAAGTCAACTGTGTGACATTTCGCACCTCCAAGCTGCACGTGCGCTCCCCCTAAGGATGCGTGGAGAGCAGAGAAATAAGGCGTGAAATTGAGCACTCTTTCAGTTTTTTAATTAAACCAAGTTTGATTGAAAATAGGTCGTAGTACACGCATACATCTGTACACATGCATTATCGGCGTACGTGTTGTCGCTGGGGCCACCCATCCCAAGGAACGGTCAAGTCCAACTTGCGTAATCGAAATGTGACAGAGAATTCAAATTAAAGTTCATGTTGCAGCCCTGCAATTATCTACTCATGCCACTGCTGGCGGAAGGGCCCTTCGCTAAAGGGAGCTTAAAGTGCCAGCCGCCAAACAAGGTATTTGGCCTACTCTTCCACTCTGGCTAATCGTTTTGGAGTATGTTACAATACGGTGTGTGATACTGCGTTGGTGTGGGGGGGGAGCTAGGCACACTGTGCTTTCCTTCAGCCAGCCTTGGTTAGATTTCTTGCCAAAGTTGACATCCGTGGAGAGTGATGTTCAAACCTGCCATGCACAACAATTTCTAACCGCCTCACCTACCTGCCCTGACCAGCGTGGTGAAGTATAAACAAACAGGACCGATATGCCGTGGGGGATGATTTTATTCAGCAATTCATTGACAAAGGTGAATGAGGTTAATTATTATACGTGACACAGTGAACAGAAATAATAATCACACCCATAATCATTGTTCAAGCCATGTCATACACCATTAACTGTGCTCCATTCACTGCTGGATGAAGGCCTGCCATGTGCTGTATCCAAAACATACTTTTAAATTAAGACTGGTGTCAGCTGTTTGGACACACAATTATACTTTTGGAAATTAGGTATTTTTTAAATAATGAGTTTTCCATTAACCATTAGAATGAAAATATATAAATTACATTTGGCCATCCTTGCAGATACTGTAATACATGCAGATAGCTGATGACAGAGGCACACGATTCTCACTAGGTGGGACTAAGCATTCTCCACCTGCATGTATTATTTAGTGTATTCTTCCTCACAATACAATATACTGTTTAAAAAAATCTGAATTACCTGTGCAGCACCAGAGCGGTGGTGAAATGCCACTCGCTAGACAGCGATATATCAAGTCTGGGACGTATGCTGTGACACTAAGTGGTTTCATTAATTGGGATTGTATTAGCAGTCGGAGCAGGCTGGGTGGCTTGGCACCACAGCGAGTCACTCACAATCGGACAATTGCGAGTCTGTACCCTGGCTGGTGCTGACTCGCCCCCCTCTTCTTTGTGGGGTTATAAATAGACAACTATTTTGTGGACTCACCCAACCGCAGGAATGTGTAATTTCCACCATGTGGCTCGGGCTTGTAAATCGGGGTTCGGTGGATCACCGCTCGATAGCCCAATTTGAGCAAGACATCACCTTTACAGCAATATATGAAGTCCTAGTTTTATGTCGTGACATTAAGTGGTTCCACTAATTGGCGTTTGACTTGAAAATGTTGGAGGAGGAATAACTTCCATGCTAATCAATCAGATAAATAATACTCTTTGGTTTTATCGGTAAAGTCACGTGGGTAAAACAATCAATAAAATAAAATAAATGAAAACGAAATTAAATCACGACGTTTCGGAGGCAACACAAGCTTCCTTCATCAGGTCTAAAGAAGGCACAGCAAAATAACTGTAGCGAGAGTTATTTGTGATGAGACATTGTTATATAGGGTAAGAGGAGGGGGAGGAGCCAAAGAGTATGAATCCTTGCAGTCACGAAAGCTTCAAATCTATAGATAAATAATGTAAATCGTCATCGTTATCCGCTACGCAGCCGCAAAGATATTCAGTCGTCGAGGCACTGACGGAGTGACGGTGTGTTCTTACAGCTGTTCAAGACTGCCACCATGCGGACAAGAGTACGCATTGCACACTCATCCAAACCGTTATAACAAGCCATTGAAACAACTCCCCGTATTGCATTAGCACGGAGCACAATCAGTGTAAGAGTCACCAGCAATTAAATAGGAAATCTGTCCACAGAGGCACATTCTATCCACACCGGCGACATTAAGGCTTTTACAGAAAAATATGCATCGTACAATATTGCATTCGTTTTCCCATAATGGTATTAGTTAACAAGATATTACATATTTTAATAAGGACCACAGCACACAGGGACTGTAAAGTCCTCAATAGCAAATGAGCTACACGTGCACTCGAGACATGCCAGGGCACAAGAGAGCACTTACTTATGGTTGTGCTGATGCGCAACAAATATTTTACGTAATTTTACGAATATTGCGGTTGTTAGGATTACTAAATCAAAGCCCTGCTCTGGGATTACAGTGAAGGTACGCGAGCGCTGCAGTGTTCCCATCGCAGTAATGTAGATTATTGTGGTGTACACTCCACGGGCAGCGGGTCGGGTGGCGTGGGAGGAGATTGTGGAGAGAAGAATTGGTTTATTTATTCGATCACATTGGAAATGCTGTCTCCATCATTTGAGCTGCCTCAAAAGTGCATGGCATCTCAAGGTATTTCAAACACTGTGCACAACAATGACTTTAGAGGCACTCTGCCCATCTATATGTACTGTTGAGTGGCCAATTTCATATATAATTCAGTACTGCAGTGCCTGTAAGAACATCCCTAGGCTCCATTTAGGCCAGACAAGAGTGATCTGAAGCAGCCTGCATGTTTCCCATTTTCAATTCCCCATGCAATTTTCGTCCAATAAGCAGAGTCTGAACTCCTCAGGTACAAATGTAGAAACTTATCAGTAATCCCGAATGGCAATTCCTGTTGTTGAAGATTTTGAAGACACATGATGATGTTGACGATGAGATTGGGAATGCAATCCAGTTCTGAGCTTATAGATGCAGTGGTAATGGTGAGTGTGGTTTTGCTGCTGCTGCTGCTGCTGCTGATATTGCTCATGATTGTAGCACTGCATAAATTCTATATGGGTTCTTCTGATTAAATGTCATAATTAACATATTTTATCCCTGCACACTTATTGCAATGCCTCAAGAGGTCTTCAAATCAAACTTTGCGACAGTATTACATCCACTTGCACTCCTTCCTAAGATTTTAAATTCTCACAGAAAAGAGCACATACAGTAAACCTTTCAGATTTGATGGATGTCCTTCACATTAACTTTGCAGTGAAACAGAATCACAAACATCCCTTTTAAATTAGTCTTGTGATAAAATGCAAGCCATTTTATTTCAAAAGAGAACACATTCTAAATGTCTGCATGTGCACACGCGTATCATAACATAGTTAGCAGAGTAATTACATAATTTCAGTGACAATGTGGAACACATGGGGTGGAGCTGCAATGCAGTTGATAGCACAATGTGCTCTGTGCCCAGAAACCCGAGATCGATCGCAGGCCACGTGTCAGTCGTGAGGTTTGGTTGACCGTACTTCACCATGTTCTTTGGTGAAGGTTGTTGGGGGGGATAGAACCAGGACTGGTTCAGATGTCACTGCCTACTGACACCAGTCCTGGTTGGGATTCAAACGGCTGCTCCACCTGCCATTACATTAAAAATACAGTCGTAGAATAACATTCACGATTTTTTTCAATGAATGTATCGAGTACCATTTTCGCATCGTATAAAATATCTCATAATTACATGGTGGATAAGCTATTATGATTACAACTCAAGTAATAGCATACTTAAATGCATTTGATCTCTCATTTATCAACATTTGAAACGCACTCTGAAATTGTTAATGAGTTATCTAGTATATAACACATTTGTAAACCGTTTATATATCTTTTACCATTACTAAGTTTGACATTCTTCATGAAAAAAAAAATCCACAGGCAGCGCATTTGTATTATATTCGTGCCTTGCTTCTGATAAAAATTTATCACATTGAAACCTCTGTGAAATTGAGCAATGCATATGAACACCATTGTTAGGCTGCTGCTGATGTTGATGAGTTATTATCGCTTACAGCTGGATACAGTCATAAGGTCACATTTTGCTCCGCAATAAAAATGCAATAAAGTCAGTATCCCTACATTTTTTTCCATTATGTTAAAATGGAGACTGTCCATCAATAGAAAAAGAAATTGTGCTTTTTTATTTTACGACTAAGTTTTAACAATGTAACATGAGTAAAGTTAATCATATGCATTATTACAGACAACAATTTGACAAGAAGGCTTTGTTCAAAATTACCACATATCTCACTAAGGAATATTGTAAAAAAAACACTAATAAACACAATAATAGTACATTATTTCTTTACTTAAATGTTTAAATTACTGATACTTTAATGACTTGTACTTTTTCTATTGTTAGATAAAAATTGTAACGCTGCTTTGAAATATTGCATGTTAAAATCAAAACGGTGTAATGGATACCATTATCCATTTGTTATTAGTAAACGATGTGTTGTAAGCATGGTTGAGAAACACAATAGAAATGCAAAGTGCCTAATATTAAAAAAAAGTGTACAATTCCATGCATGTTTTTACATTTCGGGCCACATTTATGATCGTCTACATATTTTGTATCCTAAGAATAACACTACAATATATTGTTTTAGCCCTTTGCCAATCCGCTGCTTATAAAGGCCTCCTCCTATATGTCAGTAATGGGGATCACGTGACCATACCTCGCTATGGTGGCCAGTTGACGAGGTGCAGGCCCCAGCATGGGTTCAGATATCACTCATCACTTGTGTTTGCCTTGGCCGAAAATCAAACTCAAGTTTTCAGGTTCATAGGTCATGCGCCACTGCTGCTCCCACTCGAGACAGGAATTGATACATGTGCTAGTGGTTCAGTGCACTCGCATATACTGCATCAGCATCGCATTTTAAAAATCAAAATCTGCTGACACAATGGCTCGTCATATAGAATCTCGCATTTTCTGGTGCATTATAAAACACAGAACGGACAGTTCATATATGAAACTTTAATCACCCAAATGTTGCAGTTAAAGCATTTATTTCTGGATCTGTGTTAAGTTTTAACGTGCACGCGGCATGAGTAGTACACTCATTCAAATGTGGGAAATGTATGATTACATCTCAAGAGATTATTATATATTCAAGACTAGATATTGTATAGATGCAGTCACCATGATAGCATACGAAATGTAAAATAGCAAAAAACAACAACTTCTATAGATCATCTCTCTGTTATGAAGAAGACCCATTGCCCGAAACGTCACCTATTATATATGTCATCTTTAGGACAGTGTTATTGAGAAATGTATTTACTTTTTTTGCTATTTGCGCTTATACACCACTGCCACTGCAGTATCAAAAGGCACGTGTTCAGTTGTCTAAACAACGCATTTCCATGGCGCCGGATGAATATGGGTACCACAAAATCTGCTTTGACGTTGCTGCTAGTACTTTATGTGAGCTGCCTATTATGCCACATGCATCATCAGTTAGAGAGGGAAGCTATGCCCTAGGCATGCAATACTCCAATGTGTTTACTTCGTATGCAAAATAGCAACGAGCTCTGCTCACGTAACAAGCTTTGAATATAGCAGAAATGTTACTTTATAACCAAACAGTGCGAATAAAATAAATAACTGTATGTAATTGCACTTTGTATTACCTTTAGAATTTTAAGTATTCCTTTCTATAATACAAACATTCCCTGAACATTTTCGATATAAATAACTCTATAATGGACAATGAAGGCTTCATAAAATCCTCATCAACCAGCCATTACATTTCACTTTCTCAGCAAAGGTTCGTTGTTTTCAATTATCATGGTTTTGTAACAGAATTATTATTTGTTGTAAATTATCCCTCCCGTACTATCGTACTACTCTCCACTGATTATAATAACAACAAAACTCTCAGCAAAGAGCAAGTAATGATGTAGGTTGAATTGCTTTCAAGGTCATCAAGGCTTATAGTCATGCACGTTTGAGGCTGTAAAACCATAAAATTCAGCATATTTCTCTGCAAATAACCTCAGGATTCAATATCATGTGAAAAACCTTTGACGTTAAAAACTCTCTAAAGATAATGCGAGGTAACGCAGTTAAATGATTCATTTGTGCACCCTTTAATGAAGTGAGAGTGATAAAGATCCAGGTTTATCCATAAGCAGCGAAATGTGACTTTGAGACAGTGCAATATAACGTGCACGTACATGCACATGTATACACATACACACATGCGCACACCTTGGAATTCATTGCTAATTCAATGTAACGTCATTGGATTTTGTGTGGCTGTCAATCAAAATGCAATATAAAAATAATGTCAGGGTGTAAAGGGAAAATAATGCTGGAGTATATGAACACAAGGATGTTGCGGAGGTGAAATGGTGAAACTTGCAATCCAGAGAGCACCTTTTCGATTCGATCTCCCGTCGCGGCAGTTGTACCGGTGGAACCACGTTTCTTAAAACCCTCCTGCCACGATCCACGCAGGAGTATCAATGTATGCGCCACAGTTTGTTGGGCGACCCGGTCATGTGTGTTGTACATCCACCATGGGGAGCGGTGGTGCGAGTCCGAATCCCGCACACGGAAAACAGCGGTGACAATTATCTGAACCGGCCATGGACCTCCCTTAGGTCGACTCAGCCTCAAGTGCGTACCTGGTGCAGTGTAAACATCGCCACTGGGGGGAGAGAAAGGCGGCCGAGCGTGATGCTGGCCACCCACACCCCCCTCGTGTGCCGTGCCGGCCTTCATCGGTGCTACTCGCTACCAATACTTGCCCCAACAGTCTGTTCAGGCTATTCGGGGGATCTTTGTCTTTGTGCATCCACCTCTTTGGACAGCGTGGAGGAATCGGTGAAATTCTTTCTCGAGAATCCATCTAGAGCTCTCTCTCTCTCTTATCTCGTCGCCACGGGCGTGAGCAAGAAATTGCAGGGCTGCGTCTCTACCTTTTATATATAAACGAAAACGCATGGATTATTGTACAAGAAAACATACGAATATTAACCTAAAAGAAAGATTTAAAAAAATGGCCATTGGAAATATTGCTGCATAATTCAAACGTTGCCCTTTGTGAAACATGATACATTAAGAGACAGTACATTTGTGAAGAATCATCTTATTTGAAAGTAAATTCTGCTCGACGGATTTAAACGTGTTGCATGGTGCCAGTGAGGCAGACAACTGCATCTGGCACCATCTGTTATGCATTTCCAGGGTTCTGACGCATCTGTGCCACGGAAATCATGAATAAATCAGTGTTTATGCATACGGGCCCTGGCCCGAAGGGACTGATGTTATTTTAATGTTGGCGGTTCATATAATCAATCAACCCTGGCTTGGGAAATTTGTTCTACAAGTGTCGAGCCCTGTTCCGATAGCGGAATGTCATAGGCTAGCTGTTGTCGCGTGTAACCCACGCGGCGCACTTAGAATCACCGCTGCTTAACCTACAGATGCCGCGTCTTACACACCCTGGGTTTGAGATTGACGGTTGCATAAACATGTGCTTCTGTTTGTAAAGCAAACCTACGTATGTTGTAGGGTGTTGGCGCTTCAGGGAGATAAACCGTGATGCGTTGATGAAACAGAATCACGTTGTTACGCCTCGGACCATAATAAGGCACAATTATGCGTGCATTTTACGTTGCACTTTTTGAATAGATGAACGACTGAGGATTGGTTGATGTATTTCATTTCTGTTTCAACATTTATTATAAATACGTCCTCTCATTTTTATTCAATGCGTGGTCACGCTTCTTTGACGACGTCCACAGCTGTACTATTTGACACGTGGCCTTCACGACCTATGCTATCATTCATAATACATTGTTGGGTCAGAGCGCGTGAGTACAATGCCAATAAAACATTGGCGGGTTTGTCCACGTGGCAAATTTATGTATTTAGCTGACGGGTGGAGGGGGATGCACGACACACGTTGGCATTGAAGTCACGCGATCTGACCCACACAATCAATTATGAATGATACCATCTGGTAAAATAAAAAATAGTTAACTTTTATTTTAATCAGTGATTTGCTGACCTTTCCTATACTTTGCACTCCTATCGTGTTTTTTTTTATTGTTTGTCGTTGTAACTTCCTTACCTACCCCAACTGAACATCTGTGAAAACGAGCTTTATATCTCATCGGATTCCTCCAGTATAAATAAAGATTCAGATCTGGTCTAGGAGCTTTTTTCTGAGATATCGAGTTTTTTTGTGGCTGTAGATACCTGCATAAAATGTTTCCACAAATATTACAATTCCATATCCATCATGTGTTATGGTTAAATGTGTCTCCCTAAGGAATGCCATTTTTCCATTGCCAGTCATCCACCTCATATTGACTGCTTTCATGATTGTATCGCTTGCAATGACAAATGACATCATTTTGGGTTTTTTTGTTAAATGACAGACATTTGTCGGTCACATGTTTTGCTTATAATCTTGATCTCTTTTCATATCTCTCCTCTTCCTCAACGAGCTCTTAATTATACAGGCAATTATCTTGCAGTTTTCACCTGTAATGCACATATGACATGTATTTAATTTCCTGGGATATATTTTTTAATTGAAAACGTTATTCTGGTATGTGGTCTTACTGCCGCTCAAACTTATAGACTACTTCTGTAATTGTTGAACTATCTTCAGCTGCAACACATTTGTAACAAATGAAAATATAAAAAAAACTATATTGAGGCCATGTATTAGATGCTTAAAAACTGGTTTCGGGCAAGAATTGAGGCCAAGTTAAAATTAATGTGCAGCTGTAATAGAGCAATATTGCTTCTGTGATAAGTGTTTTAAACTTGCAAAGTTGTGAACTTTATATTACACTAGCGGAAGTACCCGGCTTTGCCCGGGTGAAAAATATATTTCTTAAAAACCTTACATATATATACACAGATACTAAGGTATTGTCAAAGCCCGGTTGGCTGTTTGTACATTTCTCCACCAACAAATATATAAGAGGCTTTCACAAGTCCAAAAAGTTGTAGAAAGTGTAGGGTAAATAGTTGATGTCAAAATGTTTCCGAAAATTGTGGTCCCCCCCCCCCCCTCAAAAAATATCTTTACCCCTCGTAGGTATATATACTAACAACACCTTACATACAACAGAGGAAGTGGTATCTATTGACTCTGTAGTAGTATCTACTGACTGTACCGTAGTATCTACTGAGCCAGTAGTAGCTACTGACTGTGTAGTAGTATTTAGCAGAGGTGTGGACTCGAGTCATGTGACTTGGACTCGAGTCAGACTCGAGTCATGAATTTGATGACTTGCGACTCGACTTGGACTTGCATAACAATGACTTTGTCCCAACTATGAGATGTGGACTCGAGTCATGTGACTTGGACTCGAGTCAGACTCGAGTCATGAATTTGATGACTTGCGACTCGACTTGGACTTGCATAACAATGACTTTGTCCCACCTCTGGTATTTAGTGACTGTAATAACTACTGACCATAGTAGTATTTACTGGGCCTACAGTAGTATCTACCGACTATATACTCGTAACGACTAACTGTATAGTATCTGCTGACTCTATAGTAGTATCCACTGACTATAGTAGTAACTACAAAATCTATAGCAGTATCTACTCACTCTATAATAGTATCTACTGACTCTAGTAGCTATTCACCGTGGTAGTATGTACTGACTGTATAGTAGTATATACTGACTGTAGCAGTATTGACTGACTGTAGTGGTATATACTGACTGTTTTAGTATTTACTATAGCGGTATCTACCAACTCGATAGCAGTATCTACTATCACTACAGCAGTGTATACCGACTGAGGTTGTACCTGCTATCACTACAGCAGTGCATACTGCTGTGTTGGTACCTGCTATGATTACAGCAGTGCATACTGCTGTGTTGGTACCTGCTATGATTACAGCAGTGCATACTGCTGTGGTGGTATCTGCTATGATGAGAGGAGTACATATTGTGGTGGTGGTACCTGGTATGATAACAGCAGTGCATATTGACTGTACTCATCATTCACCCTCACCACTCACCACTCCCACTCACTATTCACCATTCACCCTCACAACTCACCACTCACCAACCTCCCTCACCAATCTCCCTCACCACTCACCCTCACCACTTACCCTCACCACTCACCGATCACCACTCACCCTCACCACTCACTCTCACCACTAACCCTCACCACTAACCCTCACCACTCTCACTCACCACTCTCCCTCACCACTCACCACTCACTCTCACCATTCACCCTCACCATTCAGCCTCACCACTCACCCTCACCACTCACCCTCACCACTCACCGTCACAACCACCACTCACCCTCACTACTCACCATTCATCCTCACCAATTACCACTGACCAATCACCACTCACCACTCTCCACTAACCCTCACCACTCAACCTCACCACTCACCCTCAAAACTAACCACTCTCTCACCACTCACCCTCACAACTCAGCACTCACCCTAACCACTCACCCTCACCACTCACCCTCACCACTCACCCCTCACCGCTCACCACTCACCCATCACCACTCACAACCGCCACTCACCCTCACCACTCATCCTCACCACTCACCCTCACAACAACCACTCACCCTCACCACTCACCCTGACCACTCACCACTCATCCTCACCAATCACACCCTCACCAATCACCACTCACCCGCACTGCTCACCCTCACCACTCACGCTCACCCTCACCACTCACCCCTCACTAATCACCACTCATAACCGCCACTCACCCTCACCACTCACCCTCAACACTCACCCTCACCACTCACCGTCACCACTCACCCTCACTACTCACCACTCATCCTCACCAATCACACCCTCAACAATCACCACTCACCCTCACCACTCACCCTCACCACTCACTCTCACCACTCACCACTCACCCTCACAACAACCACTCACCCTCACCGCTCAGCACTCACCCTCACTACTCACCCTCACCACTCACCACTAATCCTCACCAATCACACCCTCACCAATCACCACTCACCCTCACCACTTGCCACTCACCCTCACCACTCACCCTCACCATTCACCCTCACCACTCTCCCTCACCACTCTCCCTCACCACTCACCAGTCACGCTCACCACTCACCCTCACTACTCACCACTCACCCTCACCACTCACCCTCACCACTCACCCTGACCACTCACCACTCATCCTCACCAATCACACCCTCAACAATCACCACTCACCCTCACCACTCACGCTCAACACTCACCCTCACCACTCATGCTCACCACTAACCCTCACCACTCACCCTCACCACTCACTAATCACCTCTCACAACCGTCACTCACCCTCACCACTCACTCTTACCACTCACCCTCATCACACACCCTCACCACTCACCCTCACAACAACCACTCACCCTCACTACTCATCCTCACCAATCGCACCCTCACCAATCACCACTCACCCTCACTGCTCACCCTCACCGCTCACCACTCAACCTCACCCTCACCACTCACGCTCACCCTCACCACTCACCTCTCACTAATCACCACTCACATCTGCCACTCACCCTCCCCACTCACCCTCACCACTCCCCTCACCAATCACCACTCACCCTCACCACTCACCCTCACCATTCACCCTCACCACTCACCCTCACCATTCACCCTCACCAATTTCCCTCACCACTCTCCCTCACCACTCACCCTCACCACTCACCAGTCACGCTCACCACTCACCCTCACTACTCACCACTCACCCTCAACACTCACCCTCACCGCTCAGCACTCACCCTCAACACTCACCCTCACCGCTCACCACTCACCCTGACCACTCACCACTCATCCTCACCAATCACATCCTCACCAATCACCACTCACCCTCACTGCTCACCCTCACCGCTCACCCTCACCACTCACCCTCACCACTCACGCTCACCCTCACCACTCACCCCTCACTAATCACCACTCACAACCGCCACTCACCCTCACCACTAACCCTCACCACTCACCCTCACCACTCACTAATCACCTCTCACAACCGTCACTCACCCTCACCACTCACTCTTACCACTCACCCTCACCACGCACCCTCACAACAACCACTCACCCTCACAACAACCACTCACCCTCACTACTCACCCTCACCACTCATCCTCACCAATCACACCCTCACCAATCACCACTCACCCTCACTGCTCACTACTCAACCTCACCACTCACGCTCACCCTCACCACTCACCCCTCACTAATCACCACTAACAACCGCCACTCACCCTCCCCACTCACCCTCACCACTCACCCTCACCAATCACCACTCACCCTCACCACTCACCACTCTCCCTCACCACTCTCCCTCACCACTCTCCCTCACCACTCTCCCTCACCAGTCTCCCTCACCAGTCACGCTCACCACTCACCACTCACGCTCACCACTCACCCTCACTACTCACCCTAACCACTCACCACTCACCCTCAACACTCACCCTCACCGCTCACCACTCACCCTCACCACTCACCCTGACCACTCATCCTCACCAATCACACCCTCACCACTCACCCTCACTGCTCACCCTCACTGCTCACCCTCACCACTCACCCTAACCAATCACGCTCACCCTCACCAATCACCCCTCACTAATCACCACTCACAACCGCCACTCACCCTCACCACTCACCACTCACCCTCACCACTCACGCTCAACACTCACCCTCACCACTCATGCTCACCACTAACCCTCACCACTCACCCCTCACTAATCACCACTAACAACCGCCACTCACCCTCCCCACTCACCCTCACCAATCACCACACACCCTCACCACTCAACCTCACCCTCACCACTCACCCACACCACCACCACTCTCCCCCTCACCACTCTCCCCCTCACCACTCTCCCCCTCACCACTCTCCCCCTCACCACTCTCCCCCTCACCACTCTCCCCCTCACCACTCTCCCCCTCACCACTCTCCCCCTCACCACTCTCACCCTCACCACTCTCCCCCTCACCACTCTCCCCCTCACCACTCTCACCCTCACCACTCTCCCCCTCACCACTCTCTCCCTCACCACATGTTAAGGGCGATCCTAAAGGAATCTACAACCTTCGATGATTCCTTTGCGCGATTCAAAGAATCGATTCCTGGCGCATAGGAGGTTTCAATTTTTAATTACAGAGTTTTATTTTCATTCGTATGTTATGTTTTAAAGTTTGCAGGTGTTTTTAATAATATTTTAGCCCCGGTCAACGCCGGATATTTCCCATTCGTAGCAGTTTATATCAACTCTATAACCAACTTATATTAAACGGAAATAAGGCGATTCTAAATTAATCTACAACCGTGATGATTGCTTGTGTTGCAATCGAAACGTCGTATTCTAATATTTAATTTAATTTATTATTTTATCTTTAGACGTGACTTAACCGAAAGAACCAAATAATAATTCCTGCAGTCACGAAAGTTCTAAAATTAAGATTGAACCACTTCTACGGGGAAGTTTTAAGCTTATCTTTTTTCTCTCTCTCTGGCGACTTTTTTTCTCTGCCTGTGTCCTCTTTAGAATGTTCACACTTAAATTCTAACTTAGCAATCTTTGAAATACGTAATCAACCAGGCTATGCGTTAATTGTGTGTTGACCGACCCTCTGTGTTGTATTACATTACATTTCGATATTTTACTAGGTTATTTAATTTTAGTGTGTCCTCCTGATTTGCAGGCTTACTTGCCGTGCAGCACCACGTCTGTTGACCACTCATTGATATGCTAATTTTTTCTCTAACCCTCCTCCCTCTCTCTGCCTCCGCCCCCCCCCCTCTGTCTATTTAAGGCCACCCCACAGAGACGATCACCCCTCTCTGTTACCTGTGTTGCTCCCGCTATGTATCTTGGTGATATCTGTCTGCTAATATGTCTGTCTATAGTTTTCTGGTTAGATTTTATGTCGCTATTTCATTATACCTGATGATGATTGCTTGTGTTGCAATCGAAACGTCGTATTCTATTATTTAATTTATTATTTTATCTTTAGACGTGACTTAACCGAAAGAACCAAATAATAAACACTATGCAACACAAAGGAACAATAGCTCTCCGACGTGTTTTCAGATCACGCCGCGCATGTCGTTCAGCTGATGTACGACCATATTCGCTGCACATGCTGGGGTGCCTCGTTCAGCACAATCGCGAAAACATACGCAGTAGTACAGATGAATGCACTACTCAAGGTACTAATGTATATTCTTGGGTCTTTCGGTAAAGTCACGTAGATAGGTTCAAAGAAAATAACAAAAAATAACAAAACTACGACGTTTCTTCGATCGCAACGCAAGCGGACGTCTTCAGGAAAAGCCTCTCGTAGATGTTTTGTTATTTTCTTTGAACCTATCTACTTGACTTTACCGAAAGACCCAAGAATATGAATTCCTGCAGTCAAGAAAGCTTTAAGTGAGGTACCGATGTCGTTTTCATTCTCTTATTAGCTGATAACAATAATATAAATAATTTCCAGCCATTCTCAATCCGCCAATGGATGAAGGCCTCCCCATGCCGTGTTGGTCATGGGGGTTTTTGTCCATACTTCACCACGCTGGTCATTGCAGGTTGGAGAAGGGGGGGGGGGACGTTAGCTGTGGCCGAGAGTTAAACTCCTCGTATGCTACTGGGTTCATACTGAAGTGCACTGACCATTGTAACAGCTCTGAATGTTTTCGCTGTACATCAAAGTGACTTACAGTTCAATTGTGAAATGGGCAGTGCTCATCTCCATTGGTGGCTTAAAGTTGCGGTGGAAATTCACATGGCAGAGGCCAGTCGATCCTTAAGATGACTAAAATTCACTTTTCACGAAGCAATGCTCATTGAATCGGCTGTGGAGGGTTTGTGGACCGTGCAGACTGATTGTTAGGTCGGCACTTTTCCGCAGCATTACTTGGTGAGATGTTAGCTCGATCCTGACACCTATATATTTGGAGTTTGTATCTTCTTCCCGTGGTCGCTAGGATTTTTCTCCGGGTCATCCGGGTTTCCCCTCCACATTTAGAAGCGTGCGTTTAGAGTATTTGGCTGCTATACATTTCCACGCGATAAGCCACTTCATTGGGCTATCATTTGTGGCCAGGTTGCTTCTGAAAAAGAGCTATATAGCTCTGTGGGCCTTACCTGGTAAAATAAAAAAGTTGTTTAGTTTTAGTATATGATGAGACCAAATGTATTATGTTTGTTTTGGAGCTTAACATGCAACCAACAATCTAGATTTGAAGCTTTCGTGACTGCAGGAATCCATACTCTTTGGTTCTTTCGGTAAAGTCACGTATATATAGAATAAAATAAATCACGACGTTTCGATTGCAACACCAGCAATCATCATCAGGTGGTTAAACCACAGCAAAAAAATATCTTGCTGTGGTTTTCCCACCTGATGATGATTGCTTGTATTGCAATCGAAACATCGTGATTTATTTTATTTTATACCTACGTGACTTTACCGAAATAACCAAAGAGTATGCAACCAACAATAAACGCTGCCCTTCTAACAAATGAATCGCCTGAAATTGTCCGGTGAAACTGTAAAGTGTAACGTAGGCTACTTTGCTCCCTCCATAAGGAATCGTTCACCATCACCACCACCAGCTTGGTCAATAAACAGTCAGGTTCTATTTTGTTCCTCTATTGCCCCGACCCATGCTTGAAGTAAGCTTCTAACAATTTAAAACACAGGTCGAGTTGGGCAATGGGGAGATGTGTTCGAGTCGAGCGCTAATGCGCACGACTCGTTCCACGTTCCTAAATCGCATAGATCGTTGGTTGATTGAACGTCTGATTGAAATCGATCGTGTACGGAAATGAAAATATAATTTGACAGAGACCTTTTCTTTCGGGGGGGGGAGGGGGGTACTCTTTATATATTTATTTTCGCCACTGTGACTAAAACTACGGTTAGCTGCTTCAAAGAGAACTTCAACACAAATGTCTTGAGACGAACTTTTTTTTACGACCGGCAGCTATATAAAAGTTAAACGTAATCAAAGTCAATCCGATGAGCTCTGCAGATAGGGAAATAGTGACAGTGTGATCTCATTCTTTGCCTGAGGCTCCGTCGAAATCAAATATTCAATATTCAGGTTTGTCGTTAACAAAGGAGCACAAGTGTAGGTTCTGACCTCGTTGCTTTTAATTTACCAACAAAATGTTGTGTGCCCATTGGTGAAGTAGCACAACAGTGAGTGATGGCAAAATAATCGGATTCCTTGCACTTAATATAAGACAAGAGCTGTTTTTAAGACGACATTTTACACATGTAAAGTGTAACTACAGTATCTGTAGATCTATACGGTCTAATACTGTCCTGGTTTGCAATGTTCCTTCTTGTGAAAGTGGCATTTAATCAATCTCCTTGTCATTAGGGATTTCTGACAGCAATTTAATTTAATATATCAATAAGCGAATTACTGAAATGCACGTTAGATAATAGCATTGCCAATGCATTTGGGGGAAGAAAATCTTTAACATCATATCTCAGTGGTAGTGTACAGCCATCAGAAACTGCTGGTGGCAAGCAGCACGCACAGCAACAATGGCATTGACAAACCAATGCAGAGGAATCATTGTGTTTTTTTGTATGCACTGAGGGTCAGCATTAAAAGAAGTATGAAGGATTTCTGCTGATGTCATGCTGCTGCCACGTGCTCTGTCGTTGCTCGCGACATCATTGACCAACTCATCTCTCGTTGCTTCCAGGGGCTGAATGTGAGCCAGAGCACTCTGGGGCTGAGCTCCAGAAAATAATCCCCAGTGGGCTGAGTGCCCGCAGAAAACATTGCATCAGAAATTAAGCCTTGATTACTTCTCTGCTTCTCTGCTTCTCATCCAGTCCCCATTATTGCAGAAATCTATATGAATTGCATTCCCATTCTGCTTTCAAAGCACTTCGTGTTCAATTTTTCCATTACGTTTCTCTAGATTTTATTTTAACACTCAAGCAAAAGTATCGCAGCCAACAGATCTGCAGGGAAAAGACGACATAACATGGACGAGCAGAAGGGCAATTGCTGCTTGTTGCAGAGATTCCATTTTCATGGTCGCCCTAATGAATACAGCAGGTACATTAACAGATGTATGCACATATGTTGAACTTCTTTCGCACCGTAAGTAGCCAACCGTACTAATCGGAGGTGCAGTATTGAGTCTAAGGGCAGTGATAATTGTTTTTTTTACCCTTTTATCTGGCAACAAAACTGACACCTTTTTTACAAGGAGCCATGTTTGCATAGACCACAATACCTGCAGTCATAATGCAAACAAAAAACATAACATAACTAAAAAAGGTGTCAGTTTTGTTGCCAGATAAAAGGGTAAAAAAACAATTATCATATGTTTTACTGGCAAATGAGGTTCCAATGGTTTCAGGGCAGTGTTGAGTCTATTGGTAGTGTTAGTATATGGGCAATATGTATGTTGAACTTCTTTCGCACCGTACGTAGCCAACCATGCTAACCATACATAGTCCCCTGCAGGCTGCGTCTCTGAAAGATAGCGCCGTTGTCAAAGCCTATGAGAATGACTCAAAAACAAAATGCGATAACGATTCGAGTTAATTTACAGCCCCTCATCGCTCCTCGTTTCGCCGTGGAAAGTTTGCCCAACAGGATTTACCGGGTGCGAATACTGCAATGTTGTTATTGGACTCGGTTGCATTCAACCAAGAAAAAAAGGACGTTCAGACACTTTAGGTCACCATGTATGGTTTACAAAAGGGGTAATATCACCATCACGACTACCATCGTCATCGTTTATCATTCATACCGCGCCTCCCATGCGATGCATCTCGAGTCGCCGAAAGAAATTCGAGAGAATTACTCGGCAAGGAAGTGATTGCCAGATTAAATACAATGCGCTAAACGACAACAGTGCATGGTCACCATATACAACAAGTGAGACTGAAACACAATTGAAAAAGTGAAACCATGCCCAAGACCGCTCTTTGTTGTGCCCACTTCGTTTAAACTATTTATGGTAAAATGTTCCACAAATTTTGTCCCTCTCCACACGCCACACGGGGCGTATTTCTCAGTGTTCTAATTCCACTGCCCCGAATCCACGACATTCTGCAAAAGTCGTATACGCATCACATGAACCATGAGCTGTGCGTGCGAGTATGTAATGAATGGAAGAACATAACATACACTAAGCCTGGCACAAGTGCTGCGGTGGCATCACTTAGTGGCAAATGGTGGCTGTTGTTGTACTTGCTGGAAGCTCTCACAGAGCATCGAATTCTGTACAGCCGATAACGGGTATTCCATGATATTTTGTCACTGTTATTAAGCCTGTTCAACGTGCTGCTTTATTTTCAACTGCGATGTTTTTTTTCTTCTAAAATTGCAAGTTTTAGACTCTATGCCTTACCTTTGTATGTTGAATTTCTTTCGCACCATACATAACTAACCGTGAGATTCGGAAGTGTGTACAAAAAGCAGTTCTAATGAAATGAGTTTTCATTATAGATGATTTCAAAGTGGAAAGCTCCAGTGGCTTCCTAATATCAGAAGAAAGAGCGTTCCAGACGGCCGCAGAAGCTCATCTGAAAGCGCGTGATGCAGTGACGGTCTTTGTTCCATGGCTAGCCAAAAAAATAACCTTAATCGGTAGATAACAGAACATACAGCGCCATGTCAATCCACTATACTTCACGCTGCTTAGTAGTAATCAAACCTGTGATACACGCCGTAAGTACGGTAGTAATCAAACTCAAGATGCTCTAAACGTAATGCAGCAAGCTAGCCATGGCGATGTTTCACTTGTTTTACCAGGTAAGGCCCACTGAGATGTGCAGTTTTTTTTCAGAACCGACCTGACCACCAATGATAGCTGAACGAAGTGTCTTATGTGACCGTCTTTGTTCAATGGTGAGCCAAAAGCCACTGCGAGAACCAAAGGTTAGGGATCAATAAGCAATAATCAAAACAATTTCTCATCATCAACTTTCTCCTAAATGAGTTGAGCAGTTTGCTCTAAAAACCAGTGGCGGCTCCTGCAAAATCTCTCAGGGGGGGCAAATGTCTGGATGATTGATAAGGATAAGGTCCACCCATGCAATGGATAAATTAACAGCTTAAGCATGTAAAGGCAACTTCACTTCTTTAATATTAATGAAAAATAAAGTGACTCTTACAATACATCTTGTTTGTTTCTATACTCACTATTAATACAATCCACTCACGTTTATTTTATTAAAGATTCCACTAGGTGGCGACAAATTATATTGTTGGATGAAACGTGCTTACGTATGATGACGTAAGCACGTTAGGGCGAGCCCTCCCGGAAGCCATAGAGAATGCATTGCAGCGCCCCCCCGGTCGAAAAAAAACATCTTTGAATGTAAGTCTATGGGGCCACTCGGGGCGATTCTCAGCCGGAGTGAAATCGCCCAAAAAGAGGCGGTACTCCACAGAACGTGACATGACGCTGATTGGACTATATCCAGAGGCACAGTGACGGCTAGCGTGACTCTGTGGTTGAATGACATTGGTGGTGCGTCGCCCAATCGCCCTAATGAAGAAACCGCCCCTGCTAAAAACTATACTTTAAAAAAAGAGCCATTTTGTATACCGCGGAAAATAAATGCTGTACTCGTGATTGCATTTATCAGATTTTGGCAATTCCTGGGAGATCGTGTGACAATGTGAATTAAACTTTGCACATTAACATCAATTTGCCTTCTGAAGCGGCTGAGTGGTGCTTTTGCAAAATCATTATCATCATGAGTACATTTGGTATTCGGAGCATTCTCAAAGTGCAACGCTATTACAAATATGCTGCATTTGACAGCAGTAGTTTTTCTAAAGAAGGTGAGGATACTATGCATAATCCCAATCGAGTATCTTGCAGCTAAATCTTTACATTTGGCATTTTCCTACGATTACGCCAGCAAACACATGCACTACAGTGCAGTCTGCCATACGTACAGTACATACAAAGGGTGTGCATCTGCTGAGAAATGCTTTCTTAAGATTTCTCCACAGTGCTGTCAGTATTATGAGTGCCGAAGTCAACAAGAGGACATCATTCAACGTGGCAGCCGCCGTATATTGGCATTCAGAAAAAAAGAAAAGCGAATCGAAATCTAATCTGGGTAATGGTGACAACGGAGGAACTTGGATGCATTGGTGGGTATAGCACTGATGACTTTACAGTTAATACCCTTTTTCACAAACAACTGACACTACCAACACTTGCTCAATGTCATTACAGCGTACTTTAACAACAACAACAAAACTCACAATCCATCGATAACAATGGTTATTGACGAATGTTTTTGTGCATTCGTGCTTCTGCACTATTGTCAACGCAGTACGCGTATCACTAAATCATCTGTTTAAGAAAACGTCAAGGTGTAATATTAATAATTTAAACACAATTTGTCCAAAATGCACAATTGGTCGGCAGTGTTTTTCGTTTATCCCTTGGATATAAACAATACGCACCATTCCGTTGTCACGTGCCTTTTTAAAATATATTTTTTAGTTGTTGAATAAATAATTGGTTTATTTTTGTTTATACACATTTACGTATAGCGTGCAAAATAATCTCTGATTATAACTGCCGTGTATGTTCCGTGGAGTCCCCAGTTGCCTCGATGGCGCCTCTGTCTTTTACAATAGAGGGCGTGCGTTGCAGTGCGTGACTGGAAGACGATGTGACGTGGGGAGCCGGCCAGCATCAAGATGTAATTTGTTACCGTCACACAAAGGCTCTGAGCAGTGGATCCGTCAGAGTGTTTGTCACAGAGAGAGACGGAACGTGGATTTCAGGTGACATTCACTGGTACAATCCAGTCAACTCCCCACGAACACTCAAACACAGGCAGTGTCTTCAACTGGAGAGGCATGGGTGAGTAAAATAGAAGCTGATACTTGGGGACGAGGAAAGGAGTCTGGAGGCAGGTTGACACGCGTCATCTCGCTCGCTATCATGCGCTGCCGACTGTTTCTTTAGATCTCGATACAGATGCAGAATGATGCTATCGCAGTGTGATCGTTCACACACCAGGTCGCCGTTTTGATCTCCTGGTGCGGCAATTGAAAAAAAGGAACAAGTTTAACATGGAGGCTTTCACGACCTATATTATCCGTATTATTTGGGTCTTTCGGTAAAGCCACGTAGATAGAAAAAATAATCAAAATAATAACATAAACAAGATCCAGGTACGATTGAACACAGTACGTAAAATTCGTGATTTGATCCCTTCTGTGAAGGATGCGATCCCCGACATGCAATACCCCGGTATCTACAAACTAAGCTGTGTCTGCGGCAGCAGTTATATTGGGGAAACTAAGCGACATGTCTCGGACCGGGTCCGTGAACATAAGGCAGATCTGAAACATGGTCGGACCAATACCTCAGCCATGGCTGATCATTATTTTAACACTGTGGGCACACACGAAATTTATTTTGCCAAGACGAAGATACTCTGCAAACCCACTGGCTATCAACAAAGATTCGTTCATGAAGCCATCCAGATAATTCTACACAGACACAATTTCAACCGAGAAGATGGGTACAAACTGAGCAATCATTGGAAGGACGTTATTAACCAGTTTAGGTCATAACTGGCTGTGATGTTCCTATCCTACCTAGCAGCTATTTTCTCTCTGAGTTAAATTCACTAACACAGTCACCGCTAGCTGTGTTAGTAAATGGCGGCTTGCCATTCTTTTCCAACTCCATGTGGCCACTGCGCTGTCTTACATTGACATGCTAATCTCTCAAAATACAATGGCCACCCCCCACAGCCACATTCACTAACACAGCCACCGTTAGCTATGTTAGTAAATGGCCACTTGCCATTCTTTTCCACCTCCATGTGGCCACTGCGCTGTCCGAGCACTCGCCACGCTTCAAATTTCTTACATTGACATGCTAATCTCTCACAATACAATGGCCACCCCGCACAGATCCATAGTATCTTTCCCACATTGGCATTAGCTGCCCCACCCATCTCTAAACCATTTGTAAACAGCTCTTTGAATGGTGTAGACCTACTGCAGGTTACAGAGACCTCTCCTACATTAACATTAGCTGCACCGCCCATCTCTAAACCTTTATAAACAGCCTTCCTTGGCAGATTTCCCACTCTTTTTACACCTGAAGACGATTGCTTGTGTTGCGATCGAAACGTCGTGATATTGTTATTCTTTTGATTATATTTTCTATCTACGTGGCTTTACCAAAAGACCCAAAGAATATGAATTTCTACAGTCACGAAAGCTTTAAGTATATATTATACAAAATAGAGGTTTCTGGGTTAGATCGCATAAATATAAATGTGCTGTTAAATCCGCCACCACCCAACACAGCCAATTAGTAAGGTTTGTCATTTAGACAAAATATGCAAATTCGTTACTAGTTCAGCACACCGGTGTGTTGGTGCGTAAACCCACAACATCTACAATTGGAGTACAAGGTTTCGCAGGTAATCACAACCAGCATCATCAGGCGACAGCCAGAGCATTTAAGACGAAAACAGGAGGAATTCTTCATAACTGAACGCGATCTAACCCAAAAACCTGTCATGGGCAATGGTACAAGTTTATTAAATGCCCCTCGCCTCTGTCCACCCAGCAGCTTAAATGGGTGCACCGCCGCTAGTCAATTGGCAAGTTGCGTGCGGTGGGGTAAAGTGTGGGTACTCTCACTTTCAGTGTGGAAGTATAAGTCAAACGTCATCAACAGGGGCCGTCGAGAGCTCCCCCGAGTGGAGTTCCTTCCACCAGCAGTGGCGACAGCAAGCAATTGCAAGACTGCACCTTTACCTTTACAGTACTTACTTCTGCAAGACTAACCATCGGTTTTTTTTAATTCTCACGAGTAATAAATGAATATTGATCACAGATGAAATGGAATCTTAACACAGAAAACGGAATCTATGGTTGTGGCCATAATAATCCGAACTTAGTTTATCACTTGGCAATTTGAAAACGAACAGGCACTATGTAGACTTGAATTAGAATCGATAATGTAAAGTTGCGGACAGAATTATGATTGTGCCTTGTTTTCTGGTTAAGCTACAGCAGCATAAAGCACACGCTGGCACAAAGCAGAAGCGTGGGCGAGTTATTGGCTCCACACTTGCTGTGCTTCAGTTGAATTGTTCATAGATCAAACCGCTCACTATGCCATCCATTCTGGGTTCCTTGGAAGTGCGGGGGGCAAGACGGACTCTTTCTTTTTTAAGTTACGGTACAAGGTGAGTAAAGTCGCTTGAAATGACCGGGCTTGAAATCGTTTTGCATTCAGGTGAAGGGACTTGCACAGTAAAAAATTGCGTACAAATTCGAAAGCATTCCCACACAAAGTCCTAGAGATACACACTCTTGGTCTAATTGACAAGTAGCGCTACATGTATGAAGGTATGTGGTATTCACTCAAAACAAGGTAAAAGTACCGCAGTTGCTCACGCCACTGCTGAAGGACCTGCACGAGATGGAGAGCTTTAGAGACCCTTTAGAGGGTATATTATACTCATACAATCTATCAAATGTCTTGAATTCCCCTCACCCAGTGCTAATGTGGCTGGGTAAAGTGTGGTTATGCCCACCTCTGCGAAGACCTGCGGTCAGCAAGGAAGAGTAGGCCCAATATCCTCTAGAGCTCCCTCTAGTGGAGGCCCTTCAGCCAGCGGTGATGTGAGCAAGCAAATGCAGCGTTGCATCTTTACCTTTTACTAAGATACGGGGTGAAATAATGTACCATGCGGTGACTTAGGCCGCCGTGTGGTTTGTACGTTGACACGTGCAAAATCGGTGCATTCATTACGAAAATTTCATTGGAAATGATTACCGGTTCCTCACATTCAGAGCCGGTAATTGTTTACCGGGTATCGTATAACAACTCTGGTTTATTAGCAATCAGTGGTGTCCCTATAAACGTATCACCCTGGATGTGGGAAAAAAAAAGATTGGCTCACTGACAAGTGTAGTGTAGTACTCCTTGGGACTTACAGGCATTACAGAATGGCAGTAGCAGTGTGCAGCCAGGGGAGGGAGGCTTGTAGCTGCGGTTGGATGAGTCTCAGTACAAGTCAGCTTGCATTGTGTGACGAATATGTCACCGGGGCACACTGGGACTTTTAGTGTGGCATGCCAGAGGGACGATGCACTAAATTGGTTTAGGCGCAACAGTGAACATTGACCGAAGGGATCGAAGCCACATCAGCATCTTGTCCTCGTATTATTGAGCATTCTTCTGGAGGGAGTAAATTACTCTAGAGGGATACTCTTCATGGGGTCATTTTGCAAGCAGTACCCATGCAGTCATCAGCATTCTACGAGGGCTGTTGATATGCTGTGAGTTTGAGGATGATAAAAAGAGGCAGAAAATGTTGAAACGTAGCAAAATGTGCCTAAAGAAGAAAGTTTGTAATCAACACGTACCACCTGCTTTGACACATGGTTCAGCAACATGGGCATCAAGAGAACATATAGATGGATACCTGAAAAGTGTGCAAAGAAGCATGGAGAATGAAGATATTTAATTTTCAGTAAGATTGCTGCAGCCGTAACACAGGACATAGGAGTTTGATGACCATTTTTCACTTTTCTAAGCCTCTGGAATTTAACATTGATGCGAAGTAAATACGTACCCAACAGAAAAGAAGTAAATATGTAATCATAATCTCAGCAGCAATGATTCTTTCATTGTATGTTTATAATGGGATTTACAATCCTATAAGGCATGGGGATTTGTAAATCTCGAACTTTGACTTAGACTACGTGTTGTATGTGTGGACACATAAATATTGGTCTTTTTCCAAGCCAATGATCCCAGGGATATTTACTTCGCAATGTCCGTGCTCACGTCTGCCACCTACTCTCTCCACCTCCGTGTCATGTAAACATTTACACATTGGACAAACAGGCAGGGAGGGAGGTGAACTCACTCTTGTGGATATAGTCCAGGCGCATCTAACCAACGTACCACTATAATGATGTACCTTTTACTGGCAAAGCCTATTGAATAGGTTATTTAAAATTTCACCAATGTACACATGTAACCAACGCCATTTAGAACTGTATGCAGTTGCAGGTCTGTGTTGAATAAAGCAAGGTTTTTTATTGGACGCCTCCAGGGATAACTCCGGACTATATAATCATCACGATTCCCCAGACTCCATGTGCTGTGATGTTGCCTAAACTTTATGCTTAACGACACATCACTGCAAATTATCCTTGTAATGAAAAGCGTAAACATAATAATAGCATGGGACCTCCTTTGCTAGTACCATAATATGGTAATAGGGTTTTACCCTTTTTCTGGCAACAAAACAGGTGTTGAGATGTTAAAACACCAAACTGAAACCTTTTTAGGATGAATCATGTCTGCATTAACCACAATGCTTGTGGTCAGAATGCAAAATGATAATATATGCACTGTCCTTGAAACTAATTGGTCCACGCCTTTTGTCCTCTGGTCTAACACCGTTTGAGACGAGGCTCAAAAGAAAGCTGTCTCTGGTGTGGACCAATCAGTTTCAAGGACAATGCATATATTATCAGTGTGATTTTTGTTTGCATTTTGATCACAAGTATTGTGGTTAATGCAGACATGATTCCTGGTAAAAAGGTTTCAGTTTGGTGTTTTATCATCTTAACACCTGTTTTGTTGCCAGAAAATAGGGTAAAACCTATTATCATAATAATAATAATAAAATGATTGAGGCCACATGGTTGTGATTGGTTATAGTGTGGCATATGGAATGCCATCTGGGGCTGCATATTTCATAAATCGTTGCTTATGCAACCTCTAATAATTCACTAACTCAAAAGGGGGCTAAAGATACGCAGAGATAGTGGCAGAATGCCAATGCACATTTAACCTTTTCAGAAATGAAATGCCATTTTGAAATAACTGCCAACCAGAGAAAATACCGTATGTCGTGCGCATTGGTATTAGTGCTGCACATTGATTCCGTTACCTGCAGCAATAATCATGTCAGCTACCGGATGGCTGCGTAGTGCTTCCTTTGAACAATGCTACGATGGAGCGCAGCAGTGGTGAGATGTTAATTTGCTTGCCTGGTATGGAGGAGGTTGTGGGTTCGATCCTAACACTGACGCCTTTATACTTGGAGTTTGCATGTTTCCCCATGGTCGTGTGGGTTTTTCTCCGAGTCCTCCAGTTTTCCCCTCCACATTTATAAACGTGCATTTAGAATATTTGGCTGTTATTAATTTCCACCTGATAAGCCACTTCATTGGGCTATCATTTGTGGCCGGGTCGCTTATGAAAAATAGCTATATAGCTCAGTGAGCCCCACCTGGCACAATAAAAAAATAGTTTAGTTTGAAAATAAATATAATTAAGAAATGCAAGCGATGTTACAGTACTGAACCACACTGGCACACAAAGATTCTGACCATCGTTTTGTGTATTCATTCTTTCGTAGAGGATCTCCGTTCATGTTATATATATTTCCTCTTCTTCAACACGTCTTTTGTGGTCTTAGGTAATGTGCACCCTGTTTGATTGATAACTTTCCCCCCACTTGCAATGCTCTACCCATTACTATGATAGTCACTGCCTTACTTAAAGTGGTGACATCGACTTAATAATTTTGCTCGTCTAAGCAACTAATTCTTGTTATTTAGACTTAAACAAAAAAAATTCCATCAATAACACTGCTATAATAGGTCAATGGCCCTCCATCATTGCAGAGATAGACCGGCCAGAGAAGTTTGTTGACTAACAGTTCAAGACTGTGTTCTAAGACATGGATCCTGATAGAAATCCTATTTTGACAATGTCCCCTAATGAACGGTCTTATCGGGACATCCTTAAATTCTCACAGAATGGAGCTCCATTCATTCCACGTGGCGAATGGTGCCAAAACTGGCGGGTGAATTGGGTGGGATAAATGTTGTGGAATTTACCTGGGTAAGACCAGATTTTTTTTTAACACAAATGTGCCAAAACAAACGCAACATGAATGAGGCCCGTTGTGTCACAAACACCAGGCGGAGGTAGGTATGGCAGTGTGTGCTGTCACGTGATGCTATCACAACGCAAGTCACGGTCCACAGGGATTAAGCGACGAGTCGAGGGGCAATGTCCCTGTCCAGGCATTCACCGTGCCAGCCTGACGTTTGAAGAGAAGAAAAAAACCTAATTTAATTACAAAAATACAATTTGGATTCATAGTGTTTGAATGCGATTGCCTCTCAAGACACCTTATAAAAGTGGGACCTGGAATATGGGGAGGTATGGTATTTATATTTTAACGCTGGCGGAAGAGACGATACAACAGCGAGTTCTAGACAGCCCATCTAAAGGGTATTTGGCTTATTCTTCCAAGCTACATTTTACAGCAAGCGACACTTGGATTCAATTTAAATATGGGCGACTGTCAATGGATCATAGGCAAATAAGCCAGAACTTGAACAAGGGTAGGTAGGGTCAGTTATCAACTGCAAATAACAATGCCCATTGTTCAAAGAAGCAGTGGTGGTATTCACGGGTGTTCCTGAGCCAGTGGTGGTGGTTACATTTTTGATATGCATCATACACAAGTGAAATACAATTCTGAACATTACACACAGAAATCCACATTGGGACAACAGTTAGCAACAGCATCCCTGCGTTTATAGCTTCGCGCTATTCAGTGTGCATATCCAGTGCTACGCCTGCAATATTCAATCATGCATTGGACTGAACCAGCCATAATTAGGTGTACTTTTACTCAGTGTTAGCAATGGTTTGGTGGTCAAGGCACTGGCAGTGGAATACTTAATCAGTGACAAATAGTGGCCACAGTTTGGTGGAGTTGTTCGCAATTAAACTACAACCTAGCATGACAGCTTTGTAACTTGGGAATTGGTAGCCGTGCACAAAGCTGCATATGAAATGGGGGTGTTCTTTTGGGAGGGTGGCAGATCGTGATTAAGAATGATTAGGCTACCTGTTTTGTCTGGCTCACATGCAAGTTGAGATTTCAACTTGGCCGCGTGAATTAATTATGTTGTCGTGTTGAGAAAAGAGCAGGCTTGGATTACGTCCAATGAAATCGATTCAATAATTCCATCTTCTGCCGTGTCCGTGAATATAAATGACAAGGCAATAGTGGTGGCGGCGTTAATAAGAGTCAACTTTCATGCACATGTTGATTCTAAAAAAATATATATTTAAAAAAATATATATATATTTTTTAAAAGTGGTAAACATAAAATGCCACCAAAAAATTTACAATTAATATACAATCGCACAGCCGTTCCTCCGTATCCTTTAATTCTGCAGTAGTTGTTTTGTGGACATTTAAAGAGCTGTGGAACATCGCTGCAAATGCCAGAATTTCAAGCCATAATTACGGCAGAATATTTGACTCTCAATGACTATGACACACACAGGACCCTGACCTTCAAAATAAGCCTGAGTGCGTGGAATATGGCGCCCCAATTCACAACAGTTGTTTTTTAAATCATAACGAAATTCTCTTATGATTTTCAACATATTCATGAGAACAAACGCCCAACCCACACACATTTTAACTGATGCTGTACATTTTCACCATTGCCATTACTTTCATGTCGGACCATTAGTCGTCTGATGAAGTAGCACATTAATGAGCGATACGCATAGTTTTCAAAGATTGGCCACATTGCACACTTGGTGACAACTCTTTGGCATGCGCTGTAGCCAAAATGCCACTTCAGTGTTTGTCTGAGCAACATAAATAGCCCCCATGCGTATTCAAACCAAAGTTAGGGGCCGTCCATAAATGACGTCACGCACCTGGGGGGGGGGGGGGGTCAGACATTTGTTCTACTTAATTAGACTCTGTCTCCTCGACAGACCTGTTCTCCACCTGAGGACGGCTGCTTGCGTTGTGGCCGAAACGTCGTGAGAATTATTTTATTGTTTTATTTTTATTATTTTATTATTTCCATTCTACGTGACTTTACCGAAAGAACCAAGAAGACGATTTGAAGCATGTTTGATATTTCTTTTGGGGGGGGGGGGGGCAGAGCTTTGTGACGTTATATTTGAGGGGGGGGGTCTGACTTTTTGTGACGCCGTGTGACGAGGGGGGGGGGCGGGTCAAAAATTATCCAAAATCGCGTGAGGTCATTTATGGACGGCCCCTTAGCTCGGCAATAAGTGTACTGTATATTAACAATTGAAAAGCATTACAAGCAAGAAAACGAATGCCAAATCTACGTTTCATATATACACACTCATCGATGGCTGCAGAACACACTGAACTAATTGGGACATGGGCTGCAGTTTTGCATTATTTAGTTTAATCTCCTGTCAGTGTCTTAATTATTTAGCATTACATTTCTTTTGTGAGCTCCTGCATAATGTACTTACTGGGTTTGAAAAGTTTATTAATGATTTCATTACATGCAACATTAAGCATGTTATGATTACGTGTTCGAGATGCAGAAACACAGTGCTTATTCTGCATGGTTGCCTTGTCCAGTAATATACGTTTTGTACGGGTCATTTTCACTTTTATTTTCGTTGTCTTTAATGGTTTACTGCACTGAAATAAACAGATGTGTGTTTAAATTAGGGCTGAATTAGCAATGCAAAAAAATGCGTCGAATAAAAGCGTGCAAAATGCTTGCCCGTCCTAATGAGCCTCAATTGATGTAAAATATTGTAAACTGTGCAGCTAATGAAGGCATCACTCCAGCAGCCATCATTTGCCTACATATGCAGCCAGTAAACCCCCACTGTTGCCAGAACTCTGTGGTCTCTGCACCAATGTGCCACTGGAACAGAGCAGCGATAATATATGCAACACACCATAACCAGGGGAATTTGGATTGAAGATATATTTTTTTCGATTTCGTTTTAACTATGTTGTTCCGTTTGAAATCGCTGCAGCTGTAATGTTTGACCAAATGCATGTGGTTTTTTTCCCTAAGCTGGTATTAAATATTAATTTAGCTTTTTTATATTATCCTGACTACTGAAGCTCTTTGGCAACGCTGAGCAATTCGGATTTGTTGCTGCTTGAGTTTCTGGCAAAAATGAATACAATTTTACACACGAATACGGGAGGTGTATCTGCCACGCGTGCAGTTGTGAAAAAAATTTGCATTTTTATTCTTGGGTCTTTCGGTAACGTCATGTAGATAGGTTAAAAGAAAATAACAAAAAATTACAAAAAACTACGACGTTTCGATCGCAACACAAGCGGTCGTCTTCAGGAAAAGGGGGGTTAGCTTCCAAGGCAAACTTTTATAAGGGTTTGAAGTGGGTGTAGCCGAAATGTCAGCAGCCAATTATAATGTAAGTGGTGGGCAGCCAAACCGAAGGTGGTTGGTTTTCCATCAATCATAGGGCTGCCAGGTGAAAATTAGCATGTTAAAGAGAGATTAACATGATAATGAAAGATCGCAGAGCCGCAACCACGGGGTTGGCTTGCGAAGTGACTGTGAAAGCTCAAGGTTTGAAATGGACGTAAAGCACAACATCGGAAGGTGGTAGGATGGGAACATCATATCCAATTATGACTTAAACTGGTTGATAACGTCCTTCCAATGATTGCTCAGTTTGTACCCATCTTCCCGGTTGAAATTGTATCTGGGTCTATATATATGGATGGCTTCATGAACAAATCTTTGTTGATAGCCAGTGGGTTTGCAAAGTACCTTCGTCTTAGAGAAATCGATTTCGTGAGCCCACCGAATAAAAACAATGATCAGCCACGGCCGAGGTATTGGTCCTACCGTGTTTTAGATCTATCTTATGTTCACGAATACGGTCCGAAACTGAGCAATCATTGGATGGACGTTATCAACCTGTTTAAGTCAAAAATGACTATGAGGTTCCCATCCGACCACCTTCCGATGTTGTACGTGACTTTACCGAAACACCCAAGAATATGAATTCCTGCAGTCACGAAAGTTTTAAGTCAAGAAAGAGCATTTATGTTGGCAACAATTATCGTCGTGCCATTTTATGTAGTCTATTCGAAGAAACCATGACCAAGAATTGTGCTAAATTATCATCGCCGAATGCTTCGTAAAAAAGTGCTTCAATCAAGAGTGGAATGGGGGTTTCAAGAGTGAAATTGTTCAAAACCAAGTAAACCCTGAAACGAATGGCATCTTGATATATATTTTAATTTCGCTTATTTGCTCAAGACTTTCTCAGGAGGGTTATGCCATGTTTTCGTAGTGGTGTAATCCCAATGGGTAATTTGCAGGTTATTACCGGCCAATACCGGTTGCATCGTTGTTTTTCCTTTTTCGCTGTGGGAGGAAACGGGAGTTCTCGGAGGAAACAAATGCATATGAGGGGGAGAGAATACAATCTCCACAAAGACATGAGCCTGAGTCAGAAATCGAACCGACACCCATCTTGCTTTGAGTCACAAGTGTCACTTGAATGTCCAGTAATAGTTAACCAGTGTCAGCAGTAATCATGGGTACAGCACATTTAGTCAATCAGCAGTTAACTTGTTGTGGGGTAATGTGTGGGCACTCCCACATCTTTCAATACGTCTATCCAGCATGGTAGAGTAGGCCAAATACCATATTTTCTGCCAACAGTGTGTGAGCAAGCAACTACATGGCAGTTACCTTATCGTTGATTCAGAGGCCACCGAGTCCGTGGATACAACACCACGATCTTGTGGTCGCAATCAATGCAAGTGACAGCAAGGGCATTGTCGACCAGGCTTGTGTGGGTGGGGTCGTCCAATTCACTAGGCTTGTATTGTGCTTGCACGTTCATGTTCAGAAGGTTGCATAGCTGCCATGTGGTGGATGTGTGCTTTCCCCATACCCTGTTGCCGTTTCAGGAGAGTGTAAATGATACATCTTCAGCCCTTGAGGCACTTGTTGAGACTTCTTTCGTAGTGATATATTTGTGCCAGGTGATATTGAGGACAATGCACAGGCACTTTATTTAAAAGGCCTGTAGTTTATAACATTCGGACTTTTTAGTGTCCACGTTTCACAGCAACAGAGAGCAATGGGTGGTATCACCGAACTTAATAGATGCACATTCAATTATTTAAGTGCCGAGTATGGAATGTACATCAGCAACTGGGGCATACAGCAAATGTTAATTCTGATGTCAGCCCTTGGTGTAGTGTTTCATATTTACCAAAGAGCAGATACAAATAATGGAAAATGCATAGCTTAAGCTTCATGATAAAAGTTCAACATTAAAAGTTTTAATCCGCCCTGGTTGGCACGAAGGCAATTGTAAAGCATGCCCTTATTTTGTCCATCTGCTTGTCATGATGCCTCATTAGGTATGACATTTAACTTCCACACATTTATAAAAATCCAATGAATTTCAAAATAAGGATGGACTGGGCGAATAGAAATAATAATACACATCATGGGACCTCCTTTGCCAGTACCAAAATATGATAATGTTTTCCCCCTTTTTTCTGACAACAAAACAGGTTTTGATTTAAAGCTTTCGTGACTGCAGGGATTCATATTCTTGGTTCTTTCGGTAAAGTCACGTAGAAGGGAAATAATAAGGGAAATAATAATAAAATAATAATAAAATAATATAAATATAACAGGACCCTGCGGGGTGGGCTGGTAGGAACGAATAACCAAAGAATATAAACAATGTATTATTACACTTGTTTAGCCAGGAAAGCCCCACTGAGTCGAAAGGTTTTTGTAGGGTCCTGGCAAGTGTTTGCAGTAGGAGGCGATGTTGCTACACCTAATCGGACGATACGAAGGGAGACTTTGAGGCCTATTTCTAGGCTTTAGGCCTAGCTGTAGGCCTTAGGTCGCAGTGAGTTAATTTGTAATTTAAATGTTTTAATTATTTATGTAAAAGCTTGAAATTTAAATGTTTCTATTTAAAAGCATCAGGGAATGTAACATTGTGAAACATTAATTCCTTTTCACACACGCGGGGGCACGATACGAAGGGAGAGTTTGTGGCCTAGTTCTAGGCTTTAGGCCTAGCTGTAGGCTTTAGGTCGCTGTGAGTTAATGTTTAATTTAAATGTTTTTATTATTTATGTAAAAGCTTTAAATTTAAATGTTTCTATTTTAAAACATCAGGGAATGTAACATTGTTAAACATTAACTCCCTTTCACACACGCGGGGGTACGATATACGAAGGGAGACTGTGAGGCCTAGTTCTAGGCTTTAGGCCTAGCTGTAGGCTTTAGGGCGCTGTGAGTTTTTTATTTAATTTGACAGTTTTAATTATTTAATTTCAAAGTTTTAATTAAAAGCTATCTCAGGGAATTATAAGGGAATGTTACACTTGTTTAGCCAGGAAAGCCTCATTAATTTAAATGTTTTAATTAAAAGCTATCTGAGGGAATTATAAGGGAATGTTACACTTGTTTAGCCAGGAAAGCGTCACTGAGTGTAAAGGTTTTTGTAGGGTCATGCCAAGTGTTTGCAGTAGGGGGCGATGTTGCTACACGGACGGACGGACAAACGGACGGACGATATAATCTATTGGTGTCTGGTCCACTTCATTCCTACCAGTAAAACACCACAGCCTGCAGCGTCCCCGAACAACCACAGCGTGCGGCGGCCCCCAACAGACTGGTCAAGTAAATCCTTACCATCCACTCGCACAGCGTGCGGTGGGCCTTCATCCAGCAGTGGATTTAAGCACCAAAAAAACTCGAGTACTAATGTAATCGACAGAGCATGGCTCTCCCTCAGGGCAGCAGTGGACAGAGCATGGCTATCCCTCAGGCCAGCAGCGGAGCGAGCACGTCTCTCCCTCACGGCAGCAGTGGAGACAGCGCGGCTCTTCCTCGGCCAGCAATGGAGAGCAGGGGGTCACTCAGGGCAGCAGTGGACGGAGCACGGCTCTGCCTCACTCTCATTCACCCATCTCCTCTGAGGTGCATGCGATTGTGCGTGAGTGAGTGTGAGTGAGGCGTGTGTGAGTGGATCGACCGTCAACTTTCCATGGCTGCGTCTCCAGCGCTGTGGCCGTCATGTTGCTGCTTCTCGGGCCTCTGAGGTGTGGGGTGCACCACAACACGAAGTGGGCAGCTCGCTGTCACGTGACGCACTTCAACCAATCCGTGGTGCGTTAATCACAGAATGAAATAAATAATGACAGAAGGACAGATCTGGGTTACCCTGAGGGAGAGCCGTGCTCTGTCCACTGCTGCCCTGAAGGAGAGCCGTGCTCTATCCATTACTCAAGTTTTTTTGGTGCTTTAATCCACTGCTGGATGAAGGCCCACCGCACGCTGTGCGAGTGGATCGTAAAGATTTACTTGACCAGTCTGTTGGGGGCCGCCGCACGCTGTGGTTGTTGGGGGCCGCCGCACACTGTGGTTGTTCGGGGACGCTATGTTGTTGGGGGGCGCCATAGGTGCCCCCCAACAACCTTATTAAATAATAAACATATAAACATTCCTCAACTATGCAAGTTTTAAAATGCAAGCACTGTGTCTGCTCGCATAAAAAAAATCGTCTCCACCATCCCTCTTCCCTCACTTGTCGGTGCACACGTCGGTTACACGAACTCTTCAGCAAATAGAAACTCAGCGTGGCGTATGCATTTCTCACATTAGTGCAACATCCAGAGGCTGTGGATCTCTCAGCCTCAGTTTGGCATGTGAAGCGTTAGCACTCTTAAAGTGCTACATTAACATGGCACTTTGTGGGAAAAGGCAACAGTGGTTCTGTGTATAAACTCGCCCCTGCCATATAAATGTGGAAAGTCCAATGGTGGCTCAGAGGGGTAAAGAGGAGATGAACACCACCTCCATGCTCATTTGATCAACACAGGACTTTGACTTTTATCTTTTACATCAGAGTTATGCATTTTTAGGAAGTATTCATTCTTAATCCACCAAAGAATGAAGGCATCGCCAAATCATGTTAGCCATGATGGGTTTTGACCATACTTCACCACGCTGGTCAGTGCAGGTTGGTTAAAGGTGGGAAGGCACAACCACGCCTGGGAATCGAACTGGCGCAGTCATGTTTATAGCGCAGGAAGCCAACCACTGATCCACCACTCCACCCGCAATTAATGTGTTGGATGTTAACGCGCACATGTATACAACTGTACTAAAGTTGGACTTTAGACATTGCAAACCTCAGTCCAGGTAATTTTGTAATGTAACGAGCAATGCAGTGGTGAAATTTAGTTAAATGCATGGGATTGCCCATTTGCCTTCTGCCCCTCTCCTCACTGGCCCTCAATTCCCCCAGAGCTCAATGAGCCAGGCCACTTAAATGTAAGACACACTGCCCTATTCATCCAGTCGTGCAGTTTGATATTAATTACAGTAAACCACCTTCTCAATTACCCGTTCAATATTCTATCGCACCTTTACTTTGGTCACAGTTATATACATAAGGCATTCGGGAATTACCAGAACACTGGCCACATTTGGGAAATTAAGCTCAAGGACCACGGGAGTCAAGGAACGGACGGCATTCCAGACAACATTGTAATGCGAGGCTGATTGCGCTCATTACGATTGAGTTAGGCTAAAAATTCGGTATTTTTCCATGACCTGCACTGAACCAACACCGTCGTGCCTGGTCGTTGTATTTCCACAAATACCCCGGGTTAATCAAGTGAGAGATAGAAATGCATTATTTATGAATGTTCTTATAAGTGCGTGCTGTTGGAAATTGGAATTATACAGGAGGAAATGTATCCCTGTAGATATTTGCTTCGAAACTTTCGACTCCGTCGTTGGCCCATCAGCCCTGGGTTTGTACTTCTCACAATTAGCAGACACGTGCAAAGCACAGCGGCTCATTAGCATGTTCACTGATGCCTGCTGCGCGCGGAAGATTTGTTGAATGAACGCATTCATGGATTTAAACCAAGGGCGGTTAAACAACTCAACCTCAAGTCACGCCCCACGTCCCTTGCGGAGGTCGCATCAGGTGAAGCTCATAAATTTAATTAGAATTCCGTTGATTTTTTTTTCTTTATAAAAATGCAATAAGCTTCATTGGCCACAACTGACACGAGCACTGAGAAAACCTGACCTGACCCTTACCGCTTGGGGTCTCTCAGTCATAGAACAAAGATGTGTACATTCACAGCATCATAGCTCCCCCTCCACCAGTCAGCCACAACGATTCCCAGGCTCCGTAACACACTGGAGGATGATGGCATACTCAATGTGCCTTTCCCTCATGATTATATTTCATCAACATAGAATAGGCGCGAACTGGAGGCAAATGAACATGCTGATAATTAAAAAAATACACCTGTGCTGAACAGCGTGTGGCATCAAATTAAAGAGATTGGAAGCTGGTGTATTGCCCGTAAGCAATAACGCTACTATTACTGATGTATTTTTATTAAAGTTTTAGGTTAAAAGTGCCGCGCTTGTATGGGTTGTCACCGAAATCTCGTTGTACGCACAGACAAAAAAATAGCTTGAAAAAATTGTCCCGTATTTATCTGACCAACCACGTAAAACTGTATACTTGCAAATAACTGTGAGGAATAATAATTAGATTTTCCATATAATACCAAGTGTATACGATAAAATGTGTAAGCATATGAACCTGTCTATACATTTTGCAAATGTTCAATGAAGTGTGCCGTTAAAATGTTCTGATATTAATATGAATCGTACAGAGTGGTGGCACAGTGGTTAGCACGTTGCTCTATGAACCCCGCAACATTATCTCGATTCCTTGCCATGGCTAACTTGAGTGCCGGGTGATATACAAGCAAGTACTGGAGCCCAGTACCCCCATTCACCATCCTGGCCAGCGTGACAAAGTATGATCACACAGCCCTCATCACCAATACAGTGTGTTCGGAGACCATCGTTTAGCATTGAACTGGCAAAGGGCAGTAATTTATATATTTCATATAAATCGTGTTGAAACACCATCCATCAACAAATGAGCTATGTTCGACAAGGTGGAATGATGTTGATACAGAGGCCGTGGCTTTGATGGAAGGTTGCTGTCATGATTTGAAAATATCTGTGCAGCATTTGATGGACATCCACACTAGTTCGCGTAATATGACTAAATAACTGCCATCTCAATAATTTTCGGGATTTTATTTTGAATGACGTAACCAACTTCAGTCGTAACCAACACAAAACAACACCAATACAACAATTTAATTCCATTCCCTAGAATCGTGAGCCGAACCCAAGGCTGTGAACGACAATTGCACGTTTATAACGAGGACTCAAATCATAAACACGGACAACAAAGTTGCTTACTTTTGCATTCAACTGCTTTTAAAGTGAGTATTTACGAAATTGACTATATTTACAAATTTGCTTCACTTTATATTCGATAAGTAACAATGCGGTGTGCTTTACGCTGCTTTGCATATCAATGGCTTAAGCCGAAATGATGTATAGAATACAGGGCAATGGATACGCAGGAACACATAATTGGGTACGGGCTGTCCCGTTGCTTTGTGCTCAGCGCTAATGAGTATAAGTTAGACAGAGCCCCCGCAGTTGGGCCTGTGCGTGGGTGGAGTTTATATTTATTCATTTACCATTTCACAGTCTTGTCGAGGCATGTTGCATTCGCTGGTCTTGGGCACGTGGCAGCAAACATAGCAACACAGAGGCAGCGGAGCCTGCGCTAAATGTCTGCGCTAAACTAACGATTGAAATGTTTATATATTTTTTATTAACTATTGCTACAGTCTACATTATAGACTGCCAGTACACTCACTATACTTAATAACCAGTCTACATTATAGACTGCCAGTACACTCACTCCGATTAGAACCATTCTACAATAGTGTATTTTAATTTTATTAATTGTATTCCACTTTATTTGTATGATTATTTTTCTATCTACGTGACTTTACGGAACGTACCAAGAATATAAACTAAGTTTATTTTTCCTCGTACAGAAATGCAGTCGATGCTGCCCGTGGTATAATTGTGGGAACACTGGAATTGCAATCCAGGTGTCGCCGATTTCATCTCCCTGTAAAACAATTGAAACAACGCTGCAAGTTTATTACCCCCCCCCCCAAACTCGCACATCTGTACAATCAGCAGCATACATGGGTAAAGCACAGCTCGTTGAGCATCAGGTCTTGTGTGGTTCTCAAACGCTTGGCCAGAGTTGAAGAGAATGCCAAAATAACCCCAGAGAGGGCCTTCATAGCTCCGCCTCGTGGGGATCCTTCTGCCAGCAGTGGTGGGGCGCAATAAATTGCGAGGTTGCACCTTTACACCTAATCCTTTTCAAGCAGAGTTTTGTATTTTGTTGTACGGTATGTACCCAAGGCATGCCTCATTGAGCCTCAAGACTATTTTCCAGAGGGTCCTATGTTGGGATGCTTGGCTAATTCCATTAACGAGAGTTCGGAACGTGGGAGGAAACCGGCATACCCAGAAAGAAAGAAACCCCCACACATGAGGGGGGTAACTCCAAGTTCTAAACCGATATACTGTATTCAAGAACAAACCTAACATGTCGGTTATAAAATTTATTTAAGAACACGGTGCTTCACTGCCATGTTTCAGGCCACCTCCTCACACCATTGTTGTGGTCGTTATTATAACTGTCAATGAAGCAAGAGGGAATTGAATTTCCTCAGTGCCATGTGGCACTGTGAGCGTGGAGATGAGATTAATGGCAATGGGCAGGCAGATATACTTGGATCTCCGTGAGAATGCGATGGAGCGAAATGCTCGGGCGGTGGCTCCATGCCCAGCCGTCTTTGTTCCTTCTTAGGAATTCACGGGATCAGGTGCTCACTTCAGCACGAGTCTGGGGAGCCTCAGCTCCCAGATTCTTTCGATGTGCATTTATGACGAACAATGGATTCGTCAGAGGTACTTAGAGCACCAAAATCATTTTCTGTGAACAGTTGGGACCAGATATAAAAAAAAACAAGTATACTTAAATGGAACTCAATAAATTATCTAATGCAGGTTAATTGCTGGCCTTCTGCTGTGCAACAGCTGAAAACAAAGCCTCTATTATTCACGCGAATTAAGCCGTGAACAATTTGTGAGTTCTCCTGGCGACCCACCAGCTTCCATTCGTGCCTGTGTAGTGGTGGTGTTGACGCGCGCCGACAGTGATAGATCACGGGGCGGCGCGGGGTGCGTGGTTGTGCGTGCTGACACAAGGTGGGAAATAGGATCGTGGGCAGCGCGCAGTGATTGGTCAACTGGGGTGGGTGCTCTCAGCGACGTCCGCATGAAGGACTATAAAGGGGGACGCGCGGGAGCACTCGGGGAGTTGATAACCAGTTGAAGATCGAAGACGGAGTTGAAGAGGTAGGGCCCTGAGACCCCTAGTCCCGCTGTCCTTGTAAGGGCCGGGACCCTGTGTGGCTCGGAGGCGAGACTGTGGGACCCGTGGTCTGACGTCCATGTGGGACGAGGCTGTGGGACCCAGAGTCGAGACGGACACCCCAGCCGGGTGGGTTCCGAGAAGCTACGGGGCGTAAGAGCCCGTGTGGGTGTAGCCAGGGGAACCCCGTGGGTTAAGGCTGCAGTTAGCCACCCGTGTAATATAAGTTGGTGTTAATAAAGAGTGTGCTACCCGTAAGGTCGTCTCCCGCCAAGTTACTACATTACAACTGGCGTCAGAAGTAAACCTGTCTTCAAAAGGATGGATACTAGGAAGACTGCCTGTACCCATGAGCGAGATCGGGAAGACCACGGCGTACCGGAGCCACAAGCCTCGGAAGGTGAGGACGAAGAGATGCCGCCGATGCAGCACTTCGCGGCGATGGCCGACGCTCCGCTCGCCTCCGACACCGGCCTCCAGGATGCACACTCCTGCCTGGCGGAGTTGCTGCTCGCCGCCGCTTCAATTTTGGCAGAAATCACCGCTTCAGGAGGCGGGAGGACGACTACGAGGTTGGAGGAGGGAGCGCGGCCGGAGGGATCCCGCCAGAACGCGCTCCGCGCCGAAAGTTTTGAAATTGGCGCCATCTTTGAGGGTCCACCATCGATTGGCAGGAAGCGTGGACACCACGTGGTCGGGGACCTCCACTCTACACAGCCCGCGTCATCGGCGCGCGCCAAAACTCTCCACCATGCGCCTGCCGACGGAGCCGACATTTTCGTCAACCACAGCGGCGCGCGGGAAAAGCATTCATCGGAGGACGACGACCAGGTCTTTCAACAAAGACTGCCCGCGCTGACGGCGTTCAAGGCGGACGGGGGCGACTGGGGGGCCTTCCAACGAAGGTTCCTCGCACATCAAGGTGGTCCGACACCACTGCCCTACGCGCGCTGCCGGCGACGCTCGACGACGACGCACTTGCGGCCTTCACATCCGCCCCAAGGTCGTCCCGCTCAACGCTCCAGGCCGCGCTACATCTCATGGCTAAGGTGTTCGGACCGCCCTCGACCTGTCGCCACCAGTTCTACGAACGGCGTAATATGGATGGAGAAACTACGCTCGCCTATCGCACGTCGCTGCTCGCCCTGGCGGATGCCGCTTTTCCCCGCATGGACAAAGAGGGGAAGGACGCCATGGTGACAGAGCAGCTGCTGGCGTTGGCTCACGACCTGGGAGTCCCCATCAATACGGCGGACCAAATGGACATCTGCTCCCTGGGGGTTGCTACAAGCATCCACGCACACGAGGTCCTCAAGCGCAAGCGGACGGTCGTCTGTGCATCGGCGGGGATCGCGACACCTGCCGCGACGGTCGCCGAGCCTCAGACTGCTACAGCTCGGGAGGAGGCCTTCACCGTGTCGAGACCGGGGGAGTGGAGATCGGGAGGTCGTTCGCCCATACGATCGTCCCGCAAGCTGGAGCAACCGAAACCTACGACATTCCTCGTCATGTGTTACAACTGCGGCCTTCGGGGTCACGTCGCGTCCGGGTGCCGGGCTCCGCGTCAGCGCGCCACGGGACCACGTCCGGACGACGACCAAGGCCCCATGTCGTCCCAGCTAACCCCGGCAAGTCGCGGCACCCCACACGCTCGGTCCACATACACGGCACACTCGGGTCGCCGCTTCGCGGTGGGGGGACCGCGTATCGGTATCGGGGATTCGGTTCGGCGAGGGGGGTTCGTACACGGCCCGGGAGCAGTCAAATGGTCCGAGTTGGCCCACAGGATAGTGGCTGCGTCGGCCGGGTCGTCCGTAGTAACGGGTTTTATTGACGGGGTTGAGGTCCGGGTGCTGGTGGACACGGGTGCGTCGGCCACTATCATTTCGGACCTTATTTATAACATCCTCCCCGTCCAATGTCGACCCCTTCTTCCGGTGGACGTACCGTTTTACGCGGTGAACGGGGGATCTTTGGGAATCATCGGACAGATTCGGGCGACTATTTGTATTGGCGATATCAAATTGGCGGGTCCTATTTTTGTGTCATCATCTCTGGCAGTTCCTTGTTAACTGGGTACGGACTTTCTGGCTAAAATGCCCATTAAAATTATCGTCGATCAGGCCTGCATTGAGCTTCCATCGGGTCGGCGGGTTGCATTTTTAACGAGTCCTACCAAAATACGCACGGTTTGTGCAACGGTTCAGGCGCTGGCAACTCAGACTGTGCGGGTGCCCCCGGGATCGCAAATGTTGGTACCCGTTCGATTGCGAAAACCCCTCGGGGTGGATGCGGCGGAACAAGGTGTTCTGTTGGGGCCGTCAAACAGAGCTGTTGGGGGCCTCGACTTAGCGGTAGCTCAGACCATGGTGCGGGCGGACAGGGATCCATTCGTTATGGTTCTAAATACGGGGTCGCGGCCAGCTGTAATTACACAGGGCACGGTGCTGGCTCACGCGGCGCCGCTACCCGTCGATGATCAGCTCATTGCACATGCGGATTCTAGCCTCGATACGCATCCTCCATTGGAGGAGGGGACAGAATGGTTGGACTCGTTGTGTGCTGGGTCTAGTAACTTGTCTAGTGTGCAGTTGGGAGCGTTGAGGGGCCTGCTACTCGAATTCCCTGACGTGTTTAGCAGACACAAGTACGATATTGGCTGCACGGACCTGTTGCGCCACCACATAGCGACGGGTGACGCGGCCCCTATTCGGCAGAATCCCTTTCGGCTCAGCCCAGCCGAGAAGGAGCATGTGCAGTCGGCTGTTAATGACATGTTGGCTGCCGACATCATTTCGCCCTCTTCCAGTCCGTGGGGTGCTCCCATCGTCCTTGTTAAAAAACAGGACGGGTCCTTGCGGTTTTGTGTGGATTTCCGCCGCCTAAATAAAATCTCCATGGCCGACGCCTATCCACTCCCCAGGATGGATGAGTCGCTGGATGCCTTGGCGGGAGCACAGTTTTTTTCGACGCTTGACCTGCTTTCGGGATTTTGGCAATTGCCCCTCGATTAGGAATCGAAACCAAAGACCGCTTTCCGGACACCAGGAGGCCTATTTGAATTCAATCGATTGCCCATGGGCTTACATTCCGCTCCCGCCACGTTCCAGAGGCTCATGGAATTGGTTTTGTCAGGACTCCAATGGGACACCTGTTTGATTTACCTCGATGATATCATCGTCTTCAGCCGGACTTTTGAGGAGCACCTCCAGCGATTGAGAGGGGTGTTCCTCAGGATGCGTTCCGCTAAATTAAAATTTAAACCGGCTAAATGTCACCTGCTTCGGGAATCGGTCAGGTACTTGGGGCATATCGTTGGCCGTTCAGGGATCTCTACAGACCCTGCTAAGACGCACTGCGTCAGCTCATGGCCAACGCCAACCTCAGTCACTGAAGTCCGCAGCTTCATAGGATTCGCCTCCTACTACCGCCGTTTTGTCGAACATTTTGCCACCATAGCCAGGCCCCTACACGCTTTGACGGCTAAAGGGGTAAGGTTTCACTGGGGGCTGGAAGAGGAGGCTGCGTTCTGCTCCCTTCGGGACGCCTTGGTGCGGGCTCCTCCCTTGTGTTACCCCGATTTCATGCAACCGTTCCTGCTTGACACGGATGCCAGTAACACGGGTATCGGGGGAGTGCTCTCACAGGTGGTCGGGGGGGTCGAACGGGTGGTCGCCTACGGTAGCAGAGTTTTGTCACCTGCGGAACAATGCTACTGTGTGACACGTCGTGAATTGCTAGCGATCGTTTTTTTTATACAGCAATTCAGGCCGTATCTCTACGGCCGTCATTTTACCGTTCGTACGGACCACGCGGCTCTCCAATACGCTATGCGGGTGGGGCAACCCTCCGGCCAATTGTCCCGATGGCTGGAGGTCCTCCAAGACTACCAATTCACGACGATTTACCGTAAGGGATTGCGGCACTCGAATGCGGATGCCTTGTCGCGGTTGTCGCCTCGCTTGGAATGCGCATGTCTTCTGGGATCGGCGCGGTGTAAACCCCCTGTCGCCGTCCCCGCGGAAGTTTTGCTCGCCGCCACTGACGCTCCGGGGGTCGACGCGCCCGCCGCTCCCACGGGCGGGGACTCGTTACTCGCATTGCCTCTTATCGAGTGGGGCCGTCTCCAAATGGCCGACAGCTCCCTACTCACGTTGCGTCGGAAGGCAGACGCTCCCGGGGGGGGGGAGACGCGGGTCGGTTCCTGGGTGGTCAGACAGGGCCTCCTGATGAAGTGGGACAATATGTCCCGGCGTCATACGCTCGTTGTGCCATCTGCTATGCGGGGTAGGGTCGTTCTGGCTGCTCACGAACGACTCATGCATTTGGGATTTTATAAAACGCTCGCCCTACTCCAACGGGACTATTATTGGCCGGGTATGGGCAGCGACGTGGCAAACATTCTCAAGGGATGTGTGGGGTGCGCTCAAAGAAAACCGCCACCAATAGCGGCTAATCCACCGCTACAATCCATTCAAGTTTCGCGCACGAACGAACTGGTTGCGCTCGACATCTTGGGGCCCTTTCCCACTACACCGAGGGGTAACAAGTACCTGCTGGTTGGCGTAGAATACTTCACCCGATGGCCCATGGCGTGGCCACTCGCCAACCAGTCGGCTGCGGCAGTGGCGGACGCCTTTGTCCAGGGCTATGTTTTGGACAAAGGCGCCCCCGAACGCTTGCTGACGGACCAAGGAAAGAATTTCGAGCGTTTTGTTGCGCGAGGTGTGCGACCTGTTGGGTACGAAGAAAGTGCGTACCTCCCCGTACCACCCGCAGACTGATGGAATGGTTGAACGTCTAAACAGGACGATTACTTCTATGCTGTGCCAACAGGTCTGCAACGATCAGGTTGATTGGGACTTACAGGTACCTGGGGTACTCGCGGCCTATCGAATGGCCCCCCATGCGGCGACGGGGTTTTCCCCATTTTTTCTCATGTATGGGCGGGAGGCCGATCCGGCCATGGATGTCCAACTGGGGATTTCCCAGCCACGTGCGAAATCTAAATTTCGGACCACATCAAATTTAATATCGCCAAACTGGCTGAAGCGCGAGAGGCTGCGAGGTTGAATTCAAGGTCTCGCCAGATCGCTAACGAAAGATTGCATGCACGAAAGGTGTATACGCACGATTGGAAACCAGGCGATAAGGCCTGGCTGCACTGCCCACATGCACCGTTGGCTACATCCCCTAAATTGTTGAGACCATGGAGGGGACCGGTGGAAATCGTGCGTATTGCGCGACCCCAGAGTATCCAGATAAAATGGGAAAAACGCCGTTGGTACGTACATCCCTCCCGGCTGAAACCCTTCACGGCACCACATGGCCTCCCTTTGTGCCGTAACGACCGAGCGTGTGATGTGGCCGTCGACTCGGGGAGGGATGTGTCGCAGTCTGATCCTCACGTGTCTCCACCTGACCCACTCCCAGGTGTCTCGGACCTGACAGCTGTTGACCGTCGTGAACCGGAACCCCGAGGCACGCGCGGATCTCCGATGCCTGCCCCGTGCCTTCCTGGACTGCCGCCGCCACCGGACGGTCAACCGCGTCTGGTGCCGTACGATGGACCGGCCAGGCAGACTCATGCTAAGACACGACACTTTTCATGAAAAAAAAAAAAAGAAGGGGGGCCCGAGGTTGCAGCTCGTCGCCGCGTTCCCCTTCTGCCCGGTATAATGTCCCGTTCAAGGGGCGCTCGGAAATGAAGGGACGCTGCACGAGTCTTTTTTTTTTGCATACACATTTATTGTTGTCGCTCGCCGGGTTGTACATATTGTTTTTGTTGTTGCGGTGGCATGTTCTGATTCTTGCGGATGGCGGAGTTCTTGTTGTGTTGTGTTGGGTTGTTGTGATTGTTGCTTGTGTTACGGGGCACACACGGGGGGGGGGGTAATACATTTTTTTTTTATAGCAGCCGGGTCGGCTGCGAGCTATGTGGTAGGGGGTGATGTAGTGGTGGTGTTGACGCGCGCCGACAGTGATAGATCACGGGGCGGCGCGGGGTGCGTGGTTGTGCGTGCTGACACAAGGTGGGAAATAGGATCGTGGGCAGCGCGCAGTGATTGGTCAACTGGGGTGGGTGCTCTCAGCGACGTCCGCATGAAGGACTATAAAGGGGGACGCGCGGGAGCACTCGGGGAGTTGATAACCAGTTGAAGATCGAAGACGGAGTTGAAGAGGTAGGGCCCTGAGACCCCTAGTCCCGCTGTCCTTGTAAGGGCCGGGACCCTGTGTGGCTCGGAGGCGAGACTGTGGGACCCGTGGTCTGACGTCCATGTGGGACGAGGCTGTGGGACCCAGAGTCGAGACGGACACCCCAGCCGGGTGGGTTCCGAGAAGCTACGGGGCGTAAGAGCCCGTGTGGGTGTAGCCAGGGGAACCCCGTGGGTTAAGGCTGCAGTTAGCCACCCGTGTAATATAAGTTGGTGTTAATAAAGAGTGTGCTACCCGTAAGGTCGTCTCCCGCCAAGTTACTACATTACACCTGCGTCACAAGCAGAAGCCACAAAGTGAAAGTTCCCCATACAGTATGTATATATATACATACTGTATACATACTGTATGTACACGTACTGTATATACGTATACACTGTATACACTGTATATTGTATACAGTGTGTTCGTTAATTAATATACCAAACAGAAAGTTGAACAGTTTTATTTGTCTTCTTGGTTCTTTCGGTAAAGTCACGTAGAAGGGAAGTAATAAAATAATAAAAATAAAGCATAATAAAATAAAATGATGTATTCGAGATACTGACGCAAATTTGACGTTGATAAATGCGTTATTGTGGATATGCATGAGGCTTATACGTTTCATGTTGTTGTGATTATAGATTGGTACTTTCTTTCTGCTGCAGAAGCAACCACATGTTCTGATATAATGAGAAGTCCACCCGTTCACCCGACTTAACACCATTATATTTTTACCTATGGGGATTAAAAAAAAAGTAAAGTCTACACTAGCAAACCGAGGGACTTTGAAGAATGTGAACATCATATTGTGTCGTACATCCCTACAGTCGTGTTGAAATTGTGTTGTTTTTTAAGAGTTTGAACTCCAAATTAGATTGATAAAATTGAATAATGGATGTTATTTAAAAGTTTATTAACAGTTCAGGAATATCTAATCCATACCATGAAAAAAACCAAGTAAAACTTACACCTATTACATGTATTCACGTAAAATTTACGTCAGTATCTCGAATAGTAATACAACTATTCAACGTTATATTTGTTATATTTATTTTAGGACGCCCTGTAAATCAGAGGTGTGACAAAGTCATTGTTATGCAAGTCCAAGTCGAGTCGCAAGTCATCAAATTCATGACTCGAGTCTGACTCGAGTCCAAGTCACATGACTCGAGTCGACATCTCATAGGTGGGACAAAGTCATTGTTATGCAAGTCCAAGTCGAGTCGCAAGTCATCAAATTCATGACTCGAGTCTGACTCGAGTCCAAGTCACATGACTCGAGTCCACACCTCTGCTGTAAATACACACACACAAATGCGTGTGTATACTAGTAGGTTATTATGGCTTCATTGCTGCTCCATTCTCATGATTGGACAATGTTACGCGAAATTCTGGGTCCGTGTATGAATCCAGGTTTGTCTTAGCATTCATTTACTGGTCTTTCACACGTCAATAAGAATTAATCATTGTACGCATGTTTGAAAAAAAATCTATTAAGTAGCATGTGCTCATTTTCAAAAATGCAATTTCCGATCGGGTTGTGAGATTATGACAACACATTCAACATAGAATGGCAGGCATTCAATTAAGCAGTGCACGCAATCTCTCCGTTATATATTTTTCTACATCAACCAGATTGGCAGTACCGTTTTACGTAGCTGATGAGTACAGTGTTCATATATTTTCTTAAACTATGTACTGTATAGCCATAGCAAGACGAGATTTTACAGAATTTCAGTTGAAACGCAACGTCATAAAAAAAATTAGTGAAGCATTTCGAATTGCTAAAATAAAATCTCAAATTTGGTTTAAGGCCCACAAGCTACTACAAAAGAAAAGCTGTCGCAGAAATCATGACTTTCCAGTTCATAAAAGTACAAATAAATGATTCCCTTTATTTTTCCAGGAAGGCCTTATTGAGTGTTTAAACTTTTTTCACAAGGACCCAGTATTGGGATGTTTGACCAATTTCACAAACACGTGTTTGGAAAACTGATGTATCTGGAGATGACATGCACATTCCATTGAAGTCACACTCAAAAGCTCCACGCAAATAAATTCACACTTCTGCTGTACTTCCATCTCCTGACCACTTTACAGCCCAAACCTACAAGAATTGTTTCCTGGCGGGTCTCTCGTGCAAGTGAAATACTTAATCCTGCTTAGCTTCAGAGAATAAACATGATTGGGCGTCTTCAGGGTGATTTGTTCTCGGAAATAAGGAAAACAATAATACTGGATATGGGATCAGTCGTGTGGATCAAGGGTTTGAGACTCATGTCATAGTACTAAGCCAGCATCTGTGAAATCTTGGTTGCAAGTCAGAGTGAAATATTTTTTTAATAGCGAGTGTGATGGCTTGTGCCCAGTCGACCATGACCGCACATTGCCCCACAGAATTCATCATATTTGCACTTTACTCGAGCATATACCGGATAGGGGCCACGTTATAGTTTTAATGGGCATTGTATATACACTGCAATGTCTGCCGCTTCTTGATAACATGCTTTTTGCCACTTGCACAGAGTTAAAGAAGGGAGAAGCAAAGCTGCTTCGCACTAAGACCAACAATACGGGTAACACAACCAGGTCATCCGATGGAAATGTACACAAACCTAATTCATACAATGACAATAATACAAGAAACTTGGACTAGTATACGCTCTAATCTGTACGCATTATCTATCATTAGAGCTATCAGTAGAGTGTGGATTAGCTGCTAGTGGAATATGCAATATCCCAGCGACATTTGCTTAGATGCAGCCACTGGAGGCCAATACTTCAAATGATTTTAATTAGCCTCTGTACCCAGAGAGAACTCGGATCCCCTGTTGTCTTATTATTATGGTCTGTAGTAGGTAATCAGTGCTACACATGCATGGCCGATGAGATGCTGCTAAATACTAAATGAGTAATAGGCCAGAGATAGGGAAACAAGTTGATACTAACAGTGTACATTCATATAGAAAATATTCCATTTGTGGAAAGACATATTAATTGTAAAATGGTTAGGTTAGTCGTATTACATGGCTGGAAGAGTGGCGTAGAAACGTATGTTTAGCGTATTTGGCTGCTACAAATTTCCACATAAGCCACTTCGTTCAGCTATCATTTGTGGTCAGGTCGGTTCTGAAACAAAAACTGCATAGCTCAGCTAGCTTGCTGCATTACGTTTTGAGCATCTTGAGTTTGATTACTACTGTACTTATGGCGTGTATCACAGGTTTGATTACTACTAAGCAGCGTGAAGTATAGTGGATTGACAGGGCGCTGTATGTTCTGTTATCTACCGATTCAGGTTATTTTTTTGGCTAGCCATGGAACAAAGACCGTCACTGCATCGAGCGCTTTCAGATGTGCTTCTGCGGCCGTCTGGAACGCTCTTCCTTCCGACAGGAAGCCATGGCTTTATTTTGGTAATTTCGAAAAGTGTATTGGTTTAGCCATGTTTGTTTGTTGTAGTACAGAGTTAGACTGATGGCCTTAATCTAAGTTGTCTTGTGGTTGTTGTTGTTGTTTGACTTGCATCCCACTGGGATTTTTGCACACAGCGTTGGTGTACGGTGTTTTGTCTGCAATATTTTGCTGTCTTTTCTTGGATTTTCTGTTTGCACTTAGTCACATATTCACTTTAAGATGTTTTTTTGTTCATGTTTTTGTTTTTTGTTTGTTGCGGTTGCACCCGATTCAAGAGCCGAATGGCGCACCTAATAAATGAACTTGAACTTGAACATCTAATTTGAAAACAATTTTATTTAAGAACTGCGTTTTGTGTTTAGTTTGTTGTCGTTCCTCCGCACCTCCGATTGGCGCGGTTGGCTACGTACGGTGCGAAAGAAGTTCAAAGTACACACGTACTTCGTGTGCTTCACGTGACTTTTAATGCGTGCGTGTCGTTGAGCGCACAACTCGTTCTATCGTAATTTGCTTTATTTCCACCTTTTCAGGGCGACCCTTCCCGTCTGTGGATGAAATTGTTCAAGTGGCCATGTGGGGGCAGCATTGACTTCGAATGAGAGAAAGTCCCAGTTTCTCGAGCTTTTGCCAATGTGGAGAGAGAAAAGAAGCAGCATGACCAACAACAAGTTCATCTTCTTGGTTCTTTCGGTAAAGTCACGTAGAAGGGAAATAATAGAAATAAAACATATTATGTTTTTTTTTTATAAAAATAAAACATTGTTTTATTATTATTTTATTATTTCCCTTCTACGTGACTTTACCGAAAGAACCAAGAAGATGAATCTCTGCAGTCACGAAAGCTTTAAATCGAAATTCAACAACAAGTTCATAAAGCATCGCTAGCAATTAATGGTACACGAAAGGTTAATTCCAGGAAATGTATTTTAAATGGCCTCTGCAATTGTAATTAAAACGTATATATATTCCATAGCATAATGTAGTGCAGCAATTATGTTATTGCATTTAGCGGATGCATTAAATGAGAATAATGTATAGAACGGTGTATGCAATAATGTGTATGCGCAGTAATATTACTAACCAGACACCAATGCCCATTACGACTACATCATGTATGCTCTGTGTGAAAGAAGCTCTCCTTTAATCAATACATGCTTTTCACGGAACATCTTGATAAAGTATTGCTTGAAATCTTGATTCCTATCAACTTCATGATACCAATCACGTCTCAAAGATAAGGTTATATCCTACATCCTAAATTGCCCTGCCACTCTATATTCCGTCTTTTTTTCTTTCTGGTAAGAGAAGATAAATAGCTATTGTTATTTATTTAGGTTGCATGCTTAAATTAAGTTATACATACACCACTAAGTTAATCACTGCCCATTCTGAGTACAACAATATGAAAAGTGATTTCCTGATTGCAGCCCAAGGCCAGTGATGAACAATCCTCATTCCTATGGTGGGGGTGAGTCCATCAATTGGACAATCACTTCTAGATTTGAAGCTTTCGTGACTGCGAGGATTCATATTCTTAGGTTTTTTCGGTAAAGTCACGTGACTTTACCGAAAAAACCTAAGAATATGGACAATCACTGTTGATGTCCCCAGATCGTGGTAGTTATTTTGTTTTATTAACATCGGAGGGATGATCGGTTGAGACAACACTAACTAGGATTTGAACTTGCATTCTTCCAATCGCAAGCCGCTCGCTCTACCGTTGATCTAGTTAAATGTATCAAACAGTAACACCATTTATTTTATTGATTCATAAGCTGTACTACTTTATAGGATGATTGATATATACATTAAAAAATCATTATCAAGTCCCTGTCCCTGGCAGAAGGATTTAACATTTTTTGTTGCTATCGCAGTGTACACTGTAGTGATAACACATATATCACCAAGCATATACACGTGCACGCATATAACACAACTGTCAAACATTTCAGCTTTGTGCTCGGCCAGATGCACACAGCAAGCCAACATCGAGTTGGTGAATGCCCAATAACTGAAGGTACGGCAAATGACCGAAGCGGTTTGTGTCAACAAGAGGGACTGTGAGTAGTGTCATCACCACCATAACCTCTCGCTGTGCTCGTTCTTAAGACGAAAGGTTTGAAAAAGAAAAAAGTTTACATTACAAGTCCAAGTTGGACAGGCTGAGCATTCAATGTTGGCAAATCAACTCAGAACGCCTGAAGCTTTGTGCGGAGCAGCAAGGAAAACGGTTCTCCAGTTTATCTGCACAGGCTGTTGAGGCAAGCACTGTATCTATTTACAGGCAAGGTCAACCTTGCCTGTACATTGGGGATGTTAAATAAACCAGGTGATGTTTTTTTTTATCCGAGTCAACTTAGGCGAGCCTCAGCGCAGGTTACGATTCAGATACCTATTGTTAAACTGTGGTTGCGTAAGACAATGGTTGAAAGCAGTCACTGGGTTTGCAGTGGAATGTACTATTCCATACCTGCCAAACCCTGCCCATTTAACACAACTTAATCATTAACCGCCATATTTGTCTCTTCACATGAGACAAATACGGGAAGGAAACAGATTGTCTGCACATTTATGTTTTTATATTCTCCACTAAAGCAACTAATGATTATTTTGTGTTATGTAATTTATAATTATGTCTAGAACTCGAACCTATATCGAACGACATTGGTTCACGCAAGCTGGATTTTGCTGATGAGTTACTAAACGTCAAAACGGGTCTAAAGTTGGCTTGTATTTCAATCAATACTGACGAAAAATGCACTACCAAAAGATTATGTGTCTCATGGAACGTGTTTAAAAAATACGTATCTTGTTTTATGTGGAGAGACAAATATGGGAAGGAAGTACATTGTCTCTTCATGCATTTGTTTTTGATTTAAGTGGTAGATTGAAGCCGTTTACTGCATACTGATTTTGTACAAACAAATTCTGGAATTTTGCAAAGCAGTATGCTTAGCTTGGAAAATGAATATTCTGTGAAAAAAGGTTTCAAGGATCGACAGCATACCAATTAAATTGGCAGGATTGGCAAACATTGCATCCACAATTCCCCCGATACCTTCATTAAGGACAAACATTCATCCTATAGCCTAAACAGACTTCCGTTGCAAGTTCTGTTAGCAAACACCTATGAAGGCCGGCACAGCACACCGGGCGATGGGTGACCAGCACTACGCCCGGCCTCCTTTGCCTTCCGAGTTGCAATGTTTACATATCAAACCAGGTAGTCAACCGAACGGAAGCCGAGGACCGGTTCAGATAATTATCAACTGGTGCTGGCCGTGAGCAAGAATCAAACTCGAGTTACCAGGTTCGTAGCGCAGCGTGCTAACCACTGCTCTCCCAATATCTACAGCACATGTTCACACACAAACACACACAGACACACACCGGCGCAGGTCAAAGATATGTGCAGGATGTCATGAATGTTAAGTAATGACATGCGGAATTTTTTAATTGTTTAATTACAGTACTTAATTTCTTAATCTCCGTGAAAAAAAATGTGAAATGCTGCACAGCATGCTGGGAATATATTTGGCGCTCCATACACCCTACTACCAAGACAATACCGAGTGTCTAAGCCATTGATGATGGACTAATTGCTCTGTCCACCAGTGACAGCAAAAATCCCACGGTGGTCTTTCAGGAGGAAAGCATTATGTACGTGTCATCGGCAAATTAACCACCTGCTCGAGGAAATATCACGAGTACAAAATGCCCCCCCCCCCCCATTTTTAGTAAATAAGCTGAGAATTTATTTAATACGACGAATATTTTCTTGTTAATTATTTAACGTACACATAATTTGTAACTCGGTTTTAATCATTATTACGAAGCATATGCGTGTAATTGTAATTCTGCTCAAGGTATGTTACTATGAACGTAAGGTTATTTTTTGCAATGACAAAAAACACCAACACTGACGCGTGCTAAATATATGCATGTAAAGGTGCAGCCCTGCAAGTGCTTGCTCGTGGCACTGCTGGCGGAAGGACCTCCACTCGAGGGAGTTCTAGAAATCCCCTATAGAGGGCACTTAGCCTCCTCTCCCATGTTGGCCAAACGTCTTAGAAAAAGTGGGAGTAATCCACACTTTTCCCCACCCGCACACAACCTGTCGATTGACTACGGTGAACCCATTTGTACTGCAGGGTGTCCAGAGGTGGGTGGGGGTAGTAATTTAACAATAGCAACATATGTTTGTATGTGTTTAGTTTGTTGTCCTTCCCCCGCACCTCCGATTAGCATGGTTGGCTACGTACGGTGCGAAAGAAGTTCAACATACATGCACACGCTAAAAAGCATTTATGTTTGAGAGCCTGCAAACATGTTATGTTTAACAACTGCGCAATATAATTTATGCACATCTCCCATGCATTCAAAACGTATCTATTTTAACCAGGGTTCGTTTGTGCACGATTACTGCATTACTTTATTATCAATCATATTACCTAGCTATAATAATAATTCAAATGTATAAAACTCCCTTAAAAAATCGTTTCAGAGCGCTAGCTATGTACCTTTAGCGAGGACTTCTCGTCATTGCTTTTAAAAAAACAAAAAATGAAACGCGCAGAGTGTTCAAAGCGGGGACCACGTAAGGGTTTTTTTTGGCTTTCAACTTTGTCTTTTTTCATGGCCCCTTTATATTCTGCCCTTCAATTTAATGCAAGTAAGCCCGATGTGCTTGCTTAAAACCGCTGAAAAGGTCTCTGGAATTAAACAAAGATCACCAACTGTCATTCACATTATATTTAGCTCTTTTTTAATAACAAAAAACCCTCACTGCAATTACATGTAATTAGTGATTGATTGGTGTGGGAATGTGTATTTGTAAACTTAACATGCCATCCAAGGGATGCATTATTTATAATGAACTTATAATGCATTACCCGGGAGGGTGACACCGGGGTGAAATTGGTAATGATATAACAACCCTCCAATCCGGAGGTTAATATAAAGCTTTTTTTTACCTAAATCAAGTTAATTAACTGCATGACATTTATCAGCAAAATGCATTTGTAAGTGTTTAATCATTACAAGTAAATATGTCATCTTGACGAGGATTAGGATTTGCATTTAGAAAATAAATGGGAGAGAATCTCCGAGCAAGCGTTTTCCAAGACAAAGAACACCGCTAATACCACGGGTAAGAGTGGCGGGGATTTACACAAAATTATGATGAAGACGAGGTGGGGACGAGAAGGGGACAGACACATTTAGCGCACACCTCGCTTCGGGCTAACAGAAGAGTCCCAGGAAGCAGGCGGCGTCAACAGGCAGCTTTCAACGCCAGAAACCGCTATTTGTCCCTCGCCTTAAGACGTTTGATCTCAACAGGGCCTAAAGGGTATCTAGAAACATAGACAACATCATACAGTACCTTCATTGTCTACAAATAGGGTTTATTTTTTGATAACATGATCTTAAACATGCAGCAGCTATCATTATATAGAGGAACGGCCTTGCCTTCTCGGTTGAAGCCAATTCACGCAAAAAAAGGCATATGAGGCAGAATTACGAATGAATGAATTAAGCAACTGGGAGCAATTAAGCTCAAAATTATGCATGTATGTTTTATGAATAGCTAACCGCTTCTGAGGAAGCAGTTACAATAACGCTCAACGACCCTGCCTCTGAAATAGATGTTTGCTTTCTTATTTTCAAAGAGATGTTGCCAATGGTGTAATGGATTTGCAATTCAGAGGTTGCTGGTTAAATCTCTCGACGCGGTGATTAAAACAATGGAGAAAGTTTCTTAAATCGCCCCCACTGCCTCTCTCTCTACCCAGCAGTAGAAACGGAGTATAAACACCTCAATCAGCAGGTCACGTGTGGCAGGCTAAATCGTGGGTAGTCCCATCTCTTCCAAGATATCTGGCCAGTGTTGAAGAGTAGGCCAAATACTCTCTAGAGGGGCCCTCGAGAGCTCCAAGCAATAACAGGGCCTCGCCCCAATTTTAAAGAAGGCTTCTCATACTGAGTTTAATACTTTAGCGGAACAAACAAAACATCAGTACAGATCGTCCCCGAGCTACAATGGTCCAACTTACGATATTTCCATCTTACGATGGCGATAGCGATACAAATTTGTAAAATATTTCTAATTTCACGCGGTAGGCAAACGCAGCAGCGAACGATACATTCAATGCATGTATGATACGTAGCTTTAGCGATTTCATTTCAGGGTTACCACGATACGATACGTTCAATGCATTTGAAAAGTTTTTCTTATAGCAAATAGATTTGTTTCCTGAAAAAACTTTCTATTAAATTGCAGTTTATATAGGTAGGCTAAGAATTTACTGTGCAATACAGTATTGTAATTAATACATACATACAGTATAGTTTATACAGTACGGTACTGTAAATTGCTCTGTTTTGATAAATTATCACCATTATTTAAGACTACTGGGTAGACTAGGCCATCTTCGACATAGGATATTTTTGACTTACGATGGGGTTTGACGTAACGCATCTCCATCGTAAGTAGAGGACTACCTGAACTGAGTAGAGAAGAGTGCAGACTAACTGAAGACTTTCCTTGAAGATTGTATATGTGCTTGTGGCAATCCAAAACACAATGGATGGCAATAATCAAACTGCTCTAGGGTTGTAGGACTTTCTTTAGAATGGCTGGTAGATGGGAAACCTGTAATACTCTGGGGAAACTTAAGCCTTGTACCAATATGCTAGCATGTGAACTGGAGCGTCTGGCTGTGTTGTGTGTAAAGAGGCTCAGAGCTAAGACAGAACTCAACACGTATATGCGTCTCCACTATTGACCACTGGAGGAGGTGCAACCGTTTCCGTGATAGATCTACAGTGGCTGAGTGAACATGTCAGTACGGTGTGGCATGTTTAGTTCTTTAAGAAAATAAAAGATAATAAAAATTCCAGTACCACAGCAGCGCTTGCTCAATAAAGTAATGGGGAACACGATGGTTTATTGAATTATATGCATATTTCGTGGAAGCGTGCTCGTGGTAAAACTATGCAAATGCTATGAACAGGTGTAATGACAAGGTGATACCTGTCGGCCTGGAGTGGTAATTGCGGTTATGGGTGCATTACGTAATTCCTTATTTTAAGGGTGGAGTCAGTCGAGAAGCTCCGGGCACCGGCTCGAGGGTTCTGGAAGGGGGCGTGGCCAGAGGTGGAGCTTGGCCGCGCCGGGGCAGATATAAGGAGGACCAAACGAGAGGTTCGGGGCTGTTTGGAGTCCTGGGTCCTGGCTGCGTTGCTGCCCGTCATCATCTCTTCGTTCTCCGACCACATGGCTGATCTGCTGCAAGACCCTCTCCGCTGCTGTCACTACACTAATCAGACAGCTGCGTTAGTTGTATGCCGGCGGTGGGGCTGTGAGTGATAGGATTGCATATGTGTCGATGCGTTACATAACGTATCGCCCAGTGTGCTCTGAATAAATAAGAAGCCTTCTACTCCACGTGTCTCAGAAGTCGCTCACCGCACATGTAACGTTGGCATGTGGCTGGAATTGCTGGCACAACGCTCGTGCAACGTTGGCTACAATGGTCCATGTTTACTGGATAGAGTTGTGGGGAAAGCTTACTTTGAGGCTGGATACCTTTGTTCTTTGTCATCATTATCGCAAGCAGCCAATAGTTACAGGCTATTTAATTAATCTTCAGAAGTTTAATAGAATGTTTTATAGGCAATGATGAGGGTGGTTGGCTGGAATATAACACCAGAAGTAATGGTAATATCGTTCATTCAAAGCCAGGCATTTGTATTCATGTTTTGAGCAATAAGAACAGCAGCCCCTTGATGATCTGAAACAGGAATAATTTTCACCAAAATTTGTCAGCATTCTGCACGCTTGAAATAACATTGAGAGATAGGAAAAGGAACGCATGGGTTAGGGAACACATGCAGGTTAATGACATCGTTCAAACTATTAAGAGAAATAAGTGGGCCTTGACAGGACATGCCACCAGAAGGGATGTTGGCAGATGGTCAAAAACAATAATGGCGTGGCAGCCAAGAAACGGATCACATCCGAGATTGATGACCATCTAGGAGATGGAGTGATGAAATCAGCTCGTGTGCAGGAGATGTAATAGTTGAGTGGAGCAGTAGTGTAGTGGCTAGCACGCTGCGCTACGAATCCGGCGACCGGAGTTCGATTCCCGCTCAAGGTCAACACCAGCAACAATGATCTGAACCGGTTCTGGGCCTCCCATAGGTCGACTCGGCCTCAAATGAGTACCTGGATCGGTGGGAAAACATTGCTACTAGGGAGGCAATGGGTGAGGTGTTGGCCACTCATCCACTCGTATGGCGTTCCATCCTTCAAAGGTACTCGCTAACAACACTTACCCCAACAGTCTTATTACAGCTCAGGATCGTCAGAATTGGCGGCAACTTCGGAAGGCCTTCATCCTGCAGTGGGTCGAACAAGGCTGATGATGACGATCTCTTGTCAAGGATGGTCAACACACTGGTCGTCCTTCGACATGTGTGGTGGACCAGCCACTGCTTTACAAGGGGGGAGCTGAAATGGAATGTTGTGCTGTAATTCAGTTCATGGTAGACGCTGCTGTAGTGTGTGATGCCCAGGAATGGCTTTGAGAGGAACACATGCAGCAGTGGCAGACTCATCTGCCAGATCCCATGGCTTGCCAGCATTAATCAATGCCAGGGAGAGTTATTCCACATTCTGTCTCGGAACCAAAGTTTATTATGAACAGCAAGGCTATGTTCATTTGTAAAAATAAAAAAAATAATCGGCTAGTGACTTTGTGACTATTTTTGTTCACTATGAGATCTCTTTTACCAGTGGCAAAATATAATGGTAGGTTTTTACCCTTTTAACTGGTACAAAACTGACACCTTTATTCAAGGCATCATGTTTGCAATGACCACAACACAAGTAGTCAATAAAGCAAACAAAAAGAAGCAACTCTGATAAGGATAATAATATGCACTGTCCTTGAAGTTGATTGGCCCACACCCGAGACGGCTTTCTTTAGAGCCTAGTCCCCATTGGTGTAGGGCCAGATGACACCAGAAGGCGTACAACTCAAAAACAGTGCAATATCAGAGTATTGAGAGTTCGGGGTAAACATTTACACTATGAGATCTCTTTTACCAGTGGCAAAATATAATGGTAGGTTTTTACCCTTTTAACTGGTACAAAACTGACACCTTTATTCAAGGCATCATGTTTGCAATGACCACAACACAAGTAGTCAATAAAGCAAACAAAAAGAAGCAACTCTGATAAGGATAATAATATGCACTGTCCTTGAAGTTGATTGGCCCACACCCGAGACGGCTTTCTTTAGAGCCTAGTCCCCATTGGTGTAGGGCCAGATGACACCAGAAGGCGTACAACTCAAAAACAGTGCAATATCAGAGTATTGAGAGTTCGGGGTAAACATTTACACTATGAGATCTCTTTTACCAGTGGCAAAATATAATGGTAGGTTTTTACCCTTTTAACTGGTACAAAACTGACACCTTTATTCAAGGCATCATGTTTGCAATGACCACAACACAAGTAGTCAATAAAGCAAACAAAAAGAAGCAACTCTGATAAGGATAATAATATGCACTGTCCTTGAAGTTGATTGGCCCACACCCGAGACGGCTTTCTTTAGAGCCTAGTCCCCATTGGTGTAGGGCCAGATGACACCAGAAGGCGTACAACTCAAAAACAGTGCAATATCAGAGTATTGAGAGTTCGGGGTAAACATTTACACTATGAGATCTCTTTTACCAGTGGCAAATACTCTGATATTGCACTGTTTTTGAGTTGTACGCCTTCTGGTGTCATCTGGCCCTACACCAATGGGGACTAGGCTCTAAAGAAAGCCGTCTCGGGTGTGGGCCAATCAACTTCAAGGACAGTGCATATTATTATCCTTATCAGAGTTGCTTCTTTTTGTTTGCTTTATTGACTACTTGTGTTGTGGTCATTGCAAACATGATGCCTTGAATAAAGGTGTCAGTTTTGTACCAGTTAAAAGGGTAAAAACCTACCATTATATTTTGCCACTGGTAAAAGAGATCTCATAGTGTAAATGTTTACCCCGAACTCTCAATACTCTGATATTGCACTGTTTTTTTGAGTTGTACGCCTTCTGGTGTCATCTGGCCCTACACCAATGGGGACTAGGCTCTAAAGAAAGCCGTCTCGGGTGTGGGCCAATCAACTTCAAGGACAGTGCATATTATTATCCTTATCAGAGTTGCTTCTTTTTGTTTGCTTTATTGACTACTTGTGTTGTGGTCATTGCAAACATGATGCCTTGAATAAAGGTGTCAGTTTTGTACCAGTTAAAAGGGTAAAAACCTACCATTATTTTTGTTCAGTTAAGAGGTTATGCACAGTGGTCCAGGCCCACGGTGCTGAAGGTTTTGTGTTTCTCTGCATTTGTATTCCAATCGTGTCTGGTTGTGTTGTTGTTTTCCATCGTTATGCGTTGCTGTACCTTTGTCGTCTTCTGCTTCTTATAGTCCCTTGGCCATTTTTGGCTCCTGGGGCATGGCCAATTCCTTCACCGATATCTCCTTGCAGTATTCTCTCCACTTCTCTGCCCGTCACTGCATCTTTCAAAGGAGGTAATTGATGTTTGCACACTTGTCACTCTGTCTTCTGAGACTGATACACAACTTATACAAAGACGAAGGATTTGCCTAGAATGTGCAATGTCCCTGGTTGCTTGTAGTCTAATTTAGAGGATTCAAATCTGTACATAAAAAACAGCAACATTAAGATGCGTATGGTAACTGGTAATGTACCAAAGGAACAAGTATAATATCATCTGTATGCGAGTACACATGTTTTGAAGCCATTCTGGGGGATAATTCTGCAGAATAAATTTAAAGAATGACATTGTGTGATAGAGTATACACGTTTTCGTTGTGATAGTTTGTAAATCTCTACCCAAATTACGTGCCGTTATATCATACTACGATTAAAATAATCGATGCCTCGAGTGTCCTGGCTGGCTGCTGGCTGGGCTCCTCTCCATCCCAAAAGTAACTCTGTTGTTGTTCGTGGCTGCTGAGTGCCGTTGCCATCGAAACTAGCTGGGTAACTGGCTAAACGTGATTATCCATGTAACAAATAAACAGTGAATTTAAATAACAGAAACATTGGAAGACGTAGTCGTAATAATAATAGATAGATAGCAACACCAAATAGGTGGGGGCAATGAAAACATGAAACTGACCACGGTTCATAATAATTTGCTTTTACTTTTCAATTTGTGCTCCTATTATTGTAATTCCGTCAGCAGAATATTATTTAAATCCTTCAAAAATATATCTTGGTACTTTATTACTGAAACGAACTAGTGCTCCAAATACAGGATTGTGAGAAGAGTATGATAATTACAGCTCTCTCTTATTTCTATTTGCAGAGCATCAGGTTCTCTACTAGTTGGTGTGTATGTTGAACTTCTTCAGCACCTTACTTAGCTATGCAATTAGCTAAAAAAAAGCAGACTCACAAACTGATACATCTTTTAATGCACTCTTTTTAATTGCGTATTGCACGCGACTCAGTGCAGCCTACATGTAGTTGGAGTAGTTAAGTTTAATAAAAAAAATTTAAATGTAGCGAGACAAAGAGAGGTGAGATAAGTGCTTTTCAAAAGGTGACAATACCGAGGTGATTGATGTTGATTCATGATTTTCCACATTCCCTCAACCAGCGCTGTCACCACTCACTATTCGAAACTCATAATTTAGCAGAAAAAATGGTGAAATTTTGATTTGCAACCATAAATAATTCCATCAGAAGAAATTAGAAGATGCATCAATCAAGTTTGAATCGACATATAGCTACCGTGACATTGATTAACAAAGTATGATCTTAATACGATTTTATGAGGAAGGAAAAGAGAAACATAACATAAATAAAAAAAATAGCAATTGATAAAACTTCAAATTGTATTAATGTTACGGTATGACATCATCTCGCTGCAGTCATAATCATGTAATACATGTTGGATGACTGGACCTCAATGGTAAGCATAGCACCTTTGAAGATACATGGCTGAAGACTCTAATATTCAATTAATACATAATCAAGGTCAAGAAGTCATCACGACCAATGTCTATGATTCCATCACTCCTTATCATGACTTCCGACTGAGCCAACCTCTCTGGCTCTGTCCATCTACACACAAAGATAAAGATCCCCCGCATAGCCTTGAATAGACTGTTGGGGCAAGCGTTGTTAGCGAGCACCTATGAAGGCCAGAACGGTACACGAGGGGGTCGGTGGCCAGCACCACGCCCGACCACCTTTGTCTCCCTAGCGCCAATGTTTACACACCACGCCAGGTAGTCATTTTAGGCTGAGTCGATCTAGGGGAGGCCTAGGACCAGTTCAGATATTCGTCACTGGTGTTGGCTGTGAGCCGGAATTGAACCTGGGTCGCCAGGTTCTTAGGCAACAGGTTCTTAGGCGCAGCGGGCTTACTGCTACACCATCGCACACCATCGCTCACCATCTTTACACGAAGACAAACACACACTGATGAGTGTGGCAGTTGCTCAGCCTTCTCCTGATGCGCTGAGTGTAGCAATACACCCAAAATGCCTCTTCGCTACTTAAAAACAATGATGATGACAATAATTGTAGTTCTGGCTATGGCGATAAAGGAATGTGGTAATACTAATGTTAAACGATGATGATAGATGAAGATAATGATTGTAAAGACAAACAAATGAGGACGATGATGTTGCTGCTGCTCACCACCAGGCATACATGTGTAGGGGTGTTACGGGAGGGAAACGGACGAGTACACAGAGGTGTCCACATCTACGTTCGCAAACGGTTGACACCCTGGGGGGCTGTGGGGGGATGCTGTGATCCCACACAGCCCCACCCCTCGGTGGAAAGTTGGTATAAAAGGCGGGGAGCGAGAGGGCTCGGGGAGCAGTGTTGGGGAGCTAAGGAACGAAGTGCCAGTGAAGACCGAAGACCGGGCAGATAGGCCCTGGATCTCCTCTGACCCGCTGTCCTCATATTTTAAGAGCCGCAATGTGGTCTTTGAAGAGCCGCATGCGGCTGCAGAACTGCAGGTTGCCGACCCCTGCTCAGGGCCGGGCAGAGCAAGCTAGTGTCGCGGCCCCAGAGCCTCAGAGCCGATGTTCTTCTAAGAGCCGGGTCTGTCTGGCTGGGTGTCGTGACCTGCGCCTTGACCAGGGCCAGGTCAGATAGCCTCCCCTAGCACCCTTAGCGGAGGACCTGGGAGCATAACAGTTAGGCAGATAGCCTAGGGGTGTATCCAAGTCTAGTACAGGTGAAGGGGCCGTTACCCCTTCCATTGTAACCCTGTAAAGTTATAATAAATAGTGTGCCTCGACTACACCGTCTCTGTCGCTTGTGCACCCACTACGCATGCTCAAGAGTTTGCACAGAATGGGCCCACCATGCACTCTCAGTGCCCCCTGTGCAAGCGGCACCTTCAAAAGTGTTTCTTTTGCCAAATTTCCCTGGAATCGGCCACCATTTTGCAACAACAACAAAAAATGGCAGAGTGACAGCCAAAATAGCCACATGGCTTGGGCCACAAAACTCAATGCTGATAATGTATCGCAACCGCTTGAGAAAACTTCTTAAAATTAAAGTACTAGAACATCTAAAAGATATTCATAAAAAAGTCGTTTTTCAAAAATGTAGTGTGCGCTTTGTGCATAATGTGAAATAGCACTTTAATTTAAAGCAACCGATATTTATGGTGAATGAAAGGGATGTACATCATGATTACAAACCCCTTGCACCTTTGTCACCATCGCTGAATGACATTGCACTTTCAACGAGCTCTGTTCGTGCAATTATAACTCGGGTTTCGTGCCCAACAGAAAGAACTCGGCACACCATGCGATTCATTCTTGAAGACGACATCGCAATAACTCTTATCTTTTATAACTTTACTGGTGCTGTTTTTTTCCTTTTTGGCTTCTTTGGAACAGTAGTGACTTTGGGCCTTTGCTCTGCAAATGTGATAAATCAAATAACCTTAACTTGTGAATATGTAATTCAGTGGCTGTTAAATATTCAACATAGAGGTGACTTGAACATATTTTAACCACGTGCTTTCACAGCTGCTAATGGATATTAACGATGCCTGCTTCAATTGCATTTAAACATTCTACAGGGTGGTTCAGATGTCTTGTGATCCCCATTGAATCCTCTAAAACCTAGCATATATTTAAAAGTAAGGTTAATATGAAACAGAAATGAATATTCAAAGGAAAACAATGCGAGGTTGTCAATTAATTGGGGGGGGGGGTCACAAGACATCTGGACCGCATGTACAATCATAATATAACAACACTACTGTGCAATGCACTATATTGTAGTTGATGGGTATGTAAGTGGAAGAGAGAATGTATCCTCCCTACTGCAGTCTAGTGTTAACTCCAAATCTAAATAATCCAGTACTGGATTAAGCCCTTGTTATGCCATATTGTATGAATGTTGAACTCATTTCGCACTTACGCAGCCAACCGTGATAATCGGAGGTGGTCATGGGGTCAGTGAGGGTTGGCAGAAGGTGAGAACCAGAACTGTCTCTTGGCACTGATGTTGGCCCTGACCGTTAGTCAAACGCAAGTTGCCAGGTTCATAGCGAAATGCACCAGCGGTTCGACTCCTCGCTAATGCAGCATACAGCTCATGCAATTGCGATTTCACATTTGTGAAGACCTTCAGGAGTGTGCTCTTCATCATCTGAGTGTCAAATGGGCTGTGGGCACCGATGTATGGCATTCTACATCCTGTATTGCTATTTGGTATATTCTCTACCAGCTAGTGCCATGGCAACCCTCTCCCCCGCTCCTCAAACATACCACTAACAATTAATTTATGAATTTTACCAGATATGAGAACAGAAGTCATTGAAACCCCATTTCAAAGCTGTTGTTAAATAGACAACTGGTTATGAAGGCCAACGTGGTTTACCACTATTTCTCGCCAACACAGTAATGTACATGCGCGCACACACAGTGTGTACGGGTACGCATGAGGCATCATCAGATGGGAGACGATCTGTTGTTGTGGATATCAGAGTATTGGCAAATGCTCGTGATATAGATGCTGAGGCCTCAAGATGGAAGGCGGAATTGCAATCATGGTACATCTGTCCTGCTCCCGACTCATGTCACAAGCACATTTGTAAAATGTTTGTATTCGCGTTACGAGAGATGGCTCAAGGTGACGGGATGCATTAGGAGAAGTGAGGGGTTCAGTGGTTGAGAGGTCTACATATATAGCCTACCCCCCTCCCTCCCCTCCCCGTCCATTTCATCGTACAGAAAAATACTGTGAAAAATAAATGGATCAAACCGTAGAATAACTTTTGATGCAAGGTCCGCTTGATGTGCTCCCCAAACGAAAGTAACGTTTCAAAGGCTCGCGAGGTGAGCACAGAGAAGGCTTAAACAATAAGCACAAAAGAAGAAAGGAGTGTAAGGAGAACTCGCAACAAATATTTTATTTCCTGGGTACAGAAACGTATTTGCGCAAACACCAAGACGGAGAAGCCAGATGTATTATAATGGGGCAGGGGGCCTAGCGTTTAATATGTAATTAACACTGACATAGAAAATTTTCTCTAAAAGTTTCGAAGACATTTTACACTAAGATTAACATTGCACATTATTCACGTACGTTAAGCACCGCAGTGGCGTAAGATAGAAAAATAAAAGGAGTGACAAGGAAAGTGTATAAGCTTTATGGCTTTGCCTCAATAACAGACATGATCAGGATGCAATATTTATGTAGGATTTGATACAAACCAGTGCCAATTGAAGGTGGAATATTATGCATCAAGGCTGATTTTTTTTTTGCTCACAAAAGTATAAACTTTATTCCAACATTATTTTACAGCCAAATAAACCACGCAGACACAGGACAAGTATATTTTTTATGGCGAGCGAGAGGCGAAGCGTGGATGGAGGAAAGTTTCATTCGGTAAAATGTAAAAAGTACAGACTTAAATCAATGCTTTGAAAACACGAAGCTGATGCACGCACCCAAGTAACCTTCACTTTTCAACCTTGTCAGGCTGGGTAAAAGATGTCTTCTTAAGCAGGTTACCATCCTTGCGCATGCATAACATCTTTATTTGCTGGGCCATTTGCCAGGCAGAAAGAATTGGTATTGCATTCATGTTCATGATGAAGATGTTGGCATCCTGCCAACGTAAATTTATATCAAATGTGTTTATTATGCATGGAACTACTGCCGTGGGTGGATGTCATAGTAGGGGGTTCGTTTGGGAATTGCGCGGCAGTGTCCCGCTAGCTTCTATCACTCCCATTCCACCTTTGTTGTCTTCTGGTCGCCCCCATTATCCCGGATGTTTTTAACCACTCGACCCACGTCACTTATTTGCACACCTGCACAGCGCGACTCATCTTAGATGCCAGAGCCTTCTAAGAGGTGTTCTCTGTGGGGGCACCTTGGTCGTTAGCGGGTTTATTACCTTGCTTGGCATACGCGCCGCTTACATGCGACGTGTGGGAAAATGTCTGAAAGGAAAGTCACATTATGAATGAAAGAAATGTACTCTTTGATTTAATTTGCTATGCAACACTATTCGGATTAGTAATGCGTTAGCGAGAATCCGTAGAAAGCTTTGTATGATTTATATGCATACAATTATTATATCACAAGATCTGGCGAGATGGCAGTGTTTTGAAGGGACTTTTTCTAGCAGTGGAATGGTCATTGCTGCTGCTAATGATGATGGGTGATGCATAGAATGGGCGGAATATTTTAATAATTAGATTATATAAGTTTACAGTTACACTTCCGAGTTTATTTTACAGAGGAGTTACACGTAGACTAAATACGTGCATTTTAACTCACAACCAGTTATTACATGCGAGGCTTTAGTCAGGGGTTGGCAACCAAAACAACAAGAAGAGCCATTTTTTTCGAATTCTGTAAAACACTCAATACTTTCAGAGCCGCAATGCATGCGGTGAATACAACACGGTGGTGGTCCTTAATAAATGACGTCACGAAGCAGCCCTCAAAGAGCTGCATGCTACTCCAGAGCCGCAGGTTGCCGAATTCTGCCCATGGTAAACTGGACTTCCATAATAGACTGGACTCCCATGGTGAACTTGACTCCCATTTTAAACTGGACTTCCATGGTGAACTAGACGACCATGGTGAACTAGACTCCCATGGTGAACTCGACTGTCATTTTAAACTGGACTTCCATGGTAAACTGGACTCCAATGGTAAACTGGACTTCCATGGTAAACTGAACTCCCATGGTGAACTAGACTCCCATGGTGAACTCGACTGCCATGGTGAACTGGACTCCCATTTTAAACTGGACTTCCATTTTTAACTGGACTTCCATGGTAAAATGGACTACAATGAGTAACTTGACTTCCATGGTAAACTGGGCTTCCATGGTGAACTAGACTCCTATGGTCAGGGATTGGCAACCAACATAACAAGACGAGTAATTTTTTTTTTTTATTCAGTAAAATACTCATATTTTAAGAGTCACAATGTAGTCTTTGAAGAGCCGCATGCGGCTGCAGAACTGCAGGTTGCCGACCCCTGCTTTAGACTGAACTGAGCATAAGGAAGGTGCAAAATGTATGAGTAATATGTTATCACGTACAGTCCAGACTGGAACAAGTGGCGCCACTTTCATCACAGCGGTTCTTTAATTGGCATTAACTATAACATAATACTCTTTAGTTTTTTCGATAAAGTCACGTAGGTAGAAATAAAATTAAACAAATCACGACGTTTCGATCGCAACACAAGCAATCTTCATCAGGTGGAACAACCACAGCAAGAGAATGCTGAAGTAGGCGAGAGAGCTGCCGTGGAAAGAGGTTATATAGGTGTTTCGATCGAAACGTCGTGATTTGTTTTATTTTATTTCTACCCAGGTGGCTTTACCGAAATAACCAAGAGTATGGATTCTTGCAGTCATGAAGCTTCATATCAAGATATAACATAATAATGTAATGATTCGTTTTATATTTCATGCAAATTGCATCTCACAATCGCTGAGGAACCACAGACCAAGCTGGGAGGCGGTGAGGCGGCACCAACAATTGTTCTGCAGTTCTCTATTTATCAAGATGTTTTCCGCCAATTAGTGAGCGTTTATTATACATGTGGGAGGGAACCAGAGGCCCCGGAAAAAAACCCATGCATGTGAGGGGGCAACACTCTATCCCACACAGAAGGGGCAGATTATATCAGTCCACGCGTTGCCGCACTGGATTCCGCTGGCAATCGAGTGTGTGGCACCTCAATAACCACAGAACGCGAGTCTAATAACATTTTGTCATGTGTGTGATCCACCAGCCCTTGGCTGCACAGGGCTGGATAACCACCGCTGGGCGACATTTTCGCTCACAAGCTCATGGGGTATGACACTTAGAAAAAATCCCTGTACAAGTTCTACGTGGATGGAAAGTGCAGAAATATTTATTTTGCACACTAAAGCATTCACTTTGCGACAGGGAGCATGGTATAAGCCACGTTCAATGTGCCCTTTCAAAGATTTTTAAAAAATAAGTTGTGATTGGGTGGAAAGCCCTAACATTCATAGCATACAACTACATTGTGTGTTGAGTCAGCCTTGAGCAACATATCAAACAGAACAATTGGGAAAATGTGCAGGCATTTCAGCTTAAAATTCTCTTCATAAACGTTTGCCAATGCGAAGGGGTCAGTCAGTGGTCATGGTTATTCAAGGTGTGTTGACTATGATGAATACGTGGACGGGCCTAAATATTGATATTTATTTCACTGTTCTCCTAAATTTGCTGCCATGACCAGAACACAAGCCAAGATAATGCCACTACCAGAAAAGTCTTCATTTTCCAAACGTGTTACTCTTATTTTTGTACAACATGAAAAGAAAACCTGCCATGTACCTCCGCTTCAAAATTACATTTATAATTGTTTAGTGCAGCGGGGCCTATTGGCCTTCTAGGATAGGGGCTGGTGTGAATTGGGTTTAGGTGAATTAATTATCAGTAGTTGCAGGAGAAATGCCATCATTATCAACAACATCTTCACTTACCATTACGTTAAACGTTGTCTTCGTCATTATTGGCATGTGAGTGTGGTGGTGTTCGTATGCAAGATGGACAGAGCAGCCCGAATGTTCGGCTTTAGTCCGTCTGGAGGGTAACAAGGTGGCATCAGTGACATGGCCCTGATTCCCCCCGGGCGACTGACTGGCTCTGAATTATTTCGCGGATTAGACTCCACTCATTATGGACAGCAAAAAATAGGTCACAAACACAGAGTGCAGTTCATAAATTCGGCAAGGGATAGCTGAACTAGTCTGGTATGTATGTTGAACTTATTTTGCACCGTACGTAGCCAACCGCGCTAACCGGCAGTGTTCGTCTATTCAAGGGCGCAAACCTTAGCCTGGTTTTGACCTTCATCAGCAGATGCGGGCCACATCATGACCTTAATAAACCCTCACAACAAACGTTGCAATAAAAAAAATAACACGAATAGAAATTGGATGATGCACAGAAGGGAGGCAGTATGGTTTCAGAGATCAATGAGTCAGCCTGGAGCCATGTCCGAGTGTGTGTGTGTGGTTGCCGTTTATCTTGGAAAGTATGTACTGTATGTATGTTGAACTTCTTTTGCACCGTACGTAGCCAACCGAGACAGACAGAATCCGTGAAACATGGAGGCATTATGCATGCACGGGCCTCATGAACTCAATCTATCGCTTCATTTTGCCTGTTCCCAGCAGAGGGACCCTGCAGCATGACCTCGACACCCTCACCGACAAGAAAAAAAACATTACAGGACTTGCAAATCACTCATTTGGGAAATACATGGCCCCCCTACTGCGAAAACTTTTCTCAACCCTAACCTTGAAACAGTCTTTTGCAGTATTCCCAGCTCTTAAGCCCAGCCATGCCTTTAACCTTCGGCCTATGGTTAGCTCTGACTATTACGAAAACTTACTTATTTAGCACTCGAACTTTTGGGTTTAGTAAACCCCAACATTTTGTGCTGACACTATTCCTGTGTTCCCTCCATCAGCTCAACTGGAATGTTGACCTCAGCTGTCAAGCTGACATTATAAATAGCTTTGAAGCGAGCTGCTTTTGAATATATCCTCACTGAATTGGAACAGTCACATGATAGAGACACAAGGTGATTTAAAAAAAATAGTATACTGCATTGCTCTGCTTTAACAGGAAGGGTCCTTTAATGATCTGCACTTTCCGAAACAAAACTCGAGTTATTTCGTATTCAATCTGATTGTGTCCAGATAAAAAGGTGATTTTAATGCCTGTCACTGCTGTGAGGAGATCAGTAAAATCACGATTAGCATAATCTGCATAAACCGGCTTTGCTTCTGAGAACAGATGAGATGCATGGTGAATGGGCCATAGGCATTGCGCATTTCAAAGTGAAGACACGTATGTATACGTGTATGTGTACACAGGCACCATTGTGAATATACCCCGATTTAACATGATAGAGGTATGTACCATTAGGGACCACCCATTATGGCCAGCATGATGTATATTGTGGCCAGCTTACACTCTGTATGGATAAATATATACACATAGATGTGCATGTGTATAGTGCAGTGGTTAATGTGCTGCACTTCGGACCTGACGATTCGAGTTTGATTCCTGCTCACGGCCAAGACCATTGACGAGGATCTGAACCAGTCCTGGACCTCACCTAGGTCGACTCGGCCTCAATTGAGTACCTGGTGCAGTGTGTAAACATCGCCACTTGGGAGACAAATGAGGCCAAGCGTGATACCGGCCTTTATTGGTGCTCGCTAACAACACTTGCCCCAACAGTCTGTTGAGGCTATTCGGGGGATCTTTGTCATAACATCTCTCATCCCTAGAGCATAGATACTTAGAATACATTGCAATATGAGAGGTGCAGAAACGCCAGAGAAATGTTGGTAGGTACAGCATAAAAACCAAAACAAACAAAAGAGACATCTCCAAGGAGTATCAGGGTCCTCTTTCACTTAAAATCCACTGGCTGTATAAAAAAAAATACCGATGACTTTCTATTTTAAATCGTGGCACTTTAGAGAACGGGAATGGCTAAGCTGCGGGGATATAGGAGAACACCGGGCTGGCATTCGTGACTGATTTAGCGCCAGCTGCAATTTCATTGCCACCATTACTCTTGTGGAAGACTCTCCCAAAATTGCATTCTATTTGTTTTTTTTCGGCCAATTCCAAGACAACGCCTCACTGCCGCAGAGCCAGAATGGCACGCAAAAAAGGCCCCGAAAACAGCTCTACGAAATTAGGCTCCAGCTACTGGATTAAAGTGGTAACCAACATTGTCGTGCATTTGACAACGTACAACAAAATAATAAATATTACCTGTATTACAGTGGCGTGAAATGAATCACAGCTGCCATTGCCTCGAACCCATTGTGCCACAGTCGAAGATGGTGCGTGTAATCGTTTAGCGATCCATGTGGTGTGCAGCTGTGGTACAACTGCAAATACACCATGTGATAAACCTGGTGAATTGAGTCCAATTCCAGGCCATGGCGTACGTCAGTGGCGAGTGACAATTATATTTTTTTCCGGATGTCCCACCCCATCCCACCCCATTACTCCGCTTCGCAACAAGCAATCTCCACCATTGACTAAACTATTTTTTTTTCTATTTTACCAGGTAAGGCCCGATGAGCTATATCAATCTTTTTTTCCAGAAGCGACCTGGCTATAACATGATAACTCAACAAAGTGGCTTATCGTGTGGACATTTACAGCAGGTGTCTAAACGTGGAGGGAGAAGCTGGAGGACCCAGAGAAAAAGCCACTCAACTACGGGGAGAGAGGCACGCAAGCTCTAAATATAGAGCCATCCGAGTCGGGATCGAACACACACCCTCTTGTATACCAGGCGAGGTAGTTAAAATCTCGCCACCGTGTGTTAACAAACCGAAATTCTGGGATATATCTCAGTTGGTACGGCGATAGAGCTCCCAATCATGGGCTAGGTTCAACACTAGTCAACACTGGTTGTTGACCCTGAATTAGTGAACTATTTGGTGACGAGTCATCTCAATGGATATGAGTGATGGTCATTTAAGCATTGGGACTCTAGCAAATCTACAGGTGAAGTTTTTTTTGTGCATAGCAGTTCATTAATATACACGACAGCATCAACGATGCATTGTGGCATGTTATTTTAGTTTGGTTTGAAATGTCTTTTACAATGATGTCACTTTGCTTATTCTCAGTAATGTACAATTTGTCATAATTTCATACTTTTTGTGCTGCGAGGTATCTTGCAGAATTCGTAATTACTTTCTTGGTGTTAGATTGTGCAGGCGGAATGCCAATTTGTATTTTTACCCTCCACCACCCGACAGAACCAATCAATTGACATTGTACCTACACAATCTAACCGAAAAGAAACTGATTATGACATCATAATCAGTGACAAGATAGCCTATGTATAACATTAATATTGAGCATAAGAGACTGGTATTGTTTTATTTCCATTTTTATGTAGTTTTCCAATATTACAGTCCCTTTGAGCACTGATCAAAGCACGTATTTTATTTTAGAGGCACGATTGGATTTTTTGTTTTCCATTATAGTGCATGTATGATGGCTCTCATACAGCACACACCACGAGAATGACTCTAAATGTGTACAGCTCACGTGACATTTGTCAGAGCAGCTTTAGAATTCTTGTGCAGGTCATGCAGGGTTTATGTCAGGGCCACGGGCAGGCTGGGCTCAATACCACAGAGCTGCAGCATTCCTTCACTGTGGCCTATTGCTGAATCAATGATGATAAATGAAAGCTCTCCAGAAAAGTTCTCCATCAGACTTTGCCGCATTGGCGGTGCTCTTATCCGACAAGAAGTTCTCAGGCAATGTCACAGCACATGGGTTACTGCTGTGAAGCTACTGACAATACCAGGGATTTCCTGCTGTTCGTGAAAATGGTCTCATCTCTTACTTTACCTTTGCACAACTGAAATGGAATACCCTATGCAAAAACCTATTATTCGCACAGATCTCCTCACTGTAAAGTATACATTCTCATATGCATGCATTGCACTGTGTAGTCCACTAATGAGCTACCTTTGGAAGTTATACACACACACATATATATGTATTCTTTTTAGAATTCCAGCTGTGCTGAATTCTGACAGCCCAGTGCTGCCCAAGGAGAAGATTATCAATCACAGCATGGCTTATTACCTTGTATAATGATATGCAGCGATGCCTCTATTAAATTTGGATAATGCAATCCATCACATTTTAAGAGGATCTCATCTTATGGTCAAACGCCCACATGCCACATTGCACGGGGAAAGTGCCCTCCTCAGGAGTTGCTGCCAGCTTTTGCGCAAATAATTATCAGCAAAATTAAAGTAGAGCCACCATCTAATAACTCTATATCTTACGTTATATTACAGTCGTCGTTTGTTATCCATTCACATTTTTTTTTATTTCACTAATTTTGCGTTATTTTAATTACATTTGTATTCATGTAATGTTACATACGTTATTAACGTGTCCATCTGTGAAGCGCTCTGTGACAATTTCACTGTGAATGGTGCGATACTAAACAATGTTTGATTCATTGCATGTATGTCTACGTAAGTAACATATGCAAAAATGCTTTGACGATAAAATGTTATCAAAATGTTAACCAGCTTAACGAACACATTGTGAGGTCGCTCTCATTGCACACAAACTGCTTTCCACAAGTGAACCACAATACCTCGCTGATCTCGTCAAGCAGCGTAAACATCCTCGCAGCAGCACCTTTTGGCTGGCCATCGAGCAAAGACTGCAGTCACCGCATCGTGCGCTTTCAGATGCGCTTCGGCGGCCGTCTACAAAGCTCTTCCGATATCAGGAAGCCATTGGAGCTATGCACTACTTTGAAATAACCTAGATTGAAAACGTATTTCTTTACAACTGCTTTTTGTGTTGAGTTTGTTGTCCTTTCCCCCGCACCTCTGATTAGCACGGTTGGCTACGTACGGTGCGAAAGAAGTTCAACATACAAACCTTTCAAATTCAACTTCATTTGGAACAGCGACATTTCCGGAAGCTGCCCCGGGGCACTGACCCCTGATAACGAAGCCAGGCACGAGTACTCCCATGCACTCTCAACTGTTTTTTTCCCTATCAAAAATGCCATAGCCAACCGCTGCGAGTAAACTAACCACATGACCACCCCATGTGACCAGTCATGTCATTTTCAAAAACCACTCCATCCTGCTGACACGTACCTCTTTATTTCACAATTTTCATTCCACCCTGCCCTCAAAGAAGGCCATAAAAATACACACGTAATGTCTTGTTGCAGTTGTGTCGCGATAATTTTCCATTGCTCAGTGAACTAATTGTGTCCATTTTTTTATTTTGCCATTGTTTATATTCAGAGCTACTTTGCAGCCTTCACTGTCAAGGTCTTCAATCATTTTTTGTAAATCACTACCATTGGTGGTTATCGTGACTGTGCCCTCAGCGAATTCTAGAGGGAAAACGAAATCTCTGTTTATCTTCACGCTTTTATTTTGTATGTTTATCATCTTGAAAACCACTTAACATCCTCATGCATGAAATGTACAAATTAAGATAGAACATTGTTGTCAAGACTTCAAGGTACATTAATTATTTTAGCTTTGACCACATCTACACTATTAGATGTGTCGAATCTTATTTATATCTTGAGAAAGACTAAATGTCCATTTTGTTTGGGTCTTTCGGTAAAGTCACGTAGATAGGTTCAAAGAAAATAACCTATCTACGCGACTTTACCAAAAGACCCAAAGAATGTGAATTCCTACAGTCATGAAAGCTTTAAGTCAAGATTTATACGTCCATTGTTATAAAAAATATCAAAGCAAGCATAAATTATAATTTACATTTTATACTCGCATAAAATGCACGTATGCAAACGATCCCACGAAACTGTTAATAAAATTATACTATTGCGTGCCATAACTTCCACATTTCCAGAACCACCTAATACATTTAAATGGCTTCCAAAAGTTTTTACCTTCGTGCCTTGTGAGACAATACGTATGCACTGGATTGGTAGTCATCTGGCTGGTATTTTTTTTATAGGTTAGCATGAGATAAATTGATTTAGTTTTTATGACAATGATGATGAGAGCCCGTTTATTAATATTAAATTGTTACGCTCATTTCCCCCACAAAAAAAGAGTTTCAAGACTTATTTTCAGGAGGGTCCTGCCAGGTTTCGCAGTTGGGGGCCTATGTTGCAATGCAATGTGTCATCCAAATTGAGTCAGTTGCCGGTACATTTTCAATGTTGGGGTGTTTGGCCAATACAAGTCACATTGCACGTGCTTTTTCGGGTGCCACGGTGGCAAGATGTTAACGACCTCACCTGGTATACAGTAGGTCGTGGGTTCGATCCCAACCATGACGGCTGCTGTATATTTGAAGTTTACATATTCTCCCTGTGGTCGCGATTATTCTTCTCCGGGTCCTCCGATTTTCCCCTCCCCATTTAGAAGCGTGCAATTTTATTATTTGTCTACTATATATTTCCACGGGATACGCCTCTTCGTTGAGCTATCATTTGTGGCCAGGTCGCTCCTGAAAAAGAGCTATGTAGCTCAGTGGGCTTTCACTGGTAAAATACAAATAGTTCATAGTTTAGTTATGTTAGCTATGGGAAGAAACCAGAGATCCCAGAGAAAAATCATGCAGAAGAGGGGGGGGAACATACAAAGTCCACGCAGAAAGGTCGCCGAGTCAGGAATCAACCTCTGGCCCTTTACGCTGCGAGGCACGAGCGTTACCATTTTTGTCACCCTGCCTACATATGTAAACGGTATTTTCATTCTTAATTTTGGAGCTTTCGTGTCTGCAGCAATTATTCTTTGGTTCTTTCAGTAAAGTCACGTATAAAGATAAAATAATAAATTAAATAATAGCATACTACGACGTTTCGATTGCAACACAAGCAATCATCATCAGGTATAAAAGAAATAGCAACAAAAATCTAACCAGAAAACTATAGACAGACATATAAGCAGACAGATATCACAAAAATACACAGAGAGAGAACACGTATCGGCACAAAGAGAAAGATCGTCTCTGTGACGAGGCCTTAAATATAGAGAGGGGGCGGGGGCGGAGAGAGGGAGGGGGCAGAGAAAAAATTAGCATGTCAATGAGTGGACGACGACGTGGTACGGTGCGCAAGCTTGAAAATTAGGAGAAAGACACACTAAAATTAAATCGAAACGTCGTAGTATGCTATTATTTAATTTATTATTTTATCTTTATACGTGACTTTACCGAAAGAACCAAAGAATAATTCCTGCAGTCACGAAAGCTCCAAAATTAAGATTGAACCACTTCTACGGGGAAGTTTTAAGCTTACCTTTTTTCTCTCTCTCTGGTTTTTTGTTTTCTCTCTCTGCCTGTGTCCTCTTTGGAATTTTCACACTTAAATTCTAACTTAGCAATCTTTGAAATACGTTATCAACCAGGCTATGCGTTAATTGTGTGTTGACCGACTCTCTGTGTTGCATTACATTACATTTCGATATTTTGCTAGGTTATTTAATTTTAGTGTGTCTTTCTCCTAATTTTCAAGCTTGCGCACCGTACCACGTCGTCGTCCACTCATTGACATGCTAATTTTTTCTCTGCCCCCTCCCTCTCTCTGCCCCCGCCCCCTCTCTATATTTAAGGCCTCGTCACAGAGACGATCTTTCTCTTTGTGCCGATACGTGTTCTCTCTCTGTGTATCTTTGTGATATCTGTCTGCTTATATGTCTGTCTATAGTTTTCTGGTTAGATTTTTGTTGCTATTTCTTTTATACCTGATGATGATTGCTTGTGTTGCAATCGAAACGTCGTAGTATGCTATTATTTAATTTATTATTTTATCTTTATACGTGACTTTACCGAAAGAACCAAAGGGTATTTTCATTGTTAGATTATATTTTTTGCTCACATTTGTAATCTGTAGTTGAACCTGGAGAGCATGCACATAAGGTGGACTTGTGTGCTGTCTACAAGTTTCCGGGTTGTTCGTATCCGTCGTAAATTTGCACAAAAGGTGCTCACTGACAACGGTCCCTGCGTAGTGGATTAAACTGAGTCGCAGACGTACTCTTTGGAGGCAACACATTTATTGATACCAACACACTAACACAAAGGGGTAACTGCCCCTTTACCAGATAACAACCTATGGTGGTGGACCACCAGGCTAACTACACTAATTAGACTGGGAGTAGCTACAACGGACAGGACCCCAGCTTGGTTCCAGGTCCACGTGTTGGTGATTCTTCTCGGCCGTAGAACGTAGATTTTGCAGGATAACAACAGCAGCCGGTCCCACTGGGGGACCCGACTTATATGCTCCGTGGTGGGGCACGACCACCTTCGAGAACCCTCGAGCGGATTCTCGGCCTGACACGTGACCGCCCCCCTCGGCACTGCATGCAGAGTGTGGTGCCACCAATCACTGTCAGTCAGTGCTCCCCGAGCCCCTCTAGGGCCGGTACTGCATCCCCATACACTTGGTGCCTGTGATGTCAATACACTGCACGCCATGCCTTTCTCGAGCCGGCATCACACAGTGACATCTGCAATGTCACTCCACCTGTATGAATGGAAAGTGGCTATGGCCAGAAACAAATGTAGGCCACAGAGTCCAGGCAATAGCAATGACCTCCAAGAATTGCTTATCTGTAAAATTGCCTGAAGACCCTACCATCCCCAGCACACGTTCACTTCGGAGAGCAGTTGAGGGTGGGCATATTTATGAGAGGAATGATATTTGTTTTCTGTCTCTGCATTGCTATCTGGCCACTTTATTATTTCAATTCACTGCATCTTCGTAAAAATTGTGAAACTTATTTTGAGCATTTTAATTAACTAAATGCAATCATGCATTACTTATTCTGTAACCGATTGTGGATGTGGTCCTAATAATACCCCCCATTAGAATACCTTCGATTATTTTATTTATGTTTACTTTTCATTTGCCCATTGTTAGTTTAGAGAGTTGGTGGTAGGCATATCTATGAGAAGAATGATATTTGTTTTTATGGCCTGTGTATTGTCATGTATCCTTGATTTTGTCTATTTAATTACAATCCCTATCACTGTTCTTTGCTGGTGGCCTTTCCTGTTAAAACCCCACTCAAGGAATATACTTACAGCAGCCCTCCCAAGGGGACCTCTCAGGGTTATCTGACGCTTCGTGGCATGTCACTGGTAATGTGGAGTAAAATAATTGTGAATACACTAACACTTGCTTTCCAAGGCAGAATATCGAGACATGTCATTCCGGGACATTGTTAACTTTAAGAACTTACAGTGCAATTTTCGTTCCATTCGTGCATCTGATATAAACGCTTAACAGTGCTTATCTGAATTCCTGTTGCTTAACCTCGAATGCCGGAAGCATTGACAGATGTGCTTGTGGTCAGTAGCAGCTACACACTAAATCTCAAACGGCGGGGATTGCAAAGCGTGTCTCAGCGGTGGTTCGTTTACCTTTCCGTTTAGGTTTCAAAGCTCAGCCCTGACCTCGTGGCAATGTGATTGGCAGGCTTGCTCACAAACCCCTCTTGCAGACAGTACAGAATCCATCTTGCTCTCTGAATGGATCATCGTGTTCCTATGTCAAGGACAAATTAATCACCTGTGGTGTATTAAATATCGCCCATTACCGAAGGAGGGTGGTGTTAAATCGAATTTTGTCGGACACATTCCTGTACAAAAACTGTCAAAATTAGATGTATAATTAAAGGTGATGAATCAATGAATAAGTGAATGAATGGGTGTATGGATAGACAGACAATACAATAATGACAATGAGCAGAAGTAAATGATTTATCATCAGCACAAAAAGGCAACTAAAATGCCATTCAAATATCGTTTTTGAAATGTCTAATGGATTTCACTGACATGTTAACTACCTCGCCTGGTATACAGGAAGTTGTGGGTTCGATCCCAACCCTGACGCCTTCATATTTGGAGTTTGCGTGCTCTCCCCTGTGCATGTAAATAGTTGAATTTAGTTTTTACAGTTTTTCTACCAATCTAAAATTAAAGACGGTAAGACTAATTCCTTGAGGGATGCCTGCCTCCTCTGCTTAGCATTTTCCCGACTTTATTCATGTAATCTCAATATAGCTGTTCTATCTTTATATGTTTTGATAAGTTGTATATATATTAGGCTCTTTGTAAGATCTTAAATAACTGCATTTATTTTCGAAATGAATACAATTCCTTTTTGTAGTCTACAAAAGTTATGCACGATGGTATTTAGTGTGCAGTCGTTTTTGTTATTCATAGTCATATAGTATGCAATTGGCGAGATGTTAATTACCTCGACTGGTATACAGGAAGCCGTGGGTTCGATCCCGACCCTGGCGCCTGTATATTTGTAGTTTGCATGTTCTCCTCGTGGATGTGTGGATTTTTTTCCGGTTTTCCCTCTATATTTAGAAACATGCATTTAGAGTATTTTGCTGCTATAAATTTCCACGTGATAAGCCACTTTGTTCAGCTATCATTTGTGATAGCCAGGTCGCTTCTGAAAAAGAGCTATAAAAAAGAGCTATATAAAAGCCTGCCTTTACCTACGTGACTTTACCGAAAAAACCTAAGAGTATGAATCCTTGCAGTCACGAAAGCTTCAAATCTAGAATTAACCCTCGTGGTTGATTGGCTTATATACTTTTTTTTTATTCTGTTCTCACCCATCTCTGTGAACAATTTGTAGATGTATATGCATATATGCAACAAGGTGCTAATGAGCTTTAAATGATTGAAGTCAGTTTTATCATCAATTTCGAATGGAAGAATTATTGAGGCTTCAATCGACATGCGAGGTCCTTAAATCATTGGAAGATCCAAAGAGATCTACAATATATCAAGGAAAATAAACATATCGTCTACAATGAACCGACAGAACAGCAACATATCAATCCGTCCAAACTGTAATTGAGTGAGAGTGAACTTCCAGAGGTAGGGTCATGCACACGAATTCCTGTGGTTACATGAATGCAACAATTTAAATTCCTTTCAAGACAATAATGTGGCACCGAGCTATGCCTACTCAAGCTGATGCACATTCACGAAATAGCAAAGAAGAAAGTAATTTCCACGAATATAACATTGTGAGCGGTGTTTAAAATGAAGATTAATTTCTTGGCCCTCTTAATTACCTTCGGACGATATAATGCAGCGGTCATTACGGTAATTGAAGACGGTGACAATATTAAATCCCCCAGCCGCAGAGGAAGTCTTATCCATAATCGAGGTTGTTTAATGTTCGTGGATTTGACCATCGGTAACTCGCTGTGTTTATTTTTTTAAACCTCAACTCAATAAAATACTTGCACTGATTGTGCGCCATGAATAATACGTCGCTCAAGCAATACCACCCATTAACCACGTGCTTTTATCCCTCAAGATTGCGGAACATTTCCCAGGCAATAATGTTGTGGAATTTATAATATTATTTTTTGCATGCAAACTAGCATGATATTAAAAAAATGCATTTCGGCTGTTTAACATGCAATACATATTACAGTAATTGTCATTGACAATACGGAAGTTTTTGCTTTTGTAAGTTTAGTAACCCTTCAATGCACGCTCATATGAAGTCAAGACTTGAATGCCAAATGAAGTTATGTGAAAAGCAATTACCCAGAGGTTTTGCATACATGCATACATAATGTAACAATGCATTTACATTTCCTGATAACATTAAATTATTATTTTGTGTGCAGCACACCATGTGTGGCACTGCTGATTGAAGATATGGCAAATCAGCCCGAGGTCTTCACTGGAAAAGAAACTAATTGTCACAATGGGGGTTTCACCGAGTGAAATACAAAAAAATCACTCTACTGAATCAGTACTTTACATTTATGTAAATTGAAATACCGCAAACTATGGATGTGTTCCAGTTTTTCAGATGTAAGCAAAATATCCAAAATCATACATTTCAGATCGTCCGATGTTTTTCTTTTGATTCGGATTGATCTTAATGTGTTAACACACGTGAAATCCCCACCTACAGTACATATACCGATACGAAAATATGAAATGTAAAACTAAAATCCGAAATGTTCCCTTAATCATTCGTTTTGATCTAAAACTCGTCTTTTGCAACAAGCCTTCACAATCATTGTCATACGTTGGTCAAGCACAGGATCCTCATGTGGCTGCAGGTCTGTAGCATGACCTTGTTTAAATAGGGGGAGGGGGGTTATAACAAAAATCATAGGGGCCATACAAAGTCAATGTTAAATAATCTTAAACAAATATTTAACCCCTAAACGGAGTGCGTAAATGTATAATCTGCTTTTGCCCATTGTGCATTCAGCTCCCGATCTCACCATGTGTATGAGGGAAGGCTGCGGCGCTCATCGCCACCCTAAACCGCATCCACTGCACACACCGTGGCAGATGCCAATACCTGATGCGCAAATGGAAAATGTATTTAAACACTCTCCAGTCGTGTACGACTGTGGTCGTACAGAACAGGCCGTGACAACGTAAACCGACGCAATGCCCAATCCACAAATACGAAGGAGAGACATCGAAGCGATACACTCAGCTGGCTCCTGGTGTGGTTATTCTGGCTTCACCACCTGAATGTGAAATTATATTTGTTGCTCTGCATCTACATCAGCCATACAAAAGAAGAAAATTGTTAAATATTGTACCAGAGAATTTAGAATGGGGGGGAGGGGTAATTATATGGGGGGGGGGGGGGGGCGCTATGTTGCTGTGGTGGCAGTTTGATTCACGCAGTTTAGAAGCTAAGCGCTAAGTGTCATCAGAAGTTCATTACGTGTGAGGAGTTTGTCGAGTTTGCGGTGCTGTCAACACCCGCAGGTGCTTTGACGAAATGCGTTTTTCGCCACGAGGCTGATATGCAGAGTGACTTAAGTGCTCCGTATTCCCCGTAGCTCATTTGAATACAGCTGGCACAGGGAATCCGCACCCCAGGCCAGTAAGTCAAACATTGACAGGCGCTGCTAATGGAGAACTCCCGCAAGAGGTCACTTCAGGACCCATTTCCACGGGGGGATAATAAACCGCACTGAAATTTAACACTCTACACCACAGGGATATTATAACCGCCTTCTGAGTGTTTTTTGTTGTTGAAATAATGGAAAAGCTTCGCGTGGCCTTGAAGAACACGGTGTTCGTTTGAAACGTGCGGCGCTTCCGTGAAAACAATGCTCTTCAACCGATGTGTCATCCTCTTCGCCGTGGATAATTATTTAGCACCCGTGCCCGGCTTTGCTTATTCAAGGGTATGTCGCAGCAAGTCAAGCAGCACTCACCACTGGACTGAAGCGCTGACCTCACAATCCATGTCCGCCGAAATCAAAACCCCTACGTCGTCGTGGCGACACTTGACATTGTGGTCGCTGTGACTTGCGCCCAGCACTTGTACAGCTTGGACTCAAAAAAACGTGGCACCGTTCAAAACTGCATCACAATTCGGCAGCTCTCGTGCGCCTCCGATTGGCACGGTTGGCTACGTACGGTGCGAAAGAAGTTTAGCAGGCATGCGTGGGTACATATACACGTGTGTGCCTCATGCATTCACGTACGTTCGTGTGTGATATAATTTAACACGGGCACAGAAATTATCATTATCAGCCGTGATCTATACACCGTTTGACGAAGACCTTCCCAAGTCGTCACCATCCTTTCACGGTGTTGATGTGCAACAGTGCATGAAAGTTACTTCGTCGTTCCATTTCCGCGAAGCACGATCCACTCGGGCACGTTCCCCTCCATTAGCTGCAACTCCGTTGTTAGTCTCGACCACCGCGAATCCTCCCTTCTCGCGACACAACCTGCCCGGGTAAACTTGCTTTCTTTTGGCAGTCCAACATGACGTCTCGTTGCATATGTTCTGAAAATTCGCGTGTTCGTCTTCCTGTCCCTCAATGTAATTCAAAGCACGTATTCCTCCGTGTTTATTTGCACACTTTTAACATCTTTTTTCTTTAGCAGTGTCCATTGTTTTTAATGATCTGCATTATATAGAGGTCAACATACACAGATTGAAAAGTTCCTAATTGGACATCATACTGCTGTGAGGAGCTCTGATTTGAGTCGCTAGTATTTCACACACCTCCCCTTTCATCACTAAATCTACCATACGTTTAATCTCTCTTTATAGTTTTACCTTATTTAATCTGCGTCTTGTTTTACACTCCACGCATTTTCAATATTGTCTCATTTTCGTGTTGAATTCTTGTTTAAACTGTATTTCAGGCCTACAAATAATCTTTTGTAATGGAAAACAGGTCTCCAGGGATCAAAATAGACGACTGTTATCTTGCTCCTTTTTCTCCAAGGAATATGTGCTCGGTGTCATTTAACGATGAAGCTCTGCAAATTCTACAAGATCTAAACAAACAAAACAGAGGGAATTTGACCCAAGCAAACATGAAGGAGACTCAATACGCCCTGAGCATCCACCAATAATAAACTAGATTGTTTCGATTCAACTTTGATAAAAAAAAATATCTGTTGATGTTGCGAACATAGAGATAAAACCGACAACTTACAGCAATCTTGTGAAGAAGAGCACCGTCACTCTACAGACATGAAGGAACAGGCATGAAGGAAAAGATACATCGATTGGAAAGCAGTCGTTGAGAAACCCACCTTAAGCCGTGTGGCGGTTCTGTGAGTTATTTCAAGCCATTTTGGAGTTCGCCAGTGTTGTGTTGAAGAATGTGATCACTGAAGCAATGTGAATTTACTCTCAGATGATTAATAAACAACTTAATTGTATACCGAATAAGCAGTGAATGTGCTGCAAACTGGATATAAAAAATGTCTGAAAATATGGCAAATGAAAGATATCATAGGGGCCGTCCATAAATGACGTCACGCGATTTTGGACGATTTTTGACCCCCCCCCCCCCTTCGTCACACGGCGTCACAAAAAGTCAGACCCCCCCTCAAATGACGTCACAAAGCTCTGCCCCCCTCCAAAAAAGATAATACATTACATGCTTCAAATCGCTTTAAACTATTGTCATTGTAGTGCGTATTTAACGTGGCGCTGCACTCTGATGTTGTAGGAGAAAACATTTATTAAAAATATATTTAATTCAGTAGAACGTGTTGTCTATATTTATTTAAAGTTGCGCATTTCGATGTGACGTCACATTTCTCAACCCCCCCCCCTCGTCACACATCGTCACAAATGTCTGACCGCCCCCCATAGGTGCATCACGTCATTTATGGACGGCCCCTAAAACACATTTTCCCTGTTATCATTATTACTATTGACCATCGGCATTAGATTGGCCATGGCTGATGATGACAATAATCATGTTTTCCCGCGATACGGGTGCATTTGGGCACTTTGTAAATACAACACGTTCCGCAGGGCTGGTGTCGACAAAGTAAAGGCGAAAGTAATGGAATTAAGTAACTGAATTGTCAACAGCTGTGAAATGTCATAGGCCCGTGTGCTCGTGTGACAATATGCGGACATATATGAACTCATTAGCACAGTGGAAAATTCCCAACTCTGCTCAATGTTCCAATTGCAGGGATGTATCAGCCTTGAGGCAGACATTGTGGCTGGAAGACAACGGACGGAGTGAAGCTGCACCGTGTTCGCACGACACGCGACTGGTGCGGTTAGATTCTTCACACGTGGACAATTAAAAAGTCGCCCTGTTGTGAACGTGGCGGAGGTGCAATTTGCTGGTCACATACCCCACCCACCACTGCTCATAATATGCTTACAGGTGTAGTGACATAAGAAGGGAGGGGCTGATGGGGGCTCTGGGTTCCCAGGGGGTCCAGACGCTTAAGCCTCTGGGCGCCAGGCGTTGAGTTCCCAGGCGCTTAATCCCCTTGGCGCCGCCAAAGGGGGGGGCTGTGTGTGCTCTGTGGGAGATCTGGGGGCGCACACGGCCCCACCCCTCGTTGGGGAGTTATAAAAGTGGAGCTCCCTGGACGATCAGGGCCAGTCGTAGCTCAAGACCCAAGACCAGCCATCGGAGGACCCTGGGAAGATGTGAGAGCCAGTGGTGGGACTCTGGAACTCCCGACTCTACGAGCTTGTGAGGGCGAGTTCCAGAGCGTAGCCAGAGTAGAGTATCTAGGCTGTGTACCTAGGCTGTGTACCTAGGCTGTAACAGAGTATCAGGAGTGTTGGAGAGTTGGAGTGTTGGACTGTTGCAGTACTGTTGGAGTGTTGTATTGTAATAAAGAAGTTACCTCTACAAGTGTCTCCGGAACCCATTACACAGGTACAAAGACACGCAAAAAAATACAACGATCTCTGGTATAGCCTGAACAGACTGTTGGGAGCACGTGCTGTTAAGGGAGCACACATGAAGGGCAGGCATTGGCACACGAGAGTGTAGGTGGCCAGCATCACGCCCGACCGCCTTTGTATCCCATTTGGAGAGGTTTACACATTGCACGAGGTACTCATTTGAGGGTGAGTCGAGGGTGAGTCGGCTTTGGCAAGGCACAGGATCGGTTCAGATAATCGTCACCGGTGTTGGCCACGAGCGAGGAATCGGTCTCGGGTCGCCAGGTTCGCAGTGCGCTAACCGTTACCCTACCACTCCCCTCACAGGAGGCATGAGCATGCTCTGTAAGAAACAACTCTTTATGCCATTAAACATATTACCAAACTCAATGCACAGGTCTAATGTTTTGTTCAGTTGCTCTTTAAACGCCATATGGAAGAGAGACAGACATTGCACAGTCGTGTTACTATTGTTACTGTCTGACATGGTACGATATGACAAGAAACGAATATTTCACGGAATCGGAATGCATCTTCCAATTATTGTGTGTGCCAATATGTGAATACAAGCCACCGGTTTACACTGCCATGACAAAGCAGTAGGGACATAGAATACATGCAAATATTAGCTTGAATGGTACACATAAAGTAAAACAAAATGTACGGCACAACACGTGAAGAGAGCACAAATGTTAGTTGTATCCAATACGGTTACATTGAGTGGAAATGACATTGCATCAAATCACGGCATGTTTCACACAACACAATGGCAAAAATATACTGCACATTGCCGCCTTTATTTCTGACTAATCATGCACCGCCGGCTATCTGTATCTACTGGTTATGGCTCTGCCATATTCAATGGAGGTAATATTCTCACAATAATGGATGAACGTGGTGGATGGGCTGCGAGTTCGTTTCCTGTCACTAAACGGCACTACTGATGTCCGGTATGCAAAAGGACATGTGTTGCATACTCGAAATGAAGGACGTGGGCAGGTGCTCCAAATCGAGGGCCAACACATTTATTGTGGTAATCTGTAAAATGCAACAGCATGGGTGTCACACGCAGCAATTCTCAACCTAGTCGCCATTAACCACGTTACTGGTGTACAAGTGAGGTTACTCAATAGCGGTCTCCTTTAATCCCAATTCCACTACTGATATATCTTTGTCTTTAATCATAACCTTTACACTTTACTATTCGAATATTACTTTAACCCCAAGCTGTATGTCTATCTATTACACCCATTATATGTACTGTATGTGTACTGTATATGTACTGTACTTGTCACCATTGTTCAACTTACATGTGTTCTATTCTTAATAGCATTGCAAGTAGTCATACTCTGGATGCATGGGCATGGTTATAGAATAAACAGTATTAGGGTTAGAGAAATACCAGCATTAATTACAGTACGTCATCCTTTACAGTGGACAGTGCTAACCACCCTTCCATTGAGCATATCACAAACTACTTATTCAAAGCCAAGCTTCAAGACTAGCACATTTTTATAACTATCAAAAACAACCTTTGGGTCCTTTACCTGTAAAATGCAACAGCACGTGTGTCACACACAGCAATCCTCCACCGAGTCGCCATTAACCACGTGACTGGTGTACAGGTCAGGTAACTCGATAATCCTGCCAATCACCTACAGGCCCGACTCAGTATCGCATGCTGGTGTACACACGTGCATTGATGGACTGCACAGCACGTAAGGACCTTCACAAAACCACACTTTACTCCATTGCGGCACGAGGAAATAATTAAAAGAGTGGTCCATTTCTAATGTTCCACACATGCGTGTCTTGTTTCATTATCGCCACACATATTCGAGTATGGTGGATGAGCCTAAATATCTTGAAAGCCCTGTTCACTTCAACAACAGTGGCACATGAACATGTTTCAGGGTGACGAGTTGTTAACTACCTCGGCTGGTATATAGGGGGTCATAGGTTCAATCTCGACCCTGTCACCTCTTGTATATTTGGAGTTTGCATGTTTTCTTCGTGGTTGTGTAAATTTTTCTCCAGGTCTTCTGGTTTTCCCATACACATTTAGAAACATGTGTTTAAGTATTTGGCTGCTATAAATGTCCACATGATAAGCCACTTCGATGTGCTATCATTTGTGGCCGGGTCACTTCTGAAAAAGAGCTATATAGCTCAGTGGACCTTACCTGATAAAATCGTATAGTTTTGTTTTAGTTTACGTTTAATGAAATGATGATAATCAATTCACTTCATACAGTTGAAAAAAGGTAGATCATGGGTTTATTTTTTGGCAGATAAAAATCTAACATTAAAGGTGTGCACCACACTTTACAAGAATATTGGGGCTTAGCACATCATGTGTGCAAGCATGCATATCTTTTGGTGAAAACTATCATGTGTCAATACTGTGGACAACATTGTAGAACACAGGCTATGGTCCAGCATTCGAGCTGTGGTGTCTGACTTAAGATAACATGCTATTCCTCTGTGCTTCCTGCAAAACGTACATTTGTAGTCAATATGCACACATTGAATAAGCAATGTATAGACAGATAGCTTTGGTGCCCGAGATTAAATCTGCACATCCATTCTGTGCCACTTTTTCTGAAGTTTGTTGACTGTTTAACCCATGCAAGCCATTCAGTGGGTGGGAAATCACCAATGGAAATTGCATTTCATATTTTTGGCCAATTATTTTCGTACTGTTTTGTTACGAAAAAATATATATACATTTATTTAACTGTGCATTAATTATAAGTTCAGTGCTATCATGATTTTAATGAGTACACATTAGTGGTGCTACGGTGACAACATGTTAACTACCTTACTTGGTATACAGGAGGCAGTAGGTTCGATCTCAACCCTTGATGTCTGTATATTTGGAATTTGCATGCTCTCCCCGTGGTCATGTGGAATTTTCTCTGGGTTCTCCGGTTTTTCCCTCCACATTTTGAAACATGTGTTTAGATTATTTGGCGGATTACACTATATAACACGATTTTTGTTCCTGGGTAGTAAGCATTATTTCCTAATTGCTTATGCCTAAATAGTATAAAACATGTATATTATTCCCCACAAACTTTGCTTTAAAGACCAGGACATTGATATTTTGAAATTTACCTATTTTAAATGAGAAAATGGGCGACATTGTGTCTCTTCCTTCAGAAAAAACAACATATTTATCAAAATTAACATGCATTTATACTAAACTAATAAAGAAATGACTACAAAAGATTTAGAAGTGAGTAATTTCTCAAGATTTACGATTATACTTTAAATCACTTTCACGAATCAGCCCCCAAATGTAGTCTCCCATCATGTTCTTGTTATACTGTCCTTGGTAGCAGCGTTCAAAGTCCAGTATATCCTGGTGGAAGCGCTCGCCTTGCTCCTCCGATTACGCTCCCATGTTCTCCTTGAATGTATCAAGATGAGCATCAAGGATATGGACTTTAAGGGATATCCTACAGCCGATTGTGCCGTAGTACTTCACCAGTCTTAACCAGCTCTACGTAGTTTTCGACCTTGTGATTGCCCAGGAAGCCACGAACCACTGCGACAAAGCTGTTCCAAGCTGCTTTCTCCTTACTAGTGAGCTTCTTTGGATATTCATTGCACTCCAGGATCTTCTTTATCTGTGGTCCGATGAAGAAACCAGCTTTGACCTTTGCCTCAGACAGCTTAGGGAATAAGTCTTGAAGGTACTTGAAGGCTGCTGACTCCTTATCTACAGCTCTGACAAATTGTTTCACAAGGCCAAATTTGTGGCATCCGCACTTTCCGGGAGTCCACCAGTGGCTGCCACTTGAGGTTGTTCCTCCCCACAGAAAACTCGGCCCGCTGTCGCCAGTCCTGCCTGTGGTAGTGCGCCTTGGTGTCCCTGCTGTCCCAAAGGCAAAGATAGCAGGGAAACTTGGCAAAACCGCCTTAGAGACCTATCAGAAATGCCACCATTTTGAAGTCTTTGATGATCTCCCAGCCATACTCATCATACTTCAATGCATTCAGCAAGGTGTTGATGCTGTTGTAATCCTCGTTGAGGTGTTTTGTACCAGTTAAAAGGGTAAAAACCTACCATTATATTTTGCCACTGGTAAAAGAGATCTCATAGTGTAAATGTTTACCCCGAACTCTCAATACTCTGATATTGCACTGTTTTTGAGTTGTACGCCTTCTGGTGTCATCTGGCCCTACACCAATGGGGACTAGGCTCTAAAGAAAGCCGTCTCGGGTGTGGGCCAATCAACTTCAAGGACAGTGCATATTATTATCCTTATCAGAGTTGCTTCTTTTTGTTTGCTTTATTGACTACTTGTGTTGTGGTCATTGCAAACATGATGCCTTGAATAAAGGTGTCAGTTTTGTACCAGTTAAAAGGGTAAAAACCTACCATTACTCGTTGAGGTGCACCGAGTGAGCCAGGTGAAGAGACGGGTACTTGTTACAATTATGGAGCAGCACGGCTTTGAGGCTCCTGGATGAGCTGTCAATGAAGAGGCGCCATTCATTCTGGTTACAGGTATTTCCGATTGCCTCGAACAGACTGGTTACATTGTGGCAGAAGCAGAGCCCATCTTGATGGGTGAAGAAGCTGCAAGAAGGTTGGTGACACTTCCTCTGATCTGCGACTTGCAAGCTTTCATCCAACAAGTTCCACTGCTTAAGCCTAGACATCAAAAGCTCGGCATTGGACTTGGTGAGACCAAGATCTCTGATCAAGTCTTTGAGGTCTTTTTGGTTGGGGTAGTATGGGTTTCTTTCCTCAGCTCCACCTCTGAAATAGTCATCTGGATCTACAACATATCTCTCTATCTCTGACTTGCTGCTCTCTTCGCAGTGTGGCACTGGGGCGATGGATGAAGGAAGGTCCAGATACGTGATAGCAGGTGCATTATTGCCAGTCCGACGTTTGAAAGGGTCCACCATGCAGAAATAGCAGTTGCTTGAGTGGTCAGTGGGTTCCTGCCAAATTCTTGGGATAGCGAACTTCATGGCTCTCTTTTCCCCTCTGTACCATCCTACAAAAATACATTTATTTCACCCATGACTAATGTGTAAGCAATTCTCACAACATTTTTCATATACGATATAATTTTTTGAATAACATTGAAAACTGTAAAACATTTTATTAAAAACTTTTACAATTAAATTTTTTGAAACAAATTTTATAACATTAAATTCAAAGCAACAATTGTCAATCTTACCTTCCAGAGTTTTGTTTGCATTTCTCACAGGTGAAATGAGGTGCCCAGGGTTTGTCTTGATCCCCAACAGGCATGTGGAAATATGCCTTGTAGGCCTCACACATCTTAGCAGATGCTTCCACAGAGTACGTTTTCGCTCTTGTCTTGATAAATTGGCCGCAGACATAGCAAAATGCGTCTGCCGGATGCTTGCAGCCTCTTGATGCCATCTCAGAAAAATGCAACTAAACTGAACTGGTGGGCTTAAGGCCCCTGTATATATACCACTATTTAAATTACTGTTCTAGAATGTTCTAGAAGTTACTCCAAGTTTACTCAGCACTGAATCTATCTGGAATGTTCTGGAAAATAGGTAATTTTCACAATATCATTGACTTGGTCACAAAGCAAAGTTTGTGGGGAATAATAGCAATTTTCTGCACTTTTAAGGCATAAGCAATTAGTAAATACCACGTACTACCCAGGAACAATAAATAAATACGTATATGTTACACAGGGTTATACATTCCCGCACGTCAAGCCACTTCATTGGCCAGGTTGCTTCTGAAAAAGAGCTATATAGTTCAGTGGGCCTTACTTAGTAAAATAAAAAAAAATAGTTTGTAAAACTTTTCTAATATCTTTCAGAAGGAAACACGTGCATTATTGCATAGCCACAGGGGCATGGCTATGCTTTTAAATTAATTTATTAACAAAGCATGCAACATCACAGAATGCAATTACTGTTGTAGACAGTGACACGATAACTCGATTGGATTTATTTCACATTGAGATAAACCCAGGAATTGAATGAAACTATACCTACATTAGCCAAATTAATCTGACTAGGTCGTGGTGCCCTTGGTAGATGTGGTAACATGTGGCCTTAGATTAAACTTTCTCAGTGACAATTATACACATACAACTTTGTGTGCTGCGGATATACATATTAGCACACAGTACTCTCATCAGCATGCTTCACTCACAATAAAGAGGTGTATTGTTGTAACCTAACTCAAGTAGGGTGACAACTTGGATTGGCGCGGTTGGCTACCTACAGTGCTAAAGAAGTTTAAAATACATACATTTCATCATTTAACTTACTACGAATAAGTAAGTCCGAATACTTTCTTCATGCACTCTTATGAGTTCTGTCCAATACATATGCGAACTGATCATGCAGAGTAAGCTCTTGGGAGAAAAAACAACAACGGTGATTTAAATCTTTTGAAAAATTGTCTCAGACTCAATTATGGATCCCAAACATCTGATGATAACTGATTCCAGGTCGTCGGGCTGGAGACCCAGACACGGCGCTGGCCGTATCGCACAATGAGTGTGGGTACAGCAGGAGCAGATCGTTGATGACGTCAACTGAGGTCCATTGAGGCTGGTACTGCACACTTCTCAGCAAGATCAGATGGAGCGGATTGGTGCAGACACTTGTCGGTGAGTAGGTATAGTTTGCAAAGAATCATGTATAACTTGTCTCTTATCGAGGTCACGATCAGATTGAATTTCGACTTCCGAACAATCAGGAGAACCGCAGCATTTAAGGCTAACCGACGAGGACTGGAATGGATGCAGACAATGACTGTCTCTTAAAATGTCAGGATGATCGGTGACTGGCTGCAATGGACAGGTGATGGAGGGAATTCTTAAAGGTGCGAGGGGAAGAGGAAGACCGCGATCTGAGTGGACGTGAAAGACGAAACACTGGACGAGATGGAAGACGTCTTAGTTGAAGGATGCAACGACACACAGAGACAAGTCGGGAGACCACTGCAAGGAGATTTCGGGGATGGAATCGGTCATGGCCCAACGGCCCAAAATACCAAGGGACTAGATGAAGAATTGCAGTTTTGAAAAAGTTGACATTAACTCATTAATATTCTATAATTATAATGCACCCTTAATGAAAATGTATTTTGGGAAATGTAATTGGTTCCTCGCTGTATACTACCCTCGTGTATTTGCAAAATGGTTCATTTTATGTTTGAGAACCCTACGTGCCAACGTTACATTTTGATTATAACCAATTTAAACATTTATTTTGCATCTGTTACTACTCACCAAATTGTATTAAGGTAGAAAATATTTAAATAAAATTTCTAAAATATTACATTAGATTTTTGTTTTCCTGATTTAAAATCTACATTTGCGGTCAAGGAGAAAACATATACCTATGACTGATTGTGGTATTTCCAATAATAAACATTATATTTTGTAAAACATTCAATGCCTCTTTTTTTGCTTCATGCACCATGTGTTAAAGCCATACGAATTCAATTCCGACAAGAGGTTTTGTTCATACATTTTAATTATTTCATTTTTTTCTCATCGGTCTTTTGCAAAAATATTTTTGCTAGAAGTAAATTACCTAATGATATTAAATATAAATAGGTTTGGAGAAAATCTACTAAGTAAGCCAATAGTCCCGTGCTAATCTCAATTATTGTGGAAATTATGAAAAAAAATGTTTTGTAAAATGATAGTTTGAGAGAGATATTAAAAAAATTCGAGATAATACCACGCTATAAATAGAAACATTTAGGCATTTAATGTTAATCAACATCATATTCCTTATCCACAAGGATGCATAGTAGTCGTAACAAATATAATGCAAATAATGTAAATGCTGCTCAACACAATTTATTTGAGGAAGCACTGAAGAAATCCCACTTTATATCCTTACTTCACTTATATTTTAGAACTTGCCAATTTACACAAATATTTAAGCAAAAAAAGATCACAGAGCAATAGTTTTAGAGAATGGGATCACACTACACAATGACCAAGTGGAAATGTCTCATTACATGTCCACACACAGACATAGCTACGTGCATTACAACACTAAACTAAACAATTTAAACATTTTATTACTATTTTTATTTTACCAGGTAAGGTCCACTGGGCTATATGGCTCTTTTCCAGAAGCGACCTGGCCACAAATGATAGCTCAACGAAGTGGCTAATCAAGTGGACATTTATAGTGGCTAAATACTCTAAATGCATGTTTTGAAATGTGGAAGGAAAAACCGGAGGACCTGGAGACAAATCCCATGACCAAGGGGAGACACGCAAACTCCAAATATACAGACGTCAGGGTCGGGATCCAACCCACGACCTCCTGTATACCAAGCGAGGTTGTTAACATCGCGCCACCGTGGCATGCACATGCCCCATGGATGCAGAACACTGCAGGAGCACTACTCTTCCTTATTCACTGAAGTTATCTTCTGACTGCATGGAAGGGTGCATGAACTGTCAACCAAAAGCCATCTGGTGCACAGACCGTAAAATTATTCCTGGGGTGTTTTTTGAAAAATAAATTTTTTTGCAAAAAAACGAATGTCCTTCAACATAATGAGCCACATTTTGAAATCGTGATGCTCCAAGTCACACAAGTTTGATTTCTAAAGCAAGTGGCTTTAATTTAATTCCGGACATATCAAAATTTTTCTGGAATGTTTACCCGAGTATTTTGAACTTCGATGTTTTTACTACATTTTTTTTTCAATGGCTAATACCTATTAATGTTGTTGGATTTATAGTTAAACATATTTTTACTTGTTTTTATTCACGCAAATCTAAAGCCAATTATTTACTAAAATATGTAACAAAAACATGTTTATTTTAACAGGTAAAGCCTACTGAGCCAAAGATCTCTTTTTCAAAAGCGACCTGGCCATTAATTATAACTCAATGAATTGGCTTATCAAGTGTAAATTTATATCAGCCAAATACGCTAAACACATGTTTCTAAATGTGGAGAGAAAAACGCGACCACGGGGAGAGAGACACGCAAACTTTAAATATACAGCAGGCATCAGGGTCTAAAGATGGAAGGAGCCACAGCTTTAACATAAACTACTTGATGAGATCTCTCCTTATAAAACGCAACGATTGCATTGCAACAAAATGTTCAAAATTACAGCACTGATCCGGGCAACCCTAGGGGCAGCTGTGGTTTTGTGGAGAATTCTGCACATGCTCTGGATGTCTGCTCTGTCTGTGATGGACACATATATGTAAGTCCTTGGGTATATATGGGTTTTGTATTCGTATATGGATATCTATGTGAGTCTATGAGTCCCTGTTTGAATCTATGGGTCCGTGTTTGGGTCTATGGATCTCTATGTGAGTCTAAGGGTCTATGTGTGAATCCTGTATATGTACCATTGGAAAATGTTATCGTTTCTTAACGACTCGCGTTCTACCAACTGTGTCTCCTTGATCTATCTCTGCGGTGGTTGTCCTTTTAGGTGTGATCCGGACATCTATATAAACGAGCTTCATAGCTCATCGGATTTCTCCAGGACAAATACATATTCTGATCTCTATGGCTACCATTCTACCACGAGTCCGGTCAATTGGCTAGTATGCCTTCCAGTGATGTGTTTTGCCAAACACATACAATTTTGTTTAAGTCAACATGATGTTGCTGGATGCACCTGTATTCAAAGCCAGAAGCTAAAATCGTATTTGTGGTTGTCATTGGTCTTTGGTAGTGCTATGATTACCAAGTATCGCACCCTTCTCCTGTGAGTACCATTGGCCTAATAGAGGCTCATCTGCCTTCAGTAGCTATTGTGCTGTAGTAGCAGTGCCAGCAGTTTATATCCCCTACAATGAGAAGGAAATATTTGATTTCAGGTCACACGCTTCACCACGTGGAAAGTAAACGTAACAGGTTCAGGTGCAGCCCTGCAATTACTTGCTCACACCACTGCTGATGGAAAGACCTCCACTGGAAGCAATAAGAGTGCCTCGTGATGGTAATTGCTTTAATTATACACGCTGGCCAGACGTTTTGGAAGAGGTGGGAGTATCCACACTTTAACTAACCACATGCCACCTACCGATCGACTAACCGTGGTGTACGCATTTATTCCGCTGGGTCGACAGGGGACAGGTGACTTAATAGACTTGCCCATTGCATCAACTGCCAAGCCCGATTACCCAAAGAACGAAATTAATTAATGGAACGTTCAATTGCAAGACCAGTGGCGCTATTACAGCACGTACAATATTTGTGAGAATATTTTTTACAAATAACTTTACAAACCTGCTGAAACAATCCATTTGAGCCACAAATGCGATGTCAAACGGTATTTCCAGCTTAGGAAAATAAACATTTCCTTACCAGTAGATGGCTTGAAATCTATATATGAACACGTGTACTGTGTAGGGTAAGTATCCCTACACTTCCCCGACACACTCGTGAATGTGTCTCTGTACAGAATAAATATAATGCAACATCTAAATTAAATGCTAGTTGACAGTTTTATGTAACAAAAGCATAACTAATTACCCAGAGATATTAAAAAAATCAAATTTGCTGTAGATGTGATAGAAACATGTGTTAATAAAACACAATTTATTACTCGCACAATAAACATTCTGAACACAACAAATATAAATATCTGATCAAGGTCATTTTGGGCAAAGCCAGCATCTTGGTGGCGGCTCTTTAAACAAAGACTATTCCCCTTCTTATGCCAGTGAAACAATGTGTTTGGAACACTGGGAAAATTAACATCCTTACACGACCCCCCGGACAATTTAATGCATACTGCTCTAATAATATCTCATTTTGCACTTAATGCATATTGGGAACTACCAATTGCAAGCTTTACTGCAGATGTGATTTATAACGGGCATGGCGATAAATTACTGGTTTTAAAATTCCTAACGCCAGGTGTGACCAGCAGTGTTAATTGGAGAGTGGCTGTATAACAATGGATTCAATTACATATATTGCTCACACCTGGTGTGTTTGTAAGTCATATAAGGCCAACAACACGTAATTTTGCCTGCTAAAATTAGAATCCCAAGTGCAGCCCTGGATTGTTTGTAGTGATGCGAGCCTACCAATGTCCTCTCTTCTATTCAATTACCGCACTCGCGACATGGGTTTTGCCGTCAGGTCACCGTGTTTTGTTTGGCACGAGCACACCTGAGCTCTTTGGTTGCATTCACGTTCATGGTAACGTTGGTAACGGGCACGCGTGTGAAAATTGTCTCGCCTTGCACAAAAAGTTCCACTGATTATACACGCGGCGAACTTTAGGAGCGAGTTGGGGGTTTTTTTCCCCTCTGCTTTGCTCGAGGCTTTTTTCTGCCGCTGCAGCCGCCGCCGCTGCTGCTGTGTAGTGCACAATCAGAAGTCTTGACGCCGTCAATAAGCTTCCAGACAGACACGCGACGGGCAAACAATGGTGAAGTCACCAGGAAGGATTGCGCATCCAGTTGCACCTCTCACGCCAATACCGAGGCAAAAGGTCCACAATGCTAAGGCAAAACAAAAATATCCACCATTGCCGATTGTTTGGCGTGACACATTTTGTGAGTGTGCAACAGCCAACGCTATCAACGACCGACAAGCATGAGGAAACACTTTGCGCGGATATGAACGTGAGAGATGAGTAACGACACTTTAGAATCTGCCTTGCAATGTAGCAGGGCTGCTTAAGATAAGAACTTGCTCGCTTTGAGGGGTAGTTTTTTTTGTGACTAGAATTTTACAGCAACACTATACTCATTGCAAGACGTATAAAACGTTACGTGGATCATGCTTGCCAGGGCAATATAATCTTGTCCTGCGCTAAATGAGATTCCTCCAGGACCAACTGCAACAAGACAATACTTGCCAAATAAGTAATGCGAATACATGTTTTGAGGATGCACGTGCAAATCATGATGAAATGACAATCACGAAACAATGCGTCGTGTTTTGCACTCCCAATTTAACTCTTTGTCGACCAAAAGGAAAGTTTCAGCGAGTTTCAAGACATTTTCAAGGAGAGCTGGGAGAAACCCACACACAAATGAGTAAAAAAGGAAAACCCCTTGTGCACATTGGTCAACAGCACATTCAGTATCCCCTCGTTATTCGCGAGGGATACATTCCGGAGATGCCCGTGAATATCATTTTTTTAGATAATAATATTGGCCTACGAATGACCTAAAATAAATACGTAAATACGCTATTAAATGTATGAAATTATGTATATCTCTCATCTCTTTATCTTATCACTTTCTCATGACTTTATCTCATCTCTTTATCTTATCACTTTCTCATGACTTTATCTCATCACTTTATCTAATCACTTTCTCGGCCATCACTTCCTTTCTCATCAATTTATTTTTCTCTTTCTCTCGATGTGGTAGTCGTGCGGCGTTCCAGATGCAATTCGTGGATAGCCAAAATCGTGGATAGCAAGTTCGTAAAGAATGAGGGAATACTGTAAAACAAATATTGCACCGGAGAGGAAGACGCACCCCACACTTGTGTCCAGCGTCAATAAGTTATCCAATCCTGGTCACACAGACACACAGCAACTGGATTATAACATAAATAGTCTAATGGAATTTATTCTCTGTAATGACGTGGATGATTAGTATGTGTTCTGCACTGGATTATAAGATGCACCACCAACTTTTGAGGGGGGAAAAGGATGTTTTATGATCCTGAGGAAATTGTATGTGTGTGGTATGACGATCTATTTATTTGATTACATATTTTGTCGTATTTTTTATTGTTCTTTTGTTATGTCACCTAGGGTGCTCAAGATAATGACTGGACAGTGATACAATTAATGGCTGTGGAGTGGCCACCTGTTCTCTGAATAGGCTGTCACCTGCTTCAGTGCCACCAGCGGTTATGTTAGGATTTCATTGCCACCTCCAGACGACATTTTTCTTTGTCACAGGCTCAGGAGCCCGTCGGCTCAGCAGGCTGGGATGGCACCAGGTTCCAGGCCTCCCCAGGGCAACCCGTTCTTCCTAGCACTCCTTAATGTTCACTGAATGACATTGCAAAGTAAATTGTACAGCTGCCTTGGGAATGAAGGATACACTTTTTTTTGTATTGCCTTATCCTAACAACGCCACCGTTCCAAGAAGCTTTTGGTGGTCAGTGGAATGACAATTCTTTAAAGTTACTCAGCCTGGAACAATGAAACCTGTTCATGTGCAGGTGCCAAGTTGACTTTTACATCGCAGGATGTTGAGAGACAGGCACGACTTGGGGAGGCCTTCAACCAGCAGCAGAGTGACCATGGCTGGTGGTGATAATGATCCTCACAGCACAGAATGCTTCCATGCTGTCATGGTTATCCCACTAGACTTGCAATCCAGGGGTCGCCGCTGGTTCTATCGCTTGGCATGCAGTTGAAGCAATGGGCACGTTTCCTAAATCCCATCACCCCTAGCGACCCAGTAGTATAGATGGTTGCGGTGAGGGGGTAGAGGGGTGGGTACTCCCACGTCTTCCGATACGTCTGGCCAGCGTTCTAAGAGTAGGCCAAAAAACCCTCGAGAAGGGCCCTCTTGGAACGCCCCGCAAGTGGAGAGGCCATTTCGCCAGCAGAGATGTGAGTATGCTATGACAAAGCTGCAGCTTTATTCACAGCACACATACAGCCGTGGTTAGCTTGGTAATTACCTTGGCTAGCTACGTCTTCTGAAAGTTTCCTCGTGAAAGGTACTTACAGCTTTAAAATGTAAAGTTATTTTAACAAAATTATCATGCCAACTACTTCATGAAATGTTTCCTAAAAGTGGCAAAATGTATGTATCACTATTGCCACATTTACAGCTTTGGTGAAGGGAAATCAAAACCGAAAGTTGTGGTTTTGTTTCTTCTCTATTTATTTATTTATTTCCCAAATAAAATACAATTGCATATTTTTTTGTATCAACATTTTTACAAGCTTGGAGTTAATTCCACAGGGATTTCCATTAAAGGGCTCGTGCCAAATTGCTTCAGCTTAAATTGGGATGTTAATCCCAAACCCGAGGAAGTGTCAAATGTGATGTGCAGCTGGGATGTTCCAGGGCTGTGTCCATGCCAAATAATTAAAAAAGCAATTTTCCATCACATCGGGCATCCTGCTTTTCGCGGTGTGGGACACATCCTCTTTCTGCAAAGCCCTCAATAATTACACCAGCTGTAGAGGAATACTATGAATGGACCTCTGCACTTCAAGACAGAATCCAATTAAAGCACACAATGGCGTCTCATTCTGTGAGATGCACACACACTGCTTGACGGTTACTTAACACTTTGGTTCTGACTTGTGAGCTAATCCTACTATTGTCATTTTCTTGGTTAGTGTTCTGAATGCCGTGTCACTTACACATTTCAAATATACAATCATGTGAGCTGTAGGGATGTATAGCAGTGAATCCGAGTAATGAGACATGGTGATGATTCCTGCTACAATGCCGCAAGGGATTTCAAAACATAAGTCTTTTTAATGAGACTGTAAAACAGTGTCAGGCTCGGGAACTGTGTACGTAATTAGTCTTTTGGTTTACTTATAATAGCCTTATAGAAATATTGTACACTGTGTGTTTCTTTTGTACTTACATTTGACACTTTTCAGTGACACACCGTTATATCACATTAATATGTTTTGTGGGGGAGGGGAACAAATATAGCTCTTATTTACTTTCATTCAATATGTATTATCACTCTCAGATTCAGTTCCATCAGACAAATGTAGAGAAGCAAGGCTTCAAACTGGACATCAAACCAGACGATATCAAGTCACAAGTAAAGTTAGTTGAGGCATCACTCCCCTCAATGTACTATACAATATGCGGTTTTTGACTGTCATGAATTTCAAGCTGCATAAGAAATTTCAGTAAGGAATTTTATGAGGCAAATTATAGTTAAAATCCACGGAAGATGCAATGTCCTTAGAAGCTGAAAATCGGTTCTGATGACGGTCTCTTGGCCGAAACTCTTTCTATGGACAACTATTATTTACTCTTATCTTGCATTTAATCACTTAGTATTTGAACACAATTGAAGTTCATCAATCAATGCAACTCTTGAACCGATGTTTTCTAGCAACATACTGTTTCAACCTTTCGACCTCTTGTAAATTTAATTTGTAAGGTTTGGTCAATTAACAAAACACAGACGCCCCACTACAAATGTATACAAATGTCATCACCCATCATCCACCAATACAGCACGTAAATGAACAGCTAGAAAAAGGCTTTTAGACTACGTAATGATGATTTACAATCATTGCAAGTAAGCTTACCAGAATATGTGGCTGTCTACTATGCAACTTCATGGCGATGCATGCACTTTGCAATTGCGTCCCATTATAAAGCACCCGTTACAGTACCATAAACTCGATCTTTCCCAAAGATTTGTGAAACTTTTGTTTTAATCTCTTTTCCATCCCTGAGGCCACCTGGCTGACAATACAGAACCCAACCGCCGACTGACAGGAGACATTAAAGTCTACAATGAGCGGAATTGTTCACACTCTTCAGTGAAAACCCTTACCCAGGAGCTTCTTGTCCGACTGATAAAGGAAGCTACTGTGGAGCTGCCTGCTTGGCCTTAGAGAAGTCACCGGCATTATTTCACCATGTAAGGTTTCCAGGCCCACAGGGCCCCCAACAGGGGCTGAAAACCAAGCGACACCCCCCATGTGTCCAGAAAAGTGACAGGCTTCGCAAAGTTCAGAATAACTTCATCCCACTCATCTAATTTACACAGGGCCTTCGCGCACACGAACGTAAAACAATATAAGCTCGGTAACGTTTTATTATGTCGCCACGGTGGTGAGATGTTAGTCTCCCTCGCCTGGCATGCAGGAGGTCGTGGGTTCGATCCCGATTCTGACCCTGATGCCTGTATTTTTGAGTATGCATGTTCTCACCGTAGTCGCGTGGATTTTTCTCCGGGTCCTCCGGTTCTTCCCTCCAGACTTAGAAACATGCGTTTAGAGTATTTTTGCTGAGACACATTTCCACATGATAAGCCACTTCGTTGAGTGATCATTTGAGGCATTGTCGCTTCTGAAAAAGAGCTATACAGCTCAGTGGATCTTACCTGGTAAAAAAACAAACATAGTTGTATGTAGATATGTAACCTCTGAACCAATTTAGGTGGCCTTTTTTTACAGCTTCTGCAGGGAAAGCCAACTTAATCATGTGCACTACTGTCGGATATCTTGATATTTCTTGCGAACAGCATTGAAGGAGCACCTTCACCACAATGACTGCAGCAGTTAAAGGACAGGGCCCAGCACCACCACCACCGTCTCAGGGCAACTTTGGATGGGTGATGAATGCTTGTCCACCAGCAATGCACACATCCACAATAATAAGAAAAAAATTAAAATGAGAATAAACAAAAATCGCTATTGACCACCCTTTAAACCAATCACCTGCTTGACAACGAATATTTGATCATCCTTATTATTATTATTATGCTTGTGTAGCCAGGAAAAGTGTAACTGAGTCTCACGTATCTTTTTCAAAGAGGGTCCTACCAAGTGTTTTTTTTGCAACGGTGGGTGATGATTGCTGTAGTTATAGTAACTGAGTAATTTGCCAGGAATTTTTATAATTTTACTAAAATGAAAATGAGCACGCATTGGGGCCTGCTCTTGCTGAATGACGTCAAGGGGATCTTCAATGTCCACGATGAAGTGGACGGCGCTCAGTATTGTCATGGCAATTACACAGCCGCAGCAATAACTAGGGCAGCCGCTGGAATCGAACTGTGAACCTCAGCGATAATGAGTGGTCAATGTGCTGCTGCCATAAGGCCGCGTCAGCACCACGATATTACAGTTGACAAGCTGAAATATCATGCGTCAGCTTATATTACCGTATCTTTAGATGCAGCTGCAATGAGACACTATATAAAATACATATTGTTAGTGTCTTTGTTATGTATGTAGTTAATCAAGCATTTGGTTAAGAATGGCACATGAGTCTGTATTGGAAATTCGGCATTGCAGTAGCAACGCATAACGCATCCCTATGCAATGTAGCACTCAGAGATGCTGTCTTGCTTAAGTAATATATATTTATTATATATTACAGTCTACCCGACTCGATGACATGTTATCAGGTGAACGCAGGTTGACTACACACAACTGGGTGACTCTACGTAGCTGCTACACGACGTTCACTATATAGCTGACTGACTATATAGGAGCCGTCGATGTATTAGCCACGGCGATGACAGCGACGACGGTCCGGACCCAGAATCCCCACAGCAGCCCTGAGCCCTGCTCCGCGCTGCCTTTTATTTCCCCTCGGCTCTGCCGCGCCCCTTTCCCCAAACTCTCTCTTTTGCCTCACTAAAACACCCCGGGGGGTTCCATCTCTACCCCCGCGTTGACTCCTCACCCAGTTACCTCACTTGACCCCTGCCTGTCCTCATCACCGCAATCATTATTTATGGCCACTAGGCCCCGTACTGTCTTTACACCTGCAAACACAAATAAAATACAAAGATCACCCTTAGAACTTTAATGGACTGTTGGGGCAAGTGTTGTTAGCGAGCACATATGAAGGCCCAGTACGGTACAAGCAGGTGGGTGGCCAGCACCACGCCCGACTGCCTTTGTCTTCCCAGTGGCGATGTTTACACACCACACCAGGTACTCATTTGAGGTTAAGTCGACCTAGGGGAGGCCCAGGACGAGTTCAGATATTCGTCACTGGTGTTGGCCGTGAGCAGGAATTGAACTCAGGTAGTAGCGCAGCTTTCCAAGAGCTACACGACCAAACGACTAAAGGAGACCGTGTCACATACGAAGCTGTTTGTTGTGCACCATGAAGAGTGTTATCTATGAGAAGGTTACGTGAGAATTGAGATTACTTACTTTGAAACCCATTTCATCGCGTGGACCTTATGACTGGCATTTCACGCAATGAGTAATCTGAAGAAGTATTTTTTTGGTTTCTTTTGAGCTTCTCCCTTTGTTACTCTGACGGAAATAAGTCTGGCTACTAGCCTTTGTAATATTCACGAGAAAACATTAACATTTGCTGCAGTCATCCAACGTGGTGCAGCCGTTATACAGCTGGTTTATGAGATTTTACACAACAACTTTGTGCTTGTAGAGGTTTGTGGAGCCATTGGATCGGGCTTTTCAAGAGAAGTCGGGTACATTTGAACACACTTTTCTAGAGGAAGCAAGTAGGCACAACGGGGAAAAACTTTACACCACCGCATGTAGGTCCTTGCTAACAGTACAGCCTTGTGCAAAAACGAACAATGGAGCAGCGCTCATCTCGCTTGGTGGCCTTGACCCAGTGAACGAAACTCCGCAGTCCCATGGTGTCGACGGTTTTTTTTAACTTTCAGTGGGAACACCAGTTCTTAATTTCTCATGGAGCGGCAGTTGGCTCATTAACCCTACAAGAACAAAAGGATAAGTCGTCCCCCGAAAACCGAGATTTGAACTGACGACCTTGCTGGACTGTTAGGCGAGGGATCTTCCACAGCACCACCTTGCCAAACCCAACGTTTCAAACGGACACGTTTATTAACCTGAACAATGAATACATTTTGTATTGAGTGCAATATTTTTGCATTGTGATGCGATGGAAACATTCCAACTAGTCAATATATGGGGAAATCCGGAGAGAAACGAGGTAAATGCTGTTGGTGAGCTGGGATGGCTTACACGAAGCGTGTTTCGAACGTTCATGATTTGGTCATACACAAGAGAGAATTCTGTAATGTGCACATAAATGCTCTGTGCACCGAATCAATTTTGCTAAATTACCAGTAACATGTGTATACAAATTGAATCAAACTTAATCACACTTTAAGGGCCACATTTGTGCAAATACAGTTATTTTTGTATGCATCCTAGCCATGCAGTGTGGCTTGTGAGAGTTGCGTGCATGCCCACATGCAATTAACACAACAAGTTGTACACACATTGTTGTTCCCAGCGCATAGGACATTAAATGCACGCAGAAAACTTTCGTAAGCAACACAGCAAGCGATACATCATTTTAATTGAGATAGAAAGCCATTCGCCTGATCTATTGTCTACGATAAAAAAGTCAGAAATGTCCGTTGACCTATAAATTCATAGAAATATTTAATTATATTTAATTATTTATTGTGCAGCAGTAAGGGATGCTGCCATTGCAATCCAGAGGTTGCCAGATTGATCGACTTGCAGCACAGTTCAAACAATGGTGGACGTTTCTTAAATCCCCACTACCAATAACCACCCATCCGCCGGTATGAACGAGTACATCGCAGTTCGTTGATCGCCAGGTCACGTGCGGTGGGATAAAGTGTGGGGACTCCCACCTCTATCGAAGGTGTTCTGCCTGCATGGAAGAGTAGGCCAAAATGGCCTCGAGTTGAACACTCTAGAACGCCCTCTAGTGGAGGCCCTTCCACGAGCAGTGGTGTAAGAATCAGAATCAGAATATTTTATTTTGTGTGAATCCTGGAGGAATCTAATGAGCTATAAATCGGGTTATACAGATGTCCAGTAGGGGCGTGTCAGAACGTTACAACAACAATATAAAAACAACGATAGGAGTGGAAAGTATAGAAAAGGTAAACAAATCACTTTAAAAAATGCAAATGAAACTAAACAAATTTTTTTTCTTACCAGGTAAAATACACTCAGCTATTAGCTTACTTTTCATGAACGACCCGACCCCAAATGAATGTTCAACAAAGTGGCTTATCGTATGGAAATTTATAGCAGCAATATAATCGAAATGCATGTTTCATAATGTGAGGGGAAAAGCCGGAGTACACGGAGAAAAAAATTGTAAGGCCCCACCTTTCCCTTAAAAAAAAAGAGACTCCTGCCTCTATAAAGCCAATATAATTATCTTCCTTACCGTATAAATGTTCCAGCGAGATGGCAAACGTTTAGATCACCAGGATTTAATTGTTTTACGTTCGTAATTTTACCTAATGCAATGCCATTGTGCTGTGCACTTGAGCGTCAACTGCATTCATTTGGAACAGGATTATCAGTACTGGAGAAGGGGAATCGCAAAGTGAAGCAGAAAATACTCGACATAAATGCATATTAAATATGATTGACCGAGTTGAGGACATGTTGCCCTGGGTTATGCAGGTTGCAGGGTGGCTGTTAGGGATTGACACCTGCCCACCTGTTTAAAGAGATTATCACGTAGCTGTCACAGTATGGGATGATGGCATTTGAAGCACAACTGCATAATTTAACTGAATTCTGGCTAAAGACCAGTATGGGTTTTTTTCTTTTATCATCATTGCTTTGAATGTGAGCTCTGTTTCAGTTTGACCTTGCATACCATCTTAGAAGAAACTTTTTTTTCTGGCTGGATTTTTTTAGTTGTATTCATGTCAGCCTTCCTGGCGTATGCCCAAGTGTGCATGCTCGGCATTGACATCACCGCACACATCTGCGTGATGTCACCCGCATTCCACAGCGTTGAGCCGGGTTTGTGCGTCGCGCTGGCATTGCGCCTCCCCTCCACCCACGTACCCTCCACCACGAAATAGAAATACATTTGGATATTACCGACAGTCCCCGACTTACGAACGGGTTTGCTCCTGATATCACTCCTTATGTCGAATTGCTCGTAAGTCGGAACACAATAATGTGTTGTCTTCAAACACATATCTGGTCAGTGTTATAAAATGTGTCATGGTTCAACAAAGGGAAGCATTATTAAACCTCACGACGTTTCGATCGCAACACAAGCAATCATATTCAGGCGAAGACGAAGACGATTTATTATAAGTTTTCTATCTACGTGACTTAACCGTAAGACCCAAAGAGTATGACTTCCTGCAGTCACGAAAGCTTTAAGTCAAGATTATTAAACTCGTAAATAATAATAAATATTGTACATTTTCATGTGACACTGTAAATAGTTCCGCAGTTCAGATCGCAAGTGTGAATTCACGTTCACAATTCGGATGGTTAAAAATACATAGCTTATGTTGAACTTATTTCGCACCATACGTAACCAACCATGGAAGCTAGTTTGTAAGTCAGGTGTTAGTAATTCGGGACTGCTTGCACTGTACAATACAGATAAAGCAAGAAAAACTTTTAATCTCTATATGAGATTAATCTCTATATGAGATTAAAAGCTTTGTTGGTCAGCTCACTCAGCTGGCTGGGAGAAAGGGATGAACGGACAAACAGTCACATCCAAAAATATGAGCGGGTTGCGAGTCTTTGTTAAAAAAAATGCCAAGGAAAGCCTCACTCATTCTCAAGATTCATTTTCAGGAGGTTCTTGTTTTTGATTTGAAATTATTGGACGATTTATTTGTTACGCTTTTATATGTTCCAGTATTTGTTTTATTAATCAATGCTGATTTATAATCGTTGGGATTTTACTGTCATTGTCTTTTGGTTATTATCAAACTAGATGTATTGGCAGACACTGTTGATTAATGATTGGCAAAAGGTAAAGTTGGAACCCTGCAATTATTTGCTGACACCACTGATGGTGGCAAGGCCTCCACTGGAGACCCTTTGGCCTACTCTTCAATGCTTGCTGGCCGTCAATATTTATATATTAACGAGAAACACCGTTGGTTAGTCTTGTCAATACTGTAAAAGTGAAGGTGCAGCCCCGCAATTGCTCACTTTTACCACAACTGGTGGAAGGAGCTCCACATGAGGGACCTCTAGAGAAGCCCCTCTTGACGATGTTTGACTTACACTTCCACACTTGCCAGATATCTTGGAAGAAGTGGGAGTACCCACACTTTACTCCACCACGTGCGACCTCCCGATTGACAAACTGTGGCACACGTATTTATACTGCTGAGTGGACAGTAGCAGGAGGGTTTAAGAAACGTGCACCAAGAGGTAATGAGCCTAATTGTTCCCCTCTAAACCCATGAGCATAGAATGTGGGACTTCTGTCCGTGGAGTTTCTGTGCCCTCTCCTCATGGTGCGGTTTGTGCTCTGTACCAGGCTCATGTAAAAAAATAACTTACATCTTTGTTTCCACTGCTGTGCTGAGAAATGGAACCAACGACCTGTGGATTGCAAGTTCAGTGTGCTACCTATTAGACCACAGCAGAATTGATCACCAAAAATAATAACCAATGAACTACTATTTAAGTCGTTTAAAATGTAGGCTTCGCGACCAATATCATCCATAATACAGGTTTTTGGGTTAGAGCATGTAAATATATAAATGTGTCGTCAAACCCACCACCACCCAACACAGCCAATTGGTAAGGTTTCTCACGTTAACAGAACATGCCAATTAGTTAATAGTACATCACACCGGTGTGTTGGAGAGCAAAGCTACCACACACTTGGCCCTCGTTCTCACCTCGCCATCTCATCCTCATGTTGATCCGCATTCGGTAAAAGGCACTTTAAAGATTTTGACATAACAGAGATGTTTGGAATTGCCCTAGGGCTGTCGCATTGTGTTCTTGTCTTCCCCCACTCGTCTGCATATGGTTAATGCGACCAATAAGGTGCTAGCTATCGTCACAGTTACGATTCCCACCAGTGCACAAATGCTTGTCCCCCTGCGGAAGTCGCTCGCTCGCTCGGGGTCGTGTTGGGACCCTCTAACAGAGCGGTCCGGGGGATGACGCTCGTGGGAGCTCAGATGCTGGTCTCGAGGGATCAGCAGCCAATCATTCAGATGCTACATATTGGGCCGGACGCGTCAGTTATACAGGTGGGCACGGTGCTTGCCCACGCGTCGACCGCGAAGGTAGACGGTAACGGAGTGGGGGGTGTAAGGGTCGCGCTGAACACAGACCAAAGGTTAATTGGCAAGGACAGCTGGGCGGATGCCCTCTGCTCCGAAAATCAGAACTTGTCCAGCGCCCAGAGGTCCAAACTGTGTGCGCTGTTGCTCGAGTTTGGGGACATTTTCAGCAGGGGTAAATTTGACATTGGTCGCACGACCCTCCTGAGCCACCATATTGACACAGGTGACTCATTCGGTAAAAACCTTACCACTTGAGTCCTGCTAAAAACGAACATGTGCGACAGGCGGTGGACGAAATGTTGGCCGCCGACTTCATTTCCCCGTCCACGAGCCCATGGGGTGCTCCAATTGAGCTCGTGAAGAAGCACGATGGCAGTTTATGCTTTTGCGTGGATTTCCGCAAGCTTAACAACGTATCTGTGGCGGATGCGTACCCACTGCCACATATGGATGATTCGCGAAGGGCTGGACGCTCTGGCAGGGGCGCAGTTTTTCTCGACGATCGACCTGCTTTCTGGATTCTGGCAACTGCTATTGGATGATTGCTCAAAGCCTAAGACTGCTTTTCGTACGCCACAAGGTTTATTTGAGTTTAACTGGCTTCCAATGGGCCTCCACTCGGCCCCGGCGACGTTCCAGAGGCTCATGGAGTTGGTCCTGGCAGGACTCCAATGGGACTCCTGCCTGATATACTTGGACGATGTTATCATGTTTAGCCGCACATTTGATGAGCACTTAGTCCGGCTACGCGCTGTATTTCTTAAAATGCGAGTGGCTAACCTCAAATTTAAACCTCAGAAATGCCACTTATTGCAGATGTCCGTTCGGTACCTTGGGCACGTAGTCAGCGAGTCGGGTATTGCGACAGAACATGATAAAACTGCGTGCATGCGCACATGGCCAACCCCCGTGTCGGTGGGTGAGGTGCCTAGCTTTATCGATTTGCATCCTACTACTGCCGCTTTGTGCCCGGGTTCGCCACCATTGCCAAACCCCTCCACGCCCTGACGGCGAAGGGCAAAACATTTCGATCGGGAGTGGAGGAAGAGGCCGCATTCGTTGCATTCCGCGATGGGCTGGTGGACGCTCCTCCCCTCAGATACCCAGATTTTTCATTACCATTCATCCTGGACACTGACACTAGCAACACATGCATTGACACAGTGTTGTCCCAGGTGGTGAACGGGGTGGAGAGGGTCGTGGCATATGGCAGCAGAGTGTTGTCCCCGGCTGAGCAACGCTACTGCATGATGCGTCGGGAACTGCTTGCCATAGTCTTTTTCATACAGCAGTACCGGCCCTATATGTATGGCAGGCGATTTGAGGTGCGTTCCGAACACGCCGCCCTCCAGTATGCTTTTCGCGTTGAGCAACCATCCGGCCAGCTCTCCTGCTGGTTGGAAATCCTGCAGGACTACTCATTCCGGGTATCTTACCGTAAGAATGTGTGGCATACTCATGCGGACGCGCTTTCGCGGCTTACCCCCGGGCGACAAATGTGTGTGCCTCTCGGGTTCGGGCCGATCCAGATTGACTACCGCAGCTGTGCCTCCTCCAGTTGTCGCGTCAGCGGGGACCTCTACTCCTGATAATCCCTTGCGATTTCGTCGCACGCGATGCTAGCTTTGGGTTGAGCCACAACGAATGGGGGCGCCTCCAGGTGCAGGACGCTTCCCTATTGAAATTGCGGCGCCGTGTCAGTGATCTGGGCGATGGGTCGAGCCGACACGGGGTAGCTCCTGTCATTCTCAAGGAAGGTCTTTTAATGTGTTGGGACGGCGGATTGTGTTGCTACAGTATCGTGGTACTTACGAGCCTCAGGGGTAGACTCATTTTGGCCATCCACGAGCGACTGATGCACCTGGGAGTTCACAAAACCCTGGCTACCCTTAAGTTTGATTTACTTTGGCCTGGAATGGCAGGAGACGTCAAGAACGTCCTGAAGGGTTGTATGCAGTGTGCTCGCCGCAAACCTCCATCTGCTAAGTGCTGTCCGCCGTTGCAATCTATTCGGGTTTCCCGTATCAATGAGCTTGTCACATTCAATATACTTGGACCTTTCCCCGTCACAGCCCGAGGTAATAAATATTTGCTGGTGGGTGTTGAATATTTCTCTCATTGGCCTGTGGCTTGGTTGCTACCCAATCAATCGGCCGCCGCCATCACCGTGGCATTGTTATGCAACATCATCTCCGAGGAAAAGCACACCTATGCTGAGGCAGGGTCAGCAGACATAACCTATCAGTAATGGGATGCAGCTGTTATTGGCAATTCGCTGTTTTGAATGGTAGCCACCCACATCTCTGTAGCTCATCATGGAAGGAAGTGGAGTTGAAAAGACTCATGTTCCAGCACAGTATATGATCTCACTGAACACTTCAACCACAATAGACCTCTCACACATAGTAATTGCAACTTTAAAAAAAAAGTCTGAGCTTTCATCCTGACAAGTTTAAACTTTGTCCTTGATCATGTGAGAGTCACAAATGCCAAATCATCTATCAAAACCATGCACCAAAATATGATTAAGTGAGCGAGATTAATAGGAGCCCCGTTCAAATGGGCAACATAAAATGAAGTCAACAAGAATCAGAGCAGTAATAGTGTGAAATGTTAAAGGAATATGTATCCCCGTGTCCTTTGAAAGAAACTGGAATCTGTAATGAACAAGCCATCGCAAACCTCTTGAACACACAGACATACAACGGACTCAATACAAACCACAGGGTTTCTGGGACGTTATTATATTCCTACAGAGGCTTAATGCATTCATTCAGATATTTATTCCCATTTTAATGCATGCAAAGAGCAAGCCAATTACTTTAGACAATGGTTAAGCAAATGTACTTTGATAATAATTATAATATAGTATTGTCATACTTGGCATTCAAAAGACACACCAATAGTGTGTTATTGGAAGATTGTGAAAGACCTAATGCAGAAGATCCCGAGATTTGAACTTTCACGAAGCTCAGGGTGCACCCTAAACCGCATCTGCACAAACCATGGCAGATGCGGATCCCTGATGCACGAATGGAAAATTATAAATTTTCCAGTGTGCGACTGTGGTCATCCAGAACGGACCATACAATGTATACCGACGCAATGCCTGATCCACAAATACGATGGAGACATCACAGCGATACACTCTGTTGCTTCTGATGTGGTTAATCTGGCATGACCACCTGAATGTGAAATTGGAGGTGTTGCTCTGCATCTACATCAGCAGCCATACGAAACAGCATTGGAAGGTTAAATAGCGGATGGGGAAAGAAAATAACCAAACAAGCCATTTTTGTTAGTATTCAAGCAGTAATGATTAATCCGTAGGTAAGTGGAATACACTCACTGTTGGCTGACTACTCTGCTCACTATCTGTGTCCTAAACAAGGCCCGTGAGCAGAAGTTTTGAGTCAGACTTTCTTCCACGGATATCTCAAATGTACACAAAAAAATCTACAGCTTGGCATTTTTACGATTGAGATGAGACGTCATATACGGTACGTTGAGATTCTGGGACATTGAAGCACCGAGTAAATGCAATACCTTCTTCCTCGAGAGATGTGCTCACCATAGATAATCCTGTTCAATATGAACAGTGTCAGAGCGATGTACAAGCAAACTAAGCAGCAGCTTTTAGGGCTCAAGCTCAACGGTCCCAAGATAGATATCTTTTTAAAAAGCAGAGTACTAAATTTAATTTCGAACTCAGATCCCTTAAAAATAATGCTCACCGTTCTAATAACACCGATACAATTATTGTTATTAGTCTATTCGCTCTCAATCGTCATTGAACACAACTTTGATATTCATGTAAATGTTTGTAGTCCCGTGAGACCCGCAACAATTACTTCTCCTTATGGTCCCCAATGCGCTGGCACCAAGCCCTGCATGTTACAATGGGTGGGTGAAGTTGAGCTCTGGAGCTCAGTACGAAATTAATGGCGATATTCTGTATTATTGCACACCACAGCTTCGCTGCTGGCTCTGCGCAAAGCTTATGCAAGTGGGCTGACTTGTAAACAAAGCCCAAACGTTATCAGCTAAGAAGAATTATATATATAAGGCCAACATACAATACAATGGTTAGCGCACTGCGTGACGAACCTGGTGACTCGAGTTCGATTCTTGCTCACGGCCAACATCGATGATAAAAATATGAACCAGTACTGGGCCTCCCCTAGGTCGACACAGCCTTAAATTAGTACCTGGTATAGTGTCTAAGCATCAGTACTGGGGTAAGAAAGGCGGCACGGTGTGGTGTTGATCACCCACCCCCTTGTGTGCCGTGTTGACCTACATAGGTGATCGCGAACATCACTCGCCCTAAAAGTATGTTAAAGGCTACACCAGTGGAGGCAATCTGCGTCTATTTCTAGAGGTGCAGCCAGATCTATTTCTTGCTCGTGGAAACGATGACAGAAGGTACTCTAAAGATCCCCCTCCAGAGGTTATTTGGCCCACTCTGCCAACGCTGACCAAACGTGTGGGAAAAGATGAGAGTACCCCCAAACCAGTGGCGGCTCCTGCAAAATCTCTCAGGGGGGGCAAATGTTTGGATGATTGATAAGGATAAGGTCCACCCATGCAATGGATAAATTAACAGCTTAAGCATGTAAAGGCAACTTCACTACTTTAATATTAATGAAAAATAAAGTGACTCTTACAATACATCTCCTTGTTTGTTTCTATACTCACTATTATTACACTACTTACATCACATTACTCGCTTAATACACTGCGTACTTATACTGAAATTATGCTCTTCTCTCTTTCAAAGTAGCCAAGTGATCAATTACTCTCTCATTGAAAGCAGGCATGTTCCTGACTAGTTCCCTCTCCATGGAAAGCATAGCCATTGCATTCAGACGTTCCTGTCCCATTACATTTCTCAGGAATGTCTTGATTCTCTTTAAGGTTGAGAAACACCTCTCAGCTTCAGCAGTTGTCATGGGAGTGGTTATGAGGATGTTCAACAGAGCAACAGTCTCTGAAAAAGTATCCTGGAGGTTGTACTTCAGCAAAACCTGGTACAGCGCTAGTGCACCACAGCAGCCCTTGAATTCTGAACTCTCATAAATGACAGACAGTTCAGTCTTCAGCTTCGCCTTATTTAACATAGGGTATGCCCTGACAGTGATGTTCAGAGCCTCAACAGGGAATGTATGGCCATGCTGTTGAAACATCTCTCCTTGTAGCAGCGTGGCACTTACAAGGTGGTCGGAAAAGGAGAACCTTTCTTTGGTGTGCAATACAGTATATAATTTAATGTTGGGGTTGTCTATGGCAGTATATAGTAGGGTGTAGACTCGTGTGATGTAAGAGAATAAAGTTTAGATGCAAGCATATTATATATATATATTTTTTTACGACGTAGAATTGTAATGTATTACTTACTGTTAGTAACTCAACATATTGTAGAGTATATTTAGTATACTGATGATAATATGTAGTTTATACTTTAGTTGTTTACGTGGTGGTTTTAGTTACTGCAGCTACATACTATTAACACTCCTTCCCTTCATTAATGCTACCCTTATCCCCTCCCTTTGATGCTGCTAATCCTGCATAATGCACGGGCATATGCAGTACTAGTCACATACCTGCATTTCCCATAAATATGCTAAATTCCTCTTGATATTTCATATTCTTTTGTTAAGGCTCCCCCTTTCTTCCCCCCTTCCAACCCAGCTTATATACATGCTCCAAGCACGTGTGCTGTTTCATTCAGACGCTGTCGCCTCGACAGACCTGGTTTTCACCTGAGGACGGCTACTTGCGTTGTAGCCAAAACGTCGTGAGAATTATTTTATTATCTTTTATTTTTATTATTTTATTACTTCCCTTCTACGTGACTTTACCGAAAGAACCAAGAAGATTAATTCCTGCAGTCACGAAAGCTTTAAATCGAAATTCCACTAGGTGGCGACAAATAAAATTGTTGACTGAAACGTGCTGACGTATGATGACGTAAGCACGTTAGTGCGAGCCCTCCCGGAAGCCATAGAGAATGCATTGCAGCGCCCGCCTTTCGAAAAAAATCATCTTTGAATGTAAGTCTATGGGACCACTCTGGGCGATTCTCAGCCGGAGTGAAATCGCCCAAAAAGAGGCGGTACTCCACAGAACGTGACATGACGCTGATTGAACTATATCCAGAGGCACAGTAACGGCTAGCATAGCTCTGTGGTTGAATGAGATTGTTAATGTGATTGAAAAGTCCCTTTCACACATTGGTGGTGCGTCGCCCAAACGCCCTAATGAAGAAACCGCCCCTGCCCCAAACTCTACCCCACCACACGCAACATGCCGATTGACCAACTGTGGTGTACACATGTATACTGCGGGGTGGACAGAGACGGAGACGTTTGAACAAACGTGCCCACTGTTTCAACTGCAGTGCTGAGATATGGAACTGAAGACCTCTGGATCGGAAGTCCAGTGTGCAAAGCATCACGTGTGTATATATATATGTAGGACTTGAGATAACACGCGTCACGTGTTTGGTTGTGATACGGACGTGCGACAGACAGTGAGGGCGAACGGGGACACAGGGAGCGGGGCGCACCATACAGTTGTTGTTGCACCAATGAAGGGGGTGATGTAATTAAGGGACACTGCAGGTGTTAGGGATAACTGAGGACGCAGGCGGGTGATTGGTCGAGAGGGTGAGTGGTTGAGACCGGCGTCGGGGTGTCTACAACAACAAAATCACGTGAGGCTGAGGGCCTGGGGGCGAGTAGCGAAGCGGGGGATGACATAATTAATTGGGGCTAATTGGTTCGGGGATAAAGGCAGAGAGCATATGGAGATACGGGAGTTGTTGGTGTTGAAGTTGCAGTTGGAGTTAGAGTTGGAGTTGGTGCCTGGGACAAGAGTGTATAGTATAAGGTAGCAGTGAACAAGAGTGTATTGTATAAGGTAGCAGTGGACAAGAGTATATAATATAAGGTAGCAGTGGACAAGAGTGCATAGTATGAGGTAGCAGTGGACAAAGAGAATACAGTATACGGTAGCAGTGGATAGAGAGAGTACGGACAGAGTAGCAAGGACGGAGCGAGTACAGCGTAGCGTAGAGCGGAGTAACGGACCTTGGTGGAGAGAGAGAGCGAGCGAAGGAGCGGAGCGAGCGAACGGAGGGACATTGAGTGAGGTTGATGGGGAGTTATGCATTTGTAATGCGGGCGTAAACGGCCTCGCGGATATGACGTCACGGGGGGAGGGGTTAGGTCACGTGGGGGAGAGGGGTAAGCTCTTAAGGGCGGTAACCGGAAGAGACGGGGGGAGAGTGTGGGAATAAAGACAGGAGGAGGCCATGCAGGGCAGGGGGTGGAGAGTGGCGAGATCACCACGCGGTGAGACTCGGCACCGTCGGCCAGCGGTGTCCGGGCACGGGTGGAACGGAGAGCAGCGGTGGAGATGTAGCGAGAGCAGCTGAAGGACTGCACAAAGGGAGAGGGAAGCCTGCAGTGGAGCTGCATCGGGAGTGGGGAAAGGCTACGGGAGCGACGGCAGCTGTCAAGCTGCCAAGCGGGAAGGCTCTGAGCGAGGGCCGTGTGTGAAAAGTTGTAAGAACCCAAATAAAGGACAACAGAGACAGACACAGTGAAAGAGTCCTTTATTACACTGGTGTCAGAAGTGAAACGGCATGTCAAAACAGCTCAGAAGAAAGAATATTCCTGCACCATCATCTGCTACATCATCCGACGACGACGACCTTCCTCAGGCGGTGGACCTGCCTGCGATGGAGGAGAAGATCCGTGCGGGAACGAGTGCGGGTCCGGGAGTACAAGATGTCGCCGCGTCGGTGGACCCGTCCGCGCCGGAGGACGCGGACTTACGATGGAGATAGATGGCGGCGCAGCTGGAGACCTTGAAAATCGTGCTGGCGCAACTGTGCGAGCTCGTCACGCCGAGGACGGCGTCGGGGAGGCCCAGTGGTGATCCGCAGTCCTCCGCCTTGCCTGCGCTGTCAGCGCCATCTGCCACGCGGCACGAAGACGCCATCTTGGGCGTGGCAGGGGAAGAACGACGGGAAGCCGCCATCTTGCGCTCTCCGTGGCGGGGGACCGCCATCTAGGACACGTTGCTATGCGACGCCATTTTGAATATGCCGCGCGATGAGTCACCTGCTGAGGACGGCACAGCAAGGAGTCGCAGTCGTCATCTGACAACCGTTAAAGAATTCTCCATCGGTGACGATTGGAGTGCTTTCGCCTGCAGATTTTTGGTGGCGGTGCGCTCCGCCAGGTGGACTGACGCAGAGGCATTGGAGGTTCTACTAACTCTTCTCGACGACGAGTCGGTGCGATTCTTCCGTTCTATAAAGGCCGAGAAAAAGAAAACGTTGAGAGGAGTTTTCGACGAGATGGCGGATGCATACGAGCCGCCGGATGATGCTCACCGCCGGTTTGTTCAACGCCAGCGAGCACCCGAGGAGTCGCCGGTGGCATACAGGGGTGCGGTCTTGGAGTTAGCCATGGCCGCATACCCGGAGACGGAGCCTGACCTACTCGAACCCCTCTCATTTTGGGCAAAATGCCCGAGCTGTCCCGGGATTTGGGGATACCTATGCCGGTGTGTGGCCACGAAAAGCTGACATCCCGGGTGGCCGCAAAGTGTCTGGATGCCTAGTTTAACCTACGCCGCTGGAAGCAAGTCACGGCGTGGACGGGGGGGCCCATCATCGAGGGAGGTGCCGTGGGTTGGGATCCCAAGAAGGCGGTGTACGTTCCTGACGGGGGGGGGGGCCCGCAGGAGCTGACAGCCGCCTCTGCTCAGTGGTCGGCCCGCGGTGGACCGGGGCTGCGATCTGCGCCGCCGACGCGGGAGCGTTGGGATGGGGGGCCTGCGGCGCGGCGCAACGACATCGAGTGCTTCCGCTGCGGTCATAAGGGCCATTACGCCAGGGACTGCTGGGCCCGTATCCCAGGTCCGCCCCAGCAGGAGGCCTCGACAGCAGACGTGCCGCGGAAGGATCCTCCAGGACAGGACACCGTTCGCCGCGTCACTGAGGCGCGGGAAGGGGCCCGCATGGCTACGGCCAAAGCCCAGGCCCGGAACGAACGGTGCGCTTGACGCTCTAAGGGGAAGTGCCCCTGGAAAGTGGGGGACATGGCCTGGCTGCATTTCCCACAGACAAGCCGGCCGTGACACTGCAGGAGACAGGGGACTCTGCTCGGGGTGGGCCTACCACGGCTGCGGGGACGCCGAGCCCCGCCGCCCTTCCGACCCCGCCGCGGACACGATTGCGGGACACCCCGGACTCTGGCCCCTCGGGGATACGGGACTGTGACGTTGGCGGGCCTCCAATAGCGACAGGAAGTCTTGATCCTGTCGCTCTTAAAACCACGTCACGTTCTCGGTCTGCAGGGGGGCCGCCGCCCGTCCGGGACGGGCCGGCGACCCACACGCGGTCGAAGTCCCTTACTTTTTGTTGATTTATACTGTTCTTGTTCTTGTTGTTATTGTTATATTTATTGTATGCTTCATTGTCCTTGCATGTCTGATGGTTGTTGGTCGCTCGCATTACTTGTTGTTGTTGTTCAGCCGAGGACGGCTGGAATTTTCTCCACGGGGGAGGGTGGTGTAATGCGGGCGTAAACGGCCTCGCGGATATGACGTCACGGGGGGGGGGGTTAGGTCACGTGGGGGAGAGGGGTAAGCTCTTAAGGGCGGTAACCGGAAGAGACGGGGGGAGAGTGTGGGAATAAAGACAGGAGGAGGCCATGCAGGGCAGGGGGTGGAGAGTGGCGAGATCGCCACGCGGTGAGACTCGGCACCGTCGGCCAGCGGTGTCCGGGCACGGGTGGAACGGAGAGCAGCGGTGGAGCTGCAGCGAGAGCAGCTGAAGGACTGCACAAAGGGAGAGGGAAGCCTGCAGCGGAGCTGCATTGGGAGTGGGGAAAGGCTACGGGAGCGACGGCAGCTGTCATGCTGCCAAGCAGGAAGGCTCTGAGCGAGGGCCGTGTGGGACAAGTTGTAAGAACCCAAATAAAGGACAACGGAGACAGACACAGTGAAAGAGTCCTTTATTACACATTGAAGAGTATGGAGGAACATTGATTGATGCTGTCGGAGGAGATGTGAACTATATGCATTAATAAAGGAATGAGAAAGACAAAGAAGTTGTTGCGTCAGTACGAGTCCTACATATATATGCCTGCTGCGTCATGCACCCTGCATGTCCAGCCTCTGCATGTCTGGATGTAGGGTGGCTTAATGGGCACAACACGGGCTGGAAGAGAGATGCCCTGTTCCGGTACAGGAGGACGTGGAGCTGAGTGGACTTGCCGAAGACTGGTACCAGTAATGTCAAGATGGGCCTCTATGGGCAGTTGGAGGCAGTCGTCCTCCAACAACAATGGAGGGCGGAGGAGCGACGCTCACAACAACGAGCGGAATGCCGGGTGTATAAAATACAGCAAGCTTGTCCAGTAGAGGGCACAGCTGGTGAATCAGCCAGTCATCTGAATCAGTCAACCCATGGCACCTGCTGGGTCTGTCCCGAGACCTCCTGTCAGCGAGAACTTTGACACTTCACGTGGCCTCAAAGTGCACCTGGCCTGGCACAGGCGACGTGGTAACGCCACCGTGACGAATGGCGGCTGTTGTTGTTATTTGCCAGCAGTTTTATTTACTTTCAAAGCCTAATTCTTACTCTATTATTATTATTTATCAATGTGTACTGAACTAATCAAAATGGGTTAATTCGTTTGTTTCCATTTACATATAACACTATGTAACACAATTTTTGTTCCTAGTCATTTGTGTATTACTTTAGTATAAATACATGTTCATTTTGATTAATGTTGTTTTTTTCTTACTTTATGTGAACGAAAAGACACACATTTGCCAGTTTTCTCATTGAAAATAGGCAAATTTCAAAATATCACTGTCCTAATCACAAAAGCAAAGTTTGTGGAGAATAATAGCCATTTTCTGTATTTTTGAGACATAAGCAATTAGGAAATAACACTTACTACCCAGGGGAAAAAAAAATGTTTTTGTTGCACAATGTAATCACTCGTTTTGGAACAGACACACGATGAATGAGCGCCCTGAGAACGATTATATAAGGGCGCTTTATTAAAGTAAATTATTAATGCAAATTCGTATTCTTGGTTCTTTCGGTAAATGCAAATTCGGTTAAGCAGAATGGTGTGTACAGCCTGCGAGCCCTGCGCCTCACAACTTGGTGAAACTTCAGATATCAATCTTTAGAATGGTAAATAGGAACAGGAAGGATCGGCACAGAGACAATGACATTTGAATAAAATATGCCACAACCTCTCAGCTATTTTGTAAGCTGATGGCCATAAACAAGGCCGTGGGATGAATATACTCAACAATAGGAAGGTCGTCTTGACATGATGAGAATTCTACGGTGTTCTTTGCTGTTTAACTCACATTTTTGCATAGACATTATCAATGTAACACATCAGATGGAGAGGTTTGTAATCAAGCGTGAATTATTAATTTCGAAGAGGGAGACACTCGGGATGAATGGGGAATTAATTTAGCATAAAATGTATTTATTCCGTAGGGAGTCTGCCGAAGCAGGCAAAACTACTTTTGTTCAGTGCACAGCACAACATCGCATATTCGACTCACTGGGGACTCAGAGGTAGATGCGGATACGTGAAAAGGTCGTATATGTGAAGATCTATAGAACACCCACAAGTAAGTTACTATACAAAGATGAAGGGAAAACTGCGTTGAACATCGGAAGACGTTTGAGTGTGCTAGCAAATGTACGCAAGATTAAGGCGAATGTGTGCATAAAGATCATATTTATTGTAATCTGTATAAAAAACTAAATATGTATACCGTGCACAAAATATTGCATTGGGTCTGGTCGGTCAATTGGACAGACTGGACATGGACGGTTGGGTGTGTGACATTGTACGTGTAGACAACAACAGAGACAAGCGGACAATATGTTTCCTCCGTAACCCAGTGGCTTAAATGCTTTCGGGAGTGCATAATTTCAGCAGCGTGCACTTTCAGAAGGCCGTAGGGCTGATGAGTTGTATAAATACATACTTTTTTTTTACGTGGAGAGACATACGTATGAAGGAGACATTGTCTGCTTGTCTATTTGTTATTTATATTTTCCACAAAAACGCTCGTGATTCTTTTATGCATGTGTAGAGATGACTATTGAAGAGTGGTGTGTGAGTGTGAGAGAGGGAGCTCTGCAACAATGCAATTGGAACACATCTAGGCCGCGACTGTGATGAAAGTCATTACAAGAGCTTATTGACATCAAAGAGTTGGACAACATTGTCAACGTTGTTCAAATATCGTTCGAGTTGCATATGCATGTTTGCAGGAGAATTACCGTTGACAACACTGAGGATGATATTTGTGGATTTTTTATCTCCCCATCATGAGCACGTATGTTCTATTTCTTAGAACTCCTCGGCTCTAATGGTATACAATTTATTTGAATGTCAGGAGGTTGTCTTTGAATAGCTCGGAACATATAGTTCTTGACTTTGTGCACGTGACTGTAGTATGGCTTTCGTTAGAAGACTGAGTGGTGGTTACTAGGGGGATTTAATTGTAGGTATGACTCTGTGGGGAGGTGGCCAATTGACCAAGGGGGTGTTCTTGTACCAGAGCATTGAGGCGGTACCAGTACGATTCTGAGTTAAAACCCAGGTTCAGACGCCATCCATATTTAAATCAAGCTTATGAGTGTGATGAGTTTATGTTTTTTGCGCATGACTGCACAGCTTATTCAAGCTGTGAATGTAAAGACAAAACAGTTAGTTGGGCATGTAATTAACACTTTTCAGTGCTTATAAAATGTATTCCTATATTCCGGATAAAAGGGCCCGACTCAAGTAACTTTAGAAAGAAAAAAGTTATCTTGCTTTTTCGTATGACAGAAAAAGCTGATGATGGGGCATCTAGCTTGGTGATCCACTCAATTGCTTCCAGAGATGCTGAGTGGCGAAATATAGTGCTTCCCACAACAGATCACAGTAGGGAGGTTGATTCGATATACGTTTCATGGTCTGGAACTCCTGGCCATAGTAACGCTTGGGATCATCCGCTCAACTTCCACTTGTGACGCGGAGGACATGTGTCATCGCCCGCGTCCTGTGTGGAGTCGGTTGAGTGTCCTCCACTGCCTGTGAGGGAGGTCGAAGCCAGTGACCTCTGCTGTTGGGTCAGTGACAAGGTGTTTGTTTTTAATTTAATCATTCTGTAATAGCAGAAGTATGTATGTAAGAACAAGCTAGTGCACTGCTAGCCGTGATATTTCTGAATTAAAATGTTACATCTCATGATGTGATGTCAGAATGGTATCACAATTATAATGTGATTTAGAATTATTATCTTTTAAGATAACGGAATTAAAATTTTAAATGCCTTTAATATTAAAAAGTACACCTCGGTAGATTTGAAAAGTCATTGAGACCCATAGTGCAATATCAAAACAAAACAGCAGAAGTGTCTTGCAGATAAAATGAGAAGTTCAATGTTTCCCACTCTTCGCAAGTACCTATATTTCAATTATAGAGTACAGTGTTGTAAGATAATGAAGCCACGATTGTTGGTGGGGTTATATGAATACACATTGGATGGTTATCTTGCCAAAAAGTGTGACAATTTTTCAATTTGCAGAATTATAAACCTAGAATACTTTCACATGCATATAGCTCGAGTTTCAAATAAATTTATTTTCAGCCAATAACAATGTAAATTGTTGTAAAAATGTGAAATCCCATATTTGGAATACAAAAAAGGCACGTGCCAGTACAATTAAAATTGTATGCCACAATTTAGTTTTAATTAGGATTAAGACTACATTAATGAAAGTATAATCATGTTTTTTTTCATACTGCCCATATAATCCAAAGTAATATTTCACCCAACCAAGCATATATACAGCATTAGCTCATTTATATAATAATGTTATGTAAATACATTTCCCCCATATTTCTGTTTTGCAAATAATGCAGATTTAAACAAAATATAAGTAAATCACGGACAGTCAAAAACATTTTCAGAATGCGCTATGAAAGATACATATCTATATACAGGCACATTTCTGAATTATTTTCGGCAGTTTAAAAATAAAATTACATATTGCTTTAAATTAAAAAAAAAACTTTTTTTATCTAAGATTGCCCAACACCCTTAATGAAAATAAATCAACTTTGGCAGTTATGAATATAAAATTTATATTGTTTTGAAATTCAATGAGGTACATTGTGCTTCACGTTTTTTCAGCCTTTTAAACAAATTAATCTTTTAATTAGAAATTAACCAACTTATTTTTGGTAATAGCAATTATAACTCTTCGTGACAATGAATTATTATCAAACATTGGCACTTTGCTAGATTAGTACTTATGCTCAAATATTATGCAAACTTTAAAAATTCCATCCAATTGGAAAACTTACCCACGATAACATTTCACATCATGAGGAAACTAACCAATTATATTATCAGTCCATGTATGACTCTTAATTTGCAATCGGAAGGCTGAGTTAAAAATCACATGTTGATATAGACTCAGCCCATTGCCTCTTTAGCATTGATTTAAAACAAAAGTGGTCGAGGGGCAAATGCTTAATGAATATTTGACCTTACTATTTGGAGGTGACTTTCCTCAACGAGGCAACAATTGTTGGCACTTAGTTAAATGCATATCCATTGCACTTGCCCCAATGTAAGACTGCAAGAACTTTGCCCTGCGTAACAGCCCAATTTAGCGGAATGATGAGCACTGAAACGCGCATTATTGTTGCTCTGAGTAGTTGTGACCTTATGCACCTGATGGGGTGGGGGGGTCTCCAGGTCTCGCTGCATGAGGTCATTATTGCCCGACTGGGCAAGGCCTAAGACACGTTTCTCTGCAAACGTGCAAACACGCACAAGCGCACGCACACACAGAACCATATCTCGCTGTAATCCCACAAATTATCAGCACAAGCAGGGCTGTCAAAGGCTTCAGGGTGGGCTTTGCTTTTAAAACCCTTCCAGGCAAAAGCAATCTTCAAAAGGAAAGCACCTGCAACCCTTGCTGCGGTGTTGAATAAATTTTGTCTCAGTTCCCAAAAATAAGGATCGTGCTTCAAAGCTTCAAGAGGGTGAAGTGGAAAAATGCTTTTTCAGAACTTTTTTTGATGTCCAAAGCTTCACGTGCCGTGAATTTCAAGCAATGTGGCGAAAGAGAGGGCCTTGTGTTAATTGTAGCCCTGCGCTATGTTATAAATGTTCTGTTGTCAATGGCATGAGAAATAATAGAGAAATGCAGAGGTGGGGGTGGAGGAGAAATTTAGGGGATCGGACATTCATATTTGAGTCTGAAAACCCAATGCGAGCTGCATTTGAACAGCTTGCCTTGAGAGTGAGATTACACAGTCAGCTGCTCAGGCTTGCGTAGGCAGAAAATCGGTTCCAGAGCACAGAAAACAGTTGAGGATCATAAATTGGCTGATTATGCTGGCACTTCCAAGATGAATTTGGCGGGTGATATGCCGAGACACTTTCTCCCTTGTACAATCAAACCAAACGGCACAGGGGAAATTCTGTCACTGATGTTCTCCTTCTCAGAATCTCTTTATCTATTTGATTTTTCAAATGATCTGTCAAGGTCAAAATAATAGATTCCATCATATAAGGCAGTGCACGCGCAGCGGATTTGAACGAGAGGTGACATTACATGGTTTTCTGAGCCCAAGTCATTGCAGATGGCGCTATATATGCACTCTGTGCCACACCACACTGTAGTGACCATTGATGTTTTGATTAATAGGGCATGTCAGAGAGGCCAACGTATTTTTCAAGTTTTCATTTCTTTTATCACCTGTTGGCATAAAAAAATTTACATGAATTAAGAAACTGAGCACCATCAAACAAATGTAACTTAATCCTTAAACAAATTAAGATAATGAATGCGTGTACTTTAGCAGGCATATAATACAAAGATATACATCAATGCTAAGCATTTCAAGAATATTTAATTTGGCAAAGAATGTTCGAACCTCTTAGCAGCTCTCAATACTAAGGAGTAGGTGTAAAATATTTCCCGTCGTATACTTGTCAGGAAGTTAGCAGACACTGGTATATTAAACACGTTTTGCCTACACTGTTCTTTCTCTGATAATTTTATCTCAAGCATTATTCATATTGTACCGATATGTGAATTTGATTTTGAGCAATAGATAGATACAATATCCACATGCATATGCACTCTTTTATTTGAAGGTACCATAATATAAATGTTACTTTAAACAAATATTTACTGCACACTGTATTTGGCATCCATGCTATTTTTTTTATTGATCATTTGGTCAAATAAAACGCTGTTGTAATGTTTACTTTCATTGTGCAAAATTATTAAATCGTGGTGTACATCTTTTAAGTGGAAGGTGGGCGGGAATTTGTCCTAAATAAGTGAACTGCAACACAATATTCCTTTTCAATTTTGCAAAAGATTGAGTTTAGGATGGGTCCGAGAAAACCACACACTTCATATTGACCTTATCAACTTTGTGGAGAAATATTGCATTTTGTCAATAGTGCTCTTTTCAACCTGTAAATATACATATGTTCAACGATAGCATAGCAAATGGAGAATTAAAGTGCAGCGCTTCAAAACAACATTTTCGCATGTCACAAAGGGGAATGAAATGTACATCGACGTGACGTCATTATTTACATTATTTGAAAGACAAAAGTAAATCAATCACGAAAGCTAAATTGTGGATGGCCATTTTTAGCAATCATTATATGGCAAGCAGTGTCCTTCTGCAGCAATGTTAGAGCCATCCAGTGGTCTACAGACTGTTTCACATCTACACTATCAGTGTTGCCACAAACACAACAAAGACATGTATTTCCAAATTTAATTCAAATTCGTTCATGCTGTTTGATGTGCAATAATTTTGTAAGTGAAACAATATTTCAGTGGCTGGATATACGTGAATAAATGTACCACGCACATCTTTTTTTTTGAAGTGTAGCATTTTAATCACTGGTTGAAGATTGCCAATAGAGATGTAGATAGTCTGAATACCTTTTAAAGCAAACGACGATTTCCTATTTCCATGATCATTATCATCAGCCGTGATCAATCCACTAGTGGATGAAGGCCTCTCCAAGTTACTGCCACCTCTAGCGAACCTGCGATGGACGCCGTCTCGGATGCGTTCAATTCCACAGTTACCGTGCCGTTATTCATCTCGTTTTTAAGCCATTGTTTTTTCTTCTCATCAAAATTTATTAAATATATATTTTTCCCATTATATTTTTCCCCGATTATCCCATTCGACTTGCAATGTGGGTAGGGGTGTTTCATCCCGATAGGTTACTACGTGCCATTCAGGTGGCAAATAAAATGACTGTGCGGTATGGTCCAAAGGATTGAGCGGCTAAGCTCCTGCATAGTTTGCTGATCGCAGGGATCTTCAAGTTTATATTCAGTCGGATCACCTGGGTTAGATTTCCAGCACTGTCATTGGAAATGTATGAAACACTATCATTAAGCCCATTCAATTATGTTTCAAATGTTAAAGGTCTGTTCTGACATTACGACGATAAGTGTGTGCTCAACTATTATTTAATGGTCGCTTTCATTCAATAATGCCGAGGTATGAATTCAAGATGCTCATCGTACACATTGACCACAATTAAACTAACGCTCACCACTGCTAACATTACAAGAAGCGTCCATTATCATAGTGGGTGATTTTCAAAGCAGTCGAACCAACAGCAACAGAGTTAACTATGCAACATTTCATTCTTTTAACTTGTGTAAATATTCAGAATATATTTCTTATTTTACGTGTATTTATATTTATTGCATACCTATGACAGTGCTGTCTGTGATAAATAAATAATCTAACAAAGAAGAAAGTAAAAAAAAATGTTTAGTACATTTCATTTTCTTTTTATGGTTGATTTAATACTAACAAGACCATATTAATGTAATTTTAGAGCTTGATAATTTAGATTAATATTCAACTAAAGTATTCATTTCATTTATTGTTTGAACTTATTAAACAAGTGCACACACAAACAAGGCATTGTGAGCTGCTCAATTACGTGAACAGTTAAAAGAAAATACTTAGAATGCTCCATTCGTAAACTGTGCATGCACCACACTGCTGTTAATTGTAGATCTTGTGTTTGTATACATATAACTAGATGGCAGCCTGTCCAATGGATGGGGTGAATCGTCCCCATATCTCCTCCTGACTCAACAGGCACACCCACACCACTCACTAATCACACTCCTCATACTCACCAATGATCACTCACCAGACTCAGGATATGTACTTACCACTAATCTAACAATCACCACCATTCACCACGCAGCAGACACCCAACAGACATACCAATCAACAGAATAGCACCACTAAATTGACACTCACGGCTCACCAATGGCAAATCACCAAAATCTCATCACTCACATTCACCTGACGTGTACACTCATCAGACAATAATCCCCTGACCTCAACACTCACCTAACACCACTCACAATTCACACAATACCAGACACTACCACTGACAGACAATTAGCAATCGCAACACACTCACCAGTCACCACTCAATCCTTCTAACCTCAGCCCCGCCCCATTGGCTCTGCTTTTCCTCAATACCATACATATATCCAACTCATAGGTCTCACATAGCCCATCGTAAATGCTATATGTATGTTGAATTTTCATTCTCGTCAGGACAGAGCTCTCCCTCGCTGGACTTCAGACAATGAAAATTACTGACTGGCTGACAGTCGCACAAATGAAGCTGGAAAAATATAGATCAGACACTACATGCTACAATACATGCATAGTGTGTCTGAAAAAAAACGATATCGTGCATACAATGGGGATCTGTCAAGACTTTTGTTAGTCCAAATACGATTTTCATATGATTTCCACTGCGTGTGATTGAAACCCAAAGAAAGTTATACTTTTTACGTCACAAACGTATAAAATAAAGCATTTTTTTAAATGAGAAAATAGACTTTTCCCCAGGAGTATTAACCATCTCAAAATCAAATTGCTGCAACGAGAACAAATGAATACATTAAATGTTGAAGTTCATCATATTTATATAATTATATATTCTTTTCATGCTTTAATCCTGAAGCCATGACACACATTTTAAAATATCCAAATCTCTAAATTTGTACATCAAAATCAATGGGCAAGCACCACATTATTTGAACAATGAAGTCGCTAGGGTGGCGCGAAAATTGACACGTGTTTGCGCTGTCACACAGGAGCAAATGTTTGAAGCGACAATGTTTATTGTCGGGTATTGCGATACAGATTCAGACGGGAACCCCCTCCATCTGTTGTTGCGTTTTTTTGCCCAACATTCCCAAAGCCCTTATCATCACGCATGCACTGCTCAGTATTAGAGAAAATGATGGTTCGCCGTTCTATCCCCAAGATCGCAGAAAAAACAGTTGAAAGCGCATCGCGGTTTTTGCTGGGGTTTTGTATACTTCTCACGTATGCGTACATTCGTGCGTGTGGACACACATATTGATGTGCACACAAACGCACGCGAAAAAATCCTCTCCAAATAGCCATAGACGAACGGCCGGCAAACTCGCGTCTCTGGAACATCTTTAAGGATTGTTTCATGACGTTATTTATTTTAAAAAATCTTCTCGTATTCACATGCGTTGCGGCTCTTGAAATATTGAATTTGTTGTGGCTCATTAAATATTGAATTTGTTTGACCGAATTCGAACAAAAAATATGGCTCTTCTTATTATTTGGTTGCCGACCCCTGTCATAGAATGTTGTGGGAAAGTGCTGTGAGCGAGCACCTATTAAAATTGGCACAGTGCACCAGGTGGTGGTGTAGCCAGCTCCTTGCCCAGCTGCTTTTGTCTCCCCCAGTGCTGATGGTGACACACAGTTCTTATGTTTAGCTGAATGAACTTAGAAAAGGCCCAAGCCAGGTTTGAATACCAACTGCCAATGCTATATATGACAAGGGTTCAAATCCAAGTAATGCTAGCTAGGGATGTAACATTGCTTTTGTTAATTTTGTACCTTATGTTATACCTTATGTTATGTTGTACCTTATGTTTGTACCTTATGTTTTTGACGATATATATGCAAATTGTATACTGATGTTATAATTCTAATTAATTTACTTCCCTTTGTAAAGCCACTGTTTAAAGAAGGCCGACCCGCATCATTTTGGCTATGAACGTTTAACCATACTTCACCACATTGGTCAGTGTTGGTGGTGGTTCGGGGTGATGGGGCAGGACCGGGTCAGCTTGTACTTGTTGCTGATATTAGCTGCGGCCAGAAATTCAACTCGGGTTGCTGAGTTCATAGAACAGTTCGCTGAGCATTGTGCCAATGCCCTCTACCACCATGCTCATGTAATATGTAGGCTAATGGCCCAAACAAAAGTTGCACAAACTATTACATTTTTTTAACCGGGTATGACTCACTGAGCGATATGGCTCTTTCTCAGAAGCAACCTGGCCACAAATGATAGCTCAAGGAAACTGGCTTATCACGTGAAAATGTATAGCAGCCAAATACCCTTAACAAAAAAGGCAGAACAAACAATAAAATTCGTTGTTAAAATGGAGAACGAACGAAATTCTACATTTTTTAAAGAACAGTGGTCACAAATAATGCCAATACATTAAACCTCTGGGGGTTTGAAGTGGATTATTACATTCCTGGCACCACCCACACAACCCTACTTGACACTGCCCTACAGATGGAGGATATGCACTTTTAAATTTCATATATCACACACCGCTCCATGCAGGCATGAGCCAAATGAACACCCAAGATGCGTTGGCTTGCATATATATATATTTTCCTCCTGATGAGCACAGAACACATGTAATTGCTTGTTAATGATTGAGGAAAGCAACACTATTATTACCGTTTTATGACGGGCAGTCTGATTTCATTTCAGCACCTCTCACACTTGCTAAGTATATTCTTCATCGGTAAACAAGATGCACAGGATGTAGAAATCAACAACTTAATTCTTGTTGTCACAGCAATCGTGGGATTGCACATATTTCAGCATCGTATCTCTCTCACGAAAGTTGATAATCGTTGCCATGCTACATGAAACAACAAAAGATATGTCTCAAAGCTTGACAAACCATTCTTCGATATAGAAATCAAGGGAGCGACAGGGGTGGTTACAGCACAACGCGATACGACACTTAAAATTGTGATATGACAATCTAAATTCGTGCAGCGCTCCCACAGCTCAAGGATGATGCCATCCCTGAGTTACTGTCAATCGTGGACTCGGTGAACTTTTCACGCAGTGTTATTGCTGCCCAAAGGGGGGGGGCATTTCTGCACTGTTTGACAGATTTTGATTAAGGGTATTCTCTCGTGCACAGCCACTTTATCAGCTCGAGCAACGTTTCTCACTTAAACCCGGCAACAGGAGAGTCTGTCCCTCGACAGCTTATAATGGCACACATCACTTGCTTTCTGACACTCGGGTCATGGCCAGGTGCCTGTGTCTACAGATGCCAGTGGCTCAGCCACCCTCGAGTGGGTGTCATATCAATGGGAGTATTTTTCACGTTATCGGTGTTTCACATTCAGTTCTGAGCTGAGTTTACGGTAGCATTCCAAAAAAATGTGATTTGATACCATTTGTGGACGGTTAAAGGTTTATTATCCAGCTCTTATGTCTTCTTATTCAATTGGTATATACCTCAATACTGTATGAAGGTTAGGCTTTAAGAGATCACTGTCTGTTCTCGCCTGCCTGACTGGAGACACATCCTCTGCTTAATCTCAACCAACATTATCATCAACTCAACTCTTCACCCCCCCTCTCTCTCACCATACTGCTTCCTTCCCCAATCTGCTCCAAATTGAGGGAATTCCCATAGCTGGTTGGTTCTCACTAAGACACTCTGGTTACAGTCTGTCCCAGATAAGCCGACAGCCGACAGAAAGCCACAGAGAAGGCTTGCTTGTGACAGCATCTCTCTCCACCATCCGCCAGGGAGGTTATGACACGGTTGAAAAAGGCACTGGAGTATCTCACTCGTTTTTTTTCTCTCTCTTGGAGGTTCCCCAGCTGCCCTCGGCATCATCGCACACCCATAGTGCACTCTACCCTCCATGGCCTATGACTTGTGATAGTGACTCGCTGCACGACTTCTGTGCATGTTATAAATCCGGCTGATTGTTTCTTCTTATTTGGCCACATGGCCTGTGGCAGCACCGCTCTGCCACAGCAATCAAAGTGATGTGAACATATAGGCACGAGGCAGTGCTAGTTAATTGTTTTGGTCATAGTCTCAGTCTAGTCGACAGTAACCTGCGGAATCTGAGTCAATTCTTAGTCTGTGTCGAATAACGTGACAACGTTTCTTAGTCTGGCTCTTTGGTAGGATTGGTTAATTTTATGGCATCATTTTCAGTTGCTCTCTGGCCTTTGGTGGGTAGTCACAGTCATTGTCATGCTTCATCTTCTTTGTTCAGTCATCGTCGACGAAAATATGTTTTCAATTCCCACTTTGTTCATAAATATCAGTCACTAATTTAGATGGATATTAAATGACCAGACTGTCATTGTTGCTTCTATTAAACTATTGTAATCGTATTCCTTCAAAAGCTGTCCTGAGTTCAGATAATAATACTGTATTATGTTGAAATTATTTCTCACCGTATGTAGTCAACCATGCTAATCGGAGGTGCGGGAGAAGGTCAACAAATATTAATACTATGGAGGAGTTTATAGCTGTGTGGACATTACTCCCCCCCCTAGTATTGTACATCATGTACAAATGTTTTAGAAATGTTCGAAAACATACCAATATAAATATCTATTTAATTAACTGAGGTGACCTCAGAGAGGTTTAGAGATCAACTGTTAGCCTTTCCCCTTATCACTAATTTTATCCAATTACTGTGCCTCCTATAGGTCACGGGGCTTAAACTAACTTAACAACATTATATTTTCTTGACCTATGGCCTCATTATGGTTAATGGGCATTCATTACCATAATTTTAACCTTAGAAATGTGAAAGGTCATTTATATGAAGGTCAATTAAAACAGTAACATTTGTCCAAATCTAAACTTTGTGTGCACGTGCGTGTGCTGCCATATATCATGCAATTTCATAATAAAATGTCAACCGAATGTTATCCCTCCAAAACATTTCTTATCTCAAAAGTCAAAGTGTGGCGAATTTTGCACGTGCACATTTATGACTTTTCTCGGGACCCTTTTTTTCAAAATCCACATCGGTTATGCATAATTGTGTGCATGAGCCATAGACGAGTTCCCTGAGCAGAATCCGAGAGTGGGTGTGCAGGGAGTAGCCTCCAACGTGATCGTAACGGCGTGACGAACCACGTTTCACAAGGCGGCAAACGCTGCCCTTGTGCTACAAATGCACATGGGCAATTGTGTAGTGATATGAGTGGACAGATTACACGCACCCTACAAATGGGCTCATATGTGCGCAATGCCAACCCGCTGCGTAATCACATTTAAAGACTATTAAACACCACACCGTATTAATTGTTCAATTAGTATATTAGGTTTTTTTTGCAGTCAGTGCTATTATTCCATTACTGTGGAGACAGACCATATCTAAATTGAGCTGAAAAATGCTAAAGTATGCATTTTTTTTGGGAGTTAGTTTTGCAGTGCTATGCATATGCAGCACGGTGAAACGGGTGTGACGATGATTTAAGAAACAGGCTGGAGTGCTCTAAATTGAAAACTAATTTCTTCTAACTTTGTTTTTTGTTTGTTTAGTTTGTTGTTCTTGACCCAGTATTTTCGATTAGCACGTTTGGCAACATACGGTGCAACATAATTTCAACATGCATATAACCTGATAGAAAACATCAATGTAACAATGTGCATCAAGAATAACGTTTGCTCTTAATCAGTGTGCACTACCCGTCTCAATATAAGGGTAAAAAAATTGATCATGAATGCAGAAAAATCGAACAAAAATTGAAGGTTTCACAAAGAAAAGTGCTCAACGGGAGACACGTGCTTTGATTTACACCGAGAGATAGAAAGCGGAGCATGTGGATTCGAGAACATCTGCAGGTTACGGACATACTTACAAATGTTAAAAGGTCAAGCAGGCTCAGGCAGAAACTTCGCTATGAAGTATGATGGCTTGTGATAAAAAAAAATAGTGATAGAATGGTAGTCAAGACATAGAGCATGTTCGAGGGTATGTCCAAATAAATGGAACTTTAAAAATCGGCATGTGTGCAGGTGCACAGATTGTTCTATCAAAGGACGAAGATGCTTGGTGAGGCCTTCATACAGCCAGTGGATTGATCAATGCGAATGATGATGTGGAAAGTGGTTGTCCTTTGGGCAGACTTGGGAATGCGTAATTTTTCATCCATTGCTCAATATTGTAAATTACTGCATCGGGGAGACATTCTTACTGGAAGCATGTGCATGAAACGTGTTCAAATTTAGCCACACAATTTCACAATTCTGTACTCGTGGGATTCATAATGGAGCTAATTGTGTGCATTCATGTGGGAAGCTAAAAATGTTTTTTGAAGATTAATATTAACCTACAGTAAGAAAATGGAAGTTACAATTCACTATACGTTTGTAAAAAAAAAGCTGTATATTGTATGTATTTCCTTACTAGCGATGGTCAATCCACTGCTGGATGAAGGCTTTCCCAAGCAGCCCCCATCTCCCATGATCCTGAGATGCAACAATCCTCCCAGCACCTGCGCACAAGCTGATTTCATCGCTTCATCCACTCTGTCCAGTGGCGTCACTAGGGGGGTGCGGACCACACCGGGTGACACCATCAGAGGGGGTGACACCAAAATGACTGTCTATACAATTTCTGTGCAGTGTTTTATTTTTTTTCCATAAAAAAAATATCCATATAGTTAGCTATGACAACAAAAACATTTTTCGTAAGCCCAGCTTACATGTACTGTATCAATATACCTGCAAGGCTAAAACTCTATGCTAATTTACTATTTGAACCTTCTTATGTGCTCCGATCAAATCTGTCATTATTACGCAACTCCAGTGACGCTTCGAGTCACGTGGTTTCGTCTGCACGCGCTACAAGCACACGCTGTTGTTTTCGTTACTGCTCGTGTTTTTATCGTCGCTGATTTTGTCAAATTTTCTCGTGTTTAAGCTACATTATTGTGGTATGATAATTGGTTCTTTACCCTTCTATCTGGCAACAAAACTGACACCTTTTTACAAGGAGTCATGTTTGAATAGACCGCAATACCTGCAGTCATAATACAAACAAAAGAACATAACTCTGATAATGTGCACTGTCCTTGAAGTTGATTGGTCCACACCCGAGACAGCTTTCCTTAGAGCCTAGTCTCACATGGGTTGGACCAGATGACGCCAAAAGGCGCACGATGGGTTGGATCATCTGGCAAATGAGGTTCCCATGGTGATTATTGTGGTAATTAGTATTTTTTAACCTATATCAACAACTTTTTTGAGAATTAAGTAGTAATTAAAGGAAAAGAATGAGAAAAGGAAAAAGGCTTTGCTCAGTTACTATTAATGGAGTATCTGATAATGTTGTAATTCAATTTAGAAAGATTTTACGAAAAATGTTGTTGTCAATATTCATATAATATTTAAAAAAATATTACATTTAAGCAATTTATAACTATATCACATGTTATTCTATGATTAAAATGTATAATAAACTTACATGTAGATCAATTATTGATTATATAACTCTTTGATAACTAAATAGAGAAATTGACAGTTTAAAACATGAAGTGGGGAGAAATCCTATGTTTATTGATACATGTTTAAAAATATAACTTAAATTACGTTTTTTATTTAGTCTTTTTTAATTTTCTTTAAAAACATCAGTCTTGCAAATATTTATATGATTTTAATGACATTTTCAGGGTTTAAGTTTGAATTATGGTTTAAAAAATAGTGACATGTTAAAATTTACATTTGATAGAACTAACACATCCAATAGATTTACATTTTCTTATTGTTTTGTTCAAATATTGCTCATTTGTCTTTTTTTTGTGCAGGGATATTCTATTATGCCACATGGAGTGCATAAATCAAAAAGGCCAAGTGGATGCCAGCAAAGGATAGCAAAAGAGGCAAAAATTAAATCACTCAAAACACTTGCTGGATCCATGCTGGCCTGGGTTCATCGAAGGACACTGCTCGTCAGTCTTAAATTGATAAAGCTGATTCTTCTAATGCTAGCATGCATTCTGCAGAAGAACAAGGAGTGGAAATGGAAGAATTTGAAGCAGAAGAGAGTGTTGAAAATGACTCTAACCATGATGCTGTAAATGAGATGAATTACGTTGAGGAGAAATTTTTGCAAATTTTACGTTATGTTTCTTTCTGGGAGATACCAGTTCCAGATCATTTTCAGGTTGAAATCATCAAAAGGCGGAAGTGCATCTTTCCAGTACAAAGACGGGCCTTGCAGTGTTGTGGCACGGCAAGATGCAAAAGCAAAGGGAGGTGTTCGCCAGCTTTCAAAAGAGTGGTTTTACAAGGTGATGCCAAATGGCGAGAAAATTCTGCGGTCATGGATGGTTTACTCACTCGTTAGCGAGAATTTATACTGTTTTTGCTGCTGACTGCTTGCTGTTAGTGCTACAGATACGACATCCAAATTTGTGACTGGGTTTCAGAAGTAGTGGAAACTGAGCCCGAAAGTGCATAACCATGAGACATGCGAAGAGCACCTACGTTGCCTTGAAAAGTGGAAAACATTGGCAGCAGGACTGAGGCTGCACAAAACCATTGACGCCGAAACTATTGCTTTGATGGAAATGGAGAAGAAAAAGTGTAGGGACATCTTGCACAGATTGTTTGATATCGCATTGTTTCTTGCCAAGCAGAATCTGGCATTCTGTGGCCACAAGGAAGATGAATCTTCATTGAATAAAGGGAACTTTCTTGAGATGGTTGAGATGCTTGCAAAATATGATACAGTGCTGAAAGAGCGCCTAATGAGATTAAAGTGGAGCACCAAAAACTCAGAATGAGTTTATAAGTGCCCTGGCAAATCATGTGAAGGAGAAGATTGTCATGGACATAAAGTCTGCGAAGTAGTTTAGGACCATGTTCGACAGCACACCTGACATATCACATACTGACCAGATGTCCGAAGTGATCAGATATGTAAAAACAACAATAGGAAAGTTTAAGTGAAATAAGACTTTTGTAGGATTTTTCCATTTAAAGGGGAAAAAAGCTGCTCACCTCATATTCTATGGTTCTTTCGGTAAAGTCACGTAAGTGGAAAAATAAAATAAAACAGAACATATCACGACATTTCGATCGCAACACAAGCGGTCGTCCTCAGGCGGAAAAAATAATGCAGCAGTGGAACTGCAGCAGTGGAACTGCTGCATTCTTTTTTCCGCCTGCAGTGGAACTGCTGAACAAGGAAGAAACACAGCGAGAGAGCTGTTACAACAAGACGTTATACAGTATATGTGGCGAAGGGCAAGCAGGCGGGATCTGAGTTGGAAAGGAATTCTATCCCCGCACGCAAGCACGTCAGTTGTGTTAATAGGGGAGATTATGGAGAGAGGGATTAGGGAGAGAGATTAGCAATAAAATGAGCTTCCGTCGCCCCCGCATATGCGCACAACAGCAGTGTTAATGGGAGATTAGCACTTTGTTGATGAGAGAGATTAGGCAGAGAGATTAGGGGGATTAGCAGGTTAATGTCATGTCTATGTGTAGCACAAGCTGCGGCGCTGCCAACTGCGCTGTGAGAAACAAGCGCATCCACGCAAGAGAACCACGGTTGCTTCCGCCCATCGATGGGATGTGTTAATTGATTCTCTCTTCAACACACCGGTTGGCTAAAGAAGTGAATTATTTTATCCTTTGAAAAACGTGACACATTTTTTACTGTTTGGCCATGTCGGGTGGTGGAGGGTTATGACACATTTATAAATAACGCGATCTGACTCAAAAACCTATATTATGAATAATATTAGTCACGAAAGTCTATGTGTTAAAGTTTAATGTTACAATTAACATAATTTTTACGTAGTTCTTAAACTTTTTACTTCGAATTGTATTGCTTTCTTACCGAATTTTAACTTTAACCACATTAAACTGTGTAAATATATTTAGGCTGTGCGTATATTGTAAACTAAAATAATAATTTGAATTTTTCTAATTGTTTACGTCACTACCATTGCCATTACATTTACTGATATACGGGAATTACAATTTACGAGTAACATTAGTACAAAAAACATGACTAAAGATTCTGAATGGTCTGGTACGGGAGGAGGTCCATGGGGGGTGACACCATGAGTTACCGCACTGGGTGACACCAACCCTAGTGACGCCACTGACTCTGTCGACGTCCTCTCGGATGCAATCTATTCTTGAGTTGCCGCTGTTCATTCATCTTGTTTTGTTTGCCTTTGTTTTCCCAACTTTTTCATTCTACGTACTTTAATTACTGTGTAATGCGAAAATGCATTTAATTCCATGTTATATCTGCAACATGCTGTTAAAAAAATCTGCATGGTAGATGAAACCCTTTATTTCTCTATGCATCAAATTGCAGTAGAACATGATTTCTTCAGGGTGTGACTCAATTTAATTGTTACAATTTACATCTTGTTTTCTTTTATTTTTTTTAATTTAAATTCGAATGTATTGATCATCATCAGCAATTGCCAATCCACTCGTAGATGCTGCCATCACGTCACACTAACCTACAATGCAATGATCCACCTAGCACATGAACTGATTTAATATTTTCCACAATAAATTCTTCTGGTTTTTTTAACCTCATATACACATCTGAGAGAGGGCTTTGCCTTTTGGAATTTTAATAACATCCCACGTAATGTGTGCCACTTGCTTCATCAATAAGGGTGCTCGCATTTCCAAGGGGAATGCTTATCCTTCTGTTGCGTCATCTGCCTCGTGCATGCAGGAAATCCCTCAACGGAGTATTGCGTTTTAGTCATGTGGTCAAATTTCTCGAGAAAATGTCGCCTCTGTGTCCACATTTCTCAATCGAGGAAGATGGTCCTGTGTGTTAACAATACAGCTGGCACCTGTTTCATACGCTACGGGCCATTTGTTCGGTATTTGTTAATTACTCACGGGCTATGCCACTGTAGGCAATAAGCATTTTGATTCGACAATTACAAATATTTTTTTAGTCTAAACACTGCACAAGTGTAAACTACACTGCCCACCTACATTGGGTTTGAAATAGATTTTAAGATGTCAATATTGTCACATGAAAATGTACAAGCAATGACATTCTGTTGCCAAATGATATGTTAACATTCACTCAGGCTTAAATTTTGATTTAAAGCTTTCGTGACTGCAGGGATTCATAGTCTTGGTTCTTTCGGTAAAGTCACGTATAAGGGAAACAATAAAATAATAAATATATAAAACAACGTGACTTTACCGAAAGAACCAAGAATATCATCTTCAGTAAGGCTGTCTGTGACGATTTAGCAGAAGGGGTTTCATCATGCAACCTAGAATCATAATCACCTTAGTGCTGAGCTAATGTATATAACGATTGGCTTCATTTTTTTAATTTAATTTCTCATGGAATATTTGCCACCAGCCTGCAACCTCCCTCTCCAAACCCTTAAGGCCGTGGGCAGAGTAGAGAAAAATATATTCTGGAGCTCAGCCGTGAACGACTCTGGTTGAAATTACGCCCATGGCAATTATGGGAAAAAAGAACGCTTACAAAGGAGAGAGGGGCCATTCAGGCCATCTAGCTCGTTCGGTTGGAGCAGATTAATTCTACAACCTCATCGAGGTGTTTCCTGAAGAGTCCCAGTGAATCAGTTTCCCCAGCTTTGTGTGGGCAGCCTGTTCCAGACTCCCACTACTCTTTGCTTTAATAAAAAAAAATATCACCTCCTGTCCGTGATCTTGAACTTTCCTTCACGTGGCTTCCATCTATGGCCTCTGGTTGTCTTCCCTGTGTTGAGTTGGAAGTAGTACTCGGGATCGACTTGAATGTACAAAATAAAAGTGCATCACAATACTGTGTGCAATGTAACCAATAAAAAGATGAAGATAATATACAAACAACACATTAACATCAAGGCATATTGTGAATGCAAGCCTCAGGTGCTCGGCACACGAGCCAGCCCTGGCATGTATGATGTGCAAGACAGAGAGAGATGTAACATCACAGCTTCCCCTGCAAGGATACGAGGCAGCTGTGATGGAGCTCTGTGAAGCTTTTAATATTCTGTGGACGGGGCCCCGGGTTGGCTGTCAGCCGTGCCTGGCATGGTGCTATGTTATTAATTATTAGACGATATACCCACCCCCCTGCTCTGCACTATCATGTACATTGTCTTACGAAAGAACAACTGAGAGTCATAAAAACTAAATTGGAAAGCCCCTGCTAAAATAGGCAATGCCTGTCTGGCTGCCTTGTCTGCTGATATTGACCATAACACAGAGATAACGTGCTTGTTTTTAGACTAGGGATTTTTAAACGACAACCCGATAAGCTGGTAGCCATCGTATCGTCGATCGCCGGCCCAACATTAAGGAACCAGACTCTTTAGTGTGGAATGGTTTGAAATTAAGAATGCACTAAATTTGCACGCACACAACGTACAAAACAGCATGGCGTCTGCGGCTCTGATTGGCCAGAGGAAGCCCTCTTAAGGCACTTTACGTCTCCGGCAGTCTTTATTAAGTCCCCCGCGTGGTGAGACCAAAAAGGTAAAGTTTCAGCCCTGCAATTGCCGTGCTCATGCCCACACGGGGGAGCTCTGGGGGGTTTCCGTTCCGCTCTTTCACGCTGACCAGACGTGTTCAATGAAAAGTAAACTGTTAAATCTATTGTTTTTTTTATTTGGCCAGGTAAAACACACTGAGCTATATATATATTTTAATAAACGACCTGGCCACAAATGATAGATAGCTCAACATAGTGGCTTATTGTGTAAAAATTTACAGCAACCAACAACTCTAAACACACGTTTCTAAATGTGGAGGGGTAAACCGGAGGACCCTGAGAAAAATCCACGCGACCATGGGGAGAAAATGACGCGGGCGAACCCAAACGTTACCCCGCCAGACGCAACCCTGCCCATTGGCAAACTGTGGTGAATCCATTTGTAATGCTGTGTGGACAGAGGGAGGGAAATTTAAGAAACTTGCTCCATTATTTGGACTGCAGCGCCATTCAAATAACGGAGCAAGTTTCGTAACATCGCGCCACGGTGACTACATGTGAACGACTTCGCCTGCTATACAGGAGGTTGTGGGTTTAATTCCGACCCTGATGTGTGTGTATTTGAAGTTTCTATGTCCTCGCAGTGGTCGCTTGGGTTTTTCCCCGGGTCCTCTGGTTTTTCCCTGCGCATATAATCAACGTGCGCTTAGAGTATTTGGCTGCTATAAATTTCTACACGATAAGCCACTTCGTCGAACTATCATTTGTGGCCAGGTCGCTTCTAAAAAAAGAGCTATATAGCTCAGTGGGCTTTACCTGGTCAAATAAAAAATTGTTTAGTTTCATAGTTTAGAACCGGCAACCTCTGTATGTATGTATGTTGAACTTATTTCGCACCTTACGGAGGCAACCGTGCTGTAATGCGAGTCCAGTGTGCTGACCATTCCACCACGGCGTGATCCATTCATTTCTGTTCTCCCAGCCACTGCATTCATCACAGTGAATGTCGTGGCCACTGTTTCATTGAACCATTGCATTGTATATGACATGCATGAATATGAAAACAGAATTTTTTACAATTACTATTCGATGCATGTATCATGAGCTTGAACGTGGATATTAATGTGTTATTCAATGGCGCATTAAACCTCTAATATTTTGCAGGCAACAGTGGTGTGGTTGTCAGAGCACCGTGCTATGATCCCAGAAACCTGGGTTAAATTCATGTTCGCACACAAAGCCTGCGGTAATTGAAATCTAGCCTTGGACTGGGCCTTCGCGAAACCACTTAAGTTCAAAATATGAGTGCTAAAATGATCACTAACATTACGGGTAACTGATTGGAAATAAATGGTAAAACAACTACCATGATGCAGGTTTTTTTGGGTTAGATCGCTTAAATATATAAATGTGTCGTTAAACCCGCCACCACCTGCCACAGCCATTTAGTAAGGGTTGTCACGTAAACACAACAGTACAGCACACGGGTGTGTTGGAGAGCCAAGCTTGGGAGAACATAAATTAATGGTCAGCACACTGGACTCGGAGTACAGCACGGTTGGCTCCATAAGGTGTGAAAAAAGTTAAACATACATAGAGCTTGGCTTGTCTCTCTAACACACCGGTGTGCTGTACGAGTGACGAATTGGCACGTTCTGTTTACGTGACAACCCTTACTAGTTGGCTGTGTCGGGTGGTGGCGAGTTTAACGACACAATTTATATATTTACGCGACCTAACCCAAAAAACATGTATCATTGGTCACGAAAGCCTACGTGTTAAACCAAAACAAACTGGTTACCTTCTTAACTAGGATGCATATATATAATTATTATCCGGAACTAAGCTGGCTAATTCTGAATTGTGGACACTTAACGTTCACTTAGCTAGAGATTTAATATTATTGGTTCTTAATTGCATTGCGACACTGACAAATTATATAATCAAATCATCATGCTTAATGGTTACATATTTAATGATTATCTTACGCTTATTGTCTTCTGAATTATATCTTTACGATAGTATAGCTGCCACACCTATAAAAAATGGCCGCTTTCTTATATTGTTTACATTCTTTAAAAAAAACCAGCTCGGATCTTCCTCAGATATACTAAGCTGTGGCTAGTGATGTATTGGGAAAAATACTGTAAAATGATAATCTCCCACTCTGCTGAAACACTAACTCATTTAGGACTTTTGTCTCATTGGTATAATGTGCAGCCAAATCAAGGAGTCCTCAAGAGGAGGAACATTGATCGCCAGACCATTTTATTAATTCACTATTTTAGTCTATTAATCTTTATAGCCTTTTCAGTGAAGTGGGGGAGTCATTAAAATGTCCTTAAACGACTCTTACTGGGACACTTTCCAACAGACATGAAGTCTAATTAAATATATAAAACGTAACAGAAGGAATTAACAAAATAGTAATGGCTGTGCAGTTTGCAGATGTAACAAAACGTCACATTTACTGACCTTAACGAGTCCCTTATTGTCTTCGCCATGGCAATAAATAATGTGTTGGCCCCTGAATTTTAATGGCAGCAGCGTAAAAGCAGTGGCAGATTTAATTAGTAAAATAAAAATCTTTATCAACACCGTTGTCCGTTGCCACTGAGGACATCGTGATAAATGGGAGCGCTGAATGTTGTCTTCTGTTTACCGTTCGAAGAGTTTCCAACATCAACATCTTAATTCACCTTGGGAGGATGCAACCGGAGCTTGAGGTTGTCGGAAGGACAGGGGGAGTGGCTTTGGGGGCAGAAGGTTGATCCAGCATAGTTGGAAAACAATCCTTCACTTCACAGACCCTCCCACCTACAATGGAAGGAAGGTTACATTCTGAAATGCTTCTTTACTCGGAGGGCTCAATCAGTCTCACGTTGCGTACCAGGCACGGCATTATTTCAAGAGGCTTTCTCAGCAGGGCCATCCATCGAGCATCTAAATGCGCAGCCAGTCGTGACGTACAATTTTGGCCCCGCAAGCGGTAAGGTGCACCAGCTGCCACGGGCATGCATTAACCCTGCACTCGCAATATTCTGCCACTTTTTTGTTCATAACCTCCCTCCCCCCCCAAAAAAAATACTTGTGTTGAGTGCTACACATTGGTCAGCTGTACAAATCACAAGTATGAGGTGCCTACTCTTTGTCAAGTAAACCTTTCCCAACCTGTTTTACTTCAAATATAGATGTCCAATGCTCACATTCACACGTGAATTTCCCCCTCCACGAAATTAGGGTAATGTCAAGTCTACAATTTTCAATCCAATACATTTAATGCTTTTCAGTTTAAAGAAATACATAATAAAATATCGTACGTGTTGTAACGCGTCACTGTACGATGCAATATACAGGCAGCCTTCGCCGCACGTGGGGGTTACGTTCCTGGAAAATGCCGTGTTGGGCAAAACCCAATTTTAACAAATGATAGACCTTTTGGGAAAAATATGGTTCCTTTCCCGCATTGGAAATGATCACCCCCTCCCAATTTGTTTAACTAATTCTACATGATTTCCGTCCTTGTAATTGCATTCAAGGATGCTGGATCGCTCTCAATTTCGTGTGTGTACACTCTTTAAAGTAAGTCCTCTTTTAACGCGGAAGAAGCGTTCCTGAAAAGTGCCGCATTAAAGCGAAAAAACGCTTTAAGCGATAATAATTTCCGCATAAAGTTTGCAGAGATACGATCTACGCCCACACAGATGGTGGGACAAATAGCTGAGGGTACGCCGCTGCGTTACTGTATCATTCCGCGTACTGTATCGCACTGATCAGCCACTCAAATCAAGAAATTAGTAAGTTGTCAACCGCCCAGAAACCGCGTTATAATGGTGTGCTTTCCTCGTTATAACGGGCGCATTCCATGCTTTGCAAAAAGTGTTCCCTCACAGAAGTAAACGTATTGCGTGAACACGCGTTAAGCGAGGACTTACCGTATTTTAAAATTTCGCCTTAACACAAACCACTCCTCTTCCTGCACCGCAGAACTCACGCCCAACGCTCGCCCCTGACACTGAATTCCCAGCCTGACACAGACCCTTTACAGTCACTTGGCCTTCAAATTATTCGCCATTTAGGCATCCATACGACTACCGTCCTCAACGAGTGGACGGTTAGATGCATGGAATGTGCCAATGTGAAAAATTTGAGTTGTGGCGTTGTGCATGAGCTTCGTTGATGATTTGCCATCTAGGCGTCCATCTAACTGATGTCATACGAGATGGAGTGATGAAATTCGTCCATCTGCAATAGCGAATTGGATTGTGGCATTGCACGACCACGTGTGATTGCGATCGAACGGGGATGCCTTCAATTTAGCAGTGAATAAGACCATGGGTGATGGTGATGCAATGCAATTTCACCTGTTGTGGTTTACAGTGCTAGTAAATGGCCATGAAAAAATATGCACACGGCTCAATTTGTAACGTTTTGATGGAAACTTTGGTTCTTTAATCTTTGCACAGCATATAGCACACAAACGAGTTTTGTACAGGAATCGTAAACAGCATGTGCCAGTTTTAATTAAGAATCGATACGATAAAACAGCCTTAGTTGATGTAATATCCATTAATAGCCAAATAACTCCATGTGCAGACAGGGTATTAGTGCATTGTCTAGTAAAAAACATGAGACTAAAGAATGGTTTAGATGTTTGACGCTAATTAAAAATATGAAAAATATGGTATTGACTGATCCATTGTAAATATTTTCCATGGGCTAATTCATGTCATTAGTTCTCTTGGGAACATTACAATCTATCATGGCCATTCTTGAAAATCAATCTAACTGAAACATTGTACAGAAGTAAACTGGTATACAGTAATCCCTCGCCACTTCGCGGTTCAAGTTTCGCGACCTCAGTGCATCGCGGATTTTTCGAACTGATTTAAATGCCTGTGCAGTAACACCATCATCATCATCATTCATCATCACATTCATCGAACTGCACAGGTCTGTCATCGTCGTCATTGTCATTGTCATCGTCGTCGTCGTCATTACTGGAGTCAAGTCTCAAGATTCTACTGTCATTGGTGAGTGTAGAACACCATAATACGTATCGTATGAGAGAGAGAATGTATAATATTAAGGTTTTATAATTAAATAGATTTAAGTAAAATATATATATAAAGTATAAATATACATATTTTAAACATTCTGGTACCCACACACACATATACGGAAATTCCTAGGGGGCCAATCCTACTTCGCGGATTTTCACCTATCGCGAGGGGTTCCAGTCCCCATTAACCGCGATAAACGAGGGCTCACTGTATTATATTTTTTTTGGGGGGGGGGGGGCATTTGAGCCTGCCCGAGGCCTTCAGCAAAAAGAAAACTCCTTCCAGTGGCTCACCACTCCTCTTTGCCCGTCGCTGCATCTTTTAATTGAGGTGGCTGCCATCACGTCCAGCGAGTGCGGTGATCGTATTTTTTATTAAATGTGAAAAATGTGGCATGAGCTATTTTTCCAACCAGCAGAAGAGCCGTAATGACACGTCAAAATACTTTACAAACAATAGGGTGTTTTTTTTTCTCATGTGTAATATATTTAAATAATGTGATGAAATACTTTAATGGTGAGAGGTGGAGGGGGAGGACAAAGTAGACTTTTCAATGTATAATTATGAAACTAGATATTTAATTTGAGATGTCTTCTCAAGTTATAAAAACAAAAAAATATGCAGAGAAGATTCTCCCTTTGTCATACCAGTGCCATTTACCCATGTAATGAAGCAGCGTTGTTTTTGCTACCATTAAATATTCAGCACATAATTCAGATTGGATTAAAAATTAAAGAAAAATTAAGCCTATAACTAAATAACAGTTAAAATCTGTCTCATTGAATGTTCTCTTTAATGCTCATTGGATGAATCACCTCGGTCACGAGCAATGATGTTCAAAGTCCACGCACTCCATGCTTTGCATTGCATTGTGTTCACAAGGAACATTGGGCCGCTGCTCTAAGATTCAGTTGCAATGCATTCACTCAATACATTGGGTGGGAGAAGGGGAAGTACAAACTGGACAAAACAATAACAAAATAACATTGTCCATGGAAATTAATTTTGAAGGTAATGAGTCATGATTCTGTTCATACAAATAAAACATTCAATTAGTTACAGCGTGTATGTGTAATGTGGCCTTGGCAATTGATGCTTGTGATTATATTTACGTACAACGATTGTAATAAATAATTGCAATTCTTCGTGCATTTGCATGAACAAATATGTAAATGAGAGACATATTTGCGTAGAAAATTCCTAACAAAAATTGTTCACAGAAATGTTTTGCGCAGTTGTATGGATGTTATGCATATGGTACATCACAGAAGTGGTGGTGCAGTGGTAAGCACACTCACTGCCTTGTGAACTCAAAAACTTGAGTTAGAATTCTGATCAGCTACCGTTAATGGTGAGTGATATTTGAACTGAACCTGGGTACACCCTTCACCAACTCGCATTGACAAACGCGGTGAAGTATGGTCAAACAACCCTATAATCAACACAACATGGTGTATGCTTTTGTAGTGGGCTAATTTGAGAGACATACTTAATTAAGGAGGCAACACGTTTATTCTACGACCTCAGTCGGCACACTGCCTGACCCACGATGCCAAGAACGAAGACCGGAGACCGAGGAGAAGACGTAGCATGGCGGCTTCCATTCCAGCAGACAGCCCCGATGCAGCCCCGGGACTCCCCTTTTACGCCCCTCAGCATGGCCCCGCTCCGCCCTCGGACACGCCCCCTTCTGGAACCTACTAGAAGGTTCTGGGTCACCTTCCACGTGCCCCCTGCCTGGCACTGCCCTCGGCCACGCTCCATTCTGGAACTCACTAGAAGGTTCTGAGCCCGACAGAACGTGCTCCCTCTGTTAACTTTGGCCTACATCCTCACCTTGCCCTATCACGTGCCCTTGCCAGCCAATCGGGTTACTACGTCCTCAAATGCCCCCTACTCTGCCAGCTCCCAGAACCATACTCCCCTAGAGACCTCTTCCATGACATCGTGTACTCTGCTGGCAGAGGACTACTACACGCAATTCCTCTCTCTGTCGGTAGATGGTGCCGTAGTGACCCATTATATGTCACTACACTTTCATTCAGCAGTGGATTGACAAAAGGTTTGACATTCATAAGGGAGGTTTTTTTGGGTTAGATCACGTAAATATATAAATGTGTCGTTAAAACCCGCCACCACCTGACACAGCCAACTAGTAAGGGTTGTCACGTAAACAGAACATGCCAATTCAACAGCCAAGCCACAACAATTACAACTAGCTTCATCAAGCTAGTTGCAATTACTGGCGGAACGTCGTACTCAGATTGTAAATATTATGGCTTGGCTCTCCAACACACTGGTGTTCTGTACTGGTGATGAATTGGCATGTTCTGTTTACGTGACAATCCTTACTAGTTGGCTGTGTCAGGTGGTGGCGGGTTTTAACGACACATTTATATATTTACGCAATCTAACCAAAAACAACTCTATTATGGATGATATTGGTTGTGAAAGCCTACCTGTCAAATGGGCTTTACATTATGAACATATAATCTTTCAATTTTCATATCATTTAGTAAAACTTTATCCCTTGAACTAAAAATAAAGAAGTAAATTAGTATACTTACAGTGATATGATCTGTATATATAAAAAGTTGTATTATATATCTTTATACTCTTTGGTTCTTTCGGTAAAGTCACATAGATAGAAAAATAAATAATCTACGTGACTTTACCGAAAGAACCAAGAGTATGAATTCCTGCAGTCACGAAAGCTTCAAATCAGGTTATATATATTTACTTAAAAAGCATATTTTTTCAAATGGCTATTAATTAATTAATATTTAGTTTAATGACCTTGTTCATTTTCCACAAAATAAGTGAGAAAAATTGAGGATAAAAAAAAAACATAAACCAAAAGTGTAAAAGAAGTAAGGGGAATAAAAGAGAAAGAATATTTCATTGTGTAATAACACGGAGACACAGTCAAAGGAAACTAATTGGATTAGGACCCTAATTTCACACTTGAGTTGGCCGGGTGCTGTGGAAAATAATCACGTAGCGGGCCATGAGATGGAACGACTGCCGATTTTTGAGCTTAGACTGCATTCTCATAGACTCAGAAGTGGATTCTCTCCATGGTGGAGCAAGCTACGTGTCATCCAGTACTATCTATATGACAGGAACAAATTAGAACCTGTGATGTAGAAAAAAAAAGTGGCGATGACCTGAAATTTAGCAGCGGTGCAAAAATACCGCTCTGCTGGCTTTTATTGAAAATATTGGCTATTTATGCGTCTACATGTACAATTTGAGGTTTGATTATTTACGTGTTTATGGTCATTTATTAAAGTCACACTTTGCAGGAGATATTTTGAGCGTTTGTGTGTATGTGTTTATGTGCGTGTCTTTCCGACAGACCTGTTCTTCACCTGAGGACGGCTGCTTGCGTTGTGGCCAAAACGTCGTGAGAATTATTTTATTTTATTATGTTTTATTTTTATTGTTTTATTATTTCCCTTCTACATGACTTTACCAAAAGAACCAAGAAGATCCTAAATGTCTATAGGTAGATCTTTGCTTTTGTGTGTACTAATGTACGTGGGTCTCCTATTCTAAAATGTGGTGTAAAGTGGTTAACACACTCCATTATATGGGTTTGATCCCAGGTATGGATCGCACCAGGGGCAAGCATTATCCGAGGCTGTGATGGGCCTCTCCTCGGTTGAATTAGCCTCAAATGAAAACTTGCAGTATAAAAAACTGGATGGACATTAAGCAGCTGCTTTCTCCATAACCACTTTTTATGCTGGCAATCCGAATAGGTGCTTGCTAACTGCCCCGACCATCTTAATAGCTACATAGTTTGTAATATTTTTCTTCATTTATTCACATGTGCACTCGCGACTACTAGGTTGAAAGTGGAATGTTTAAAAAAATGCATGTATTATTACCCTCAGATAAAATGTATGACTGGAGACTAATGAGGGAAATTGTAGTTAAAACTATTCAATTAATTCTCAGGAGTCAGAGCAAAATGTCTGCAACTACAGGGTATTTTTTAAATTTCATATTCTAAATACAATCTGACGAAAAATGAATCTCTGGACAGATTATTATTTTCATATTGTTATTCTCTATCTTGACATTTATATGTTTTTCAGAGAACATTTAAAAACTAACATTGGTACTGATTATGCTACATTGTACACAACTGATCCCCAAAATATCAGTTAAAAGTTAAATCAATTCCAGTTTTTATTTTATTTCATTCAGGGAAATATCACTGTACCCAGTCATCAGTGCAGCCTGTGCAAGGAAGCAGCCTACTCCATGTTACGTTGTGTCTTGTGTGAATATAAAAAAAAACGATTTGTCGCTGATTAATACAATCAGTTCAGGGTGGCAAGAGAGTACAATGATTAAGAAAGAGATAGTAAAATTAAGTTTGACACAAATATATGTAACCGCTTATCCAAAGCTATCACAATCGCAATTAAGTATTTTTTTCCTAAACGTTTCAAATGGTGTGATCCACATTTTCTGTTTACATATTTGATAGATTGTGCTGTTTTGCTGTACCAATTTCAAATCCTCAAATTTTTTTCCTCCACAGTTATAAACATGCGTTTGAATAATTTTGGTTGCTATAAACTTGCACGCGATAAGCCACTTAGTTGAGCTATCATTTGTGGTCAGGTCGCTTCTGAAAAAGAGCTACATACAGTAGCTCAGTGGGCCTTACCTGGTAAAACAAAAATAGTTTTTTTCTTATCTAGTTCTCCCTCAAGTAAAAGGGACCACACTCTTACCGGTGTATCACTAAAGATCATATATTAAATGTATTCAGTTATTTCTTCTTGGTTCTTTCGGTAAAGTCACGTTGAAGGGACATAATAAAATAATAAAAATCAAACATAATAAAATACTATTCTCACGACGTTTCGGCCACAACGCAAGAACCAAGAAGATGAATCCCTGCAGTCACGAAAGCTTTAAATCGAAATTTATTCAGTTACTGTTTTCTATCACCATTCCACTGTTTTATTTGTTTGTCATTTTCCCCTTCATTTACATTTATTTCATAAGCATAATATCGCTTTAACGCGCAGGTTTTTGCGACCAATATCCATATTAGAGGTGTTTTGGGGTTACATCGCGAATTGGCATGTTTTGTTCTTGTGACAAACCTTTCTAATTGGCTGTGTCGGGTGGTGGCGGGTTTAACGAGACATTTATATTTATGCGATCTAATCCAAAAAACCTCTATTATGCATATTGTTGTCATTATATGTGTGTATGTGTGCACATTTATACGTGTGTACCTGTATTTTCCCGCATAGAGCCCGCATACGCATATAACCCGCAGACGCATATACCCCGCAAAAATAGCGTTATGTGTAAAACAAATTTCAGATAGCCCGCACCTTCATATACCCCGCATGCATTAATATATTTAACGTTGTTACCGCAGCTTAATTCCATCGTATTAATGCGAAGTTTACATTTGTAATATATTCCACTATCAATTGTTAACATTAAAATCATAACGTGCACAAAGAAAACTAAGTAACTGGAAACGAATGAACTTAAAACAGTAAATACGTAACAAAAGTAAATATTCAATAAATAAGTAACACATAGCGGGTAGATAAGTAAGTACAGTTTTAGCACTGGTAGATTGTGCACTGCGCTGACAATAACGGCACTACGGTAACGCCGTTGCCTCCCCCCCAACCCCCCCACCTCTCTCTCTCCTCCCAGCTCTCCCGTCGCAGGTAAACAAAGTGCCCCCACTTCAAACATTGTCGTTTCATTGTACAAACATTTCGAATAATTTAAAACGTGACAACATGTGCAATTTTAGTGTGAGTGGTTTATTCAGCAGTGCTTTAGTAAAAGGTAAGTGTTGCATAGTGGATAGTCCGACCATGAAAACATTTAACGAGTTATGACATGTCACACGTGTAAATATTTTTGGGATAGCCCGCACCTCCATATACCCCGCAGGGTCTTGTTTTGTTTGTAAAAAGTGGTATACCCCGCGGGTTATATGCTGGAAAATATTTGTGACCATGTTCCCATGCGCGTTTTCAGGTCAAAATCCACACTTCGGTTTTACTCCAATAATTCACGTACAATTGAACAAACATGTATCTGTCTCTCCAATTATGAATTCTAAATCTGCTGCAGTCATAAAATTATATTTAGCAAATACTAATAACCCCCCCCCTAGTCCCCACCCCTCCACCTTGTTTAGAAAAGGATCCTTAACAAGTCTCTGTTTAGGGAGGAAAGACTACCTAGAGGATGCAATACCTGGACATGCAAGTCTTACTCGTACGTTTATGTGCCCTATGTTGCTCTTGTGAGAAACAAACACACCATGTGAAAGACTCAACGAAGAAGTTCCCTGTTTTGGTCCTCCCTAAACCACATGCACTGCACAAACCATGGTAGATGCACACATGGAAAATAAATAAAAAACACTTCAGTGTACGACTGTGGCCATCCAGAACAAACCATACAACGTATAACGTACGCAATGCTCGGTCCACAAATACGAAGGAGAGGCATCACAGCGATATACTACGCTGCTCCTGACGCGGTTATCTGGCTTGACCACCTGAATGTGAAAAAGTATTTGATGCTCTGCGTCTACGTCAGCCGTACAAAATAAGAGAGGAGTACCCTCTATTATAACGTTTGATTTGGGTTCAATAAGTGTATTTATTTATTATCTCTTGCATTCTATGCAGTTCATCTCGAAACACCAGAAAAAAGGGGTAATTGAGTTACCAACAAGAGAATCAGTAAGGAAGTGATCGCAGACCAGACAGAGAGTGAAAAACAGTTAAATGCCTGGAGTCTTGTAGATAATTATAAAACGAGAATAAACACAATCGGAAAGCGAGTTTGTGCTTGTGACTATTATTGCATAAAGAGACAAATGTGGAATATGTCTGAATGTATTTGATCACAATTTACTATAAGGTATATTTTCTTTCTGTCAAAAGACTGGCAGAATTCTGGTCACTTTATTACCCGTGACCCTCCACAATAAACACGTCATGATCTTTGATACAACATTACATAAACTACCTCCAACCAAATCACCCCGGAATGCGCCAAACCCAATCGAACTTTTGAAGCTTGAGCCTGGAGAGTGCTTGCTCGGGTGACTGCCACGTACAAACCCAGGTGTCGCAGGCGTCGTGGTGAATGCCAGAAAGGGCAACAAAAACCACAAACAGAGTTTTACTTCTATATTTCGGGGGGGGGGGGGGGGGGGGCAGGGGTTGACTTTGTCCCTCACATTAGGAATAGCGGGTACGTAATCAAGTATTTATTTTTAATATTAATACAGGTGTCCATTGTTGCTCTCTACTCCACCACCTTATGCAACCCGTGCTGACGAGCATCATGAAGCACGTTTAAATAACCCTCCTGGCATCGGGCAGCCCTCATCCAGCAGTGGATTGACAAACAGGATATACATGTAGCTAGTTGTCTGTCCTTCTCTCGCACCTCAAGTTTGCATGGTTGGCTACGTATGGCCTGAAGGAAGTACAACATACATATGTAATGACAGGAGAGCCTATGTGCGCTGTGAGTGGACTAGTGGCCACGGAAGGTAATGACAGGGGAGTCAGCCTACAGTGCGAATGCACTAGTGGCGACGAGAGGTAATGACAGGGGTATCAGCTGTGAGTGCGAAGGGACTAGTGGCGACGAGAGGTAATGGCAGGGGTATCAGTTGTAAGTGCGAAGGGACTGGTGGCTACGGGAATGATCGAGAAGGGAGCGTGGTCAGGTGACGGAAGAGGACAGTGGAGTCTGCTGGTGGAGCGAGCGTCCAGAGTCAACGAGAATGATCGAGAATGGAGACTCGTCGCTGTTGCAGTTGGACTCTCCGCCTGATGTCAAGTGAACGTGTCTTCAATAAAGTGCCATCTCATGAGAAGTGTGTTAAGTCGTCATTACACATACATGCACATTATATACATGTGTAATAAACGACTTGACTACGATGTCTGGCTCAGTGTCCTTTATTATTCGGTTCGTGCTGTACACCCACACGGCTGTCTTTACTCTGTAGCTTCTCCACGGCGCTGACTCCAATGTCGGCCCGATCCACAACAGCAGCTCCGCTGCTGTTTCTCCCACACAGCCCCCCTTGGCTGTACTCGCTGCTGCTCTTCTCCCTCCGCAGCTCTCACAGCTTCTTGCTCTCTCTCTCTCTCTCCGCAGCTCCTCCTGGCAGCCACTCCGCTGCCTCTAACAAGCAGCCCTCTCTCTCTCTCTCTCCGCAGCTCCTCCTGGCAGCCACACCGCTGCCTCTAACACGCAGCCCTCCTGGCTGTCTCCTCTGCAGCTGCACACCACTCCGCAGCTTCCTCTTATCTTCGGGGTTGGCTCCCGATGGCCGTCGGCGCCCCCCCCTCTCCACACTTGCCCGCGTGGCCTCACTCTTTTCCGCTCACACCCCGACTGCCTTCCCCTTCCGGTTTACCCGCTTAAAGCCCCGAACCTTCCCCCCACGTCACATGACTCCACCCCCCGTGACGTCACCTCCGGAAGGTCGCTTACGCCCGCATTACACCACCCTCCCCCGTAGAAAAATCCCAGCCGACCTCGGCTGACCAATAGCAAATCGTAATGCGGCGAACCGAGCTTCCCCCCCTAAAGGACACTAAGCATATAATATAACAACAAGAACAACAACAGCACAAAGCACAACAACGCACATCCGCATGTCGTACACGACAGCCCCCCGGCCCCAGGATAGAGATGATGTAATTCCGGGCCGCTTAAGAAACCCCCAATAATTACCCAAATAACCGCGATGGACGCCCCAGTATTTACATTTGAACAGCAATATTATTTACACGTGAAAACAACAACAACAAAAAAATTTCTGCTCTTACCCACCAGCAGTCCTCCCTTGAGGACCAGCACAGACCTCAGACGTACACAGCATGTACCCACAGTCACTCTCAACAAACCAACAACCCCTAATCGCACACCCTCGCGTGGAGAGCCACGCTCCCCAGCGGTAACGTTTAACTCGCCGTAACCCTCACCGTGGTCGTCAACCCACAGCAACATCCATTTACCATACTCTCGGCTAGTGCCATTTCGGGGATGAGCAGCACTCGGCCATGCTCCTCCCTTACTATCCCATCAGCGATGGACACACACCAGCCTCTTATAGTCTGACGCTTTATAGCCAAGGGAAGATCAATCCCTCGGCAAGGCCAGATATCAACGACCCCCCCCATGGGGTAATGTTCTCTTATAGAGACAATAACGCCCTAACCCAAATCCCGTGAGCCCCCGGCACACCAGGTTCAGTCTGCCACCGCACAACTGAACCATGACTCCCCGAGCCATATGAGCACACGGCCCATTAGTTTAAGACATACCACGGAGGTTTCGCCTCCGGGCTGTCAGGTCAGCCATCAGCCATAGGCCAACGTGACCACCACTCTTGCATCACCCAATCAACAATGGCAGGCATAACAGATGGAATATTTGCCCCACCGAGGTTTTCCCCGCGCGCTCACAATGGCGGCCCCCTTCGCCCAGCGCGTTCGCGCAATATCTCGCGCGCACTCAAAATGGCGGCCCTTTCCGCAAAGCGCATCGACGCCATACCCCGCGTGTGCGCAAAATGGCGGCCCAACGTGCGAACACGTGGCCAGTTTTCTCCATTCGTGCACCCCAGCTTCCCTTTGCTGGGGGTCACAAATTGCATCCCCCGTCTTATTGTAACAATCCCAACAACGATAGACGCACAGCCCCAGCTTGCTGCGCGCAGCAGTCATATCGGGGAATTTTTAACCAATATTTTACCAACCCCATTGGTTACACAACCCAACTCGCAAAGCAACTCGTGGCTGCATGCGATCAACCGAATACGCGACGCAACTTGGCGCCAATTTACGGTCCCATTAGCATTAACCTTTGAGACACCCACAACGGCGTCATCACGCACCCTCAAAGCGCGCTCTCTCTCTCACAAAGCGCCGTTACCCATAATATACACAAAATCGCGTGTACATAACATCCATACGACCAAATAATAGGGTCTCCCTCGAATTTGTTACCAATTTCCAAACAGGTACGCACAATTAATAACATCCCAATCCCAATAGTCAATCAATGCATCGCACCCCATAACCGTACAGAACGGTGTAACAGCACATACAGTCAACATATCGCGATCACACGCGCACATTTAAGCACAATAGCAAACCGATCTGCAGGTAACCAACACACCATTAATCCAGTCGTAACATTGCAGCAACAACACAAATATTCTCTCTCTTGCAACAACCACATCGCACCTAGCACCTCGCAGCACAATACACCAAAAAAAATATATATATTTTCCAATTAAGCCCATCGCACAAGGTAACCCACGAGATGATACAGCGCAAGATACCCGACGCTCCCGAGTTAATAATTAACTTCGCCATCAATATAACAACTCCACACCGCAGCGCACACACACAATTTAACACTCAGCAAGCACAGCATACTCTCCGTCCATTCTCAACACACGTACACACTTTAATTGACACCGAGCAACAAGCAGATAGCGCGTTCATCGTTATTACACACACATACACACTTTCCGAACCGCGCTCCGCACAATCGAGTCATGAGAGAACAAAATCGCCCCCACCCGGCCCTCGAAAGATGGGTGAGGTGTGTGTAAAGGCCGGTTGCGTATCGTTACGACCCGCCCGGGCTGCAGCAAGAAGAGGACGGCAGGGCGGCAACTTGAGTCGTCACGCAGAACTCGTTCGGCGACTTGACTGCTCCTTTGTCACGCACCCGAGCCAGGACGGGAGAGCTCCCGCCCCAGCAGCTGTAGCGTCGTCGTCCTCTCCTCGCAGCTCCCCCTCGCAAAACAGCAGCTCACAGCAGGCTGCTCTCCCCGCGGCACCTCCAGATGGCAGCGCAAGGCTGCCTCTCCGCCGCGATGTTGAAGATGGCGGCGTCTCCCCGCCGCGGTGAAGACAAGATGGCGGCTTCCCGCCGTTTCTCCCCTGCCACGCCCAAGATGGCGTCTTCGTGCCACGTGGCAGATGGCGCTGGCAGCGCAGGCAAGGCGTCGGCCTGCAGACCACCATCGGCTTTCCCCACTGCCGTCGTCGGCGTGGTGAGCTCACACGGTTTCGCCAGCACGATTTTCCAGGTCTCCAGCTGCGCCATCTGTCTCAATCGTAAGTCGGATGATGTAGCAGATGATGGCACAGGAATATTCTTTCTTCCGAGCCGTCTTGACAAGCCGTTTCACTTCTGACACCAGTGTAATAAACGACTTGACTACGATGTCTGGCTCAGTGTCCTTTATTATTCGGTTCGTGCTGTACACCCACACGGCTGTCTTTACTCTGTAGCTTCTCCACGGTGCTGACTCCAATGTCGGCCCGATCCACAACAGCAGCTCCGCTGCTGTTTCTCCCACACAGCCCCCCTTGGCTGTACTCGCTGCTGCTCTTCTCCCTCCGCAGCTCTCACAGCTTCTTGCTCTCTCTCTCTCTCTCCGCAGCTCCTCCTGGCAGCCACTCCGCTGCCTCTAACAAGCAGCCCTCTCTCTCTCTCTCTCCGCAGCTCCTCCTGGCAGCCACACCGCTGCCTCTAACACGCAGCCCTCCTGGCTGTCTCCTCTGCAGCTGCACACCACTCCGCAGCTTCCTCTTATCTTCGGGGTTGGCTCCCGATGGCCGTCGGCGCCCCCCCCTCTCCACACTTGCCCGCGTGGCCTCACTCTTTTCCGCTCACACCCCGACTGCCTTCCCCTTCCGGTTTACCCGCTTAAAGCCCCGAACCTTCCCCCCACGTCACATGACTCCACCCCCCGTGACGTCACCTCCGGAAGGTCGCTTACGCCCGCATTACACATGCATACACATACAACTGGATGTTGCCGGTGACAATTCTAATCATGTCACCAAGTGTAAGAGCCACTAATATTTCCACACTTGGATTTTTGGGATCACTAAGTTCATTTAAATTAGATGGACCAGACACTAACCTCATCCTGCATTCATGTCCATGTACATACAGTATATGACATCCCAGAATTATTTAACATCACCTCAAGGATACTCTTCCATAGTGGAGCAATCTAATTAGTGCAGTATAATTGTAAATGACAATGTGGTGTGATTGAGGGAGGTTAATTTGTAAATGAGTCAAGCACCCTGCACAATGCAAAGAGATTTTTTTTTTACACTGAGGCAAAATGATCCTGCTAGACTCATACATCCTAGAATTCAGCACTGAGATGCGATGTATAATGCCCGCCACATACAAACCACTCACACATATAGAGGTGATGATAAACATTTATTCCACGTTGAAATGGAACACTGTAATTTATGGCTCTCCAATGTGTTTTCCTGTTGTTTTCCACGCGTTGGTTGGCACGACATCAGACGTTTCATTTCAGCACCTAGTTGATTTATTTTAATAAATCGATTCAATCGATTAAATTTGGTTCCTTGAGAATCTCTCGATGCATGGAGCGAAACATCGGAGGTCATGCAAAACAGCACGCGTCACAACCTAAAACTGAACGGGCGAGGTATACAGTTCAACCACAAACACCTGTGCAGGAGTGCATTTTACACAGAAGTTCACATAGATACAACACATACTTGCTATTGGATGTTTAATAATTTTGCTGAATTCTGTAATTCAGCTGTTGGTTTAAGCATGTTTACTTATGTATTCGGGGTACAGCAGTTAAGCAGGCGTTGAGTGGACCATGCCATGAATCCAGCAACATGAATTCGATTCCCAGCCATGGCTATACATCAGTGTCGAGTGATATTTGAACTGGTCCTGGACATTCCTTTCACTAACCCGCACTGACCAGCATGGTGACATATGTTAAATTCAACTTCCACGACCAACAAGGTATGGGGATACCATCCAAAAGTGGGTTTTCATAGCGTGGGATCTTCATTTCTGGCGTTAACTTAGGCAAGACATACTCATAATTTGACATATGAATATAAATCATCATGAAGACTACGGATCCAAGAAGCGCACAATGAGCTAGACAGTCCTGAGAATCAATGCACCTATTTTGGAAACCACCAAACTGGCCCATGGATAGGTACAGAGTGTTCTTGTACTTCTGCCAACCACACAAAAATGTATATAATAGCAAACAATGTACGATTCCACTTACTGGATTTTTTTTACCAATGTAATGAAAGGGCGGTTTAAACTTAAAAAATACAAGTTGCCGCAATTCGATCATATCCAGTAATTCATTACCAATTCCGTTTCATTAAATGTAAAACCACAATGAAGAAGCATTGTGATTTTGTAGTGTGCTGTACATTGAAGACAACTGTATGCTTAGATTAATATTTTATTGTACGCATGTGTCGTGTATAACACAATTTCATACTATACTATGTTAGTATGACATTTTAGGATTACTATATTGCTATATTTTTTAATTTTCAACATTTTAACGGTAGGCCAATGAAACAATGTCTCCACTTACAAGCTATTTTAATTTGTGTTAAGCTTGCCAAGGAACAATTTTTGCAAAAATACACAGGAACACTGCCGTGATATAAAATAAGTGATTTAAACTATCGCGTAGACAGGACGGTCCATTTATAGATATCCTGTTGATTTATTACGACGCTCTTACTTTCTTTTCAACATGTGATTGAATATCTTACAGGGGAGGGAGTAAAATAAAACATGTAATAAGTGTATTAATATTCGTGGGAGACGTGTACAGGCTTTGAAATGAAATGTTGTTTCCTCTATTATGTTTTCGTGTTGTTTTATTGGGGTGTCTATAAATGGGTCACCCTTTATATGGGGAGGACCAGTGGCAACGATGGTAAATGCACAACGCTAACAATAATGGGGCATGGCCAATGATGACAGAATTGCATAACTCTTCATTTGGAGCATGGCACGTGTGGAGACCTTACAGAGTGGCGTGGCAACCCATTCAACAAACCTGCGCGTGTTGCGTGTTTGGTGCCTACATTATACACATCTGTAAATGGCGAGAACGCCCATCGAAACGGAAATATTTGTGCTGGCCAGAAAATAAAAATAAAAAAGGACCATTTTGTCATGCAGACGACCAGAGGCGTAGCTAGGATATTTTGCGCCCTGGGACGAACTATAAAATTGGCGCCCCCCCCCCCCCCCGTTTAATCACATTTTCCTATTACATCGAATAAGGAATAACAATTAAAATTTTAATGAAACATTGTATTTAAAGAAGCAAATTTATTGAAATTATATTACATGGCTCACTCAGTCACTGTCGCAAACTGGTCAATCACGTAATCAACATCTGTTTTTTTCCAATGTTTCTCTTTCAACGCTAAGAAGAGCAAGATCGCTGAGACGATCTTGTCCCATTGAGGCACGCAAATACGACAAAATAAGTTTCAATTTGCTGAACGACCGCTCACAGCTTGCAATTGAAACTGCTATTGTTAATAACATTTGCAGTGAAATTCGCAAATTCGGAAATATGTCGTCTCCATAAAACACAATAAAACCAAGAAGATCCAAAGGAGCTTCTGGTAGAACTTCATTCCGGTTACTGAGCAGCATTTTGCAATCTCCAATTTCTGTGAAAAGTTCGTGGCCATTGATGTCGGTGTCATAGAAATTTCCAAAATCTTTGCAATTTCGACGAATTGCATCGACATCTGTGTTGGATAGAAGAGTTTTGACGTCCAGCAGAAATCAAAATTTTGTGTTCAGGTCTTTTAGTCGTAAAAACCGTGTTGACATCTCTTGTTGAAGTCGATAAAATACGCTCTTCATAACGCGCACAATTTCTTCTTCTGCTGAAAGTCCTGCGTCTCTTGCCAGTTCTCCTGGCATCTTCCGACGTCGCCTATTCTTCTGTCCACATCGATCCCCCAGGCTGTGCATCTTGTTTTGACGTTTTCTACAGCAACTTGGCTGAAATCATCACGAAGCTTGACAAATTCATGCTCCAAAGATTCAAGATCAGTTGCTGCTTCCTTGAAATTCATAGTAGGATACTGTAAGCGCTTCTGAACACGATCAATTTTTCCAAGAATGACATTCCAGAAATGTAATACAACTATGAAGTTAAAATGTAATACGCATGCCTGTAACTGTTCTGCATCACTTCTGGTTTCAGGCGTCATAGTTACGTTCTCCGATAATTTGTCTAGCAGCCCTACTAGTTCATCCAGTCCTTCAAGATAGCTTTAACAGCTTCTGATCGTGCACTCCAGCGTGTTTCAGGCTCCAGCTTTACTGTGATGGGCACAGCTTTTTTAACTCTTCCCAACGAATTGTTGAACGAGAGAAAAACAAATATATACTTTCAACTGTTCCAAAAATGTGACAAGTGGATCCTGTTTAGCTGAGTGTACTCCTGCTAAGTTTAAGCTGTGGTTGTCACAGTTGACAAACAATGCTCTGTGATTTGTGTCACATATTCGTTGTTGAAGGCCGGATATATGCCCAGTCATCACAGCAGCATTGTCATAACATTGTGCCCGACAGTCGGCTAGAGGTATGTTGTCAGATTTCAGTCTCTCGACGATGACTCTTTCTAGGCTTGCTGCATCTTTTGCATGTATCTCGATATAACCTAAAAATGATTCTTTGATAGTTACTTTTTTAGTTTGAAAATTCACATCCACAAATCTTATGACCTGAGAAAGCTGTTCCCTATGGCCTAGATCAGGAGTTGAGTCAAGTAAGATACCGTAGTACTTGTTTTTCCTGATATCACTCAACAATTGGTTATTTACAGTCGACGCAAGTATGTGGATAAATTCATTCTGGATTTCCGGTGACAAATAAGAAACTGATCCCGGATTTTCTCCTGCGTGCTGTACGTGTTTTGCTAACAATGGGTCATACTGCGCAACGAGTTTGATCAGCGCGAGAAAGTTTCCAACATTTTTTTTCATCCGCATTCAAATTTTCCTCATGGCCATGTAGTGCCAAATTTTGTGAAACCAGAAACTTAATACAGGTGAGTATTCTTTGCAATATATCTCGCCAACGTTGTTTTTCCAAATGAATCTGAGCTTGAACCACTGTGTCAATTCCAGCACCATCAATCATCCGTCGTTCGGCTTCCTTCCATGTAGTAAAAGCTGTGTGCGGTGGATAGGATTGTTTTCATGAGAATTTAGTTTTTCTGGCTTCCTCCACTTGTTGAAACCGTTTGTTAACGCAAACGAAGCTCGTGAGTTTGTACTCGATTATGTAAATAATAGACAACAGAAACAGTAAACAGCTTTATTGATTGGTGAATAACGAACGAGTCACTTCCTCTCCGTTCGCTAATCGGCGTTTAAACCATGATGATGTAATTGAACTTGCGTGGGCTGCTGCGGCTGCTGCAGCCGCCTGGAGCGTGGTGGTGTCACTAATAAGAACTAAAAATAGGCCGTTGTAGTTTCCGCCACCAAAAAACAGGCCAGTGACTAAGGCTGAAAGACTGCGCCTGTCTGTTGTTTGGGACGTTCTTCCATGTAAGTTCTTAATAGGCGCGCGTACCAAAATGTAATTACATGACATGTAGGCTGTGTGTGGCGGGATATATAAACTTTTAGGTTGAGGTGTAGATTTGTGCAGTAGTTTCAGGCTGCCGCGCCCGCCGCAATAAGTTATAATGTAACGTTGTAAGCCTCATTATGGCGCCCCTTTACCTTGGCGCCCGGGGACACGTGTACCCCCCTGCCCCCCCCCTAGCTACGCCTCTGCAGACGACCAACTCAAAGAGTTGACAAAAAACTCGGGCATCCCAAAAGGCAGCCGTGAAACAGACACGACTGTGCACTGGTTTCATCCTCGTGGGGACTCATCGGTGCGCGACATGATCATTATTGTTCACCATTGCCATATGCTTCTGGGAGGATAAATTGGCCACTAATGTATGCATTTGTGAGTGGGTGGTCTAGATAAGGCGGAGAGCTATTGGACATGCTATGCAGAGCTTTGTGTGTTGTTACATCCATTTGCTTCCGTTGTGTAACCTTTTTTGTAAAAAATTTGGATGAAAATTTTAGAGCAGATTTTTTGGTTCTCTCACTTTTTCGCCAAGTGACAGAATGGAGGCAAGGATGTGAACAATGGGGAAACAATTACATGAGTGGGAGCACAAATTAAAGAGATGTTTAAATGAACCGTAGCAGTCGTCTGTACCCGTTACTCTCACCTCTTTCGTGTCGCTATCTACTATATGTCTTCAGAACGTCTTCCACCTTTTCACCTCAATGTATATTTGGCACACAGAAAATCCCGTTTAACGGCCCTCAATCACGAACAACAACAGCAGAGCTGCTGTTGGTGTGGAGAAGAATCAGCAGCCAGCCAAGACACTCGAGGCATCGACTATCTTTCATAAGAGTATGATTATGAAGCAAAATTAATTTACAGCCCTTTGTCAATCTGCTGCCTTTTTCTGCACACGGTGGGAGATGCAAATTGCAAGGAATGTTGACACTCACGTGAGCACTGACACTGACAGATGTAAGATCTGGAACACGACGTTTCATTTTTTAATAGTCCACACTATTACGACTGCGATGGGAGGAACACTGCTTCCAATATAGGAATTTTGTTTTAACTTGTCAAGGATCATGGCCATATGCAAGAACAGGACACCCTGTGCTACGAAATTGCCAAACACTCCATTCCAGCCTACTCGCAGTAAGTAGCATACTACATTCCATGGTTGGGGGTGTTCCTTATACTTTTTTTTCCTGATACGCAAGCTTTTATTTGTAGAAATGCTAATGTGCGCTGCGCCAGCTATAGTTTTTTCCTCAGATCGTGTGTGAAACTAAATTGTTGGCAAAATGGAAATTGTATGCATTCACCTTCAGACACACAGGGCCTAGATAAAGTTATGCAATTTAGGTCACTGTTTACCCAAGATCTCTCCTGTTAAGAGCAATAAATTACACATGTTCAGAACGCAACTGCTAGAGTGCTTACACGTATACTATTCCGTGAGTACATTACACCAGTCCTCTTATCTGTTCATTGGCTCTCAGTCAAATTCAGAGTGGATTTTAAGATATTGCTATTAACCTATAAGGCTTAAAAGGGCTCATCCCACATTACTTGCAGGAAATAATACATTTATATATTCCATCAAAGTAATCAAGATCTTGTGATCTTCAACTGCTCAGCGCTCCCAGGTCTAAGTGGCGCTCTTTTGGTGATTGTGCTTTTGTTAGCGTGAGACTCCAGACTCCTTTTCCAGGAGGTTTCTGTCAAGTTTTCACAGAAAGGGACAATAATGACACGTGTAATCCCAATTGAGTAATTTTTGCAGGCACATTTTGACATTTGGTAAATATAGACCATGATGCTGCCACACATAGCTGAGCACGTCTAGACTGTCACAGGATATTTCATTTACAGGATCTCTTGCTGTTATTACAGTAATTCCCATACAGTACACTTATATGTTCATAAAGTGCATTTTTTACGACCCCTGCTACGAGCGGGAAGCTGCTCACAATCTGAGTAGCAGAGCGCACCCTCTGATAATAAAAAAGATACACATCTTATAAGGAACATTGTGAAAGTCTCGCCAAAAATATGCAAGTGACATCTTATAATATGCAGTGTGAGCGAAATATTACAGAAGTGCACTCATAGCGCAATTGTGCTACTCGAAAAAGAGACGAAACAACATTTTCTTAAGTCTATCATATAAAAAATACTCGCACTGGCTGTATTAAAACAATGCCCTTCAAATACCATGCTGTAATCAAGGGTGGAAATTTAAAACATTGGCAAAAAGTGCCCTTCTGCAGAAAAAGTTAACACAATATGGATTTAGTGCGAACATATTATAGAATGAAAAAAAAACTTCGAGCAAAATGTATAATCCAAATTACCTTTGAATTGTTACGTGTGTATAAAGTTAGTTGTCGAACCATATCACAAACATAGCTACATCACATGTTGTGCTCCCTTGTGTTATTTTTAAGCTTCAAAGCAATTGATGAACGAGGAGCGAGTGTGCTTTATTATGGAAAGCACTTTGTCAGAGTGGGGTTAGAGGTTGATTTCAAAAACCTTTCATGAGCGTAGAAAAAAGAATAGCTTACAAATGGAGACAGGTTAATTTGAATAAGATTATATTCGCTATTCAATCATCAAAAAATATATATCTTATTATGAATGTAAAATAGATAGATTTGCTGAAGCAGAATTGCAGCTGATGATAAGTTTAACAGCCTAATCAATCTTTACAATCAGCCCAATTAACAATTAGCATTACAATCACTGCCGACATCCAATAGCTTAATCACTTTTTCAGGTTTTAAGTTCCGGAGCGGAAAAGCTCAGTAACCATGGTCATACAGCTAGCGATGGTGAGGTCCCTTCAGTGGAATGAGAAATTGGGCGATGTACAACGATCTTCTGGACCCATCACTGACTGAACATTTAGACTAATACGTATAAGAAACAGTGACATTGTATATTTATTGAAATTGGTGAACTGGACCTTGGCTTTTACCATCATCATTAGACATTTTCTATCCACTGCCAGATGAAGGTCTCGCCACACCGTCGTCATTCACCATTGGTCCTGTGATACCAGAATCCATGCGACTCCTACGCATGGACTGATTGGATGGTCCCACCTATAGTGTGATCATCCAACTGGACACAGTCTCTCATTTGGCTGCCAAATCAGTTAACGGTCCCATCAGTCGTCCACTATCCATTCGAGTGACTTGTCTCTGCTCAAGCCAACGTACTTTCCTGAACAGTCAATACAACGTCGCAAATTTTTCATTTGTTCACTGCCGTTTGTTTTTCCTTTACAAATTCAGTTTCGTCCATCCTGCCCTTGTCTGCCTCTTAATTTCATCATTGTGACCCCAATAAACACTCAATAATTATTCTACTGTGTTTTCCAGTTATCTTCCTCCAACAATCATTTTATTTTGCTCAGCAAAGTTGCACGTGGTTTTTAGTTCACTCATATATATATAGCGTAAGTTAAGCTTAGCAGTTTTTTTTCTAACGCTCTTCAATAATTTGGACTAATTTACTTGCATTCATTGGTATAGGAGCTAACAGGGCTTGCTTTGCCACTCGATAATTTCCAGAACGATCCTAGGCCAGCATAGAGTACAGATGTTCGGCATAAGGCACTGCCACTAGAGTACAAGGTACATTCCTCGATAATAATGGTATATTAATGTATCCTATATTCCTATAATCCTATGACATTTGAAAAAAAATAGAAACAACAAAATAAGGCAAGATTGGTCTGGCTTACCAACATATTTCCCAGAACACCATTTCGTACTGTTTCAATAAAAATTAAGCAGTGATAACAACCAGAAAGCACATTCACGCCATTTTGTTTCTTAACAGAAAAGGTAAACGGGCTCTGATTCCATGATCTAAAGCAAAGCAAGGTGGCAAAAAATACACGAAAGTGAGCTCTGAGTTAAACGCACTTGACCGTCAATCGTGAAATTTGCTTTCGAAACAGAAACTCGGGTAAATTATGCGACCAAGGAATACCCCAAAGCTCTTATGTCACGTAGAACTTGAGTCGGCAACAGCTTAATGGGCACAACAATAAAAAAAAAACGTCGGTGAGCTGCAAAAGTTGAGTATAGTCCTGTTCATCAAATGGATCCATGGAGAGTTGCAGTGTGACATCTCATACATCAGAAAGCATTGGCTCTCCGCAGACATCCAGTGACATGTAAAGATTTCTTAACTGCAGTGGCTTTTGCACATTAAAAGTCACAATGGCGTGCCTTGTGGACAGCACGCAGAGCTTTGCATTCCATCTTTTAAAAGTCATATAGGCTCTAACTCTTTGACAGTTTTAGATGGATGCTACTGTTTTGTGTGCCGATTACGTATGCATTAAAACCTCAGAGCGCGCATAACCTTTGTTCGGGCATTGTTTTGTGTTTGGATGATTTTAATCTGTGAGTCAAATAAGAGGACACTCTGATGGAATTTTTTTTCCCATTTGCTCATCAGAGAACAAGGGTAGGTAAAGATACAGAGGGGGTGAATGCGTGTGGGTGGATGGGTGACGTTTGCGACTGACACAATGTGTTGCTGGATTAAGCATCATCCTGCCTCAATTTCACCAAGAGATCAACGTTCATAGCAAACTCAATGGAACTTTCTGCTGAGTGAGGACTTTCTCAATGTAACATAAAATATGATCCCATTCATAAAAATATGGAAATATTTATATTTTATGGTTTCTGAGCACAGGACCAAAGACCCCAAAACGCTTAGCGGCCAGCAAAAAACAGCACTCTTGATATTTTAGTAGTTAAAATTTAATGTTGTTTCTAGACATGCATCTATTCTTGGCATAATATGCCCTACATACCAAGATATCCCACAGATGAAAACTGACGGAATAAAAATAATCCAGGTAAAGGTGGATTTCTTTCTAGATTTGAAGCTTTCGTGACTGCAATGATTCATACTCTTAGGTTTTTCGGTAAAGTCATGTAGGTAAAAAATAAATAAATACTAAAAATAATAGAAATAATAATAAAAATAAAATAATTATTATGAAATAATTATAAATCGCGGTGAGTTTCCTGCTCAAATGAGTAGCCAGTGGTCTCACCTCCTGTTTGCAGCTCAGAGAAAGTGAGAAAATTCCACATTCCTTTGAGAGGGAGAACTATTCGTGACTTTCTTTGAAGTGATGCTCATTTTACTGACCCCGTAGATTTGAAGAAATGAGCGACTCCCTGTTAATAACTGACTGTGAAGGAATTGTTTTTGTTCATAAAAAATGCGCATTTTTTAAAATACCAATGTTCACAATTCGTATTTATTTTAGGAAATTGGTATGAGCATTAAGACAAATCCTATGTTGAAACGAATAGATTTTAATGGTAGTGAGTTAGAGGGGCTTGATTGTAAACTATGCGTAAACGCCTTAAAAGCAAGGGACACGTGGAGGACAGCCACGCGTGTGCGTCACACGTCTTAACAAACCATTTCAGCATATGAGTAATCCAGTTTGTGCTACCATTATCACGGCTAATTAATTATTTCCAAGGACAAATGCCTGTGCATGACTATTTCTCGTTGTTGTTTTTTACGTGCTATAAATCTTACCTGGATGGACGGAGCGCGTGTGTGCGTGTAGGTAAAAGCGGTCGTGCAACGGTTAGCGCGCTACGAATCCGGCATCGCGGACAACACGAGTGACGATTATCTGAGCCTGTCCTGGGCCTCCCTTAGTTCGACTCAGCCTCAAATGAGTACATGACCATCGCCACTGGGGAGACAAAGGCGGCCGGGCGTGGTGCTGGCCACCTACCCCCCTCGTGTACCGTGCCGGCCTTCATAGGTGCTCGCTAAAAGCACTTGCCCCAATAGTCTGGTAAGGCTATACGGGGGATCTTTGTCTTCGTATTAGTCTGCGCCACCTGTGTTCCATGTAACCCCTTGTGTGAGCCACAGCTTTGGATACGCTTCGAAATGGAAATGCTACTGTCACTCCTCTATCATTTACACTGTTGCTGCTCATACATCCTCCCTTGGAATAAAGTTTGGGCTTTCGCTTTTCCTTTCACGCCCTTGGATATGCTACTGTCAACTAAATGCACAAAATAAAATTTGAGTTATTTGTTGTAACCAAATTAAGACCATTGTGCCAAATCAGATTTCACTGTTTATTGATTTGTATTTGGTGACCACATGAGGGTCCATAAACGTGTGTAATAAGAAACCAACATATTCTTGGTTCTTTCGGTAAAGTCACGTAGAAGGGAAGTAATACAATAATAAAAATAAAACATAATAAAATTATTCTCACGACGTTTCTTTCGGGAAAGTCACGTAGAAGGGAAGTAATAAAATAATAAAAATAAAACATAATAAAATAATTCTCACGACGTTTCGGCTACAACGCAAGCAGCCGTCTTCCCTTCTACGTGACTTTACCGAAAGAACCAAGAAGATGAATCCCTGCAGTCACGAAAGCTTAAAATCGAAAAAGAAACCAACATAGTTAGCACTGCGTAGCCTTCAAGAGGCAATTGGGGCAAGTACTGTGAGTGATCTTCTATTAAGGCCAGAACACCACATGAGTGGATAGTGTGGCCAGACCCATGCCACATCACATTTGGCTCCTCAGCACTGATGTTTACACACCACATCAGGTACTCATTTCAGGTTGGGTTCACCTCGCGGAGGCCAAAGACTTGTTTAGAAATCGCTCACCACTGATGTTAGCTATGGCAGGGACTCCAACTCAGCTGATGGGCCCATTGCCCAATGCACTAACATCTGTGGCACTGCTCCACCCGTACATATATTGCATACAGAGACGAAGATCCCCCGTATAGCCTTAACAGACTGTTGTAGCAAGTGCTGCTAGTGAGTACCTATGAAAGCACCTCCGATTAGCACGGTTGGCTATGTATGGTGCAAGATACGTTCAACATACATGCATACAAGCCCTGCACGGTACACGAGGGGGTGGGTGGCCATCACCACGCCCGACCGCATTTGTCTCCCCAGTGGCGATGTTTACCCACCACACCAAGTACCCATTTGAGGCTGAGTCGACGTAGGGGAGGGCCAAGACCGGTTCAGATATTCGTCACTGGTGTTGGCCGTGAGCGGGAATTGCAGCGTTGCATACACACACTGTATAAAAGTTAAGATGAAATTAAGGAATTGTGTCATAATTATATTATCAAGTTAATGTTGATGTAATGCACAAGTAGTAAATGATGACACTTATGCATTCTTACACGTTTAACCTAGGAATACACCAGGCAATTATAAAATTACTTGGAATGATATTGACGTGTTCACATTTTATTACAGAATGTCACTCAAATGTTCTAGATAATGATCACTTTGCCCAAACATGGCTGAAACTAGTCATTAACCTGTTGGGCTACCATTGTTTGGCTGTAGTGTAATTTAAATAATTAGAGAATGGGACACTGCACTTATATTCCTGTAGAACAATGCAAAAATGAATACCTGACAACCCCTTGTACCATTAATCTTTAATACACGACTCGTGGAAACTCTTTTGGATATTGTGACAAACATTCGATTTCGTCACCGTTTTGGATGGTCAAAACATTGCGTAATTTTTCACAAAAAGTCAAATTCACACGATGTATTATGAAGGTTTGGTTGAATAAATTATTCATTGCAGCTTTTGAAAATCCTTCCTTCCGAGAGAAGTCAACAGTGACTGCCATGTCAACACTAGTTCCTGCGACGCGAAGATAAAGTTTTGACGGCAGGATCAGGATCAACAGTTCTGAGCATCATTAAATACATCCATTTGAGCCAATGCACACATTTACTTGAACTCACGAATGAAATAACTTGAAAATGAAGTCAATAACGTTGAGCATTGGCGTACCTTTTAATGGCCAGTTAAAAGCTAGCAACCCAATTAATACTATAATGAGCCAAGAATGTCTGTTTGTGTGTAACGCGCGTGACGTCACTCCACATGCCCCCCCCCCATCCCTAATCATTAATATTCATGATCGGGTGGATTTTTACACTCAACGCAGAAGACGGTCGACCGGAAATGAGATAAGCACATAGGCTAGCCTTTCAGTATCTTCAGAACAAAGATTGTGATTTGTGTGTCATCCGCGGAGCAGCACAACGTTCGAAAAAGTTTTGTTCATATTGTGCCATTTTCCTGAGCGTCGTTATCTTCCCCACCCCATCCTCCACCTTCATTAAGTCAGACGGATGGACGAAAAGAGATGGTGCATTAATGCTTTCAACCTGAGTTTGAATGCATCCGCATTTTTTCAATTTAAACATGCTGGAAACAAATTATAATATGCATCCAAAAAAATGTGTCTTCAACATGAAAACATAGCACGCAAGTGACATCTGAAAAGATTGATTACATCATCTTCATATTTATAGAATTCCAGTTAAATATGCTATTGAAAATACAATTTTGGCATACATATTCTCAACATTTGTATCGACTTTGCTATTACCAGTGTCACTAGAAGACTACGATGAGTGGCTTAAATGCAAAAGCGTCAATGCCACCGAACAAAGGCGGTCACTGCATTGCATGCTTTCAAATGCGCTTCTGCGGCCGTCTGGAATGCTCTTTCTTCCGATATTAGTAAGCCACTGGAGTTATGCAATTTTAAATCATTTAGATTGAAAATGCATTTCTTCACAACTGCTTTTTGTGCTTCATTTGTTGTCCTTTCTCCACATCACCCGATTAGCACGGTTGGCTACGTACGGTGCAAAAGAAGCGCAACATGCATTCAAGGAGTGTGCCCCCAATCGATGCTTAATGCTCCCGGGTCATACGGCATCAAGCAGAGAGCCTTGATCCCCCCCCACCCCCCCCGTGGCCTCCGTGTCTGATCCTGTCAGCATTTCCACAGCACGCCCGCCCGCCCGCCGCACGGGATGTGGTGGCGCTTCGCAAAAATCCAGCTGATGCGCGGGGCGCCTTCTGAAAATGACGCGCTGTGATGTGCGCCCCTATCGAAGGCCTGTCAACATCACGGGGAGTCGGGGGGCGCGCGGCAGAGGCGAGGGTTGAGGCAGCATAAACATCCGCGGTGTTTCTCTTTGCCCTGAGCCACAGGCCGATATCTCCATCTGTCCCTCTCTACTTTGTGACATCTGAAAGGACAGGATTGGGCTCAGGGGCTACAATGTGTGTCATGCCACCAGTAGACAACTCCAAAGGCCTCCTGCTCCCGGTGAAGATTCAACCTAAATATATCTCTGGTGACAGTTACGATGATCCGATGTGAAATCAGCTTTATGTTTCTATACGTGTGGTTTATGGCCAGCAGTGGTGATAACATGCAAGAGCTCTGAAGGTCATGCAGAGCAAAAAAATGAAGTCACATGAATCCAACAACTTCAAGTGTTTAGTGTTTCTTTGTCAAATGACAAGAAGAAAGGTGTCGTGTTTATTTTTTGGTTAATTGTGCAATGGATAATGAAAGGCACTCAAGCAAAAAAATGACAGCAGCAACGTCTTCTGTGAGTGTAATAAAATTATAAACGTTTTGCCGTCGGCGAATTGTTATTATAATACATGTGCCTAAGCCGATTACACTCGACGGGCATTCAAATACGTGGAGAATAAGTATTAACTCCTGGTTTATTTTTTACATTTTGCCACTCCCCGGCTTGATCTCAAACGTGTGGGTTCAGTACCCTGACAGCATGTGTTAAAACACATTCCTGCGTAGGGAACTGGTAGGAACGTTGGGTTGCTCGGTCAATGGCCAGGGTCAACGGCGGAGTGGTGTATTCCGCAAATATGCCCTACTGTGAGGGCGAGCACAAGCCGGCGTGAGTAGGTTAAACGTTGAGTTTTATAAGGGCACCACGGGGTGACCAGCCCCTCCCCACACAGCCCCATCCCACCCACCCCCCACCCAGCCCCTCCCTCCCCTCCCCACCCAGCCCCTCCCTCCCCACCCAGCCCCTCCCTGCACGACGGACGGACGGACACAATAATCCCCTGTGGACTGGTGTAACCAGGAGATTCCTACCAGTACAATGGCCTATGCCGAGCAGCCTCTGCCCATTGTTATTGACCGTTGCGAGTCTGGTGTATGGTGTGCGGTGTGAATATTACATTGCAAATGCGTGACAGAAATTATTTCAGCGAAACCTCTGCCACAGTTTAGAGACTGTCGGGCATTGTTCTCTTTGAAACGAAAGCGATATGTTAATGAATTAGAAGACATGGCGGCCGAACAATATAACACAACACACAACATTCTCTAAGAACCAAATTAGCTGTCATAAAAGTTGGTAAATGCAATTAATTCAAAAGGAGAGATTTTGTTCTGTTTATTTGTAACAGAAATGCCAGATGGGATTCTTCATAGAAATAAAATCATAAACAATATCTGTACGATTAACAATGCATAGAAACATTAAGGAACAGTCACTCAATGTGTGCTAGGAGGTCACGGGTTGTCTAATAGCATATTAAAGTCAAGGTGTGGTATCCGCATTGCATACCATTTTTAATGCAATTTCATAAGAAATACACGATGAATGCTCAAATCATTTTCCAGAATTTTTTTTATCAATCATGTTTTGTATTACTTCCTAACTTCAATATGCACTCCCTTTTCATTTGAAAATGTCGCCTTTGTTAAAAATGTGGCTCATTGCACAAATATTATGTGGGATGCACACATATTAGGATGGCTTGTCAATAAATGCATTTTCTTCAAAATGTGTTTCTCATATTCTCAAAGACGAGTTTCTGCGCCTATGATTAGTACTCGAAATATTGCAGGTTAGATTGGAAAACAGAAAAAAGTAAAATGTATCGGTACGTTGCATAACAAAAAATACACATGAAGACGTACTATTGTACTATATTTACAACTGAATGAATTGAACATATTTTTTTTCAATTGGCGTGTATTCGAACACCCTCCAACAAGTCTCAAACATAATGATGAAATAAAAAAAAGGTTGCATTATTTCGAGACGCAATTGTAGACATCAGTTTATTTGAAAGCAGAAATAATTTAAATTGTCGTTCAACTTTGTAATTAGCTTTAACATGACCTTCATATCAGAATACTGACAGTTTTATAAACCTCATTCTCATTACAAAACTGCTTTTCATTTTGTTGTAGAATCTCCTCTGTCACAGTGTGGTATACGTGGTGTAGCGTGACAGTAGCAACCTGATTCCTCTGTGGCATATGTTCATTCCTCAGTGGGTGTGCTCAGGTCACTGGATAGGTAGCAGTGTATGGCAGCTCAATCTGCTACTCCACTGACATTTCATCAAAACGGATGATTAATGGGGGAAAATTACAGATGCAAAGACAGATGCATATGTTGCCGTTGGAAGTTAAGTTTGGAAAGTCCTTGGCAGACTATATCTGTTCTTTTTCCAACTATTGCACTTTGAAATTCGTCTCAGTTCTTCTTGAACGAGTGCACAAACAGTCTCACGACACCGACGTTTGCACGGTAGTGCTGGCCTGTATCCACCACTTTTCTCGATCACCGGTGAAGCTGTCGTGAGAGGTGTCCACGAGTTTTCAGTACCCCTAATTACGTATGGATTTTATCAAGCTAATCCTGTTTCCTCCCACGAAAATAAAGATATTCCGTCAAAATGGAATTTTCCGCATGTTAATTCAGAACCCACCTGAAATGGGTCTTGGGACTCAGTGAGGCCTTTTTTGGTTAAATAAATCGTGTTGTTTTGAGACGTTGGCTCTACGAGGCAGCAACGCATTCAATCGCTCAGAGCAAATGCACATGGATTTACTTGCACACGTGGCTGTCTTTCAGTTTATTTTTAGGTTGACGATGCCACATTATACGTGTCTGAAACGTCAATGTACATTACTGTCTCGTATTCTTTGCGGCAGTTTATTTGCATTTTGTGCCAACTCAGCACGGAGGACAGTCGACCGATTCCGTCCAGGCAATTTGCGAGACCCACGCTACTCACGCGACCCAAAAGCAAGCAGGTGAATGTCCATTTCCACCTGGACAACACAGCTGCCTGTGGCATGGAGTATATGGTAAGGAGAGTTCATGAAATAAGACATTCCGTAAACCGCATGGGGAGGGGGTGGTGGAATATGTGCCCCTTTCCACAACACAAGTCCCCTAGTTATTGTCACCCAGAAGCACGGCAGGAGGGGGGGGGGGCACTGTACAATTGCAAGGCATACATTATTAAGGCGGCGGAGTAGTGGCAGGTGTAGCACATTATTTCTGCGCAGTGAAGCAAATATACCCAAGAGCTGCATGACAATGGAATGTTCCCCGAGTGTCGGGGGCTTAATCTCAGCCCGTGGTCCACGCCGCAGCGTCGGAAATAACCTCCAGCTGTACAAATGTGACTCGCGAAAAGGCCTTTAAGTTCCCTGTGTTAAAACAGCATTTAGTCGTTTAGGAGTACATTCTAAAGGCCTGTTGTAAAATATGGCACTAAATGAACTAAACATGTTAAATGCATATATTTGTACTTTTTTTGTCAACAAGACAATACACAGGCGTTTATTCTCTAACTTTAGTTGAGAGTGGTAGCGTGGGGGTTGAAGCAATGCGCTAAAAAACCGTCGACCTGAGTTTGACTCCAGTTCACTGCCAAAATGAGTGGAGAATGTGTGAACCAATTCTGCCCCTCGACGCCCCATTGTTCGAATCAGCCTCACACGAGATCCTGGTGTGTGTTGTCTAAACGTCAGCATTGGGGAGACAGAAGCGGCTGGGCATGGTCATGTTCACACCAACCCCTCATGTGCCGTGAAGGCCTTTATAAAGATGCTCACTAACAGCACTTGCCCCAACAGCTGGGAAAGGCTATACAGTGGTGGGGGTACTTTCCCTTTGCATTTTTTTTTATATCATCTGTAATTAAACAGAGGCCACATTTTTCCGGGAATGCACGAACGTAAGATTAAACAATTAAGTAACAACTACTGTAATTTTGACATCCAGTCTCACTACATTGTCATATAAATTAAAAAGTAAAACATGCTTTGTCAGTTAACCTTAAGCAGAGCAATTTACTACGAAGTTTAACAACCCAGTCAAATGGGTTGTTAACTACATCGCTTATTTGCTGAAATTGAATTATTTTTAGGGAGAACATTATTATTATTATTGTCTGCTGTAGGAAGATAATCACAACCTGCTCTCCGCAAACAACGTGTTTGCTGTGTAGATGCACGGTGTAAAATCATCTGCAAGGACTAAAAAAAAAACGTGATTTTTTTTTCACCAGAAAGAGAGACTGAATGCATTATTATTTATGTTTCTTCAGATGGATTAATGCACACACAATGTAGTTGGTAGTGCTTTTATTATTATTATGTATTATTATTCAAATGAGTAATTAATTTTGGCACATTGCCTTTTAAAATACATTAATAATTGGTTATCGTTTATATGGCGGTTACAAAACACGTTTTATTTTTCATATACAGTATATAAGTGTTCTGCCTAAGAATTTGTTTCGTAGAAATGTCATCTAACCCCTGCTGTTTTTTTCTCCTTGGCAACAAGTGCATATATATAACATATTTAGGGACTTTGAAGTAAGTGGAAGCTGCTTATTTTTAACATGTGGGTAGGTAACCCAATTATATTCCAAGCTATTATCATGAACGCGAATGAAATTATTCAAGCACACGAGGATGAAAATTCCGGATTTGTGTGATGCGCCGTAGGACATGCGTTGCCTATTTGCTTATCCTTCATTCGAGAGGGAACGTGTGCATGTGATCCGTAGCACACGGACGAAAATAATTAAACAGCTACACACTGACGAAACGCCAAATTGTAACAGCACAAAACAAAATACAACTGCATTTGCAATTTGAGACCGTGCGTTCATCATCATCGTCGTCACTGCTGGATGAAAGCATCCTCAAGCTGTCGTCACCTCTCACGGTCTCGTGATGTAATATCCCACCACGAGATGCTTCAATTGCTCCATCCCCACATTGGCTGTTTTCTTGGGCATGTGCCCTCCTTTGGATTCTACTCATCTCCTTTGTCTCAGGTGCCGGCTATGGTCCCTTCTTGTTGATGTGTTCTGTCCAAGCCAACTTGCCTATGTCCTCTGATCAATGTGTTCCTCTTCACATCTCGCATCGTAATTCCAAGCTTGCACCTCTCCATAATTCTTTGTGCAAGTCTAGCTTTTGTTCCATTTTCTTTGTCGATGTCCATGTTTCTGATCCATATGTCACAGCAGGTAATACAGTTTGTCCTTTTTATGATAAACGTTCAGTTTTTCCAAAAGCACTCCATTCTGCCCACGTCCGACTTTCATGATAATAATTTCGATCACAGTAACTGTCCTGGGTATTATACACGCTCACTCTGATGTGTCCTCCACTTGTGTCCATACCACATATCTGTTCAATGCTTTAGCTAACTTGTTGTACTTGACTTTTTTTTGTTATACTTGTAATTACATAGAACCCAATTTAAATGAATTCCTTTCGTTAATTTCGTATATATTTCTTTTTATAATGACTGTCATCATAGAAAATGTGAGATGGTGAATATTTTATTCAATTGTATGTTCTAGCTTTATTTATCCGATCCAATGTTTGCAAAACATCTTCCGTCTCTGTTAATAATGTTTTGTGGAAGTATTTTTCCTTCACATAACTCTGCTTCTGATATTAATTTGCTATTCTCCCTGTGAAATGTAAGTGTAGCTGTTCCATATTTGAAATTAGTAGTAGTTGTTTTTATTTTAAATTGCTTTTTATCTTATTTAATACAAGCTAAATATTAGTATTATAATATAATGTATATAGTCTTATTCAAGAAAACTTGACATTGCAATTTTGCTCGAAAAACACACACTGACCGTGTATTGTAAAGTAGGAGCTTTGTTCAGAAGCCCTGGTATTTAAAATAATCACAGAAATTCCACCAATATAATACATGACGGTCTTTAATCATGGTGACCTCAAGCCTGGTAATTAAATGATGAATTATCATATATGCTCACCCAGTAAGTACAATTCTGGAGTTAAAAACGAAATTAATGCATTTCTTAGGAACTATGGAATGATTTACACATTTTTGCACGCGCCATTCTCTGCGAAGACAGAAAGGCAAACCCCAAGCAATTGGGATGAGTGGCAAGAAGCAATAGAAGAGCAGGGATGAGTCACTGACTGTTATTGATGGGAAGAGAGTCAGCGAGTCTTCTGCAGGTTACTGTTGCATTTGTACTATTTATGAGTACAGAAAATACACAAATACATTAAAAAAAAGCCTGTTGATAGGGAACAACAGACTATTAAAATGTTTTTGTCTATTTGCGATTTGTTTGATTACACACTTGTACTGTTTTTACTGTAGCGAGTATCATAAGCAAGACATCATATTTTCCCAATTGTTAGATACTATGTCCTCTACAAATGTTATTTGAAAAAGGCCAACGGAATCCCTTAGGACTCTCTTTAACAAGAGTTTAGCTATGCACAATCAAAACATCAATGTATAAAGCGAAATGTTCGATGTATTGTATGTATTATGTATAAATTGTAGACACAGTCTATGTAAGTGATGTTAAAGAACAACCCTTTTTATTATAAATTGTCATGTATTATGCATTTTCCTGAGGCACACGAGGAGGGATCTTGTTACAGCATTCTCAAGCAGCGCCATCTGGAAGTCCTAATCCACAGTGACTTTTGCTTCAACAGCGATATCACAGCACCTCTCTTTCTTCACGAGGAGAGTGACCTCTCTACGGGGATTAAATCAAACGCTGCCCGCAGCCATCCCAGCCAGAGAGGGCCCTCAACTAAGCCCAACAGGGCGACCTCTGGGTTAAATCAAAATTGCCATCATGAATTCCAGTATCATAAAAGGTCAAACGCTGGGTACTGTCCTCACAAGCCCAAACCAGAGGGCGGATCATGGCAGTTTGCTCCTTAATGCCATGCAAGGGTCACCACAGGACACCAAGCACAAGCGTCTGGTTTTCGCGCGTCGTATCCTCCGCTAACAATGCATTTTGAAATTCTACCCGCGCTGCATGCGTCGACATCATTACACGCAACACAGTGGAATGGATGATCCTCTGCCTGCCTGAAAGATCTATGCTCACACCTTCTGCCAAGCAGTGCGGTCTCGGCTCCCAGTTAGGGAAGTAAAATTTTTAGCACTGCGCATTGCAGTCGGCATTATGAGTTGTATAAGAGCAGATAAATATCCCACTCTATGCCTGCGAAGCACAAATTATCCATTGAAACATGCGGTGGAATACAATACAATTTGGTTTTATATAACCTGAAAATTGAACACTATCTGAAGATGCTGTATAAGATGCTGGGTATTACATTTGCAGTGTGCCGAAACATTCAGAACACATTTCGCAGGACATATTAGAACTTTGCATTTACTGCGAGATAGCATATTGGTGAAAGCCACATCTATTCAACCACAAGATGGAAAGTAATGCCCCTCTTGTATGAGAGGGGAGTATGGGGAATGGTTATCAAATCTCATTTCATATTCGTGAAGAATTGTATGTTTGTAATGCTGGAAATAAGTAGACCATGGTCTTGCAGAAAGTAATTCTGCATTATTTGTATTCAACACATTCCCAAATACCAAAACACAAAGGTTTTTCATATTTCCTCTAAACTTCAATGATGTGATTTGACAACTATATGGTTATTATTAAGATGCAATATTCAAGCAACATCTGAGTCACTGACATGAGGCCATAAACTGCACGGCATGCAAGTGTGCATGTGTGTTCACGGTCCTGTTTACTTTATTTGATGTGTTTTGTTGAAGGTGATCTAGAAATCAAGGTCAAGGTTAAGAGGCCACCACAGCCAAAGCCACCCGTGCAACCAACGCTTGTCCATAACTTCCTTCCTTCTCCTTTAATCCAAAGCTGTGGAGCAGTTTCATTGCTTTAAATGTTGCTGGGGAAAAAATGGTCTAGGTTGCACGTAGGCAAACTTTCACAAGCCTAGATTGAAAAACAAAACAGTAATAACACGTTATTCCAACATTTATATATATATTAAACACATGTATTGTATTTCGATGTAGGCTCATGGAAAACCTCAACATAAAAATAACATAACTTTTACAGGCCGAGTTTGAAAAGAAACAGTAAAACTTAAAATGTTTTTTACTACAATTGTGAGGAAGACCTTTTTTATGTTGGTTTTAAACGGATAACTTCGACATTGATTTTTGTCATTGATGCTGTAGTGCCCTTGCCTTCCACTCGAACTGAGTATTTGTGTGACTGGCTTTCAGGCTGAGGCGGGTATTTGAAATTGCGTTTTTTTTTGCTTCATGACTGGATAATGAGCTTGGTGACTGGATAATGGACTTCTAAGTTGAGCTCGGTACTCATTGTAAGACTTTTCGATTTTCCTCGGTGAGGTGATAATTGGCTTCTTCATTGAGCTGGCTACTCGTATGACCAACTTCATGATTTTCCACTGAGTTGGCTACTTGAACACAGGGATTTTCAATTCCATTCGGTGGTTGGATGATATGCTTCCCATTTCAGATGCGGGCTTGAGAGCTAGGTTCCTGGCCACGAAGGGCACATGAGGAAGGCTTCACAATGAGTTGGTTCACAATCTAGGAGTTGGTTCACCTTTTGGGGTTCTTTATTTTACTTGTGTTAGACATGACCTCACAGCCTGCTGCGTACAATTCTCAGCCAGCTTGCAGGTTGCCTGCAAGAGTGCTTTGGCTAGTTTGTTGTGGAGGGTATGTCTTGCTTCTTAAAGGTATTTTGATCTTCCATGAGTTCACCCATTCAGCACGGCAAATTGTGCCAAATACGGGGACACACACGAATTGGGCAAAATATATTTCGTGGAATTTCTGCACAACAAATTAAGCAAATGTGTGGAAGCAACCGCAACTTGAATCAGGCACACAATCTCAGTACGGTGTGTTCCTCATATATTTTTGTTAATGAATATCGGTGTCCGTATATTTAGAATTTTAATTTTTATTATGGGGCGCGCACTTACTCGTATGGTTTTCATATGTATGCTCACCCACACATCCTCCTTGACAGCAGAATGATTTTTGTGTTATCAGACTGCGTACATCATCAATATGATGCATTACTGTTCTTACCTTTGTGGAGTGAGACTGGCAGTGTGATTGTGTCACTATGACATGGTGGTGTCACGCATGTTGCACTCACGTGGTAAAGTGGGTGCGAGTGCATCAAGAGTTGTGAGGGCATCATGGGAGGGATTGTAAGGGGATTGATATATTTCCAAATTTCACTTTTAAAGTTTACACTGCTGACTTTTTAAAACGTTTTGAATGTTTTTATTTAATTTCCAAATCAGTGGTCTGACCCTTATACGATGTTGATTTACCTTTTTTCACATGTGTCTCCATGGGCTCTCACCTGGCTTTAAAATACAGGTGTTTGACTAAATCATTGATAGACATTGACACAATCATTAAATGCACAGAAAATTCTGCAGGTGAACATCCCATAATTCCGAGTAGCTCTGCATATGCAATTGGGCAGGTCCCCATAAGCATGCACTTTAGTAATGTTACTTATGCATTGCACTTGTATTTATAAATTCCACATATAGCACAACTGCAGCCTGTTAATACCAGAACTTGTTCACAGGAGCAAACTGACAAGATGCTTGGCAAGGAGAGGGACTAGTTGTCACATTCATGAAGCAGCTTCTAGTTATATATCTTTTCCCCCCTAACCTACACTGCTTTAATTGACCAACTAATGAGACATTCCACTTAAGGTCTTGTGGGTCACTGTCCACAATTCCTGGTAGTCTTGCTGTTATGTAACTTAATATGAAGTGCAATCTGCAGAAATATATTCAACGTCCACATTTGCTTAATCCTCTGTGGTGGTATGGGTTGCCAATGGCCAAAAAGAAAGCACAAACAACATTGGGGAATTCTGTCTCATATACATATGGTAGTGGATGCTGCATTTGTCTGATAGTTAGCAGCACTCGACTTGTAATCCAGAAGAAATCAATTGGATTCCATCTCTCAGCGCAGCAATTGAAACAATGTTTTCTTCGAACCACCAGCTCTGTCCATCCACCAATATAAATGGGTACACCACAGTTTGCCAATCGGTAGGTCACGTGTGTTAGTGTAAAATGTGGGCTCCCCCAGCTCTTCCGCGACATCTAACCAGGGTGAATTAGTAGGACAAATGTCCTCTAAAAGACCGTCTAGCACTTCCTCGTATAGAGGCCCTCCTGCCAGGAGTGGAGCAAGCCAGTAGTTGCAGGGCTGCCCCTTTACCTTTTTAGAGACATGATGAGGCAATGATTTGTATTGATTCTGCATGGGTACAACTTTTTTTAAAATAGGTTTCCTCACCAACCAAATGAATAAGTGAATAATGAAAGCCGAGAGTCTTAAGTGCTTAAAAAGAGAATAGCTTAAATTCTCCCAAGGGTATCTGTGCCCCGTAGAAGTTTACATGCAATGTATTATCTTCGGATTCAAGAAAAGGCAATGGTCTTAGCAAGTCGTTTGCAAGCAGTGTTAAATAATGGAAATCGGTCAATAGTTCTTACAAAGGGGAATATGCCTGGTTGTAGATCAACATTAAAGTAGCTGTTTCTGTCGTCACGCATGGAATTAAAGAGAAGAAAAAAAGATCCCAGACGTATAAGAGAATATGCATACCACCATAGGATCAAATGGCTAAAATCACTGGCGGGGCCAGTGGGGGTGGGGTGGCACGTGCCCCCCAATGATCCGATCAAAATCCTTAATTTTGATTGGATCTTTGGGGTTTATTAGTAATAAATCGGCATTTGCGACCCCCACTGCCACTGTGTAGCATATTATTACGTGCCAGGGACTCTGTTAGATGATAGGACAATAGTCTGAGTTCATAATTGGAAATAAGTAACGGTAAAGCAGTTATAAGTGACTCACAGAATTGTGCGCAGTTGCGTATACAGTACACGACTTCCCTGAAGGCAAACACCTTGAGCGAGAGCGATGCCGATCACACAACGCGGTTCGAAGTCGACCCTCAATCGATGGCCGCGCCATCACCGCACACGCGTCGAATGAAAAGCAAGGGACAAGTCCTTACTTACTAACAACTCCTATCATTTTTCATTGCTGGAGGGGTTTCCCCCCCTACCTGAAAATCCTGGCTCCGCCATTGGCTAAAACATAATTTACATTACATTTTATTTAAATGAGGCGATAAATAAAATCCATCAGAATGGTATTTAATGAACCATCGTTATTGCTCGTACTCACTCATCCACATCTGAAGCAGAGATGCCAATTCTCCTGGCTATGAAACACATCAGCGACAATTGTTGTTGTTCGTAAAGCATCATCGCCCATTAATGAGTCTTTGGACCCGATTCATGTCACCATTTTGCCCATCATGACAGCCGGTTTATAGAAAATCAGACCCAATCCACATTTTGAAATTCTAAACAAAAATGCGCAAATAACCCACAGATAAATGGGTGCCAGGTGCTGTGTATGCAACCTCACCAGTGTATGCAACATCACCGGTGTATGTGACATCATCGGTGTATGCGACATCACCAGTGTATGTGACATCATCGGTATATGCGACATCGTCGGTGTATGCGACATCATCGGTGTATGCGACATCACCGGTGTATGCGACATCACCGGTGTATGCGACATCATCGGTGTATGCGACATCATCGGTGTATGCGACATCACCCGTGTATGCGACATCATCGGTGTATGTGACATCATCGGTGTATGCAATATGATTGGTGCAGATCTGTAATCACTACTTTTCAAGTAATAGGGGATATGGAGCACTTAGGGATATGGTTTGGTGTGGGTAGGTGAATTGGAGGTGAGTGTATCACTGCCTACAGCATGTTCATCATCATCATCATTTATCATCATCTTCATTATTTTTAAGCAGCGATAAGCCATCTTTAGCTTACTACTACTATTGATTGGTTGTGAAGTTTTTGTTGTAGAGTAGAACACTATTAGTTTCCCATGGCGAATTGAATTTGGCCAAAAAAACCACTGCAACGTGAATTCGGTGTGGTCACTTTTACGGAATTTCCCTCTCAAGCCTGAATTCCTCAAAATGAGATGTCTACATCTGACCACCTCCCCCAAACTTTACATGCATGGATAAATTGAAGTTTATAGCGCTTAGCTTTACATTGAAATTCTTAAAACATTTAGCCAGGCATTTACTGGCATTTTATTGGACAATTATATCGGGGTTGTAATGCACAATATTCTTTTTGCGTGCGATGGCCCATTGCGTACAGATGGAGATTGCCAACAAAATTGTGCATCCTTTTTTATTCCAGCAACTCCCTCCCCATCGTCACCCAATCACAGCCTACCACTTTTTACAAAATTTGCAAGGAGCCACCGCACGTGTTGATTATGCACAACGATTATCAACACCAACTGAGCCTCAATTGTACTCATTCCTCCCACCTTTGGCAAAAGCAGAAAGGATTCTATGGGAAGCTGATGTGATTATGGACTCATGGGAAAAGAAAAGACTCAGGGCTCCCGGACCCTTTAATTACTGCTAAGTAATGTGGCGTCTGCTATGCAATCTGCTCGCGAAATTCTGTCCAAAGTCAGCTTTGTGTAGCCAGTGTTTGCAGTTTAACTCAATACTACGCTTAAACAAACTCAACCATATGTAGGCAGCAATATTAATTTGAAATTTTCAATATGAATAAACATTTACAGTTTATCAGTTTGAATGACATATATCATGCTGATTAAATTAAAATGACCAACATGTTTAAAATATTCATAATTGTCGCATGACACATTTTTATTTTATTTACAAGACCTAACCCAAAAACCCAATTCGGAAACATAATATCCGTCGTAAAAGCCTACGTATAAAATGCTTAAAAATGCATACGTCGCAGTGAGTTAATATAAATAGAGTCCTCTAAATAAGTGCTGCGACGTGGAGTGGTGGCACATTGGCTAGCATACTGTGAAATAAACCTGGTGACCCTCACTGAGGGTTGGCGAGTGTTATCTAACTGGTCCTGTGAGAGGCCCAGGACATGTTTAGATATCACTCGCTACTGATGCTAGCTGTGGCCAGGAATCAAATTCACTATCCATCGGGTTAAACAACTCCCATGACCGACATGGTGTGAGGAAGACATTCATCCAGCAAGGCTGTCCTTTAATCATTATTATTATTGTTAATGCCAGTTTCATTACAAAAACATGTTGCTAGTATCACTGTACTAGTTAACGTTTGATGCAATATATATTTTGCATTCCTCACCGAAAACCAAACCAAGTGTGAAATCAAATTAATGTCACCTCCTAAAATACGGCAATAAAAAAAACGTCAATACTTGTGGTTTCTGGTCAATTATTAAAAGGAGTGAACACACTTTTTTATTTATTTACGGCACATTGTATCGTTGTATTGTGCTCCTGTGGAAAGTCTCCTTTAGGCTCGTCAATGTTCCAGACAGCTCCCGGGACCGAACTTGGTGCCAGAACATTGTTTCTGGAGCGTTTGGGTCCGTTCTGGCTAGGCCATCACTGCCCCCCCCCCCCCCCCAACTGTCTGTCCATCTGTGTGGTTGTGGGCATAATAATTTTCACACACGCTCGCACACGTGGCCTCACACTCACCACGTATAGGAGCTCGCAACCGTGCGTCGTGAGCTACAGCGATATTTTGATCAAAACGTGTCAAAGGACGCGTGTGGGCATGTTAATCCCACGTGATTAATACGTCTCAATATGTACGCCCCTGTCTACTGTGGTAGATATATTTTGGATTATCTCGGGCTTTATAGTTCAGTGCATTATTGTTACGACTGATGTATTCAGTGACACATTAACCCTTTCACATTCCGAGACGTCTGCAAGTTGCAGGGTGTGTCCCTTTCACAACTGAATCTCGGAACAAGCAAAAAGTTAGCGTTAATTTTATTTAGGAAAGCATAACACCATTGTTTTTTTCAGACATTGCACTCATCGCAGAGAGCTGTAGTGACACGACGTCCCTCTAGGATAGCTGGCGACAAACTGCCAAACCCCCTCCCACATATCCTTGTGCGAGCCTCAGGACCGAATGAGTTATTTTAGTTGAGATTTCCTTCCGATTCTTCTCTAATGACGTACACGTACGTACACCTACGTCATCTGAACAGAACCGGAAGAAAAAAACGATGACATCGGAATGGGAAATGTAATTTTGTCGATTAATAGATGAGGGCCTTCCCACACCACGCAGCCCGTAGGGGTTGTTTAACCTTATTTCAACACGTCGGTGTGGGTTTCTGGAGGTGGGGCGTATGGACAGTAGAGCATAGCACAGTACAACAATGTATATTTCTCACCTTTCGTCAGTTGATACCGTAATCCCACAGCAGCCTACAACACTTGCTTGTGTGCACGTGGTTGCTCATCCAAGCACTAACCAGGCTCACATTTGCTAAGCTTCTGAGATCTAATGAGATTGGGTGCATTTCGGGTGATTTGGTAACAGGCACATTTAATTAAATGTATTATACAATATATTTGAAGTACGTATTATTACAAGTAGACAATGAAATGGTAATGGGTTTTAATGAGAATTATGCTTCCATTTATCTTCTCCATTGACTAGCTGTAAGCACAATGGTCATGAATACAAATATGATGAACTGTATTTCAATGTGATGTGGACACACAGGCACTTAGGCACAGCTGCCATTGGACATTATTACTGAAGCAATATGATGCGTGCATTTTAGCTCAAAGTTTCTTGGATTTCAAATGAAAAAAATAATAATTTGTTAATAATACGATGGGATATAAAGGGGCAGTGCTTTGACTGATCAAAACATGTGCAGATTTCTGTTGCCACAATACACGCCATCTTGTTTCGAACTGTGCTCAGACACCTGCAATGCGTATTTTACAATGATCCACTATTCTGCTTCCCAGAAGATAGCTTTTTCATTTCGTTCTCCCAAGTATGAATTCCAAAGAAACTGATAAACCTGCTGACCTAATTAGGGTACTGTAAATATGGTTCCACTGTGATCTCACAAACATGCAGAATGGCCAGGTCCAAAAATATTATTACAATGTTTACATATTAGCTACTCTGAAAATATTACCGATAACTAGAGTCTTCTGAGTAGACTATTTATCCAATAGCATGTTGATGACTGCAAAATAACAAACATATGCAGTTTTTCCTGCAGCAAGAAAAAATAAACACATGGTGTAATGGTTGCCATGGTGTACTGGTTAGCACACTGGACCCGCAATCGAGAGGACACCAATTCAATTCAATCTCTCGGCACAGGTGAAACGATAGGGCGAGTTTCTTAAACCCCAGCGCCCTTGTCTATCCAGAAGTATAAATGTGCGCACCACAGTTCGTCAGTCGGCACGTTGCAAGTCACCACCTCTTCCAAGAGTCAGCCAAATATTGTCTCGAGGGGCACTCCAGAGCTCTCTCTTGTGGAGGTCCTTCTGACAGCCGTGGCATAAGCAAGCAATTGCAGCTTTGCACCTGAACCTTTATTATATATAGTGCGTTCGTAACTGATAACAGGCTTCACCCACTTTCTAGTGGCTTTAAAACCACACACCATGAGCACGCGGGCAGCGTGGTTTACTGACTTTGGGGATCATATGTTGAAGTGGTTAGAATGAGACATGAAGCAGTGTCGAACTTCGGACTGACCCTGCTCTACGAGCGAAACCAATCAACCTCCTTGCAGCAATTTGCCTTTGTATTTTTTTGCATTACAGAAGCATAAACTCAAGGACATTGTGCAACAAATGTCAGCATTATAAACCTTCTAACATGATTAGAATTTAGATCACGACGTAAGCCGAACCATTTTTAGATGAAATCAAATCAAATCATAAGTACATTTGGTATTTGCGCCATTCTTATATCGCAAGTCGCTATACGTCTCACAGACACAGTCTGCAGTTGTTTCACAGCATGAGGCAATGATTGCTATTACTTTTTCAAAAAAAAATTGTGATATGCAGACCATTTTTGAAATTTGAAAAATTTGGTAGATTTGGAGTATGACATCATAAAGGTTTTTTGGGTTAGAACACGTGAATATAAATGTGTCGTTAACCCACCACTACCCGACACAACGAATTGGTAAGGGTTGTCACGTAAACGAAACGTGCCTTAAATAATATTGGTCGCGAATCCTACGTGTTAAACTGACTAACCTCTATTTTGAGTATGATGCTGGCACATGTGAAGTACCGTTGATGACTCTTGGACACCGTTGGTGAGGCACACATATTTATTCCGTACAAGTAGTCACAACTGTGGACATACAATACTAGAGGGGGTATCGGCCCCCTCACCCGGCTAGCTGGGAATACACTGCTAGCTATCTCTGACCTACCTCCTAGTCCTCCACTAACGGGCTAGGGGAGGCTGTCTGGCCCGACACTGGTAAGTCGGGCTACGGTACCCGGAGTCCCAGAGCACTAGCTCTGGTTCTCGGGACCACGCCGCTGGCTCGGTCCTGCGCGGCCCTGACAAGGGCGGCGTCCCAGGGGAGTCCAGGGCTCTAGCTAGACGATCTTCGGTCTTCACTGGTTTAGCTTTAACATTCTGCCCCGAGCCCTCTGACACATCCCCCTTTATACTCCACCCCCGCTGAGGGGTGGGGCCCCGGGCTGCCTGGTGCGGACGTCGTTGAGAGCACCCCCCCCCCGTGCACTCACGTAGCCCCGCCCACTGTGTTTGTTTCCCATAAGCTGCCATGCATAACGGCTCTCTCTCTAACACCCCTACACATGTAACCAAGTATTTTTTGAATGCCATCACGAGATCTATAACGTCGACTGTGAAGCAGATGACAAATATTTATGATGAATACCCCCCACAGCATTAACAAGGGTGGTCATTCGGCTAAAAACAATGAACCACTGCAACTCGCGACAAATACACCACTGAAAGGAAATGTTATTAAGTACAATTTTCAATATATTATAATTCATGTTAAAGCAGAATTGCATTACTTAGTGACAATGAAAATAAAATGTCATTACAGTGTGTATTTTGTCTAAACTGGAATGAACGATTCATTTAAATATTTTACTCAAATTGAATTACGATACTAGATAATATGTTTTTTTAGCAGTGGCGAGATGTTAACTACCTCGCCTGGTATAGAGGAGGTCGTTGATTCGTTCCCGATCCTGATGCCTGTATATTTTGAGTTTGCATATTCTCCTCGTGTTCACGTCGATTTTTCTCCAGGTCCTCCGGTTTTTCCCTCCACATTTTAAATCAATATGCGTTTAAAGTAGTTGGCTGCTATAAATTGCCACGTGATAAGCCGTTTCATTGAGCTATCATTTGTGGCCAGGTCGCTTCTGAAATAAGAGCTATATACCTCAGTGGGCCTTACCTGCTAAAAAAAAAACTGTAAAGAGTTCAATAGCATTAATTTCATATGCGTGTATTCGACAATGTCTGTACAGTTAGATACATCTATATCAGTGAGCTATAATCGTAATGTTACTTAATGCTAGTTGTAAGAGATTTCTTTTTCAGCACTTTTTTAAATGTTAAATCGTATAAAGTAATATAAAACATATGCACTAACTTGATTTGAAGCTTTCGTGACTGCAGGAATTACTCTTTGGTTTTTTCGGTAAAGTCACGTAGAAGGAAAATAAAACAATAATAGAATACGACGTTTCGATTGCAACACAAGCAACCGAAAGAACCAAAGAGTAACATATGCACTCTTTGGGTAATTTTCATAGTATTGTAATACAATTACACTTTACAACTAAGCTTGAAAGCGTTCACTGATAATGTGTGATTGTCTGTGACACGGGGTAATAATAACTCTCATAATGATGATCTAAATTTTGATTTAAAGCTGTCGTGACTGCAGGGATTCATATTCTTGGTTCTTTCGGTAAAGTCACGTAGAAGGGAAACAATAAAATAATAAAAATATAAAACAATAAAATTATCACGACGTTTGGACTGCAACACAAGCAATCATCATCATGTGTGAAAAAACAGCTTGTGTTGCAGTCGAAACGTCGTGAGAATTTTATTGTTTTATATTTTTATGATTTTATTGTTTCCCTTCTACGTGACTTTACCGAAAGAACCAAGAAAATGATGATCTATTGAACAAAACCTTAGGATAAGTTTTGTTGCTATTAGGAACTTAGCCCATCGAAAACTGACCTCATTGATACGAGGGTAGCTCAAACACTTGAAAACACAAATCAATCCAAGAAAAAACTATTCGCAAATATTAAAATCCATTTGCCCTAACAACCATCTGTTGACCTCCATACGGCTAATTCTATTCTTCGAAAGATAAGCACAAGATGGAAAGCACCACATAATCCATGAATATGCGCGATTCTCCTTTACAATTAACATATAACCTCAAGCATGCCTGACTCGTCATTTCCCCCAGGTCTCTCTCGCACAGAATGTGCTACACAAATGGGTGCTGGTTTAGATAGAGCTCACTCAACATGCCTACCGAATATTTACCGTTCACCGCTCAATCCACATGACATGCTACAACGTTACTACAGTGCAGTGCGTCGCAACACCTTTTTCTTAAAAGGATATGTGTTGTATGTCAACATGCTGTCACGGCGCTTGACATTAATATCTTATTTACTGATTTCCCAAGGCAAGCTGAAGCCATGATCTTTTACGCCTCGTCCATATAACAGCCTGCAGAGTTGGTTTAGCAGACACTATTGGAACGTGCATTAGAAGAATACGAATAATAGTACGCGTTTTAGTTTCAAGTCAATACACGTCTTATTTACATGAACAACAATACTCGACTAAAGTTTTTAGTTTGTTTTTTGTTTGTTTATTTTTTTGTCATCCCCTAAATGTCACATCCGTGTGATTACACGTAACCTTTGATTTATAAGGAGCGAGCGTGAGTGTCAAGTCAATTTTATTTTTGCTTACACACGTGGCACCTCCCTGACACAGAACTGCCACTGAAGCCCGAAATGGTCTGCGAATTTTAAAAAAGAACATTGTAGTTTAAAAATAATCCACGCTAAATTGTTCCTCGTCTATACGTCACCTTTTGTTGTCGCTCCCCAACCTCCGAAAAGCATGATCGGCTACGTACGTTGCGAAAGAAGTCCAACATACATACAACTGTACAAAGGTAAAAGTGGTTTCTAAAAAAAAAATGTATTCAAGAAAACATCGAAGAGGTCTCACTGCCAATTTATGAGCGCAAAATAGTATTTGGAGTGTCTCCTATACATGTTGCTTAAACACTCAACAAATTTGATGTTTGCCCATGCCAAATAACTCATGAGACCTGATTAAGTTATTATTACAAATGGGAAATACCTGACTTCAATGTCCACATTTTCCAACATCATTCATCTGGATGACGTTATCATAATCACATTAGCACTCAAACTCAACATAAAATGAGACATTCTCACACAATAATAAAAACATATGTATATGTTTGCAAACTACAGTTGTAAAAAAAAAAATCAAGTCGTGGTCGTGATTTAGTTGTTGTATGCAGTTGCGCAGAGATATGTTTTGAGTCGTGACTTGAATGTCGTGATGGAGCTGGGAGAGGAAAGCACAACACAAAAGGGAGTGCAAGAGAGCGAGATGCCGAGGGAGAGAGAGAGGGAGGCTGCACATCTCATTTCACGGGTCAGCAACTTAACCCTTTCATTATCAATCTCACGACCCGCACGGCCCGGGGAACCCGGTATCCAGCAGTGGATTGACAAAAAAGCTGTTATTCACGTGCATAACCAACCATCACTGCGACTTCTTGTACCTTGCTATTTGTCTTTTACATTTTGATGGCTTTGCACACTTCCGTGATCGTAGTTATTATGTTACGCAATGGAACGCATCTTAAGAGCATGACTACCAAGGAGATGGAGCGATGAAATCAGCTCGTGTGCCTGCGCTATGTGGATTATTAAACGGCAGGATCATGAGAGATAATGAAGAATTAGCGGAACCTTCATCCAGCAGTACATTGCTCGTGGCTGTTGATGATCACTTCAATGATGACAATTTTTTTTCTGAAGTCTAAGAGTAATCTAATTTATATTTATAGAGCGCCTTCAATGAAGGCGCTTGACGCAGCTTACAAAGCAATGTTGCATTGGTCATTACAAACCTTGAAGACTAAATAACCAAGTTGAGAGACATAAGCAATTAGGCCATACTGGAGTATTAGAAGTCTCGTTACACATTATCAGATAATTTTAATGATATCAGTACAGTACTTGTATTTACAACCCATTAGGCACCATCACATTGAGTTGTAATCTCAATATTAGCAGCCACAGCTCCACATATAGGCAATGTATGAAATATAATAAAAGTGCATTTTAAACATTATTTTTCCACCATGTGTATGTAATTGTATGTTAAAGCATTACAATTGTCCTTTTTATACTAATTCTACATTAGAAATCCATATTCATGGTTAAACCCCTTTGGGGGACAAATGTTCTGAAGCCCTCAGTGCTCTGGGAATTTCAAAAAGAACAGTGTAGTTTAAAAATAATCCACGCTAAATTGTTCCTCATCTATACGTCAAGTTTGTTGTCCGTTGATAACATATTTTCAAAAGCACGCCCGCTGTCAAAGTATCGTAAAAAGTACAAATGCACGGTGTACTTTGAAGCATAATTTCAGACAATCTATAAACCACAGACTAATATATCTGTGATGTGAGAATGGAGGCTAAATGCAATAACACAATCATGATGGTGCAACCATCTTCCACAAGAATCATTATTTTAAATAAATATCAAACTCATTGTTTTTTAATTATAATATTTTTTTATAACTATTCTCTCCAATGTACAGCAGCTAATCCTGTTACGAACTTTATCCAGTTTTTTATACTGAACAGTTACAAGGTTAGAAACCAGAATGCATTAAAATTCAATTTACATTACACATTATTAGTATAAAAAATCCAGAATGGACATTATTACAGACTCACTCCAAAAATGATTAATTACACACACCAATACTGGAGTCTATGGGCCAACAATTATATTTTATTTCAAGAGAACATCAATTATAATGCAATATACAACGCAATGCAGCGATGCAGACAAGATGATTTATTAAGGACTGCATACCAATTGGGAATGATGCATAATATTGTAGTGATGAGTTTAATTTTAGAAGAACATTTAATTCTGGTAAATGTGTCTAATTAGATCATTTAAAGGAGAAAAAATATTTTATCGGCAAGCATTTTAAGTTAATGATTTTTTTTTTCGAGTGGAAAACATTGCCTTGAAGGACATCCCAGAAATATAAAAAAAAAACCCTCTTGACTAACTCGTTTTGAGAGATTAGTTGGCTAGATTAACAACCTGAGAATTCCAACACACATAATGCAATCAATTCGGAGCGAGTCAAGGCACAATTACCATCCCAGACATAGAGGGCTTCGTACACCGTGGCTATTTCGGCCACATAAAATCGCCCCCATTTCACATTTTGCAATTCACGTGGGGCTCATTCAACGCAAAGACGAAAACCCATTGTCCTGCTACAACATGCCACAATTATGGATTCACCCAATCGTGAAAAGCAAGGGGGTTAAGGCGGAGCCACACTTCAGGAGTCTTGTCAATCATACTTTAGGGGTGTGGCTTGTGCGAGGTGGGGGGTCAGGCTGCTAATCCATCTGTAATTTATGTGCACATTTGGTGCCTCCTTTTTTTAAAACTTCTGGAAATATTTGTGCTTTCAACGTTAGGAAAAATGTCCGAATGGAGGAATGCATGCACAAGAAGAAGAAGGAGGAGGCAATGAAGGCAAATAAAATAATGATACCGATATTGTTGATGGATATTAACATTGTGGATGTTGATGATGATCATGGTGATGAGGTGTATGTTGCTATGGATTCTACTGCTGCTGATATTGATTATGATGTTGGAGTGTTCGATAACACAAAGGAATATAGTAAAACTTAAACAATGTTTTTATTTATAGCCCATGTTGCTGGCCTGGTTACTGAACCTTCTGGCTCCTATCTGGCCTCCTTCCCACACAATGGGAACTCTCCCAGAGACACACAAGGCTCAGCGTGGAGGCTTTTATCATTTTTTTTCTTTTCCCTTTCCACAGTGAATGGTTGTCTCTTGTTTTTGTATTCATGTAAGGTGGTTCGAGATACCCTCGTATTCAATGGTCATACACATCCTTACCTTAATTTGTCATTTTAAGGACACATTCTTTATATATATTATAGATACATTTATTGTGGGACTTAATGCATTTAGTGAAAGGGACACATTTGGTGTAAAGAGTAAATACTTAAGCACTATAATTACAAATACATTAAAATACTTAACACCATTATTTATTTATTTATCTATCTCCGTGGCTTTACTGAAAGACCAAACGAATACTTAATATCATATCGAACCACGATGGGACACACCAACATGTGTTCCTGTATTAGCAGCTATATAATGTTAGTGTAATGCGGGCATAAACGGCCTCGCGGATATGACATCACGGGGGGCGGGGTTAGGTCACGTGAGAGAAAGGGGTGAGGTCTTAAGGGAGAGATACCGGAAGAAACGGGAGAGAGTTGGGAATAGAGACAGGGAGAGGCCACGCAGGGCGGAGGTTGGAGAGTGGCGAGATCGCCACACACAGTAAGACTCGGCACCGTCGGCCAGCGGTGACCGAGCACGGAGGAACGGGGAGCAGCGGTGGAGCTGCAGTGAGAGCAGCCGGAGGACTGCACAAGGGGAACCTGCAGCGGAGCTGCACCGGAGCGGGAAAGGCTACGGGAGCGAAGGCAGAGGTCGAGCTGCCAAACGGGGGAGGCTCTGACTGCTGGGCCCGTGTCCCAGGTCCGCCCCAGCAGGAGGCCTCGACAGCGGACGCGCCGCGGAAGGATCCTCCAGGACAGGCAAGTCGGTGCGCACCAGACACCCGGCAAGGCTTGACACCTCACTCATCACCGTTGTTGTGCGATCCGGGTGTTGTTAATAACGGGAGGCCATCGACTGGGCCACGTCGCTCGGTAACGCAGTGGCATAAATTGGCACGACGGGTCGTCGCGGCCGCTACTGGTTCGTCCACAGTACCTGGTTCTATACAAGGGGTGGACGTGCGTATTTTAGTGGATTCCGGAGCGTCCGCGACCATTAAATCGGATGTCATTTTCCATCTGTTGGGCATCCCACCAGAGGCCGTGCGTCCGGTTTACGATTCCTGCGTCGCTGCGAACGGGGGTAGCATGGGCATTGTGGGCCAGGTGGACGCTAATATATCTATTGGAGGAGTGTCGGCCTCGGGAATTGTGTTAATTTCGAGGTCCCTTGCAGTTCCTTGTTTGTTGGGAACTGATTTTCTGGCCAAGATGCCCATTCTAATTAGAATTAATGAAAACTGCATTGAATTACCGGGTGGTCGTAAAATTACATTTCTGCCATCGCCCTGGGGGCGACCTGCTCCGGTCGCCCAGGTGCAGGTGCTGTCCGAGGTATCTGTTGACATTCCACCTGGCTCACAGATGCTTATCCCCTTGCGATATCGGAAGCCTGTGCCTGGTCGTCAAGGTGCAATTGGGGTTTTGTTGTCGCCGTCCACCACCATAACGGGCGGATCGGCGCTCGTCGGGGCGCAAACTATTGTCCGGCCGGACCAGCAGCCATTTCTGCAGGTGCTTAATGCAAGTACCGAAAATGTGTGTGTGCCGGCTGGTACGGTTGTGGCACATGCCACTACGGCGTTTACGGCACAGGATTATCTGGGCAGCCAGGTCATGGTTGGTGGTGTTTCGGGCCCTGGGGCCGCAGATAATCGCTGGATCGCCGAATTGTGTGGGGAAAATCCTTCCCTTTCCGGTGAACAACGTTGCGCGCTTTGTAAATTATTATTGAGTTATTCTGACGTGTTTAGCTCCGACGATTTGGACTTGGGACGCACCTCGTTGCTTTACCATCATATTGACACAGGGGACGCTACCCCTATTCGGTTGAACTCGCATCGGATGAGTCCGGTGGAGCGAGATCAGGTTCGAGGGGCAGTGGATGACATGTTGGCTGCAGACATAATATCTCCATCTAACAGCCCATGGGGCGCGCCTGTTGTTTTGGTTAAAAAGAAAGACGGCAAATTGCGATTTTGTGTAGATTTTCGTAAATTAAATAAAGTGTCTGTGGCAGATGCGTACCCCCTGCCGCGTATGGACGACTCCCTCGATGCCTTGTCGGGGGCGAAGTTTTTTTCAACGCTAGATCTCTCTTCGGGATTCTGGCAGCTTCCCCTTGACGAGCCCTCGAGGGAGAAGACCGCTTTCCGTACGCCGCAGGGGTTATTTCAATTTAATTGTCTTCCGATGGGGTTGAATGCTGCCCCTGCCACATTTCAAAGGTTGATGGAGCTGGTATTAACGGGGTTGCAGTGGGAGACATGTCTGATATATTTAGGCGATATTATCGTCTTCAGCCGCACATTTGACGAGCATTTACTGAGGTTGGAGGCTGTGTTCAGCAGGATGCGTTCCGCTAATTTGAAATGTAAGCCTAAGAAATGTCACCTACTGCAACGGTCCGTGCGCTATTTGGGGCATATCGTTAGTGCGGACGCGGTGGCCACGGATCCGGACAAGACAGCGTGCGTCCGGGACTGGCCAACCCCGGCCACGGTGGGGGATGTGCGTCGGTTTTTGGGGTTTGCCTCATATTATCGGAGATTTGTTCCGAATTTTGTGACGATCGCGAGGCCCTTGCACCTCCTTACGGGTAAAGGACGGAAATTTGCTTGAGGACCGCCAGAAGAGGCGGCGTTTCAGGGCCTGCGCGATTGGTTGGCTACGGCGCCGACGTTGGATTATCCAGATTTTGATCACCCCTTCATTCTGGATACGGACGCGAGTGACACGGGCATTGGGGCCGTGTTGTCTCAGTCCAAAGGTGGTGTGGAGCGCGTGGTGGCGTGTGGTAGCCGGGTTTTGTCTCCCGCAGAAACCCGCTACTGCGTCACTCACAGGGAACTTTTGGCTATTGTTTTCTTTCTCCGCCAATTTCGACCGTATCTTTACGGTCGTTCGTTTTATTGTACGCACGGATCATGCGGCCTTGCAGTATGCTCTCAAGATGGACCAACCATCCGGCCAGTTGGCGCGGTGGTTGGACACGCTGCAAGAATTTTCCTGTCAAATTCACCATCGGAAGGGGGTGCGTCACGCGAATGCGGACGCGCTTTCTAGGTTGCCGCAGCGATCCCCTTGCGCGTGCGCGTCTGGGACGCATAGATGTGCGCCGATCCAGCATCCCCCTCAGCCTGTTGCGTTGGCGGTCGAGGTGCCTGAAGCTACAATGGAGCTGGGACCGGCTGATGGGATTTTGAATCTTCCAAGGGCTGTGTGGATTCGGGAACAAATGTTGGATGATTCATTGGTGACCTTACGGGATCGGCCTGCGAAGGAGAGTGGGGGACCGGGTACGGGGGGTATGCCGGAAACCACTCTCCGTGATGGTCTGCTGATGTGGAGGGAAGGGTTACAGGAACGATGGCGTCTGGTTGTACCGGCATCCTTGCGGTACGAATTGATTAGGACTCTGCATTGCGACACGCTTTTACATCTGGGGGTGCAGAAGACCCTATTGACGTTGCAGCGTCATTACTTTTGGCACGGCATGACAACAGATGTCGTCGGTCACGTTCGCGTGTGTCCTGATTGTGCCCGGCGAAAGCCGCCTAAACACCCATATGTGCCGCCGATACAGTCTATTCAGGTGTCTCGAGTTAATGAATTGGTAGCGTTGGATATTTTGGGACCCTTCCCGCCATCCGCTAAAGGTAATAAATACTTACTGGTTGGGGTGGAGTACCTCTCCCGCTGGCCGATGACCTGGCCCTTGCCCGACCAGTCAGCGGCGTCCATTACAGACGCCTTCCTATTTGGGTATGTTATGGACAAGGGGGCGCCAGAGAGGCTCCTCACAGACCAAGGCCGGAATTTTTCTTCTAAATTGTTGGGGGAAGTGTGTGCGGCTCTTGGAACTAAAAAGATAAGGACATCTCCCTACCACCCACAAACGGATGGTATGGTCGAACGGCTAAATCGGACTTTGTCCGCCATGTTGTGTCACACGGTGAGTGAAAAACAATCAGATTGGGATTTGCATATCCCTGGGGTACTTTCGGCATACCGGATGACGCCGCATGTGGCTACAGGATATTCGCCGTTTTTCCTTATGTACGGTCGCGAAAACGTGCCGCCTATGGATGTGCAGTTGGGAACTGGAGTGAGGGGACCTGCTAAGCCTCTTCCTGATTACATTCAGGAAACCGTTCGCCGTGTTACTGAGGCGCGGGAAGGGGCCCGCATGGCTACGGCCAAAGCCCAGGCCCGGAACGAGCGGTGTGCTCGACGCTCTAAGGGGGACTGCCCCTGGAAGGTGGGGGACATGGCCTGGCTCCATTGCCCACAGGTGCGGCCAGGTACCTCTCCTAAATTACATAAACTATGGCTAGGGCCGGTTCGCCTCATCGAGGTTCCCAACCCACAGTCTGCGCGTGTTCGGTTTGGATCTCGGCGTTCGTTCGTTCAAACGTCTCGCTTGAAACCATATGTGGCCCCTCGAATTGATGTGTCATCTCCTGAAGTTGCCTTGCCGGGGTCTGTTGCTGCCGACTCACACTTGCCTGTGCCTGTTGACCTTGCAAGAGCGCCTGTCGTGCCTTTTACAGACAAGCCGGCCGTGACACTGCAGGAGACAGGGGACTCTGCTCGGGGTGTGCCTACCACGGCTACGGGGACTCCGAGCCCCGCCGCCCTTCCGACCCCGCCGCAGACACGATTGCGGGACACCCCCGACGCTGGGCCTTCAGGGATACGGGACCGGGACATTGGCGGGCCTCCAATATTGACAGGAGGACTTCATCCTGTCGCTCCTAAAACCCCGTCATGTTCCCGGTCTGCAGGAGGGCCGCCGCCCGTCCGGGACGGACCGGCGACCCGCACGCGGTCGAAGTCCCTTACATTTCGTTGAATTTTACTGTTGTGTTCTTGTATTTATTGTTATATTTATTGTATGCTTCGTTGTCCTTGCATGTGTGATGGTTGTGTTCGCTCGCATTACTTGTAATTGTTATTGTTCAGCCGAGGTCGGCTGGAATTATCTCTACGGGGGAGGGTGGTGTAATGCGGGCGTAAACGGCCTCGCAGATATGACGTCACGGGGGGCGGGGTTAGGTCACGTGAGAGAGAGGGGTGAGGTCTTAAGGGAGAGATACCGGAAGAGACGGAAGAGAGTTGGGAATAGAGACAGGGAGAGGCCACGCAGGGCGGAGGTTGGAGAGTGGCGAGATCGCCACACACAGTAAGACTCGGCACCGTCAGCCAGCGGTGACCGAGCACGGAGGAACGGGGAGCAGCGGTGGAGCTGCAGTGAGAGCAGCCGGAGGACTGCACAAGGGGAACCTGCAGCGGAGCTGCACCGGAGCGAGAAAGGCTACGGGAGCGAAGGCAGAGGTCGAGCTGCCAAACGGGGGAGGCTCTGAGCGAGGGCCGTGTGGGACAAGTGTAAAGAACCCAAATAAAGGACAACGGAGACAGACCCAGTGAACGAGTCCTTTATTACATTAGGAATACGTTTGTCCAGGGCACTCTGCCTACACCTTCAACAATTTCAATTAGCTATCTTTTAAAAGCCTTTTATGTAGTTCACGTGAATGGCTTATAATATTTATTTTTAGTTAGATAATTTGGCTTATCAGACCAGATACTGCTTACCTGCTGTACCACTTACAATAGTGTGGAGTGACTCGGATACCATGTCAAAATCATTCAATTGATAGGTGAAAATTTTGTATGTATTTTTATAGTAGCAATTTTTTACATTGCCCTCAAGAACTTACGTTTAACCGTTATTGGGCCATATATTTTTTTATTTATATTATACCACTTTCATGCTAATCTTTAATTGTAGAAATGTTAGACATTTTGTGATTCATTTTCAAATAATCCACATTTCTCTCGGGTGAATAAACTCAATGCATTATACTGGTAGGAACCACCTGGTTCCACCAGCCCACAGGGGATTATTGTGTCCGTCCGTCCATCGTGCATCCAAAAATGAGAGGGGTGGGGCTGGCTGGAGAGGGGAGGGTGGGGAGGGGCTGGGTGGGCAGGGGAGGGTGGGGAGGGGCTGGGTGGGGAGGGAGGGGCTGGGTGGGGGGTGAGAGGGGTGGGGCTGGGTGGGGAGGGGCTGGTCACCCCGTGGTGCCCTTATAAAACTCAACGTTTAACCTACTCACGCCGGCTCACAGTCGGCCATATTTGCGGAATACACCACGCCGCCGTTGACCCTGGCCATTGACCGAGCAATCCAACGTTCCTACCAGCTCCCTCCGCAGGAATGTGCTTGTGGAATGTCAACGGCTTCCCCATCGTCGGTTTATAATATTAAACTTTTAGAATATAACTGCCTACATAAGAAGGCACACATTATATTGGAATGATAACAACACTCATATACAAAAATGGAAACCGTTTAGCATTTATATAAACTACCTTGTATTAATATTGGATCAAATAATATCTGCTAAAGTATCACTAACTGGTTTTGATAATGGAATATGTAAATCAGTTCCACATTTGACAAAAAAAATCCAGCAATACAACGAGATCAGCATTTAATTAAAATTTGAATTCTACTTTCACAGCAATACTGTATAGATTGAATGAGGAAAATGTATATGTTCATCTAGATATGGATAATGAAGAGAATGCGTGAGCAGATCAAACCCAATTGCACACAATGGGACGTTGAGAGGTGTTTCTGCAGTTCTCACACCGTTGGCAGCTCATCAGGATATCGCCATGATTATGGCTTTCAGAGCGCAATGGGGATCTTCATCACATTTATCTCCAAAGAGTATCCTGCCTACCGTACGCCTAATTCGTTGCACCGTGCCAAAGGTTAGGGTACGAAAGTACTTTCGCCATACGAACACTGCCTGCATTCTGAAGTTGTAGGCTATCACTGTAACGTTTTTTTCGGTATTTTCCCCCAATGTTTTTCTCCAAGTTGTGCTATTCGTGTGATGTCGCGAGAGGAAGAATTCATGCAGAACTGCCATAGAGCAGTGAATTGCTTCAAACGCGTGGCTGTGCAACAGACCTGTGCTCTGTCCTATTCCTCAAAGAGTGAAAATGCATCCTGTGTATGAATTCTGCACAAGTTGTTTTGCCTATTCAAAGTTTAATGTGGTCTTAAGAAATATGTAAGCTAGCATACAATAATCTCACTAAAAACCTCATAAATAAAGTCAAGCCCATATTACCCTCTGCTGACATTGATGTCAATGAAATTAAATTAATATTTCTGGTTTGTTATTTTTCTTTGTGATTGGTCATGAGGTCATTTGTAGCCTCTCATTCATTGACTTCTTGATCTTTCGTAATTAAGAATGCAGTCTGATCTTTGTTCCTTTCTCTCTTCACACATTTGGATAGAGTCCATAATTGCATTTGACTATGTAACCGGTTTCCCAGTCTTGGTCATATATCGAGCGTGTTAGAATGTTCAGTGCAAGAAGCTAAAAAATGTCAACGGCATTTCTTCATTTTTCTAGAAATGGCATGAGCATAATTGTAAAGCGGCTTCTCATTTTCTTGCTATTTTTTAACACATATAAGACTTTACACACACACTTTGATGTCTTGATAATGCCAATGCTGCAGTTGATGTGCTGGAAATCTGTAAAGGGTATCTCTCTTCCCCTTGATATTTGACCGAGGTTAGGACCCGAATATCCAATAGACAGCACGTGCAGACACTAATCTCTGATAATGTCATGAATAGCAGGCACATTGCCACAATGTTAGACTTGTTGGTGATTACCGTCGACACCCACTTTAGGTTCAACTATAGTACGTATTGACAATGCTGCTGAAAACCTCCGTGATGTGACTGCTTGTTCTGTGCAAGTGCCTCAATATCCTAGTTTCAAGATTCCAGTCACCGATTGAGGCAGAAGGAGACTCCAGTAGTGGTGCGTTGCTGTGCGTCTATGGTCATTGTCTCGTCCCGGCTACGATGGGTTTAAAAGAAACATTATGAATGTGTAAGCCGTTGATTTGACTACATAATTTCAAAGGAAGCTTAAGTGCGTCTGAAGATTCCTTTCGAACAGTCCTGCATTTTACCTATTCCATAAACATGTGTTTGTTTTTTTGGGAGGAAAGTGGAGTATCCGGAGAAAACCCACTTACACATCACTTCACAAAATTAAGACATTTTCAGCATATAATATAGTATTTATAATAAAAAAATTGCATATTTATACTGGGGAATCCGATGAGCTATGAAGCTCTTTTTCAAAGATGTTCGGTAGGGGTGGGTAAGAACGTTACAACAACAATTAATACATAAACACGATAGTACAAGAAAGCTAAACAAATCACCCAAAAACATACAAATAAACTAAATCATCCCCATCCTACCAGACAAAGCCCACTGAGATATTGACTTATTTTTCAGAAGCGACCTGGCCACAAATGATAGCTCAACAAAGTGGCTTATCATGGGGTACAAACTGTAATTCCATCAAAGCAGCACAATATTGAAAGATTATTTTTTCATATTAGGCTGAATATTACCTTTTAACAAAATGCAAATATTGACTATGACAACAAATAAAATATATAAGAACAGTACACAATAGTCTATTGCATTCATGTGTGCATGCAGGGTGCCTTCTTGCAGTAGCAGAGTGCAATAAAAATGTTCAATACGTCACAATATGCTTATTGTATTTAAACAATTGTGACATGAAAAGAGGGCTTGTGGGATTGCACGTAAAGATAATTTCCTCGATAAGGTTGCATGGAGAGGGTAAAATGTGTAATTCCTATGGTGCCTTGCCAGAGCAGTTATTGCTTTTCGGGATCAAATTTTCTACATTGCTTACAAAACGTTTCACTCACACTCACAATGCCGATATGAGCTTCAGCTTGATAAAAGCTGCATCCAATTTACTGCAAATCATCTAAAAATAACCGGAACGTGTACATTCCCCCAGTCTGTTTTATACATTTAAATGTTGTCATTTTTATTATTTATTTTATTCATGTTCTTGTCCATAAACAGACTAACAAGATTGTAGACACGTACAGCACTGATAATAATTTATTAAATCGCCCCCCCCCCCTCTACTAAAAAATGTTGCTGGAACATTGTATATGTACACTGAATCTGCCGTGATACAGCATTTTCAGAGATAATCCATACAATACCACAGAGTTATATCTGTGATTGCTTTTTAGATGAAAAGATCAAAGGTTGACATCACAACGCTCCCAATAGCAGCCACATGGGAAGAATAGCATTCTGTTGAACAACTCTGCCAGCTGTGAAGCAGTGCCTTCTAACATGAGATCACATAGTGCCACAGAAATCCTTCTCATATAACAAAGAGCCGTGCATTTTTTCCCTCAAAGTGCTCAAAATATTCCTTGGTTTTTTCGGTAAAGTCACGTAGATAGAACATTAATAGATCACGATGTTTCGATTGCAACACAAGCAATGGTAAGACAATGGTAAGTATTTCGCATTCCTTTGGTAGGCACACGTTTTGATGTTGCAAATTCCCAATCTTCTTCTTGAGTCCACAACTCTATTTGGCTCAAGCTCCCTCCATGTGGTCCAATCTAGAACTTTTTTCTTCATTTCACTTCGTTCAAGTGCCAGCATCCTTCCTTTCAGGTCTTCCTTCGTCAATCTTTCACCTCTGAGAATGTGCCGAATCCACATCGTTTGCCTTTAATGCATGCTAAGAAGACTTCTGTCCTCAAAAACTTGCTGTTGATTCTCTCCATCTCACTTATTTTCTCCATTTGATTCCACAACCCACAAATTAAAACTTCCCAGTCTCATGAATTCCTTTCCCAGAGTCCAAGTTTTTGTCACATACAACAATTTATGATTACATAACACTACATTCCATACTAAGGTCTTCATAAGTGACTCATCCAAGTCTTGTCATCAGAAATATTCTGTAATTGTTGCTTTAAAAAAAATCGCACCCCTCAATAATGTATTCTCATATTATTCATGTTATTATTTTTTACTCTGGAAGTTATGAGATTGTTGAAAAACATCTATAGGTGTAGTGGGGATCCCTTGCATGAAAATGGCAAATGCCATCAATATACGACAGCTGTGGCCTCAGCGAGAGGTTCATGCAGGTTTTCACACAAGGTCACGGCACTTTCAGCTTTACTGATGGTATTTTTTTTTTCTATTGTGTTACAACATGTCACTTCACCCATGCTACTGGTGCAGGGATTGGGCAGGGAAGCACAATACAGTATTATATGACCTCCACATGGAAAAAAATATAAGGATTTCACCAGAAATAATTTCACTCTGCATGCACATTGGCAGTCTTTTTTTTAACTGTAAGTGGGTGCGAGGTGAAAACCAGGTAATATACACCAGGCTAACCATGATCCACTATGATTGCCCTTAAATAAAACAAGAAGTGCGTTTTAGGATTGCCCAGTAATACATGATAATACACGATGGATAGCTTAAAGCTAACAACATCTTTTCAGGTACCACAATAAGGTGTCATTCGTGGTTGATTGTTGATGAGATTTTATGCGCATACATTTCCCAATGAACATTTTTTTTAACCATGAGATGGTCATTTGTTTGGCTTCTACGTTTTAAATATATAGGGAAAAGTATTTTAAATAAAATAATAAATGCTTCGTAAAAATAACTGTAAAATTCAGACATGTATGTGCACATCTTTGTACCTTGTTTTGTTTGTTGTGTTCAGCCGTATAATGTTGTCCCTTCAATGCCACTATGGCACACCACTGTCAATGTAGACGGCCAAACATTGTTTTTGTTTCAAATGGTTGGATCCTTCCTCGCAGCCATTCAGAATGAAACCCCAACAAAGGCAGAATGCCATCGGGCTCAGCATTGGATTTTCATGTTGGATTTGGCCTCGCTTGGGTAGGTCTGCCACCAGCAAATAGTAGTTACTCATCGCTGTTCCCACCGTCGAGAAGAACCACGTCAAGCTAGTCTGCTCTGTTTTTACAATTTGGTGGATAAAGGTGGCCCAGAGAGCAAAATCATGCCTATGAAAATGCCACATACAGTACAGCTTTTAAATTAAGCACTCAACAGTTTGCTCATTAATGCAGGCACGTATTGTGGTAGATTCCCTCTGCTTAATTCTAGATTTGAAGCTTTCGTGACTGCAAGGATTCATATTCTTAGGTTTTTTTCGGTAAAGTCACGTTAGGTAAAAAATTAAAATTAAAATTTATAAAAGTAAAATAAAAATGAAATAAAAATCACGACGTTTCGGAGGTAACACAAGCTTCCGTCTTCAGGTGGAACCGTCACAGCACGAATGCTGTATCAAGTAAGAGAAATTCCAAGAAAACCGTCCTTGTATATATACTGGTATATATACGTGACTTTACCGAAAAAAACTAAGAATATGAGCCCTCTGCTTAGTTTAAAGATTATCTGAAACCCCATGCACATTGTCACTTACATTTTAACCTGCCTTTTGACACGTTCCCACAACGGATGTGGCAATTTAATCAGGGATCTTGCAGAAAATAACTGGTTTAGCGAGTGAGGGCCACATTTAGTGTGTTTAACTTGTCTCATCCCTCCACAACAGCAACTGATAATCCATCTGCTGGCATCTGTCTGGAAAGGTCAGCACAAGATGAATGCTGTGCATTAGAAAACAATGTGTCTCATGCCATAGTGTGTACAATTAATTAAATTTAGTAAAAAAAAGTAGTGGGCGGTGAACTAACTGCAAACACGTGACGACTCTCTGAATGTGCCCGCACCAAGCAAACATTTGGAACTTTGGAATAATGTGTACTTTAATAACGGTTGTGACTTACATTCCAATGATACGTTGAAGAGCCAAACATTGCGCAGTTTCGCAAAGAGTGTATGGCAGAATTTAACTGGCATTTAAAAATGTAAGGAATGACAAATTAGCACTTGAGAAATAGCAAACAAAAAATCAATTACTTCTCAGAGAAGGAGGATGGTAACCTTTTGCTCGTCATGAGCAATTTGCCACATAACGGTTTAAATGCTGCCTTAAAAAAGAGTTGTGTAAAGCGTTGACCTTTAAAATGCATTGTTTCTTTTCTGCTGGTATTGCTGGGAAATGATTGGTTGCAAATGGCTGTCTTTTAAAATACTGCAATCTGTATGCTAATTATAGTGTTTGTGGCCTGTGTTTTTGAAAGCAGGTAAAAAAATCCGTTTCAGCTAAATTATGTAGTAGATCTCCACCGTGTGTAAATTGCAATAATTTGACGGTGATAATGTTTCAAATTTTAGGTAAAAGTATGGACTTGTGTGCAACTTACCATTCCACGCTTAAACTGTTGACCATCCTCAATATATACAGGGGATGCTGCTCTTGTGGAATTGCTATGCAATCCAGAAGTGGCTGTGTCGAGCCAGCTGGAAAGTCAGTTGAAACTGTTCAAGTTTATCACCGCCTCTGTCCACCCAGCAGCATAAATGAGTACAGGTGTTTGACTGAACAATTGATACAAATTTATACACTCATGCAATGCTGCAATGCACAAGAACAACGTCTGCAGGTGAACATCCCATCATTCTGAGTAGCTCTACATATGGAATTTGGCACATCCCCACAAGTATGCACTTTAGTAATGTTACTGTTGCGATTCGCTTATATTTGTCAATTCCGCATTATGCACAACTGCAGCCTGTCAACACTGGAACTTGTTCACGTGAGCAAAATCACCAGACACTTGGCAAGGAGAGGGACTAGTTGTCTCTTTCATGAAACACCTTCTAGTTATATATCGTTTCCCCCCTAACCTACACTGCTTTAATTGACCAACTAATGAGACATTCAACTTAAGGTCTTGTAGGTCACCGACCACAATTCCTGGTAGTCTAGCTGTTACGTAACTTAATTTGAAGTGCAATCTCCAGTAATATATGAAACCACATTCTTTTTTTAACCTCTGTGGTGGTGTGGGTTGTCAGTGGTAAAATTATTACTCGTAAAAATATTAGTAAATTGTCTCTCAGACATGTGCCGCCTTTGTTTGACAGCCACACTTGACTTGCAATCCAGAGGTCATCAGTTGGATTCCATCTCAGCAAATTGAACCAATATTTTAATAGACTCACCAGTTCTGTACATCCAGTACAATAAATGGGCATGCCAGTTAGTCGATTTACGGGTCGCGTGTGGTGGGGTCAAGTGTTGGTACTTATAAATCTTCCAAAATGTATTTCCGGCAAATAAGGATTAGCCCAACATACCCTCTCCAGAGCTTCTTCATGTGGAGGCCCTTGCACCAGCAGTGGTATGAGCAAGTAATTGCAGGGCTGCACCTTTAGCATGATTTCAATGGAGATGGTTACATTTGAGTGTCATGCAAATAAAAGGCGACACTTCTATTAATAACTTTAAAGAAAAATATCACGTTGAACTCATTTGAATTCTGAGTGCACGTCTTAAAAAAATCAATTTGCATAGGTCTGACAGATGGCCCCTTTGAACCCACCACTACAAAAAAGTCTGCTTTGAGATGGGTGACCCACGGTGATATAAGGGGTTACGGGAGAAAAGAAGCCTCGCTTCTCTCTGTGAATCTCACGATAGCAGATGCCCAATCAGTACAAGCGCACCTACAAAGAAATTGGGACATATTCAGTGCAGTTGCAATCTGAAAATAAACAGGGGTATTTTTAAGCATCCTTGGTAACCTGCTGTACTGTGATTGCTACTGCTCTGCAACAATTATCAGTGCCATTGTGTGAGGAATGCCTTCACATCAATCAAGTTGCTCCACCTCCTTTCCGCATTCGAGTTACTTGGAACTTCCTTTTTGAATGTAACAAAAAATGATGTCATCAATGTCACCAACAACCTGCACCTCGGCCATTCAAATGGTCACCTCGGTTTATTGACCATCAACGGTCCCTTAATTGCCCTGGATCTAAACTATCTGAAGTCTTAATCTTGATTTGAAGTCTATTTGAAGTCTTATTTGCAATATCTTCAGTGGGAAGAAAATTGCTATGTGTGTATAAATAAAGTCCTACACAAAAGGTCGATCATTACTGCCCTATTTATGATAATGACCAATTGTACTGGATTCATATTGAGCAATTTAATTAAGGTGTTGTTGCACAGAAGCTATAGCTAGAGTTGGCAATTCTATATCCTGGAGTCTACAGACTAAGTTGCACCTGTGGTGATTGTTACATTGGGGAAACGAAACGACGTCTCGGACTGTGTTCGCGAGCACAAGTCAGATCTGAAACACGGCAGAACTAATACCTCCGCCGTGGCTGACCATTGCTATAACGCTGTGGGCTCTCATGATATTGTTTTTTTCCGAGACCAAGGTGCTCTGCAAACCTTCGGGCTACTCTCAAAGGTTTGTTCATGAAGCCATCCAGATATATATATATGAACATAGACGTAACTTCAACCGAGAAGATGGATACAAATTGAGCAGTCATTGGAAGGATGTTATTAACCAGGTAAAACATTAAATGCTTTATAGTGTTGCCTTCATATCCGCATCTCCAGTTTATCTTAAACCTCCCACTCCCAGTCCCGCCCACTCCCCCCCCCCCCACCTCCGACATTTTGTGTAGCTTGCCCTTTAATCCCTTCTAGCTGCTCTTCACTCGGCAGCGCTCCACTCCCCCTACCCCACCCCCCTCTGTCTCTCCTCCCTGGCTCCTCCCCCCCCTTCTCTTACCTATATGGCCTCTTGTTACAGCAGCCCTTTTGCCCACTTCAGCAATTGTTTCTTGCTGTGATTGTCCCACCTCATGACGGACGCTTGTGTTGCGCCCGAAATGTCGTGATTTAATTTATTTTGTTTTATTTTATACCTACGTGACTTTACCGAAAGAACCAAAGAGTATGGATCCCTGCAGTCACGAAAACTTCAAATCTAGATTCATCTTGGTACCTTAAGTTCGCACCTGGTTAAAAATAAATAAACTAAACTTCTGTCCCACTGTTGTAAAAGCAAACGGTTCACTTAGTACAGTATTTACATTATAAGTTGGTCTTTGCAATAAATTATACTTTCTCCACCCAATATGTGTATAAACCAAACATTTGTAACACCATATATATAGTTGATATATTCATTGTATTCCAGACCAAGCCTGACCATAAAAACAAGTTATCCACGCGCTGAACCTTGAACAAATGTGGCGAGTGATATCTGAACCAGTCCTGGACTCTTTCCTGCCTCCCTTCATCAACTGGAACTGTAAATTTCAATTTAAAGCTATCGTGACTGCAGGGATTCATCTTCTTGGTTCTTTCGGTAAAGTCACGTATTACTTCTCTTCTACGTGACTTCACCGAAAGAACCAAGAAGATCAACTGGAACTGACCAGCATAGTTAAATACGGTACGAAAAAATCTCGATGACTGAAATGGCGTGGGAAATTTTTCATCCATTTGTGGATTGACATACGACTGCAAAGTGTTTTTTCTAAATTGTTACATCTCAGAAAAGTGCACATCATTACTTTACTTTGTACTGTTTGCACGATCATAAATGTTACATCAAATACAGACATCTGTTTGTAACTGAAAAATAATTCAATTAATTACTCAACGTTTAAATGCGAACAAGATTATTTGAAATTTATTATGTAAAATGGGATTCTTCAAAACATGATATGTGGTTTTCCCTTGATAACATTTCTCATAGAGTTTTGCATTAATTAATTATACGACTACAGCTGGTATGAACTGCAAACCACTAACATCACAGTCTAGGTACTGGTAATACTTTCATGTCCAGAACGTCACAGTCGATAACAACCAAACTCAGTGGTGTCTTATGCTGTAAGTAGTGCTGCTAGAATTATATACAGACACATTTGATCTGGCTTCGTTAGCAAGCCATAGCTATGCGGTTTTGAATCTAGATTAAAAACTCACTTCTTGATAACTGCTTTTAGCGTTTAGTTTGTTGTCCTTCCCCCCGCACTTCCGATTAGCGGGATTGCCTACGTACGATGCGAAAGAAGTTCAACATACATACAATGTCAACCAAACTAGAGAAATCCGTACAAAAAGTTGTTCAATGCAGTACTTGAGTTATTGGGACAAAAAAAGCAAAAGCTTGTCGTAGTCGTCGTAGTAGTTAAGCGATGGCTCAAAATGCGTGACCTTCACCTTCCTTCAGTCTCAACACATTTTGTTCCAAATACATGGACATTGGCAAGCAAGTTTCTAAACACCTCTTGTTCAAAGTCCAGTCGATCTTTTTTTTGTTAAATTGCCTATTTTGTTTACAGGCAATGTGTGCTAAAAAAAAAAGTGGAATGGACTTGATGTCGCACCAAGATGCTATTCACATGCCAATGCACTTGAGTGCTCGCTACCGCTCACAGTGTTGATGCTGTTTTACATTAATCCACACATAGCATCATTTCAACTGGCCAGGTGGCTCAGCGGCAGGCTCTGCAGTTGCGAGTTCAATTCCTGGGTCGATAAAATGAATACCACCTTCGCACCTCCGATTAGCATGGTGGCTATGTAAAGGGCAAAATAAGTTATACATACCTCGTAGAAAAGTTAATAGTGGTTGTTCTATGGATAGACTCGTTCACACCATTGAAATTATGAATTCCCACCACTGGCTCAGGGCTGTAAACAGGAGATAAGCACCATCCCAATGCTTATTTGAACAGCATTATTTCTCAGTAAGCATTTGATGGCAAACATCAATAACCTGGAACTGTTCAATTTTGCATAGTATTTCGTGGTTAAATTCGGCTATTTAAAATAACAAAAAATACACAAGTGTTAAAATGAGCAAAGCTAGATGACCGGTTATGACATCTGTCGTTCAACACACACACACAAATATTTTTTAACACATCCCATCAGCCACAAGGCCTACTGGGAGTGGATAATTTTAGCAATATTGGCCAAAAATAAGCAATACTGGGCTGGTTTTGACATTCAGAGTCACACCAGAAGAGCCAGGGCTGCTTGAAAAAATGCTGGTGAACTGCCAGATGTTTACAGGCAAAGACCCTCTCTATTATATATTTTGTATTACTTAATACGTGTTCAGATAAATAAATAAAGAATTGCCTTTTCCAAATTCTATATGCCAATGCTTGATTATGTTAGCACCTAATTTTATTAATTGTAAACTTTAGGTAATGGTTTTAAATTTGGCTTAAGACTGAGGTATACATACTTAATGATTTACCCAATGTACCAGATTGATTAATTTATATATGTATTTTAACATTTTACCTATAACAGTGTATGTTCACTTATTCATCCATGTATGTATTATGCATTTGATTATCAAAGGTTTAGGTGTGCATCGATGTTTTTTTCGGCATGACGAAGCACTTTTATTAAAGTCTCCATGCAAAATCACAGAACCAAACGTATCCAGGACTGCAAAGTACCACTGCAGCATGGGCTGAGGATTTTCATAGTTTGAGTATAGAAGTGATATATTTTCTCATGACTACTATCACGCGAACTCCGGTCATCCTGGCAGCGGCTTTTGGCTACCCAGTGAACGAAGACGGTTAGTGCATCACGCGTTTTCAGATGAGCTTCTGCGGCCGTCTGGAACGCACTTCCTTCCGATATTAGGAAGCCAACTGGACCTTTGTACTTTTAAATCTAGATTGAAAACTCATATTGTGAACTCCTTTAGTGTTTAGTTTGTTGCCCTTCCCCCACCCCTCCAATTAGCATGGTTGGCTACGTATAGTGCGAAAGAAGTTCAACATATATACATACATATGCAAGACGCAGCCAATAATAATAATAATCAAGCCTTCTTTTATACAGGCCAACTTCACAGGGTTTTAAGGTTGTTTCAGGGTTTGTACATTTCGCCAATTCCATGAAGATATGTTTTGGCATGTTGGGAGCAAAACAGAGTTCCTGTATATGAATAAAAACCAATGCATATAACACAACATTACTCAAAACGCCACACATATAGATTTAATCTATTTGCTGTGATATCAACTCTTGGCCACCTTGTAGCCCAGTGGGTTTGGAAGTTTCACAAAATTGCGTGATCTGCTCAGCCTCGGCTCCCAAGGGCTAGATTATTTCCATGTGCTATTGTGCCTGACTCATTGCCATCACAAGGCCAACAATACAGATATCATATATAATATTTTTACGTATTGTTTTGCGTATTTATTTTCTCGTATTAATGATAGTATTTCTGTGGTATACATTACAAGTTTTCGTTAATAGGCTACATGTTTAGTGCAAGTATCTGCTGGTCATTTAGTATATGGAGGTTACAACTCCATGTCAGTAAATGCATACAAAAAATAGAGTAACATTTCCCTCCACACTATTCCATGTGCTCCCACACATGCCTGTATCTGATTGTCACTAGTTTCACTTTCATTTAACACAAGTTTTGATGCATCTACACAGTTTCTATCCTTTCCAGCTCAGTAGCCTTCAATATCACTTATATAAGATATATATGGACCCACACGGCTACATCGCATTGGCACAGGAGCCCGCTCAGATGATGAAAATGACTCCTTGAGTAGATTTCTCATGCACCAAAGGCAGTGCAGAACAAAGCACAGTCGTCTAAATTTATTTTACCACCACTAACACTGTAACAACATCAAATAATGCATCCTAATGTATACAAAAGGCGACTGATATTTTCATTAGATAATGATTCGATACAGCCGAGAAATAAAAACCAATATTGCTACATACTGACGTGTACACCAGCAGATGGGGCTCGTATGGTTTGAATTGGCCTGCCTTTTCTAAATATGAACAGCTCGCTCAGCTAGAGGTACGGCACATGCTGTCCAAATAGCCCTGTCATTCAAACCTCCTCCTCCTTCCACCGCTTGTCTCTTGTGGCTCCTTTGACAACTGTAATCCCCACTCCCTTAAGACCGCATCGATAAGACGGACATTTATTTATTTCAATTGTGAGTGTGGCTTAATTTCTCACTCGATATTTTCCGGAATGCTGCTAAGGCTAGTTTGGAGTAGGGATTATTGGCGTAAGGCACTACCACTAGAGCATAAGGTATGTCTACATGTAATCATTCTATATTACTAATAATTATCTATTTATTCCTATCTATATATATAAAATCGCAAATCTGTCTGTCTGTCTGTGTGTGTGTCTGTGTGTCGCCGGACCATACGCAGTTTCATTGGACGGCGGTTGCCCCTGGCAACGGGTAGCGACGCATTCGCTGCCGGGTGGACGCCATTTTTAATTCCGTTAAAAATATGCGCACGCATTTGTGGTATAAACTCGATATACCCAGCGTTGCCCGGGGGGGAAATACATTTAAAATCTTACGAAAACTTGCAAACATTATATACCAATGAAAAAACAACTGTGTAATTACTTTTAAACCCGACGCGCCAAGAATCGATTCTCTGAATCGCGCAAAGGAATCGAAGGTTGTAGATTCCTTTAGATTCGGACGATTCCCGTTTACTATAAGTTGGTTAAAATCGATATAAACTGCTACGAACGGGAAATATCCGGCGTTGACCGGGGCAAAAATGTAATTAAAAACTCCTGCAAAATTTTTTTTAAATAACAATGAAAATGAAACTCTATCATTCAAAATGTAAACCCCCAACATGCCAGGAATCGATTATTTGAATCGCAAAAAGGACTAATCGAAGGTTGTAAATTACTTTAGGATCGCGCTTCCTGTTTAATATAAGTTGCTTATAGAGTTGATATAAACTGCTACGAATGGGAAATATCCGGCGTTGACTGGGGCAAAAATATAATGGTGAGGGCGGTTGTGAGTGGCGATTGTGAGTGGTGATTAGTGAGTGGTGAGGGGAGGTTGAGTGGTGAGGGTGAGTGGTGAGGGTGAGTGGTGAGGGTGAGTGGTGAGGGTGAGTGTTGAGGGTGAGTGGTGAGTGGTGATTGGTGAGGGTGTGATTGGTTAGGATGAGTGGTGAGGGAGAGTGGTGAGGGAGAGTGGTGAGGGTGAATGGTGAGGGTGAGTGGTGAGGGTGAGTGTTGAGGGTGAGTGGTGAGTGGTGATTGGTGAGCGTGTCATTGGTGAGGATGAGTGGTGAGGAAGAGTGGTGAGGGAGAGTGGTGAGGGTGAATGGTGAGGGTGAGTGGTGAGTGGTGAGGGTGAGTGTTGAGGGTGAGTGGTGAGTGGTGATTGGTGAGGGTGTGATTGGTGAGGATGAGTGGTGAGGGAGAGTGGTGAGGGAGAGTGGTCAGGGTGAATGGTGAGGGTGAGTGGTGAGTGGTGAGGGTGAGTGTTGAGGGTGAGTGGTGAATGGTGATTGGTGAGGGTGTGATTGGTGAGGATGAGTGGTGAGGGAGAGTGGTGAGGGAGAGTGGTGAGGGTGTAATTGGTGAGGATGAGTGGTGAGGGAGAGTGGTGAGGGTGAATGGTGAGGGTGAGTGGTAAGTGGTGAGGGTGAGTGTTGAGGGTGAGTGGTGAGTGGTGATTGGTGAGGGTGTGATTTGTGAGGATGAGTGGTGAGGGAGAGTGGTGAGGGAGAGTGGTGAGGGTGAATGGTGAGGGTGAGTGGTGAGTGGTGAGGGTGTGTATATATGTAAGGTTATTAATAAATATATTTTTCACCCGGGCAACGCCGGGTACTTATGCTAGTAGTTATATAAACGTGTTACTTAAAAATGATGGGGACAAAATGAGTCTAGATGGGTGTGGCATACCAAAAGAATGACCAGAGAAGTGTTCCTGACTGTTCTGGCTCATATTAAGCATTTCATGTGAGTAAAGGGTTATATTACGTTTTTGGAACATTCGGGTACAATGTGTGTAAGCAAATGTGGTAATGCAATTAACTGTGGACGCGATAAGAGCAATGCACAAAGTGAAATTTTACTTTAATTTCCCCAAGATGGCAGTGCATACAAAGCTTTTACATTTAAGGTATCCCCGATTTCCTGTCACGAGCAAATATCTTACACTGAGATTTGTTGGATAAAAAATATGTACTTTACTAATTTCAAGGTCTAACAGGTAGAAATGTGCTCCCTGATCATGACTTTCATACATATAAAGGGTGGTCCAAAAGTTAGGACAAATAAGGTTATTTCATTGTATTTTAACACTGGCATTAAATTATTTTAATTGTTTATTATTTAAGTAACATTTTGTCAATTATCATTATTCATAAATATTTTCTAACTTTTCACATGACATTTAAAAATGGAAACAACATTTATAAAAATGACAAAACATGGTTGATGAATGTTCAAAGATTATTTTTTTGTAATCTTAAAAAAGTCGTAAATTTATTTCAAAAGATAAGTCAGTTTGAACATCTGTTAAAATACTTAAAATAACCCTCTGATTTGTTAAAATAAATATAATCACCCGATGTGTCCTGACTTTTGCATCACCTTGCATATGTATAAGAACCATGATATTTTTCTTTTCTCTCTTTCACTATTACCATTTATAAAAACTCTAGGGGACGATTGGCCAGACTGGATGAGGCAATACTATAGATCCGAGGGACATACCGCTCTTGGGCAGAGGTCTCTACACAGGGATTGAACAATATCTCTATGGGATCAAAAACAATGTACCTGGATGAATTAAAGAACGAGACTGTCCTCTCATTTGGAATAGCCGCTTTTCATGGTATTAGGTCAGCTCCGTTGAGGCTTCCACAATCAAAGTGTCAATTTCACATTGCACGACTGGCCAGGTTCACATCCACTTTAGACTATGACAACATTCAAAATACACGTGAACATGCTTTCTGGTCATGTCCATATGTTCAAACTATATCAGTAGAATGTGTCCAAAACTTTAACCAAATCTGTTCTGCATTATTCCTTCCTATAAATTGCCTTCTAGGACTTCTATACTCAGCTTGCTAAATTATACCAGTGCTCCAGCATGGTCACACTTACCATAGTCCGCATATAGGAGGTTAATAGGTGAGCTTCAAAACATGCATGAAGGGACAGTTCTAGAACATCTCGGCAGCTCTATGCGAAAGGAATTGAGTCTATGCCACCATGCATAGAAACCAGTGGCGGCTCGTGACATTTACACCAGGTGGGGCTGTTGTGAGTCGCCTCTGAAAAGATGGCGTTCTAATTAAGGAAAACCTCTTCATGTTATTGGCCTTCCCGTGAAGGCCAATAACGGTAGACATGTATAACGGTAGACATGTATAAACAATACGAAACAAAACAACAAAGCACTAAAATGCGGTCCCCATGACCCTCAATTCCACACGGCACAACCCCTAAGCTACAACATTTGCATAGTGAACCTCGCGTTGTGTGACATCGTCATTGCAGCCATGGGCGTCTTTTTCACCGCCCTGAATGGGTCTCAAACGGCGTGGCTAAAATGCGAAGCTGATCGCAATGAATGAAGGGGGACATCTCTCACTCAGACACATTCACAGCCACCCCTAGACCTCCCCGAGGCACACATCTAACTGTGGTGTTTCAGCGGTTTCTAATATGAACAACTTAAAATGTTATCTTCATTAGGCAATTCACGTTGAAAAAACCCATTACATTTAATTTTTTAAATATAACAAAATTATTTATAGAAAAGTAATTTTATTGGAAACATTTTTTCTCATCTCCAGCTGCTTGGTGGGGTGGTGCCCCAACGCCCCTAGTGGACGAACCGCGCCTGCTAGAAACCCTATTTATAGATTACTTGTTATCACCCAGATTAACATAAAGTATCGTTTTCTTTCCCTTCTGTCTGCTGTTGGGACTATCCCCGCGTGAGCAATGTAATTTTCCAGTTTGATGGTGGCGCAGGCAATGATGTTCATGTTCTTTTACTTCCTCTCCCTTGATTTCTACCCCCACACACCCACCCACCCACCACTTTCTATGGACTGAAATGTGTTTATAATATATACGTTCCTGTTTTCATAACATGGTATCATAATAATAATAACTGTTACCTTTTCTTAATGTTTGTACATTTCCGTATGCTACGTTTAAAAATTATAAAAAATATATATTGGGTGAAAAGGTTTACAGGACAAAGATAGGACATTTGTTCCACTTCACAGAAATCCCACAGACATGTTACTGAGATCCTATTTTTGTGTCTTGTGTGTGTTTTTTTATTATCATGGCTTTCATTGTAATTGCAATCCTTTTGAATAACAGTTTGTTGATTTTGTTTATTTATAAAAAAAATGAAAGCTTGAATTGTTTATGGAAAAAACACATCTTGTAAACCTTCACGAATAAAATAAAATCTAAATCACCAAAGAAAGCGACAAGACACCATGTGCCGTATTCAGTTTTTTTATGATCAACCAAGTAATAGCCACTGGTTATCTCCAGTGGCGGTCCTGAGCCAGTGATGAAGATTCCACGTTTCAGTGCCAGGGATTATGAGTGAAAACCACGCCGAATAAGATTTAGGTTCATATGTCACGCTTAAATGCCTCAGAAACCCAAAGTGCCTTACACCGCATCTCGTATCCACCATTTCACTATCTTGCTACAGTCTAAGGGACCCCCACAGCAGCTGTCCCTGCACACCAAGGTATTTGTATCACCTGTCTACAAATGGAAATTAGACTGCCAGTAGGCGGCGATGTTTCTGCGTGGCTTTCCTCGATTAAGTAATTCGGAAGTACATTTTTTTTATTTGGTCCATGACTAATCAGGCACACGTGACCTCTCTCATTTTTCAAGTAACGTCATGTGATCGACTAGCTCCACCATGAAGCAGACGACTCGTATTTATGGTTAATGCATCCGCAGGATCAACCAGGGGAAGCTGCTGGCCTCGACGAAACCTCTGCAAATACACGACCGCTCGGTCATGTCACCGCCCAGCAATCCATAAACAACCCAGATTGCTGCAATGAAATTGCTCAGTAAAATTAGATTGTGCAGTATTCCCAAAAGGCTCCGATGCAAGTAGCACCCCACCTTCCATACCTTTCACAGGCAGCCTGTGCTGCAACCGAGGCATTTTCTCCATTGGAAATTTCAGTTGGAATGTAAAGGAAGCAGGTGAGAAAGGAATGCATTGGAATGTCACGTTACAATGTTCCCTAAAACTGTGTGGCATCCCAATGTTTTGGACTCGGTCTACCAGGCTGATTGTTTTCGTTTCATCCACCACACTGTAACTTGGTGACCCACCCCTACTGGACATCTCTGAAATGGAGCTGCATAGCTCATCGGATTTCTCCAGGATAAATAAAGATCCTGAGTTTCCTGATCACAACACTCCTCTTGCTGCTTCTTCCCTCACATCGCTCGACTTTGGAATTCTTCTCCCGTCGTCTCTTTTCTGCATGCAGAAACTTGCTACATGTTGACTATTCCGACTTTGATATTTCCGTTTGTTTGCTGGCCACTTGGCGTTGTTGGGTCCTTGGGCCTGTGTTCAGAAAATGGTGTAATAAAAAAAGGGTTGTATTATATATACTGTATATATATACATCAGGTAACATGGGCCCTTTTGTGGCCTTGAGCAAAAAATATTGCCCTACTAAGCCCACGGATAGGTGAGATGAGAAATTAATTATTAATTCATCAATATCGGTAAATGTCACATTCTGCTTTACAATAGACACCAGGAGTTGCTTTGTTTGTTTTCATAACTACTTATCTATTTGTAACATCAGTGGCATTATTTGCTTTGCCTTTACTCCAGAATGTTTTAGTGGTGCAGTTAATTTGAGTTGACACATGCATTGGGAAATTTGGACCTAACAGCTGTGCAATGAAATCAGACATAAGGTAATTCTCCATTGCAAATGTTACATACTGATTTATAAGCATTAATCACACTGGAAGCCTGTAGGGAAAAACATATGTACAACTCTTATTATACTTATGTGGCATCTGGATACTTCAGAAACAATCGATTTTAATGAGACCATGGCTTATTGTGACCATTGAAAAGAAATCAAGAAATCGTAGGCCCACTGTATGCAATTCTTTTCGAATAATGATAACGTGGTCAAAATGCCAATTAATTTTTTCATAGTGCAACATTTTGAAGTGCTTAGAATTTATTCATTGAGAAACAATATTGCCCATTTTCTGGAATAATTTAATCACCTCAGAATGCAATCACCGCAAATCATTCTATTCGTGAAGTCAGACGGAAAAGGTCAGACTGTTGTCATGCTTTAGATGTCGCCAGAGACAACCGGAGCAAAGAAATTATCTTGGCACATCCTTCTGCGAATTATCATTCGTATTTCACGGTCACAAAAAATATAGTTAATAAATAAATGAAAATCTGATAAATAACAAAGTATAAAGTTATAATATAAGCAGATTGTTCAGACACAGTTTGTTTTCCTTCCCAATAGTAACGAACATTTTCCTTCAAAAACGATTGCATGCAACGGCAGCATTGTGTTCTGATGTAAGTCATGAGACATCACAACCTCCACCTACAGTTTAACTAAGGTGTGTGTCAGCATGGACACATTAAGCCACCAGCCATTCATGGGTATTTGAATACCGGGGGTCAACGGTGTCAAAATGGTTGGTGCATTTGTCTGTTATTGATTCGTACACCCTTCCCCCTACTATGGCACAGGTGCGTGTTTGGTTTGCATATCTAAGACTGGTATGACATTGTATTGGCTTTCTGTAACTTGCAATATCTGATAAGACACCCATACAATTGAGACATTGTGATTCGTAGGTAAGTATTAAAAGTAAATACCGGTAAACAATTATAAAATAATTACTATTTATTTGGTGCATCACCAAATTGTGCACTCCCGTTGGAACTCGAAATATGACATCGTGCAACATATTTACTAATTATAGAGGACACTTGGCTTAGTTTCTTGTCAACTGAGCCTATCTTATGCCAGAACGTGCTGCTCATTAGTGGCACATTAGAAGTACATCTTTGCCATTGTGTGGCCTTTGGGAGATTGAATAGCACAGAGATACTACCAGCTCAGCAGTATTGTATTATTAATATGCCATCGCAATTAAATGTCTCATGCAGCCAAGTATTCCCAGTAAGAGCTCCACAGGGATAAGGCTTAAATACGTGGATTGCACACTCTTCAGCTATCACTCATTGGGGCAGCAAGAAAGGTAAATGTTTCCACTGGGGTCGAAACTTGGAATAACATTGATTCTTTCACCGACTGTTTCTCGGAAATTGGGATGAAAGACAACTGCGGCAGCTCAGAACTCCCCTAATCACTAATGCCGCACAGTAACACGTGTATTGTTGTCCATTAATTGTAACCCGAGTGGTGTGATGGTTAGCGCAGTGGACTTGGTATCCAGAGGTCGCCGGTTCAACACCACCTGGCGCGGCAGTTGAAACAATGGGGCAAGATTATTCAAATCTCTCCACCTCCGTCCAATCAGCAGTACAAATGGATAAACCGTGGTTAATAAGCAAGCTGCATGCGGTGGGGTAGATGACAATACTCCCACCTCTTCTAGCATGTCTTGCCAGTATGGAAGAGTAGACCAAATACCCTCTCGAGTTGCCTCTTCGTGGAAACTCTTTCATCAGCAATGGTGTGAACAAGCAATCGTAGGGCTGCACCTTCATCGTTGATTAATTATAGCTATCTTCTTTGTAATATTATCCAAGTACATAATTCAGGTTTAAGGTGATCCGTTTACAAATATCCGAATGAAAATGCAATGACACTTCCAAATGTATTCTCAACAGGTGATGGAAAATTGTTAAAGCTATGTAGAAATAGGTTGATCAAGAGTGTTACATTATTTAATGTGTATCGATATTGGAGGGAGACATGATAATGCTTTGAATGACAATTTTCTTTTCCACAATCGTGTATTTGTAGTTTTTGTATTATCTTGACGGGGTATCTATAATTGGATCACGCTGTATGATATTTCTTTTTCCCCAATTAACAATTCATGTTTATTTAGAACCGTTCGTAAAACGTCAGACCGTTCAGGTGTTCCCATTGTGAATAGGAAGTTATTGTAAAAAAAAACTTAAAAAAACTAAAAAAATGTGGCTTTTTCAAAGGTTGACATTTTACGTAAGGCACATAACTGCACTGCACGACCATTTTGCAAAGAACTCGACACGCTCCTCAACAGCACTGCCTTAATATTTTTTATAAAATAAAAAAAATAAAAAATAAAAATAAAATAAAAAGAACCGCCTTGACGCATATGCAGGCGAGCACTGGAGATCCGCTTGTCCGTGTCTTTGTGAGCAGGCTTGGCCTTGTCACCGTGCCACATTGTTTATTGTCGTTCATTATGAGAGGGGAAGTGTTTAGATGCATTTGTCAGCAGCGTTGCAGGCATTGTCACTCGAACACGAGAGTTCGTTTGAAGCAGAGCCTCTGAGGGAGGCGACAGATGGCGAACTGCGATGTTGCACAAACCGTGATAGTAAATAAGACTTTTTTTATGAAAAACATAGGAGAGATTATCCTTATGGCGGTACCCCGGGGTTACCAAATAATACAAACTGGCCGAGGCAATTAAATATTTTTTCTGGGACACTATTTTTCCCAGGGGTGTTACTTTACTCCGCGACTGGGGTACCAATCGATCCGAAATCGGTGGTGCTACTCCGCGATGTCGAAACGCAGCGAGAACGATTGCGCCGAAACCCTGAACGCTCGCACGTGGCACCCGTGGTGGTGCATCGCACACAGCTCGTCCGAGATGAGTCGATTGCCGCATCGCCGACCATCAACAGACTAAATATTACTGCATCACGGACATTATGCGAGAGCCGAGGTACTATGATACCCTGGGGTACCGCCATAAGGTTCAGATTTTGAGCATTAGTAATGTGTGACGGTCATCACGGCTCGATGGTGATGTTCGCTTTAACCACCCGTCATTCAATAGTTGCTTGCGCAGTTTTCTCAAACACCGATTCCGGCGCTGCGACGCCCTAACGGAGCAACACGCTGATTGCTCTACATCCCAATTGGCAACAATTTGCGGTATTGACTAACGCCTTCACACGGTGACGATCGCCGATGTCTCCTCTGTCCACTTGATTAAATGATTGTTGCTCTAAAGGGAGCAATTTTTTTTGGGATGGGGGGGGGTTTACGTGTGGACACAGAAAAATAAATTACCAGCAAACTTTTGCGGCATAAATAAATGCCCTCTCGGGAAGAAGGCTTGCCGAGCCAGCAGGGTTGAGGGTTCACTGATTTTAAAAAAGGGCCGTGCGTACAGCTCGGGACGGCGTTCGGCTGGCCGGGCACTAAGAGCCATGCTGAACTGCGCTGTGTTCACGGTTGGCTACAGGAATGCCACGCGGGAGCTGCGTGACTTTCTTCTGCGCACGCAGAGATTTGACGTCAATGAAATGCCGTGTGAGATCAGAATTGCACGTGTTAGGAAATGGCACGAGTAAGTTAGTAACCCGGGTAATCTGTGCTTTGTTGCCACATCGTTATCATTGTCCAATGTCCACGCACTGCGGGATGAATGCGAAAGCTTATTTTATCACTGCATCTCCATAATGGCCATCCTCTCGGGCACGTACCGAGGATGGCCATCAGTCGGTAGCTATTTTGTTCAAGACCAGGTTAACGTGATGTCTCTGAGTTGTGTTTGTTCCCTGGTCCATTTTTCTCCTCTTCTGGTCTCTCAGTGTAATTGTGAGAATTCAGCTCTTCATGCAGCTCTTCTTTGTATGTTTCTTTTTGACTTCAGATATCTCGTCCATTATTATTTTGGCAATGTTCACGTTTCTGGCCCGTAATATTATAGCTGGCAATATGCTAAAAAAACCTTGTTTCAATCAGTGCAACTTGCCAGCTATTATGGTGGCTAAATATTGGTGCATGGTAATTTCATATTTGTGCTAAAGGCAGTGGCGTCACTAGGGGGGTGCGGGGGGTGCGGACCGCATCGGGTGACACCATTAGAGGGGGTGACACCAAAATGACTGTCTATAACATTTTTGTGCAGTGTTTCAGCAGAAATTATTTTCATAAAAATATCCCTGTCGTTAGTTATAACAAAATTTGTTTTCGCAAGCCCAGCTTACATAGACTGTATCAATATACCTACAAGGCTAAATGCTAATTTACTTTTTTAACCTTCTAATGCGTTCCGGTCAGAGCAGTCATTATTACCCAACAATAAGTGACGCTGCGAGTCACGTGGTTTCGTCTGCACGAACTACAAGCACGCGCTGTTGTTTTCGTTGCTGCTCGTGTTTTTTTAGTCGCCGATTTTGTAAAATTTTCTGGTGTTTTAGCTACAATATTGTGGTAATTAGTATTTGTGAACCTATATCAATAACTTTTTTGAGAATGAAGTAGTAATTAAAGGAAAAGGAGAAAAATTATTCCTCTCAGTTACGAATAATGTTGTACCTAATAATGTTGTAATTCAATCTAGAAAGATTTACTAAACAATTGTGTTATTAGTATTCATATAATCTAAGAAACATTACATTTACGCAATTTACAAGTATATCACATATTATTCTATGATTAAAATTGATAATAAACATACATGTAGAACAATTATTCATTATGTAATGCGGGCGTAAGCGACCTTCCGGAGGTGACGTCACGGGGGGTGGAGTCATGTGACGTGGGGGGAAGGTTCGGGGCTTTAAGCGGGTAAACCGGAAGGGGAAGGCAGTCGGGGTGTGAGCGGGAAAGAGTGAGGCCACGCGGGCAAGTGTGGAGAGGGGGGGCGCCGACGGCCATCGGGAGCCAACCCCGAAGATAAGAGGAAGCGGCGGAGCGGTGTGCAGCTGAGGAGGAGACAGCCAGGAGGGCTGCGGGTTAGAGGCAGCGGTGTGGCTGCCAGGAGGAGCTGCGGAGAGAGAGAGAGAGGGGGCTGCTTGTTAGAGGCAGCGGTGTGGCTGCCAGGAGGAGCTGCGGAGAGAGAGAGAGAGAGCAAGAAGCTGTGAGAGCTGCGGAGAGAGAAGAGCAGCAGAGAGTACAGCCAAGGGGGGGGCTGTGTGAGAGAAACAGCAGCGGAGCTGCTGTTGTGGATCGGGCCGACATTGGAGTCAGCACCGAGGAGAAGCTACGGAGTAAAGACAGCCGTGTGGGTGTTGTGTTGATATCGAGATCTTTGGCGGTTCCTTGTTTGTTAGGCACCGATTTTTTGGCTAAGATGCCCATTTTGATCAAAATCAATGAGAATTGTATTGAACTGCCGGGGGGCCGTCAAATCTCGTTCCTGCCGTCGCCCTGGGGGCGACCTGCTTCGGCCGTACAAGTGCAGGCGCTGTCCGTCGCATCTGTGGACATCCCACCTGGTACACAGATGCTTATACCCTTGCGGTATCGGAAGCCCCTGCCTGATCGGCTAGGAGCAGTAGGGGTCTTGTTGTCACCGTCCGCCACGATATCAACCGGGTTGGCGTTAGTGGGGGCACAGACCATCGTCCGGCCGGATCAATTACCGTTTTTACAGGTGCTTAATGCGGGGGGAGAAAACGTCCGTGTCCCGGCCGGTACGGTTGTGGCACATGCCACTACGGCGTTTGCGACCCATGATTGTCCACATAGCCGGGGAGTTGTTGCTGGGGTTTCCGAGCCAAGGAGTTCGGATGATCGTTGGGTTGCTCATTTATGTGACGAAAATTCTTCCCTGTCCATGGAGCAACGTGGTGCGCTGCGTAAATTGTTGTTGACATATTCCGATGTGTTCAGCTCCGATGATTTGGATTTGGGCCGCACTTCCTTGCTTTACCATCACATTGAGACGGGCGATGCTGCCCCTATTCGATTAAATTCGCATCGGATGAGTCCTGCGGAGCGAGAACACGTACGGGGGGCAGTGGAAGACATGTTGGCTGCGGACATTATATCGCCATCTAACAGCCCATGGGGCGCTCCAGTCGTTTTGGTTAAGAAGAAGGATGGCAAATTGCGATTTTGTGTTGATTTCCGCAAATTGAATAAGATATCGGTGGCAGATGCGTACCCCCTGCCGCGTATGGATGACTCCCTCGACGCATTGTCGGGGGCTAAGTTCTTTTCCACACTGGACCTCTCTTCGGGATTTTGGCAGCTTCCCCTTGACGAGTCCTCACGGGAGAAAACCGCATTCCGTACGCCGCAGGGGTTATTTCAATTCAACTGTCTCCCGATGGGATTGAATGCGGCCCCTGCTACATTTCAAAGATTGATGGAGCTCGTTTTGACGGGGTTGCAGTGGGAGACATGTCTTATATATTTGGACGATATCATTGTCTTCAGCCGCACATTCGATGAACATTTGACGCGGCTGGAGACAGTGTTCACGAGGATGCGTTCTGCCAAATTGAAATTCAAACCAAAGAAATGTCACCTACTGCAACGGTCCGTCCGCTATTTGGGGCACATCGTGAGCGCTGAGGGAGTGTCCACGGATCCGGAAAAGACGGCGTGCGTCCGGGATTGGCCGACTCCGGCCACCGTGGGGGATGTTCGGCGGTTTTTGGGATTTGCCTCGTATTACCGAAGATTCGTGCCGGGTTTTGCGACGATTGCGAGGCCTTTGCATCTCCTTACGGGTAAAGGACGGAAGTTTGTTTGGGGACAGCCGGAGGAGGCGGCCTTTCGGAGTCTGCGTGATCTATTGGCCACGGCCCCAACATTGGATTATCCCGATTTCGATCACCCATTCATTCTTGATACGGACGCGAGTGACACAGGTATTGGGGCGGTGTTATCACAGTCTAAAGGGGGTGTAGAGCGTGTCGTGGCGTATGGTAGCCGAGTCTTGTCTCCTGCGGAAACCCGCTACTGTGTCACTCGCAGAGAACTATTGGCGGTTGTTTTTTTCCTACGGCAATTTCGACCATACCTCTACGGTCGTTCTTTTATTGTGCGTACGGATCATGCGGCCTTGCAATATGCCCTTAAAATTGACCAGCCATCCGGACAGTTGGCACGTTGGTTGGACACGCTACAGGAATTTTCCTTCCAAATTCAACATCGGAAGGGAGTGCGCCATGCGAACGCTGACGCACTTTCCAGATTACCGCGGCGCGCCCCTTGTAAATGTGAGTCGGGGACGCATAGGTGTTCGCCGATTCCAAACCCCCCTCAGCCGCTCACGTTGGCCGTCGAGAAGTCGGACACTCCGATGGAACCGGGACCGGCTGACGGGGTTTTGAATCTGCCGCGGTCTGTCTGGATCCGGGAACAGATGATGGATGAGTCATTGGTGTCCTTGCGGAAGCGGTCTGCTAAGGACAATGGGAGTCCGAGTACGGCTGTGGGGCCGCAAACCGCTCTCCGAGATGGTCTGCTTATGTGGCGGGAGGGGTTCCAGGAACGTTGGCGCCTGGTGGTACCAACGTCCTTGCGGTTCGAGTTGATTAGAACCCTCCATTGTGACACTCTCTTACATTTAGGGGTGCAGAAGACCTTGTTGACGTTGCAACGTCATTATTTTTGGCACGGCATGGCGACAGATGTCGTAGGGCACGTGCGCGCGTGCCCTGCGTGTGCACAACGTAAGCCGCCGAAACATCCTTACGTGCCGCCTCTCCAGTCGATTCAGGTGTCTCGAGTCAATGAATTGGTGGCGCTGGACATATTGGGACCTTTTCCACCATCGGCGAGGGGTAATAAATATTTGCTGGTAGGGGTTGAGTACCTCTCCCGTTGGCCGATGGCCTGGCCGTTGCCCGATCAGTCGGCCGCGGCCATTACCGACGCCTTTTTGTTTGGGTATATTATGGATAAGGGGGCGCCTGAGAGACTCCTCACGGACCAGGGCAGGAATTTCTCTTCTAAATTATTGGCGGAAGTGTGCGCGGGCCTTGGGACTAAGAAAGTACGGACATCCCCATACCATCCGCAGACGGATGGTATGGTTGAACGGCTGAACAGGACGTTGTCTGCCATGCTTTGCCATACCGTGAGTGAACAACAATCAGATTGGGATCTGCACATCCCCGGGGTGCTTTCGGCGTACAGGATGACGCCTCATGCGGCTACAGGATATTCGCCGTTTTACCTTATGTATGGTCGGGAAAACGTGCCGCCGGTGGATGTGCAATTGGGAACTGGGGTGAAGGGACCTCGTAAACCACTTCCTGAATACATTCAGGACACGGTTCGCCGAGTCACGGAGGCGCGGGAGAATGCCCGCGTGGCTACGGCCAAAGCCCAGGCCCGGAACGAGCGATATGCGCGACGGTCTGAGGGGGAGTGCCCTTGGAAGGTTGGGGACCTAGCCTGGCTTCATTGTCCACAGGTACGTCCGGGGACCTCGCCGAAATTGCACAAACCCTGGCATGGTCCCGTACGCCTCATTGCGGTTCCCAACCCACAGTCAGCACGCGTCCAGATTGGGTCTCGTCGCTGGGTTGTGCATACGTCGCGCTTGAAACCATATGTTGCTCCCTTACATGATGCGTCATCCCCCAATGTTGCCTTGCCGGGGTCTGTTGCTCCTGACTCTCCCCTGCCTGCGTCCATTGATCTCGCTAGAGCGCCTGTCGTACCTGTTCCAGACAGGCCGGCCGTGACATTGCGGGGGACGAGGGGCCCTGCTCGGAGGACGCCTGCCAGGTCTGCGGGACCTTCGAGCCCTGCAGCTCTTCCGACCCAGCTGCGGGCACGGTCACAGGACAAGCCCAAGACTAACTCTTTAGGGACACGGGACGTCGGTGGACTTCCGGCTACGACAGGGGGATTACCCCCTGTCATTCCTCGACTTTCATCGCGTTCCCGTTCTGCGAGTGGGCCGCCGACCGTCCGGGACGGGCCGGCGACCCGCACACGTTCCAAATCGCTTACGTTTCGTTGATTGTTGCTGTCTTGTTATTTTTTTCTTACAGTTGTATTTATTGCATGCTTTTGTACGTTCGTTGATGTTAATTGCGTTGTTGTTGTTCTTGTTGTTACATTATATGCTTAGTGTCCTTTAGGGGGGGAAGCTCGGTTCGCCGCATTACGATTTGCTATTAGTCAGCCGAGGTCGGCTGGGATTTTTCTACGGGGGAGGGTGGTGTAATGCGGGCGTAAGCGACCTTCCGGAGGTGACGTCACGGGGGGTGGAGTCATGTGACGTGGGGGGAAGGTTCGGGGCTTTAAGCGGGTAAACCGGAAGGGGAAGGCAGTCGGGGTGTGAGCGGGAAAGAGTGAGGCCACGCGGGCAAGTGTGGAGAGGGGGGGCGCCGACGGCCATCGGGAGCCAACCCCGAAGATAAGAGGAAGCGGCGGAGCGGTGTGCAGCTGAGGAGGAGACAGCCAGGAGGGCTGCGGGTTAGAGGCAGCGGTGTGGCTGCCAGGAGGAGCTGCGGAGAGAGAGAGAGAGGGGGCTGCTTGTTAGAGGCAGCGGTGTGGCTGCCAGGAGGAGCTGCGGAGAGAGAGAGAGAGAGCAAGAAGCTGTGAGAGCTGCGGAGAGAGAAGAGCAGCAGAGAGTACAGCCAAGGGGGGGGCTGTGTGAGAGAAACAGCAGCGGAGCTGCTGTTGTGGATCGGGCCGACATTGGAGTCAGCACCGAGGAGAAGCTACGGAGTAAAGACAGCCGTGTGGGTGTACAGCACGAACCGAATAATAAAGGACACTGAGACAGACATCGTGGCCCAGTCGTTTATTACAATTATATAACTCTTTGATAACTCAATAGAGAAATTGACAATTTAAAACATGAAGTGGGGGGAAATGGTATGTTTCTTGATACATGTTTAGAAATATAATTCTAGATTTGAAGCTTTCGTGACTGCAATGATTCATATTCTCAGGTTTTTTCGGTAAAGTCACGTAGGTAAAAACATTAAAATTAATGAAAGTAAAATAAAACAAAACAAAAATAAAATTCACGACGTTTCGGAGGCAACACAAGTCTCCGTCATCAGGTGGGACCGTCAGCCGAATTAGCTGCATCAAGTGAAGCAATGATTCAAGATGTAATCCCTTATAAGCAAGTTGAAGGGAGGTGGAGAGGGGGGGGGGGAGCTTATCATGCTGTGGTAGCCAATGAATGGAAACGTATCGGGAGGGAGGAGGAGCGTTGATCAAAGACTGCACGCAGTGCTCAACACAATGAATGGAGACGTGTCGGGACGGAGGGCGAGCGGCGATCAAAGACTGCACGCAGTGCTCAACACAATGAATGGAGATGCGCCGGGACGGAGGGCGAGCGGTGATCAAAGACCTCACGTAGTGCTCAACACAATGAATGGAAACGTGGCGAGCGGTGATCAAAGAACAATGAAGAGATTACTGTTAAACACTGTGGATGTTAACACTCGGTGAAGTAAATTAAAATAGTGCCTGTCAGATAAGATGGTCCAAAAAGTGTAATTAAGTCTTTTTTGCGTGGTTAATAACATCTTTCCAGTGATTACTGAGTTTGTACCCATCATCACGGTTGAAATTATGTCTGTGTTTGTATATTTGTATGGCTTCGTGTACAAACCTTTGATGGTAGCCCGGAGGTTTGCAGAGAACCTTGGTCTCGGAAAAGACAATTTCATGAGAGCCCGCCGAGTTGTAGCAATGATCGGCAACGGCCGAAGAATCAGTTCTGCCGTGTTTCAGATCTGACTTGTGCTCGCGGACACGATCAGCAACATGACGTTTTGTTTCTCCAATGTAGCAATCACCACAAATGCAACTCAATTTGTAGACTCCAGGATACTGTAAGTCAGGAACGACATCCTTCACAGATGGAATCAGATCACGGATTTTATGCACTGTACTGAATCGGACTTGGATCTTATGTTTGTTTAGAATTTTGGAGATCTTTTTGGTCACGCCTGCTATGTATGGTAACGTGATAGTTTTGGTCGGAGTTTCATGTGGTTGTCTTTGTGTGGTGGGAGAGACAGCTTGGCGGATAGTGCGGTCAGAGTATCCGTTCATCCTGAGGGCCCGATGTACATGTCTTAATTCATCAGTCAGGTGGTGTTGGTCAGAAATGCCATGGGCTCTGTGGTATAGCGTTTTGATGAGAGAATTCTTTTGAGATGGGTGGTGGTGGGAATCCGGTTTCAAGTAGGAATTTGTGTGGGTGGCTTTCCTGTAGACAGAATGTCCCAAGGATCCGTCAAGCCTCCTCTTAAACAGAATATCCAAGAATGGTAGTTTACCGTCTTTCTCCACTTCCATGGTGAATCTGATAGATGGGTGTCTAGAATTGATGTGGTCCAAGAAGTGGTTCAATGCTGGGAGGCCATGTGGCCAGATGACGAAAGTGTCATCCACATATCTCTTCCACAGGGAAGGACGCAGGGTGGATGTCTGGATGGCGTCTGATTCAAACTTTTCCATGAACATGTTGGCTATAACTGGTGACAAGGGGGAGCCCATAGGGGTACCCTCATTCTGTTTGTAGAAGGTGCCATTCCAGGTAAAATAGGTGTTGGTGAGGCAATGCCTAACCAGCACAGGTACATCAGAATTCAATCCATGTTGGACTAAGTCCTCAATTATTGTTAGGGTGTCCGGTACTGGGACTTTGGTAAACAAAGATACTACATCAAAGCTGACGAGGATGTCATCAGGAGATAGTACCATGTCCTTAACCATAGAGACTAATTGGGTTGAGTTGAGTACTGCCGAAGAGGTCTTGCCTGTGAAGGGGAGCAGAGTATCTGATAGAAAACGGGCTAGTTTGTACGTCGGAGAGTTTATCGTCGACACGATGGGTCGTAGCGGGGTGCCTTCTTTATGGATTTTGGGAAGACCATAGAGTCTGGGAGGTCTTGCCGCCGATGGTTTTAGAGAGGGACGTTTGCTTGGTTCGATTAGGGAAGTCGAACTCGTGATGATACTGTTGGTTTTTGTCGTTAGGCTTTTAGCTAGGCACCCCGCTACGACCCATCGTGTCGACGATAAACTCTCCGACGTACAAACTAGCCCGTTTTCTATCAGATACTCTGCTCCCCTTCACAGGCAAGACCTCTTCGGCAGTACTCAACTCAACCCAATTAGTCTCTATGGTTAAGGACATGGTACTATCTCCTGATGACATCCTCGTCAGCTTTGATGTAGTATCTTTGTTTACCAAAGTCCCAGTACCGGACACCCTAACAATAATTGAGGACTTAGTCCAACATGGATTGAATTCTGATGTACCTGCGCTGGTTAGGCATTGCCTCACCAACACCTATTTTACCTGGAATGGCACCTTCTACAAACAGAATGAGGGTACCCATATGGGCTCCCCCTTGTCACCAGTTATAGCCAACATGTTCATGGAAAAGTTTGAATCAGACGCCATCCAGACATCCACCCTGCGTCCTTCCCTGTGGAAGAGATATGTGGATGACACTTTCGTCATCTGGCCACATGGCCTCCCAGCATTGAACCACTTCTTGGACCACATCAATTCTAGACACCCATCTATCAGATTCACCATGGAAGTGGAGAAAGACGGTAAACTACCATTCTTGGATATTCTGTTTAAGAGGAGGCTTGACGGATCCTTGGGACATTGTCTACAGGAAAGCCACCCACACAAATTCCTACTTGAAACCGGATTCCCACCACCACCCATCTCAAAAGAATTCTCTCATCAAAACGCTATACCACAGAGCCCATGGCATTTCTGACCAACACCACCTGACTGATGAATTAAGACATGTACATCGGGCCCTCAGGATGAACAGATACTCTGACCGCACTATCCGCCAAGCTGTCTCTCCCACCACACAGAAACAACCACATGAAACTCCGACCAAAACTATCACGTTACCATACATAGCAGGCGTGACAAAAAAGATCTCCAAAATTCTAAACAAACATAAGATCCAAGTCCGATTCAGTACAGTGCATAAAATCCGTGATCTGATTCCATCTGTGAAGGATGTCGTTCCTAACTTACAGTATCCTGGAGTCTACAAATTGAGTTGCATTTGTGGTGATTGCTACATTGGAGAAACAAAACGTCATGTTGCTGATCGTGTCCGCGAGCACAAGTCAGATCTGAAACACGGCAGAACTGATTCTTCGGCCGTTGCCGATCATTGCTACAACTCGGCGGGCTCTCATGAAATTGTCTTTTCCGAGACCAAGGTTCTCTGCAAACCTCCGGGCTACCATCAAAGGTTTGTACACGAAGCCATACAAATATACAAACACAGACATAATTTCAACCGTGATGATGGGTACAAACTCAGTAATCACTGGAAAGATGTTATTAACCACGCAAAAAAGACTTAATTACACTTTTTGGACCATCTTATCTGACAGGCACTATTTTAATTTACTTCACCGAGTGTTAACATCCACAGTGTTTAACAGTAATCTCTTCATTGTTCTTTGATCACCGCTCGCCACGTTTCCATTCATTGTGTTGAGCACTACGTGATGTCTTTGATCACCGCTCGCCCTCCGTCCCGGCGCGTCTCCATTCATTGTGTTGAGCACTGCGTGCAGTCTTTGATCGCCGCTCGCCCTCCGTCCCGACACGTCTCCATTCATTGTGTTGAGCACTGCGTGCAGTCTTTGATCACCGCTCCTCCTCCCTCCCGATACGTTTCCATTCATTGGCTACCACAGCCTGATAAGCTCTCCCCCCCCTCTCCACCTCCCTTCAACTTGCTTATAAGGGATTACATCTTGAATCATTGCTTCACTTGATGCAGCTAATTCGGCTGTGACGGTCCCACCTGATGACGGAGACTTGTGGTGCCTCCTAAACGTCGTGAATTTTATTTTTGTTTTGTTTTTATTTTACTTTCATTAATTTTAATGTTTTTACCTACGTGACTTTACCGAAAAAACCTGAGAATTTAGAAATATAACTTAAATCTTAATTTTGTTTTCATTTTAGTCTTTACTTTTCTTTAAAAACATCACTGTTTTGCAAATATACATCTGATTTAATGTAGTTCTTTAATGTTTTGACGTTTTTTACTGAGAATTCTATTTTTTTCTTACCGAATTTTCACTTTAACCACATGAAACTATGTAAAAGTACATTTAGGCTGTACGTATGATATTGTAATTTAAAGGTGTAATTGAAATTTTGCTAGTTGTTTATGTCACTCCTACTGCCATCACATTCAGTGATATACAGGAATTACGATTTACGAGTAACAGTACAAAAACATTACGAAGGATTCTGTATAGTCTGGTACGGGAGGAGGTCCATGGTGGGTGACACCATGAGTTACCGCACTGGGTGACACCAACCCTAGTGACGCCACTGGCTACAGGACAAATGATAATATTTTATAAGCAGGGCTTTAATATATCAAGTAGCTCCAAGCGATAGACTGCAAACGTTTTTGAGTCAATCATATCAATTGTACAAATATAAAAATTACGTTTAAGAGTTTGACACAAAAGGATGGAGTTTGAGGTTAAATACATTGTGAGTAGGCTGCTATATTCCAGTGTTGTAATCCAACGAACTGAAACACAACATCATTGCTATGATTTATAGTACGGATAAAATGTTTTAATATTATCCGAGCAAATCACTCTCCGATGTGTTTCCAGGTTGCACTGCGCATTCTTCAATATATTTTTTGACGTTTCACTCCATGAGCTGGGAGCTCATTCAGTTCCTCACATTGGATACTTTTAAGCACAATTGTGGAAACCTGCACAATGTTATTTTGCCATCATGGTTACGGCTAACAACGCCTGACTGAAAAAAAGAGGAGGCATCTCAAATAGTTTTTATCATTGCTTGATAAAGGTCGCTAATAAACCAAAGGAGTAGAATGCTCCTCATAAAACAGTTTTACACAACACTGGCATTTCTCAGTTTAACTTATATAACCAAATAGCTGATTGAAGATGCATGTTATGAATAGTTCATTTGGATGCCTGACACCTGTTCCAATAAACTTAGCAATATGTTTTTTTTTATGCGATAACAAGCCATGCAATGTCAATGCTCATTAACAATCGCCGTATGTTCATAATAGCAAACTCATGGCATTCCAAGGGCTCTTGGGACATACTTAAAGCACCTATAAATAAATAGTACACAAATGAGATAGATTTTTCTTTGCTTTGAAATAAACATGCATTACACATGTATCTGTGATATTATAGCAAGGCATTACCTCACATTTTACGAAATAAAACAATATAATGTTTAGAAATTCTTCCGATGTATTATTTACTTAAAGGCAAACAGAATAGCAAAAAAGCAGTCACTGAACAGAATAGAACATTCATACTCCAGCAGGTTTATCTAAACATTAATAAGGGACAATGACGTTCAGTTAATTGCAAATGTATTTTAATTAAATGCCACAGCCATATTTGTTGGCAATTTAGCAGGAATGAAATATGGATAGGTATACGCAAAAATATTTTAATGACCTGATTTTACAACCACAGACTATTTGAAATATGCATTGTTTTAATAAAGCCCTTAAGACTTTTTTTTTAAAAGAAGATAATGTTATTATTATTATTTGTTCACATACTATATAAGCAGCATTGCTCAAAGAGTAGCACTGCACATCACATACTTAAACGGACACATGCGTTAAAAGATCAACCTTATACTGACGCTTTAAATCACGTTACATCACTCTCTCTCCCCACCAGTTTGCTTCAGGCCAAAAAAGCCCCAATTTTCACTACGCCTAAGCCTCTAGGAGCTCAGCAAAACAATAACGAATGAGCCTTCATAGAAAAAAGTGTCCTAAATATGGACACTATCAGGCATATAGCCTAAGGTTTCAGCATAAGAACTGCTTCTGATATATATACTTCGCAAATACATTTTATTCTTTAAACAATAACTATAGGCTACAAATAACAAGTGAACGTTATATTGCCAAGCTATGTGGAACTGTGACAGTAAGGTTTCTAAATGTGCTTAAGATACATCTTATACAAATCACGTTTCAGCTCATGTCCTGTATGTTGAACTTATTTTGCACAGTAAAATATTTTCCTATTTAGTTTGTTGTCCTTCACCTGCACCTCAGATTATCACGATTGGCCACGTACGGTGCTAATCTGAGATGCATGGTCTACCACTGATGGTTCTATTTGTTTTCTCTTTGCGAGTAAAACAATGCAGTATGTCATAGGCGCTCGCCATCTGCTTTTGAGGCCTGATTCATTTGAGCACGTTACAACCTGGATTTTAAGAGGCTAATAAATGACGCCAAGAACCTTGACAAATAGGGTTGCAGTGTTTAATAGATGTGCAACGTACAGATCTGGGTCGATCATATTGGCTAAAACATCTCGAGGCATGTGAATGTCATGAATTACAGATCTGATGTTTGTTTTACCAGTCTCACAATGTTATATTTGAATGGTAATGAAACGTCTTCCATTAAATCTTTTGGACTAAATTTAAGAGGAAATATCACATCACAACTCCTAATTCTGAAACTTGTGTGGAATATACAAACTAAACACATGACCTCCACACAAATGCATCTTAAAATAACCTTCGGAGAATTATGCTTCTTATTTTCTGCCAATTTAGTATTTTAACTTGATTTTCAGTAATAAACCCCATTGGGTTATTAAATTTTATTGGAAGTGTACTTGACAATTTTTTAAATTAACAAATCACGTGTTTTTGTAGTTCTATTTTTAGGAATGCATATGCACATATATAGATGCAAATGATGCATTCAGTAATTCTCAAAACCATATATTCACTCTTCAAATTATGTATGGCAGGTTACCGTGAACTGCAAGCAGGCCATGGCGGTATCACAAAAGAGCGGAATTGTATTGACATTTGCACTGATGCCACGTTAACTTAAAGATGGCCACTATATTTGAGGCTTCACAGAAAATCAAAGACATTGTATGTGACACAACACACTATGTCCAGGATCCCTGATAGCCATTCATGCACAGTAGTTGTTTTTGTCTTTTATTTTTTCTATTACCCAGGTTCATATACACAGCATCAATGGTGTTATGCATACACGTATATGGAATTGTGTGTGTGGGGGGTGGGTGTTACCAAAAGAACAGGAGTCACAGAGTGGATAAATTCCGCTTGTGCCCAACTTACCCGGTCCAGCCGCAAGCACTGAGTAATTCTCCTCCAAATGGGGGCCGTCTAAAGTTACCCGGGTCCACTACCTTACAACGACGCAGTGGGTTAACCAGGGAAGGGGGAGAAAGGGGAATAAGGGAATTGGGGGGGTTGAATTATTGTTGAGTAAACATGACTGTGGGGTGGACAGGTTGCACAGTATTTAGCGCACTGCTCGATCAACCCGGCAGACTGAGTTTGAATGCAGACCACAGATAGCAGTTTTGAGTAATATCTGAATTGGTCCTGCCCCCCCCGCCCCGCAACTCCCTTCACAAACCCATAGTGATAAGTGTGGTGAAGTATGGTCAAGCGACTACCATAACCGGCAAATAGGGGGGAGGCCTGCATGTATCAATGGATGCACCTCCGATTAGCATGGCTGGCTATATACAGTGCAAAAAGTTCAACACATATTGATTGACAAAATAACGGCTCTAAATTATTCTCATTATTACGACTGTATGTGCTTCATATGTACGTTTAAAGTCTTTCCCATTGTTAAAGTATATGCGTAACATGAATCTGTGAGATGGGCCATGCAGTAAGGTGTAGAGATTTTGTTTCAATAACCCCCAACAATAAATCTGTGTAACCTTTTTATTTACTTCAGAGCTTGCTTCGTCCATTGCTTTTTGTGTTGATTGTTTGCTCAGAGTTTGGGTGTAGGGAGCTCTGGGTAGAGGTAGTACCTTTGTTTTCTGGTAGCTGCACTCAATTTTTGAGTGGACGGAAACACAGGTCCTCATCCATCTCCTAAATCTCTGACGTCTGGCTCCTAGTGCCACACCCCGGTAAACCGCTTCAGCTGGCGGGCTAAACGACGTGAGGGTGTGATGTCAACACTGCATCACTGGGCGAATGAACTCCCACAACGGAGTCACCGGCCAGGGCGGAAAGGTCTCGTTAGGACCCAACGGCCAAGTGTTCGGGACTATGGCGCGCCACTTCGTTACTGTGGACTGCGGCTGTGGCCTACCAGTTATGGTTTGAAATAGCAGGGAAGGTGGATCTCTTCAGCCTTGGAAGGCCGTCTACCTAGGAGAAGGAAACTCTGATGTAAAACCTACGGCCCGAGGACCTCGCTGTCACCGTCCCAGCTTGCTAGGTCATGGCAGACGAACCCCGGGTTTAAAGGGTGGGGTCAGTTCTGCGCACACTGCACTCCACTTAAAAGCTCCTTTGCGCAGGCAAGAAGGAAATCTTCACGTCTACACCCCCCCGTCTCACTAAGTCCTGTAGCGATGGGAAATGGGTGAACTCGGCAGGTGTAAGATGACACTGGCAGCCGCAGTCTCAATCCTGCATGCAGGCGGCTCAGGTGCTAGTGGTCGTCTGATGATAAACTGGAGACGACATCATCACCCGGCAGCAGAGGTGTGGACTCGAGTCATGTGACTTGGACTCGAGTCAGACTCGAGTCATGAATTTGATGACTTGCGACTCGACTTGGACTTGCATAACAATGACTTTGTCCCACCTATGAGATGTGGACTCGAGTCATGTGACTTGGACTCGAGTCAGACTCGAGTCATGAATTTGATGACTTGCGACTCGACTTGGACTTGCATAACAATGACTTTGTCCCACCTCTGCCCGGCAGCACCCTGAGCGACCAAGCAGCCTTTTTCTAGGGACAGCACTGCTTGCTCCACACGAAAAGGGGCCTAGAAAAGGTGGCCTAACCAATGCTCGTCTCTTCCTCCTTTAGTTGGCTTACCGTGGTCAACGGGCATCTTCATATGCGGTCGAACTATATCAAAGAATCAACGGCGCATCCCACTCACCTTAAAAGGTGGAAAAGGACTCAAACTCGCATGCTGGAACATCAGATCCATGCTAGACTCAGCTGACAGCACTCGACCTGAGCGACGATCTGCTTTAATTGCACACGAACTCGCTCGGCTGGATGTTGACATCGCAGCCCTCAGCGAAATCCGTTTTTCAGAGGAAGGCAGTCTGAGGGAGCATGGCGCAGGTTACACTCTCTATTGGTCAGGCAAACCAGCGACACAGAGACACCGTTCAGGTGTCCGCTTCATGATCAGGGACTCTATCGCTACCAAGCTTGAAAGCCTGCCAACTGGCCACTCTGACCGCATCATCTCAATGCATCTACCACTTTGTGACCAGCAACACTGCTCAGTGTGTACACTCCAACTCTCCAGGCAGATCCCGCTGACAAAGACAAGTTTTACTCCGACCTACGCAGCCTTCTGCAGGATATCCCAGCTGACGACAAGATTGTCATCCTTGGCGACTTTAATGCCAGAGTGGGCAGAGACTCGGAAACCTGGAACGGCGTACTTGGAAGGCACGGTGTGGGCAGCTGCAACAACAATGGATGCGGAACAGCAGCTTTCCATTACCAATACCATCTTCCAGCAGAAAGACAGTCTGAAGACAACCTGGATGCACCCTCGGTCAAAACGTTGGCATCTCATAGACTACATCCTAGTGCGCCAGCGTGACCTAAAATATGTTTTTCACACCAGGGTAATGCCAAGCGCCGAGTGTCACACAGACCACCGTCTTGTCCGCTGAAAACTCAGCTTCCACTTTAAGCCCAGACCAAGGAAAGGAGGTGCCCCGAGGAAGAAGCTCAAAGTCTGCAGCCTTCAGTCTGCCACGGTCAAAGCAGCTTTCCAGAAAAGCCTAAGATCTAGGCTAGAGGAACCAAACTGCCTAGCAGACTCGCCTCCAATTCCTGAAGTGCTGTGGGACCGCATCAAAACTGTTGTTCTGCAAACAACTGAAGATACCCCCGGATTCTCCACGAAGAAAAACAGAGATTGGTTCGATGAAAACAACTTAGAAGTCTAGGAGCTGCTGTCAAAGAAGAGATCAGCACACCAGGCCCACCTGGCTCAACCATCCTGTCTGCACAAAAAAGCAGCCTTCCGCCTGGAATGCAGCACCCTCCAGCGTAAGCTTCGAGAGATTCACAACGAGTGGTGGACCAACCTCGCAGTAAAAACTCAGGTTTGCGCTGATACTGGCGACTACAGGGGATTCTACGAAGCTCTAAAAGCGGTATATGGCCCCTCTTACCAAATTCTGAGCCCCCTGCGGAGTGTAGACGTGAAAGAACTGCTCACCGAAAAGGACTCAATCCTAAACCGCTGGTCTGAGCACTTCTACATGCTCTTCAATGCTAGCCGCTCAGTCCAAGAACCAGTGATTGACCGCATTCCACAACAACCAGTGAAAACTGAACTGGATGTGGCACCAACATTACAAGAGACTGAGGAAGCCATTAAACAGCTGAAGAGTGGTAAAGCTGCAGGAGTTGATGGCATCCCTCCTGAAGTATGGAAAAACGGAGGCCCAGCACTGCACACCAAACTCGATGAATTATTCGTCTGCTGCTGGGAGCAGGGTAAACTCCCTCAAGACCTCAAAGATGCAGTCATCATCACCCTGTACAAGAACAAAGGGGAGAAATCAGACTGTTCCAATTATCGTGGCATAACACTTCTATCCGTCGCCGGCAAAATCCTCGCAAGAGTACTGCTGAATAGACTGGTACCCACAATAGCTGAAGATCACCTCCCAGAGACCCAGTGTGGCTTCAGAGCCAACCGGGGAACCACAGACATGGTGTTTGTCCTGAGGCAGATTCAGGAGAAGTGCCGCGAGCAAAACAAAGCGCTGTACGTCACCTTTGTGGACCTGACAAAAGCGTTTGACACCATGAGCAGTCAGGGACTTTGGAAAATTCTTGAAAAGCTAGGCTGCCCACCGAAGTTCCTGACCATGATCGTCCAGCTTCATGAAGACCAGCTTGGACAAGTCAGACATAGCAACGATCTCTCGCAGCCCTTCCCTTTTGCAAACGGCGTGAAACAGAGCTGTGTTCTTGCTCCCAGGCTGTTCACCATTTTGTTCAGCATGATGCTCCAGCAGGCCACAGAGGACCTCGGCGACGCTGATGGCGTATACATCCGTTTTCGTCTCGACGGGAGCGTGTTCAACCTCAGGCGTTTGCAGGCCCACACAAAGACCATGGAGCAACTGATCATGGAGCTGCTGTTTGCTGACGATGCTGCCCTCCTTGCTCACACAGAGGCAGCTATGCAGCGAATTACGTCCTGTTTCGCGAAAACAGCTCAGATCTTCGGTCTTGAAGTCAGCCTGAGGAAGACTGAAGTTCTTCATCAGCCCGCACCCAATGAGGAGCACCACCCACCAAGCATCTTTATTGAACAAACAGAACTGAAAGCTGTCCACCAGTTCAGCTACTTGGGGTGCGTGATCTCGTCTGACGCCAAGATAGACAACGAAATCGACAACAGGCTGGCCAAGGCAAACAGTGCATTCGGCAGACTATACAAACGTGTCTGGAACAACAGCAACCTTAAAAGAGACACGAAGGTCAACGTCTACAAGGCTGTTGTGCTGACCACTCTCCTGTATGGCGCTGAGTCCTGGGTCACGTACCGTCGTAACCTGAGTCTCCTTGAGCGTTTCCATCAGCGCTGCCTCCGCACAATCTTCAATATTCACTGGAGTGACTTCGTCGCCAACACTGAAGTCCTCGAGTCAGCGAAGGTCATCAGCATCGAGGCCATCGTCCTCAAGATACAGCTTCGTTGGGCAGGGCACATCGCCAGGATGATGAACCACCACTTACCTAAGATTGTGCTGTATGGGGAACTGTCCTCTGGTCATCGCGACATAGGGGCACCACGAAAGCGATACAAAGACTCCCTGAAGAAGTCCCTCACTGCTTGCTGCATCGATCACCGTCAGTGGGCAACACAAGCAGCTGATCGCAACTCCTGGCGGCACACAGTCCACCAGGCCACCTCCTTATTCGAAGGTACCCGCAGGGCCCGTATGGAGGACAAAAGGAGAAGGAGGAAGAACCATAATCCCTCAGCACCCATCCCAGATCAGACCTATACTTGCAGCTGTTGTGGCAGGACCTGCTTGTCCCGCATAGGCCTCGTCAGCCACCAGCGTGCCTGCAGAAGACGTGGATGTCCTTCCTAGATCTTCGTTCGCGAAGCCAAGCCATGAACTTGGTGCAGTGGCTCAAGCCAAATTGTGTCCAATTTCTGCCACGGGCAAAAGCTAAATATTGAATAACTCCGACGAAAGAGAGATTAGGAGCCTCGAGCTTTCATGTTGCCCCCTACCCTCACCCAATGCTGTTTACGATGTTACCGTGGCAACGAACAGACCCGTACATTTAAAAAGTCAAGCTTAAACTAATTACCTTTGCTTCACGTGCATTAACTACACCCACGCTTCCATAATTCGGCACGGAAACACGAGCTAGTGAAGTGCCATTTCCTGTTGAAAAAAAGGCTGATTGAAGCAATAATTGGATCGGTGGTACATGGTTGAGAGCATTGTGCTATCAACCCATATAGTATCTGAGTTCGATACCCGATCACAGCTAACATCAGTAGCGAGTGTGTATTTATGTTGGACTTCTTTCGCGCCGTACGTAGCCAACCATGCTAATCAGAGTGATGTCAGAACAAGTCCTGGTACCCCTTTCCCCTTCATCATCCCGCATTGACCAGCATGGTGAAGTATGGTCAAACAACTCTCATTACCGACAGTGCAAAGAGGCTGTAGAGTCCTGAAAACGATTTTATATTACTTGAGGTAATAGTGTGGAGGTGGTATTCGTCAGCAATTCAAAGGCACACATTGACCTATGGATTATATGCGTAATTTGGAAATTTGACATCACTAAGTAGAATGGACAGTGCAATGTTCTTCTTTAATAAATGATAGAGAGAACATTGTGGTAGCACACCGACCACAGTGTGGCAGTGGGAATGAACCGTTGCAATGTAGAGTTTCAGTGATACGTGGTTTTGTATTCTCTAAGCACACACAGCGTGGTTTACTGTGATTACAATTTTGGGGGTGAAATCGGTTTCACAACTGAACGTCATGAAAACCGCAAATATGTACGTGTGACCTTTAAGTCGAGTCAATTAAAGTGAGTCTGCATACGTTTAATATTGTTCTCAAAATGACTTTGATGGCATTGTAATTGCTGTCTTACCGACACTTATTCCATATATTATTTGTGAATACATTTTCAGGCTTTTGTAATTTTACAACGGGATGGGATGAAGGTCTTCCTACCCTTTGTGTCAGTCGACTCGGTGTGAATCGGTGAATGTGAGGAGACTCCCATGAACAGTTCCGGAGTCACTTGTCACTGACGTTAACCACAGTTGGGGATCAAACTCAGGTTGTTGGGTTCAGAGAACAGTGCACTAATAACAGTGCGAACAATACCCCACCCCCTGTTAAATAGTAAAAGTTATCTTCTTAGCCCATAATAAAGGCAATTAACGTTGCCATGATTAATACATTTGGCTGTGCATGATCTAACTCCAGCGATCAATCACTATATATCAACGACTTAAGTTAGGAAAAGGATGCATGACTTTTGCAATGTTGAAAAGCACAACCGTCAGCTACAAGAAGGAATAATTGAGCTCCCCCAAACAATGCCAATGTCCACGTGTCCGACGAATATTCGATTTAAATACAATTGGACTTGGGAATTTTTACCCAGAGGAAATGTATGTGTTACGTTTATCACAAAAACAAACTTACGAAGACATTTTAAATGCATTTTTTTGTTTGTCATCTGAAACTGGTAAACTATTCGTTGGGTTCCCCTTGCTCTCTTATTTGAGTCATTCAATCCACGATGCCAAGGAGATTGCTGTGAACCTTCTGGCTTCAGCCTAATTGAGCAACCTTGTCTACACATGTCAATAATTAATTAATTAATTAAAAGCGCACCAGACCAATTCTTCTTCCATTCTGGATCAGTTGTAGCTCATAAATTGTGGTAAACGATGATAATAAAGTCTGGCTTTCCAGTTGCATTCAACGAGAAACAAGGTGAGAGAGAGAGAAAAAAAACCTCGCAAGTTTACTCTATGAGCGGGAGATTTATAATTTTCAGTGAAATTGCAATTGCTTTGTTTTATATTGATTGTCAGTACAGAGACCGGCCATTTATCACAGTCAATTCTGATCAAGAATGCTAATTGCTTGCTGCTGGATCCTGCTAAGTAATACATTGCTTTCTTGAAGCTAAAAATAATCAGCCCTGTGACAGATGTGGGCGTAGTTTCAGAATGTAGTCATAATAATATTGTGTTATCATTGTTATATAATAGATATATTACAACACTCTGAACCACCCACACACTCACTACCCAGTCACTAACCGACCCATTCACTAACCCACTCACTCACAAACCCACTTCATCCACCCACGCACTCACCACACTGCAGGTCACAACACCACTTTTAACCACACACACACACCTAATGACTCACCGACAACAACAGCTGCCTTTTGCCACGAAGTGGCCTGGCACTTGTGCCAGGCCAGGTGCACTCGGATGCCACGTGAAGTGTCGAAGGCTTGCCGACTGGAGGTTACGGGACAGACCCAGATGCCATGGGTAGACTGACAGAGCTGACTGGCAGGAGCACCAGCTGTGCCCCTTACTGTGCCAACGTGCTGTAATTTAACTGCCCGGTGCTCAGCTCGTTGTTGTGAGTGTCGCTCCGTTGATGTTGGAGGGTGATTCTCTCCATCTGTCCGGTAGCATCGTTAACGAGCCTCCTCCGTAGAGGCTACACTTGACACTGCTAGTACCATAATAATAGGGTTTGTCCCCTTTTTTCTGGCAACAAAACTGAAACCTTTTTACAAGGATTCATGTCTACATTAACCACAATACTTCCAGTCAAAATGCAAACAAAAAAAACAACCACTATGAAAATATATGCATTGTCCTTGAAACTGATTGGTCCACACCAGGGACGGCTTTCTTTTGAGCCTCGTAAGTATTGTGGTTAATGCAGACATTAATCCTTGTAAAAAGGTTTCAGTTTTGTTGCCAGAAAAAAGGGGAAAAACCCTATTATTATATTCTGGTACTGGCAAAGGAGAAAATGATGTAGACTGCTAGTACCAGTCTTCGATGATTCCACTCAGGTTCGCATCCTCCTGTGTTGTATTCGTCCGCTCCTCCAAATAGACCAGAGGACGCCAAAACACTGTTTGAGACTAGGCTCTAAAGAAAGTTGTCTCTGGTGTGGACAAATCAGTTTCAAAGACAATGCATATACTGTCAGAGCATGTTTTTTGTTTGTATTTTCACCACAAGTATCTGTGGTTAATGCAGACATGATTCCTTGTGTAATAAACGACTGGACCACGATGTCTGGCTCAGTGTCCTTTATTATTCGGTTCGTGCTGTACACCCACACGGCTGTCTTTACTCTGTAGCTTCTCCACGGTGCTGACTCCAATGTCGGCCCGATCCACAACAGCAGCTCCGCTGCTGTTTCTCTCACACAGCCCCCCTTGGCTGTACTCCAGCTCTGACAGCTTCTTGCTCTCTCTCTCTCTCTCCGCAGCTCCTGCTGGCAGCCACACCGCTGCCTCTAACAAGCAGCCCCCTCTCCCTCTCTCTCCGCAGCTCCTCCTGGCAGCCACACCGCTGCCTCTAACACGCAGCCCTCCTGGCTGTCTCCTCTGCAGCTGCACACCACTCCGCAGCTTCCTCTCCTCTTCGGGGTTGGCTCCCGATGGCCGTCGGCGCCCCCCCTCTCCACACTCGCCCGCGTGGCCTCACTCTTTTCCGCTCACACCCCGACTGACTTCCCCTTCCGGTTTACCCGCTTAAGGACCCGAACCTTCCCCCCACGTCACATGACTCCACCCCCCGTGACGTCACATCCGGAAGGTCGCTTACGCCCGCATTACACCACCCTCCCCCGTAGAAAAATCCCAGCCGACCTCGGCTGACCAATAGCAAATCGTAATGCGGCGAACCGAGCTTCCCCCCCTAAAGGACACTAAGCATACAATGTAACAGCAAGAACAACAACAACAACACAATTAACATCAACGAACGTACAAAAAGCATGCAATAAATACAACTGTAAGAAAAAAATAACAAGACAGCAACAATCAACGAAACGTAAGCGATTTGGAACGTGTGCGGGTCGCCGGCCCGTCCCGGACGGTCGGCGGCCCACTCGCAGAACGGGAACGCGATGAAAGTCGAGGAATGACAGGGGGTAATCCCCCTGTCGCAGCTGGAAGTCCACCGCCGTCCCGTGTCTCTAAAGAGTTAGTCTTGGGCTTGTCCTGTGACCGTGCCCGCAGCTGGGTCGGAAGGGCTGCAGGGCTCGAAGGTCCCGCAGACCTGGCAGGCGTCCTCCGAGCAGGGCCCCTCGTCCCCCGCAATGTCACGGCCGGCCTGTCTGGAACAGGTACGACAGGCGCTCGAGCAAGATCAATGGACGCAGGCAGGGGAGAGTCAGCAGCAACAGACCCCGGCAAGGCAACATTGGGGGATGACGCATCATGTAAGGGAGCAACATATGGTTTCAAGCGCGACGTATGCACAACCCAGCGACGAGACCCAATCTGGACGCGTGCTGACTGTGGGTTGGGAACCGCAATGAGGCGTACGGGACCATGCCAGGGTTTGTGCAATTTCGGCGAGGTCCCCGGACGTACCTGTGGACAATGAAGCCAGGCTAGGTCCCCAACCTTCCAAGGGCACTCCCCCTCAGACCGTCGCGCATATCGCTCGTTCCGGGCCTGGGCTTTGGCCGTAGCCACGCGGGCATTCTCCCGCGCCTCCGTGACTCGGCGAACCGTGTCCTGAATGTATTCAGGAAGTGGTTTCCGAGGTCCCTTCACCCCAGTTCCCAATTGCACATCCACCGGCGGCACGTTTTCCCGACCATACATAAGGTAAAACGGCGAATATCCTGTAGCCGCATGAGGCGTCATCCTGTACGCCGAAAGCACCCCGGGGATGTGCAGATCCCAATCTGATTGTTGTTCACTCACGGTATGGCAAAGCATGGCAGACAATGTCCTGTTCAGCCGTTCAACCATACCATCCGTCTGCGGATGGTATGGGGATGTCCGTACTTTCTTAGTCCCAAGGCCCGCGCACACTTCCGCCAATAATTTAGAAGAGAAATTCCTGCCCTGGTCCGTGAGGAGTCTCTCAGGCGCCCCCTTATCCATAATATACCCAAACAAAAAGGCGTCGGTAATGGCCGCGGCCGACTGATCGGGCAACGGCCAGGCCATCGGCCAACGGGAGAGGTACTCAACCCCTACCAGCAAATATTTATTACCCCTCGCCGATGGTGGAAAAGGTCCCAATATGTCCAGTGCCACCAATTCATTGACTCGAGACACCTGAATCGACTGGAGAGGCGGCACGTAAGGATGTTTCGGCGGCTTACGTTGTGCACACGCAGGGCACGCGCGCACGTGCCCTACGACATCTGTCGCCATGCCGTGCCAAAAATAATGACGTTGCAACGTCAACAAGGTCTTCTGCACCCCTAAATGTAAGAGAGTGTCACAATGGAGGGTTCTAATCAACTCGAACCGCAAGGACGTTGGTACCACCAGGCGCCAACGTTCCTGGAACCCCTCCCGCCACATAAGCAGACCATCTCGGAGAGCGGTTTGCGGCCCCACAGCCGTACTCGGACTCCCATTGTCCTTAGCAGACCGCTTCCGCAAGGACACCAATGACTCATCCATCATCTGTTCCCGGATCCAGACAGACCGCGGCAGATTCAAAACCCCGTCAGCCGGTCCCGGTTCCATCGGAGTGTCCGACTTCTCGACGGCCAACGTGAGCGGCTGAGGGGGGTTTGGAATCGGCGAACACCTATGCGTCCCCGACTCACATTTACAAGGGGCGCGCCGCGGTAATCTGGAAAGTGCGTCAGCGTTCGCATGGCGCACTCCCTTCCGATGTTGAATTTGGAAGGAAAATTCCTGTAGCGTGTCCAACCAACGTGCCAACTGTCCGGATGGCTGGTCAATTTTAAGGGCATATTGCAAGGCCGCATGATCCGTACGCACAATAAAAGAACGACCGTAGAGGTATGGTCGAAATTGCCGTAGGAAAAAAACAACCGCCAATAGTTCTCTGCGAGTGACACAGTAGCGGGTTTCCGCAGGAGACAAGACTCGGCTACCATACGCCACGACACGCTCTACACCCCCTTTAGACTGTGATAACACCGCCCCAATACCTGTGTCACTCGCGTCCGTATCAAGAATGAATGGGTGATCGAAATCGGGATAATCCAATGTTGGGGCCGTGGCCAATAGATCACGCAGACTCCGAAAGGCCGCCTCCTCCGGCTGTCCCCAAACAAACTTCCGTCCTTTACCCGTAAGGAGATGCAAGGGCCTCGCAATCGTCGCAAAACCCGGCACAAATCTTCGGTAATACGAGGCAAATCCCAAAAACCGCCGAACATCCCCCACGGTGGCCGGAGTCGGCCAATCCCGGACGCACGCCGTCTTTTCCGGATCCGTGGACACTCCCTCAGCGCTCACAATGTGCCCCAAATAGCGGACGGACCATTGCAGTAGGTGACATTTCTTTGGTTTGAATTTCAATTTGGCAGAACGCATCCTCGTGAACACTGTCTCCAGCCGCGTCAAATGATCATCGAATGTGCGGCTGAAGACAATGATATCGTCCAAATATATAAGACATGTCTCCCACTGCAACCCCGTCAAAACGAGCTCCATCAATCTTTGAAATGTAGCAGGGGCCGCATTCAATCCCATCGGGAGACAGTTGAATTGAAATAACCCCTGCGGCGTACGGAATGCGGTTTTCTCCCGTGAGGACTCGTCAAGGGGAAGCTGCCAAAATCCCGAAGAGAGGTCCAGTGTGGAAAAGAACTTAGCCCCCGACAATGCGTCGAGGGAGTCATCCATACGCGGCAGGGGGTACGCATCTGCCACCGATATCTTATTCAATTTGCGGAAATCAACACAAAATCGCAATTTGCCATCCTTCTTCTTAACCAAGACGACTGGAGCGCCCCATGGGCTGTTAGATGGCGATATAATGTCCGCAGCCAACATGTCTTCCACTGCCCCCCGTACGTGTTCTCGCTCCGCAGGACTCATCCGATGCGAATTTAATCGAATAGGGGCAGCATCGCCCGTCTCAATGTGATGGTAAAGCAAGGAAGTGCGGCCCAAATCCAAATCATCGGAGCTGAACACATCGGAATATGTCAACAACAATTTACGCAGCGCACCACGTTGCTCCATGGACAGGGAAGAATTTTCGTCACATAAATGAGCAACCCAACGATCATCCGAACTCCTTGGCTCGGAAACCCCAGCAACAACTCCCCGGCTATGTGGACAATCATGGGTCGCAAACGCCGTAGTGGCATGTGCCACAACCGTACCGGCCGGGACACGGACGTTTTCTCCCCCCGCATTAAGCACCTGTAAAAACGGTAATTGATCCGGCCGGACGATGGTCTGTGCCCCCACTAACGCCAACCCGGTTGTTATCGTGGCGGACGGTGACAACAAGACCCCTACTGCTCCTAGCCGATCAGGCAGGGGCTTCCGATACCGCAAGGGTATAAGCATCTGTGTACCAGGTGGGATGTCCACAGATGCGACGGACAGCGCCTGCACTTGTACGGCCGAAGCAGGTCGCCCCCAGGGCGACGGCAGAAACGAGATTTGACGGCCCCCCGGCAGTTCAATACAATTCTCATTGACTTTGATCAAAATGGGCATCTTAGCCAAAAAATCGGTGCCTAACAAACAAGGAACCGCCAAAGATCTCGATATCAACACAACACCCGAGGCCGACACATCCCCAATAGATATCTTAGCATCCACCTGACCCACGATACCCATGCTACCCCCGTTCGCAGCGACGCACGACCCATAAACCGGACGCACAGCCCCCGACGGAATGCCCAACAGATGGAAAATGACATCCGATATAATAGTCGCAGACGCCCCCGAGTCGACCAAAATGCGCACGTCCACCCCTTGTATGGACCCCGGTACAGTGGACGAACCCGTAGCGGCCGCGACAACTCTCCGTGCCAATTTGCGCCACTGCGTAACTGAATGACAAGGCCCCGTCGATGGCCTTTCTTTAACAACAACAATAGGATCGCGCAACACAGGTGGTGGGTGAGGTGGAAAGCCTTGCCGAGTGTCTGGTGCGTGCCGACATGCCTGTTTCGGAGGATCTTTAGCCGACTTGACCGGTGCCGAGGCCTCCTGCTGCGGCGGAGCCGGGAAGTGGGCCCAGCAGTCTCTGGCGTAGTGGCCCCTACGCCCGCAGCGAAAACATTCGGCCTCGTTGCGCCGAAGCGCAGGCCTCGCCTCCTGACGGCCCCGTTCTGGTAGCACCGCGCGCGGTCTCGGCCCGCCGCGTCCCGTCCATGGAGCGGAGGCGGCCGTCAGTTGTTGAGGGCCCCGGTCATCCGGAACATAGACGGCCTGCGCAGGGTTCCACCCCAGCGCATCCCCTTCTTTGACGGGCCCCCCCGTCCACGCCGTCACTTGTTTCCAGCGACGGAGGTTGAATTGCGCATCGAGACACTTAGCAGCCGTCCGGGAAGTTAGCTTCTCATGCCCACACACAGGCATGGGGATCCCTAGATCCCGAGACAGCTCCAACATTTTCCCTAATATGAGCGGCTCGAGCAGGTCCTGTGGCGTCTCAGGATAAGCTGCCATGGCCAGCTCCAGCACCGCACCCCTGAACGCCACGGGCGACTCCTCTGGTGCTCGTTGTCGTTGAGCGAATCGCCGATGCGCATCATCTGGTGGCTCATAAGCATCGGCCATTTCTTGAAAAACACCACATAAAGTTGCCTTCTTATCGATCGTTATGGAACGGAAGAATCGGACAGATTCGTCGTCCAGGAGAGTCGGCAACACCTCCAAAGCCTCCGCATCGGTCCATCTTGCTGTGCGTACCGCCGCCAAGAAGCGGCAGGCGAACGCGCTCCAGTCCCCACCGACGGAAAATTCTTTAACCGTTGTAAGGTGGCGACTCCGACTCCTCTTCCCGCCGTCTTCCAATGGTGGTGGTTGTGGTGGCAAATTCAAAATGGCGTCGGCCCGCGGCGTGGCCAAGATGGCGGTTTGGCGCCACGGAGCGCGCAAAATGGCGGCCTCTTGCCGCGTGGGCAATGGCGGCGGCAGGACAGGCAACGTGGCGGCCCGCGGAGCACCACTTGCATCATCCATCGTCCCTGGCGCGACGAGATGGCATAGATGCGCCAGGACGTCCTTAAGTGCCTCCAGTTGTACCGCCATCGCTTGCCATCGTTGATCCGCGTCTGATGATGTCGACGGACCCGCCACCGCGCCAACATCCTCCACTCCCGTTCCCGTGGTCGCCTCAGCCGGGCTCTCCTCCACCACCCCAACAGGATCCGTGGTTGGAGGGAGTTCGTCGTCGTCGGACGAAGAAGCCGATGCAGGCGCCGGATTAACTTTCTTCCTCACTTGTTTCGACATGCCGTTGCACTTCCGACACCAGTGTAATAAACGACTGGACCACGATGTCTGGCTCAGTGTCCTTTATTATTCGGTTCGTGCTGTACACCCACACGGCTGTCTTTACTCTGTAGCTTCTCCACGGTGCTGACTCCAATGTCGGCCCGATCCACAACAGCAGCTCCGCTGCTGTTTCTCTCACACAGCCCCCCTTGGCTGTACTCCAGCTCTGACAGCTTCTTGCTCTCTCTCTCTCTCTCCGCAGCTCCTGCTGGCAGCCACACCGCTGCCTCTAACAAGCAGCCCCCTCTCCCTCTCTCTCCGCAGCTCCTCCTGGCAGCCACACCGCTGCCTCTAACACGCAGCCCTCCTGGCTGTCTCCTCTGCAGCTGCACACCACTCCGCAGCTTCCTCTCCTCTTCGGGGTTGGCTCCCGATGGCCGTCGGCGCCCCCCCTCTCCACACTCGCCCGCGTGGCCTCACTCTTTTCCGCTCACACCCCGACTGACTTCCCCTTCCGGTTTACCCGCTTAAGGACCCGAACCTTCCCCCCACGTCACATGACTCCACCCCCCGTGACGTCACATCCGGAAGGTCGCTTACGCCCGCATTACACTTGCAAAAGGTTTCAGTTTGGTGTTTTAACATTTTAACACCAGTTGTGTTGCCATAAAATAAGGGGAAAACCTATTCTTATAAGTTCAATATACATACAGTCCATCTCTTTTCCAGCCCATGTTGCATGAGCATGTTGTGGCTGGGCATGTGGGCTACATGACCCATGCCAAAGCAGCCTTGCCCGCCAGAGGAACTCACTGATGTAAATATGTCCTGATCTGGACCCACTCACACACACACTTAGTCACCCACTCAACCCAATCCCTCACTCACGCACCCATTCACCCACCACACTGCTGGTCACAACTCTTATGTCTCTGCTTCTTTCATCACACTGCTATATTTTGTAATTCACTCTCAACGTCTCTTTCCTCAATGTTTTTCTAAACTTGCCTAATAGCAACAAATTGTGTTCAATCTTATTGACTACACCGTCAGTAGTGCTGTTTGTTGGCGTCTTTATGGACTCGAATTTTGGCTCTGTGACCAGCAACTGTGATAAAAAAGCATGTTTGCCAAAATTTACGTATGGATGTATGTCGAGCTTATTTCATACCGCACGTAGGTAACCGTGCTAACTGCAGTTCATGGATAATTGCAAAGGTTTCACATCAGGAGGTTTTATATGACACAATTGGAAACGTGACTTACACACTAGAGTACTGCACACAAAAAACTGTACATCTGTCTACACAATGTTACACTAATGGGTTGTGAAGCTACCTCTCATTGTTTATGATCTCCGCAATTAGCAGCAATGCCTCACTAGTCACACTACAGGCGAGTAATATTACCTAGCTACCACTAATTCTGAAACTTGTATGAATGTATGTTGAACTGCTTTTTCCCCATACATAGCCAACCGTGCTAATCAGAGATGCAGGAGGACAACAAACTAACCACAAAAAGCAATTCTTAAGAAACAAGACATTATATGTAAATGTATATTTAAAAGTGCATAGCTCCAGCAGCTTCCTAATATCGGAAGGAAGAGCGTTCCAGACGGCCGCAGAAGCGCATCTGAAAGCGCGCGATGCGTGGTTGTCCGATGGTTAGCCAAAAGTCAAAGCCTCTACGAGACAACTCTGGTATGCATGTCCAGTGTGCTAACCATTACACCAACATCAGTAATCTTATATACCTACACAAAAAAATAATCGTAAATGAAGCAGCTATCCTTACAACGCAATACCTAATACGATATGCAGTGCAGTATTTGTTTTGTACTTGCCCCCCCCTCCCCCACCGCAACATGATTTCCCCTCGCCCACATTAACATTGAACGCAAGATGTCCACATAGTCCGTTGGTAATGCCACGGAGCCAGCCGGCTCAACGTGGCAGGAATCGAATGATCCGTTCTGTTAACACCGCCGTCGTCAAACCAGGGGCGCAGCGCCGCGCGGGTCGATCGCTCACGCTGATGCTTCTCTGCAGGCCAAGTCCGGCTTAACCAGGCTGCCGCGCTTGTCGCGTCGTCACCATGTACAAGAATAAATGGATTTCCAATGCTCAGCCTAGGGAGAGTTTTTTTTTTTGCCTCGAAGGCTGCGGCTGAATTACTTTAAGAAGAAATTGCATTTTGATCACTTGTGTTACATGCTGAAAACCCATCTGGGATGCTTGCTGCAAGCTTTATGATTTCAAAATAATTTTAACCAAATGGATTTTTTTTATTTTCTTATTTATATTTAATAAGTTGCTATGCATATATGAAAGGTTTGTAGCACGACTGTCTGACAAAAAAAGTTAACGCTATTGCTATCTAGAAAAATCCTGGATTTATACCAGAACATGTGTAAAAATACATGTCGAATATCATGTAGTATCACCTCGAAGTGGCTCAATATCAGTTGTGTAGGTATAAACATAACCATAGCGCACATACAGAATAAAAAGGCATGTGTTTCTAAAATCAATAGTGCGGAACAATTTGCAATGTTTAAGTGTCACAACTAAATTATTTTCACGTGAATGTGAACAGGGTTGTAAAGTGGATCCAATTGATCACCCTTTAATCAAAATTTAGGCCATCCCTTAATAATTCTTTTGTTCAAAGCTGTTTATTTGTTATGCAACACCTTGATTGTCGATGCCAGTTTTATGTGCAGTCAATGTGCCAGGATATTTATGGAGCATTTGCGACACCCAAGCAAAACATTAACAAACCGCTTCTAAAAACGTCTCAAGTCCATTACACATAATTGAGGCACAAGGGGCCCTGTACTTGTTGTGTTGTTGCATTTCTGTAACATTATTAAACTCCAAAATAAACATCACCGTACATTGTGGTAAACAATACTTTATTACGGTATTCATCACTTTAAATTGTTTTTTTTTAATCACGGGATTAACAAAAGCACAAAACAAACTATTTTAGCAAACTAATGCAAATTTAAAGAATTGTGGAGGGTATTAGTCCTTGAACATGATACAATGTGTTTTTTGTGTAGTTTTTATAAGTAACACTATTATAATTCGGTCCATTAAATATACCAATGCAAAACATCTTCATCATTTTGGATCGCCCACGAAAGAACATTTTGTTCACACCACATCTCGACTGAAAATTGGGTTTGTAGTGAGATTGGGTATCAAACTGGTGGCTTGCAATTGTAAGGTTGGCAAGTTCAATTCCTGGCTAGGAATTGACTCAGCTCACCATCTTTATCCCTAAGAGGTCGATAAAATCTCTACCACTTTGTAGGGAATTCAACAGTGGTTGTCCGATGAATGTACCTGGCCCCACCATTTCAACAGCGGGCTCAATGTTGTATACATGAGGCGAGCACCACTTCTATGCTCACTTGTATGCATGTGTAATGACATGATGACACTTGCTGGCTCGAAAAGGAAGCACGGTACGGGCACCGCTAAAGGCAACATCCAATCTGAAAAGGAGAGGTATCTGGGACAAAAGTAATAGGTGGGATTGGCCCAGATGCTCCGGGAACCTGCTCGAAGGTTCCACGATAGGGCATGGCCAGAGGCGGAGCCTAGCCACGCCTGGGGAGATATAAGCAGGGCCGGACCGGGGCTCGGGGTTTGTGTGTGGAGTCTTGGGTACGGACTGTGACGCTGCTCGCCGTCAACTCTCTCCGTCATCCAGCCAAGTGGAAGATCTCCTGTGGGCTTCCATCACCATCCTCGTCATGACGCTAGCCAGCGGCATAGCCGAGTGTGGACGGTGGAACCGCGCCGAGTGATCGGCCATGTGTGTGTAGTCAGTAGAGACGCTAATATCTAAGTGTTGTACTCAGAGTGAGAAAGATAAGGTTGGCCTGTGTTATGCCCGTGTAAGAATAAAAGAAGTACCGCCCACACGACGTGTCACGTAAGTCGCTCAATACATTGGTGTCAGAAGTGGGGTTGTGCCTGCTGCTGCCAAGCCTACTGCACCTGTGCCGCCTGCGTTGCGACCCGCTTTTCCGGGGGTTCAGGCAGTGTGCACACCACCTGAGCACGAGAGGAAGAGCGTTCCCGTCAATGGACCGGCGCCACGAACTCAGTCTAAAAGCTTGTGATTCTGTTTATCTCGTTCTGCTCATTGTCTACACGACGGGTCGTGGAAGTCGCTCATTACACATGTATGTTGAACATCTTTCGCACCATACAGTGAGGGAAAAAAGTATTTTATCCCCTGCTGATTTTGTACGTTTGCCCACTGACAAATAAATGATCAGTCGATAATTTTAATGGTAGGTTTATTTAAACAGTGAGAGACAAAATAACAACAACAAAATCCAGAAAAACGCATGTCAAAATGTTATAAATTGATTTGCATTTTAATGAGGGAAATAAGTATTTGACCCCTCTGCAAAACATGACTTAGTACTTGGTGGCAAAACCCTTGTTGGCAATCACAGAGGTCAGACGTTTCTTGTAGTTGGCCACCAGGTTTGCACACATCTCAGGAGGGATTTTGTCCCACTCCTCTTTGCAGATCTTCTCCAAGTCATTAAGGTTTCGAGGCTGACGTTTGGCAACTCGAACCTTCAGCTCCTTCCACAGATTATCTATAGGATTAAGTTCTGGAGACTGGCTAGGCCACTCCAGGACCTTAATGTGCTTCTTCTTGATCATTTCTTTGTCAGTGGGCAAACGTACAAAATCAGCAGGGGATCAAATACTTTTTTCCCTCACTGTATATAGCCCACTGTGCTAATCGGAGGTACGGAGGAAGGAAAACAAACTAAACAGAAAAGCAGTTGGTTTGTTGTCCTTCCTGCGCACCTCTATTTGAGCAGAAACCACGTTGATTCCCTTAATAACATTGTCGTGCAGTCAAAACGGCTGTATTCTGTGTATTTATGCTGTATACAAACTTAACATATGTTGCTATTAAGCTTTGAGAGTATGTTATTTGACAATCGTTGTATTTATGAATTATATTTGTGTACAAGTAAGTTGGTCTTCTTCTCGGTTCTTTCGGTAAAGTCACGTAGAAGGGAAGTAATAAAATAATAAAAATAAAACATAATAAAATAATTCTCAGTGATAATAAAAATAAAACATAATAAAATAATTCTCAGTGAGAATTTTTTTATTATGTTTTATTTTTATTATTGTATTACTTCCCTTCTACGTGACTTTACCGAAAGAACCAAGAAGATGAATTCCTGCAGTCACGAAAGCTTTAAATCGAAATTTAAGTTGGTCTTAAGCATTATTAGCTTTTAAAATTGCATGAATGTGCTTTTTTACTGATGCTGTCTTATGCATGTGTTTTGTGACTTAACTTGAAAGATGTTTGTTATATTGTATAGCACTTTGAAACCTTTTTGTGGACTGTTGCACTTTATAATTTTTTAAAGTGAATATAATTCACTTATAACCTTTGGATAAGTGTTAATTTTCACTTTATTTGAGTACCCAGCCCTCAAAAATGTGTATTGGTCACCATGCATATGTATATAAAATAATTTTACAAAATATAATACAAATAATGTACGGCCCTTTGTCAATTCATTAGTTGATGAAGACCTATCCTCTTCTGTGTTGGTCATAGGAAATTCGTTTTTATTTAATATACTTCATCATGCTGGTCAGTGTGGGTTTGGGGAATTAGGGAAAAGGGTGGAGGTGCCATGGACTGGATTGGATTTACTCACCATTGATGTTAGCCATGTCTAGAAGCTAAACTCGTCTTGCCAGTTTCATAGTCCCGTGAACCACACACTAGAGTACTGCCGCTGCAAGGATTACTCCGGTCATCCTTGCAGTGGCTTTTGGCGAGCCATCGAACAAAGACGACATTTTCAGATGTGCTTTTACGGCCGCTTGGAATGCTCTTCCTTCCCATATTAGGAAGCCACTAAATCGATGCAATTTCAAATCTAAATTGACAAATCATATCTTTAGAACTGCTTTTTGTGTTGAGTTTGTTGTCCTTCCCCCACACCTCCGATTAGCAAGGTTGGCTATGTACGATGCGAAAGAAGTTCAAGTATGTAGCGCAGTGCGCTAACCAATGCACCACTACTCCTATAAATGTTTGTAGGTACATATAAACGTGAGTTTGTGCACTAACACACCCCCCCCCAATACACACCTACACGTACTCATGTAACAACAAAACCCCCAACACTTTTAGAATCCACTGGGTTTTCAATGTCACTAGACCCGCAACGTGTTAATACATCTCAATGAATGTGTTATTGATGTAAATGCCCATGGCAATGCATTACTGAGTTAGCCATTTGTGTGAACAAATGCATTAGTTGTGGCAACACGAGGGCACTTCGCAACTAAGGCAGACAGCCTTGCAGAACGAGACCAGTGAACCACCCTCATAGCCAGTGGCCTCAACGACTTAAAATGTCAGCAACCCAGCCAATTTGCGCTGCCGGTGGCATTCGCACTTACATGTGACCCTGCAGTCCTGCGCCATGTACAACCCAGTACTGGGAGGTGCCAAACCCATCGTCAGTGCCACCATTTTCACCAATTAAGAACCTTGTTTTCCATTAAACATAGGGGCCAGGTCTGCGCATGAAATTTAATCAATGACAGGGTGACATTTCACAGATTTTTTAAAAGTTAAATGTGTGTGTTCTGTACAACTTACATCACCGAACCAAAGAGGAAACAATACTCCTATATAAGCGCGCAACTTTATCTATCGTCGTTTTCATGCAGGGGGCACTCCAAACCTACGCTGCCCCTGCATGAACGGCGGAGGCGCAGGGACAGACGTTCGATTACGTTGGAATCGATCTGCAGATGGTGGTCTTCTCGCACGGCCAGCTCTATGTCGACTTATCTAGATCCCGAAATCAAAAACAGGTGAAAGTCCACATTGAACCAAACCCCCATAAAGGCCATCTACTTAACGACGAGAGAAAATTCACACAAAATGTCGTTTTCAATTACGTCTTCCAGATGTAAAATTATATAAGCTTTTAATGAAGAAATACAATTATCTAATTCAAAACAATACAATTCAAAGATGATTCATTTTAAAACTTCCAAACGGAGCATCGGGTGCTTGCGTGAAAGCTTCTTTCGTGTGCAATTTTTTTGTGACTTTCCTGGCCGAAGGCCGTAAATGGTTGTGAGGGGTGCCGCAGGTGCCCCCGAGTATATAATAGGTGCCGTTTCAAAAAAAATACACTTCTTCGCAGCAGAGATATAAACACATTTTATGTTGTTAAGAAGGACCATTGCCTGAAACGTTGCCTGTTACATGTTTTACCTGAGTCTTTTGCTTTGTGTGCATCAGTGCCATTGCAGTATCGTCCATTGTTTTCTCTCTGTGTTGGAATGAGAGTCACTGAAAAAGTTTAAATCATGCTCTCAAATGTCGTGCATTAATAATCTTAGTTAATGACTGAATAAGACAATCATCATGTTAAATTTGGTTTTTCAATCGAACTGGAAAAAAATTCCAACTTTCAGAATGTACAAGGTCTGCTTAATTGTGACGTGATTAACATCTAACCTATGAAAGTAATTTTTTGTCTGTCTGCGCACGCGCGCTTGCGAGGAATTTGGCTCTCAAACGGTGGGGTTTTTTCGTCGATTTTTTTTTGCCGGGCAGCATGCCGTAAGCCCCGCAGTGGGCAAGCGCTATGCCGTTTTCACATCACTAACCTTAAAAATAGTTAAATAAAGTTTTTTGGCGAGTATTTATTTATTAACAGTATTTTGCCGCCCGGCCCGGGACACAGCGCACAATTGCGCATTTGCGAAACGCTGACAGGAGTTGCCCCTAGCAACGCACATTTTCATTCGCGTTAACAATGCTTAAAAAATATACACATAATGCTGAGGTTCATTCTTCACAGTCTTATGTCCCCCCCCACTCCAATGCGTGCAGTTACTGATATAAAGTCCGTAGATATTAATATTATAGCGCTTACATAACATTATTGCAGGCCAGGTGGCGAGAGCGGCCCAGCCCCCAGTCTGGCAATGTGTCACCTCCTCCGGCTGGGCAATCTAGGTTAGGCCGCGGGCTCTGCACGGGACGAGGCCTCACCACGGCAATGTAAAGTATTATTTTATTGAATCTTTCGCTAAGAACTCAGGTTCATTGTTTACTATTATGAAACAAATAAGTTGGAAAATATTACAATTATAATGTTAGTGTGCAGAAAACTAATATTTCATTATTATGTTGCAAATTATTTCCTTTTTTAGATGTGTTTTTATGACGCTGCGACGGTGTACTGCCAGTCTGTGACGTGACCTGCTGCCTGCTGATTAATTAACGTCAGTGCACTGGCACTCTATTATCTACACTGCTAATTTTGCTTTTGGCCATGATGAGTGTATGGCAGTCTATAATTATCTGTTGCCTGCTTCTTTACTTCACTCAGTGTACTGCCAGCCTTTCATGTCGACTGTATCCTGCTTTTTCAGCTGCTGACCGTATTGCCAGCTTTTTATATCATTGAGTTGGCGTACTGGCAGTTTATAATCTAGACTGTAGCCTGCTTCTCAACTTACCTGTGCGTACTGCTGCTCTTTAATGTACACTAATTTAAGCTTATTTCTTCAATGCATTTCTATTGTTTCGATTGCTCACGCCACACTATTTACTGATAAGTAGTACTGCAATGCTGATTAATATATTATACTGCTAACTACGTTGGACTTTCATAGCTACCACCCATTGCATTTCGTCTAACGTTTTGTTACATTTGTGGGAACATCACCCATCATTTAAATTTTGCCGTACCGCACTTTTACTTTCCACCAAACCGGGGAGCACGCAGGGAGGTTCAATGCCCCAAATATTGTTGACTTTGCTTTCTTACGGTGGGTGAGGAACATTGTGAGAGAGACATTGTTCTTCCATACCAAGAAAACACCATCTCATGATTTCCTGACACTAACAGAGCATACGATGCCCTACAATAACACATTTTCCTGTCGCAAGACCAAGATGGGTACCACGTCAAGATACCTCCAATTACAAAGCTGCAGGACAAAGACATCCTCACAAAACTGTCTCCTCTAAAAAAAAATATTTTCCTTTGTGATTATGGACAGAGGAGGAAACCACGTATTACGGTGCACCAACCTCTTTCACCAGTATGTTGTCGATGAGTATGCCAACATTGAGAGTGAGCACCTTCTTTACATTCAACTGAATCAAAACCGCCTGCATGGGAACAGTATGCTCATCTCTCGACGCCATCAATGCCAAAGGAGATGCAAACGGTGATAATGTGTTATTTTGCCTTCATCCTTCACAGCTCCACCAAGATACATGCATGAGAAGACTCAGGATGCCATGACGTACATCAGCCAATATGCCATGCCCAATCTCTTCATCACCTTCACTTACTCTTTGGTTCTTTCGGTAAAGTCACGTAGGTAAAATATATATCACGACGTTTCGATCGCAACACAAGCGGTCGTCCTCAGGCGGAAAAAATAATCCAGCAGTGGAACTGCTAAACCAGCGAGAGAGCTGTTACAACAAGGTTATATATGTGGAGGAGATCCAGGTTTACCTTTATCCAAACCAAAAGCCACCAGACAGACATGACATCCTAGCGAGGGTCTTAAAACTTAAAGTTTATGACCTCATGATGCTTATTACGACCAACGAAGGCGGGGTCTTTGGATAGACCAAGCAGTAACTTGCACACCATTGGGTGGCAAAAACGTCGTCTTCCTCATGCTCACATTTCGTGATGAATGAGGGAAACAATTCATGCAATTCACATTGACACATTTATCAGTGCTGAGCTACCTCACCCCCATCAAGACCCTGCCCTTTTTCTATGTGGTCAACAACCAAATGGTCCCTGGCCCACGTGGCCAGTTCTATCTAAATGCGCCATGTATCCAAGACCACAGGTATACCAAAAAGTATCCACGGAACTACTTAAAAGACACTCAGTCGGCCCATGATGGCTATCCTCTATATCGTCACAGAAATACTGAGCATGGTAGATTTCAAACAACGCTCAGACCTGCCACTAACTCGCTAATTAAGGTTCACAACCGGTGGATCGTTCCCAACTGCCCTCTTCTGTGCAAGATCTTCCAGCCCCACTTTGATGTTAAATTCTGCTATTCTAATAAAAGCCATCAAATATGTTTGCCAATACATCAACGAAGGCTCTGACATGGCTGTCTTTGCCTTACAAAACAGAGGGGCAAAGTGTGCATGAGCTCAAACTTTTTTTCCAAGGAACATACATCAGCAACAATGAGGCCATTTGCTGAATTCTTGGCTTCCCCATCCATGACCGTTCCCCCCCAGTCGTCCATTTGGCACTTCACCTCCAAAATGGTCAATGCATCTACGTCACCAAAGTAAATGCCCAAAAACAGGCTCTGGCTCCTTATGGCGTTCTTTGTTTTGTGCCCAAGTGACCCATTTTCTGCCAACCTGCTGTACCATTAAGTTCCCTCCTACTATACATGGACTGCTAAAAAAAATGGAAGCGATGTGCTGCTGACGGTGAATCTGATGACTTAGGACGAGTCTACACAGTTCATCCCAAAAATCATATGTGCTACTTACTCCCAATGATTATCCGTGTTGCCAAAGGGCACAAATCTTTCAAGACCTCTAAACAGTGGAAGGAGTTGTCTGTCAAACGTACAGGGAAGCTTGCAATATTCGTGCAATTCTTGCGCATGATCACCATCTTCATAAAGCTATGACAGAAGCTTATGTTGATCAGTCCCCTTTCCAACTGACATTGCTCTTCTGCATAAATCTTCAAGTTTGCAGCCCATCTAACCCATGGGACTGGCAAAAATACAAAGAGGGCATGAGTGAGGACATCCTCCACAGAGCTCAATGAGAAAATACAAACCTCGACGTCAACTTTTCTGATGTCATCTTCTAACAGGCCCTCATCCTCCTTCAGGACAAACTGCACTCCATTGGTGGAGGGAAAATTGCTCTAGCTTTGGCATCATCGGTGATTGCTGTGTAAGTTGATGTGTGTGCGTGAGTCGATGTGTGTGTGTGTTTGAGTCCATATGTGTGTGCGTTTAGGTCCATGTGTGTGTGTAAGTCGATGTGTGCATCTCAGTCTATGTGTGTGTCAGTCGCTGTGTGTGTGTTAGTCGATGTGTGTGTGTGTTAGTTGATGTGTGTGCATGGCTCCATGTGAGTGTGTAAGTCACTATGTGTGTGTGGCTATGTGTGTCAGTCGATGTGTGTGTATGTACGTCGATGTGTATGTGTGTGTGAGTCCATATATGTCTGTGTGAGTCCATATTTGTGTGTAAGTCTATGTGTGTGTGTGTGTGTGAGTCGACGTGTGTGTAACTCCATATGTGTGTGTCTAAAGTCGATATCTGTCTGTGTGAGTCCATATGTGTGTGTGTGCATGTAAGTCGATGTGTTTATATGTGTGTGGGTCGATGTCTGTGTGTCTGTATTTTTCGCCCGGGCAACGCCGGGTACTTACCACTAGTTATTACATAAAAGGGAGTGTGGGAAAGGTGCGTCTGAAAAAAAATACTTGAAGGGATCTCTAACGTAGTTCTGTGAGTATATCTTTCCACGACTGCTGTAACACATGGGGTGATACTACCCTGTGAGTTCTAAATGGGTAATTTCTCCCATGACATGATGCCAATAGTTCAATTTGAATAAGGAAGAGAAGAGTTTTGATATTGAAAGAGATGTTCTTTATTTTCCATTTAAATGGAGAAGAAACCTTTGAGGATGTTCCAAACGTAGCTTAAATTATTATTCCAGGATATAATATAAGTTATCTCCATATATATAAAAGGCAAAGCTGTGATAATGTGTGTCTGTTCAAAATGTTTAGCGTACCTCCCGACATGCAACAAACTTGAAATTTTACATGTTGGTACTTTCCAGACGGTACACCATGCAAAAATTATTAAAATACACTTTTGTGTTTTTTTTTTAGGGGGGAGCTCAATAATGCATATATGTTTTTCACGGCAAGTGAGCTGTGACGTCAAATATGTCATGTGACCCGCGCATGTGGAAGCGTAACGCATCGTAGTGTAGTGGTTAGCGCGCCGCGCTACGAGCCCAGCGACCCGAGTTCGATTCCCCCTCACAGCCACCACTGGTGACGATTATTTTAACCGCTCCTGGGCCTCCCCTAGGTCCACTCAGCCTCAAACGAGTAACTGCTTTTGGTGTGTGAACATCGCCACTGGGGAGACAAAGGCGGCCGGGCGTGGTGCTGTCCACCTACCCCCTCGTTTGCAATAAAAAAACATCTGCAATATACAAACTGACTGCTATAGTTGTAAGGGGCTGGACGGAATGCAATAAATGAGTACAATTAAGAGATGGGCATCATTAAGTGTCTAGGTCTGAATAAACAATAAAATAGGTTTAATAATGTATTGATTATTACGAGTAGTGTGTGTTTTGGCTTTACAAACATTCAAATAAAATATACACACTCACTTTTTCTGTTATTATTATGACCAATACATGTTGACGGGTAGAAACATTTCACACTCGGATATATTTCCACATAGTGACTATTTAATTTTGTTTTGATGCTGCCAAGATATATATTGTTTTGCAAGGAATGTGTTGTTAGACATTTCAACATCTTCACTTTAAAATATGAAAAATTTACCAGCAGAAATTAATTAATGGTGGGTTGGATTTACACAACTGAATTCCTATGAGAGAAAATCCCAACAAATCTGGCACAGACTTTTACAAAAATATTATATAATGTAAAAAAATATTTGTAATTAGAAATATGCTTTTACATTTCAAATGTAATTATTCCCTGTAAAGATGTCCTCCAAATTCGGAATGACTGTCAAAATCACGGTTGAATCAAAGGTGCATTTTTAAGAGGTAGCACTATTTTAATATTTTCTACACATATACTGAGGGGAAACCATGTACAGTCACTTCAAGATTACTTGGCAATGCAGGTAACTATGGTTCTATTGGCAACAAGGCAGAATAAATTTCGATTTAAAGCTTTCGTGACTGCAGGGATTCATCTTCTTGGTTCTTTCGGTAAAGTCACGTAGAAGGGAAGTAATAAAATAATAATACCGAAAGAACCAAGAAGATGAAGGCAGAATAAGTGCTGTACTTGATTGATTCATCTTCATGATTTTGCTAAATACTGTCCTGGGGTGTTCTTGCGATTGTGCTTTAGAGCACTGATGTGTTTTCAAGTTGTACCATATGATGTGCAGCATGATATTCAATTCAGTTCCTAAAGAAGCTCCCAGCTTGTATAGCGAAACGTCAGACATCATGCCTAACAGCATGCGGTAGAAACCGTAAACACATTGGAAAGCAACTTGACTGATTGATCACAATGATGATGATGAGGATCATATGATGCTTGTTATGATAATGACATACTTAATATAATGTTTAAATTATGGCAATATTTGGTAACTGCATTATAGGAACATTTTTAGCTGTTTCATGAAGTACACATTGTAAGTAATTTTCTGTGAAAATGAGCTTAAAAATCTAACTTTTTATAAAGAAAATCAACGTAATGTACTCCAGTGCCTACCGTTTAATATCCTGTTTTATGCAAATATCCCAATTCTCCAGAATTAAATTATAATGACTGAATTGCAGATGGGAGTGTATTTAACTTTGGTGAGAACAATGGTACATGGTTTAGCGCACTGTACTATGATCCAGATGACTTTAGTTCATTTTATTTCAGTTTATTTCCAGCGTGGGCACATCAGTGGCGAATTAAATCTGAACCGGTCCCTGTTACAGCACCCAATCACCACCCTACACTGAACAGCTTGGTGAATCAGTAAAAAAAAAACCTCACGACCCGCTATAGATTGGAGAGATCTTCGCTCAGCAGTGGACTGACAATGGGCTCTAAACTCTAAAAACATCTTTTTTTTCACGAATATACTCTTGAAAGTTTATCAGTATATTCACATTGCAGAAACAAATGTACGCATCAATTAGCTTCAATATTTTAATAAATGCGCAATGTATAACATGTATCTTTAAACCATTATATTTATTTGCAAGTGTTTGTGGGGAGCGTGGGTGTCGCGGTTAGCGTGGCACAAAGCCGGCGACCCGAGTTCGATGGCCAACACCAGTGACGATTATTTGCACCGGTCATGGGCCTCCCTTAGGTCGACTCAACCTCAAATTCGTACCTAATGCGGTGTGCAAACATGGCCACTAGGAACACAAAGGCGAACAGGTGGCCACCCACCCCCTCATGTGCCGTGCCGGGCTCCATTGGTGCTCCTCGCCAACAGAACTTGCTCCCACAGGTTGTTAAGTCTATATGGGGGATCTTTGCCTGTATTATAGATAAACCCACAATGATACATTTTGATTTATAATGTTTTATACATTTATATGGCATGTACAATAAACGCGCCTATGTATTTTGCTAACAGATAACGTTTAACTTGTCTTTGCAGTCAACATGAGAAAATGACAAATCATTGTAAATGCATGCACTTTGCAGAATGCGAGATGGCATGTCTAAAGATTGCCCGTGCATACTTGTATACGCCGGATGCATTAATAAAAAATGTGCATATGCAGGCCTGTTTGAACTTATACAATTAATTAAAATGTCATTGAAAAAAATGCAACAATTTTTTATTTCAGAAATTGAACAAGATTGGTAATAGCATTAAAATAATTCAAGTGTTATAATCACACATGCGTAATGGCGTATCTGCAATACGTTGCTTAGAAACTGCATATTTGAGCTCATTACATGTGCAAGACATAATATGTACCGATTATTATTCAGCACTTTGGTGTGTGGCTGCTCACTGGCATGTTGGAAAGGGTGCACTTGTGAAAAGCGATTGAGCTCCACATGGAAGAGAAGTTTAAAATGTTATATTTTCAAAATGAATTATTGTCCAATGCTCTCTTTAATCTTTTGGATTTTAACTCTACCAAATGTTTGTGCTGGATGTTTTCATTTTTATAAAGAAATTCATGAGCTACAGGATTACCAGGAAAAACAAAAACATCACACCACGTTGAGTATTGGCTTCTTAACTCGAAACTTTAATGTTTGTCAGTGAATAGGGCCTGGTGCTAAAACGCCCTTACGATGTAAATCATGGCATCACAGTGATATCGTAAAAAATTCAACTTGAAGAACTTTTGAGCGGTCATGATTGTATATATACATACGTATATATAATGTTTCATATCACCTGTTAAAAGTTGTAGAAGCAGTAGCAACATTGCATTCAGAGGAAGTAGAACAAAAAATGAAGTTTTCTGAAAATCTGACACATGACATACCTTTGTTCTATGCTATTTTACACTCCGTCACTGCCTGAAGGGCGATTTAGCTGGATAGCTAACATATAGAAACAAAGATTAAAACAATCAAGTCGATAATATAAATATGACACACTCTGTTATATAAGAAATGTGGTGCGATGGAATTAAAATCATAGCCAGGAGTTATAATAACTTGGGTAATATACAGTAAACTGAAAACAAGAGAGTCCAACATCTATGGGCACTTGTGAATCACTGATTCCATTCAATGGTGTGAATGCATTGGATATCAAGAGACATGAATGCATTAATTCCCAAGTGCTCCTGATCTTTACTCACCACCCCCACAGCACACCTCTAGGTTGCCCCTCATCCCACACTGCCAGCTCCCCACAAAGTCCACGACATCCACCAACACCCCACTGCCAAAGGCTTGTCATCCCCAATCAGCCACCCACACAGTCACATGCCCTGCAGGAACACATTTTCTTGAGATCTGGTACCATTTTTAATCTTGCCCTTCGGGATACTGTACTTTCCAGCTAAGTGTATATATTTAGAATCAAATATATTTCAACTTTGAGACTCGACTGGTCTTACTGAATTACTCTATAATGGTTTGTGCATTCGTGGCAGTAATGAGACTGCATAAGACTTAAGCAGTTGAACGGCATGCCAAATAAAGCCCGATGCGGCTTTGATGTTACTTGGCATCAACTCCTAAATCCACGTTTAGTTGCGAGCAAAAATCCTGATGCAAATTTAAACAGCATATTTCATCCAATAACCCTCTTCAAGCAATTTAAAGTTCTTTGAGAAGCTAATTGTTTGCTAATGCCTGCACATTTTCACCAATAGCCCGCCTGATATTTTTTTGGGCAAGACGGCGTGTGTACACACTCTGACTGATGGAGTACTTAATTCTCCATTACACTTGCATACAGATTTCCCACATTAGAAAATACTACTTCAACATATTTGCGATAACATTTCACAAGCATTGCAAACATAATCCAATAGTTATCAATAAAGCAAGCAAAACCAAACAGAAAAGTTGTTACCCTTCAAGCAAGACCTCCAATATCATTGCATGGGTGGCACGGCATAAAGAATAAACAATGTTTATTATGATGGGAACTTCTTATTTTTGCACACAGTTGTGGACAGTATACTCTGTATAAGTAAACCATTTAATTACAATATAATACTAACATTGACAGGCAATTAATTGAAGGCGGGTAATATTGTATTTTTAATGATTAAATTATTGATTGCCTCTCGGAGCGCAGTAATTTAGTAGTGCATTTCAACCGTGACCAGGGAAAGCACTGTTGACAAAGTCGACAAATGCCTCTGGAAGTTTACAATGTAACGCGACCAAGAGTAAAAAATACCATCGCGAGTACGCTTTGCCTGGGCCCATCGACATTTCATTGCCCCTGTCTTAGGCAATTTCCCCCAGCGTCCCTTTGACAATGCTTAGAGCAGAGCTCAGGCATATTTAGGAGCCCTCGAGCCAGCGGCATCATAAGATTTTTGAGGTGCCTTTGTGCCCTTTGCACAGAGTCCCTCTCTGCTCAATATACCTTTGCTGAAGGCAACTGTCATCTCTGCCTTGGTAGACACAGTCTAATGGTGTCATAGGGGGGACTTCAAAATTTGGTAATGCATTGAAGGAGAAAACAGGTCTTCCTTGAATTTCTCGCCACATTCTACGACACCTTAGGCTACTCAATTGTTCTCTCCTGCCAGTGGGCATTGCATATTGCTTAATGTGAGTAGGCAATGTCCAGTTCATAAATAATTCCCTTTGCTGCAATAACTATGCTCTGTTGCATCAAGCCCTGATTTGGAATATATATATTTTCGGGATAAATCCAAAATGTAAAATAACATTACAAGGGAATACTGTTATGCAATTTATTGAATGGCGACCCACATTTAACTTAACTAAGACAAGCAAACAAACCTAAAAGCAAAACATATCCTACATATCGTTAATATAGTTATAACTATATACTATGTAGCCATATATGCATATATGTGCGAAGTAGATGATTAAATGTAAGGCTAGTGAGAGGTGGTAGTGGCTTAAGGAGGCCTTTATCCATCAGTGGATTGTCCATGGCTAATGATAATGATAGTCAAACACTGATAAAAGTTGAACAAACTTTCAAAATCACAAGGTGGAACTTTGTGGAAATAATAGTTTGTTGATATTCAAAGTGTACAACTCGCATGAGTGAAACATCAGCATTTTAGTCAGACATTATCCATCAAATGGGTTATAGGCTTTGCATACAAACTTAGTTTTAGAACCAAATTTGCAGTCACACTGCAAAATGGGTTGAATGCCAATGTGCACATTGCATAACTCGGCCTACAAATGCGCCACCAAAAAATATACAACAACCTTGCCAGATTCAGCACGCTCTGAGTAGTGTGATCAATAATTGCGACTGCACGCACGGTAACAATACTGCGAACCTTCATCTAAGCTCGACATGAAACAAAGTCACGCCAGTGTTTTACCTTCGGTATTAAAGCTACTCTGTAATTTAGTTTGCATGGCAGATTACACATTGATGCCAGTACTGTGATGTATCTGCGAGCAGGGATACAATTCTTTGTCAATCCACTGCTGGATGAGATCGTTCAGATGCCTTACTTCGCCATGCTGGTCAGTACGGTTTGGTGAAATTGGAGAGCAAAGATGTGGTGGCGTTGATTTTGGTGTACTGCCCTCGGCTGTACACCACATAACCTTGCAGCCTATAACACCTGTTGAGCATGGCGACCACCCATCCAAGCACTATCCAGTCTGAACTCTATTTAGCTTGTGAGAACTGACGAGATTGAGTGCATTCCAGGTGATCTGGCCAGAGTTTGGCATTCTGAGTAATTTTGTCCGAGGCTGAAGTTAGGAATATTATCACCTAAATGATGGATCTACTACAGAGACAACATTAACTACAGTGCTCCTCATTGACCAAATTCCACATTCAGTAAAGACTCCAGTTTGAGGGTGCACTCTGACATCACTTTTACCACTCACCTAAACTCTGCAGGACCTCATACCACCCATCTGCAGAGCATCTCCCATTTTTGCTATTTACTTTTCCCAACTGTTTCAAAAGACCCTCATCCTTCATCGTATCCAGACTTGACTATGGGAATCTTATCCTCTACGGTTTTCCAAAATCTCTCATCTCCAAACTCCAGATGATCCATAATGCACAGCAACACTTCTCATCCACAAACGTTAATGAGACCACTTCACTTCAATACTCCAAGTCCTCCATTGGCTCCCAATCCAGTTCCGGATCGATTTCAAAATTGTAGTGACCATCTTAAAGATCCTCTACGAATTCGCCTCTCTCCACCTCTTGCCTCTTATCTCACTGTGCACCTCTCCGAGCACGCTCCACTTCAGCATTGGGGGCGTCACGGTGGCGAGATGTTAACTACATCGCCTCGTCGTGGGTTTCATTCCAACCCCTACGCCACCATATGTGGAGTTTGCATGTTTTTCCCTGTGGTCACGTGGATTCATCTCCGAGTCCTTCAGTTCATCGCGCCACACATAGAATTAACGTGCGTTTAAGAGTATTTGGCTGATATAAATTTGCACGTGATTAAGTCACGACGGTGTGCTATAATTTGTGATAGCCAGGTCACTTCTGAAAAAGAGCTACATAGCTCAGTGGGCCTTACATGGAGAGTTTCGTTTTTAGTTTGAGTTGAGTTCATTTGAACATTTCTGTCAAAGCCCCCCCCCCGCCCCCAGTGAATAATCGCTCAGTGCGAGGTCGCTCATCTCCTCTGCTACCCCACATATGCAACTTCCCCAGCTATTTATGCTGTCGACTTCCTGCGCTGTTCAAGTTTAGTCCCAAAATCTTCCTTTTTTTGCTCAAGACTGCCTGCTTAATTATCTCTATAATATACATATTCCAACTGTTTCTGGTCCTGCATATTGAGACTTTATTTTATATGTGTTCCATAAATACAAGTTGTTAATTATCTCTATAATATACATATTCCAACTGTTTCTGGTCCTGCATATTGAGACTTTATTTTATATGTGTTCCATAAATACAAGTTGTACTACTTTCCTGCAACGTTGTCATCCTGAATCACCGTGAAACCCTCAGCGCAGAAGACAGGTATCTTTTAAAACTCTCGAGCAAGCTCGAGAGTTTTACACATATAAAATAAAGTCTCAATAGCACAATTTCCATGCACACGCAAACTCAAAATCTGCTGAGGCCCTTCAATTTACAAACAGTCGTTGTGATTTCATGGGGCTGCCACAATTTGACCGTTGTGCTTTTGGTACTAATGTTTTTCCGCTGCTTAGTTTGCTTTTAGTGCAATGTCATTAACGCACGGTTAGGCTAATGGCTTCCTTTCTGGCGCTATGGCCATAATGTGACACGCTGGTACGGGTTCAGAGGCAACGCACCACCAGTGCCTCAAAAAGTGGGCTCTTAACTGTGGCAAGATCCCTGTAAATCTGATCTAGGGTTTCTGTGGACTTCAGATTACAGTTGACCTTCTCTCCTTGTCCTCACAGAGGGCTTTTGTCTTGTGTGCATTGTAAAGGCTGTGAATTTTGTTATTAACCATTACCGTTGTAAGATTTGAGAAGAAGAAGAAAGAAGGTGAATACGTGTAAGGGTGGGCAGAGAGGAAGCGAGGAAGAGAGAAATTGTATATTTTTTGCACAATGTATTAGAAAGTGCATCACTTTCGGTGCTTGTACTGAGGCTGACCCACCCCTACTTAACATCTGTGAAAAAAGCTTATTAGCTCATAAGATTGTCAGAATGTTGATATTACAATATTAAATAGCATGATATGTTTGAAATATTTTGAAATGTACATGTTATGTATGTATGGATGATGCACTTCTTTTGCAATGTAAGTAGCCAACCGTGCCAATTACATTCTCAACAGTGCATGTTCAAATATTTGAAAAACTGGGACAAAAGCTAAGGATTGACCTGTGTGTAACTAAAACTGAATATACGTAATCAACCAGGCTATGCGTTAATTGTGGGTTGACCGACTCTCTGTGTTGCATTACATTACATTTAGATATTTTGCTAGGTTATTTAATTTTAGTGTGTCTTTCCCCTAATTTTCAAGCTTGTGTACCATACCACGTCGTCGTCCACTCATTGACATGCTAATTTTTTCTCTGCCCCCACCCTCTCTCCGCCCCCTCTCTATATTTAAGGCCTCGTCACAGAGACGATCCCTCTCTCTTTGTGCCGATACGTGTTCTCTCTCTGTGTATCTTTGTGATATCTGTCTGCTTATATGTCTGTCTATAGTTTTCTGGTTAGATTTTTGTTGCTATTTCTTTTATACCTGATGATGATTGCTTGTGTTGCAATCGAAACGTCGTAGTATGTGTGGCACATTAGGAATGGATCACTCTTTTAAGTATGTCCTTGTGCAGCAAGGGAGTAAAGTGTGGTTCTGTGAAAGTCCTGATGTGCTGTGCAGGGCATCAATGCATGTGTGTACAGCAGCATGTGATGACTGAGTCGGGCCTGTAGGTGGCTGGCAGGGTTATTGAATGACCACGCGGATATACCAGTCACATGGTTAATGGCGACTCGGGCGCAAGGCTGGTTGTAACACACGTGTTGTTGCATTTTACAGGTAAAGGACCCAAAGGTTGTTTTTGATCGTTATATAAATGTTCTAGACTTGTTCTCGACTTGTTCTAGACTTTAAGCTTGGCTTTGAATTGTTCGTTTGTGATATATGCAATTAGAGGCGTTTTAGCACTTTGCATTGGAAAGGGATGACGCACTGTAATTAGTTACTGTCATTGTAATTCTCTAACTCTAATACTGTTTAGTCTATAACCATGCCCATGTGCCCAGAGTATGACTACTTGCAATGCTATTGAGAATAGAACACATGTAAAGTAGTAAGTTGTACAATAGTGATATACAGTACGTATACTGTACACATACAGTACATATAATGGGTATAATATACCGATATAAGTGGATGGTATAGATAGACATACAGCTTATGATTAAAGTAATAGTCGAATAGTGATGTGCAAATGTGATTGTCAAAGACAAGGATGGTTTATAAGTAGTAGCATTGGGTTTAAGAGAAAGGGTTAATGAATATCCGCACGGGTAAACCAGCCACATGGTTAATGGCGACTCGGGCGCAAGGCTGGTTGTAATACATGTGTTGTTGCATTTTACAGAGTGACGTTGCCGTTCTTCCCAAGATTGATATTAACTACAATAAATAAATGTGCTTGCCCTCGATTTGGAGCACCTGCCCACGTTCTTCATTTCGAGTGTGCAACATATGCTATTATTTAATTCATTATTTTATCTTTATATGTGACTTTACCGAAAGAACCAAAGAATATGAATCAGACTTTGGGGGTTAGTCAAATCTGCCAACCCAACAATAATTCCTTGTAACAGCCTAGCAATAATTTAATCCGGACACTTAGAGATATGTACGAAGGTGTTCTCAACATGGTGTTTTAAAGTTGCCATAAAATGCGTCGAGCAAATGTTCATGGATAAAGAAGCAAAACAAAAACGTAATTTTTAATGTTTCACCAAAAACATGCCCCAGGACACAATTTCAAATTGGTTTTTACCCATTATTATTCAAGTTTAATTGATCGTGACAAATTCTGACTTCTCTGCTGATGTGATATTTTAAATTTACGCTTTCTGGAGGTGGCAGAGTGGCCCCAGGCTTTGACCTCTCAGGGCTCCAACCTCTGAACCACCACCACAGATAACCTAAGTTGGAATCTTGACAGCAAGCTGTGATAATCCAGGTAATTATATATACAGATTAGTATATTTTTCTATTAATTTGGAAATATTTCAGCTTTGAGAATTAAAAGTATTAATCTTGCTGCAATTGGGATAAACATTTCCATGCATCCCAGATGTTATGGAAGATGTGGGAGTGCACATATATCTCCACGACTATCAACCCACCGATTGACAAACTCTGCTCTACCATCTTTGGGACCTTTTTGGCAGGATCAAGAATGATGAAAAATAAGAATATGTTTTACACTTTATGCCAATAAAATAGGTGTTACGATGTTCAAAAATCAAAAATATACCTTTTGCGAGGCATCAAGTCTGCATTAACGATACATACTTGTGGTAAAACATGCAGTACAAACTGCAATTCCAGGAAACTAAATGGAATCCAGTGTGATTATACCATTGCACCATGGCAGTATCACCAGTAAAATGTATAGAGTAGGCTAATGTATTGGACAATGACTGTGTAAATGAAGGGTGTAGTGCATTGAGATTGGGAGTGTGTAGTCCGGCAAAAACAACCCCCTACCTCTTTGTTGGTGACGGACGGCAACGATGTAGTGGGCTGTGCCGTGGGGGGAGGGCCAATTTAGATTGGCTATTCCCTTCATGGCAGCCAACTGGGGGCTCTGGACGGGTGCGAGGGGCTGGTAACCCCTCCACCTTCAATTAATTACCACCAAACTACGATAAAAATAATAATAAGCTTGTGCCGGAGGCCCCGGGGGGACAGATGTCTATGACATCTCCTGGCCAAACCCCATTTGGCGGAGCCAGGAGACTGAATCCTTACCCTCAGGGCTCCTCCAGAAACAACAAAAAACCACTATGGGTAGTCACGTGGAATGTTCGAATGCTCACTGCGAAGGAGAGGCTGCCACTCCTCTGTCGGGAGCTGGACCGGTACCGCCTGGATCTCTGTGGTATTCAGGAGGTCCGGTGGACCGGCTCTGGCTCCTGCCACCATGAGGGGTGGACAGTCCTCTACTCGAGGCGGGAGACTGCCAAACAACAGGGAGTGGCTCTTCTTATGAACAAAACAATGAAGGGGGCGTGGGAGCGTGGCAGTGAGGTGTGGAAATCTGTAAGCCCCAGGCTACTTTGGGCTCACCTCATCAACCAGAGGCGATGAGTGGTGGTCATGGTTACTTATTCCTCCACTAAAGGCGAACATCTGTGGAGGGATGCAGGCAAGGTCGGTGAGTCAGAATCTTTCTATGACCTCCTGTCACAGGTGCTAGCTAAAGTGGCCCCTCAGGATAGTCATCTTGTTGGGTGACTTTAATGCCCAAGTTGGTCATGATGCTGGTACCTGGTCTGGAGTGATTGGAAGGCATGGGCCAGATCAGCTCAATAACAATGGCAGGAGGCAGCTAGATTTTTGTGCAGCCCATGGGCTTGTAATTACCAACACACTATTCCGGCACCGGCACATCCACACAACATCATGGATGCATGCCAGGTCCAAGTAAGAACATCTGCTGGACTACATAGTGATAGAATAGCGGATACAGGCCCATTTTCTTGACACCAGGACCTACCGTGGAGCTGATCTGCCAACTGACCATCGACTTGCAATCTGTAAGATGCGCCTGCCATTATTCCACTCCAGTGGTGGGTGTACACCCAGAACCCCATTCAAACCCATAGTGGCATGGTCTCAGCTAGCTGATGAATGTTGCAAGCGAGAATTTCATCATCGCTTGCGGCTGGGGTTGGCATCAAATCCCTCACTCTTCCTGATGTCGAGGGGAAATGGGTGAGGTTTAGGACTGTGGCTCATGCAGCTGCAATGGCTGCTTTGGATACACTGTCCCGACCTCCCCAGAAACCCTGGCTGACAGAGGAGGTGTTCCGGCTGGTTGAGAAAAAGTGACGGGCCCACTCTCATTCGGTACAGCATCCCACGTTGGAGAATGAGGAGGCTTACTGCAGCTATTGCTTGGAGGTTCGGACAGCCGTGAGGCACTGTAAGGATAGGTGGTGGTCGCGGGTTGCTGAGGAGATGGAGTCTGCCTCAATGGCCTACGATCACAAATCGCTCTTTAACTCCATCAAAAAAGTAACCTGCAGCGCCATACGTATTACCATCATTAGGGGAAAGAACAGTGATCCAATCTCTGACCCCCAGGAACAGGTTTTCAGATTTGCTGAGCATTTTTGTGAGGTCCTGGGGGAGGGGAAATCTCTCAACCTGGAAAACAACATGGGACAAAGTGGGGATAACTCTGCTGAGGCTGCTGTGCCTCAAATATTGGAGGAAGACGTCACCACCTGTGAGTGGTTGGCTGAGGTGCCATCTATTGAGAAAAGACTGAAGGCGATCCGGAGTCTGAGACCAGGAAAGGCACCGGGCAGAGATGTACTCCCAAGCGAAATGCTGAGGGAGGGTGGAGTTTGTGCACAGACTGCCCAACATGACATCATAACAACAGTCTGGACCACTGGACGGGTTCCGCAGGATTGGAAGGATTCCCTGGTGGTCCCCCTCTTTAAGATGGGGTACCGTACAGACTGTAACAACAACAGGGGCATCTCACTCCTCAGTGTGCCGGGAAAGGTCCTGGCAAGGATTAAATATTAATCATCGCCTTGCTAGGCATGCTGAGGAGAGGCTTGCGGAGCCCCAATGCGGTTTCAGAAAAGGGCAGTCTTGCACAGATGCCATATTTTCAGTCCGTCTGCTACACCAGAGGTGTCGGGAATTTCAACAAGACCTACATCTCTGCTTTATTGACCTGGTCAAGGCCTATGATACCATCAGCAGGCTTGGGCTCTGGGTTGTTCTTCGTGCTTTTGGAGTCCCTGACCCTCTTCTCACGATCATTACGGACCTTCATGATGGTGAGCGGGCCCGGGTAAAATGACGTGACCAGAAGTCGGAGCCATTCCCTGTTCACCTTGGGGTGCGACAGGCATGTCCTCTGGCTCCCACATTATTTAACATCTATTTCGACCACGTAGTTCATGAAGCCTTCAATAGCTGTACCAGAGGAATTTCTATCTGGTACAGATGCAATGGGAGGCTGATCGATGCCCGGGTGCGGTCAAGGAATGGCTCCCTATTGCTCAACCATGTTATGTAGGCAAATGATATGATATTTGCTGCTCGCTCAGAGGAGGAGTTGGAGGTGCTGCTGCTGAACCTGGAGTTTGCCACTATGAGGCGGGGCCTTACCATCAGCCCCACCAAAACTAAGCACCTACCTGGGTATTTTGTACCATCGGACATTCCACCCCCACAACTCAAAATTGGTGATAGTGCAGTTGTGGAGAGAGAGGAGAGTTCCCCATACCTGGGCAGTGTGCTCATGACTGGCTCCAGTTTAACACCAGAGGTCTCACTCAAAGCAGTCGAGCGGCATTATCTTTTCATCGGTTGCATAACGCTGCGTGGAAGGCTATCTAGTCTGTCGCTCCGCACGAAGCTTCAGGTCTTCTCGACCACGGTTATTCCCTCGCTTCTCTATGCTTGCGAAACGTGGACCTGCCCCTAATGGAACATCTTCGCCAGTTAGAAACATTTAGGCTGGCCTGCCTCCGATCCTTCTTGGGTTTAACCAGGCTGGATTGTGTGTGGAGCTCACTATCCTTGAAATATCTGGACAAAGTCCCATCGGTGAGCTCCTCCGGCAGACAAGGCTGCATTGGATGGGTCATGTAGCCCGCATGCCCAGCCACCGCATGCCTAAATAGCTTTTGTTTGGCCAAATCGAGGGGGCTAAACGGACGAGGCACGGGCTCGAGAAGAGATGGAGTGATGTGGTACAGGAGGATGTGGAGCTGAGTGGACTTGCCGATGACTGGTACCAGCGGTGTCAAGATCGGCCTCTGTGGAGGACGCTCGTGAAGGACGCTACTGGGCAGTTGTAGGCAGTCGCCCTCCAATAACAATGGAGGGCGGAGGAGCGACGCTCACAACAACAAGCGGAGCGCCAGGTAGCTAAAGCACAGCAAGTTGGCACAGTAGGGGGCACAGGTGGTGCATCAGCCAGTCATCTCAGTCAGTCGGCCCGTGGCACCTGGGTCTGCCCCGTGACCTCCTGCCAGCGGGCGTTCGACACTTCACGTGGCCTCAACGTGCACATAGCCTGGCACAAGCATCGTGGTGACGTCACCGCGACTTAGTGGCGAATGGCGGTTGTTGTTGTTATCCTACATTTGTTGGGAGCGGTGGCATAGCGGGTAGCGTGCTGCGCTACGAAACCTGGCGACCCAAGTTTGATTCCTGCTCATGTCCAATACCAGTGACGATTATCTGAACTGGTTCTGGGCCTCTCCTAGGTCGACTCAGCTTTAAATGAGTACCTTGTGCGGTTTGTTAACATCGTCACTATGGAGACAATGGTGACTGGGCATGGTGTCGGCCTTCATAGGTGCTCCCTAACAGCACTTGCCCCAACAGTCTGTTAAGGCTATACGGGGGATGTTTGTCTTATCCTACATTTGAGTGCACCTTGCGGGACACCCACTTCCAAAATATTCCTGTCTCTCTGGATGTTTAAGCCATTACTTTTATTTAATGCCCAGATTTAACTGAATAACAGACTGAGTGGTTATCCCATTCTTTGTTTTCTCTCCTCAATTGCTCAGGATTTGCTTATATATTGAAAGCTGTCCCCTGGCTCACTGGTCAAAGCCTTTCATACCTCAGGTTCCTAAAATAAACATTCCTCCTAACAGATTCGTATAATTGAGCAGCCTTGATGTCGTATTATAGTAATGTAATACCTAATACAACGTAAAACCTTTCTTTCTTCGGATTTATAATTTGCTTGCTTCGGGATAAAACAACAAACAAAATGCATTTAGCAGTCACACCAATGTATATTTAATTACAGAGAGATCCCATATTATACTATGTTAAGCTCGTGTGGGAAACACAACAGCATTTGTAGGCATTAATTTAAAACAAGTGAGAGTACTCTGAGACACCGTGTCTGTTAAACACTGTTACTGCAGAAGGAGAGTATACGGACAGCCCTTGTTCCACTGCTGGATGATTGCCTTCCCAGGGTTATTTACTATACTTCAAACACACCAGTCAATGGAGTAGTATCTCGCGCTTCCTCTGTTTCTTTCAACCACTCCACTTCCTCTCCCGTCCCTGTTGGTGTCCACCCCAAGGGGTCTGTCCTAGGCCCCTTGCTATTCTTCCTCTATATCTAACCTCTGGAAGCTGTCATTTCTTCATTCAACTTTCCCCATCACTTCTTCGCCAACGAAACCCAGATTATATTTTCCTTTACCTAATTTACCCCCGACCTTTCCTCCCGCATTTCCTACAAGTCCAATCCTGCATGTCACGACACTACCTCTCGATCAATCCTCCTAAATCTGAATTCCTTTTCTTCCCTTCTTCTCTGTCCTACCATTTCATTCCCTCCCTTTTCACTCACTCCTGCTGTCTCCTCTGCTTGCAATCTCGGGGTCACCTTCAACTCTTCCTTCTCGCTCTCCAACTACATCTCTGCCACTGGCCGCACTCGCCATTTTCACCTCTTGAATGTTCACAAAATCCGTCACCTCATCTCAAGATATGCCGCTAAACTCCTGCTCTACTCACTTGTTTTTCTCTCAGCTCAACAACTTCCCAGCTTCCTTGCCTACCCCTTCACTCTTCTCCAACAACAGATACAAAATGCCTCAGCCCTGATCATTCTAAACTTGCCCTAAAATTCCCCATACTTCTGATTTACTTTCCCAACTCCACTGGCTCCCTATTTACTATCAATGTCTGTTTAAAAGTCTCACTCGAGTCTATAAATATCTCCATTATCTTGCCCCGCCTTATCTTGCTTCTCTCGTATCTTACCCTGTCCCATCAAGTCCTCTACGCTCCCAATCTCTACTATCCCTCTCTGTGGCTCCCTCGCCCTGTGCCCAGTCATGCTTTCGTTCATTATCCCTTATTGCTCCCCTTCACTGGAACAAACTCCCACTGCAGCACATAAAATAATCATCTTCACGAACCTGTTTAAGTTCCCTCTATAAAACAACCCCCATCTCTTCTCCCTTGCCTGCCCTACTCCAGCTACTCCCTGTTCCCTTCCCCACAGCTACGACCAGGCTTAACCCTATCCCTCTTTAACCACCCCCTCCTGTCACCATAATTACACCACTACTTTAAAAAATCCCACTCTTTATTTAACCACTATCATTTTATTTACAATTTTATAATTATTGTAAAGTGCCTTGGACTAAATATACATATATAATATACTAGCGGTAAGTACCTCAAAAAATATTTTACCCCCCATAGGCATATATACCTACACATCCCACATACAATAGAGTGAGTAGTATCTCGTGACTCTATAGTAGTATCTGGCTCTACAGTAGTATCTGGTTCAACAGTAGAATATATTGACTGTGTAGTAGTATATATTGACCCTACAGTAGTATCTACTGACTCTACAGTAGTATCTATCAACTCTATAGTGGTATCTGCTGACTATAGTAGTATCTCATTTACACTATGAGATCTCTGTTACCAGTGGCAAAATATAATGGTAGGTTTTTACCCTTTTAACTGGTACAGTTTTGTACCAGTTAAAAGGGTAAAAACATACCATTATATAGTAGTATCTGCTCACTCTATAGTAGTATCTGCCGACTCTATAGTAGTAACTACTAACCCTACAGTAGTATCTACTGACTCTACAGTAGTATCTATCAACTCTATAGTGGTATCTGCTGACTATAGTAGTATCTGCTCACTCTATAGTAGTATCTGCCGACTCTATAGTAGTAACTACTAACCCTACAGTAGTATCTACTGACTCTACAGTAGTATCTATCAACTCTATAGTGGTATCTGCTGACTATAGTAGTATCTGCTCACTCTATAGTAGTATCTGCCGACTCTATAGTAGTAACTACTAACCATACAGTAGTATCTACTGACTGTAGTAGTATTTACTGACCGTAGTAGTATCTACTGATAGTAGTAGTATCTACTAACTATACAGGAGTATCTGCGGACTGTATAGTAGTATCTACTGACTGTAGCAGTATTTATTGACCGTAGTGGTATCCCCTGACTGTAGTCATATCGACTGAATCTATAGTAGTATCTGCCGACTATATACAGTGAGGGAAAAAAAAGTATTTGATCCCCTGCTTATTTTGTACGTTTGCCCACTGACAAAGAAATGATCAGTCTATAATTTTAATGGTAGGTTTATTTGAACAGTGAGAGACAGAATAACAACAACAAAATCCAGAAAAACGCATGTCAAAAATGTTATAAATTGATTTGCATTTTAATGAGGGAAATAAGTATTTGACCCTCTTTCAATCAGAAAGATTTCTGGCTCCCAGGTGTCTTTTATACAGGTGTAATGCGGGCGTAAACGACCTTCCGGATGTGACGTCACGGGGGGGAGGAGTTACGTCACGTGGGAGAAGGGTTCGGGTCTTTAAGGGGAGAAACCGGAAGAGGAAGGGAGGTTGTTGGAGACTGGACTAGGGTGAGGCCACGCAGGGCGAAGGCTGGGAGGAGTGGCGAGATCGCCACACATGCTCGGAGAGGGGATTGGCACCGTCGGCCAGCGGTGACCAACCCAGGGAGCAGCGGCGAGGCTGCAGCGAGCGCAGCCAGCGAGGCTGCACGAAGAGGCAGCAGTGGGACTGCTCGGAGAGGGAGAGCAGTGGTGGAGCTGCAGCGAGGGCAGCCGGAGAGGCTGCGCGAGGAGATCAGCAGCGAGGCTGCTAGCGGCTACGGGAGCGACAGCAGCGTCGGCGCCGAGCGAAGGGTCTCAGAGGGAAAGAGCCGTGTGGGAAAAGTAGACGAACCCGAATAAAGGACACCAAGTCAGATACCGTGGTCGAGTCTTTTATTACACTGGTGTTGGAAGTGTAACGGCATGTCGAAGCAAGTAAGAAAAAAGAATATTCCGACGCCAGCATCTGCTTCTTCGTCCGACGACGACGACCTTCCTCCAACGATGGATTCAGCTGCGGTGGTGGAGGAGAGCCCTGCTGAAGCGAGTGCGGGAACGGGAGTTGAAGATGTCGCCGCGGTGGCGGGCCCGTCAGCACCAACGGACGCGTATTTCCGATGGCAACAGATGGCGGAGCAACTTGAGACTCTCAAGGACGTCCTGGCGCAGTTATGTCACCTCGTCACACCGAGGACGGCGATGGGGAGAGCCGAGGGTGGTCCACAGGCCGCCGCCTTGCCTTCGCTGTCGACGCCATCAGCCATGCGGCACGAAGCCGCCATCTTGCGTGCTCCGCGGCGGGAAACCGCCATCTTGACCACGCCGCGGTTCGACGCCATTTTGAACCTACCACCGGATGAACCATCGCTTGAAGACGGCGTGCTGAGGAGTCGCAGTCGGCATCTTACTACGGTCAAGGAATTCTCCATCGGGGGCGATTGGAGCGCTTTCGCCTGCAGATTTTTGGCGGCGGTACGTTCTGCTAGGTGGACCGACGCTGAGGCTTTGGAAGTTTTGCCGACTCTTCTTGATGACGAGTCGGTCAGATTCTTTCGTTCCATAACGGCCAAAAGGAAGAGAACATTAAGTGGAGTTTTTGACGAAATGGCAGACGCTTATGAGCCACCTGATGATGCTCATCGCCGATTTGCTCAACGACAGCGAGCGCCCGAGGAATCGCCGGTGGCATATAGGGGTGCGGTGCTGGAGTTGGCTATGGCCGCATATCCGGAGACGAAGCCTGACCTGCTCGAGCCTCTCATCTTAGGTAAGATGCTCCAGCTGTCTCGGGATCTGGGGATTCCCATGCCTGTGTGTGGGCACGAGAAGCTCACTTCCCGGGCGGCAGCAAAATGTCTAGATGCACAGTTTAACCTCCGACGGTGGAAGCAAGTCGCGGCGTGGACGGGGGGGCCCATCGTCGAGGGAGGCGCCTTGGGTTGGGACCCTAAGAAGGCGGTCTACGTGCCGGATGGGGGGGGCCCTCAGGAGCTGACGGCCGCCTCTGGTCCATGGTCGGGCCGCGGTGGGCCGGCCCCGCGCGCTGCACCACCGGTACGGGCCCGGCGGGACGCAGGGCCTGCGCTACGGCGCAACGACGTTGACTGCTTCCGCTGCGGGCGTAAGGGCCACTATGCCAGGGACTGCTGGGCCCGCGTCCCGGGTCCGCCCCAGCAGGAGGCCTCGTCAACGGATGCGCCAAGGAAGGAACCTCCGAGACAGACAGACCGGCCGTGACACCGCAGGTGACGGGGGGCCCTGCTCGGGGGGTGCCTGCCAGGACTGCGGGAATTCCGAGCCCTGCAGCCCTTCCGACCCCGCTGCAAGCACAATCGCGGGACACCTCCGGGGCTGAGCCCTCGGGGACACGGGACGTTGGTGGGCCTCCAACAGCGACAGGAGGATTGCGGCCTGTCACTCTTAAAACCCCATCACGTTCCCGCTCTGCGGGTGGGCCGCCGATCGTCCGGGACGGGCCGGCGACCCGCACACGTTATAAATCTCTTACGTTTCGTTGATTGTTATGTTGTGTTGTTGTTCTTACTGTTATAATTATTGCATGCTTCGTGTCCTTTAGTGTGTCAGGGTCGGTTTCGCCCGCATTACTGTTTGGAGTTTTGTTCAGCCGAGGTCGGCTGGGTTTTCTCTACGGGGGAGGGTGGTGTAATGCGGGCGTAAACGACCTTCCGGATGTGACGTCACGGGGGGGAGGAGTTACGTCACGTGGGAGAAGGGTTCGGGTCTTTAAGGGGAGAAACCGGAAGAGGAAGGGAGGTTGTTGGAGACTGGACTAGGGTGAGGCCACGCAGGGCGAAGGCTGGGAGGAGTGGCGAGATCGCCACACACGCTCGGAGAGGGGATTGGCCCCGTCGGCCAGCGGTGACCAACCCAGGGAGCAGCGGCGAGGCTGCAGCGAGCGCAGCCAGCGAGGCTGCACGAAGAGGCAGCAGTGGGACTGCTCGGAGAGGGAGAGCAGTGTTGGAGCTGCAGCGAGGGCAGCCGGAGAGGCTGCGCGAGGAGATCAGCAGCGAGGCTGCTAGCGGCTACGGGAGCGACAGCAGCGTCAGCGCCGAGCGAAGGGTCTCAGAGGGAAAGAGCCGTGTGGGAAAAGTAGACGAACCCGAATAAAGGACACCAAGCCAGATACCGTGGTCGAGTCTTTTATTACACAGGTAATGAGCTAAGATTAGGAGCACGTCTTAAAGGGAGTGCTCCTAATCTCAGCTTATTAGCTGTGTAAAAGACACCTGTTCACAGAAGCAATCAATCAATCAGATTCCAAACTCTCCACCATGGCCAAGACCAAAGAGCTCTCCAAGGATGTCAGGGACACGATTGTAGACCTACACAAGGCTGGAACGGGCTACAAGACCATTGCCAAGCAGCTTGGTGAGAAGGTGACAACAGTTGGTGCGATTATTCCCAAATAGAATAAACACAAAATAACTGTCAATCTCCCTCGGCCTGGGGCTCCATGCAAGATCTCACCTCGTGGAGTTGCAATGATCATGAGAACGGTGAGGAATCAGCCCAGAACTACACGGGAGGATCTTGTCAATGATCTCAAAGCAGCTGGGACCATAGTCACGAAGAAAACAGTTGGTAACACACTATGCCGTGAAGGACTGAAATCCTGCAGCGCCCGTAAGGTCCCCCTGCTCCAGAAAACACATATACATGCCCGTCTGAAGTTTACCAATGAACATCTGAATGATTCAGAGGACAACTGGGTGAAAGTGTTGTGGTCAGATGCGACGAAAATAAAGCTCTTTGGCATCAACTCAACTCGCCGTGTTTGGAGGAGAAGGAATGCTGCCTATGACCCCAAGAACACCATCCCCACCGTCAAACATGGAGGTGGAAACATTATGTTTTGGGGGTGTTTTTCTGCAAAGGCGACAGGACAACTTCACCGCATCAAAGGGACGATGGACGGGGCCATGTACTGTTAAATCTTGGGTGAGAACCTCCTTCCCTCAGCCAGGGCATTGAAAATGGGTCGTGAATGGGTATTCCAGCATGACAATGACCCAAAACACACGGCCAAGGCAACAAAGGAGTGGCTCAAGAAGAAGCACATTAAGGTCCTGGAGTGGGCTAGCCAGTCTCCAGACCTTAATCCCATTGAAAATCTGTGGAGGGAGCTGAAGGTTCGATTTGCCAAACGTCAGCCTCGAAACCTTAATGACTTGGAGAAGATCTGCAAAGAGGAGTGGGACAAAATCTCTCCTGAGATGTGTGCAAACCTGGTGGCCAACTACAAGAAACGACTGACCTCTTTGATTGCCAACACGGGTTTTGCCACCAAGTACTAAGTCATGTTTTGCAGAGGGGTCAAATACTTATTTCCCTCATTAAAATACAAATAAATTTATAACATTTTTGACATGCGTTTTCTGGATTTTGTTGTTATTCTGTCTCTCACTGTTCAAATAAACCTACCATTAAAATTATAGACTGATCATTTCTTGGTCAGTGGGCAAACGTACAAAATCAGCAGAGGATCAAATGCTTTTTTCCCTCACTGTAATAGTAAATATTGACTCTACAATAGTATCTACTGACTATAGTATCTACTGAATCTATAGTCGTATCTATTGACTCTATAGTAGTATCCAGTGACTATAGCAGTAATTACTAACTCTATAGTAGTATTAGATAACTCTATAGCAGTATCTACTTACTCTACAGTAGCCTCTACCGACTCTGCAGTAGTATCTACCGACTCTACAGTAATATATACCGACTCTATAGTCTAACTACTGACTCTATAGTAGTATCTAGTGACTCTACGGTAGTTTCTACTGACTTGCAGTAGTATTTACCGACTCTATAATAGTGTATATCGACTATATAGCAGTAGCTACTAACTCTACAGTAGTATATACTGACTATAGTAATATCTACTAACTCTATAGTAGTATCTACCGACTCGATAGCAGTATTTACTATCACTACAGTAGTATGTACTGGCTGTAGTAGTAGCTACTATCACTAAAGTAGTATGTACTGGCTGGAGTAGTAGCTATACTAACTATATAGCAGTGTGTACTGGTTGTAGAAGTAGTTATACTAACTGTATAGCAGTCTGTACTGGCTGTAGTAGTAGCTTTAGTAACGCTATAGCAGTGTGTACTGGCTGTATTAGTAGCTATATTAACTCTATAGCAGTGTGTACTGGCTGTAGTAGTAGCTATACTAACTCTATGGTAGTGTGTACTAGCTGTAGTAGAAGCTATACTAACTCTACAATAATAATATTTGGTTCTTTCCATAAAGTCACGTAGAAAAAAAAGTGAATAAAAAATGATAATAAAAAACAAATAACCATGAATGTAGACTGTAGCCTAGTTTTTAATCGGAGTGAGTGTACTGGCAGTCTATAATGTAGACTGTAGCCGGGTTATTAAGCTTGCTTAGTGTACTGGCAGTCTATAATGTAGACTGTATCAATGGTAATTAAGAACCAAGAATAATTCAACATTATAGACTGTCAGTACGCTCACTCAGTTTAATAACCATTTCTACAGCCTACATTATAGACTACCAATACGCTCACCAAGCTTAAAACCCAGGCTACAGTCTACAATATAGACTGCCAGTACACTCACTCCGATTAAAAACTAGGCTACAGTCTACATTATAGACTGCTAGTACACTCACCCAGCTTAATGACCATTGCTACAGTCTAATTTATAGACTGCCAGTACACTCACCAAACGTGATAACCAGGCTACAGTCTACATTATAGATTGCCAGTACACTCACTCTGAATCAGAACCAGGCAACAGTCTACATTCGTGGTTTTATTTGATGTTGTTATTTTATGTTTATTAACTTTATTTTCTATTTTCATTTTTCCACCTACGTGACTTTACCGAATGAACCAAATAATATTCTTAGGTTTTTTCGGTAAAGTCACGTAGGTAAAAAATTGAAATAAAAATTAATAAAAGTTAAAAAAATAAAAATAAAAAATCACGACGTTTCGGAGGCAACACAAGCTTCCGTCTTCAGGTGGAATCGTCACAGCCACGACAGCTGTATCAAGTAAATGAGATATTACAAGAGCTACCACTCCGTATATATATAATGGTTGAGGGGGGAAGGGCCCGGAAAGGCACACTTTTTATTAATAAGGTAAGGTGAGGCTTAAGACTAAGAATAGATTGCATAACAAAAGACTGAGCCTTTGTTATGGAGAGGTGCGGTTTGTGACTAACGCCTAGCCTACATAACAAAAGTGTGAAAAAATAAAAAAATAAACCTGGTAAAACAAAACTGGCTGTCTATCAGTAACCTGTAATAGTTGTCTGTCAAATAAGATGGTCCAAATAAGTGTAGTTAAATCTTTTTTTGCGTGGTTAATCACATCTTTCCAATGATTACTCAGTTTGTTACCATCATCACGGTTGAAATTATGTCTGTGTTTGTATATTTGTATACTTTGTGTACAAACCTTTGATGTAGCCAGGAGGTTTGCAGAGCACCACCTTGGTCTAGGAAAAGACAATTTCATGAGAGCCCACAGAGTTGTAGCAATGATCGGCAACGGCCGAAGAATCAGTTCTGCCGTGTTTCAGATCTGACTTGTGCTCGCGGACACGATCAAAAACATGACGTTTCGTTTCTCCAATGTAGCAATCACCACAACTGCAACTCAGTTTGTAGACTCCAGGATACTGTAAGTCAGGAATGACATCCTTCACAGATGGAATCAGATCACGGATTTTATGCACTGTACTGCATCGGACTTGGATCTTATGTTTGTTTAGAATTTTGGAGATCTTTTTGGTTACGCCTGCTATGTATGGTAACGTGATAGTTTTGGTCGGAGTTTCATGTGGCTGTTTCTGTATGGTGGGAGAAACAGCTTGGCGGATGGTGCGGTCAGAGTATCCGTTCATCCTGAGGGCCCGATGTACGTGTCTTAATTCACCGGCCAGGTGGTGTTGGTCAGAAATGCTATGGGCTCTGTGGTATAGCGTTTTGATGAGATAATTCTTTTGAGATGGGTGGTGGTGGGAATCCGGTTTCAAGTAGGAATCTGTGTGGGTGGCTTTCCTGTAGACAGAATGTCCCAAGGATCCGTCAGGTCTCCTCTCAAACAGAATATCCAAAAATGGTTCGTTTACCATCTTTCCACTTCCATGGTGAATGAATTCCTGCAGTCACGAAAGTTTTAAGTAAAAATGTGTAGTGAGTTCAACTGAGTCCCAGATGTACTCTTTGGAGGCAACATATTTATTGATCCCAACACAAAGGGGTAACTGCCCTTTCACCAGATAACAACCTATGGTGGTGGACCACCAGGCTAACTACACTAATTACACTGGGAGTAGCTACAACGGTCAGGACCCCAGCTTGAGTCCAGGTCCACGTGTTGGTGACTCTTCTCGGATGTCGAACGTAGATTTTCAAGATGACAACAGCAACGCTGAACCACGGTCCCTCTGGGGACCCGGCTTATATCCTCACTGATCGTGGCTGGCTCCGCCCTTGGCCACGACCACCTTTTCGAATCCTCTAGCAGGATCTCGCCCTGACACGTGACCACCCCTAGCCCCCCACTTGGGGCCCCTGTGTAGACTTTACCAGTCACGTGTCCTCCGGGGTCAACCAGAGTGCCATGGCCTATAGTAACCCCATTCCATGGTTGACACTCTCACACCCCACCCTGTCGGGGTCTTCACTGCACGCCGAGCGTGGTGCCACTCAGCGCTATGACTCAGCGCTCACCGAGCCCCTCTAGGGCCGGTACTACACCCACATATACGGGGTGTCCGCGATGTGAGTATATCGCACGCTGTGCCTCTCTAGGGCTGGTATTACACAGTGACGTCCGCGATGTCACTACGATAGTACTAACTTTACAGAGTGTAGTGGTGAGGCCTAGTCCCGTGCAGAGCCCGCGGCCTCACCTAGATTGCCCAGCTAGCCAAGGTGGCACCTTGGCAGGCTGGGGCTCGGCTGAAACCTCTCAACCCCCTCCCACCCACGATCCCTCCGCCCACTCTGCAGTAGTATCTACGGCCTATAGTAGTAACATCTACCAACTCTATAGTAGTAACTGCACACCTTGGGGTGGGGGGGAGGACATCACACTGTGAAGAATTAACCTCAGCGTTATGTGTATTTGTATTGCATTTTTTACGCGAATGAGAATTTTTCCCCAATTCCACCGATCGCGCGTGAGCGTTGCAACCACGGCTTTGTCACGCATGCTAATGCCGTGAGCGGCATTAAGAAATAAATAAATAATGAATACCACTAAATTGTTAATTTAACTACTTTGAAGTTGACGGATGTGAAAATGAAATAGCGTTTTACAACGTAACCCCAACGGTTCACGAGCCAAATCCTTCACACGTTTCGTCCAGACAGACAGGCAAAAAATGACGTTTATAGGCAAGAAAGAAGATGCAGGTTCGCGATGGCAGGGTGTTTCCATGCGTTAAAGCATAGTACATTACAACAATGGATTTTGCTTAATTTTACACGGTTGACAACTTAGCCCTGCAGAAGCTAACTATCCCTGGTTTCTATGCATGGTGGCCACCCATTCAAACACATTATCCAAGGACAAACTTACTCAGCTTCTGAATCTGATGAGATCTGGTGCATTCTGGGTGATGTGTTAATAGGTAGGAGGAGGGTCATAAACGACACTTTTTACATCCATTAATTTAAATTGAACCTTCTGTACGACACTATGGTGACCACATGTGGCACATTTTTGTAACGAAATAATGTCGTGTATATTTTTTATAAAGCATACATTTTTATTAACATTTGAGGGCACTACACAGGATAGCGAATAGGCTTGTCCATTTGATGAATGATTCCGAAATTGAATGTGTCTATATTTCAAGATGTCATTGTGCACTTCAAAGCTTAGGCAACTAGGGTGTTTCGATTCAATCTGTGCATAACGCGCGATTAACATAACACATGAACACTGATGAAAAGGTGACGGTACTCTGTTCATAAAAGAATGCCACAATGTCGTAAATCAAAAGTAAAATGATTACGTAGGGTGATAACAGTAAATGAAAATAGGGGAACAAAAAAGGTTGAGGCAAATAAATAAACATTATGTAGATGATCAATTTCGCGTTGGTTGAAATGAGCATTTAAGTACGATGTGGGGGAATTGAGCAAAGGTTTTTTCTTCTCATTTTCTCAGAAGTAGAAACATGTAATAGCACCACGCAATCACCATCGCACGCATTGCAGCCGCAGCCACTTGGTTCCCATCCGTGGCCGTGAAGAGTGCATTGCTCTCAGCGGTTGGCTTGTGAATCTGGCCTGGATCTCCTTATGTCAACTCTGTAGTGCGGTAGTGTGTGGTTAGTACAACGTTTCTGAATATAACGTTGAGATTTGAGTGCAATTGTGCTGTTTTGTTTGCAATGTTGAAGTCAGGATGAGTTCACTACATTAGCGGTGGAAGGGCAAAACTACACAAGGTGGAGCAGCACTACATGAACAGCATCCAACACGGTGAATATATTTTTTTTTATTAAAAACCACGTTAAATTAATTTACCTAATTGGACTGCAGATTGCATACATTCTTTAATTTCACAAATTATTTGCTAACCCGCTGTGTTTGTGAAACTTTCCTATGCGTCAGAATGTAAAGTGTTAAACCTAGCAGGAGTCCACAAAGACACAAACTCATGCATGATTAAAGTCTGAACATGACACGACATACATGCTGTCCTCTCGTGAACAATGCCAATTGATCCATTATACCCGAACAATTATTGTTTTATGCTCTCTACTTTAAAAAATATATATATATAATTACATTCGATTTCTAGGGTTGAACAATGATACATGAGTGATGCGCTTTGTTCATATTCAAGAGGAGGCTGACATGGAGGCTGGCCGTGTACAACACTTTCATTTTGACTGAGAAATTATACCCATTGAGTCGCACACATTTAAAGCAATTTCACTTTGGCCCCTTACCAAGGGAATGCCACCCTCAAGTTGACGCACACTTAACATGAATTGCCCATTAGAGTGGTAGAGGAAACGCAACTATTGTGCTCTGTAAAGCACGCCAAAAAAAGATCGAGGCGCAATCATGGACGAAGCCGCTGAGGCCACCACACCCCATCAACGCTTTCTGCCTTATTCCACAGCCGCTTCGTGATAGACACGTGAACCTTATGTTTGCCCCTCGATCGCCGGAGTGTGGAGGCCACTCTAATGCCCTGTCGTGGTAACCGGTCCTCCTCCATCTTGCACATCTACCCTGCACACGTGTCCAAGCCAGCAGCACAATGTTTGCCTGATCACATCGACACGTTCTACGCTGAAATGTTGCATTGTTTATCATGTCGTGCCACAACATTCAAAACATCCAAACCTCCGTCGAAGTACGAATTAAGAATGCACGTGCTGAATGTGCTTTGTCATTCGTGAACTTGTCCCACTCACAGAGACAGAGAACCCCCGCGTAGCTTGCACAGGCCGTTAGTGAGCACCTAGTAAGGTCACGTACACAAACCTGCACCTCCGATTAGCACGGTTGGTTACGAACAGTGTGAAAGAAGTTGAACATACATACATACACAAGTGGTCTCTATCTGTATTTGAATCTTTCATCTCTGTCACATGTGATTTGATTGAGGATCATTAGGCATGTGCAAAATGTCATACCATGATTTGTTTTGCAATAGAAGCAAATTGGTTAACTTTGAAAGCTATACCGTGGCGAATAGAAAATACTACACTAGGCTATTATGTGGTGTAGTGATAGGCCTAAATTACCATTATATTTATTTTGCTATTTTCCCTAAATAAGTTTTCATCCCGAAAAGACAACTGTACTTCGCAATTTACTTGGCATTCAAATATATATACTATCAAGTACAATATTAGTTTGGTTAAATAATGCTTTAGACACTTTTAGCCCAACTATTTTCTGGCTACATGAGTTTGTACTAGGCACATCGCATCCCATTATCTACATTAATTGCAGGGACAAGTGTGTGATATTATACAAAAAAATGTCCTTCATAAAACAAGAATATTTAATGCAAGTGCCTCTAATGTTTATTTCATGTGTATATAGAGTGTGTAATGTTATCGGATGTAACGGTCATCATGCTCACAATTAATTCGAATTCTTTACTTTCCTCAAAGCAGGGTTTGGTATTGTGCAGTTTGAATATCAAAATTAAATTAGGCATATTAATCATTAACATTATTAATGTTATGTATCTTACACTTTTTTTACCCAGGAAAGCCTCAATGAGTCTCATAACACTTTTACAAGAGGGTCCTGCCAAGGGTGCTGATTGCTATGTAGATTAAATTTAGTAAATAGAAGGTACTTTATCGAATGTGGAATGACCTACTCTTGTGAATACCATCACTGGATATTTAACACCCACTGTGAAGCAGATGTAATCTATATTAAAGGTTATTACACCGACAGTAATAACCAGGGCTGCCCATCGATTCTAATCCTGAAGCTCTGCATCAAGCGTGCTGCCACTGGGTCATGACAACTCCCAACGTCTTACATTGAAAAATTACCACGAATTAAGAACGTATCTTTCTTAATGGAATTGAGGTGTCAAGTTTGGAAGAAATGGTGTTGTATTAATTACATGAAGTCCATGACACGTGTGCTTTTTTCAATTCATAAATGCCTTGTTTGGTAAAATATATTGCTGTTAATTAAATTAATTAAAACTGCAGTCCACTGCTAACCATAGTATACTATAGGTAAGTAAATCATAGAGACGTTAATGCAAGGTCTTCTCGAGTAAATCATTGAGCCCTCACGTCAACAGGATACTTTGCCCAGTGTTTTATGCGGTATTTTGATTCCGAGTCTGTCTCTGTATTATTAATGCAATTTTAAGTGTCCCGACTACACAGTGTTGCGAATATGAGACACATGCCCTTCCGGCCTCGTGCATAACCAAAGTGTGACATTCACATGAGCTGGTTCTTGATATGTTTAATGGCATCATCATCATCAGCCATGATCCATCCACTGCTGAATAAAGGATTTACCTAGCTGCTGCTATTCCTCATGGGCCCACGTAATAATCCACCGGGCACCAATACATGAGCTAAACTTAACTGCATTTTGAAAATATATGATTTGAAAACATTAGAAATACTAGCGGGACCTATAAACTATGACTGGAATATCGTTGTGGTTAGTACTACTCACAACGAAACTCCACAATGCTACATTCAAATACTTGATACTGGTAGGAACCTCCTGGTTACACCAGCCCACAGGGGATTATTGTGTCCGTCCGTCGTGCAGGGAGGGGCTGGGTGGGGAGGGAGGGGCTGGGTGGGGAGGGGAGGGTGGGGAGGGGCTGGGTGTGGAGGGTGGGGCTGGGTGGGGAGGGGCTGGGTGGGGAGGGGCGGGGTGGGTAGGGTGGGGCTGGGTGGGGGGTGGGAGGGGCGGGGCTGGTTGGGGAGGGGCTGGTCACCCCGTAGTGCCCTTATAAAACTCAACGTTTAACCTACTCACGCCGGCTTGTGCCCGCCCTCACAGTCGGGCATATTTGCGGAATACACCACGACCGAGCAACCCGACGTTCCTACCAGCTCCCTCCGCAGGAATGTGTTTAGTAAAGTCATGCCCATATACGTCGAAGTAAATAACCCGCTGTTAACCTGCATAAAGTAGTCAAACCAGCAATAAATATTATTTAAACCAGTGGAGGTTTAACTAAGCTTGCCAAGTGGAGATGGGTGGAAGTTCGATTAATAGAAATAGCCATTTTATATCATGGAATGTTCAGCATGGCAAGACATTTGACCACAAAACACGAGGAAATAATTTAAAAGTTACATGCGCATTAAACATTTAGCGCACTGCCGAATTTAATTTCCCCTTTTTTTCTAGATGACATCAAATTGCATCTCACAATGAACTCCTTCGCAGGCCGAGTGGCCAGTATGACTATTGTAGAGAACAGACCATAACTCACGGCAGTCATGTGCCACATTTCACATGGGATTAGTGACCGAGGGTGATACATTTTCAGACCCATCCATCCCCATATAATTTATTGACCGACTGACACGAACATTAATTATTTCCAAGTCATACCGATATTTTTTTTGGTTGTTAAACATGCCACTGTTAATGAATATATCATGCCGATGATGGTCAATGCACTTTGAGGGGCATGACTATCGAGTGAGTAGCACTTGCTGGGAATTCAGCAGTGCTTGTTATTGTACGAACTCACCCACACCATAAGAACGTGGAATTTCCACCACTAGCTCACGACTGTAAGCACGAGATGACCACGACCCCACATTCAATGGAACGGCAACCCATTTTTCATTTTTACTTCAGAATTTGTTAATGAATATATTGATGTCACATTCAAAATAAGTTATTTGAGATACAATTGGACTGGGATTTCATTCTATGAAGGGCCCATTCTTCGCTGGATGCATTCTCCAGTTGTATAGGCACTGCAATTTGAAAGCATTACCTGCACTGGGAATGGGTGGCCAACGCAATTATTTAGGGCATGCCCCTTTGAGATGACCTGCACGGCTCCATGCATATATTTATATACATGCATGCATATTCATCATAAAGAAAACAAACAAACTCACCATCAAACATAGATCATCTCAGACAGCAAACACAGCTTCTAAATGTTTTGCAGCTCCTGGGAGGCTTTTGATTTTTTTTATTCTTATCGCATACCGCAGCAGAAAGTTTGTTTACAGAAGTGGTTCATTAGATGGATGAAAGTTACGTAGGCAAACCCTGCTTCTCAACTCTGGATACCTGCATAGAAGGACTTGTATTATTCAAGTACATAGTGCACACACACAGCAGTGTTCACCACCTCCTGCTGTTAGGCTGGATATTGAATTCCAAAAAGTGTGGCCTTTGACTTTTATGAACCCTGACTCCCTCATCCACAAGTCTGTGACCTGGTTTGAGCCTCCATCTCACACTCCCACGTCACAAGCTACAGCTGAATTATCATCGTCTGTGGTAGCATTATGCTTCACAGAGGGCGTCCCTGGAGCTAATTTTCAGATGCGAGAGAAGCGCTGTGTGCTTGCGTCATAGGTGAAATTAGTCGCCACGAAATGCCCCATGGATACGCTGGTGCAGCGCTTGCCCAGTCGGGAGAAGACGCAAACTCCTAATTTAATGCATCACTCTCTCTCCATTATAAAGTCCTATTTGGGTTTTCGTGACTCTCCCTATGAGCTGATGTGAGTATACTGTATATATGAGCAGTCGTGTAGTGTTTTGCGTGCTGCTCTACAAACCTGGCAACCCGAGTTCGATTCTCGCTCATGGCCAACACCAGTAACGATTATCTTAACTGGTTCTGGGCCTCCCCTAGGTCGACTCAGCCTCAAATGAGTACCTGGTGTGATGTGTAAAAACATCGCCACTAGGGAAACAAGGCGGTCGGGCGTGTTGTTGGCCACCCAACCCCTAGTGTGCCGTGCCGGCCTTCATAGGTGCTTGCTAACAGCTCTTGCCCCAATAGTCTGCTTCAGCTACACAGGGGATCTTTGTCTTTTCTATATAGACATAGATATGCCTTTCTGATGGTTTAATTGCAATGTATGATAATAGCACAAACGACTCGTGTCAATTAAAAACTGTTTAATTGCCTAAAATGTCACATGTTTCTCAAAGCCCTTGCAGTTGAAAGTGTAATCGCCAATGATCAGAAATTCAATCTCCCTGCTGCACGCTTTCTCTCGGCGCTGCTGGCAATGCTCTTCTCAATGAAATTCATAAGCAGGCATGCTGCACTCCACTTAAACCTTCATTCATCTCTTATATAGCATAATTTATTTATAACAGTGCATAATACAAACACATTATTTGGCGAAACTGCGTTGGCAGTGATGCACAGGGACACATTTTAAAAAATCCAGTACTGGACATATTCGTATATAACACTTGTTTACAAGGAAAAATGCAAAATAGCGTATGCTCAACTGATGTGATTCCATGTTGCTGTTCGGCATGAAGGTGCTGTTCAACAAAATGCCCGACGCTTCGCTCCATGTGCTGGGAGCTTCCTCAGCATATGGAGAGAGAGAAAACCGTTGGATATCAAGCAGAAAAAGACGCGGTCAAACCTGAGCGGTACAGCCACAACGTCAAAAATCTGCATAATAGTCTACCAACAAATGACCGCATCTACAAACACAGGCTTTTTTGTGTCGATATATTTTAATGTAATTTGACAGTACCAACGGAATTGACCAAAGACCAGAGTGTGTTTAACTTCACTCTTAAGAGTGGCTGATTACAGACTATTATTGAAATAGTTTCTAGGGTGGGTGTGTATGTGTTTTACTACTATTTTCATTTTTTTATCTAAAGGTTTCGTGACTGCAGGGATTCATAGTATTGGTTCTTTCGGTAAAGTCACGTAGAAGGGAAACAATCCGCAAAGCCATCACTCCAACCATGAAGAAGGACCCTCTTGAGGAGCCATTCAAAACCATCACCTTACCCTACATTGCGAGGATCAGATAAAAGATCTCCAAAATCTTGAATAAACACAAGATCAAGGTCTGATTCAACACATTACATAAAATCCGTGATCTGGTTCCGTCTGTAAAATAGGTGATTCCGGACATACAGTACCCTGGCGTCTACAAACTGAGTTGCATCTGTGGTAGTAGTTACATTGGATAAACCAAACGACATGTATCGGGCCGTATCCGTGAACACAAAGCAGACCTTAAATACGGTAGGACCTACACCTCGGCCGTGGCAGATCACTGTTATAATTCAGTGGGCTCACATGACATTGACTTCTCCAAGACAGAGGTTATCTGCAAGCCATCTGGCTACCATGAGAGATTCGTTAATGAGGCTATCCACATATACAAACACAGAGACAATTTTAACCAAGAAGATGGATTCTGACTTAGAAATCATTGGAAGGATTTGATAAACCATTTCAGGTCTTAATTGATTGTGTTCACGCTTACGGTGACTTTCAGACCGCATTCCATTCTCTTCCTCCCCCCCCCTCCTCTTTTCCGAACATCGATGGACTCGTCCATCTGAACAACTGCCAAAATTGCTGTCCGTGGTGCTAACGTTAAGAAAAAAACGCCACTTTTTTTCAAATTTTCTTGCTGTGTTTTTTCACACCTGATGATGATTGCTTGTGTTGCAGTCGAAACGTCGTGAGAATTTTATTTTATATTTTTATTATGTTATTGTTTCCCTTCTACGTGACTTTACTATTTTCATGTTTATTTTCCAGAGCCCACGTAGGTGCAGTACTTTCCACTTAAAACGCTTTTGGAGAACAATTTAATTCAATTCTACGAGCGTGCAAACATTCTTAATCAATTTGCTTGACAAAAACTTTGTTCCGACAAGCATGCAATGAGCGTGTATGTAAGTATAGCTTATTTTAACGCACCAGTGTTGAAAGAGCACACAGCACAGATTTCACGGCACGATAACTCTCATGCAGGCTCTCCCACAATCAGCTTAAAAGCTGAATTGGTGCCCAGGGGAGCATTGAGAGCTATGTGATGTATACAGAGTGTGTATGTATGTATATATTTAGGAAGTACATTTTATTTTCAAAGAACACTGCTGAAATGTGCAAAATGTGGGAAACTCTTTAAAACCCTATATACATTAATCTGCAATGCAACAACCGTTAACCAATTGCAAATAAACATTTCGTAATAGAGTAGCCATGCAATTCTAGTTTCCATACATCGTTTACTGATGCCAGGAACACATTTCCCGTTGTGTTTCTCACAAGCTGCTCATAATGCAAGTTATAGTTCAAACTGGAGATGCATATCAATGACATAATGTTCCGCTGAGGTGTAAAATACAGATATATAAATAAGGTTAATTTGCTCCTCCTACTATTCACCTTCCGCAGGATTGTTTGCGATGCCCTCATCTTAGCGTCAATAAACTGTCTTCATTTGGTAGTGTTAGTGAGCAGCCATTAAGAGCTGGTACAGCACACCAGGGGACAAAAGGAGTTGCCTCATATTCCAGCTGTTTTTGTCCCTCCTCCACTGTCAGTGGACAAAGCACACAAGATGGCCCAGGAGAACTCTGGGCCAGGTTCGTACACGAATAGCAATGGGCGCGCTTTGCTGGAGAAATTGAACCCCAGGTTCAAAGAAACCATTGCATAATGTGCAATCTGTGCATAACTAATCCCAACACCCCGCATATCATATACATATATCGTCGTATTATGTTGCATGCATTTGGTCTGTGTCAGATTTATAGTCTTCGTGTATGAGCATTCGAATCCTCAAGCCTGCCCTCAACGATGTATCCGAATTAGCTGTGTTGCAATAAAAAAAGGTTGTCTGTGTATGCACCTACCCAGACTAAATACCCCTCTGCCAGCATTTCAAGTGAATTTTAACTGAAAAATTCGTAAACTTCTAAGTATTTAATAAGACAAGGAAATAAATACGTGCTTATGCATGTTTGATGAACTTATTTCGCACCTATGTAGCCAATCGTGCTAACTGGAGGTGCGAGGCAAGGACAATGAACTAAACACAAAACATAGTTGTAAAGAGATTCGTTCAATCTAGATTTACAACTAGCAGTTGGAGAAAGTTAATATGTCAAGAAGTCAATACGGTGTAACTAATTAATTACCAAAACTGGTGTTAAAAGGAACAAAAGGCCGTGTATCCCTGCCGTCATCAGTTGAAAGATGTACAGACCCCATCGTAAGATGTGAACACCCAAAGATGTTTGGGCTAGATATGAATGCACCATCGCTGCCTCGACTGGCTATAATAATTTCTGAAGGTCAATTTGCAACAACACAATTTTCTTTAGGGAGACATCGATAATGCATTATTTATGGGAAGAATGTTCTGCTGTGCAACGTGACTACTCTGAAACTTGCCTGCGCTCACCTGGTCAAATAACATTTGCAAAAATCCAATTAGTGGCAGAAATAATTCCCGCAGCATGATTTTCGAGTCTACAATTTTTTTTGTTAACCCCTATTGGCCAGTGGTGGATTTTCTAATCGTTTTAGATTGCTGATCTGGAATAGCTGTGCAGATTGCGCAGATTACGTGGATGGGAGAGTAATATCAAAGACAAAAAAAGTACAACACTGCCAAATTAGTCATCGACGATATTTATTTCTTAGCTCCCAGCCTTCTGAGTTGACATGAATTCATGAAAATGCATGCAAAACTTTGGTCTTGAGCAGCAGCTTCCTGATTTAAGATGTAATAGCATATTCCGCTGTCATCATGCAGACAAACAAATGATTACATTTGTCTATAAAGCAGTTTTTATTTATTTGCTCAGTCATCCTTAGTTCCTGAGTGGCCTAATGGCGAGCATGCTTGCTTCTGAGCAGGTTCAAACCCAATCTCAGAATTTTGAACGAAAATATTTTTTATGAGTAGTAGCACGCAATTATACCAACCACTAATATGTGTATGCTATTGTTTAAATTATGAACGTGTGTAACGTTTTAAATTGCCCACAATTTGATATTGTTCAAATACCCACAATTCAATATTTATCTATTTACGAATTCTTTATGTGGCTGTACATCCTTGTGCTAAGTTTCATCGGAATTTTACACAATTATGGAAGATGATGAAATATTACGTGTTACCTCAATAATTATATAATAGTCAAAATATCAACCCACAATAAAAGACTACCATGGATAACATTATGCAATATTTTATTTCCACAAATTAATTATTTAATCCCACCTATAAATTATAATGTCCATGCAACATATTGTCATGAAGTAGACACAAAGCTAAAACTTGTCAGTTGACATCAATTTGATGACAGTGTTACCAATCGGGATGGCACTGTGGTGCAGTGGTTCATGTATTGCCCTATGCACCTAACTTGCTAAGTTTGATTCCTGGCCAAAGAGCCACCAATATTTGCAATAATACAAACTTATAAATACCGTATATGTCCTTAGGATAACATTTGCAATGTTGCTATCCATACAAGGGTGGTACTAAAGGGTCGGAGCCTAATGTCAAATTAAATTCCAGATGCCATTGATGTTGCAGCTACTACTGATGAAGCAAAGTCGTGTGCACCATTATTTTAGATGCGTCTGGTGCACATTGACTTCGTGGCACGCCGCAGTATCATGCAGACTCACTCCATCGACTGCCTGGGTCATTTAAAGAGAAGAACCAAGGAGAGATGAGAGCCACGCCCTGGTTTCTGCGCCACAATACCCCGTCGCACAGACTCACAAAGCTCGCTGCTTTCAAGCAACTGCACTCAGAGGAACTCTTGCATTCTGCCTCTGCTCCACACTTTTAGCCACTTTGAACGAGCATCTGTGTGTAAAAGTATTTTGAGGATTATGATGATGATGCTGCTGATGATGATGTCGATCTTGGTGATAATGAGTTGAAGGAGTGATATCTGATTGCACTGGAAGATGAGCTGTTTTAGAGGGAATCAAAAAGCTTCTCGAATAATATGAAAATGACATTGTTTAAAGAGAATGTCTTTGTTGGGGGGGGGGGGGGTACTTTATGTTAGGCTCACAATTGTTTAAACCAGATCATAGACCAAGACTAAGGGTTGGATATAGAGTGGTGTCTCACTGTGTATGGGTTTCATAGTTTTGAACTCTGCGACCCTTTCGCTGAATGTATTAAATGTTGCATCTTTTATGCAAAACTCTCCCACAGTTATGTGCTTTTCTGAAACACCACATCAACAAACGCCGGTTCTGGAACACACTGTGGAAGCTACACGTATTTGCTGGAGGCAGCAAAAAAAAAAGTTGTAATGCATTTCCAATGACAGCCAACTCAAAAAATAATTGAGTACATAAAAAAGAAAACCACCTTGTTCCAAATTTAATTCATAAAAAGGAAACAAAGGACATGGCTAAGGTAATAGCAGCTGTTTAAAAATGATTCAGTGAACATGGTTTCAATTATTGAAAAGGATAAGTGATGAACTGGAATAGTCATTGCTGAAAAGAAGGCAATTTGCTGCAAATGGGTTTAGTACACAGGACAAAAATGCCATTTCCCTCAGATGTGGAATATTGCCGTTGGCCATTTAGCAGCTGGTATTCAAATTCCCCTACTAGCACCTCACCTGGGATACGATAAATGTTCTCGAACTAGCCACAATATTGCCAATAAAAAATATTTGGAAATTTCCATCAGCCATTATTTGCACACTGCTGGATAAGGCCTTCATATACCATCACCATCCCTCAATTCTACCAGGCTCACAATCCTATCCCAAACCTGCGCATGCACTGGTCTTTATTGGTCCATCATCCTCTCAGTGACGCTCAACGCTTTGGATGTTTTTCCCTTACCAGCCTTGTCCATCAGCCATCATCTTATATATTATTGTGACTGCATTTAGCCCTCAAGAAATCCACAGTTATAACACATTTAGCACCTTCGTCTCGTTCATATCTCCTCATCAATTTTGTATTTTTTGCGGTTTCACATTATTTGTTCTATTAAAAACATGTATGTTGAACTTCTTTCCCACCGGAAATAGCTAAACATGCTAATCGGAGGTGCGGGGGATGGACAACAATGGGTTTATGTAGCCCATGTGACGTTTCATAATTGATTATTGGGTTAGGTCACGTAATTACGTCGTCAAATGTGTGTCGTAAAGACCATCCACCACCCCACACGGCCATACAAATTAAAACGGCACGTGGTTTGAACGCAATTTAACCCACCAATTTGTTTTAGCTCAGCGGTAAAATTAAAAGCAATTCTTACAACTAAAATTAGCAATTGGATACGTTTCCCTTTAAACTAAGTCAAGCAACATCAGGCTAAGATCCAGGAAGCCAGAATACAAATCTGAATTTCTTGGATGTTCAGTTATACTTCCTGTGGCCTAATCCAAAATTAAATCTGAAATAAATTTGTCCATTTACTCCCCGCCCCACCACTTTCAACATGTTATCCAATACAAAGCTAGTTTTTGGATTAATGAACGTGGAGATATGAATTTAATTATTTTCTTGCTGAGAGTTAGTTTACATTCTGCGACCTCCTGACCGAGATTTTTCATGTTAACCATCTTGTAATTAATTATTTTGCTCACAGATATTTATGTTGAAGTGCAACTTGCATCAAACCAGGCTGTGGGATTGAGCACGATGCATTTAAACTATTTGAATTTTTTTTTTTCCAGGTAAGGCTTAATTAGCAACATAGCTCATTTTCAGAAGCGACCTGGCCACAATTGACAGTACAGCGAAGTGGCTTTTCGCGTGGAAATGTACAGCAGCCTAATACTTTAAACGCACGTTTCTAAATGTGGAGGGAAAACCGGAAGACACGGAGACAAATCCACGTAACCATGGGGAGAACACGCACACTCCATATATACAGGCGTCAGGGTCGGGATTGAACCCACGCTCTCCTGTATTCTAGGCGAGGCAGTTATCATGCCGTCACCGTGGTGGCCCATTGTTAGAAAAGATGATGGCCGATGGTCGAGACCAGTGGCTGAGTTGCAGCCAAAAAAGTGAACACATGCCAGAGACAAACGTCCGCCGTGGAGATGGAGTGGTGGCATCGACTCATGTGCAGAAGCCTGATGGATGTGACATCGCAGGGATGGCGGCAACTTACAGAGGTTTAAATCTGGCAGTGATGCACCATGGCCGTTGACGATTAATTGTATTTAACCCTTAGAAAGTGATGTTGTATCTGTCGGGCTGGAAATAATCAAAGTTGGCGAAAAAGTGAAGGGCCCACGGAGTGAATTTATATCTCTCTTTATGGACTAACGAACACTGCTCACACACACTTTACCTTGGCGCCAGGGGCGGTTTCTTCATTAGGGCGATTGGGCGACGCACCACCAATGTCATTCAACCACAGAGTCACGCTAGCCGTCACTGTGCCTCTGGATATAGTCCAATCAGCGTCATGCTACGTTCTGTGGAGTACCGCCTCTTTTTGGGCGATTTCCCTCCAGCTGAGAATCGCCCCGAGTGGTCCCATAGACTTACATTCAAAGATGTTTTTTTTCGAACGGGGGCGCTGCAATGCATTCTCTATGGCTTCCGGGAGGGCTCGCCCTAACGTGCTTACGTCATCATACGTGCTTACGTCATCATACGTAAGCACGTTTCATCCAACAATATAATTTGTCGCCACCTAGTGGAATCTTTAATAAAAGAAACTTGAGTGGTTTGTTTTAATAGTGAGTATAGAAACAAACAAGATGTATTGTAAGAGTCACTTTATTTTTCATTAATATTAAAGAAGTGAAGTTGCCTTTACATGCTTAAGCTGTTAATTTATCCATTGCATGGGTGGACCTTATCCTTATCAATCATCCAGACATTTGCCCCCCCTGAGAGATTTTGCAGGAGCCGCCACTGCTTGGCGCTGTAGTAGGTAAATAAAGGCATAATGAGAGGTTTCTCAGGGAGGATCCCCACTTTGGTTATACCCATATCTGCACATGTGTATGCAATGCTCATAATCGAATAAAATCTATATTAAGCAATAGTAAAACAGCTTGATTTGAAGCTTTCGTGACTGCAGGAATCCATACTCTTTAGTTCTTTCGGTAAAGAAACGTAGGTAGAAAAATAATAGATCACAACGTTTCGATCGCAATACAAGCAATCGTCATTAGGTGGGATAACCACAGCAAGAAAAAAACTTGCTTGTGTTGCGATCGAAACGTCGTCATCTATTATTTTTCTACCAACGTGACTTTACCGAAAGAACCAAAGCGTATAGTAAAACAGCTATTCATAACTTTATAAATACACACATGTTTTACTATTCGGCCCAAACCATTACTGACACACGTGTGAACACACATACTAGACATCCATCTCCATTTAACCGTAACACACTATTGCTTGCAAATTTGTGAGTGAGCAAAATTCAATTGCCAGCAGTTTTATACCAACGAGAAGAAATTCCATTTTGTTGCTCACGTATTGGTCATAATGCATAGTTTTAATTTGTCGTACATCGTCGATTGTTTTTCTGTTTAAATATGACAAATAAATTAGTCACAATGCGATAATCCCGTTCATACAAAGCATGCCGTAACTTTAGATTAAACAACAAGACATTTTTGCTGAAAACCAATTTAAACGGGACTCATTTGACAGTTATAGTTTTTCAGCACACTCAATTTGAACTTAGATTTTCTGCCTACAAAACCACTGTTCATCCAGCTGGCATATGCTGGAAAATTACTACACAAGCCATTGTACAGTACAGTATGTCTAAAAATACCCAATATTTGTATGCGAAATGCAGATTGTATTGCTGCCACAAACTGCATTTGTAGGAAAGAAATTTGCTGGATGAGTCTCAAAAATATGAAATAAACTCTTGCTTATTTTCTCTCGGCCATAAATCAAAACCAATGCAATATGAATCACTTGTGCTTTAATTTTACTGCATTACGATAAGCTCTTTTGAATTCAATGCATTCCATTATTGCCTGTTAATGCCACTTACTGTGCAGCAGATGGTTCTTACATGTTTTACGAGAGAGACAAAAAAAACATGAACTGAAAGTATGCAAAGGATGGTGTTCATAAAGTGTATAATTATCAAAGCAAACGGAATTGAAGCAGACACTCAAAATAAGCACCTATATATTTTGGTACAAAATCATCAGCCACGCTCTATCCACTGCTGGATGAAGGACGTTTCATGACGTCGCCATCCTTCGAGGTCTTGCAGTTGCAAAGCCATCCCTTTCCTACGCATGAGATAATCTAATCGCTCTACCTCCATGATGGTCCTCTCCTATGGCATGTTTTCTCTTTTCGCTGATATTTCCATCTGCTTTCGTGCCCAAGCCCATTTACTTGACTTATCATTCAACAACGTGTGTATAATTTGTACAAAATATTTACAAGTTAAGAATGCCTACTATTTTGTGTATTTGCTAGACAGTTTTGTAAATTAATTTTCCATATGCAGATTAAAATGTATCGTTTCATGAATGTATGCCGTTTGAATACAGCTCACTAATACATTTTGTTATCCTTGCCAGCAAATAAAGATTTGTTTTACAAAAGTACAATGAATGATATTATCGATGACTCCATGCGCAAATGAACATTGCACAGTGTACATATCCATTGGAAACCATGCTCCGGATTTATCAATATGGCAGAGGACAATGTAAAATAGATGTATTGATGGAATTATAAATCTTATGTATATTAATTATATCATATTGTGCAACAACTTATACATTTGTATTATCAAGTTCAGGTTATGTACATTGGTATTATCAAGTTCAGGTTGTGTAAAGCAGCCCAATGCAAAACATGCATAACATTCTTTTAAAGTTTGCTGCGATTTTATGAGAAAGTTAAGTTAAATTACTACTATAATAGCCCAGAAATGTGTGTAACGCGCGTGACGTTCTTTTGTGCAAGATTCACCGCCATTAAATTTACATAAGATACAATTATACTCTGCTCAATTTTTTCGTAAATATTACAGCTTCTGTCCTAGTAGTTATATAAAGGGCTGAGACAGCATTCTTTTTAGATTAAAAGCTTTCACTTCAGCAGGTTGTACCTTATAATCCCAGATGTGGACAAACCATATCTTATATAATACATAATTGAGATGCTCCGGATTCCTCATGTATGTTATGCACATGAGGGAGAAGTGGAAGGAAACGTATATGGCAAATATGTTATTATTTTTATAGTGACCGCATGTATGTCACATCCCAAAGGCAAGAATGGGTTCAGGGGAAGTCATACCCCGAGATAGAGTATTTACAAAACGCCGGATGGACTATAATATATTATTACGGCATACAGATCAAATATTCACAACTACAGTATCATGTATGTAGGATGCTAGTTCACATACAAATGAGGAAATATGAACGACTATGTACTGTACAGGTGTGTCTTCATTGATTTGACTGACTTTATTAGGATGACTCGTCATTGCCACATACGTAGCAAAGTAGGTCAAAACCCAATGCCAAAAAAAGCCATGATGTAATAAAAAACACGTATTTTCTGCACTCCTCTAAAAAGGCATTTATTTTCATTTGTTCACACTTTTTCCATAAATAGCTCAACCTCCTGCCACAACTACATTAAGGGCTCTGAGATGTCCCATGCGTTGAACGGAAGCACTTGGAATGACCCATACTGCTTAATGGATCACTGCAGGCCACTCTCTGGCACCATGCTGCTTCTTTTAGTTGTTCGGGCACAGCAGCAGTTTGGTGGAGGTGGGGAGTGCTGTTGATGTTGGCAGGTGGTGGCTACACCGAGTTATATTTTTCTCTCTGCTTCTCCAGACAAAATGCCCGAGCAACAGCAATGCATTACCTCCACAGGCACGAAATTACGTACGTTAAAATAATTTTGGCAATTTTACATCGGAAGCATGTTCTGTAATATGCACTGTATGGCATAGACGCCAACGATAAAATGTCAGCTTCATGTATGCGTAAACCACACAGGAATTCTAATTCAGCATTTTTTTTTTATTATTTAATGATTACTACGCATGCGTCTATTGCAAGTGTAGGAAAGTAATTGGTGCACAATAGCAGCAGGTATGCAAAGGAATATATACTTTCCAGCTTTATTTGGAGCATCAATGCAATTATTGAAATCGGGTTACTTCGTAGTTGGCTTTCAGGGAGCTGCCGTGGTTTAATGGTTAGCAGGCTGGGCTTACAATCCAGAGGGTGTTGATTCGATTTCATTTTCTCGCACGGAAGTTTCTTGAGCCCCTCCCCCCACCCCTATACACATGCAGCCATATAAATGGTGACACCACACATTTAAGTAAATCAGAAGGTCAAGTGTTGTGGGGTAAAATGTGGGCACCCTCACCTCTTTAAAAAATGGTTGTTAACGGACAACCATGTATGTATTTGAACTGCATTTGCATTCAAACTGCATTTGAAACATCATCTATACGCACATACATTTTTAGATGGCAAATTTCCTCTTGAGATTTTCTTGAAGGCAAGCGTTCATGGGCGCCCATCGCAACTATCGTGACAAGCATTTCAGTGAAGGCACAACCATGTTTTTTTCCCGAATACTCCTCAACCTTGGCATCACTGATATCGATGCATCAAACCAGCTGGCCATTTTTCGCCATGCAATCTGAACAGGCATGGTGGTGGAGACGTAGCAAATGGTGGTTTCGAGTGGAGGTGGTGAGACCAGGAGATGTTTCACTGGAGGCTCACCTCCACATGCATAATAATTCGTTGTTTTAAACGTCACACCACAACAGGAGTCAGGAGCTGTCTAATAATTCCATTTTTGAGATGTTACCCTTTAAGTTATGCCAAGTTTTACACCTTAGACGTGAATTAGCACCGTTAAAGTTATTTCAGTGAGAAACAGTACAGGCTAAATAGATCCACATAATTGCATACAGAATTGTACAAAAACCTATTGCAGTGGTTTATAAAAGTGCCCTCGTGCATCTTGGGAACAAATCCATTACATGGCTGAAAAATTCGCCATTTTAAAACGCCCGAAAAAATAAGCATCTCACCCTCAATAACGTCTGTTTTGGGGTTGAAACCTCAATGCCTTTCTCGGGAGGCAAATACATGATTCCACATTTTCAATGTTATGGCAAAACGCACCATTATACCCAACTGGAAAGAGCACTGCTGGAATGGGCCAATAAACAAAATTGCCGCTCTAGAGCAACTAAGTGATGCACTTGATCGGATTTCATCACATTTAAACTTGGGGCCATCATGTATATACAGGTAGTCCCCGACTTACGATGGTCCGACTTATGCTATTTCGACCATACGATGGCGATAGCAATATGACAAAATTGTTAAATATTTTACATTTCGCGCGGCAGGCAAACCCAGCAGCGTACGAGGTACGACACTGTACGTTGGGACGCTGCCGGGATGTACGCATCTCCCGCCTTGTGTGATGATGCCTCACTCTCACCAGCGGTCGACGGAGTTAAGTTGTCTCGGTGTTCAATGCATGTTAAAAGTTTTTTTATAGCAGATAAGAATGTTTCCTGAAAAAAACTTTCCATGAAATTGCAGTTCATATAGGTAGGCTAATAATTTACCTTGTTTTTAACTTACAATTTTACTGTGCAATACCACATTGTAATTAATACATACATTATATAGTTTATATAGTACGGTACTGTAAATTGCTCTGTTTTGCTAAATTATCACCATTCTTTAAGACTCCTGGGTAGGCTAGGCCATTTTCGACTTACGATATTTTCGACTTACGATGGGGTCGTCGTAACGCATCTCCATCGTAAGTCGGGGACTACCTGTATGTGTGTAGTGCCTGAAAGTACGTGCCACACGCGAGAGTGGGTATACACGCGCGGAGTACAGTGGGAGCAAACGAGGTCGAGGGGTTGTTGTTGATAGGTGTAGGGAGAAGGTCAGAGATGAGTAGGGGGCAACTAAGGACACAGTGCGCTGATTGGCTGGGAGTTGTTGTTGTCCAAAGGAGGTGACGCGCTGTCTGAGGACAGTAGCAGGTGGTAAGGGGTAATTAAGGACGCATGGCGCTGATTGGCCGAGAAGTTGTTGTTGTCGCTAAGTGGCACCGCATTGTCTGGAAAAACATGGCAGGTGCCAGCGGGGGCTGGGGGCGAGCGGAGTCGCGGGGGATTCCTTAGATTAGTTGAAGATTAATTGGCTGGGGGATAAAGAGAGGGGGTTTTGGAGCAGACGGGAGTTCGCGCCTGGGAGGAGAAGCATGAGGTTGGATTTGAAGCAGCGGAGCCAGTAACAGTGGAGAAGTGTACGGTAGCAGCGGAGAAGTGTAGGGTAGCAGTGGAGAAGCATAGGGTAGCAGTGGAGATGTGTAGGGTAGCAGTGGAGAAGTATCGGGTAGCAGTGGAAAGGTATAAGGTGTCAACGGAGATACCAGCAGAAGTGGCTGGAGTGAGACGACGAAGCCAGTATAAAGCGGCTGGAGTGTGGGAGAAACTGATAGAGTACGACTGAGTGTGACGGTGGAGCCGATAAAGAGCGGCTGAACTGTGACAGGGAGAGTGGAGAAGGAGAGTCGACGGAGAGACGCGGAGCGAGCGAGGCCGGGGGAGCTAGCAGAGAGCGCGGAGGAGGAATGTTGATTGGTGTTAGCTGGAGGAATGTTGATTGGTGTTAGCTGGAGGAATGTTGATCGGTATACGCGAAATAAAGAGAGAGAAAAGCAAGAAGCTGTCGTGTCCAGTCAGCACTACATATGTAAAGACAGTGCAGAGCGATAGCGGGACAGTATGGTTCCCTGGGACCATGGTTTACTAATGGACGTGCTAATGATGATTGATGGGACGAGAGTTGACAGAGTCACGTGAGGGGGAGCACGGGATCCAATGGCGGGAAAGTGTAATTAGGGGCCATAAATGACGTCACGCACCTAGGGGGGAGGGGGGTCAGACATTTGTGACGATGTGTGACAAGGGGGGGGGGGAGTTGAGAAATGTGACGTCACATTAAAATGCGCAACTTTAAATAAATATAGACAACACGTTCTACTTAACTAAATAGACTTTTTAATACATGTTTTCTCCTACAACATCAGAGTGCAGCACCACATTAAATACGCACTACAATGACAATAGTTTAAAGCAATTTTACGCATGTTTAATTTTTTCTTGGGGGGGGGGGGGGCAGAGCTTTGTGACGTCATATTTAAGGGCGGGGTCTGACTTTTTGTGAAGCCGTGTGACGAAGGGGCGAAGGAGGGAGGTCAAAAATCGTCCAAAATCGCGTGACGTCATTTATGGATGGCCCCTAAGGGCATGACCGGACCGGGCGAGGATAAGCAGCAGCGCGAGCCGGAGCTGTGGGCTGTATTTGTGTGGGGGAACCGCTGTCGTTGTCGTAATTGCCTTGGATCGGGTCATCTCCATTGTCACCGAGTTCCTTATCGTGAGACGAGAAGCTATGTTGTCTCTGAATAGAGTTGTCTCACCACCCAAGTGTACTCGCGGTTACTTGTTGAGTTGTCAGTGGACTTTATTTTCATAATAAATATACAGAAGACAAGACGGTGTCTCTGAGAGCTGCATTACATATGTATGGTCTTAACACATTCCTCACCCACCCTCCCCACCCTCCCCTCCCCACCCAGCCCCTCCCCACCCAGCCCCTCCCCACCCTCCCCTCCCCACCCAGCTCCTCCCCACCCTCCCCACCCAGCCCCACCCCTCCCATTTTTGGATGCACGACGGACGGACACAATAATCCCCTGTGGGCTGGTGGAACCAGGTGGTTCCTACCAGTAACTTTTGCCTTGTATGTGTACACATGCATCTGTGTCTGGGAAGCAGGCATGCAATGGTTAGTGCACTGCGCTCCGATGCCGGCCATCCGGGTTCAATTTCCGCACAAGGGCACCACCAGTGATGATAATCTGAACCGGTCCTCGGCCTCATATAGGTCGACTCAGCCTCAAATGAGTACCCGGTGCGATGTGTAAACATCGCCACTTGGGACACAATTGGCGCTGGGCGTGGTGCTGTCTACCCACCCCCTCGTGTGCTGTGCCGGCCTTCATAGGTGCTTGCTAACAGCACTTTGTCCCAAAAGCCTGTTAAGGCAACATGGGGGATCGATGTCTTTGTCTGTGTTCACACTATATATTTTTACTGGCCTGTGCTCATGCGCACATCACCACCACCACCACATAACACACATGGGATACATGGGTATTCAGCCCAACCACTCGCATGCAACATGTCTCTTTAACTGCATGCTACAAACAAACATGCGGTACTGTTTTCTTAAGTGCCTCTGTTGCATCTAAAAAAAATACAATGTCAAGTAACACTGCACTGAAACCTTTAGGCTTCGAAGAAACAAATCATTTGCATGTAAATTGGGCAATTCATGCATATGTTTTACGTGCATGTTTGAGCACAGAAGGTGGTAAGCAGAGGGGAATGGATCAACAGTTTTAATGCCAAATTTCTGCACATTTTTTTTCTTGCCTAAATGTTTTCTCCTATGGCGATGGAATACTCAGCTGTAAAATATCCAACCGTTTCAAGTTCTGATGTCTGGTGGTGCAGGCAGACCTCTTTTTGAAGTTGTGCACATGGAGCATGTATCATCCCTCCAGTATATTTTACTAAAATGTAATTTTGACTGCCGCAATTGAGCACATCTAATGGAGAGAATTCACGAGTTTGACTCATTCGTGACAGACAGCTGTTGCTATGCAAAATTATGTTCACATATATTATTGCTATTTCTATGTTCACTGGAAAAAGTACAGCATAATAAAACAATAAGCTATGTTCGCTGGTTTTTCCCTCCACATTTACAAACATGCGTTTAGTGTGTTTGGCTGCTTTAAATTTCCACATGATAGGCCACTTCATTGGACGATCATTCGTGGCCAGGTAGCTTCTGAAAAAGAGCTGCATAGTTCAGTGGGCCTTACCTGGTATAATAAAAACAGTTTCTAGGTTTTTAAATAGTTTATATAGTTGAAAGAAGCACTGTTTTTACAATAGCTAAGTCAAGGTAAAATATTACGTTGAACAATTTTTGATCAAAAGAATGCATTGCATAGAACATTGAACAGCCGCATTAGCTTCACCTAATGGTGTCACTGAGGGAGAAAGAGCTCATAACCACGGTTTGTGCACAAATTGAATTGGTTGTCTAATTTATCCTCTTAAATCCTTTAAAAATTTAATTAATTAATCCAATAATTTGACATTGCTTACAGGGGAAACACAGGTAGTTAGTGAGTTAGTGTATATTCGTTAACTTCAAGGTTGCCCATTTAATTATTGACTGCACATTTTTATCAATTTTCACAGTCATCTTTTTTTGACTAAAATGTAACTGCTTGCCTCGGGCAAGGTATGTATCATCTTTAATTAACTGTTTTAAGAAAGAGAACTCATAACTATTTTATGAAACAAATATCCATACAGATATTGTCATTGGAAAATACATTTTAGAATGTTTAACACATTTCAATTAATGAAAGGCATTGATACATATTGTTTGAGGAGGAGCAACACTAAACAAATATACATTCAGAAAATGTTAAATTAAATTTTAAAATCCCATAGTATATGCAGGGTACGTTTTACCATTTACATACGCATTACAATTTATGACCATTGCACGTCCCTATGCGGAGTATAATAGGAATGAAATAATCATCACATTTTATGCTCGAACAAAAAAAAAGTTTCCTGAACCCTGTATTGAGGCAGCATTTAACAGTTTGTAAAGGAGAGAGAGAGGCAGAAATAAATTCCTTTTATTAACAGATTGCAAACTAACCCCGGGGGGTTGGAATAACTGCATTTTCAGCAAGCACGTTCGCCAGCTAAAAGCAGCTCTCAGTCTTTCATCTTGCAAGTGGGCAGCAATCACTTGCCATTAACAATATCCACTGCAGATGTACGAAAACATAGACCTCGACAATTCCGTCTAATGGATCTCTAAGCCCCAGCAAGCTGGCAATATCCCCGCAATTACGTTTATTTTAATGGAAAACAAAGCTGCATGCATTATTTTGCACTGTTTTATCAGCCATTGTGTGGATATTGCATTTTCAAAATCGCTGATATGTTACTTAAATGAGAGAATTCTCAAATGTAATTACATCGGTCCGAAGCAGTGCTCAAGGGCTGCTATTGCAGCAGCACAAGCTGACCAACATGAGCTCTTTCAATGGAATGTGTTGTCAAATAGTGCAGTGTAACAGCTGTCAGAAACACTTTTGTAGAACCTGTTATTGATGTGTGTGCATTGTGGCAGCTGTGCTCATATTCGGCACTTGTGTGATACTCATAACAGAAGCAAAGTCGCAACGGTGACTGAGCGTACACTGCAGGAATCTGTGGACAACATTTATCCGACCATTGAAAAGCTGACCCATATGCTATCAAGCAATGCATTCGACTCCAAAAGTAAATGGCATAATCCCAGCGGCAGTTTTAAAATGATATATAAAAAATATATATTATTATGGGAAGACAATTTTACTTGGCACTGACTGTAATGTGTAATATGGGCAAATCATCAGTATTGATATAATTTTTTTTAAATTTCAGATGTAGAAAATCTGCACTGTGCTGTTAGAACCCTTCCAAATATGTATACAACAAATATTGGTTCGTGATGCTGTAAGTAATGTTCGTGTTACATTGTAACAGGATTGAAGCAGTGAAGATGTTTAACCTCATCTAATGTCGCTGACCTTAACATGGGAGATTAATTCTTAGTGCACCCTTCTCCTCGCAGATCATATCGGCTCCGTGGATTCACGTGAAACGCGAGTACAGTTTATAATGCGATACACGTTCACGAGAAGGTAAGCCACGCGTGAGCATTGGCGATATCAACAATACGCGAGGATGTTGTTGCATGTGAAGGGGGATGGGGAGTGACGGTCGGATTGCTCTCAGTAGGAGGTGGAGGATTGATATGGGAAGTTGGGAGATGGGGGGTTATAAATGGTGTCTAGCCTGAAACCCATTTTCAATCTGAGTGACCTGACCTGTAACTTAGAGACAGACCCAGCAACAATATTTGGTTAATTCAGATTAATGAGCTAACTTTATTTACCGTTTTAAAAGGGTGCTTAAATTTATAATATGAACCTTCGATGTTATTTCAGAATTAATATATTTCCAAGAATTATATTTGAATGATGATTGTCTCACGATATGAAGTATTTTATTGTGTGTGTGTATATATTGCAGAGGTTAGAGCACTGCACTACAAATCCTGCAAAGCGAATTAGATTCCGACACGTGCCAGTAACAGTGGCAAATATTTTAACCGGTCCTGGACCGCTCCTAGGTCGACTCAGTCTTAAATGAGTACCTGGTGCGATGTGTAAAAATCAGCACTGGGGAGATGAAGGCGTATGGGCGTGGCGTTGATCCCCCCCCACGTCGCCCCCTCGTGTGGTATTCCGGCCTTCATCGGTTCTCACGAACAGCACTTGCCATAACAGTCCGTTAAAAGGCCACATGGGATTTTTTTTGTCTTTCTTATTCATCTTAGAGCCAAGACAAGGGAGAGGAAATATATTTTTTTAAGTTATGTTTATGTAGATCAATTTTTTGGTGGAGGGGACATATATATAAAAAAATTTATACATTTTTTATATGCGTTTTAGCAGTTCCGCTACCGTAGTTAAAATGTGTAAAATTAACTTTTCAGCAAGTGGGACAACCCAGCGTGGCTCCAGTTTATTAGTGATTATATGAATATCCATTTACAGTGGCCAATAACTTAAAAATACTTGTGTAAATGTATACATATGGACTCATGAACGCAGTGTTTGTATAAATTTACTTAACACCAATATATTCTGTCTGCATCCTTTCATAATAAAGAATATATTTGCATGCAATTTTCACCATCATCATTATCAGCCATCGCACATGCACTGCTGGGTATTTAATAAGCACGCACATGCATAATCGTTTCACAATGTTGTGACAATTCTAAAATCAAATATTTATTATCACGTCTACTTTGGATTTGTAGGTGACTTTCCTTATCAGAACAATCTGTTCTGCAAAAACGAAAGTCAGACTTATCCTGCGCTGAACTACATCATGCTAAGGAAATCTAAACTTGTAGGTGCAGGTCAATTTAAACACTTGCTCTGATCATGCTGGGAACAGTGCCAGGTGTCCATTATCTGCAAATGCCCAACACGCACTTGCTTTGTTACTACCCAAGAGAAAGCTACAGGTTAATGATAGCTCAAACATGATGAGAAGCAATCACGACAAGGGTAAATTACGTCAGAACTTAGGCCAACACTTATTGTCTATTGTGTATCGTCGCACTGTTAGAATTCCACTTGTTCGTAATGTCTATTAAAATAACCCCGTCACCATTGTGATTTGTGGTGTTATTAACCACAATGCTTGGAAATTATAACTTGTTATATACGTCCATGTGGCAGGAACGGTGAAACTCTGCTACTCCGCACCTAGATGCGTTGTTTGCCTAAGTAAGTGGCCCTCCCATGAGAGACATTACCCGAGCTTCCCTGTTTTTAATCATACATTAAGCAGCAAGCTGTTTTTCACAATCATTTTATTGACATCGGGAAGCATCAGCTGTGACACCGACATTTAATTCACAGCCTGTCTTGTCCCACAGGAGCCCCATTAACACCAAGCCTGAGCCACTTGTCAAAGTACGCAACAGCTAAAGTTAAAATTTGCATTTATTCATGTATCTGCCTATTTATTTTAATACACAGCTTTGCCGTATTTATTTACAATTTCTGCCTTATAAATGCACGATGCATAAAAATGTCCAATAAGTCGCACATTGCATGCATCCATTCGATCTTGTCTTTTTGAAAAATTGCCGGTGGAATTTGGCAATGTTTTATTAGGCAAACTCCATGGCGCAAATTCAATAAAACTCATCTCAACCGTATAATTGTCTCTCTGTCTATAAGAATAGCAGATGTTGCTGGAATAAAAATGGGAATATTTTAACAACGTAAATAAATCGACTGAAAATATATGCGATGTTTGAAAAGGTGTCTATGCACTCGCACTATATGCAATATGCGATACGTATATTGGTGTCTTATAATATATTGTGTTATTCAACCTTGGTGCAGTAAGCTCAGAGAGGAGGCAGCCATTTTGTTTAGGACTCAGATCTGGCTAGGCCACAGATTACGCAGTGTGCCACTGCTGTGGTCCCCAGGTGGCAATGCTAGCAAGCACAGCTTTCTGGCCAGTCGCTAAACCGCCTACGAAACATCCTACGGCCGATGTCGACAATTTCTAATTCACTGATGTAAGATACACAGAAAATTCGCACTGTGGCTGTGAAACAAACAATTGAGCACATCATCGGCGTTTGTCCCCTCTCATCTTTAAATTGGGGGATAGGTCTTCTTCACTCAATGTCACCAGAAAGCTATCTCATGTCTAACGACCTGGATTTAAAATGTTTCCAATAATTGCTATTCCAACACAGTAATGTGTAAGAAGAAGTGCTGGCTAAGCCACATAATCACGTCCTGTGCCACTGCTACGATCCCCAGGTGGAATGGCCTTGCGATGTTACCAGGCTCAGAGAACGCGACTAGAATGAGGCTCACACTAGCAGACACACAACTATAAAGGGGCAAAGAGAAGTTACCCTTTCATTCATATATGCCACTACCATGTGTTGCTCCTATTTGTCTTCTTCAATTGGTGGCCCTGCTCAATAGATAAGCTTCCTTCAAGTATCCTGTAACAATTGAGAAACACTTTAGTGATTATGAAGAGTCTGAAAAATGCACGTATCTAATAGATGTTTTGAGTGGTGGTGTGGAAAACAAATGTAAAGTCACAAATTCATTATACCATTTCTAGTATGCCACAAAACCAACTAAACCAATCATTGATTCACAAACGTAATCCATGCTCATATCCTCAAACTATTAAGACAATGAGTAACTTTTAGAAATAGAGATTGTGCAATTTGCAATGGAGATTTTAATGTTTCAATTTAACTCCATTTACCAACAACAAAATGAACACTGCTTTATGACTTAGAAACAATGGACGTAATCCAACTGCATGATAGTCTACTAGCATATTCTGTGAAAAGTTATTTGGAAAATAAGAGTTGACCATCACGAAGCATCGCAAAGGGTAGTTAACCATATCTAAGAGTAAACAATGGGACTGTTGGAAAGAGATGACTATCGGCTTGAAAATTTACATCAAGTGATGTAGGCGTGGCACTGAACAGTGGCCAAGCAATGGCAGTGCTGAGTGCCACGGTGGCGAGATGTTAACTACTTCGCCCAGTATGCAGGAGTGTGTGGGTTCTAATCCCGACCCTGACGCCTGTTTATTTGGAGTTTTCATGTTCTCCTAGTGGTTGTGTAGATTTTTCTTCCAGGCACTACTGTTTTTCTCTCCACATTTAGAAACATGTGTATTTGGCTGCTATATATTTACACAAGATAAACCGTTTAATTGGGCTATCATTTGTGGCCAGGTTGCTTCTGAAAAAGAGCTATATAGCTCAGTAAGCCTTACCTGGTAGTTTAAATAGTTGTTATAGAGTTCTCCCCCTCCCTCACACGTGTGGTTTCTTCAGATACCTCGTTTCCTTCCGGTATCACCCCAAAAACTAAAAATGGAATCGTCAAACAACGTCTTTTGAGACTCACTGTGGTTTTTCTGAAAACATAAATGACATAATTGTTATTCAACGGTTTTACTTAACTTGACTCCTATGTTTGTCGTGGTCAAATATCATAATCAAAATTTAGGATACTTCCTGTTGTCCAATGAATTCCTAATTTTGCACACGTACTCAGATCCGGTAACAATGCATGCCTGTGTAGAGGTGTTACGGGAGGGTAAACAAACACACTGGGCGTGGTTATGCCCGTACGCCAAGAGATGCTTACATCCACGTCCGCACCATTTAGCCTGGGGGGCTAACACGGCGCTGGGATCCCCCACGGCCCCACCCCTCAGTGGGGGAGTTGCTATATAAGGCGGTGAACCGGAGGGCTCAGGGTTCAGTGTTCAGCTTAAACCAGCGAAGCAAGAAGACCGGCTAGATAGGCCCTGGGACTCCCCTGGATCGCTGTCCTTCTCAGGACCGACCAGGGCAAGCCAGTGGCGTGGCCCCGAGAGCCCAGAGTCGATGTTCTTGTAAGAGCCGGTCTGGGGACTCAGGGTGCCGTAATCCCAGCTTAACCAGAGCTGGGTCAGCTAGCCTCCCCTAGCACTGTAGTGGAGGACCTAGGAGTATATTCTTAGGTTTTTTCGGGAAAGTCACATAGGTAAAAAAATAAAAATAAAATAAAAATCACGACGTTTCGGAGGCAACACAAGCTTCCGTCTTCAGGTGGAACCGTCACAGCCCGACAGCTGTATCAAGTAAATGAGAGAGTACAAGAGATACCACTCCGTATATATAATGGTTGAGGGGAGGGGAAGGGCCAGGAACGGCACACTTTTTATTATTATGGTAAGGTGCGGCTTGAGACTATGAATATACTGCATAACAAATGACTGAGCCTTTATTATGGAGAGGTGCGGTTTGTGACTACGCCTAGCCTACATAACAAGTAGTATCTCTGTTTACCAAAGTCCCAGTACCGGACACCCTAACAATAATTGAGGACTTGGTCCAACATTGATTGAATTCTGATGTACCTGCGCTGGTTAGGCATTGCCTCTATTTTACCTGGAATGGCACCTTCTACAAACATAATGAGGGTACCCCTATGGGCTCCCCCTTGTCACCAGTGATAGCCAACATGTTCATGGAAAAGTTTGAATCAGACGCCATCCAGACATCCACCCTGCTTCCTTCCCTGTGGAAGAGGTATGTGGATGACACTTTCGTCATTTGGCCACATGGCCTCCCAGCATTGAACCACTTCTTGGACCACATCAATTCCAGACACCCATCCATCAGATTCACCATGGAAGTGGAGAAAGATAGTAAACTACCATTCTTGGATATTCTGTTTGAGAGGAGACCTAACGGATCCTTGGGACATTCTGTCTACAGGAAAGCCACCCACACAGATTCCTACTTGAAACCGGATTCCCACCACCACCCATCTCAAAAGAATTCTCTCATCAAAACGCTATACCACAGGGCTCATGGCATTTCTGACCAACACCACCTGGCCGGTGAATTAAGACATGTACATCAGGCCCGCAGGATGAACGGATACTCTGACCGCACCATCCAAGCTGTTTCTCCCACCATACAGAAACAGCCACATGAAACTCCGACCAAAACTATCACGTTACCATACATAGCAGGCGTGACCAAAAAGATCTCCAAAATTCTAAACAAACATAAGATCCAAGTCCGATTCAGTACAGTGCATAAAATCCGTGATCTGATTCCATCTGTGAAGGATGTCGTTCCTGACTTACAGTATCCTGGAGTCTACAAACTGAGTTGCAGTTGTGGTGATTGCTACATTAGAGAAACGAAACGTCATGTTTCTGATCGTGTCCGCAAACACAAGTCAGATCTGAAACACGGCAGAACTGATTCTTCGGCCGTTGCCGATCATTGCTACAACTCTGTGGGCTCTCATGAAATTGTCTTTTCCGAAACCAAGGTGCTCTGCAAACCTCCTGGCTTCCATCAAAGGTGTGTACACGAAGCCATACAAATATACAAACACAGACATAATTTCAACCGTGATGATGGTTACAAACTGAGTAATCATTGGAAAGATGTGATTAACCATGCAAAAAAGATTTAACTACAATTATTTGGACCATCTTATTTGACAGACAACTATTACAGGTTACTGATAGACAGCCAGTTTTGTTTTACCAGGTTTAGCTTCTTTTTTCACACTTTTGTTGTGTAGGCTAGGTGTAGTCACAAACCGCACCACTCCATAATAAAGGCTCAGTCATTTGTTATGCAGTCTATTCATAGTCTCAAGCCGCACCTTACCATAATAATAAAAAGTGTGCCGTTCCTGGCCCTCCCCCTCCCCTCAACCATTATATATACGGAGTGTAATCTCTTGTAATCTCTCATTTACTTGATACAGCTGTCGGGCTGTGACGGTTCCACCTGAAGACGGAAGCTTGTGTTTCCTCCGAAACGTCGTGATTTTTATTTTATTTTTATTTTTTTACCTACGTGACTTTCCCGAAAAAACCTAAGAATATGAATCCTTGCAGTCACGAAAGCTTCAAATCTAGGACCTAAGAGTAGGCTAGCCGTGACAGAGATTGTGTGATCTCCCTGTTAGACGGGTGAAGGGGCCGATACCCCTTCGAGTGTTGTATATCTCGGCCTGTAATATACACTGTGGTTAATAAATAAGTGTGCCTCCGACTACGTCGTCCAAGTCTCCTGGAACCTACTACACCTGTATCAAGATCGACATCAATTAATACATTAATTGGCTCTTTTAAAGCAATTAACATTTTGTATGGACGGCTCATTAATTAAATATTTATTTGGGTAGCTCAAAAACGCCGCGGTCCCCAAACTCTGGAAACGCCTCGCCCAAGAAGCAGGCGCCACGTGTCTCAGGCGTGCCTGCTCCGTGTGATCGAGTTACGGAAGTAATCAATTAATTCAAGTAAGCGTTGATGTGGGAGCAGGCGTCGCATCATTGACGTACTTCTCGACCGTGAGTTAAACGAAGTTGTTAATAAAACCGTTGTTTGAAAAAAACATTTTTAAAGGAGTTTATTAAACCAACGTACTAATCGACGTCATCATTTAAGCACAAAACAGAGTGTAGTTATTAAGTTTCATAAACTACCATTTATTTGTATGAGGAAACCTTTATGCCAAGCTTCCTAGAAGGGCTAGGAAGCTTGGTCCACATACAATGGAGTCTATGCCCCTCCTGCAACTACAAAAATCCAAAAACCAAACCTTAAAAAATGTAGGCCCAATAAAGTACAGTAGAACCTCGGAGATCAAACGCACCAGAACTCGAACAAATCGGTGTTCGAATGATATATCCTAACATTTTTTGCCCCAGAAACCGAACGAAATTCAGAGGTCGAATGGGCAATCGCGACTTGAAAGAACCTGTACGGCTGAGACGCGTGTGGCCAGCGTGCATGACGCTTGCCCAGACAAAGGTTTTACCGTGTGAGAGGCTCAGTTAACGCGTAGCTCTTACCCGCAAAACATCGTTCCTTAACTTTTATAACACCACCACCTCCTCCTCCTCACCACCTTCCACTCAAGCCATCAACTCTTCTTACTACAGGTAAAGTGAAGTTCAATGTTCATTTATTTCATTTATTCCATATATTTGTAGTGGTGGTGTTGACGTGCGCCGACTGTGACAGTGATGGATCACGGGGCGGCGCGTTGTGGGCGTGGTGTGGACGCGCGCGCCGGGAGTGACAGATGACGGGGCGGCGCGGCGTGGGTGGTGAGGCACGATGAGATGTGGGAAAACAGGATCGTAGCCAGCGCCCAGCGATTGGTCGAATAAGTGGGTGCTCGCAGCGACGTCCGCAGGTGGGGTATAAAGGGGGACGCGCGAGAGCACTCGGGGAGAGTTACCCAGTTGAAGACCCGAAGACGGAGCTGAAGACCTAGTGCCCCGAGACCCCTAGTCCCGCCGTCCTTGTGGGGACCGGGGTCCTGTGTGGCTCGGAGGCGAGGCTGTGGGACCCGGGGTCCGACGCCCCCGTGGGTCGGGCTGGGGACCCACAGTCGAGACGGATACCCCGGGCAGGGAGTGTCCCGAGTAGCTCAGTGGCGTTAGTCGCCGAGTAGCTAAGTGGATGTTGGTCATCCGAGTAGCTCAGTGGCGTTAGTCGCCGAGTAGCTAAGTGGGTGTTTGTCACCCGAGATACTAAGTGGATGTTGGTCATCCGAGTAGCTCAGTGGGCGTTAGTCGCCAAGTAGCTAAGTGGGTGTTTGTCACCCGAGATACTAAGTGGGTGTTTGTCACCCGAGATACTAAGTGGGTGTTTGTCACCCGAGATACAAAGTAGGTGTTAGTCACCTGTGAACGAGTTTGATAAAATAAAGAGTGTGTTACCCGTGAAGTCGTCTCCCGCCGAGTTACTACATTACAACTGGCGTCAGAAGTAAACCTGTCTTCAAGAAGTATGGACACGAGGAAGACTACCCGTACCCACGAGCGAGGTCGGGACGACGACGGCGTACCGGGGACACCAACCTCGGGAGGAGAGGACGAGGAGTTGCCGCCGATGCAGCACTTCGCGGTGATGGCCGACGCTCCGCTTGCCTCCGACACCAGCCTCCAGGACGCGCACTCCCGGTTGGCGGAGTTGCTACTCGCCGCCGCCGCTGTCTTGGCCGACATCTCCGTTCCGGCGAGCGGAAAAACGGCTGCGGGGTTGGTGGAGGAAGCGACGTTGGAGGAATCCCGCCAAAAGGCGCTTCGCGCCAAAAGTCTGGAAGTTGCCGCCGTTTTTGGGGGGCCGCCACCGATTGGCGGGAAAGACGGACGCCACGTGGCCGGACACCTCCGCTCAGCGCAGCCCACGTCATCAGCGCGCGCCGGAGCTCTCCATTTTGCGCCTGACAACCGAGCCGACATTTTACACAACTACAGCGGAGCGCGGGAAAATCTCTCCGACGTCGACGACGATCGGGTCCTCCAGCAAAGATTGCCCGCGCTGTCGGCGTTCAAGGCGGATGGGGGCGACTGGGGAGCCTTCCAACGAAGGTTCCTCGCTCATCAGGAGATGTCGGGGTGGTCCGACACCACTGCCCTGCGTGCGTTGCCAGCGATGCTTGACGACGACGCGCTTGCAGCCTTCACATCTGCTGCAAGGTCGTCCCGCTCTACGCTCCAGGCCGCACTACACCTGATGGCGAAGGTGTTCGGGCCGCCCTCCACGTGTCGCCACCAGTTCTACGATCGGCGGAAGGTGGCTGGAGAAACGACGCTCGCCTATCGCACGGCACTACTCGCCTTGGCGGACGCAGCTTTTCCCCGCATGGATAAGGAGGGGAAGGACGCCATGGTGACGGAGCAGCTGCTGGCGTTGGCCCACGAGTTGGGGGTCCCCATCAATGTGGCGGACGAGATGGATATCTGCTCCCTGGCGATCGCCACGAGCATTCACGCGTACGAGGTCCTCAAACGCGAGCCGGGGGTCGTCTGCAAATGGGCGGGGAACGCGGCACTGGCCGCCACGATCGCCGAACCTCAGCCAGCTGCGGATCAGGAGCAGGCCTTCGCTGCATCGCGTCCGGGGGAGTGGAGAACGGGAGGTCGTTCGCCCACACGTTCACCCCGCAAGCTGGAGCAACCGAAACCTACGACGTCCGTCGTCTGCTACAACTGCGGCCTTCGGGGTCACGTCGCAGCCGGGTGCCGGGCCCCGCATCAGCGCGCCACAGGACCACGTCGGGACGACGACCAGGGCCACAAGTCATCCCAACAAAACCCGGCAAGTCGCGGCACCTCACACGTTCGGTCCACAAACACGGCACATTCGGGTCGCCGCTTGGCGGTGGGGGGTTCGCGGCTGGGTGCCGGGGGTTCATTTCGGCGAGGGGGGTCCGTACGCGGCCCGCAAGCAGTCGAGTGGTCCGAATTGGCCCACAGGATCGTGGCTGCGTCGGCCGGGTCGTCCGTGGTAACGGGGTTCATTGACGGGGTTGAGGTCCGGGTGCTTGTTGACACGGGTGCGTCGGCCACCATCATCTCGGACCTTATTTATAACATTCTTCCCGTCCAAAGTAGACCCCTTCTGCCAGTAGACGTGCCATTTTATGCGGTGAATGGGGGATCCCTGGGGATCATCGGCCAGATTCGGGCGACTATTTGCATTGGTGACATCAAATTGCCGGGCCCTATTTTTGTATCATCATCGCTGGCCGTTCCCTGTTTGCTAGGTACGGACTTTTTGTCCAAAATGCCCAACAAAATTCTTATAGATCAGGCCTGCATAGAGCTTCCGTCAGGTCGGCGGGTTGCGTTCTTGACGAGCCCTACCAAAATGCGCACGGTTTGTGTGACGGTGCAGGCGCTGGCAACTCACACTGTACGGGTGCCCCCGGGATCGCAAATGTTAGTACCCCTTCGGTTCAGGAAGCCACTTGAGGTGGGTGCGGAGGCACAGGGGGTGCTGTTGGGGCCGTCTAACAGAACCAGAAGGGGCCTCGACTTAGCGGTTGCTCAAACCATGGTGAGAGGGGACAGTGAGCCGTTCGTAATGGTCCTGAATACGGGGTCGCGGCCGGCCGTAATTGCGCAGGGAACGGTGCTGGCTCACGCCGCGCCGCTACCCGTTGAGGAACGGCTCGTGGCTCAAGCAGATTTCACTGTCAAGTCGCATCCTCCAAGTGATGAGGGGACTGAGTGGTTGGACTCGTTGTGTGCCGGTTCTGCTAACTTGTCCGAGGTGCAATTGGGAGCATTGAGGGGTTTGCTACTCGAGTTTGCTGACGTGTTCAGCAAACATAAGTACGATATCGGCTGCACTGACCTGTTGCGCCACCACATAGCTACAGGGGACGCGGCCCCTATTCGTCAGAATCCCTTCCGGCTCAGCCCAGCCGAGAAGGAACATGTGCAATCGGCGGTTAATGATATGTTGGCGGCCGATATCATTTCGCCCTCTTCTAGTCCGTGGGGTGCTCCTATTGTCCTAGTAAAGAAACAGGACGGGTCCTTGCGGTTTTGTGTCGATTTCCGCCGCTTAAACAAAATCTCGATGGCGGATGCGTATCCGCTCCCCAGGATGGATGAGTCGCTGGATGCCTTGGCGGGAGCACAGTTTTTTTCCAAACTCGATCTGCTTTCTGGATTTTGGCAATTGCCACTCGATAACGAGTCTAAACCTAAAACTGCTTTCCGGACACCTGGTGGCCTATTTGAATTCAACCGTTTGCCCATGGGCTTACATTCCGCTCCCGCCACGTTCCAGAGACTCATGGAATTGGTTTTGTCGGGCCTCCAATGGGATACCTGTTTGATTTATCTCGACGATATCATCGTCTTTAGTCGGACTTTCGAGGAGCACCTCCAGCGACTGAGAGCGGTGTTCCTCAGGATGCGTTCCGCTAAGCTTAAATTTAAACCGGCTAAATGTTTTCTGCTTCGGGAATCGGTCAGGTATTTGGGCCATATCGTGAGTCGTTCAGGGATCTCGACGGACCCTGCTAAGACGCATTGCGTCAGCTCATGGCCAACGCCAACCTCGGTCACGGAGGTTCGCAGTTTCATTGGTTTCGCCTCCTATTACCGTCGTTTTGTCAAGCAATTTGCCACCATAGCCAGGCCCCTGCACGCTTTGACGGCTAAGGGTGTGAGGTTTCACTGGGGGGCGGAAGAGGAGGCTGCGTTCTGCTCCCTTCGTGACGCCTTGGTGCAGGCTCCCCCCTTGTGTTACCCCGATTTCACACAACCGTTTTTGCTTGACACAGACGCCAGCAACACGGGTATCGGGGGGGTGCTCTCACAGGTGGTCGGGGGGGTTGAACGGGTGGTCGCCTACGGTAGTAGAGTTCTTTCCCCCGCCGAACAACGCTATTGCGTAACTCGTCGTGAATTGTTAGCGATTGTGTTTTTTACACAGCAATTCAGGCCGTATCTTTACGGCCGTCATTTTACGGTCCGTACGGACCATGCGGCTCTACAATACGCTATGCGCGTGGCACAGCCATCGGGCCAATTGTCCCGATGGTTGGAGGTCCTTCAAGACTACCAATTCACGACGATTTACCGCAAGGGATTGCGACACTCAAATGCGGACGCCTTGTCGCGGTTGCCTCCGTGCACGGACTGCACATGTTTGTTGGGATCGGCGCGGTGCAAACCCCCGGTCGCCGGCACCCCGGGAGTTGCGCTCGCCGCCACTGACACCCCGGGAGAGGACGCCCCCACGGGGAGGGATTCGCTGTTGTCGTTGCCCCTCATTGAGTGGGGCCGTCTCCAGATGTCCGACAGCTCCCTACTTACGCTACGTCGGAAAGTTGGCGCTCCCGAGGTAGGGGAGGCGCGGGTCGGTTCCTGGGTGTGCAGACAGGGCCTTTTGATGAAGTGGGACAACATGTCCCGGCGTCACGTGCTCGTTGTGCCTGTTGCTATGCGGGGTAGGGTTGTTCTGGCAGCTCATGAACGGCTCATGCATCTGGGTTTTCACAAAACGCTCGCCCTAATCCAGCGAGACTATTATTGGCCGGGGATGGGTAACGACGTGGCGAATATTCTTAAGGGATGCGTAGGGTGCGCCAAAAGGAAACCGCCACCATTGGCAGCTAATCCACCGCTGCAATCCATTCAGGTTTCGCGTATAAACGAATTGGTAGCGTTGGACATCTTGGGGCCCTTTCCGGCTACACCAAGGGGAAATAGGTTCCTGCTGGTTGGCGTGGAATACTTCACCCGATGGCCTATGGCATGGCCGCTCGCCAACCAGTCGGCTGCGGCGGTGGCGGACGCCTTTGTCCAGGGTTATGTTTTGGACAAGGGCGCCCCCGAACGCTTGCTGACGGATCAAGAAAAGAATTTTTCGAGCGTTTTGTTGCGCGAGGTGTGCGACCTGTTGGGTACAAAGAAAGTGCGTACTTCCCCCTACCACCCGCAGACTGACGGGATGGTTGAGCGTCTGAACAGGAGGATTACGTCTATGTTGTGCCAACAGGTCTGCGACGATCAGGTTGATTGGGACTTACAGGTGCCGGGGGTACTCGCGGCCTATCGAATGGCCCCTCATGCGGCGACGGGGTTTTCCCCATTTTTTCTTATGTATGGGCGGGAGGCCGATCCGGCCATGGACGTCCAACTGGGGATTTCCCAGCCACGTGCAAAATCTAAATTGGCAGACCACATCAAATTTAATATCGCCAAATTGACTGAAGCGCGGGAGGCGGCGAGGTTGAATTCGCGGTCCCGGCAAATTGCGAACGAGAAATTGCATGAGCGGAGGGTGCATACGCATGATTGGAAACCAGGCGATAAGGCCTGGCTGCATTGTCCACATGCACCGTTGGCTACGTCCCCCAAGTTGTTGAGACCTTGGAGGGGACCGGTGGAAATTGTGCGGGTTGCACGACCCCAGAGTATACAGATTAAATGGGGGAAACGCCGTTGGTACGTGCACCCCTCCCGACTGAAGCCCTATGCGGCACCGTGTGACCCCGTTCTGTGCCGTGACGACCGGGCGTGTGATGTGACCGTCGACTCGGGGAGGGAGGTGTCGCAGGCTGATCCTCACGTGTCTCCACCTGACCCACCCCCAGGTGCCTCTGGCTTGACGGCTGCTGACCGTCGGGAGCCTGAACCCCGGGGCACGCACGGGTCCTCGATACCTGGCCGATGTCTTCCTGAACCGCCGGCACCACCGGACGTTCAACCGCGTCTGGTGCCGTACGACGGACCGGCAAGGCGGACTCGGGCTAGGGCTCAACAATTTTCATGAAGACGTTTTTTCTCTACACCGAGCTCGCCCGGTGTTCCCCTCTGCCGGGGTAATGTCCCGTTGTAGGGACGCTCGGAAAAAAGGGGACACTGCACGAGTCGAAAGAAAAAAAAAAAAATATATTTTCCATTTATTTTCCTTTTTGCATACACATTGCTATTGTCACTCGCCGGTTTGTATATATTGTTCTATTGTCGCGGTGGCATTGGTTGATGGTTGCGGATGGTAGTGTTCGCGTCGTGTTGTGTTGTTACGTTAGTTGTTGTTCTTGTTGTTGTGTTGTGTTACGGGGCGCACAGGGCGGTTTGTATATTTTTATAGCAGCCGGGTCGGCTGCGAGCTATGTGGTAGGGGGTGATGTAGTGGTGGTGTTGACGTGCGCCGACTGTGACAGTGATGGATCACGGGGCGGCGCGGGGTGCGGGGTTGGGCACGCGTTGTGGGCGTGGTGTGGACGCGCGCGCCGGGAGTGACAGATGACGGGGCGGCGCGGCGTGGGTGGTGAGGCACGATGAAATGTGGGAAAACAGGATCGTAGCCAGCGCCCAGCGATTGGTCGAATAAGTGGGTGCTCGCAGCGACGTCCGCAGGTGGGGTATAAAGGGGGACGCGCGAGAGCACTCGGGGAGAGTTACCCAGTTGAAGACCCGAAGACGGAGCTGAAGACCTAGTGCCCCGAGACCCCTAGTCCCGCCGTCCTTGTGGGGACCGGGGCCCTGTGTGGCTCGGAGGCGAGGCTGTGGGACCCGGGGTCCGACGCCCCCGTGGGTCGGGCTGGGGACCCACAGTCGAGACGGATACCCCGGGCAGGGAGTGTCCCGAGTAGCTCAGTGGCGTTAGTCGCCGAGTAGCTAAGTGGATGTTGGTCATCCGAGTAGCTCAGTGGCGTTAGTCGCCGAGTAGCTAAGTGGGTGTTTGTCACCCGAGATACTAAGTGGATGTTGGTCATCCGAGTAGCTCAGTGGGCGTTAGTCGCCAAGTAGCTAAGTGGGTGTTTGTCACCCGAGATACTAAGTGGGTGTTTGTCACCCGAGATACTAAGTGGGTGTTTGTCACCCGAGATACAAAGTAGGTGTTAGTCACCTGTGAACGAGTTTGATAAAATAAAGAGTGTGTTACCCGTGAAGTCGTCTCCCGCCGAGTTACTACATTACATATTTATTCATTTATTCCATTTATTTATTGTGTTTCTTGTTTTTTTGTATGATTTTATGCATGTAATTACTGTAAACTTCGTGTAAAAAATCCTTTATAATGAGATATTTATTGTGTCTGGAACCAATTCATGTCATTTACATTTATTCGTATGGGGAAAATTAATTCGGTGTTCGAACAAATCGGTGTTCGAATGGCCATCTGGAACGAATAAAATGTGATCTCCGGGGTACCATTGTATAGCCTGAGGCTGATTGGCTTTTAGATTTGAAGCTTTCGTGACTGCAAGGATTCATATTCTTAGGTTTTTTCGGTAAAGTCACGTAGATAAAAAAATTAAATTAATAAAAGTAAAATAAAATTTACTTTTTATTTTTTACCTACGTGACTTTACCGAAAAAAACCTAAGAATAGGCATTTATTAATGGAGTCGGGTCAGCCTCGAATTCTACATTGCTCTACATCTCATGCTGGACATGATGCATTTAATAAAATGATCTCCATGATCAGTGGACCAAGTAATTTGTATCCAATACTGTATAGGAAAAGAGAAACAGGTCAAAATCTGCTCTTGGCTAACTATTTTTTAACTAGCTAGTACAGGGACACAATGCATGTGGAAATAATGATGAGATACAACACAAATCAGTTAATGAAACAAATACAAAGCGGACACAGTCATGATATTGTGCGGTAATAATACTGCCTATTGACTCAAATACTGCCTATTGACTCAAAACGTTTTGCTGTTAATACAGACAACACTCACCCCCAGTCATGCAGTACAGTGAGGGAAAAAAGTATTTGATCCCCTGTTGATTTTGTACGTTTGCCCACTGACAAAGAAATGATCAGTCTATAATTTTAATGGTAGGTTTATTTGAACAGTGAGAGACAGAATAACAACAAAAAATCCAGAAAAACGCATGTCAAAAATGTTATGAATTGATTTGCATTTTAATGAGGGAAATAAGTATTTGACCCCTCTGCAAAACATGACTTAGTACTTGGTGGCAAAACCCTTGTTGGCAATCACAGAGGTCAGACGTTTCTTGTAGTTGGTCACCAGGTTTGCACACATCTCAGGAGGGATTTTGTCCCACTCCTCTTTGCAGATCTTCTCCAAGTCATTAAGATTTCAAGGCTGACGTTTGGCAACTCGAACCTTCAGCTCCCTCCACAGATTTCCTATGGGATTAAGGTCTGGAGACTGGCTAGGCCACTCCAGGACCTTAATGTGCTTCTTCTTGAGCCACTCCTTCGTTGCCTTGGCCGTGTGTTTTGGGTTATTGTCATGCTGGAATATCCATCCACGACCCATTTTCAATGCCCTGGTTGAGCGAAGGAGGTTCTCACCCAAGATTTGACCGTACATGGCCCCGTCCATCGTCACTTTGATGCGGTGAAGTTGTCCTGTCCCCTTAGCAGAAAAATACCCCCAAAGCATGTTTCCCCCTCCATGTTTGATGGTGGGGATGGTGTTCTTGGGGTCATAGGCAGCATTCCTCCTCCTCCAAACACGGCGAGTTGAGTTGATGCCAAAGAGCTCCATTTTGGTCTCATCTGACCACAACACTTTCACCCAGTTGTCCTCTGAATCATTCAGATGTTCATTGGCAAACTTCAGACGGGCATGTATATGTGCTTTCTTGAGCAGGGGGACCTTGCGGGCGCTGCAAGATTTCAGTCCTTCACGGCGTAGTGTGTTACCAACTGTTTTCTTGGTGACTATGGTCCCAGCTGCCTTGAGATCATTGACAAGATCCTCCCGTGTAGTTCTGGGCTGATTCCTCACCGTTTTCCTGATCATTGCAACTCCACGAGGTGAGATCTTGCATGGAGCCCCAGGCCGAGGGAGATTGACAGTTCTTTGTGTTTCTTCCATTTGCGAATAATCGCACCAACTGTTGTCACCTTCTCACCAAGCTGATTGGCGATGGTCTTGCAGCCCATTCCAGCCTTGTGTAGGTCTACAATCTGGTCTTTGACATCCTTGGAGAGCTCTTTGGTCTTGGCCATGGTGGAGAGTTTGGAATCTGATTGATTGATTGCTTCTGTGAACAGGTGTCTTTTATACAGGTAACAAGCTGAGATTAGGAGCACTCCCTTTTAGAGTGTGCTCCTACCTGTATAAAGGACACCTGGGAGCTAGAAATCTTTATGATTGAGAGGGGGTCAAATACTTATTTCCCTCATTAAAATGCAAATCAATTTATAACATTTTTGACATGCGTTTTTCTGGATTTTGTTGTTATTCTGTCTCTCACTGTTCAAATAAACCTACCATTAAAATTATAGACTGATCATTTATTTGTCAGTGGGCAAACGTACAACATCAGCAGGGGATCAAATACTTTTTTCCCTCACTGTATATCTGAGAGGCCATGATGGTACATGCATTGATTTCTGCTAAACACACTTTCATCACAGTGTTGCTAAAGGACCGGAACAGCAGACTTAAAGAAATGGTTGGGTATTTCTCGGCATAAGCAAAAACTTGTTATCGTTGTTGCCAATCTGTCAACGCTGATGCATTTCTGCAGGGCTGCTGCCAGCTTGCATGCGTTAGGCACGAGCATGCAATTTGCAACGAAAGCTCCTGACAGTGCACTTATGGCCTGAATTGTAATACTTTTTTTACACCCACATAATGACACCAGCAATGTTGCATTGTATGTATATATTTGTCATGCCATGTGTATTCGGCAGCAAAATATGTTTGTGGATAGGATAATGACAACAGGGCCACAGCACAATTTGATTGTACTCTGCAGTAATACATTTTTATAAAATAATTGTTCTAAAAGAAAAATCGTCTCTCATCAAGGTTTTTCTTGAGCAAACAGAGGCATCAGTGGGTGTCGATTAACGCAGACTTGCAGTGATTTGAAGATGGAATAACTTAAATTATTGTTGGATTATGAGACAAACGTGAGCTATTTTTAAAGTGCATGAATCTGTACGTGAACACGATGTACATGTTAATGGTATATACAGTACATCCTCATAAGAAGATATTACTTTCATTGTGTAGGCAGAATAGGAATACAGCTTTGCTTAAACATTCGACTCCTGCACTATGTTTTGTTTGATAAGCGTTCCAAGCACATCATTCCTTAAAAATAAAAAAAATTGAGGCTCAATATAATTATTTACCAGTGTTATTATTTTACCTCCCATGGAGTATAACACGAAAGTGGATAGATAGATATAAAACAATGCCCACGACAATTTTAATAGTAATACATTTTATTTCAGACTGCATGTGACAGTGATTTTCAAATACAACACACAACAGTCCTTCATGCGAGCGAATGTTGACATGTCCTTCACAAATAGGTAAGTAAATCAACAAGTATTAAATGAGTGCAGCAAGTCAGCATTGGGCAACATATGGAAACACTGGATCACATCATGGTGAAATAGAATTCTCACAACAATCGCATGGCTACCAAAGTAAGTGACCACTACCTTCTTTAATTTGATAGTTTGTATTGATTTCCAACTCAGGTTGAACGTGTTTATGTATTTTCCCCTCTGTCAATTTGCAAATGTGTGGCAACAATTTGTGTTCCTAATGAGGGAATAAACGAATAAAACAAAAATGGTGGAATTTATCAAAATGTTTCCCCAAAAACGTGGAGACGCAAAACAGAATCAGAATGTTTCTTTATTCTGTAGATATCCGATGAGGTATGAAGCGCGTTTTCACAGATGTCCAGGAGGGCCGGGCCAGAAAGTTACAACAACAAACATGACAAAAAACGTATTGGAGTGGAAAGTAAAGAAAAGGTAAGCAAATAACTGAAAATAAATTAAATAGATAATGTATATACGTTCAGATTGCATAAGTACATCAATACGTTCAGATTACATAAGTACATCAATTCCCAAGCTTGGAAAAGGCAGCAAAACAAGAGGAAAACAACAGTCCTAGACAACTTCAAGACAACACGCAGTCCTTCAATAAAATTGCACGTGAAATGTAATTTCAATACATGGGTAAAGATGAAAGATACAAATCACATTTGCAAATACAGCTGTATCCAGCGCTAATCTTCTGCTTCAGGATTTTTTTAAAGGAAGATTTTACGATATTCTATAGTTCTTTTGGTAAAGTCACGTAGATAGAAATAAAAAAGTGAATAAAAATATCACGACGTTTCGATCGCAACACAAGCAGTCACGAAAGTTTTAAGTCAATAATTAAGATTTTACGATGTAAAGGTTCTAGATTGTAAGCTTTCGTGACTGCAAGGATTCATACTTTAGGTTTTTTCGGTAAAGTCACGTAGGTAAAAATAAAAATAATAAAAATAAAATAATAAATCACGACGTTTCGGAGGCAACACAAGCTTCCTTCAGGCGTAAAAAGGCACAGCAAAATAACTAGATGTAAAGGTTGTTCTAAAACGTTGGTGCTGCAATGGCAAAACGAGTGCTAGGAGGACCTGCCGGTTGAAGGAGTCCCTCGATGGCAGTCACTGGAGCCACGTGGTCTCATTGCGACGGATGGACGGATGGATGCATTGCTTCCTGCACGCCTGGCGTGGGCGCTTACCATTATTATTACTACAGTACTACTACTACGTGTAATCAAATACATCTGAGGACAAACGCACGTTGAAAAGCCATTACATAATTCACGCATACGTATATTTTTCTTAGCCGTTGTTTAATTGTAACAGGACATTTCAACTTTTACAATTCCGCATGTCAACGGTGCGTCGGCATTGCTCCAACAGCAGGAAATAGCATTTCATTTTGACGAAGTAGCCTCCCTCATGGGTGCCAAGCGGACGATGAGATACGAGCGATTTATGCTCACGAGCAGACTTTCACGCGACTCCGCTCCCATCTGCATGGAGCAACACTCATAGCAAAATGTCCTGGAGGTCTCGGTAATGCCAGCCACACATGCAGCATCATGCACTGAATTATGGTGGTCAAGACTCGCTCGGAGCCCCAGGGAGTAGTGGCTGGCGGGACAGGGAGGATGGTGGGAGCTGGTCCCCGATTGCAAGGGGAGTGTGATAAAAAGATGGACGTATAAGATCAAGGTTCGGCAACCTTTTCGAAGAAGAAGAGCCATTTTTTTTTTATCTTTGACCAAAATAGTTCTAGAGCCGCATCACCCGCGGAGCTCCTTCTACACGTACACAAACACAGCAGGTAAACAGCAGATGACAAACAAATTCTGACTCAAATGAACAACATATATAACGGAAAAAACTGTGTCAATTTCGTCACCGAGACATCCCATAGTTACTCATTCCCTGCCATATATAATACATTATGTTTAAGATTTAAGTAGAAAAAGAACAACGGATGCCCTCAAGGGTGAAACCAAAGAGCCACATGCGGCTTCGGAGCCGCAGGTTGCTGAATCGTCTTAGATTCAGTTTGAGACTCTACTTCTGCAGTAGCACTCGGGCCTGTGTGTTGGTAAATGTCCAAGCACAACGTTTGCTCATCATATCGTTCATAATAATCACCCATGATCTATCCGCTGCTCGACGAAAGCCTCCTGAAGTCGTGGCCATCTCTCGCGGTCCTGTGGCGCATCTCTGCCGCGGTCACACTCTGCGTGTTCTTTCCTCCTGCTGCCACTCAGTACTGAGTTCTCGACTATGAGCCATCACTTCATTGCAACATGTCCCCTCCTCAAACCCACTATATGATTTGACAAAGAAAATGAAATAAAAGCTGAAAATTGCACAAAAAGCCTAAAGGTGAGCATGCTTTGGATTGATGCTCCATTAACGCGAAACTGTATTTAAATGCTACATTTGATTACACTGTTGTGATGTGTGAAGTGTTATTCATATATAGTGTTGGTGATCTGTAATTAATGCCTGACACTCTGTACATTGTGTGTAACGCTGGGTAGGCTCCGTGGATTTTCATGCTATTTTAGATATGTTTTAGTTTTTCATGCAAATTAGTGAACACCGACCTCTCTCTTTCCTATCACTAAGTCACTTTTTTTTCTAATGCACATCAATTCAGCATCCAGTAAGTTATTGTGACCGAGTGCAAATTCATTTTGGCAAAAGCGACCTTCTGCTCACATTTTTTTGCGAAAATGTGTGAAAATTAGCGAACACAAGATGTCCATCCGGTTTATAAATAGTTTATTTGTTTATATTCACATAAATACAGAATCCAGTGGGTAGATACTTAAAATAATTAAACCGTTCCTAAAATAATTACACATTTTCAACAAAAATAAGTGGAGAACCAAGTGTTCATATTTTTTATTCACTCTCGCAGGTTAGTAAAAATGTAAGTTTGGAAAACCAATTTTTTATTGAAAGATTTTGTTTACTTTCTTCCTGATAGAAAGGTAACTCAAACAACTCTTATGGCGCTACGATAAAGGTGATTTACAATTGTCATTTTCTATTTACAGGTTTGTGATAAATTATGCTCAGAAAGAGTAAATTACATTCAGTACACCACATTCCATAATTCAGATTTCATTCAGATTAATCCAGAAGAGTCTGCAGACGAAAGAAGACGTTGATTAAACAGAGAAAGACAGCAGAGATGGCGTAATTCGACAAAGTCAAGAAAAACTACATCTTCTTGGTTCTTTCGGTAAAGTCACGTAGAAGGGAAGTAATAACATAATAAAAATAAAACATAATAAAATTATTCTCACGACGTTTCGGCCACAACGCAAGCAGCCGTCCTCAGGTGAAAAACAGGTCCGTCGAGGCGACAGAGTCTGAATGAAACAGCACACGAGCTTGGAGCATATATATAAGCTGGGCGCCTTGACAAAGGAATTTGCATATCAAGAGGAATTTAGCATAATTATGGGAAATGCAGGAATGTGATTAGTACTACATATGCATGTGCATTATGCAGGATTAACAAGCATCAAAGGGAGATGCAGTTGCTGCTGCTGCTGCAGTTGCTGCTGCAGTAGCAGCAGCAACTGCAGCTCCCTTTGAGCTCCCTTTGATGCTGTTAATCCTGCATAATGCACATGCATATGTAGTACTAATCACATTCCTGCATTTCCCATAAATATGCTAAATTCCTCTTGATATGCAAATTCCTTTGTCAAGGCGCCCAGCTTATATATATGCTCCAAGCTCGTGTGCTGTTTCATTCAGACTCTGTCGCCTCGACGGACCTGGTTTTCACCTGAGGGCGGCTGCTTGCGTTGTGGCCGAAACGTCGTGAGAATAATTTTATTATGTTTTATTTTTATTATTTTATTACTTCCCTTCTACGTGACTTTACCGAAAGAACCAAGAAGATGAATCCCTGCAGTCACGAAAGCTTTAAATCGAAAAAAAACTACATCATATACGACGTGAAAATACCCGTCATATGATGGGCAATTCCATTAGCTGTAAATATTTACTGAATATATATTCCCCCGTAGATTAAGCATTCCCCCTCCTTAACCTCCTTCCAATCCTCTCTAAAAGCTCACCTGTTCTCCATTGGCCATTCCCTTCCTCTTCCCTGCCCTCATCCCTGCACTCCTTACCATCCCTCCCCTGCCCTTTCGTTACCCCCGTGTGCCCTCTGTTGTAAATTATTCCTTGGCCCTTGCACTCCTCTGCCATACAAATCACTCGAATGTTGTAGCTGCTTGAGATAAGGCACTCTATAAATAAAACAAGAGAAAAAGATAAGTGTTAATTCAATTAAAGTTAGGTGCTAGATACATGTAATTGTAATAATATGCCATATTTTTGTAATTATCTGTAGGATGCCACATATCTGCCATCACCTGAAATATCCCCAAAATCATTCTGGTTTATTGAGGTCTTACTGTGCAGCCACTTTGTCAGTCCACCTCTGGATGAGGGTCTGCCCATGCTGTGTCAATCATGGGGGTTATTTGACCATACTTCACCATGCTGGTCAGTGGAGCTTGATGAAGATGGTGAGGGCAAGGGGGGATGGAGAGGGCCAGAACTGTTTGATATATCGCTCGTCACTGATGCAAGAAGTATTCAGGAAACAGACTCAGATGCCCTGGTTCATCATGCACTACAACAGCCACTTTTGTCAGGGCGCCACTCTGCATGTAGAATGAAGATTTTATTCATTTCATGGGAATTTATTTAAGCTAATATCAGAACACACGTACGTACGATTGAACATATTTTGCGTATTCCAAACTTAATTCCAGTCGCAGGCGATGCAGTTTGTGGCCTTAAGATAATTATCTGTAAAGATTTGATTTTTAATTGTATAGTTAAGCAAATCGGTTCAATTCCGATTTCCAATTGAAAAAATGGTGCACCCCAAATTGTTATATTGCATATCCCATCTAAGTAATATCTGCATTGAAATATATGCAAAGAGAATATATAAATATCAATAAAAACAGTGCTACAACTTTGTGAAATAGGAAAGGACAAAGGTCAATGTTTTGGCAAACAGGCTTTTCCTGCTTGCAACATGCATACATATTAGAATTATGTTAATGCTGCTTCAGCCCTAGATGAAAGGAAAAAAAGGCAAGTTGCACACGCTGACGGACGCAACTCAATCTTTTTAGTAGACCCAGCAGCGCATGAAAAATATATATTTGACGGTATTGTTATAAGCAGGTAGATACATTACACGCAGGTCATGCACTCATAGGATGAGGCAAAATATTCCATCGTCGATGCTTACCTCAAGGTCAACGTCAATGTCATAAAGGTCAAGTGGCGTTCAGATGGGTTTTTCCTATATTTTACACAGATTTACATCTTCATTATATATTTCATGGAACCTAACGTCATTATTATTTAGATATATGTGTAATGTGCTATCTACAGTTAGATTTTGTTTTTGAACATACGTGCAAAGCACATTTGAACGTTAAAATAATAATCTATACATCTATTTAGACAAGTTATAGTTCGTCCAAATGTTTGCAATGTCCCGGATATATCTTTCCACGTATTTGTTCATCACACTGCAATTGGTATACTTATACATACAGTATGCATGCATTTATATAGTTCTACCCATGTATGGAAGTCTATTCGGCAGCTGTGTTACATTATGGTGGTGTATTGGCTTGCTGGGTTGCAGAATTTCTTTTCATCACATCTCAGAAACAGGGGCCTCTAGCTGTGCTTCCCCCAAGTCTCAAATTGGCATCTGCTGCAACTTTTGCTTTTGTTGCACTCAGACAAACTCGTAATCACTTTTACTTACCAGGTCTGAGTCGCTCAAGTCTCACAACTTCTGCCGCTGTTACAGCTAGAAGCACACGGTATCACAGACCGATATGGAGACATGTAAATACATTAGAAAGCTGCAGACTGTAGACTGTGTGACAGCAATTTCAAACAAATGCGTGACGCTAGATAGTTGTCACGTCGTTCCGTCTCCCTATTTTGCAAATTGTGACTCACATGAAAGCGGGCAGGCCCCATCAGCCACTGAAAAGAAAGAGGGATTAGATTTTCCAGATAAAGGCCCAGGTGGGCTAGAACAAAACAGGGACCAGATGGGGCACACGAGCAATGAGCATGTCTCTCACATCAGCCATTCAAACCCGGCCATTTTCGATGTGTCTATGCCATTACCCTAATTCACAGAAAAAATCATTCCATTCTCCATCAGTGGCCACCAGATACCCATAACAAGGCGTGCTCGTTATCATCTTTGACCCGGTCTTATATTTCTCCAGAAAGCCTCGGTATGCCATCAGAAGGCGTAAAGCCAATGGTATCCACTGTGGAATGAGCCAATATATTATTAGTTGTCTGTCAAACCAGCCTAACATTGAAATAATGAAATAATAAAGACCCTGTATTTGTTTGGAAACACCTCCATTACAAACCCAATAAATAAACAACCTTATGTGAACAGGCATATAAACTGTGCTGTTGAGAGCAGTCCGCAAAGGACGATGTGCGAATGTTCACATGGAAATATTCATGAACATATAGGATAGACGCAATATCTGAGAAACATTTGAATTAATATATGCCATATTAAATTAATGGCGGACAGCTTAAACTCACTTCTGATTTGTGTGCAGTGTGTTTTTTTCTATAAGTGAATGTATTCAAGTGTGAAATCTGATTTTTCAAGTTAGTTCCCATTAAAATGCAAAACATGCTACTTAATCAAATGCCTCTCCACAGACCTCATCAACACAATAATGCATATTTGAAAAACGTCATGTAACGTCTTCAATTAAGTGAAAACAAAATACCCTGCATACGATTAATCTCTGTTCAGACTTACAGGTGCACATTATTATCATTATTGCTTCAGTGTTTTACATTGTTTACCAAAATTGCAATAGAACAATGTGGGTTGCGTATTAATTTATCAGATTGTACATTTCATTTCATTATCGTTCATTGAATTGGTAATCAAACATTGTTATTTGTAATTTGCGATACGATATGCATGCATACATTCCAAAAAAAACTATTACTGAACATTTTGCAAACTATACTTTATTGTCAAAGAGTGCGAGCTATTTAGGTGTCCAGTTGATAAGCAATATCTTGAAGCTGAGAGAAAACGCGTTGGAAAGAAAATGAGAGCATATTTTTTTACATCCATATTATTTTACCAGGTAAGGCCCACAGAGCTATACACTTTTTTCAGAAGCGACCTTGCTGCAAATGATAGCTCAACGAAGTGGTTTCTCATGTGGAAATTTACAGCGACCAAATACTCTCAAATCATGTTTCTAAATGTGGAGGGAAACCCGGAGGCCCCAGAGAAAAATCCACGTGAGCACGGGGAGAGAGACATGCAAGCTCCAAATATACAGGTGACAAGGTTGGGATTGAACCCATAAGCTTCTCTATACCAGGGGAGGTAGGTAACATCTTGCCACCGTGGTGCAAAAGTAGAGATAAATGAGAACTAGAGTCGCTTAGTATATGTACTACCAGCGAACGTACAAGAACCAGTGTCGCTTAATAACCTGCAGGTCAAAAGTAGATGCGTTTTTTAGGCTCTGAACGTTAAAAAGCAAATATGTGGAAAACGAAAAAAAAATCTCACATGGTCTCTATAGACATGGAAGAGGCATACACGAGTGTCACTTGAATTAATCTGGTGCCGACAGAGACGAAAGGTCCCTGAAACCTTTGTGAACACCCTTGTGTACTGTGTGTCATGGCCCAATTCTCAAGATTAATGTTTCTGTTTTTTTATTCCCACCAACATGCTTGTTGTGGTCAGGCAGCCATAGCAATTGATAATGCTTTTAATTACCCCCAAATCCATCACTTGAAATTGAGACACGCATGCTCTGCGTATTGTTGGACTACATAAGCATATTTAGTTCAAGGTTATGAGCACTGTGCTGCTCAATGTATTATGCTGTGACAGTATTGTTAAGGTTTGCATATACATTGGTCGATAAATACAAGCTAAGGTATTAAACTTTCTCCCAAGGCAACCCCTACTTGAGAACATCACTTCAATTGAGAGACACATTAGCCTCCTACTGTCGGCCCAATGGCAATCATTGCCTCCTATCATTTGCACAGCTTCATACAAATTCGCAAATAATCCCAGGCTCACAAAACATGTATGCCATAATTCATTTTTCTCCTCCACACTCACCTCAAGTCCTAAATAAGCCACATGCTCCGTTTCATTGCTTGATTGTTTAGCAATATAATCAGTAAAATTGACTTTTATAGTTGGACAACTCATGTTGTATTATCAGTGGAGCGATTGTGTGGGAAAAGAGACAACATTGAAGAGTTCAGGAGCAGAAAGATCACCCACCTTTCTTCCCAACGCAGAGATAACGCTGCTGCAGATGGCCATGTGTGTAGTGGCCATGTGGAATCAGCATGAAACCAGCTGTCACCATTTGTGCCAAACTTTCAATCTCCTATTACAATTCTAACCCAAAAATGCATTACATATGTAGTGATATTGCGGGATGTCAACATGCAGTGCCGGCTCTAGAGAGGCACGGCATGTCGTGTAACGACATCGCGGATACCACAAGGGTGTGGGTGTAGTACCGGCCCTAGAGGGGCCCAGTGAGCGCTGATTGATAGCGCTAGATGGCACCACGCTTGGCGTGCAGTGCCAAGCCTACAGGACAGGGTGTGGGAGTGCCGGTCGTAGGATGAGGTTACTAAAGGCCATGGCACTCTGGTTGACCTGAGAGGGCACGTGACCAGTTAAATCTACAAAGGGGCCCCACGTGGTTGGGATCCAGATCCTTCCCGAGGATTCTGGAAGGTGGTCGTGGGCAAGGGCGGAGCCAGCCACGCCGCAGAGAATATAAACCGGGTCCCGAGAGGGACCAGAGTTATTGTTGTTCATCCTGGAAGAAACATTATACGTCCTCCGAGTCTCCAACACGTGGACCTGGACCCGAGCTGTTGGTCCCGGTCCGTAGTAGTAGTTACGTTGTAATTAGTGTAGATAGCCTGGTGGTCACCATCATAGGTTGTTATTCTGTTAAGGGGAAGTTACCCCGTGTGTTGGAGTTAAATAAATGTGTTGCCTCCAAGTCTACGTCTGCGACTCAGTTTAACTCACTACACATATATATGAATGCTCCCAAGGCATCATTGTTAGCACGTGGGGCTTACAATCCAGAGGTCGAGTGGCAGTTGAAAACCATGGGCAAGTATCTTAAATGCTCCAGCCTTTTGTCCATTCAGCATTAGAAATGGGTACTCCATAGTTAGTCCATGCGCAGGCACCATGCGGTGCGGTATAATATGGGTACGTCCACCTCTTCCAAGTCACGTGGCCAGTATGGAAGAGTAGGCCATCATAACCTCTCTACGGAGGTTCTCTAGAGATCCCTCTCATGGAGGGCCTTCCACCAGTAGTGGCGTGAAACAAACAAGGTCAGGGCTGCTTTATCACATTTACCTGCTGCATGTGTAGTGGGTTCGAATTAGGTGCACACACACAGCTTGGAGGCAACACTATTAGAACGGTAAGTAATATAACACTGTACATAAGGTAGTGACCATCTTCCTCAACTCACTAACACTGACGTCCTATGTCACTACACATGTGTAGAGGTGTTACGGGAGGGCGAACAAACACACCGGGGGTGGTTATGCCCGCACGCGGAAGGATGCTTACATCAACGTCCGCACCGTTTAGCCTGGGGGGCTAAAACGGCGCTGGGATCCCCCACGGCCCCACCCCTCGGTGGGGGAGTTGTATTTAAGGCGGTGAGCCGGTGGGCTCGGGGTTCAGTGTTTAGCTTAAACCAGCGAAGAAAGAAGACCGGCTAGATAGGCCCTGGGACTCCCCTGGATCGCCGTCCTTCTAAGGACCGACCAGGGCAAGCCAGTGGCGTGGCCCCGAGAGCCCAGAGCCGATGTTCTTATAAGAGCCAGTCTGGGGATTCAGCGTTCCGTAATCCCAGCTTGACCAGAGCTGGGTCAGCTAGGCTAGCCGGGACAGAGATTGTGGGATCTCCCTGTTAGGTGGGTGAAGGGGCCAATACCCCTTCGAGTGTTGTATATCTCGGCCTGTATATACAACTGAAGTTCAATAAATAAGTGTGCCTCTGACTACGTCGTCCAAGTCTCCTTGAACCTACTACAACTGGAGTCAGAAGTGGTCTTCTAAGGATAGATACAAGATGGACGGCTCGTACCAAGGAACCGGGGTAGGAGGACACCTCGGCCGACTCAGAGCCCGAGATCGCCGAAGGTGAATCTGAGCAACCGGGGCCAAGTCCACCCACACCGCAGCGGTCGGACGGGTGGGGACCGTCGGCTGACGGACTGCGGCTGGCTCACTCCCTCCTGGCGGAGCTACTCTACGCGGCAGCCACCACGTTGGAGGAAATCACTTGCCTGGGGGTTGGAGGAGCAGCACGGGGCGACGTCGGACGACACACAACGCCAGTTCCCGCCATTTCAACGGGGCTGGAAGTTGGATTTGCCGCCATCAGTCCAGTGGGTGCTGAGGGCGGGGCCGGGCTACATCAGGTGACTGACAGTCGCCAACCAGAAGCCGCGACGTCATCAACAGCGGCCAGCGACGCCGAACACCAATCAGCAGCCAGCGCGTCACCAGCAGTGCGACCGCCGATGGCGCCCGTCCTTTCCGCCGATACTGTACGGATTGGTGGGAACGACGGTTGGCGATCTACGGCTGCGGAGGCCACGTTCCAGCAGCGATTGCCGGCCCTCAAAGAGTTTGTGGGGGAAGACGGTGACTGGGGAGCCTTCCAAAGACGGTTCCTCGCTCACCAAGAAATGTCGCGATGGACGGACGACGAAGCACTATGCGCGCTACCGGCGATGCTTGACAGTGACGCCCTCGCTACCCTCACCTCGGCACCAAGATCGGCGCGCGCCATGCTGTAGATGGCGCTTCGACTCCTGTTTGCAGTCTACGGACCACCTTCTGACTGCAGACAGCTGTTTTACGATCGTCAGCGGGGCGCCAAGGAATCGCCCCTGGCATACCGCACAGCTCTCCTGGCCCTGGCGAAGACGGCTTTCCCGCGGATGGACGAGAAAGGGGTGGACGCTATGGTGGCTGAGAAGATATTGCTGTTGGCGGACGATTTGGACATCGTCGTCTTGGCGCAAGACGACAAGGAGATGTGTTTCCTGCGGGCCGCACGACACATCCACGCAAACTTACTGTCCCAGCATCGCAAGGCCAGCAAGGCGGCGGCAAGACATACTGTGGCTGCCACCACCCTCCCATCGGAAGAGGTCTGCGCTGTGGGTCGCCCGACGGAGTGGAAATCCGGGGGACGGCCAGCTCGGGACGGACCGAGCCGCCAGGATCAACCCAAGCCGTCTGGGGCGCTCACGCGGTGCTACAACTGTGGCCTCCGGGGCCATGTGGCTTCAGGATGCTGGGCTCCTCGACAGCGCGGTGCAACGCCTCGGCCAGATGACGCGCCTCTACCCAAGGCTCACCAGCAAACTCCAGCAAGTCGTGGCACCCCACATGTTTGGCCTACGCACACACCTGTAACACACTCACGTACTGCATCGAACGGGGGTCAGAAATCGCTTGTCGTTGCATCGAAATGTGCCACGATGGGGAGGGTGTTCCAACCGGGCCAGTGGTCTGAGTTGGCCCATCGCGATGTTGCCGCGTCGGCGGGGTCGTCGGTCGTTGTGGGGCATATTGATGGGGTTGAGGTGCGGGTCTTAGTTGATACGGGAGCATCGGCGACAATTGTGTCTGATTTAATTTATAACATTCTCCCCGTTCAAAGCCGTCCTTTGCTCCCCGTTGATGTTCCGTGCTATGCTGCCAACGGGGGCTCGCTGGGCATTATCGGACAGATCCGCGTGCAAATTTGTATTGGGGACATCAAATTATCCAGGCCAGTATTGGTCTCCTCCTCGCTGGCAGTTCCATGCCTGTTGGGGACGGATTTCTTGGCCAAAGTGCCAATTCGAATCTTGATCGACCAAGGTTGCATCGAACTCTCGTCGGGCCAACGTATGATGTTCTTGTCCTCCCCCGCTACTGTCCGTACGGCATTTGCGACGGTACAAGCGCTTGTTGCGAGGACGGTACACATACCGCCAGGAGCTCAGATGCTCGTGCCTCTTAGGCTGCGTCGACTATTCGCTAATCGGGGTGTTCTGTTGGGACCGTCTAGGGCCGGGGTCAACGGACCTGATTTAATAGCGGCCCACACCATTGTGAAAGGGGACGGGGACCCCTTCATCGCAGTCCTCAATGTTGGGTTGTGAATGGCTGTGGTTCCTCAAGGGACCGTGCTTGTGCACGCAACGCCGGTACCCTGTGAGGAACCGGTCATTGGACAGGTGAGCACCGCTTCTCCGTCGCAACCGCATTCGGACCGTGATGAGGGGTGGCTGGATGCGCTTTGTGCGGGATCATCGGACCTGTCCGACTCACAGCGTGAGAAGCTACGAACCCTTCTGCGTGAGTTTTCCGACGTTTTTAGTCGACACAAATATGATATTGGCTGTACTAAACTGCTGCGACACCATATTGACACGGGTGACAGCGCGCCAATCCGCCAAAATCCTTTTCGGTTGAGTCCTGCTGAAAAGATCATGTCAAATCGGCCGTAGACGACATGCTAGCTGCGGATATTATATCCCCTTCTACCAGCCCTTGGGGTGCACCCATCATGTTAGTTAAAAAACACGACGGCTCATTGCGGTTTTGTGTCGATTTTCGTCGGCTAAACAAGATTTCCGTAGCCGACGCATACCCGCTCCCTCGGATGGATGAATCGCTTGATGCCCTGGTGGGGGCGCGGTTCTTCTCTACATTGGATTTACTGTCAGGGTCCTGGCAGCTCCCTCTGGATGATGAATCTAAACCTAAAACAGCTTTCCATACGCCGCACGGCTTATTTTAAATTAACAGCTTGCCGATGGGGCTCCACTCAGCGCCAGCGACTTTCCAGTGATTAATGGAATTGGTCCTGGCTGGGTTGCAATGGGATTCTTGTTTGATTTACTTAGATGATATCATCGTCTTTAGTAAAACATTCGACGAACACCTCCAGAGGTTGCGGGCTGTTTTCCTCAAAATGTGGGCTGCTAATTTGAAATTCAATCCCCAGAAATGTCATTTGCTCCGCGAATCGGTGCGGTATTTGGGCCACATTGTCGGACGGTCAGGTATTGCCACAGATCCCGCCAAAACGCAATGTGGCAGCTCCTGGTCGACTCCCACCTCGGTGGGGGAGGTCAGGAGTTTCATTGGATTCGCGTCGTATTACCGACGGTTTGTCACTGATTTCACGACGATTGCTAAACCCTTACATGCCTTGACATCAAAGGGGGTCAAGTTTCACTGGGGATAGGAGGAGGAGGCTGCTTTTCGCTCCCTCCGGGATGCCCTAGTGGGGGCTCCGCCATTAAGTTATCCCGACTTTTCGAAACCCTTCTTGCTCAATACAGACGCAAGCAACACGGGCATTGGGGTCGTGCTTTCCCAGGTTGTTGGGGGCGTAGAGCATGTGGTAGCATACGGCAGTCGGGTTTTGTCTCTGGCGGAACAGAGGTACTGTGTTACCCGTTGGGAACTATTGGCAATCGTTTACTTCATTCAGCAATATCGCCCAAATCTGTACGGTCGCCATTTCACCGTCCACACAGATCATGCGGCGCTGCAGTACACCTTTGCGGGTTCAACAGCCATCGGGACAATTGTCCCGATGGTTGGAGATTCTCCAAGATTTCGATTTTGAGACTACATATCGTAAGGGCGTTCGCCACACGAACGCAGACGCTCCGTCGCGTTTGCCGCCCACCTCCGAGTGCGCTTGCCTCCTGGGTTCGGGGCATTGCAGACCTCCGAATGTGATCTCTGATTCGGTCCTTGCGGCCGCCGCTGATGCGCCTACAATTGCGGGTCCTATTGAGCAAGAATGGAGGGATTCTTTGCTGGGATTGTCTGTTGCGGAGTGGGGGCACCTCCAAATGGAGGACACCTCCCTCCTCGCGTTGCGCCGTCGCATCGGGGGAGCTGGTCGGGGGGTGGAAAATGTCGACTCGTGGGGGTTATTCCAGGGTCTTTTGATGCATTGGGACGAGAGATCCCGCCGCCACCGGCTGGTGGTGCCTTCCACATTGAGGGGTAGAGTAGTGTGGGCTGCTCACGAGCGACTCCTGCACCTGGGGACTCAAAAAACCCTTGCCATGCTCCAGCTGGATTTTTCTTGGCCGGGCATGGCAAGGGACGTGGATGATCTTGTAGGGTCTTGTACTCAGTGCGCCCAACGGAAGCCACCAGCTAGGGGGTCCAACCCACCATTGCAGTCTATCAAGATTTCCCGGGTTAACGAACTCGTCGCGCTTGATATTCTGGGCCCATTCCCTGCTACACCTAGGGGAAATAAATACCTATTGACCGGGGTGGAATATTTTACGCGATGGCCTATGGCCTGGCCCCTCGCCAACCAGTCGGCAGCAGCCATCGCGGAGGTCTTTGTCCAGGGCTACGTCCTCGACAAAGGTGCTCCGGAGCGGCTGCTGACCGACCAGGGAAAAAAATTCTCGGGTAAACTTCTCCACGAAGTGTGCAAGCTCTTGGGTACGAAAAAAATTCGTACCTCCCCATATCATCTGCAAACTGACGGGATGGTGGAGCGTCTGCATCGGACTATCACGTCCATGCTGTCCCAACAGGTGTCTGAATCCCAGACCGACTGGGACCTTCATATTCCGGGGGTTTTGGTGGCCTACAGAATGGCTCCTCATGCGGCGACCGGATTTTCTCCCTTGTTCCTAATGTACGGTCGCGAGGCTAACCCACCTGTCACGACTCAGCTGCAGATCTCTACACCGCATGCTAAATCCAAATTGACCGACCATGTCAAATTCGACATCGCTAAATTGACAGAGGCGCGGGAGGCGGCCATCCAAAATTCAGACCTCCGCCAGAGGGCGAATGAAAGGCTCAAGATGGGTCAGGTACATGTGCTCCAGTGGAAACCGGGTGACACGGCGTGGTTGCACTGTCCCCAAGTTCCGCTGGCGACCTCGTCCAAGCTGTTGTGGCCATGGCGGGGGCCCGTGGAAGTGGTGCAGGTCTTGCGGCCGCAATGTGTACGTATCCGATGGGGGAAGCGTCGGTGGTTCGTGCACCCCTCGAGGTTGAAACCGTTCGTTGCACCCCATGTTCCTACAACACACACACATGGCCAAACATGTGAGGGGTCCACCGACTCCCGGAGTCCGACTTCGCTGCATTCGCCTGACTTGCCACCGACTGTTCCGCCTCCAGGTGCACCAGGATTGACGTGCTCGCGATCGCCAACCCCTCCCGGGGGGGGGGGGGGTCGGGGGTCGCTCGTCGGCGAAGCCAGACACTCTCGCACCCGAACTATTGACACCCACCGCTGGGCCGGCCGGGGCTGCCCCTTGTGACGGTCCCGCTGCAAGAACGCGTGCCAAAACGCGCAGACTTTTGTGAGATCTGCCGCTTGTGCAGCCCTTGCTGGGGTCGCGGGGTGGGGGGGGGGGGTCCTTGAAATTGTATATATGTTGTTTTTTTTACGGGATGGGGTATTTATTCGGGGGGGTGGGGGTGCGTCGGGTTATTTTTTTTTTCTCGGTAGTTGTTGTTACTGTTATTGTCGTTGTTGTTGCTGTTGTTGTTAGTTACGCGAGGCACACACGGGTTTGGGGGGGATGCATCTTTATTGTGAATCTTGTTGCAGCCGGGACGGCTGTGGGCTGTACAGGGGGGGGGGGTGATGTAGAGGTGTTACGGGAGGGCGAACAAACACACCGGGGGTGGTTATGCCCACACGTGGAAGGATGCTTACATCCACGTCCGCACCGTTTAGCCTGGGGGGCTTAAATGGCGCTGGGATCCCCCACGGCCCCACCCCTCGGTGGGGGAGTTGCTATATAAGGCGGTGAGCCGGTGGGCTCGGGGTTCAGTGTTTAGCTTAAACCAGCGAAGAAAGAAGACCGGCTAGATAGGCCCTGGGACTCCCCTGGATCGCCGTCCTTCTAAGGACCGACCAGGGCAAGCCAGTGGCGTGGCCCCGAGAGCCCAGAGCCGATGTTCTTATAAGAGCCGGTCTGGGGACTCAGGGTGCCGTAATCCCAGCTTGACCAGAGCTAGGTCAGCTAGCCTCCCCTAGCCCTGTAGTGGAGGACCTGGGAGTAGGCTAGCCGGGACAGAGATTGTGGGATCTCCCTGTTAGGAGGGTGAAGGAGCCGATACCCCTTCGAGTGTTGTATATCTCGGCCTATATATACAACTGAAGTTCAATAAAAAGTCATGAAAAATGCATTTTCCCATGGCAGGGGTGAGATATACACCCCTGCAAAGTGGTACTGATGGTATTGACCAGGGAGGGATGAGGAGATTAATTAACTGTTGGCTGGGATTAGAACTCACAAACTTTGTATTTTTTATTTGTGCATCTAACCTTTGTAAATTGTTCCTTAATTAAGCAAACTGTTAATTTGATAGTCGTATGCTTCTCTCAAGTGTTTACCCCCCATAAATGTCTTAGTCCTTTTAATTTTGCCAACCTTTAGCACAATTCATTACAATTATGCAGTTAAACTCATCATTGCAGAGTGTAAAGTGGCACTGAACCTTTACCAAATGCTCGAATTCAGCAATCCCAACAGTAGCTCATATGATTGTTTATTTATTTCAGATCAACATCCAACGTAGTTTTGTGTCTTCATTATATACTTATGCACGAACTGCACACACACGCTCAGCGATCTGTACACAGTAAAGGCATAATTGTTTTGGGGATTTATCGTTTTTCAGCATTGACCACCTGCCAATTGTTGATGGCTGAACATTCTAACACGTGACATAAACGAGGTGGCAAAAGGGCTTTCGACAAATTATTTGTAAGTCGACTACATATCTAAAAAAAGCAATGTAGCCAGTTGAATTTCTCGGAAAGTAAATTCTAATGAAATGCCATCCAGCTGACATAGGCTTATTTGCAATGAGAAGTAACGTACAGTATGTGCACGTGGTATGTTGTGGAAAGAACAAAAAATGCTTGATAAATTAAAAGTGCAAAGTTTATTTTGGCAATGGCCCTTCTGCAGTACACAGAGGGAGGGGAGGTCGAGTGTTTGACATAGCCGCCTATGACAAACGTTATTTAAGGGAACGTGGCAACACAGCGTTGCAGATATAAACAGGAGAGAAAGCTGTGGTGGGTAAGTCTCATGGGCAGCATGGAGAAGGGCAGGTGACTGAGACAGGCACTGGAATGGTGCCCAGAGGTCAGTGACCATGGGGGAAGACCTAAAGGTGTTTTTTTGAATACTAACAGAGCAACCCTTGCAGGATCACGGATCACATTTTCGACAAGCACTGGATCTAGTGGAAAGAAGGGTATGACGGCGAAGTACTGTGGTATAAATGACATTGTTTGTTGTTGTAACGTTCTGACCTGCCCTTACTGGACATCTGTGAAAAAAGAGCTTCATAGCTCATCGGATTCTTCCAGCATAAATACATATTCTGATTCTGATTAGCCATGGTCACCTTGGAACCATTTTGCAAAACACTACCATGTTTTCTGCTGCCCTTTCTAGGTCTTCTCTGAAGAAGGCGCATTGCTCAAAACATATATTCAAATATAGGTCAGTACCATCGATGACGATCAAAGCAAGGCCGTAATTATAATATATATTGGGGAGGACACATCCCCCAATATTCAAATATGATCAAAATGTCCCCCCCATTATATTGCTATAAAATAGATTTCTGTTTATATGATTGTGGTTATGGTTGTACTTTATAAAACCGTAATCTCTGCCATGATATACAATTAAACAAGAAATGGTTAAAAAGAAAAAACAGAGCAATGTAATACAATACACTATTAGACATTATTGTAAAAAAAAAAGTCCATCCTATGTGTTAGTGCATTTTTTATATTTTAGGCAGGAAATTCGTTTTCAAATTTAGATTTTTATTTTTTTCTGGGGGAGGACCCCTAGACCCTCTGGAAGATTTGGTCCCCCCCTAATGTTGACTCCATGGCTACGGCCTTGGATCAAAGTAATATCATATTATATTTCATTAATGATTCTAATTAGCTATGTTTCACCAATATTTCTATTCCATATTTGTGTTAGGTTGGAATGCGCAGGTTTGCAAACTGAGAAGTATAATAGAGTGCTCCAAGGTATGGAGTATCCATGATTTACCTTCAGGAGTCTCGTCGACTTTCTCTCATCATACATTTCCCTTCAAACTGTGACAAGCGGTCCTTCGGATAAGCCGCTCCATATACAAAAGTAGAATAATTGCTCTCCCAATTGGACTTGAAGTTACTGGGCTGTTTTATAAGTTCACGGTTAGGCGATTCAAATATGCGGGGACAGTTACCTGTGTGTGCGCGCGCGCGCACTGTTGGCAAAGTGTGTGCTATAAATAGCGTCGAGAATTTGCACACTTGCGTGGCTCTGCACTTTCCATGCGACTTGCAGCGCGGGCGAGGACACCCACACACTGCCAATGTTTGCGGGACTCTCATTCTGGAAAATACCTATTGACAAGCGACCACAATAAAGTGGTACGATAGTACAGATGTAATGCGTGGAAGGAAATAAAGCCCGAGTTTTTTTTTACCACACTTAAGCAAACACATTTCAGACAGAATACAGATATTGAGGCTCTGTGTAGACCCATGAAGGCATTTTAGTCCATTATCGTAACAGCGTTGCTCACTTAAGATTAAAACCCTGCTTGCTGCGGTATCTCTTTGGGAACAGACTGTTCGTCGGCATGTGAATATACATTCAAATATATCTCGGCAAATAACGTCCTTTATTTTCACGTTGGCTAATGGTATATTCTGAGTGTAGAAGTAGACATGCAAAAATGACAAAGATGAAAGGGCCACTCGGCCATCAGCTTGCCTTCACTGCTGATAAAAAACGCGATTTGCTTAGCTAACACATGCACTGCATTTGTATCCCTCTAAAGCCCTTATCTGAACAGGCAGGAGACCAATGGAACGTTTCAACAGAACCATCAACAAAACCGTTAGCTTTAGCAGAACGCGTGAATATTCTTGGGTCGCGGATTCACATTCATGCATGCTTCCCTTCTGAATTGGAGCTAAAGCTACACCTATAGTTTGTGATAACTCTGAAAGTAATGTATGATGATAGCACCTTTATAAGTACAAACACGGATGGCTATATCATGTTCATAAAAAAGCAATATATCTATTTGCAAATGTATATGCAAAGAAATGGCGACCCAGAGAGTGCTGAGCTGGTGATAGGAAAATGCCCATTCTATCTCCTCCCCGGGTTGCTCAGACATGTTTTTTTGCGGAGCACAGGTTGCACTCTACAATTTGAGAGGGTTAACTGTCATCATCATTTGCCTTTGTTCTGCACGGCTGGATAAAGGCCTCCTGAAGCTACCAACTCTCACAATCCAGTGATGTAATAACCCACCTAGCACCGACACACGAACTGATTTCATTGCTCCGTTTTCTTGGTGTGCATCCTCCTGGGCATGTTCAATCCCCTAGCTGTCAGTCCACTAACTGTTCTAATCTGGTGAATATTTCAGAAACTGCAGGCCCAAGTTTAAAAAAAAAGTACGAACAGAGATCGTTACATGCAAACTTAATTCCATGATCCTCGCCAGCACTCTGATAGTGTAATTAGTTCAGTGATGGTAATAAACCAGTCACACAACTCTACTAGCAACAATGCAGCTCACAGACAAATGATTTAGCCCATTCATGCAAGGAATGCTGAAGTGTTATGCATTATGGGGGAGTCTACGTTCGAGCCAGCAGAAGACTGCAGACATCTTTTTTGCTGTTCTGCATTTATACGCTCCCACATCTGTGCTGCAAACCTTCACAAATCTACACTAAGCAGCAGTCAATTATGATTAAATAACTCCATGGCTCACATACCATGAGGATATTTTCATCCAATAGTGGCTTTAAAAAGCTGTACATGTACGACATTGCTAACATTTTGAAGCAGGTTGATGGGAAAATCGGAATAACATAACTAACCTATCTGATGCATTACTATTATAAAATCAATATCGATAAAGGGCATTCAAACAAAGTTACAAGGTTTGGCTTTATCTGAAAAACTAAATGAAAGGCTATATTTCGTAAAACACCATTATCCGAAACTATGATCACAACAACAATGGGTAAAGTTTGACAGACCCGAAGTAAATTGCAGGACACCCGTACACCGATTCCTTCCATCCATTACGGTCCGAATATCGAATCGCAATTCAATTATGCCAACGCGTGTTTCCAATTGATTACCCTACAGTAGACTGTGTTGTAGCCTGCAGATAGGACATGGTTGATTGTGCCATTTCTGGAATCCGTTATAAAATAAACGTACAAACAATGGCCGGGAGCTACTGGTTGCACCTTGACAAGAAATTAGTTACAATACAACCTCGGTTTAGTTTCTCTACGTAATCGATTCACGCTGTCAGTACTGCTCTTGCGTTGCATTTAGCATGTTGGCACTAACACACATCATGAGTGGTGCGTGCAATTCAGACACCTTAATATATTGAAGCAAGGCGCTGGCAATTTTGTTTTCGGTTGCTTCTCTGCCAGCCCGTGAAAAACAATATATATACCATGAAGATTAAGTCATGTATATATTTTATTGCATTAATTTTCTCACACACAGTTTGATATATCATAGAGACAGTGCTAACTTTTTGAGCACACCGGCATGAAGTTTGAAATATTTATTTTACATAAATATCTATGAATTATTATTGTATTTACAAAGAATCATGTCTGCAAAACTTTTTTTGTTTGCATTTTGACAAGTATTGTGGTTAATGCAGGCATGATTCCTTGTAAAGGTTTCAGTTTGGTGTTTTAAAAACTTAACACCTGTTCTGTTGCCAGATAAAAGGGGAAAAACTATTCTCATATTTTGGTACTGGCAAAGGAGTCCCATGACAAGGTAACATACTAATTTGGGAGTACTGTATGTTTCATATCACATTCCATGAAACTTGATAGTATTTTTAGTATGCGTGTGTGTAATAAGCAGTACTCTGCAGTGGTTAGCTCACTGTGCTACAATCACAGAGGACAGGAATCGAGCCTAGTTACAATTCCTATTCATGTTAACATGTCACCCGATGAGTGCCTGGTATGGTGTATTAACATCAGCGGGAGCAGGAAGCATTAGTGTAGCGTTTAGCGAGCGGCGCTACGAACTAGGCTACATTGGTACAATTGTTGCTGACGGCCAACACCAGTGACGATCATCTGAACCGGTCCTGGACCTCCCCTAGGTCAACTCAGCTTCAAATGAGTACTTTATGTGGTGTGTGACATCGCAACTCGGAAGACAAAGGTTTATCGGCCTTCATAGGTGCTCGGTAACAGAACTTGCTCCTACAGTCTGTTCAGGCTACATCAACTCCTCACGTGCTGTTTCAGCCATAATAGTTGCTCACAAGGAGCACTTGCCTCAAGAGTATATAAGACTAAAAACAAGGGGTTGCTTATTTTTATGCATTCAATTGACTTCCAAAAAATGTACTGGAAATTAAGTTTTAAATGGAACAAGATCTACCTTGAACTATTACTACTCAACATGAAAAAACACCTGCATGCAGACTTTCCCACATAACTGTATATACACATGATGTAACATCTAACCCAATATAAAAGATATTGGCATGGGATTCCTTCCATATTTGCTCATGAAATGTCAAGGATATGCCGCCATTTTAATAATGGTGTAGTGTAATAGCGCCGACTGGTGGACAGCAGCAGCAACTGTGAACAGATACAGTGAGGGAAAACATTATTTGATCCCCAGCTGATTTTGTACGTTTGCCCACTGACAAAGAAATGATCAGTCTATAATTTTAATGGTAGGTTTATTTGAACAGTGAGAGACAGAATAACAACAAAAAATCCATAAAAACGCATGTCAAAAATGTTATAAATTGATTTGCATTTTAATGAGGGAAATAAGTATTTGACCCACTCTCAATCAGAAAGATTTCTGGCTCCCAGGTGTCTTTTATACAGGTAACGAGCTGAGATTAGGAGCACACTCTTAAAGGGAGTGCTAATCTCAGCTTGTTACCTGTATTAAAGACACCTGTTCACAAAAGCAATCAATCAATCAGATTCCAAACTCTCCACCATGGCCAAGACCAAAGAGCTCTCCAAGGATGTCAGGGACAAGATTGTAGACCTACACAAGGCTGAAATGGGCTACAAGACCATCGCCACGCAGCTTGGTGAGAAGGTGACAACAGTTGGTGCAATTATTCGCAAATGGAAGAAACACAAAATAACTATCAATCTCCCTCGGCCTCGGGCTCCATGCAAGATCTCACCTCGTGGAGTTGCAATGATCATGAGAACGGTGAGGAATCAACCCATAAATACACGGGAGGATCTTGTCAATGATCTCAAGGCAGCTAGGACCATAGTCACCAAGAAAACAGTTGGTAACACACTACGCCGTGAAGGACTAAAATCCTGCAGCGCCCGCAAGGCCCCCCTGCTCAAGAAAGCACATATACATGCCCGTCTGAAATTTGCCAATGAACATCTAAATGATTCAGAGGACAACTGGGTGAAAGTGTTGAGGTCAGATGAGACCAAAATGTAGCTCTTTGGCATCAACTCAACTCGCCGTGTTTGGAGGAGGAGGAATGTTGCCTATGACCACAAGAACACCATCCCCACCGTCAAACATGGAGGTGGAAACATTATGCTTTGGGGGTGTTTTCTGCTAAGGGGACAGGACAACGTCACCGCATCAAAGGGGCAATGGACGTGGCCATGTACCGTCAAATCTTGGGTGAGAACCTCCTTCCCTCAGCCAGGGCATTGAAAATGGGTCGTGGATGGGTATTCCAGCATGACAATGACCCAAAACACACGGCCAAGGCAACGAAGGAGTGGCTCAAGAAGAAGCACATTAAGGTCCTGGAGTGGCCTGGCCAGTTTCCATACCTTAATCTCATAGAAAATCTGTGGAGGGAGCTGAAAGTTCGAGTTGCCAAACGTCAGCCTCGAAACCTTAATGACTTGGAGAAGATCTGCAAAGAGTGGGACAAAATCCCTCCTGAGATGTGTGCAAACCTGGTGGCCAACTACAAGAAACGTCTGACCTCTGTGATTGCCAACAAGGGTTTTGCCACCAAGTACTAAGTCATGTTTTGCAGAGGGGTCAAATACTTATTTCCCTCATTAAAATGCAAATCAATTTATAACATTTTTGACATGCGTTTTTCTGGATTTTTTTGTTATTATTCTGTCTCTCACTGTTCAAATAAACCTACCATTAAAATTGTAGACTGATCATTTCTTTGTCAGTGGGCAAATGTACAAAATCAGCAGGGGATCAAATACTTTTTTTCCCTTACTGTAGTACACACGCTGGTGAGCATATACACAGGTGTGTTCGCAGGGCGGAGGAACTGGGGCAAGGGTCACGGAGGACCCCGTCTGAAAGCTCCTGGAACCTGCTAGCGGCTTCGAGAAGGGAGGCGCGGTCAGGGCGGAGTTAGGTCGCGCTGGTTGGATAAAAGGAGCTGAGAGCGGGAGCTCGAGGCTGCCGGTTCTGGGATTGGAATCGTCTCGTCGTTGCTGTCGTCTCGTCGCCGTTGTCGCTGCCATCTTCACTAGATAATGCGCTGCTAGATAGTTGTTGGCTGTCTCTGTCAGTGACATCAGTGTCAGATGGCTAGTGTTGTGTACAGGCAAGGCTAAAGAACTGTAGAGTCATCTTCTTGGTTCTTTCGGTAAAGTCACGTAGAAGGGAAGTAATAAAATAATAAAAATAAAACATAATAAAATGAAATAATTCTCACGACGTTTCGGCTACAACGCAAGCAGCCGTCTTCAGGTGAAGAATGAGACACTACCAAGCTAGGAGCTTATATATAAGCTGGGTTGGAGGTGGAAGAGCGGCTTAACAAAAAGAATGTGCATATGAAGAGGAATTTAGCATATTCATGGAAAATGCGTAGGAGGTGGGTGGGGGGGTTTCAAAGTCATATTATGCCCATGCATTATGCAGGATCAGCAGCACCAAGGGGGGGTGCAGGGAGTAGCATTAACAAAGGAAAGGAATGTTATTGATATGTAGCTGCAGTTACTAAACAACCACGTAGAAAACTAAAGTATAAACTACGTAAAAACTAAAGTATAAACTGCATAGCACCATCAGTATACTTACTATACTCTACAATAAGCTGAGTTACTAACAGCAAGTAATACATTACAATTCTACGTCGTAAAAATTATATAATATGCTTCCATCTAAACTTTATTCTCTTACATCACACGAGCATATACCGTACTATACACTGCCATAGATAAACCCAACATTAAATTATATACTGTATTACTATAAACCACCCTATACCTTATACATTTCAACATAACACTATGTATTATTCTACCCACCCTAATGTGTATCGAAATGGTTTATTACGTCCTTCCAATGATTGCTAAGCCAGAATCAATCTTCTCGGTTAAAATTGTCTCTGTGTTTGTATATGTGGATCGCCTCATGAACGAATCTCTCATGATAGCCAGATGGCTTGCAGAGAACCTCTGTCTTGGAGAAGTCAATGTCATGTGAGCCCACTGAGTTGTAACAGTGATCTGCCACGGCTGAGGTGTTTGTCCTACCGTGTTTCAGGTCAGCTTTATGTTCACGGATGCGGTCCGAGACATGTCGTTTGGTTTCCCCAATGTAACTGCTACCACAGAGGCAACTTAGTTTGTAGACACCAGGGTACTGTATGTCTGGAACCACATCTTTTACAGACGGTACCAGATCACGGATTTTATGTACTGTGTTGAATCGGACCTGGATCTTGTGTTTAATCAGGATTTTGGAGATATTTTTGTGACCCCAGCAATGTAGGGTAAGGTGATGGTCTTGAAAGGCTCCTCAACAGGATCCTTCTTGATGGTTGGAGTGATGGCTTTGCGGATTGTGTAGTCGGAGTAACCATTAGCCTTAAGAGCTTGGCGTACGTGTTTGAGTTCACTGGAAATGTGTTCATGGTCGGAGATGCATTGGGCTCTATGATATAGAGTCTTGATGAGGGAATTCTTCTGGGATGGATGGTGGTGGGAATCCGGTTTTAGGTAAGCATCCGTATGGGTGGCTTTCCTGTAGACAGAGTGGCTCATTGAACCATCAGGTCTCCTTTTGATTAGGACATCCAAAAAGGGTAGCTTGCTATCTTTTTCGACTTCCATGGTGAATCTGATGGCTGGGTGTATGGAATTGATGTGGTCGAGAAATTGGTCTAGAGCAGGCCGGCCATGTGGCCAGATGACAAAAGTGTCGTCTACGTACCTCTTCCATAAGGTCGGGCGTAGAGTGGCAGTCTGGATGGCGTCCGTCTCAAATTTCTCCATGAAGATGTTGGCTACAACCGGAGATAGGGGGAGCCCATTGGGGTGCCCTCATTTTGCTTGTAGAAAGTTTCATTCCTGGTGAAGTATGTATTGGTTAAGCAGTGTCTCACCAGGGGGGGTACCCCAGCATTCAGTCCTTGATGAACCAAGTCTTCAATGATTGCGATGGTGTCAGGTACAGGAACCTTGGTGAATAAGGAAACCACATCAAAACTGACAAGCAGGTCGTCTGGGGACAGGGCAATCCCCTTGATTGTCGATACCAGGTCAGTAGAGTTTAGTACCGCAGAGGTGGTTTTTCCAGTGAAAGGCCGTAGGATTTCAGACAAAAAACGAGCCAATTTATAGGTGGGGGAGTTGATAGTAGAGACAATGGGACGTTAAGGCGCTCTTCCACCTCCAACCCAGCTTATATATAAGCTCCTATCTTGGTAGTGTCTCATTCTTCACCTGAAGACGGCTGCTTGCGTTGTAGCCGAAACGTCGTGAGATTTATTTCATTTTATTATGTTTTATTTTTATTATTTTATTACTTCCCTTCTACGTGACTTTACCGAAAGAACCAAGAAGATGAATCCCTGCAGTCACGAAAGCTTTAAATCGAAATTTAACTGTAGAGAGTGTGCACGCGAGACCGTGAATGTTCCAACAAAAAGGTGCCTCCTACACCCTCGTCTACAGATCACTGACACGACAATGGTAATACTATTTTCTTGTCCTTTGGCGTGCTCATAAAACACCAAACAAGTTAAAACACAAATTTCGATTTAAAGCTTTCGTGACTGCAGGGATTCATCTTCTTGGTTCTTTCGGTAAAGTCACGTAGAAGGGAAGTAATAAAATAATAAAAATAAAACATAATAAAACAATTCTCACGACGTTTCGGCCACAACGCAAGCAGCCGTCCTCAGGCGAAGAATGAGAACATTATCAAGCTAGGAGCTTATGTAGGTGTAGCGAGGAGGAGCGCCTTAACAAAAGAATGTGCATATGAAGAGGAATTTAGCATACCAATGGGCAATGAGTAGGAGGTGGGCGGAGGGGTTTCAAAGTCCCATTATGCCCATGCATTATGCAGGATAAACAGCACCACGGGGGGGCGCAAGGAACAACGTTAATAAAGGAAAGGAATGTTAATGATATGTAGCTGCATTTACCCAACAACCACGTAGAAAACCAAAGTAAAAACTACATAAAAAACTAAAATATAAAATGATACTTACTATACTCTACAATAAGCTGAGTTGCTAACAACAAATAATAACTTACAATTCTACGTCGTAAGAAGTATATAATATACTTCCATCTAAACTTTATTCTCTTAGCATATACAGTACTATATACTGCCATAGATAAACCCAACATTAAATTATATACTGTATTGCTGTAAACCACCCTATACTTTATACATTTTAATATAACACTATGTATTATTCAACTCACCCTAATGTGTATCGAAATGGTTTATTACGTCCTTCCAATGATTGCTAAGCCTGAATCCATCTTCTCGGTTAAAATTGTCTCTGTGTTTGTATATGTGGATCGCCTCATGAACGAATCTCTCATGATAGCCAGATGGCTTGCAGAGAACCTCCGTCTTGGAGAAGTCAATGTCATGTGAGCCCACTGAGTTGTAACAGTGGTCTGCCACGGCTGAGGTGTTTGTCCTACCGTGTTTTAGATCAGCTTTATGTTCACGAATGCGGTCTGAGACGTGTCGTTTGGTTTCCCCAATGTAACTGCTACCACAGAGGCAACTTAGTTTGTAGACGCCAGGGTACTGTATGTCTGGAATCACATCTTTTACAGACGGTACCAGATCACGGATTTTATGTACTGTGTTGAATCGGACCTGGATCTTGTGTTTAATCAGGATTTTGGAGATCTTTTTTGTGACCCCAGCAATGTAGGGTAAGGTGATGGTCTTGAAAGGCTCCTCAACAGGATCTTTCTTGATGGTTGGAGTGATGGCTTTGCGGATTGTGTAGTCGGAGTAACCATTAGCCTTAAGAGCTTGGCGTACGTGTTTGAGTTCACTGGAAATGTGTTCATGGTCGGAGATGCATTGGGCTCTATGATATAGAGTCTTGATGAGGGAATTCTTCTGGGATGGATGGTGGTGGGAATCCGGTTTTAGATAAGCATCCGTGTGGGTGGCTTTCCTGTAGACAGAGTGGCTCATGGAACCTTCTACAAGCAAATTGAGGGCACCCCAATGGGCTCCCCCCTATCTCCGGTTGTAGCCAACATCTTCATGGAGAAATTTGAGACGGACGCCATCCAGACTGCCACTCTACGCCCGACCTTATGGAAGAGGTACGTAGACGACACTTTTGTCATCTGGCCACATGGCCGGCCTGCTCTAGACCAATTTCTCGACCACATCAATTCCATACACCCAGCCATCAGATTCACCATGGAAGTCGAAAATGATGGCAAGCTACCCTTTTTGGATGTCCTAATCAAAAGGAGACCTGATGGTTCAATGAGCCACTCTGTCTACAGGAAAGCCACCCACACGGATGCTTATCTAAAACCGGATTCCCACCACCATCCATCCCAGAAGAATTCCCTCATCAAGACTCTATATCATAGAGCCCAATGCATCTCCGACCATGAACACATTTCCAGTGAACTCAAACACGTACGCCAAGCTCTTAAGGCTAATGGTTACTCCGACTACACAATCCGCAAAGCCATCACTCCAACCATCAAGAAAGATCCTGTTGAGGAGCCTTTCAAGACCATCACCTTACCCTACATTGCTGGGGTCACAAAAAAGATCTCCAAAATCCTGATTAAACACAAGATCCAGGTCCGATTCAACACAGTACATAAAATCCGTGATCTGGTACCGTCTGTAAAAGATGTGATTCCAGACATACAGTACCCTGGCGTCTACAAACTAAGTTGCCTCTGTGGTAGCAGTTACATTGGGGAAACCAAACGACACGTCTCAGACCGCATTCGTGAACATAAAGCTGATCTAAAACACGGTAGGACAAACACCTCAGCCGTGGCAGACCACTGTTACAACTCAGTGGGCTCACATGACATTGACTTCTCCAAGACGGAGGTTCTCTGCAAGCCATCTGGCTATCATGAGAGATTCGTTCATGAGGCGATCCACATATACAAACACAGAGACAATTTTAACCGAGAAGATGGATTCAGGCTTAGCAATCATTGGAAGGACGTAATAAACCATTTCGATACACATTAGGGTGAGTTGAATAATACATAGTGTTATATTAAAATGTATAAAGTATAGGGTGGTTTACAGCAATACAGTATATAATTTAATGTTGGGTTTATCTATGGCAGTATATAGTACTGTATATGCTAAGAGAATAAAGTTTAGATGGAAGTATATTATATACTTCTTACGACGTAGAATTGTAAGTTATTATTTGTTGTTAGCAACTCAGCTTATTGTAGAGTATAGTAAGTATCAGTTTATATTTTAGTTTTTTATGTAGTTTTTACTTTGGTTTTCTACGTGGTTGTTGGGTAAATGCAGCTACATATCATTAACATTCCTTTCCTTTATTAACGTTGTTCCTTGCGCCCCCCCGTGGTGCTGTTTATCCTGCATAATGCATGGGCATAATGGGACTTTGAAACCCCTCCGCCCACCTCCTACTCATTGCCCATTGGTATGCTAAATTCCTCTTCATATGCACATTCTTTTGTTAAGGCGCTCCTCCTCGCTACACCTACATAAGCTCCTAGCTTGATAATGTTCTCATTCTTCGCCTGAGGACGGCTGCTTGCGTTGTGGCCGAAACGTCGTGAGAATTGTTTTATTATGTTTTATTTTTATTATTTTATTACTTCCCTTCTACGTGACTTTACCGAAAGAACCAAGAAGATAAAACACAAATGTTAGATTTTTTTATCCCAGCAAAGCTTATTCTGTGAGACACAGTCACGCCTCAGCAAAGACGGGGGAGTCTATGCAGTAAATATCTAACAAGCGTCATTTTTCCTAGATTCAGAGTTCCCTTCAAGGCTGGCCTTAGGTTGTTCAATTGAGCAATGTCTAACAAGAATGTCTTGCAGTTTGCCAAATTATCTCGATCTCTCTGTTTCCTCTCTTACAACATCACTTAAGGAAATTGAAAGCATCCATAAATCCCAGCACTACAAACTACAAGGATAGGTGACAAGTGGTTGCAATTACTGGGTTAATCATTATGAAGGATTGTTTAATGACCAGTTCTTCATTATTGTCATTATTAACACGTTTCGAAGGGCAAATCGTATTTTTTTAGGCTTGAAAAAAAAAATCACATTTATTCATAGACAAAGTGTAGATTTTACATTAGCGAGCTTGTAACATCAACGAGGGAAATATGTCTCGTCTTTTTTCATGGAAGTTGTTCTGTAAGGATATTAATTTTATTTGATTATCGCTAAGCAACGTGCATCTCTATTTTTGACATTTGAATTTAATTTTGTTATTACCAGACATTCTTAATCTACTAGTAACAAAAGCCTTCCAATGCCGTTTCAGGCATGGGCATTTTTTTTTACCATACTCCACCATGCGAGTCAGTGCGGCTTCGTGAAGGGCAGAACAGATTCTGAAGTCGTTTGCCACTAATGTTCGCCGTGGCTGAGAATCTATCTCAGGCTCCCGCCGAGTTCATCGCTGCACCACCACTCCACCCTAAAAGATGCACCGTAAATACACACACTGTATGTGTGTTATGAATTTCATCATTATGCCTATTTTTACACAAGTCTCTCTGGATTTGAAAAGCACGTACTGCATTGCAAATTTGTCTTCAGCTGGGGGAATAAATTAGATGCTTTAAATGAAAAGGTTTTGGAATACAAATTTTTTTTTAAGGATCATTTATAAGCCGATCATCAATAACTTTTCAATGGCCAGCACACAACACAACCGTCTAAATGTTACCCTAAGGTACCATTTTACAGGGAGTTATTCTGCCAATGTTTAAGCACTATTATTTTTCCTTATTTATGGATATCTATGTGTGTGTGTGTACATATCTGGTTGCTTCGGTGTATGTGCGAGCATGCATGTATGTTGCAGATGAAATACATTATACCTAAAAGGCAGACATTTTAAATGCATTTCACGTGAAACATTTTTTAGCTCAGGGTTAAACAAGAATGAAAAATGTCCCAATATAATTGTGTTTAAAATAACGTTTATATTGTAAACAAACCATGACCTAGTGTAATGAGTTACTATGGTGAAGTACTTTTCATTGAGTAAAACTAATACTAGCAGCAGTTTTCACTGCAGTTATTAACTCACTAATATGCCATAATAAAAACATATTATCACTCACGGTTTAATATTCCACGCAATCATTTTTTATTGCTGCTTTTATGACAGTTAACTTTTTTTAAATGAATGTTTAAAATAAGTTAAACTTGATCAATATCTACTTAACATAAACATGAATGAGATACAATGTTTGAATAAAGTTGATAAACAAAGGGTTATCGTGCGTGACAGCTGACGTGTAATTAGGATGGCAAAGAGCATAGCTGAAGGAGATTTATCTCAGGTTAACGCTAAATTTACTTGGGAATCAAGAGTCATGCGATTACAAATTACGTCTTCCACAGCTATGCTCATCCATTTAGAGCGGGCAAAAACAAGATAATACTGTTTTTTCTTCTTAGGTTTTTTCGGTAAAGTCACGTAGAAAGTAAAATAAAATAAAAAACAAAAATCACGACGTTTCGGAGGCAACACACGTCTCCGTCATCAGGTGGGACCGTCACAGTCAGATTAGCTGTATCAAGTGAGGCAATGATTCAAGATGTAATCCCTTAAAAGCGAGTTGAGGGGGAGGGAGAGGGAGGGGGGAGCTCATCAGACTATGGTAGCCAATGAAAGGAACGTATCGGGAGGGAGGGGGGGCGAGGCCAAAAGGGTGGGCGATGGACGCGGAAGCGCTTGTCCATCGCCCACCCTTTTGGCCTCGCCCCCCCTCCCTCCCGATACGTTCCTTTCATTGGCTACCATAGTCTGATGAGCTCCCCCCTCCCTCTCCCTCCCCCCTCAACTCGCTTTTAAGGGATTACATCTTTAATCATTGCCTCACTTGATACAGCTAATCTGACTGTGACGGTCCCACCTGATGACGGAGACTTGTGTTGCCTCCGAAACGTCGTGATTTTTGTTTTTTATTTTATTTTACTTTCTACGTGACTTTACCGAAAAAACCTAAGAAGATGATTCCTTGCAGTCACGAAAGCTTCAAATCAAGATAATACTGGCCTCGTGTGAAGAGTTCTGTACAACACATTTTACACTGAGGACTTCACAGTGACAACGTTTGGTGTCAGTATATGCACTTGATTGAGAATAACCAGTCAGTCGACCTTCATTTCAACCAGGTGGGAGCTCATTGGGACTATAAGTATATTTTTCAAGGGAGATCAAGGTTAGAATTACTATTTTAACAAATGAAACAAAGTGTAAAACGACGAGAATAAAATCCTCATTGTAATAAGGTTTAAGTGTAATCATAATTACCGGGGGTGATGATGCACACCTGCAAAATCCAGCAAGAGATATGGGAGATTCGTAGATCGCACAGAGTTGGAACAGTGTATCAAGTAGATTTCTAATTTGTCTGTGGCATGTGTGTTAAACTCCCATATGTGTCGAAGATTTCAAGACATTCATGTTATCCTCTATGTGTATAAATATATGAAGCCAGATGTGGCCGGGTGAATCCGGTTGGCTAATATGAGAAAACGTTAAGCCGACACCTCTGCGATTTTGGGTATGAATCTGAGAAGCAACCCATTGTTAAATTGGTTTCTCAAGTGTAGTGAGTTGATGGTCTCAGCCTGATCAACTATTAGTGCCAAAAAAATCACAATGTACTGTATTTGTTTTTAAAACCTAATTTGGTATATTTTGCAGCTTCAATTGTGATTATGATTTAACCAACACTCTTCGTACATCCATAATATAGTTTTTTTCGATTAGATCGCGTAAAAATAAATGTGTCATTAAACCCGTCACCACCCAACACAGCCAGTTAGTAAGGTTTGTCACGTAAACAGAACATGCCAATTCGATACTAGTGTAGTGACTGACTTGGAGATGTAACTTCTTGGAGGCAATTCTTTAATTAAACACCAAGCACACTTTGTACACTTTATACAATACACACCCTACACTGTTACACACTCTCTTTCTCTCGCTTATACGCAACTCTACACTGGTTGCTAGCCTACAACACAATGCTAGCTGTCTGACACTGACGGCGCTGAACTAAGACAGTCAACTATGTCTAGCAGTGCAATTATCAAGTGGAGACGATAGCGAAGAAGGCACGAAACAACGATCTTAAACAGCAACGACGACAGAGATCCCACTCCAAACGACAGCCCCGAGCTCCCGCTCGGGGTCCCTTTTTATCCTTCCAGCGTGGCCTCGCTCTGCCCCGGCCATGACCCTTTCTAGAACCTACTAGCGGGTTCCAGACGTGTCCCTTCCATAACCTTTACCCTAGATCCCTCTCGAGTCTATCACGTGGCCTGCTGTCAGTCAGGGCTGCTACAAGCTGCAGATCCCCTTCCCTGCCAGCAGCCAGGGGTATGCTATGTAGTGACCAATTCTATGTCACTACACGAGTACAGCACACCGGTGTGTTGGAGAGCTAATCCATAACATTTACAATCTGAGCACGACGTTTCGCCAGTAATTACAACTATCTTCATCAGGCGACAGCCAGATTTGTGGAGAAATCCTGCTGTTTCGTTCCTTAAATAGAGGGATTTATGCGATGACGTCACTTGTGAGCCCTTCATGTGCGAAGGGGGGGGGGTTAATTAATGCATATACATTACAATAGGCACCCATTTCCGGTTTGGTTATTCATATGGTAAACCTCCTGTCGTTTGTGTGCAATAAAATAGCAGTACATTATATAACGCGTGTATGGGCACCTGATGGGATTAAAAATGTCGATCGAATGGAGTTCAGAAGTAGTTCTGCAGAAGTTTTGTGACAACTTCTGGGCCATGCACAAGATAGTGTACTGCTCACCACAAAAGTTCTGCAGGCAAATGTCATGTTTCTCATAACACAACACCTATTGCACAGTTTGAACATAATTTGGAGAAAAAACACAAATAGTTTTTTGGCCAAATTTTCCAATTGCCGCATCGAACGAAATTGTTTAAATACTAATGCAAGCTATACTAGGTAAACGATTCTGAAATAATTACTTTGTAAAATAAAACATTCCTTCATTTGCATGTAAATACAAAGCTAGTACAGTATATATGATGTGATATGATATTAATAACTATTAATAAACAGGCACAGTACCCAAAAGCAATTAAAAGTATACTCTTATAAAAGTGCACAACTTTGTCTATCTGTGATGAACGCTGCACTTTCCGTCGTTTTCATGCAGGGGGCGCTGCAAACCTACGCACCCCCTGCATGAACGACAGAGGCGCAGAGACAGACGTTCGATAACGTTGGAATCGATATGCAGATGGCGGTCTTCTCGCACGGCCAGCTCTATGTCGCCTTATCTCGATTCTGCAATCCCAAACAGATGAATGTCCGCATCGAACCGAACCCCCAGCAAGGCCATCTACTTAAAGGCGAGAGAAAATTCACACCAAATGTCCTTTTCAATTAAGTCTTCCACATGTAAAATGATATAATCTATTAATGAGAAAATACAATTATCTAATTCAAAACATAATACAATTCAAAGATGTTTCATTTTAAAACTGCATAACGGAGCATCGGGTGCTTGCGTGAATGCTTCGTTCGTGTGCAATTTTTTTGGTGACTTTCCTGGCCGAAGGCCGTAAATGGCGCCCCCGATCAACCCCTAGTAGTTTACTATGAATCCATCATCTCGCTTTCTCTGGAATAAATATATACGTAACTTAACAAAGCTGATGTAAACATATATATCCTCACGTTAATCATCACAATGAAGTGGGAGTTGTGAACAGCTTAAATGTGCAAATATAAAGGCCAGAAAATTATACTAAGGCAGTTCTAATAAGTAGCGGTACCCAACGGCCAGTTGACCACAGCAGGCATCTAATGTAAAATAAAATAATGATAATCACAGTCCCGTGGGGGCATTTCAAACGTCCAAAAACAATGAAAGCAATACATTAAATTTCGCATGCAGAAGTCATATATGTTGCATTTTACTATTTCCCCACAGCAAAAGCTTTGCTTAAAGGAGAGGCAAAGCTGTAGGCACTGGCACAGAATGGAGAAACGTGCACATATTTAATTTCTCCATCCTCTAGAGATATATTAGCGGATATGTTTGTCTGGCTGGCAATCCTATTGCTATTTCTGTAAATAGACAGTCACAAAATGGAAACAGAGGCAAACAAATGCAATGACAATGCAGTCATGCAAATACATATGCATCACTAACTCACTACTATATATGCATCGATTCAAATTATCATCTACAATTTTACAGGGTTTTTGCGTTCATGCGTTGTCAGCTCATTTTGTTTTATTTATGGATTATAATTTCATGATTACCACACAATGATAGCAAATAGCGTTTGTATCTTGTTTGTCAATGCAATCAGAATATGTTCACGTTTTTTTAAAAAACCAAGTTGCATTTTAAAACAGCTATTGAAATCTGCATAATTATTTTGCTAAATCTTTCAGTGCTCATGATGATAGCAAATAAAAAATATATACTGTGAATTATAATAATTTACTATCTGTTATAATGATTCGTATTAATACATGTACTGTACTAGTACCAGATTATAAGACATTAAGGACAGTGAAACACACCCTAAACTTATATAATCAGGCATCCCCAACTTTTGATTTCAAATAAGGGGAGGAGTGGGGTGGGCAGGGGGGGGGGTGTTCATCATAATACAGTACAGATAAAAAAAGTGATTACCTCATTTGCCCCTTAGCCGGTGGTGGAAATTTTACCAGAGAAAATGTTAATATTATAGCCATTTGCACTGTTCGCCCTGAAAATGAATCACACTTCTCCTTTTTGCGTTAAGTTTGTTGTCCTTCTGAACCTCCGATGAGAGCACGGTTGGCTACGTGCGGTGCGGAAAAAGATCAACATACATGTTTGTTGAAGCCCACTGACAGCAACGTTTATACTGTTGGCGAGCGCAGCTCTTGTTATGGAGGCAAAAGGAACCCAATGTGGCACCAGCGCATTACTTTAACGGTGAGTTGTCGGCACAAGGACCCCTAAACATGCGGGGTCCTGGGTAAGCTCACCAGGTACAGCAGGCTATGCCAGAAGTTTAACCGCAATCCACCGCAGCCAAAGCACAAACTAATTTATCTTCTCAAGTCATCGATTGGGTAAAACAAGTGGTCAATATATTAATCGGCGTGAATGTAGGTGTGCTTTTTCAAGTGGCTTGAAAAAAGATGTATATATTCTCGATGTGCAATTGCTTTATCTCACCCCACACACCCGACCATCCAGTAACATTATTGGGAGAAAAAAAAGACACTGATTTTTCACATCAATGCATGATAAAAAGGAAAGAATGACACATTTTTAATTGTGACTTGCACTGCTCTATCAGTTGAATAAAACCATTATTCCTATATGGTGGGTAGCACATGGTGATTACAATTAGTATCTAAGGGGGTTGGTTGTATTTTTTTGCATAGGAAATGGGTCATCACGATCGTCGTTATCTATGATCAATCAACTAGTGGAGGTGGCCTCCCCAATCTGCTCACGATCATGTGATGTAATAATTCACATCGGGGCTGCACACAAGCTTAACATACTTGCGGATGCATTATAATCCTTGGCTACCATTCCATCATAATTCTTGACCATTGGTTATTATCCCTTCGAGCAATGTGTCCTGCCCAAGGTAAATTAATTTCGTGACCGTTTAAATATTTCATGTTGTCAAAATCATGCATTCTTCTTTCGGTCTCTCAGTGCAATTACTAGCATGCATCTCTCCATGTCATAGTGACGTGGCATTTTCAAGATTAATTTTAACATCCAGACACTAACTACAAATTATGCAACTCAGCCACATTTGCTTTACTGACCATATCTCAAAAAGACTACTTGATATTATTGGATCTTTCAATATGAATTCCAAATCACAGTGAGTGCATGGGTGGGTAACCACCAGTCAACATTTTGTGGGCCTAAGAGTTGTCCAGTGTAGCAACAGAGGGCAATGCAGAAAGATCCATTGTTGTACCGTGTGTATTGTTTTTTCACACAAATTCTCACCACCTTTACAAACCCAGTTTGTCCAGTATGGAGAAGTATGGTCACGTAACCCCCTATGTCCCACATAGTCTGAGGAGACCATCATCCAGCAGTATCATGACAAAAAAAGGTGAACATGCTGGACTGCTTCATCCATTGCAACCACGTGACGCCCCACAGAAAAAAAAGACCAAGTTGATACCCCAAAGACGATGCATACTTGAGTGAGTGTCATTAAAATAGTGTAACAAAAACGTATTTACTGGGGAATTGATTTAAACATCTGATATGAAAGACAACTACTCCCCCATGACAACTGCAGCCCACCTCTGCAAGATAATGATCTACTTTTAAAGCAGTTCATTATACAGTTGTTAGAAGATTTCAGAATGCTAAACAAGCCAAAAGTAAATAGTACGTGTTACATATGCAACAGAGTGACCTTAGATGCCTTGCAACCACAACAAGCTATTTACATGTGGAACATTTATTTCCCATCTCTATTTTTCATGGTATGTACATGTGTGTGGTAGCTGTAGAGCAGTGGTTAACGCACTGCACTATACACTTGGCTGCTTGTGTTTGACGCCTGGCCATAGGTAAAATAAGTGACAAGTGGTGTTTGAATATCTTGGGTCTCCTCTAGGTTGACCCAGCCTAAATTGAGTATCTGGCGTATTACTTCAAACATCAGCACTTCAAATACAAGGACCGACAGGCAGCCACCAATACCCTGTGAACCATGCTGACCTTAATAGGTGCTCGTTGACAACACTTGCTCCAGAGGTCCACGAAAATGAATTAAGTGTCTGTCTTTATGAGCCCTGATTTAGTTTCACGCTCTTGTGCATTTTATGGCTATTGCCGGAAATTCGGAAACAAAGCTATTGTACCAAATCCATGTATTGTACTGTGCAGTTTTCTTTAGCCAATTATATACAAAACCTTGCAGCCAACTAGCAGCTGGGAGTGTGACAATGGAAATCAGGTCATGCGTGCTGACATCAGCATACTCGCCCAACTCATGGAACAAGCTGACCAATCCGGTTCTGTCCATATCTGTGTCCATATCTACCCTACATCATCATTAACTATTGTGGCGTTACGTTACACGTATATATGAGGGCTACATAAACAGGATGAGCATAATGATGAAGGTGATTATGGTGATGATAGTGTAGTGAGCGACTTCCGACCACGTCTTAGTAAAAGGCTTAAATTTCGATTTAAAGCATTCGTGACTGCAGGGATTCATCTTCATGGTTCTTTCGGTAAAGTCACGTAGAAGGGAAATAATAAAATAATAAAAATAAAACATAATAAAATACAATTCTCACGACGTTTCGGCCACAACGCAAGCAGCCGTCCTCAGGTGAAGAACAGGTCTATCGGAAAGACAGCGTTTGAATGAACACCACCAAGCTTGGCAGCGTATATTTAAGCTGGATTAGAGGAGGAAGGGCGCCTTGACAAATGAATTTGCATATCAACAGAGGAATTTAGCATATTTATGGAAAATGCAAATATGGGATTAGTCACTACTTGTGGAATGTGTATGAGGTGGGGGGGGGTCTCAAAGTCATTATGCTCGTGTATTATGTAGGATTAGCAGTAATAAAGGGAGGAAGTAGGGTTAGCAGTAATAAAGGGAAGGGATTTTAATAGTAAGGAGCTGCAGCAGCCAAACCACCACGTAAAAAACTAAAATAGAAACTACATCAATATCATCAATATACTAAATATACTCTCCAAAAAGCTGTGCTACTAACAGTAAGTCATACATTACAATTCTATGTCGCAAAAAATATAATTTGCCTCCAGCTAAACTTTTTCCTTACATCACACGGATCTACCCTGTACTATATACTGCCATAGACAAACTCAAAATTAAATTATATACTGCATTACTATATACCACCCTATACCTTAGACTATACATTGTAATATTACAATATGTATTATTCTACCCACCGTACTGTATACCACACTGCTGTATATTCACTATACAATTACGATATTATATATTACCTTATACATTATATTAAACATTACACTTTTATACTATTTATTATTATACAATCTGCTATACACTGTATCATTGACCGTCGCGTGAAATGTACTAAGATGAAGCAACGAAATATGTCAATGGGAGAGTAGCAGCGTGGGACTTGCAGAGGAGCAAAGACTCCCTTCCTTGCGGAGAATACAAAAGATATATAGTCAATGCCAGTGAGTGGACTGCGGTCTGAAAGTCACCGTAAACGTGAACACAATCAGTTAAGATCCAAACTGGTTTATTACGTCCTTCCAATGATTGCTGAGCCAGAATCCATCTTCTCGGTTGAAATTGTCTCTGTGTTTGTATATGTATATGTGGATCGCCTCATGAACGAATCTCTCATGGTAGCCAGATGGCTTGCAGAGAACCTCTGTCTTGGAGAAGTCAATGTCATTTGAGCCCACTAAATTGTAACAGTGATCTGCCACGGCTGAGGTGTTTGTCCTACCGTGTTTCAGGTCTGCTTTATGTTCACGGATGCGGTCCGAGACATGTCGTTTGGTTTCTCCAATGTAACTGCTACCACAGAGGCAACTTAGTTTGTAGACGCCAGGGTACTGTATGTCTGGAACCACATCTTTTACAGATGGGACCAGATCACGGATTTTATGTACTTTGTTAAATCGGACCTGAATCTTGTGTTTATTCAGGATTTTGGAGATGTTTTTTGCGACCCCCGCAATGTAGGGTAAGGTGATGTTTTTGAATGGTTCCTCAACAGGATCCTTCTTGATGGTTGGAGTGATGGCTTTGGGGATTGTGTAGTCGGAGAAACCATTAGCCTTGAGAGCTTGGCGTACGTGCTTCAGTTCACTGGCAATGTGTTCCTGGTCGGAATCCGGTTTTAGGTAAGCATCCATATGGGTAGCTTTCCTGTAGACAGAGTGGCTAATTGAACCATCAGGTCTCCTTTTAATTAGGACATCCAAAAAGGGTAGCTTGCCATCTTTTTCGACTTCCATGGTGAATCTGATGGCTGGGTGTTAGGAAATGATGTGGTCGAGGAATTGGTCTAGAGCAGGTCGGCCATGTGGCCAGATGACAAAAGTGTCATCTACGTACCTCTTCCATAAGGTCGGGCGTAGAGTGGCAGTCTGGATGCTGTCAATCTCAAATTTCTCCATGAAAACAACCGGAAATAGGGGGGAGCCCAATGGGATGCCCTCAGTTTGTTTGTAGAAAGTTCCATTCCAGATGAAGTATGTATTGTTTAAGCAGTGTCTCACCAGGGGGGGTACCTCAGTATTCAGTCCTTGATGAACCAAGTCTTCAATGATTGCGATGGTGTCAGGTACAGGAACTTTGGTGAATAAGGAAACCACGTAAAAACTGACAAGCAGGTCGTCTGGGGACAGGGAAATGCCCTTGATTGCCGTAAAAAAATGCGAATCAATTTATAAATCCACTGCTAGATGAAGACCTCGTCTACCTGTTTCACCATCCACATCATCTACATATGTTACGTACAGTGAGGGAAAAAAGTATTTGATCCCCTGCTGATTTTGTATGTTTGCCCACTGACAAATAAATGATCAGTCTATAATTTTAATGGTAGGTTTATTTGAACAGTGAGAGACAGAATAACAAAAAAAAAATCCAGAAAAACGCATGTCAAAAATGTTATAAATTGATTTGCATTTTAATGAGGGAAATAAGTATTCGACCCCTCTGCAAAACATGACTTAGTACTTGGTGGCAAAATCCTTGTTGGCAATCACAGAGGTCAGCCGTTTCTTGTAGCTGGCCACCAGGTTTGCACACATCTCAGGAGGAATTTTGTCCCACTCCTCTTTGCAGATCTTCTCCAAGTCATTAAGGTTTCGAGGCTGACGTTTGGTAACTCGAACCTTCAGCTCCCTCCACAGATTTTCTATGGGATTAAGGTCTGGAGACTGGCTAGGCCACTCCAGGACCTTAATGTGCTTCTTCTTGAGCCACTCCTTTGTTGCCTTGGCCGTGTGTTTTGGGGCATTGTCATGCTGGAATACCCATCCACGACCCATTTTCAATGCCCTGGCTGAGGGAAGGAGGTTCTCACCCAAGATTTGACGGTACATGGCCCCGTCCATCGTCCCTTTAATGCGGTGAAATTGTCCTGTCCCCTTAGCAGAAAAACATCCCCAAAGCATGTTTGACAGTGGGGATGGTGTTTTTGGGGTCATAGGAAGCATTCCACCTCCTCCTCCAAACACGGCGAGTTGAGTTGATGCCAAAGAGCTCCATTTTGGTCTCATCTGACCACAACACTTTCACCCAGTTGTCCTCTGAATCATTCAGATGTTCACTGGAAAACTTCAGACGGGCATGTATATGTGCTTTCTTGAGCAGGGGGGCCTTGCGGGCGCTGCAGGATTTCAGTCCTTCGCGGCGTAGTGTGTTACCAACTGTTTTCTTGGTGACTATGGTCCCAGCTGCCTTGAGATCATTGACAAGATCCTCCCGCGTAGTTCTGGGCTGATTCCTCACCGTTCTCAAGATCATTTGAACTCCACGAGGTGAGATCTTGCATGGAGCCCCAGGCCGAGGGAGATTGACAGTTCTTTTGTGTTTCTTCCATTTGCGAATAATCGCACCAACTGTTGTCACCTTCTCACCAAGCTGCTTGGAGATGGTCCTGTAGCCCATTCCAGCCTTGTGTAGGTCTACAATCTTGTCCCTGACATCCTTGGAGAGCTCTTTGGTCTTGGCCATGGTGGAGAGTTTGGAATCTGATTGATTGATTGCTTCTGTGAACAGGTGTCTTTTATACAGGTAACAAGCTGAGATTAGGAGCACTCCCATTAAGAGTGTGCTCCTAATCTCAGCTCGTTACCTATATAAAAGACACCTGGGAGCCAGAAATATTTCTGATTGAGAGGGGGTGAAATACTTATTTCCCTCATTAAAATGCAAATCAATTTATAACATTTTTGACATGCGTTTTTCTGGATTTTGTTGTTGTTATTTTGTCTCTCACTGTTCAAATAAACCTACTATTAAAATTATAGACTGATCATTTCTTTGTCAGTGGGCAAACGTACAAAATCAGCAGGGGATCAAATACTTTTTTCCCTCACTGTACATGATCAACTTTGTGCATTTGAATAAGAGCCTGCCACAACGTAGTGCATTCCCATGCCTGAAACAAACCATGGATAATGCATTTACATGTTTATTTTACATTGCTAGTAAACACAACGTCCTGAGATATTTTCATCTAAGGCTTAGGTGTACAGGTCACTGTTAAAGAGTATGGATGAACATGGTTGGTTCCATACTTGTTGAACAATACATATATTGGTCATTTCCTTTGAAATTGTGCCGATAGTAAATGCAGGCATTCCCGACACATGTGGTGCATACACATTGTAATTGCTTGAGCGAGTAAGTCTCAAGCGTCAGCACCAACACGTGATATGTATCAAATGCCAGGAGTTATGTTTGCTTCAGATTGCTATGAAACAATTACGGGGGGGGGTTCAATGATTGCAATGATTCGTCCCCAACCCCCAACTACCCCCAACTCCAAATGCAGTTCATGATTCAAAATCCAGTTGGATTCAAGAACAACAACAATAACTGTTAGAATTTATATAGACATTTTAGCAGAAGAAACTACATTCGGATTGAAGAGGGGACGGGTGGCGAGGTTAAGGGCAGGGGAGAGAGTACATGGGGTCTAGCACCAACAACGATCCCCATGGACAGCCAGGGCAGTCAGGGCAGCACCCTACAAGTCCTCGAGCTACCCACATATTTCTGAGGCTCTTCACCAAATGTATTGGTGGGGACCAGGAGGGCATTTGTTTGCACTGCATTGCTCTATCGATCATTGACCTGCGTTTGATACCCTGTTATGGTTAACATCATTGCAAAGTGGTAATGCCTTCATCCAGCTGTGGATTGACAAAAGATAAAAAAGATGAATGGTGAGGAATTAGATTTTAAACATGCTTGCCATTTTGGCCGGGTTGTCATTGAAAAAGAGCGCTTTAGTTCAATGGGCCTGAACCGAAATAAACCGACCAACCGACTGATATTGAAGCAAATGCATAAATATGTTCAATTGTGATATTTTATCGAGTCTGCATTTTAGCATGTGTTGTACAAACTCCCTCAAGCAAATAAATGTAAGTTATACAATGTAAGGTATCTAGTGTTATTAGAATCCACACACACACAAGATTAAAACAATAACACAGGGTATCACTGTGGTTAAAAATGTGTAAATTAGCTATTCACAACATTCGCAGACATAACACAAAGAATATGTGGTTGAACAGTCTTTTGGCCCGGATCACTACCTTTGCCCTACAGATTTCCCCTTTCAACCATTCTATCTGGATGTCCTGCAGAATTCTTGCCCTGTGTATCCCTTAGTTCTTGTCGGTGTTTGAGGAATCGGGGGGTTTGACCCTGATGCTCCGTGTCCCACAGCGGCTTCCGGGAAGTGAGGGTCAGGGTGTCTGAGTAACCTAAGGCATGTGACTTATTCATGCAGCCCTCATTACCATACCGTTATATGGCCACTCTACAGTGAGAATGATAACGTGGCCTCTAATTGCATAAATGCATAGGCTTCGTGTTACAAGTGGGACTGAGCGAGGGAGATAATATATGTTCCCAAATGAATGATGAATTTAAAGTTTAAAAAAATCTGTATAATGAAAAAAAAATCATTCATTTAAGCCAACGTCATTTTTCAGAATACTTTTAAGAAATTAGAATAAGTAGTCCCATACTAATCATGTATGATAAAATTCCCTACGATGTTTTCAGGAAGATAGTGCATTGTAAACAAGCACACACACAAAGAGAAATACACGGGGCATGAGTCCAACAATAAATGGTTACCATAATTATACCACGGTAGGAATGAGAAACGTTCTCCAAAACAAAATGGTTCACATTTTATGTTTTTTGGAGCACTGCATAGTGTTTATGTTTGTTACTAGTGGTATACATACCAATAATCACACCTCAAATTAGCACGGTTGGCATCATACAGTGCGAAAGTCGTTCCACATACATAATGGGTAAAACAAAAAAAAACGTGATATAATCGTGTAACCAGAATGATTAAACTACAGCACGCGAACTGTGTTGTGAAGATTTTTGCAGGGCTTCTTCGGATTTCCTTCAAAGAGGCTTGTGCTTGACAATCCCTACGGCAGCACAGAGAATAGCTTGCATCAATTTCGCTCAAGCAAGCCTTATTAGTGCCAACGGCATATATGCTGTTGGAGGAAAGAATTGCTAAGAGGTCTATTCAGTAAATGCACATTCCCATGAGAGCAGATCCACTAAAACGAATAATTTCTCCTCACTGCTCTTGAAGGAAATGAGCACAAGCTATGGGGCCATATTTGAAACGTTCTTGTTGACCTGTAATTTCTATGTATTCATCATGAGCTTCATGACGCATGCAAATTTTAACACATTTAGGCATATGCAGGACCTTAACATAAATATAACCTTTGCTCTGCACAACACACACAATATAGATGGCATGTATTTTTCAGAAACATATTTTCATAACAATTTACGTAAATATCATTTTCGGAAATAAAATATTAACTTTTAAAATGCCAGCAAGTTTTACTTACATAAACAAACTTGATCGGAAATGTTATCCAACATTGCAGTCTTTAATAGTGTATATGTGCCTACAATCAATTATCTTAAGGTACCAAAAGATAACATGAATTAAGAAATAATTTAACACACTTATGGACAATTCACTGAAAAGCCTTTCCAACACTGACATAAAAGTGTACATTGAAACATTTTGTGAACATTTAATGATGCAACAATGTAATGTTATAATTATTTACATAAATACATGATAAACTTAGGTTATTGTAACAATTACATTGGTGAGTTCTTTACATTGACCAGTCTGTGGTGTGCCCATAGGTTAATTATCCACGGATAATTTGAGTATTGTTTGTATACATATGTAGAGGAGTAGTGTGAGCAACCATGAGGGGGCAAACAGAGGGAGATGCGAGCGAGTTGACAGTTAGGGATTACGTCATGTCACGGGTGGTGTATGACGTAACTTCGGGAACAAAGGCGGGTGCGAGCTAGGGGGAGGAGCTGCCAAAGGGGTACTTAAGCGGGACCCCTTGACGAAGGCGTGGTCGTCGTGGGGAGCCAGGGCAAGGATCGGCTGGAAGGTGTCTCCCTCCTCGTTCCCGGATGGTGTAGGATGAGCCCCCGCTCTGGGCAGACGAGTGGGAGAGCCAAGGGAATAGCCGAGAGTAGGGTCCCGAGTATTCAGTAAGGATTAGTTGAGAGAGAGGGTTCCCGAGTGAGAGAGCCCATAATGATCGCCGTAGCAGGATCAGATAATGTTCAGTGTCCGGGGTAAAAGACCAGATAGAGAGCACCTACCTCTGGTGTGAGTTGAGAGTGTTGTGTGCAACAGTGTTAATAAATGGCAATTGCCCTGACAGCATTCCTCGTCTCCACGTGCTTCTACTACACAACACATATATGTGCAAATGGTAATTTTATTAACTTCAATTAACAACATGGTGGTGTGAAATAGTAGAGGCGCTTGATTTTACAAAATTGAGCCGTAAAGCCTGGAGCCTTCTAAGGATGCTGGGAGCAGCAGCCACGCCAACCTACAAACCTCCACAAGTCAGTCCTGACAACATTGCCGGACAGAGAATCAGCAACTCATGAGCACCTATCAATACAAACATAAGAGGGCAAATTTATAAAAAATTCTACCACACTCTTGACTGCTGCTAACAAACCTCCGCTTTTTATAGTCATTTTCTAAATGGAGAAAGTAGATGCTGGTATTGCCCAGATGAAGACCGGTAAAGCCTTAGACCTCGATGGTATTTAACCAGAATTCATGGTTAAATACCTGCAACCAGGTGCTAACTTTTACAAGTTACATCGGGGCTGGTCTCGAATGCCAGATCAAAACAGGAGCAGCATTCATCGACCTCTTCTCGGCATATGATACCGTATGGCGGAAGGCTTTCGTGTTAAAGCTTGCAACAGCTGCGCCTTGCTGCCCAATTATCAGACTCATCACCAAACTGCTGAGCGACCGATAAATAATGGACTCCAGCAGGGATCTGTTCTTGCCCCAGTGCAATTCAATTTCTACACCAGCGACATTCTGGCAACATCCTCCTGTAAGTTCAGATACGTGGATGACATCACACTGGCTACTCAAGCACGGACAATAGAGAACACTGTAAAAGTTCTCGAAAAATGTCTCAAGACCTGAGAAGCATACTTTACGAATTGGCGCCTATAGCCAAACACTTCCAAAAGCATCATCTCTATCTTCCACCTGAACAATAGGAAAGCCACAAAAACATACAATTTCAACTTCTGCGGTGCATAGGAGTTACCCTAGACCAGACGCTCAACTACTGGCACCACCTTGAACAAGCCAAATTTAAAACAAAAGTATGAGTGAACATTATCCAGAACAAGGCCGTAGCCATGGAGTCAACATTGGGGGGGACCAAATCTTCCAGGGGGTCTGGGGTCCCCCCTCCCAGAAAAAAACATCTAAATTTGAAAACTCATTTCCTGCCATTTCCGGCCTAAAATAGAAAAAAAATTCACTAACACATGGGATAGACTTTTTATAGATTTTTACAATAATGTCTCATAGTGTATTGTATTACATTGCTCTGTTTTTACTTTTTTTACCTTTTATTGTTTCATTGTATGTGATGGCAGAGATTAGGGATTAATAAAGTACAACCATAACCACAATCATATCAACATAAATCTATGCATTGTTATATGAAGACAAGTCCAGATATTGTGGCCAAGGTTTAGCAAATTGTTGTTTTTATTTACATAGCATCGCGATTATTATTATTTTAAAATATTTCTATAGCAATATATTGGGGGGGGGACATTTTGAGCATATTTGAATTACGCCCTTGATCCAGAAACTCGCGGGAACAACGTGGGGATGCGACGCCCGCACATTGAAGATATCAACATAGGCCTCGGTCCACTCTTCAGCAGAGTACTGTGCTCTAGTGTGGAGTGCCAGTCCTCACACAAACCTCGTCGTCGAAATTAACACTGCACTTGGTATTATCAACGGCACCCTGAAGTTCACTCCACTCCCGTGGCTTCCTGTCCTTGCGAACATCGCTCCATTCAACATCCGACGTAATTCCGCGACGATCTCGGATTACAACAAGATCGTGAAAAACTTCGCCCTGCCACTCCACCAAGACATAAAAGAACCCCCACGCCTGAGGCTTAAATCCAGGAAGCCTTTGTGGATATGCGCTTCCGCTCTGGCGGCTGAAAATAAAGACATCAGCATTCGATGATCTGAAGGGTGGATGGCTATGAACGTGTCAAACAAAAACATCATTGAGGACCCGACTGTGGAAGTGCCGGGATTCTCTATCACGACGGATGTGGACTACACTGAACCACGCTCTGACACAACATGTGAGATGTGCGCACACATTCCATAAATCTAAAATAAAAGATTCACCAATCTGCGACTGTGGTAAAGCCCAAACTATCAAACACATCACCGACGAGTGTGCCAACCACACACACCCTGGCTGTATCGCTGAAATCCCTACAGCATCTACTGCCGCCTTGGATTGGTTGAAGAACCTTAACATTCAACTATGACATCTATAGAAACTATTGCTTACATGCCATCCAAAAGAAGAAAATGTAACAACATAAAGATTCACTTGAGAGCAGCAATTGAGTGTCATAATTACTATAGTATTATTTATATTCATATTTTAATCAATTGTTCTGTGGTTGTTCTTTGATGTTGCATTGCTCTGAACAGTACAATTGAATGAAGCAATCCAAAATAAGGAAAAACTACTTTTTATAAATTTGGAAATAACCGCAGTGATCCTCGGAATATGTTCTTGCTTAAATCGTGAAATGTGAATTACTTCTCAGGAATTAGACATGTATGTGTATTAAATGAATCTGTTGTTTATGCGTAATAATCTGCTGTAGATTGATTCATTAAAATTGGTAAAACATAGAAATGGCAATTTTCACTGAATTTAATATGAAGACGAAAAAAATACAACATTTTCTCAGTTCGTGTGAAACAATTTGATGGATGCATTTAATTTCTGCATGTTTTTTCACCAATTTTAACACCATTTTAACACACACACCATACATGCTACGCCTACCACAGGAATATAGTATAAAGCATGTCACATCTATTGTTAAAATTAAAATATAGAAGAATAAAACACTCTGTACCCATTAACGCTGACACGATTTTCTGTACAACTTCGTTCCATATTAATCCAATGCTAGTGCATACTGAAGGTATTCTCTACTGGGAATCCTGTGTGAAAATGTGTGCTCAGTGTGTGACTCCACTTTATGTCGGTGCACGGTTAAAGCACAAATGCCCGTCCTTTTTCCCAACAATGATACTCATATCAAGCTTCCCAATTTAAATGCACTCACAATAAGCACGCCGGTCATGTAGATCACAACCGCTTCTGTTTTCTTAAGGCACAGGCAATTCATACCCACATTATTGCAGGGGGAAAATTGAGTTATAATAGTGTATCATTTGGGAGCACGTAGCGTAAGATAATCAGAGCTTCACTGAATGTCTATTGCCCTTTGAGGTAGGGGAACCTTGTAAAAGGAGAACAATGTGATTGCATTTTGATGTTTTGTTTCTTCCCCAGCTGTTTCCCAACGGGGCTTATTTACCTACAAAATCTCACATTAAGCAACGTCTAATGCACATCTCAGCTAAGCAATTTCCTGCTCATTGGCTGTGTTATTTGGCTCTGGAGGATTTAGGACAGAGGTGAAATAGACAACCAAAAAATATTGTGGTGTTTCTATACGGTTAAATTATGTGATCGCATTTATGTCACAATGACATTTAAACTAAGAAATGCAAAGTCACAAATACAGCCATTGTTATACATGTTCATTCCAGATAAAAGACGGTTATGGAAATTTTAAAATATTTCCAAGGCACTCAACTGGTTTGTAAAGTTTGTCACTGCCTTAAACAAAACATATATCAACAATGAAAGTATTGAGTGCACTAATAGCAGAATCACTGAGCATGCAACACTTTAACATGTTTTAAAAAATTAGATTTTTGATATTGAGTATAGATGCACAAAAATCTCAAAGCATCAAACTGAGGCACTGTGCTGAAAGACATGTCAGGATTAGAGAGAGTAGTGTGGAATAATTAGAATATGTATGTGCATATATTATATGTGGGGGGCGGTAGGGTGGCGTTTAGCGCACTGCGCTACGAACCCAGCGACCCAAGTTCGATTCGCGCTCACGGCCAACACCAGTGACGATTGCCTGAACCAGTTCTGGGCCTCCCCTAGGTCGACTCAGCCTCAAATGAGTACTTAGTGCAGTGTGTCAACATCGCCACTGGGAAGACAAAGGCGGTCGGGCATGTTTCTGGCCACCCATCCCCTCATGTGTCGTGAAGGCCTTCATAGGTAATCGCTAACAGCACTTGCCTCAACAGTCTGTTAAGGCTACATGGAAGATCTTTGTCTTTGATATAGTATGTACCAAAATTGTCTCTCACCAATATGGAATGAATACAATCCCATTCTCTACTCCTTATACCCAATCTGATCTCACTAAATGTGAACATTTTCAGTAGACTGAGCAGTTCCATTTATCAAATCAAACACGGTATTCTTTCTGAACCAGAGTTAAACTCGAAAAGTGTTTCAAATACAATTAACGGTTTCTTCTAGGTGCTCCAGGTGTAATAATGACACCCATTATAAACACTACGCAAGCATAAATCATCTCTATGTTCGTCAGTCATAGGTTTTCTTTGTTTGCTTCCTAATTAATGCATATCTGTTGCAATGACATGGCCATGAAATCTGTCTAGAAGTCGTATAAGTAAATATAATTAATATAAATCGTCTAGAGCCCACTAATCTCTTTATTAATGATGATCTATAATTGTTCCTGGTTTTCTACATTAACTTTTTTTCCAAAAATAACTTCTGATCTTCCCACCATTTCCAATCACGGTGGTGCAAGTGCTGCTTCACCGCGTTTCGTAAACATACAGATGACAGGTACACCGCTCATTTGCATGGTGCATACAACAAATCAGGCTTATAAATTGGATTGCATTGCTACACCAACTGACGGTATTATTAGCAGCATATATTATTAAAATTACAGCTGGACCTCACGGAGGTTACTACAGGCAATAAGGTCCCATGTCCACAGCGGCTTAATTTGTGTAGCTGAAGTGATAATAGCACCCTTGTTACCCAATAAGCATGGGGTGTGATTTTTACATCAATAATTATATGCTGCATACTGAGTGGCACGAAATCAATAGCAGCAGCACTGTGTGGATGCCTGCCCACCGCCTCACTCACTCCTTGTAGCTCTGAAACCCACTTGACATCTACGCATAACCGTGCATCTCTTGCCATGCCAAAGCCCATCAGAATTCAAATCAGGGGTGGATTTAGAGGGACTCCATTGCGCTTGTATCACAATCAGAAATGTGTAACTCTCGATGCATAATGGACATCTAAAATCTACATAGGGACAAATGGTAATTAGACGAAGCACATAGACAAGCTTTTATTATCTTCTTGGTTCTTTCGGTAAAGTCACGTATGCTTGCGTTGTGGCCGAAGCGTCGTGAGAATTATTTTATTATGTTTTATTTTTATTATTTATTATTTCCATTCTACGTGACTTTACCGAAAGATGAATCCCTGCAGTCACGAAAGCTTTAAATCAAAATTTAAGCTTTTATTACTGTAGTTGTTTTCTATAAAACTGTCATACTATACTTACATAAAACAGTTGTGAAATAATGTAATTGTCATCATTGATTCAAGTTGTCACGAATAAAGGAAATGTTAACATGACTGTTATTACTATGTTGCTATCAAGAATATTGACATCATCATTTGCGTATTTCATTTCCATACCTTTCTTCGGTTTGAGAAAAAAACGTCGTTGTTAGCAATCGCCATGTTGGTCCATTTATTTATAAACATCAGTACAGTCTATGCTAAATCCTTTTTCACACATTTTCACAATGTTTTATTTGCGCCTGACAATTGGGCTGCTGTTGTTTTTTAGCAATGCATTCATGCCGTGATTGACTTTTTGCTCCAAGACCTAATGGTTTAATATTCCATGTCCCATATATAATTCTTAAGCCATCGTTAGTGGCAAGAATTTTCAACAGGTTGCTTAATCACTGCCACTCGTCTCACATGTATGACTCGCCAACCATATGGGCACTTTCATTCAGGATTAGATTATAGTATTGATGTGCGCGGAAACAGAACATGCATTTTGATCACACGACACCAAATGTGCGTGAACCACACCACACACACTTTCAATTATAAAGGTATGAGGCCATGTAATACATGGGGTAATCGCCTGAGAGTCACAGCTTAATGAGTGGTTCCTAGCCAGCAGGGGCACAGCCAGAGAGGCTTAAGGGTCAGTTCTAAAATCCATTGCTAAAATGTAAATGTTATGCATCGCTACATATTCTACCAGGGCATTAAATCACACGAAAAATTTAATTGTTTTGAACTAAACTACTGAATTATGGGGAATATTTTTTTTACATACTAAAAATGGTCTTTGGACATGTTTAACCCCCCTCCCCCCAGTTATAAACCCAATTGTGCGAGCAATGTCATCAGATAAAGACATTTGCATTGAATCTCTCGCAGCTAGCAGTGCATTACACTGAGTTAGAGAATGTCAATGTAAGATATTGTTAAAGAAATGTGGTGCTTCTCAATTTCCTGCGATGGGCATCTCTTTACGTGCAATATGGACACACATTTCATACGCTTTCAAAAGCCTGTTCATACGGTTTCATTACAAGTTAAATTCTCATTATGAGAAATGTAATCATTAAAAATGAGGTGAGTTTTTTTTATGTTATTGTCATTTGGAAGCAGGCTGTTACCATCAACTCACGTTACTTGAGAAACTGGTGGACGTACATTATTATTACTCACAAAGAAGGATCAGGTAGTTAAAACGAATGTATTATTTGCGTGCACATATGGCCTGTGCTCTTCGCACAGGCCATATGTACACAACCGTGTGGATCATTAGTTGTGTAGTGACATCGGAGATGTCACTGTATGGTACCGGCCCGGGAGGGCCGTGGCGTGTGACGTACTTACATCGCGGACAGCACCGTGTTTGTTGCTGAGTGAGGCTGGCTTTAGCACAGCACGGCGTGCGATGCACCATCATCGCGTACACCCGCTAGGTGGGTGTAGTACCAGCCCTAGCGGGGCTTGGCGAGCGCTGGGATAGCACGGGCACCACGCATAGCGTGTAGTGTGGGCTCCCACAAGGCGGAGCGGGAGATTGTCAGCCCAGGGACAGGGTTGCTCCGGGCCATGGCACTCTGGTTGACCCGTAGACACGTGATCTGGAGTGTACACAGAGAAGGCCCCAGGTGGGGGGGCTAGGGGGTGATAAAGTATCCAGGGAGGGCTCTCAAGAGGGATTGAGAGGGAGCTAGAATGCTTGAGAAGGCGGGCGGGGCCGAGGACGGAGCTAGCCCCGATCCGGGAGGATATTAGGTGGGTCCCTGGGAGGGACCGGGGTCGCTTCGTTCTACAAGCTGGAAGCTCTACGTCCTACGAGGCATCAACATGTGGCCGGGGACCCGAGTGAGGGTCCGACCCTTCGTAGCTGTAACTCCTACGTATAGTGTAGTTAGCTGGGTGGTCACCACCCAAGGCTGTATCTGTTAAAGTGGCAGTTACCCCTTTGTATATACGTGTTACAATAAATGTGTTGCCTCTGAAGAATAACGTCTGCGACTCAGTTGAACTCACTACAGTTGTGATCTGGGGTTGGAATCACAACCTCGACTGCAAATTGCACTTGGAAAGAAGGGCGGAAACTAATTCTCATTCTGTCAAAGTGTAGTGACATCGGGGATGTTACTGTATGGTGCAGGCCTGAGAGGGCCACGGCACGCGATGCACTGTCATCGCGTACACCCCGTAGGTGGGTGTAGTACCAGCCCTAGCGGGGTTTGGCATGCGCTGGAATAGCGTGTAGTGTGGGCTCCATACAAAGTAGGAGATTGTCAGCCTAGGGGCAGGGTTGCCCCGGGTCATGGCACTCTGGTTGACCCCGCAGACACATGATCTGGAGTGTCCACAGAGAGACCCCCAGGTGGGGGGACTAGGGGGTGATCACGTGTCTGGGGAGAGCTCTCGAGAGGGATCGAGATGGAGCTAGAAGGCTCCAGACGGCAGGCGGGGCCAGGGGCAGAGCATCCCCGACCAGTGGGGGGATATAAGGTGGGTCCCTGAGAGGGACCGGGGTCACTGCATTCTGCAAGCTGAAGCTCTACATCCTACAAGCTGGAAGCTCTACAAGCATCAACACGTGGTTGGGACCTGAGTGAGGGTCAGACCCTTCGTTGCTGTAACTCCTTCGTATAGGGTAGTTAGCTGGGTGGCCACAATCCTAGGCTGTATCTGGTGAAGGGGCAGTTACCCCTTTGTTTTACGTGTTGATGTTACGAATAAATGTGTTGCCTCTAAAGAACAACGTCTGCGACTCAGTTGGATGCACTACAAAAGCACTGGACACAAATTGAACAGCGATAACCAAAGCTAAAGATTCATTGAAGTTGCTGGATGTCGATCGCCTTGTTTACGTCCTCCAACTAGTTTGTAAGAGTCAAAAAAAGGTTTAAGTTTGTTACTTCTTTCAGCAAACTTCATACTCTAAGGCTGGGGTGAAGAAGGGTGAAATTATAAATCTACTTAACCCTTATTATACTCTTCTCTCTATCTCCTGCCACTTTTCACACATACCTGGACACCTTTACACAGATCCACGTGTAATACGCTAGCAGAATAGTAAATTATATATATATTACAATTCCAAAAATAAAGTGGAAATGAAAAAAAATACTGTAAAATAAAAATGTCCAACCAGTGCCCTCCCACAACAGCATGACTAGAGTGTGGCTCATGAACCAGTACTGCCTATTCTATTCAGACAATGTACACAAGCCGGAGTACCGTTTGTGAACTCCTTCATACATGCTGCTATTATAGATTAAATTGCATGTGCAGGCGCTTTGAAAAGTTTTTCATGGAACACTGCAATATAGAGCATCCGCTATTGACAAAAGCGGCCTCCGCCGATGAAGAAGCTGTTTTGTTTGCTTGTTTCCTGCAGTACTGTACACAAGTATCGACAGTGACATATACTAAACACTGCAGTATTTAAAAAAATAGTACAAGTGGCGATTGTGTCATATACTATACACTTTCTGTAAATATACACTATACCTATACACAAAACGTAGATAGTGCATAGCTATAGTACATAATCTGTGTCACATACAAGGAATATAATTCATATTAGAGTCCGTACAACAAGGAGATGGAGCAATGACATCGATTCTAGTGCACGTGCTAGGAGGCGGACAGCTTGAGGAGGCCTTCATCCAGCAGTGGATTGACCATGGCTGGTGATGATGTCACAATCAACACTTTTTTTTTATAAACCATTTTGCTATCTTTGGGAAAGCTATAACTGTAGTTTTGAGCAAAGTGCTGTTTGTGAATTACTTGTTTACCTTTGCCTACCAGCAGTAATGCTATGTTATTGACTCTTAACATGTCATACTAAGTAATGGGCACATATGAATGTCGGTTAGGCAAACAGCAATGTCGTTATTACAAAAAAAAGTCACAACAAATTGATGAATATGAAGCTAATGATATGTCGTTTTTTAGCTCATTCAAATGATAATGTAATATTTACATATCTGGCCAGCATGGAAGAGTAGGCCAGGTTCTGTTTAACACATAGGTTTTCGCGACCAATATTCATATTAAAGGTTTTTGGGTTCACCGCTATTGTACTATCTCTCGAGGGCTGTTTAGAGATTTAATACAATGTCAATATGAGGGACATTGCAGAGCTGGAATTATAAATGTAAGTTGCATTAAATTTGTATTGATTTACTTTCAGGATTCAACTCAATGCTTATGCTGCCTCCTAATGCATGCAAAACCAGCCCATTTATCGTAATTTTAATTATTATCACCTCAGACATTATCAGTACACATAAAATCTTCCAGTCACATATCCATACTGCTTACAACATTTTTGCAGCGAACCAAACATGTATATTGGCTGGAATCTTCCTGTTAAAATGTGTGCATGCCAACTAAAAAGGTTTGAGAAATGTGTAGTCAATTCCATTTGACTGAGTGAGTCTGATTCACAATCATGATTAATTATGTATTTTAAACAAATAGCAAGATTCGGGTTTGATAAATTCTTTAAATGTGCCATCTTAACATACTGACGTTCTTCAAATTAAAAAAAAATGTCTCCATGTTATGCACATACTGTAGAAAGCAATATTATACTTCACAACAATTTCAAATTTGAAGTTGGTTTTGGCAGTATAATAAATAATTATATTATTAATTGAGGCGATGGAATCAAAATTCAACAAACAACCGCACAAAGTTTGACTGTCGGTAGGAGTCAACATTTATTTATTTGAAAGTGATTTATAATGCCAAATATAAACTTTTGCAATCAGAGGAAGACCAATTGCATTCCTTTTGAACAAAGTCCGACAAAACAGCCCAGTGCCCTTGGTATATCTCAAATCTTTAGAGGAAATCCCGGGTCTTCCACCCACTTTGATGTAAGCATATGAAAGATCGGTGGCTTTGGTCTCAAACCTGAAATTTCCATGTGGCACTGTGATCAATGGCTCAAAATAGGGGATGCCTATCACCCACACAGTTTGAAGCATGGTTTCAGTGAACAACTCCATATTTTTGAGAGCCATCACACTTTAGACACTTCCCGTGCACTGTGAACAAACTCCACATCCATCCTCTACTGAAGTCTGCCCGCCCTGAATGGCTTTACAGCTGCACTATACAAATCATCCTGGCACACAGCAACTAAAAGACACACTCAGTTGTCCTTTGACGAAGGGTCCTGTCCTCATAGTGCCACGTGTCATAAAAGTGCTCAGCCAAAGGTGACAACTGCATATTTTAATTGGCAATGTCACACTATAAAGACCGAAGTATATATAATAACATAACGTATATACAAAATAAAGAATATATACTGTATTCATATTACTGTGCTGTGCCAATAGTCTACGAACATCATCGCAGATTCAGTAACACTAAATGTGCAAAGAAACAAAGTTAGGTTTTATTTTGTCATGCTAATATGGAGAGAAGCTTGCATCAGTACATGGAATACGGCAAAACAATATGCAGCAGCAGTTGCATCTGCAACTTGGGTATATCTTTTTCATTTCGATACTGGTTTGTAAAAATCTATGAGTGCAGGTGAAGACCATAACCCTTTTGCAACCAATCATTTTGGGAAAAAGTTACTTTCAATTGACTGGGCTATGGAAAATAAATATCCTTCCTTTTGTTCGGTCAATGTGCTTTTAACTCACTTGGAGTCAGTGAAACTAGGAATTTCTGCTCTCCCCAGTCACTAAATAATCCTCTCAGGGTTGACACTATATTGAGTGAAATGGCAGTGTTACTGATTTCGAAATAACTTTGTGGCATTATCTAATGATAATGACTGGCTGGTCTAAGATAGTCAAACTTTCTACTCATGGGACATAACAGAAGAAGAGAATAATCAGTTTCAATACCACTTCCTTAATAACGACTAAGTAATTGAAATGCATGCTGTTTTGTTTTTAAACGTAGCACATCAAAGCACTGTTATATGAAATAGCCGAAAATATATGCATGACTTGGCAGGCAATGGAAACTTGAAGAAGGTAGTGGTGGCACAGTAGTTTGCACACTACTATAAACCCATGGCTAACATGAGCTGTGAGTGATATATTTCACTAACATCCCCACTAATCAACGGGGTGAAGTATCTACGTTGTATGTAGCTAACCATGCTAATCGGAGGTGCGGGAGAAGAACAACAAACACAATAGAAACAACAAACTAAACAGATGGTTTGGCCAAACAATTGCATGACTGAAACAAAGTAAACATGCGTTGGTCTGGATAGTCTATTGACAATGTGCTCTAAATTGTTGTATTATCATTATTATTGTTATTTATAATCCCTTAAGCCTAAACTATGAATGCTTATACGCTGAGCACAAATACATACACATACATGATGACTAGCGAGAAGTACCCGGCGTTGCCTGGGTAAAAAAGACACACACATCGACTTACAAACACACAAATATGGACTCAGACACATCAACTCACACACACACACATCCACTTACACACACACACATATCGACGTACACACACAGCGACTCACACACACACATCGACTTATACACACACGGACTTAAACACACACATACATAGACTCACACACACACACATGGACTCACAGACACACACATCAATGTACAAAAACACACATCGACTCACACACGCACATAGAGCCACGCACACACATATCGACTGACACAGACATATCGACTTACACACACACAGCGACTCACACACACATATAGACTCACACACACACATGGACTTACACACACACATCGACGTACACAGACATGGACCCACACACACACACATCGACTTACACGCATATATCGACTCACACACACACACATAGACATCGACCCACAAACAAACACATAGACTTACACACACACACATATGGACTCAAACACACACATCGACTTACACACACACATATCGACGGACACACACAGCGACTCACACACACATATATTGACTCACTCACACATCGACTAACACACACACACAACAAAGATCCCCCGTATAGCCTTAACAGACTGTACTACGTTTTTGTGAGCAGGACAGTGATATTTAGAAATGTAGCTATTAAGAAAGAGAAAAGTCTGCATAAGTGTCATTCCCTCGCATAAATACGTGGTCGTAATAACAGCCATTTCCTATATAACAATTTTAAAGTAAAGTCACGTAGAAGGGAAATAATAAAATAAGAAAAATAAAACATAATAAAATACAATTCTCACGACGTTTCGGCCACAACGCAAGCAGCCGTCCTCAGGTGAAGAACAGGGCTGTCGAAAAGACAGTGTCTGAATGATACACCACCAAGCTTGGCAGCGTATATTTAAGCTGGGTTCGAGGAGGAGGGCGCATATTCATGAAAATAAATAAATATGCTAAATTCCCCTGTTGATATTATTTCCCTTCTACGTGACTTTACCGAAAGAACCAAGAAGATAAATCCCTGCAGTCACGAAAGCTTTAAATCGAAATTTTAAAGTAGCTAGTATTCGGGGAGAAAAATAATAAAACATTGGTAAATCCCTATCATATAATATTAAATTACAGTAATGGTAATTAGTAAACAGCAAAGGTAATACATGTTTTAATGGAGCTGCAAATCTGTGTTACCTTTTGTCCACACGAATGAAAATTGAGCCCTCTCCCCCATCTAACACGTGTATTTTATATATAACAATTTAAAAGTAGCACTTAGTAGTCGGGGAGAAAAATAATGTTACTTAGATGAACCATCATCAAACATTGGTTAATTGCTATCATTTCATTTTAAAGAACAATAATGGTAATGAGTAAACAGCATTGGGAAGAAATGTTTTATGGGGAGCTGCAAATGTGTGTTACCTTGTGGCCACACGAATGAGAATTCCCCCCTCCGAACACGTGTGTCGGTAGGGGTGCGCATGCGTATATGCGTGGTTTGGCGCGCTGTGATGCGCAAGGTAATTAATAAAGAACATAAATCAGCACTAAATAGCTAATTAAAGTACTTTGAAGGCGACGGACGCAAAATCGGAATAGCGATTGCAAACAGCAAAAGTAATACATGTTTTAAGGAAGCTGCAAATGGTTGTGTGTGTTACCTTGTGTCGACACGATAGAGAATTGCGCCCTCCCCTCCACGTAATGCATGTATTTTGTATATAACACTTTGAAAGTAGCGCTTAGTAGTCGGGGAGAGAAATCGTGTTACTTAGATGAACCATCATCAAACATTGGTTAATCCCTATCATTTAATATTAAATAACAGTCATGGTAATGAGTAAACAGCAATGTGAATCTAGATTTGAAGTTTTGTTTCCGAGACCAAGATGCTCTGCAAACCTTCGGGCTACTATCAAAGGTTTGTTCATGAAGCCATCCAGATATATAAACATAGACATCACTTCAACCGGGAAGATGGATACAGATTGAGCAATCATTGGAAGGATGTTATTAACCAGGTAAAACCATAACTGCTTTTGGCCTGCCTTCATATCTGCATTTCCAGTCTCCTTACCCTCCCACTCCCAGCCCTGCCCACTTCCCCTCAATCAGCCCTAAATGTTTTGCCGTACTTGTGTCCTCCCTATCCCTGCCCCACCACTACCTGTATCTCCTCTCTGGCTCCTAACCCTCCCACTCCCAGCCCCGTCCACTTCCCCTCCGCACCCTGGCATTTTTTGCTGTGCTTTCGTCTTACTTGTAGTATCCACTCCCCGTACCCCACACCCCCACCCTCCCTGTCTTGCCGTACTTGTGCCCTCCCTACCCCACACCCCCACCGGCTCCTCCCCTCCTTCTCTTGCCTATATGGCCTCTTGTTGCAGCAGCCCTTTTGCCCACTTGAGCAATTATTTCTTGCTGTGGTTGTCCCACCTGATGACGAACGCTTGTGTTGCGCCTGAAATGTCGTGATTTAATTTATTTTATTTTATACCTACGTGACTTTACCGAAGGAACCAAAGAGTATAGCAATGTGAATGAATGTTTTAAGGGAGCTGCAAATGTGTGTTACGAATGAAAATTGGCCCCTCCCCCCCTCCAAATGCGTGACTTGGTAGGGTCCAGCATGCGCATATGCGTGCTTTGGCACGCATCGAGCAGTGCATGTAATAAATACATGAATAACCATAGAACTTAAAATCTTTCAATATTAAATAGCAGTAATAGCAATGAATGAACAGTAATGTTAATAAAAGTTTCAAGGGAGCTGTAAATCGGTGTTTCACCTTGTACTAAAGTATAAACTACATAGTATCATCAGTATACTGATGATACTATGTAGTTTACGTGGTGGTTTAATTACTGCAGCTACTTACTATTAACATTCCTTCCCTTTATTAATGTTACCCCTATCCCCTCCCTTTGATGCTGCTAATCCTGCATAATGCACGGGCATAATGACTTTAAACCCCCTGCCAAACCTCCTACGCATTTCACAAGTAGTACTAATCGCATATCTGTATTCCCCATAAATATGCTAAATTCCTCTTGATATGCAAATTATTTTGTCAAGGCGCCCTTCCCCCCTCCATCCCAGCTTAAATAGTCGCTCCAAGCCTGGAGTGTGTCATTCAGACTCTGTCTTCTTGACAGACCTGTTCTTCACCTGAGGACGGCTGCTTGCGTTGTGGCCGAAACGTCGTGAAAATTATTTTATTATGTTTTATTTTTCTTATTTTATTATTTCCCTTCTACGTGACTTTACCGAAAGAACCAAGAAGATGAATCCCTGCAGTCACGAAAGCTTTAAATCGAAAAAGATTGTCCTACTGTTTCTAAATGGCAAGGAGTTCTAGAAGTGCTGTCTAAAGCTCACTAGATTGAACGCCTTTCAACCAGAAGTAGCATAGCGACAGAGTTAGAGGCTCGCAATTTTGAACATGGTTGCGAGTTAAAATCCTGATCGGGAGTCAACTCAGGCCCTTCATCCCTCCGCAGACATATACAATGGGTACCACTTTGTGGGGAATTCAAAAGCCGTTGGGTGAGAGAATAATTGCCCCACCATATGTGGAAATTCCACCGTTGGCTCAAGGATCTAGATAGGAATGAGGATTGCCTCGTGTTCAATAGCATGGGAGACCTCTTTGAAATTTACTTATTTTGAGCGATTATACCGATCTCTATCTTGTGTTGATATAGGATGCAACACTACCATTTATATGTTAATTGATTATGCAAGATACCTAAACAAATTAGCCTGTTTTCCTCATGAAATGCAGTCAACTTCGATGAGAACGTGGACATCTTAAATGTATTTCATTGGCAATATCAATGCCTGTGCTGATGATTAAATGTTGAAAAATGCTCACTCTAATTAACATTTTTGCTACCATTGTGTTACCATGGAGATACATTATAACCCACAGCACAGCTTGTGGTCCTTACAAGCAAGACTATTTTTTTCAATATAAAATGTGGAGAGTTTTGGAATGCCAGGCACACAAACACTTAATCAGAGAAGTGCTCAGGATGTGATGCAGACAAGATCACTGTTTGATGTTTCTTGCATTCATGAGTGCTGCATCAATTGCACTGCCTTTAAAAGCACAGCTTTAGCACAAGGCGGGGGCACTTCGACACTGAAGGTTGTGCAGAGATTCACCAAGTGTGGTCTCATTGAAAGTCATATTTTTATTCCACCATATGATGTCAATTGTGTTAAACTACAGTGAGGGAAAAAAGTATTTGATCCCCTGCTGATTTTATACGTTTGCCCACTGACAAAGAAATGATCAGTCTATAATTTTAATGGTAGGTTTATTTGAACAGCGAGAGACAGAACAACAACAACAAAATCCAGAAAAACGCATGTCAAATTTTTTATAAATTTATTTGCATTATAATGAGGGAAATAAGTATTTGACCCCTCTGCTAAACATGACTTAGTACTTGGTGGCAAAACCCTTGTTGGCAATCACAGAGGTCAGACGTTTCTTGTAGTTGGCCACCAGGTTTGCACACATCTTAGGAGGGATTTTGTCACACTCCTCTTTGCAGATCTTCTCCAAGTCATTAAGGTTTCGAGGCCGACGTTTGGCAACTCGAACCTTCAGCTCCCTCCACATATTTTTTATGGGATTAAGGTCTGGAGACTGGCTAGGCCACTCCAGGACTTTAATGTGCTTCTTCTTGAGCCACTCCTTTGTTGCCTTGGCCGTGTGTTTGGGGTAATTGTCATGCTGGAATACCCATCCATGACCCATTTTCAATGCCCTGGCTGAGGGAAGGAGGTTCTCACCCAAGATTTGACGGTACATGGCCCCGTCCATCGTCCCTTTGATGCTGTGAAGTTGTCCTGTCGCCTTAGCAGAAAAACACCCCCAAAGCATAATGTTTCCACCTCCATGTTTGACGGTGGGGATGGTGTTATTGGGGTCATAGGTAGCATTCCTCCTCCGCCAAACACGGCGAGTTGAGTTGATGCCAAAGAGCTCCATTTTGGTCTCATCTGACCACAACACTTTCACCCAGTTGTCCTCTGAATCATTCAGATGTTCATTGTCAAACTTCAGACGGGCATGTATATGTGCTTTCTTGAGCAGGGGGACCTTGCGGGCGCTGCAGGATTTCAGTCCTTCATGGCGTAGTGTGTTACCAACTGTTTTCTTGGTGACTATGGTCTCAGCTGCCTTGAGATCATTGACAAGATCCTCCCATGTAGTTCTAGGCTGATTCCTCACCGTTCTCATGATCATTGCAACTCCACGAGGTGAGATCTTGCATGGAGCCCCAGGCTGGGGGAGATTGACAGTTATTTTGTGTTTCTTCCATTTGCGAATAATCGCACCAACTGTTGTCACCTTCTCACCAAGCTGCTTGGCGATGGTCTTGTAGCCCATTCCAGCCTTGTGTAGGTCTACAATCTTGTCCCTGACATCCTTGGAGAGCTCTTTGGTCTTGGCCATGGTGGAGAGTTTGGAATCTGATTGATTGCTTCTGTGAACAGGTGTCTTTTATACAGGTAACAAGCTGAGATTAGGAGCACTCCCTTTAAGAGTGTGCTCCTAATCTCAGCTTGTTACCCGTATAAAAGACACCTGGGAGCCAGAAATATTTCTGATTGAGAGGGGGTCAAATACTTATTTCCCTCATTAAAATGCAAATCAATTTATAACATTTTTGACATGCGTTTTTCTGGTTTTCTTTGTTGTTATTCTGTATCTCACTGTTCAAATAAACCTACCATTAAAATTATAGACTGATCATTTCTTTGTCAGTGGGAAAACGTACAAAATCAGCAGGGAATCAAATACTTTTTTTCCTCACTGTAATTATAAAACTCTCACTTTTCAATATGCACCCCTAACTATTTTGTATGTTCTTTGCATGAAAGATCACATATTATGTGAAAATCATTAAAACGCACGAACTGCATCGCAGTTAAAGGATTTAAAATATATTCAATGTTGTATAAAGAAACGTGAAAAAATAATTACAATGAAAATTATATTTTCTCAATGTCTTTGCATGTGTTAAGTAGTTGTTGCTGTTGTAGACGGAGGTACTCGGAGACGGAGGTGAGTTAGGGGCTTCCGCCAGGGTTTATTAACAGGTATCACTATAAGGGTTCCCTCTTCACCCCTTCCACTATCCCCGTTCCTCCAGTGACCCCGCTTACGTCACGGGGTCTCCCTTAAATACCCTCTGAGGCGAGACGTCACGTGCACTGCCCGGCGCGTGCGACCCCACGTCCCGTGATGTCACAGCACCGGACAGCGCACGCGACGCCACCACTCTCCTCTACTCCTCTACATCACCCCCCCCCGTGAAAAAAAACAGCCGACCCGGCTGCAAGCACCCCGCAAGCGGGGCCCCACACCGGACCGAAGACCGAATATTCACGAGTTCGTGTGCCTGAAGGTATAACCGGCTGCTAGAAACTAAACCTTAGGGCAGCACGGCCCCTCAAGCAGAACAGCAACAACAAAAAACAAGACAAATAGACCCCGAAGGCCTCATCCGCCGGATAGCGCCGAACGGGCGCCAGGGGCTGGGCCCGCTGAACGGCCATCAGGGCCGTCACCGGAGCCGCATCCCCCTCGAGCGGGTATGCGCTGCTGGCCCGCTCCCCCGTATGATGTCCGTCTCCCATGCAGGTGGCCCGTCAGCGGGCAACAGGCCCACCGCCGTGGCCTCCGGTGACCGGGGGGTCTCTGTCGGCCTCACTCGGGAGGGGCCTGGGGGCACACACACAGGTCGGACGTCACCTCCGTCAGCGAGACCCGGCCGGTCAGGCACGCCGGACACATCATCAGCCGGCCGCTCCGGAATTGGGGGTGGATCCCCCAGGGTAGATGGAACATAACGTTTGAGCCGGGACGGGTGCACTATCCACTGCCGGCGACCGAACCGAATCCGGACGCATTGCGGCCGGCGGACCTCCACAACCTCCACAGGGCCCTGCCAAGGGCGATGCAATTTGGCCGATGTGCCAACGGGGACCTGGGGACAATGCAGCCACGCTTTTTGACCCGCTATCCACGGGAGGCCAGCTGCCTGGTGTTTGGGCAGCCGCTCATTAGCCGCCTGCCGGCTTGCGGAATTCTCGGCAGCGGCCTGTCGCGCCTCGCGCAGCCGGTCAAGCGCGACCCTCAAAGGGGTCGGCACCGCCGACCCCTTCTTGGAGGAGCCAACGTCCATCTGGACGTGCACCGGGGGCTCCGGTTCCCTACCGTACATCAAATAAAAAGGCGAAAATCCCGTGGAGGCATGAGGGGCCAACCGATACGCCGCCAAGACCCCCGGGACGAACAGGTCCCAGTCTGACTGGGACGTGTTCACCTGGTGGCACAGCATGGACGTAAGGGTGCGGTTCAAGCGCTCTACCATCCCGTCTGACTGGGGGTGGTAGGGCGAGGTGCGGATTTTCTTGGTGCCAAGGAGGTCACACACCTCCTTGAGCAACCTAGACGAGAAATTCCGCCCCTGGTCAGTCAACAATTGTTCCGGCGCGCCCTTGTCAAACACGTACCCCTGGACGAAGGCCTCGGTGATAGAAGAGGCCAACTGATCGACCAAAGGCCATGCCATGGGCCAACGTGTGAGGTACTCAACGCCCACCAAGAGGTATTTGTGGCCCCGTTGGGATGCAGGGAATGGCCCCAAAATGTCGAGCGCCACGAGCTCATTAACGCGAGAAACCCGGATGGACTGCAGCGGGGCCCGGTCCCGGACAACTGGGGCCTTCCTCCGCGCGCAGTCGTGGCAACCCTTTAAAATCAGTGCCACGTCACCTTCAACACCCGGCCAGTAATAGTCCCGCTTAAGGGTCAATAAGGTCTTGTGGTAGCCAAGGTGCATAAGCTTCTCGTGAATGGCTCGGGTTAATTTACCACGCAGGCTAGTGGGCACAACCACACAATAGCGTTCCAATTGGGCATCCCAACGCATGAGTAGTCCGTCATGCACGGCGATCTCCGGGGCAGCCGACGAAGCTGAGCTCCGGGCCTTATGTCCGACACGGCGCCGTAGCTTCAGCAGAGAGGAATCCTCCATCTGCAAGCCGGACCATACCTCCCGGGGAAGTCCAAGGCCGAAATCCGCGGGCGACGCCGCACCTGGAGGGGTGTCCGCCTCGGCCGACGCGACCAACTGGGCCGCGGCGTCCCCTGGGGCCTTGCAACGGCTAGAGCCCAGGGCGCAAGCACACCCACCGCCTGCCGGCAATCGGGATAAACCGTCCGCATTTCCATGCTGTGTCCCCTTCCTGTGGATTACATCAAAGGGGTAATCCTGGAGCACTTCAAGCCAGCGAGACAGCTGACTCGAGGGCTGACTAATCTTCAGCGAATATTGCAGGGCCGCGTGGTCGGTTCGGACCGTAAACAGCCTACCGTACAAATATGGTCTATACAACTGAACAAAATAAACTATGGCCAAAAGTTCCCTCCGGGTCACACAATATCGCTGTTCCGTCGAGGACAGAACGCGACTGCCATAGGCTACCACCCTCTCAACCCCGTCGACCACCTGGGCCAGGACAGCCCCAATTCCCGTGTCGCTGGCATCGGTATCGAGCAGGAAGGGTTTCGTAAAATCCGGGTACCCCAAGGGCGGCGCATCCGCCAAGGCCGTGCGAAGCGCCGCAAAAGCCGCCTCCTCCTCCGCGCCCCACTGAAACCTTTGGCCTTTGGCGGAAAGGGCGTGCAGTGGCTTCGCAATGGTCGCAAAATCGCGGACAAACCGGCGATAGTACGATGCGAAGCCAACGAAGCTACGCACCTCCGCGACAGATGTGGGAGTCGGCCACGTCCGGACACAAGCCGTTTTATCCGGGTCCGTGGCGACACCTGACGTGCTAACAATGTGTCCCAAATACCTCACCGATGGTTGTAGCAAGTGGCATTTCTGGGGTTTGAATTTCAAGCCAGCAGCACGCACTTTGACGAACACCGCCTCAAGGCGTTGCAAGTGCTCGCCAAACGTACGGCCAAAAACAATAACGTCATCCAAGTAGATTAGACAAGACTGCCACTGCAGCCCCGCCAAGACCATCTCCATGAGACGCTGGAAGGTGGCCGGGGCCGAATGGAGACCCATAGGAAGCCGATTGAACTCGAACAACCCCTGGGGTGTGCGGAACGCTGTTTTGGGTCTAGAGGCCTCATCCAGTGGCAATTGCCAGAAGCCGGAGAGCAAATCTAAAGTCGAAAAGAACCGCGCGCCCGAGAGGGCGTCCAGGGAATCATCCATGCGAGGCAATGGATATGCATCAGCCACCGAGATCTTGTTCAATCTACGAAAATCGACGCAGAACCGGAGACTCCCGTCCCGTTTCTTGACTAGCACAATGGGGGCACCCCAAGGGCTAGTAGATGGGGAGATGATGTCCGCCGCCAACATTTCCTCGACAGCCGAGCGGACATGATCTTTTTCCGCTGGGCTAAAGCGGTGGGAATTAAGTCGAATAGGGGCCGCGTCGCCCGTGTCTATGTGGTGGTCCAAAAGAGTAGTGCGACCCAGATCAAACTTACTTTGGCTGAATACATCGGTGAACCGCTCGATGAGGTCGCGGAGTTGCCGACGTTCCCCGGAGGACAACGAGGCATTCTCGTCGCACAACGTGGCAATCCATGATGCGTCGGGGTCCCCCGTGCGCATCACGCCCGCCACGACCCCTCCATCCGGGGCAGCGCTCTCGGGTGGAGGAGCCGGGGTCGCGTGTGCCAAAACGGCGCCGGCCGGGACTACGACCGGCAAGGGTCCCGAATTGAGGACCTGCAAAAAAAGGTCCTGGCCCCCCGACACGGCTGTCAAGGCGCCCACCAACCCCTTCGTCCTTGAAAAGTAGCTTGACGGGGACAGGAGGATACCCGTCTCCGTGGAGCCCATTTCGAGCGGTTTGCGCAACCTAAGGGGTATCAGGATTTGTGACGCCGGTGGTACGGTCACCGGCACTTTATTCAAGGCCCGTACACCGGCGACCAAGGGAGACAGGACGGTAGGCGATTGTAGGAATTTCAGCCGCCTCCCTGACGGCATTTCCACACAGCCCTGGTCAACGAGAATTCGGATGGGCATCCTAGACAAAAAGTCGGTCCCCAAGAGGCATGGCACTGCCAAGGTCCTGGAGACCAAAATCGGCCCGGCCAACTCAATCTCGTCAACCCGAACCGACGCTACAACGTGGCCCAAGATGCCCAAACTGCCGCCGTTCGCGGCGACACAAGCCCCGCGAACCGGCCTTAACGGACCCACGCTGCGGGGTAGCAGCCCAAAAATGGCCTCCGAAATAATGGTGGCCGATGCCCCCGTATCCACCAGGAGGCGAACGTGCACCCCTTGCACATATCCTGCCACCGCTGAGGAGCCGGCAGCTGCCGCCACAATCCTATGCGCAAGTGCATCCCAGTGGCGGGTCTGTCTGGGCCATTGAGGGGGTGATGACGATGGTGCACCCGACCCTTCGAGGACAACCCCATGACGATGGGTCCTAGCCCCGCTAGATGCATGAGGTGAAGGGAGCGGCCGCGCAGATGATGCGTCGCGACTCGCCTGGGGCCCCGGACCCGATGCCAAGGAGGGTCTAGGAGAAGGTGGAGTCCCTTTTCCAAAGGCCCCCGGGGCATTCCGGCAGCCCCGCTCAATGTGGCCCCGCTGACCACAGCGGAAGCAGGCCACCGTGTCCGCCTCCTGTGGACGGGAAGGTCCCGGCCGCCCCCGCTGCTCCGGACGGCGACCACCCGCCCCCCTTCCTCGACGATCGGGCACCGCCAGGGCCGCGAGGGTGTCCACCCCCTGAGAGGTGACCCCCCCGTCCGGCGCCGGGACCCCCGCACACGCCGCCATCTGAGGCCGTTGGCGGAGGGAGAGGTGCGCCTGAATGTTTTCGGCGACCGCCAAGGATGTGATCTGCCGATCATTGTTGATCGACAGAGCAATTCCTAGCTCCCTTGCCAGGTCAAGCAGCTTCCCCAAGGCCATAGAATCAAGTGCCCTGCCGTACAAGTCAGGGTATGCAGCCTGTGCCAGGGCCAGGAGCGAGCAGCGGAAGGCCAGCGGCAGTTCCCCCTCCTCCCGCCGCCGCAATGAAAACTTTAGCTGCGCGGTGGACGGCGGCTCAAAAACGTTGGCCATTTGGATATAGGCCGCCGGGAGTGTAGCCCGATTGGCCGGATGGATGGACTTGAAGGCCTGCAGAGCCCTTTCGTCCAAGCAGGTCGGAAGCGCCGGCAAGGCCTCCTCCATGGACCAGCCGACCGACATGTATGCCGCGTCGAACCGGTCCTGGAAGGCCGACCAGTCGCCTCCTTGCGCGACAAACGGCACAACGTCGGGTAACCGGCGCTGCCATTGGCCGCGCGGCGCCGCGAGGTGTGGAAGCCAAGCGGCACCTGCGGGCCACCCGGCGGACGCGACGTGGTGCGGCGGTGGCAGCATTGCGGCTCCCGCGGGCCACGCCGAAGACGCGGAAAGGTGCGGTGGTGCTGCGGCTCCCATGGGCCACGCCGTAGGCGCAGCGAATTGTGGCTGAGTTGCGGCCCCCATGGGCCACGCCGTAGATGCAGCAAAGTGCGGCTGAGTTGCGGCCCCCATGGGCCACGCCGTAGACGCAGCGAGGTGTGAAGGCACCTGCGCTTTCGCGACCCACCTGTCAGCGGCGGCGTACGAAGCCACGGCGTCGTCCCGCGACGCGGCGAGGGACCACGGCGTTGCCGAAGACGCGGCGGTATAAATCGGGCCTGCAGCGGCCCCCGCGGCCCACCCCGCCGGCGCAGCGAGGTGCGGGACAGCGGCCGTAGCCGCGGCAACCTCTCGCGACGCAGCGAGGCACCACGGAGTTGCGGCCTCCCCGGGCCACGCCGAAGACGCGGCGGTATAACACGGAGCTGCGGCTGCCCCCGCGGCCCACCCCGCCGGCGCAGCGAGGTGCGGGACAGCGGCCGCAGCCACCGCAACCTCTCGCGACGCGGCGAGGCACCACGGCGTTGCAGCCTCCATGGGCCACGCCGAAGACGCGGCGGTATAACACGGAGCCGCGGCGTCATCCATGACAAGGGACGCAGGCACGGCGAGGTGCAGAGCCGCGGCATCGCCGGTGGCCGGCCCCGTGAGCGCAGCGACAGGTGGAGCCGCGGCAGCACCCGCGGCCCATTCCGGCGGCACGGCGATGTACGGGGCAGCGGCAGCTGCCGCTGCCCACCCCGGCGGCCCGGCGAGGACGGCACGCGCGTACTTACCCGGGGCCCCCCCGGCGGGCGCAGCTTGATGTAGAGCCGCGTCGTCGCCGGCGGCTGGTCCCGCAGGAGCGGCGTGCCGAGACACCCCGGCCGCGTCAGTGTAGAGACGCGGCGTCGCGGTCGCCATGGCAGCACCCGCGGCCCATTCCGGCGGCACGGCGATGTACGGGGCAGCGGCAGCCGCCGCTGCCCACCCCGGCGGCCCGGCGAGGACGGCACGCGCGTACTTACCCGGGGCCCCCCCGGCGGGCGCAGCTTGATGTAGGGCCGCGTCGTCGCCGGCGGCTGGTCCCGCAGGAGCGGCGTGCCGAGACACCCCGGCCGCGTCAGTGTAGAGACGCGGCGTCGCGGTCGCCATGGCAGCACCCGCGGCCCATTCCGGCGGCACGGCGATGTACGGGGCAGCGGCAGCCGCCGCTGCCCACCCCGGCGGCCCGGCGAGGACGGCACGCGCGTACTTACCCGGGGCCCCCCCGGCGGGCGCAGCTTGATGTAGGGCCGCGTCGTCGCCGGCGGCTGGTCCCGCAGGAGCGGCGTGCCGAGAAACCCCGGCCGCGTCGGTGGAGAGACGCGGCGTCGCGGTCGCCATGGCAGCCATGTCCGCCGGCCGCCGCGTCGCAGCCGTAGTAGCGGCCGCATACGTCTCCCGAGCCAACATGGCCGCCGCGGATTGCGTCGCAGCCAACATGACGGCCATTTCCGGTGGAGCGGTCGCTGGGAAAACGGCGGCGCTTTCAACGTTGGCAGTTGACAGTTGCTCCCGTCTCAAGTGCGGGGCGGTTGGCTGCGTCCGTGCCTCCACCTCGGCCAACCTGACGGTCAGCTGCCCCACCGCCTGCAGGAGCTGGTGCAGCAGAGCTGCGGGGACGCTTTCCGTCTCTGGCGGCGGCGGTGAGCTGGCACTCCCCGCAGCCGAATCCTCCCGCTCCGGCCCGCTCGTTTCCATGGGGACCGTCACCGGGGTCCCGGGCTCCGGGGTCACTGCTGGAGCCTCCTCTCCGCCTTCGGCACCCTCCAAGTCATGTGCCGGTGGGTTCTTACGCCGTGCGCCCGCTTTTGACATGTTGGCGACGGTGTAAACTTCTGACACCAGTTGTTAAGTAGTTGTTGCTGTTGTAGACGGAGGTACTCGGAGACGGAGGTGAGTTAGGGGCTTCCGCCAGGGTTTATTAACAGGTATCACTATAAGGGTTCCCTCTTCACCCCTTCCACTATCCCCGTTCCTCCAGTGACCCCGCTTACGTCACGGGGTCTCCCTTAAATACCCTCTGAGGCGAGACGTCACGTGCACTGCCCGGCGCGTGCGACCCCACGTCCCGTGATGTCACAGCACCGGACAGCGCACGCGACGCCACCACTCTCCTCTACTCCTCTACACATGTATATGATTATGAAAGTTATATGCTCAGACATTTTGACCTGATTTCCATAACATTAAATATAACTGGTCCGCTAAACATTTATGTGTGGTGCCATGGCCTCGAAGCAATTCTGTAAGTGCCGCGACCCCCCATGGCCTCCTAGGGTCCCTAGGAGGAAAATCCCACGGTTTTCCGTTGCCAGGAGATTGGCCGACCCTCGCAGGACAGGTTACATTGCAGTGTCCCTGAGTTGACTTAATATTGTATGGGCGCAAAAAGGTTCACCGAGCAAGCCGCAATGAGTCATTCACCACATCCAGAGGGACTGTGGTGGAATATTAAGTGAGAAGGGCAGACCATGAGATCAGGGGATCGCAGCGCCACGACCACCCCCGACCCCCATACTGAATACTCAGTCGATTAACAAGGGTGAGTTATAAATACACGGGCTGTAATCACAGGTAGGCACACGATTGGCCGTGCGGTGCAACTCGACCCCGGGATTTTGAAGTGATGGGGATGAAAGGGGAGCCTGAGGCCATTCAAAGGAGACTCTTGGTCGCCAAGACCCCCCCCCTGCCGTCCTGCCTTCTTGAGCCGCTTGAAGCATCTGTGATGCCAGCGAGTGCTGCTACAAAGCAGTGATAGGCAAGGTTTTTTTCGTCCTCTTCCCTCCGACTCTCACAGCATCTGTGCGACGCCGTGAGAACAGCTACGAGGTACGTGGCAGGGTGTTTTATAATCTGGGGACTGAAGCAGCAGTAGGCTAGGCTCTTCTCGCAAAATATCTTCCACCCCGAGTAGTGTGGGGAATAAAAGTTAGCATAGAGCATAGGTGTGGTATCTGTGATTTCTGTGTGTAGGGGGACGCACGGCGAGAGTGAACGTGGGGCCGCAGCGTGCACATCAAGAGGTAATCCCTCATAGGTGTGAACGCGTGCATGCCGCTGTGTTAGCGATAGCTGCGGTGTGCACGGGTGTGCATTACAAGGTAATGGGTCGAAGGTGCGAGCGTGTTCATGGCCCGCTTTGTTAGCGATAGCTGCGGGGTGCAAGTCCGTGTGGCTCCAAAGCCAGCAGCACGAGGATGTCCCTCAGAGAGGGTGCTAGCACGGGGGGCCCCATTACTCAGTCGGCGGTGGCCCAGCAGGAGCCAACCGACGCAGTGGAGGAGGGAGCGGAATGGGTGGACGTGGCACCCCACCTGCCCAGTGATGGCAGTGGAGTGGACGTCAGGCCTTACAAATGCAGACTTTTAATAAAACAAAATATAATCAGTAAATTAAAGTGTTTCTTTACAAGTAATTACATTGTCTAATTTAGTACATATATAATATTTCCAGTTTTTAAAAAAGAAAATTGAATATTCCCAATATCCCAGTGAGAACACCACACTCCTGCACCGAATACGCTGCGAATGGTCATTCCGCAGACTGCTCCATATGATATTTTTTTACAAAATATGTAGTTCATTAAAAGTTGAACGCAATCCATCGCCAATCACGGGGGTTAGATTCTTGGAAAAGCCATGGTAGGCAATTCCGCGGTTAATATAATACAAGGGGCTATGGGAAATAGGGGATTAGGTCCAACCACGGCCATACTCGTCAAAGCTTTAGTAACTTGCCTTTTTAATAACAAAACACCGAATAAAATATGGTACATTGCACAATAACATAGTAAAACATAAAGAAACATGACATTCACTTTACATACTTTTGTAGTGACGTAAGTGAAGTCAGTATGGCGTTTAGTCCCAGCTGCTATCAAAGAGTGGAACTGTGTGTCTTGAGCCTCTCTCTGGCACCAGAGTAGATATGGCATGGAAGCAGGCCATAGGGGGCATGGTTCTGGTGACTGTCAGAGAGAGGGCAATAAAGGACATGGCTTGAGGGACACGTGGTGCTCGGTCGAGAATATTCTGGTGAGATCCAGAAGGGGGGTGTGGCTGAGGGTAGAGCGAGGCCATGCTCGGGAGCATAAAAGTGAGGTCCCAAGAGCAATAGCGGCTGTCTGCTGGAACGAAACCCTCGGTGATACGTCTCTTCGGTCTTCAGTCTTCGGTCGTCGTTCTTCGGTCGTTACGCTCGGCATCGTAGATCAGGCAGTTTGTTGCTGACCTGCTCCGTTTATGTAGTTAACCTGTTGGGGTCTAGTACTGTGTACGTTTATGTAGTTACCCTGTTGGAGCGTGAAAATAAACGTGTAGCTTCCAAGTCAAGTGTGTGCCTCCATGGAACCCACTACACCTTTAATACAGTGTGCTTCAATTTTTTTTTACACCTATAAGGGACTATCGTTTTTAATGGAAAAAGAACGGATAATACGCTGTAACATAATAACAAATGTATGTTAATTGCTTCAAAAAGGCAAAGTCTCCACTTGTTTGCCATCATTGTCGACACATGCCTGGAATCTTCACCAGGTGGTCTCCAGAGCCCGGAGGGACATTTCTCGTGGTATTGTAAAACATTCTCAGAAGTTGAAACATTTTTTGAAGCACCCTGTATTGACGATGATGACAATGAGATGATGGGGGAAGGGGTGATTAGAAGGAGGCAGGGCTCAGCCCACCATACCCCTCTTCTTCCATGACATCAATGACAAAGGAGTGGGCAGGTGTACATCATCGAAAAGGAATCAGAAGAAAACTAAAATTAAATAACTTTACCGGTACGTCTTCAGGTCGGAAGATGGCAAGGATTCTCTCACACAACGGCTGTTGAATTCCCCACAAAGTGCTACCCATTGTATATTTCCGCGGATGGATGAAGGGCTTGAGTTGACTCCACATCAGGATTTTAACTCGCAACCATGTTCATATTGTGAGCTATGCTCACCCAACTATATATAGTCTACTCATTAGATTCCTTAAGTAAAAAGGTAAAGGTGCAGCCCTGCAATTGATTGTGCATGCCACTGCTGGTGGATGGACGTTCACTTGAGTGAGCTTTAGACAGCGCCTCTAGAAGACTCCTTAAACAAGGTTCCCATTATATGTTGCCATTTACAAACAGTAGGACATTCTATGTTTGCATTTCTCTGACACATGGAAGTGCACACATATGCGATATCCTGGCATATTTCTACTCTGCAGGAATTAAACACACCAGCTTTAATAAATGAGCACTGAAACAAAGCTTAATCTCAAGACAATGCCAGATGCACTACTTTGTTCATTACTTGCACAGTTTTGTGAAGGACAATATCAATGCGATTGTGTCGCTACAGTTATCTGCAGTGAGTACAATGTATTTAAAAACAACGAGGGTATGCCTCTCTTAATAAAATTAACGCAAACCGCTTGCACGTTCCGAGATTCAGCGGTGAACGGGGACCCACTGTGCAACTTGCAGACGTCTTGGAATGGGAAAGCGTGAATGCGGTTGCGATGCGATTTATGCGCTGCAAGAATTATAGTACAATACAAGAAAAAAGACGGACAGCTGATCAGCTATGCAGTGCCATGGGTGGCGCTGGAGCATGGAGGAGAACCGCTGCCCCGTGAAATTTGTAAATCCGCGTTGCCGACCCGTGCTTACCCGTGGATACTCGAATTTTCAGGACAATTAGTAAATTGGTACAGTATACAAATAATAAACCATGTATATGTAATGTAGTAACTTGGCGGGAGACGACCTTACGGGTAGCACACTCTTTATTAACACCAACTTATATTACACGGGTGGCTAACTGCAGCCTTAACCCACGGGGTTCCCCTGGCTACACCCACACGGGCTCTTACGCCCCGTAGCTTCTCGGAACCCACCCGGCTGGGGTGTCCGTCTCGACTCTGGGTCCCACAGCCTCGTCCCACATGGACGTCAGACCACGGGTTCCACAGTCTCGCCTCCGAGCCACACAGGGTCCCGGCCCTTACAAGGACAGCGGGACTAGGGGTCTCAGGGCCCTACCTCTTCAACTCCGTCTTCGATCTTCAACTGGTTATCAACTCCCCGAGTGCTCCCGCGCGTCCCCCTTTATAGTCCTTCATGCGGACGTCGCTGAAAGCACCCACCCCAGTTGACTAATCACTGCGCGCTGCCCACGATCCTCTTTCCCACCTTGTGTCAGCGCGCACAACCACGCACCCCGCGCCGCCCCGTGATCTATCACTGTCGGCGCGTGTCAACACCACCACTACATATACAAGGATCCGTGGTTGGCAAGTCCGCGATTGGCGAAGGATTGCTGTATTTGGTTTAGTCTATTTAGAAAATGAATGTCCAATAGGAGAAAATCACTTCCAGCAGACCACGTGGCAGACCGACATAATCAGTGAACCTGTGACTTCGGGTGACCACACTACCACACGATGTGCCCGTGAGAGCCGTACTCTATGTTTTGTTTGTAAATAAATCCCGCAATTTTTCGATTTATAGCTTTCGTGACTGCAGGGATTCATCTTCTTGGTTCTTTCGGTATAGTCACGTAGAAGGAAAATAATAAAATAATAAAAATTAAACATAATAAAATAATTCTCACGACGTTTCGGCCACAACGCAAGCAGCCGTCTTCAGGTGGAGAACAGGTCTGTCGAGAGTCTGTCGAGAGTCGAGAGTCTGTCGAGAGACAGACCTGTTCTCCACCTGAAGACGGCTGCTTGCGTTGTGGCCGAAACGTCGTGAGAATTATTTTATTATGTTTTATTTTTATTATTTTATTATTTTCCTTCTACGTGACTTTACCGAAAGAACCAAGAAGATAAATCCCGCAATGTAAATTACTCTATACATTTTGGAATATTTTGTGTTGATGCCCACAACTTCCATTCCGACCTTTGTTCAACGGACTCCGATTTTGTTGACAGAATCATTTGTTTATTGCATGCAATAGGTGAGGTCAGAAGTTAGGGTATAGTCAAAAGTACGTTTTTGTGGCTTTAATTCTGGATTTGAAGCCTTCGTGACTGCAAGGATTCATATTCTTAGGTTTTTTTCGTGACTTTACCGAAAAAACCTAAGAATATGTTGTGGCTTTCTCCATTATTGTATTTTTAGTTGTGGTGGTGCATTTAAAGTGGTTATTTTTCTTTGCTGTTCCTGAAAGGACTAGTAATGGCTGTTGTTGGTTCCCATGTTTGTTTTTAGAGAAATGCAAGAAAAACTGCTGGGTTTGTCATTACTATGTTGGCTTAGTTATTGAATAAGTGAGGTGGGAGGAATACGTCATCCTCAAAAGTGGGAAGGATGGAGGTGACTGGTACTGGAAAAAAAAGCATTTAATTGCGCTTAGCAGGTCGGCACAATGTGCCAAGGGAAATTGCTATTAGTGGAGAAGTGTGTTGCTGCGTGGGTGTCGTCACTGATGGGCAAAAGCATCCTTAATATCAGTGTCGGGTGATATGGTTAGCACACTAGACTTGCAGTCCAGATGTTCGTAGTTCATTCTCTCGGCACAGCAGTTGAAACAACAGTAAAGTTTCTTAAATCTCCCACGTATGTACGTACGTATGTATGTTGAACTTCTTTCGCACCGTACGTAACCAACCGTGCTAATCATACAAATAGGTACAACCGCAGGTTATAGGCATGCCGTTTATGGTGGGGATAAATACATCCAATATGTCAAACCAGCATGAAGGAGTTGGCCAATCCCATGGAGAAGGGTTCTTTAGAGTTCCCTCTTGTGGATGCCCTTCCAAAAGCAGTGGTGTGAGCAAGCAATTGCAGGGCTGCATCTTGACTACCTATGTACGTATAAACTAGTCTATTCTTACATGCGGATGTTTCTGTTTGCCCATATTTTTGAGTTGGTCTACCCTTTTCCAACTACCCCTCCTCCTTTCTGCTCACTCCTCGTCACGTCCACTCGTCCTCCTGTCTCTACTCCCCATCATTCTCCATAGACCTTGCTCGCCCTGGGCTCCTGTGGCCTCACGTCCAACCTGTACCCAGTCAACCCATCTCCTGCTCCAAAATGTATAGGTATAACTGCTGCCCTAGGACTTACCACAATGTAGCCCTCTCTCTCCTCACATAACCCTCTGTCTCTATCTCTTCATATAATGAATGTGATTTTAAAGTTGTAACTTAATTGCACGTAATTTTGTTTTCCCGACGTAATTAACTTTCATAGCATAAATTAACCTTGAATGCTTTCGTGAACTACATGGCATTCATCGTTTACCATTATCTGTACATTGCTGAAGGAAAGCCTCCCCACAACGGTCATATGATGTTTCCACCCATCTCGCTTATCGGTATGTTGAATTCATGATTAAATCTATATTTATAAACATGCTTTGTTTTGCTTTTGTTGTCTATTTCACAATTTTTATCCCAAAATGCCATCAATAAATGTCCTAAATATAAATGTTTTACTCATTAATTTTGAACCAAACGTCTTTGTTTAGTTGTTCAGTTATTTCCTGTAGTTAATTTAGATTGGTGTTTTATTTCTGAATTATTATCAGTAGGTGAAGAAACGAATGTTATGTTAGCAATGCCAAACATAAAGTTCTCAGAAAATATGATTTATAATGTAACTGTATCCAGCAAATTATAATTGTGTATCAAGACTGTTGGAGTTGGGCATTTTAAGCATCTCCTATAACCACTGTCTGATAGAATATCCAGTGCGTAGCAAAAACTGGTCTGGTAGCTGCAACGTCCTGAGCCCAACCGGCGTGTGTACACGTCGAGATGTTCAGCAACAGCTTCCCTCACCCCAATGTTAGAGGGGAATTACTTGTATCCTGTGAGCCTGCCCCAGGCCTCACTGGATGGCTGCCACACACAGGCCACAGCGAGCTTAACGGATACTGGCCCTTGCAGGCCAGCAAAAGCAAGTAGCATTGAGATGTTTGGCCAATTCCATGGAGGAGTGTTCTTGTAAAGAATAAAGAACAAGTGTAACTCAATCAGCACATGTTGTTCAGAACATTATTATCCAGAGAAAATTACATCCCTTTCAACTCTTACAAGAACATGTGTTATCTCTATGAGCCTGATGAAATGAAGGACTTTTACATCACGCAGTGTCCTCTAAAGCTCTGCTGTTTTATCTGAAGACTGTCTGATAAAATTGCATTCTTAAATGACAAATAATATTCTGTAATCTTTAGAGTTTGTTGAAATGTATCTAATTAGCCTTTTAAATGGGATCATTACCATAGATTTAAAACAAAAGCAAACAATGAAGGCTTTTTTCTTCAATTGTTTTTGATTCATGCAATTATTCAATGATTGAATCACCCAATCTTCCATTTGTCTTACAATTATCGCATCTCAATCATATGCTATTTTTGTTGTTGTGTGTTTACAGCAGCTAGATCACAGAAAGAAAGCCTGCACATATCGACAAATGTCATGCACACGTGTACAAACTTATGCAAAACAATATAGAAACAAAACGATCCCTTGTTCAGCAAAATAGACTGTTGAGTCTAGTGTCTTTCCCAAGAACCCCGAAGACTGGCAAAGCTAGCGAGATAGTGATGCGGTGTGGTCAGCACTACGTATGTCTGGCAATATAATACGTATGTTGGCTAGATCACACCAGATATGACATTTTAGCTAAATCAACAGAAGGGAAGGTGCAGACTAGGTTCAGACACCAATTGCCATTGGGGGTTGCGCACGTGACTCATCGAGCTAAGAATCAAACGTGGGGGTCACTGGGTTGCTCGTTCAATGTGTAGGGCAACCGGTGAGTACATTTGATGCACTGTGCACTTTTATGCGAGCAATCTCTGAGAGCCAGCCGGTGCATGCAACAGTTAATGGGGGAGGAAGAAAAAAGTTAGACATTTCAGCCGTGTCGTACCTGCGTGCTTCCGCACAGGGGAAATGCCACGTTTGTGTCTACGTAGACGGTCAGCTGCTCCAATACGTTTTTTTGTTTGGAACTCTAAAAAGCCGAAATACGTCAGTGGGATTGTGGAGAGAAAAAAAAGCTCACGTGTATTTCCAGGTTGAAAAGAGAAAGGTCCTTCAGGGAAATCAAATTTGATGATGTCTTTGGTTTTAAGTGGAGGGGCATTGAACGCACGGATGTGGAGGTTTTTGTAAAGCTTGCATGCGGAGCGGTACCCTGTTAACTCCATTGCTTCTTTTCTCCTCAACCAGAAGGAAAAATAACCTTCATGCTTCACGTATTTATTCACATGCAAACAATGTTTTTGTCCACTTGTTTTTATGTGATTCTATTCAGTCTTGGCAGCCTCGGCAGCAATCACATGCATACATGGACATCAATGCATAACTGCCTAGATGCAATATCCAGTTGTGCGTCATTATTCTATGACTATATACTATATCATCGTTCTAGGTGAAAGGAAACAAAGTGTTGTATGACCTTTCGTATGCACGGTTCATGGTTTTCTGTGCCAAAGAATGGTAATCGTTAAAAGATAACACTAACAGCAAACCTTGCCTTAGCCTTCGAATGTTAACAGCTATACAAGCTGGTACTCTCAAAATATATGTATAGCAGCAGGAGATCTTCACATTCATAAATCCTATCACTAATTACCATCCAGCCATTATCTGCATTCGGGGAAACATGGCCACAAAGGGTTAATGTTTTCACTGAGAACTTGCGTAACTGCCCCTCAAGTAATACAATACAGGATTAGGTCTTGGATAATATTATTCTATCATGACGTTTCAATCTAAGCAGTTATTCGTTGTGGCATGAGGACAGCCTACATAGAGCTATGCGCTACCGTGTTGTTCAACATTGGTGTACGAAAGCGATGAGACTTCCCAGTGGGTGAGCTGCAGGGGCCATGCTCACTGACTCATTGGGATTACACAGGCTTTCGCGACCACAGCCACTGGGACTGCACCAGGGCAGCTTATGTAGGCTTTAGATGTCTAAATAGTACTCAGGGTCAGATAAGGTCAGTTGCAAGTGTCAGCCTTAAGCAACTCATCACTAAACTTTTCGAACATGTGTAGCAGAGGCCCACATGGTTGTGTGATAAGTGGGTGATGGAAAAATAGCCCCAACCGCAGCACTTTAAAACTGATGGTGAATGTGATTTGTTCATGGTCACCGAGATAACATTTTGAAAGACATCCTGGAAACTTTTCCAAACAGCTTTTACGATCCAACAACTAGTGGAACGAACAACAGTTGGCCCTGAAGGATCCACACAACTCCCTATGGGTTGCACTGAAGTTTGGAACACGACCGCAAATGAAAACTATTTTAAGCTGTTGTGTCTATACCCTTTTTTTATTAAGAACAATAAAAATATATATATTTTTTTTTATTATATCTATATATATATATTTTAATTGAATAATGAAAACAACCCACTTCTCCACCGGCTATACCAGGAATCTATGAAACATGGAGGGCCATTAAAACGATAAGAATTCGGTCATAGAGAGGTCAGATACATCCAGATGGACAAAGATCGATAGCCTGACCTCCCAAGACATCTTGAGATGCACGGAGGGGGTGCAGAGCAGAGAAAAACAACTTTTGCAACTCGCGTTTTCCTTAAACGTTTTCCGTACCGAAAAGTAGAAACTTAACAAAAATAATTAACCAACAAACAATAGGGGCTTTTTATTAGTAATTCCCTTGTATTACTCGTATTCACCGTATATATATATTATTTTGTATTGTATGTTTCTACCTGACCAAAAAAAATAATAATTACGAATTCCAACAGTTAAGGAAGCGTAAGTGGAAACTTAGTTGCACTTAACCTCAGGACATTCAAATATAACTCAAGAATAAATGTAACACACAGGACCACATAAATGTATTGCAAAAATCTTCTCAGCCACCTTTGTCTCCAACGGTCCGGCACAAAGAGATGGCCCATGAATGCTTGGCGGATTAGGAAAGGTCGCGAGGAGGGGTCGCTGGGGTGTCTGGTTCTTCTCGCTCTGTTTGTGTTTTGTTTCCTTCTCGCAAGGGATGCGCAGAGAGGGGAGTCACATTTTTGAGTTTAAGCACAAGCGCACATAGTGAATGAGCAGTCTGGTCCGAGTCGGGCTCAGTCTTGCAACTCGGCTTGCGACGCGGCGTTGCGACGGGGCTCGCAAGGGAGCTGTGGCAGTCGTGCCTCGAGGAGAGATGGGACGACGAGACATCGTTAAGGTGACAGCCTGAGTGCAGTCTGGTCCGAGTCGCGCTCAGTCTTGCAACTCGGCTTGCGACGCGGCGCTGCGACGGGGCTCGCAAGGGAGCTGTGGCAGTCGTGCCTCGAGGAGAGATGGGACGACGAGACATCGTTAAGGTGACAGCCTGAGTGCAGTCTGGTTCGAGTCGCGCTCAGTCTCGCAACTCGGCTTGCGACGCAGCGTTGCGACGGGGCTCGCAAGAGAGCTGGGGCAGATCGTGCCTCGAGGAGAGATGGAACGAGGAGGGGTCGTTCGAGTCGCAGAAGTCTGAGTTCAACCTGGGTCGAGGCTGGGTTTCAGCCGTGCTCCGGCTGGCGGAGCGTCGTGAGGGAGTAAACACTGATGCCGATAGCAGGTGTAGCTTCTCGCAGAACGAAGTTAAGTGCGAGTGAAGCTGGCAGCTGCACGAACAAAGGAAGCACGGAGAAGAGAGAGTGACGAGTGACGACAAGCAATCAACCTGTAAAAGGGCGGAAATCGCCAAGCGTCGACCAACTGAGCATCGAAAAGGACGAGCAGCAGCGGATGAGCAACAAAAGACATCGTTCATCGCCAGAGCGCTCCAAGCCGGTGAGCGCGCACAGCCGCGTCGTCCAGAGCCTGAGCCAACACAGCCTGAAGTAAGGGCGAGTGTCTGTGTGAAGTTGGCAGCGATCAAGAAGAGAGCGACAGCAGCAGCACGACCCGGGCGTCACCGAGCGTCGTGCCGACCCAACAATCAATCGAGCAGTGGAGAAGCCGGGGGCTGCCACCAAGAGAGAGAAAGCGCCATCGAATGCGCAGTGTGTTTGATACACAGACCGACCAACACCCAGTGAGCATAGCCGCGTCGTCCAGAGCCACAAGCCAACACAGCCTGAAGCAAGGGCGAGTGTCCGTGTGAAGTTGGCAGCGATCAAGGAGAGAGCGACAGCAGCAGCACGACCCGGGCGTCACCGAGCGTCGTGCCAACTCGTCATCTAGCAGTAGAGGGAGAGAGAGCGCAAGAGCAGCACGACCCGGGCGTCACCGAGCGTCGTGCCAACTCGTCATCTAGCAGTAGAGGGAGAGAGAGCGCAAGAGCAGCACGACCCGGGCGTCACCGAGCGTCGTGCCAACTCGTCATCTAGCAGTAGAGGGAGAGAGAGCGCAAGAGCAGCACGACCCGGGCGTCACCGAGCGTCGTGCCAACTCGTCATTTAGCAGTAGAGGGAGAGAGAGCGCAGGAGCAGCACGACCCAGGCGTCACCGAGCGTCGTGCTAACTCGTCATCTAGCAGTAGAGGGAGAGAGAGCGCAAGAGCAGCACGACTCGGGCGTCACCGAGCATCGTGCCAACTCGTCATCTAGCAGTAGAGGGAGAGAGAGCGCAAGAGCAGCACGACTCGGACGTCACCGAGCGTCGTGCCGACTCGTGGAGGAGCTGCGCGCTATCCGACAACGGAATCATCGCGCACCACGACGGCGAGCGTCGTGAAAACTCAATCGAGCAGTGGAGAAAGGAAGGCAGCACGGCTCGCTGCGGCCACGCCCAACCCAGAGAGAACCTGGCCGCTGTTTGTATATTCCCTCCCACACCACACAAGCTAACGACACAACTCCTGGCTCTAAGAAATTTGATTAATATTACAAGGGGACAACGCACACACAGCACGCACACGAATAAGACTTTCAAAAAAATTTTATTTGTGTTTCAAAAAGGGTTGCCATTTCAAGGTTGTGTGTTCAACATCAACTGATCGTGCAAAGCAGTTGCTGCCGTCGCGTTACATGAATAAGGAATGTTTTAGTCATTTATTTTCGTTAATTGCATAATCTTGCCCATGAATTTATTGACGTATACTTGCTTTTGCATACTAGAGTGTTATGTGTTTGTTTAGAATTAAAATTGCTTAACACCAAGTCTCGAGTGCTTCTTTCCAAATTCATGCAAAACTGTCTTATTCCTTAGAACTGTATCCTGTGATGAGATATGAAACTGGAGACCTAAAATAACATAACACACACTAAGATAATCGGTAAATGTTTAATCAATGATAATCGTGTTATACTGATTGATATAACTCTGGATAAACGAAACTAAGCTTAATTATCATAACTGCACACATTAACATAATCGCAAGCATCCGCATAAATTACTACGATTATCTCCGTGGTTATCATAATTTATGCAGATAATTACACACATTATCATAATTTATGCATATTAATACACACATTAACATAATTAGTGCGGTTTGCGCATTTTTCGGAAAATTATTAATTTTTATTATTTTTATCAAAATTTCATAATCCCAACACATACAACAAAGCCCTGGTGTCTCAATCCATGGCTGTTGTGCTGCATTCGCCTGCCCTGATTTTAAGCATGACTTACATCACTCATGGTAAATTCACCTTCGTAGAGGCAATGCATGTATCAAAGACAAAGACCCCCGTATACCCTTAACAGACTGTTTAGGCAAATGGTGTTAGCGAGCACCTATGAAGGCCGGAATGGCACACCACGCCAGCACTACATCCGGTCGCCTTTGTCTCCCGAGAGGCGATGTTCACACATCGCACCATGTACTGAGGACCAGTTCAGATAATCGTCACTGGTGTTGGCCATGGGCGGGAATCGAACTCGGGTTACCGGGTTTCCTAGCCCTACTGCTTCCCACAGACAATATATATTTACACATGGATGCACACATCAAAGAAATACTTTGGTCAAGAATGAGTTTGGTAAGAAATTAAACATTACTGGAGGAAAATGATGTTTCAATAACCTGTTCAAACTTGCCTCCTTTGAATATGCACTGATTGTAATAGTAATTATAAACCTGCAGCCGAAATTAGACCTTTCAGTTGTGTTGTACAAAATAGATTTGAAATTAGCATTTGTATTTTTGTTGATTAAATATATATATCAGTAATTATTGTTCTATGCTTCTTTCGGTAAAGTCACGTAGATAAAATAATACAAAAATAAAGTGATTAAAATATCACGACGTTTCGATCGCAACACAAGCAGTCGTCATCAGGAACAGGGAGGTTAGCCTCTGAGGGCAAGCTGTTTATAAAGGTTTAGAGATGGGCAGGGCAGCTAATGTTAATGTAGTAGAAAGCTCCGACACCGGCAGTAGATCTACACCAATCAAAGCATTGCACCTCGCTCCACACACCCACATTGCTGACGGTGGAGGTTGACAAGAAAACCCAAATCAAGTCATCACCCAAAGTGGTTGATGACATCTTTCCAATGATTGCTGAGCTTATAACCATCCTGTCGGTTGAAATTGTTTCTGTAAATATGGATGGCTTCATGAACAAATCTTTGTTGATAGCCAGTGGCCTTGCAAAGTTCCATCGTCAAGAGAAATCAATTTCGTGTGAGCCAGCTGCATTAAAATCATTATCAGCCACGGCAGCAGTATTGGTCCTACCGTGTTTCAAATCTGCCTTATGTTCACGAACATGGTCCGAGACATGTTGCTTAGTTTCCCCAATGTAACTGCTGCCGCAGATACAGCTTAGATTGTAGACGCCGGGATATTGCATGTGAGGAATCTTGTCCTTCACAGATGGGATCAGATCACTAAGCGACATGTCTCGGACAGTGTTCGTGAGCATAAGGCTGATTTGAAACACGGTAGGACCAATACTTCTGCCGTGGCTGATCACTTTGGGCTATGGCTTGATTTGTGTTTTCTTGTCAATCTCCACCGTCAGCAATGTGGGTGTGTGGAGCGAAGTGCAATACTTTGGTGTAGACCAACTGCCGGTGTCGGAGCTTTTTCCTACATTAACATTAGCTGCCCCGCCTAACTCTAAACATTTATAAACAGCTTGCCCTCAGAGGCTAACCTCCCTGTTCCTGTTGACGACCGTTCGAAACGTGATATTTTTAATATCTTTTTTTTCTATCTAAGTGACTTTACCGAAAGAACCGTAGAATATGAATTCCTGCAGTCACAAAAGTTGTAAGTCAAAATATCAGTAATTGTTTATTACAAATTGCTAATTCTGCTTTAATGTTTATTTCATTTGTTACACAGATGTTTCCGTTTTTTTTGCAGTGTCCTGGCTATTTTACAAGAGATATCCGTGGGGTGTGAGCACAACATCAACAACAAAACGACGAAAACGTCATTATTACAGAGAACCAGTACAGGATCTTAAATGAGTATTGCATACTGTCTTCACACAGACGTGCTTTCTTAAGGTTGCTTCATATTAAATTAAGCGCACCTGCTGTGTGACGAATCACAGTCCAGATGTGCTACAATTTGCATTGGAACATCCAAAGAGAAAGGGTCATTGGTCTTTTATAATGCCCACTACATGCTTAGAAATTAATCCATAAATGTTATTGACACTAATTAATTGCATTCGCAGGTGATGCAAACTAATGTACAGACTGCAGATGCCACTTCTGATAAAGTGACCACATAAAAGGCCACTCTGCTGCATCCTGGCCATATTAATCATCCTTTTCCATCGCTGGAAAAGCTTACAATGTCTTCCTGCAAGCTGTCTGATTAGCTTTTCCCCTATTACGCTATCCAGCGATAACAAGTCTCGTAGAGAACCCAGAGGTAATTCTATTGACAAAAACAACAACAGTTGTTGCATATAGAAACACATAAAAAAAAACTTTGACCATACCGAAATCTTGGCAGAACGTGCAGGATACTTGTCAGATAATGTCAAGCTCAGTTTTACACTGTGGCTAACCCACTGGTAAGCATGCCGGTAGGCACATGTAGCAGGGAGTATTTGTGTTGTGCTTTGAGAATAGAACATCTGTCCACAGTGTCCTTCAGCGGATTATATGCAAACTCCTGCACACGGTGATCTCGTACATGCACTGAATATAGCAAAAGTTATATGTATACAGCACTGAAGTGGATGCAGTTCATATATTTAAAATTACATTTCAACATTCATTATTTCAATGAGGGGTTGCACAACGTTAACTGCATGCACACTAAAACATGGTTTTCGTTTTACCGCACGTATAGAAATGTCTAATACAATAGACGAAGGGTAAATATGAGCTAAAGGTCATGTACAAGTTCCCTAAAGAATCTTACATTTGTCGGAGAGACACAAATGGCAAAATAGCAGAATCTGTATTGTACCTGGGATGGTTATTATAGAAGGACCAGGATCGAAATTATGGAATAAAAAGGTGATTGAGAGCATGTCAGAGTGCTTAACAATCCCAATACACACTCTGCCTTCCAACTAGATGAGACTGAATGGTTCATGCCCGCATATTGAGAGAATACCATGCATTCAAGTATCTTTTTGTCCCAAATTCACGTAGCAAATAAAGAAGCACTAAAGCTGCCTTTGAGAAGCAGATCAATTGAGGAAACACAAAAAAAGACATTTAATCTCTGAGAGAAAATGTGATATTAACCAGTGAACAAGCCAAAACGAACAACATATTAAATTTATAATAACGATATATTAGTTTTTTTTTTTGGGGGGGGGGGGGGGAATCGCATAAATACAAAGGTGTTGTTAACCCACCACCACCCGACACCGCCAATTGGTAAGGTTTGTCATGCAAACAAAACGTGCCATTAGTTGCTACTTCAGCACACCGGTATGTTGGAGAGCAAAGCCACAATATTTACAATTTGAGTACAAAGTTTTTCTGGTAAATTACAACCAGGTTTATCAGGCGATTTGCCAGAATTGGAGGTGGGTAATGACACATATTTACGTGATCTAACCCAAAAAAAAACTTTATGATGAATATTGGTCGTGAAAGCCTACACGTTAAATGTATGAAATATTAACATGGCTTAGATTTTAAAGAGGCATCAAACAAAGTTTATGTTGCACACTCGAAATGAAAGACGTGGACAGGTGCTCCAAATCGAGGGCAAGCACATTTATTTATTGTAGTTAATATCAATCTTGTGAAGAACCGCACCGTTACTCTGTAAAATGCAACAGCGCGTGTTACACGCAGCAATTCTTCCGAGACGCAATTAACCATGTCGCTGGTTTACACGTGCAGTTATTCATTAACCCTTTCTCTTAAACCCAATTCTACTACTTATACACCATCCTTGTCTTTGACAATCACATTTGCACATCACTATTCGACTATTACTTTAATCCTAAGCTGTATGTCTATCTATACCATCCACTTATATCGGTATCTTACACCCATTATATGTACTGTATGTGTACAGTATACATACTGTATCTCACCATTGTACAGCTTACTACTTTACATGTGTTCTTTTCTCAATAGCATTGCAAGTAGTCATACCCTGGGTACATGGGCATGGTTATAGACTAAACAGTATTAGAGTTAGAGAATTACAATGACAGTAACTAATTACAGTGCGTCATCCCTTTACAATGCACAGTGCTAAAACGCCTCTAATTGCATATATCACAAACGAACAATTCAAAGCCAAGCTTAAAGTCTAGAACAAGTCTAGAACAAGTCTAGAACATTTATATAACGATCAAAAACAACCTTTGGGTCCTTTACCTGTAAAATGCAACAGCGCGTGTTACACACAGCAATTCTTCCGAGACGCCATTAACCATGTGGCTGGTTTACACGTGCGGTTATTCATTAACCCTGCCAGCCACCTACAGGCCCGATTCAGTCATCACATGCTGCTGTACACACATGCGTTGATGCACTGCACAGCACATCAGGACCTTCACAGAACCACACTTTACTCCCTTGCTGCACAAGGACATTCTTAAAAGAGTGATCAATTCCTAATGTGCCACACTTAAATATCAATGAATAATGTAATTATCACAACTACATTTAGCACTATTACTAATAATTATAAATGTGATTATTGCAATTAAGTAATGAAATGGCATTGTGAATTGGCAGCATGTCACATCACTTTGTAACAATATCAATGTGCAGTTGTTTTATTGCGTGGAAATTCACAAGTTATATACACACTATTGAACATTTTTATAAAACGTACACACTTTATGGGGAAACATGTGATCTTTTGAAAAGAGCTGTATTACCCTTAACCGTTGCAATCGTCATTTACAGTATATCAATGTTTTAGTGATAAACATGCCATATTCATATTCCTATTTTATTACTGTAATATCATTGTACGTACTATAATTTTATATCACACGATTTATTCCTAAGTGCATCGAAAAATTCTGAACATTGCGGACATTTTCACATCAAGAAAGGGACGAGAACAAATTACTTGAAACCACAGAACAAATGCACTATAAGAAAGGCCATTTCCCAACACTTCCTTTTAAAGGCAACTGTTATTTACAAATGATTGTCGTTGTGCCTGCGCACCACTGCCAATGCAGCATTGCCATATAACTTTGAAACCATGGAAAACATATTCCTTGGGTCTTTCATATTTTTACTGGCAAATGAGGTTCCCATAGTGTAGATGCTTGCCCCGAGCTCTCATACTCTGATGGTGCATTGTCTTTGAGTTGTGCGCCTTTTGGCGTCATCTGGTCCAACCCATATGAGACTAGGCTCTAAGGAAAGCTGTCTCGGGTGTGGATCAATCAACTTTAAGGACAGTGCACATTATCAGAGTTATGTTCTTTTGTTTGTATTATGACTGCAGGTATTGCGGTCTATGCAAACATGACTCCTTGTAAAAAGGTGTCAGTTTTGTTGCCAGATAGAAGGGTAAAGAACCAATTATCATATTTTTACTGGCAAATGAGGTTCCCATAGTGTAGATGCTTGCCCCGAGCTCTCATACTCTGATGGTGCATTGTCTTTGAGTTGTGCGCCTTTTGGCGTCATCTGGTCCAACCCATATGAGACTAGGCTCTAAGGAAAGCTGTCTCGGGTGTGGATCAATCAACTTTAAGGACAGTGCACATTATCAGAGTTATGTTCTTTTGTTTGTATTATGACTGCAGGTATTTCGGTCTATGCAAACATGACTCCTTGTAAAAAGGTGTCAGTTTTGTTACCAGATAGAAGGGTAAAGAACCAATTATCATATTTTTACTGGCAAATGAGGTTCCCATAGAAGGGAAGTAATAAAATAATAAAAATAAAACATAATAAAACAATTCTCACGACGTTTCGGCCACAACGCAAGCAGCCGTCCTCAGGCGAAGAATGAGAACATTATCAAGCTAGGAGCTTATATAGGTGTAGCGAGGAGGAGCGCCTTAACAAAAGAATGTGCATATGAAGAGGAATTTAGCATACCAATGGACAATGCGTAGGGGGTGGGCGGAGGGGTTTCAAAGTCCCATTATGCCCATGCATTATGCAGGATCAACAGCACCACGGGGGGGCGCAAGGAACAGCGTTAATAAAGGACAGGAATGTTAGTGATATGTAGCTGCATTTACCAAACAACCACGTAGAAAACCGAAGTGAAAACTACATAAAAAAAAAAACTAAAATATAAACTGATACTTACTATACTCTACAATAAGCTGAGTTACTAACAACAAATAATAAAATTACAATTCTACGTCGTAAGAAGTATATAATATACTTCCATCTAAACTTTATTCTCTTAGCATATACAGTACTATATACTGCCATAGATAAACCCAACATTAAATTATATACTGTATTGCTGTAAACCACCCTATACTTTATACATTTTAATATAACACTATGTATTATTCAACTCACCCTAATGTGTATCGAAATGGTTTATTACGTCCTTCCAATGATTGCTAAGCCTGAATCCATCTTCTCGGTTAAAATTGTCTCTGTGTTTGTATATGTGGATCGCCTCATGAACGAATCTCTCATGATAGCCAGATGGCTTGCAGAGAACCTCCGTCTTGGAGAAGTCAATGTCATGTGAGCCCACTGAGTTGTAACAGTGGTCTGCCACGGCTGAGGTGTTTGTCCTACCGTGTTTTAGATCAGCTTTATGTTCACGAATGCGGTCTGAGACGTGTCGTTTGGTTTCCCCAATGTAACTGCTACCACAGAGGCAACTTAGTTTGTAGACGCCAGGGTACTGTATGTCTGGAATCACATCTTTTACAGATGGTACCAGATCACGGATTTTATGTACTGTGTTGAATCGGACCTGGATCTTGTGTTTAATCAGGATTTTGGAGATCTTTTTTGTGACCCCAGCAATGTAGGGTAAGGTGATGGTCTTGAAAGGCTCCTCAACAGGATCTTTCTTGATGGTTGGAGTGATGGCTTTGCGGATTGTGTAGTCGGAGTAACCATTAGCCTTAAGAGCTTGGCGTACGTGTTTGAGTTCACTGGAAATGTGTTCATGGTCGGAGATGCATTGGGCTCTATGATATAGAGTCTTGATGAGGGAATTCTTCTGGGATGGATGGTGGTGGGAATCCGGTTTTAGATAAGCATCCGTGTGGGTGGCTTTCCTGTAGACAGAGTGGCTCATTGAACCATCAGGTCTCCTTTTGATTAGGACATCCAAAAAGGGTAGCTTGCCATCATTTTCGACTTCCATGGTGAATCTGATGGCTGGGTGTATGGAATTGATGTGGTCGAGAAATTGGTCTAGAGCAGGCCGGCCATGTGGCCAGATGACAAAAGTGTCGTCTACGTACCTCTTCCATAAGGTCGGGCGTAGAGTGGCAGTCTGGATGGCGTCCGTCTCAAATTTTTCCATGAAGATGTTGGCTACAACCGGAGATAGGGGGGAGCCCATTGGGGTGCCCTCAATTTGCTTGTAGAAGGTTCCATTCCAGGTGAAGTATGTATTGGTTAAGCAGTGTCTCACCAGGGGGGGTACCCCAGCATTTAATCCTTGATGAACCAAGTCTTCAATGATTGCGATGGTGTCAGGCACAGGCACCTTGGTGAACAAGGAAACCACATCAAAACTGACAAGCAGGTCCTCTGGGGACAGGGCAATCCCCTTGATTGTCGATACCAGGTCAGTAGAGTTTAGTACTGCAGAGGTGGTTTTTCCAGTGAAAGGCCGTAGGATTTCGGACAAAAAACGAGCCAGTTTGTAAGTGGGGGAGTTGATAGTAGAGACAATGGGACGAAGAGGTGTATCTTCTTTATGTATCTTTGGCAAGCCGTACAATCTTGGTGGCCTGGCTGCAGAAGGTTTCAACGAGAACTGTTTGGTCTGATCAATTAATGCGGTTGAAGCAGAAATGATGTTGTTGGTTTTGGAGACGAGGCTGTTGGTGGGGTCTCTTTTTATTTTTGTGTAGCTGCCATCGTTGAGTAGTTCTTGAATTTTGTTGTTGTATTCTATTTTGTCCATGATGACAGTGGCATTGCCTTTGTCGGCTGAGAGGATGACAATGTCATCCCTCTTTTTTAATTGAGCTAATTCAAAACGCTCATCTTTGCTGATGTTGCTAGCTGGCATCTTAGCGTTTTTGAGGGTTACAGAGATTTCAGATCTTGCTACGTCTGCAGCGATGTGACTCAAGCCCTTGAGAGCTACATCTACTCGAGCAATTATATCATTAACTGGTATGTGTCTAGGTGTGACTGCAAAGTTTAGTCCTTTAGCTAAGACGGATTTCAAACCTTCAGAAATAGGACTGTTACTGCGATTAATTACGACTTTGTTAACATCTAGCTTTTCAATGTGTGGGTCCGGTTTCTTGTTTGAGAGGCGGTTGAATTTGGAAATCAAGTTGTCCTTACATTTAGTCGACATAGCGGCAGCTGAAGAGGCAGTCATTTTTTCCACGTGTTCCCAATCCGATGTGGACATTGTTGCACTCAAAGATAAGTGTGATTTGTAGAGTGTCTTGTCTAACTGATCTAGTTCGGTGCGCGTAAGTCTGATTTTCTCTGAGATAAGAGCTAAGCTAGTTCTAGACAGAATTCGTTTCGCATTAGAAGAAGTTACAGCAGCAGATGTTAGTGTAAATGCGTTTGGTATTACCTTAGAGTCGCGGCATCTCTTCAGAAAGGTGAGAGACTCGATTAGCTGAGCCTTCTTATCCCGGAGCTTGTTGAAGGATCTCAAAGTTATGTGGAAACCCTCCCCGTAGAGGCGGTTAAATTTCGATTTAAAGCTTTCGTGACTGCAGGGATTCATCTTCTTGGTTCTTTCGGTAAAGTCACGTAGAAGGGAAGTAATAAAATAATAAAAATAAAACATAATAAAACAATTCTCACGACGTTTCGGCCACAACGCAAGCAGCCGTCCTCAGGCGAAGAATGAGAACATTATCAAGCTAGGAGCTTATATAGGTGTAGCGAGGAGGAGCGCCTTAACAAAAGAATGTGCATATGAAGAGGAATTTAGCATACCAATGGACAATGCGTAGGGGGTGGGCGGAGGGGTTTCAAAGTCCCATTATGCCCATGCATTATGCAGGATCAACAGCACCACGGGGGGGCGCAAGGAACAGCGTTAATAAAGGACAGGAATGTTAGTGATATGTAGCTGCATTTACCAAACAACCACGTAGAAAACCGAAGTGAAAACTACATAAAAAAAAAACTAAAATATAAACTGATACTTACTATACTCTACAATAAGCTGAGTTACTAACAACAAATAATAAAATTACAATTCTACGTCGTAAGAAGTATATAATATACTTCCATCTAAACTTTATTCTCTTAGCATATACAGTACTATATACTGCCATAGATAAACCCAACATTAAATTATATACTGTATTGCTGTAAACCACCCTATACTTTATACATTTTAATATAACACTATGTATTATTCAACTCACCCTAATGTGTATCGAAATGGTTTATTACGTCCTTCCAATGATTGCTAAGCCTGAATCCATCTTCTCGGTTAAAATTGTCTCTGTGTTTGTATATGTGGATCGCCTCATGAACGAATCTCTCATGATAGCCAGATGGCTTGCAGAGAACCTCCGTCTTGGAGAAGTCAATGTCATGTGAGCCCACTGAGTTGTAACAGTGGTCTGCCACGGCTGAGGTGTTTGTCCTACCGTGTTTTAGATCAGCTTTATGTTCACGAATGCGGTCTGAGACGTGTCGTTTGGTTTCCCCAATGTAACTGCTACCACAGAGGCAACTTAGTTTGTAGACGCCAGGGTACTGTATGTCTGGAATCACATCTTTTACAGATGGTACCAGATCACGGATTTTATGTACTGTGTTGAATCGGACCTGGATCTTGTGTTTAATCAGGATTTTGGAGATCTTTTTTGTGACCCCAGCAATGTAGGGTAAGGTGATGGTCTTGAAAGGCTCCTCAACAGGATCGTTCTTGATGGTTGGAGTGATGGCTTTGCGGATTGTGTAGTCGGAGTAACCATTAGCCTTAAGAGCTTGGCGTACGTGTTTGAGTTCACTGGAAATGTGTTCATGGTCGGAGATGCATTGGGCTCTATGATATAGAGTCTTGATGAGGGAATTCTTCTGGGATGGATGGTGGTGGGAATCCGGTTTTAGATAAGCATCCGTGTGGGTGGCTTTCCTGTAGACAGAGTGGCTCATTGAACCATCAGGTCTCCTTTTGATTAGGACATCCAAAAAGGGTAGCTTGCCATCATTTTCGACTTCCATGGTGAATCTGATGGCTGGGTGTATGGAATTGATGTGGTCGAGAAATTGGTCTAGAGCAGGCCGGCCATGTGGCCAGATGACAAAAGTGTCGTCTACGTACCTCTTCCATAAGGTCGGGCGTAGAGTGGCAGTCTGGATGGCGTCCGTCTCAAATTTTTCCATGAAGATGTTGGCTACAACCGGAGATAGGGGGGAGCCCATTGGGGTGCCCTCAATTTGCTTGTAGAAGGTTCCATTCCAGGTGAAGTATGTATTGGTTAAGCAATGTCTCACCAGGGGGGGTACCCCAGCATTTAATCCTTGATGAACCAAGTCTTCAATGATTGCGATGGTGTCAGGCACAGGCACCTTGGTGAACAAGGAAACCACATCAAAACTGACAAGCAGGTCCTCTGGGGACAGGGCAATCCCCTTGATTGTCGATACCAGGTCAGTAGAGTTTAGTACTGCAGAGGTGGTTTTTCCAGTGAAAGGCCGTAGGATTTCGGACAAAAAACGAGCCAGTTTGTAAGTGGGGGAGTTGATAGTAGAGACAATGGGACGAAGAGGTGTATCTTCTTTATGTATCTTTGGCAAGCCGTACAATCTTGGTGGCCTGGCTGCAGAAGGTTTCAACGAGAACTGTTTGGTCTGATCAATTAATGCGGTTGAAGCAGAAATGATGTTGTTGGTTTTGGAGACGAGGCTGTTGGTGGGGTCTCTTTTTATTTTTGTGTAGCTGCCATCGTTGAGTAGTTCTTGAATTTTGTTGTTGTATTCTATTTTGTCCATGATGACAGTGGCATTGCCTTTGTCGGCTGAGAGGATGACAATGTCATCCCTCTTTTTTAATTGAGCTAATTCAAAACGCTCATCTTTGCTGATGTTGCTAGCTGGCATCTTAGCGTTTTTGAGGGTTACAGAGATTTCAGATCTTGCTACGTCTGCAGCGATGTGACTCAAGCCCTTGAGAGCTACATCTACTCGAGCAATTATATCATTAACTGGTATGTGTCTAGGTGTGACTGCAAAGTTTAGTCCTTTAGCTAAGACGGATTTCAAACCTTCAGAAATAGGACTGTTACTGCGATTAATTACGACTTTGTTAACATCTAGCTTTTCAATGTGTGGGTCCGGTTTCTTGTTTGAGAGGCGGTTGAATTTGGAAATCAAGTTGTCCTTAAATTTAATCGACATAGCGGCAGCTGAAGAGGCAGTCATTTTTTCCACGTGTTCCCAATCCGATGTGGACATTGTTGCACTCAAAGATAAGTGTGATTTGTAGAGTGTCTTGTCTAACTGATCTAGTTCGGTGCGCGTAAGTCTGATTTTCTCTGAGATAAGAGCTAAGCTAGTTCTAGACAGAATTCGTTTCGCATTAGAAGAAGTTACAGCAGCAGATGTTAGTGTAAATGCGTTTGGTATTACCTTAGAGTCGCGGCATCTCTTCAGAAAGGTGAGAGACTCGATTAGCTGAGCCTTCTTATCCCGGAGCTTGTTGAAGGATCTCAAAGTTATGTGGAAACCCTCCCCGTAGAGGCGGTTAAATTTCGATTTAAAGCTTTCGTGACTGCAGGGATTCATCTTCTTGGTTCTTTCGGTAAAGTCACGTAGAAGGGAAGTAATAAAATAATAAAAATAAAACATAATAAAACAATTCTCACGACGTTTCGGCCACAACGCAAGCAGCCATCCTCAGGCGAAGAATGAGAACATTATCAAGCTAGGAGCTTATATAGGTGTAGCGAGGAGGAGCGCCTTAACAAAAGAATGTGCATATGAAGAGGAATTTAGCATACCAATGGACAATGCGTAGGGGGTGGGCGGAGGGGTTTCAAAGTCCCATTATGCCCATGCATTATGCAGGATCAACAGCACCACGGGGGGGCGCAAGGAACAGCGTTAATAAAGGACAGGAATGTTAGTGATATGTAGCTGCATTTACCAAACAACCACGTAGAAAACCGAAGTGAAAACTACATAAAAAAAAACTAAAATATAAACTGATACTTACTATACTCTACAATAAGCTGAGTTACTAACAACAAATAATAAAATTACAATTCTACGTCGTAAGAAGTATATAATATACTTCCATCTAAACTTTATTCTCTTAGCATATACAGTACTATATACTGCCATAGATAAACCCAACATTAAATTATATACTGTATTGCTGTAAACCACCCTATACTTTATACATTTTAATATAACACTATGTATTATTCAACTCACCCTAATGTGTATCGAAATGGTTTATTACGTCCTTCCAATGATTGCTAAGCCTGAATCCATCTTCTCGGTTAAAATTGTCTCTGTGTTTGTATATGTGGATCGCCTCATGAACGAATCTCTCATGATAGCCAGATGGCTTGCAGAGAACCTCCGTCTTGGAGAAGTCAATGTCATGTGAGCCCACTGAGTTGTAACAGTGGTCTGCCACGGCTGAGGTGTTTGTCCTACCGTGTTTTAGATCAGCTTTATGTTCACGAATGCGGTCTGAGACGTGTCGTTTGGTTTCCCCAATGTAACTGCTACCACAGAGGCAACTTAGTTTGTAGACGCCAGGGTACTGTATGTCTGGAATCACATCTTTTACAGATGGTACCAGATCACGGATTTTATGTACTGTGTTGAATCGGACCTGGATCTTGTGTTTAATCAGGATTTTGGAGATCTTTTTTGTGACCCCAGCAATGTAGGGTAAGGTGATGGTCTTGAAAGGCTCCTCAACAGGATCTTTCTTGATGGTTGGAGTGATGGCTTTGCGGATTGTGTAGTCGGAGTAACCATTAGCCTTAAGAGCTTGGCGTACGTGTTTGAGTTCACTGGAAATGTGTTCATGGTCGGAGATGCATTGGGCTCTATGATATAGAGTCTTGATGAGGGAATTCTTCTGGGATGGATGGTGGTGGGAATCCGGTTTTAGATAAGCATCCGTGTGGGTGGCTTTCCTGTAGACAGAGTGGCTCATTGAACCATCAGGTCTCCTTTTGATTAGGACATCCAAAAAGGGTAGCTTGCCATCATTTTCGACTTCCATGGTGAATCTGATGGCTGGGTGTATGGAATTGATGTGGTCGAGAAATTGGTCTAGAGCAGGCCGGCCATGTGGCCAGATGACAAAAGTGTCGTCTACGTACCTCTTCCATAAGGTCGGGCGTAGAGTGGCAGTCTGGATGGCGTCCGTCTCAAATTTTTCCATGAAGATGTTGGCTACAACCGGAGATAGGGGGGAGCCCATTGGGGTGCCCTCAATTTGCTTGTAGAAGGTTCCATTCCAGGTGAAGTATGTATTGGTTAAGCAGTGTCTCACCAGGGGGGGTACCCCAGCATTTAATCCTTGATGAACCAAGTCTTCAATGATTGCGATGGTGTCAGGCACAGGCACCTTGGTGAACAAGGAAACCACATCAAAACTGACAAGCAGGTCCTCTGGGGACAGGGCAATCCCCTTGATTGTCGATACCAGGTCAGTAGAGTTTAGTACTGCAGAGGTGGTTTTTCCAGTGAAAGGCCGTAGGATTTCGGACAAAAAACGAGCCAGTTTGTAAGTGGGGGAGTTGATAGTAGAGACAATGGGACGAAGAGGTGTATCTTCTTTATGTATCTTTGGCAAGCCGTACAATCTTGGTGGCCTGGCTGCAGAAGGTTTCAACGAGAACTGTTTGGTCTGATCAATTAATGCGGTTGAAGCAGAAATGATGTTGTTGGTTTTGGAGACGAGGCTGTTGGTGGGGTCTCTTTTTATTTTTGTGTAGCTGCCATCGTTGAGTAGTTCTTGAATTTTGTTGTTGTATTCTATTTTGTCCATGATGACAGTGGCATTGCCTTTGTCGGCTGAGAGGATGACAATGTCATCCCTTTTTGTTAATTGAGCTAATTCAAAACGCTCATCTTTGCTGATGTTGCTAGCTGGCATCTTAGCGTTTTTGAGGGTTACAGAGATTTCAGATCTTGCTACGTCTGCAGCGATGTGACTCAAGCCCTTGAGAGCTACATCTACTCGAGCAATTATATCATTAACTGGTATGTGTCTAGGTGTGACTGCAAAGTTTAGTCCTTTAGCTAAGACGGATTTCAAACCTTCAGAAATAGGACTGTTACTGCGATTAATTACGACTTTGTTAACATCTAGCTTTTCAATGTGTGGGTCCGGTTTCTTGTTTGAGAGGCGGTTGAATTTGGAAATCAAGTTGTCCTTACATTTAGTCGACATAGCGGCAGCTGAAGAGGCAGTCATTTTTTCCACGTGTTCCCAATCCGATGTGGACATTGTTGCACTCAAAGATAAGTGTGATTTGTAGAGTGTCTTGTCTAACTGATCTAGTTCGGTGCGCGTAAGTCTGATTTTCTCTGAGATAAGAGCTAAGCTAGTTCTAGACAGAATTCGTTTCGCATTAGAAGAAGTTACAGCAGCAGATGTTAGTGTAAATGCGTTTGGTATTACCTTAGAGTCGCGGCATCTCTTCAGAAAGGTGAGAGACTCGATTAGCTGAGCCTTCTTATCCCGGAGCTTGTTGAAGGATCTCAAAGTTATGTGGAAACCCTCCCCGTAGAGGCGGTTAAATTTCGATTTAAAGCTTTCGTGACTGCAGGGATTCATCTTCTTGGTTCTTTCGGTAAAGTCACGTAGAAGGGAAGTAATAAAATAATAAAAATAAAACATAATAAAACAATTCTCACGACGTTTCGGCCACAACGCAAGCAGCCGTCCTCAGGCGAAGAATGAGAACATTATCAAGCTAGGAGCTTATATAGGTGTAGCGAGGAGGAGCGCCTTAACAAAAGAATGTGCATATGAAGAGGAATTTAGCATACCAATGGACAATGCGTAGGGGGTGGGCGGAGGGGTTTCAAAGTCCCATTATGCCCATGCATTATGCAGGATCAACAGCACCACGGGGGGGCGCAAGGAACAGCGTTAATAAAGGACAGGAATGTTAGTGATATGTAGCTGCATTTACCAAACAACCACGTAGAAAACCGAAGTGAAAACTACATAAAAAAAAAAACTAAAATATAAACTGATACTTACTATACTCTACAATAAGCTGAGTTACTAACAACAAATAATAAAATTACAATTCTACGTCGTAAGAAGTATATAATATACTTCCATCTAAACTTTATTCTCTTAGCATATACAGTACTATATACTGCCATAGATAAACCCAACATTAAATTATATACTGTATTGCTGTAAACCACCCTATACTTTATACATTTTAATATAACACTATGTATTATTCAACTCACCCTAATGTGTATCGAAATGGTTTATTACGTCCTTCCAATGATTGCTAAGCCTGAATCCATCTTCTCGGTTAAAATTGTCTCTGTGTTTGTATATGTGGATCGCCTCATGAACGAATCTCTCATGATAGCCAGATGGCTTGCAGAGAACCTCCGTCTTGGAGAAGTCAATGTCATGTGAGCCCACTGAGTTGTAACAGTGGTCTGCCACGGCTGAGGTGTTTGTCCTACCGTGTTTTAGATCAGCTTTATGTTCACGAATGCGGTCTGAGACGTGTCGTTTGGTTTCCCCAATGTAACTGCTACCACAGAGGCAACTTAGTTTGTAGACGCCAGGGTACTGTATGTCTGGAATCACATCTTTTACAGATGGTACCAGATCACGGATTTTATGTACTGTGTTGAATCGGACCTGGATCTTGTGTTTAATCAGGATTTTGGAGATCTTTTTTGTGACCCCAGCAATGTAGGGTAAGGTGATGGTCTTGAAAGGCTCCTCAACAGGATCTTTCTTGATGGTTGGAGTGATGGCTTTGCGGATTGTGTAGTCGGAGTAACCATTAGCCTTAAGAGCTTGGCGTACGTGTTTGAGTTCACTGGAAATGTGTTCATGGTCGGAGATGCATTGGGCTCTATGATATAGAGTCTTGATGAGGGAATTCTTCTGGGATGGATGGTGGTGGGAATCCGGTTTTAGATAAGCATCCGTGTGGGTGGCTTTCCTGTAGACAGAGTGGCTCATTGAACCATCAGGTCTCCTTTTGATTAGGACATCCAAAAAGGGTAGCTTGCCATCATTTTCGACTTCCATGGTGAATCTGATGGCTGGGTGTATGGAATTGATGTGGTCGAGAAATTGGTCTAGAGCAGGCCGGCCATGTGGCCAGATGACAAAAGTGTCGTCTACGTACCTCTTCCATAAGGTCGGGCGTAGAGTGGCAGTCTGGATGGCGTCCGTCTCAAATTTTTCCATGAAGATGTTGGCTACAACCGGAGATAGGGGGGAGCCCATTGGGGTGCCCTCAATTTGCTTGTAGAAGGTTCCATTCCAGGTGAAGTATGTATTGGTTAAGCAGTGTCTCACCAGGGGGGGTACCCCAGCATTTAATCCTTGATGAACCAAGTCTTCAATGATTGCGATGGTGTCAGGCACAGGCACCTTGGTGAACAAGGAAACCACATCAAAACTGACAAGCAGGTCCTCTGGGGACAGGGCAATCCCCTTGATTGTCGATACCAGGTCAGTAGAGTTTAGTACTGCAGAGGTGGTTTTTCCAGTGAAAGGCCGTAGGATTTCGGACAAAAAACGAGCCAGTTTGTAAGTGGGGGAGTTGATAGTAGAGACAATGGGACGAAGAGGTGTATCTTCTTTATGTATCTTTGGCAAGCCGTACAATCTTGGTGGCCTGGCTGCAGAAGGTTTCAACGAGAACTGTTTGGTCTGATCAATTAATGCGGTTGAAGCAGAAATGATGTTGTTGGTTTTGGAGACGAGGCTGTTGGTGGGGTCTCTTTTTATTTTTGTGTAGCTGCCATCGTTGAGTAGTTCTTGAATTTTGTTGTTGTATTCTATTTTGTCCATGATGACAGTGGCATTGCCTTTGTCGGCTGAGAGGATGACAATGTCATCCCTCTTTTTTAATTGAGCTAATTCAAAACGCTCATCTTTGCTGATGTTGCTAGCTGGCATCTTAGCGTTTTTGAGGGTTACAGAGATTTCAGATCTTGCTACGTCTGCAGCGATGTGACTCAAGCCCTTGAGAGCTACATCTACTCGAGCAATTATATCATTAACTGGTATGTGTCTAGGTGTGACTGCAAAGTTTAGTCCTTTAGCTAAGACGGATTTCAAACCTTCAGAAATAGGACTGTTACTGCGATTAATTACGACTTTGTTAACATCTAGCTTTTCAATGTGTGGGTCCGGTTTCTTGTTTGAGAGGCGGTTGAATTTGGAAATCAAGTTGTCCTTACATTTAGTCGACATAGCGGCAGCTGAAGAGGCAGTCATTTTTTCCACGTGTTCCCAATCCGATGTGGACATTGTTGCACTCAAAGATAAGTGTGATTTGTAGAGTGTCTTGTCTAACTGATCTAGTTCGGTGCGCGTAAGTCTGATTTTCTCTGAGATAAGAGCTAAGCTAGTTCTAGACAGAATTCGTTTCGCATTAGAAGAAGTTACAGCAGCAGATGTTAGTGTAAATGCGTTTGGTATTACCTTAGAGTCGCGGCATCTCTTCAGAAAGGTGAGAGACTCGATTAGCTGAGCCTTCTTATCCCGGAGCTTGTTGAAGGATCTCAAAGTTATGTGGAAACCCTCCCCGTAGAGGCGGTTAAATTTCGATTTAAAGCTTTCGTGACTGCAGGGATTCATCTTCTTGGTTCTTTCGGTAAAGTCACGTAGAAGGGAAGTAATAAAATAATAAAAATAAAACATAATAAAACAATTCTCACGACGTTTCGGCCACAACGCAAGCAGCCGTCCTCAGGCGAAGAATGAGAACATTATCAAGCTAGGAGCTTATATAGGTGTAGCGAGGAGGAGCGCCTTAACAAAAGAATGTGCATATGAAGAGGAATTTAGCATACCAATGGACAATGCGTAGGGGGTGGGCGGAGGGGTTTCAAAGTCCCATTATGCCCATGCATTATGCAGGATCAACAGCACCACGGGGGGGCGCAAGGAACAGCGTTAATAAAGGACAGGAATGTTAGTGATATGTAGCTGCATTTACCAAACAACCACGTAGAAAACCGAAGTGAAAACTACATAAAAAAAAAAAACTAAAATATAAACTGATACTTACTATACTCTACAATAAGCTGAGTTACTAACAACAAATAATAAAATTACAATTCTACGTCGTAAGAAGTATATAATATACTTCCATCTAAACTTTATTCTCTTAGCATATACAGTACTATATACTGCCATAGATAAACCCAACATTAAATTATATACTGTATTGCTGTAAACCACCCTATACTTTATACATTTTAATATAACACTATGTATTATTCAACTAACCCTAATGTGTATCGAAATGGTTTATTACGTCCTTCCAATGATTGCTAAGCCTGAATCCATCTTCTCGGTTAAAATTGTCTCTGTGTTTGTATATGTGGATCGCCTCATGAACGAATCTCTCATGATAGCCAGATGGCTTGCAGAGAACCTCCGTCTTGGAGAAGTCAATGTCATGTGAGCCCACTGAGTTGTAACAGTGGTCTGCCACGGCTGAGGTGTTTGTCCTACCGTGTTTTAGATCAGCTTTATGTTCACGAATGCGGTCTGAGACGTGTCGTTTGGTTTCCCCAATGTAACTGCTACCACAGAGGCAACTTAGTTTGTAGACGCCAGGGTACTGTATGTCTGGAATCACATCTTTTACAGATGGTACCAGATCACGGATTTTATGTACTGTGTTGAATCGGACCTGGATCTTGTGTTTAATCAGGATTTTGGAGATCTTTTTTGTGACCCCAGCAATGTAGGGTAAGGTGATGGTCTTGAAAGGCTCCTCAACAGGATCTTTCTTGATGGTTGGAGTGATGGCTTTGCGGATTGTGTAGTCGGAGTAACCATTAGCCTTAAGAGCTTGGCGTACGTGTTTGAGTTCACTGGAAATGTGTTCATGGTCGGAGATGCATTGGGCTCCATGATATAGAGTCTTGATGAGGGAATTCTTCTGGGATGGATGGTGGTGGGAATCCGGTTTTAGATAAGCATCCGTGTGGGTGGCTTTCCTGTAGACAGAGTGGCTCATTGAACCATCAGGTCTCCTTTTGATTAGGACATCCAAAAAGGGTAGCTTGCCATCATTTTCGACTTCCATGGTGAATCTGATGGCTGGGTGTATGGAATTGATGTGGTCGAGAAATTGGTCTAGAGCAGGCCGGCCATGTGGCCAGATGACAAAAGTGTCGTCTACGTACCTCTTCCATAAGGTCGGGCGTAGAGTGGCAGTCTGGATGGCGTCCGTCTCAAATTTTTCCATGAAGATGTTGGCTACAACCGGAGATAGGGGGGAGCCCATTGGGGTGCCCTCAATTTGCTTGTAGAAGGTTCCATTCCAGGTGAAGTATGTATTGGTTAAGCAGTGTCTCACCAGGGGGGGTACCCCAGCATTTAATCCTTGATGAACCAAGTCTTCAATGATTGCGATGGTGTCAGGCACAGGCACCTTGGTGAACAAGGAAACCACATCAAAACTGACAAGCAGGTCCTCTGGGGACAGGGCAATCCCCTTGATTGTTGATACCAGGTCAGTAGAGTTTAGTACTGCAGAGGTGGTTTTTCCAGTGAAAGGCCGTAGGATTTCGGACAAAAAACGAGCCAGTTTGTAAGTGGGGGAGTTGATAGTAGAGACAATGGGACGAAGAGGTGTATCTTCTTTATGTATCTTTGGCAAGCCGTACAATCTTGGTGGCCTGGCTGCAGAAGGTTTCAACGAGAACTGTTTGGTCTGATCAATTAATGCGGTTGAAGCAGAAATGATGTTGTTGGTTTTGGAGACGAGGCTGTTGGTGGGGTCTCTTTTTATTTTTGTGTAGCTGCCATCGTTGAGTAGTTCTTGAATTTTGTTGTTGTATTCTATTTTGTCCATGATGACAGTGGCATTGCCTTTGTCGGCTGAGAGGATGACAATGTCATCCCTCTTTTTTAATTGAGCTAATTCAAAACGCTCATCTTTGCTGATGTTGCTAGCTGGCATCTTAGCGTTTTTGAGGGTTACAGAGATTTCAGATCTTGCTACGTCTGCAGCGATGTGACTCAAGCCCTTGAGAGCTACATCTACTCGAGCAATTATATCATTAACTGGTATGTGTCTAGGTGTGACTGCAAAGTTTAGTCCTTTAGCTAAGACGGATTTCAAACCTTCAGAAATAGGACTGTTACTGCGATTAATTACGACTTTGTTAACATCTAGCTTTTCAATGTGTGGGTCCGGTTTCTTGTTTGAGAGGCGGTTGAATTTGGAAATCAAGTTGTCCTTACATTTAGTCGACATAGCGGCAGCTGAAGAGGCAGTCATTTTTTCCACGTGTTCCCTATATCATAGAGCCCAATGCATCTCCGACCATGAACACATTTCCAGTGAACTCAAACATGTACGCCAAGCTCTTAAGGCTAATGGTTACTCCGACTACACAATCCGCAAAGCCATCACTCCAACCATCAAGAAAGATCCTGTTGAGGAGCCTTTCAAGACCATCACCTTACCCTACATTGCTGGGGTCACAAAAAAGATCTCCAAAATCCTGATTAAACACAAGATCCAGGTCCGATTCAACACAGTACATAAAATCCGTGATCTGGTACCATCTGTAAAAGATGTGATTCCAGACATACAGTACCCTGGCGTCTACAAACTAAGTTGCCTCTGTGGTAGCAGTTACATTGGGGAAACCAAACGACACGTCTCAGACCGCATTCGTGAACATAAAGCTGATCTAAAACACGGTAGGACAAACACCTCAGCCGTGGCAGACCACTGTTACAACTCAGTGGGCTCACATGACATTGACTTCTCCAAGACGGAGGTTCTCTGCAAGCCATCTGGCTATCATGAGAGATTCGTTCATGAGGCGATCCACATATACAAACACAGAGACAATTTTAACCGAGAAGATGGATTCAGGCTTAGCAATCATTGGAAGGACGTAATAAACCATTTCGATACACATTAGGGTGAGTTGAATAATACATAGTGTTATATTAAAATGTATAAAGTATAGGGTGGTTTACAGCAATACAGTATATAATTTAATGTTGGGTTTATCTATGGCAGTATATAGTACTGTATATGCTAAGAGAATAAAGTTTAGATGGAAGTATATTATATACTTCTTACGACGTAGAATTGTCATTTTATTATTTGTTGTTAGTAACTCAGCTTATTGTAGAGTATAGTAAGTATCAGTTTATATTTTAGTTTTTTTTTTATGTAGTTTTCACTTCGGTTTTCTACGTGGTTGTTTGGTAAATGCAGCTACATATCACTAACATTCCTGTCCTTTATTAACGCTGTTCCTTGCGCCCCCCCGTGGTGCTGTTGATCCTGCATAATGCATGGGCATAATGGGACTTTGAAACCCCTCCGCCCACCCCCTACGCATTGTCCATTGGTATGCTAAATTCCTCTTCATATGCACATTCTTTTGTTAAGGCGCTCCTCCTCGCTACACCTATATAAGCTCCTAGCTTGATAATGTTCTCATTCTTCGCCTGAGGACGGCTGCTTGCGTTGTGGCCGAAACGTCGTGAGAATTGTTTTATTATGTTTTATTTTTATTATTTTATTACTTCCCTTCTACGTGACTTTACCGAAAGAACCAAGAAGATGAATCCCTGCAGTCACGAAAGCTTTAAATCGAAATTTAACCGCCTCTACGGGGAGGGTTTCCACATAACTTTGAGATCCTTCAACAAGCTCCGGGATAAGAAGGCTCAGCTAATCGAGTCTCTCACCTTTCTGAAGAGATGCCGCGACTCTAAGGTAATACCAAACGCATTTACACTAACATCTGCTGCTGTAACTTCTTCTAATGCGAAACGAATTCTGTCTAGAACTAGCTTAGCTCTTATCTCAGAGAAAATCAGACTTACGCGCACCGAACTAGATCAGTTAGACAAGACACTCTACAAATCACACTTATCTTTGAGTGCAACAATGTCCACATCGGATTGGGAACACGTGGAAAAAATGACTGCCTCTTCAGCTGCCGCTATGTCGACTAAATGTAAGGACAACTTGATTTCCAAATTCAACCGCCTCTCAAACAAGAAACCGGACCCACACATTGAAAAGCTAGATGTTAACAAAGTCGTAATTAATCGCAGTAACAGTCCTATTTCTGAAGGTTTGAAATCCGTCTTAGCTAAAGGACTAAACTTTGCAGTCACACCTAGACACATACCAGTTAATGATATAATTGCTCGAGTAGATGTAGCTCTCAAGGGCTTGAGTCACATCGCTGCAGACGTAGCAAGATCTGAAATCGCTGTAACCCTCAAAAACGCTAAGATGCCAGCTAGCAACATCAGCAAAGATGAGCGTTTTGAATTAGCTCAATTAAAAAAGAGGGATGACATTGTCATCCTCTCAGCCGACAAAGGCAATGCCACTGTCATCATGGACAAAATAGAATACAACAACAAAATTCAAGAACTACTCAACGATGGCAGCTACACAAAAATAAAAAGAGACCCCACCAACAGCCTCGTCTCCAAAACCAACAACATCATTTCTGCTTCAACCGCATTAATTGATCAGACCAAACAGTTCTCGTTGAAACCTTCTGCAGCCAGGCCACCAAGATTGTACGGCTTGCCAAAGATACATAAAGAAGATACACCTCTTCGTCCCATTGTCTCTACTATCAACTCCCCCACTTACAAACTGGCTCGTTTTTTGTCCGAAATCCTACGGCCTTTCACTGGAAAAACCACCTCTGCAGTACTAAACTCTACTGACCTGGTATCGACAATCAAGGGGATTGCCCTGTCCCCAGAGAACCTGCTTGTCAGTTTTGATGTGGTTTCCTTGTTCACCAAGGTGCCTGTGCCTGACACCATCGCAATCATTGAAGACTTGGTTCATCAAGGATTAAATGCTGGGGTACCCCCCCTGGTGAGACACTGCTTAACCAATACATACTTCACCTGGAATGGAACCTTCTACAAGCAAATTGAGGGCACCCCAATGGGCTCCCCCCTATCTCCGGTTGTAGCCAACATCTTCATGGAAAAATTTGAGACGGACGCCATCCAGACTGCCACTCTACGCCCGACCTTATGGAAGAGGTACGTAGACGACACTTTTGTCATCTGGCCACATGGCCGGCCTGCTCTAGACCAATTTCTCGACCACATCAATTCCATACACCCAGCCATCAGATTCACCATGGAAGTCGAAAATGATGGCAAGCTACCCTTTTTGGATGTCCTAATCAAAAGGAGACCTGATGGTTCAATGAGCCACTCTGTCTACAGGAAAGCGACCCACACGGATGCTTATCTAAAACCGGATTCCCACCACCATCCATCCCAGAAGAATTCCCTCATCAAGACTCTATATCATAGAGCCCAATGCATCTCCGACCATGAACACATTTCCAGTGAACTCAAACATGTACGCCAAGCTCTTAAGGCTAATGGTTACTCCGACTACACAATCCGCAAAGCCATCACTCCAACCATCAAGAAAGATCCTGTTGAGGAGCCTTTCAAGACCATCACCTTACCCTACATTGCTGGGGTCACAAAAAAGATCTCCAAAATCCTGATTAAACACAAGATCCAGGTCCGATTCAACACAGTACATAAAATCCGTGATCTGGTACCATCTGTAAAAGATGTGATTCCAGACATACAGTACCCTGGCGTCTACAAACTAAGTTGCCTCTGTGGTAGCAGTTACATTGGGGAAACCAAACGACACGTCTCAGACCGCATTCGTGAACATAAAGCTGATCTAAAACACGGTAGGACAAACACCTCAGCCGTGGCAGACCACTGTTACAACTCAGTGGGCTCACATGACATTGACTTCTCCAAGACGGAGGTTCTCTGCAAGCCATCTGGCTATCATGAGAGATTCGTTCATGAGGCGATCCACATATACAAACACAGAGACAATTTTAACCGAGAAGATGGATTCAGGCTTAGCAATCATTGGAAGGACGTAATAAACCATTTCGATACACATTAGGGTGAGTTGAATAATACATAGTGTTATATTAAAATGTATAAAGTATAGGGTGGTTTACAGCAATACAGTATATAATTTAATGTTGGGTTTATCTATGGCAGTATATAGTACTGTATATGCTAAGAGAATAAAGTTTAGATGGAAGTATATTATATACTTCTTACGACGTAGAATTGTAATTTTATTATTTGTTGTTAGTAACTCAGCTTATTGTAGAGTATAGTAAGTATCAGTTTATATTTTAGTTTTTTTTTATGTAGTTTTCACTTCGGTTTTCTACGTGGTTGTTTGGTAAATGCAGCTACATATCACTAACATTCCTGTCCTTTATTAACGCTGTTCCTTGCGCCCCCCCGTGGTGCTGTTGATCCTGCATAATGCATGGGCATAATGGGACTTTGAAACCCCTCCGCCCACCCCCTACGCATTGTCCATTGGTATGCTAAATTCCTCTTCATATGCACATTCTTTTGTTAAGGCGCTCCTCCTCGCTACACCTATATAAGCTCCTAGCTTGATAATGTTCTCATTCTTCGCCTGAGGACGGCTGCTTGCGTTGTGGCCGAAACGTCGTGAGAATTGTTTTATTATGTTTTATTTTTATTATTTTATTACTTCCCTTCTACGTGACTTTACCGAAAGAACCAAGAAGATGAATCCCTGCAGTCACGAAAGCTTTAAATCGAAATTTAACCGCCTCTACGGGGAGGGTTTCCACATAACTTTGAGATCCTTCAACAAGCTCCGGGATAAGAAGGCTCAGCTAATCGAGTCTCTCACCTTTCTGAAGAGATGCCGCGACTCTAAGGTAATACCAAACGCATTTACACTAACATCTGCTGCTGTAACTTCTTCTAATGCGAAACGAATTCTGTCTAGAACTAGCTTAGCTCTTATCTCAGAGAAAATCAGACTTACGCGCACCGAACTAGATCAGTTAGACAAGACACTCTACAAATCACACTTATCTTTGAGTGCAACAATGTCCACATCGGATTGGGAACACGTGGAAAAAATGACTGCCTCTTCAGCTGCCGCTATGTCGACTAAATGTAAGGACAACTTGATTTCCAAATTCAACCGCCTCTCAAACAAGAAACCGGACCCACACATTGAAAAGCTAGATGTTAACAAAGTCGTAATTAATCGCAGTAACAGTCCTATTTCTGAAGGTTTGAAATCCGTCTTAGCTAAAGGACTAAACTTTGCAGTCACACCTAGACACATACCAGTTAATGATATAATTGCTCGAGTAGATGTAGCTCTCAAGGGCTTGAGTCACATCGCTGCAGACGTAGCAAGATCTGAAATCGCTGTAACCCTCAAAAACGCTAAGATGCCAGCTAGCAACATCAGCAAAGATGAGCGTTTTGAATTAGCTCAATTAAAAAAGAGGGATGACATTGTCATCCTCTCAGCCGACAAAGGCAATGCCACTGTCATCATGGACAAAATAGAATACAACAACAAAATTCAAGAACTACTCAACGATGGCAGCTACACAAAAATAAAAAGAGACCCCACCAACAGCCTCGTCTCCAAAACCAACAACATCATTTCTGCTTCAACCGCATTAATTGATCAGACCAAACAGTTCTCGTTGAAACCTTCTGCAGCCAGGCCACCAAGATTGTACGGCTTGCCAAAGATACATAAAGAAGATACACCTCTTCGTCCCATTGTCTCTACTATCAACTCCCCCACTTACAAACTGGCTCGTTTTTTGTCCGAAATCCTACGGCCTTTCACTGGAAAAACCACCTCTGCAGTACTAAACTCTACTGACCTGGTATCGACAATCAAGGGGATTGCCCTGTCCCCAGAGAACCTGCTTGTCAGTTTTGATGTGGTTTCCTTGTTCACCAAGGTGCCTGTGCCTGACACCATCGCAATCATTGAAGACTTGGTTCATCAAGGATTAAATGCTGGGGTACCCCCCCTGGTGAGACACTGCTTAACCAATACATACTTCACCTGGAATGGAACCTTCTACAAGCAAATTGAGGGCACCCCAATGGGCTCCCCCCTATCTCCGGTTGTAGCCAACATCTTCATGGAAAAATTTGAGACGGACGCCATCCAGACTGCCACTCTACGCCCGACCTTATGGAAGAGGTACGTAGACGACACTTTTGTCATCTGGCCACATGGCCGGCCTGCTCTAGACCAATTTCTCGACCACATCAATTCCATACACCCAGCCATCAGATTCACCATGGAAGTCGAAAATGATGGCAAGCTACCCTTTTTGGATGTCCTAATCAAAAGGAGACCTGATGGTTCAATGAGCCACTCTGTCTACAGGAAAGCGACCCACACGGATGCTTATCTAAAACCGGATTCCCACCACCATCCATCCCAGAAGAATTCCCTCATCAAGACTCTATATCATAGAGCCCAATGCATCTCCGACCATGAACACATTTCCAGTGAACTCAAACATGTACGCCAAGCTCTTAAGGCTAATGGTTACTCCGACTACACAATCCGCAAAGCCATCACTCCAACCATCAAGAAAGATCCTGTTGAGGAGCCTTTCAAGACCATCACCTTACCCTACATTGCTGGGGTCACAAAAAAGATCTCCAAAATCCTGATTAAACACAAGATCCAGGTCCGATTCAACACAGTACATAAAATCCGTGATCTGGTACCATCTGTAAAAGATGTGATTCCAGACATACAGTACCCTGGCGTCTACAAACTAAGTTGCCTCTGTGGTAGCAGTTACATTGGGGAAACCAAACGACACGTCTCAGACCGCATTCGTGAACATAAAGCTGATCTAAAACACGGTAGGACAAACACCTCAGCCGTGGCAGACCACTGTTACAACTCAGTGGGCTCACATGACATTGACTTCTCCAAGACGGAGGTTCTCTGCAAGCCATCTGGCTATCATGAGAGATTCGTTCATGAGGCGATCCACATATACAAACACAGAGACAATTTTAACCGAGAAGATGGATTCAGGCTTAGCAATCATTGGAAGGACGTAATAAACCATTTCGATACACATTAGGGTGAGTTGAATAATACATAGTGTTATATTAAAATGTATAAAGTATAGGGTGGTTTACAGCAATACAGTATATAATTTAATGTTGGGTTTATCTATGGCAGTATATAGTACTGTATATGCTAAGAGAATAAAGTTTAGATGGAAGTATATTATATACTTCTTACGACGTAGAATTGTAATTTTATTATTTGTTGTTAGTAACTCAGCTTATTGTAGAGTATAGTAAGTATCAGTTTATATTTTAGTTTTTTTTTATGTAGTTTTCACTTCGGTTTTCTACGTGGTTGTTTGGTAAATGCAGCTACATATCACTAACATTCCTGTCCTTTATTAACGCTGTTCCTTGCGCCCCCCCGTGGTGCTGTTGATCCTGCATAATGCATGGGCATAATGGGACTTTGAAACCCCTCCGCCCACCCCCTACGCATTGTCCATTGGTATGCTAAATTCCTCTTCATATGCACATTCTTTTGTTAAGGCGCTCCTCCTCGCTACACCTATATAAGCTCCTAGCTTGATAATGTTCTCATTCTTCGCCTGAGGACGGCTGCTTGCGTTGTGGCCGAAACGTCGTGAGAATTGTTTTATTATGTTTTATTTTTATTATTTTATTACTTCCCTTCTACGTGACTTTACCGAAAGAACCAAGAAGATGAATCCCTGCAGTCACGAAAGCTTTAAATCGAAATTTAACCGCCTCTACGGGGAGGGTTTCCACATAACTTTGAGATCCTTCAACAAGCTCCGGGATAAGAAGGCTCAGCTAATCGAGTCTCTCACCTTTCTGAAGAGATGCCGCGACTCTAAGGTAATACCAAACGCATTTACACTAACATCTGCTGCTGTAACTTCTTCTAATGCGAAACGAATTCTGTCTAGAACTAGCTTAGCTCTTATCTCAGAGAAAATCAGACTTACGCGCACCGAACTAGATCAGTTAGACAAGACACTCTACAAATCACACTTATCTTTGAGTGCAACAATGTCCACATCGGATTGGGAACACGTGGAAAAAATGACTGCCTCTTCAGCTGCCGCTATGTCGACTAAATGTAAGGACAACTTGATTTCCAAATTCAACCGCCTCTCAAACAAGAAACCGGACCCACACATTGAAAAGCTAGATGTTAACAAAGTCGTAATTAATCGCAGTAACAGTCCTATTTCTGAAGGTTTGAAATCCGTCTTAGCTAAAGGACTAAACTTTGCAGTCACACCTAGACACATACCAGTTAATGATATAATTGCTCGAGTAGATGTAGCTCTCAAGGGCTTGAGTCACATCGCTGCAGACGTAGCAAGATCTGAAATCTCTGTAACCCTCAAAAACGCTAAGATGCCAGCTAGCAACATCAGCAAAGATGAGCGTTTTGAATTAGCTCAATTAAAAAAGAGGGATGACATTGTCATCCTCTCAGCCGACAAAGGCAATGCCACTGTCATCATGGACAAAATAGAATACAACAACAAAATTCAAGAACTACTCAACGATGGCAGCTACACAAAAATAAAAAGAGACCCCACCAACAGCCTCGTCTCCAAAACCAACAACATCATTTCTGCTTCAACCGCATTAATTGATCAGACCAAACAGTTCTCGTTGAAACCTTCTGCAGCCAGGCCACCAAGATTGTACGGCTTGCCAAAGATACATAAAGAAGATACACCTCTTCGTCCCATTGTCTCTACTATCAACTCCCCCACTTACAAACTGGCTCGTTTTTTGTCCGAAATCCTACGGCCTTTCACTGGAAAAACCACCTCTGCAGTACTAAACTCTACTGACCTGGTATCGACAATCAAGGGGATTGCCCTGTCCCCAGAGGACCTGCTTGTCAGTTTTGATGTGGTTTCCTTGTTCACCAAGGTGCCTGTGCCTGACACCATCGCAATCATTGAAGACTTGGTTCATCAAGGATTAAATGCTGGGGTACCCCCCCTGGTGAGACACTGCTTAACCAATACATACTTCACCTGGAATGGAACCTTCTACAAGCAAATTGAGGGCACCCCAATGGGCTCCCCCCTATCTCCGGTTGTAGCCAACATCTTCATGGAAAAATTTGAGACGGACGCCATCCAGACTGCCACTCTACGCCCGACCTTATGGAAGAGGTACGTAGACGACACTTTTGTCATCTGGCCACATGGCCGGCCTGCTCTAGACCAATTTCTCGACCACATCAATTCCATACACCCAGCCATCAGATTCACCATGGAAGTCGAAAATGATGGCAAGCTACCCTTTTTGGATGTCCTAATCAAAAGGAGACCTGATGGTTCAATGAGCCACTCTGTCTACAGGAAAGCCACCCACACGGATGCTTATCTAAAACCGGATTCCCACCACCATCCATCCCAGAAGAATTCCCTCATCAAGACTCTATATCATAGAGCCCAATGCATCTCCGACCATGAACACATTTCCAGTGAACTCAAACACGTACGCCAAGCTCTTAAGGCTAATGGTTACTCCGACTACACAATCCGCAAAGCCATCACTCCAACCATCAAGAAAGATCCTGTTGAGGAGCCTTTCAAGACCATCACCTTACCCTACATTGCTGGGGTCACAAAAAAGATCTCCAAAATCCTGATTAAACACAAGATCCAGGTCCGATTCAACACAGTACATAAAATCCGTGATCTGGTACCATCTGTAAAAGATGTGATTCCAGACATACAGTACCCTGGCGTCTACAAACTAAGTTGCCTCTGTGGTAGCAGTTACATTGGGGAAACCAAACGACACGTCTCAGACCGCATTCGTGAACATAAAGCTGATCTAAAACACGGTAGGACAAACACCTCAGCCGTGGCAGACCACTGTTACAACTCAGTGGGCTCACATGACATTGACTTCTCCAAGACGGAGGTTCTCTGCAAGCCATCTGGCTATCATGAGAGATTCGTTCATGAGGCGATCCACATATACAAACACAGAGACAATTTTAACCGAGAAGATGGATTCAGGCTTAGCAATCATTGGAAGGACGTAATAAACCATTTCGATACACATTAGGGTGAGTTGAATAATACATAGTGTTATATTAAAATGTATAAAGTATAGGGTGGTTTACAGCAATACAGTATATAATTTAATGTTGGGTTTATCTATGGCAGTATATAGTACTGTATATGCTAAGAGAATAAAGTTTAGATGGAAGTATATTATATACTTCTTACGACGTAGAATTGTAATTTTATTATTTGTTGTTAGTAACTCAGCTTATTGTAGAGTATAGTAAGTATCAGTTTATATTTTAGTTTTTTTTTATGTAGTTTTCACTTCGGTTTTCTACGTGGTTGTTTGGTAAATGCAGCTACATATCACTAACATTCCTGTCCTTTATTAACGCTGTTCCTTGCGCCCCCCCGTGGTGCTGTTGATCCTGCATAATGCATGGGCATAATGGGACTTTGAAACCCCTCCGCCCACCCCCTACGCATTGTCCATTGGTATGCTAAATTCCTCTTCATATGCACATTCTTTTGTTAAGGCGCTCCTCCTCGCTACACCTATATAAGCTCCTAGCTTGATAATGTTCTCATTCTTCGCCTGAGGACGGCTGCTTGCGTTGTGGCCGAAACGTCGTGAGAATTGTTTTATTATGTTTTATTTTTATTATTTTATTACTTCCCTTCTACGTGACTTTACCGAAAGAACCAAGAAGATGAATCCCTGCAGTCACGAAAGCTTTAAATCGAAATTTAACCGCCTCTACGGGGAGGGTTTCCACATAACTTTGAGATCCTTCAACAAGCTCCGGGATAAGAAGGCTCAGCTAATCGAGTCTCTCACCTTTCTGAAGAGATGCCGCGACTCTAAGGTAATACCAAACGCATTTACACTAACATCTGCTGCTGTAACTTCTTCTAATGCGAAACGAATTCTGTCTAGAACTAGCTTAGCTCTTATCTCAGAGAAAATCAGACTTACGCGCACCGAACTAGATCAGTTAGACAAGACACTCTACAAATCACACTTATCTTTGAGTGCAACAATGTCCACATCGGATTGGGAACACGTGGAAAAAATGACTGCCTCTTCAGCTGCCGCTATGTCGACTAAATGTAAGGACAACTTGATTTCCAAATTCAACCGCCTCTCAAACAAGAAACCGGACCCACACATTGAAAAGCTAGATGTTAACAAAGTCGTAATTAATCGCAGTAACAGTCCTATTTCTGAAGGTTTGAAATCCGTCTTAGCTAAAGGACTAAACTTTGCAGTCACACCTAGACACATACCAGTTAATGATATAATTGCTCGAGTAGATGTAGCTCTCAAGGGCTTGAGTCACATCGCTGCAGACGTAGCAAGATCTGAAATCTCTGTAACCCTCAAAAACGCTAAGATGCCAGCTAGCAACATCAGCAAAGATGAGCGTTTTGAATTAGCTCAATTAAAAAAGAGGGATGACATTGTCATCCTCTCAGCCGACAAAGGCAATGCCACTGTCATCATGGACAAAATAGAATACAACAACAAAATTCAAGAACTACTCAACGATGGCAGCTACACAAAAATAAAAAGAGACCCCACCAACAGCCTCGTCTCCAAAACCAACAACATCATTTCTGCTTCAACCGCATTAATTGATCAGACCAAACAGTTCTCGTTGAAACCTTCTGCAGCCAGGCCACCAAGATTGTACGGCTTGCCAAAGATACATAAAGAAGATACACCTCTTCGTCCCATTGTCTCTACTATCAACTCCCCCACTTACAAACTGGCTCGTTTTTTGTCCGAAATCCTACGGCCTTTCACTGGAAAAACCACCTCTGCAGTACTAAACTCTACTGACCTGGTATCGACAATCAAGGGGATTGCCCTGTCCCCAGAGGACCTGCTTGTCAGTTTTGATGTGGTTTCCTTGTTCACCAAGGTGCCTGTGCCTGACACCATCGCAATCATTGAAGACTTGGTTCATCAAGGATTAAATGCTGGGGTACCCCCCCTGGTGAGACACTGCTTAACCAATACATACTTCACCTGGAATGGAACCTTCTACAAGCAAATTGAGGGCACCCCAATGGGCTCCCCCCTATCTCCGGTTGTAGCCAACATCTTCATGGAAAAATTTGAGACGGACGCCATCCAGACTGCCACTCTACGCCCGACCTTATGGAAGAGGTACGTAGACGACACTTTTGTCATCTGGCCACATGGCCGGCCTGCTCTAGACCAATTTCTCGACCACATCAATTCCATACACCCAGCCATCAGATTCACCATGGAAGTCGAAAATGATGGCAAGCTACCCTTTTTGGATGTCCTAATCAAAAGGAGACCTGATGGTTCAATGAGCCACTCTGTCTACAGGAAAGCCACCCACACGGATGCTTATCTAAAACCGGATTCCCACCACCATCCATCCCAGAAGAATTCCCTCATCAAGACTCTATATCATAGAGCCCAATGCATCTCCGACCATGAACACATTTCCAGTGAACTCAAACACGTACGCCAAGCTCTTAAGGCTAATGGTTACTCCGACTACACAATCCGCAAAGCCATCACTCCAACCATCAAGAAAGATCCTGTTGAGGAGCCTTTCAAGACCATCACCTTACCCTACATTGCTGGGGTCACAAAAAAGATCTCCAAAATCCTGATTAAACACAAGATCCAGGTCCGATTCAACACAGTACATAAAATCCGTGATCTGGTACCATCTGTAAAAGATGTGATTCCAGACATACAGTACCCTGGCGTCTACAAACTAAGTTGCCTCTGTGGTAGCAGTTACATTGGGGAAACCAAACGACACGTCTCAGACCGCATTCGTGAACATAAAGCTGATCTAAAACACGGTAGGACAAACACCTCAGCCGTGGCAGACCACTGTTACAACTCAGTGGGCTCACATGACATTGACTTCTCCAAGACGGAGGTTCTCTGCAAGCCATCTGGCTATCATGAGAGATTCGTTCATGAGGCGATCCACATATACAAACACAGAGACAATTTTAACCGAGAAGATGGATTCAGGCTTAGCAATCATTGGAAGGACGTAATAAACCATTTCGATACACATTAGGGTGAGTTGAATAATACATAGTGTTATATTAAAATGTATAAAGTATAGGGTGGTTTACAGCAATACAGTATATAATTTAATGTTGGGTTTATCTATGGCAGTATATAGTACTGTATATGCTAAGAGAATAAAGTTTAGATGGAAGTATATTATATACTTCTTACGACGTAGAATTGTAATTTTATTATTTGTTGTTAGTAACTCAGCTTATTGTAGAGTATAGTAAGTATCAGTTTATATTTTAGTTTTTTTTTTTATGTAGTTTTCACTTCGGTTTTCTACGTGGTTGTTTGGTAAATGCAGCTACATATCACTAACATTCCTGTCCTTTATTAACGCTGTTCCTTGCGCCCCCCCGTGGTGCTGTTGATCCTGCATAATGCATGGGCATAATGGGACTTTGAAACCCCTCCGCCCACCCCCTACGCATTGTCCATTGGTATGCTAAATTCCTCTTCATATGCACATTCTTTTGTTAAGGCGCTCCTCCTCGCTACACCTATATAAGCTCCTAGCTTGATAATGTTCTCATTCTTCGCCTGAGGACGGCTGCTTGCGTTGTGGCCGAAACTTCGTGAGAATTGTTTTATTATGTTTTATTTTTATTATTTTATTACTTCCCTTCTACGTGACTTTACCGAAAGAACCAAGAAGATGAATCCCTGCAGTCACGAAAGCTTTAAATCGAAATTGAGGTTCCCATAGTGTTGATTTACGTTGTTTAGATATTCGTTATTGCACCTTTCAGAAACGCATCTACGACGTAAACCTGAGGTATTACTTTACTGACTACACTGGCCAGGCTTAAACCTGCTTAGATTCCGATGTCCAATCAGTTCACTGTAGGTATATACTGTACATCTAAGGGGAAAACATATTGCTTGTGAATAATACGATGGGAATGGATCGTTTCCTCATGAACACCTATTGGGGAGATGGAGCCATGAAATCATCACATGATCGTGAAAGCTGGTGGGGAGGCTTGGGGAGGCCTTCATCCAGTAGTGGATAGGGCATGACTTACGATGTGCTGATAAACAATGGGATAGATATTTGCTGACTGTAATATTATATAGCACCATTATCGTTTAACACAAGCGCTCTCATCCTTCTGCTGGAGTAACATATTACGAAGTTCACTTCAAATCATTTACATGTGTATGGAAGAACACAAATGCGTTGGGCCATTTTAAATTGAAGCAATGTAACCTGGGATTATGGAGTGTTAATATGAATGAATTTCCAAAAAAAACAATCTGTTCTGAGTTATCTGGGCTGCGGAAATACTTGCTGGTAGGTGTGATTCATTACCTGAATGCCGGCTTGAATCTGAGCAGACCGCACTGCATGCAGTTAATATCAGGCAATTACTCACACCTGTAGACACCAAGATTTAAACAGATTTCTTATCCACTTTCTGGCTCTGCACTTGGTGCACTCTACTGATTTCTATTAAGCTTGGGGAATTTCAAGCCTCCTATGTTAAAAAGGTTTTTAGACTTACATAATCAATCACTTCAGTGGGGGTTTTCAATAGTTGAATGCCAATGTTGGCACATCCTGTCATTTTGTTCCTCAATCATTCAAATTAAGTTAGACTATCCTGCCATCTCACTACATCTGCCAATCTCACTTAATCAATATTTGATAATTAAAAAACCCTTTAAGTCAGTCAAACTGCTTAACAAGTTATAATACGGTGCATGTGTCTTTTCTATTGTAAATGCAGGCGCGGTTCGTCTACTAAGGGTGTCGGAGCGCCACCCCACCAAGCAGATGGAGATGAAAAATAATTTTTCTACTAAAATACATTTCTATAAATTGTTTTGTTGTATTTAAAACAATTAAAATATGATTCTTTTAACGTGAATTGCCTGATGAAGATAACATTTTGAGTTGTTCATATTAGAAACCACTGCAACACAGTCTGATTTGTGCCTCGGGGAGGTATCAGGGTGTCTGTGAAGGCGTCCGAGTGAGAAATAGCCCCTTCATTCGTTGCAATCAACTTCGCAATGTAGCCACACCATTTGAGACCCATTCAGGGTGTTGAAAATCCGCCAATGGCTGTAATGACGGCGTCATAACGCTAGGTTGAACTGAGCAAATGTAGCAGGTCACAGCCCTAGGCTGTTGGCAGTGTCAAAGGGGTTGTGTAGTGTGGACTTGAGGGTCATGGGGACAGCATTTTAGTGCTTTGTTGTTTTGTTTCATATTGTTTATAAATGCCTACCGTTGCTAGATATGGCAGTTATATATCTTTCATGGGAAGGCCAAACACAAGTTTTTTTCTTAATTAGAACACCATCTTTTCAGAGGTCACTCACAACAGCCCCACCTAGTGTAAATGTCATGAGCATCCACCTTGCGAATGTGTAATGACAGGGTGACCCCTGCTGGCCAGAAAGGGAATCACAGGTAAGGGCACGGTTAAGTATCAACAAATCAGAGAATGAGGTGTTTCTGGGGCAAAGGTAACAGGTGAGATTAGCCGAAATACTCCGGGAACTTGCTCGAAGGTTCCACGAGAGGGCGTGGCCATAGGCGGGGCCTAGCCACGCCTGGGGGAATATAAGGGGGAGCGGACCCAGGGCTCGGGGCTCGTGTGTGGGGTCTTAGCTCCTGGCTGCATCACTTTTCGCCGACATCTCTCCCCATTGTCCGGCCACGTGGAAGATCTCCTGCGTGGTTTCCATCACCGTTATCGTCACGCCACCAGCCATCGGTGTAGCCGAGTGAGGGTGATGGGACCACGCTGAGTGATCGGCTGTGTGTGTAGCTGGTAGAGATGTTAATGCATAGAGTTATACTCAGTGTGAGGAAGAACAAGTGTTGGCCTGTGTTGTGCCCAGTTTGAGTAATAAAGAAGAAGTACCCTCTACACGACGTGTCGGGGAAAGTCGCTCATTACAAATGTATGAACCAAATACCTTGCTGATCTCACCAATGAGCATAAACCATTACGCAAACACCGGTAATCCTCACAGTGGGTTTTGGTTAACTATTGAACAAAGACGGCCACTGCATAGTGTGCTTTCAGATACGTCTCTGCAGCCACCTGGAACGCTCTTCCTTCTCATATTAGGAAGCCCCTGGAGGGACGCACTCTTAAATCTAGATTGAAAACCCATTTCCTTAGACCAGTTTTTTCGTGTGTTTAGATATCTTCCTTCCACTGCGCATCCGATTAAGACAGTTGGCTACGTATGGTGCAAAATAAATTCCACGTATATTCCTACATTGTAACAGAAAAAATGTTGACCAATAAATAGCAATCCAGGTTTGTTTGATTTCAAAAAGCTCAACACGTAACCACGTTATTGTTTTTTAGCAAGGCGTGCTCAAATAGGGCAACTAAATGCAATGATGCTCTAAAGGAACTTCAGATAGCAATATTCACAAAGCTAAGTTTGAAATATTGTGCTTGAGGTGATTATAACAAAAAACTGTAGCAGTCATTCACATGCTATTTAAAACGACAAGGTAATGGAAAAGGTCCTACATTGCTTCAACTTCACCACGTGTTTCGTGACATTAACTAAAAATGTTAACAGCATTGCGATGTGTGTAAAATTGTATACAAAACATGCCATTTTTTCCGAGTACTTAATTATGATTTATTTAATGTACTTTTTGACGTACTATTCTTCCAGCATTTATCGTACATTATCTCACTATCAGGAATACATTTCGTAGCAATGACATTTTTAATAATCTAAATGTTAAATATTTCATACAGTTGGTCATGAAATTATGGATCGTACCATTAAACACTTAAACACAACAAAAGGCATTGCATGATGCGAGTATTTTGAAGGGTCTTCCCCAAACGCGATAACGCCTGGTGCAGAGGCAAATGGAAGATTAGTAGACTGAATGTGTATCTATTGACTTGCCCATGTAAACATGTTTCCCATCGCCAAAGAGTAAACTAAGTGCCAATCGAAGGGATGTCATCCTGGTAAATCTATGGTCCAAATATTTTTCTCAGCACTTGAGAGCATTTTTTGGGAGGTCAGGGAAACAGTGACCCTATGTTGTGAATAATATAACACAGGTGATACAAGATAATGCATGTAAAATAATACCATCAATTGAATATAATAAATATAATAATACAGCTTGTTAGACTAAATAATCTACCACTTATTAAGTTTACATGATATTAAGGATGTGTTTTGCGAGTTGTGGTTCGCTTCAATCTAAATGTTTGTGCACAATGAACACTGCAATATACATATACAGTATCATGAACAAATATACACTTGCCATGCGGAGTGTTCACTGTTCCAAATATTTGTATGCACAAAAACAGAATATATATTTTAAAAACTCATTAAATAAAACTGGTTAATTGCAATTTAAAAGTTATTGAAACAAGCAAAAGTAATTATCTCATTCTATGGCTAGTGTTCACAAAAATGCATTCTCTTAGAAGTAAAATAGACCGATATGGGCCCAAGATGTTTTTTGTTGTGCAAACCCATACATTTTTCCTTAAATTGTATTTACAACTAGCACTGCCCGCGTATTTGTGCGGGATATAACCCCAAGGTGAAGGGGATCCGTGACAATAGCACCCCCCCCCCCCGTCGTCACGCAGATATGCGGTTATATCACGATCCGCCCGTGTGCCAGCCAGCAAAACTTTACAGTATGATACCCATACACCATTATATCTAATGCTTATTTTGAAATTAAAACCACTCAAAAAATGTTTCCAGGAAAAAACCGTAAGCAAAGAGTTTCAACAGTATAAATCCTAAAGATGTCAGGTAGAATACGAGAAGCATTTTTAAGTAAACACTAACGGAGGACATGGTATTTTATATGCTAGTAATTCTAAAACTAAATGATTATTGTAATAGCCTAAATGTATCTATTCTTGTAAATACAAAATAGATATTAATGTATTAATTATGCTTGTGAAACAGCAAAATAGCTATACAGATGCAGGACTATTTGAAGATGCAGGACACCTATACATTTTTTAAACATGCCCACCTATTAAAATTACAATAAAATAATGGCTGATATGGTGTATACCCTCTGGTAGGATTCACTCGTAAGGGTTTGGTTCAAAGAGATGTAAAAACGTTGCATTCTCTTTTTCATCATTTAACCAACTTTTGTGCAATAATAAAATTGCTGTATCATACATTGTTGAATGTTATACTGCCACGAGCTTTTACAAGTGTAGTGACATGAAATGGGTCACTACATAGCATAGCGCTGGCTGCTGGTAGGTAAGAGGATCTGCAGAGTGAAGCAGCCCTGATTGATAGCAGGCCACGTGTTAGACCCGAGAGGAATCTAGGGTAAAGGTTACGGAGGGAACGCGTCGTGAGCCCGCTCGTGTGTTCTAGAAGGATGGCATGGCCGGGGCGGAGCGAGGCCACGCTAACAGAATAAAAGGGGACCTTGAGCAGGGGATCGGGGCCGTCGTTGGAGTGGGATCCCCTCGTTGTCGTCGTCTTTAGCTGGTGTCCCCTTCGCCGCTGTCATATCGTGCCTTCGTCGCTGTTGTCGTCCACTTGATAATTGCGCCGCTAGCAGCAGTTGGTTGTCTTAGCTCAGTGCCGTCAGTGTCAGATGGCTAGCGTTGTGTTCTAGGCTAGCAACCAGGATAGAGTTGTGTTTAAGCGAGAGAGACAGAGCGTTGTGTAACAGCAGAGAGTGTTTAACAGTGTGCTCGGTGTTAAATTAAATAATTGGCTGAAAGAGTTACGTCTCCAAGACAGTCACTACACAAGTGTGAGAGTGTACGCGGAGAGAGAGCACGTAACAGCATCCGCCCCCCCTTGTGCCAATACCTCGGGTTCCTCCTTGGAATATTCCAAGCGAGCACCCTTCCTATTCCATAGTCTCGACCATGGCCAGCTTGTTGGCCTCCACCCACGAGGTTCTCTTGCATAGAGCACGTGGTGGGTAGGGAGAGCGAGGAGCCACATTCTGCAATTGTCACAGTAAGTGATCTCGTATCAGGCAGGTAGGAAATCTCATCTTAGTTTGCTGTAGTATAGCCTATGGTTAGACACAAAGTCTCGCCATCGGTGCTGTAAAATTATGTCGAAATCTGGCAACAAGAGTCCAGTTGTTGCCCTCAGTGTTTCTTAAATGTCCACATTTCAGCTCCGCAAACCAAGACAGTAAACACAAAAACTTTTAAATATCGGGCTTTGGCCTTCTGTTAACGTAACACACAACACGATGTTAAGCAATTCCGTTAATCTGAATGCCGAATCCAGTTGTCATGAGACTTTTTGATTCCCAATTTCCATTCCTGTGAATGATACTATGTGAACATATCCAAGACATCTGCATTCTTACCACACACTTGCGAGAGATTGCACAACACCATCCAAAGAATAGGTTTTCCCCTTTTTTCTGGCAACAAAACAGGTGTTAAGATGTTAAAACACCAAACTGAAACCTTTTACAAGGTCTCACGTCTGCATTAACCACAATACTTGTGGTCAGAATGCAAACAAAAAACATACGCTGATAATATATGTATTGTCTTTGAAACTGATTGGTCCACACCAGAGACAACTTTCTTTGGAGCCTAGTCTCAAAAGGTGTATGGTTAATGCAGACATGATTTCTTGTGAAAAAGTTTCAGTTTGGCGTTTTATCATCTTAACACCTGTTTTGTTGCCAGAAAAAAGGGGAAAACATATTCTCACCATGCAAAGAGTAATGGTAAGCCTGGAATTAGATTTTACCCTGGAGATCTGCAATGGAAATACATTTATCTCCATATCCACAGCCTCAAAATCGAAGACAAAGAATTCGAGCCTACTCCATGAAAACTAAAATATCACCATTATTTTTAAATGAAAGGTCAGCGATGTTCACTTCACCAATAGCTGTAAAAAGACCTTGATCTGCTACCCAACCAAGTACCCAGTTATCATGTAAATATTAAAAACCGTAGGGGGCAAGAACACACCGCTGCCTTACCTAGAAATCACTGGGGGAAAAGGCCAGAGGTAAACCAATCTGTAGTTTCTGAATACACGCCAGGGTATCACTTCTGAAAAAGAGATACAGTGAGGGAAAAAAGTATTTGATCCCCTGCTGATTTTGTACGTTTGCCCACTGACAAAGAAATGATCAGTCTATAATTTTAATGGTAGGTTTATTTGAACATCCAGAAAAACGCATGTCAAAAATGTTATAAATTGATTTGCATTTTAATGAGGGAAATAAGTATTTGACCCCCTCTCAATCAGAAAGATTTCTGGCTCTCAGGTGTCTTTATACAGGTAACGAGCTGAGATTAGGAGCACACTCTTAAAGGGAGTGCTCCTAATCTCAGCTTGTTACCTGTATAAAAGACACCTGTTCACAGAAGCAATCAATCAGATTCCAAACTCTCCACCATGGCCAAGACCAAAGAGCTCTCCAAGGATGTCAGGGACGAGATTGTAGACCTACACAAGGCTGGAATGAGCTACAAGACCATTGCCAAGCAGCTTGGTGAGGTGACAACAGTTGGTTCGCTTATTCTCAAATGGAAGAAAGACAAAAGAACTGTCAATCTGCCTCGGCCTGGGACTCTATGCAAGATCTCACCTCGTGGCGTTGCAATGATCATGAGAATGGTGAGGAATCAGCCCAGAACTACACGGGAGGATCTTGTCAATGATCTCAAGGCAGCTGGGACCATAGTCACCAAGAAAACAGTTGGTAACACATTACGCCGTGAAGGACAGATATCCTGCAGCGCCCGCAAGGTCCCCCTGCTCAAGAAAGCACATATACATGCCCGTCTGAAGGTTTGCCAATGAACATCTGAATGATTCAGAGGACAACTGGGTGAAAGTGTTGTGGTCAGATGAGACCAAAATGGAGCTCTTTGGCATCAACTCAACTGACCGTGTTTGGAGGAGGAGGAATGCTTCCTATGACCCCAAGAACACCATCCCCACCGTCAAACATGGAGGTGGAAACATGCTTTGGGGGTGTTTTTCTGCTAAGGGGACAGGACAACTTCACCGCATCAAAGGGACGATGGACGGGGCCATGTACCGTCAAATCTTGGGTGAGAACCTCCTTCCCTCAGCCAGGGCATTGAAAATGGGTCTTGGGTGGGTATTCCAGCATGACAATGACCCAAAACACACGGCCAAGTCAACAAAGGAGTGGCTCAAGAAGAAGCACATTAAGGTCCCTGTAGTGGCCTAGCCAGTCTCCAGACCTTAATCCCATAGAAAATCTGTGGAGGGAGCTGAAGGTTCGAGTTGCCAAACGTCAGCCTCGAAACCTTAATGACTGGGAGAAGATCTGCAAAAAGGAGTGGGACAAAATCCCTCCTGAGATGTGTGCAAACCTGGTGGCCAACTGCAAGAAACGTCTGACCTCTGTGATTGCCAACAAGGGTTTTGTCACAAAGTACTAAGTCATGTTTTGCAGAGGGGTCAAATACTTATTTCCCTCATTAAAATGCAAATCAATTCATAACATTTTTGACATGCGTTTTTCTGGATTTTGTTGTTATTCTGTCTTTCACTGTTCAAATAAACCTATCATTAAAATTATAGACTGATCATTTCTTTGTCAGTGGGCAAACGTACAAAATCAGCAGGGGATCAAATACTTTTTTCCCTCACTGTATGTCCAGTTTGGTGGTGGAGCATTTGATTGTTTTGAAGTTAGTATGCCAGTGGATCTGGATGTAGCATGCACATGATGAAAGGTGGGGACTTCCTCAAGGTAGGTTCCATTTTATTCTCAAATTCCAACTAAAAATCTTTTCCGAGGTGTCACACTAGGCCTCTTCATGCCACATGGTGTAGAGGCGTTGCTATCTCCTTCATGGCTTACAACTGGTACTATGCAATATAAACACTATATGATTTACATGAAATAGCGGTAATGCAATTTTACAGATGAACTCATGTAACAACTCACAAACTCTTTAACATTAACTATTCCTTTATCCATAAGCGACACGATCTAAATCAACTACATTAGCATGAATCAGTATACAGTAAACATACAAAGGCAACATTTAATTGTACTGTTCTAGACTAATTATATAAATCACTTCATATAATGAACGTTTCTAATATACTTTCATATATCTGGTCTCATTTCTTGTTAATGGTACTTTGTACTGTCACTGTATAATTGTGAAACCATTGTTTAATCATCCTTAACAGACTTAAACTGAAATTATTTTCAGATCGCATTAATAATTATTCACTGACATTATGGCATGAGTAAAATATGCAAAAAACATTTAAAAACTCGTTCATAGGTCTTATCTCTTCATAATAATCGTAATTATTATTTCTACTATCACTGTTAAACCACTATAATTCACTGTACAGTAATCACAGCATGAACGGCGCATTATTCAATAATGTTCATAACAGCATTGTTTACTCTCACGTGCTTTTAATCACACCCATAGAAAGGAGTATTAAGAATAATCCAAGTTCTCTACGTAAGTCTGAACACTGAAATAACCATATTCAGTTAGTAATATGCGTTTAACAACTTTATCACATTGCAGCCACCATATACGCTAAGCCGCATATTAAATTCTTAACGCTCTCTAACCTTATCCCAGTAATCCCTACATCATAGCTATATCTAATAGAGTAAGACCTTGTTTAATGCGATAGATGCGTTCCTGAAAATTGTCGCTTTAAGTGAAAAAATTAAGAATGTCGCGATAAAGTTTGGGGAGATACGATGTACACACACATAGTGAGATGGCGGGACACATGAGGGAACGCCGCCGTGTTACTATATGATTCCGCGTACTGTTCTGTATCGCACCGCTCATCCGCTCAGATAAAGAAAGTAGTTCGTCGTCGACCGCTCATATTCCACGTTATAATGGGGGTGCGCGTTCCGCATTGTGCGAAAAGTGTTCCCAAATGGAAAAACCGCGTTATAGTGAAAACACGTTATGTGAACACACGCGTTACCATGCACACTACCAGTGACTTAATTCCACGTGCTTGTACAGTACACAAGTGTCACACGAGGTCTCTAAGTCCACATGGTGCAGAAGCACTGACCGGTTACAGCCAGATTTTACAGGAGGCTGCAGGACATGCAACTGTGCAGGGTGGGTGTATCCAGTGTTACACTGTGATTGTGTACATGCTGTACTGAGCCCTGGACCAGTCATATAGACTAGGGATGCAACAAGTTACACCCTATTGTAAAGTTTTAATGGGGCAGTCTTCTCTCAGACCCCTTACCTGACATACAGTCAGTGCCTCACCAGCCATCTAATCAATCATCTCTGCCGAAATTTCAACTCTTGCAGGACCTCCCATAGTGTCTCCTGATGCACTGAATTAAACATACTTTTTCACATCAATGCAAGTTTGAAGCAGATTTTAGCCAGAACTGCTGAAAAGAAATTCAACAATGGCAAGAAGTGTGAATATTCCGTCAACCGTTAAGGTTTTGGGTGTGAAGGCAGAATTTTCTCACCGCAGTCAGCAGCAGATGATCGCACACCCTTGCCAAAAGTGCACAAACTGGAATTTTTCCAGACACTGAGAACAAATTAACACCATACCAGGTCTTCCAATCCTGCTGGTCTCCATGGTTTTTTGCATATTGGGACCACAAGTCCTAATTTCCAGTTTGTGGAGATACCAGAAATGCCAAACGGCACACAGAGCCGCATGTAACCCCGTCACGATCATGTCATGCCTCCAACTTCGGCATTTGGCAGCTTTTCCACACACTGGCGGGTTGCCCACTGTCAATAAAGTTTCTTCAATTTGCAGTGCCGAATCACCTCATGGTGGGCAGCAGCCACAACGGCAACATCTTCTGATGTCAAGCCGAAAATAAAAGGCAGCATACATTATAATAAGAATGCCATTTGTAACACGCTCAATATTTCATAGACGTAAATGATCATAACTCTGAGGCATGGAGCCAAGCTCAATGTCACTCAAAAGCCAGGCACAAAATAAGCAGATGCTCAAAGTACTCAGCCCAATAGGTCCTACATACAACAGTATCAGACGATATCTGACCATCATCGGTTACCCTAATGGCAGTTCCCTGAGACACGAGTTTCGAACGCAGCAGTTCATCTTCACTCACTAGTTTCCGCTCCTCCCTCAAAACTCACATTTTTTCTCCTAGCTCATCCCACGATCTCTCAATCTCCACGTTCTCACCATTACCGTTCCTGTTTCTTCCTCATAATCTCTCTCCATGGCTACCGCTCACTCCCCATCCATCCAATACATTCAATCCATGAATCATCATTTGCTCTCGTCAATTTATATTTTACTTAATTCACGCATTACAGTTTCGCCAATTATTTCCTCTCATCTATTGTATTTATCCCATCTTCACCATTACGTTTGTATGTACCGTTCATAATATCTGTACAGTGCTTAGCCAAGACGCCAGATAAATTACGCAAAGATAAGATGAGCGCTTGATAAGAAAGATGAGGGTCATTTGACCGACGGTGGCTCTCGACTTTGCGAATAATACGTTGAACCCAATGATCCATGTCCCTCCCCAAAGAGGATTGCACCTGATGACTCAGCTGTCTGTGCAGACCATATTTGTGCTCCACCCTGACTGTGCAACTTCACTCAATGGTCTGAAGCGTCTCACCAGACTCAATGCTCTTGTTTTTTTGTTCTGGGCTTGATCCCAAGGCAGCCACAAAATTTCTCGCTTAAAAATATCCCATATTTGATCAGGGTCTCCCAGACGACTGAGCTTCTCTAACCAATTTAAGACTGTCAGAGTAATGCATTATAATAATGTAAAGGTGGGCATGCTTGGACTGCTATGTTATTCCTTTATACATTCACCTGAAGCTTGCCTTTTTCACGACCTTTGTGAGAGGAGGAAAAAAGTATCTGGCTTTTAAAGAGTTTTTATTGAAATTATTTTTGGCATTAATGCTCTTAATCCTGACCTCCCCACTTACCAGTCTGCCAATTTCAAAATTGTCATGCATGCCAACCACCGCCCACCATTCACCTTACCACCTCATTGTAAATAATCCTAGCAATATAACATGCATGTATGCACTTTGAAAAATAGGAAGGAAAAAAATCCCACGCAGTCCAACTATTTATGGATTTACATTGATTTTAATTTTAAAGATAAGAATATTGCTTATATTCACACCGGATATCTATTTTATAGCTTTCAAGTACACTCATGAGCGATGATCCTTTTTAGCTTTTCAATGACGCAGTAACTAATTGATTGTTGAGCACCGTTTACCACGTCTATGCATAACTGCATAGTAGAAGCATGTTAATACACGTCTTGTCCACGTGACTCTTGAGTTTAGCTTAATTAAATGACATACCACTAAACGTGGGACACTATCCAGTGAGTGATATGAAATATGAATTCAGTTCAGTGTATACTTAATACAAATACTGACATGGACAATGGACAATACAGGTCCTAAAGCTGTGTAATTTACCATTTATTCTCCTTTTGATTTCATGAAATATATGTTTTTGCTCTACTTTACATTCATTTTGGCTTGTCTATTTACATTCCCAAACACCAATGTCTTTATGGCTCATTTGATCTGATTGGCTTTTTCTGCACACCTATTTCTTAAGTCTTAAGAAGGGCACATTCACTCCACTTTTCCATTGATTTTACAGAATTATCCATAAGATAATTTTCAATTCGTTCATTTCATTTCCATGCTCTGGTATGCTTTACTAAAGTTTGTTTTTTAGGATTGTGCTAATATTTGCTCTACCTAAAGCCTCATGGTAATATGAAATTTAATACGGCCATGATGACTTCAATCATGATTTCAAGCCAATAGCTCGACTTCCTGGCCATTCCTCATTCTATACCAAAGTACTGCATCTACTCCCATTCTTTGTTGGTCTATTCAAAAATTGCTTTAAAAACAGTGCTTTAAAAAGAATACACCCCAACCCTTCATCTCTAGTCTGAGATTCAATCAGCCCCAAATCAATATCTGGAAAATTGAAGTCCCCCATGACAATAATATTCCCCATTTCTGATGACAGTCTAATCTGCTGAACCAACTTCACATCAGCTTTCTCATTGCAACCTGCGGGTCTCCAGAAATTGCTTATGAACGTGTCTATTGTTGTCTCCTACTTTTACAAAAAAAATATCTCAGCCATATAGCCGACACCCATTAACTTCTCCCCTTTTTGCATAATGTTCCTCTCTATGTAAAATAAGAATTTGGTTGTTCTGGGTCATTGTATCCTCTATGATATCAAATGTCCAATAATTAACCGAAAACCACTAACTTTAGGTTGTTCCAATGTGACCAATATGATGTAGTGCAATCCAAACACTTTCTGCGCATATCAGTGTCGTTTTACAATGTTAAATCATTTAAGATTCATGTTAAATATAATCATGACAATATTATTCTGTCCTAGCCACATATTTAATTCATATCAATATAAATGCTTATTTGGATAAATATATTGTTGTCATCAATGTCCTTATTCCAAGGAGGAAAAAACAATTTATTCAAATCTACTTCATTCACCAATTATGCCCATTATAAAAGTTACACATTGTTATAGCATCTAGACTGCAATTGTATGTACAGCATATTTCATTACATGTTCATTTCTATTGACCTAGATTCAACATTGCTTAATTTCCTTGTCATAGAACTGAAACCTGCAGTTTATTTCCTAAATAGTAATGTTCTTGTATCAGTTATTTTCAAATAAGATTGAATCCATACTATCTCCATCTAAGTGGCAGGGATGAGTGGGGGGGGGACTCGCAAATTGATCTATTCTAAATGGAGATTTTACTATGAAATAGTTTTGGTATTCGCAAGGTGATGGCTTCATCTTTTCTCCACGTGCCATCATCTCTCAATGTCACACATCACACAGCGTGTCGTGGAAGCCCTTTTGTGCGGTTTGGAACTTGATGCCATCCATATTATAAGCATGTTTAATTATGTTGACGACTTTCTTTACCTTTCAAGAAGAAAATGTAACAACCAATTCCAATTACAACTTGTTAAGAGCGTGCCAGTATATGCAGGCATTGATACGAAAAAAATCACTCTTAACGATAGGTTTACCAAAGATTTGTTTTGTTTGGGTGTTAAATTAAACCACGGAAATGACAGCACCGTAATTGATTTTGGAGACTACTGGAAAGTCATCAAAACAGTGGTGCAAAAATGTAATTGCAACTAATTGAGTAGGCTTCATACTGTTGAGCATGCTGTGACTGTGTCACTGCGTTTCTTGCACCATGCCAAATATAATTATGCCTTATTTAGCTTTACAAACTGCAAAAACAAAGTTCAGATTGTGAGCACGTACACCACATGAGACAGTGGTGTGGACGACACCATATTCGTGGTCAGTCACATCTGCCTCTACAGGGCTGACAATTATATTAAGTACAAAGTACATTGTACAAAATTTGCCGTCATGCATTGTCAGTGATGCATAAGCACAACAAACAAAAGCTCAACACATCGGTCAATAACGCTACCCTGAAAGGAAAATAATAATAAATAAATAGAGCCTACGTTTCTTCTTCATAGCAGAGAGATATGGAATCCAGAGAGAGAGACATTATAATAAAGCCCATACAGTCTCGAATGTATTTGCAGTCCCATCCTCCAGTCACACGACTGAGCTCAAACGACCCTGACTGGTGCTCGTGCCATGTGTGTGTGCAAGGCTATTACAATCAGTGCAATCCACCCCCTCCAGAAGACCTCGCCCACCGTAGTCTAGAACTGGTTATCCCTTTCACCAGTTAAATCTGGGTCGAGTCATTCTTACGATCCTGCAGCACAGCCAGTTTCTGAGCCGGGCTCCTGCAATTAAATCAGGGAGCTAGAAAGAGCCTGCCTCGATTATCCTTGGAAATATTTAATCATAATCAGCCATGGCCAACCAAGTCACCGCCACCTCTCAAAATCACGTGATGCAACAATTCACCCAACACCTGCTCGCAGACCAATTTCATCGCTCCATAACATTAAAAATTAAATCGGAAGACATTTTAAAAAAAATCAATGTTATTTCCCCTGCAGATTGAGGAGTAGCAGTATAGTATCGGCTCTTCTCTTTGTGGTGGGAGGTTCGGAGCATCCCCCGCCTAGTCTTTCTAATCCTAACCCTTTATATAGCAGTGTCTGTGCGAGTCAAATGTTCGCCCACAGCTTTCCCACCCACTGCCGCCTAGCACACCATGGCTTACCCATGAGTGTATATGAGGGGTGAGTTTTTCTCACAGATTTCCCCCGTGAGCTCGCATAAGGCCATATGTAATATTCCTGCTCTACGACAGCTGTTACGTTCTCCTGGGCACAGTCGTAGCCCTTGGATTCTAGCGCCGTGGCCAGTTTCATGATAAATTTACACCAAATTTGTGAGTTTCTTTGTTTATCTAGGCCATGTGGTTGATGATGCGCCATGGCTGCTGTAGCTGATTTGTTTCAGGCACAAGCTGGGCCAGGTGCATGAGGCCACTCTTCTACATTAGCTGTGCTGGACCGGAGGTACGGGACCCCTGGGGTCGTGGCAATGTCCCAGGGGGTACGTGAGGTAATTTATAAATGTGCGAAATTATATCATACGTGAGAGTCGTTGGTGAAAGATTAATCATCTATGAATTTTGCCAACATAAAATAACTCACGATACAATTTAAATCTACATGGTAACCTTGCACGATATGAAATACTTTTCTAAACTCACTCATTGAAAACGATGTGGTTTCCAAGAGTAACCAGCGAGCACAAACATATCACATCACGCGCGTAGAGTGTTCGTTGATTTTATTTATTCGCTTGCAGTTACTAGCTAGTTATACCTCACAAAATGGACAATTGGTTATATACTCTTCGTTTTTTCGGTAAAGTCACATAGGTAAAAAATGAAATTAAAATTAATAAAAATAAAATAATAATAAATCACGACGTTTCGGAGGCAACACAAGTCTCTGTCATCAGGTGGGACCGTCACAGCCAGATTTGCTGTATCAAGTGAGGCAGGGATTCCACGATGCAAGTTCTTAAATACAAGTTAAGGGGGAGGAGAGGGTAGCCAATGAATGGAACGTATCGGGAGGGGGGGGCTAAAAGGGTGCACGAGGTGCACGTAGACGTGGACGTGTTTGTGCGCAAGTCCCTTTTAGTGCGCATGATAACGTATTGGAAGGGGGGGGGGCTAAAAGAGAGCACGAGGTGCACGTGTACGTGGACATGCCTGTGCACAAGTACCTATTGGTGCACATGATAGAAGAGAACGGAAATGCCCATGTTGTTTATACCAGTGTTGGCTGACAATAAAGAGAGTACTGTTCAACGCTGGGGATATTATTAACCATGCAAAAATGATTTAACTACACATTTTTGGACCATCTTATCTGACAAGCACTATTTTACTTTACCGAGTGTTAACATCCCCATCGTTTAACAGTACTCTCTTTATTGTCAGCCAACACTGGTATAAACAACATGGGCATTTTCGTGCTCTTCTATCATGTGCACCAACAGGGACTTGCGCACAAACACGTCCACGTCTACGTGCACCTCGTGCTCTCTTTTAGCCCCCCCCCTCCCGATACGTTCCATTCATTCCTTCCCTTTATTAATGCTAACCCTACTCCCTCCCTTTGATGCTGCTAATCCTGCATAATGCACGGGCATTATATGACTTTGAAAACCCCCCGCCCACCTCCTACGCATTCCACAAGTAATGACTAATCCCATATCTGCATTTCCCATAAATATGCTAAATTCCTCTTGATATGCAAATTCCTTTGTCAAGGCGTTCTTCCCCCTCCAACCCAGCTTAAATATACACTGCCAAGCATGGTGGTGTTCATTCAGACGCTGTCTTTCCGACAGACCTGTTCTTCACCTGAGGACGGCTGCTTGCGTTGTGGCCGAAACGTCGTGAGAATTATTTAATGTTTTATTTTTATTATTTTATTATTTCCCTTCTACGTGACTTTACCGAAAGAACCAGGAAGATACCACATTCTGATAAGCTCCCCCCCTCTCCTCCCCCTTAACTTGTATTTAAGAACTTTCATCTTGGAATCCCTGCCTCACTTGATACAGCAAATCTGGCTCTGACGGTCCCACCTGATGACGCAGACTTGTGTTGCCTCCGAAACGTCGTGATTTATTATTATTTTATTTTTATTATTTTTTATTTTATTTTTTACCTACGTGACTTTTACCGAAAAAACTAAGAGTATGAATCCTTGCAGTCACGAAAGCTTCAAATCTAGAATTGGTTATATATAGAGATGTTCATTATTCATACATGTATTTTTCAGACCCATGTTGGGTAAGCCAATGGGCTACTCGGTTGAAACACAATTCAACAAGGGGTGCAGTTGCCAAAAAAGGTTGAGAACCACTGATCTACAATGACCTGGAGATATTGCGACTGTTTGTGAGGGCTCGGGTCCTGGGTCCACTTGCAGCCTCACTGGCTCAGGCTGGTTACGGTGACTTTCCCAGCTATAAAAGTGTGTGCTAGCTTCAAATTAGTCAAATGAATGCAACATATATAGTGTTTATATATTTACACTGTTTTCTAATAATTACGTTTACAAAATAATTAATGAACAAATACAATCACTTCAGTCTACTTCATGATGTCATACAACATTACGAAAAAAATAACTTTTCTGAGTGGCTTCCTGCTACTCAGAGCTGGGTTCGTTTATGCTGCTGTCACACTTCTGCCCAGTCTGGGTGACATTCTAAGATGGTGAGAGCAGCGAATTCCCAGAAGGGGCATTGGGACTGGAGTCGGTGGCGAGGTGATTTTCGAGGTCTTGGTTGATAGGTTTGTGGTCGTCGTTGGCAAGAAAACGAGTAAACCCCTTAGCAGTTTGCACGTTTCTGCGGATATTAGTGGCGGATTATTCGCCAGGGGATTGATGCGCATTGCGTGATTTAACTGTGCATCTAGCAGTTTTGTGTACGAGCTCCCGGATGAGTCTGGAGCACAGCGACTCTGCCACTGAATAGATCAGTGAGAGGCTGCAGTTCACAGCACATCAGCTGAGGTGCCTCAGTTCGTTCCTGCAAGTAACTGTATCATGACGAGTCTTGATTTTGTCTTTTCACAGATATGTTTTACGTGGGGCTTGAAGGTCAGCCGTCTGTCCATGATAACCCACAGATTTATATTAAGTATCATTGTTATCATTAGGAGGGAGGTGAGGGAGAGAGATAGAAGAGAGAGTAAAATATGGAGAGGCGCGGAGAGGGGTGAATCGTAAGTGAAGGGCGTGGACCAGAGAGGAAAGAGAGAGCAAAACAGAAAGACGAGAGTGAGGAATCGTGACAAGCAGTGATGATTAGGGAGAGGCAAAAGAGATTGAGACAGGCAAAGGAGATGTGGGAATAAGGAGAGTGAGGATGAGAGGTGAGAGGGGGAATAGAGAGATATGGGATGGAAGTGAGTGAGATACAGCGGAGGAAGGAGGGGAATATTGAGGGAGGGAGAAGTAGAAGAGTGGATAGAGGAATCGAGAAACAGATAGAGATAGACAAAGCGAGAAATCAAGATAAATTGGGATATACAGTATGTGTGTATGTATGTTGAAAGGTAGAGAGAGACAGGCCTCTATACAGTATAAGGTTAAACGTTTTGCTGGCTGGCTGGGAGGGAAGGATGGACCGTCACGTCCAAGGGATGTGCGGGATACTATCTATTATTGAAACATGCAAATGAGCTATCACTGAGATATGATTGGTCATAACAGATTGGTCATATATGCTAAATCTTTTATCAGCACTGGCATGGCATTTGAATTTTATGCAGATAGCAATGATGTATTCATAATTTACATATTTTCTTTGAGCCAGCACAATGTGTTACGTGGTCTAGCATATGCCGAAAAATACATTATTTGTAAGCCCCGTGCAGCTTTGAGACATGCATAGGAAATATGGAATTTGTGTTCAAAAAATAAATAGGGGACATCTCTAAGGCAGCAAAGCCCAAAGGAAAGCAAAGGAAAAGCAGACGAGTGCACGCAATGCCACGAGGCCCGGGGGAATTTAAAAGATGAACACTTCCAAAAGTGTTTGACTAAAATTTGACAGTTTAAATGCAAGTGCAGTGGAATATGATGTGCGTGGGACAAATATGGTCCTTTTGGCACTCAATTGCTTTTGGAGAGTAATATTGCTGCCTGCAGGGAAGACACAAAGTGCTTTTGGCGGAATTAAGGGGATGTGGAGCAAAGAGCTCATGTGGGTCAAGCGATGCGAATTGGGTCTTGTTAAGCCACAGAAGGTTAAACTGCTGGAGATAAAGTTATCCGTAGATTGCATAGTGACACGCTTCAAAAACTGTAATGAATGGCCATAATAGTATAATTTGACAGCAATAGCAGTGCTCTGACAAATTTTGAAAGTCCCTTTTATAGAAACTCTTGTTGGTGTTCAAGAATATTAAAGTAAACTATCAATACATATATTCTGTATAAGACAACAAAGCATAACTTATTTGGGATATCATTCAGTCATCTTTTCAAGTTACAATTATAACAAAGTAATATGGCCCCTATTTCAACTTTATCCTCACAGCCCTTACATTACTCATTTAAAAGTTACAGCCTACAGGCAGACTTCACTTAAATTATGACTCATACTCATAATCGTGCCTTGCATCTAAATGTTAAATAATCAGTCAACAATTATCAATATTATATAAAACACTCTATCATATACCATTAATACTTGTAGTACAAGTTTATATCCAGGCATAATTGAGCCACATATTACGTGAGGCAGCCTTGTCAAACACCAGTAAATACACCTGCAAAGCATATTTTAATGAAATTTTGAAACCAACAAATCACTTCAATAAAATTTTTTTAAGATGTACAGCGCGATGGGGAATTTTCATAAAGCCAGCAGGTATGATAATTATATTAAATGTCTTTGTAAATGTGAGGCGAGGGAATCAATACAAGATGTACCCTAGGCAGAGATAGTTTAATGACAAGGCCATTTGGCTGGTCAAATGTTGATTGATGCCTTTTTCAAAATTTGCCAGCACCACCGGTGGTGCTCAGTGGCAAAGCAAGCATTATCAGAGCATGCCATTCCTCAGAGGGAATCCTAAGCTGGCTGCATCCTTCTGGATGCTAAAGATCCCATTATATTATTTTCAGATGGGGATCTCCGTGTGCCAAGCATCATGATAAACATGCCAACTGCCCAGTAGCGTCCTTCAAGAGCCTCCTCCACAGAGGCCGATCTTGACACCGCTGGCACCACTCATCGGCAAGTCTACTCAGCTCAACATCCTCTCATGCCACATCACTCCATCTCTTCTCTAGCCCGAGTCGCGCCCGTTTAGCCCCCTCTATCCGATGGGTGGGCAAGCAGGCTACATGATCCAGCCAACGCAGCCTTGCCTGCCGGAGGAGCTCACCAATGGGACTTTGCCCAGATCTTTCAAGGATTAGTGAGCGCCTCACACAATCCAGCTTGCTTAAACACAAGATAGATCATAGGCAGGTGTTGCACACTCGAAATGAAGGACATGGGCAGGTGCTCCAAATCGAGGGCAAAAACATGTATTGTGGTTAATCTGTAAAATGCAACAGCACGTGTGTCACACACAGCAATATTCAACCGAGTCGCCATTAACCATCTGACTGATGTACAAGTGTGGTCAATCAATCACAGTTTCTCTTAAACCCAATTCTACTACTGATAAACCATCTTTGTCTTTGACAGTAACCGTTGCACTTCACTATTCGCGTATTACTTTAATCCTAAGCTATATGTCTATCTATACCATCGACATATATCAGTATCTTACACCCATTACCTGTACTGTATGTGTACAATATACGAACTGTACTTGTCACCATTGTACCACTTACGACTGTACATGCATTCTATTATCAATAGCATTGCAAGTAGTCATACTCTGGGTGTATGGGCGTGGTTATAGACTAAACAGTATTAGGGTTAGAGAATTACAATTACAGTACGTAATTACAGTACGTCATCCTTTACAGTGCATGGTCCTAAAACCCCTCCTGTTGGATATATCACAAACTAACAATTCAAAGCCAAGCTGGAAGTCTAGAACAAGTCTAGAACGTTTCTATAACGATCAAAAACAACCTTTTGGTCCTTTACCTGTAAAATGCAACAGCACGTGTGTCACACAGCAATCCTCAACCGAGTCACCATTAACCATGTGACTGGTGTACAAGTCCAGTTAATCAATAACCCTGCCAGCCCCCTACAGGCCCAACTCCGTTATCGGATGCTGGTGTACACACATGCATCGATGTACTGCACAGCACATAAGGACTTTCACAAAACCACACTTTACTTCCTTGCTGCACGAGGAAATAAGTAAAAGAATGGTCCATTCCTAATGTTCCACACAGGCCAGCCTACATTTTTCTAACCAGCGAAGATGTTCCATTATGGGGGTCCACGTTTCGCAAGCATAGAGAAGAGAGGGCATGACTGTGACCAAGAAGACCTGAAGCTTAGTGTGGAGCAACAGGCCATGTAGCTGCCACACAGCGTTATGCAACCAATCAAAAGATAATGCCGCTCGACTAATTTGGAGTGCAACCTTGGCTGTCAAACCAGTGCCGATCATGAGTGCACTTCCCAGGTATGGGGAACTTTCCACTCTCTCCACAACCGCCCCATCACCAATTGGGAGTTGTAGGGGTGGAGTGTCTGATGGTACAAAATACTCAGGCAGGTGCTTAGTTTTGGTGGGGCTGAGGGTAAGGCCCCACCTCTTAGTGGCATGCTCCAGGTTCAGCAGCAGCGCTTCCAACTCCTCCTCTGAGTGAGTAGCAGCTACCAGATCATCTGCATACAGAACATGGTTGACCAATAGGGAGCCATCCCTTGACCGCACCCAGGCATCGATAAGCCTCCCATTGTATATGTACCAGATGGAAATTCCTCCGGTACAGCCATCGAAGGCTGCATGAACTATGCGGTAGAAATAGATGTTAAATAATGTGGGAGCCAGAGGACATCCCTGTCGCACCCCAAGGTGAACAGAGAATGGCTCCGACTAACAGCCATGTAGTTTTACCTGGGCCTGCTCACCATCATGAAGGTCCTTAATTATTGTGAGCAAAGAGTCAGGGACTCCAAAAGCATGAATAATAACGCAGAGCCCAGGCCTACTGATGGTATCATAGTCCTTGACCAGGTCTTGTTGGAATTCCCTACACCTCTGCTGTAGCAGATAGACAGGACATATGGCATCTGTGCAGGACCGCCCTTTCCTGAAACCACATTGGGGCTCCACAAACCTCTCCTCAGCGTGCCTGACAAAGCGATGTTGAATAATCCTTTCCCGGCGCACCGAGGAGTGAGATGCCCCTGTAAGCCACCACCGCCACCATCCCTTGCTTCCTGTTGATGAGGAGGTGAGCTGACATTGGTCTGGGACTCAGCTTCCCACACTTCAGCCCCAAGCTCCCACACCACCATTCTTTTATTCAGAAGAAGAGCCACTCCCCGTTGTTGGATAGATTTCCACCCCGATTAGAGGACTAAACACCTCTCTGCCCCCGAATACAAAACCAGTCCACCGGACCTTCTGTATTCCAGAGATGTCCAGGCGATATCAGTCAAGCTCCCAACAGAGGAATGGTGACCTCTCCTCACCAGGGGAGCATTTTGACATTCCATGTGGCCAGCCACAGTGATCTGCTTCTGGAGGAACCCCGAGTGCGTGGAGTTTAATCTCCTGGCTCAGCCATATGAGGTTGATTAAATAGACGGCATAGGCCCATGTCCCTCCACGCCTCCGTATACGGTTATTTTGACTATTGTTTATTGTTGCATATTTAACACTTAATCAAGGGATTAAAGCGGCATTATATTTTTTAATTCTGGGAATCCTGCATTTGAAAACGTAACTTTAAATAGTTGGTTTTACACAATATAGGTGTTACCCCCCCCCCCCCCCACATTACCTGATATGAATGCTTATAATTCTCCAGTGTACTTCCATCGTTTCCAAGACGTCTGGGCAGCGTGCTAGAGTAGGCCAACGTAACATTAAGAGTAACTCTCTAAAATCTCACTTTCGTGGAGGATCTTCCAGTGGTGTGAGCTGCACCTTAAACATCTCAAGGTGATATTTCCCAGTCCATAATTAATAATTAATTTGGAAAGGATGGACAGGAGGGGTGAATGGGGTAGATGTATGCTTAACAGAGATTAGTATGGGGAGATCCGAAAGCCCCTCCAGCTCTGTGGGAGGAAAACAAGGAACTTGAGTCAATTAGTTTTGAGATTGCTGCTGGGAAGACATTGTGTGGCGTGGATGCACGGATGGAGCCTTTAAAGGAAGTCATGGCAAGAATATGTTAAATTAAATACCGTGTAGTAACATTTTCTGTGATTGTAAATATTATTTTGTGCGGGTCTGCTGTGGCATGAAATTATACACTTCGTGGGAGTAGTGAAATCGACCCAAGCAACACAGTGGAACAGTTCACACAATGGCAGACGAGCATGGCACAGAGCTGTGGACAAGATCAAATGGTCACATCATCCTCTTTTTTTGTATTGGAGCTCAGCTCAGCGACTGCACAGCATTGTCCACTGTTTGCTACGTAACTTGAACTAGCACCTGCACTGCTGTGAATAGCCAACAGCAAACAACTGTGCTGTGACATGTGGCCACTAAAAATGGACATGTCAAGCGCCCTGTTGGCTGCTGTGCTGAGATATACTGTATCTTGTGCCGTTTTTTTCAAGTGCAGCTTGCAGCTGCGAAGGCATTCTGAAGACTTTGATACATATTTAGTTATTTGCCAGGCACTGGGGTAGCTGGACCAGCACTCATCTCAGCAATATAATGAGCAATGCTGCTGCTCACTGATGGAGAGATTCTTCTGTGGGAACTGCTTGGGACATAGCAACATCCAGTAATGAGACTTGCAGAACAGCTGATGAGTCACACGACTGAACCAAGGCTTAATTTCAGTCTGGTGGCGAAGCACTAAAAAATATTTTCCCATCTATATAACTTCTAACTTCTGGATGGAACAGCAGTTTTGATGCCTAACTAGGATCAGCATTTGCCACAAGAGAGTGGTTGCGTGGGTGCAGGGGACCGCTGCCTGCGTGGCCACTGCTAACTGCCTAGGACATGGCTGGAGGCGGTCATGGAGGCAGCATGTGGCTACATGTGGAGCCGTGTGTCCATCGAGAGCCACATGCCGCTGTGTGGCGTTTTCTGTGCAAGGACTGTGCTCTGCAGAAACTGATAAGTCACCTGCTGGCAGTATCAGTCACCTGCTGTCGGCATTGAACAAGGCGGCATGGGGCTGTGCAAAGAAAGGCCATGTGCAGTAATTGGAGGTCCCAATGGGTGTATTCCTGTAGTGCAGCATAACAAACGGCTCTCAACAAGTGGAAGGTCAACTACTGGCGCCATTCTGTGTCATCTGGTACCCCGTGGAGTGAATAGTAGATTCATTACTTTAAATGCCATGAGGACTCTGGCCATCTTGAATTCAGTTGCTGTTATTGGCTACGTTACAATCTCCAGCTCTGCTGCTTTGGGCAGGTTGGTTGTGGATATAATGACAATGATAGGAGCCCGATGCTATTTAAAAAAAAATGTTCTTTAAGATCCTGTTATTATAATGTGGACTAGAAGACCGGAGCACGCAAGTCCAATTGCAGAGCATTTATATCCATAATGCTGGACTTGGCAACTTGACTGGCGAATCATGGGACACGGTCATGTTCAATCCACCACGCTGAAATGCGGCACACAATATACAAGTCTTTGACTCTACACTTCCGCGATGCACCGGGCAATAGCAGAATCCACATCTCACTGTCTCACTGTGCCTGCTACTATTATATTTTGGGAACGGTAGTATAGCGATTAGTGTGATGCACTACAAACCTGGCAGCCAGAGTTCGATTCCCGCTCATGGCCTACACCAGTGATGATTATCTGAACCGGTTCCGGGCCTCCCCTAGGTCGACTCAGGCTCAAATGAGTGCCTAGTGCGATGTGTAAAGATCTCCACTCGGGAGACACCCCTTCGTGTGCCGTGCTGGCTTTTATAGGTGCTACTGGTGAACAGAACTTTCCCCAACAGTATGTTAAGGCTTTACGGGGGATCTTTGTATTTGCTACTGTTATATTCAACTCTCCCAGGTCCCTCATGGCCTCTTCCAAAGCAGATATGTCTTTACATCTCCAATCCACACCATGCACTGTGGAAGGTCATCAACTGTACTTCTAGTTCTCCACCGAAGCCATTCACATACTTTTTGTCTCATTTCCTGAGGTTTTCTTATCAGGTATCAAATAAAATCATTAGTACATTTTTGATTCGTGCCATTCTTATAGCACAAGGTTTCCGCGAAGACACTATATATCACGAATGATTGTAGTTTGCAGTAGTTTCACAGGAGGGTGCAATGTTGCTATGCAGCCTTTGTGATTGCTGGCATACAATGGCCCACTCTATTTAAAATAATGCCACGGGATCTTTAATGTCCATTGTGACGCAGGTGGCCCAGTTATTACACCGACAGTGTATCAAGCAAGAGAGAAACCAACCAAACAGTTCTGTAGTAAAAAGAAAATCACTTTGCAAAATGTACCGGTCAAAATAAAATAAAACGACATCAATATATAAAAACAATAAACTATTAATTTGTTCATTTGTTATTTTGCCACCATTTATGGAAAAAATGCATGCAAATTAAAATGATGAATCCATATCACATGAAAAATTCACCAATACTGTCGATATTATTATTATCTCAAGAATTTGGACTGCAATTGAAGGAAGAGAAGAAGGATGACATGTATTTTTTTCCTTCTGACAAATGAGGTGTGACGGGCATATGTTCTCTTAAAACCTCCTCTTAAGCGTCAATGTGAACAAAATAAAAAACAAGGCACCAAAGCGAGAGACAAAAAAATTCACAAAGGAAACACGTAGCTAGAAAACCACGCACTTCTGTAACCAAAGTGCTTGGATACATCAAGACTCTGCAGAATCTTGAAGCCAAGAACATAGATCAAACACCAAATGCCAAGGACCACAGGCTTTGTTGTGCGCCTGCAGAATACCAACAACCTGAAAATTGCCACTACTCTAGATGAGGCCAGGTCCTTTGGATCAGCATTAGGACAGGCTGCATATAGAGTCCTGCAGTTGATAATAAAAAAAAAACATCATAAATAATGTTTCCGTGACCCTTGAACATCGGAGCCTTGCATCTTACCAAAAAACAAATCTAAATCTCAATTAGGTATACAGTGAGGGAAAAAAGTATTTGATCCCCTGCTGATTTTGTACGTTTGCCCACTGACAAAGAAATGATCAGTCTATAATTTTAATGGTAGGTTTATTTGAACAGTGAGAGACAGAATAACAACAACAAAATCCAGAAAAACGCATGTCAAAAATGTCATAAATTGATTTACATGTTAATGAGGGAAATAAGTATTTGACCCCCTCTCAATCAGAACGATTTCTGGCTCCCAGGTGTCTTTTATACAGGTAACGAGCTGAGATTAGGAGCACACTCTTAAAGGGAGTGCTCCTAATCTCAGCGTGTTACCTGTATAAATGACAGCTGTTCACAAAAGCAATCAATCAGATTCCAAACTCTCCACCATGGTCAAGACCAAAGAGCTCTCCAAGGATGTCAGGGACAAGATTGTAGACCTACACAAGGCTGGAATGGGCTACAAGACCATCGCCAAGCAGCTTGGTGAGAAGGTGAAAACAGTTGGTGCGATTATTCACAAATGGAAGAAATACAAAAGAACTGTCAATCTCCCTCGGCCTGGGGCTCCATGCAAGATTTCACCTCGTGGAGTTGCAATGATCATGGGAACGGTGAGGAATCAGCCCAGAACTACACGGGAGGATCTTGTCAATTATCTCAAGGCAGCTGGGACAATAGTCACCAAGAAAACAGTTGGTAACACACTACGCCGTGAAGGACTGAAATCTTGCAGCGCCTGCAAGGTCCCCCTGCTCAAGAAAGCACATATACATGCCCGTCTGAAGTTTGCCAATGAACATCTGAATGATTCAGAGGACACCTGGGTGAAAGTATTGTGGTCAGATGAGACCAAAATGGAGCTCTTTGGCATCAACTCAACTCGCCGTGTTTGGAGGAGGAGGAATGCTGCCTATGACCCCAAGAACACCATCCTCACCGTCAAACATGGAGGTGGAAACATTATGCTTTGGGGGTGTTTTTCTGCTAAGGGGACAGGACAACTTCACCACATCAAAGGGACGATGGACGGGGTCATGTACCATCAAATCTTGGGTGAGAACCTCCTTCCCTCAGCCAGGGCATTGAAAATGGGTCGTGGATGGGTATTCCAGCATGACAATGACCCGAAACACACGGCCAAGGCAACAAAGGAGTGGCTCAAGAAGAAACACATTAAGATCCTGGAGTGGCCTAGCCAGTCTCCAGACCTTAATCCCATAGAAAATCTGTGTAGGGAGCTGAAGGTGCGAGTTGCCAAACGTCAGCCTCGAAACCTTAATGACTTGGAGAAGATCTGCAAAGAGGAGTGGGACAAAATCACTCCTGAGATGTGTGCAAACCTGGTGGCCAACTACAAGGGTTTTGCCACCAAGTACTAAGTCATGTTTTTCAGAGGAGTCAAATACTTATTTCCCTCATTAAAATGCCAATCAATTTATAAAAAAATTTACATGCGTTTTTTGGATTTATTGTTGTTGTTATTCTGTCTCTCACTGTTCAAATAAACCTACCATTAAAATTATAGATTGATAATTTCTTTGTCAGTGGGCAAACGTACAAAATCAGCAGGGGATCAAATACTTTTTTCCCTCACTGTATATCCCTGAAGCAAGTTGCGAATTAGTTTATTTAATGAGTGCTCTTTTGATTGAAAGTGACTTTGGACTTCAAATATTCAGGTGCACAGCAAAGGCCCCAAAGGTGCACTTTGTATTAAGTACTTTTGAGAGGGGTGAGGATAGTGCTTGTCAAGAAAAATCATGTTGTTAGCTCTTCTATATGCACAACCCCAACGAGAGCCAGCATCAAAAGACTTCAGGTTTTCTTTACCTGCATCTGCCAAAACATGGGCACTTTGCAGCATCAATTATATTTTAGAACAGCAGGTGTCCTACATTTTAGCCGCCGAGTAACCATGCATTCAAAGGGAATTGTACATCATTCTGGACACCTATTGAAGCAACCTGAAGATAACCTACTATCAAATTGACTGCCAAGGCGTCCCAAGCCTTATACTGTACCAACACTCGCAGATGAACTGAGGGCCATAGGCCGCAATGACAGAGATAGTATAATGTTTGAAGGGTATAGTCGGTTACAGATGCCCATTTTTCAAAAAATATGGCCAGAACGCCAGCAAAATCCAGTGTTAATTTCACCAACACTAAACAAATCCGAAGGATATAAATACAGAACTGTATAGGAATGTGTAAGCATTTTAAGGAAAAGTCAGACATGTAAAAACCGATAGGTTCTAGTCATAACTGGACCAAGACCTTTCAGATATCCTAATGATCATTAAAATGTCCACAGGAGTATTATACATAAATACAGAGAATATTCTTGGCCAATAGCATGTATGTGCTGTAGGCGTGGTGATATTTAAAGTCATTGAGTTTAGAATTACAAGAACATAAATTACAAGAGTTACAAGAACAAAATAATGAAGGACATGTGTTGATGATCTCAAGCATGGCATCAGCATGGGGTTGATAGCTTTATCAAAACCAGGTGAGAGAACCATTCATACATTATTTTGCTGGTATGATGCAATCACAAATACATAGTTAATGTGGTTTCCAAATATTACTATTTTGCATACATACTAGTACACAGCCTTCAGTCGATCCACTGCTGGACGAAGGCCTCCCAATGTAATTTTTTGTCACAGGGGTTGTTGGATTATATTTTTGCCCAAGCTCGTCAAATTGCGGGTTGGTGAAAAGGGGCAGTCCCGGTGATCAACTCAGACATCACTCGCCACTGGTGTCGGCCATGGCCGGGAATAAAACTGATGCCGCCAAAGCTTTCGAGTACATGGGGGCTATTTGACTACAGTTCACCATGCTGGCCTGGTGCAGGTTGGTGATACAATTCAGCATACAATTCAGTGCTACATTGAATTTTAAAGCACTGCCCTCTGTTGCCTACCCTGTAGGAATATTAAAAAATATATATTTAATCGAAATTTGTAATTCATTTCTTCAGAACTGCTTTTGGGTTAGTTTGTTCTTCTTCCTCCACACCTCAGATTATCAGGGTTGGCTATGTACGGTGCGAAAGAAGTTCAACATACACACATATATCCTATAATACCTGTAATGCATATAGGTCAATCGTCAACGCACTATCCAGGCTTCCCAGATCTGATTAGACTGGGCACATTCTGGGCGATTTTGTCATAGGCATGGGATACATAACCTTTATTTTTTCGTGCTTTGTGCAGACATTTTATAATTACATTTATATTTGGATTCACTTTGCATGACTGTGAAGCCTTGAGTCTAAGTAGTTCAACATTTAACTATGTTAGAGTGATTCCTAAAGTCATGAAAATGGCTAGCATACTTGTACATATTTTCTATGTTATGAAACTGCTATTTCAAGGATTGTTATCTAATCTTTGTGAATGCCAAATAGGACAGTATGCATACTAACTCTCTAAATGTCAGTGTTTTAGTCATACTACTAATGCAAATATATTCGGATAGTTACATATTTTCTTTACATATGTTGGAGACTAAATAATTATTCAGGTGAGTTTTAGTGTGTGAATGAACGTAAATGAGGTGTGGATGTGTAAGAATGCACTGTGCACACACCTATAATGAACTACAATAATTATTTACTCAGAAAATCCTTACCGAGTTCCATGACTCTATTTTGTAGAAGGTATGTTTTGCCAAATGCTAGTGTAATAAACCCACTCCTGACAATATCGTATTCTCTTGTCTTGTCTTTATTCGTTCTTCATTTACACAGCTCTCTCTCACACCGCTGGGTTCCTTTTCCCCGTTACTCCCGTTACTCGAGTGTGGCGTTCGCTTGCTTTCCTCGCTCCCTCACACCGCTGGCTAACGACGTTTGGGAGACAGCCTCCGGCCTGCCACGTGGCCGCTGGCGTGCCGGAGGCGCAGACGTGGTCTCTCCTCGAATCTCTCCACACTGACCACGAGCTGTCTCTCTCCACCCCTTATATCACCTGGCTCACGTGATGCCACGTAGCCAATCATAAGCCTCCCCCCTGGAACCTTCTAGATGTTGCTATACAGCCCCAGGGCCACGCCCCTGGCTCGACGTCCCATTGGCTGCAGGCTGAGGCCGGCAGAGCCTATCACCATCGCCCAGTTACCCCCAGGTGCATCCTCATATTACATCACCCCCCCCCCCCCCCGTAGCCAGTTGCACTTCAATGGGAGGCACGCTCTCCCTCCCGTACATAAGGAAAAATGGCGAGTTTCCCGTAGAAGCGTGCGGGACCATGCGGTAGGCAGACAGAACGCCAGGAATATGCAAGTACCAGTTAATTTGCTTTTCACTCACCGTGTGACAAAGCATGGCCGACAGGGTACGGTTAAACCGTTCCACCATTCCATCCGTCTGCGGGTGGTAAGGGGAAGTGCGTATTTTCTTTGTGCCCAAAGCTGCGCACACATCCCGGAGCAATTTAGAGGAGAAGTTACGGCCCTGGTCCGTGAGTAACCTCTCCGGAGCACCTTTGTCCATCTCGTAGCCATTGAGGAATGCTTTGGTGATGGACGAAGCCGATTGGTCGGGCAGGGGCCAGGCCATCGGCCAGCAAGAAAAATATTCAACTCCAACCAAGAGGAATTTGTTACCCCTAGTGGAAGGGGGGAACGGCCCAAGGATATCCAGAGCAACTAGCTCATTAATTCGCAACACTTCAATCAATTTCAAGGGCGGAATATATTTATCACGCGGCGGTTTCCGCCTCGCACATTCCTGGCATGCCTAGATAGCCTTGACGACATCCGCCGTCATCCTGGGCCAAAAGAAATCCCTCTGCATTGTGAGCAAGGTTTTCTGCACACTGAGATGCATCAACTTGTCGGCATGCAGCGTGCGGATAAGATCATGACGAAGTGATGTAGGCACGACAAGCCGCGATCGGCCTAACAAGCCTTCTCTGCATGTAAGCAACCCATCCTGGGTGGTAATCAGCTGCGAGTTCCCGCAGGACGAGTGAGACCTCGACCCTTCTGCCCGATCTCGCAGAGGAGCCAACGCTGCGTCGGCCATCTGCTCATGCTGCCACACCGAGCGTGACAGGTGCAGTGTGTTGTCGGCCACAACCGGCGCGGCCTGTCCGTCAACCTCCGGCACCGCGCTTATAATAGGGCGGGGTGGGGAAGGCGGTGCCGTGCAGCAATGTGTGCCCGACAAAGAGGCACAGGGAGGGCCTTGAGACAACCTGGAAAGTGCGTCTGCATTCCCATGGCGGGTACCCTTATGGTAGGTTATGTCAAAAACAAATTCCTGCAACATCTCCAACCATCATGACAGCTGTCCAGACGGTTGTTCCAATTTCAATGAGTATTGCAGGGCTGCATGGTCAGTGCGCACGAGGAATTTTCTACCGTAAAGATAGGGCCGGTACTGGCGAACGAAATGAACGATCGCCAGCAACTCCCGGCGAGTGACACAATAACGAGTTTCAGCGAGGGATAAAACCCAGCTGCCATATGCCACAACACGTTAAATGCCGTTTTTACGTTGAGACAGAACAGCACCGATGCCGGTGTCGCTAGGGACCATGTCAAGGATGAAAGGCTGCGAAAAATCCAGGTAGTCAAGCGTTGGTGCGGTAGCCAATCGATCCCGGAGGGACTGAAAGGCCAGTTCCTCTTCCGATCCCCATTTGAACCTTTGATTCTTTCCCATCAAGACATGCAGAGGCCTTGCCAGCGTGGCGAAATTTTGAACGAACTGATGATAATAAGACGCAAAGCCAATGAACCGTCGCACGTCACCTACGGAAGTGGGCATCGGCCACTCAGTGACACAAGAAGTCTTGTCTGGGTCAGTGGAGACACCGCCAGAGCTGATGATATGGCCGAGGTAATGGACAGAATGCTGTAATAAATTACACTTCTTGGGCTTAAATTTGAGATCGGCGGAAAGCATTCTTTGAAAAACAGCCTTCAACCGTTGAAGGTGTTCTTCGAAAGTGCGACTAAAGACGATAACGTCGTCCAAGTATATGAGGCACGCGTCCCACTGCAGTCCTGCCAATACCAACTCCATCAAACATTGGAACGTTGCGGGCGCGGCATTCAGGCCCATGGGGAGGCGGTTAAATTCGAACAAGCCTAGAGGAGTGCGAAACGCCGTTTTTGGCTTCGACGCATCATCAAGGGGAAGCTGCCAAAATCCCGATGAGAGGTCCAGGGTAGAGAAGAATTTAGCCCCTGACAAGGTGTCTAGAGAATCGTCCATCTGCGGCAGAGGGTAAGCATCTGCCACGGATATTTTGTTCAACCTGCGAAAACCAACGCAGAACCAAAGTCCGCCTCTTTCTTTTTAACTAACACAACCGGGGCAATCCAAGGGCTGTTGGACGGCGAGATAATGTCAGCCACTAGCATGTCATCCACCGCGCCATGCACATGCTCCCTTTCCGCAGGACTCATGCGGTGTGGGTTCATACATATCAGACTTGCTGCACCAGTGTCAATGTGGTGTGACAAGAGCGAGGTACGACCCAAATAAAAATCATCTTTGCTGAAGATGTCCGAGTACTGCGACAGCAGCGAACGCAGCGCGTCACGCTGCTGAAAGGACAAGGACGTATTCTCCCGGCACAATCCGGCGATCCATCTATCGTCCGAATCAGTGGTACGAGATACGCTAGCAGCCACGTGGGCGGCCCCCATCGACGCCAGTAAAGGCAGTAGTTGCATGGGCCAAAACCGCACCTGCTGAAACGACTACCCGTGCCGGGCCCCCATTCAAGACTTGCAAGAATGGGGCTTGTCCAGCCCGAATAATGGTTTGAGCCGCGACAAGAGAGAAAGTCTTAGCCAAAGAGTTTGACAGGGATAGCAAAACACCTGCCACCGCATCCGCAACCTCCAACCGTTTACGGTAACGCAATGGGATGAGCATCTGCGTACCAGGAGGGATCTCTACCGTGACATCAGCAAGCACGTGAACTGCATGGTCTGGAGGTGGGTGGACGGTAGGAAAAACAGTTTACGTCCTTCAGGCATTTCCAAACATCCCTGATCCACAAGGATCTTAACAGGTATCCGACGAAAAAAGTCGGTGCCCAACAGACAGGGAACTGCCAATGACCATGAGATAAGGAACGATCCTGACGCGGCAATGTTTCCTATGGCAATATGGACCTCCACCCGTCTGATGATACCCATGCTACCCCCATTAGCGGCAATACATGCGTCAAAAGCCGGCTGAACCCGCAGGGATGGACAGCAGGTGAAATATAACATCGGAAATGATGGTGGCCAACGCTCCGGTATCCACCGAAATACGGACGTCCACTCCTTGAATGATGCCTGGTACCGTAGAAGACCCCGACACAGCTGCGACCACCCGCCGAGCCAATTTTTTCCACTGGGTAATAGTGCGTGGTGCCGAATCTATGTGTCCACAATTGTCATCAGATGGGCCCCCCGGGGTGTGAAGGGATGCATGAGGTGTCGGAATATGCCGGGTGTCTGATGCATGCCGACTTGCCCAAGCAGAATGGCGATCCGTCTCCGGGGGAAAGGATGGAGGGAGAGTTGACGGAGGATGTGGACGGTGCCGACAATCTCGAGAGAAGTGGCCCAAGCGGCCACAATTGAAGCACGTCGCGGCAGCCCGACGGCCGGCCGCCTCAGCACCGACCCGTGGCATCCCGGCACCGTTGCGTTGCATCCCCGGCCGGTGCTGCGGCACCCGTCCAAAATGTGTACAACACGAGACGGGGCCCACCCCAGCGGTTCGCCATCTTTGTCCGGGTCCCCCGTCCATGCAGCCATTTGCTCCCAACGGCATAAGTTTAATTTGGTGTCCAGACACCGAGCTGCCCAGCAGGACGTCAGCGGCCCATGGCTGCACACGGGCAGCGAGATGCCCATTTCCTTCGACAGTTCGACCATCCTCATAAGGATGAGAGTATCGAGAAGGTCGGCAGAAGAATCGGGGTAGGCGGTCATCGCGAGCGCCAAAAGCGTGCCGCAATACACAAGAGGCGTTTCGTCGGGGCCCCTACAACACTGCATGAATTTCCTGTGAGCGGCCGACGGCGGCTCCTAAACCTCCGCCATCTCAGCGAATGCGTCCTTCAGCGTCTTCTGTTTGTCGGCAGGGATGGAGCGGAACACTGCCAATGACACGTCATCCAGCAGTGTAGGCAAAGCGTCCAACGCCTCGGCCTCCTTCCATCGTACGGATCGAAAAACGGACTCGAACCGCCAAGTAAAGGCGCTCTGGTCACCACCGGCGACAAATTCCTTGATGTTGGGGAGGCGATGGCTGCGGCCACCGTTGTCATCTTTGGGTGCGGTCGCTCCCGCCAACCCCGCAGCACGCGGCCCCACAAAAATGGCGGCCACAGGCGGCTCGGCCGCGACCACGCCCAAGATGGCGGGTTCACTCCACGCGGCGGGTGTAATGGCGGCCTTATCCTCCGAGACCCCCCGAAGGAGGCCTTGGTCGTCCGCACTCGGCATCGCATCCTGAGGCCGTCCTGGGGCTGCAGATGACGCGACCAACGTGACGATGCTCAGCAGCACCGAGCGGAGAGATTAAATCTGCTCCACCACCCGCCGCCAACCCTCGTCCGCAGCCGGAGTCGCGTCCACGCCGGCATCTCCGCGCAGCGCGGCGCCCGGTGCAGCAGCGGTCACCGCAAGCGGGGCCGTCGCCCCCTTGATGCAGCAAGCTCTGGTCGAGGGAGTCGTCGTCCGAAGGCGGGTCCGGTAGGTTATTTTTCTTGAGGTGCCTGGACATCGTTCTCGGTCCAAGTGGTCTCGATAGTCACTTTTGACACCAGTGTAATAAACCCACTCCGGACGATATCGTATTCTCTTGTCTTGTCTTTATTCGTTCTTCATTTACACAGCTCTCTCTCACACCGCTGGGTTCCTTTTCCCCGTTACTTCCGTTATTCCCGTTACTCCCATTACTCGAGCGTGGCGTTTGCTCGCTTTCCTCGCCCCCTCACTCCGCTGGCTAACGGCATTCGGGAGACAGCCTCTGGCCTGCCACGTGGCCGCTGGTGTGCCGGAGGCGCAGACGTGGTCTCTCCTCAATCTCTCCACACTGACCACGAGCTTATATCACCTGGCTCACGTGATGCCACACAGCCAATCATAAGCCTCACCCCTGGAACCTTATAGATGTTGCTATACAGCCCCAGGGCTACGCCCCTGGCTCGATGTCCCATTTGCTGCGGGCTGAGGCCGGCAGAGCCTATCACCATCGCCCAGTTACCCCCGGGTGCATCCTCATATTACACTAGGAATGAGTGATTGCCATATGAGAGGAAATTGAAGTCAATGATAAAAAAGACACGCATATGAGGGGGTGATGCTCACCCAATCCAAATCTTGACCACCTGACAGCCCCAAGCCCACGTGTGTTTTAGTCTCATCTATGATCTCATTGAGTATAATCCACATACTTTGTTCGTTTGTTTACAATGATGAGAACAGCTTCAATAATTAGTGTACATTCCATCACTTTGACAGTGTCGGTGGCACTGCACAATCAACTTCTGCATAGTTGACTGGAAATACACGGCAATCTGAAATATGATATCAGTTTCAGCAAGATGCCCAAGTGACTTGACTCTTAATAAACAAAAGAGTCTGCCTGAGGCTGTCACTTGTCTTTATTCAAGCATTAATGTCAGGTGAGAATCAATTTCCCAAAAAAATGTCGACGTGAAAAATTAGATGACTGAGTAAATTACCCCAATCCTTCAAGCAACATACCCATGGCACCATTAAGCATTGTTATCAGCAGGTATCTAACGCCGATTTTCAGGATGTGCTAAAATTGATGTGGATTGTGGTATCACACACTTGGCATGTATACAGCTAAATATATGAAATTATATGATATACATGCATCAAATAGTGTGCATAAGAATACGTGTGGTGCATTTGATGTACGTTGTATGCAGGGCAAATTTCTCACTCGATATTTTCAAATTATTCTGCTGCGTGGCTGGCTTGGAGTAAAGATTATTGGCATAAGGCTCCGCCATTAATGCGGAAGGGATGCTTATTCATAAAAATAATGTATCATTGTACCCCATATTGCTATAATTGAATACAGAATCTTAAACCTTTTATTGAAAAACCTACTTGAAAAAAAAACCAAAATTGTTTATTACCAGCCAGCTGTTCTGGCTTAGATGAAGCACTGATTGCATGGAATGTGGTAACGTTTCTTCCCCATGTTTACTCACAAAGCACATCTTCAAAACTATTTTACTATTTTATATATTACCAGGTAACACCCACTGAGCTACATAGCTCTTTTTCAAGCGACCTGGCCACAAATGATAGCTCAACAAAGTGGCTTATCATGTGGAAATGTATTGCAGCCACAGACTCTAAACGCATTTTGATTCTACGTGTGGAGGGAGAAACAGGAGGACCTGGAGAAAAATCTACGCGACCACAGGGAGAACATGCAAACTCCAAATATATGGGCATCATGGTTCATATCGAACCCATGACCTCCTGTATACCAGGCGAGGTATTTAACATCTTACCACATGGCACCCAAAACACAGAAGCTGGCCCTACTGCCTTTCTTCTGTATACCCTCAAGGCAAATGCATCCCATTTTCATTTCAGTTTTGACTGATTATTCATACTGGAATATCAACTATTATAACAGTTGAGGGTATTTTCACGCATGAATGACTGCAGAAATAATTTGTCGTCACGTCTATTCAGGTCGTGTTTATAGTTTCCATATTTCTGTGATAGCGGTGGCTTTTGGATGCGAAAAATACAATTATTTTGAAATGAACACACTTACTCTTTGGCAATCCAATCTCGTATTGTGTGCATATCATCACAAAGCGGGATTTGATGTAATTGTCATGGCTTAATCTGAGAACGGCACTGGCAGACTGCGAAACTCCTCTCGCTAAGAGAATCATTAACCTCCAGAGGCAGATAGCACACGCAAGCTCAAATTTACCTTTGGCGGACATCACGCAGCACACTGCTTTGCCTGCCACACAACACAAACCCAGGGTTCTGGCAGTTTGTTAAAGCGATCAATCACCATCTGACTGGCCAAATGGCATTGTCCTTAAACTGTTTCTGCCTTGAGGTTTTCACTCCTTAAGTTGACTCCCCTGACTGATACGTATCCGGATTCGCATGCTAATAGTCCCTGACTGTTGGCCTAAGGATGATTTCCCCATTATACTATAATTTCCCCAAATTCGTAATAATATGGTTTATCACTGGCCAATGCCTTGTGAGATTACGTACTTGTCCACGCACCTCTATTTCTGGCATACTGGCAAGTGTTGCGGTTTGCAGTTCTGGGAAATACTTTTCTTTTTTCTTGGTGAATTTCACCTACATCAATCTTTGAAACTGCCCAAGTGGGCCCTGATAGCTGTCTTCAGGCTTAACTTTATACCAGTACTTTTTATTGATCATGAAATACAAATTGGATATTTTCAAAATACATTTGTCATACATATGTAATGCGAGCGTAAATAGGGTTGTTGCTGGGCTCTGGCCAATCACACGGCCCGGGGTATTGGAGGGCGGAGCCTGGTATGCGGGGCGTGTGGGAGAGGCCACCGTTCACCTCGGCTCCAATGGGAGGCGAGGTGAATGGGGGCGGAGCCAGCAGGGCAGTATGGGATGGCCGGATCTGATGATCCGGAAGGGGAGGAGTCAGGGTCACGTGGGGGGAAAGGATATAAGTGGGAGCCCGGAAGAGATCGGGGTCAGTTGGGGAAGTTAAGAGTCTGAGCCATGTTGGGTGGTGAGAGAGATCCGCGCCATCGGCCACGTGGCCGAAGGACCTCAGCACGCTGTCGGCCAGCGGTGTGCGGAGTGCGGGAGTACAGGAGCTAACGGAGGAGCGTGCGCGGCACGCGAGAGGAGACACTGGTCCCTTACCAGGACCAGCGGGGTGTGAGGAAGAGTGGAGGAGCTGACGAGGGAGCACGTGCGGGGCGTGCGCGAGACGACGCTGGTCCGCGGAGGAGACCAGCAGGGTGCGGAGAAGAACCTAAATAAAAGACAAGCGGAGACCAGCAGTGCCTGACGGAGTCTTTTATTACACATATTTGATGCTGCAGTACATAATCTATGTGGTTTTCAAATGTGTATGAATTCAATGCATATATATCATAACGTGTTTCGAAAATTAACAGGCACATATAACTGTTGGGCCCTTTTAAACCATTCCCTAAATTGAAGTAAATAGACCAATGATTAAGCACATGCATTTCATAATGTTCAAAATTAGTTGTGCACTTCATGACAGCCACACAGGAATGGGTATTCTAAGGTCACGAAAGCATGGCGCCTTCATGGAAATTCCCTATTAGGTGATCGATGTTCAATTCATGAAATGATATGACTTAACCTTTTATTAGACGGAGCTGATAACCCAATTCCATCGCTGGTGACCTGGATGATAGCCATTCAAAATGCCCTTCATGCTTTATTCTCACAAACAAGTTAAGATTATTTTTTATCCCTCGTAAGATTTCTTGATATTGATTGTATGCAATCTGGGCAATTAATATCACAAGTGACCAATAAAAACACTTCTAAATGTTTGGAATATCGAGTTTTAGACCACGTTTTTATTTTATATGTAGGCTTTCACGACCAATATTAAAATTCATAATTGTTCAGATTGCATAAGTAAAATGTCTGTCGTAAACCCTCCTCCACCCGACAGTCGATTAATTAAAGTGTCACGCAAAACAAACGTGTCAAATGTATTACCGATGTTTTGGGGAGTAATCTCACAACATGTACATGGGTACTGACGTTTCGCTTTTAAGTGATGTTTGATGATTGCTTAGCTGTTGAATAATAAGTGCATATTAAAACGTATGAAAGTGTGCACATTAACAAGCACAATTTAGATACATAAGATGTCAGCCTCTACAATAATGTGTTTTCTGAATACAAAATCTGCCGTCCTGAATATCTGGGTCAGTTGAAACAGCATGCACATCACCAATAAAGCAACGCTGACACATTTCACCATATATGATATCATTTAGACTGCATTCAAGTAAAATGAGATTTAAAAGTGGACATTAATGAGTCATTCAAGCTTGGTAGACAAGCATTGACTGTTCATGATTGTTGCATGTTCAACACTTAATCAAGGGATTTGAGCGACATATTTTAAAATTCTGGTAATGGTAAATTTTAAAACGTAACTTTAAATAGTTGCTTTTACACGCAATGAAAGTAAATCGGTCAGTGTTAGATGTAAAGTAATAATAAGAAACCCATTTTATTTTACAAAAAAAATTGTCTTTTGGGATACCTGAACCGTTAGATCCTAATTCAACATCTACATTAGCCAATATAATCTTAATATGGACCTTTATACACTGTGCATTGTATTAAAATATGCCTTTGTTAAGTCGTAGTGGGAGTTATATTATTAAATGTGAGTTGGTGAAGAAGGCAATTAAGGACACATTCAGATATTGGTTCACATCCGTGGCCAGGAAATTAATTTAGTGCAGTTGCTATCAACTGGGCCACCACTCTGCCCCCCAACCCTCGAGAAGAGTTCTCTAGATCTGCATCTAATGTAGGTCCTTCTGCTGACAGTAGTGGCAGCAAGTCATTTCAGGGATACACCTTTTCTATACAGGCAGTCTCTGGTTTACAACGGTCAAATTTGCGACACACATTTACGACGCTTATGTAATGCCACCATGTATCGATTTATGACGACGCAGAAACTTGACAATTCCGAACACATTTGAATAGTCAGTCTGGTGTCCAATGTGACTTGGCGTGGAGCTTTTCTTAATCTCAAATGGTTTTTTGTGGATTTTTATTTATCAAACCCTGTTAAAGATATCTGATAAAAGAAAGAGCACATCAGCAGGTGATGTTTATACTGTCTCAATTATCTATGGGAAAATAGGGTCTGATTTACAATGATCCGGGAATAAATTGTGTCGTGAGTCGTGAAAATGAGGACGACCAGTACTTTCGCATGCTTTTTCTGACTTAAACAAAAATGAAGTATCGAATTATATATTTCAGAAACAATGCAATTACGCATTCACTCTGACACGCCATTCTGACCTGGAAAACTTTACATTCAATGAAGCCTCAAGCTCAACTTTCACATTGATATTCTGAAACAAATCATATCAGTCAAGGTATTCATATTTATTTTACAGCGCTGCTTATATAGGATGGAGGCGAATCAGTGTGCATGAGCAGACACTGCCGCACTGCATATGCAAGGTCAGGGCTGCTAAGAGGATGGAGGTGGTGGTAGGGGCAGTGACGTGGGAGTCACAACACCCAACGTTTATTACGAGAGCCTGCAGGGCTATTGTCGTGGCTGCAAGGTTCAAGGTTCAAGGAAGTGGGAAAAGTGACCTAAATTGTTATATCTCTAAACTGTTGTGTGCAAATATTTGAAAGTGAATAAATGGTTATCGTATACACATTATATCACACACCACTTCAACCATATTTAATATTGCATTATATAAAATATATATTTTATAAACAATGTCATATGCTGCATCTAATTTTTGCACTCATACTAATGTATTATTGCTTTGGAAGCCTTTATTCAGTCTTGGATTGATCATGGTGCGATAAAAATGCACGAGATGGATTGTGGCATTGTAGAATTATGAGGGATGGAGATAGCTCGGAGGCCTTAAACCAGCAGAGTGTTAACCATGACTGATGATGAGATATAAACGTCACAAATGTATACAAACACTATTTTTCGATTTAAAGCTTTCGTGACTGCAGTGATTCATCTTCTTGGTTCTTTCGGTAAAGTCACGTAGAAGGGAAGTAATAAAATAATAAAAATAAAACAATAAAATTATTCAGACGCTGTCGCCTCGACAGACCCGGTTTTCACCTGAGGACGGCTACTTGCGTTGTGGCCGAAACGTCGTGAGAATAATGTTATTGTGTTTTATTTTTATTATTTTATTACTTCCCTTCTACGTGACTTTACCGAAAGAACCAAGAAGATGAAACACTATTTTTCTGGTGACCAAAACTTTGATCATATATATTTATTATGGCTGATCATTTACAATAATTGCATCTTTTCACGACCTTCATATACACCCAAAATGAGAGCCCTTTGAGCATATTCATTTTCTACAGAGTCATTGGGTGGAAATTGTCATGCTATAGGGTAAGGTGCATTATGCAATTGTAAATAACGTTAATCAATATACCGACATTTTGCTGTATACTAATTTATTTTCCAAAATCCATTTGCAATGCACACACCTGTCTGCAAACGTGAGGTTCAAGAGTGATAAACTCAATACATATTGACATGTGCCAATTAATAAATATCATTGCCTAGGGATTTAATGCATACTACACTTGACTAAAGTATTAATAACACAGATACACCACAATCCTCAATGCCCACGTGGCACAAATGCGAGCCAAGCTCATTGCAAAACACAATTTGTGCATTGGTGTTTGTGGCAACTTTGGGGATACGTGTGCTTGTTGGTGATTACTTCCCAGTTGGTATCTGCAAACAACCACCTGGAAGAAGAAAAAAGTTATTTCAAAATATTGCCTTGTTAGTAACATTGTGCTCATAATTCCGACACGTGCACAATAGACACAACATTGAGGTTGCACGTGTACAAATTGCGCAATCCACACCCTTAAGCCTGAGACCACTTTAATGCCTGCAGAATAATGCAATGATAGAATTGCCATGGCTACTACTTTAAGTGTTGATATCAGGTGGACATGTTTTTCTTCTGGTATTCATGATTTGTAAAAAAAAAAACTTTATCGGGGACAGCTCCGACAGACAAGTTGGTGTCAAAATCCAAAAATGTTTTCAATCGGCTTTCTGTCCAAATCACGAGCGAAAGATCAGCAACCTTTTGACAGAGAATGCATTACTTGGATGCCTTTAAACGTCTAAAGATATCTTTCTTTCGGTTAAGTCACGTCTAAAGATATATTTAGACGTGACTTAACCGAAAGAACCAAAGAATAATTCCTGCAGTCACGAAAGCTCCAAAAATTAAGATTGAACCACTTCTACGGGGAAGTTTTAAGCTTATCTTTTTTTCTCTCTCTGGCTATTTGTTCTCTCTGCCTGTGTCCTCTCTTTGGAATTTTCACACTTAAATTCTAACTTAGCAATCTTTGAAATACGTAATCAACCAGGCTATGCGTTAATTGTGTGTTGACTGACTCTCTGTGTTGCATTACATCACATTTCGATATTTTGCGAGGTTATTTAATTTTAGTGTGTCTTTCTCCTAATTTTCAAGCTTGCGTGCCGTGCCACGTCGTCGTCTTACTTGCGCAGCAGCAACACGTTGCCGTCCACTCATTGATATGCTAATTTTCTCTGCCCCCTCCCTCTCTCCGTCCCCGCCCCCCCTCCCTATATTTAAGGGACCGTCACAGAAACGACCCCTCTCTCTGTGCCGATATGTGTCCTCTCTCTGTGTGTCCTTGTGATGTCTGTCTGCTTGTATGTCTGTCTATAGTTTTCTAGTTATATTTTTGTTGCTATTTCTCTTATGCCTGATGATGATTGCTTGTGTTGCAATCGAAACGTCGCTATTATTTTAATTCATTATTTTATCTTTAGACGTGACTTAACCGAAAGAACCAAAGAATAATTCCTGCAGTCACGAAAGCTCCAAAAATTCAGACTAGTTTGTGTGTTTGTAAAATTCTATTAATGAGTGGCAAGTATTCAAAAATGTTTAATTACATTGTAAATATAAAAAAGACAAATGACACGTTGCTTCGAGAACACAATTTAAATCAATACAGCATTGACTATGCAAACATTAATTGTATAAAGTATCTATCATGTGCACATGAATTCATGAAAAAATTTGGGTTATTTGCTAAGCAACATGTATTTACCAATGTGCCTGGTAAATACCTACGCATTACAACCTACAAACTCTGAACACGCAGAGGAAAAGTTGTTAGAAGAAAGTTTATTCTCGAAGATTCTCTCAGCGTCGTGTGGGAAGCCAATTAAAGCGAGCACATCCACCAGCTGTGTGGGCACCAGAAAGGGAGGGATTGTGTTTTGGTTGAATAGACAACATCAGGGACATTGCTGATGGTGAAAAGATCGGCAGGCTCGTCATTTTGAGAAATGCAGAGCTTCTTCCGAACTACATAGTGTTATATATATGTTTTAGCTGAGCAAAGAGGAATCAGTTCACTGAACAACGAAAGTGTGATGGCATGTCGAGACAACTGATCTTTTATATCTGTCTGCAGATGTGTGTGTTGAACATAAGGGGATGATGTTTACGTTTTGTTGTTGGAGCAATGGATTTAAATGACCACCGCAAAAAAAAACTACCAAAGGCGCAGTACATATGTAACAAAATTATTAATGCTAGCAGTAATGTTTCAGAGTAAATATCTATTTCTTACAATAAATGTATTCCAAAAAGAAAAATTATAGTTTTCAATTATTTTCATTTTTATTGAACACAAAGTACCGTATTGCTTAATTTGTGATTATTTCTGGTTTATTTGTATGCTTTCTTTCTTGAGTATTTTAGTGTGGAAGGAAACACTCTAAATGTCATACACCTAAGATAGCAACCTCCATGCTGTACTGTCTACTAAGCATATGTTCGCCGCCTTTAGGTGTCACATAGATTATCTGTGCATGACCCGTAAACCCTTTGCAAGTCACAAAATTACAGGCACGAACCAGCCACGGTTGCCTGACATTAAAATACATACAAGGTTTCATTATTAAACAGTTACACAAACAAGGCTAATGTGCTCCAAATACTCCAATGTAAATTCAATCTGACATTAGAATTGTCATCCGGCAAATCGCCCGATGATGCTAGATGTAATTACCAGCAAAACGTCGTACTAAAATTGTAAATGTTGTGGATTTACTCTCCAACATACCGGTGTACTGAAGTAGTAACTAATTAAAGTTTTGTTTACGTGACAAATCTCTTACTAATTGGCTGTGTCGGGTGGTGGAGGGTTACGACACATTTATATCTTAAATTTGGAGCTTTCGTGACTGCAGGAATTACTCTTTGGTTCTTTCGGTAAAGTCACGTATAAAGATAAAAAAATAATATTTAATGTATTATTTTCTTTCGGTAAAGTCACGTATAAAGATAAAATAATAAATTAAATAATATTATTAAATAATATTATTTTATCTTTATACGTGACTTCACCGAAAGAACCAAAGAGAGTGACGCATTTATACTTACGCGCTCTAACCCAAAAATCTTTATTAGAAGTAATATTGGTCGCGAAAGCCTACGTGTTAAATTGCCAAGACGTTGCATCGCAAGAATTTGCGATGGGCCAAGGAGTGGGATTGTCACTGTGGTAATAGCTGTCTCCATCACATTTATACATTATGGCAGATGTACAAGCAGGTGTTTCTTCAAAAGAAAAGTATAAGTTCCGGAAGGTTCGTGGGCTTTTAAATTGCAACTTACATAATATTCCAGTTCTCATACACTACTCTCTGCACTGCTGTCAGGAATTGCATGAGGGATGCTGTAAATCAGGTTACGTAACAATATTCCGAATACATACCACGACACACATTTCCAGATGGGTTAAAATTACCTTCATTAGAGCTGTTCACAAACATCCATCCACGGTTTTTTTGAGATCAGTTTTATTTCCCTATCTTTTTGATGTTCACAATATACATATCAACGAACATTTTTACGGAAGATATTATGCTTAAATGGTTCAACCGGTCAGGCAGAGGTACCAGACTACATTTTCTGCAAGAGGAAAGCAAATGAATAGGTATTGGTGCATGGCAGTCAAGTGCAGAGGCCATGATTGATACACTAGGGCTTCTCTCTTGGGAAGGCTGCCTGCCGTCTCATTAGCTTCCTTTTCTGACACAGAGCCAAAATCACAGCGTACAGCTCTCCGCGGAATAATAATCACAAAGGTAGCAGATTGCCTTTGGTGGAGCTACATGAAATTCGTTTATCATTGTCTTCCTACCGCATAAACACAGCGCGTTTCAACAAAAGATATCAAGCATTTACCTACCATTCTGATGCTATTGTGATAAAGTTGTATGGTTGAGCATAATTCACTCTGTGGATATTTGTGAGCCATAGTGTTATAGTGGTTATCGCACTGCTATAATTCCGGCAAGCTATGCTGGTTTCCAGGGCATGCACAACACAAGTAACATTTGCCCGATGAACCTGGATTGAGTTTCACCTACAGCTGACTCTAAAATGAGTACTTGGTGTAGAATACTTAATATAAGCACTGAGAAGACACAGGTGGTCATGAATTATGCTGCCTTGACCAGCCTCTCATGAGATTATAATTGGTGCCACAAACATAATTTCCCCAACAGTCTGATGCTAACAGTGGCTTGTTCTTTGTACTTGTATTTTATACCGCAACTCACCAAATAAATATGTTCAAAGACGTTATAGTTTAAATAGCAGAAGTTCAAAACACTGCTGATCAACCATACACCTCGTGAATCAATATCTCCAGTTACAAATGGACTGTTTACATGATTGTGAAAGAATCACTGTGAAGTGCATCGTGAAAGTCTCACCGTAGAAGCTCGTAATTAGCTGCAGGGCGGCTGGTTCAGGTAATTAACACACTTTCACGATCTCTTGCAACAATCCATCACCATTACGGATTATTTTGGTGTAAATGTAACTTGTGAGCGATAACCCCAGCAGTCACATTCCCATGACAGCTGCTTATGCAGAAACGGTTCTGTGACTGCACGGCCATAAATATGCAGTTGTTAATTTCATGCCAGCGAGATTATTTCACGCTTGCGAAAACCCCCCGGTTGTTTACGTGTTGTGCACACTGTGAAAGACATTCTGTGACCTCAAAGTTGTTGAACGAGGCTGTTTTGCTGTGGTTCACATTAACATAGCTTAAACATGTACACGAAAGTCTCACAAATGAAGTGAGACAACCAAGCTCATTACACACGAGAACCTCTTTAACTCACGTGGCCACTGAGGCACAAACGTAGGTGTTAGCAATGCTGGCTTAACATTTCTGAAGGGCCAATACGACGTTTCCATGGGTATTCCATATCAGATGCAAGCCATGCTGGTACATTCCCGGAATAGCCTTCACAGCTTGGATTTTTCGCAAACGCATGGCTCTGTGGACTCAGACCCTCACCCCTCCCAAACCCCCACGTACCCTTCCCTCTGCTTGGAGAGAATCCATCATATTAAAAAATAAGTTTAAATGCGCTTGGATTAGCTTACACCATCCCAAGTCGTTACATGTTAGTTTTATTATTTTCATCCACGGTCTTCTCAAAATAAAAAAAAATATGACACTGACGCAGACCTGTGGAGGTTTGTCACATCTCTTCCCCATTGGTCCCACGGCATCACGTGTGTTTCTGAGGGTGGATCAGCTACAAGTGGATAACCCTTCAGAAAAGTGAGCTACAGTACTTGGCCCAGATAAAGGGGCTTGCTTGCAGCTTGAATGGTCAAGTAAGGTTGCTGTGGGAATCCTGTCTGAGCTTACTTGCCCTGTTTGCAAACCAGGCCACATCGGGTTTAATTATTTATGGGAACGCAGCGCAAGCTTCATTTGCATCTTATAATGAATGTCTAAAAATGTAGGCATGTCTTCCCTACGTCCTACATTCATATGCATATGCTTTTAGGAGCAACTATAAATCAATATCAAAGTTGTCAATGTAGCTCTTTCGTTTTTCGGAAGACGCCCGTGAAAACCACTCATACGGTCAGAGAACGTTCACAGTGGACATTCATTCACAATGTGTTTCACTGTTGTCAGTGTTTATTTTATTTTCCATTTGTGTAAAAGACGATTGCACCTGCTATAGCCAATTTCCATGTGATTTCCGGTTACCGATGCCCATTTTCAAACTGAAATATCCAAGCCGAGCCAGCAAGAGGGCTTCACGAGGCGAGTGGTTTTCCACTGGCGATTTGCTGCACCGAGCAATATCCACACCGTGCTCTACTAGCATCAAGACATCTCAATATACCTTGGGGACATGCAGGGCTAGTGCTAATGAAGCCATTTATTGTGTGTGACGTCAAGTTCAGTGCATATCCAACATAGTGTCACTCGACCAGCTACACGTGTTTCAATGTGACACAATTTGTGTGATGTCAATGGCACGGCTCATCTTCTGGAGTGGACAAAAAAAACTGTACCCTCTTGGTCCGCGTTGGCCGAGTTCAGCATGGCCCCGGCATAGCTCGGATGTTCCAGAAAAAAAGATGTATTACAAAACGCATGATGACTTTTAAGTGATTTGTTATATGCTTTTGTATGCAACTATCCTGTGCAGTTCTTTGAAATATACTTCACGGTATTTAAATATGTACGTGAATGGTTGAACTATATGTTGTGATGACACGATAGTTGCCGCACTAACATCAATCACCGATTTGGGTTACCTTACAAATGACCATAGATTATGCCTTACAAATGACACTGTGATGTATATACAGGACTCTTACATGAATTCCTTCCAGCCGATCGATTCGCTTATATTGAGACCACTTTTGCATTGTTGATCTGTGAACAGCACATTGCACGTTCAATTGAATTGGCTACTTGTTCTATCGAAAGTACAATTCAACGACAGGAAAGTACCTCTTTAACTGATATTAGGTCTGTTTATATATATAAAAAAATATGAACAATTTCCACTTTAATAGGCTTTTGGTAACTATTTGACACTGAGTAAAATTACTAAATTGAGTTTTCAAAAATCGTGACTGCATCCCTACTCTTGTTTTATTAATAGTTTTTTTTTTATCCCAAACTTAATTTCGTAAGAAGAACGTTGTCAATGATATTGTCATCTATGACATGCATCAGAAGAATAGAATATCATAAAACTAAATGGAACAAAAGGCTAAAAAGTGTACAAAGAAGCAATGGTAGTTTTTTGGGATTACACTGAGACACAAAATGGGGAAGACATAGATCATGAAATAAACACAAGATGGAATTTGGCCTACACTTCCATGCTGAGCAGATGTCTTCATAGAGGGAGGAGTCCCACACTTTACCCCACTACACGTGACCTACAAATTGACTGTGACGTTACCCATTCAAACTGCTGTATGCATTGAGGCATGCGCGGATTTAAATCACTTGCCCCATTGTTTGAATGGCTTCGCCGGGAGATAAAATTGATAAGAATAGGTTTTACCCTTTCTGCCAGTATTTTTATATTTTGATACTGGCAGGGGAGGTCCCATCACGTAGTTGTTCACCGCGAGCTCTCAATGTCCTGATAGTGCATTGTCTTTGTGCTGGTCGCCTTATGGCGTCCTCTGGTCTAACACTGTTGAGACGAGGCTCTAAAGAAAGATGTCTCTGGTGGACCAATCAGTTTCAAAGACAATGCATATATTATCAGATTATGTTTTTGTTTGCATTCTGACCACACGTATTGTGGTTAATGCAGACATGATTCCTTGTACAAGGTTTCAGTTTGGTGTTTTAACATCTTAACACCTATTTTGTTGCCAGAAAAAGGGGGAAACCTATTCTCATATTTTGGTACTGGCAAAGGAGGTCCCATCATGTAGATCAAATTGAACCGGCAAATACTGGACTGCAAGTTCAAGGTTTTCACACTGCCTGCAAGTATTGGATAATGTTTAAAACATAAAAATATATAGTCGCAGCTACTCAAATTAATAATTTGACAGCAATCAAGCATTAAGCACAGGCTGCATGCCATAGGATACATTAAAGTTAATATTATCCCAGGATTTATATAATCTGAGCTAAAGTGCCACTAGAGAACAAACCACATCTTCTCGAATGCCTGACAGATTGGATTGTTTCCCCCTGTTATTAGTCTACTGCTGTGCATATTATAAAGTGCGATTCGTGGTTATATACATAAACAAACACCATAAGTACACCGAAATTGCGATTTAATCAAATGTACCAAAGTTGTAGTTTATTGTTGCACAGCTGATAATGTGTGAACAACTATTTGCAGGAAAACAGAGATGCTCTTTGTATATAAATAAAAGTTTGCTATTAATGTAACAGTATATATATATAAAAAACATTACAGATGCAAGGAAAATGTGTGTAGATAATGTCCACTTTAACTACAAAGGCAGTACCTTGCAATATGTTAGATGCTTTCATGTTACACCATATTCTCATAAACAATGTACCAGGGAACTGCTAAGATTAATTTAAGCGCCAAGCATAGTGAGGTGGCTGGGTTTATCAGCGGTCAGAGCACCAAGCTGGCATCGTCAAATTCCTGGGTTCAAATCCAGGTCGCTGTGATTAAACGGGTTCCTCAAATAGAGTGAGTTGATGGTTCATGGTCTCAGCCTGGTCACCAATGATTGCACGAAAAAACCCCAGCACATAAAATTTGGTTTTGTACTTAATTTTGCTAAACATGTAAGTTTGACCATCACGTGATGAACATTACTGTTGGTGACAGGAGGCGGGGGTAGTTTAGAGGTAGGTCTGTAATATCTGTTTCCGTAAGTCATTCTATAACATGTAAGCTGGCACTGCTCCGCAACAGATATACATTCATGTTTAATTTCATATCATGATGGTGAGAACACACTCGTGTGATACATTTGTGTGGGAAAGTGTTGCAGAGTGGGGATTACAAACTGCAAACAATAGTACAAATAATACAATATTCACCCCTTTAATTCTGCTTTATCAAAGGAATGACCAGGACAGGTTCAGTTGTGGCTGGAAACCAAGCTCTAAGTGACTAATATGCAAAGCGCAGTACCTTAACGGCTTGCACTAGTGCTGGTTATTGGCCATTAATATGGTGCATGGCCACCTGTCCTGGTTTTCTCAGAATAATCCTCTTTTTGAGGAAGCTGTACTTATAAATCGGCAAGTCTTCCCAGGTCAATACAAATCCAGGTTTTTGTCAGTTGCATAATTACACGTGACTCAAGGCAATGGAATTTCGGTATTGTGCGATGTTCTTTTTTTCAAGATATCCCAGTTTTTGTACTCTGGAGGTGGCAACCGTAGACATTATGCTCGTAAAATGTGGTCTTAAATTACCAATGTGCTCGAGCCATTGTTATTAAACAGAGGAAAGTTACAAATGTTTGATCGTGGTACGTACAGTGAGGGAAAACATTATTTGATCCCCTGCTGATTTTTTACGTTTGCCCACTGACAAAGAAATGATCAGTCTATAATTTTAATGGTAGGTTTATTTGAACAGTGAGAGACAGAATAACAACAACAAAAATCCAAAAAACGCATATTTGACCCCCTCTCAATCAGTAAGATTTCTGGCTCCCAGGTGTCTTTTATACAGGTAAGGAGCTGAGATTAGGTGCACACTCTTAAAGGGAGTGCTCCTAATCTCAGCTTGTTACCTGTATAAAAGACATCTGTTCAAAGAAGCAATCAATCAATCAGATTTCAAACTTTCCACCATGGTCAAGACCAAAGAGCTCTCCAAGGATGTCAGGGACAAGATTGTAGACCTACACAAGGCTGGAATGGGCTACAAGACCAGCTTGGTGAGAGGGTGACAACAGTTGGTGCTATTATCGCAAATGGAAGAAACACAAAAGAACTGTCAATCTCCCTCGGCCTGGGGCTCCATGCAAGATCTCACCTCGTGGAGTTGCAATGATCATGAGAACGGTGAGGAATCAGCCCAGAACTACACGGGAGGATCTTGTCAATGATCTCAAGGCAGCTGGGACCATAGTCACCAAGAAAACAGTTGGTAACACACTACGCCATGAATGTTTGAAATCCTGCAGCGCCCGCAAGGTCCCCCTGCTCAAGAAAGCACATATACATGCCCGTCTGAAGTTTGCCAATGAACATCTGAATGATTCAGAGGACAACTGGGTGAAAGTGTTGTGGTCAGATGAGACCAAAATGGAGCTCTTTGGCATCAACTCAACTCGCCGTGTTTGGAGGAGGAGGAATGCTGCCTATGACCACAAAAACAACATCCCCCACCGTCAAACATGGAGGTGGAAACATTATGCTTTGGGGGTGTTTTTCTGCTAAGGGGACAGGACAACTTCACCGCATCAAAGGGACGATGGACGGGGCCATGTACCGTCAAATCTTGGGTGAGAACCTCCTTCCCTCAGCCAGGGCATTGAAAATGGGTCGTGGATGGGTATTCCAGCATGACAATGACCCAAAACACACGGCCAAGGCAACAAAGGAGTGGCTCAAGAAGAAGCACATTAAGGTCCTGGAGTGGCCTAGCCAGTCTCCAGACCTTAATCCCATAGAAAATCTGTGGAGGGAGCTGAAGGATCGAGTTGCCAAACGTCAGCCTCGAAACCTTAATGACAGCAAAGAGGAGTGGGACAAAATCCCTCATGAGATGTGTGCAAACCTGGTGGCCAACTACAAGAAACGTCTGACCTCTGTGATTGCCAACAAGGGTTTTGCCACCAAGTACTAAATCATGTTTTGTAGAGGGGTCAAATATTTATTTCCCTAATTAAAATGCAAATCAATTTATAACATTTTTGACATGCGTTTTTCTGGATTTTGTTGTTATTCTGTCTCTCACTGTTCAAATAAACCTACCATTAAAATTATAGACTGATCATTTCTTTGTCAGTGGGCAAATGTACAAAATCAGCAGGGGATGAAATACTTTTTTCCCTCACTGTATGTCACAATTAAGTATCGGTCTGCTCATCTCTACACGTTCAATATGACATCACTCCCATTACAAATTGTTATCCAGAATATTCCATTTAGTATCTTTGGCCAATGTTTTTCATGGCACCTGCTGGAGCAATTTTCAGGATGGTGGATGTTGGAGCGATTCCACAGTAACCACCAGGCAGTTTGGGTGTTTGAGTGCTCTGTATAAAAAAAGGAAATAGAACTGGTAGACATTCTGTCTTTTTCACTCTCCACACACACACATCACTTGGCAGACCTTTAAATTATGTCTTGTATGTTTTTTTTTACTTCTTTCGCACCACACACAGCAAACAGTGCTAATTGGGAGTGCCTGAGAAGGACAGCAGACACAAAAGAAAAAAAGCATTTCTCAATAAATAAGTTTTCAATCTAGGCTTACAAGTGCATAGCTCCAGTGTCTTCCTCACATCGTAAGGAAGAGCGTTTCAGAAGCGCATCAAAAGTACTCCTCTTCTTGGAGTTACTGAGTTGAGCACTGTGGCTGCTTACACCCACATATGGGTAATGGCTTGACCAGCAACCCTACTTCACCAGCCTCGTACAAGCTAACATGTCATTGCTTGAATGTGTGGCAACCCACAAGTTTACACGTCACAAGAGGGTGGTGTTGCAGCCCATTGCACAATCTCGTCCATGTTAATGAGTCATAACACGGCCACGCCACATCCCATCTCTAATAGATGTATTACTTGGGCATTGTCCTCGGAGACTGGTCGACAAAGCCTAGATCATATACTCCATAATAGAGGTTTTTGGGTTAGATCACGTACATATATACATTTGTCGTTAAAACCCGCCACCACCCGACACAGCCAACTCGAAAGGATTGTAACGTTAACAGAACATCCCAATTCGTCACTAGTACAGCACACCAGTGTGTTGTAGAGCTAAGCCACAACATTTACAATCTGATGATAATATACACCTAGTCTTGATAAACCAGTGTCTCTTACACCTGGAGGGAAGAAAATTGTCCTATCACACATGCATGATTAGGGGGTCTGTATACAACTGAGAAGCTCTGAGGGTGTCTGTAAAGTAAAAATATTGTTTCCCCAAGTCAGTCCCTCTCTCATTTTCCTTCCCGTCCTTCTCTGATCTGGGTTTTACCAAACTGGCTTTAACCGGTGGTCGAGTCACGAGTTATGTTACGGCCCCTTACAACACTGTGGTTAGTCTTCATTCGAATTTTGAGAAATTATGTAAAGAACCATCATCATAAGCCAAGCTCTATCAACTGCTGGATGAAGGCCTCCTGATGTTGTCACCATCCCTCAGTCTTTGCGAGGCCACATTCCTTCTCGCTGATGCACATGCACGAATATTATTGTTGTATCTTCACAGTGGTTATCCTTTTGGGTGCATTTCCTTTTGCTGCCATTCTATCACCGATCTCATACTTTGCCCATCAATATGATGTCTCTATGTTGCTTGGAAAGCTCTCAAGGATTGCACACTGCCATTGGAAATGTAGGCATTTCGTTACCCAATGCCACATTTCATGTGATTTGATCATAATCATTTTATTTTATGATTACCTTTCATTCGAACTTTTATCCGAAACAACTTTATATCAACAAACGCATGGATGTCCGAAAAACATCCTCAAATGACACTAACGTCACCACATGCCATCCCTTTCACAGCAGACTTTTCCAATGATTGCCAGATTATTCTTTGGTTCTTTCGGTGAAGTCACGTAGATAGAAAAAAAAGATTCACTTTACAAAATAATAATACAAATATTCACTTGTATTATTATTATTTATCTACGTGACTTCACCGAAAGAACCAAAGAATATGACTTCCTGCAGTCACGAAAGTTTTAAGTCAAATGATTACCAGATTATCCTGAAAATGCAACACACCTCTAATTTTACATTGAGGGGCATCGCGGGGTTGACAAAGGAAAAGAGAAAGGGAGGAATAACAAACAAACTAAATTAAACCCCTGGGTAGATATCAGTGAAACATATCCTATATTAGCTTCATCAGAATGGCCGGGAGACTGTTGGCAGGGCTATTTAGCACTGGATTTCAAGCCGAGAATGGCCAGAAAGGCTAGCTAATTACTGCATTAGTATCTCTACAATAATCAATCACGTTTCGACAGGTGATGTTTGAAATATGCTGTGTTTGGAACACGGTGACATTTTAAGAGTCCCAAGGCTACAGATGTTGAAAGAGACGACCTTTAAGGAGCCATCTCATGAATACGGAAACGGAATAGACCGTGCACAATTGAAACATTTAAATTATTTATTAAACAAAGCAAGGCATACAAACACGTTACCCGTATGTCACCCATTCAAATGAAACACGTAAACATCAATGCGGTGCAGTGTTTTGTACTACTCTTCAAATGTAAGCTTAAAGTTGACTTCATACAGGTTACAAGCTATAGATCTCTTTGCCCATCAGTATTGCATTGCATATTTTTGTTCAAATAACATAATAAATTTTACGACGTAACATTACCATTTCATTCTCAATTGTCCGCATGCAGATTGTTTGGTGAAGAGTTGAATTACACTCTCACAGCCATACTTCATCATCAGCCATTGTCAGTCCACTGCTGGATGGAGACCTTCCCAATTCGCTGCCCTTTCTCACGATAATGCAACTTCCCGTCACGTTGTGGTTGATAAGGCGTTGAAATAAAAGGTTATATTTACTGTAGGATGCGAGCATTAACGATGCTCGTAAAAGATTTACTTTTCTTATTGTTGAAAACATACAACGTGCCAGTTCTATTATTATCTGCTGCTCCTACTGTGACTCAGTGGCCCATTACTTGAAGAAACCATACCATGGATGACATTTTGCAACTTCAACCCAATTTTATGTAAGTTTGAAAAGCGCAATATATATTCTTAATGTTTTACCCCCCCCCCATTCCCCCGGATAATCGAGAATTAGTCCGAATCGTTATTTATTATGGAGAAATAAAATAAGCTATAACGCTCTTTTTCACGGATGTCCAGTAGGGGCGGGTCAGAAAGTTACAAACCAACAAACACTTTAATCTAAAAACAGAGTTGACTGTAGGCAAGCGTTGGATTATGGGTAACTGAATGATTCATGGGTAACTGAATGATGGTCAACCAATCTACGTCTCTATATAAGGAACGAAACAGTAAGACTTCTCCACAAATCTGGCTGTCGCCTGATGAAGCTAGTTAATTACCGGCGAAACGTAGTGCTCAGATTGTAAATGTTGTGGTTTGGCTCTCCAACACACCGGTGTGCTGTACTAGTGACTAATTAGCATGTTCTGTTTAAGTGACAACCCTTAATAGTTGGCTGTGTGGGGTGGTGGCGGGTTTTAACGACACATTTACATATTTACGTGATCTAACCCAAAAAACCTATATTATGTTGTTTGCCTATTGTAATATTTCACATGCATATACCTGAACCTGTTTGGATTGGTATTTCACTAGATGTGTGAGCCTGCACTTGTCTGTATATCAAATTTTTCATTGTTGTGTTTTCTGTTTGGTTTTGTGTGTGTGTATATTATGGTAATCTGCATTTCAATTTGGTTTCCTTTTGTAATGCACGTCTCCCTTAAAAGAGAGAGTAGTCGAGGCTGGTTCATGCCATCATAATGGCCATCATTCCACCACTCTTTTTCGGAAAGGTTAGCCAATTCCATATAAAATTGGAAACGTATGGATTTGACAATTCATGTAACGCCAATTCTGTGCAAATTTTAAATAATACCGACACTACTCATCGCATTATAGCAGAATGGCCGAAAGCGGATGGATTTAGGGAAGAGTTGTTACTGCAAACTTTTTTGCAACGTTTCACTGGATTCTCACCTGGTTATGAATACATATTTCCATCTGTCTGCCTGTGTTTAAATCGATTCAGTGTGTGTGTGTTTTATTTTAATACAAATCAAGAACAGGTAAATACCAAAATTAACTGTGCTGATAGATTAACACTATTGACATTCCGTGAGTGCTTGTGTAGTGAGTCACTTCGGAACCACTATTTAGGAGGCAACGTTTATGCTACATTACATAACACTGTTACACACGGAACTACAATACACCTTACTCTCTGGTTCTTTCAGTAAAGTCACGTAGATAGAAAAAAAAACACCTGAAGACGGATGCTTTTGTTGCGATACGAAACATCGTGTTTTCTTTTGTTATATTTTTTTATCTACGTGACTTTACCGAAATAACCAGAGAGTATGGACTCCTGCAGTCACGAAAGCTTCAAATCAAGACTACAATACACCTGTCTCTTACATTCGTTACAAGCGGGACTATAACACGCCTTTCTCTTGCGCATATGGGATAACTATAACCGGGTCAGAGCAGGCAATATGCTGTCTGACCCACGATGTCGGAGACAGAAACGTAGCACTGGGTTCCACTTCACCTGCAGACAGCCCCGATATTTGATCGGGGCTCCCCTTTTATCCCTCTCGGCACGGCCTGGCTCCACCCTCGGCCGCGCCCCCTCTGGAAAATTCCCGAAGGTTCCAGACTGCCTTGCACGTCCCACCTGCCCGGCTCCGCCCTTAACCACGCCCCCTTCAGGAACTCTCCAGAAGATTCCCGGATATACTTCCCGTGTCCCCACTGTCACCTTTCCCCCCCATTCCCCACCCCGGCCCATCACGTGCTTCACCCGATGCCGGGGTGACTCGTCCTTACATGCCCCCCTCCGCCAGCAGCCCTCATCATGCTCCCCCATGACCAAGTATGTGGCAATTACTCGCTGCGCTGGCGGAGTGGCTGCTATTCCCTATTCTGTCGGTAGGGCTCGTTTGCCTCTTTATTCTAGCACCCGGTACCACGCCCCTAGTGACTCACTATTGTACTGCAAGTTGTGCTCGCCTCTGCACCCATATTCCCTTGTTTTACAGCACTTAGCGCTACGCGCCGCAGTGATCCATTTTGCATCACTACACTTTGTAAAGAGCCCAGTTACATTTCTCACGACAATAAGTTTGCACAGAATATGTAGTATCCACTCAAAGGGTATACTTAGAACTCTCCAGTCGCTGCTACCACTTATCACTCACGGAACATGTATGCAAAATAATAACGTAAAAATACACTTAACAGGGCAACTGCTTCATTTGTCGCATTATTAATACTCTATTCAGAGCAGAGACGAATGATGATAATTCACTGAATGCCATTATTAAGTTAACTACCAGCTAGGGTATTTATGCAATATATAATTAATTTACCAATTAGTCTAATTTTTATTATTATTTTGTTCTCACATTTGCTTCAAAACCCATAATTATTTTATCATAACCACACGCTACATACACATGAAAAAGAATGTAATGTTGTAGATGAGTGAATGCTGTTTGTAACCATGTTGTGACAGTGACACACACGGTTTGTGTCCCAGATCCCTGAAAGATAACAACGACTTGGGGAGGCCTTCATCTAGCAGTGGATGTATTGTGGCTGATGATGGCATACACGTAAACGACTGTTCACACAACTGTGAAGCTACACGTGCATTTTTTGTACCCCATTTTAGGATTTTCTTTTCGAACGCAATAGGCATTTAACTGTGCATTTTGTGAGAAAGGCAAACCAAACAGAATGATTCCTATGTGCAATTACTACAAGGGTCCATTTGCGATCATAAAGTTAGCAACCAAACACCTGCCAGGGAATAATCTTACTTCTAATTGGACCTTTGTAAAATGGCCTTACATTACGCTAACTCTCTTGGAAATGTCCTTTAAGGATTACAAACAATAAAGGGTGTTGGAAAGTGTCTTTAGCACAGTTCCCATCTGTACCCTCTAAGCATCAACTATGCATTTGGTACAACAAAAACTGCAGCGCAGAATCATTTAGCTAGCTGCATAAAATGTTACGTTTAACATAAGAATACAACAGTTACATTTATGCGTTTAAATGAGAAGCACAAGTGTAGAAGCATTACAAAATCTGTAAAATATGGATTATAGCCGAAACATTCCTGCTTGAATGCATATTATCGTTTTCTTTAAAGACACCTCAATCTGCAGATGACAATACAGCACGAAAATAAGGGTTTTAAAATAAAATAAAAACACTGCCTGCCTGGGGAGGACACATAACTGACATGTGGGGATTGGCACAGATGGCCCAGAGAAAGAATTTGGTAAAGCAAGTCAGGTTAAGTGGCTTACGTTGAGGAAGATGATAATACAAGGGGATTGGCTTGCTTGTTGTTTGTGACTGTGACAGAATTGGAATTTAAAATCAATACGGAGAAGTCAACAGGGCAAGCTTTATCTCACGTGCAAGGCATTTTCCAGCACGTCACCCCAAAGCACGGACATTCAATTACACTCCAGCGTTACAATAGAAACTTCGTTGAGCCCTGCAGCCATCAGCATTTAGTGCCATTCCAACACTCAAATCATTTACGGATTGCATTTCAGCAACGCCGCAATAACACCCGTGTCCTATAGTAGCAGTCAAGGAAAGCCACAGAAGGCAACTATTAAAATGAATGTACGTTCTTTTGAAGGTGTCTTCCAAAGCAATCTTTGTAACTGCTATCAAACGGTGTCGATTGTAAAGAGTCCCCCTCCCCTCTCCCCGAGGCTCGATTGCTTGTTAATTCCACACGCGCCTGAGATTAAATGGTCGCAATGATCACTGTAGCATCTTGGTGCGCATTGCTTTGAGTACCACCGTTACGTGGACATTGCTGAGAATCTTTACAACATCAAGGTGATGAGGCAGTGTGCACTGTTGCCGTAAATGTATGCAAGGCGAATCAATACTGCTGGATTGTGCCCTTTGCTTTTTATTCCCTGTAAGGTTACACACGGAGAAAGGAATCGCGCCACTTGTTGTGCGCGCTACAATATAGTACTGTGTGTTGATAATTGTTTATAGGATAACATACAAGCATTCCAAATTGATAATTCCGTTACATTTGTTTCCCTTGTTATTTTAAGCCGTCAACATTATTACAACATCGTCCATGAGTTTATCGGCTTGGCGAGGCGTTCACCTAACAGTTGATTGACCATGGCTGATGATTGTTGATGCCATTATATACGGACGATATGAATTATACACCTTTCACTAATGCAAACCCCCCTTGATACTTATCTAAAAAACAAAGACTAAATTCCCCCTCATAACCTTGACAGACTGTTGGGGCGAGTGCTGTTAGCGAGCAGCTATGAAGGCCGCCATGGCACACGAGGGGGTGGGTGGCCAGCACCTAGGGAGGTCCAGGACCGGCTCAGATAATCGTCAATGATAGTGGCCATGAACGGGAATCAAATTCGGTTTGCTGGATTCGTATAGCAGTGCGCTAACCACTGTACTCCCACTCCCCCACGACACTGCCGCTCCATATACACGCACACAGAGGGCCACCAAATGGAAAACTGTCTCGCAATGTGTGGGTTGAAGTTAATGTCCCATGAGTGTTACACAAGAACTGCCATAAAGCAGTGGACTAACAAGGTTGTATGTATATGGTTTTGTGCTGTGGCAGCAGTTACTCTGTCACGTGGGATTTTGCCTGCAGTGTTGTGGTGCTGACTGCATTTTTGCTCATATCTCATAAGGCCAATAAATAAAGTGATGGCAAGATTGCACATTTGTTTTTTTCCGCAAGGGTCCAGCAGCACCTGTGCATAAATGCAGCATTATAATTGTAAGAATCTACTTGTTAAATGCCTCTCGTCTAATAAATGCTGTCAGTGGCCTGGGTCCTCCCATTTCATTCCTATTCTATCCCCCGAATCTTCCAGCTTCTTCTTCTTTCGTGTGTAATATAACCCTTTTCTTTAAACGTCTTACCACCACAAACTGATGGGAAGTTGCATTACACAGGATCGTGAGAAAGGACAGCAGATTGGGAAGGTCTTCATCCAGCAATGGATTGATCATGGCTGTGAGAATGGAATTCAATTCTTCGCCGAGAAAGGGCACTTAACATCTACAACTGCACACTTTTTACCGTGGCCTTTATTCTGTTCATTGGGAAGCACAGAGATTTGTTTATCCCAATGTATTTTCAGTGACAGATAATTATGACCACACATTAAGTAAACATACCGTAGTTGAATCCTAATATTTTATGCACTTCAAAGAAAAAAAACCCTTCAACATTTTCATTATCTAATGTAGCGGTGCAAGGAATTTTAGCTAATTGCAAAGGCTGTATCTTGTTGTCAATCTTTGTAATTTCCATTAATTAACCTGTCCAATTTTTTAAGCGACACCAAATCCCTTCTAATGTGTCTCGGATCATGTATCAATCAGGAGTGAAGTCAGACCCACCCTATGTACCATACAATCTGGACATAGCGAGCCATCAATCCCCACCATGAATGGCTTAATAAATAATGTTGGAAAGGGAGTGTGTTGGTTTAAACACAATTTGCAGATTGTTAAATGAATCAGCAACAATTTCAAGGCATATATACGGAAATGCATTTGGATTCTAAATTGTAATATTGTGTATAAAAACAACTTAAGTTCTGAACATGAAATAGATCAAACAATCCATTACAAAATGAACACAAAATAAATAAATACAATTCTTCGAAATATTCTGTTCCTGGAAATGGTATTTTCTCACAAACTATTGTGATGATGCTACAGGCATCCATTTACTTGAAACCATATGGCTCTATTTGAATTTCTATTGGTAGAATGAGTGACAGAGAGCAGGTTGGCACACCCCCATATCAGATGTTGAGCAGAGACTACAAAGGTGGTTTAGTCTTGGGACAATATTGTAAAAATTTCCCAGGAGATTTGGAAGCATCAATACAATCACACCGAGTGAACATGAACATATTTCAAAGGGAGGATGCGTGAGTGGGTGTAAGTAATGTTAGACAGACATCTGGAATTTGTTTTACTCTATAAACCCTAAATTATACTTTCATTCCTGCTGCAATGTATCATATACACCATACATTAAATTTTTTTGTCCGTGACAAACATTTAAGACAATAAAAATAACCACACAAATATAGAGAATTCTTATCTTGACCAGTGAGCAAGGTGAAAAGAGTTTATTTTATTTTTGTAGCAAAGCAAGGCCAGGTAATGATCTATGACTCAGAGTGCACGTTGGCTTTCTCTTGCTAATGTGAAGAAAAGGCCAATGACGTTAGCCTTCTCTTCAATGTAATATCACAGGGCTTTGAATCCCCACTTTGCAGCAATAGTGAGCTATGAATACTCCACATCGTCACTAAGCACGAACCGAATTTTGATCAATTAAGTTACACTCTTGGATTCCTCAGTGATTATATGAGCCAGTAACGTCATCGTCAGCTTTGATCTATCTACTGCTGGTTTGAGCCCCCCCCCCAAGCTGTTAGCGTCGGTCACGGTCCTGCGTTGTAGACGTCCATTTGGCTTCTGCACACGAGCTGATCTCATTGCTCTGTCTCGCCGAGGTGGATGTCTTCTTGTTACAGTAAATACAGCTCACATCAATCAACAGACCTGTGCCAGTGGTGAAAATTCCTAATTCACATCGCTGGAACCTGTCGCTGCATTGGAAACTGCTCAATTACGTCCTATAGCCACCGAACTATTTTACCAATGTAGTACTATTACTAAGGGGGTTGCATTTCAATTGCTCCTTAAAAATAGCATCTTACATTATTAATAGTTTATCCAGTGTAAATAATGCTTAGAGGTGGACCTCAACTATTCTGTACACAAGTAATGATGCTAATTATCGCATCAATATTCACAATGACCTGCAATTAACAGTCCAATGTGGGACACCGTGAATGGCTCAATATATTTCATCAACAGGGCATCAAACATGCGTGGTAAATATTTATACATGGGACTATAAAAAATACTATATATTACAGTATATCAAAAGCAGGGTGTTTAGCAATGTGACCTCAACAAAACACCCACAATAATGGTAGACAAACACAGATATAGTGTTATGATTGTAATGTTTATAAGAGCACGCTTCACACTGCATTGTGAATGCATTTTTAAATTTCCCACTGTGGTTTATAAAATAAATGTGTGCTCATTGCATGCAATACTGGCAGTTTTTATATTTAACGTTTAGTTTTATGATATTATTGAACTGCACCAAAGTATGGAGAATATAGGGTCAATAATAAAGGACTTAGTGGAGCAATGTTTCATAATGCCAACATGTTCAGCAGACGTATAACGGTATTGCTTATGGCATATAAAACCAACGGTGTGCATTGATGCTGGGGAGATAATTCTCAGAGCAACTCCAGCACGCCTGTTTGAAAATGGACATATTTTTCTTTATTGGAAACCAATTTACCATGTTAGTTTCCTGTGCTAAAGAAGTTCTTGTCCACAAACCCTGGAGTCCATTGGAAAATGTATGAAAAACCAATAAGCAATCCCACACGTGGACCAATTCTGTGTGCACATAAATGTGTGTGATCAAGTCTGTGCAATGGTGCACAAGCAGAAGATTTGAAAATCACCAAGGGAATTCCTATGCATCCGATTTTTTTGGGAAACAGGATAAAATAGTGTGATAAGCTGGGTTGGGATTGAAAGAAAAAAAACTGCTGCTATTTTCTCAGCAATGCTATGAGTCACGGTTTTTATTTCTACCGAGTGGACAAGATGCGAAATGAAGAATTCCCACCCAAGATTATGCTGCTAAAGTAACTAAAATGCAGCACAGATTTGTAAAGCCTTGATTTGTGCCCATGCCCTCACTAAAACTGATTTAAAAACTGGGTTTCCATTATCGTCTCTACTGCCAGTATAAATAAGCTGGAGGGTGCTCGTGCGTGGACTTTATCTGTAAAAGCTCCACCGGTGCATCAATGCTGTGTGAAAACACACGGAAGCATACATTCAGCTGGATGCACAATTATACTAGGATTCAGTATGTTCATCCTCATATGAGTGACTGATAGGTATTAGGTATTGAGCCTGTAAATTGTGGGCTAATACAAGTCTTCAGTGCATCTGAGACATTCTGCAGTGTTTTACCTGGTTATAGATGCGTTTGACTCGTTTACAGTAGAACTCCTCCGATCCGTGACTATTTTATTTACGACTGCTACCGTCCATGGGACCGATAGGGTTTGTAAAAATGCGTATTATCCTCTCCCTCTTGGTTTTCTTTATCCATAATTGTCCACGTCTTTCCCACCCCACATTGTGGAATGGTGTATTATTGTTTGCATTTTTCAGAGACATTGACAAATTCAATTGCGTTTACCCGCAATTATTTTGGCAGTCAAATGGAGCAAATTCACAGATAACCACGTAGATAATATGATTGTCAATGTTAATTTCCCATATGACTGTGGATAAGAAGAGTTCTGCAGTATATTATAACTTAATCAAATACTATTAAATAAACTAGCTGCATATATAAACAGTAATAATTTTGAGTAAACTGCTGTAAAACGTATCTTAGAAGTCATAACACATTTTATTAAAATGTCATTAACAAACTTTTTTTTAGTAACCCGCGTTTTTTATATACAGTCCTTGTATTAATTTCCTATTCTTATGAATGTGCGTAGCGTTACCTCAAATGTACAAGCACAGGGTGCTTTTTTTCTTTCTTTCTACCAAGCAGTTATCGGTGAGTGACCTGATGCTATAAAGACTCAGTGCACTGGAACCCCCGTTGCTCTAAGGGATCACCCCAATTTTTTATTTTTCCACAAAAACCCAGAAGTCCCAGAGGCACTGTCCAAGTGCCCTGACAAGGGCATTAGCCCCGCGAGCCACCCGGACACTTTTTTTTCCTTTTCGACAGCTCTGCTAACATTCCCTCCGCACAATGAGCCCCTTGCCTGCGGAAGCCTTTCCCAACATCAATCAGGAAGCACAACTGCAGTGGGGGAGGCTCGGAGGAGGCTCGTGCATTTCTGACTCTTCCCCCCTCCACCCCGCACGAGGCATCAACGGCCAAGTTGACTTGCGTCAACGATGGCGCTGAACCGTTCGGCAGATACATGGGAGCCTGTGCGTGTAGGTCAGCGATCGTATCAATGCAATACTTTGTCAATCGAATATGAGCGCTGCAGGAATACGACCTGTTAGTTATCCCCTTCAAGGGTACTGCGATTTTGGATCGCAGAGCTATTCTTTTTTTTGTGTTTCGGGAAATAACTAAAGGACCTCGTCCAACATTGGGCTGATAAATCATTGAACGGATCTTTGGACATAATCACACAGGCGGCAGAAGGGTTTACCTCACAATATTTTCCTCTTTCTTGCACATATGTATATTTTAAAGAAAGTGTGAACTGTTTTCCAGATATAAACGTGCATATGTTATATGGTATTGTTATGAATAGAAGTACACATAGCTTCTTTGATATGAGCAGAATATCATTGTGACTTTCTTTAAAAGATAATGTTCGGTATTAGGTATCATATTTAAGAAAACACGATAACAAGCCAGTGTTTGTAACAATAGAGTATGAGATATGATTCAGACAGTGCGACGTTGCACTAGCCCTGTAATGGCCATGGAAACATACCTGGTTTTATTTCCCTGTCACTGACTGGTCCAAGGAGATGAACTCATGTCGCATAATAATAAAAAATGTCGTCAAATGATAACTAAACATGGCTCTCTGTGCAAAGTAACATTGCAAAAACAGCACTGTTGGCTTTAAACAGAGAAAGTTATTGGTACATTCGCTGGGATGCAACATTGTGGAGGTACAACCCCTTGGGCAGTGTATGTCAAAGTAAAACATTATTTCCTACTTCAAAACAATCGTTGAGGGGTCCTACTATCCTAAGTTTTAGACAGAGGTGGGACAAAGTCATTGTTATGCAAGTCCAAGTCGAGTCGCAAGTCATCAAATTCATGACTCGAGTCTGACTCGAGTCCAAGTCACATGACTCGAGTCCACACCTCTGGTTTTAGAGCCCTGCATCAGTAATGAAATTCCAGATTCCCTTGACATGGGGCGAGTCTATCCACAGGATAGACTGTTGACTTCCCCTTTAAAGCGGTACGCATTGTATTTTAAGAGCCCCAGATAGATAAAGGACTGAGTCAACCTCAAACCAGGATTTGAACTCGCATCCTTTGGATTGCTGCAAGCCACCCGCGTGCCCACTGAGCCACTAGAGGACCTGTACCAGATGATACGGAAGCAAGTGATGTGAACCAACCGTAGTAAGGAGAAGGAAAATTCCGATTCAGAACCAGGGAGTACAGAGCTCGCTTAACTTCTTGAGGCAAAAAAATATGTCTACGGGAAAGAAACCCTGATTCCAGCACCTGCAGATATTGGGTTCATTACCCCTTGGCATGCAGCTGATCGAGGATAAGGAAAATGCCGGCTTTAAACTCTGCAGGAATGGAGACGAGTTCCGCCTCTGAATTCTGTCCAAGCCAAATAGAGCTACTGCAGAGGTCCACAAAGGGCAATATACCGGTGTTCGCTCCGACTGGGAAGACAAGGAGCGCCATTGAGTTGAGACCAGGGGCGCAACCACGCATTGGTATTTTTTTTTATAATACTCTTAAACCGCGTGAAACAAAAAGTCGAGGAGATATAATTTGAAGAACAGGATGGATTCAGCGCAGGAAGAAGTGCCTGCAGGCGTGTTTTTGCAATTAGACTCCTCACGGGAAAACGAGTGTGACTGGGACTGTCTGTCTGCACTTAGGCATGAGTCCTTAAATGCTTTATACAATTTTCCAAAAAATAGGTGTTCCAAATCGAGGGCAAACACATTTATTGTGGTCAATCTGTAAAAGCACGTGTGTCACACACAGAAATCCTTAACCGAGTCGCCATTAACCACGTGACTGGTGTCCAAGTCCGGTGAATCAATACCAGTTTCTCTTAAACCCAATTCTACTACTGATAAACCATCTTTGTCATTGACAATAACCCTTGCACTTACTTTAATCCTAGATGTATGTCTATTTATACCATCCACTTATGTCGATATCTTACACCCAATATCTGTACTGTATGTGTAAAGTATATGTACTGTACTTGTCACCATTGTACAACTTAATACTATACATGTGTAGTGAGGTAAACTGAGTCGCAGACGTACTCTTGGAGGCAACACATTTATGTAACACCAAAACACGGGGTAACTGCCCCTTAACAGAATAACAACCTATGGTGGTGACCACCAGGCTAACTACATTAGGTACAACGTAACTAGCTACTACGGACCGGACCACAACTCGGGTCCAGGTCCACGTGTTGGAGACTCGGTAGAAAGTAGAATGCAGACGAAGGCCTCCTCAGGATGAATAACAACGCCAGTACCCCTGGGGGACCCACTTATATTCTCTGCAGCGTGGCTGGCTCCGCCCTTGGCCACGACCACCTTCCAGAATCCTTGAGCAGGATCTTGCCCCCGACCACGTGACCAACCCTAGCCCCCACTTGGGGCCCCTTTGTAGACTTATCGGGTCAACCAGAGTGCCATGGCCTTTACTAATCCCATTCCTATGGCCGGCACTCACACACCCTATCCTGTAGGGCCGGCACTGCATGCCAAGCGTGGTGCCATCCAGCACTATCAATCAGCGCCGACCGAGCCCCTCTAGGGCCGGTACTACACCCACGTAATAGTGGTATCCGCGATGTCGTTACACCGCACGCCATGACTCTCTAGGGCCAGCACTACACAGTGACATCCCGCGATGTCACTAATCATGTGTTCTATTCTCATAGCATTGCAAGTTGTCATACTCTGGGTGCATGTGCATGGTTATAGAATGAACAGTATTCGGGTTAGAGAATTACAAGTATTAACTACAGTACGTCATCCTTTACAGTGCACAGTGCTAAAACCCGTCCTATTGAATATATCACAAACTAACAATTCAAAGCCAAGCTGGAAGTCTAGAACAAGTCTAGAACAATTTTATAACGATCAAAAACAACCTTTGGGTCCTTTACCTGTAAAATACAGCAGCACGTGTGTCACACACAGCAATCCTCAACCAAGTCGCCATTAACCACGTGACTGGTGTACAAGTCCGGGTAATCAATAACCCTACAAGCCACCTACAGGCCCAACTCAGTTATCGCATGCTGGTATACACACGTGCATTGATGTACTGCACAGCATATAAGAACTTTCATAAAACCACACTTTACTCTCTTGCTGCACGAGGAAATAATTAAAAGAGTGGTCCATTCTAACGTGCCACATAGGCACTAGCATGCTTCTGTAATAAACCCGCTCCGGACGATATCGTGTCTTGTTGTCTTTTCTATATTCGTTCCTTGGTTACACAGCTCCCTCACACACCGGGTCCCTTTTTCCCGTACCTTGAGCGTGGCGTCGCTCGCTTCCTCGCTCCCTCACGCCGCTGGCTGACAGCGTGTGGGAGACAGCCTCCGGCCTGCCATGTGGCCGCTGGCGCGCAGGAGGCACAGACATGGTCTCTCTCTTCAGCCCCTCTCCACTCTCCCACGAGCTGTCTCTCTCCACCCCTTATAACCCCTGGCCCACGTGATACCATGCAGCCAATCTTCAGCCTCTCCCCTGGAACCTTCCAGATGTTGCTATGCATCCACAGGGCTATGCCCCTGGCTCGCTATCCCATTGGCTGCGGGCTGAGGCCGGCAGAGCCTATCACCCTCGCCCAGTTACCCCCCGGGTGTATCCTCATATTACACTTCTATAATGTTTCCCTATTGGAGGCGATAGCTGAGATCGACCCTCAAATATGGATGTGAGACAAGGACATTGAACAAGGGTGACAAACGTAGAAGACAGGGATTTCAAAATGCTGAAATTTCTCTATACTTGCCACGTGATAAATTACCAACAAATTATTGTCAAAGAAGCAAGTGGAATGGAGTGAAGAGTAATACATTAAGATAACCATCTGGTAAAACACTAAGATACTTTGACAACACAATACTTTCACATTTGCAATTTGTAAAGAGGGCTGCAAAGTTGTTTTGAAGTTAAATATGAGCAAAATAGACATGTACACTGGGTTTGTTGAACAGAAGACATTCATTTTTGGAGGGACAAACTGCAATACACGACAACATATGTACAGTATGTGGACATGGAGTGATGAGATTATCTCATCTGCACGATCGAGATGAATGACGGCATCGGAAAACTATCAGGGATGGCGATGACCTGGGGAAGCCTTCATCCAACAGCGGATTGATCATGGCTGTTTGATTAATGATGATGCAGTGGAATGTGTTGGACAACATATTCGAACTGAAAAAGTGTTCACCTGCAACATACACACCAATTTATTTATACATTTTATGCAAGGCAAAAAAAGATTAAGATGTAGAGGGAATCAATCATATCTGTAAATAAAAAAAATCAGTCTGACAGGCAAAGTAAATAAACATGTAAATTACACAGGTATGGTTTTCCTGTGCCAAATTAATTTTGAACAAAAAAAACATGCCTATTGTTATCTTTGTAGTACAGTCCTTCTGTGCATGTTGTCTTGCAATTTTTGCCAATTTGTGAAGCTCCAATGAAAGTCATGATCCTGACACCACACGACCATCAAATGGCAGTAATCTATGGCTGAATTTGTACTTGAATTTGCAGGCTGAATTCTCCAAGGGAGAAAATGTCCAGTCTGCAGCAAAAAAAGAAACATGTTATGAATGCACAAATAAACACCAATTTGGCCTGAATATGGTGCCATAAATGGCAACTACAAATTGTCACTAACTCAATTTTTTGCACAAATTTAATTTTCTACGCTCTTGGCAGCATCCACATTTTAAATGTTACATTTAACATTATTATATAAATGCGCGTTTCTATTACAAATAACCTAAGCCCTGCTTTCAGTGTCACACAGACAGTGTTAGACGAGATTTAATCACCAGAATTATCTGTATAGAGTTTATACACTGCAGTTTTATTTTTGGAGCTCGCAAGCGACACGTTAGTTATGGTGCATAAGCCTAATTTTATTTGCATAATAAAGTGGAATGTTTACAATGAATACATTATTTAACTCATTCACATTTACGGTACATGTTTTTTCTGGTTTCATGAGCATTTCAACAACTAAATGGACTCATTATTTTCTAAATGATGTACTGTATGGCATACATCGATAATGCATAATTTATTCCAATTATTTTATCAGGTGGAGTGCTGCTGTGGTGTAACGGTCAGTACACGGGACTTGCAATACAGAAATGTGGCAAGTTTATTTTATGCTTCCCATCTCTGTTCACCTAGCAATAAAAATGGGACGGACGTAGTCGGTGGGCAGATCACATGTCAGACGTGGTGGGGTCATTGTGGCCATTCCCACTTCTCCAAAATGTCTGGCTAGCATGGAATAATAGTCCAAAATACTCTCAAGATGGGCACTCTGGAGTTACATCTAGTGGAGGCCCTTTTGACGAAAGTGTTGTACGCAAGCAATTTCAGGGCTATACCTACCTTCTTTTGATCTATTTTATCACGAACGTTAGTTATATAATCTGATTAGCATAATGTACACATGTAAACACAGTTGCCACCCTACTTTTGAATATCCATTTTTTATAATAATGAAAATTACATCCTTCAGGTTGTACGTGTATCCATCCTCGTAGAGGTTATCATTTTTCTGAAAACAAATTGACAAGTAGCTTTACCCTTGTTGCTTTTTTTGTTTCTACCTACAGCTGTTATTTTCTCTCACACTACGGTACTACAGCCTTCGTGCCTTGAACCCCCAAACAAAATTACGGCAGGAGCACGAGACCTTAAGTGATTTATAAAAAAATTCCCAAAAATAGGCACTTTACAGTTAGTGTCAATGAGCATGATGAATGACCGGACTATAAGTTTGCGACACCAAATATACTGCGGGGAATCTTAAAGCCCCGCTCTCGCTCAAGAAACTTGCCATCCTATTTTTGTGCATACGTAATGAAAGTGCGCAATGATAATGTGCACACTCGTCCTGCTCAACAAAGATCGATATATATTACAAACAAGCATGTGCATATAATAATAGGAGAATGGATATGTCTGGATATAAATTATTAGGTTATCTTTTATTAAAGAGGTTTGGTCCAACTTATAAATGGAGGGAAATATTTTAACACTGTTGACCTTAGCCTTAATGCACCGTTATTTTTGGCAAAATGCTGCGAAGCAGCTTACCTTCAACTGATATTGTAAAACAAACGAAAAAGTAATATCTTTGGGGAAACGTCACATATCAGTAGGGGGCTGGGCATTTTTCAACTTTCGACAAATTATTTGAGTGAACAAGACTAGTAAATTATTCAGGTGCCCTCACACAGTATAATACATAGCCAAGGTTCTTGACCCACAATTTGAGTAACAATGAAAATGTTGTTCTTCCATGATAACTTGAAAACATGAGTTTCAATGGTGCAATGCAGGTGCAAATTCACGTAGCAATTCTTAAGCAAGGTGGAACAATAATGGATATGCATCGATTATGTAAGGCTTTCTGACAAATGCATGACCATGTTTACTTATAACAGTGATTCATCGCTTTTGACATAGCCAATGAAAGCATTCAAATGTCACACTATAGCTATAAGTAAATGGCCGTGCTTGCAGAGAAAACACAATCAAAAGCTTTGTTAAACACTGCTTCATCACATTTGTTGGCAAGTATCCCACAAAATTTAGAAAATATGAATCCCAAGACTCTTGATAGAACTGAGCACAGTGCCAGGCCTGATAAATTGTATGTCAACGTGTAGTTTTCTATAATAGAATGCGTTAAACTGTAGGACTTTCATTGCAATAGCTGAAAATCACATTGTAATGCTGAACAGCCTTAGTATGTAATGAATTAACATTCTATTTACAATTTTTACTGTAGATGTTTATCGTGATTACCAGTTCAGTGCTCCCAATTATATTACATAATCTATACATTATCAGCTTAATAAACATTGCCCACATACAATACGCTCTTTCCCTTACTATGAATTACTGCCGTATCCAAGTATTCGACCTCCGTGGGGAGACAATGATATCATATCTGTGTTGCACGTATTTCTAATCTCTGTACACAGGTGATTGAGACCTAAAGAAAAAAGCGAATTTAAACTACGGGTCTCAGAAACCTCATTCTCACACCTATCTTTGTCACAAAGAAAACACAGAAAACACGGCAGGCTCCCCCAACACCTCTGCTGTGTCAAAGGACTATGAAACATCTGGACATGCAGGTGAAGGGCATCTCATTTCACGGGTCATGGCCAGAAGACCTCATTATCACTTATTGGCCCTCCCGGTGGTGAGCACAGGCCATTCCAAAAGCAACACAATCTGCAGAGATTTCAGAGTTCGTTTAGTGCCATGGTAGTTACTGTTACACTCGCGTGGCTAGATAATAACTGTGGAGGGTTGCTGGCACACTGCTTGGTCATGTTTTGGATGAATCCGTGACGACAGCACATAAACTTGAGAGCGTCCCGTATATACGGTATACGTTCTGAAACTTATTATGCGTACATATGCTAGCAGTTTAATTCTATGATGGCATTTGTTTACATGTTAGTAATGCATATGAACTTTAACGTGATGATTTATTGGATAATGTTTGGATGATGATAATTTGCTCAATTAGCACAGCTTTAAAACATAACATTTTGTTTAAATACATAAGTAGATACTGAATATGTATTTTTAATGAAAATGTTAATGTTTAAGTGAATCATAGGCAACTGATTCAACTGTAATGCTTTGGGTGATTTTACAAAATGATAATGTGTTATATGCTTTTCAATACCAGCCAATATCAAAACCCCAGTGTTCTATATGTTCTTCAAAAAATGTTCATTGAAGACTCGGCTTGGTGAGTGGTAAGAGGAAATGCTTGCTATTGTCACTTCTCCACAAAGCAGAAGAGACAGACAACAACAACTGCCCTTTGCCACTAAGTGGCGGTGACATCACCATGGCGCTTGTGCCAGGCTATATGCACTTTAAGTCCACTTGAAGTGTCGAAAGCCCGCTGGCAGGATGTCACGGGACAGACCCAGGTGCAATAGGTTGACTGAGATGACTGGCCGATGCACCACCTGTGGCCCCTACTATATCAACTTGCTGTATTTTAGCCGCCCGCCACTCTACTTGTTGTTGTGAGTGTCGCTCCTCTGCACTCCGCTATTGCTTGAGGGAGTTTGCCTCCAACTGTCCAATAGCATCCTTCACGAACCTCCTCCAGAGAGGCCGATCTTGACACCGCTGGTACCAGTTATTGACAAGTCCACTCAGCTCCATATCATCTCGTCAGTGTCTACACTGTCAAGCAACTTGGAATGTAAAATCACCGTACAGGTATCACTAACAACTGAGGGCCCTGGGGATGTATCAGGAAAATTAGTGTCTATCATTCACTGAGCATGGATTGATATGGCTATTTTCTTTTCCACTGCACGACTCAGGTGTCACACCTGTGGAAATCTATATATAAGTAAAAAATTGTGGGTTTGTGTGCGGTCGCGCGCTTGGCTCTCAAATGGTGGGGTTTACACCCAAAAAAAGATAGCCAGGCACCACGCCGTAAACCCCGTTCATAAAAAGATAGCCAGGCACCACACCGTAAACCCCGCGGTCAGCAAGCGCTATTCCTTTTTCACATCCGTCAACTTTAAATTAGTTTAATTAGCCATTTACTGCGTTTTTTGCGCGCTTAGCCTTGATTTATTTATTTATTTATTATGCGTGCGCGGCCATACCAACTCACGAGCCTCTGGTGGGGGCGGGGGGGCTGCCCATGCCAAGTCACACGCCTTCGGTGGGAGTGAGAGTCGTGTTAAAAATCCTATAAAAATACACTAAACTCTCAGGTAAATTCTTCACTGTCTCATGTCCCCTCCACCACAATGCATGCAGTTATCACTACTATACAGTCGGTAGATGGCCGTAGATATTTCTGCAGAGCGGCCAAGGACATCGTGCCTGGGGGAGGCGGGGCAGGGGTAGCAGCCCAGCCCCAGACTGCTAAGGTGCCACCTCGGCCGGCTGGACAATCTACGCGAGGCCGGAGGCTCTGCACGGGACTAGACCTCACCACGCCACTCTGTCAGGTGAGTACTTTGTGCTATAGAGTCGATAAATACTGCTATAGAGTCAGCATGTACTACTGTAGTGATAGCAGGTACCACCACAGTCGGAATGCACTGCTGTAGTGATAGCAGGTACCACCACAGTCAGTATGCACTGCTGTTATCATAGGTACCACCACAGTATGCACTACTGTAATCATAGCAGGTACCACCATAGTATGCACTGATATAATCATAGCAGGTACCACCACAGTCGGTATGCACTGCTGTAATCATAGCAGCTACCAACACAGTATGCATTGCTACAGTGAAAAAAGGTACCACCACAGTATGCACTGCTGTAATCATGGCAGGTACTACCACAGTATGCACTGCTGTAGTGAAAGCAGGTAGCACCACAGTATGCACTGATGTCATCATAGCAGGTACCACCACAGTCAGTACGCACTGCTGTTACATTTTTAAGAGTAGTTTTGAAATATGTAGATTTGAAGCTTTCGTGACTGCAAGGAATCATCTTCTTAGGTTTTTTCGGTAAAGTCACGTAGACTTTACCGAAAAAAAACCTAAGAAGATTTTGAAATATGTTTAAGACCCGGGCAATGCCGGGGTACTTCCTGCTAGTAAGAAATAAATCCAAAAGCAAAGCCACTGCTGCTGCTGCTTTTGCAGCTGTTTGGTTATTTTAGAGGACACAATATTGCATGTTTGTGTGTGTGCACACTCTGATGCCAATGACCCTGGCCTAAATTCTCAACCAATGAACAAACACAAACCATGTATGGTTTTAGCGACTTAGCCCGCAATGTTGAGAATGTATGCTCTCAAGTTTTATCCAAGCACTACAGCGGGTATCTCTAGGAGTTGAAATAGGTAATATCATCTCGTGTTCACGTTTATACACATTGTTTGTTGTACAGTTTGCCGAGCCATTTTTAGAAAGTCTGATGTATCATCACCCACAGAATGCCTCCTCCAAATGCCAATTGTTCTCCGCCTGTTTGAATAAAAGGACATGGCATTCCAAGAGGCCTTCCATAGGCAAACATAACCTCGCATGTATACCTTGTGCAGTATGTACACTGGGGAGACAAGAGGTGGCCCGGGGTGGTGCTGAATACACCACTCCCTCATGTGCCATGGATGCCTCACAATTAATGCACATGGTCAGCATGTGTCCAATGGTCTATGAGCCTTTATGTGGGAATCTGTGTTTCATTTGTAGACATGTGTAACTTTATTTCGTGAAGTTCCAAAATAAGTATAATGGATTCATACATTTCAAAATGGTTTGCACGAGATGCTATTAATGTGCTCTCCATGTGTGTTATGCGCTGAAGATATAGTCGAGATCTCTCATTTATTATACATATGCATGCAGTCGTTAATTGGCATTCGGTAAATGATTAAGTTCTGCATGCTCGCGTCAAACTCTCATTAAAATGAGAAAGGGCGTTGAAGCACTGTATACAATTATTGCAATGATGCTCATGGAGGCCAATTATATTCCGGTTGAAGTATAATTGATCAACTTAATGACTGATATCCTTTATTTTTCCAGGTAAAATGCAAATTGAGATTCATTATCTATTTCTCAAAGGAGAGCTGTGCCACCATAGACACATCATTTTGTTGGAGGGTAATTAAAAAAAAGAGCTATGACACTGACAAGCAATGTCCAGGTTTTAATAACGAATGATGTCAGAAAGAAATGTATTTAATTAATTATTATTAATGATGTTATGGGTTTCTTAAGGTCTATATTTCCAAATACTCTGACTTCCCATGTCACACACAATGAACAATAACATTGCAAGTTTTTCGCCAACAATGCGTCCCAAAGTGTCAACACTATTATCCATGAATAGTTACATAACAGGCACATTTTCAGTATCCAATAGTATTTTAATGACTTGAATTATTTTAAAATGTAAAATGGCCATTTAATAGCTTCATTATGATTGTCTTAGCATGTCTAGGCATTTATTTGGCTTTCCAACTATGGAGCATATTCGTAAATATATGCCTTAAATATCACATGTAGTCAGTCCCTGGAACAATTTCTTTGCTAAGATGCATCTCCTTGAATAACCTTCTCTTACTTTCTCCAGATCCACCATTCTTCAAAGGCACTAGCATCGTGAAATTCATTAGTGTAGCAAAGTACGTGAAATTCGCGCGTGCCTATTATGTAAGTGCTGTCTATTAAATAATTAAATTCAGATATTGCTGAGGATTGCTTCCCTTAAATTACTATTCTGCCTGACTCTTATCCCCAACAAATACTTGGTGAGGCTTTCGGGAGCGAATGCTGCCCGCCTCCTGGCCTTGTGCTCGTAGAAACCAATTCACAAATCACAGCCACAGTCAATAGGCTCGCCGCTCAGGCCATGCTAAGCTAATTGTGGGGCGGAGAGGACTCTGCCACTCAGCGAGTCATGCGCGCATTGTGACTCGCTGAGATTTAGACCTGCGTGAGCCCTATTCTTGGCAGCCGCCATGAAGCGCCCTGGCGATACGTTGACCGAATATGCCTCGGTAAACCTTCCCGGTTAAAGTAAAAAAAAATACTTATACATGTTTTCCATTTTATTTTTACCAGGTAAGGCCCACTGAGATATGTAGCTCTCTTTCAGAAGCGACTTGGCCCTAATGATAGCTAAAAAAAAGTGGCTTTATTATGTGGAAAGTTATAATTGTCAAGTACTGTAAAGGTATGTTTCTAAATGTGGCGGGGAAAGCTGGAGGACCCGGAAAAAAATCTACGCGACAACATTGAGTACATGCAAACTCCAAATATACAGGCGTCAGGGTCAGGCTCGAACCCATGACCTCCTGCATACCGAGCGAGGTAGTTAACATCTTGCCACCATGGTACCCTATTAGTTGACAACATGCGACTTCAGTTACAGGCCGGTCACTGTGACGGGTTAGTTTATCATATTTTTAGAACTCTTTACTAAAAATTAGTGGCTTATTTATTGATGTCTCTGCGCAAACAGTTGCGTTTCCAATATGGTCTTTCAACATGTATTTTTAAACGTGGGGAGTTTTCATTGGGATGTTTGTTGTTTTATTATTAATCGTACACGATACAATTTTTCTTCACGTTGGCAATCTCTGCTAGACAAATATTGGCAGTTTTTGTTAAATAAAACATTGTATATGAAACTCAGCAGAACGTCAACGGATCTTGCCACCCCAGGTCATGTAATATTGACACTTTGCTGTTATATTTTTGTAACTTGGGAACATAAAATACGACTTTGCCAACGCATATGTCGGTCTGTATTCGTGTCAGCCACATATGATGCAGCAAAGACCCTCAATTTAATTTTTAGAACATAAGTCATGGAATAGTTATGGTTATTGAGTTTCCCCAAATTAATTTAATCACTGAACCATGCGATAATTAACCCTGCTGCAATTTATTTGAAAATATAAACGGTGAAAACATCAAATGTCAGAGTACCTGTTGATATTAAAAATGCTTAACATACTTTGAATGCATACATGCATAATTATACACCTACTGAAATGTACACAACAATAAATATGCTGATTATACATTAATAGAGCATCGTATACATTCCAGCACGTTTCGACAATGCAACATCTTCAGGGCATTCATAGGCACCTAAATCGGCACGGCTTAAATGGCATCCTTCGGCATACTCGTGATGCCACTGCGTGGAGTTTCGTGTCAAGCTGTGCCCACGCTGCGTGCAGATGGAAGGCGCATAAGGAGAAGCAAACATGACCTCGTGCGATTCGATATAAAGTGTCTGTACAAAAGGGCACCACCTGCGTCGAAAAAAACAAGTAAACAATGAAGTAATCCTATCCTGATCACACATACCAAAATACACAATTTTTTAGATCATTATTTTTACAAGACAATTGAGTTTTGTGTGTGTGTGCGTGTGTGATGGAACAGTGAGCATCTCTAGATAAGTGTTCAACCTGCTGTGTGGTGCTGTGGTTAAATTGCAGGGCACACAATCGGAATCTTGAGAATTCAAATCCTGGTTACAATTACAATTCGGATTGGTATAGCATCTAAATGTGACCGCACCACAAGAAGCTTTAAAGAAACAGTGGGGAGAAATTATATATTTCACTGATGGAAAACTTAAAAAAAAGTAGAGTGTTCCCAAAATAGCATTGCTCTTTGCGGTAAGAAAAATAGGACAGCTCATGGACCAGATGGAAAAATCTGTTGGCATCATCCAAGAAGATGGGTACACTTTTTAAACAAAATTACCAGACATATTTATCAAATGTTTACACATTAGTGAAATGCAATATTGTTTTGCCTGCAAAATAGAGCAAAGAGAACAATGCATGCTTAGAAATGTAGTTCAGCGTAGGGAGTGTTCAATACAAATCAGCAGTGTTACAGTGCTGCTGCCTGTATTGTGCCCATCATGTGCACACACCACGGCAAGTGAGGAAAGTAGAGGAGGATTCTTCCAGGATTTTAGATTTCCCATCGATCTCTGTCGACAGTCAGTGCCACAGCCGGAGAGTACACGCTTAGTAGCTGCCCAAAGCAATGGTGATATTCTCTCGGTCACAACAGGCCCACAGCAACTGGTCTGCCTGAAGGAGAAATGGCGTCGTTCTTGCCCAGATCTTGCAAAGTCTTCATGAGGCCGCTTGGAGCCGTCAATAGATTATATTTTCTCTGAGTGATGTCATTAATGATGATAGCAACGTCAACACAACGGTGTTGCATCACTCTATCCTGGAACGACCACATTTTGCTTCCGATGTGCATGCTGAAACTGCAATTGTAATGTGTGCCAAAACGGGAACAGTGTATAACGATTTGTAATGAATAATTTTGAAAACATATATCAGCAGCGTTTTTGTTGATGTAATATTTATGTATATACGTATACGCAATTTAATTAAATCCGCTACATTCAACACAGATCGAGAGGAGGCAGTTTAGGAGGTTTGGCCATCTGGTAAGGATGTCCCCCGGTAGACTCCACCTGTAACTCTACCGGGTAAGTCCACTGGGTGAAGACCCCGGGGCCGGCCCAGGACACGCTGGTGGGACTACGTTGCTCGGCTGGCCTGGGAACGCCTGGGAATTCCCCAGGAAGAGCTAGAGTCTGTGTATAATAGTGTAGTGCTGGAGTCTGTCTCCAGGGAAAGGGAGGTTTGGACTGCCCTACACAACATGCTGCCGCTACCACCCTGACCACGACAAGCGGTCTGAGAAACGAATTAAACACATCTGTAATACGGTTAAGCAGTGTTTTAGAACCAAGATAATACACCAATGTATCTATACTTGAAAATTATAACTTCAACAAGTGCAAAAAACGAAGTTTCCAACAAATATACTTCGTGTACTTTTAAGCACCTAGTAATAAAAAAACGTTTGGCTGTCAAACATATATACATGTATCTATTTGAATGTTTGTATGCAAGTGTAGAGGTGTAATTGTGTATGGGCACGGATGGCTAACAAACACAAGGGGCGTGGTTATGGCCGTACACAGAGGAGGTGCTCACACCGACGTCCGCACCTGCATCCCTCACGGGCCCCTCCCGGGGGTCGAGTATTAGCTTAAACCAGCGAAGACTGAAGACCAGCTAGAATAGGCCCCGGAGCTCCCCTGGCTCGCTGTCCTTGTCAGGGCCGACCAGGGCAAGCCGGTGGCGTGGCCCCGAGAGCCCAGACTGACGTTCTTATAAGAGCCGGTCTGGAGACTCAGGGTGCCGGGATCCCAGCTTGACCAGGGCTGGGATAGGTAGCCTCCCCTAGCTCCGTAGTGGAGGACTTGGGCGTAGGTTAGCGGGGTTAGATGTTGTGTCTCCCTGTTAGCCGAGTGAAGGGGACGATACCCCCTTAAGTACTGTGTGTACCCGTTACTGTGCACAAGTTGGTGTTAATAAATAAGTGTGCCTCCGACCCCGTCATCAAAGCCTCCTGAATACTTACTACATCTGGGGTCAGAAGTAAACGTTCAACGATGGACACACGAGGGACGACACGTACCAGGGAGTCGGAGATGGAGGACACCGCGGCCGAATCGCCACCAGAGATGGCCGAGGTCGGATCGGAGCAGCCGGGGCCGAGTACACCCGCGCTGCTACGACAGGAAGGGGGGGATGCGTCGGCCAAGGGACTTCGGCTCGCTCACTCCTGCCTGGCGGAGCTGCTCTACGCTGCGGCCGTCGCGTTGGAGGAGATCACGCGGCTGGGGGCTGGAGGGGCTGCGCGGGACGACGACGGCAGCCGACGCGCGGCGACATTTCCCGCCACCCCGACGCGGCTCGCGGTTAAATTTCCCGCCATCACTACAGTGCGAGCAGAGGGAGGGGCCGGCCCGCGTCAGGTGACTGCTGAGGGCCAAGCACAAGCCGTGACATCATCAACACCGGCCAGCGCGTCAACAATGGAGCGACCGGCGATGCCATGCTCGCAGCCCGCCCACACTGTAACGTCTGCTGGGAACGACGGAGCGCGATCCGCAGCCACGGACGTCGCGTTACAGCAGTGACTGCCGCCTCTCAAAGAATTTGTGGGCGCGGACGGAGACTGGGGCGGCTTCAAAAGGCGGTTCATCGCTCATCAGGAGATGGCGAACTGGACGGACGCCGAAGCACTACGCGCGCTGCCGGCGATGCTGGACAACGACGCCCTGGCTACTCTCACCTCGGCGCCTAAGGAAAAGCGCGCCACGCTGCACTTGGCGCTGCAGCTGCTGTCAGCTGTCTATGGCCGCCTTCGGACTGCAGGCAGCAATTCCACAATCGTCATCGGGGCGCCAACGAATCGCCCCTGGCCTTCCGGACGGCTCTCCTGGCCCTGGCGAAGGCAGCTTTCCCGCGGATGGACGAGGAGGGAGTGGACGCTATGGTGGCTGAAAAGCTGCTGCTACTCGCGGATGAGCTGGACGTCGCCGTCTTGGCTCAAGACGACGCAGAGATGTCGTCCTTGCTGGTCGCGCGCCACATCCACGGGGGCTTGCGGTCCCTGCGTCGCAAGGCCGCCAAGGGGGTGGCCGGCCATGCCATGGCGGCCACCACCCTCCCATCGGAGGAGGTCTGCGGGGTGGAGCGGCGGGGGGAATGGAGATCGGCGGCACCACAGGCTCGGAATGGACCGAGCCGCCAGGAGCAGCCCAGGCCATCTGGGGCGCTCACACGCTGCTACAACTGTGGCCTTCAAGGCCACGTTGCTTCAGGATGCCGGGCTCCCCGTCAGCGCGGGGCGACACCTCATCAGGACGCCGCGCCGTCTCCAACCAAGCTCCAGCAGAGAAATACGGCGAGTCGGGGCACCTCACACGTTTGGCCCATGCACACATCCGAAACACACTCACGCGGTCAACCGAACAGGGCTCGCAAATCGACGGCCGTTGCGTCCGATTGTTCTGAAATGCGGTGAGCGCTCCAACCGGGTCAGTGGTCAGAGCTCGCCCATCGTGTCGTTGCAGCGTCGGCGGGATCGTCGGTCGTGGTCGGTCATATTGATGGGGTAGAGGTGCGGATTTTAATTGACACAGGAGCGTCGGCGACCATTATATCTGATTTGATTTATAACATTCTTCCCGTTCAAAGTCGTCCCTTGCTCCCCGTTGACGTGCCATGCTATGCTGCTAACGGGGGCTCGCTAGGCATCATTGGCCAAATCCGCGCCAAAATTTGCATTGGAGACATTAAATTATCCGGCCCTGTTTTGGTTTCCTTCTCACTGGCGGTTCCGTGCCTGTTGGGGACGGATTTCTTGGCCAAAATGCCCATTCGTATCTTGATCGACCAGGGGTGCATCGAGCTCCCGTCGGGTCGACGCGTAACGTTTTTGTCTTCCCCCGCCACGGAGCGTCGGGCGTTTGCGACTGTGCAGGCGCTCGTGGCAAAAACTGTGCGCATACCCCCGGGGGCTCAGATGCTCGTCCCTCTTAGGTTGCGTCGGCCGTTTGCTGCGGGGGTTGCGGATCGGGGGGTCTTGTTGGGACCATCTCGGGCCGGGGTCAATGGCCCCGATTTACTAGCGGCTCAGACCATGGTGAAAGGGGATGGGGACCCCTTCATTGCAGTCCTTAATGTAGGATCGCGAACGGCCGTGGTTCCTCAAGGGACCGTGCTTGCACACGCAACGCCGGCACCCTATGAGGAACCACTCGTGGGTCAGGTAACCACCGATCCTCCGTCGCGACCGCATTCGGACTGTGATGACGGATGGCTGGATGCACTTTGCGCGGGATCAGTGGACCTGTCCGACTCGCAGCGTGCGCAGCTGCGAGTTCTCCTGAAAGAATTTGCCGACGTTTTTAGTCAACACAAATTTGATATTGGTTGTACTAAATTGCTGCGACACCATATTGACACGGGTGACAGCGCGCCAATCCGCCAAAATCCCTTTCGGCTGAGTCCCGCCGAAAAGGATCATGTCAAATCGGCCGTTGATGACATGCTAGCCGCCGATATTATTTCCCCTTCCAACAGCCCGTGGGGCGCGCCGATCGTTTTGGTGAAAAAACACGACGGCTCACTGCGGTTTTGTGTCGACTTTCGGCGATTGAACAAAATTTCTGTGGCAGATGCGTACCCGCTTCCTCGAATGGATGAGTCGCTCGATGCCTTGGCGGGGGTGCGATTTTTTTCCACCCTGGATTTACTTTCTGGATTCTGGCAGCTTCCTCTGGATGACGAATCCAAACCTAAGACTGCTTTCCGTACACCGCAAGGCCTCTTCCAATTTAACCGCTTGCCGATGGGCTTACATTCTGCGCCAGCAACTTTTCAGCGGTTAATGGAACTGGTCTTGGCAGGCTTGCAATGGGATTCGTGTTTAATTTACTTGGACGATGTCATCGTCTTTAGCAAATCCTTCGAGGAACACCTCCAGAGGTTGCGTGCTGTTTTTCTCAAAATGCGGGCTGCCAATTTGAAATTTAAACCGCAGAAGTGCCATTTGCTCCGCGAATCGGTGCGGTATTTGGGTCACATTGTTGGGCGCTCGGGGATATCCACTGATCCCGCCAAAACGGAATGCATCAGCTCCTGGCCAACTCCCACCTCGGTGGGAGAGGTCAGGAGTTTCATTGGGTTCGCGTCGTACTACCGACGGTTTGTGGCTGACTTCGCTACGATCGCGAAACCATTGCATGCCTTGACGTCCAAGGGAGTCAGGTTTCATTGGGGGCCGGAGGAGGAGGCTGCTTTTCGCGCCCTCCGGAATGCCCTGGTGGGGGCTCCGCCATTGAATTACCCCGATTTCTCACAACCCTTCTTGCTCGATAAAGACGCAAGTAACACGGGCATTGGGGGCGTGCTGTCCCAGCTCATTGGGGGCGTAGAGCATGTGGTGGCTTACGGTAGTCGGGTACTGTCTCCGGCGGAACAACGGTACTGTGTTACCCGTCGGGAATTATTGGCAATTATTTATTTCGTTCAGCAGTACCGCCCGTATCTGTACGGTCGACGTTTCACCGTCCGTACAGATCATGCGGCTCTACAGTATGCCCTGCGGGTTCAACAACCATCGGGGCAGTTGTCTCGATGGTTGGAGATTCTCCAAGACTACGACTTTGTCACCACATATCATAAGGGCGTCCGCCACACGAACGCTGACGCCCTGTCGCGGTTGCCACCCACTTCGGAGTGCGCTTGCCTCTTGGGTTCGGGGCGTTGTAGGCCCCCGAACGTGACCACCGATTCAGTCCTCGTGGCCACCGCCAATGCGCCTTCGGCTTCGGGTCCTATCGAGCAAGAAGGGAGGGATTCGTTGCTGGGGTTGTCGGTCGCGGAGTGGGGACGCCTCCAAATGGAGGACACCTCCCTCCTCGCTCTGCGCCGTCGCACCGGGGGGGTTGGTCAGGGGGTGGCGAACGTTGACTCGTGGGGGTTGTTCCAGGGGCTTTTAATGCACTGGGACGTAAAATCCCGCCGCCAAAGGCTCGTGGTGCCTGCAGCATTGAGGGGTAAGGTGGTATGGGCTGCGCATGAGCGGCTCCTGCACTTGGGGGTTCACAAGACCTTTGCCATGCTCCAGCTCGATTTCTTCTGGCCGGGCATGGCAAAGGACGTGGGGGATCTCCTGGGGTCGTGCACGCAATGCGCGCAGCGGAAGCCACCAGAGAGGGGGTCCAACCCTCCGCTGCAGTCCATAAAGGTTTCCCGGGTTAACGAGCTCGTTGCTCTAGATATTCTCGGGCCATTTCCCGCTACACCCAGGGGAAATAGGTATTTATTGACAGGGGTCGAATACTTCACGAGATGGCCTATGGCCTGGCCCCTGGCCAACCAGTCGGCAGCAGCCATCGCGGAGGCCTTTGTCCAGGGCTATGTCCTCGACAAGGGTGCTCCGGAACGGCTGCTGACTGACCAGGGTAAGAATTTTTCGGGGAAACTCCGAGGTGTGCGACCTCTTGGGTACGGAGAAAATTCGGACCTCCCCGTATCACCCACAAACTGACGGGATGGTGGAACGGCTGCATCGGACTATCACGTCCATGCTGTCCCAGCAGGTATCGGAATCCCAGACAGATTGGGACCTTCGCATTGCCGGTGTGTTGCAAGCCTACAGGATGGCTCCCCATGCGGCCACCGGATTTTCCCCTTTCTTTTTAATGTATGGCCGCGAGGCTAACCCCCCTGTGACGACCCAGCTGAAGCTCTCGGCGCCTCAGGCGAAGTCTACATTGTCCGAACACGTTAAATTTAACATCGGCAAATTATCTGAGGCGCGAGAAGCGGCCGTGCAAAATTCTGAACTCCGCCAGAAGGCGAACGAGAGGCTTAGGCTGGGGCGGGTACATGTGTTTAAATGGAAACCAGGGGACAGGGCATGGTTGCACTGTCCCCAGGTGCCGCTGGCGACCTCGTCAAAGTTGGTACGGCCGTGGCGGGGGCCCGTGGAGGTCGTACAGGTCTTGCGGCCGCAATGTGTACGCGTCAAATGGGGGAGGCATCGGTGGTACGTGCACCCCTCAAGGTTGAAACCGTTCATTGCGCTGCCCCATGGTTCGCACACACACACGCATGGCCAAACGTGTGAGGGGTCCGCCGACTCCCCGACGTCGCTGCTCTCGCCTAACCTGACATCAACTGTTCCATCTCCAGGTGCAACTGGAGTGACGGGTCCACGACCGCCAACCCCTCCCGGGGGGGACGGGGGTCACTCGGCAGCGAAACCAGACTCTCTCGCACCCGGACCGTCAACAACCGCCACTGAGCGTGCCGGGATGGACCCTTGTGACGGGCCCGCCGCGAGAACGCGCGCCAAAACGCGCAGACTATTGTGAGGTCAGCCGTTGGGGGGCCCTTGCGGACGGTGGGGGGAGGCGTCCGGAGCGCGTGTATATATGTTGGTTTTGCGGAATGGGGTATTTATTCGGGGGGGGTGCGTCGGGTTATTTTTTTTCTTCCTGTTTCCTGTTGTTGTTGTTGTTGTTATGGTTGTCATTGTTCTTGTTAAAATTACGCGAGGCACACACGGTTTTGGGGAGGGATGCACCTTTATTCTGATTTTGTTGCAGCCGGGGACGGCTGCGAGCTGTACGGGGGGGGGGTGATGTAGAGGTGTAATTGTGTATGGGCGCGGATGGCTAACAAACACAAGGGGCGTGGTTATGGCCGTACACAGAGGAGGTGCTCACACCGACGTCCGCACCTGCATCCCCCATGGTCCCTCCCGGGGGTCGAGTATTAGCTTAAACCAGCGAAGACTGAAGACCAGCTAGAATAGGCCCCGGAGCTCCCCTGGCTCGCTGTCCTTGTCAGGGCCGACCAGGGCAAGCTGGTGGCGTGGCCCCGAGAGCCCAGACTGACGTTCTTATAAGAGCCAGTCTGGAGACTCAGGGTGCCGGGATCCCAGCTTGACCAGGGCTGGGATAGGTAGCCTCCCCTAGCTCCGTAGTGGAGGACTTGGGCGTAGGTTAGCGGGGTTAGATGTTGTGTCTCCCTGTTAGCCGAGTGAAGGGGACGATACCCCCTTAAGTACTGTGTGTACCCGTTACTGTGCACAAGTTGGTGTTAATAAATAAGTGTGCCTCCGACCCCGTCGTCAAAGCCTCCTGAATACTTACTACACAAGCATGCAGGATGAATTTAAATTACCAAAGAAATGTGTCCGCTTGTTGTCAAACAGGATTTTGTTCTCTCTCTTTTTCTTTTCCAAAAGGAAGGTCTCCCACACCCCCCTCTGCCACATTCCCAAGTGATGTCGACATATAGCCTGAAGCTCATGAATATTCACGAGCAATTTGCATGTCTTTGGCCCTGCTCAAACAAATTTACAAATTACATTTAACCATCGCATCGTGTGAACTTTACATTGTAACTTGCTATAGCGAGAGCTTTGAAATGTGTAAAAAATGAATAAAAAGTAGTCCAAATATCTGACCCTTCATTTGTTTGCACAAGTATTAGCATGTGTTCAATATCGGGTAAGTCTTTCGCAGTTTATTTTTATTTGAATGGGTAATTTGTATTTCTTGCCCACATGTTCAGGAACATTTTCCCCTCTGAATATTAATTTAAATGTCGACGCAATAATGCCCAAAAATAGGTCATTAGAATTATAAACTTAAAAATGCTCCACGATTTAGCTTAGTGTCCTGTTAAGTGTTGAGAGTGAAAATATATCAAAAACATATTTAGCAGTGATTAAAATATGCAATATTTTATTTCCAACAAGACCATAATACAAGCTGCTTGTGTTTAAATTCACATTTGGGAATTTAAGAAAATGTTAATGAAATTACAGTGAAAAAACTATTCAATTGTGTTTTTACTGGATGAGGAAATGGATTTAAAGCCCGAGACAGTGCACTGTGAACCTAGGACATTTATGAAAATGATCGCGCTCAAACTGCCTTTGAAGTCTTCTTATTGAATTACCCATAAGCAATATACTCAGGCCCAGGGCATAGTAGGGGGCATAACAGTGAGTGGAAGACGTGGATCTGACCGAGTTGAAGTAGCAACTTTTTTACCCACCCTATGGCCTCGGGAGATGTGGATATATATATGTGTGTGTCCTTTTTTATTCATCATAGTTGAAAGAGGTTGGTGCAATGGCTATTGAAAGAGAACATAACCAAACACAAAATACATCACATGCCCCCCCCCATATCCCATCGCACCCATGCCTAGAGGAGATGTTCAGAGAATATACCTCCTCAAGAGGCTTCAGTCTACCATATAGGCAAAATATACTGCCATAGGTAGTGCACATTGATACGTAGCATGAACCATTTTACCAACAGAGGCATGGCACTTTTACGGAATTATTACCTATTTCATATGACATTATGTTTGACTGAAACATGTTGATCATTCGACACATTAAGTTCCATTAATAATAATACAAAAAAATAACAACAGGCATTGGGTCTGCATTTGTTATAATTTGCCAAGCTGTTCAACAGGGTTTTCATCAATGAAAACAAATACCGCCATTCCAGAGCCGCTCGTGAAGGAGGCCAGGCATCTTCTTGACACAACGCGGGGCTCCCCCCCAGAGAGCACAGAAGTCCTTGCTTCGGCAAGGTCAGTCTCGTCACAATGCCGAGCGGCGAGGCAACCACGGGCAAGCAGATATCTCTGGCCCCTCTCGCCCACAGCCAAGCAGCCACACCTGCCACGGCGCAGCAAGCGCGTGGAGAAATTACTGGGCCAAGGTTAATTCTGACCACAGCCATTCCTTCTGGTGGTATGCTGGGAATGATTATTTCTCCTCCACTGAGCGTACTGTAAAATAGGATTTACTGTGAATAGCACAGTGTCGTGAGTGAGGCTCAGATTATATGTCTTGGTGCACATGACAGCTAGCAGACTTCAGCCATTAGCTCAAGATCATTTCGACAAATGTGTGTGTGTTAGGGAAAGGGCGCAGGTGGAGGGGAAGTGGTGGTATACAGTTGTGTTTTTGTACTGTGCTGTGATCCTCCTAGTCATCAGTGGCAAGTGATATCTGAACTTGTTTTGGGTCTCTCTTCGGGTGACTTAAATGAATACAGTACTTGGTTCAGTGGGTAAACATCATCTCGGGGGAGACAAATGTGACAGGTGACCGGGACTGAGTTAATAGTCTTAGCCTGGTCACCAAAGACTGCACACACACACAAAACATCACATAAAGTTGTGTTTATACTAAGTTTGATTCAATTCTAGCTATGGGAATTAAACATATCCGGTGAACATTACCCTCTATGGTAAGGGTGGAAATGTGCTGCCCACTTGTATGGATAAGGGGGTCACTTAAAACAGATTTCATAAGTAGTTCTTAAATATTGCCTTCTGTCGATCTCCAGCATGGGTTTATGCAACTGCGACAGTTACAAATCAACGATTCCTCTCATGACGTGATGTCGCTGGCAAATGTCGTATGAAAGTGCGATGAAACATGAGTAGCACTTTCCCCTAAAGATTGTGACATTCAAAGGGGGATATTTTTTGTATGTGTGTGTGTCTCGGCCTTGCTGTGCGCTGCGTTGCACCACCAGCTGAGTAGTTAACCTCGCGTCCAATAAACCCTCAGAGCCAGGATGAACGTCCGACTCAAAACGTCATTTATTGAATTTAACGAGATAAAACTGGTAAGAAAACAGCACAGATACAGCATCTGTTAATACCCGGAAACACCAACACAACGAATGAATACCACAGCATCATAACATTGTCTTAGATAACATGTTTCTCAACAATAGATCCTGGATGGACCAGGCACCTACATTACGACTGAATAGCTATACATATACAAGAGCATAAGCTACTGTGTTACATAAAGGCACTCCGTGTTATCACACTGCACCCCAGATGTACAGTACTACACAACACTGCACTATGAATGAGACATTTCGTCATCCTTGCTCTCCAGATCGCAATAAAGTTACTTGGGTACAAGTTTGACTCGACTTATTAAATTACAAGTAACATTCACAATAAGGAAAGTTGCAGGCTTCGTTGTTAACCAAGCCTCGTATTTATCATAACAATTTAACAACATTATAAAGGCATTTACATCATTATAATGGTCATTCTAACATTATAACAGCATTGCCAATATTATAAGAACATAAACGAACTTACAGACAATGCTTCTTAAAGTCCCACAATGGACAATTGCAGCTGGCTTCACTGGGACGCGATGTGTGCCGCCATCTTGAATTATGTGTGTAATGACCGACGCCCACGTGGTTGAGCAGGAATCCTAAATCGCAACTTCCTGGTCACATGACCAAACTTAGCATCAAAAACAGGAAATTCCTGTGTACATACGCCCCACATCTGCCGTGAGGCAAGACACCTGCCGTGAGGCAGAACAGTGTGTGTGCGTGTGTTTCAGCGTGAATGTTTTGTAAAAACGTCGCCTCATGAAAGAACATACTTTTCTTACACATTAAATTAAACAGGTTAAATGTTATTTATTTTCACAAAGTAAAGTAAAAATGCATTTGTAATCATAATAGCGAACACTTATAGAAGATGTTTAAACGTAAAAATATGACCATTTAAAATTAAATACTTGTTACATCATAAAGAAGGAAAAGAGTTGACGTTTTTTTCGAAACTGTTATGAGACTCATTTAGAATAATACATTTCGTTTTTCCAATGAAAATATAATGTTGGCTCGTTATGCTTGGTGATTTGGTACGTAGAAGCCATTGAATGCACTGTTTATATATATATAAAACATAAATTGGCATTAAGCAACGTGCTTTCACAATGATGGCATTTCAAATAAGAGGAATAATGCTTTTCAAGCAATGTAAAAAAAAAACATGGCGTTAAAATAAAATGACAAATTGCTCTTGTTCAATGTGTTTATCAAAACAAAGGTTTAAATCATGTTATCAGATTCAATCTCATCTAAATTCATCACCCCTTTTCTATATGTGTCTGTAAAGCAATGAATAGGCAATATGACTACTTATAGAATATACCACCACACAATTGGTTTATAGACATTCATTAATTCGTTTATTCGCATAGATTTTTAGGCTCATAATGCAAGATTTAAATGGTATGTCCAATAACTGAGTATTCACAATGTATGCATATTGAAAGCCGATTAGAAAATAATGTACATTTAGTCTAATGGACAAATGAGAAAGATGAACTAAACGGAAAATCTGAGACAGAAAATACAAATGAGATAGCAAAAGACAAACAAACGCATAAATTCCTGACTGAACTCGAATCATTACACCTATTTTCCGGAGGAATCGTACACAGTTGATAAACATATGACAAAACACATGTTGCTACCACATTCATGAATGACTGACTGATAACTGATAGAGTATTCCTTTGCAACCACTGTAAATTTGACTCCCGATTAACATGACCTCATAAAAGTCTTCCATTTATAAACGCATTTCCTTTATGGATACTTATTTATAGTAGACTCCTCCATCCATGGGGTGCAGTAAAATATAAGCAATTGATCAATTTGCCACCATTGGATATATGCCTGACAAGTTAACCAATAATACAGGGCGATCGATTTATAGATACACAACTGGTTTTTAATAACCTATTCCGCTCTTCTTAACAGGTGATTGAATGTTGTTAAAGCTATGGCTCCATATCTTACAGAGGAGAGTGTTGCAATATTTAATGAGTTTACTGATGTGGTCAATGACATGTAGAGACTTTGAGTTAATGGTGTTGTTTTCTCGATTATTTTTGCTTTTTATTTGAGTGGGTGTGTATCAAGGAGTCACCCTCAAAACAAGCAATCCAACAAAGCCTAGTTTCATTTATATTTCATATGTTCACTCAAACACTTAGGGAAATTGAAAGCATTAACATACTGTAATTGCACTGCGATACATCGCAGAATGTGCCTCTTTAGTATTGCTCAGCGTGGCAGCGAATGCGTCACTGGTGTATCATGGTGTAAACACATTCCTGCGGAGGGAGCTGGTAGGAACGTTTGGTTGCTCGGTCAATGGCCAGGGTCAAGGGCGGCGTGGTGTATTCCGCAAATATGGCCGACTGTGGGGGCGGGCACAAGCCGGCGTGAGTAGGTTAAACGTTGAGTTTTATAAGGGCATCACGGGGTGACCAGCCACTCCCCTCCCCACCCAGCCCCACCCCTCCCACCCCCCACCCAGCCCCACCCTCCCCACCCAGCCCCTCCCCACCCTCCCCTCCCCGCCCTATCCCTCCCCACCCTCCACACCCGGCCCCTCCCCACCCTCCTCTCTCCACCCAGACCCACCCCATTTTTGGATGCACGACGGACGGAGACAATAATCCCAGTAAGAAAGCTATTTCATATTCTTGCATATTACCGATGTGGTTATGAATCAGGATGGGTGTCGATTCTTATTTTTCACAATGGCAGGGTGATGTAATCATGACCTCACTGTATCTCAAGTCAAAGAGTTCCATCAGTAACAGTGATTGACATCACGGAATAACCAACGGACAGGTATAGACACCATTGTGCACGAAAACTCAAGTAATATTGTGAAGTCATGTCCAATTAAAATTCATTTTGCGGTGTTTTTTTCCTCTCGCGTGATTTCTATATTCATTCTAGCACTTATCTACATGCAGTCAACAGCAGAAGATCATAGGCATTCAGTGCGTTTTAGCTTAAACAACAGCACGGTTCATCAACAACAATGGTGGACGAGGGCCTCTACACCGTGCGGGTCATGTTGTTTTTTGTTACTGTATCCCACCACGCTAGTCAATGTGGGTTGGTGATAGCGTGGAGCATGGGCACGGGGGCATAGAAGTACAGTACAACAATGGCTTTTTCTACACTGCCCTCTAGTACCCGCCACGTAGCCTTGCATGGTGGTCACTAATCCAAGCAAGATCCAGGCTCAAGCCTGCTTGGCTTCTGAGATCCGATGAGACGCGTTATGGGTGTTTGTGTGATAGGCTTAGGTTATTACCCCTAAGCAAGAATTAATGACATGATACGCCCACAGTAGCCTGGGACTTACAGATTCCCACACCTCACCACCACCCTCTCACGAACCCCTTAATTATTTTGTTCGGAAGAGCCACTCTGCTGTTTGGCAGATTTCTACCCCGAGTAGAGGACTGCCCACCCCTCATGGTGACTGGAGCCAGAACCACTCCACCGGATGTCCTGAATGCCACAGAAATCGATGCAGTAGCAGTCCAGCTCCTGGCAGAGGAGTGTCAGCCTCTCCTTCCACTGTGAGCATTCAAACATTCCACGTAACCACTCGAAGTGGCTTTTTGACATTTCTGGAGGAACTCCGAGGGTTCTGATTCAGTCTCCTGGCTCCGCCAAATTCGGTTTGGTCAGGAGACATCATAGACGCACAAAGATAAAGATTCCACGTATAGCCTTAACATACTGTTGGGGCAAGTGCTGTTAGCGAGCACCTCCACATCTACACACACACCATTAACACATTTTGGGCCAGTGTACTGTGTCACACTGAAATTGTGTCACATTTGAAAAGATTTGTTTTCACATTCCAGGACGATGGGTATGGACACTTGTTTTTAAGTCACGCGAGTTATATCCTTTTACGTGCGTGTGCTTCTTAAATGTTTTACTGCATATAACGGTAACGTTTGTGGTATTCAAAATCATTGCCGAAATACTTTTTGGAAGAATGTGCATGTTTTTAAACTCATTTAAACTCTTCATGGAATCCATTAACCAACACATCTACCGTGTATGACCACTACCTTGCCCACACATGATGCTCGTGCTTGCTCACAGCAGCGGCAATGCTCCCGAGCTGGGCAATAGCGTAAGAGTGTGAATAAAGGGCCATTCAAAGAGAGGCAAGCATCAAAACAAGAAGCTTCGCACTTAATTCACTAGCAGACTTCTTCTACGCCATACCTCACTGAGAGAAAAGCTCGACTGCCACATTATTATTAATCACCCTCGTAGAATTAACTAAAGCAGTAAAACATTAATCTTGTTTAACGACAAAGAAACTCTGCAGAGGTATATTTATGTGTCACTGACATCTCTTGTATTTTTTTCTGAAGGCCATAACAGTTAACAGAGAGTTCTGCTCGAGTACCACAATAATAGTTTGTCTTGTGTCTAGCATATCGTCTGTACGAACTCAGGTGTGTCATGCCGCCGCCACGAAGCCGTTCAGCAGGCGCCCCATCTCCGACCTCGCCACCACCAAGCGACGGAGCCGACCCCGCGTCCCCCTCACCTCACCTCACATGAACACACCCGCACGCATTTCCCCCCCCCCATAGAGCTCCGAGAGGAGGTCACCTGGCCGACCGGTTTTTATCCGAGAAGCCCTTACCGGGATTAAACTTTCACGGTTTCCGGCGACCAGGGAATTGGACGACCTCCCCCGATGCTACTTTGCACCGCGGCGCTGCGACCGGCCTTAAGATTGCAAGGTCGCAGCGAGGGGCCACTCGGCCACCGCGGGTGAAACGCATCCCACACACCCCACACACGCAAGTATCGACGGGGCAGGCAGAGGGAATAAGCATTGTGATGGAGGAGCATCATTAGAAAACACGCAGCGCATCTGAATTGCATAATCAGGCACCCCGCACAGGGAGCGGAGGGACGGCATAATTACGCTCGGGCACGCAGGCACCATTGTTAGGGGAGTTAAAGGATAAGGCTGTTAGTATGAGTAATCGGGAGAGCGGGGTCACGCGGGGAGCCGTGCACAAATTCCCACGGCGCACCTTTGTGACGGACGCCGCCGCATAAACTGCGATAATGGGGGGGGGCCTGCGTGAGAAAGGGATTGATTGGAATTTGCGCCGCGCAGGTTGAGCATTAAGTAGCATATCAAAAGCGCCCGGAACCGCGGTGCGCGTGCCAGAGGGTCGCGAGCCTATTGTCCAGAGCCGCATTCCCTTTGAGGTAGGGAGGATAAATAGTGGGCGCAAAGGGGAAATCGGGCTCTCCTCTCTCCAGCGCCAGGCGACAGGATGCTCTCCAGTCCAGCGACCCGAACGTCCGTGAGACGCATCGAGGCACGCTGTGAGTACGGGATCAACGAACCGCCATGGGCATCTAACAGGGAGTAAGAAGGTGAAGTAGGGTATTGTAAGCCGATAAATAGGGAATAGGTCCAGGGGAAGTAGGATAGGCCAGCATCGTCGACACATACTGACATAACATTAAATTACCAGGTAGCAGATAATAAATCATCAATAGCAAAGCGTGGTCTCGCGTGATCTTGTCGTGCAGCGTGAGCACGTGGGTGAGCGTGTGTACGCAGTGGTTCTGTAGTGCTGCGGCTCGCCTCGGGGGGAGCGCGGCGCAGAGCGGTGCGAGAGTGGGTGTCGCGTGTGTTCACTCCGTGTGTGATACAGGTGTACGATCATAACGCGAGTAGTCAGTGTGGAGTTGGAGCGCACGGAGCGGTGTGTGTGTGTGTGCGTACGTTCGCTCCGTGTGGGTCGCAGGTACGCGATTAGGAAAGGGAGGTATCGTGGTAGCGTAAGGGGGGGGACATAATACTACGCGGTATCCAACCATGCCTACTACGCGGACCCGCGGTGGAGGGGAATCCTCGGGCGACGGCTCCCACACCATGGGTGAGGAACCTAGCAGCGGGGGGGCGATTGATGATGTTAGCCCGGCCGTTAGCATTATCGAGGGAGTGATCTCGGGGGCTAGCGACCCCCACATCGGTGTCAGAAACGGGACGATCCCCCGCACCCCCAAGGGAAAGAGGCCCCCCAACCCAGGTTAAAATCAAATGCACATTTACGGGCAAAGGAATTCCATCATGTAAATCGTTTGCCCGCAGCATCAGGGGGGCTAAAAAGGTTAATGGGTGGTCGGATGAGGAGGCGTTGCAGCAGTTAGAACTACATTTAGATGGACGGGCAGCCGACTTTGTGGAAGCTTTGCCCGCAAGCACACAAACTCAGTGCGAAAATTTAATGTGCGAACTCGAACGGCGCTTCGGCGCCTATGACGAGGAGGATGCGCAGGCGGCATTAGAGGCACGCCGCCGCCAGCCCTGCGAGGATCTGCGAGATTACGCCGAGGACGTACGCATGTTGACCCAGCTCGCCTACCCGGAGCACGAGGCGAAAGTAATTGAGAGCCTCGCCGCCGGGAAGGTCCAGCGATATTTGGCACGCACCCCGTGGTGGCAGCCAAATATAGACGGTGCACGCCTCTCCTTTAACACACTTGTCGAGCGCGCGCGTAAATGCGAGAAGCTCTCTGGTGAGCGCGCGCAGCCTCGAGGGAGGGGACGAGAGTGCGCCGTAGCGAGCCTACTCTCGGACAAGGAGGAGGAGCTCGCCATCGCAGGAAGGGGACGGGCAAGGGAGCCCAAGAGACCCAGCGAAAAAACCCCGGGGTGGGTAGCTGGGTTACAGGCCGGTATGGGAGATATGATAAACCAAGTAGGTGAGAGGGTAACCCACGTAGGTGAGAGGGTAACCAAGGTACGCGAGGAAGCAAATAAAAATATGAAGACCCTCCAGTCTGAGATGGGTGAACTACTCTCGACAGTAGGGGGACTAGCCGGGAGGGTGTCCCAATTAGAGTCCGATTTGGGACAACTGCGTACTGGGGGAGGGAGAGGGAGCGGACAGGGGACCCGCTACGGAGCCGCCCCCCCTCCCCGGGCATGTTATATGTGCGATCGCCGAGGGCATCTAGTGAGGGACTGTCCTGAAATCACCCGAGCTAGACAGACGCGGGGGTTAAACTCCAACGCCCCCTAGAGAGCGGACCAACTAGGGATGCAATCGACGCGGTCCCGATACAAATAGACGATAATGAGAATAATGGCGAGCGAGTGATCTCCACACAGGTTCCAGAAACAACGCCCACGGAAACGGTGACTCCTGGCGACTGGCTGCGGGAGCTGGTGGCGGGGATCACGGGGGCCACGTCGCTGGTGGAGGGGGAGGTAAACGGAGTGCGTACCCGAATCCTGCTGGACACGGGGGCGGTGGCCTCGCTCGTGAGCGCAGCGCACTGCAGCGCGATCGGGGTCGACGTGCATCACCTGCAGGCACCGGACCGCGCGCTGCACACGGCGAGCGGAGCCGGAATGGGGCTGCTGGGGAGAGCCACCCTAGAGGTCAGCATAGGCAGCCAGGTGTGCACCCAGGAGTTCTACGTGTCGAGTGCGTTGTGTCACGAGTGTATCGCAGGTACCGACCTCTTAGAAAAGCTGGGACTCAACGTGCAACCCCGCCAGCGATGCGCCACCATGGAGAGCAACGGCGAGCGGATACCGTTCCTGGGACGAGAACCAACGCGCCCCCGCTTCGCACCTGTGGCCGCTATCCTGGCGACGGCAGTCACCATCGGGCCGCTCACCGAGATGCTGGTGCCGGTGGCAACATCCCCCACCGACCCCGCGCTCCGACCATCAGGAGAGGTAATGCTAACTCCTCACCCGGAGTTGGCAAAACGGTATGGGGTCGTGGGATCTGCCACGTTGGTAAACGCAGATGGGGACCGATTGTTTATGCGGATGTTTAACCCCCATAGTACCCCAGCGATACTGCGACGGCGCACCCCGATAGCCACCGTACACCCCTGCACGCACGCCACTCTAACGACTCGGTGTTCGCACTCTGGGCTGAGGACCCCGGTCGTCCTGAGGGTGACCAGGACCTGGCCTGGCGAGTCGGACCGACTCCCCGAGCCGAGGTCATTCCCCTGCTCGACGCGTTACATGTACCATGGGCGGATTTACCTAAGGGAGAGGCCGATCGGCTGCGTGAGTTACTGCGGGAGTATGCCGACGTATTCAGTGAACACGACTCGGACGTGGGTCGGACCGATCTTGTTAAGCACCAAATTGACACCGGTGCAGCCCGACCCATCAAACTCCCTGCGTACCGAGTGGGCGCACCCGAACGCGCCCAAACCAAAGAGGCAGTTGGGGACATGCTTCGCGATAACATAATTCAGCCCTCGGCGAGCCCCTGGTCAGCCCCAGTGGTACTAGTAACGAAACAGGATGGGTCAACCCGGTTCTGCGTCGATTACCGTAAACTAAATGCAGTCACGATCGGCGATGCCTTCCCCATACCCCGCATCGACGACACCTTCGACAGCCTCGCCGGAGCGCGATATTTTTCCACCCTCGATCTCGCGTCCGGGTACTGGCAGGTGGAGATGGCGGAGGAGGATCGGCCGAAAACCGCATTCACCACCCCGATGGGGCTATTCGAGTTTCGAGTACTCCCGTTCGGACTCACCAATGCGCCCGCGACGTTCCAGCGGCTGATGGAGTTGGTGATGCGGGGCTTGCAATGGGAACAGTGCCTGATTTACTTGGACGATGTGATAGTGTTCAGTAGATCTTTGTCTGAGCATTGGTCCAGGCTTCGAGAGGTGTTCCAGCGACTGCGAGCGGCTCATCTCAAGCTCAAGCCACGTAAGTGTTACATCGCACAACGCGAGGTGGGGTACCTCGGGCATCGCGTCAGCGAGGCAGGCGTGCACACCGATCCGGAGAAGGTACGCGCCGTAGTGGAGTGGCCACGGCCAAGGAATCTGACGGAGATCAGATCATTTTTGGGGCTCGCCACCTATTATCGTCGATTTGTAAAGGGATTCAGCGAGATTGCACGCCCTCTCACCCAACTCACCTCCCCTAAGCACCCCTATCAGTGGACGGGGGCCTGCCAGACGGCCTTCACCACTCTCAAAGATCACCTCACCCACGCCCCCACCCTCGCTTTCCCCGATTTTACCACCGATTTTATTTTAGACACCGACGCCTGCAGCAGCGGGCTGGGCGCGGTGTTGTCACAGGTACAGGATGGGACGGAACGAGTCATCGCGTACGCCAGCCGGACCTTGAGTGGGGCCGAGCTGAACTATTGCGTGACCCGCCAAGAGTTGTACGCCGTGATTTTCGCATGTTAACAGTTCCGGCCGTATTTGTACGGCCGGAGATGTCGCGTACGCACTGACCATTATGCTCTTCAGTTCCTTCTTACATTCAAGGAGCCGCGGGGGCAGATGGCCCGTTGGTTGGCGCAGTTGCAGGAGTACAACCTGCAAATCGAGTATCGGGCTGGCCGGACGCATGCAAACGCGGACGCCTTGTCGAGGCGGCCCACGGTGTACGCCGAGACAAGGGCGGAGGAGGCCTGCCCGTGTTTCACGGGGGGACGCTGCCGGCAGGCAACGGACCCCCGAGAGGCCGCGGCCACTGACCCCCCCCCAGCGAGAGAGAGTGCAGTGTGCGCCACAGAGACCCTCACAGGTGGCACCGAGGATCCCTTCGACCGCCCGGCAAGCGAGGGACCCGCGGCTCGGGACCCGATCGGACGGATCCAGGAGGACGTCGGCTGCGCCTTCCCGGGCCTAAACGACGAGCAGCTGAGACAGACCCAGCAGCGAGATCCGGATCTGGCGGCAGTGGAGGCGGCACTGCGGGAGGAAAAGAGTGCCCTACCAGGACCCTGGAGCGGTTTGTATGCCCGGTTGTGTGTGCAGAACGGAGTGGCACGAGAGTTAACCGAGGCCGGCCAGCCGGGGTGCATCTGTGTTTCTGCCCAGGTGCGACCCCAGCTGCTACGGCTGGTGCATGACCACCCACTCGAGGGCCACGATGGGGAACGACGCACTCGAGAGACCCTGCGTCGCCAGTATCTCTGGCCCAAATTGCCACAAGACGTGGCGGCCTGGGTACAGGGCTGCCGCGCCTGTCAGCAGTGCGGGCCGAAACCAGCACGATACCAGGTACCCCTAAGGCCGTTCCGCGTCAGCCGCACGAATCAGCTGGTCGGGATCGATCTACAGGGGCCATTCCCACGATCCCATCGAGGCAACCGGTATATTCTAGTCGCAGTAGAGTATTTCACCCGCTACCCCGTGGCAGTGGCCATTCCTGATAAAACAGCCTTGGTGGTGGCCCGAGCATTCGTGAAACATTACGTACTCAAGCACGGGATCCCAGAACGAGTCCTCACCGACCAGGGTAGCGAGTTCGAGGCCGAGCTGTTCCAGGCACTGTGCCGAGAATTCGGAATCCAGAAGGACCGAACCACAGCGTACCACCCCCAAGCGAACGGTATGGTAGAGCGCATGAATCAGACCCTAGCGGGGAAACTCAAACGTATGGCGGCCGCAAATCAACGGGATTGGGACGAACACCTCCCCTACGCCCTTTCGCCTACACCACCACCGTACACACGTCGACGGGACAAACCCCGTTTTTAATGATGTTCGGCCGTGAGTCTCGTTTACCCGCAGATCTGCTATTCGGCGTCCCTTCCCCCCAGCCGGAGGAGGGAAGCCGCCCCGTGGAACACCTGTTGGAGACCTTGCGAGAAGCCCGAGGCCGAGCATACCCGCAAGGGGAAGCCGCGCATCGGCGGCAGGAACAGGGCACCCGACCCCGCATGGAACCCCCCTTATTCCTGACAGGCGCTAAGGTGTGGCTACACACCCCTCGCGTCGGGGCCGGGCAGTTGGGGTAACTGACGACCTACTGGCGGGGACCCTGGACCGTGGTGCGACAGATCTCCCCCTGGACGGTACTAATTCATGGCGGGGAGAGGGATCGAGAGACGGTGGTTAACGTCCGCCGCTTAAAACCGTGGAAAGCGGCCCCGGCGAGAGAGAACCCCGTCACCCGAAGGCCCCGAAATCCCGGAGTACTCGCACCCCTCGTGTTGGGGGGCCTCGCATCCTACATGGGCCCCGCCGGGCCCCCGAGACGCCCCGACCCCGCCAGGGGACGGCGCGGACGATGGCCCCTAAACCCCTCCGCTTCTGAGTTTGTACCCCAGCCCGCAGGTACCGACGGACAGGGAGAACCGCTGGAGTGGAGGAGGAGGCCGCCGCAGGAGCTGCAGAGGACGGAGCCACCCGCCCCGAGACCAGCCACGAGGTCCGGACGGACCCCCCGGACCCCGCAGCGTTTCCTCGTGGGCGCGGCTCAAGCGAGGTGCTCCAGTCAACCCGGGACGGGGACCAGCACCTCGGGGGGCTATGTCATGCCGCCGCCACGAAGCCGTTCAGCAGGCGCCCCATCTCCAACCTCGCCACCACCAAGCGACGGAGCCGACCCCGCGTCCCCCTCACCTCACCTCACATGAACACACCCGCACGCATTTCCCCCCCCCATAGAGCTCCGAGAGGAGGTCACCTGGCCGACCGGTTTTTATCCGAGAAGCCCTTACCGGGATTAAACTTTCACGGTTTTCTGCGACCAGGGAATTGGACGACCTCCCCCGACGCTACTTTGCACCGCGGCGCTGCGACCGGCCTTAAGATTGCAAGGTCGCAGCGAGGGGCCACTCGGCCACCGCGGGTGAAACGCATCCCACACACCCCACACACGCAAGTATCGACGGGGCAGGTAGAGGGAATAAGCATTGTGATAGAGGAGCATCATTAGAAAACACGCAGCGCATCTGAATTGCATAATCAGGCACCCCGCACAGGGAGCGGAGGGACGGCATAATTACGCTCGGGCACGCAGGCACCATTGTTAGGGGAGTTAAAGGATAAGGCTGTTAGTATGAGTAATCGGGAGAGCGGGGTCACGCGGGGAGCCGTGCACAAATTCCCACGGCGCACCTTTGTGACGGACGCCGCCGCATAAACTGCGATAATGGGGGGGGGCCTGCGTGAGAAAGGGATTGATTGGAATTTGCGCCGCGCAGGTTGAGCATTAAGTAGCATATCAAAAGCGCCCGGAACCGCGGTGCGCGTGCCAGAGGGTCGCGAGCTTATTGTCCAGAGCCGCATTCCCTTTGAGGTAGGGAGGATAAATAGTGGGCGCAAAGGGGAAATCGGGCTCTCCTCTCTCCAGCGCCAGGCGACAGGACGCTCTCCAGTCCAGCGACCCGAACGTCCGTGAGACGCATCGAGGCACGCTGCGAGTACGGGATCAACGAACCGCCGTGGGCATCTAACAGGGAGTAAGAAGGTGAAGTAGGGTATCGTAAGCCGATAAATAGGGAATAGGTCCAGGGGAAGTAGGATAGGCCAGCCTCGTCGACTCATACTGACATAACATTAAATTACCAGGTAGCAGATAATAAATCATCAATAGCGAAGCGTGGTCTCGCGTGATCTTGTCGTGCAGCGTGAGCGCGTGGGTGAGCGTGTGTACGCAGTGGTTCTGTAGTGCTGCGGCTCGCCTCGGGGGGAGCGCGGCGCAGAGCGGTGCGAGAGTGGGTGTCGCGTGTGTTCACTCCGTGTGTGATACAGGTGTACGATCATAACGCGAGTAGTCAGTGTGGAGTTGGAGCGCACGGAGCGGTGTGTGTGTGTGTGCGTACGTTCGCTCCGTGTGGGTCGCAGGTACGCGATTAGGAAAGGGAGGTATCGTGGTAGCGTAAGGGGGGGACATAATACTACGCGGTATCCAACCATGCCTACTACGCGGACCCGCGGTGGAGGGGAATCCTCGGGCGACGGCTCCCACACCATGGGTGAGGAACCTAGCAGCGATGATGTTAGCCCGGCCATTAGCATTATCGAGGGAGGGATCTCGGGGGCTAGCGACCCCCACAGGTGTGCATTTATTGCCTCTGAAGACGCACTTTCTTGCCTAAATTGGCATTTGGAACCGTTTAACAAGTGAGCACATGTACAGGACTTCTCAGTTAATGTTTAAATATTTTTATACTTATGATAAGCACAACGCATTATATGTGTATTGTTATTTTTATGCCCGTCCTGCCAAATGAAGAGAGAGAATATCCCCGAGACCACCACGGGAGTCCGGTCAGGGCCCACCCGTCAACAGCGTGTCACACGGCTCGTCGCTGAGCACATTCACGGAGCGGGCCGTTGTCTCGTTGTACCCCGGGGGTGGAGATTGGTTGCTCATTTGAGCAGGAAATCACTTCGTTGACCTCCTACGCAAATGGAAACAAAGAGATGTAGTCGAGGCAGGGAGGAGGATGGTGGTGGCGGGGAGGATGAAGAACGCAAAGCAACTGACAACAGGTTATGAAAAGCAGTCTAAACGTTTTTACTACGCATTGTAAAAGTTTCCACTGAATTCACGATTTGCAAAGTGTGTCCCACTTGTTCACCGTCATGATACCGTAGTCATGGAGAGGAGTGGACTGACATAGTGTTACCGTATTCTCCAGATTATGATGCACTATATCCCCCTATATGTTAAAGATACAGTTGAGGGTGAATGTTATATTACGGTGTGTGTGTGTGTGTGTGATCAAATTTACATAACTCTATCCACACATTTGTGGTGTCTCTCACTTTATGAGAGAGGGTCCCTGAGACCACCACGGGAGAGACATCAGAATCCAGATATTATGGTAAGCGTGGGTGTAAACTCACTCTCATGATTTTCCAAAATAATGTGATCAGCACTTTGCCTTAATTTAGGGATTACCAGCTCAAAGCTAAGAAAAAAAGACACTGAGCACAAAAGGCAAGCTTACAACAACAAAAAACCGGAGTGATTTGGTCTAATAGACATTACGACAGCCTCTGCCGTATTGTCTATGCATAAATGAAGGGCGCAGGCTGTAATTACGCCTGTGCAGAGTGTAATAAACGCATTGGAAACAGAACTAATGACTCCAAAAATACAGCTTACATTATTTACAAAATCTGTTTGCCGTGTATAAAGATTCCTTGCCTATAAATTAGCAACGTAATATTTAATCTTTTGGCAAATTAAATGACAAAAAAACAGTGATTTGAATTCCACACCCTTTGTTTCCAGTTGACAACTACACAATAGGAAATTGTTTATAGGGTGATGCATCCTCGGACTGAAATGAATGCATTCGTAAATACACACATACATACCATTTGGGGCAGTAATATTGCTTGTGAAATATATACACGTTTTTTGTAAAATAGAGTGCACACTTAACAAGAGGGAGGAAAGTGGCTGGGTTATTACTGAACCATCATATGCACCAAATTAAAAGGCTCGAAAAAAATAATAATGCATAAATCAGAACCCATGTCACTATATATTACACAGAAAATTATTCATTATGACCATGCATCAAATCCAGGTAATTTGCAAGGGCACGGGAAGATATTCAGAGTGCAGCCCGGATACTTTATTATATTGTCTTCAAAGAAAGAGAAAGGTAATTTCGTAGAGTTGCATGTGAATTCTTCTCAAATAACAGTGCCTACCAAAGATGTCAGATGCCTCAAATGCATTTTATTGTGGTGCCCGTCGCGTTTATGAGCTCGTAAGGTTTTAACTACGACACATCTTTCACCAATTAACCACTTTACATTTTTATTCTACAGGCATATATAAGTAGTGGTACCTTAGACACGCAATGGGATCCCTGAGCAGTGTAGATTTGTGTTAAAAGTAACTGACATGAAGATATTATTATTAATTTAAATGTCCAGATAGTTTAGGATTGAACGAAATGTGGATGTGTATGCCATTTAATATATATTATTATTAATGGTTAATTGTGTAACATTCATTGTTTTATTTCCCATTCCCCAAGCCATCACCATCTCTACAGCAATCCCTCTAGGTCCTGCACACAAGCTGTACTGGTAGGAACCTCCTGGTTACACCAGCCCACAGATTATTGTGTCCGTCCGTCCGTCGTGCAGGGAGGGGCTGGGTGGGGAGGGGAGGTTGGGGAGGGGCTGGGTGGGGAGGGTGGGGCTGGGTGGGGAGGGGCTGGTCACCCCGTGGTGCCCTTATAAAACTCAACATTTAACCTACTCACGCCGGCTTGTGACCGCCCTCACAGTCGGGCATATTTGCGGAATACACCACGCCGCCATTGACCCTGGCCATTGACCGAGCAACCCAACGTTCCTACCAGCTCCCTCCGCAGGAATGTGTTTATATCACTCCATCTCAGTTATGGAAATACCCTTGGGTGTATTCTCTCCTTTGCTTGTCACTCCATTGTTAGTCTCAACCACGAGTCATCATCCCTTCCAGCAATGTGTCCTGCCGAAACCTGCTGACCCTTCATTAACAGTCAATACGATGTCTGTGTTATAGTCAATATTTTCATCTTCCTGTCTCACAATTCAATCCAAATAAGCACACCTCTCCATGCTTCTTTGCAACATTTGCTTCTTCAAGAGTAATATGAACAACATTTTTAGCATGCTGAAATCATTATATGAAAGTTAAGTTCGCTAAACCCAAGAATCGCTGGTCCCAAATTGCTGCATACATTTTCAGTATCAACTGCCTTGACACCAATTTTCTTTTGCCGTTTCCAAAGTTTCCCTTTCTGGATGAACAGAAACATTCTTCTTTCATTCATTATTTTTCTAGGTGGGAAAATAAAATGCAATTGGTGCCTTCACTGTGTCCCTGGAAACTAGGAAATGTGCATTGCTGTCCAAAGCTCAAAACATTATACCCAAATATAAACAAAACAAACGGAAGTCTTAATTGAAACGTAGATTTTTTTGTATAATTAATTTGAAATGCAATGTTGTGGATATGACATAGTTATATATAATGCGAAAAAACTACGTTTTTTTTATTTAACTCTACAAATTAAACATGGTTTGTAATAGTATAACCACAAACTAAATGTTGACAATTTTATAGCGTAATATACAATTTTGAATTTGGATGCCTGTATTCTCATTAGTGTGAATTTGCTACATTAAAAATGTGGAAAAAGTGTGCCTTGTCAGTGTTCACTGATATTTCAAACAGAAGATCAGTGCCGTTGCCTACGAACAGAACCTGCAAGAATTCAGCACGACACATTCAGGAGGCAGCAATTCCCCTCTGAATTTGACAGCGCGATGTCATCGTTATGGAATTCCTGCAATTATAGAATGGACATGAAAATCCCATCTTGCTATGTATGGATAGTGCACTCTCATCCTGCAGCAATCTACAACCTCGGCCTTTGAGATAGATTACAGCTAAGGCTCGACATGACCCAGTCGGAACCCAGTATCTAACTCCGTTTGCATGTTCTTCACGTTTAGAGAATTATCTTGGCATTCTGGTGTGCTATCACACGCTAAAATATTCAGTCAGTAATTTATCAGTAATCTCCAGCAGGAAGCTCTTGAAAAAAAGGCTTTGGGCTCAATTCTGTCTTCTTGGATTCATGAAAGGCATTCTGTTGCCACCAGTAATATAAACCCTTTCGTCGTGTTATTGCCAATGGACATGTGCTTGGCATTCAGGTGAGGAAATTGTTAGTGCCTGTATCCTGCTGTTTCCCTCACTCTGAGGACATACACACACACACAATTTTGTTGCTCGCAAAGGCCGAGTCTTAAGATCCAATTAAGAATGCATGGTACAGAGTTACTGTTGGGTTGCATTATGAACGCTCAACGTGCACCTGTGCAGTGGCAAGGAAATAACGTCGTGTTTCCCGCGTCTTTAACACAGGGAGAAAACAGCCGCATGCCTTGTTGTGACACTGGATGCTGAGAGATGGCTATATTAGCAAATGCACATGCCTGACTACATATTTCACCAATGCCTAACTCAATCCAGATTTTCACTTTACTGACATGAGATATTATTCAACACCTTTGATTTATTTCTCAACATTTAGAATCGAATACATTATTTTTTTAACAGCGCCTTTGAGATGTTTTTTTACGTTATTTTACCACGCATGCCAAATGCTGTGCTTACCACAAACAGTTTTATAAGATATAAACACACATATCGCGCATATATGTTATCGTAATATATAATGTCAAAGTGGTTTATTGCCTGGAGCCCAGTGTTAGAAATACCACATTGCTATGGTAAGGGGTTAACACTCCAAAGGACGAACCACTTTAGAATTCACCACAAAGTGGCCCTAATTTTATCGATCCTGGAAGCATTTATGCACAAGTCGAAGCCAAAATGGGATTTTAAATCGCAACTTATGATGACTGCTATGCCACCCGGCTTGATATATAGTATAATAGTATACATGTTTAATTAACAGTACGTTTTTGAAACCACAGCCAAATATTTCACAATTAATTGGTATCTATATTTTTGCAATAACATACATCAATAAGAAGAGTAAACTTATATCTCTATAAATCAATATGAAATGGTTAATGTGACAAGCTATACCACATACAATGATCTGGAAGGTGGATTTGATTTAAATTCCAATAACCTATATTTAGGTATTAGTGCATGTGCATGCATGGCTGTTGAGAAAGAAACACAATATATAAGTTACATTACAGGCAGCATCAATAAGGCACAGATAATCCAGTCATATATCATGAAGATGGGTTTTGAAAATGTGGAGTGGATTCTGGGAGAGTCATTGCATTTGTGCGCTTTATTGTGAAGACCTCTCATTAAATCTCAAAATAAATAATTGTATCAAGACATACGTGTTGTAATACGCCTAGCTTGCAGGGAAAATCCAGTGCTCGTGTTATAATGTCCGGGAGATGTTATTTAAAATTGTATTGTTTGAAATGTCGACCGTGTGCATAGTGTTCAAATTTCATTTAAATATTTCCTATAGTGGATCAAAATTCCATGTTATAATCTAAAACTCGGGTTGGTATTTCAGAGTAAGCCACGGGCAAACTCCTTGGCACAATACTGCACTTGCTTGACGATTCATGTCAATGGCCTACATGACAATACACTCTGCACATTGATACCTTCCCGTTGTGCTGTTTATACATTTGTTCCGAATGCAATACCATGCCTCGTACATGCTGTATAAATGTTGGGCAGATTTATTCTTTGTCTCCTGAGTTTAATCTAATGTTTCCATAATATAATGTTTATATTAGATTAAACTCAGTAATGTTTAGAGGCTAGCGTCTGCTATATTCCACATCGATCATACAAATGTATCCAAAACAGTGCAGGACTTCACATTAACAAATATGGAAAAATATGTCAATATTTTGTTAAGCCACTGCTGGATGATGACTTCCCCACACCTGCACAGCTCATGGAGGTTATTTGACCGTACCTCGGGGCTACAGTAAATAACGACAACAGCTTCAAACCCCGCCCTCGACTCTACACCCCCCGCCCCTGCATCCCTCCTCCCATGCTCTTACCCTATATAATCGCTTGTCACATACAGCTCTCTCTGCCCACTACAGTAAAAATAAATTGCTCGGGTTGTTCCACCGGATGACGGAAGCTTGTGTTGCCTCAGAAACGTCGTGATTTAGTTATTTTTATTTTATTTTCACCTACGTGACTTTACCGAAAGAACCAAAGAGTATTTGACCGTACGTGATTACACTGGTGAGTGTAGGTCGAAGGCGGGAGATACAGATGTGGAAACATAGCAGTAAAGTACAACGATGGGTGTTGCTGCATTTCCCTCCACTGCACACCACATATCCCTGCAGCCTACAAAAACCTGTTGTGCATTCAAGCACAGGCTCGAATTTGCATAGATTCCAAGATCTAATGCGATGGGCACACTCCCGGTTATTTGGTCGTTAAGAATACTGCACATTAATCGCATCCGCAAGCAATTTAATATGGCATATGCACTCAAATTGTAACAATCTGACTATTTGGCACCGCCATTAGGGTGTTTGATGGGCGACGTTGTGAGTTTAAATTTTGATGGGGTGTCAACTCCGACTATCATCTCCATGAGGTTGATACAAATTTGTGCTATTGTATGAGCAGTCAGCAGTGGTGGTTCTATGGTGAAACTGTAACGCACCATGGACTTATAGAATGTTTAATACTGGCTCAAGACCACTAACAGAGATGAGTGCTGCTTCATTGCTCAGTTGAGGAGAGAGATTGCTTAGACTTGGCTGATATAATTACATAGATTTGTAAAACAATAAAGTACCTAATTTTATGTCAATGAACAACATTTGTAATGCGCTTTGTTAAGCTTATCTTGTCTTATGATATCAGGAGAATTTGCCATCACAATGCAGACATTGTTACTTGTTGTTCTCTGTCCTATGATGTCAAGAAGTGTCTCTGAAGGCAACACAAAGCACTCTTCTTCCTCACGGAAAGCAGTCACTATATTTCTTAGTTTCACTGCTTTTATGAGTTTCGTGAGTTTATTTTTCTTCGCCAGACCGAACGATCTTCATGCAAATTGTAAGGGCTTCACTTGCTTTTCATTCTATTTTATTCCACACACACATGGATGCACAACGACACACGTGCGGTTTTAACTTCCTTCATCATTGCTGTGTAAGATGAGAACAATTTGGCGAGCCTCGTAATACATGTGCACAGATTTGCCGTGTTGTTTAAATTATTGATTTAAGCCGAATATATAACGGTATTTCCACAGACTGGTAAATGGTTGAAATTCAACTGGGCCGCTCTGCTGGAACATTTTAGAATACTCTTTGGTTCATTCGGTAAAGTCACGTAGGTATAGAATGTCTGCAATTTAAAAAATTTACTCCATTTTAACCCACACAATATAATTCCAATCATCTCATTCATAATTGTTTTCATTTTAAAATCTAATATTATTAGTGATGAAAGATGGTTTTCAGTTGCAGTAAACATATATTCTCAAAACGACATGCTGTGGAATCTTAAAGTGAAACAGGCAAGGTAAATAGACTTATTGATATTAAATTCATTGACACAAACTATGAAAAAAACCATACGTGTTTATTTTGACAAAGGGGATATTATGGGCGATGCATATTCTTTTTATGGGGGAGCTTGACAAGGAATATCCTTGAAGTGGCAGTAAGAGTACATTTGTAATAACCATTTTCTGTTTTGATATTTGAATGCAGCACACATTGATGGCACGTGCTGCTTGCCCTCAGAGAGTTGTATTGATATCAGACCATATCAAAGGGAAATGGCAGTCAAACAACCTCATTCAAACGCCTACTTGACCGTTCAGTGTTATTGTTATTAATTATGGAATTGCACATATTACAGAATGATCATCAATACATGGTTACATTATCTATAAATATTTGGCATATGGCTATCCTGTCTACTGTTTCTAAGATGACGGTAAATCAAACACTTCGAATGTTTTGACTGTTGGTACATCACAAATAAGATATTCATCAAAATATATATTCGGTTTTTTTCACCATCACTGAGAGGAAATAAAGGGCATTATATTATGATACCCTTAGATTTGAAGCTTTCGTGACTGCAAGGAATCATATTCTTAGGTTTTTTCGGTAAAGTCACGTAGGTAAAACATCAGAATTAATGAAAATAAAATAAAATAAAAACAAAAATCACGACGTTTCGGAGGCAAGAGACTTGTGTTGCCTCCGAAACGTCGTGATTTTTGTTTTTATTTTATTTTATTTTCATTAATTTTGATGTTTTACCTACGTGACTTTACCGAAAAAACCTAAGAATATGATACCCTTCTTCATAAATTATAGTTTTTCACTCAGTAATATTCACTGAGGCATCAACTTTAAGTGGTACTTTATGAATGGCTTTGTGCTACATACATCTTAAATAGTACAGGTGTAGTAGATTCGAATTAGGTGCACACACACGCAGCTTGGAGGCAACACTATTTATTAAACGGTACGTAACATAACACGGTACATAAGGTGGTGACCACCTTCCTCAACTCACTAACACTCTGGAACACAACACAGACTGGACCAGGCAGGCAACGGCCTGCCTGGCCCAGGACGACGACTCGGGACTTGATGACCGATGATGTCTTCACTTTGGAGTACAGTACAACAGCCTCGCTCTGCGTTCACACCACGCTTATATCTGGTTTGGCGTGGCTGGCTCCGCCCCAGCGTAGCTGGCTCTCTTCAGGCCACGCCTCCCTTCCCAGGACACGCCTCACTTCCCCCACCTCTGGGAAGGTCCGGATCCCTCCAGCACGTGACCCCCCAGGCACCCCCTTGGGGCCCCCAGCCCTCGTACAAACTGTGAAAAATCGAAAAGGTGTGCCTCCGAACCAGCAACATCAATAAATGACCGGCGACCGATAAGAAATACAATCACGTAATATATACAGAATCGACGAGGGTAAAAGGGAACCGCATAGAAAACGGGGAATTAACAACAAATATACATGAAAACTGGCTAACCCACTTACGCTCCAGCACAGCCCCCCCCCCCCCCCCCCCCGTTAGAATCACGCATGCAATGACAGTCACCCGTTAGCACCCCCCGCCTTTCCGACGTGGCGTCACAACTAGTAGCACGCGTCGGTCATATCGGGGGGGGAATTTCCATGTTACCACCCCACCGCCTTTCCGACGCGGCGTCACAACCAGTAGCACGCGTCGGCCATATCGGGGGGGGGAATTTCCATGTTACCACCCCACCGCCTTTCCGACGCGGCGTCACAACCAGCAGCACGCGTCGGCCATATCGGTGGGATTTTAACCCAGTCTCTCTCCAAGACTCGCATCGCAGCATATAGCTGTACCGACCGAGCTGAGACGACCCAGTCTCTCTCCAAGACTCGCATCGCAGCATATAGCTGTACCGACCAAGCTGAGACGACCCATCGTTCACTCACTGCACAACATGCACCCTAACAACTGAGGGATACAGTCTCAACGTAACAGGACAACTCCACCTGAACCTTACGAATCTCCAGCCCACTGTTTCAACGCGCCTCGGAGGGTCTCAACCTCCGAGCCGTCAGGTCAAGCTGTCAGCCATAGCATGACGGGACCACACTCTCCGAGCCATGTGAGCGCACAGCCCACTAGGCTAGACATGCCACGGAGTGTTTCAATCTCCGGGCTGTCAGGTCAAGCCGTCAGCCATTGCATGACGGGACCACACTCTCCGAGCCCTGTGAGCGCACAGCCCACTAGGCTAGACATACCACGGAGTGTTTCAATCTCCGGGCTGTCAGGTCAAGCCGTCAGCCATTGCATGACGGGACCACACTCTCCGAGCCCTGTGAGCGCACAGCCCACTAGGCTAGACATACCACGGAGTGTTTCAATCTCCGGGCTGTCAGGTCAAGCCGTCAGCCATAGCATGACGGGACCACAACGTTCATGTTAGACACGCAACACTCACTGGGCCATCCTGGTCAGGACCTGCGCCCCAAGATAGGTGACAGCCAGCAGCACAATTCCAAATCCCTGGCAGCATGTCACCATCGCAATTTAACACCATCACAACACATACAATTTGAATTATGATCCCCCACAGAACTGATCCAATGCCGAACAGGTACGCACAATTTGTGACGATCCCGAATATTCAATGGTCACAACAATACACCTCACATCCCGTATCCGTACACATCATCTCCGAGACTCGCATTGCAGCATGCAGCTGTACCAACCGAGTGGAGAGAGCAACGCAATTTGACGGCAATTAACGGAAACGCACCCCCGATCCATGTAGAACACAAGGAGCATTCCCGCACAAAAGACATCATCTGTGCAACAACGGACAGGAACCAACCAGTGAGTTTGAAAAAACCGAACCTGTCATTTCAAAATTCCCTTCAACATTAACCATGGGACTCAGGGCATTCGAATTTTGAGAGCAAAAAAAAAACTAGACACAAACGTCAAAAATCGCCGAATTGATTAATACAGTATATGCAGTATACGAAGTTCGTACAGTCAATAATTTGGCGCAATGCTCCATCCAGTCCCCACATATAAACAACAACAATCCTAGACAACCGCAACAACAAACCAATCCTAAACCCCTACGCCAAGCATCAAAAACGCCACACAGCAACACACCACAACACCAAGCACCCAACTAACATCCCTATGAATAGCAAACCAAAAGCCCTAAGCCAACCTCTTCCTGGCCACAACATCACAACAACAATATAACACCAAATAACACTCGCACAAGCCAAAATGCAAAAAGAACAGAGGGAAAAACCGTCCGCGAGGAACACAAAACCGGAGAGTCAAACTGAAAAAGTCCCTCCCAGCAGTGTCTCCAACGTCGAAACCCTCTCTTCAATCACGGGCCCCTCTCGCTCTCACCACCGATGCCCTCCCCCACTCTTCTTACTTTAATGTGGGGAGGGAGGCCCGTAATCACAGGGCTGCAGCGGCGCGCCGCCAGGCCGGCGCAGCACCCAAGGCGCAAAAGGCGGGAACGCCGCCACCGCGAAAACACTGCCGCGGTGAAAATGGCGGGAACGCCGCTGTGGGAAGTGCGGGAACGCCCACACGTTGAAATGGCGGGAACGCCGCCGCCGCTGGAACGCTGGCACGTAAAAAAATGGCGGGAACGCTGGCACGTTGAAGTGGCGGGAAACGCCGGCATGGTGCAAATGGCGGGAACGCCGGCGCTGTGAAACTGGCGGGAATGCCGCCGCAGTGAAATGCAGGAACGCCGGCACCGCCGAAACGGCGCGAACGCCACAGCTGCGTCATCTTGCAATTTCGCCATCACTCACCAACACCCGGCCACTCCCTTGCCACCAGCAGCTGGTCGAGTTGACGAGCGACGTCGCTCCAACTCGCCGTCGATGGCGACCAGCCCGGGCCCGCAGCCTCCTCCCATGCAGGCTGCAGTCGCCCATCCCCCGGGGCACACCACCGGGACCCCGGACTCCGGGGTCGTCGCAGGGAGAGGCCAGGTGCAACCCACACCGTCCATCCGCACCTCCGGTTGGGTCTTGCACTTCGCTGCCAGCTTTTACACCATGGCAGCGAAGGGTACAGCTTCTTCAAATTAATCAGCGAAAGTTCGATGACCACTTCTACACCAAATGTAGTAGATTCGAATTAGGTGCACACACACGCAGCTTGGAGGCAACACTATTTATTAAACGGTACGTAACATAACACGGTACATAAGGTGGTGACCACCTTCCTCAACTCACTAACACTCTGGAACACGACACAGACTGGACCAGGCAGGCAACGGCCTGCCTGGCCCAGGACGACGACTCGGAACTTGATGACCGATGATGTCTTCACTTTGGAGTACAGTACAACAGCTTCGCTCTGCGTTCACACCACGCTTATATCTGGTTTGGCGTGGCTGGCTCCGCCCCGGCGTGGCTGGCTCTCTTCAGGCCACGCCTCCCTTCCCAGGACACGCCTCACTTCCCCCACCTCTGGGAAGGTCCGGATCCCTCCAGCACGTGACCCCCCAGGCACCCCCTTGGGGCCCCCAGCCCTCGTACAGGCCGACACAGTAGTGACCATTCTATGTCACTACACAGGGAACAAAGCCAACGGAATAACTGGGTACGAACACAACTTTGACGTGACTTTTTTGTGAAGTGCCAATTGTAGAGATGGGCAATGTAGCATAAGATGTATTTGAAACTCAACGCATTCGTCAATAACACTGCCTTAAAATGAATATAAATTAGATTACATCTTGGGCAATGGCCCTTCATAGCAGAACTAAGATTGGACACTTGCCCAAATGTTGCCGATAACTGTATACATTTCTTTCCCTTCTAGCGCAGTCCTATCGACACACGTGTTGAGTTTGTTTTTGTTATTTGTGCACTGCCAATGCAAGTATCAAGCCAACATTGATGCATCGTGTTGATTAGGCTATTAGCTGCAGTCAGTGGCAGACACAAGGGTGATGTGAGTTGGAGGTGAACCCCCTCCCCTCACCCACCACTCCCCTGCACAAATGAGAGAGACCTCAACAATCGGTGTTTTATTCATATTTATGAGACCAAACATGTATTGTTTTATTTGTTGCAGGATCATATTTGAAAGCTTGAAACTTCAGGACACTCCCCCCCCCCCCATCCTCCATTGGGACGTTTCTAGATGCACCTGCGTCTGCAGTCTGATCTTCTCGCCAGATATCCGTAGCATCACCCTTTCGTGGGAACAACAGGACTTGATTAATAGCCATTGCAGGGGACACTTTATGAGCGAAGCAACAATGCAAGGTTGCAGTGCAAGGGAATGTTGCACGCTTTGATGTAATCATTATTCACCTGCCGCAGCATACGCTGGCAATTTCAGGAAAGAATGAAATGTGCTTTGTGTGGTGTGTCTCCATTGTCTAACCCTATGGTACTCGAGCAGATGATTCTCCACGTGCTTGGTGGCTTCTTCAAATTAGAAATTCCATTCAGAATTCCATAATGGGACACTAATCCATGGTTCAGAATCGTGATGGCTTGCAGAGGGCTTGATACTATGATCACAATTGCAACCGTGATTGCTAAAAATCCTGGCTTAGGATATTGTATGAAAGTTCGCCTGCCTGTAATTAAGTTATTGAAATGCACCTTTATCCAAAAAGGTGTGCCAATGTCAATTTCAATTAACTGTAAATACACTTACACTTTAGTGTGACGAACACATTAATCACATAAAACACCCCAAACACTGACTCAGTGGACAAGAACTCAACCATGCTGAAATCTACATCCACTCCGGGTCTGTAGGAGACTCCAGTGCTGCATGTGTTCCCGGGGTGAAGTTAATTCTAGTTTAGGTGAAGGCGTGTACTTAGTGATAATTTTTAATGGGCAGTCAACCCTCGTAGAAGGGACCTGGGAGGGGGGGGGATAACTTGCAGCTTGAGTACCTTTATCCTCATTAGACACGTTTTCATTGCATCTCTCAGGGGCTCAAGACGACCACCCATGGAGGTACAGCTGCGGTACTATAAATAGTATTGCACACTTCGTTCACCCATCCACTTACCCTTTAAATATTTAGGGATGTCATAACCTATGTAATCCTTAACGTTGGGGCAGAGGTTGGCGATCGATCAATAAAAAGCCGTACCTGATGTGGACACTAGGAAAAACGTAATGATTGAAGACAGCATGTCGATACTGCGCGTTTTGTTAACTGAATCCCTGTATCTAACAGTTCCACTGACCCAAGAGCACAATTTCATGATGTTGCTTTTTCGACTTAATGACTTATGCTATGTCAATGACCTAATGCTCATCGATGCACAGTAAGCTGCAGGACGGGGCATCAATCATAACAACGTGAAGGCTTGATGAGAACTCTCCATCAATGGATCGTAAAGCACTTGCGTTATGACTCTCCTGAGCGAGCTCGTGCTGCGGAAGGATTACATCCCTGAGCTTAACCAGTCAATGTTGAACAAGCCCTCTGAGCTGCCAATGCCATGTCCACTACAGCCTACAAATGGGAACTTTTCACGTGACCATTTTTCACAGAACAGCTCATGAAGCCACATTATCTACCCGAGGTGGTTATTCTTGGACCCTATTTCGAAGCTACACAGGATAAGATTAACAGTGTAGTGACTTTTCAGTCGGCAAGAGCCATTCCTCGTGTTCCCTTCATATGCCAATCAGTCAGTGCACTGTGAGCACACAACGTCGCCACGTCATTTGCACGTGCCTCGACTTGCTTCTTGCGTGTGACACCAGCAGCACAGCTCAGTTGTACAATGGATGGAATATGCATGAAGGTCTTTTGCGAGATCACTGCTTACGTGGCTGATATTCACTGCTCCTGAAAAATTGTACGAATTGGGGGTGAGGGCCGATTAGATGAAAGCCATGTCTTTGTGACAGTGGCTCTGAAGTCATTTAGCATCTAAAAGAAGCACTGAACATAACAAGTTTAGATTTTGAAGTTGGCGATAGAATATTCTGTTCACTCATCATTCCCCATAGCCTTAAATTCAAGCATAAATAGAATCACACGGATTTTTTTTTACAATACTGCACCCAGCATGGACACTGATGGGCAGTTTTTTGAGCATCAATCTTTCACACGGCTGGAGTCTCACCCCAACATCACATTTAAGAAAATACATTAAAAGCCACTCACATTCTACAGCCACTGGGTTAAGCAATAACAGGGAATGTGCTTACGTTTGCCCGCTGTGAAGTCTTATCCCAATGTAATTGACGATCACGTCTCTCCATCGTATTTGTAGAGATGGTTGTGGACGTCGGATAACGTGCTAAAATGCCACTTTTTAAGTGACAGAATGCCCACCACTATTTGTAAAATAACTATAAATATTACACTTCATGAATACTGTTTGTTTTATGAACATATGCATGTGGTATGGAAAGCACTCAATTGATTTGACAAAAAAGGAATGCGAAAATGAACGTAGTTTTAAACTAGATGTAGGCTGAGACAAAGCGTAGACTGGGATATTTTATAACACGAAAGTATGTTCCAATTTATTGCATACCAAAGTCCAGTTTTCATGTCCATCTGTCCGATAGATGCATTCACCACAAATTATTCCACATGTGAACAGACGTGATTGGTAAACTATTAATTACAATCAGTGTTGGATGTTGCGGGTTATTATATTTTAATTCCACTTAATGATTGACTTACAGTCTTCAGCATTAAACATCCAGTAGAATTACTTAAGGACATTTACATGTACGGTGAGTGAAGTGTAATGTGTGGCGTGAATGTATACTTTAAACATAATTTCAAAAGCCCAATTTGCATCGAATGATGCAACGGTCATTTGGAACAGATGTTAAAAAGCAACGTGCTTACCTGCACCATGACCACGAAAACTTTATTCTGCCGTTCTTGTCGTGCAAGCATCACAGTTAAGGTGTGAAGATTCGGACACATTTCAACTGTCCCTTATCTGCTTCTCACAAACTGTACTGTATTAGGGCACAGCATGCATATCTGGATTTAAGCAGAGTCTTGTCAAGCCAACGAGAGCATTACCCTGTGGGTGCAAGTTAAAGCTGCTGGAGGATCAAAATACATATTTTGTTCCGGAAGGCTTCATTAATTATCCCTTTGACCTTTAATTCACGGATGGAATTAAATGATTAAATTGAATTGGCTTTGCACTTGATGAACTGAAGCACTTCTTGGTAGCACTTTAATAACAGTTGCCCTAATAGCCAAATCATTATCTGGTACAGGTACCACAGGCCACATTTATACAATTATATTCAATGCATAATTGCACATCTGACGCAGTAACATTCTGAAAGAGACCTGTTAATATTTTCAGGTACTTTAATTGGCATTTAATTGGTAAACAACTGACTCCAGAACGTGGACCATAATATACCTGTTTTACACTTCTACTTGAATGCAATTGTGTTATGCTAGAATTTTGAGAATATAGTCATGCCCCTACAAATAACTACTTTGAATATTTTTTGTAACAAATGTACCTGCTTGTATGAGAGCATATAAGTATGGAGTTGGAGCATTCATCACGAAAAAGTGAGCGTAAGTAAATCTTTCCATCATGCGACAACAATGGTAGCCTTTTAGTCATAACATGCAACCGTGACGTGCATTTAGCATCTAAAAGAAAGTGAGCAGCAGATACTTAGAAGATGTTGGGGACTGATGTTGAACGGACTTCAGAGCCACTGTCACAAAGACATGGCTTTCATCTAATCGGCCCTCACCCCCAATTCGTACAATTGTGCTCCTGAACTCAAATTTAGTAGCTCTTTTGGGGATTTCTACTAATTGAAATTAATTACATTTTCACGGAAAATAAAACTTGACCTGCAATACTTAGCCACAATATTGACTTTTTCCCTTCCCTTTAATCTGCATTTAAATAAATATCACGAGCAAAGGACATCCATAAGTGTTTCTTGAGTATGTCACCTTAAAGTATAAAAATGGCACCTCTTCAATTTATTATTTGGAGTTACACAACATATATGCACATACAGTATTGGATGTAAATACACTGAATTTTAATAGTATAAACAGTAAAGTACAAAATTATGTATATTTATTATATTAGCCTCGACTCAAAATAGTGATAACAAGTAATCAAGTCATCGGTCTGCGTGAATTTGGGGAGGATGAGACTTACCACTTCAACAATATCTTGACAATCACATTTCCTGTAAAATAAAATGTCACTCTCCATTGTTGTCATTTGCAAAGCAGCACAATCTAATGGTTAGAGGCTGCACCAAGACAAGCATGAAATTGGAGCCTTGACCCAGTTCCAGTGGGTGAAATTTAATATTTTTTTGCATAAATGATCACTTGCATAGTACATTACTGGAACCCTGTGCTGCAAACAATAGGAATGCTCAATCTGACTGAAAGACTCAACTTATTTAGCATTGGTCGTGGGTACACTGATAATGATCAATTATCAGAATTATCAGATTATAATCTGATCATTCCTTTCACATTTTAGTTTTAGCATCGTTTCAGATTTCTACAATCTGATTATTAGTAATATTTCTGAGACGCAAGCCTTCTGCTTTAATTACCCTTCAACCTATCGTGCTTCCCATTTGTACCCCTGCGAGAGTTAACGTAATACCAATGCTCCATCGCACTGCTGGGCTTCCATGCAATCTTCTGTCATGCAAAGTGAACAAATAAATAAGAATCAATCAAGGTCGGCAAAAATACTTTACATCGCGGATATTTTTTTTCTCACAAACCTTTTCGAAGTAAGTCGACCATACAAAACAATCGGGGTGGATCAGAGGTGCAGCAGTTAGCACCGTGTGCTACAAACATTGCAACCTGAATTTGATTCCCAGCCACGTGCTGACATCAGTCATGAGTAAAATGTGAAACGGATCTATGCCCCATCCCAGTTCACCAATCAACACTGACCCGCATGGTGAAGTATGGTGAAGCAAACTCTCCGTGAGCAACATGGTATGGGGAGGCCTTCATCCCATCCGTGGATTGACAATTGTCTGTTATTTATTATTGCTATTAAAATTGATTCCAGTCTGGGGCATAGTTGAGGTGCATTAACAATAAACTATGAAACTTAATACATTTATAGTATTACACTTTACAAACATTTGAAGAGGCAATGTAGGTAAACCTAGTACTATGTATCCTCAGATACTCAAAGCTTTGCATCGAAATGCTTACTCTGTCAATACCATTTGAATAAACAACCTCACATGCCCAGCTTACAGGCTATTTTATATTGACCTGCAAATTCAATTTCTACAACTACCTGGTGCAATAAACTGGTGAAATGTGTCATTTGTTATCAAATGGTTGTAAAAAAAAACTTTCTAAATCAAATTAAATATTGTGAGATGGTGTCACATCCAAAATTAGAATATGTACTGCAATTACATGATGCAATATATCAGTTTAACGCGTAGGCTTGCGTGACCAATATTATCCATAATAATTTGTTTTTGGGATTATGCGATCTCACCCAAAAACACTTTTATGATGGATACAATTTATTTTAATATTTTTATATTTTTTATGGCCTCCAGGTGTCATTTGAAGAAGATATTGTGTATTTCAATGCACTCACACATGGATTTAATTAATCAAACAATCAAAGTCCATCGCAGATCGTCAGTCCTATTTTGAACTCTGCAATCTTGTGAATATTCAAGCGTGCGTTGTCAAATTGTTAGTCTATGCATGAACGAGAAGACAGCTTGACATTTCAGTGATGTCAATGAAAATGCTCGTATTTTAATGTATTTCAAATGTCAACCTTATTGATTACATACCAAGTATCCAGAAAATCAACTGCATTCATCTTTGAGATATCTCCAGAAAACAGATAAAGGGATAAATGGCTTGATGAAAAATATAGCTTCTGGAAAAGATTTCATGGTGCGAATGATTATATATATATATTTTTTTGTTCCTTTAACAATTTTCATTAGCTCATGAGCTCTAGGATAAGGTTGTGTACAATTTTCCAAGCCTTTATTTCCACAATCAGTCCAAAAGGATCCAAGTAAAAGTGGGCGTCTGATATCACCGATGATGCATCTCTAAATGTGATAATTTGAGTATATCATAAAAAATGTGATTATAACCCATGGAAGTAGAGTAGAAAAGGTGCAATACCACCCAATGTTCTCGTATCAGTTTAAAACTACAACAATAAAGTGACCCTTACACTTTGGTTCTTTCGGTAAAGTCACGTAGGTATAAAATAATATAAATCACGACGTTTCGATTGCAACACAAGCAATCATCATCAGATGGGAAAACTATAGCAATATTTTTTTTTGCTGAAGTGGGAGAGAGAGCTGCCGTGGCAAGAGGTTATATAGGTAAAAAAGTGGGGAGGAGCAAGGGGGGAGAGAGGGGGGGGGGGTGCTGCATGGACGCTTGGAAGTGGAGAGATAGGGGAGAGTGGAGATAGCGGAGGTGGAGTAGAGAGAGTGGGGAGAGAGTGGAGAGGAGGAGAGCAGAGCGTGAAATCTTTCATTTAAAAAGGGGGCGGGGGGGGGGGTGTTACATAAAGCAAACAATAAAAGAAACGAAATGACGAACGAAGCAAAGTGCCGACAACACCGAGCATATTCTTGTTTCCTCTGATTGTAAAAAAAATAGACGGGACGTGAGGCTGGGGGGGGGGAAGTGGGTGGGGCTGGAAGTGGGAGGCCGAGACAGCTGTGGATGCGGGGGGGAAGTTAACTCGGAAAAATAGACTAGTACCCGACAGATATGATAGACAACAACCATAAAGCAGTTAGGGTTGTACCTGGTTAATAACATCTTTCCAATGATTGCTCAATTTGTATCCATCTTCACGGTTGAAGTTATGTCTATGTTTATATATCTGGATGGCTTCATGAACAAACCTTGATAGTAGCCTGAAGGTTTGCAGAGTACCTTGGTCTCAGAAAAAACAATATCATGCGAGCCCACAGCATTATAACAATGTTATTCATAATCAACGTTTTTGGGTTTAGATCGCGTTATTTATAAATGTGTCGTAACCCTCCACCACCCGACACGGCCAATCAGTAAAAATGTGTCACGTTGACAAAAGACAAATAGTTCACTGCTTAGCCCACCGGTGTGTTGAAGCCACAACATTTACAATTTGAGTACGACGTTTCGCTGGTAATTGCATCCAGCATCATCGGGCAATTCACCATTCTGGCGAATTGCCCGATGATGCTGGATGCACCATTCTGGCGAATTGCCCGATGATGCTGGATGCAATTACCAGCGAAACGTCGTACTCAAATTGTAAATGTTGTGGCTTCAACACACCGGTGGGCTAAAGCAGTGAACTATTTGTCTTTTGTCAACGTGACACATTTTTACTGATTGGCCGTGTCGGGTGGTGGAGGGTTACGACACATTTATAAATAACGCGATCTAAACCCAAAAACGTTGATTATGAATAACATTGGTCGCGAAAGCCTATGTGTTAAACATTATAACAATGGTCAGCAACGGCAGAGGTATTGATTCTGCCATGTTTCAGATATGCCTTGTGTTCGCGGACACGGTCCGAGACATGTCGTTTCGTTTCCCCAATGTAACTGCTACCGCAGGTACAACTCAGTTTGTAAACTCCAGGATATTGCATGTCAAGAATGACATCCTTCACAGATCGGATTAGATTACGGATTTTGTGTACCGTATTAAATCGGACCTGGATCTTGTGTTTGTTTACGATTTTGGAAATATTTTTGGTAACACCTGCTATGTATGGTAACATGATGGTTTTGATTGGCTTCTCAGGGGGTTGTTTCTCCATGGTTGGAGAAACAGCTTTGCAAATAATGCGGTCCGAGTACCCATTCATCTTGAGGGCCTGGTGTACGTGTTCCAGTTCACTGGCTAGGTGGTGTTGGTCAGAAATGCAGTGGGCCCGAGGGTGTAGTGTTTTGATATGGGAATTCTTCTGTGACAGATGGTGGTGGGAATCAGGTTTCAGATAGGAACCTGTGTGGGTGGCTTTCCTGTAGACAAGAGTGTCCCAATGAGCCGTCAGGTCTCTTCTCAAACAAAACATCCAGGAAAGGTAGCTTACCATCCTTCTCCAATTTCATTGTGAATTTGATGGATGGGTGTATGAAATTGATGTGGTTGAGAAATTGGTTCAAAGCTGGCAGGCCATGTGGCCAAATGACGAAAGTGTCATCTACAAATCTCTTCCACAAGGAAGGACGTAGGGTGGATGTCTGGATGGCATCTGTTTCAAATTTATCCATGAAAACATTCGCTATCACTGGTGATAAGGGGGAACCCATGGGGGTACCTTCATTTTGTTTGTAGAAAGTACCATTCCAGGTGAAGTAAGTGTTGGTAAGGCAGTGCCTAACCAGAGTAGGTACATCAGGATTCAGTCCATGTTGGACTAAGTCTTCAATTATTGCTAAGGTGTTAGTTACATGAACCTTGGTGAACAGAGAAACTACATCAAAGCTGACGAGCAAATCATCTGGGGACAGTGAAATACCCTTGATTAGAGAGACCAATTGAGCTGAGTTACGTACTGCTGAGGTAGTCTTGCCTGTGAATGGAAGCAAGGTGTCAGACAGAAAACGGGCCAGTTTGTAGGTAGGTGAGTTGATAGTGGAAACAATGGGCCGAAGTGGAGAATCATCTTTATGAGCCAGTGAAAACAATGTTTCATTTTAGAATCAGGGGATAAAAAGTATCTAAAGTCTAGTGGGGCATATGATCAATTCACCTTTGTTTTAGGAATGAGGCTTGACCATTTAATGACAAAGCAATACTCTTCAAATAATAGTTGAGAATGTGCTTGATATCAAACAAGACGAATTTATATTATGAGGAAGGGCCATGGTCGAAAATGAGGCTTTTGTGGTGTTATAATCAGGTTTGTATATGTATTTGTGTAGATAATCATCAAAACGCAATGTGAAATGTTGCGGGTGTCTTTTATTTTGGCGTGTCACTGCACATCCATTCACAATGACTGCCAAAAGAAACAGTTTCTCTGAACTGTAAAATGTTTTAAAATGAAATATAAAACTACCTTTGAACGCGCATCCATTAAACCCAATGCCAATCATCGGGTCAATACATGTGCACATGCACATACCTCATGCTCAGTTGAATCATGCCGTTAGTCTGTTATATGCTTATCATTCCCCCACCGCATTTCAGTGCAGTCCCACTTTTATTTTGCATGAAACATGCCTTCTAACGTGCATATACATTGACTTTAGTCATCATCTTTATTTACAGCCATTATTAAAAGCAGCGTTATATCGGCTCAAACGCAAACACCGAAACACCCTCAAATCCCCCTGAACATCACTACACTACGTTCCCTTTAATGCTGAATCTCTCGATAATTATGCTACCACCTGAAGGCACATCACATGGCTAAATATGTTTTACACCTTGGACATCCCTGCAATGAATCAACATTCCCGATGTTTGGCATCAACACTCTTATATAGGTCACATAGTCATGCAGTTTCTAGACATGTGGACCCGCCTTACCCAACCTGTATTCTTTCCGATGCCACCCTTCCTCCTAGAAATATACAACACAAGACCAAATGGTAAGCGGGGTTTTTTTTTAAGCAGAGACATGTATGACACAAAATTGTCACTTTGATTCAAGTTATTACTATAAATTAAACTCACTCCTATACTTTCATTATAATATTCCTGATTTTTTTACGTTTGAAAACGTTTGATCTGTAGTACAATACAGAAGTTGCAGTAACAATAAAAGGTATTTTATATGTAGATGGGCCCAAATAAAAAATGTCCATTAAAATGTAAATGAGTCATGATTATAAACATATTCTATGTTAATTGTGTTGTATATTTGTTCGTAGAATCTGATTTATAAACAAGGAACTTGACCTGTCAGTCAGTCACAGCACTAACTTGAGTTATGTTTATTGTGCAGAGGCAAACAATGGCAAATTCTTAAAGGCCATGTTAATTTTTTCTCTAACCCCTCCCTCTCTCCGCCCCCGCCCCCCTTTGTCTATTTAAGGCCTCGCCACAGAGACGATCTCCCTCTCTGTGCCTATGTGTTACTCTCTCTCTATGTATTTTGGTGATATCTGTCTGCTTATATGTCTGTCTATAGTTTTCTGGTTAGATTTTTGTTGCTATTTCATTTATACCTGATGATGATTGCTTGTGTTGCAATCGAAACGTCGTATGCTATTATTTAATTTATTATTTTATCTTTATACGTGACTTTACCGAAATAACTAAAGAGTAATTCCTGCAGTCACGAAAGCTCCAAATTTAAGATCGGTTCTTAAAGGAAGGTACAAGGGATGCATTGTATTGACAATGACCTACGAACACCTTATACATCCTGATACGGGCCAGAATATAGGTCAAGGTAGATTTTGTTATCATGCCACACCGCATTATGAGAGCATCGGAAGCTGGTACCGGCCAATCCTATGGATGATGTTAATTATTTTTCTAAATTAAAACGGACATTGTCATTCTTTGGCCATATTTCCATATTTGAGCAAATCCATTAAATTAGTAAACGTCAAATGTGATTCTAAAGTAATCAACTCCATATATTAGTTGACCTTTTATCTGTCTTTTAAAAATAAAATAACATTAAAACCCGTTTTCCAAACATTGCCAGACAAAAGTTTGGCTCAGAGATGAAGACGGATCACACATTACAAAAAGGGGCAACCAAGTGATTTAGATGCATTGAAACCAAACTTTTCACGCATGGCAATTGAAATGAAGTTCAGAATTTTATATAGAAAGTACTGGTAGATGCAGAGGAAGAATATGTTGTACCATCGTCGCTATGGGACTATATTAGGCAGCAATCAGAAGCTCGCGTGCACATGTTGTAAGCAGAGCCACATGTGAGCTATAAATGTGTGAACATTAAGCAATAAAATAGGTGGCCAATTTAATTGTTTCCTATAAGAGGCTCTGAAGACGTGTGGTTATTTCAAACTCCAGTTGGTGAAATGGATTTGTACAACATTTTATAAAAACGATAGCCAACATTAAAATGGTCAAATTTACTTGTGTGCTCAAACAAGCATGGGGCAATGCTCATCCCACGTTATCATTGAGCCAGTGGCCAAAGAAAGGTCCACATTACAATCAAATCAATGTATCTTTATGCATTAACTGATGAATTCCCAAAACTTAGTGCTCTATGTTATTGATTGCAGAGGGATGATGAAGGGTTGACTTAACCTCTGTCTGGGATTTAACGATGTAATATCCTGTCATCTGAATGTCACCACGGCACAGTATGAATTCGTATTCGATTTTAAAGAATGTAGCAGTAATTAATGCGCATTTTGCGTTAATTTACCAAGTAGATTCACTGTATAACTAAGCACGCCGCATGAACTAAAATCAGCTATCAACGCTTCAAGGAAAGTCCGTTGCTCACAGCACAGGACATGCTACTTTATTTATAGATCGCATCTGAAATTTCCAAGACAAATTAAATAAATATTACTCATCATGCTCCATGTATGTATTGAGTATAGCTTGGAATACACAACCGCCAAAAATATGGCAAGGGAATTTCAGCTTGTACCTCTTTTTACTTCACAGTGGGAACGTTTGAATATGTGGACATTAAGACCACATTGCACGACACGAGCAGAATGCTTCAGCATGTCGTCTGTAGGTGGAGATAGTAGACCACGGATTATTATTATTATGCTCATGGAAACGGCGTGGAGTGTATTTTCTTAGAACCGTCAGGCACATACATTCGCAATTCCACGAGAACGTAAATATTATGTTATTCTGAAAACGCGTACGACTTGACAAATTTAATATCGACAAATATAATATTCATGCCCAGAGAAAGGCTGGAAGAATTTCATTGCAGAGAATATAAATCACCACCACACGAAAATCATTTATAGTGGAACTCACTACAATACATGCTGGGGAATTGTTATGATATATTCTGTAACATATTGTCTATTAAATACATTAAAGCGTACAGATGTTGTGGTTGAATTTTCCAAGTGGTGGTAAGCACTCACGAACTTGCACATATGTCGTTGACGTGTGTTTATTTTTCATTCCTACCCTCCACACCAAAGTGTCTCTGTGCGTGCGTGCGCGTGAACGTGCGATGTTGAGCGAGCGTGCGCGCACGCGTGAACGCGCGCAACGCCAGCGCGAGTCTGCATGCGTCTGCGCTCGGTGCGCGAGCAAACAGCGCGAGTTTCCTTCTCTCTCCCACCCCACCCACCCACCCCAGCTAGATGGTAGCGTCCGCAAGCGCTCCTACTGGATATTTTAGTCACGGGCGCTCCATCCCTCTCGCGGCTCAGCTCCGTGATTCAGGCGCTCTGGCTCCTACATTCCATCGGTGACATGCTGCCGACACGTCGCAGATGTGTTGCCGTGAAGAGCAGCTGCTCCGAGGGCATTAACAGTGCGGGGCGCGGGAGCCACAGAAGCCCACCTCTCTCGCAAGTAGCACAGACGATGGCTCAAGTTAAATCCGCAAGTGTTTTTGTGCTCGTTTTGGGAATGCTCGTGAGCGCAAAAGGTGAGTTGTGTGTTTGTTTTTTCTCCCCGCTCCGTTCATTCTAAGCTCTGCACCTGTGTACACCGGCTGCTTTAGCAAGGAACATCAAGCGAGTACAACATTACGCATAGCCGACCCAGCAGGTATGTGGTCAGATTTGGGGGTCGTATCTTAAAAGGAACGGATTGTAGTTCTTTCAATAATTGTACTTTTGAATTCACTTTATCGAAGCGAACGCCAATATAGATTTTAACAACTAATCTCTTTACTGCTCCACAAGGATAAATTGAAATTGATTACAGTCAGGGTTTTTTCAAACATGTCTCTTTTCTGGCATGTCTTTTCTTAGCCGGGCACAACTACAAATCTGCATTATTCCAATAGGAGTGCTGCTTCTGTCAGTTTCAAAAAGGCTAAAAGAATACAAAAGCTGCTTTTTTCTCTCCTGCTGTGCTGAAGAGTGTGATGTTGGCACCTTGCAACCAGGGCTTGGCATCAACGTAAACTCTCAATAAGTAGCGTGCAAATGGCATCGCTTGTGGCTGCATTGGTAATGAGAATAAAAAGTGGAAGAAAAAAAAACTCGCTTGATGGAGACATAAAGCACAACTGTGTGGCTTCGTCTCTTAAATTGGTTGATTGGAGGCTGTTGTTGAAAATATTTCCAGGTTCTCTTGCATATGCCTAAATATTTCAACATATATATGAATGTATTCTTGGAGGTACATACAAAGTGCGTTACGTTTGCATGTATCGATGCGTTTACAGAACGAAGCATTTAAAAATATAAATATACATGCAACGTATATGTAATATAAAAGTATACGCATGATGTACAAGCAACTATTAATCAGGCATGCGAGCGTGTAAATAATTTTGCTGTATGCAAATGTGTACATGTAACCATGTATAATTGCAACAAAAAAGTGGATTGGCTGGATGCATTCAGAATGGATGTCGCAACTATACTATACAAAGCATGGTTCTAACCACTTTAAACAAACTGCCAGTTGATCACGAATATGTGGATTCTGGCATGTAAAACAACACAACGCCTGCTAGAAATGCAGGTTTGGTTTGAGCTTAACAATGATTTCTGGTTCAATCCCTCGAAGAAAAAAAAAACATCAAAGTATGCCGCAGTCGGATCCAGCAAGACCAGCGTGCTCCGTCACGTTAATCGGCACCTTGCAGCAATAATAACAAAATGTGCTCATTTAGCAGGAAAGCTTTTGTCTTGTCTGTCTTAAACCGGAAGCATAATTTTTCCTATTTAAATTAAAGCTTACGTGAAGTGCCATGCGATTAATCTTAAATAAAAGAAACCACGTATGAGTTTCGACTCTCGCTCGAGGCTTTTTAATGCATGTGCGGCTTGTGGCACATGAGAACTGAATTGTGCGTGGTCTATTTATAATTCATAGAATCGTATGTTTTGTATCACACTTCATTTTTTGCCACCTAACGTCCTCGTCCACAAAAATGGTAATTTGCTAATTTACGACATTCCACCACAGCAGTGGTTTTAAAAATGCCCGCTCATGATAAAGGGCATGTATTTATCTCCTGATATGAATGCCAATTGCTCATATAACTCTTAAAAATGATCACGTAAACCCTGTTATGAATTATGAAACAAGCTGTGCCTAAAAATATTTCAGTCTATGTTATGCTTTTCCCAAAAGCATTCAATGTACTATTTTTTTATAATTTCAGCAGCCAGGTCGATTTTAAAACTAAAGATGCACATACAATGTATCTGAAAACATAAGGGACATACCAACTATTATGGGAAATGCTACATAATTAGTGAAATACCTGTGGTGACATTTGTCTAAGCATTCAAGGGAAAATCATCCTTACAATAATAAGTTGATTTTAAAAACATGTACTCGACACAGATGTTGTATAGTTTTTGGAGGGGAAAAAAACTGAAATCCTCATGAATTATTTCAGTAGCAGCTTCTCAGCTACATGGGAGCGCACTTCCAGGGCATTATTAGCGCTACTTCATGCAGACAAGCAACGCGGAGAGAAGAAATTAGCATTTACCCCATTGCAGCGCTGTTGTCTGGAATGTAATGGGTTAAATCATGGTTTATATCTTCGTATTCCAGTGTGGGTTTTTTCTGCAAGCTGTTTTTCTAACCATTGTGATGAAACTGAATTTATTAAAAAAAACTTATTTATTTTCAGTCAGCATTATGGTCAGTCCTCCTATTATTGTGCAACCATTATTGTGTGTGAACAGAGGGAGGAGTGTATATTATTTGTGTACATTTCTTTCCTGTATGTAGCAATCGGCTAAAATATGAGTGGAAATGGAAGGATTCCAGAAATATTGGTATACTGTGCCCCTGTCCTGAGGCAATCAATCTTGTTGTCCAGGACAATCATATTACCGGTCTGTACCATTTGACGAGCCTCAATTTGTTTAATAAACTATTTGGATTGGTATTTTCTAACGTAAGTATTCTATATAGAGCAAAAAATATATACCAGCTCATCCCAGTGGATATGATTATGAATGTGGCTAACGAGCCCATGACTGATGATATGCAACCATGACCTAATCCATCTAAACGAATTGTCTCCCTGCTATGTACCACAATATAAATTCCTGCAAAAGGCCACTGCCCATGACTTCTCACATTGGCATTGCTTTTTACCTTTGTTTCACATGTGCAACCCAGAATCATATATTTTCAAATTAAATCTGCTTTTTTGTTATTCTCACCTTGGCTCGTCAAAAGCAGACAGCAACACATTCCAAATTCAATCAATCAGGATGTGCCACACATATTCTGCCGCTGAATGATGTGCAAAATCCCACGTGTTAATGAATGCAAGGTGTTTGGAGAATGCTATCAAAAAATGCGTGTGAGTGTCAACCATATGGCAGCCCACAGAAGACTGAAATTAGCATCCTGATTACTATTTTCAAGTAAAAGGAAACACATTTTGAATTAATAAATAAATACACCTACATGTGTCTGGTCCTTGTCAATCCACGACTGGATGAAGGTCTCCCCATGTTATGTCAGTCGTGGGGTTGATTAATTCTACTTCACCTCACCGGTCAGTGCAAGGTGGTTGAAGGGGATGACGAGGACTGGATCAGACAATGGTATTTGCAGTTGCTGAGAATCAAACCCATATCGCTGGGTTCATAGCATAGCATTCTCACCACTGTATCAATGCTCAAGCCACGCTATGTCTGAAAAAAAAAACAATACCACGCTGTAAAAATATTGAATTTTTATGCATATAGGCAATCTAGTTGTAAGAGGTGATTCTAATGCAAATTATATGCGTAATTCTAATACTCATATGCATTGCGTTTTCCATGAAACCACCATTACAGTGTATTTATTTGCAAAAGGGCTGCAGTAAACTGTGAATCCTAATGATATTTCAGAAGATTAGCTTTCATGTTTGGTTCCTCTGCATATTTTTTCGAGAAATTACTTTTAAAAATTAATTTATTATAGTTATGCACTCCATCGCTGTGTCAAATTGTTTATTTTACCAAATAATTGTAAGCATGTCCCAAACAATATGGATCATTTTGGCAATCATGGTCCATCTTGTGAAATGTAATCCGAACATCTCAAAAGCATTAAAATAATGATCACATTAAACTATACCCATAGGTATCATATGAAACACATCGACTCGTGATATATTATAAGTTTGAAGTCTAATAATGCTTCTGCATTCCTAAAACAATAGTCACGATTTACTTCGATCAATATAAGCTCCAATGAATTATGCATGCCTTGTTTAATTTATTACAACTAATTCATGTTTAATTTGGCAAGTTGGCTTCGTGGAAGAACCGGGCAACTCGCAATCATACGGTTCTGAGCTCATATCCTGGTTGGGGGTTGGCACAGTCCATCATCCGTCTGTGATCCATAAAATAGGAACCACTTTGTGGGGAAGTCAACATTTATTGTCATACTGATAGACTCACGCCTGCCATAGATACGTGGAATTTCCACCACTAGCTTAGGGCTGTATAAAACAGGAGATTAGCACCGCCTTAATGCTCATTTGAGCAGAAAATCACTTGGGCTTTTTTACTTTTCAGAAGTTGTGTTTTACAGTCGCAAAAATATGTTTTCATTACTTGCTTTGCCAGGGGGGATGTGTTAACGTTGAAACTACAGTTGCTATGTGTATGTGAATATTTTTTGGCTGGTGGTTTTGGACATTCTCTTGTTATAAGCTTCTCTGCGCAATGCCTGCAGCCTAGGACAGTCAACTTAACAGGCTCCCACCTGCTGCTAGAACACAATATTGCACTGGCATGCTCACGCATGATTGTCGAAATGATATGGGCACCCCTGAAAGCCCGACCAACACATTTATTGAAAATGTAACGGTGCATTCGCGCACCGGCAGATGAACCGCTAATGGGGCACGTTCCGTGTTTACAAGACCTTTGCGTAACACACAATTGCACGCCGAGATGCTCATTGTGCCAGCGTTGCTCCCAGTCACGTGGAAGCGTACACGAGAGGAAATTTAGTTTCAAGGGTCATTTTTACATTCGTGTCGTTTAAGCGCGCATGCCCTCGCACCAATATTGTGTAACCAAGTGGACAGTTGTTGGTGGCAAGGTCCTGTGAACTAGAGAATTTTAGGTATTATTGATCGCACTAGGGAACATGTGAATGATGACAGAGACATGCTGGGCATTGGAGTGCATGTATGTGGCAATATAGCAAATCCATTGGTAAGCTGTAAAGAGTGTTTTATATACCGTATGCATTTTGCTGATGAATGGGTTTAATGCATCCACTGTGGTTTACTTGCACAAATTCAAGAGAACTGCTTTATCTGAAACCCTATTACATTTTCTTTCCTTTTGTCCACGGGCTCAGACCAATCCACAGATTTTCCCCGTTATCGCAGAGCTTGTTTTACTGTAATCTGCATTCATCTGTGATTTTTTTTCTCCCCGCAGGATGGGAAGATATATTTGCAATGATAGTTAGGGATTATCAGATTCCCAAATGGCAACTTGCCCTCCCCCCCACGACTTCATCACAGATAAGGGAGATGCTACTATTGAAAGGGGTGTTAGTCAGGGGTTCTTGGATATTTTTATGCATGAAAAAAAACTTCAGAACTGTTCTACGACAATGTAATATTGTGTTTTTTTCCATTCATATTCTGCCATTTACAAGGCATCTCTCTCTATATAAATACATCATGGTCTTTGTGTTCCCCTAGCATTATACGACTCACATGAATCATCAATGTGTTCCTATGGTGTCATACGATTCACAGAGTAAACGAGATGTTAGATGTCAGCATTGCTTCCTGGAAAAATCAATACATGAGGCTGCTGCTGTTCCTATACAATCCTATACCAAGCCGATTGATTCATATACAAACCTTGAGGACCCTAACAGGATGCCAATATATTTTTTTGGCCAATGCATGACATTTAAAATATCATATTTTTCACATAAAAACGCACAATTGCACATAATTATAACAAACATGCCTAATGTATCAATTTTCAATAACTTAGCCACACCTTATCTCAGTTCAAACACTACATCTCACAACCAAATGCATGTCTCAATGGTGAAATTGACATTGCTATATATATAATAATGATGCCCTGTCGGTGATATTCTAATGGAAAACGTGTGTTCATGCTATGCTCTTTACGGTGTAAGTCAAACAGGTATTTCATTGTGATGAAGGAGTCGGGGTAGAGTAGCTCTTAGTGACATACATCACACGACGATCAAATCTGCAACCTCCTGTACACCAGGCGAGGTAGTTAACATCTCGCCACCGAGGCATCCCTTGTGGTAGCCGGTTCCGTTTGACCTCCCGGTGTCGCAGTTCAATGGCCAAATGTATTTAATCCCCCTACCCCCTCCAAAGCCGTCCCTGTCCACCCAGTAGTGTACATGGGTGGACAAGGGTGGGGGGGGTGAGCTGCATTAACCGTGGCAACCTACCACTAATCAGCATACTCTGTCACCCACCTACAGTTATTTCCCCAATTTTTTCTCTTTCAATTTCTGTTTCGAATAATCTCCCAGAGGATGTTACGCTTGACCAATGCGGTCGACACAAACTAACGGGTAATTTTATATGTAATGAGCCACATGAGTGCTGTACAAATGGAGCATTCTGGCAAAGTGGTAATTTCATACAGCACGATGCCCTTGTTTGCCCCCCAATGCCCTTCCCCCACCCCCCTTTGTACTTTTTAATTGCTTGTGCTACGATACCGTTCCAGCGTGTTTACCTTCCTGTCTTTCCATTTTCAACTTAACTTTCTCTACCATTTCCCAGTGGAGGTGGACAAAAATCTATTCTCAGACAGAATACACGATCTGCATGCTCAGCGCATTTTGTCCACTACTGGGCCAGGGCTTCCCATTTAACCCTCATGAGGGACATGATGGTTAATTGACCATACTTCCTCCATGCTGTTCAGTGCAATTTGGTGAATGTAGTAGGAGCACTGATTGATTTTTGTGCACTGCCCTCTACATGCCACAATGCCTATTACACTGGTATGTTTGTGCTTGGTGACTGCATCCAAGCTCCATCCTGGTTTTTAAAAATCCTGCTTAGCTTCTGAGGCCTCGGAAAATCAGGTGCATGACTAGTCGTTCAGAAATATGCAGACTACAACGACGATATTGAATTCTAAATAACCCAGCAATATACAGGTTAGTAATCACATTAAATGTCACAACTAAATGAAAAAAATGATCCTCTGAATTTAATATAACCTATTGTGATGAGTCGTTATTTGATGGTCTTTTCAATCAAATTACGAACCAAATATATCCTTTGTCATGAAAGGAATAAACTGATGTTTACAACAGTTGTGTGCTATACACACCAATGGATTGTTAAAAATTGTAATGTCTTCTCATAGACAACAATGTCTTTTACAACAATTGATGTACACCTAAATAATGCTTCTGTATAAATTCAAAATCTTGTCAGGAAATTGTAGTTACTATGCAGATTTTAACTGCATCATCTATCTACTTGGCATCATACCTGTGCTGTACGCTTTGACTTTGTGCATAATGTACCTATTTTCCTCTGCATGACATCAAGCTTTTGGACTATGTGTTTGGACTATACCGAATTGAACAAATAGTGTACATGAAAAAATAATGGAGACAAATATGTTCCCTTCGTGACACGAATAAACTTTTGACCATGGCAATTTTAAACTCTCTCAGGCTACATTAAATTAAATAACTTCGGGTCTCAGCAGGCATTGAGGTTAATCGTTTAACTTATAAAAGAATCATGTAAACGGATCCATCATAAAAGATATGTATACTGGATTATAAAAAATGTCCAGGGCTGCTGTACTGTTTAGTTTGTGATGATTATTGCAGAGACAAACCCTTCTGCAAATGCCCAGAGCTGATAATGATGACAATTAGGTGTTCATAACCTATGCATAATGTAACTATTTAAAATTTTAATACATTCAATGATGCCCTTGCCTGATCTATGAACATGCAGTAATTAGTATTTATTGACAATTAGCTGGGTACACAGCTATCAGCATGTGCTCAGTATTGATTTCTGCTTGAGTAAGGTGTTGGAAATAACATATGTGACCAACGCATGAAGTGGATTTGTCAGACTAATGCTCTGAAATGCTGACCTTCGAATGTAGAAGCAAGTATGATGCATGTGGGCAATGCATTAAAGTCTTATCTGCTATGTACACACGTGGGGAGGATATAAATGAATGCTACATATGTCGCCAAATTCAATGGAGAGTAAATTGAGCACATCCTATTAATAATTGATACTAATTGCATGCATAATATATTACTTTCCATTATTTATCGATTAAATGTAGGCAATTTAAACAAGTGGTATTAATTTTATTTAAAAATGTTGTTGCCTGAGCAAAGCTTACAATATGTATTAGATAATAATGATAATGGCACATCCAGGGTTTGCAAGGCACATTGTGTGAGATGAAAACCTAAATGTATTGACTCGCTTTTTATTCACGTCTCTGTGCACGTATTATTGTGGGGAGCGGTAGCATAGCGAGGTTAGCACACTGTGCAACGAACCCGACGTCCCGCGTTCGATTCCCGCTCATGGCCAGTAACAGTGGCAGATATCCGAAGCGGTCCTGTGCCTCTTCTAAGTTTCGTCAGCCTAAAATTCGCATCTGGTGCGATATGTAAACGTTAGCACTGGGGAGACAAAGGCGACCAGGTGTGGTGCCAGCCACCCATCCACTCACGTGCCGCGTTGGTCTTAGTAGGTATTCGCTACCAGCACTTGTCCTAACAGTCCGTTAAAAGCTACACAAACGATATTTATATGGAGGGAGGAGGGGGAGATGGTGGCACACTGGTTAGTCTGCTGCACATCAAACCACGGTGACTTAAGTTACACAAATTATGTTAATGACAAAGTGTTATTAGAACTTGTCCCGGGCCTCCCCTAGGTTGACTTAGCCTTACATGAGTTATCAAGTTGCTGATAATAGTGTCACAGGGTACTTGTTGCAGTGTGTAACATCATCATTCGGGATACAAATGCGACAGAGGGGTGCTAGCCACGCCCATCCTCTTGTTCATCATTCAAATCATAATAGTTGCTCACTAACAGTACTGGCCCCATTAGTCTGCACGGCTATGACAGGATGTTTGCAATTGCATTAAATGTGTTTTAAAACTAGCACAGTAACTTTGCCTGTACTCTTTGTGCATCGTTAATTGTATGCCTTATTATGATTGCCGCACATTCATTACATGTGTCATAAATTCACGTCCATTATTTTCAAGTGATACACCCATTGGCCTAGAAATACGAATACATAACCCCACGTTTATTCAAGGAACAGGAATACAATGGAGATTGCCTGCAGTGGCATGATGGGAGCCTTCCATATTCACACAAGAAATCAGCAGGTGGCATACTTATGTTATGCCGTCCGAGCATACATTTTTGTTAAATTAGGATTAATTTGAATTCATTATAGTGAACTCGAGAATAACATCTTTTTAAGATGACAAATTATCACGTACGAGTTAGGTGTGCGCATTCACATTCAAAGCGTGTGGCCAGTTGCTTCATGGAAAGGCTTCCAGTTTACAAAGCGTTAATAATGCTTTGGAAGGAATGCAGAATAATTACAGCAGGCAAGTTGTCACATTGTTCCTTCCGACATCTCAATTCTCATCTCAGAACAAGGGGAGTCCCTGTGCCCTATTGGCTACGTGAAGTACCATTTAAGATATTGAACGCCCTTTGTTCATAAATAGACCACCACTGGCACATTGTGTTTGTTAATAGTCCACTTGTGCCTGATTTTGAATGAAATGCATATTGTAAAATCTGTTTAAAGCAACAATAGCAGACTGTCAAATCCATGAGTGTTCAAGCATATGATTAAAGTGGCCACGAGAAGGCATGTCTAAAAATGGACAACAAATCCACGTTTGCAGTATGAATTGTGATAAGTTATTGTATTACTTCAAAATAGATTTTTGTCATAAATGAAGCTGGCATTGTCCGAATAAAGAGACGCGCCATGTGTCCATTGCGTAGAAGGATTTGCCCTTAAACGTCCTCGAAATGAAATTAAAATTAATAAAAATAAAACAATGTTTTATTTTTTATTAATTTTAACAATGTTTTATTTTGATTAATTTTAATTTCATTTTTTTACCTACGTGACTTTCATGAAATAACTAAGAGTATGAATCCTTGCAGTCACGAAAGCTTCAAATCTAGAATGGACACGGAGGTAACCTGTACATCCCGGGTTTAGACTGCTCTCCCGTCCGCATGCCTATCGCCGACTGGACCTTTGACTCGTTTGACTCGGTCTTTGAATCTCTCTCTCTCTTGGTTGCTGACCTCGTACATCGCAGCAGCATGACATCCCTCTCACCTTGAACCTCATGCGACAGAGCCTTTCGAGTATCGTTCGAGGATCTGTGCCATTAGTGCATTTGCAAAGCAGCGATGAGTGGTGAAGTTGGCTCATTTATGGAACCTTCCACTCGCACACTTCCAAATCGACCACAGGCCATGTCCAATGCTAGGAAGACTCCACCTCAGTTACCAACAACTTTTAATCAATACTCGAAGAAAATTAAACGCTGTTAAATATCCAAGGCATTGTCTTATATAATCTGTTTAATTCATACTGAGGGTGGAGTAGTGGCACAGTGGTTAGCACACCCTTCTGCAAAGATGGCAACCTTAGTTTGATTCCCGGCCACATCTAACATTAGTGTTAAGTGATATCTGAACCAGTCCAATCCATCACCCCAGCTTCACTAACCTGCATTGACCAGCATGGTCACGTATGGTAAAACCCCCACGACTGGCACAGTGTTTGGAGGCCTTCATCATGATTGACAATGGGTTTGAAATAGCAATTATTTTGACTTCGTAATCATATCCGCTTTTCACATACATTATCATCATCAGCCACGTTCTGTCCACTGTCAAATGGTGGTCTCTGCCAAGTGTATATATTTTTAGCTTTTCAGTGGAGACAAAATTTTATGTATATGGCTGAAAAGTTTTGAATCGTTTATGCTAATGTAAAATTATAATTTGCCCAGTTTATGCAAATAGCAAGGCACCTGACTGGACAATTTATATTTCAATTAAAATATTAAAAACCTGTTCCTTTATTAATACTAACAGAGCACGCTGGTCTTCTGGCAACAGAGGACCATGGGAAGGACAGATGTTTTTCACATGCAGTAAAGCTCCTTATGGAGAGGATTAACTTGTAGTTGCTTGCCAAAATTCATTTATACATATAATGCTATGTGCAATGTGCAGTACCTGCTTATAAGGAAGTTAGCAGCTGTTCCAGAGGAGCGTTTCTAATTATAAATAACCCCTAAAGGTGCAGAGGTTTCGAGGGAAGAAGAAAAGGATGGAGTGGTAGGGGATTTGGGGATGTTATGATTTCATAGAAAAAGGAATATCCCTAAAGAAATTAAAATTGCCCTTAATCATTGTTACCACCTGTATGCCCAGCAGTAGACCTTACAGTTAGTAATTAGTTGCACGCCATACATACAGCATCCTCTATCACGGCATTGTAGCTGAGGGAATCTGTCATGGAAAGAGATATGGAATGTTCCATTACCAAATGCCCTACATGTGTGTGTGTGACCCCAAATTTAATGTCAGAGCATGTCCAACACTGGTCCTTTGGAATAAAGGAGCCCTATTGGGTTGTCATGACCTAGGTCAAAACCTCCTACAATTGTGGTATTTTCCTGACTGCCTCAAAGGAGCTCGACAGCCGAACTTAACAGAAGTAATAGGCGACAGAAGCTCCTGGGGAAAGTGTTCCCACTGAAATTCAAGATCTGGCTTCATCACACGCACATTGTCTTATGCTGGACACGTTAATTTCCAACAGAAGGTTCACGCAGCAGAACTGAATGGAATGTAAAACACCAAAAGGTTTACCCTGCACAGTGTTGAAATCGGTGCAACAGAGACTGCCTCCCTCTTTCAAGGATGATGCAGCTCATGCGCGAGCCGTAGATGAAAAGTAGCATGTTTGGGTTACTCCTCTTTTCCCCACAAAATGTGATTCATCAACTGACTCGGTGAAATAATTTTACATCACAGACAATTAGAACGCACAGCCAATTAAGAACCTTGCCAATGGCCTTTCATTTTCACTGGCAATTACATGCCTACGTATGTTTTTGCCGGGTCAATAATGCTACCCTCTAAACCTCTATCACCGTAACAGAATGATATAAAGCAGGGTACATGCCATGTTTTAATTACATGCCGAAACAGAGCAACATCAAACAAAGTGGGCATTAAAAACGAAGCATAAGGAATTAGGTACACAGAGATTAGCTTCATCTGAACCAAGAACACAGCTTGACATCCATGACATTATGCTCCATCCCCTCTGGCTGTCTGCACAGCTGATGTCATCCCTCTTTTCAAGTCCAGGCTTACGAATTTCCTCTTCTCCTCTGATTATGGCTGACCATTTTAATGGATCCAAATAATTAGATGAGTACAGTTACTATCTTCTCCAGCACCCTAACCCTCTGCTTAAGTAACTCTCTTCACTTACAAAGTGCATTGTTCCTCCATATGATGTTATAATGTGCGTGTCTTGATTTTTTATCCAGTGTTGTGATATGCAGTGGTGTTTAAATTAGTTATGAATGCAAATTGCATTGTGTTGTATTTATGAATGCAAGTCAACATATTCCAGCTGGGTGGCTGACAGGTCATTGGCCACAAATCAACCACAATATCTTGCTGATCTCGTCAAGGAGCATAAACCATCACGAAAACTCCGGTCACTCTCGCTGCAGCTTTTGGCTAACCATCGAACAAAGACGGCCACTGCATCGCGTGCATTCAGATGTGCTTTCATAGCCATCTGGAATGATCTTCCTTCCGAAATTAGGAAGCCACTGGATCTATGCACCTTTCAATAATGTAGATTGAAAAGTGATTTCTTTAGAACTGAGTTTTGTGATTGAAATTTGATATCCTTCTCCCACACCTCCGATTTGCCCAGCTAGCTGCATACGGTGCAAAATAAGTTCAACATACATACATGTAAGAGTGCTGATCTTGCACCACTGAGATATCGTATTTGAATCCAAATATCCACGAGTCGTTAAACCAGGTTCCCATGTGGAGTCACGCGGTGACCTAAGCCGAATCACTAATGACAGCACAAAGAAGAAACATACTCCATCACATTCAATTTGTTGTTGCACTTAATCTGGAGAAATTCCAACTCTTGAGATTGGAAAATATTGGTTTGACTGTCAAACCAACATTGCTTTCAGTGACAAAGTGGGTGGGGAAGTGCCGGCACTACTGTGTGGGCCAGAGGTCACGTGAAGGTATCTCAAAAGTAGTTTTGTGATATTTGCTTCTGTGGGTCACACGCTAAAAACACAAAGGGTCACACTGCTCTGTTAGAGATCTGAATGAATACGTGATCTCATGACGTGACGCCGATAGCACAATCGGGATACAATTGAGGAGAAACACAACAGCAATTCCAAGATTATATACCCGGAGAGAAAGAAAAAAACTCAACACATTAGTCAATATCACTGCCATAAAAGGAAAACTATACATAGGTGATGTTTCAGGCAATGGCCTTTCATAGCATATAAATTGAGAATGCTGTAATATAAATTGTTCGAGAAATTGTAGCCTGTTGTGCACAATATACAGAACATCTAGATTTGACAACCAATCAACCATTTGTAACACATCATTATGACTATAATAACCAATTGTAGAGTAGGACTAAGGTAAATGCCTCGTACTCACAATACATATAAATGCACGTGTGTGTGGAGGTGATATGGGTAGAGAGGTGGTGTAGCGGTAAGCGCTCTATGCTACGAACCCGGCGAACCGACTTTGATTGCCGCTCATGGTCAACACCAGTGACTATTATCTGAACCGGTTCTGGGCCTCCCCTATGTAGACTCAGCCTCAAATGAGTACCTGGTGCAGTGCGTTAACAGCGCCACTGGGCAGACAAAAGGGATGTGATGCTGGCCACCCACCCCCTCGTGTGCTGTGCTGGCCTTCATAGGTGCTCGCTAACAAAACCTGCCCCAACTGTCTGTTACAGGCTATACGGATAATCTTTGTCTTTGATATGGCTGTTGTTTCATTAAGTCGGCACAATACTAAATACGTACAGACACACTGTAATATTAACATACATATGCAGTAACTTATTCTACTGCTACTGAGATCCTGATCTTAATCATAATAAGCATAGCCATGTCCTCTAGTGATTGGCAGTAGTTCTATGTTATCCAACCAAAACACGCAGTCCAGGAATTTTTTTTCTTTCTGGAAAATAGCCATTGGGGCTGAAGCTTGGAATATTATTCAGCTTCAGCAAAAATTGAAATCTATATATTTGACAGCGAGTGGCATAAGCTAAGGATTATGATGAGAACAGGCCTCTTAGTGCATTTCATCTTCATTTTTAGAGTGGAATTGTGGAATAATTTTTTAAAGACATTTATTTCAATTATATGGAATTATATTTATAAGTAAATTCGCCCGATGATTCTCAAATTATATTTTTCTATCAAAATTATTTCGATTAATTGCATGTTACTCTTATTACAGCTTACCTCAATGAAACAAAACAAATATTTTTACGTATGTTTTTGTTAATTTATGACATTTATTTGTTCATATACTTACTCAATATCTATAATATTACGTGGTTTTATTGTACAGGTTTTATTGGCTGGTTTAATATTTTTAAAAAATCTCTTGACATGTTCACATTTTGACGATAGTGCCTTCTTCAAAGAAGGTTTCTGAATGTAAAAATATTCCTATTTTTTATGCTTATCTGGGACCTGTCATGTATTGAATTGCGTACATATATATGTATGTTTGACAAAGTTATCCATGCCCGTAGTTTTAATGTATTACAATGACAAACATCCCTATGTGGCGTCAACAGCCTATTGGGGCAAGTAGCGAGTAGCACCTATGAAGGCCAGCAGAGGACATAAAGGGGTGGGTGGCCAACACTACGCCCGGCCGCCTTTGTCTCCCAGTGTTGATGTTTACCACAACGCAGAAGTTACTCATTAAAGGCTAAGTTTACCTAGTATAGGGCCAGAACCGGTTCATGTATATAGGACTTCTTTCACACTCTACGGAGGTGCTGTGGAAGGACAAACGTTGTTGGCTGTGAGCAAGATTAAAACTTGGGTCGCTAGGTTTGTAGCACACTAACCACTGCGCCACCGCTCCTCATATATTACACGCACACATACATACACAAATAAACTCACACATATAGATGTTGATCATTCCAATATGTATAGATTTTATTTAAATATTTATGAAATTAATAAAGATACCGATATCACAAAATGGTCTCATCAATTTTCTTCCATAGCATAAATTAGGCAGCGATAGCCACAAGTGACATACAGTGAAAGATGATGTTGCCAAGGATATGTTTCCTGATATTTTCCAAAGCATTGTAGTGACCTATTTGATTCGAAAGGTGCTGATTGTAGGCTCACAAAGGAGTAGATACAATTTCACGAATGATTTTTGGTTTTAGGTCATGAGCAAAGCAGAGAGGGCTTTGACTGGTGATGTTCTCAATTTGAAAAGAATGGGGGCGTGTTCCTTGACTGCAACATCACCCACCAACCAATGATTTACATGCCCTAACAGGATTGCTTTAATTATCCTAAGATGTCACAGCTACTCCAAAGTCCCATCGTAATAATATGCAGAGAAATATTCACAGCAAAACTAATTCATTTTAATTCATTGCTGTCGAAAAACTATAGAAAATTAGAATTATGCATCATGCTATGTAAATAAATTAAATATATTTAAAGAACAGCGACTTTATGTTGTGCTATGTGTGATGATGATGACCTTAAATGTACAAATATAGTATAGCCATTCTTTTAGCAGACATTTACATACATTATTGTAATCAATAATCCAAAACCTTCCATCTTTCCGCAGTGAAAAGAAGCCATGAATAATTTCTACGTGAAATAGCTCAATGAGGGACTGGGGAACGACCTGGAGATGTGCTAGGTCATCGTGTGAATTGTTTTGATACATTGATATGCTAGTGCTCCCTTGACTTAAAGAATATGTAAGTGAACCCACATACAATAATTTCATACTCCAGCTCCCCTGGTGACTGTAACTCCATGATATTAATCAGAGAGGGCAGTTGAGAAGGTTGGCTTTCTTTTTATTGAGTCCTTTTCATGCCAGTTTTAAAGTCAAGCTGGCCTTACTCAGTGTTATGGGAAGATCATTGCAAACCATAGTGTTCTACAGAGGCTGGTTGGCAGCATTCCTAATTCATTTTACAATATTAAATAGCCCATAGTGGTTTTCAAAGGTACTGGCCACTGAGTGATTGTGCAAATGCCAAACTAACTTTCCAGTGAAAAAAACCCAACTCAAAGCAACCGAAGGTAGCCTTGCAGCTTCACATAAACATCATTATATACAAATACGAAGCACAATATGGGATGAATACTGCCATTTAGAATTACCATTTTGTAAAAGCAGAACAGGTGCTACTGCTGTGTCCTGTGGTTGGTAATGAAACGTAATATAAGAATACTTTTTCCCATTTTTGGCAATAAAACAGGTGTTCAAATGTTAAAACACCAAACAGAAACCTTTTGCAAGGAATCATGTCTGCATTAAGCACATACTTGTGGTGAACATGCAAAGAAAAACGCATGCTCTGGTAGTGTATGCATTGTCTTTAAAACTGATTGGTCCACACCAGAGACAGCTTTTGTTTAGAGCCTAGTCTCAAACAGTGTTAGGTGCCAAAGGGGTACAGCACAAAGACAATGTACTATCAGGACATTGGGAGCTCGTGGTGATACTGGCAAGGGAGGTCCCAATCAAATGTAACTCCATCGCACAATTCACGATTCACTGGGACACAAGTGGACTGATAATTCATATAATGGGCTGTAAATTAATTATTCTTGATGCTAAAGATCAAATACAGAGGCAGCATATGAAGGCTGCTAACACAGCACACAAGGACATAACAGTGCATGCCTTGAGCACTGCTGAAACCGCAAAGACTGAAATGCTGCTTGTTTTTCTAGTAATAATAATACAGTATAACATACAATTTAGAGTACAATTTTGGTGAGGATAAAGGCCTCCCTATGCCATATCGGTCGTGGAAATTGTTTGACCAATCTTCATCATACCGATCAGTGCGAGATGAAGGTCGGATTGTGGATCAGCACTGGTTCCGATATCAATCACTAGTTATGTTAGCCGTTTCCAAGAATCAAAATTGGGTAACCAGGTGCAGATGCAATGCACTAACCACTGAGCCACCATAACCCCCATTTAGTTATTTAGGTGCACGTATATTGTATGCTTTAGAACATTGATTAATAGGCAGGTTATTTGCAGATTAACTGCTAGTTTACTCCTAGATAATCTACCAAATGTGCATAGATGATTTATACATCTTACCTCTACTTGGAAATGTTTCAGGGTATAAGAATACTGCATAATTGACTGATGGTAAACATTGGTAATTATACGTTGGCATTATAAATCTGTGTCAAATTTGAAATAGCATTTTCCCAAATTGTCAATGTTGGTAAATTGGCCCTTTTACTGTACAGTTATTTTATCTTCAAGGTAAGAAAACCCGGTGCTGTATCAAACGAAGGTGAATACGCTGCAGCCCTTGCTACTGAGCAACGATGAGATGGGATGCACAGACACACACATCCCCCTCCAACTTATTTCAAAGGTTCTCATTTGTACCCACGCATCCTCTGCAAGTTTGCTTCAGCTTCACGGAAAACGTTTCCACTTCGCGACCTTGCTTCTTAGAAGCACAATCACGTTGCCTTGGGTCAGCTCTGCGTCTGGTTGCAGTGTGTCCTGCCAGCTCGTACACGGGTGTCCTTGGTGGTGTCGTTTGAATACGGTTCCCTTGCAAGCACTGCTGTGGTGAGCCGCTAGTTACCATTTGAAGCACATGTCCCGGAGAGTATTTAGGAGGGTCAGTGCATCTGAGCGAGTGGCATTTTTGCCATTTCATTCTTCTTTTCACATAAATATGAATGCGGGCAAATTTGCAGCAGTTAGTTCACCCCTTTTTATAGATGAAGAATGTTGTGCAATTGAAATTGCAGTGACTCACGCGTCTATCTCTCAGAGGTTAGGCAAATTATTATGCAGTGTCTGTTGAACTAGATCGCTCTAGGTTTAAACACATATGTGGGTTAATGATATTGGTTGCGACTGCTTCGTTGCTTTTACAAGGTCATGAATCTTCGTTTGACGATTTTTGCTTATTTAGTGTTTCGACACAGGAGGCATATCTTACTGGCCAGACGTGTTTCTGCATGATCACCTTCATCATTTGCAAACTTCTAATATATTTACGTGATGACAAACCATGAAATGTGGTTTGATGGTCGCTGTTGTAACATCCATTGAAATGTGATGTATTTAACTGTTGCTATTATTGACTTGGAGTGGACATTTGCCTACCGTTAACATACTATTATCAAGCCCATATACTCTAAGAGAGACATCCAATTTAAAGGCAAGCTAATTTCCTCATGAGATGTACATATTTCTGTCCAACAAGTCAGGCAAATACTCAAAGTCTAACACGCACACATATGAAGAGCATTGCCATTTATGTTACATTAAATAATTTGTTTAATGTACATATAATTGGGAGCAGGAACTTTGTACAGATTGGAAAGAAGCAAATGCACTTTTTTTGTGTCTCTGCTGTGCACCATTGAATGGAGTGTCGTTTAATTAGCACAGCTTAGTTTAACACTAGCATGTCAAGTGAATACCAAAAAGTGTTTCAGCTCTATAGGTTACATAATATAGCACGAACTATGTGGGTGGCAGTGGATAATGAAATGTTAACATAACGTCACACAAGGCGCCGCACAGACATTGCTCATTTTTATGCGGTGTTCAAAATGGGATTTGACATTTGCGTAATCGCACATCTATGTGACAGAGTAGTAACACTTTTGCCTCATCGCAAAAATAACCGAGGTATTTTTTCCTGACCCGGGCACCTTTCTGCGTCGAGTTTGTAAGCTCTTGCTCGGTTCTGCATTGGTTTCCTCCGGAAGGTACAAGCATAGAATATCGTTGGTGTTGGTCAAACATCCCAATGCAGGACTCTCCTGAAAAATAGTCTGAGCACTCAGTGTGGCTTTGCTCAGTCAAAAAAATGTTGCACCTTCTAGATATCAAGATGCCAGGGTTTGAAAAAAAAAACACAACATGGCTGCTTATGATTAGTGCCTTATTCTTAAAATAATGTTGACTCTTATCTAGCTATAAAACACACTCACGGGTGCTGGAAACTAATTTGAAATCAAGCAACGTACTAAGCCTACTTAAATAGTTTATAACAGTGCAGTCAGTATTAGGCGTTTTTTTTGTTCCTCAAGCAATGGTATGAATCATCGTACTTGTAATAAAACTCCACCTAACACATAACATAATGAGCACAGCCAATTTATGCATTCATCATTATAATGTAATTTCCAGCATGGTGGGCCTAAGTACGGTGCGAAAGAAGTTCAACATACGTACATGCATATATGAAGACGACACCATTTTTGTTGGTGATCGGGTTTGTTTTGGCTACACTTCACCATACTAGTCCTTTCCAGCTAAGACCCCGCTTGCTTGCCCATCGCCACATATATAACCTTGTTGTAGCTGCTCTCTCGCTGGTTCAGCAGTTCCACTGCTGGATTATATTGTTTCCGCCTGAGGACGACCGCTTGTGTTGCGATCGCAACGTCGTGATTTATTTCATTTCATACCTACGTGACTTTAACGAAAGAACCAAAGAGTATGGATTCCTGCAGTCACGAAAGCTTCAAATCAAGATAGTCAATTGAAGTTGGTGAAGGGGGTGCCCGAAACCGATTAAGATACCATTGGTGTCACTCACCGCTGTTTTTAGCGATAGCCACCACTTTGCCCTAACCAAGTATCATCATCGTCATCATCGATGGCCGTGTTCTCCTCTACTGTTGCATGGCTGTCATCAACACTTCCAATGGTCCCGTGATGTCACAACCCATCTAGCTCCACAGTCTATGAACGTATCACTCCATTTCCATGGTGGATGTCTTCTCATGAGTCCTCCCTGCCCTGACTGCCACTCCGTTACCATTCTTGTCCATTGACCTTCAACACTCCGAGCAGCTTGTCCTGTCTTCCTAACAGCTGTTAAGATATCTCTGATTTGCCTTTGTTCCCTTATCTGTGGTTTATCTTTCTGTCGCTCAGATGTAATGCCCGATATGTATCTCTCTGTGCGTCTCTGTGTACTTTTTAGCTTGTACAATATTTCCCTTGTATTTGTCAATGTCTGTTCTGATACATCCATCATAGCTGGTAATATGCAGCACACTGGTTCTAAACGTTATTCGGTGTTATTTTTTAATCGCAGTATTAAACTCAGTTTTCTAAGGGGCATTCCTACATTGGCATATTCATCATTTTGACCACAGCCCACCTTCAATAACTGCCATAGGTATACAGCTTCAGTTGTGTCCCTCCAAAATATACCCTTAATTGTTAGGTAATCTTCTTGTGTTTGACTTTTGTTTAACTGAGATTTAATGATCAGAATATTTATTAATACTGGAGAAATCCGATGAGCTATAAAGCTCTTTTTTACAGATGTCCAGTAGGTGCAGGTCAGAACATTACAACAAACAATATAAAACACGACAGGCATACACAGTATAGGAAAGGTAAGCAAATCACTTGAACATTTATACAAACAAAACAAAATGTTTTACCTTCCCAGGTAAATCCCACTGAGCTATTACCTTCTTTTTCACAAGTGACCTGGCCATATTTATCTTTAACACAACTTCACAGCCTTATGTATTAAGTTCTTCAATCAATTTCTGTTTTTAATTTCCATTGGTTGTCGTGAGGATTGTCAACAACAAATTAATAATTTTCTCCACGTAAGTTCACGCCTTGATTTTTAAAAATGTTTTTGAGGAAAACATCTAATATCGCTATGAATAATATCCAATATTTTACAAACTCATCTTGGATCAATCACAAAAAACATTCCAACTACATCACTAACTATGTGTGCAGATTTACCACCTCTGCTATGCTATTGACAGGTCAACGTTGTATGCATACCAATATTACCGTTATTATTGATTATTCGCTAATGACGATTGTGCTCCTGTTTTCATATAATAACTGCATATTTGGGAGAGATGCTATATATATATGAGATGAGTTCTCATATCATTGTTGTTGGCCAGTGAATTCTGCTTGCTCATTATTTTTAATGAAGCGTTGCAGCAGTGTTTGCGAAGACATCTGGGGAACCAATACGTTTTAATTAATTTATACGTGTGTAATTTCACTCATGTATCATTATTATTATAACAAGTCATTTTGTTAAAACAATGTTGGTCAGAATTTTCTGAGTAAACTAAATAACGGATTTAATTGGCTCGTGCCTTTTCATATTTTTGTAGTCCTCATCCCTGACGCGATAAACATTTGCGTTTGCAGTTTTGTGGAGGTGCATCACTGTAAACAGCAGAAATTCCGTGTCCCTGCTCTCAGAAATGTGCTCTGCTTTAGCTTCATTCAAGGCCATTATATGTGCAATATATCTATAAGCTTGTCTGTGCACGAGCATCAGTAAATCACTGCATTTCAGTTCCCCTTCATATTCATTTCCAAAGTTGCATTCTCACTCATGGGTGCTTCAGCCATATCATTACACGTACGTAGCCATCTGATGAATGCCGTTATGTTTCTCATGTTAATGATGGCTTTGTTGTAATTGCCATAGGGCATACGTGACTAAAACCACATTTTATTAACTTGAGAAATAAATTGCTCTTGTAAGAAATGGTTGATAATACAGGTGTGTGCTGCAGGGTTTTTACATTTGTATTTTATATAGATCATCACATGGCCTGGATCTTGTCTCAAGTTTTATTATGAACAAAATGGATCCAATTTACTATTCCACATAATCTATCAGAACAAAATGCTTCGAGTGAATAATATACATTTTAATCGCACACATAGACAGATATTTTTAGATGTAGAACTGTGATGAATAATAACTGGAACACACACACACGCACTTTCCTGAGGATCTCTAATTATAGTATCCTCTTCAGCACGAACCAAACCACCCTACAAATACAGTACACCGATAAGAAATTCCATAAACATAAATAACTCCATAGTAAACCACCTTTTAAAGAGAAAAATCACGTGGGGAAGAGTAATGACAAACACTGAGAGCAAAAGTGTAGACACAGCTAAACTGTGCAGGTAGCTCAGCCACCTGTCAGAAAACTTTTCCATTTTACTTGCTCGCCGAGAAGAACAATGCTTTCTATGGGCTGCAAAGATTGAAAACAATAAAGCCACGTTGGCATGCTCGTGCCAAAGTAGATTGAAGTGCTGACGTTCAACCATTCGAAATGTCACGAACACACTTAAATAGAACTCCCAAGTAGTGGGTCTGTGACTTAAATAAAAAAAAATACAGACGGGTGAATTCTGCCTTCCTGCAGTGTTGGGAAGGAGCATTCATTACCGTGCATCCACACAACAGCAAGTGCACATTAGCATCACACAGCACTAACACTGGGATTGAAGGCATTAACTGATTTAGACTGATGTATGCAAATGTACGTGCCAGATGTGACTAAAGCCAAGGGAATTGAGTTAGTTCGACAGCACAAAGAAGTTTCATGTGAATCGGGCTTTCTGAATCCATTTAGGTTGCTACTGATGTTTACTTAGCCATAACAAACTTTCCCTTAAAAAAATGGTCAGCTTGGCATTGAGAATTTAAATGTAATGTACGCTTTCCTGGTAAACACTAAACATTTACATAGAGAGAATAGAGGGAACACACGCTGTGAACAGGAAGAATAGGTGGGGGGGAAACACATTTCCTCTTTATTGTGGCTCCTTATGAATGTTTTTTTTTATTCTGGAATGTTTAATAACACTGTAATTGAAGGTGTCACAGACTGGCCCTTTTATTCAAAGTGTGTGGCCCTGAGTCTGTGACGTGCTAATACGTGGCATGGGAACTCAATTACAGTACTGCGAGGCTGCATGGCAGATAAAAAGTCTTGATTACTGCTCACCCATGCACAATCTAAAGCACCGGGGAATTCTCGAAGCATATTGTGTGCATGCTCTGACTGGTCAGCAATATTCTTTGCACTGGAATGGCATGCCAATGAGACTGATGGCTTTTATTGGATGCCATTATAAACAGCTATTGTAACGGCGCATTGTCTCTATATATACACACATTTTGTTTGTTTATTTTCACACTTCCCAACTGCAATCTGTGTTCTGAGCAGCCTTAGACATCACCTTCTGCCTGACTACCCCATCTCTCTCAGGGGTTACATTTCGATCCCACGTGACTTCCTCTCTTGCCAACCGAACCTCAAGGCAACGTATCACAGCTACCTGTAACACATTGTAATGTGCCATAGCAAGGGACGCTTCCCAGACATGTGGTCTTCCACTCATTGCACATCCCACAAACCTCTTTGCAGCACTACATAAACACTCGGTACCACCTGCATACTGTGGGCTAGCGTAGACTTGTAAGATTTTTTGCGTTGAATTACCTGGCTGCCTGAACGTTTGCGAAAGTACTTCTGGCAGGGGTCACGTGCTACACAGCCATTATGAACTGCGTGAAATAGCATTGCTGTTCATGCCGAATGTACGACAGGCCAATGTCCAATATCCGGTTTACGACATTCGTTGTCTTGTCTGACTGTGCATTGTTTGTGTGTGCATATAATAGTATAGGGTAGTATAAGGGAGTGGTGGTGTAGTGGTTAACGAGCTGCGCTAGGACCCTGGCGACCCGAGTTCGATTCCCGCTCATGGCCAACACCGGTGACGAATATCTGAACCGGTCGTGGGCCTCCCCTAAGGTCGACTCAGCCTTAAGTTAGTACATGGTGCGGTGTGTAAACATCGCCACTGGGCAAAACGCGGCCGGGACGCAGTGCTGTGGCCACCCTTGTGTGTTGTGCCGGCCTTCATAGGTGCTCGCTAACAGCACCTGCCCCAAGAGTCTTTTACAGGCTATACGGGGGATCTTTGTCTTATACAATAGTATACACGTATATTGTTGCAAATTTCACCTTGCCATATGAAAGAATAAACACTGCTTTATAAAGAGAAAATAGCAATTGAACAACAACAAAAACACCTTTGCCTTGGAGACAGAAGACAATTTGGTAGCACTTGGTCTGCTTGGCATTCTAATTGGACTAAAACAAAAAGCAGAAAATGGCACACTTTGAAGTGATAAGCAGAAAAAATGCAACACTGCCAACATGCTGCGTGACAGGATTAGAATTAAATCTAGCTAAATTTAGTCAGTCGATCGGGAAGAGAAAAGAGTGTTTTAGGGAGGATTTTTAAAAAGTAATATTGTTTGCATGCAAATGAGGTGTATGCTCTTAACACCCCTATCAAGAGCAATATCCCATATGGCTTACACACACAAACACGCAGAAAACAATGGTTTCTCATTTAGGCTTGAAACACCGAGGTGATCTAGGGCAGGCTTAAGACATGTTTAAGATGATTCTTGCCACGAATGTTGTCTTTGGCGGAGAATTGAGCCAACATTGTTCGGATGTTAACACAGTGTGAGAACCACTATCATAAATGCAAAGATCCCCCATATAGTCTGAACAGACTGCTGGTGCAAGTGCTGTTAGCAAGCCACAATGAAGGCCAGAACGGCACACGGGGCTTTTACACATCACTCAAGGTACTCAATTGAGGCGAGAGGAGGCCCAGGACCGATTCGAATAATCATCACTTGTGTTTGTCGCAAGTGGGAATCGAACAGTGTTTTCACTGCTGGGGAAATTGGCAAGCATACACACAAACCCAGGCACAAAGGTATACATGTATATGTTTCCACAATCATGAACCTGGACAAATGTCTATATCTAAAGCAAAATCACCCCACGTCAATGCTATTTAAAAAAAAATCTACTTCAGTAAATAGGGTTGACATTTCTCAGCCATTAGTGCACGGCAGTTTTAAACAACGGGAAATTCCCTTAAACAGCCCCACCCCACCAGCCTCTGTCCACCCCGTAGTATAAATGACTGGGGCCAGCGTTTGTCGATTGGTAGACCGCATGCGGCAGGGTAAAGTGTGAGTGCTCCCTCATCGTTCAAGATATCTGGCCAGCGTGGGTCGGCCGAATACTCTTTAAAGGGGGTGTCTAGAGCTCCCTCTCGTGGTGAGTCTGAGCAAACAATTACCTTCATTTGTTGTCACTATTATCATGGCAAATACTACCCATGTGTATCCTGGAAAAAAAAGGATCTCTTGTTGTTGAAGGTTTTCACGAAAGTGCTTTGTTGGCAATGCCACTGGGTTCACAGTGGAATGACCACAATACAATAGCGTGGTGCTTCTCCCATAAGACTAAAACAGCGAACATCAAATACGGTTCTGGACAGCGCGTACGGCACGCATGCACGCTTCATCATACAGGGTTCACGCCTCTTATTCCGTGCCTCTTCCACCCTCCGCCATAGTTCAACGCCACCTAATGATTGGTATGATGAGCCAGCCTAACACGGGTGTTTCCGTGAGAACTGCACTGCCCTTGGCATGCAAATGTTTGAGACGATGGTGGGTGAAGTACGACCATTTTAAAGGCCGTAACACAAGTATAATGGTCCCTTCAAGTGACAAATGTAACTGCTAATGTGCTGTAAATGGTGTGAAGTGGCCACGCAAGTGTGAACGTCACAGTACTCGACATACAAAATGCAATTTTTGCAAAAGAATGAAAACAATATATTACAAAATACACTGAAAGCATACATTTAAGGCATTACGTGCGCATGGCAATAGAGAAAGTAATGCCTGCAATCAGTCTTGTCGTAGGTGTGCTCAATTTCTCATGTGAATGCCATTATTCAATCGTGGGAGGCTGCCGTGGTATAATGGTTATTAGCACAATGGACTTGACATCTAGAGGTCACTTGTTCGATTCGATCTCCCATCACAGCAGTTTTAACAATTGCATGTAGGTATGTTTAACTTATTTCGCACCATACGTAGGTGTGGGAAGGACAACAAACTACACGCAAAAAAGTAGTTCTAAAGAAATTCGTTTTCATCTAGATGTAAAAGTGCATAGCTCAGTGGCTTCCTAATATCGGATGGAGAACATTTCCTGATGGCCGCAGAAGCACACGTTGGGCAAGTTTAATAAATTCCCCCACCCAGTAGTATTAATCCTCCATGATAGAGGTTTTTGGGTTAGATCGCGTAAATATATACATGTGTCGTTAAAACCCACCATCACCCAACACAGCCAACTAGTAAGGGTTGTCACGTAAACAGAACATGCCAATATCGTCACTAGTACAGCACACCGGTGTGTTGGAGAGCCAAGCCACAACATTTACAAACTGAGCACGACGTTTCGCCAGTAATTACAACTAGCTTCATCAGGCGACAGCCAGATTTGTGGAGAAGTCTTACTGTTTCGTTCCTTATATAGAGGCGTAGATGTGTTGACCACACTTCTGCGCTCTTGCACAATGATGGGGGTGGGGGCGGGATTACTGAGGCAACGTTCATTATGCATGTGCATTATGCGAGCCCTTTGAACTTGTCCTTCCTGTCTATTGTGTTTATTAAAATAGCCCTACCAACGGTAATCCTTATTGAAGTACGCTGCTGTTTGTAGGCATGCATTTAAATAATGTATTATTTGATGAATCGCTTCCACGCAGTACTAAGACGGTAGCTATCCGAACGGTTAAAGTTATTTTGATTTCTTTCAATTGAGTGTCCTTGTTGGCACGCATGTTCTGCTACTGCTGACAGTTGCATTTGGGAGAATTTAATATTTCTCTGATGTTCTTATGGATGATATTGGTCGCGAAAGCCTACGTGTTAAACTGACTAACCAGTATAAATCCTCTTACACAATGTTTGCCCAGTGTGGGAGAGTAGGCCTAAATAGCCTCTGGTAGGGTTCTCTAGAATTCCCCCGAGTGGAGTCTCATCCGTCATTAGTGGCATGGGCAAGAAATGTCAACGCTGAACCTTTACCTTTTACCTATGGGTTGTTAGAACTGTACCCACACTTTGGCAAAGATATGCTTGTAATAGCATTATCAGTCATTAGTACACGATTGAAGCTCTCCAGTATTTTTTTCTGAAAGTGTTAACCGATCAAACAAAATTATTAGAACACTTTATAACTAAAAGAAATTACTAAGTGCTGCAACAACTCTTGAGAAGCGACACAGGCTTGGGTGAGTTAATCTTTGTTTGGCCTATTAACATCAACAAAGGGATACTGGAAGTCTTTCTTTGCCCCATTAAAGAGTGTGGGAGAAATACAGTTGTAATAACAATTGGGCTTCATGGCTGACTGCTTTATAAAGGTTCTCCTGATAATATTTCCTCTCTGCCTCAAAGCTGTTTTAAGACATTCATGTTTACCAATATTATGCATTAATATTTTTACATAATTTAATGGCGTCAGCTTCTCTTGACAGTTGTAATATTTTCGGTAGACGGCCTTTTAAAAACAATTGTGCTATATTTTTGACGAGAAAAAAATAAAAAATGTACCTTTCACATTGCTGTTTTTTTTCTGGCTCCTTGGCATTTTGGGCTTTTGGGCATGTGATCAGATATTAAAATATACATAGTATGAAAAGCAGTAATTTGATATTCGAGGCTATTGCTAAAATACCTTTGCAACTAGTGAATACACCTTGTATCCTGACACAAAATTCTGTCATGATGGTTTCTCAGGTACAGATACAAATTCAGATAATTTATGAAGCAATGACCTCTATGATATTGTGCTTTTCACATTTCACCTGTCGATATCAGAACACATTTAATATCGTTGCATCGCAAAGTTGAATGTGCACTTGTAGAATGTCACTGGGATATTTTACGAGTTTACTTTAGATACAGGACTCTTAACCTTATTTGACAGTCAGGGTTAATTGATTTGACCCATGCCTGCCAGAATATACATGATTGACAATGCATTCTTCAGATATGGATGGACAGGGAGAACTGGCCAACCAATTCGGAGAGATGAAGGAACAGCTGTGCTGAGTGATTCAGACTGTGCAGAGTCCTAATACAATTTCATGGAACCTCATACATAGTTTTTTTGCTGCATGAGCCAATGACCCGTTTTATTCTGCTAAATCCTTTCCCTCATATATATTACTATTATTAGACCCTCTATCCTTTTTCCCCAAAGTGAGGGCTGACAGATTATATTTAATGTCAGTGGTGAACTGCGGCGGCTTTGATATATTTTTTCTCGTGAGGAATGCATTACGAGTTTTACATGTAATCTTACAATCACAACTTTCAAACACCCCCCCCCCCCAAAAAAAAAATAAGTTCACGGTGGTGACGTCATTTCGCTCTCTTTAAGACCGGAAGCAGGAAGACTTCTTCACAATTCTGGCAAATTGTCTGATGAAGCTGGTTGTAATTTTGAGCGAAACGTTGTACTCAAGTGTAAATGTTGTGGGTTTACTCTCCATCACACCGATGTGCTGAAGTAATAGCTGATTGGTACGTTTTATTCACATGACACACCTTACTAATTGTCTGTGTCCTGAGGTGGTGGGTTAACGACACATTTGTATTTACACGATCTCACTCAAAAATAACCTTTATTATTAAAAAAAGTGTTTTCAACAAAGATGCAGCTCGATAAATTGCAATGTAGTTGTGTTATAAATGTACAATGTGTTACAGGCCAGGAGAGCTGCGGTGGAGTTCTGCAAGAATTAAGTGGAATTATTGAAAGCCCTGGATTTCCTCAGGGCTATCCAAATAAAGCGAACTGCAGCTGGAAGATACTGGGCCAGGAGGAAAACCGGATCCAGTTAACGTTCGTCTCGTTTGCCTTGGAGGAGGAGTTTGACTTCTTATTTGTTTACGATGGAGAGCCAAATGCGGACAACTTGATGTTGAGGTAAGGAACACGATGACCAACCTTGACGTCGTAGAAATGATGTAAAAGCATTGACGTATTGATGGAGAGAGGCACAAAATAATTGTGGTGAATAAAACTGAATGACTAAAAATCATGGACTCGAAGAAGTGAAAACGGTGTTAGAAACAACAATGCCGTAGCGTATGTAACAATTAAATTGAAAAAAAACTAATTGTATCGTGGTCTTGCTGAATTTGCTTCACGTTATTATAAGTAAAGCGTGCACGCATCCAGAATTACAATTATAAATTAACACAATTGATTAAATTATCACCACTTCATCATCAACCATGATCAATCTGCCATCGACAAAATATCTACGGCCAATTAGATTCTGGAAAAAGATTTTAAAATTTACAATCACGGGGTGGCACAGTGATTAGAAGACTGCGCTATGAGTGATATGTGAACCACTTGTGTGTGCTCCCTTCACCTACTGACACTGACCGGCGTGGTGAAGTATGGTAAAACATCTCCACCACTGAAATGGCATGCGTAGGTCTTCATCCAGCAATGGATTCCCAAATGGCTGTAAAGTAGAATAATTATTTCTAGTGGAATTAAATATATAACAACTGCAACATTTTTATTGTCATGGTCAAAAGTTACAAACAAAGCTAATTATAAAAAATGTGAGTGAAAATTGTGATGAGAATGACAGATGTCTTAGGAACGTTTGGTTAAAATAATAATCAATGAACACTTCAGACTGCACTGGATATTCATCCATTGGTGACGCTGGGCAAGTGCAATGATGAGGCCATTTTTAGTTTAACTATATTGTATAGAATGGGTCCAAGGTAAGGAAATTTATGCAATTGGCATTCTCCCAATTTTTTTTAATACCCAAGCAAGGGAAACATAGTGCAGGAGTTGTGGAGATTGCAGGTACTTTTAATATGAGTTTAATGGAATAGCGTACAATCTGTGATGACGAATGGCAATGTGCTTTCAAGAACATGATGATTTCCTAAGACGTTCTGCTCCGTGCTGCCTCCATCTAAATGGCAAAACATGTTATTAAACATTATTATGATGAAAATCGCAATTTTAAAACTGACACATTGGTAACATAAGAGTCCGCATTTTTTCCTAACATAGTCCGCGTGCGCTGAGTATTTGGTTAATTTACGGGACAGAAGAAAGGGGAAAACAATTTAGTTTAAGGATGTATGCCCCCACTTTCAGTGTCACCCTGATCACTATCAACAGGAAAATAAACCTGTATCACCTGTACAATGGCCTAATGCAATGTATACGTAATACCACTCGACCCACGTATTCTTATTTAAGGCACATTATACTATACCATATTATGGTTCTTTCACAATTACGATGTGTTGTACTTAAAAGCACAAGTGGAGGGACTGACCACTAAACCTCAGCCACTCGCCACAGACAACGTAATAAGTCAAGTAAACATCATGGAGACATCACAGAATCTCGCAAAAAAAACCTAAGTGTTATTTTTTTTTACACCCTTGGGTGTACTTTCAGAGATAACAAAAACAAGATCAAGCACCAGCACACATTTTTGTGACGGGTGCATCTTTCGTGCAATCATCACTGACAGATGCCGCCAAGCTTGCTGTACATTAAAGTCAGGTTATTCCTGAGAAAATTATAAATATTTAACCAGACTCTCTTGGGGCATGAACCCACAATCATAGGGGGGATGGTTCGGTACCTCAAAACTACAACTTCGGTATTCAAACCTTTTTGTTTAGGCCACGCAACAAATGTAATCTTGTTTGATTGGGAACATATGATACTTTTGGCCAGGCTATGGCAAATGTTGACGATGCGATTGATTTGAGCTTTCATTTATCTATTTGTTCATCACAAGTTAGTGCTATGAAATTATTTATTTTAAAATAATATACGTGCATAAGCATACGGACATCTATATTTAAAGGAGTTGCATAAATAAGTAACACCCACACAGGTAATTTCATAACTGATAATCATGCATTTGTCCACCATCACTAATTGTATCACTTGTAATGATATTTAAAATAATCGCAGAGGTCAACATGGACCTACCAGCAAGTCTGCATCAGCTGTAAATTATTAACAACTACAGTATTCTCTTTTACCTTTTCAAAGGGCCTATATGGCCCTTGTATAAATATTTAATGTATTTAAAAGTGTCTGGGATATAGTTGTCCCTTTCCACACGTTGATAATTGTTTTACATTGCCTACAAGACGTATAAATATAATTGAGAACAAAAGACAAATTATTTCCTCCAACATATTTGTGGGGCAAATTTTTTTTTTTTACCACTTCGCTTTCAGTTATGGCACCCTTTCGTCAGTGTGAATACATCATTTTCCTTTCAAACTACATGAGGTTTCGGTCACCCTCAGTGTAATAAATGGCATTATGTAATTTTATACCACTTAGCAATGATACACTTTTGTCCCTGGCAAATGTGCCCATTTACAGTTCAGGTATAAATCAGTCAATGAGGTCATCTATGACACAAAATATGTTGGGTACAGAGTGTCTCATAAATATTCCCAACTGTCAGTTATACAATGTAGATAGTTTGCGCTGATGTGGGTTGCACAAGCCCTTTGTATAAAACTTGAGCAGAGATTCGGTGTCTCCAGAGATTTCAGTGACAGCGTTGACATTTTTGTTGTATATCCTGCCAAGGACAAAAGTAATGCATTCACTCGGATAATTAACTGGTGGTCATTTTGGATGCTCATGTTGCTGGGATTCACCAGTTGATAATACATTCCTCACAAGACGATTGACATTGCACCACAGACAGTACTTTCTTTAAAATGTCATGCAGGGTTTTCTTTGGTTATATCAAATGAGTAAAATTTCTGTGTGTTTTAAAATTCACGTGTATTTCGTAAAATGTCGGCAAAAATGAAATAATGCTAATCACTATTGTACATATTTTATGAAAATCCATCGCTATAACATAATTCAGCAATAAAGATGTTCATGATACATAAAAAATATATTTTTGGCCTTTGCATTAATATGTAAAGATAGATATGCATGAAACTGCAATTAAATTACTTAATATATATGATCATGAGAATGTAGAATGTAAGCAATTATACTTAAAGAGCATCATACATAAATCAAATTGTGTTATCTATCAATGTAGATGTGTTAAATATTGAAAGTATGCATACAAAGATACATTATCATAAGTGACATTTAAACACAATTATAAATCAGATACAGATACGATTGACTTTTTCTGTAATTTTGTGTGGCATGGATTTTTTTTCTACAAATGGGCAGTTGTGAATCTGAAAGATCCATTTTCTCTTGCAACCTTATCACTTGTTTTAACCAAACACATGTCATCTCTGGCAATCGACCAAAAGGGATAGCACAGATTTAAGAGGATAACTAGGTTTTGCTGTCACTTGTTCCTTGGCTTTCTGAAAACTCGTAACTTTGCCACTACTGCAAACTTCTCCCATAAAGAGTGGTCTCGAACACTGCTGCTGCCTTAAATTTTGATTCAGCATCCTTGGCTCTAAAGAAAATTACACGGATGAATGTGCATCGTGAAGATCACCAGCTGATAAGAAAAGAACACAGAGTTCTTGAAGCACGCAGCATATATGCTTCAAAATAAGTCATGCAGTACAAATTCATCAGTATGTTCTCATGTGAATTTTAAAGCCTGCCATTGGCATTACTATTGATGACTCAGAATGGTGGTTATGCTCTTCACCTGTCACCTTGATTAGTACAAAGTTTGTAAAAGGTTGAGGCAAGGGTCTAAATAGGGTGCATGCACGCACAGGTGGTAAAAAATATACATAGACAGGCTACTTTATATATTTATATACAACCTGCTTTATATAAACCGCAGGGCAGTGTGTTAATTCACATCCAGCAACTGAACACACATAAAACAGTAATGCTGTTGCATCAGCAAAGGGCAGGACCTTTTGATGGTTACAATGATGCGGGTGTTTGAGTGACGTTTCATTTTATTTTAAATTGAACACCTACGAGAAAACATTGATTACAAAACATCAATTCCGTTGCCAAAGTGTGAATGCACAGACAATATAATGCATACTTGTATTTTCTATAAGTAGTTCAAGGATTCTGGCCTTCCTGCTTACAATGTCACGTGTTTAAATGTATCCATAAATCAATGAGAGGCCATACATTCAGCATGATATGGTCTTTTTAAAAGTACTTGAAATCGTATTCCTCATTAATTGTCTACCCCACTGTGATAATTCGTGTTTTTTATGACATTGGGTTAATTTTTACAATGTTTAATAATTTCCATTGTGTTGTTACCAAAAATGTATCTCAATTAGCATGCTGCTGCTTTGCAATGGCTGTATATGGGTCTGTTGTCTTATTTTTTTCAGACCCAGTGTTCAGAAGGGAACTAATGTTTGTAGATATCACTCAGCATGTTGAATCACCAAACATTAAATGCAAGTTACAAAACAAACCATGGTGATTTCAAGATGATGTGGTAGAGCAGATAATAAAATTGTCCCTATTTTGTGAACTATACAACCCTGGTCCATTGTTCAGCATGTACCTCGAAGGTGGCATCCTAAATGTCACGGTTATTCTGCACCAGTGAACATGTATGCACATGCAGATGCTGTGACATTACCAGAATTGTTAATTAATTAACAGTTGAAGCACATTTTGCTGCAGGGAAAAAAGGACATGAATTCATGATTGTTACATGCAATTCTGAAATTGTGCTACTTTTCATTGGATGCTTACATTTCAGGATGATCATGTTTGGGATTGAATACTTTAATGTTTCATACTAAAGCATGCACTGGACACCGAATTAATGTAATGCTCAGCAACCAAACTTTCAGGGTATACCTCGCTGATAAAGAGTCACAAGAAATGTATGAACAATGGCCTCCCTCAAGGCTTGGTACGCACACCGTCACTATTTAACACGTATATGTGACCTGCCATGTACATCATCTCGCAGATTCATTCATGCAGAAGACATAGTCCTTGCTACACAGGGCACAAACCTTGTGAACATTGCCATTAGAATGGCAGCTGAACTAACTGTATTTGTGGCATATTGCTGTCACTGGAGGCTCCAACCAAATCCTTCCAAAACCAGCAGATGACACCATTGATGTGTCCTGTGGTAGCCCAGTGCACTATGAACCCACTCCAATCTAGGGGTTATCATGGACAGAAGTCTGACCTTCAAGCCCCACATGAAACAGTTCTGTGAAAAGACCAAATCAAGAATCGCCCTGCAAAAGAAACATGTGCGAACAAATCGGGGCGCCTCAGCGGATGTGCTGCCAACTCCCACCCTCTGGTCCGGGGGCTCGTACGCAAAACTGATATATGCACAGTTAAATACCGAAATGCACATCATAAGCAGACCACTGAAACTGACACCAATACACTGGCTCCATGTTCTGGGGAACAATCTGCCGCTAAATATCCACAGATGCATGCAAACTAAGAAGGAGTTTACACGTTATCTTGACAACGACAACCACCTTCCAATCAACCGAGACCTCAACGATGTACGATGCTGCTGACTCAGATACCAATCCCCCTTCTGGATTCATGATGTCACCATCCTAGAATCTTGTAAAAATGTGGAAAAATATTCTTTGGGTCTTTCGGTAAAGTCACGTAGAACAAAAACAAATTTACAAAAAACTACGACGTTCCAATCGCCACACAAGCAATCTCCTGATGACGATTGCTTGTGTTGAAATCGAAACGTCGTAGTTTTTGGTCAAACAAAATGTTCTACGTGACTTTACCGAAAGACCCAAAGAATACGAATTCCTGCAGTCATGAAAGCTTTAAGTCAATGTGTAAGAATGTTGGCAAACAGAGTGGTACGTCGTGGATGCCAGAATAGATACCCAATTTTGGACAAAAAAATCGCACCTCCTAGCTTTGGCATTCCTCGAAGACACTGGTGTAACCATCAACTGCATCAAAACATCGACAGACCACAATGCACATCTCCTTCATGAATAGAAAAATAAAAAGAAGCTACAGAGTGAGTGTCAAATTACAACCCAAACTATGGACCATCTCGTGAACCACAGTAGTCTGTGCTCCTTCAATGCAGGAGCAATAGCAAAACCACATAAACTCTAGAAAACATTGACATTGGAAAACAAAAATATTTATTGCACGTGTGAAATGTGTACCATTGTGTATTTGCATAGATGCACTTGCTAGTGTGTATATTGCACATAGATCTTATAAATTAAATTAAATCAACACAACTCAGGATATATGTTCATGTTCAAAACATATATAATTTTTGTCTACCGACTACCACATGTGATATAGCATAAGTTCATTATTTAGTTGCACGTTTTTCTTGCTCCCATTATTTTGGTAGCTTTATGAATGTTGCACAGACTTTGGAGTGCACCATTTGTAAAGCTAAGTGAGCACGTCCTTGCCGTAGCCTTTTTATAACATTAAAAGAACCAATAGCTTCATTAAGCCAGCTTGACCAGGAGCCAGACATTGATGGATGTCTAAGTGCTTCTTAATGCAAATTACACATAAACAGCAGCCGCACCATTTTCCAGCGTTAGGATTTAAGATCCAGTACAATGGCTCTGAGGTAATCTTAATGTTGTGTTTCATTGGCTTTTAAAATGATTATTTAACACGTAGAATTGTACTGATTGGTTCTGTTTGTTTTATTTCAGTCAAGTACTTACAAAAAGAAACAAAGTATAGCATTGATGTGAAGCTTTCGTGACTGCAGGAATCCATACTCTTTGGTTCTTTCGGTAAAGTCACGTGGGTAGAAGAAAAATAATATTAGAGTATAAAGTATAGCATAACTTTAGTTGCATATAATTAGTATGTTCTCTACATTAACTAAAGGTAAAGGTGTGGCCCTGGAATTGCTTCCTCGTACTACTGCAGGCGGATGGGCCCCTGTTGGAGCGAACTCAGCAGATATTTGACCTTCCACTGTGACTCGCCTTGTTAGAAACTAAACTATTGCTTTTATTTTATCAGCTAAGGCCCCTTTTGAGCTATATACCTCTTTTTTTCAGAAGCGCCCTGGCCAAAAATAATAGCGGAGCAAAGTGGCTAATCATGTGGAAATTTATAGCAGCCAAATGCTCGAAACGCATGATTCTAAATGCTGCTGAGGGGAAAAATCCACGTGACCACGGGGAGAACAACTCCAAATAGACGGGCGTCAGGGTCGGGATCGAACACGAAACCTCCTGTATACCAGGCGAAAGTACCTAACATCTTGACACCGTGGCGCATAGTCACCCTTTGCCCAACCACACATGGCCTGACAATCGTCCAACATTGTGGTGCACTCATTTATACTGCGAGGTGGGACAGCAGTATGATTTGAGAATGTGCACATTGTTTCAACTTCCGCTTCAGATGACGGAATCAAACCTGTGACCCCTGGATTGTAAGCCCAGTGTGCTAACCGTAACACCACAGCAGCTTCCACCTATATAGTAAATAATATTGGAAAACAACACCGTAAATGTTTAAATAGATGGACGTCAAAAAGGTTGCTGGATATTAATGAGAATAATCTTCAAATCAATGGCTTATGTGTGACTTTAGCAGTGTAAAATAACATGCTAGGGCAGAGGTTTAGATATTGTTTGCCAGCGTCTCGTGGAAGTATTGCTTGGAACATTAACAACAAAAACAATATTTTCAAATACCATTTAGGATGTCTGTACATTTCCTGCACACCGAGGTGTGTTGGAAGAATATACATTTCCTTAAATAATATTGTAAGTGTTTTTTTTACTGAAAAATTGAGCAGACATGTCACTTTTACAATGCAGCTTATCTAGAAATATCTCTTCATCGCTGTGGCAAACATTTGGAAAGATTTGCTGCTGAGCTATTATGCTCCAATTCTCACACTATCAGTGATCTGTGAATCAATGTTACTTTTAGTGAATGAGAAAAATAATCTTCAATAAATAAAATTACTTAATTTTTTGCTTTTACAAAAAACCTAGCCCCTACATATTATAAGATGAAAACTCAAGTGCTATTTAAACAGCGCGACAGTTACAGTTAGTTTCAAAGTCCACGTAATGGGAAATTGAGAGCTAGAGTTAAGACTTCCAGATTTTGTGCCAGTGGGTAGTCCACTGCTGTATAAACCTGTCAACACCATAACTCAACATTTTAATCTTATTAAGACGAACCCCCGCAGGATGCTTAAAATCAAGTAATGCTCGGCAGTTGGCGGGGTAAATTTAGCCGGGGAAATTTAAAAGGAATGTTTTTCATCGAAATATGACTGTGAATAGCTGCAATAATCAATCTGTTTATAATCATATTTCATCTTACCTGGGGAGTACGATAATCCATTTTAATTGTGTGCAGCATTTTGAGATGACCTGCAATTATCTATGATGATTTTTTTCTTGTAATTGGGTACAAGTGTCCAAAACATTTCTATTTTAAATAGGCAAAAAATCCCCCCTGCTCATATGATCATTGAGTTGTGGTGCTCATTGCTATTGGTAGTCCAGAGTCAGTGATGGAAATGAACCATTCTTATGGAAAGTGCCAGTCTATGAAAGGGAACTAAAATTGCAAAATTAACACAGTTATTATAATCAATTATGCAAGGAAGTTCAGGAATATATACTGTAATGATAGAGTAAAATGCATTGAACAACTGTAAAGCTAAATTTTAAAAGTGTAGAGAGTGGTTCAATAAGTAAGCCTAGGTTTCCTGGAGAGGTTGTCAGCTGTGACCAATAGGTTTATTATGAATTGTATAGAAACCATCAGTCATTACATTGACTTAACTGTATATATTTGATAGAGGTACATTGCAGAAATATTATTTGTAACATTGTGTCGCTCATTGATTAAATTAAATTGATTCTGGGAAAACTGAATTAAAAACTGAACCCTACACAAATAGAGTCCTAGAGGTAATTACTCAAAGTATGTTACAATACAGAAAATATTTTGCTCTATATTGGTATGAACAAGAAGAATGTACAGCGCTTTGTCAATCCACTGCTGGATGAAGGCCTGCACATGTAGAGTCATTCGTCTTAGTTATTTCACCATACTTCATCATGCTGCTCTATGCAGTAAGATGAATGAGGTTGTCAGGACCTGTGCACATATCACTTACCACTAATGATAGCTGTGACCAGGAATCAAACCCAGGTTACACATTTTCATAATGCAGTGGACAAAGCACTGTGCTTCTGCTCCCACCAGAAACAAAATAATGTAGAAATCAACTTACCATGCAAGATACATTCATCAGTGTGCTGTCTGTGTAGTTAAAGCCCTGTCTTAACTGATGTTGGGTTAAAAGTGTTTCGCATTTGAAGCTATGGTCAATATGGAATAGATCTAATCCAGCAAAGCACTAATTGGACCGTAGGGTCCCGTGTGATTCTATTAACGGACTCTATACAGGAGATATTAAGTGTTTGGTTAATACCGTTTGGCAAAATAGCATCGAGTATTTAGGATAAAAAAATTCTGCATTCTTTAAAACACATAAATGAAAGAGGGAGTCACAAATTTGGTCAACATTTTTAGTTTACATTTGGGGTTTGATTAAACATGTCGGTTAAAATCCCGTCATCTGAAAACGAAAACATTTCAACAAGAAATTAGGTGAAAAGTTTAATGTTTATCACTCCTAATCGGCATTTGTCAAGGTGAGACTGTTGCATTGCATCCATATCCAAACGACCGAGCTTGCATGAATGTTGTAAAGGGAACACGTGTGCACTGTTAACAGCAACTCCGTTGAACCGTTACTGAATGGCGAACGAGTTTTTTTTGCTGTGTGTTTCTTTTCTCTAATTCACTTGGCTGGTATTTGGCACATTTAGCCTCAGCTACTTTCTGTGAATCCTAAGAACCTCGGGCTGGCTTGCACCTCCCCGTGCATCACCATGGAGATGGGCAGCACAAAGCATTGTGGGAAAGCCGTCCAAAGTCCCCAATGACCTCGCACTGAATGATTGGCTTCGATGTGAAAAACGCGGAGCCGTCATGAATGACTGACATTATTTACATGGGCTCACTGATGTGCACGCATCGTTAAAGTGTCATCAAGGACCAGTGACCCATCCATGTGGCTACTGATCAGACTCCCTTGTTCACTTAATGGTGGCCTCAAAAATATATATTGATGCTATTTCAATGCGAAAGGCTTCGTCTGAGAGTAATTACATGGCATAATTTAGGAAGATATGATTCAGATGTCTCCTTTTAACCAAGTGAGGGATTTAAGAAGAATTTGTTGGCACATTAAAAGTGCATCGTAAATAGAGTTGTTTAAAAACAAATGATGACCAGTAGCGTCTACCCAAAATGCAAAGATTATATTTAAAATACTTTAATGTGTGTTTGACTAGACTTGAATTTGCCAGAATTGTTTTGAGAACAAACATCACTTGCCATTTGGCATTGGCCAGACAATGTATTCAAATTGTGTCAAAATGTAAAACGGTTTATTATCGAAAGCATTCTTATGAGGCTTCATTGCTGATGAATTTCTTATTTTTGGGCTACACGCATGAAGCGTAATCCACTTAGAGGCATCTAATACATCCAGGTGAAATCAATTCAGCCAGACTTCCTCTCAATCTCCACCATAGGCCAAAACAAAGATCTGTTCCAACGTGTAGAAACTGATTAATAATCCTTGGATATGCCCCAGGTGGATGGTAATTCCCAAGCTTGAACCCATTACACTTGGATCATTGTGGCTGCAAATAAGATTTACACAAAAACAGTCCCATAAACACTTTTCTACATTGCTACCTCCTGGTTCCCGGATGAAGAACTATTAAAGCGTACAATTGTGTTCACTCACTGTGCCATCAGATCAAGAACATTAATTAGGGCAAGTTCCTGAAGGTCACACAAGGAATGTAAATAGTATTCCAGTATTGTATTCTAAACAGTTATCTCCTCCGTATTAAGGACAGCCCAAGGCTTCAATAATAAAAAAAAAACACGCTAACCTTGTGCATTCAAAAACCTAATCTCGTATACTGTTTGTGTGGAGTAGTGATTATACGAATTGAAAAAAAGTCCAAATGTTCCAATATCCAAGAATATAAATAAACAAAACTGAAAAGAAAAAAAACCTTGTAATTTTTTTTGGGAAACTCCAATAAGCACAAGATTAAGGTCGGAGGAGTGATTTTCCGGTAGGACCACAGATGTGCCTTTAATATAAATTACCAATGCGTGAAATTAAATGATATGTTAAGTGCAAGCAAAGCATATGCATAAGTATTGACAGTTACCACTCATGTAGGGGCTTAATTGTGACCTTGCTGCCATGGCAATTGTCAGTAGTGCTGCTCTCCCTCTCAATGAAAAGCTTTATTAAACCATCGCATGCACTCCACCGCAACATAGCACATTTTCTAATTGAGAGAAATGTCATGCAGTTCATCAAGGTGATAGGAACGTGAGACAAATGATATCTTAAGTATGCCATCCAGTGTACTTGTACAGCCCTGATGTCAATCAACTGTTGGATGAGGGCCTCTCCATCCCATGTGTGCTGATTCTTTTACCACACTTCGCCACGCTCCCCCGTGTGGGTTTAAGTTGAGCAGCGAAGACGTTCGACCATAGAACAGTACAACAATGCTGTTGCCTGCACTAGAGCAACTATTTCATGCATGGTGGTCACATTTACACAACTAATCTAACTGTAGGTTATAGACATTAACCATTACTGGACATATGTGAAAGAGAGCTTCATAGCTCATCGGATTTCCCCAGGATAAATACAGCTTCTGATTCAAAGTAAACCAAGTCGGCTGTGGTATGAAAATGTCACTCGAAGGAACGGTGGCCGATGGTGAAGAAAAATGACAGAGTGGTAGCCAAGTCATGGAATGCATCCAAGAGTATGTCCACCAGGGACATGGAAGGGTATGCAGGATTGTGAGAGAAGGCAGTGGCTTTGGTAGTTCTTCATCCAGCAGTGGATGGACCATGGGTGATGATGATCTAACTCTATTGATATCGCAGATAGCATACATTTCAGTACATTTACATGAATGTGATTTTTTTTAGGTTATACGATGTAACATTGCATATGTCAACAATACAATGGTAAGTGTATACATACACCTGGTTAGTAAAATACATGAAATGAGGTATGCTGTGAGGAAATTGCAATCAGTCAGTATTTTTCCCCAATATGGGGAGTCAGAGACACAGACACGAATGAGATGGCTGTGTTATAATGCAGGAGCAGCGGTGCTGCAAGTAGTGGCCACCCACTGTGTGCAGATTGATGGGACGCTGAGGGAGGAAGGAGGCAGTGCATTTCTGTTCTAAGAGCTCGACGAGGAGAATAAGGTCATGACGGTAATGGGAGATAGTTGGTAGTTGATGCAAATTAACTGGGAGCCAGATCACATTTCGCGCATGGCGCAGCGCGGTTTTGCCAAACCACTGCTGGATGAGGGCCACCGCAAATCCTTGCTGGCGGTGAAGGAACATTTCGGACCATACGATGCTGCTCAGTGCAGGATGTTGAAGGTCATGGAGGAGGGGAAAGATGAGAACACCAAATACTCTCCACCACGTTCGCTAATGTACTTGTAAACATTCCAAAATGCAATGCTAAAGCTCACATTTGTAAATATACTTGCAATCCATGGTTTCTACATGTGGTAATACAGTGTACGTGACTGCAGAAGGCTAAAGTGGCTGAGGGAAATGGGTGGTGGGGTTGGCATGCCCACAGAAAAAGATAAACGACAAAATGTAATTTGTGAGTGGAACGGTTTGATTGCCCAACAGATCTTGTTAATATATACTCTAGATACCGTACTCACAGTAAACAAAACAGCATTGGGAATGAAGAGCAATAAAAGCACCTTGTACTTGCTAGGTCATCTGCCACATTTAGCAAGTTTCTATTCACGTTTTGTTATGCATTGTTATGCATTTCCGTCCACCTCTTCCGATGTTTCACGATCTTCTCTGCCGTTGCAATTGTTCGATTACAATGGTGGAGACATGTTAAATACCTCGCCTGGTGTACAGGAGCTCGTGGGTTCGATCCCGACCATGACGACTGTATATTTGGAGTTGGCATGTTCTTCCCATGGTCGCGTGGATTTTTCACCCGGTCCTCCGTATTTTCCCTCCACATTTAGAAACATCAGTTTAGAGTCAGTTTAACACGTAGGCTTTCACGACCAATATTTACGACACATTTATAAATAACGCGATCTAAACCCAAAAAAACGTTGATTATGAATCAGTTTAGAGTATTTGACTGCAGTACACTTCAATGTCATAAGCTACATGGTTGGTGCTATCATTTGTGGCCAGGTTGCATCTGAAAAGAGCTATATAGCTCAGTGGGCCTTACCTGCTAAAATTAAAAACGGTTCATCGTTTAGTTCATAATCATGCCGAATTTATGTCTACCGTGTCTTCCCATTGCCCCCTGGGCCTTCCTCTTTTTAATCTTCCACGTGATTGCATCTGTTTTTTTGTCAACCTCTTTGCGGTACCGGACCTTAGTTTATTCTTTGTAAATCTAAAAAAATTAACCCGTAAAAACAAAGTTTTTCACTCTAAATCCTTTATATGCGTGGCGGCTAGAGTCCTCTCGTCCTCTGGCTTGAGATGGCTGCCACCTATGGGTCAGATTATTGTCTGCCAGCATTAAGCAATTGGTAATTAAATATGTATTTATTTATTTTCCCCTAAACAGTGTAAAATTTTGGGAAAATTTTTTCACGAAAATTAATTGTCACGCACAACGAGTCTGTGTGGAAAATGTCAGCTCGATTGGATCACGGGAAGTGTGTTAAAAACGACCGAAAGATTTGCACGGTCGTAAGCAAGCAAGCAAGCAAGCGAACTTAATATAAAGGATTTAAAAATGTGCTTGATTCCAAACAGATTGTTGAAGAACTTTATTTTACCAGGTAAGACCCAAATAAGACAAGGCTGTCCTGGATCACACAAGTGACAGCTGCACAGTGCGACACGTTATTGATCTAACATACACAACAGGAACAGATCTATATGCGAAATTAAAGTATTTTTTTCTTATACAATAACACTTTTAGTTAGATTCAGTGTAACTATAATATTGGCCAGTTGGTGTCAGTGCTAACAGCGTTTCGTGGAATATTGTGCTTTTTTGTGCAACGTGTTTAGTTGAACCAGAAGATCACGTTTTAATTGTTATATTCATCATGTTTAATTCAAGTAATACAATTGGACAGCTCATACTGAAAAATGCACACGTTTTTGCCTCTGTGTTCCCACATCTGTCATTACTTTTTGGCATGCATGCATGCACTTCTGAATATGTTTTTTTTATGTAATCAACCATGTTATATCATAGCTTATTGTTGGATATATATTCCAAACAACTTCAAAATGCTTTGTTATTGCTTCAATTACTGTTTGTTTACACGTTTGTGCATGTAAACTGCAAATATATACACGCAACATTCACATGTATTGAATAACTCACATGTATATGCATAAGCAGTCGGCCAATCATTATGCAATTTGTAATAGAGTATGGATAGATTCATGCAGAGGTTGCTATTCGATATCCTGGTGCAAGCAACTGATGCTCGTGCAGCAGTAGACATGAGTACACCAGTTAGTTCATTGGCCGTTTGCGTTGTGGTATCAGTATTCGAGCTACTGATCCAGTGTGAAAGAGTAGGCCGAATGCCCACAAGAGGGACACCCTAGAGATCCGTGTAGTAGAGGCCTCTCCAACAGGCAATTGGTAGGGCTGCAACCTTTATCTTAAATATTTAAACGTATGCCCTCACAATAACACATTTTAAACCATCTTCAGGCAGGTAATTATTTATTTATTCATGCTTGTGAAGATCTTACTCTTAATCCTTGCCTTCAGCTGGCAATTTATATGCCGTGAATGTGTTTGTAGATTAAGTCGCACTGTTAATGTTGTATATATCTCTGAACACCATACAGAAACTAATGCATAGCTCCTGTAATTAACTGACCATAAATCATACATTTTAGTGTTATAACATTTTCCATTATGTTGGTGTATTTTATACTCTACAGCATACACAATAATCTAGGAAGATAATATTGAACAAATACAAATTTTGAGTAAAAAATACAGTATGTAGTACTTATGAATATTCACCTACAAGATATGATTAATTATCAACTGCAATGCTATATTATTGTCTCACACATATGGGAAGGCATTATCAATCAGGGATCTGCATGGACAAGGGTGTATATAAGTTGAACTTATTTCCCACCATACGTAGCCAACTGTGCTATTCGGAGGTGCAGGCTTATCGGAGGTGAGGATGATGATGATGATGATTATGAGCTCGTCAAATGGTGCATCTGAGGTTAAAGAAGCAGGCCTACACTCTTTTATACCTGACCTCACTTTACATTATTTCAGTTAAGGGGTATAAAATGGACTACTGGGTTACGGAGGTGGGCGGGTGGGGGTCATGGGAAATAATAATAGCTTCTGAAGAGTGAAGGAGGGCTCCACCGAATGGGTATGAAGAGTGTTGGTACAGATATAGGGATGGCTTTTGTTAGGAGGGAAGACAAATACATATTTATCCACGACCATTGTGAGAGTGATCAACGTGCAGAAGCAGCCTTAAAAGGCTGTCAATGGCATCAGAATTCACTCAGTATTATCCCTTTAGCTCCCAGGCATAAATAACTGTTTAGTTAGTGCGCTTTGTTTAATGTGTTATATGTAATATACATGCACACTCAAATGTATGCATCAGTTAATTATTTAATTGGATTATCCAGCCTGGGTATCTGTGCACATCATTAATTCTCATAACATTCCCAAAAATAAACTTCAAAGAGCTGTAGTGCATTCGCAGTGTGATTTATGCTTATGTGAACAAATTATATGAAAAATATAAAAATGAATTTAATTGGATATTCATAGATTGACCGAATTTGTACAATTTACCAACCTCGAATACAGTCCGTAGCTACAGTCAGTTCATAATATCCCCACAATCTAAATATGTTTATTCATGTATTTGGTGCGCAATATAGTACTAGATGTCATTACTCAGTTACTTAGTTTGACATCATCTAACAATACAGTAGACCATCTGCAAAACACCTCCAAAATCTATGATTTTAGCAGGCCTTAGTTTGAGGGATAACCGAAGTATGTATCAAAGATGTGCATTTGTGTACGCACATTGCCCAGTCTACGTATTTTGCAATACAAGTACCACGCCTACTCAGGCTTAGGCACTACCTTTGTGGAATACTACAAATATCCTGAGATTTCAGGGAGAGGGTTAATTGTGGTAAATGCATTTGCTGAACCACGCGGTTAGCTCACATATTGCACATCGCTCTGTTGTGCCAAATTTCACTTGCACAAATGCATTTCCTAATAACCTCTTGCTCTTTGCACATGAAAACTTTTTTTGTCATTTGGAAAACGACTTATGGCACGGTCTTGCTATCTACTCAGTAGGCACTTGGGAGATAAACGGGTTAATATTTTATATTGAGGGGAATAATCTGCTTAGCATCCTGTCTGAAGGACACTGCCCATGGTGGTGCTTCGCCTGCCATGGAGTATGGGGCTCCACATTAAGACCTTGAACCAAGACACAGATTCTCTGGCTGAGTCTACCTGCCACCACTACATAACAAGATGAGCTGTCCGTCTTGATATTTCCACTCAAGGTGTGACATATAGATAGCACAACTATATATTTTTTTTCTGCCACTGCCCATGAGCATGAAGCACTAAATACCACCATCGCATAGGCTTTGTGGTTTAAACTTCTCACCTGATTTATTTTGCTTGTCGTGAACTATTCACATGCGGTTTGTAGCAAATGTTGCAAGTGTCTGATAGCTTGATGAAATGCTGATGGAAAAGCACAAGGACTCTTCAGCAGCTGTGGCCATGTGTTCCAAACACTGCATTAGATATATGCTTACATTTGCTCTTACTACACAAATTACATATTTAACTGTAGGATTTGGATAAATTTTGTATAGGGTCCACTCTTAATATAAAGCACTGCAGTTATCATATCGACATACATGTGAGGAATTATTAGAATTTTACCAAGCCATTTTTCTCCCACTGCATAGGTATCTATCCAAGGATCTGCACATTTGGCTTATTTGCATCAATTGGAAAGGGCCTATGCCTCAGAAAAAAACAAATTAAGGCAACATGGTGAAAATAAAAGCATTGGACATGTTCCAATTCTTAAGAGGTAGGGGACAATACTACCCTGTACGACCATAAATTGTCTGTTTATGTACTGACATTTTTTGCAATAAAAATAATTCAGATTTTTACGGTGTCAATACGCTGTGCTGAAACAGTGGGAAAGTTTATTTTATAGAGGCAATCATTCATAGGCAGTGACAAAAAAGAAAAATAGGAATTTGAACGGGGGCAGGGCATTAACGACACGGATAGTTGGGGGGGGGGAAGAGCTCCAGATATGAGGGCAGCAGAAGAGAATAACCAACCTACCACTGAGTAAAGATTGAACACATTCCTGCGGAGGGAGTTGGTAGGAACGTTGGGTTGCTCGGTCAATGGCTAGGGTCAACGGCGGCGTGGTGTATTCCGCAAATATGCCCGACTGTGAGGGCGGGCACAAGCCGGCGTGAGTAGGTGAAACGTTGAGTATAGCCCCACCCTCCCCACCCAGCCCCTCCCCAACCCTCCCCACCCAGCCCCTCCCCACCCTCTCCTCCCCACCCTCTCCTCCCCACCCAGCCCCTCCCTCACCACCCAGCCCCTCCCTGCACGACGGACGGACGTACGGACAGAAACAGGACCCTGCGGGGTGGGCTGGTAGGAATAATACTAATACCGGTACAGGAATATCGACCGCACACACACGCGCACACACACACGCACATACGCGCACACACGCACATACACGTACACACGCACACACACGCACACACACCGCACGCACACACACACACACGTACACACACATGCACGTACGCACACGTAATGAAGTTGTGTTGCTACGCTTCCAGTTCGCCGTGAATAACGATCCGAAGCCCAATAGCGCCCATTCATCACGCCGCTCGAGTCGCCCGGACACGCACACACGCACGCACACACGCACGCACACAGTCACACACGCACCTCTCACCTGCAAGGCAGCGGTCGCCGCTTCTCCTCCCACATCTCTCGTCGCGGCAGCTGTAACGATGGTGCAAGTTTGTTTTTATCATCAATTCCTCCTCCACCCCTCCACGCCACTGTTCACCCACCAGAATAAATGAGTTCGCCCATAGTCAGTCGATCAAAAAGTTTCGCCGTGAGGCGCCGGAAGCGACGGCCATCTTGTTTAATTCACAGATCGCAGGGGGAGCGGGCGGCCATCTTGTCGGACAGGGTCATGCCAAGTGTTTGCAGTAGGGGGCGATGTTGACGGACGGACGGACAGACACATTAATCTATTGGTGGTCTGGTCCACTTCGTTCCTACCAGTATAATCCCCTGTGGGCTGGTGTAACCAGGAAGTTCCTACCAGTATTAGAGCTTCTATAGAAAGCCTTGGTTTCTGGAGCTGAGAGTGCGTGGAGGGAAGGAGCGGTAGGCAGTATTGTTATTTATTTCGTGCATTTATTGGGTTGTAGATATTTTGTGAGGTCACGGGGTATGCGACCAAGTCAAGAGGGTAATTCCCTTACGTTTATATATCACACACACACACACATACCTACATACCGCTCCAGCCTTTTATGATAACTTTCAGTTAGAGAGAAACGGACACTTGGAAAGGATCAGTCTTGGTTTGTTTGTGCTAAAGCAGGTGAGAAAAGCAGCAACAACAAAAGCTGTTGTGCAAAATGTGCACGCGTGGATGTATGCCATGCAGTTATTGGTCACGCCACGAGCATCTGTCTCGTTTAAAAGTATCTCTTCACACTGTTGAGAACTTTTATTGTCAAACATTATAAGTTATGAAGGGAAACACATTTATAATAATTGCTCATTTAATGAGAGGCTAATATAGCTGGGAACTTTCACTTATTTCAGAAATGAAGAATCATCTAATTTTCGCTTGCATAGCGGCGATAGGTTGAACATAAATAAGCCCGAAGCAGAAATAATACCCTTGTCTTTGCAGCGACGTAATTGGACATGATGACAGAGTCAAGTGAATGTTTTAGCGTGCCATTAGAGTCTGATAAGATGGTAATGTTTAAATATGTGACAACTGTAAAACAAATGTGCCTGACAAATGAGGTATACACAAAACCACACTTTGTATCGGTCGATTTAAGGTGGACAAAGAAGCTACACATGGAGCTACGTGTGACTGGAGGCTCAATCACAATATTACAATTTGCATCTGTGAGGCGCATTTTTTATTACCTCAGTAAAATTAAGCCACACTTCATTAAATTTCGTGATCAAAGTTTGGGAATAGTTCAATTGAAAAATATCATGAAAATTATTTAGTACCAAAACAACATATACAATTGTAAATGAAATTACTTAATATGTTAGGCATATACAAAAAAGGAAATTTATTTTATGAACTGATTTTTGTAAAATAACTCCATATAAATACCCCAAATTGCCAAAACAGATATAAATTGTAGTTGTAACATGTTTGAAAATCTATGTAACCATTTTCCCTACTGGTAATTTTTGTTATCACTTCTCAATGTTATTTTGATTAAGTCAACTTTATTTTGTTGAACGCTTAAAAATGTTTAAAGCTGATGTGTATTTTCAATTTTCTCACAATGACGGTGAATTTGATTATTTAGAAAAGCAATGTGTTTGTGAAAATGGTAAATAATTTTAGCAACGAACAATGCTATTTGGAAGCATTGTGAAAAGCCTTTTGAGTATTAAACAAAATCCCAATCTAATCAAACTCAACGTCATAAGTACATGCTTTGCAAAAAACACTCCCACCCCTCATCACTAAACTACTGGATGAACACGTGTATCGCTGAACTGCGAGAATCATGTATTGAGTACATACGAGGTGAGAGTAAACCTAATCAAAAGTGACTGCCATTGATTGCTAAAGGAGCAACTCTTGCAAAATGTAAATTAAGTTGTGAACAATTCACTTATTATTATTACTATTTCAAGGTTGTTTTTATATTCTCCAACTCCTCCCCACCAACCCAATCACCACAATGAAATTACCACGGGATCAGCAATCAGGGACAGTGGTGTCTCAACAGTGGGTGAGCTGTGCTCAAGAGCAGACAGACTTTCTAGAAACATGAGATGAGACTGAGCCCCGAAAATTGTATTTGTAATCGTCTAGAAGAGAGAACACATCTCAATTTGAGCTGTTTGAAATTTCACCACTTTATGTTCCCAAAATGAGCACGCTATGCTTGAATATGCATCTGCAGCAGTAGATGCATATTCCCTTTCCTCTTAATTTCATGGGGATTCCATGGATTAAAATGGTGGGGGGTTTGCGGGAGAATTATTATAGAAATGCTTGACTCCGATATACTGAGTACGCATGTGTGAATGCATTTTCCCCTAAAATGCAAGAAGTGAATGTTAGCATAGACAAGGTAAAAAATGTTTAAACAAGGCCTGTTGTTGCACAAACTTTTGATGGTCTTGATAATAATCTCTAACTAAAAATTAATTGATAAAATAACATATGAGTTTGCCGAGCACTATAACATGACATATATTTTACTCAAATCACTTGTTAGAGATATATAGTTTGAACTGTGAATTGCACATTTGACCTTTTACATCACAGAATACAATGTATGAACAGCAGTGTATTATGCCTACACTACCCATATATAAATGTCCCCCAAATAATAGAATGACAGTTGATTTAATTTTAAAGTTTGGTGACAGAAAAGCAATAAACTTTGTTGAAGATCAATAGCTCTTTGATCATTTTCCTTCACATCATCGAGAAAAATATGAACAATGCTATAATCCATGTAAACAAATTTGTTTAACATCATGATATTCTAATAATAGTTTCAAAATTCATTCCATAAAACATCTGGTTTGTTGGTGAAATAACACGAAATACACTTCGGCATTTAGGAGGGAAAATACCTGAATACAAATGAAGCACAAATACATTGTATTCAACTGCTTCTTCATTAATCTTTCGAATAAAATAAAATACATTTCATGAATAGAATGGAAGACCATTCAAATCACCCTTCGGAGATATATTACACGTAGAGAATGTAGATTTTATTTCCAAGCTAGGCCATCCTCTCACGCCACTGTCCTGTACTGTATGTATTTCATAGCAGGTGATATACGGAGGTAGTGCATGCCATAAAACACACGAGGTATAAATTGTCTTCACGGCAAAAGAAGTCGAGGTGTGTTCTAAGGAATGCACGTTTTGTCACATCGATTGCATGTGCATGTACATGCACACACACACAATTATCATTCTTCTCATATGGCATGTGTTAATTGAGAGAAACAACTATGATTTTACATTGAGGTGATTGAGCCAGATAATTGCATTAGGAGTAGCAGAATGTATCGCTGTGATACCTCCTTATATTTGTGAATCGGGCATTGAGTCGGTATTTGTTCCATGGCCTGTTCTGGGCGATAACAATTGCCTTCTGGAGAGTTTTTAATTTACCATTTGTGCATCAAACATCTGCATCTACCATGGTTATCTGCCGATTATCATTTACTTGTGCATGAAATATACACATGCAGATGTGACCTGCAATCCAAACGATTTAGGGAATGTCACTTCTGCATCCACAGTTTTAAATAATCGATAGATCGGTTTGATAATTGATATATTACCTAAACATTTTTTTATTAAAAAAGATTGAAATGGATAGGATAGAGGATATTACAGTGCTTTAATATTCAGAAAACCAGACTATACAATTATTTCAAAGCTGGAATTCAGTTCAACAAAGTTAAAAACTGAATTGTACGTGATTTTAATTTATGGTTATTGGTGGCCAAGCTGAGAGAATAAAACATTGGGAATCCAGTTTAATCATAGATGGCTGCCCTGATTCGAATTCTCATATAGCTATCTCAACACTCTGAATCCTGGGTCACCTGGCCACCTTGCACTAGTCTTCTTTTGAATCCTGTAAAGAAAGGCACGAATACAAAAAAATATATTTACGTTTTATTGAATTTGCCACCCAATAATTTGTAAGTGTGAATTGTTTCCGAGATTGAATTAGCTGTCATTCCACTAATGAGCAGTGGAATAATGGCGAAAATAGCAGCATGACCCATGCCCATTGTCTTTATTATATATATTTTATAAATACCGTGAGCCATAGTCGATCGACGTCTGGATGAAGGCTTCCACAAGAAAGCAACATCTCTTTGTAATACTCTTAACTTACGTTAATTTACCGCATTCAAAACAAGAGAACGACTTGCGATTAGCATTTACAAAAAAATATAAAAAATATATAAATAACCTGGCAAGGATATGCATGCATAATTTGCAAAATAGTAAATGATTGTAGGTGCTACTAACACCTTAATTGCAGATCTAATAGACCTGCAGGTGCAATGGAAGAATAGTGCTTGATATACAAGATTTATTTAGTGCATTGATGTGCTGGTTGCATTAGGGCAACTGGTTGTAGCGAGGGCACAAAAGGGCCAATCACTATTCTTTAACTGGCCACTTTTGGCCTCTAGGCTATAGTTTAACAGAACTGTTGCAGCTTTGCTGCCACAGCCAAAAATAGGCAGCTTATATTAGGCTGCCCCTGCACACTAGCAATAAATTGTCTTGACATAATTAGCCACCCATGAACAGATATAGTGTATCATGAAACACATTAAATTGCCTTACAAGTTTGTGCATTTATAGCGAGTCACCATAATACGCTCAAGAAAAATGTTTAGCTGACCTAAAACATATCCATTATTGGCAACACAAGGTTACTAGCCACCTGCCTTTGCCTAGCGTGCATGTCAGTTTTTGGCATGAAATTGGCACCATAAATAGTGCCAATGGCCATTTCACAACAAAACAGCATTCACAATATCTTAGCAGCATTAAATGGAAAATTCTTCACATTTTACGTGAGATGTCAAGTAAATTTACCTTGCAAATATTGCACCAAACCCAATTGTACGTTCTACGTTTTTAGTTACAATCTATTGAAATAAATACATAAAAATCTACAGCTATTAAGCTCCCGCTCAGCCAAATAAGTCTGCTCTTGTACACTATATTGTGGTGGAGTAGAATGCAAAAAACCCCACAAAAAACAAAACCCTGGTGTACACTGCAGCCAAATTAAATTAAGCAGCATGGTTTTTTGCATTACTGTCTATGGAATATCAATGCTACACAGTTCTGCATGTTTCTGTTACCTCGAGATTAAGATAGATATTGCCTGCAGCTTTGTTTTCAATTCCTGCTCGGCAATAGAGTTTTAAAATAGCCTTTCTGCAAGATCCTTAAGTGTGTTTTTTTTGCAAGCGTATGTTATGGCAATTGAAAACCATTTTGCACTTTTTACAAATGAACCTAATTAAAAAAACATGCATTTGGGGCACGTAAAGTTATATTTTGGAGATATTTTATCTCTACGGGAAGTGCTTCTGCACTCGCTACAATTTTTGGAAGTAAGTGTCAAATTGGGAGGAATAAGGGTTTGGTACCTTTCGTAATGCTGTAAGAATCAGAATCTTGGTTTAGACTAGAGGAATTTGATCAGCTATGAAGCTCTTCTTCACATATATCCAGTAGGTGCAGGTCAGCAAGTTACATCAATAAACAATACAAAAACAGCAAAACAAGAGCAAGTTGGAATCAGGTAAAAAAAGTGGATAAACAGACAAATAAATAGAACCAAAGTATAGAAGTACAAATTTCACAAGTACATAAATCCGGCAGCCGTGGTACAACCATTACATATATACGTAATATATATATATCTTCTACTATATATAATGTAGAGACATCATAAAGCAAGAAACATGTGGTCTCCAACAATAACAAAAAAACAGCCACACACCCAGCAGAAGACATATTTAAGGTTGCCGTTCAAGCAATAGGGTAATGTAACTTTTCCAATACTGTGGTTCTTTGTGACACGCACCCTTTAATATGGCGCGATTCTACACCCAGCACTAACAGTGATAATAGTGACTGCGTCCCTCACTGCAGAAAACATTGCACAGTTATTAAAACGTAAGCAGCAGAATGCGCATGCATAGTCCAAGTATTTCCAGTTTGTACAACAACGGATCCGCCCATAACACGATTGTCCTGGAACAATATTGTTATTTGGTAAATGTAGGTACACATCACGATGTTTCAAATCAATTGTGCATAGTAGCCTGCACGTCGTGGTGTTTGTTGCTGCATTAAATTAAAAGTGAATCAACGACATATAGTGGCTAGGGAATTGCAATCCACAAGGCCAGCTCTGGGATGAAGGTATGTATCCAGGTTGTTTACTTCAATGAGACCTGTAAGCACACTTTCAAAATCTCTGCATAACATTACAAGCATGCATAGGGCATCAAACAAGACTATTTGCATGCACGCAGGGACAATCGACAAATGCATTGCGAGGCAAGTTGCGTGCGAGTTAGTCGCCGTTCAAATCTAGCGCTCGCTCTGATCGTTAATGCGGGAGCCTATTCGCACAATAATATGACGCACCATCTGCTTATCAAGATTCTGATTCTGCTTCAGAGTCGACGTTAAATATCCCCTGACGTAACGCATAAGAGGTGGCCATTGTGTGCCAGCGTCAGCATCCAAATTTGCCAAATTCAAAAATTACCCACACATTACTGGATTGTGATTTTACATAAGTAATGTAGTCACAGTCTGAAGCCCCAGGTGCGGGTTGGGACAACAAACTAAACATAAATGCATTGAACTGTATGTTGATTAACTGTGAATAACCCACCTAATTATAGATACTGCATATTCTCAGAATAACGTGATCCATTTTGATTTATGACTGCACTAACCCCCCTCTGGTCTGATAAGCTCACAGAGATGACATCACCTTGACTCTATTAAGAGTTAAGACCGAAACAGGAAGACTTTTTAACAATTCTTGCGAATAGCCTAATGAAGCTGGTTGTAATCACCAGCGAAACGTCGTACTCGAATTGTAAATGTTGTGGGTTTACTCTCCAACACAGGTCTGCTGCAGGAGTAACTAGTTGGCACGTTTTGTTTACGTGACAAACCTTACTTATTGGCTGTGTCAAGTGGTGTGGGGTTTAACGACGCATTTTTATCTACGCGATCTAACCCAAACAACCTTTATTATAGATAATATTGGTCGAAAAAGCCGACGTGTTAAACCAAAATGAGACTCATCCTGGTTAAACAAAACAAACTCGAAACTTGAACCGAGTATACCACATACTAAATCACGCACTGCTGCTCAATAAACTAACAAACTAACACGTACGATACAATGTAACATATATTCTTATAAAAATAAAACATAATAAAATACAATTCTCGTGAGAATTGTATTTTATTATGTTTTCTTTATATTATTTTATTATTTCCCTTCTACGTGACTTTACCGAAAGAACCAAGAAGATGAATCCCTGCAGTCACGAAAGCTTTAAATCGAAATTTAATGTTGCATATTTGACTATCACGTATCTGCCCAGAACAATTAACTGCCAAAAACAAAAACAAATTCGATTGAAAGAAAATGCGAATGTACAAACTCGACGAAGAGAGGCACGTTCGCCAGGAATCTCAAAACCGTGAGGCACAAGCTTGCGAATAGCACCACCCTGCCACTCGGCTTTGCAACACATTCCTGCGGAGGGAGCTGGTAGGAACGTTGGGTTGCTCGGTCAACGGCCAGGGTCAACGGTGGCGTGGTGTATTCCGCAAATATGCCCGACTGTGAGGGCGGGCACAAGCCGGCGTGAGTAGGTTAAACGTTGAGTTTTATAAGGGCACCACGGGGTAACCAGCCCCTCCCCACACAGCACCTCCCCACCCATCCCCTCCCCACCCAGCCCCTCCCCACCCAGCCCCTCCCTGCACGACGGACGGACACAATAATCCCCTGTGGGCTGGTGGAACCAGTGGGTTCCTACCAGTATTATTGTTACACATTGCTCTCTAATGCAGTGATGGGCATCCTGTGACCCTCATGGTGGCCTGGTGGGTGGGGGTCATGGTGAGTGCGCAAGCACCATGTGAAACTTGCGACACGCAGAGGTGAAGGAGAGCCACTATCGTGGCCCCACTCTCTCGTCTGGCTTGCCCATCACTGCTCTAAGGACTCCTACACACATTTGCATCTTGAAAATCATCAACTTCCTTTTTGCTCCAATTGTTTTCGAATGGCTTTACAAAGTTCTAGGAAATGTTTTAAGAATTGCATGACTTCTAGATTTGAAGCTTTCGTGACTGCAAGGAGTCATATTCTTAGGTTTTTTCGGTAAAGTCACGTAGGTAAAACATCAAAATTAATGAAAATAAAATAAAATAACTCACTTGATGCAGCTAATTCGGCTGTGACGGTCCCACCTGATGACGGAGACTTGTGTTGCCTCCGAAACGTCGTGATTTTTGTTTTTGTTTTTATTTTATTTTCATTAATTTTGATGTTTTACCTACGTGACTTTACCGAAAAAACCTAAGAATATAATTGCATGACTGATGATAACCTTTAGTCTGTCATAGAAAATGGAACAATGGTCAATGTAAAAACTGACAAACCATGAGGGAAAGCTGCGTTTTGAAAAACGTTTTTTACAATGGACCACATACATAGTGTCAATCAGATTGTAGAAAATACATCAATATTATTTACTGTAACATTGTCCTGTTTTTTGCTGACTAAGAAAAGGAATTTGTCTCGGCAGAAATTCATCCAGTTATCTAAGCTCACAATAAATGAGGCCTGCATTATATATATAAAAAATGAATACAACCATTTAACTCGATTGATTGGTTTGGTCTGCCATTGGGAGTGTGTGGACGTCAGTCCACGTTGCCCGGCTTACTCATTGAATGCGGGAAGTTTGGCAAAATGTGTCGATTCATACCACGCAGAATTTGTCGGAATCACTTGTGCATAAAAATGTACACATTATGCCAGACACCTCCAAACGTGCCGAAACAAACCCTACTTAAAAAAAACAAGCGCTTTTGTTTGTAAACAAACACTGAAACGTGAGTTGTCGACCAGAGGTGGCTTGCTGAGCTGCATACTGCTCTGGCGTCTCATCCGTATTGATTGCCTCGTGGGCTCAGCATGTTCGTGTGGATAGTTGGATTAACTTCCTAAGGTGAGGCTCTACTGTGATTATAAGAGGCCAAGGGCAGTTTACCTACTGGCAAAAAAATATGCGCGTGCAGTTGTCGGAGGACCACTGGCTGAGAGGGGATAGTCTATTTACACGAAGCTTATGGCTAATGTATCATAATTTACAGCCCTTTGCCAATTCGCTGCCATGTCGGTCACAGTGGTTGTTTGACCATACTTCACCCTGATGGTTTGTGTGGGTTGGTGAAATGGAGCCCAATACTGGTCCAGATGTCACTCGCCACCGATTTTAGCCGCAGCTAAGCAATTACATCAGCTAGTCAAAGACGCGGGGTGCATAGCGCAGGACGCTAACCACTGCGCCACTGCTCCACTCGTAATTACCATTATATGACGATTTATTCATATGTAAATATCTGTGTTCATGTACTCCTGTGTGTGCGTCCGTGCACAAGTATATCCACATGTAATGCATGCATTTACTTAGCAAATATAATACCGACTGCATATACAATCCCTAAAGTAGCCTTCGCAAGACCTATGCACGGATTAAGCCAAAAAAATGATTTTGAAAGTACATGACCAAATACAATTTTGGTCATTCCACTGAGGGATTCTAGAATGTGGTTAATGTACAGTGAGGGAAAAAAGTATTTGATCCCCTGCTGATTTTGTACGTTTGCCCACTGACAAAGAAATGATCAGTCTATAATTTTAATGGTAGGTTTATTTGAACAGTGAGAGACAGAATAACAACAAAACAATCCAGAAAAACGCATGTCAAAAATGCTATAAATTGATTTGCATTTTAATGAGGGAAAAGTATTTGACCCCTCTGCAAAATATGACTTAGTACTTGGTGGCAAAACCCTTGTTGGCAATCACAGAGGTCAGACGTTTCTTGTAGATGGCCACCAGGTTTACACACATCTCAGGAGGGATTTTGTCCCACTCCTCTTTGCAGATCTTCTCCAAGTCATTAAGGTTTCGAGGCTGACGTTTGGCAACTCGAACCTTCAGTTCCCTCCACAGATTTTCTATGGAATTAAGGTCTGGAGACTGGCTAGGCCACTCCAGGACCTTAATGTGCTTCTTCTTGAGCCACTCCTTTGTTGCATTGGCCGTGTGTTTTGGGTCATTGTCATGCTGGAATACCCATCCACGACCCATTTTCAATACCCTGGCTGAGGGAAGGAGATTCTCAATCAAGATTTGACGGTACATGGCCCCGTCCATCGTCCTTTTGATGCGGTGAAGTTGTCCTGTCCCCTTAGCAGAAAAACACCCCCAAAGCATGTTTCTACCTCCATGTTTGACGGTGGGGATGGTGTTCTTGGGGTCATAGGTAGCATTCCTCCTCCTCCAAACACGGCGAGTTGAGTTGATGCCAAAGAGCTCCATTTTGGTCTCATCTGACCACAACACTTTCACCCAGTTGTCCTCTGAATCATTCAGATGTTCATTGGCAAACTTCAGACGGGCATGTATATGTGCTTTCTTGAGCAGGGGGACCTTGCGGACGCTGCAGGAGTTCAGTCCTTCATGGCGCAGTGAGTTACCAACTGTTTTCTTGGTGACTACGGTCCCAGTTGCCTTGAGATCATTGAAAATATCCTCCCGTGTAGTTCTGGGCTAATTCCCCGCCGTTCTCATGATCATTGCAACTCCACGAGGTGAGATCTTGCATGGAGCCCCAGGCCGAGGGAGATTGACAGTTCTTTTGTGTTTCTTCCATTTGCGAATAATCGCACCAACTGTTGTCACCTTCTCAACAAGCTGCTTGGTGATGGTCTTGTAGCCCATTCCAGCCTTGTGTAGGTCTACAATCATGTCCCTGACATCCTTGGAGAGCTCTTTGGTCTTGGCCATGGTGGAGAGTTTGGAATCTGATTGATTGATTGCTTCTGTGAACAGGTGTCTTTTATACAGGTAACACGCTGAGATTAGGAGCACTCCCTTTAAGAGTGTACTCATAATCTCAGCTCGTTACCTGTATAAAAGACACCTGGGAGCCAGAAATATTTCTGATTGAGAGGGGGTCAAATACTTATTTCCCTCATTAAAATGCAAATCAATTTATAACATTTTTGACATGCGTTTTTCTGGATTTTGTTGTTGTTATTCTGTCTCTCACTGTTCAAATAAACCTACCATTAAAATTATAGAATGATCATTTCTTTGTCAGTGGGCAAACGTACAAAATCAGCAGGGGATCAAATACTTTTTTCCCTCACTGTACATATTTAGCCCTGCAATTTCTTATTCACCCCACTGTTATAATGGCCTCAACTAAAGGGAATTCTATAGAGCTGCTCAGAGAGGCATTCGACCTACTCTTTTACACCAACCGGATGTCGTAGAAGAGGTAGGAGTATCCATATTTCATGTCACCAACGTGGCCTGCCAGTCGACTGTAGTGCATCATTTATACTAAACTATAAATTAATTCTTTTATGAGCCATGCAGATGTTTTTTCAGAAGCGACCTAGACCACAAAGCTCAACGAATTGGCTTATCGTGTGATAATATATAGCAGCCAAATACTCTAAATGCTGTTTCTAAATGCAGAGGGAAACACTTGAGGACCCTGGAGAAAATTCTGTTTGGTGGACAGAGGTGGGATAATTTAATAAACTTGTACTTATTTCAAATGCCAATGTGGGATTTGAAGCACAGTGTACTAATCATTACACCACAGCAGCATCCCTACATATCCAAAGAACACGTGGTGTATTCCACCGAGGGTTACCTGCATATGAATAGCAATATAATGCCAGCTGAGAATATTGTAGGTGCAATCAGTGATGCCCGTCATGTACACCTTGTACATGCATACATTACACATGCATACACTTGTGCATTGATGCATACACCCCAATACACATATAATTGTGGATGAGTAAACCCTGATCATCGCATGAGCTGTCTTCATAACCATACCAACACTAGTCCCTCCACTAATCTCACACACATTGCCATCCTCTGAGCGTATTGCATGCAATGCTGAGCGCATGTATCATTTCTTTGCAAACATACAACACGTCTGATAATATGAAAATACCTATTATGTAGATGCTAGCTATATCTAACATTGATTATAATGTTTGCACATGGTTACATTTGCCTTGTTTAAACATGCATGAGTGATAACACGATGAATGGAGACTCAAACTCTGACTTGTACTGTATCAGGCCAATAATGAAGTATTTTCTGAGCAAGCAGTTTTCTGTTTGAACTTTCCTCCATACAAACATGATAAGAATCCTGAAATCAGTAGAAGCCTCCTGATTTATGATGAAAATGTTGATCTTTGACTATGCACAAACACCCTTCGATTTGCAAGGTCCTCTGCATGTACTGAATTCAAAGCAAGGGAAACCCCCCCCACCCCCATTGTGACTTTGCAACCAGAGGATCGACCGATATCAGCAATTGCCTGCCCAGATAGTTGACTTAGCTGATATGCAAATATGATACTGTGACATGTTATGTTTTATAGAGTGCATATGGTAAATGGAAAAGCTTGCACTCTGTGAAAGTGGCTGCATGTCCTTGACACTAGCTCTATGGCGGAATAGGCATGGCCAGAGAGCGTGTATAGCATCCGCTGAGAGATGTGGATGTGTACACAATGTCCAGGTTAAAACAGAAAACGCATCTCGGGCACTCAGTTTGAAGTAACTACTGATTGTTGAAATGATACGTGAGATGTGTGGACAATTCTGCGAATTATATTTTTTCGAGCTATTAAGGTACATTTTGTTCATACAGTGATGTACGAGTAGAGAATCTGTTGCTCTGCAATGGAAAATAAGAGACAGCGGTCATTGTAATACGCTTCTGACAATCTTGCACTTGGAGCATTAAAAGTAATACGCTTTTTCCGAAATAAAATGGCAATATAATACGTATTGTGAGATATTTAATTACATTCTATAGGATTTTAATGATAATCTGGTGAAAGAATGGCTTTTATATGAGCACAAATTAAAATGTTAGCTTAATTTTTTATGAACTGTGGTCAGTCTTCTGTATTAGTTGCTGTCACATCTTCGGTGTCGCTATCTTACTAAATGTATTCAGAACTTCTTCCGCCATTTCAAATCAATTCAATTGTTATTTGTTACGTGGAAAATCCCGTTTAGCAAGTTACCCAGCTAGTTTCAGTAGCCACGGCCCACAGCCTGCAGCCACGAACAACAACAACAGAGTTACTGTTGGGGTGGAGAGGAGCCCAGCCAGCAGCCAGCCAGGAAACTTGAGGCATACATTTTTTAATAGTATGATCCATGATATATCATTACTCCATAACTGTATTAATGGTGAATGTTATCGTAATTACCATTTGATTAGTGGTGATGGTAGTCATAGTGTATTATTAAAATAATGTAAAATAATGAATTAACCATTGATCTAGATAAGTCTCACAAGGTCTGAAGTCGTTGACGGGAGGGCCCTGCATTGGGGATGTTTGGCCAGTTGCATTCATTATTGTTTGCATGTATGCATGTTGAACTTCTTTCGCACCTTACATAGCTAACCGTGCTGATGGTAAGTGTGGGGAAGGACAACAAACTAAGCACATAAAGCGGTTCTAACAAAAATCATTTTTCAATCTAGATTTAAAAGTTCATGGCTCCAGTGGCTTCCAAATATCGAAAGGAAGAGCGTTTCAGAGGTCCGCAGAAGCGCATCTGAAAGCGCTGCGCGATGCGGTGACCGTCTTTGTTCGATGGCTAGCCAAAAGCCGCTAGGGGGATGACCGGAGTTTGCATGATGGTTTATGCTCCTTGAGAGTTTATGCTCCTTGAGGAGAAATCCAACACTACAACTGACGATTTGACATGAGTGTAGCATTCACACGGAAAACCCATGTATGCAAGGAGGTGGCATCAACATCTCTGGACAGCGAGATTAAAAAAGAGCTATTGATGTACTGCTAGATTATATAAAAATAAGAAAAGCAATATTCTTACACGACTGTATGATACAAATAATCCATTCCATGTTGTTATTTCAGGATGCAATACAACATATTTCCATCGTATTCAAAAATGTATGCATTAAACTAAATGTGGACCAGCCATTAATCCCCCTGATACAAAAATACAAAGCGATTAATAATTGTTAGTTGTAGTGTTGGATTTGTTTTCTTCTTCTCAAGACATACTGCAAGCTGTAAATTACATTCATTGGACATCTGGGGTTGTCAGGAGCTTAGAGGACAAGGAAATTGCATTTCCCCATGTGGAGTGAGGTTCAGGGCACAAGGATTACAGGGGATATGACCCTGGAATTTTCTTCAGATGGGCTTATAATGGCCCATTTGACCACTGTGTGATTTTGTAGTGTCTTTCAGCTGTTCACTTCCACTGCTATAAGGCATTCTGAATATATGCAGTACAGTATATATAAGCTGCACATTAATCTCTGTCTGAATTATACACTCAAAGCGTATTTGTAAAGGCTACTGAAATTTGGCTAAGGCTTCTCCTTGAAGAAATGTTTAAAACAGCATCACGTGATAAGGCATTGTTCATGATTATATGAGGAATTTATCTGGACTGGACCATCCTGTTTTCAAGCATACCCAGCTGGTATGAACAGCATATCACCACCATCAACCATTGTGTACGAATGTTATGTATTAAATTTCAGAACTGAAAAATTTAATGCAGTGTATTTCACCGCAAGTTGCCTAAATGTGGACCGTTTTACGGACACGTGCAAAATTGCTTGTTTTGTACAAATACACATTGACGTAGCCACGCCACGAGCATTGGTAGACCGTGATTACTGGCCAGTTTGCTTTCAAGGTGGCTCTAAACACCACGGGCTAAAACATCAAGTGCACTGAGCAATGCACTGACAACCTCGTGCATTCGGTTCACACATCTTCCAGACTAAATAGAGATTCTGATTCTGAAATGCAAGTATAAATAATTACCATGAAATGTGAGAAAAAAGGTGCAGCCCTGCAATTCCCTGCTCACGCCACTGCTGGTAGAAGGGCCTCGGCGAGATTGAACTCAAGGGAGTCCCTGTATAGGGTATTTGGCATAATTTTCCACACTGGTTCGGCATTTTGGAGAGATAAGGAGTTACACACACTTTGCCCCACCACATGTGACCTGCCAATTGGTAATGATGATTGATACTGTCATTTTAGAGCAATAGCATTTAATATATTATATCGTAACATAATTATATATTGTTTTATTTTCCGTCTGACATGGCTTGAGAGAGCACTTCCGATTTCGATATCACTTTGAAATCCAAAGTCTGGTGACAAATTGTATACTTCAAACAATTGAAACGATACAATTTACGCCAGAAAATAACGTTTTATATTTGTGTTTCCGTGTGTTCTTTGTAATTGATGACATATTTTACAACGCATGTTGTTTCATATCATAATATTATCTAAAGACAACACACAAGACAATCACAACTCCTTTAGGAATAAATAGTAAATTATTAAACCACGTAGCACACAATGGCCCTCATGCACAAAGCCGAGAGTCCAGAGAGTTGGAATGTGATGTTATTAATAACATTGTAAACAAATATTGAACCCATTTACATACATTTGTTAAGAACATTTACCAATTTTAAAAGCAGACATGCAATGAAACGATGTGGGTCTTGAATCTTCTCAGGCCGTAGGCAAAAAGTTGCAGCATTAACGTAAGTTTTGACAAACCAACCAGCAACCAGCAAATACCACAAATGGGTACACAGGCTTAATCAGGTTCTTCTTCGCTGCATTGAGTCATAAGCTCTTAGAGATTACTCTACAAGGTTACGATGTTACATAGACCTAAGGGCAAAATACAACTCAAAAGTAATCAACTTGACTTGAACAAAAAATTTTAATTGTTGGGAGTAATTGAAGAAATTATGTCAAACCAGTCTCAGGACACATGTTGGGATGGAGTCAAATTTTGTGGATTTTTTTCATTTTAATTCAAATGCAGCCATCAGGGTCTATTAACCCATTGCACATTGTATTTCTCATTAATAATATTGCTGTACCACGAATAACGCCAAGAATAAAACCTTCGCATTTTCACGCATTATGTCCCCTATTTTTATCAGTGTAGGCTTTCCAGTGTTTGGGAAGTGGTGAGCAAAAAAAAATACCACAAATGGCTATGTTGTACATCCACTCCTGAATATTTGGATATACTATTAACAGTGAGTGTACAGTTGTTCCAGATGCATCCGTTATTGTGCGTGATTAATAATATTACAAATGTAGAGGTGGGAAGTTGTCTGATATAGGTCTGCATTTGAGTCATGTTGCACCAAACAGCCAATGAGCTCTTGCTCTTGTCATGAATAATGCACTGGAGATGGAAGTTGCTGAGAAGTATGTGTGCAGCCAGACACATTAATTGCAAAGAAAGTGCGAGCAGAGCTTTTATTTTTGGTCCAATGTATCTCTTTAATTATCATCCCAACCTGCTGATTGTGAACATAGTTCTACACATTGCTTACTTCCCCATCAACATGAAGTGAAACGACTTTTAAAACCCACATTTAGCCTGCAATGCACTAAGGCAATGATACCATTTAAGGCCCTTTATAGCCAGTGGACCCATGGTGTCAATTTTAATAGCTAATTAAAAATTTGCCAACAGGGAACGTGATGCGCACTCGTGTTAAATGCTGCCCTACTATTATACAATTGTATTTTTTTAATTTTCACTGGCTACCTGCTTTCAGGCAACCACCTGCAGCGATGGTTTGTCTCGTGAAAAAAACCCGTCGCTTTATGCCCTTTGAAAGACACCATACTGCGAGAAGGTTCACTGTGACTGGGTTTTAAATGCACTGAGATATGGGGAGGTTGTGTGACCAACCATGTGAAGCCACTACAAGTTAATACCAGTCTGCAAGGCACTAACCCTGTTCTGGTGCTGGAAAATTGGCTGAAAGCTCGTGGTGGTGTCAAGCTTCCATGATTTCACAAAAAGTGCAACTTTAACCCCTTGTCTTCCTGACATCTCTTGAATGTTAAATGCACAACTTCTGCAGAGTGCTACACACCTATATTCTTCAAACAGAATATATTTTAACAAAATGTTCATAATTTGGACTTACAGATTGAACTGTCAGGTCAGAGATAAAGTTCGTTCACAATCACTTGTGCATGAAACAGTGATGATCTCTTGTTTACAGCCCAGAGTCAGTGATGACAATTACACATTCCTATGGTGGGGTGGGTCCATTAAAATGAAAACCACTTAATGTGTGCCTTGCGTCATCTTCATTTACTGAGGGAGAAGATATTTTTGAAATAATATCAACAGTTTCACCAAAGTCAACCTAATTCCATCATATAAAATGAGATATGGTTTGTTATGCTACAATGCCATGGAAAAACATGGAATATCATATATATCTTCTAAAGATACACAGGCCCTATGCCCAAAGCATTTTAGATCTCCACGGAACATTCTCTCTTAAATCATAAAAATTAGTGGTGGCCAGATGACCTATAGTTCAAAGCAGTGAGCAAGCACTGCTGAGATCCTGGGTTTAATGGCCAATAACTGCACACAAATGTCATCATGTTAAATTTGGTTTTCATATCATTTGGAAAAATTCCAGCTCTAAAAATTGAAAATATCAGACTGCCATGTCCTGTAAAAATTTAAGCGAAGAATTGTCTGTAGCTGGACACGTGGGAGTGTTCTAAGAAATGTCTTTATAAACAGGTCCCTTAAATGTATGTATGGTGAGCTTCTTTCGCACCATACCATGCTTATCAGAGATGCAAATTGATCTTAGAGGTAGTATTTGAAATCACTTCCTTGGGCTTTTCTCTAACACACAGGGTGATGCACTGTTCTCTGAGAGTTGTAAAAGGATTCTCAATTTCATGACATGGACAGCGATGGCAACTTTGTATGAAAATCGGAGGAAAGCCAAGCAAATATTTAAATAGTTTTCTGTAAATATTTAGTTATTTTTATTATTATTTTAAACATGGCGTAAATATAAGGTGTTTTCATTTTTATTGATAGTACAGAATTGACAAAGCAGGATAATGGAATTAAATCTAGAAGGTATCGCTCGAGTACAAGTAACATAAATAATGTTATGAAGTTTGTTATGAGTAGATATTTATTTTGAATGTGTTGGACTTGCATAAGCAGAATACATTAATGTTTTGAAATTAAAACATTTACCAATGGAAAGTTAAATGAACAATGCAGCTCGCAGCATGATCTATTTTGTTAATTGTACAGATATCATATCTTAAAACACCTATAACAATTGGTGAATCTAGTTTAGTTAAATATACAAATTTTTATACACATACAGACAGTCTCCTTTGCCATTATCTAATAAAACATTTATATTGGTTTGAAACATTGGTTTGTATATCAGTCTTGCAGTAATAATTCATTTTAATGGGTGGTAAAATTTCTCATAAATGATGTAGACACAGTTGGAGAATGCCTCACAATTGTTTACAAGCTAACCTTCATACTGACCTTCATCTTAAGTGCATGGCTATAATAACCGGGAGACAATTTGATGGCCTTGGTGATGTAAACAAAGAATAAAACTACCCTAATTAAAACAAATTTTAATGATATGACAACAATATTAACGAATATGCTACCCATGATACATCACATCTGTACATTCCGTCAAGTTGCTGTATCATTTTGTGTGAATGGAAACACATTTCTAAAATTGTATGAGCACTGCAATGCATGACGGAACATTTCAGTGCTGTCAATCAACTATGGTACAAGAGAAGAAGAATTGTGAAGCAATGCTTAAAAACCACTTTGCAGACAACAACTGTTACCATGGTTGCATTGATATTTTACATTTTACAAAGTGTTGTCATTTGAGAGTTAACGACATGGATTATGTGCAGTGTCTGGCTGAAACATACCCCGTGTTTGCATGAGACACGGCACTTTGCCGTTTGGTCAGCTACGTAGCTTGCATATAGGAGACTAGTGCACAACACAGCCTTTTCACAATTAAATTACAATTTAATTCACTATTTTTGGACATTTTAGGAAATTGTGTTGAGCACTGTAGCTTTTAACAAATGGGTACCTGCGAGAAAATATATTGTGGGCTGGGATGGGCTGTGATCGCATTCATTGTCGCATGATAATATCTAATAGCTGTCTTCTTAGGGATATGTTTTGTTTATTAAGTAAATATATAAACATACTGTGTTAAAACACAGTTTCGAGCAATGTTATAGAAAAAAGTAAAAAAAAGACAAATAACCTAAGATAACATCAACCTTTGGAATAAATAAAATCAGAAAGCATTCACCTAAAAAATCGTTCACATTGTTGAATTTTGAGTATACTAACAATCTGTGTCATTATGATGATTGTTGCGATTTTATTTATAGTACATACAGCTTATTTCAAACGTAGTTTTTTTTTATTTAAAATAAATGCGTATTTTTCTAATAAACATGCTGTTTATAATGTGCACACTTACCATTCAATGGCCCCATCTAGCTATTTGTTATTTAACATATTTGCGTGTGCATGGTACAAAAATATATATTGCTGTAGCCATGAGGCTGTTGGGGTAAGTGCCGCACCTCACATTAGAGCGGTTGGCTATCATCGGTCTGAAATAAGTTCAACATACACTATATACTTACGTTAGAGAGCACCTATTAAGGCCAGAACGGTGCACAAGTAGGTGGTGCAGTTAACACCATTAGGGCCCACTTTCCCCTTCCCCCAGTGCTGATGTTCACATATGGTACCTGGACCCATTTAAGGCTGACTCAACCTTGGGGAGGCACAGGGCAAGTTCTGATACCCCTTGCCACTGATGTTTGCTGTATCCGGGAATCCAACTCAGATCACCAGGTTTGTAGTGGAGGATGCATAACAACTGTGCCAGCGTGCACACACACGCATACTCAAAATATCAATCAAAGAAAAACATGCTCAGCATTGGGTCTTGATTAAAGACTCAAGACCCAACCAAAGTGTTGACTGCTGCATATTTATCGCTCGTCAGCATTACTTAAATTGCCATATGTTTGCCTGATAGGCGTTGCTCCGAAAATGAATAAATAGTTATGTGGCAGGCTCAGCAATAACAGCAGAATAAAGTACATATATATTATGGGCATGCATCTGTAGAGAGGATATACTGAAGTATTTTTAGTGCACAGGGGTCGATGAAATTATTTAATTCATTATATTATCATCATCATAATCATTATTAGCAGCCATCCTTCCCAGTGATGCAACACATCAATCAATTTAGTTGCAGCATACAAACTGTTCTCATTGCTCCATCTGCTCAATGGACTTTGTTGGTGTGTTGTCTCCTTATGTTGCCTCCGAAACGTCGTGATTTAATTTATTTATTTGTTCTTGTGATGTGTGCTGCTCAAGCCTACTTTATTTTCTTAATATGCAAGCATGATATGTAAACATGTTTTTTGCTGTCTGGTATTTTCGTTTTTCTTTCTGGCTCTCAGCATACATCCAATAATGCACCTCTCCAGGTTTCGTTGTCCACATTTCAGCCTTAATTTCCTCAATTTTTGTCCCATTCTGGCTTCTGTAACTGCCAGAGGTATACATGCCCTCAAGTGTTTTCCAGTAGTCCCTCCGACTAAAAAAAACTTGTGCATGTATTTTGTTTTGATGATTTATCTTCAGCCTAACTTTGCAGACCTCTTTTACGACTGTCTTAGATCATTTGCTGAAGTTCATCAACTAAATCGCTTCTGAAACGTCAGACTTCATGTCAAACAACGTGCGGTAAAACTTTAAAAAACATCGGAGAGCGGTTGTCATTTTTTTAATACTATAATTATACTACCACGCTATACATTTTTTGCTATAGATGAAGACAATTACTCAATCCTATTGAGCCTTACGAAGCTCTGAATTTTCCACTACTTATTGTAACCTACTGTGGAATATGCTCAGTGGCACTATACAATTAATATGTGGACATTTATTCCTTCAAGTTGATCAAAATTACGTATATATCTGCTTCTTTTCATGTTTTATATTGTTTGTCACTTTTACTATACGTTTGACAATGTTCTACACTGTAGTAATTATTACCTATAACCGATAGTTAAACGTTTTATCTACGGCAGTGCCCACAAATACAATAGTGATATAATAATGTAACCACAATGATAATTATTATAATGGTAATAAGCAATAGAACAGAAAAAAGCAACAATACAAAAGAACAATAATAACATTAATATAACATGAATCACTTGTATTAATGTCATTTCCACGGTCAGCGAGATTATGCCTTACGCAGAGGGCATCGCTTTAATATTATTACTTCCTCGCTGTTTTCACTGCCTCGCGATTATGATATTAAACCAAACCTAACTAAAAAAATTATTTCCACAAATGTAAAAGTAAATAAATATATAAATACCCTTTAAAAACACGCTTATATATGGATGCTATCATCGTGTAACGTTTTGCACACTGGACTTTCAATCGAAAGGTCGCCAGTTTGATTCAATATATCGGTGCCGCAGCTGAAACGATTGCGCAAGTTTATTGACTAGCCAAGCTTATGTCTACCCAGCAGTACAATGGGTACATGATATAAATGTATTTTTCGATATATTCTCTTCACAAGGAATAAGGCTGGCGAGTTACTCTGCCATGCATCAGTTCCCATTTTTTTACGATGTCAACTCTTATTCACTTATATCAATGCGTTCATTTTCACTCTTTAATGGTAGGATCAACTTTGCAAAATACAATTGATGAAAGTAAATCGTATGCATGAATTCTTATTGGTTTAACCTTCCAAACTAATAATTGAACAGTGTCTAGAGTTTGAGACAACTATAATATACAACATGTTGTAGGGGGTATTTTGTTGCTGTTCAGCCAGCATTATCTCACATCCCATGTGATTCACGATCATTTAATGAGACTCCATGGCTCATAATGTTTTTGAATATTCATGAAATACATTTGGCAGGCTGTTTACATTTTGACTTTTGTTACAAGATTGTTCACACACAGAGCTTGTTTCCATAATTGATGCACTCTGTTCTGAAGGACAAAGCCATACCAGCATGTGGTATTTTTCACTGAATGTCCTAATAACTTAATAGAAACACTTCAATATTTGGCTATGGCAGTAAAGTCTGAGTGAAAAATCTATGTGCCAAAGTAATGAAATGGCTAAAAATTAGTTGTGTGATTGTTTTGTTATTCATTTGGAGCTTCAATATCATTAGCTCTCAGTTAAAGGAGATTTATAGCATATTTTAACACAGCTGTCAATGTAGTCTATAGCAAAACCACATATAGAAAGAATGTGGTGATGCATCGATTCATGCGTTGAATCGTGCTTTGAAGAATAAAAAAAAACATATTATTTCAAAGCCTCTATAAGTCCTTACACAAATCTCGATACACTTATTACACCTTTAAATGCACTCCTCTGTGATATTTGAAACCATCGATTTCACAATATTCAATCAGGTGTTGAGAAGGAAGAAAGGAATCAGCCCATTTGAATAAGTGGAGTATCTTTAAATACATCATCCTGTATAACAATGCTTGATCAATATTAACAAGGGTTAAATGTTAATGCATTTGCACGTATATATGTATGTATGATTATACACAACTGCTATTATATACACATATCTAAAATACGCCAAGTGTCTGCTGAAACCAGCTGGTAAGTCAGCTACGTCGGGACAAATGAGTCTCAAGCACAACCACCATTGGAAACTGCTCATGGGTATTATTATGGTTATATCATTAAACAGCAGATGTCACATCTGGAACTTTTCAGAGAGTTAGAATTATATCAATATTCTCCTGCTTAGAATTTCATAGAAAATGCATTTGCAATAGATAGGTTCAAAGAAAATAACAAAAAAACTACGACGTTTCGATCGCAACACAAGCGTTCGTCATCTTCCTGATGATGACGAACGCTTGTGTTGCGATAGAAACGTCGTAGTGATGACGAACGCTTGCATTGCGATCGAAACGTCTGTAGTTTTTTTGTTATTTTTTGTTATTTTCTTTGAACCTATCTACGTGACTTGAATATGAATTCCTGCAGTCACAAAAGCTTTAAGTCTACATTTGCAATATTGATACATATTTATTACGTTTTATTTATTTCAGTCCTTATGCAATGTGTGGCACTTTTCAGCAAGTTAGCATTAAATAAATTACATCCAGCATACTTACATTTTCATACATAATATTTAAGCAACATTGAACTGTATGTGTGCAGTTTTATTCATTTATATTTTTTCCACTTCTAAACTTTCCCATTGTATCTTGAGGCAGAAGCAAGGGAGTTTAAACTTACATTGAAATCGCAGTTCACACCATGCCGGTCAAGTTAGTTGCTAAGCCATTTCTTAAGCTGGGGTGAATGGTGCTCGGTCTCAGCCAGCTCTTTATCCCTCCGACCTTCCAGCGTTAATCCTTGACCTCATTAAGGATCGCAGGGGGCATGCCATTATCGTGCCTTACCAGCAGAGGCAGCCTTGCCTCTCGGCAAACGCTGCTGCGAAAATGTCATAATTGCCATGCGGGGATAAATTAAATTGCAACTTTTTCCACTCTAAAACGATATTTTTTTCACCCTTCTACTTACTCCCTGAAGCAGTTTCAATGTCATCATTATAAGGATGTCTTTGTGGTGGAGTATCTCCTTATCTTTCCACCGTAAAAGTGATCTTTAAAATGTTGGTTGAAGGGAATCTGTCTCCAGCAAGCTTTCAGACGTGTTTTTAAATAAGGGTAATTTTCTCAAAATGTCCATAACACCAGCATACCTATTTGCCTACATTTTAAAACAATGCTCCAGGATATGTCAACTCTAATTTACTTATTGCTGCAAGTCATTACATGATGACAGTGTTTAATACAGTATATCCAAGGGAATGGCATACCTTGTCATCGATTCTTGTTGGAGGCCTTACGAAGCTGGCACTGTCCATACGTATACAATTATATTTTTTCAGGTAACATAAAGTGCTACCGTATTTGCACACAGTAAACATGAACGTCATCCATTTTAATGAACTATTCATCACACACTGGTGAGAAAATTCCATATTTCTGTTATTTTTCCCTTTTCTAGATATTCATTTGAATCCAAAATATTAATTACACAATAGTCTGCTTTTTAATGAGTAACTAATTAAATTGTAACCAACCACTGTAATTAAATATATACATACCAACAAATATGATAATTTACTAGATTATTTTAGTTAAATATGTGAAGATTACAATAAGACGATATAATGTATGGCAATTATATATTAATCAACTACCAATTTAAATGAATATATTAATGACTGGTATATTGCGTTGACCAAATACAGCAATCAATACATTTTAAATATTAAACAGCATCAAAGTTATAGTAGTTATTTCACAGTGTGTTAAAAATAAAAATAGCTCATATAACCTTTAGAGACTGCCGAGCCAACTGTTGTTAGCCAACACCCATGAAGGGTGACACGGCACACAAGGGGTTGGGTGGCTAGCATAGTCCCTGACCATCTTTGTTTCCCCAAAAGCTGATAATTAAACATTGTACCCAGTACTAATCTTAAGGCTGAGCTGACCTTGAGGAGAACCACCACTGGTTCAGATATATGTGACCGATGTTGACTGTGACCGGGAATTGAACACAGATCGTGGGTTCAAAGCACAGTGTGCTTACGACTCCACTGGTACTCCTCATGTTCTCATATGAATAATGTGTGCATCCAAATCAAATACCAGTGCATAGTACAACGTTTAAGAGCACCTATTTAGGTAATGGCAGATGTATTTAAAAGAGTGGATAATTTAGCAATGAATGAGACCCTAGAATCAGTGAGATGGCATGACAAGGCGAGAGAACGAGCAGGCTGATGATCTATATGAGTATTATCTCTGTATCTCTCACACAGCGAGAGTTATTTTTTTTCACGAGTTTTCCTCTAGCATCCAAGAAAAAGACCCCAAAATAATTAGTAAAATGTCGCCAGCAGGACCTGTCTGAAAAGTCATTAGATTTTGTGAGGCTCTTCTGGGTAATGTGTAATTAAATTGTCAATAATATATCGCGTTTTGTCAAACCACTGTTGGATGATGACCTATCGGTCATGGGAGGTGTTTGAACGGAGACAAATGTCTACTTTGTGGTTTAAAAATGGCAAACATTGCGTGCTTTGTGGTTGCATACAAAAATCAGTAAATGACTCCACGTGGTTACTTTATATTCACATCACATGCCATGGACTAAATCAAAAATTTGAGTGAATTTAAAATGAAACTAAAATCTTGATTGCAAGCAAAATAGTTTGCTACAGCAGGAGTGAAATACCTGTCCATACAAGGGCTTTTGGAGTCAAATCATCCTATTTCTCCTTCAATATCTTTTATTTAACAATTTTTTGCCTTTTTTCAGAGGCGATCTGGCCACACATGATAGCTCATTGATGTTGCTTATCGTCATATGTGTACATTTATCGTCGTAGCAAATAACCTAAATGCATGTTTCTAAATGTGGAGGGCAAAACTGGAGGACCTGGAGAAAAATCCATGCAAACGCGGGGAGAACATGTGAACTACAAATACTGTATTCAAGCGTCAGGCTCGGGATTGAGCCCCCTGCGGACCAGGCAAGGGATATAACATCCCTCCACCAATATGGAAAATACCCCATTTGTAATAACTGTTTGTTTCAGTCTTAGTTTGTGCTCTAGGAAGTAAATTAAGGGATGGTCACGTAATCCCATAAATCCAAAAACAGCACAAATGCAATGAATTCGCTCCAGGCTGTTTTTACCTGGCAATCAGGCAAGCAAACACTGGAATTAGTTTTGGTTACTAGGCAAGTGGCCTGATGATGGTGAACTGTGCTCACACGTCACTACACTATTCATTAGCAAGTAATTCCGCACACCACACATTTGATTTGTGCTATTGGCTTTACATGTGTTTCAATTGCATAAATGACCTTCAACAAACCATGTACATTTGCCCTATTGACCTCTTGCTACGTCTGACCGTGCAACGCAACGGCACCCATGGGTTTCCTGAGTGTGAAAAATGCAACAGTTATTTATAGATCCAGAACTCGCCACCAGAGCTGAAAAAAACTGCAGCAATTCTGCCTTGGCTAATTTTTACACATTTCAGTTTATATAATAAAAAAAATGCACCAGTAATTTTTGCATTTTCATTGCAAAATAGCTATATGTGTAGTAAAGGTAAAAAGTATGCAGCCCTGCAATTGCTTGCTCATACCACTGCTGGCTGGCTGAATGGCAAACACAGCTTGAGGGTAGTTGGCCTACTCTTTTATACTGGACCTATGTGATATTGTAAAACCAAAAAATGGGACCATTATATTACTTATTTTAATTATCATTTCGAAATTTGGAATTTTAGGTGGACCGTGACACCAGCACACAACAATCTTCTATTTTAAAACAATATATATCGCACTGGTTCTTTATTATTGATGTTCCTATGGTTGCAAGCCCCAAATCGACCACCACTCAACAAGAGATCGCTCCTCCACTGCCACCCACATGTTCTTTGTGCTTCTGTCCTATGGCTGCATTGGTTAACCGTCCCTCTCTGCTCACGTCCAAGTTTCAGAACTGCCTCTGTCCTGTGCTCCAATGAGCATGGTTTTACACCTTCGATTAGCACAGATGGCTACATACGGTGCGAAAGAAGTTCAACATACATACGTATGTACATAATGTACCTAGTACACTCCTCTCCATAACTTCTCCATTACATGTTTAGTGTAGTACAAATCGGAGACAAGTTAGTTGCAGGAGGCACCTTCTTTTATTGTAACATCTTTCCGGCCATTCACACAAAGGATTGCCTCCTCTCTCGCTCAAGTTGCCGTACAGCCTGGCCTAGACACAACCCTAACCGCACTGCACCGACGGCGTCGACCGAAACAGCCAACAATTATCCGGCCGCGCAATTATCGTGTGAAGGCTGTAGCGACGAAGGCAGTGAAGATGACAGCGTCGGCGAAATGAGTCCACTCCCAGAACCGGCAGCCTGGAGCTCTCGCTCTCTGGTGCTTTAATTTTCTCCGGCGTGGTCAGGGCGGAGCCAGGCCATGACGGACCCACTAGCGAGTTCCAGGGGCTTCCCAATGAGGTCTTCCGTGACCCTTGCCCCAGTTCCTCCACCCTGCCGGCACACCCGTGTATATGCTCAACGACGTGTGCGCTAACTGTCCACCACAGTTGCCGCTACTGGACAGCAGTCGGCGCTATATCACTACACATGTGTAGGGACAGTGTGGAAAGAGAGAGACAGTGCGTGGGTGGAGACAATGAGGGGAAAGGGAACGTGCGTGGCCAAATGGTCACGAGCGATAATTACAGGAGGGAACCATGGGGGTATGTTCGGGATTGGTTGAGACAGTTCGGGAAAGATGTGCGTGGCCAGGGGCGGGGCGAGGCCACGCCGGGGGGAATATAAGGCGCAGGGAGCTTGCGGCTGCTCTGGGATTGGGATGGACTGTCTCCACGCCGCCGTCATCTTCGGGCCGTCGCTGTCTCCGTGTCGTCACTGTCTCCATGCGGTCGTTGCTTGCGTGCTGTACTAGCCCTGTGTTGTGATCAAAACTTCGTAGTTTAGATTTTTTGTTTTCTATTTACGTGACTTTACCGAAAGAACCAAGAATAAGAATTCCTGCAGTCACGAAAGTTTTAAGTCTAAATTCAATTTATTAATTTTCATTAAAGCACACTGATTTAATTATATTTCAATTTTTTGCCACTTTATTCAAAATATATTTGTCATACAAATTTTTTTAATTTAGGCAAATAGCAAAATATCAAGCCATTTTTATCTTATACAATAATTTAATGAAAATTATAATTCAACTGATTCCAAAGGGTTTGCCTTAGTATATAATATGAAAACAAATTGCATATATTATGTACGAGGGGGTGGGTGACAGCACCACGCCTGGCCGCCTTTGTCCCCCCAGTGACGATGTTCACACAGCAGACCAGTTACTCGTTTGAGTCGACCTAGGGGAGGCCCAGGACCGGTTAAAATAATCGTCACCGTTGATGGCCGTGAGCGGGAATCGAATTTGGATTGCCGGGTTCGTAGCGCAGCGCGCTAACCACTACACTACAATGCGTTACGCTTCCACATGCGCGGGTCACATGACAGATTTGATGTCAGCTCACTTGCCGTGCAAAAATATATGCCTTATTGAGCTCCCCCCCCCCCCCCCCAAAAGTGTATTTTTCTAATTTTTGCATGGTGTAGAGTCCGGATACTACCCACATGGCAAATTTCAAGTTTGTTGCATGTCGGGAAATACGCTAAACATTTTGAACAGACACACATAATCACAACTTTGCCTTTTATATATATGGAGATGTTAAACTTATTTTGTGCCATACGTAGCCAACCATACTTATTGGAGGTGTTTGGTTTTCATGGGGTCTTTTCTTCACATAATGTATGTGATTACTACATTCTTAATTTAGTTCATATATAATGCTTGTATAATAATTAAATTTACTTAAGACATAATTTATTTATTCTACATTAACTATTTTTTTCCTTCAATGCAGATTATCCTTCAGAAGGGACACTTTAAATTATTCATGAAAACTTGAATAAACATTTAGATAATTATGAACCTGGGAAGCGTATTCGGTGAAGTCTCATTAGCAATTTTACAGGATGTTGAGAATTGGATTAAACTGACCGTATCTTAATAACACCTAGATCCATAAAATGTGCGTGGAAATAAATTCGGCCCATCATACAGTTTATACCTTAATCCCACGTATTATATAAAAAGGACATGTATCGTTTGGATGTACGGATACAGTCTCCAAGGATGTGTACATTTACAAATTTTTGCTTTGCTTGTTGAGGGGGCGTTTGGAATGCATGATTTATTATTCTCTACTGTGAAAATTGTTAGTGCGGTGCAAATTATACACAGCCTCTCTGTAAACAATGACTTGAATAATAAACTGCTCATTGTTTAAACAGGAAGCATCACTATAACATGGATATTTATTGAGATATTTTCGTGTAATACCTCATCTATGTTAATTTACGATGTTTAGGAATATCTTATGTCTCCATCAATCTGTTAAATCTAAGTACCTTTAAAAACGTACGTGTTTAGAATAAGTAATTTATGTTATTGAATATCTCCTGGGAAACACAAATATGCAGTTTTAAATATTTTAAGTGTTAATATTTAGTTCACAACGTAACGAATGTTGGTTCTAAACAGCAAAGGGATATTCAGGTTATTTTGTTGATATGAATCCCACTGATTTACAATGACCCTTTCACTTTTTCTCAACAGGTGATTGTATATTGTGAAAGAGATGGCTCCGTATTTTACAGATGAAATAAATAAACTGCATTTTGATTAACACGTAGGTTTTCGCGACCAATATTATTCATAATAAACGTTTTTGGGTTAGATCGCGCTATTTATAAATGTTTTGTAACCCTCCACCACCCGACACTGCCAAACAGTAAAAAATGTGTCACGTTTGCAAAAGGCAAATAGTTCACTCATCAAATTGCCTGATGATGCTGGATGTAATTACCAGCGAAACGTCGTACTAAAAAATTGTAAATGATGTTAAATGACTCTTCAACACACCGGTGGGCTAAAGTACTGAACTATTTGTATTTGTAAACGTGACGCATTTTTTACTGTTTGGCAGTGTCGGGTGGTGGAGGGTTGCAACACATTTATAAATAACGCGATCTAACCCAAAAACGTTTATTATGCATTGAGATTGGCAAGGACACATTTGGAGGCTTTGGATAGAAAGTAGTTATTTCTAGAATTTCTCCCCATTATTTTCGTGGGGTATCTAAATATGATTCACCCTGTAGATATCATGCTGCGTGCTCTATATTCGCAAGCATGCAGTTACTCGGACTTCCACACTATATTAGAAATACATCTATCATATTGCAAAGTGACTTAGAAATCTGTGAGAAATGCAGATTCATTAACTATGGTAACTTCTTATTGTTCATGAGCTGTGCCTAACTGCAAATCCATGAGTTGTGGTTAATTGGTAATTGAGATGTGATGACCGGATTTTGGTTCTGCAGTTTGAAGACACCCCTAAACTTGTACCCGGTGACAATAGAATTATACAAGTCTGGTCTCACACATGCACACAGTAGATTGTAGAATGCCACCCCTAACTTTTGTTTTGAAAAACAGGAACAAAAGTGTGTTTTATAATCTGGAAAATATGGCAATAGTCAACTATTGTATGCCTTCGGATAAATCGATTTTTATAGACTAGTGTTTATTTTTTTTTGGAAAGAATAACTGTAGTTGTCTAATTGTACCGCCGAAATGTAACTTTATATCAACACATTAAAAGCATAAAGATTATCTGTATATATTTAAATATATATAAAATATATACATTTTCTATGTAAAATTAGGGCTTAATTTCTCACGTAATATTTTCCAGGGCACTGGTAGACTGGGTTAGACACATCACTCGTAACAACAGCCATAGCAAGCCGGAGCTCTCCTGGATGTGGCGTGCTGGGTGTGGACGTATTTTTTGGCTCACTGACCCAGACAGACCCTGCTGAAAATAAGCCCCGATTATAAATATACATATTAATAGGATATTAAGCTACACACTGTAATTTGTGTGTGTTGAAAGGAAATCATATATTTGAGATAATCCATTTTAGTATTTAGTGAACTCAATTAACATGTATTATGCTTATGTTTACTGTCGAATAAATTTCAAAAAACATTAACGCCTTTACAATGAGCTAACCTGTTATTCTAACAATGTACACTGTTGTACCCGACACCTAATTTTCCTTATTGTGCACATTTCTATACTGCAATTAAATAGTATTAAAGTTATCAAAACTCACTTTAAATCCAGCTGTACTCTACTAATCTACTGTTGAACATTTAATGTAATTTGTTATTGAAAGTTTATCCATGTATATAACATTGTGGATTTTCCATTGCCTATGAACAAATCAACCAGGCTGTGTCCGATCTCGTCCGATCTCAGAAGCTAAGCAAGATTGAGCCTGGATAGTCCCTGGATAGTGCTTGGATGGGTGACCACTATACACAAACACAGGTGTTGTAGGCTTCTGCAGATGGCAGTGGAACAAAATCCATTGTTCTACTGCACAATTGGACCATGCCTAATGATGTCCGCCTTCACCAACCTGCCAGCGTGCTGAAGTATGGTCAATAACCCCCATGATCCATATGACATAAGGAGGCCCTCATCCAGCAGTGGATTGACAGACGGGCTGGGCTGTACGTGTACACGTTATAACAACCGTGCCCACCGTTTGCAAGTAAAGTGTTTCAATACTGCCTTTCCTTGCACCTAGTAAAACTAAGTGGCATACATACGTACATGTACACCCACACTGTGGATATGTATCAAGATTATCCTCAACATATATCTTCCTAGTAGTTCAGTACTATCTACTGTTTGTAACCTGAATGATGCTAGCTATAGTTTAAATAATTAAAAATTAAATACATTCATGAATAGCATTGCCCTAAAAGTGAAAACGCAAATAACATGCAATATTTCTGGCAATGGTTCTTCGTAGCAGAGAGTTTTGATAAAATAACTCCTAGGAATAACAACAGCGTGAGATGCCGTTATCTAGAAGTGGATAGAAAAATTAAGAATGACCCTGCCACAATGTCACCTATCATATCTATTTTCCTTTTTAGGGCAGTGTTATTGACAAATGTTGGTATTTTTTGTAAATGTGCATGCACACTCTGTGAATGTAGTATCACATAAACATGTTGGAGGTATGGTTATATTTTTAAATCCTTTATATTAAGTTCGCTTGCTTGCTTGCGTGCTTGCTTGCGTGCTTGCTTGCTTACGACCGTGCAAATCTTTCAGTCGTTTTTTAACCCACTTCCCGTGATCCAATCGAGCTGACATTTTCCACACAGACTCGTTGTGCGAGACAATTAATGTTCGTGAAAAAAAATTCCCAATATTTTACACTTTTTAGGCAAAAAAAAAATTATTTTACATATATTCAAATAGAACGCACAGCGTAAGAGCCCAGAGCGTAACCCCTCCACAGGCCGTGGCGGAGTAGCGCAGTTGGTAGCGCCCTCGCTTCCCATGCCAAAGGTCGCGGGATCGATCCCCGCGTCCTCCACAGGCGAATATATTTTTAAATCCTTTATATTAAGTTCACTGCCACGCATATAAAGGATTTATAGTGAAAAACTTCGTTTTTACGGGTTATACTTATTACAGGGTCCTGTTTATTTGTCATACTTAGCCAAAGTTGCCAGTTCAATGTTTATCTCACCTCCATTTTTTTGCATTTGGCTCATAAGGTCAAATGTGGTCATGTTCAAGTTCACGATGACAATGTATTCTCACTCACAATCAAACATTTCTATTTCCATTGTAGGAATATGCTCTCAGTTATATACTGTAATACAAAATACGAAATTCGTAAACATGGAATATTGGAAGTTGGCTGTTTTTATATATGTATTTCAAAGACACCCACCATATCAATATTATAATCATGAATGCTATATATATATAAAAACATGGCCGTAGTGTTTTTTTGTGTGAAATAGTATTCAAATTACTTGTGGCTGTGCATATTTGTTGTAGAATACAGATGCAATTGAAAGTGTGTTTCTCATCCGAAAGTTTGAAAAGTTCTCATCAGAATTAAAATGAATTTGTCAAGCTGGAATTATGCACGTATTTTCATATCTTTATTATGATTGCTTAGCTGCTACCACAGTTCTGGGCTGATATGTTAAAATGTAATTGCATTTTTGTTCATTCTTGTGAACATCCAATTGTGGACTTTAGGGCATATCAAACATTAGGGAAATTTCATATTAAGATATAACTAATCATATTATGACTTCTTATACCAATACTTAATTGGTTAACTGGGTCGGAAAATCCAAGTACAATGCATTTGTAATACCTATTATTTTAAATTGGTCGGTGCATGCAGTCATCTTATACAGTAACATCCATCTCTGAATCCAGCAAAGTTTAGATATAATTTTGTTTCCGTTCACTACAGCATTTTAAAGATGCATTATTTGTCAATTTAAGTACGACCAGATTTATCACATTTTAAAATTATTACAGGAAATTATTGCATCATAGCAGGCTACTTGCTTACAATATGCAATATTGTGCAGATCTGTAGAGTGTATATGAATCCCCAACTCGATATATGGAAAATCCCAATATTTTCACAGTGAACTTTTGTACCCTTGCCTTTCCTTCTGTTATCTCCCTTCTCTATCCAAACACCTTTCTAATCCTCTCGCTCTCAGTTTACCCAAACCACCGTAAACATCTTTCCCACAACACTTTACACTTGTAACCACAAATCCAACTTTTCCCAGCACCTTTTTTTCCACTTTATATGTATGAGGCGATAGTTGAATTCGTCCCAAACGCCGCTCAAAGTGTCTTCTTCCACTGAAGTCACCGCTGCTGTGATTCTGTTTTTGACGTCATCCAGATTAGTCGCTAATGGTGGCACAATAACACGGTCTTTGACGTATCTCCACAAGAAAAAGTCGCAGGGTGTGATGTCTGGGGAATTTGGGGGCCAAGAGTGTAGCGCCAAGTCTTGGGGTCCCGTGCGACCTATCCAACGTTGAGGCAGTGTGTCTTGCGAATGACTGAGGCTAGGGGCTGTTTGTGCGCTGGGAGAGGCATCTAGCGGTAATCATGTGAAACTCTATGCCCCGCCCTCTCTATGCCCCGCCCTCTCTATGCCCCGCCCTCTCAAGTGGTAAGAGGTTCATTCATGGTCGGTTCGTGGTTGCAGAGATATAGCGATTTCAAATCGGGTCCTTGATTAATGAACACCCTGTATAATTGCAGCAATTAAAGCAATATGGTAATATTTTACCTGGTTTAAAAGTGACTGAACGTTTGTCTCTCTTATAAAAGGAATAGTTATTTAGAAAAACAAATATATATTGTTTCTATATATTCTTAAGAAAACTATATTCTGAAAGAGAGAACACAATCACTTTCAAAGGTTATTCACCACATACATGCTGAACTTTGTTTAAGTGTGATATGTTAAGTAATATAATCACAATCATGCACAACTTAATCATTCATGACCATCAAGGCAAACACTGGCTTGTGTGAGTGTAACGGATTAATGAAGTTTATTCACAAAATGTGATGAACTTTCTGTGCTTTACACGTGGTTATGTTTATGATATATAGCAGTAATTATTTTCACACGCCATTGTCGGCAGAATGACCTCCACTGGAGTGAGCTATGCATGTATGTTGAACTTCTTTCACACTGTAAGTAGCCATCCGTGGAAATCGGAGGTGCGGTGAACGACAACTATTTTATAGCTCCAGTAGTTTCCTAATTTCGTAAGGAAGAGTGTTCTAGACGGCCGCAGAAGCGCATCTGAAAGCTCACTATGCACTGACCATCTTTGGAGAGCTACTCAAGGGAGTATTTTACTCTTTAGCAATGGTCAAGCTGCTCGGAAAAGGTGGAAGAACCCACACTTTACCCCACCATATTCAGCCTACTGATAGCCTGTTTAGTATCCATTTATACTGCTGGGTAGACAGAGACAAGGGGATTCAAGACACTTGCCAATCGCTTCCACTGCAGGATGATTGAACCGGTGACCACTGGTTTTCAAATCCAGTCTGATAACCATTACGCCATTGCAGAATCCCTCATGATTTTGAAATCTGCGATAATGTCCTTTTTTTTTACAATGAAAAATATATCTCCTACCTCAACAGATTAACAGGGTTCTTGGAGCCACCCCCGATCACAAGCTCAGGACCTCAGCTCAGCCTGCATCTCTCCAGTGACTTTGCCGTCAGTGCCCAGGGATTCAAGCTGCTGTATGAAGGTGAGTGTTGTGCTGCTACTTAGCAGCAGGGTGCACAGCCACACAGCATTAACCCCGTGCCGCATATCCCTGGCAATAGACTCAGCTGCTCAACGTCTCCCAAGGTTGCTGCCGCATCCATTTTCAAGATATCAACTTTCCCGATGTGATATCAAATTTCACAATGATGACTATCACAAAATCAGCTTCCCCTGTATTTCAATTGTTTTTATATTTAAATGTATGTCACTAATACTTCCAATACAAATAGAGATTGCTTGTGAAACAGGTGTGTTGGATTTCTCGGATGAAGTGTTCACTCAGAGTTAGCATTCATGTACAAGATCAGTCTCTGCTGATTGTGTTTAGCCCTCGCCTACTGCCCTGCAGCTCGACTACACTGGGACACGCCCATCAACAGCAGTGTTGCCCAGACTGTGGAGAGACGAGCCAGGTGGTGGAATGTGGTGTGAGAACGACGAGAAATTAGTTTTTTTTACATTTTGCAACCTCGTGAGTTTATGAATACAATTTGCCAGCCACTTGAGCTCCATTTTCGGATCAACTTCTGGTCATTCACAGGTAGGTCATTCATGAGAAGCGCGACAGAACACAATGAAAAGCATTACGATTACCCTGCCCTTTAAGGCTGGTATTGCAGTAGCAAAAACTGCTACACTTCAACGTCTTTCTACTGCAATTTACTCGACTTAAGCCTGCCATTAAGCTTCTAATCATGGAAACTTTGGAGTCTATAATGCCGATAATGTACATCTCGCTGAAAATGGAATGAGGTATTAAACATTATTCTCTTCAAAAAGGGCAATACAATTAACTTGAAGAATTTGATTTATTTTGCCATGTTTTAGACCACAAACACACAAGTATTTCTAGAAAAGTTTTAATATCACACTTTGCATTGTATACGAGCATGCATTTCCATTTGTTTATTCAAACGGGAATGTTACAAAAAATGTAATCCTCCAGCTTAAACTTTAAACACCAATATGTATAGATAATGGGATTCAGCTATCCATGGAGCCATAAACTGAGCACAGCATGAAATTGAGAGAAATTTTGCTTGCACAATCTGTGCATATAATAGTTGTAAACATATGTGCAGTGGTTGAATAATAAAAAATGCAACCAGAAAAAACCCAAACTGTAGTTTAAATGTTATATTCCCTATCACATGAATTCGAGTTACAGAATTATTACAGCAAATATTATGTATATATATCATTTTGAGCAATCCTACATACAAGTGGTGGAATGCGTAGAACTGTTTATTTTATTAGTGTTATCAAATCTTAAGACCTGGGATGAATACAGTGTAATGGTAAAATACATGAACAAGGAAAAACCTAATCATATATGAACTTAAAATTAATGAAGATAAACAATTAAGGTGCAAAGTCAAATAACGTGCCAAACAACAGATATATGTTAACAGTTGTGATACATCAAATTTATTTTTCAATACAACCAATGACAATGCCTTTATGTCATCATATTTTCTGCCTCTAAGCATCTGCTGTGATTCTTATGATGGTTATTCACATATTTATTTTGGGTGGGGCGGGGGGGGGGGTATTTCCAAACTAACAAGTCACAATATTTACATGCATCGCTTAGTTTGAATGACACTTTGAGGGCATAACCAGCAGTGGAACATTTGTATGCATTGTGCGCGTCTTTCAAGTTTGTGTGGCTGGCTTGGTAGATAGGTGGGGGAGGGGTGTACCTGAACGTGTTTTTTTGCTGTTTACAGCATGAATCCATATATTGCATCTGTGCACCGAAATTTCGGCTGAACTACGCTCACCGATTTGTACAAAACACTCAGACCAATGCCCTTTGAACGCATGTATGCCCCTCTGCTCAAGTCTGGGTTTGGATTCTTTGACTTACCCTGTAGATGTGTTTGTATTGTACTTGTATACAACTGCTAGATGTTTGGAATTGACCAGTTAGCAAAATGTAGGTCCACTTCGTTTATACAATGCATGTATATAAATATTAATAATCGACGTGATTACGTGAAGTGAACCATTAAAATAATTGATTTCGTATGGAACATAATGATTTTTGAAATGTTTACATGAGGATTTTAGTTTGCTTTTTTTTTTCTGTGACAATCCACTGCAACAGGGGCACTGGATTAGAATGTGCGGTGTTAAAAGCGAGAGATCTGCTGGGTCTCAAACTGAAAATCACCAATAGTTTGCCTTCCAAAAATGTTTACTGACCAATATTTATATTAGCCACGGGAGGAAATTATCCACTCTCGGTTCTGGAATTACAATTACCACTGCTCATACAATTGTACCCTGCCATTACTCATTTGTCATACATTTGCAAAGTGCAATAGAAAACAATGTTGACTTTCACAAAGACCTTGTAATGTGTTTTTTTAATACATAATATCTTGTATTACACATTTCAGTGTTCAAATTCTGTAACAGATGCTTCGGCAAAATTATGGTCTTTATGGCTTCTCCCCCATGATAATGTAATTAGTAATTATACTCACGATGCATCGTATACGTATTTCACATTCACATACGGCTAATGCAGTATTGTATGACTAAAAAAATTTACTTTAATACAAATTTATGCCACACGCAATCAATATAATTTCATCATCATCAGCCTTGGTCAATCCACTGCTGGATGAAGGCCTCCAGAAGTCGTGATCTTGCATGCAATTATCCACTTCGCACCTGCACACCGGCCAATTTCATCGCTCCATCTCCTCTCGTATGCATGCCATTACGATATAAATGGTACATGTAAAAAAATAGGATGGCAATGGTAGTATATACTGAGTTTAAAAATACACGCAAATGCATTACTGCTGCTGTATTTAGTCAATGTAGAATAAATCATCGTTATGTCACTCATCACCAGCCTGGAAAGAGAGAAAGCATGACTTCATGCCGAACTTAAAGACAGTCTTATTGCTGTAATGCTCCATTGAAATGGCCGAACTCGTTCGAATGACGACCACCCAAGTGTGAGAATGGAGAGCCATGTCAGTAAGTACGTGGCCTCCTGCTGCTAGCTTAACTTAGTGGAGCATGATACCCATCTGCCTTGGGCTGACATGATCTAGGGGGGATTTGTTTTGTTATTGGACTGTTTTCAAATAGAAATCAGAATTTTCCAAAGGAATAGCACAAATTTGGTATTGAATTTTATCACACTTTATAGACTGTCAAAATTAACGTGTTGTTAAACTATTGATAGCATCTTCATCGTGACAAGCCTTGGGCAATACACTGCTGAATGAAGGTCCTCCCAAGGCAGCTGCCAACTTTCACAATCCTGCGATCTCTCGCATTCAACTAACACATGTACATTGACCAATTTCATCACGCCATCTCCTTCCTGGACGTGTTCCACTGTCTTCTTCATCAGAGGAGTATAATATTGCTGTATCGAGGAGGTCTGGGAGCCCTATGGTCTGAGGAGCTATCGTGAATAGGGGTACCTATACCAGCTCGGTACCCAGCGAGAGACAAGACAAACTGTGTCCTTCCCCAGCCCGCATTGACCCCACATTGATATAAGATCATGTATTAATTATTATACGTACATAATTCAAAACAATGTATAGGCCAGTTGATGATATATTCTCCATACCATCTGAACATATATAAATAAATCACGTATTCTTATGCCTCGAGTCTAGAGAATTCCTTTCGGTAATACAATGGTCTCCTACTACATATCTTAGATCCTCAAGAGATGTATTCGACATAGTTAGAGAGTATGAATTTCAAATTCATTTGTGTGTTGTAAATATACAAATGCATTTTAGGTGGTTCATCTCCACATTATGCCTAAAATATTGAAATAATATAAATACGTAAAAATTAACTCATATTTATATACACCAACATATTATTATATTTTAATGGGAACTGTTTTATAGACATGATTTAAACTGGTTTGGAAAAGGATGTTCACTCATTTCAAGAGTCAGGTTATTTGTGGGTTCCACTGTATGAGATGTGATGCTCTTCATAGTTGGAAAGGTTATCATTTAAATCCCTAGCAGTAGAAGTGTTCTGCATGTATCCATTTTTATTATTAAATTATATTATGGATGCCATGCTCATGCTCTTCATGTTCATGGTCTACATTATGCTGGCTTATGGGTTTTCTACAACAAAAAACTACGTTTTAATGATTTGCTAAATCTTAATTGCTGAGCCAACAGAATTTTACTTTTTTCCCTTATGTCAGTTCTTTGTCCTAGCTCTATGAGAAGATGAATCGAGCATGGGTTATCTTCATGCACTTGCTACTAATTGTTTTACTACAATTGTGACAAGTTCAGCTCGTAAACATATGCATGCGATCATAGGGTGGTCATGAATTGTCTCCAATTAAGCGTTTTTCCTGGCATGTTCCTGATGATATAGCTCTTTCAAACTAGCAGGATTTTTTCAGAAGGCTGGTCGGAATGAGATTAAAAATACCATTACACATTCATGCATCGTGAAGGACTCAATTCCGCCCTTATTTCATGGGATGTGCCATCTTGTGCTAAGGCCATTTGCTCAATGGGTGGAACATTTTTCAAGAACATGAGCTTATAATACTGCACCTGCACCCAATACCCGTATGTTGGATTCGAAGAATGAATAATGCCATCATATTTCTCCCAGCCACAAATGAAAATACACTAAAGTGTGCAATAAATAAACAGAATTATTTTCACCATTTGCAAATAAAATATAATGAATAGCAGGGGAAGAAATAAATAAAACTTTAGATTTGTTTTTGTTAATTAAAAGGGAGCTACCCACTCGTGTTAAGGGTGGTCATGCCATGTTGAATTACAGGTATCCCTCGATAAACTAAATTTCGTAAATCGGAATGGCTTTTCCCATGAATAAAAAAAATAGGGATGCGTTTTGTATAGTCGTTCCAACTACATTCATAACCTAAATATATACATCGACATCACTTTTCACAATACAATAATGTTAATACAAATATATAAATATTCTAACTATTGAATAATATATAATTTAAAACAAAAGTAAGTATCATTTTTAGGGAACTCACCAAAAGATATGCACGTTGGAATGACTGGAAATGTGATATGGAGGCGTTACTGTTGAACTGGAGGGACACCGTGACCCTTTCTCAGATGGATGACGCAGCCTCCCAGGAGATTTTTGTTGTTGATCTCATGGCGTGTGCCATATAAAAGTTAATTCATGCGAATTTTAAATATCGTTAGTTGAAAAGTGTCCATAATTTGCCAATTGCTTTAATGTGAAATGTCACAAACAGTACGTTCATAAATGAAAGGTTACCTGAATTTGTTTTAAGTGTTTGGTAATATCTTTAGGCAATTGGGACTCTCTATCCTAGTCAAGCATTTAACACGGGTTAATGTATTAATTCATGTAAATAATCTTCAAAACACATTTTTATGTATGTGTGTATGTTGAACTTAATTCACACCGTACGTAGACAACCGTGCTAATTGGCCAAAAAAACCCGAGACCGTCTCGAATAACGGTTATATGTTTTAAAGTGAGCACACAACTAAGAGACAACAGTTAGCTCATGAACCCAGTAGACAAACCCAACAACATGCCTCGCGTCTACGACCCGTGCGCACACTCACACACTCACACCGCTGCATGCCTCCTCCGCCTGAGCCACCACGCCACTACGTTCGGTCGTCCAACCGTTACCCTGCATTGCAGCTCACGGTAGGGGGCCGTTCATAAATGATGTCACGCACCTAGGGGGGAGGGGGGGCGTCAGACATTTGTGACGATGTGTGACGAGGGGGGGGATTTAGAAATTTGACGTCACATCAAAATGCGCAACTTTAAATAAATATAGACAAGTTCTACTTAATTAAATATACTTTTAAATAAATGTTTTTTCCTACAACATCAGAGTGCAGCGCCGCATTAAATACGCACTACCATGACAATAGTTTAAACCGATTTGAAGCATGTTTTATTTGGGGGGGGCAGAGCTTTGTAACGTCATATTTGAGGGGGGGTTTGACTTTTTGTGACGCCGTGTGACTAGGGGGTGGGGGGGGGGGGTCAAAAATCGTCCAATATCGCGTGACGTCATTTATGGACGGCCCATAGGACTCTCTGCAGCAGCGCGACTCACAACCTCCTTTCCATACCAAGGACCAAAAACGTTACTGCCAGGCATCGTTTCTCCGTGGCACCTTCTTCCGTCTGGAACGCTGTCATCCCACTGCAAATTCGCAGCACCGTACAATATACGTGGACTTTTAAGAGACATGTAAAGGCCCCTGTCATTTTGGTGTGAAATATCGTGCATGTTACAATTTTTTTTTTACTATGATCATATACTATCCCATGGCCACTCCACATTTCAGGACAGCCCCACATTTGTTTTATATAAAACTATTTTAGAAAGTATTTTCATTTATTTCCATGATCACCTCTTATTACGACCCTTGTCAAAAACTATATTTTATCGGGAAAAGCAAGGGCATCTAAAAATGACCCTCAAATCCCTCCGGCATTACCACACTCCATCCACTTCACATTCGAATCTGCTGATAATAACGACAGTCTCTTGAAAATGCAACACTTGTTCCCATTCACATGGGGAACGCATCACATTGAGTTAAGTCCGTTTGAAACACTTTAACGCAGATTTCTGAAGGTGATCCTTATCCTTGGACCATATCTGAAAAGTGCTTATCGTTGTATACTTAATTGTGTTGGAGGCATTACTCTTCCTCTTATTCCTGTGTTACTCCATGGAATTATCTCTCACATTTTTCAAACATGTGTTAATTGTGTATGCTACTGTGAGAGATTTCCACGGGAGCACCACTGAGGTTTAAAAAAAAACCTTTAGCTTTTATCTACAATTACAAGTGTAAATTGATTGACACATTTTCATTGTGCCGACACCAATACTCCTAATTATTATTCTTTCGATCTTTCGGTAAGAGTCACGTGGATAGGTTGAAAGAAAATAACAAAAAAGAGCATTATTTTATTTTAACCTATCTACGTAACTTTACAGAAAGACCCAAAGAATATGAATTCCTGAGGTCACAAAAGCTCTAAGTCAAGATTTACTCCTAATTATTGTTAATCATTCATGGTAAAAGCAAATAATAACCAGACAATATTGCAATAACACTCCTATTGCTGTATATCTAAGTGGAACCAGTATAACTTATGATGATTGAGATAAAATAATATTTTCGGGATATTTAATGGCCATAATGTCTCTTTGCAATGCAGTGCCAAGAAAATGAGCCTTTAGAGATTCCACGCTTATCGCGTTGGTGAAATTTGAATTAATTAGTTGTACTTTTCCTGTCATTAGTTCCACCTATTTACTTCACTTATGGTCACAAGTAACCCAATAGTCTCCTGTGAAAAGTGTAATTATACCCAACTTTCATTGCTGTTTGTCAGCTGGGAAATGACATCTTTCTATTCCTCTACAGAGCAATTGGGAGTGTTGTTTCGAAATACATTTTGATTGGAACCAAAAATAAACTGTATGTTGGACTTGGAAATGTGATTCATGTGAATATTTAAATACAAATTAAGATATTCCGCCTCCTCAATGTTACATAATACAAATGTAATGCGTCTACATGCAAGCTTATTTAATTGAACAATATGATCAAAGTATAGTAACAATGAGATGTTATAATGCATATGAACGTTTATATATGTATAATTTAGAAGACATTTATAATGTTGGGCTCGAGAAAAAAAACAAGGGTTAATACTAAACTGATATCTATTTATTGAGTAAGAAGGATGACTCGAATGCATATTACCTATGTCAGATAAATGCGTGAGCATGTGAATACACATTTCAATTGTGTGGTAAGAATGCAATTAATTAATACAATTTAAATCATATTCCAGTTAAATTTCCCGACCATAGTTTTAGGGTAGCAGTATACCCAGACGAATAAGCATCTCACCCAGATTAATGTACCAACCAAATCTGCCTCATAGAAGATAGTGTTAAATATCTACAACAAAAGGAGTATGAAGCTATATATCGATGTGCATGTTGGTGCTGCTCAACAGTAAGCACTCAGCAAGGACGGCTGGATTATGTTTTACTTATATTTTATCTTAGGAATATCAGCTGTTCTCATTGTTGGATGTGAAAACACAACGGGATCGTGGCTTCACACTTTGCGTCAAGAGGTCAAATAATGATGTGGTTATATCTATGTATTTAATACTCCGTTGTTTACATTTGTACGCAAGGCACTAATGATCACACTGTGAATTTAAACCTTCTTTTACATAACGCTGTCAAGATACTACAAACAAAAAGTCAATGGTTTTGTGTTTTTAATCGATTTAAAAAAAACATGCAGATGCGAATTTAAACAACAACAATTTTTACGTTCATAACTGCTAAAAACAACATTTATTATGTATCTTAATTTAATGTTATTGTTTATCGTTATACTTGTTTACCCAGGAAAGCCTCCGTCTCACGACTCTTTTTTCGGAAGGGTCCTGCCAAGTTTTCACAATCCCAATTGAGTACGTTGCTTGTCATTTTTCAGCATAGGGATATTTGGCCAATGCCAGTTACGTCATATTTTTTTGTTTGTTACGGGAGGAAACTGGGGAGCCTGGAGAAAACCCATGCAGAACACGGGTTGAGGGGGAGAACATGCAGACTCCATGCAGAAAAGTACCCGAATCAGGAATTCTACTTTCTGTGATGCACAAGTGCTACCAGCGTGCCACCCTTAAATGTTTCAACTTTCAAATGGTCTTATTGTTTTCAGTTTTTGGGACTTTGGAAAAAATCACTAAAAGTGGATTTTTTAAAATGTGTAATTGGATCATTACCTGTAAACTAAACTTTTTTATTTGTACCAGGTAAGGCCAACTGAGCCATATATCTCTTTTTCAGAAGCGACCTGGTCACAAATGATAGCTCAACAAAGTGGCTTATTACGTGGAAATGGATAGCAGCCAAATACTCCATACTGTATATGTTAATATATACACATTTCTTGAACTTTTCTCATTGTCGTATAATAACGATAAATAACTGTGAAAGTTTGGCCTCGTGGCTGTCTATTTTGATATTCCCATGGTCCATGGGTGATCTCTGCAGGGCTTATACATAGTGACAACATTTTAAGCTTTTAATTAGAGACCAATTCATTCTAAATTTATACACAGAACCATATGGCAGGGCTTTTCCCAAACCGATCACTTGTTCTTATAGTCAGCCCTAAGTTCAGAAGAAACAAATAAAAACATGCAAATAGCTGCAGGCAATACATTGTCCTAATTCCATCAGAGAACGAAATAATACTCATTGATATGTATATTGTGCAGTAGAACACTGCACTCTTTGTGTGTGCCTGTGTGTCAGATGCTCAGTTCTATATACATTTTCCAAACCACGTATTGCAATTCTGTGTGTTGTTTAAAATGTAGCATGATAAACAAATAGACATATTGTCCCTGTTCTGGACAACAGTGGAGTGCTATATTGTGTTCACCGCAGATGCTGCATTGATCAGCTTAAAATCCTTAACATGAACATATTGAGGAGAAAACAAAAATCCCAAATATCAACATTAAAAGGCAGCAGATATTTTCAAATAGACATATTACTGTTATATATCTTTGTAAATGAGATCTGATATTATAGTAAAGCTATGTCATCTACTCTACACGCTAACGCACGTATTTGTGGAAATGTAATTGTATCAGCGCACAATAACCTGTCATGCTATATCTGATTGGACAAATGGAACAAAACCTACAATGTTTGCAAAGACGCATGGATAGATGCAAGCTGGGAATTCAAATAAGCAGATAGAAAGAAGAACACACGGATAAAAGAATAAACACACATTAGAGAGCCATCATATTGATTCTTAACGAATGTAACAAGTGGGCTTGGGCAGGATACACAGCTAGAAGGTATGATAGCATATGGACAAGACTGGCTATGGAATGCCAGCCAAAGGAGAAAACACACCCACAAGTATGACCCACCATGGCAATGGATTGATGACATCAGCTCATGTGTATGAGCGAGATGGCTGGTGGTATATCATAAGTGTGGCATTGCAGGATCGTCAGGGTTCACGGTGGTGAGGTGGGCAGGCCATAATCTAGTCGTGGATTGAGCATGGCTAATTATACGAATGGTGACGAATTGTTTAAAGAGGGGAAAGCGCAGAACGAATAAGAAATACCCCATCAACTTTATGTCGCACGTTACAAATGTGTTTTAAAGAATGCACAGGTACGATAGCTACACAGACAGAAGGTTCCATGCACAGTCTCAGTGTCCTCACACAGCAAATATACTGGAGATCTGAGTTGATAATGGAAATCCTTTGAAGGCACGAACCCATTGCATGGCAGCACAGAAATCATGGCAGTGCAAAAATCATCATTATCTGTCACACGATGAATGGGTTGCTTGTTGAAGTCATGCAGTGGCGTTGTGATTAGTAGGCACACCAGTTTAATGTATCACCATGTTCTATGTTTGGAATTTGCTATGGGCAGGACCGGTAATGTGTGTATTCATTGAATTAGACTTCGTAAACTAAAATGTAAAAGAAAATCACTTGAATTGGATGGCTTATGCCAATAATCCCCACATTTTACATGAAAGCTCATGTTACCCGTAGATTTCCTGTTATAATCAAACTAGTAGAGCGTAGTTTGATGTAATTTTAGTTTACGTCATCTCAGCATTTCCAGGGTTTATTTTCCCGTTCCATCAGTGCAGCATTGGGGAGGGGGGGTTCGTGCATTTACCCTTGAACAATAATTCAGTGATATGCAAAAGCATGATATCTTGTCTAAGACCACATATTTAAGTGGTGCAGCAATGCGTTACTTTCAGCAATTGCCTGCATGTTGGTTTTGACAATCGTACTCGATTGGGACAGTTTGGGAAATTGAATGACAGGACAACTATTCAACCAAAAGGTCTCTATCATTAAATTTCATTAAAACCCCTTTAGAATAATGACATGGCCAGCAGCGTTGCATCCTCGACACAATATCCTATGCTGTGCATCTGATGCATTTTCTGTTTTTGATTGTTCCTATTCATGCTGCCTGGACTGATTCAAAGCAGTATATTCTGTTGATCTTTTGGTTCTTTTCATTGAAAATACCACTTTATGAATGATAAGTACACACTGTACTTGTGTCATTGTGTATCAAGCTTCCACCTGGTCCCAGATGGCTTTAAAAGCATCTCTCTCACATTCCAGAAAGTGCCAGTGTGTGTGGTGTAAATATGAAATGGGCCCCACAGCGAATGCAGCACAACTGATAATTTGACGTCATACTGTGCTTACTCACTCTTGCAAGATGTCTGGCCATTGTGGAAGAGTAGACCAACAAAACCCTCTAGAGGACCTCTCCAAAGCTCTCTCTCTCTAATGGGGGCCCTTCTGTCAGAAGTGCTCTAAGAAGCAATTGCAGGGCAACACCTTTATCTTTTTTTACAGAATCACCCATTAAATCATCATCGAAATTAGGATCGCTTAGAATCTTGAAGACCGTGTTTTTCAGGCAAGTGGAAGGCTGTCAGTCAAATGCTTTCACAACAAAGCTGGCAGTGGTTACATGTCTCCAGACTAAGCACCCGTAAATCCCTCAGGGTTAATGTTTCTCAAAGTAGTAGCCATTTTTTGTTGTTTAATACATGTGTAATGAGTGACTTCCGAGACACGTCATGTCGAGGGCTTCTTCTTATTTATTCTCACACCGGGCACAACCTAGGCCGATACGTATATTTATGTCTCCTCTTACTGGGCACACCACTGGGTAATATATATATACGTCTCTACTTTAGCTACGCACAGCCAACCTCTCTACATAGCCCCATCGCCTACATCAGTGGTTCTTAACCTGGGTTCGATCGAATCCCAGGGGTTCGGTGAGTCAGTCTCAGGGGTTCGGCAGAGGTTAAGACACACACCCGACTCATATGATTCGTGATGACACGTCCGGCTTGGCCATCATTGGCTGCAAGTGATCACGCTACATCGCTTGGCCTATCTGTGCTGCAGGGAATTTGGTGCGCTCGGTAGTCGACTTGTGACTGTCGTGATGGTACGTCGTGTGATTTCTTTCTTAATATTTGAATCCCTTCATACTAACTATGTCGAGCAAAAAAAGAAAGTGGTCGGACGAATATGTACAATATGGATTCACATGTATAACGGAACGTGATGGGAGTCAGCGTCCTAACTGCACGATTTGCAATGCCAAGTTGAGCAATTCTAGTCTAGCACCGGCAAAACTAAGGAAACACTTCCTTAAGCTGCATGGAGATGGGGAATACAAGAACACAACGCTCGCTGAATTCAAGGTGAAGAGAGCCAGATTCGATGAAAAGGCTACTCTGCCTGTTCTCGGCTTTGTACCTATCAACAAACCGATCCTCACAGCATCGTACCAAGTTGCTTACCTGATCGCAAAGCAGGGCAAACCACACACCATTGGTGAAACACTCATAAAACCAGCTGTGTTGAAGATGGCGAATATCATGCTGGGAAAAGCGGCTGAAGTTAAGTTATCCCAAATTCCTCTTTCAAATGACACCATCAGCGACAGAATAGAGGACATGAGCAAAGACATCTTGGCTCTAGTTGCAGATCTGATTTCAAGCCCGGCAAAATTCAGCCTGCAACTCGACGAGACCACAGACGTTTCCAATCTAAGCCAGCTTGCTGTATTCGTGCGCTATGTGAAAGACGACGTGATAAAGGAAGATATTTTATTTTGTAAGCCTCTTACAGTAACAACTAAGGCAGCCGATGTGAAGAAACTTGTGGATGACTTCTTCAAAGACAACAATCTTTCGTGGGATATGGTTTCTGCAGTTTGTTCGGAAGGAGCTCCAGTCATGCTAGGAAGAAAGTCTGGTTTTGGTGCGCTAGTGAAAGCCGATGCACAACACATCATTGTTACGCATTGTATTCTGCACAGGCATGCGTTGGCAACAAAAACCTTGCCTCCAAAACTGACAGAAGTATTACAAATTGTAGTGGAAAACTATGTGCGAAATATTGCTCTGAGGCACTGCATCTTCAGTGAGCTGTGTAAAGAAATGGGCTCTGAATTCGAGGTACTTCTGTACCATTCTAACGTTCGGTGGTTATCCCGGGGACAGGTGCTGAATCGTGTTTTTGCCATGCGTGTGGAATTAGCCCTGTTTTTGCAAGAGCACCAACATTGTCATGCAGATTGCTTCAAAAATGCTGAGTTCATTCTCATTTTAGCGTACATGGCTGATATCTTCACAGCTCTCAATCATCTCAATCAGCAGATGCAGGGCTGTGGAGTCAGGCTTTTCAAAAAAAGTTACCGTTATGGAAACGACGAACAGAGAACGATAACTTCGCAAACTTTCCCCTACTGGACGACTATGTAAGTAAGATCGAAGATGTATCTGGAATCGGAGACATTTCTGTACCCGCGGAACTGAAGCAAGCCATTGCCACGCACTTATATGAGCTTGAAAAGTCTCTCGACGGATACTTCCCTACAAGAGAGTCATATCCTGAATGGGTGAGACAGCCGTTCACGTTTAGTGTTGAGACAGCAGATGTCAATGATGAATACCTCGACGAAATAATTGAAATTCAGCAGAGCCAGGTTCAACAGCAACTCTTCAGAACAACAATGCTCTCAACGTTTTGGTGTCAACAAATTGTAACGTACCCTGTTATTGCTAAGAAAGCCCTGGAGATGTTTATACCGTTTGTTACAACATATCTTTGCGAGAAATCCTTTTCGAGGATGCTGGACATACAAACGAAGAAAAGGAACAGACTTTGTTGCTAAAATGACATGAGAGTGGCACTTGCCAAGGTGAAGCCGCGCATTTCTGAACTGGTCTCTGAAAGGCAGCAGCAGAAGTCACACTGATTTGCAGTAAGTTTTCATTATTATGTTTTTGTGTGAAAATCATGTTTTGCTGGTTTTGTTCTTTGAACACAGTGATGTTGATGCACGGTTCATTTTGTGCACCAGTAAAACATATACCTATGTTTGAATTTGAAAAAATCACATTTAATTTTTCCAATTAAGAAGGGTTCAGTGAATGCGCATATGAAACTGGTGGGGTTCAGTACCTCCAACAAGGTAAAGAACCACTGGCCTACATCCAACCACACATAGGCTTTCGCGACCAATATTATTCATAATATAGTTTTTTTTTCTGACCCAAAAACCTATATTATGAATCCAACCACACAGCTAACTGACTAGTGTGACGATCATGGCGATGGGAGCCGTGCAGAGGATTTTCTATCCAGCCGGACGACGGAGAGAGATGACGGCGTGCAGCAGCGCAGCCAGGACCCGGGACTCCGCAACAACCCTGAACCCTCGGTTCCATACCTCTCTGCGTGGCCAGGCCCCACCTCTAGCCAGGCCCCCTTCCAGAACTTTCGAGCAGGTTCCCGGAGCTTCCCGACTAACCCCGCCTTTTACCTTTAACCCACATATGCCCCCCTTCTGATTAGTTCTTACATAACCTTGTCCACACCCGTGATTACCCTTCCAGGTCGACAGGTGGCACCCTGCCATTACGCAGGTAAGAAGCCAATACACAAAATGAAGAATAAGCAGTCATATTAACATTGGGAATATGAACAACTTCCTGGGAATTATGAAAGAGTATTCAACTAAAATAAGATGTATGATAGTATCATGCTGCGTGCATAAAATATCAGGGACAATGTTAATAGTCTGGGTATCTTTGGTCATGTATTTTTTAAAACAATTTGGATGTGTATGTATTGGTATACTGTATTTTATTTGAAACTAGCTTTACTACCCGGCTTTGCCCGGGACTTGGATTCACCACACCCGGCCGCCTATGTCTCCCCAGTGGCGATGTTCACACACCACACCAATTACTCGTTTGAGGCTGAGTCGACCTAGGGGAGGCCTAGGACCGGTTCAAATAATCGTCACCAGTGGTGGCCGTGAGCGTGAGCGGTGGTGGCCGTGAGCGGGAATCGAACTCGGCTCGCCGGGTTCGTAGCGCAGTGTGCTAACCACTACACTACACTGCATTACGCTTCCACATGCGCGGGTCACATGACAGATGTGACGTTACAGCTCACTTGCCGTGCAAAAAAATATGCATTATTGAGCCCCCCCCCCCCCAAAAGTCTATTTTTATAATTTTTGCATGGTGTACAGTCTGGAAATTTCCCACATGGCAAATTTCAAGTTGCATGTCGGGAAGTACGCTAAACATTTTGAACAGACACACATAATCACAAATTTCCCTTTTATATATATATTGATGTTAGCGCCTGTTGGCTATGTATACTGCAAAATAAGTTCAACATACATACATCGGTTGTTACCCATATTGCCCCCGGCACCCGACTGAAAATCCACTATGATGAGCCACGTCTCAAACCTCTAAAGCAGAGGGGTTTTGTTTTGTTTTTACAAATGGAGGTATTATGAAATAACATATGCAACATTAATCCATCAGAAAATATGTGATTGAAAGCTATGGGAGGAATTACATTACTATAGGGGGAATTTAATTGCAAGCCTGCCTGTTTTCATCTCCCTGACAAGCAATGTAGGGTTCCCCTAAAATTCTAATTACCTTCAAACCATCTGGTCAATAAAAGGGAAGTACAGGATTGTCTTACAAGTGTGTTTTCTCTTTTCTTCAGCAGTTAGTTCCCTCCAGGTGATTGTATTACTTTGCTTGCCTGCAAACTCATCGTAGTCTTCATGTGTGTGTGTATTAAATTACTGCTAAATCAATTAATGCAATCAGATGGTATGCCACAAATGAAATACTATAATGTATGACATACAGACATTGAGCATATTGTCTGCTTTAATTACTTGCTGTCAAGGAGACGGTATATAGTAGTATGATGTTTGTATGTGTAGAAAAGTACAATGTTTTTATGTTTGTGTAAAGGAAGCACATTCTCTGAGGCATTTTCCCTCCTTTGGCTGCCTGTCTTTCGTTAATCTACACCAGCCATTGTCTTTTCTATTGATGCATCTTGCTTGAGTGCGCTTTTGATGCCCCAAATGCACCCATGTTCTATGATCCTTGTGTTCCAATTCCTTTGGCTCAGTGTAATTCAAATCAAGCATGGACCCCCAATGCTTCTTTATGCATTCTGCAGCTTTTATTATATTGTCAATGTCTCTGTGTTTATGATCTATATTTCATAGCAGGTGATTATGCACTGTTTCCAACGTTTTTGACGAGGCACATCGTTAGGCATAATTGTAATCATTAACTTGAGTTTTCCAAAACGACATATACACATATGTGTACTGAACACGTTATTCCGGTAAACTTGCTGCATAAACACGTAGGCTTTCGTGACCAATATTATTATGAGGGCTCAAAATTTGAGTACTCAAAATTTGAGTACTCAAATTGTAAATATTGTGGAATTACTCTCCAACTCACCAGTGGGCTGAAGTAGTAACTAATTGGCGTTTTGTTTACGTGACAAATCCCTTGCTAATTGGCTGTGTCAGGTGGTGGAGGGTTACGACACATTTATACTTACGCGATCTAACCCACAAACCTTTCTTATGAATGCTGCATAAAATAAAAATACTATATCTCAAGAACTGAGAGTATACGAGGAATTGTCCAATATATCACCTGGGAACAAAATTAATTGCAAAAATATTGATAACTGTGAAGGAACACACACTAATGTTTAAGGCATTAAGTAGGAACTTTACAGTAGAAGTTGTAAATTGGTCATTTGGCCCTTCGAAAATTGCCATGGTTCGAAACATGAAATAAATCCATTTTGGCTTTATTTGCCCATAGGTCTATATATACACACTTTTAATACATAGGCGGTTTGAATTAATATTTCAGATAATTAGATACAATAACATTAGCCTTCCTGTAGCAATTATGATGATGTCTGCTCACCATCATTGCCAATACAACTTGTCCAGTGGTTCTTTAACCGACATTTTGTAAGCGTTTCACTAAACAGCGTATTAGCAACAACAACAAAAGCCACCTTGGTGGGTACCGAGAGGCACTGGGTGGAATTTAAGTAAAAATCCGTTGATATATTTTATGTTTTTCTCGAGTTGCCATCATAGTTTTGATGTGCGTGTCTCAACACGATGGATTTCTGCATCGCGTAATTTCGAAGCTCCCTCCGGGTAAAGAAAGGGCAGTGTTAATATTGAATGGAAATTACGTTAATATTAAATACCTCTGTTTTGCAATTTGTTCTTCACCTTCAAAGATAATTAAAGCTTTACAAGCGTATATAAAGGATATATATATTCCATATGTCCTTATATATGCTTGTCTGCACATCTCCGATAAGCACGGTTGGCTCCATAAGGTGCGAAATAAGTTCTACTTACATAGTATTTGTCTAACGTCATAGTACGGTGGCCTATGCATATATATCATTGACACAATAACATCGGGACTTAAAATGCAAGTCACAGATGAAATTACATAGTTTTGTTGCGTGTGATATTTCAGATAAATGGAGGAATATAACCAGTTGAGGATGCAATCCAGTAAATATGTTGCTGTGGAAACATTGTCCTTGTTATATATATATATATATATTTTTTAAAATCATGTTTACAAACAGTAAGCCGATTATATATTTACGAAATAATTATACATTCACTAAAAATACAATAATCATTCGAACCTTGTCAACTCTAGAGGTTTTGGCAAATATAAATTAAACTTATTTAAACTTTATTGTCTGTTCGTTGTGATAATTATTTGCATTGTGTTAACATAAAGCCCTGGTTTTTATAGTTTTATCAAACTTAATAGGTTATTTCCTACTGAGAGAAAGGATTCATGAAATTATGGCATCGCCAATATCATCTCATCGCGTGACATCAAGTTCCACCGATATGCTGATGACACACAATTGCACACCACAGTGAAAGTCAAAGTTGATATGGCGAGCCTCAGCAACCTCGAAGATTGCTTGCAAGCGATGTACTTTGGTTTTGCACAATACGTAATGCTACTTAATCCAGAAAAATCGGAGGTTCTGCTGTTTAGCTTTCAGGTTCAGGCGAAAAAAATATGGGATGATCAGGTGTAGCGGTCACAGACTCCATGATTCAGTTTTCTACTCCTCTAAAGAGCCTCGGCACCACACTCGACCAGAATATGTCGTTTGATCACTACGTGCAAAATGTAGTCAAGTCCTGAAATTTTTATATCAGGGCTTTACGACACATTCGGCCACTATTGACTCGTGACATAGCCAACACGGTGGTGTGTAGCATAGTATCGACAATGCTCGATTATTGCAACTCACTACTCGAAGGGACATCTGGCAAAAAAACATTACCAAGTTGCAGTGTGTATTAAATTCTCTGGCACGTGTCGTGAAGGGTACTGCATGATCCGACCATGTCCGTCCAGTGCTCGCTGAGCTGCATTGGCTTCCGGTTGCCCAACGAATACATTATAAGGTCAAACTCATTACACACACAGTGCTTGCCACAAATGAACCACAATACCTTGCTGATCTCGTCAGCTAGCATAAATGATCACACAAACTCCGGTCATCCTCGCAGCAGCGGCTTTTGGCGAGCCATTGAACAAAGACAGCTATCGCATCGCGTGCTTTCAGATGTACTTCTGCGGCGGTCTGGAACGCTCTTTCTTCCTATGTTAGGAAGCTACTGGAGCTATGCACTTTCACATCTAGATTGGAAACTAATTTATTTGGAACTGCTTTTATGTTTAGTTTGTTGTCCTTCCCAACACCTCCGATTAGTATGGTTGGCTACGTATGGTGTGAAAGGAGTTCAGCATACATATGTAATAAAAGACTCGGACGCTTCTCTCTGTCCTGTGTCCTTTATTTGGGTTCGATCTCTTTCCCTCACAGTACTCCCCTATATACTCTCCACCCTGCAGCCCCAGGCTGCTGTCGCTCCCGTAGCCCACACTCTGCAGCCCCAGGCTGCTGTCGCGCCGTGCAGACCCCTGCTGCCGACTCCTCCCTTGCAGACCCGCTGCTCTCTGCAGCCTCCTCGCTGCTCCTCCTGCCCCCGGGTCGGTCACCGTTGGCCGACGGTGCCGATCCTCCTGGCTTGGGTGTGTGGCGACCTCGCCACTCTCTCTCACCCTTCGCCCTGCGTGGCCTCTCACTTCTCCCAGTCCCCGATCACTCCCGACTGCTTCCGGTTACCCCCCTTATAGACCGTTACCCTCTCCCCCACGTGACGTAACTCCTCCCCCCATGACGTCACTTCCGGAAGGTCGTTTACGCCCGCATTACACCACCCTCCCCCGTAGAGAAAATCCAGCCGACCTCGGCTGAACACAACTCCAATAAGCAATGCGAGCGAACACGACCGAATACGTAAAAGGACACAGAACACACGATAATATACGGAAAGAACAAGAACACAACACAATAATTAACGAAATGTGAGGGATTTCGAGCGGGTGCTGGTCGCCGGGCCGTCCCGGACGGTCGGTGGCCCTCCCGCCGAGCGGGAACGTGGCAGGGTTTTAAGAGCGACAGGCTGAAGTTCGTCTGTCGCTATTGGAGGCCTGGCAATGTCCCGGTCCCCTGTTTTTGAAGGCGCAGCACCAGAGGCGTCCCGCAATCGTGTCCGCGGCAGGGTAGGAAGGGCTGCGGGCCTCAAAGGTTCCGCAGCCGTGGTAGGCGCACCCCGAGCTGGGTCCGCTTTCCCCTGCCGCGTCACGGCCGGCTCGTCTGTGAAAGGCACGACAGGCACTCTAGCAAAGTCAGCAGGCACAGGCAAGGGCGAGTCGGCAGCAACAGACCCCGGCAAGGCAACCTCAGGAGATGACGCATCCGGTCGAGGGGCCACGTATGGTTTCAACCGAGATGTATGGACGAACCAACGCCGAGAACCAAACCGAACACGCGCCGACTGTGGGTTGGGAACCTCGATGAGGCGAACCGGCCCTTGCCATGGCTTATGTAATTTAGGAGAGGTACCTGGCCGCACCTGTGGACAATGGAGCCAGGCCAGGTCCCCCGTTGTCCAAGGGCATTCCCCTTTTGAACGTCGCGCACACCGCTCGTTCCGAGCCTGGGCTTTGGCCGTAGCTATGCGAGCCTCCACCCGCGCTTCAGTGACTCGGCGAACGGTGTCCTGAATGTAATCAGGAAGAGGCTTGACAGGTCCCCTCGCCTCGGTTCCCAACTGTTCATTAATCGGCGGTACGTTTTCACGACCGTACATTAGAAAAAACGGCGAATATCCTGTAGCCGCATGCGGCGTCATCCGGTACGCTGAAAGCACCCCAGGGATATGCAAATCCCAATCCGATTGTTTTTCACTAACCGTATGGCACAACATGGCGGACAGGGTCCGATTAAGCCGTTCCACCATACCATCCGTTTGTGGGTGGTAGGGAGATGTCCGTATTTTTTTTGTACCCAGCGCCGCACACACCTCCCCCAACAATTTGGAGGAAAATTTCTGGCCTTGGTCTGTAAGGAGCCTCTCCGGCGCCCCTTTGTCCATAACATACCCAAAAAGAAAGGCGTCCGTGATAGACGCCGCTGACTGGTCAGGCAAAGGCCAGGCCACCAGCCAGCGGGAGAGGTACTCCACCCCTACCAGCAAATATTTATTTCCCCTAGCGGATGGCGGAAAGGGTCCCAAAATATCTAACGCCACCAACTCATTAACTCGAGACACCTGGATGGATTGTATCGGCGGTACATATGGATGTTTAGGCGGCTTACGGCGGGCACAATCGGGACACGCGCGAACGTGCCCGACGACATCCGTCGTCATGCCGTGCCAATAGTAGTCTCGCTGCAGCGTCAATAGCGTCTTCTGCACCCCCAGATGTAAAAGCGTGTCACAATGCAGAGTCCTAATCAATTCGTACCGCAATGATGCCGGTACAACCAGATGCCAGCGTTCCTGCATCCCTTCCCTCCACATCAGCAAGCCATCACGGAGAGCGGTTTCCGGCACGCCGCCCGCACCGAGTCGCCCACTCCCCTTGACAGGCCGCTTACGTAACGTTACCAAGGAATCATTTAACATCTGTTCCCGAATCCACACAGACCTCGGGAGATGTAGAATGCCATCAGCCGGTCCCCCATCAGCCGGCCCCGGCTCAAGTGGAGCTTCCGGCACTTCGACTGCCAGCGCGACAGGCGGAGGGGGGTGCTGAATCGGGCCACACCTGTGCGTCCCCGACGCACATGCGCAAGGGGATCGCTGCGGCAGCCTGGAAAGTGCGTCCGCATTAGCGTGACGCACTCCCTTCCGATGGTGAATTTGGAAGGAAAATTCTTGCAGCGTGTCCAACCATCGCGCCAGCTGGCCGGATGGTTGGTCCATTTTAAGAGCATACTGCAAGGCCGCATGATCCGTGCAAACAATAAACGAACGACCGTACAGATACGGTCGAAATTGGCGGAGAAAAAAAACAATAGCCAAAAGTTCCCTGCGAGTGACACAGTAGCGGGTTTCAGCGGGAGACAAAACCCGGCTACCATACGCGACCACGCGTTCTACACCATCTTTGGACTGAGATAACACCGCCCCAATACCCGTGTCACTCGCGTCCCTACCCAGAATGAAGGGATGTGCAAAATCCGGATAATCCAACGTCGGTGCCGTAGCCAATAGATCGCGTAGGCCTCGAAACGCCGCCTCCTCCGGGGGTCCCCAAGCGAACTTGTGTCCTTTACCCGTCAGGAGATGCAAAGGCCTCGCGATCGTAGCAAAATTTGGAACAAACCTCCGATAATATGAGGCGAACCCCAAAAATCGACGCACATCCCCCACCGTGGCAGGGGTTGGCCAGTCACGGACGCACGCAGTTTTGTCCGGATCCGTGGCCACCCCGTCCGCACTGACGATGTGGCCCAAATAACGCACGGAGTGTTGCAGCAGGTGACATTTCTTGGGCTTAAATTTCAAATTAGCAGAACGCATCCTGGTGAACACGGCCTCCAACCGCGATAAATGCTCGTCAAATGTGCGGCTGAAAACGATAATATCGTCCAAATATATAAGACATGTCTCCCACTGCAACCCCGTTAACACCAACTCCATCAACCTCTGAAAAGTGGCAGGGGCCGCATTCAGCCCCATCGGAAGACAGTTAAATTGAAATAACCCCTGCGGTGTACGGAAAGCAGTCTTTTCCCGCGAGGACTCGTCGAGGGGAAGCTGCCAGAAGCCCGAAGAGAGATCTAGCGTTGAAAAGAACTTCGCCCCCGACAAAGCATCGAGAGAGTCGTCCATACGCGGCAGGGGATACGCATCCGCCACCGACACCTTATTTAATTTACGAAAGTCTACACAAAATCGCAATTTGCCATCTTTCTTCTTGACCAAAACAACAGGTGCGCCCCATGGGCTGTTAGACGGAGATATTATGTCCGCAGCCAACATGTCATCCACTGACCCTCGAACATGCTCTCGCTCAGCCGGACTCATCCGATGCGAGTTCAACCGAATAGGGGCAGCGTTCCCTGTGTCAATATGATGGTAAAGCAAGGAGGTGCGTCCTAAGTCCAAATCATCGGAACTAAACACATCAAAATAGCTCGATAACAATTTACGAATCGCACAACGCTGTTCCCCAGAAAGAGCTGAATTCTCCCCACACAATTCAGCAATCCAGCGGTCATCCACAGCTCCGGGCCCCGAAACACCTCCAACAACCCCCCGGCCGGACAGATCATCATGAGCTGTAAACGCAGTAGTGGCATGTGCCACCACAGTACCCGCCGGCACACACACGCTTTCGGCACTCGCGTTAAGCACCTGCAAGAACGGCTGCTGGTCTGGCCTAACAATAGTTTGTGCCCCAACGAGCGCCGATCCACCCGTGATGGTGGCGGACGGTGACAACAAAACCCCAATCGCTCCTTGACGACCAGGTACAGGCTTCCGATAACGCAAAGGAATGAGAATCTGTGAGCCAGGTGGAATATCCACAGACACTTCGGACAACGCCTGCACCTGGGCGACAGGAGCAGGTCGCCCCCAGGGCGACGGCAAAAAGGCAATTTTACGGCCTTCCGGTAATTGAATGCAGTTCTCATTAATTCTAATTAAAATGGGCATTTTGGCCAGAAAATCGGTCCCTAATAAACAAGGAACCGCAAGAGACCTCGAAATTAACACAATACCCGAGGCCGACACTCCCCCGATAGCAATTGTAGCATACACCTGGCCCACAATGCCCATGCTACCCCCGTTCGCGGCGACGCAGGAAGCGTAAGCCGGACTCACGGCCCCTGGTGGGATGTTCAAGAGATGGAATATTACATCCGAAATAATGGTCGCGGACGCCCCGGAATCTACCAAAATCCGTACGTCCACCCCTTGTATCGACCCAGGTACGGTGGACGAACCGGTAGCGGCCGCGACGACCCGCCGAGCCAACTTACGCCACTGCGTTACCGAACGACAAGGCACAGTCAATGGTCTCCCGTTATTAAAAACACCCGGATCGCATGACAACGGTGATGAGTGAGGTGTCAAGCCTTGCCGGGTGTCTGGTGCGCACCGACTTGCCTGTGCTGGGGAATCCTTCCTTGGAGCGGCCGCTGTCGAGGCCTCCTGCTGGGGCGGACCCGGGACGCGGGCCCAGCAGTCCCTGGCATAATGGCCCTTACGCCCGCAGCGAAAGCAGTCGATGTTATTGCGCCTTGCTGCGGGCGCCCCGTCCCGACGCGGCCGTGTCGGCGGCGCAGCCCGCGGCTCCGGCCACGGAGCAGCGGCAGCCGACAGCTCCTGCGGGCTCCTGTCGTCCGGCACATAAACCGCATTCTTGGGGTCCCAACCCACGGCTCCCCCTTCGACGACGGGCCCACCCGTCCACGCCGTGACCTGCTTCCACCGGCGCAGGTTGAACTGGGCGTCCAGACACTTAGCCGCAGCCCGGGATGTGAGCTTCTCGTGACCGCACACCGGCATGGGAATGCCGAGATCCCGGGACAACTCCAACATCTTCCCCAGGATGAGAGGTTCCAACAGGTCAGGCTCCATCTCCGGGTATGCGGCCATTGCCAGCTCCAGTACCGCGCCCCTATACACCACCGGAGACTCCTCGGGTGCGCGTTGTCGTTGCGCAAACCGGCGATGAGCGTCATCCGGCGGCTCGTAAGCGTCAGCCATTTCGTCGAACACACCACGCAATGTTTTCTTCTTCGCGGCTTTTATAGAGTGAAAGAATCTAACGGACTCATCATCAAGGAGAGTCGGAAGAACTTCTAATGCCTCGGCGTCAGTCCACCCCGCCGAGCGCACCGCTGCCAAAAATCTGCAGGCGAACGCACTCCAATCGCCCCCGATGGAGAATTCCTTGACAGTCGTTAGGTGACGACTGCGACGCCTTGGCGCATTCCCTCCAGCCGCTGACTCTTCCGGTGGCATGTTCAACATGGCGTCGCAGCGTGGTGTCGACAAGATGGCGGCCTTCCGTCGCGGAGGGCCCAAAATGGCGGCTTCCCGCCTTTCGTCGTGCGCCACGCCCAAGATGGCGTCTTCATGCCGCGTGGCTGATGGCGTCGACATTGAAGACAACCGGGGCTCCTGCGGACCACCAACATCGCCTTCCGACGCCGTCCTCGGCGTAACAAGCGCACACAACTGTGCAAGCACGTTCTTGAGAGTCTCAAGTTGCTCCGCCATCTGACTCCATCTCAAATCCGCGTCCTTTGGTGCAGACTGGTCCGCCGACGCGGCGACATCTTGGACCCCTGGACCCGCACTCGTCCCAGCACGGATCTCCTCCTCTGCCAGAGTCGGATCCACCGCAGGAGGAAGGTCATCGTCGTCGGAAGATGAAGCCGATGCCGGAGACGGAATATTCTTTTTTCTCAATTGTTTAGCCATACCGTTACACTTTGACACCAGTGTAATAAAAGACTCGGACGCTTCTCTCTGTCCTGTGTCCTTTATTTGGGTTCGATCTCTTTCCCTCACGGTACTCCCCTATATACTCTCCACCCTGCAGCCCCAGGCTGCTGTCGCGCCGTGCAGACCCCTGCTGCCGACTCCTCCCTTGCAGACCCGCTGCTCTCTGCAGCCTCCTCGCTGCTCCTCCTGCCCACGGGTCGGTCACCGTTGGCCGACGGTGCCGATCCTCCTGGCTTGGGTGTGTGGCGACCTCGCCACTCTCTCTCACCCTTCGCCCTGCGTGGCCTCTCACTTTTCCCAGTCCCCGATCACTCCCGACTGCTTCCGGTTACCCCCCTTATAGACCGTTACCCTCTCCCCCACGTGACGTAACTCCTCCCCCCATGACGTCACTTCCGGAAGGTCGTTTACGCCCGCATTACACATACATACATGTAGAGCGCCTTGTCAATCCCCGACTGAATGAACCCCCCACCCTCCCCCATGTAGTGTCTGTCATGTTGCTAGTTTGACCATATTTCGCCATACTGGTCATTGTCAGTTGGCGAAAGGGGGACGGACAGGACTGGTTCAGCTATGGTCAGGAATCAAATTCAAATCTCCAGGTTCATAGTGCAGGGTGTGAGCCACTGCAGCATTACTTCACTTGACACTAATTGAATGATCCAAAAATAAAATAATGATGTTAGTCAAATCTATATTTAAAAGGTACATGGTTGGAAAAAAAAAACTTTGCGCATTCATCAAATTCACTGTTGCTGACAGCTGTGGAAATTTCCCAAAAAATTGAACTGAATAAATCTGCTGTGGCAGGGTTCTGCAGCCCTGGCCTGCCATCTGCCAAAAGAACAGCTCCTGTTTGAAACAGGCTTTCCAATTTTCAGCCACTTTAATACAAAGTGACAATAGAAGCAGTCCTTTTTCACAGCCTATGGGGATTTATAAAAGCACAATGTTCTCCTTTATAAACATTTGTTATCGCGTCACAACAGCAAGTTGAGGAAGTCCAACTTGGTGAATATTGCCATCGAGTGTAGTGCTTTAAGTTGTTTCAATTATGTGGTGGATTGACGCGAGTCATTTTAAAACTATCAACAGATCTGTTCTGCAAACATGTGTAGTGAATTACTTCGGAGACACTAGTAGTAGGAGGCACTCTCATTTATTCCAGCCATCACAGGCACAGGGGATAACTATATACTTGGTTAGGAGAGCCGGCACACTCCCTGACCAACAACGCCGAGGAGGTGAAGGATGATCATTTCAGACGACAGCTCCGACCCAGAGTCGGGGCCTCCCTTTTATCCCCACAACGTGGCCTGCCTCCGCCCTCGGCCACGCCCTCTTCTGGAACCTACCAGAAGGTTCTGGGCTTCACCTCACATGTCCCCTCAGTCACCTTTGCCCTACATCCCTTTCCCCGGCCTATCACGTGCCCTGCTTGCAGACTGGGCTGCTGCACAGATCCCCCTCTCTCCCAGCTACCAGCGCTACTCGTCCTAGTGATCCATTCTATGTCACTACACATGTATTCAACAGCATGTTACATTATTGAATGGACCGTTTAATATGTGGTGGATTAGAAATATGTGCAAAATGCAGCTGCAAAATGCAAAATGCAGCTGCACTCATACCCGTAAGCATCATCATATAACACCCATTTTAGGATCCCTCCACTGCCTACCTATTGAGTCCAGAATCAACTTCAAGATTGCGCTCACTGTTGTCAAAATTCTTCATAGGCTATCCCCTGCCTATCTTTTTCCCTCTCATGTCAGTTTATTCTGCACCTAGGGTTATCCGCTCTTCTTCACTACATTTGCTGTTCACCCGAAAAATGTAACCCAAATCAGTTGGTGAACAAGCTGTCGCATGTGCAGCCTCCACAGCCTGGAACACTTTCCGCTACACATCCGACAAATTGAATCAATTAACTTATTAAAATCTGAACTAAAGATCTATTTATTTGTCCAGGCATACGTAAAAAAATGGCCATTTATATTATGGTTCAACTGGCTCATAACTTTTTGGCCACTCCACCACCTCTCCTGTGAAGGTTCTCTTAAATCCTATGAAATGTTGGGATTGTTGTCTGGGGTATGGAGACTGAACGGATTTATTTACTTCAATGTATTTTCTCGGTGATGATAATTTTCTTGTTATGTGCATTTTTTCTTGTTCTTCATTTTTTATTTGCTAAGTAAGTTGGGTTTTGTTCTTGTATTATCTGCGTAAGGGACTGGCTAATTGATGTGCAGCATTGTGGGATACTATTGAATGAATGACGCTTGAAAACATGAAATGATTGTATTCGTATTATGCTATTACTCATGATTGTTTTATTGAAGAAAGAGTTTGAAAGGAATATAACTGAATTATCGTGCCTTGTTTCAACCCCAGTACCTGCAGCATATTGTGAAGTGATTGGTTCTAAGGTGACTCAACAACACAACTCGCGCTCGTGTAGGTGAACATTTGCAGCTATAAATAACCACTGGAATAATGCTGATACTTCAGTATTGTTCGAAGTCTAAATTATATCTCAATAAGTTCCAACTGTACTTAAATTACATTACATGTCCAACTTCCAGAGTAGTTACCAACTTCTGGCTCCTTACACTTACACCAGCCACCTCTAATGTTACGTTGAAGGCAACAATGCCAAGTTACCTTTCATCATCATCACGATTACCATAATCTGCCATTTCCCATCCACGAGTGGATGAAAGCCTCCCTACATCGTCGCCATCCGTTATGGTCCTGCGATGCCACAGTTCCTCTTTCCTCTGCGCCACGAGCTTATCTCAACACTTATTGGGATTTCAATCAACAATCCATGCGTTCCTCTTTCTATCTCAGTTGGAGTTCCCAGCATGCTTCACTGCATGTTTCTTGGTGTACTTTTCAGCTTTTGTTCCATGTTCTTCATTGGAGAGCATGCTTCCATAGTATACACTGATCGTAACCTTTCGTATTTAGGCGCATAGTTATGTTGCTTTTATTGTAGAATAAACATATCCAAAAGCAAGTCATCTTGGTCTTGCTTGCCTTTTCACTTCGTCTTATTGACCCCCATTGGCATTCAATCACTCTCTTGCATCGAACTGCATAAATAGCAAGGTGTAGGTCTATGGCTAAATTAGCCAGACCATGACTTCAAATTATGGTGAGCCCTTTTTTATATTCTACTGTTGGATTTGATATCATGTAGACCATTGATTTAAGGGAGATCAATCACTTTTTAAATCGACCTTAAATAACTGCCCTCGACATACATATTCTGTTTTCCAGTGGTATCCATCCAACACCTATATATTCATTTATTTAGAGAAATTGATGATGATCTTGACTGATTTTAACAAACCATAAGCCTTCTTTGGCTCGGTGCATTCTGGTGTGCAGTTAATGTTGGGATATTTCAATCTTTACATTATGAAGAACCGCATGTAAACAATCAGTCCTAACGGATGCACTTTTTGGATGTGAGCTGCACCTGATGCAGGAACAGACATGACCAGTTGTGAACACTGATCATAATTGTATCAATATGTTCATAAACTGTGACATAACATATTACTTTTATTATAAATAGTAATGAGAAAATACAAAGAAACACTATTGTTTAAGATTAACTGAAGCTTCCACACTAAATATCGATTTAGACCGTGGTGTAATGTGCTGCAGATAATTAATGCTAAATTTGCCATTGGTAACTAGAGCAGCACAATTAGTCTCAAAATAATAAGTTGAATGACAAATCAAAGGAAAGCAAACGACATTGTACATGGATTTGCATGGTTTGTGCTAATTGTGTATAAAACAGGAAAACTGCATTATTTCCATAAAACTTTCTGCGTGGTAGAAATATATATTCTGCGTTGACATAGAAATGTGGCAAAAACATACGCTGCCAGGCACATGTTTACATTTGTAAACATGTTTACATTTGTAAACATGAGATGCTACTTGTTCTATATTATTTCATGTGTGTGGGGATGTAAGCAGTCGTTTAGCACATCACTGCTCACTGGGACATACTGTTTCATTCATGAATGTGAAAGTGTTTGAATTGTACCATTCTCCTCTGCACTCTACACTCTACTCGCCCAGTAATTTGAAGTGGATTAAGATTTGAAAAAAGGTTAGTCCAACATAAGTGGTCACGTGGTATTATTCAAGTGCCCTGGAGGTTATTTTTGAAGCATTTCTTTCATGTGAAAATAAATAAACGCTGTTTTCACCTTATCCTGTACAAAATACATGTTCCAAGGTGCTTCGATACAGTTTTCCGTTGGCCTGCAGAACAGCCTATTAAAGACAGCTCTGGCAAACTGTTATAGAAGATCATGTCCTCCCTTTTCAACTTAGTATTGCATTCTAAAAACAGTAAAAAATACGTCTATGTTGTGTTACTCTTTGTGTTGGTAATGCAATAGAATTGAAGTTGCTTGCTCATCACACCGGTGGTGGAAGAGCCTCTTCCAGAGAGGGCTCTATAAAGCCCTTCTCGACTCTTCGCTTACACACTGGCTCGACGAACTGTGGTGTTCCCGTTTATACTGCTGGGTGCCACAGTGGCGATATGTTATCTCCCTTGCCTGGTATACAGGAGGTCATGGATTTGATCCTGACCCCGATGCATATATATTTAGTGTTTGCACATTCTCTCTCCCCGCGGTCACGTGGATTTTTTTCGGGTCCTCCGGGTTTTCCCTCCACTTCATTTAGAATCGACATACGTTCAGAGTATGTGGCTGCTATACATTTTCTACATAATAAGCCACTTCTGTTGAGCTATCATTTGTGGCCAGGTCGCTTTTGGAAATAAAAATGTAGTGCAATATATAAAAAATATATAGTTAACAAAAATAGGGTAGATCGAGGCATGGGGGGGGGGGGGGTATTAGAAACATGCTCATTATTTTAACTGCCATTACAGGAGATCACATCTCACCAGCGACTTCTGGATTGCAAGTCCAGTGAGATAGCTGTTACCCCACGGCAGGATTCCTTATTGCCTTGTAGGGGGGGGGGGAGTTTCCAATCATTAATCATCGGTGATACGCCTAGCTGTGTTGAGAGCAGTCTGCGATGTAAAATAAAATTAACATTTGTGTAGGTCAAAATGGGCAATGAGAAGGCAAAGTAAGCCAGTTAGTTTTCCAAGAAAGAAATCTGGGGAGTGATTGACCAAACCAGAGTGCATCCAAGCATGCCGAGATATAATCAGACAAGTAGTGAATCAATTGGGCAAGCCAGAAAAGAGATTGGCCAAGCAAGACATGACACAGTGACACATGCATTCAACCGTATTTATATTTAATGGAGCACTCCTGTTTGAAACTTTACAATATGCAGGGAATGCATGCTGCTGCATATGTCCTTTCCATGGTTTTAGTAAAAATACACGTGCCACTTATAAAACAACAATGGCTTAGAGACAATATACAGTTTAAGCTTCCCTGAAATTGCATTAATTCATCCGCAGGATTTTAAACTTGAAGGTACCTAATATGCTGGGAAAAGAATACAAATCGTGTATGCTATTTATGTAATGTTCTTGTTTGTAATTCTTGACTTAAAGCTTTCGTGACTGCAGGAACTCATATTCTTGGGTCTTTCGGTCAAGTCACGAAGATAGGTTCAAAGAAAATAACAAAAAAAATAACAAAAACTACGACCGATTGAAACGTCATAGTTTTTTTTGTTATTTTTTTTGTTATTTTCTTTGAACATATCTACGTGACTTTACCAAAAGACCCAAGAATATGAATTCTTGTTTGTACTTTATAGTTGTATTTAGGATACATGCAATTTGATAATTTGTTTCACATACTATTGCATAATTGATATATATATACTGTATATGTAGTGTACAAAACAGTCACCCTCACGAATGAGTGTGGACAATATAACACTATTCTTTACCCTGGGAGAATGTCATGGCTTCAAATTGTATATATGTGCTTTAAGAATATATTGTTTTGAATCGCAGATATTATCGATATCGGGTGCCCAGAACTGGTTCTCATATCACTCAAGAAACAAGTTAGCTATTGCCTGGAATTAAGCACAGGTACCACAGGGCATGAACTACTACCACCCCCATGATACAAATAATGGGAATGTCATGCTTAAAATGCTTGACTGTCTTCAGAAATGTGCAATACATTTATGAATGTTTGTTGAGCATGTCTGCTTAAACTCACGTTTGTGTTTGTTTTGAATGCGCATTACTTATGTGTGTGTGTGTGTGTACGCAAGTGTTCGTGGGGAGCGACTGTGCTGCAAACCTGGCGACCAAGTTCAATGTCTGCCCACGATGAATAACAATGGCATTTATGTGAACTGGTCTGAGCAATCCCTTAGGTTGACTCAGCCTGAGTACCTTGTTTGGTGTCTGGGGAGACAATGATGGTCAGTCATGGTGCTGGCCACCCACCCTCTTGTGTGCCCTGCAATCCTTAATAGGTTCTCGCTAACATCACTCCCTCTAACAGTCTGTTCAAGGTTATACATATGTGTCTTGTTTTTGCACGCAAGCGTTGTTCTGATGTAAGATGGCCCGTGGTTATGTATGCGTGCAAATCTACGTCTGTGCTGTTGTAGACCACGAATCCACTCGCCCTACTCCATCATGGCAAATGGTTGGGCATGTGCTGCAATTCGGTGCTTTTAGAGCATTTTTTTCTCTTTTTTCTAAAAGCGATGGTTGATGTATGTTATGACCTGCATCGAGTAGTTAATTTTCACCATAATGCCAAAACACAATGACCTATATGAGAAGAAGACTGAGGGATTGCTATCGTTTGCAGTCAGTCAGCAATAGGGCATATACATTTTAGAGTGGCATGTGATTTCACCTGAAAGGGTATATTATTTAGCTTAAATGAATAATGCCTTTGCAGTTAAATACATTTACCCTTGGTTTTGCATATACAACCCAATAACTATTTTACTTGATTTTTAAATAAATGTATTGATGGCATCGAGGCATATGACTTGTACATTGTTGGGGGTTGTGGGAAGTAATATGGTTAGCAAATATGAAATAATATTTGTATCGGAGTGAAATGTACCGTCTGTGCATGATATTGATTTATTTTCATGATTTTCAAAGCAAAGGTTTGGGACCCATCTTATAATCTGGTAGGTGTGTATGTGTTACCAAATTATTTGAACTTTATTGACATTGGGCTCAGGTTTTGGATGCCTCTTAGTTCTGTGGCGTTTGTAATCTAGACAATATGGTGTGTATATACGTACAATTTCAGGAACACCAGCAGTATATACAGGTTTTACAAATAAAGGTCACAATGCCAGTATTCAAATAGGGATTTTGGATTGTAAGCATCTGTTAGAAGACCTCCCTGGTGCTAATTGTGTTGAATATAATGATTGCGGTTTCAAAGAACAGAAATACATTATTCTGAAAATATTTAATCTTGAGAACAGCTTCAGATAGATAACACTATATGTACACAATTATTTTTTTCTTTTAAATCCTGGCAGGATGATGACAACTTCATTGGGTTCCAAATTTAATTCCTACTACATATCTGGAAACTCACCTCTGTGTGCTGTGACAATTTCAGGATTATTACATTTGTTGAAAAGCTCTCATATCATGTCATATCTCATAATGGCCCATACTTCTTAGTTAATCATTCATAAGATAAAAATGCATTTTAGTTGGCATATATGTAAATTAATATTCCACTTATTTCCATTGACTTGTTAACATACGTGTATATTTCCATAAAATTATCCATTCAATTTAAAATTACAAATACCATATACAATTAGGAAGACCGGTATAAAATACATATTTACCATTCCTCAAAGTTTACATTAAAACACATCAAGGGTGAATTACTGATTTCATGCAAACAACAATCTAAACATGCAATATAAGTAAAACAATATAGTTATGGGCATTACATAGAATATATATTCTGTAAACAAGATATGTTTTCATCACACGCATGGAATATGTTCTTAGAAATACATACTAAAATAAATGTTTGTATTCATGTTTGACGTTATCATTGAAAATAATTAACGTTCATAATTAAATTTTTTATATTTTATTTATAGTACAGTATGAAGCCGGCTTAGAATTATCTGCAAAGTCAGTCCTCTACTGCATAACCAAAATCACTGCATGAGTATGAACACACACATTGACATATTGCTCTTTGTTTAAAAACATGATTTTGAGAATCTTTGATTTCATAGATACCTTTTGTTATTCGGCATTCCAGTTTAATTTACGATTGCATATGTGTATGATTTTAGGAAATCACAAATGCATTTCCGTCACTTACTTTGTTTATCCTGCAAAATATATAAATCATGTCTAATTTCGAAAACACTACTATATGCTCCCAAAAAGTTACGATTGAGAAATATAAGGAGTCATAATTTATATATATATGGTCTGTCTGCTTTTTGGTCAATTGATTGTTGAATGCCGGTGGGCCACAGTGTGCGTGTGCCATTCATTACTATATTCAACAGATAATTGTGTACGTGCACTGACATTGCACGGTCAATACATATTTACATGTTTTCTTTGTACAGCTGAACAGCACCTACCATTTTTTTTAAATAGTGATGAATCTACTATTCAGCATCATCACTCCCACTAGGAAATTTGCACCATATTCAATGTAATTTTGTGGGGGGAAATGGTCATGTATCGTGCATAAATGCATTCGAGAACATACAATATCCAAACATGCTTGAATTACGTACGTTCATAATGGTTCCTTGACATGTTTGTGGGTACAAATGATATTCGTCGCACATTATGCTTTGCTTGAGCAGGTGGCAGTAATTAGTACTGATTAAAACATGGTCTTAACAAGGCGCTATTTGAGGATATCAAATAGAATATAAAGCCTCTTACAAGAATGCAAATCATTTTAAACACCTGCAATGATTGATAAACGATGTAGCTCCATGTGCAGGGCGTTTTTGTGCTAAATTTATTCGATGTAGCGCACCACTACGGTTTTAACACTCATAAAATATTTGAACATGAGTATTAAATTAATGAAGCAACGTATGCAATTATTACATTTTGTTGTTTACTCAGGGGGGTCTAAAGCATATTATTTGTTTTCATAATACCATCTTGAAGATTGGTCACATTTATGATAATTGTCCACGGTTAACTACTTTGTTTAAAATCTTGATTTAAAGCTTTCGTGACTGCAGGCAATAAAATTATTTGGTTATTTCGGTAAAGTCACGTGAATAGAAATAATGACATCACGACGTTTCGATCGCAACACAAGCAATCTTTTTCAGGTGAGAGAGGGGAATACTGGGAATACTCTCTCACCTGAAGACGATTGCTTGTGTTGCGATCGTAACGTTGTGATCTATTATTTATATTTACGTGACTTTACCGAAAGACCCAAAGAGTACTTTGGTTTACTTATTCGGAACAAGAATATGAACAAAAGCGAATGAAGGTTTTAAACCAAGGAAATGTAAAACAACATTCCTGAAGAACTAAAAAAAACCTTGCATGTGCACATTTTGCCCATGTCACGGTCACTTGCCTTTATTCGTTCATGGCATTGCAGTGGAATTGCATGCGAGCTTATGCTGAGCTGCATTAGTGCTGTGCGGATGTGGTGGATAGGATTTTACGGAGCAGTTGGGAATTGCACATCAGCACTAACATAAATGGCTTTGGGTGTCTGCCCACACCAAAAGTTTGAGCATGAGACCCCAGCTGTTCTGGAAATTGCACTGCTGGTCTCTACCAATATTAAGCGATGGCCTCTTTTGTGATACTATGTCTTACAATCCCTGCCTATGCCACTTGTTATATTTGTAATGCATTTTCTCTGTTTGATCACGAGTGCTTGACCTAAAGCGAAGTCAGTGGTTAAATAGTGACGGTTTTCTCATGTTGATATTGATGTACATGTCACGAATGCTCTCCATCCAATGTGAGTGGGTGTCTTGATTTTGAGTTTGTGTGCGTGCATGTGTATGTAAAACCCATACCAGCTCAAGGACATCGGTAGGAGGCTGCTAGACTTTTGTGCAGCCCATGGGCTTGTAATCACCAACACGCTGTTCCCGCATCAGCACATCCACGCAACATCATAAATGCATGCCGGGTCCAAGCGAGAACATCTGCTGGATTATACAGTGATGGAACAGCAAATGCAGGCCCATGTCCTTGACACCAGCACCTACTGTGGAGCTGAGCTTTCCACTGATCATCGGCTTGTCATCTATAAACTGTGCCTGCTATTCTTCCACTGTGGTGGTGGACCCCATTCAAACCCACAAGAGACTGGTATCGGCGTGCTGAATAAATTTGCAAACGAGAATTTCATCACCGCTTGCAGCTGGGGATGGCATCGTCGCCCCCTCCACACGATGCCAAGAGGAAATGGTGAGGTTCAGGATTGCGCCTCATTCAGCTTCTATGGCTACATTGGGTACACAGTCCAGACCTACCCAGAGACCCTAGATGACGGAAGAGGTGTTCCGGCTAGCCGAGAGAAAGTGATGGGCTCACTTCCACCATCCCCTTCGGAGAATGAGGAGCCTTACTGCAGCCTTCGCTCGGAGGTTCAAAGAGCCATGTGGTGCTCAAGGATAACAGTGGTGGTCACAGGTTGCCGAGGACATTGAAAATGTCTCAGTAGCTCGAAATTACAAATCATCATTTAATTTTCTTAAAAAGTAACTTGCAGTGACACACCTATTACCATCCTTTAGGGAAATAATTGTAGTTTCATCTCTGACCCCAGGAACAGGTCTACAGGTTCGTATGTCTACAGGCATTTACGTGAGGTTTTGGTGGAGGAAAAACATCTTCATCCCAGATAACATCATGGGGCAATGTGCCTGAAATATTGGAGGAAGTAGCACCCCCATGTGAGTGGCTGACTGGTGTGTCATCTGTTGAGGAAGTGCAAAGAGTGACCCAGAGTCTGAGATCAAGCAAAGCATTGGGCAGAAATGATCTCCCATGTGAATTTCTGCAGGTGGGTGGCGATTTTGTGCAGGCTGTCCTATATGGCATAATTACAAATGTCTGGACCACAGGACGGGTTCTCCAGGATTGGATAAATGCCTTGATGATCCCCCTCTTTAAAGAAGGGGATCACACAATGTGGTTCCCGAATAGGGGTGGTCCTGCATCAACGTCAAATGATGTGTCTCTCAGAGCCATTCCCTGTTCACCTTTGGGTGTCCTCTGCCCCTTCACTATTTGACAAAAAATTTTTATCACCTAGTTCCAGAAACTTTCCAAGGCTGTATAAGGTAGAATTCCCATCTGCTACAGTCATGATCAACCATGTTATGTATGCTGATGAGTTGTGAAGAGAGTGGAGAAGTACTCATACCTCGGCAGTGCGCTTACGATCAGTTTCAGTTTGGCAGCAGAGATTTCACTCCGAATGAGTAGAGCATTATATATCCATCAGCTGTGTAACACTGCGTAGGAGCTATCTAGCCTGTCACTCCACACGAAGCTGCATGTCTTCTTGGCACCAGTCATACCCTTCCTTCTCTATCCTTGTCAAACGTGGACACCTCTGAAGGAACATCCACACTGGTTTCAAACATTCAGGCTGTCCTGCCTACGATCCATCTTGGGTTTAACCTGTCTGGATTGTGTGAGGAGCTCACAGATCCTTGAAAGATCTGGACACAGTCCCATTGGTGAGCTCCTCTAGTAGGGAAGGCTGCGTTGGCAGGGCCATATAACCCACATGCCCAGCCACTGCACGTGCAAGCAGCTTCTGTTTTGCCAAATATAGAGAGCTAAACGGACATGGCAATGGGCTGGAGAATAGATGGACTGACGGTGTAAAGAGAATGTGGAGCTGAGTGGACTTGCCAAAGACTGGTATATGCGGTGTCAAGATCAGCCTTTATGTAGGAGGTTCGTGAAGGGCGCTCCTAGGCAGTTGGAAATCCTCCAACAACAATGGAGGGCAGATGAGCGACGCTCACTATAAGAAAGCAGAGCACTGGGTGGCTAAAACACAGCAAGTTGGTACAGTAGCAAACACAGGTGATGTGTCCGTTCGTCATCCCTGTCAGTCAACACCTGGGTATGTGAGCCTTTGGAATTTTACGTGGCCTCAAAGTGCACCTTGCCTGGTACAATCACTTTGGTGACATCTTATTAGCGAATGACGGCTTTTGTAAATTCACTGTGTACTGGTTAGCTACTGTGCCATGAACCCGGTGACATGAAGTCGATTATCATGACCACTAAGTAGACACAGCCTAAAATTAGTACTTAGTGTGGAATTTAAATATGTGCATTGGGATAACAGACAAAGGTGGCTGAACGTGGTGCTGGTCAAACCATCCACTCGTGCACCATTCTGGCCTTAATAGGTGCTCGCTATCAACACTTCCCCCAGCAGCCTGTATGGTTATGCAGGAGATCTTTGTTTTGCATGTTGTTGTAATTGCTGTCAGCCCGTAACTTCACATTGCTTGGCAACAGCCTCCTTTGTTGCGTGGGTTTTTCCTGTGCACATTATATGGACAGTGTTGAATGCAAATTTCTTAATGAAAGGAAGTCTTAAAACTGTTGTTGCTATCTTTGCTTGTGCATCACTGCCAATTTAGTTTCACCAAAAACATTCTTATAACTATTTTGCAATTGAAAACTCAAAGATTATAGACGTTAATAAACTGGGTGCAGATAAACCAATGCAAAAGCAATGCAGGAAATTTAGCAAAAAAAAGTTACATAGTCCTAAAGATTCTATTGATTTTTGGAATTGCGGCTATATTGTTTGGCTGCTTATTGTGAAATAGAAAAATAGAGCACAGCAAGACATTTGCTAGTGATCTGACCTGCAGTGCTGATGGCTCTCTGTGACAAAGCTCTTGCCTCTGGCTAATGGTCTTGCTGCTGTATCTGTCGCTTTTCTTTAGACAAGTGTTGTCAGTTGGCAAGAACTGTAAAGCAAAAGGCAAATATAATCAAAGTTTTTTACCTTAACATTTCGTGAGCAGAGATTACGTGTCACGCGTCTGTGACTGCTGTGAGCAAATCTCTAACTTTACAGATAAACTATTCTATTGATCGTTTTTGAAACACCCAGTCCGATTCCTCTTGCTTTTTCTCTTCTCGGTATTGTTTTGTGTTATGTTGTTGTCTAGGAACTACTTTGGCCTTGATGCGGTCAATTACATGTTTGAGTGTAATTCGATGTGTGCGTCAGGGCTTTACAAACAGCTTGTGAAACTGGCTTGTTCAGCATTATAGCAAATAAAATATTGCTCTTGTTATCTTGAAAGACGCATATTTAGAAAGGGAAATGTATGGTAACTGGTATTGTAGAAATACTGCTATTGGTGGTTAGAATGACATGATGAGACCTTTAAGTGCGTCTGTGCGTGCAAGTCTGTATATGTATAGTATAGCAATACGTTTCAAGTTTATTTAGTTTAACCAGGTGATAACTCAAGAGACCAGGATAGTTTAATTTGGAAGTGTGACCTGAAACATCATCATGCCCATCGGGGGCAACGGTGGCTATGTATAGTCCAGGGGCGGTTTCTTCATTAGGGCGATTGGGCGACGCACCACCAATGTCATTCAACCACAGAGTCACGCTAGCCGTTACTGTGCCTCTGGATATAGTCCAATCAGCGTCATGTCACGTTCTGTGGAGTACCGCCTCTTTTTGGGCGATTTCACTCCGGCAGAGAATCGCCCCGAGTGGCCCCATAGACTTACATTCAAAGATGTTTTTTTTCGAACGGGGGGCGCTGCAATGCATTCTCTATGGCTTCCGGGAGGGCTCGCACTAACGTGCTTACGTCATCATACGTAAGCACGTTTCATCCAACAATATAATTTGTCGCCACCTAGTGGAATCTTTAATAAAAGAAACTTGAGTGGATTGTATTAATAGTGAGTATAGAAACAAACAAGATGTATTGTAAGAGTCACTTTATTTTTCATTAATATTAAAGAAGTGAAGTTGCCTTTACATGCTTAAGCTGTTAATTTATCCATTGCATGGGTGGACCTTATCCTTATCAATCATCCAGACATTTGCCCCCCCTGAGAGATTTTGCAGGAGCCGCCACTGGTATAGTCCCAGTTGAGTAATTTGGTCAATTTGGACCATGACACCGGCACACAATGGCCTACTGTTGCAAACGTTGCTAGTCCGCTGTGTTTTCTTTTACTAACGTTTTTGACTAATTTCCAAGCCATTTCTAGCCTGTAATTAACATGGCATGCCATACGATTTTTACAGTTTAACTTTATACGTGTGTTTACGTGCAAGTTTATATCTATTGTGATTACATTGTCTAATATGGTGGGTGGTAACGAATTGTTAATTAAGCTAAAGGCTTGATAATTATTGTGTGTGGGTGCGGGTGGTGCATCTCTGTGATCCAGCAATGTGTAGGCGAGGGTGGATCACGCAAATGTTGCAGAATTCCATTTCCGTGGGTGTTGAGGTGCTATACCCTGGCTTACCAGGAGGTGGAATAGCATGTGTGGACTAATCCTCCATTTGTTCCATCCTAGGGAATAATAGTTATTGTACCCTTGCATGCGTGGGTTTTCTCAGGGTGCTTACATTTTCTCCCACATGTATTAGCATTCATTAATTGACTGAAAACATTTTGATGTTTCGAGAACCAAAGAGCTTGGGCAATTAGTTGCAATGGTTCACTGTCTGGGTTCCTTTCAGCTTGGCTGTGGTTCCTCAGCAATTGTGAGATGCAATTTGCATGGATGACGCTTAAAAAAAAGCATTATCATTCATTACCAGAAGCACATTCAACCAATATTCTCCTGCTACTAACAGTCAGGGATGATATTTGCTGCTATTAATCCAATGCTGTCTATATAATTTGTTTTCAAATTTATGTTTTATTCATCATGATTACACTAACACGTACATAAACACAGTAGCTTGATAACACAAACACGGTACAGCTGACGTTTTAATTAAAACCCATTTTTAAAAAAGAACCTCCTGACCTTTGCAGCATGGTCTGTATCCATTTGTTATGAATAGATAGGTTTTTGTTTATTGTGTGCATTTACGTTCGTTTTTTTACAACAAGAGTTGTTCTTTTAAGTTGCCTGTTGCTTGGGCAACAAGAGCTCGTGGCAAACACAGACATTCTCCGCTTGCAAACCATAATAATTATCCATTCAAAATGCAACAGCACACAAATATGCAAAATGGACAATGGTAAACAATACGAGCAATTCCATGGACTATGTATGAGGAATTATAATTAGGGCACCATGAATTTTGAATTGAAGGTAATTAAGAAATTAATAATGATCTATAAAAATAATTCATTATGTTGTTGAATGTAACTAAATACATACGTGTATGTATTTTGTGTAAATGCACGTGTGTGTTTACACAAAACAACACTACATATTAGAATGCAGTCTGGAATTACAATAAGAGTGTTTTGGTATAAGATATTCTCATATTTTTCGTGTCAAAACATATTTATATATATATATAACTTGTTCTCAACAATTATCCATGCACAGCATATATGGCGTATGTACAACTGGTTAATTTAGAGTTGATTTTCCCCCAAAAATGTATAATAATAAAAAATAAGACACTGCAGCTCTCTGATGTGTGTTCGAAGTATGATGTTTTGCTCCATGTTATCAGAGTTTCTTCAAGAAACCGAAATTATTAAGAACTTCCAATCTCTTACATCCTCCCGTTTACAATATGCACTGCTCTTAAAATCAAAAGGATAAATACTCTCATGGCCACGGCGTTATGCTATGGATTGCCTCAGATAAACAAATTGCAACATTTAGGATCCTTAAGATTCGAAGAGAAACACAAAGAAACAAGCCAATAAGAATCTGTTGAGAATTGTAAGAGTGGTGAAAATATGGCCCTGGTTGACCTGCACAGCCACATTATTACCTGTGGCACGAGGCTTTGCCTTCGAACAAGTAACCATGGATTACATGTCATAAGAACATGCTGTTGTCACCAGTATGCCCTCCGGCCTTCAAGTCTAGCAAACTTAATTTTAGTGCACCAGGCCTCGGTGAAGAAACTGCCATTAAAAAAATGTTGAAATCACAATGCTGTGTAAAGAAGAAAGAGGAAGGTGGAGACAATAGCAGCCAGTACAGAAGTTGACCCCACCAGTTGATCCCATCTTTCTCTTGTCTGCATGCATAATTAAAGATTTAAAACACAAACAAAATTTGTGGCCTTTTTTAAAACTCTAAATGAACTATGCACACAGTTACTGCTATGCCATTAATCAGTAATTTTCAACCAATTAATCAGTGTCTCTGATAAACAGTTTTGACAGCCTGTGCAGCATTTTATGCTGGTTGGCGATTTTCATATCGCTATTATTAAAAATGATTAAAGCATAATCATGAATAATTAATTATCCCATTTTCTCATGAATGCCCTTTTTTTGTTTATCCAGTTGGCCAGCTGACTGACAAAACTATGCATTCCTTGTACACACATTACGTGATGTTCCCTTGAATTTTGTTCGTAATGTTCTGCTGTGACCAGTGGGCCTTTCAAGTATTTTACATGTAAAAGTGTCATTACTTGTAAGAGATTGTTTGACAAACAGCTCAGATTTAAATTATGTCATGCTTTATCTGCAATATGAGTTAATACATACAAGAATGTACTTGCATTGAACAGCTGTGGGGATAATTTGTATAAGCCATGGGAAAATTAATAATGCAGCTTCAGAAAATTCCTCTAAGGCGGGTGTTACTAATTTAGCTAAAGAGTGTGAAACAGCCGACACTGTTTTCCATGCGCATGCATGCCATTGCATCAAACTTGCAAATTGTGAGAAAACCCATCATAGCACTAAGTCCAGAGGCCCGAACACCATACGTTTTATATGTGCTTTCTACACTTATTTGCGTGCTGATTGAAACTTATCCCATTGGGTATTGCATACTTTCAAGCAGGTGTAACAGTGTGTTTCAAATAATAATAATTCAAATTTATAATGCGTGTTCCATCCTAGGATCCCATTGCACAATATACCCTTCACATTATTTGTCTGTCCATCATTATGTTTCCAAAACATTATCTTTGTCACAGGTGTTCACGTTGCTTGTGTGGGTCATATGTATATGCTGTACGTATATCTGCCAGGCATCTCATTCACTTCGCCTATATCACCTTGGTTTGTCCCGTGACCTCCTGCCACCAAGCCTTTGACAAATCAGGGAGCCTCAAAGTGCACCTAGCTTGGCACAATTGCTACCGTAATGTCAATTAGTGGTAAATGGCAGCTGTTGGTGTCTATATATTACTCAATTCACGACCTAGGTTATTGTTTCTGTTTTACAAGTATTTTTTTTCTCCAAAGTACTTCTTGCTTAAGTGTCTTCAAATTAACTGCAATGTATATATTTTATGAGTCGCATGGCCTCTAAAGCAATCAGTGCCACAATATAGTGGCTTCCACGTTTATAATGCAAAATGTCTGAATGCAAAATTAATTATACGTTGTTAAAAATCCCAATATCTATATTCATATCTGGTTTATGTATACTCAAATAATTAGCATTCCATTATATTCCACAACCGTAATCGTGATGGCTTCGCTCTTTTTTTGGCCACATTGCTCATCCCCAGGCAAACAAGGCTGAGTGAAATGTGACACCAAGTGAAGTCTGCTACAGACAATTCAGAGAAGGACCCACAGAAACATCAGTGAATTGTACTTGAAGGTGGCTTACTTTAGAACTCTCCAATGTGTTGTTTGGGGATGTTACACGTGTGTTGTTCGGAATGAGGTCTGATTTTTCACTCCACGTGCTGGGGGCTTCTAAATTATCTGAAAGGAGCAGCAAGTCGTTCGCCCCTCATTTGTATATGAGGTTGCCAGCCGCTGCTGCTGTTTGATGTCAGTCAGATGATGTTATTTCCTGTTCTGCCACTTGCACTTACAAGCTGATCAATGTTGAGCGTGATCTTCTTGCTATGGCACCCTATGAAGGAATATGTACGACTTTTTTTGCTTGCATTTTTTAAGTTTTAATATTGTATAAATTAGCAGTGAAACCATAATTTAAAAAAAACTACAACAATGTGGTGCAACATAGCCTCCAGTGCGTTACTTGTAACTGCGATTGTGTGCTTCAAATGTCATTACTTTGCCCTGATATATTTGAAAGGTGACACTAAAGTGGTTGAATGATGTGAATACAGATTCACGCAGACGCAGCAAGGGACATGCATTTTTCTATTTTTAAAAAACTAGTCTTTTTTTAATTGAGGAAACTGCTTTTTTTTCTTTATATTATTTTCGATTTCGTGACCTTAGGGGCCGTCCATAAATGACGTCACGCACCTAGGGGGGATGGGGGGTCAGACATTTGTGACGATGTGTGACGAGGGGGGGTTTGAGAAATGTGACGTCACGTCAAAATGCGCAACTTTAAATAAATTTAGACAACACGTTCTACTTCATTAAATAGATTTTTAATAAATATTTTGTCCTACAACATCATAGTGCAGCGCCACATTAAATACGCACTACAATGACAATAGTTTAAAGAGATTTGAAGCATGTTTTTTTTTTTGGGCGGGGGGGGGGGGCAGAGCTATGTGACGTCATATTTGAGGGGGAGGGTCTGACTTTTTGTGACGCCGTGTGACGAAGGGGAGGGGGGGTAAAAAATCGTCCAAAATCGCGTGACGTCATTTATGGACGGCCCCTTATGTTCAAGCATGCTTTGCAAGATCACCATTCATCCATTTAGAGCCCTTGTTAATCCACTGATGGATGATGGTCTCAACATCACTGTTAGTTGCAGGGGTTTGGGCCACGCTTCACCATGCTGCTCAGTGCGAGTAGGTAAAGAGGCATTCAGAACCAGTTGAGATGTTAACGACCGTAGATGTTAGCCGTGGTCAGGAATCAAAACTCGGGTTTTTTTTGCTTGAGACTGCATTGTGTTACCCCAGTGTTCTTCACACATTTTCAGGGGGGGGGGCACTTTCGCCGATAAGACATCATGGGTGCGAGAGCCGACATACATTTGAAGCTATTGAGGTTTTACAGTATAATGGGGCGTTTTCACATGTTGTGTATTGTCGGGGGCCACACATCAGGACCCGCACTAAAGGCCACTAGGGGCCGCCAGTGGCCCGCAGGCCTTGCAATGAAGAACACAAACCAATGCGCCTCCTCTCCCCTTTTATACGTGTAAATATATATTATTTTTGCATAACCCTAAAGCACATGGTTTATTTATCCTCAAAAATGGGAAAACGATTTGGTTTTCCTTTGAATTCATGATAAATATTAAATAATCAGTCACAATTATCATGGGCTCTGGTGTTTAAAATGTAAAACTTAAGAATATCAATATACTTGCAGAACCTTAGATGGTTGCGGCCACTTCACGAGAATGCACACGATATGGGCACAAGCAAGAATAACATTTATGCTATTCTGGAAGAATCGATGACATTCATTCTGAGCAGCTACCCAAGACATGTGACCCGAAGCTCACCCCGAACGGAGACAGCCAAAGACGAATCATGGAGAAAGCTTCCTCATGTTGCCTCACAATATAAACCCACCCATCAATCCATAAACAAGTTTCTCTAGCTAATACTTGTCTCATATGACCTGGCCCTGCCATGCTCTTTCAGATTATTCTTTTTTTGCTTCGAACATGTGTACAGGTGGGGAAAATTGTTTATAGATGTGTCTGTGCGTGTGTGTGCATGTGTGTGTATGGATGCATGTCCCGAGTTCGATTCCAACTCACAGACAACACCAATGACGATTATATGAATCCATCCTGGGCCCCCCCTAGGTTGACGCAGCCTATAATGTATACCTGGTGCGGTGTATAAACATTGCCACTAGGGAGCCAAAGGCATCCGGTCATGTTACTGCCCACCCACTAGGTGCTCGCTAACAGCACTTTCCACAACAGTCCTCTGAAGGCTATACGTGGGAGATTTTTGTCCTAGTTTTTTGTGGATGTCCATGTAAAAATTTGTGTATGTGTTTTCATAAAAAGTAATTCTCATTTGCAATTATATACATCACATGTGGAGCATACGTTTACATCATGCAACCCCTCATAAACAAATAACCCCAGAATATGTGAAAAAATAAGGTATCTTGAAGGCCGTAGATATATATTAAATAAAGCCATGCATATATCAAGCAGTCACATTGAATTTATGCAAAATTATTGAAAACAAATCCTGAATAGTATTGCAAAATACAGAACTGCAACGCAGAAACATTTTTAACGTATGTACATTAGTACGTTTGTTAGTATTTATATTTATTATCATGGTGTGGTGGCACAAAATACAGCCCCTTTTTCAATCCACTGCTGAATGAGGGCCTCAGAATTCCATGTGATTAGTATTGAAGTTGAAGTATGAAGTATGTTGAACTTATTCCGCACCATACGTAGCTGACCGTGCTAATCGATTCGTGGGGATTATTTGACCATATTTCACTACGCTGGTCAGTTTGGATTGTTGAAGGTGGGGAAACAGATGTGGGGAACATAATTAAATTGGTAATGTTTTTTTTGCTGCAATGCCCTCTTCTGGCCAAAGCGTAGCCCTGCAGGTTTCCATTACACCTGTTGAATGCTTCACTTCTGAGATCTCATGAGATCAGGCACATTCCCAGTGATTGATTATAGGCAATCGAGTATAAATTGTATGAAATCGCGTCATTGAATTGATGACCTAAATGTTTAGCCTCAATGTATTTCTCTGGGATATATATAAATAAATCACTGTTAAGGTTGTATTTAGGCAAAATATATCAAAGGCTAAACACTTTTTAAATGGTAATAAAATACAAAAAAATTTAGATTTTGAGTTCAAAATTTGCAAGGCCCGATCACAATAATAGTTTCCGCATATCCTTGTGATTGAACAACACATGATGAGATGGATCTTCATGTAACATCAGTATCATCAGAACATACTGGTGGATCCAGGCCCTTCAACAGGTTCATGCAGATAAGTGGAATAATGTAGTCTCAATTGCTCTGGAAATGTCGGAAATTGGCGGCTGCTTCGAGTTAAATGTGGAGTGCCCACTCAGAGGAAGGATGAGAGCCTTGGAAAAGGTAACTCAATATCAAATTGGCTCTCAGATCCAAAGACGAACACTCGGCCAGTCTTGTATGAAGCAGTCCATACAATGAACTGCATGACGAGTCTTAGACAAAGATTGAGCGAGGCTTGTTAAGTTAAGTCCCATTCTGCATACATTTGTGGTGACACATGCATGTGTGGTGTATTTGGCAGCATATTAACGATGACGTCTCAATGGGTGCCATTGCACTTACAGACATGTACGCTTGCTTGTTAATATGTTAACTCTGTTGCAAATAAATGTTTATTCCCGCTCGGGCTTCTTGTTGGCAAGAGGAAATAGCTCAGTGGAGTCAACGCTTTGCAAAGAAGTTGAAAGCTTAATGCAGTTTCAACATTTGAGAAGTCACTTTCATGAAATTGTAAGCATACACATGTTGAGTGTTTTCATGATTTCAAAAAATAAATTTAAAAGAACGTGACACTGACACACGCAAAAAACATGGAACAAAAGCTGAAAAGTGGACAAAGAAACAGTGGAGACGTGCATGTGTGAATTAAATTAATACAAATATAATTGTAAACTATACAACTATAAACAATGTTTATTTTACTAGGTAAGGCCCACTGAGCGACTTGGCCACAAGTGATCGCCCAATGAAGTGGCTTGTTATGTGGAAATTGTAGCAGTCAAACATTCTAAACGCATGTTTCTTAAATGTGCAGGGAAAACTGGAGGTCCCGGAAAAAATCCACACGACCACAGGAAAACATACAGGCATCAGGGTCATGATCGAACCCACGACCTCCTTGTATACCAGGCAACGCAGTTAACATCTCGCCACAGTGGCACCATAAATACACGTATCACACATGCAAGACATCACATTGACTGTTAAGGAGAGTAATTTGACCTTGGTCAGGACATGGGTCATCGCTGTGTAGATGATTGCTGATGGTCGAGAGCGCCGATGTCGTGGCGGCTGAAAGAGAGAACACCCACGAGAGGTGGACCACCGTGGAGATGGATGTGTGAGATTAGCTCGTGAGTAGTGGTTCGAAGGTTTGTCACATTATGAGACCGTGAGTTGAGGCGCAGACTTGTAGAAGAGGCGCTTATCCAGCAGTAGATAGAGCATAGCTGGTGATTAGGACGATGATAATTCTGAGGATGTGTAATTCGCACGAGAACTACAACTTATTATAATATGCAATTGAACCATATATTCATTGGAACATTTAAATGGGCCTGACGTGTAATTGTATGACCAGCAGGAGTGCATTTTAGTGGGTTGTAGAGTGAGGTTGAATTTATAGTAAAATCGACCCATCATCTGACATTTCGTTTCTATAATTCGTAGAATATGGGTGAGTTGGTGATATAAAGGTTATAGATTAGAATGTGTTTTACACAATATATTAGAGAAAAGGCAGATTAATGGTGGGAATATAAACATAACGTTATTACATACTATTAACCCCCCGCCCCTTCCCCCTTTGAATCAACATGTGCTGCGTTTTTGTTTGAAATTTAATTCTAAAGTTGTCTCATTCTGCAATTAAAATTTTCAAGAAAGTGCTTTCACATATGTGCATTGGAATTGCTGCTGTTTCATAAGAAGTATCATGTTCATGGATTACGTCGTGGTATGAATAGCTATAAATGTGCAGTTATTTTAGATGTCAGTCCTTTTGTTTTTATTTAAATACTTTTTGGCTGGATTAGTGCAGTTGAAAGACAGCAAGGTCTTTCTGCCTTATACATAAATGCACGATAACGTCCATATTTCTGAATGTGTTTGCAAAAGCCATTGCTTCATTCATATTGGATTATCCCATATGATGGCATTATAAATACAAAGGAGAATGTTAATTAATTATAATATATATATGTGTAAAATAATGTATCTATAGGTGCATTGTTACTCAAGCTGCATTTGTAAAACACGTTTACACCATACATAGCCATATATGTCATGAATATTTTCGCAGTACAGATTTTGAAATAGAGATATGGATACTAAATTATGAAACAACAGAAATCATTAGACTCCAACCATATTTGAATGTAAGTCTTGTATCTAAGTGAACTAATTCATTGCTATTTTTATTAAACATTTTTTTTATTCAACATTGGCCGTAACATAAGCCATCAGAATTTGTTTAACTCGCCTCACTCTGCTGATGAGACCCAGGGGTTGAAATTGGTTTAGAGTTTTCATCTTTCATCAAATGATGTGGGAGAATATTGGTCTGATAAGCCGAGAGGTCAAAGGACTAGCACAGTTATGTCTAAATAGAACAGAGTTCTGCATATGTATAATACATATAAGGCATGTTTTATGCATGTTATGCATATATTCATCTGAAATACCATTTACCTCCACATTTCTACATGATAAAAATCTACATTCGAAATGTTAGTTGGATGTAGCATTCAACATGTTTTTAAAGTATTACTATTCTGCATACAGCACTCTTTCGTTCCAGCTTCATAATCACTGGTTTGTCCGATTGGTTAAAGTGAGTGGTAAGGAGCCCATAATATAGTCAAAATTAGACTAACCTGTGAATAAAATACTGAAATAATCTCAGTTGGAGGATATGCAACACCAAGGTAGGTCCTGGTGTTAAGGACATGGGCCCGTATCTGCTCTTCCATCACTAAATAGTCCAGCAGATAGTCTTGCTTGGCCCCGGCGTGCATCCGTAATTTTGTGTGGATGCCTGATGCTGGAACAGCATGTTGGTAATTACAAGTCCACGGCCTGTACATAAGTCTAGTAGCCTCCTCCCATTGCTATAGAGGTGATCACTCCAACCCAAGTGCCTGCATCATAACCCATTCGGGTATTAAAGTCACCCAACAGGATGACTATCCCGATGGGCCTCTTTAGCTAACACCTGTGACAAGAGGTCATAGAAGACATCTGACTCATCGGCCTGTATCCCTGCACTGATGTTCATCTTATCTCGGGGCGTAAGCCACCACCACCACCACGATTCCTCACCTTCTGTTGATGGGGAGGTGAGCCCACAGTAGCCTGGGACTTCGAGCTTCCTACACCTCACCCTCACACTCCTATGCCCCCTCCATTATATTTTTCAAAAGAAGAGCTACTCTCTGCAGAAAGTAGAAGGCTGTCCACCCCTCATAGTGACTGGAGCCAGAACCAGTTCACATGACCTCCTGAAAACCACAGAGATCCAGACGTATCAGTCCAGCTCCTGACAGAGAAGTATCAGCCTCTCACTCACAGTGGCTTTTTTCTGTTTCTGGAAGAACTCCACGGGTGTGGGATCAATCTCTTGGCTCTGCCAAATGGGATTTGGCCAGGAGACGTCATAGATGCCTCTCCACCCAGTTTCCAGTACATGCTGAGATTGATATTTAAATTATTATATTATGGTAATGTAATTGAAGGTGGATGGGTCACCAGCTACTCATACCCATACAGAACCCCTGTTTGCCGCTATGGTGACTATGAGCGCCATGAGGGGAATAGTCAATTGGATTTGGCCTTCTCAAAATGTCATTGACTACAGGCACGACAGTGTTACCGACTGAAGTGGGGTTGTTGTTGCCCAACCAAATAAGACACACACTACCACGGACATATAGGCACACTGAGAGATGGTCATACAAACACACACTCTCATTCACTCACTACTAAACATAAACACACACGTAAATAGCAATATTAGGGCACCTTACAAATACCACAACAGGGAGTAGACTGCATGGGCAGCCCTTCCCTTGCCATTCTGAATATGGTGCAAATCTTTAAAAACAGCCATGCACATAGACGGTATTTTGTCATATGTCATCATTAAAACAGTTTCCAAAATTCAATTAAAGGAATTAATCAGTTCTCCACCAGCTACATTTGTAAACACTTTCTCAGAATGCTGATGGGAACTCAGATTGTTGGGGATATGCCAGAGGGTGGAACAATACTTATTTCTTTCCACCATTAGTTTGACATTAAATCTTTAAATAACGCTAGGGAACAAGATGTAGCAAGCTAATTGCCCACTTGTACGCTTCTTATTAAGGTTAATAGTAGCAAACAGCTTATACATCTCCAGCCATTGATGGCCGTGTTTGCATTTTAATTAAGGATTAATTCATGTGCAGTAGGATCCCATCAGAAACATTATTAATTGAATAGATTGGACAGGAGAATTGCTAAAATTGAATGACCATATGTAATTAATCATGTATTTTTATCCTTAAAAAAACATGTACTTAGAAAGCATATTAATGATCTTTACATGAAGTCCTACATCCCAGCCTAGTGTATTTAATGATGACGTATTTTCATAATCGTTTGGTCATTTTATGTTCAAAAGGCATTTCCTTTTATGCATCTACATCTGAGAAAAATATATCTTTGAAAATATAAATTATTTTAACCAGCTGTAATAATATCGATAGTGACAGCTTTGCAAAATGGTTCAATATTTAAACTATGATGCTATTTAAGGAAAAGGCATACTTTTTAACGCAAGTTTTTAAATATAAACACACTTTTCAACATGTGGGCAGCAGCATGATGCAGTGGTAACATTGGGGCCTCACAGCAAGAAGACTTTGGGTTAGATTTTCAACAGATGTGCTTTTCTGAGGAGTTTGTATATTCTCCCCCTGTTTCGCATACATTTTCTCTGAATTCTCCAGGTTCCTCCAATAGCAAAAAAATACATACCATTTAATTGGTGTTGACCAAACCTCCCTTTTCTGAAATATTACCTGAAATTATCTCAATTGGGATTACATGTAATATCACCCCTGACTGTGATATTTTGACAGACTCAGTAAAGTCTTTCCTGGGGCAAAGAAGTTGTACATAAATGAAATGGCCTTATTGCCTCCTGCTTGAGCTTCAGACACATTCTTATTTGTGCTGCGTATATATATATGTACTTTTGTGCATTCTGATGTTAATAGTTATCGGTGAAGAGACGTCTCATGGTTTTGTGGAAGGTGGGCCTCCAAGGCTTCCTCGTGGTTGAAGTGAGAACGTTATCTATAAATCATCCACTGAGAGAGAGACGATGCCCATGCTTATTCAGCACAGCCTACTTCCTCACAGGGACGGGTGTGAGATGTTAACTACCTCGCTTGGTATACAGTAGGTCGTGGGTTCGATTCCGACCCTGACGTCACCTCTATATTCGGAGTTTGCATGTTCTCCCAGTGGTCGCTTGGAATTGTCTCCGGTTTTTGTCTCCACATCATTTAGAGTCAACATACGTTCAGAGTATTTGGCTGCATTTAATTTCCACGTGATAAACCTCTTCGTTGAGATATCATTTGTGGCCAGGTTGCTTCTGAAAAGAGCTACACAACTCAGTGGGGCTTAGCTGGTTAAATAAAAAAAGACATATTTTAACACAAAACATCCGATGGAAATTTTCACAAGCGTCGGCTATTGTGTGCAGTTTAATGGCCAAATTTGCTGTAAGAATTGACCTTTCATAATTTGAATTATCCAGCTGAGGCTGAGACAAGACAGGGCCTTCTTATAAACGACTACAACATATATCAGTACATATTACAGTTTTCAAGACACGGAATTAATATGCATTGGTCACAAACAGGGACTAAACCTATACAGTTGAAAATAATATCGATGCCTTTGCTGAGTCAGAAACATAATTTAATTAATATGATTTAGTATCATTACAGTGGTGGCATGTGTTTAAAAGGATATCCGTGAATTATGAATTAAAAGAAGACTCCACATGGACCACACAAATTAATGATATAACATCAAGTTTGAATGGGCTAAACGGAACAGTTACGCTGAGATGCACTTCTCATAATGGTTAGTACACTGTACTAAGAACTTGGCGACCTTACTTCAATTCCTAGCTATGGCTGACATTAGTGGGGAGTGCTATCTGAATCGCCACTCTCCTCCAAATATACCGTCTTGATTTATTCATGTCTCTGCTAGGAAATGAAAGGCTGTTGCCTAGAACGTTGCCGAATGTTTATATTCCCTCTTTAGGGCAGTGTAATTGACGAATGTGTTTCATGTTTGTTGCGCGCGCTTGTGCACCACTGCCAATGCAGTATTGCGATAGTTGTTGTTGTTGTTTTAGTTCCCCAATAATAGTCAAACAACGCCATGACTGACATGGCATGGAGAGGTCATCATGCAGAAGTAGATTAACAAAGGACTGTAAAAAAAATTTCCCTTCATACCTCGCTGTTAGATGTTTTTTTTTAAAGAATGAGTGCAACATTGTATTGCATCTACACTACTGTGTTTTGTCTTTCCACGGTGAATTTCATATTCCAAAACTTTTGACTAGCATAGAAGAGTAGACAAAAAATACCCTTGAGAGCGGCTCTAGAGCTCTATCTCGTAGGGGTTTTTTCCAGCAGCAGTGGCTTAAGCAAGTAATTTCAGGGCTGCACATTTACGTTCTTGGCTATGGAGAATTTACCCCCCACTGTGGGAATGTAGCAAATCTCTTACTGGCCTGTGGCTGCCAGAAGAGATGAGCACTGCCCCTTGCTCTGTTGAACATGCTGACATTGTGACTTTTTGACTTTGACTTAATTAGTGGCATGCTGTGTCTGAGGTAAGCAATCAAAAACAAGGCCATGATTGAACAGAACATAGTAATACATCAAGTTATCCGAGTCAGAAATGCAGTACTACACCATGATTGAACCGAACATGCAAATCAATCACGTTATCTCTGACAGGTGTGCAATACACCATCTTGATGAAAAAGGATCCTACAATGTGACGTGTTATTTAAGAAAATGCACATATCACGCCCATATGATTGAAATGAACATGCCAATATGCACATCTTCTGCTGAGTCCATATGGTGAATTTCCAGCCAGTAAATAACTTATTCAAGGTTTGCGTGACTGAACAAAGGTGGCAAGCACTGCTGTGGTAAGTTTATGTCTTTGACTGGATTAGCAGGTGTAGTACAATATCACGTTTCTTACTTGCTTGGAACTGAGGCATAGGCAGATATCTGGTAGTATTCTTAGGGGGTTTCGGTAAAGTGACGTAGATAGAAAAAATAATAACAACAAAATAATAATAAAAAAGTGAATACTAAATAATAAAATATCACGACCTTTCGATCACAACACAAGCAATCGTCATCAGGAGAAAAAAGAGGGGGAAAGCTACTGAGGCAATTTGTTTTAAAGGTTTGAAATGGGTGTAGCCCAAGGGTCATAAATGAAGTGGGCGGGGCTAGTGATGTTAACGTGAGAAATTTGCATGTCAATGTAAGATCGGAGAGCTACCTCCACGACCAGGGCACGGAGGTGACCATTGTATTGTGAGAGATTAGCATGTCATTGCAAGATCACAGAGCGGCCGCCACATCGAGGGCACGAGTAACGGCGGCTGTGTTAGTGTGAGACATTTAACCTGTTAATATAAAATCAGAGAGTCGAAAATAACTGCTATATTGGAAGGTAGGATGAAAACATCACAGCCAGTTATGCCTTAAAATGGTTAATAACGTTCTTCCAATGATTGCTTAGTTTGTACCCATCTTCTCAGTTGAAATTGTGTCTGTGTCTATATATCTGGATGGCTTCATGAACAAATCTTTGTTGATAGCGAATGGGTTTGCAGAGTACCTTCGTCTTGGAGAAATACATTTCGTGTGACCCCACCGCATTAAAACAACAAACAGCCTGCCTCAGCAGCTTTCAAATCAAGATGATCATTCAATAAACTCCCGCATGTGCCATGATTTTGCACCAACATTTAGAAAATTAAATATTTATTTTAACGTCTAAGTAAAGTTTCTTAAAATATATTTTGCCTCTTACCTCTTTTTTGTACTTAATCCAATGCAATAAAATACATATACTTTAACTCAAATATATTCAGCTACACAATAAGTACCATTTACGCCATTTGATGTCTATAAAGATGCCAATTGTAGATATGCAGTTTCGAATTCCAAACGAACTCAATACTTCACACAGCATGCTACGCCTGATGCTGCGAAGGTCTCTTTATGCAAAACACAAAACCCGTGTCCACGGTGCCTCCTTGCCCTCTCGCTCTCCAGATTAAAGCATTCATTCTTCATTTATGAGCCATTTTAACAAGGCGGTGCAATCTCAAGAAGGTGATGCCAGCTAACAATCCACCTCATGTGTTGATTTTCAATGCAAGTGCTCTCTCTCTCCAGTGTATTTGCTTCGCCAGTGCCTATAAAACGCATCACATGTAAAGTAAGTGCTGTTTTTTAAGAAAATCAAACTAACCGTTCCTTATTAGATGCTCACTCTCGTGCAATGAGAATGGGAATTCAAGGTTGATTTAGACAGCCTGCCATTGTGTAGAATAAAAAACCGTTGAATCAAAACAATAATTTCTCACTTCAACGAAAAGTAATACAAAGTACTCTTTGGTTCTTTCAGTAAAGTCACGTAGGTAGAAAAAATAATAGATCAATAGATCGCGACGTTTCGATTGCAACACAAACAACCGTCATTAGGTGTGAAACAAACACAGCGGTAGGACTGCTGACGTAGAAATGCTCCTCCTATGTCAGCACTCACAAAAGCTTCAAATCAAGATTAATACAAAGTACTTTATCAATAATAACATTCTTAATAATTATTTTAATAAAATGCAATGAATGGATGTTTGAAATAACATTTCTGAGAAATACAGAAGTGGTTATAATCTGCATTGTCAAGGCAAAATCCTATTCCACCTGTGTAATGTTTTTCATAATTTGTTACCTTTTACTCTTTTGAGAGCATGCTTCATATTTTTTTACGATAAAAAAAATGTTGCCTACGAAATACATTTCTTCAGAACAAATGCACTCTGATAACTTTCAACTCGGTTGTTCACCTTCATTTTTTTGGCGTTTTCCTGTCCATTATATCTGACACAAGTTCAATACAAGATTGGCAAGGAAAGTATCCTCGGCACAGTAATTTCTCAAAAAATGACTTGATCTTTGCTCCTGATTGATTTCATATCCTCTGAACAATCTTTATCAGAAATGGGCCTCCATTTGTCTCTGGGCCTCATTGATGTTATACAGTAGCCGGCTGAATCGTGGAGACAAGCATTCCATTTTATACAATTATCTATGAATTAACTGGCAAAACTGTTGGACATATTTCATATCTGCAAGATTTTTTTAGGATAAACAAAACTAACAGAATGTGAGATATGCCTCTACGATACTCATTCAGAGGCATGCTTTTGGCACAAATTTGCTACATGTACGTGTTGTGCATTTGCACGCATCTGTACAACTGCTGCCATTTTCTCGGGGCACACATTACGGGGAGAGGTGTTATGTTGATGAGACCTAGAAATGAAAAAACATGGAAATTACACGAATTAAATATTTCAAGAATTTTGACTCGCCACTTCCCAGAGCACTTTCTTGACATTTGTTGATAGCCGGCATTTTGTGAAACATTTCCGTAGAGGAATTTCTTCGTGTACAGGGCTTTCGCAAGAAAAAAAGTTCTCCAGATATTCACGCCCCTGTGGACTTGGACGTCTTATTGACATTTATACTCTTGCTTTGATTCATACTTTTTTTACTTTCAATACATCAAAGCGTTGTACGTAATGATTTGTGAGTCCATAAATATTTAATTGCACGTGAAAAAATAATTATTTTTCTGGCAGTGTTGAAGGTTGTTGGTTAAAAATGAGGTTATATTTTATTACACTTTATGAAGAGAGAAAGTTAACATAAATACTGAACTTCACGAAAAAATGCCATTGAGTTTTATCCCATCCCAAAACCACTATATGCCCAACCTCTCCCTCTCTTGAAAGAATGATCATTAAATGTTTAACGTCTCCGCTAACATTATATTCTAATATGTATATGTATGTGACTCACATGGAATGGGTAGATAATAATAATAATAAAGAGTTAATTATTTTAACATCTGATATATGTATCTTAAATATTGCAACATAGAAATCTAGTGTACATAATGTCTACTTTTTCAATCTTGATTTGAAGCTTTCGTGACTGCAGGAATCCATACTTTTTGGTTCTTTCGGTAAAGTCACCTAGGTAGAAAAAAGAATAGATCACGACGTTTTGATCGCAACACAAGCGACCGTCTTCATGTACTTTTTGTCCGACTTTTCCAGAGGCTAAGTTTTCCGTGCAAATGATATAATCACACATTTGAAAATATATACCAAGCACTCTCCCGGCATGGCAGTTAAAACAATGGGCAAGTTGTTTCAATTCCCCATTTCTTTCCACTCGACAGATTCCAAAGAACACAGGATGAGATGTTACTATCCTTTGTGCAAGCACTTCCAAGAGTTCATGAACAGTGAGCCTGGTGAAATTTGGGGAGCGCATCATCAGTAGTGAACCTTTGGTTCCTAGGGTGTTTCGGCCTTTCATACTATACACCCTCCCCAAAGGCGGCCAGCGACAGGGTGATCAATCCTACGCTTGCGTCCCATTCCCAATTAGTCATAGGAGTTGCCTTGTTGTTGATAGCCAACATCCCATGGGACTATGCATGGCAGGGGTGTCCTCCTCCCTGAGTCAAGCATTGTTGACTGCATACCTCCTGGCCCTCTCACTTTGGGGCTCAGCTGGGGTCTTTCCTCTTCATCCAGAGCCACTGACTGCTGCCTTCTGCCGCCTCTGATACAGCTCTGATTGCCGAACGCTGGCTCTGGCCCTTAATTCCCAGGTCTCTAAGCAGTCTGGTTGTAGATGTTGCCACAAAACCTCTGCAGCCCACCTCCACTGGTCTGACTTCTGTGTTCCAGCCATGATGCCGTGCTTCGGCAGCTAGATCGGCATAGCGCAGATGTTTTCGCTCATAAGCCTCATCTACTGAGTCCTCCCAGGGTACTGTGAGCTCAATGATGAAGACCTTCTTGAGCGAACGGGACCAGAGCACCATGTCAGGTCTTAGGGTGGTGGTTGCGATCTCCGGAGGAAACACAAGTTGCCGGCCAATGTCAGCTAGCATTTTCCAGTCGCGGGCCAAGCACAGCTGGTCTCGCTCTATTGGTGTAGAGCCGCTCTTCGGTGGTTTAGCCCCTTCGCGGACAAAGGTCGTCCGTAAGGGGTGTGATGCTGCTGGGGGTGGTAGGGAGTTGGTGGCAGCTCGCTTGTCCTCCAGGGCGGACGCAAGGTTTTTAAGGACTTGGTTGTGACGCCAAGTGTAGCGTCCTTGGGTGAGGCTTGTTTTACACCCTGTGAGAATGTGCTTGAGGTTGGCTGGCATGGAACAGAGGGCACAGTCCGGATCTTCACCATACCAGGTCGCGGCTGGTGGGATAAAGTGTGGGTACCTACTTCCACCTCTTCCAAAACATTTGGCCAGCTTACAAGAATGGCAAACGCCCTCTTGAGGAGCTCCCTGGAGCTCCCTATACTGGAGGCACTTTCACCAGCAGTGGCACGAGCAGGAGATTGCAGGGTTGCACCTTTGCCAATGATTCTGTCCCATGTGTCTATCAGTGCAGCAAAAGGATGGAGCTTGTGCCAACAGCCAAAGTTCCTCCATTCCCCCCCTTATGCGAACATTTTATCTGAATTGGAAGTAACTCACAATTAATTAAACTTTGACCGCTACAAAAACTGCAGCATATGAGTTATTGTAAATGCAAATTCACATATTTTTTTAACGTCCCTCAAAACATAAAGTGCTACTTTTAGTCGTTTGTTACCTAGGCAAACTGGTAGTGCAGTCTATGCTGTCATTCATTGTGCAAAATTTGTCAAATAGAAAAGGATACAATCCTTGAACTTAATATTTTAGTTCATAATGATAACTCTTGAACCAGTGTCCTTATTTTTCCACAGTTATTAACTTGTGGCTGTACTTACAATACACATACAATTAGTATCATTTTAGAAATTCACTATGCCAGTAAAAATGTTCAAGTGCTTGATGATGCCAGTTGTAATTACTGGCAAAACAACGTACTCAAGTTGTAAATGTTGTGGGTTTACGCTCCAACACACTGGTGTGCTGTACTAGTAACAAATTGCCATGTTCTGTTTATGTGACAAACCTTACTAATTGGCTGTGTCAGGTGGTGGAGGGTTTAACTACACATTTATATTGACGCGATCTAACCCAAAAAAAAAACTCTATTGTGGACAATATTGGTTGTGAAAGCCTACGTGTTAAGTCATTCTTCGTTTGCAATATGAAATTCCAATCTGTCTCCATTCCCACAATTGCTCTGATAAATACAGTAGAACCTCTCTTAACGATGGTAATTGGGTCCACGAAACCAGTTGTTAAGTAATTTGGTCATTAAACGAGTATAGGAAATACATGTAAATGGCTTAATTCGCTCCGATAGCATCAAAAGTTACTCTTTTTCACCCAAAAAAGTATTTTCTAATAGTTAAACAATGAATATTAATACCTAAAGATACTAACAACATTATAAATGCATGTTAAAAGAAACATGGTTAATCAATGCATCAATAATATTTACTGTACAACAGCCAGACGTTAACAGTGGATTGCTTGGTAAGCGAACACATTGGGCTGTATGGAGGCACTACTCTACTATCCACTACACTATCCACTACACTATCCACTACACTGCTCTACACTACACGACTATACACTACACTATACACTACACTATACATTACTATACACTACACTATTATACACGACACTATACACTACACTATACACTACACTATACACTACACTGCTATACACTACACTACTATACACTACACACTACACTATACAATACTATACACTACACTACTATACACGACACTATACACTACTATATACTACACTATACACTACACTACTATAGACTACAAATGGTGCTCTACGGAGGGCCGTCGTTAAGGGATTAGTCATTAACAGGCTTGGTGGTTAAGAGGGGTTCTACTGTTGCTCCGTCTCCTTAATTATTTGCTTAACCTTGATTCACGATTTGTTTTCTTTCAGTAAATATGAGTACAGTACATAATATACAATTGTGATTTAAATATCTACTGATAGGTGATTTTATATGTTGCGTATATGAGGAGTTTTTGTTTCATTAATGGAAAAAAATAAATACGTCTGTGGAAATTTGAACACAAATAATTATCTGCCAAAATGTTACTTTCTAATTTTAAGTCGCTAACACCTTTACTCTTTGAAGGGAAAAAATGTATAAGCAATATATATTTCTAAATTGCAATCGGAAATTAAATAATCTAATCACATGGCTGGCTATGCTGAACATGTGTCCATTTCTTGTAAATTATCAATGTTTAACTAATGTGCATGCCTTGCTGGACCAGGCTTGTGGTTATTATGCATATTACAGTCTAATTTGGAGTGTATGTGCGAGTAAACATACGACACCCAACTCACATAACAGCAATGGACCATATTGTGTTTTTTGCATATGTTGGCTCAAAAGATTCCTTTTCAAAAAGGCGAAATGTCCTGCTGGCTGTTTTTATTATTATTACACGCTTTTATTTAACTCACTATGTCTGTTGTATCCTCAACTCTGTCTGTTGTCGTATCCTCAAATATTGTAACTCAATTTCAACCCACTTCCCAGTGTCGTATCGACTGCAAACTTGGTATACGCATGTCATACTGGTGACAATACTATATTCTATCATTCAAAATAAAAATGTATATTTTAAGCAATCTTTTTTACATCTTATGTTTCCGCTTGGGTCTAATTGTCCACGCTCAACTCACGTTGGCTGTAAATAACCACAGCCCCTTACGTTATGGCAAGCTTCGGGGCCACTTCCTGGAGTCGTGGAGTTCTGCCATTACTCGTACGGTACATTTCATTAAAGCGTGTTTTTAAAAAAGTATTTTTAAATATTACTTATTTGGGACTGTGTTGGCATGTTGTCCAACTCCAACATGAAACTTGCACATCAGCACGGGGAGCTAAACCGTGCTGCTTTTTAATGTATTTCCTTACATATATTTGCGTGATATTTAAAACGTTTAACTTTGTTTGGAGGTTAGTAAAGCGCTGAAATAAGTGATTGGCTTTTACTACTTTCTTTTTCAGAGTAATTGTTTATGTATACATTTATTGTGCTTAAATATTGTAAGTATTTAATTTGCTTTTGAATTTAAATAAACTATTTTTAAGTTAAGCCTAATTTTACTTTTCCAATTTTCTAAATGGATTAATATATCAGCTGCAGTCATGGTTGAGTTAATTTTAATTACTTGCAGCAGGCATATTTGATTAAATAGCTTTGTTCTATGCGGTGCATTAATGATAATGGTAAACATAAGTTGGACGCATCTTTAGTTACCAGGACATGATTGAAAGTATGCAGTAATTCCAATCATTCTTGAGGCTAGAACCCATTGTTTAAATGTTTTAGGTATACAATAAATGCATGGTTCCTAATACCACTAAAAACTAATTTATTTTGACTTAAAACTTTCGTGACTGCAGGAATTCATATTCTTTGGTTCTTTCGATAAAGTCACGTAGATAGAAAAAAAATGTAATTAAATAAAATCTATGACGTTTCGATCACAACACAAGCGAGCGTAGTTTTTATTTTATTTACTTTTATTATTATTATTTCTTCTATCTACTTGACTTTACCAAAATAACCAAACAATTTCGATTTAAAGCTTTCGTGACTGCAGGGATTCATCTTCTTGGTTCTTTCGGTAAAGTCACGTAGAAGGTAAGTAATAAAATAATAAAAATAAAACATAATAAAATAATTCTCACGACGTTTCGGCCACAACGCAAGCAGCCGTCCTCAGGTGAAACCAGGTCTGTCGAGGCGACAGCGTCTGAATGAAACGTCGTGAGAATTATTTTATTATGTTTTATTTTTATTATTTTATTACTTCCCTTCTATGTGACTTTACCGAAAGAACCAAGAAGATAACCAAACAATATATATATATTTTTACGTAAGGTGCTTCATCAATATAATAATTTCTGTCGTGTTAATGGTCAGCGGACTGCACTTGCAATCTAGTCAACGGTGGGTTCTCCTGGCACGGCAGATTAATCTTTGGGTGAGTTTTTTGTATCCCTCCACCTCTATGAAGCCAGCAGTCTAAATGCGTACACCAGAGTTAGTCGATTACCAGGTTGTGTGCGGACAGTAACGTTTAGGCACTCCTAGCTCTTCCAAGACATCCGGCAAATGTGGAAGAGTCGACCAAAACATCCTCTAGAGGACCTTTTTCGAGCTTCTTCTCGTGGAGGAACTTCTGCCTGCAGAGTATTTAACAAGCAGTTGCAGGGTTGCACCGTTTACCGACCTTATGGGATGGTGTAACATGGCCTAGTGGTAGCGCATTCATCGCTCGTTGTTCAGGTTCATGGTTTGAATCCAGTGGCATGTTAATATTTTGTGACATTATTCGCAAGAGTAGGCTGTAGTGTGTAGGCATCATGGTCTAAATAAAAAAAAACAAATCACCAGCAAATTGGTCGTATGGAATATATACGCGGTAATAATTGCTTCCTACTGCAAGAAACTTGGCATGTCATGAAAATCAGTATGGCTTTCCTGAGTAAAAAGTCGTCAAAATAATAATATATACATCTTTATTAATTTCAGCAGACAAAACCCCATTTATAAGCACAATGGAAAAACAGGTGCTGAGATAAAGTTATTTAATACATGCTTTAAAAATATTGCATAGGATGAATTGAAATACTTTATATGGGTTCATATTTAACACACCATAAACAAAACGTCCCATACTTTTGTGATAAATCAACCATGCATACAACATCAAGAGGCATTGTATGGTATGTCTTTAAATTGTTATGCATACATGTTATTTCATTTAATTTAACTTGTAAGCTTTCACAATCAAAATGATTCATGATAGCATTGTATGGGTCCCAAACTGTAAATGTTGTGAGTTTTCTTTCCAACACACCGATGTGCTGAAGTAGTAACTCATTGGCATGTGCTGTTCACATGGCAAACCTTACTAATTGCCGGTGTGAGGTGGATGTGGGTTTACGACACATTTACATTTATGTGATCTAACCCAAAAATCGTTATCATTAATTAATTGGAATTATGAGCTTATAAAATAGACATGCGATTAAAGATCAAACAAATCGTTGTTAGCATTTACATTATCCAATTGTGAGCTTATGTAAAGAATAATAGTTATTGTGGTATGATTTATATTTAAAAGTTTCATCTGCAAAAATGAAGAATGTATAATTTCCCCACTGCCTTTGCAAAGTTTCTAGATGACTGAGTGAATTACGTATGATCGTCCATTTGCTCTTTTTGTGAGTACCTAAAATCAATATAACTCATGCGGGACAAATATAGCCGAAGTTTCATACAAACATGTATCGTGCCGAATCATTGGTTTGTCTCTCACGTAACTCAAAGGATACCGAAATTAGTACAGTCTGGCTCCATAGCATATTTACCAGTTTTGGTTGTGAAATTTCCCAACGTACATTTTTTTACACGTGTAATTATGTTATACTTGTCATGTTAATCTAATAATTACCAGCACTGATGTACTGGATGAATACCCATCTATTCTGGGACCATAGCCTCTGTTTATTTGCATGAATGATAATTTTCCCTTTAAAAAAAAAAATTGATGTCAGTTATTTATAATTATATTGTGAATGCAGTTGAAATATTTAACTATTCTTTTACACACATGTTTAATAACATCTATACTCATTTATACTGTTTCAAATTTATTTTGTTTAACGAAGTAAGAACTCAACAGACCAGCATGAGTCTCATTAGCAAGGTGATTTGAATCACCAATATGACAAAAATAAAACATTAAATAAAATACAGCAATAATGCAAATGGAAATCAGAGCGTTACATCAGAAATCGACACAATAAATCAATGTTTAATGTCTTCTCGGAACGATTATTTTATACTGATGATCGCACAATTATATGCAAACTAAACAGGTCAACATCAGTCCATTACATATCTTGTCCAACATATACAACTCATTTTCCTGAGTAGCTTTTGTGTAAAAAAAATCTATAGTATGCAAAATATCAACTGTATAGAACAGTCGGGTTCATAATGTCAGGTTTTATTATAACTAAAGGGCTTTTTAAAACCTGAACCTTTTGCACATATATGAATAATAGTATCCCATAAACTACTCTTCTTACAACAAAATGCAGGTTTATTAAAGGACAATAGCGCAGAGAATATGTTCCTCTTACAAGCCTGATCTGATCGGTAAGGGTGGGCCAGTGGATACAAGGTCAGTCCTGGACACCATTTAACAGAAGCAAAGTGATCTATTGTGGGTCTTTAAAATCCCCCCCCCCCCATCAGGAGTGGGAAATGGGGGTAATTGAATACATTGTTGTACAGCCCCTCTGCCAATTGCCTGTATTGACTACACCTGGCATCAGACATTTTTAAGACCCACAATGGGTCAATCTGTGTCCTTTAAATGGAGTCTAGAGCCAACCCAGGATATGCGGGCAACTGCTGTCAGAAGCAATGAGTGCATATGGGTCATTGGGCAAAAGAGTTTTAAAGGAGATTATTTGTGAACTCTTGATATCCTGAGGTCACCCCTGCCACTGCCATCTTCTATAAAGATGTGCAGATTGAAGCAGCATTCTTCTGAAACTCACACAGTCATCATCAGACGTTAAATGGCAGAAATATATAGGTGTGATTGGTATTCCATAAGGTGTTATTATAGCATGTTACATTTTGTTCCAACAATTTGTTCGCTATTTAGCTCCGTGCAGTGGCAAATCAAACGGTTGTAAGTTCAAGTCCGAGTCAAGGGCAACTCTCTCTGTTGATGACATTCAAGTTCTGCTAATACTTTCTGTTAAGAGTCAACAGATTTGACCTCGCTTTCATCTTCACGAGCCATTGTCAATCCACTGCTGGATGAACGCATCCACAAGCGGCGGCCATTACCGGCCATTCCGCAATAAACAATCCACCTAGCACGTGTATACGAGCTGATTTCATCGCTCCTTCTCCTTGGGAATGTTCCACTATTCCTTCTCGTGATGTGTCCTGCTCAAGTCATGGACATTTTGCACCAGTTTCAATTATGTGTTCCTCTAATCCACGCGTTTATCTCTCTGTCAATCTATATACTGGAAGTTCCTGCTTAACGTGCGGCATTTTCAGAACGCCTTTTCGCGATAATGCCATTCTTCCATGAGAAAACACCTTTCTCACAATGTGGAACACACACCGTTATAATGTAAAACGCGTGCCATTATAACGTGGTTTCTGTTGAGCTGCATAGCTGAGCAGCTCAAGATACAGTACATGGAATAATACAGAAACACAGTAGCATACCATTATTCATTTGGCCCGCCATCTTGCTGTGTGTCCATGCATCGTATGTCGCCAAACTTTAATGTCGTTACATTCATGAGGAAATAGTTTTCGCATAGCGCGGCTCATTTCAGGAACGCATCTACCGCTTTGAATGATGACTCAGTGTAATTCCAAGTTTGCATCTTTTTCACGAATGTGACATTTCCACCAATTGCCCAGGGGTACAAACAAACAAATAAGCACCTCCATGCAAAATTAAATGTGATATGAATATGACCACGTACGTCAATGCATTAAAGCAGTGCTTCATCTGGTTTTTTCAAAATTCATGGATGATAAAACTTAAAGGAATGAAAACAAATTTCACTCAAGACCAATGTTTGCACCATACGAATGTCTCCATATATGTATTTACAAAACAAAGATGAGTAGTGAACCAGTTGATCTTCAGTGGAAAATCAGACAGCTGTCATTTCCACGCTCTTCTCACAATCCTGTGCACTAAAAGTAGTCTCTATTTTTAAATCCTTTATATTAAGTTCGCTTGCTTGCTTGCTTGCGTGCTTGCTTGCTTGCGTGCTTGCTTGCTTACGACCGTGCAAATCTTTCGGTCGTTTTTTAACCCACTTCCCGTGATCCAATCGAGCTGACATTTTCCACACAGACTCGTTGTGCGAGACAATTAATGTTCGTGAGAAAAAATTCCCAAAATTTTACACTTTTTAGGCAAAAAAAATGTATTTTACATATATTCAAATAGAACTCATTCATGGCTTTGGCTGAACGTCACAGTGTAAGAGCCCAGAGCGTAACCCCTCCACAGGCCGTGGCGGAGTAGCGCAGTTGGTAGCGCCCTCGCTTCCCATGCCAAAGGTCGCGGGATAGATCCCCGCGTCCTCCACAGGCGAATATATTTTTAAATCCTTTATATTAAGTTCGCTGCCACGCATATAAAGGATTTATAGTGAAAAACTTTGTTTTTACGGGTTATACTTATTACGTCATGAAATAGCAAAATAATATGAACCGTGATTGTTTTTAAAATCCTTTATATTAAGTTCGCTTGCTTGCTTGCGTGCTTGCGTGCTTGCTTGCTTGCTTACGACCGTGCAAATCTTTCGGTCGTTTTTTAACCCACTTCCCGTGATCCAATCGAGCTGACATTTTCCACACAGACTCGTTGTGCGTGACAATTAATTTTCGTGAAAAAATTTTTCCTAAATTTTACACTGTTTAGGGGGAAAAAAATACATATTTCATTACCAATTGCTTAATGCTGGCAGACAATCATCTGACCCATAGGTGGCAGCCATCTCAAGCCAGAGGACGACATGACTCTAGCCGCCACGCATATAAAGGATTTAGAGTGAAAAACTTTGTTTTTACGGGTAAATTTTTTTTCCATTCTTATGCTGGTGAAATTATTTCACGAATAGGGGCACAAACTGAAACGTTGGAACACTTCTAAATGAACTCTGTCCATCTTCTGTATTTGTTACTCGTGCAAAATAATGTCTTGAATACCTTTGTATTCAAGACACACTAGTGTGTGGTATTTCCCACACTCTATTCAAATACAAAATTTCCGCAAAATGTGCCTGATGATTGGTAAACACCTCCACTTAACGCAGAAAGTGCTGACTGAAACTATGATAGAGATCTTGTGTATGTTTGTATGTATGTAGTGACCCACACAATATGTTTGTTTACCAATGATCAGGCAAATGCAGCATGTAAAAAAATACTTTGTATTTGAATGTAGACGATAGGTAAATATTGGTAAGGGGACCGTTGTAGGCCATGAGGACTGCTGTTTGGAAACCCTTTTGTCATGCTTTGTCGTTGACTGATAAATAACATTCTCCCAGAATTCCATCAAAATAAAACAACAAATAGAATCGGTGACAGCATACAACCTTGTGTAACCCCAGTCTTTACAGAAAACCATTCACTCTGGTGTCTGCTTATATGTATTGATGGCTTGCTACTGTTCTTATTTCTATGAATTCTTTCTTTTTTTATTTTTCTCAAGACACATCCACAAATTTCATTTCACGATATATTTTCCAATATCATGTTCCTCAGTACTCATTCGGTAGTAGTTTACATGTTTCCTTTAAGTATGATGATAGTTCATATATAATCAAGTATACTTAAAATAATATGATTATACTGTATGGAGTAATTCAATATTCACACTACAAAGTTGGACAATGTTTCACTGTTGTCTGCAACATTATTGTATCGCGTTTGTGTAATTTCACGGGCACTAGTTTAATATAAAAAAACACTCATCTCGTCTGGATGCTACCCTATAAACTAAATTACAATGAGCATACTTCATTCTTAGTTGGAGGAATACATTTTGAACAATCGATTGGATCACAGGGGCACATATTAGACATCAGACAGCTTAGATTGAATGCAATTAAATAGCCATAGCCAAGCAAAACACAGCAGCTGACTGCAAATCAGCACAGACGCTGGATGATCAAACACTTCAACGGCTGGAAAAAAAAGACGATGCATGCTGTATCAGCATATCGTGATTTTGTTGAATAATAAACAAAGTCCTACGAAAACAAAGATTGTCAATTGAAAGGGAACGGTGCTCAAACGTTTGAGTGGACATTCATGGCTGGATCGCCAGCGTTGTTGTGGCTCGGTGATTCTCGCGAGCACACGCCAAGGGGGTTGTGTGCGATTATTCCCGCGAAGTTCGGAGCTACATCAGCGCCGTGTTGACCCTCCTCGCACATGGGCAGCTGATGAGATGTCATGGAAGAGCGATAGGTGAAATGGGAGACAATCCAGGCAGCCGGGGACACATCATACATTTTGCATTCAAAATATGTGGGATCAAAAAAAAAAGATGTGCTGTAACAGTAACGATCCATTATTACACTTCAATAGCTATGACTGAAAGCAGTTACCCTCCTGTAAATGGCAGACAGACTGAACATCAGGGTCTTGCAATTTTTTTCATCCTGGAAACAAATTCCAAAACACCACATTCAGGAATATACAGCCATTCTCGGGTTGTGATGCTGTGTATGTGGTCTCTTGTATAGCTGCATATACAAGATCATGTACTTGTGGGATTGTAAAACACCTATTAATGCAATTTGCTAAATTCACCAATCCAAGACCCTGTTTTAAAAGTCTTAAGACTCCACAAATCTTTTGTCTGAACACATAAAGAATATTATTTTTGCGTGGAGTGGTAGCATCGTGGTTAGCACTCATATGGATCCAGAGCCCTGGGTTTCATTCCCTGCCATGGCTAACAGTGGCGAGTGATATCTGAGCCGCATGATGAAGTATGGTTAAATAACTCCGAGGACTAAAACAGTGTGGTTCGTCCTTTATTAAGAAGTGGATTGATAAAGTGATGATAATAATTATAAATATTTCATTTCTAATTATGGCCTGGTCCAATTGAAATGTTTGAGATAAAGTTATAAAATGCTGTACTATCCTAATATAAGGATTTATATAGTAATAATATAATGTTAAAGGGGACATTATATTTTATTATTATATGAAACATAAATACAAAAACGTAATCTCTTTCTTTTTATATTTCCCCTCTATAACATATTTAACATATACATACAGATATATCATTACATATGCTTTGCATTTTGTATATTTTAAGGCCATAGAGATTGCACAACTTTGAGACGAACTTGCATTTTCTTCATTCATAAGTTTGCAAACAGTAATTTGGGCAATTTTAAATCATGAACGTTTCTTGGATCCCTCCAACCTGTATGTGTCCAGTAGTATAAATGGGTAAACCGCAGTTAATCAATCGTCAGGTTGCTTGTGGTGTGGTTTGGCTATTCCCACTTCTTCCAAGAAGTCTGGACCTCGTTGTAGCACAGAACGAAATACCCCCCCCCCGCATCGCCTGCCAGCATTGGTGTGAGCTGACCTTTTACCTTTATGCATAGAAAACTATCTAATACTTGGAATTCGTTTTTGTAACCGTGGTGAAGCGTACGTTTGATTACGGGGGATAGCCGTTGTCTTCTTTGGTAGGTTCGCGGTTTCTGCTCCAATGAGCGTGGAGCAGTAATCATCCTCTGTTCACAGCCCTGAGCCAGTGGTGGACATTTCGCATTCGTATGATGGGAGTGGATCTTTTCGTAGGACAACCGCTGTTAAGTTCCCCACAAAGTGGTACAGATTGTATGAACCATCGAGGGATGAATAGATCAATAATGATTTGAACTCACCACCTTCCAATTGCAAACCATGCACACTCTACATCTACACTACGTGGCCCTGTGGCGCTGTATTGCCCACAGAAATCTAGATTTGAAGTTTTCATGACTGCAGGGATCCATACTCTTTGTTTTTTTCGGTAAAGTCACGTAGATATAAAATAAATTAAATCACGACGTTTCGGGCGCAACACAAACGTCCGTCATCAGGTTGGACGACCACAGCAAGAAACAATTGGTGAATTGGGCAAATCGCTGAATTGGGCAAGTTTTGCCCACTTCATCAATTATTTCTTGCTGTGGTTGTCCCATCTGATGACGGACGCTTGTGTTGCGCCCGAAACGTCGTGATTGAATTTATTTTATTCTATACCTACGTGACTTTACCGAAAGAACCAAAGAGTATATCTAATTGAGTCACGGGAGGACAGAATGCAACAAGATATTCTTCCCCAGATCAAACTCCGCTGCACAGACGGTAATTATAGACTGGGGCAGATTGAATTTTCTCTCTCAAACTAGAAATCCCAAATTATAAAAAAAATGTCACACGACAGTAAATGTCGGTGACTGTCACAATGTGCGTCTTATACTCAGTGCATGGGGTGAGCGGTGGTGTAGCTGCCTCACTGTGCTTTCGAACCCTGCTGCCCAAGTTCGTTTGTTGGAATAGCAAAACGTCAATGGTGATTATTTGAACTGCTTCTGGTCCTGTGCTCGATCAACTCAGTCTTGAATGAGTGCGTGGTGCAGTGTGTAAAAATCATCACTGGGGAGACAAAGACGGCCGGGTCCTATGCCGGCAACACCACCCTATCTTGCACCGTACCAGTCTTAATAGCTGCTCGCAAACAGCACTTGCATCAACAGTCTGTGAAAGGCTATACGGGGACTCTTTTATGTTATATGCAGTATGTGTGTATGCATTGCATACATGGTATGATATTAAAGCGGTATATATGTATATACGCATATAGTGTAACAATATTCCATATCATAAGGGAGATGTATTTATTAATGACATTTGAAATAGGAAAGGGCAAGAACGTGCTGGCATCAAAATTTGTGATAGCCTGTCATATTCAATTTGCCTCTGGCTGATACTACAGTACGTTGATTTATTTTCCTTTCTCCCCCATTTTGGACCATTTTTATTGCTTCCCTCATTTGTCTTAGATTTTTATTTAGACCATTTAACGTTTTATTCTTCATTTTTTTGCCAAATGCTACCGAGGGCAGCTGCTGAGGTATTTTATTTTCATGTTTTTATCCATTTCTGAGGAAAATATAATTCATTAGAAAACATGAAATCTGGCCTCAAGCTGAACTGACATTTGAAATATGTAAATGCTTGTGTATTAGGAGCATATATATGTATGCGCACATTCAATTTGGTGGTTCATTTATCAAACGTTTTAATCCAAGAATGTGTCCATATTGTATTGAACAATATACAATATGAATAAATGTGTTATTTTATTTGATTAGAACGTGGTATTTTTTAAATAAAAATGAGGATAATTTCGCGTCCTGAAATCGTATTTGAAATCTGTGGTATGTTTTCCTGCGATACATTTAGTTATTTACTGATGGCCAAAAATATTGAATGATGGACTGTGACAATAATCCTTTGGAGGAAGCTAACGCAAAATAGCAGCAGCAACAACAATAAGAATATAAATAATGGCAATATTTGCAATGTTGCTATATTATTGTACGATTAAATCATTTTAACGTTTTATTGCGTACTTAAATCCCACCTTCAACTATTCTGCGATGTTAACATATGCCGCACGCCACGTATTTGTAGCCTATAACAGCCTTCACAAGCACGCTCGTGATAGTTTTATCACCCAGACGCAACGGTGTCCACTACTCCCGTCCTACAGCGACTCCTTTCCATGCCCGTCCGCTCCCCTGCAGTCCACCACACGCCATCAAACCCCTTTGGCTGCACGGAGCCCCCCCGTCCTCTATCCACATAATGCAGTAACGGAGATTTACTGGCCCTTGGCTGATTTATAGCTGTGCCACACCGGCACCCCTTGGTCGTGGCGCTGCGCAGAATGCAGCCGACTGGTATATTTTTTTTTTCACTTGCTTCCTGGCAGCACTTTGCAAACCCTTCACATCTGTTGACTCGTCTGCCCTTGCTGTGGCCTTGCCAGACCCCATTCGCTCCATCATTCGTTACACTACAAGCGCGGGCTGTCCGCGCAGCGTTAATCTTCTTAGGGCTTCTCGCAGGTCTGCCGTGCATGCTCAAAAAGGTTGCATTATGATGATCGTTCTGTTCTCCTACTCAGAGTGAAACAATTGGACGTTGCAATTGCAAATAGTCGTGCATCGAGATATGTGTTTGTTGGGCGGAATTAGACTTGATGTTTATTTTTGTATCATCGCATGATTAAAGGGCTTTCGTAGAGACGAGCTTTTTCTTCACCATGAGTGAAGCGCAGATACGTACATCGCGGTGACCGTTTGTACTTTGCACCATTAAACTAAGACTGGCGATTGATAAGCAGGCCAGAAGCCAAACATGGAAGAAGACAAAAACATGACAAGTAGCAAAATCTCAAAAAATTGAATGTTGACATTTATTTATTTTTCCCGCACATTTACATTTCAAAAAGATGCGGTTTTGTGTCAAGAGCTTCTGCTGCAAGGGCCAAGCCCTAAAAGAGATGTGGTGTTTTGTTTGCCTCAGCTCCTCAGCCACTGCACTTCAGTGCTGCACTCTGCTCTTGTCCCTATCAGCTTTGAAAAAAATAGCGGTGCAGAGAGAGCCGTAAGTGCACTGTATTGTAAGGCTTTTTAAAGAGGCTGCTGGCAGCATAGGTATAGTTGCCTTATTAACCACGATGTGACGTTGCGTTTGAAAACTTCAAATAATAACATGCAATCATCTCAACGGTAAAGGTGCAGCCCTGCAATTTTTTTGCTCGCGCTACTGCTGATGGAAGGCCCTCCACTAGAGGATGTTCTATTTCGCCCCTCTAGACAGTATATGACCTATTCTTTCATGCTAGCCAGACATCTTAGAAGAGAAGGCAGTACCCGCATTTCAACCCACTACATGCAACCTGACGATTGACAAACTCTGACCACAATAAGTAAAACAAACTTTTGCGTGCATAAATACATATACTACATTATTTTTAAAAAATAAATTAAAATCCCATTTACTCTCTATTGTGATACACTGATTTATATACATACTTGGTGAACATTAATAAAATATTATTTTGGTCTTTTGGTAAAATCACGTAGATAGGTTCAAAGGAAATAACAAAAAACTGCGACGACGTTGCTATTGCAACACAAACGGTTGTCATCAGGAAGAGGGGGTTAGCTTCTAAAGGAAAACTGTTTATAAAGGTTTGAAATGGGCGTAGCCCAAATGTCAGCAGTCAATGATTATGTAAGTGGTGGGCAGCGACCGTGACAGTGGTGGGTTTTCCACCAATCAAAGGGCTGCCAGGTAAAAAATAGCATGTTAATGTAAGTTCATTGAGCGGCCTCCACGGCAAGCACGCTGAGGTGGCTATGTTGATTGGTGGAAAACCCACCACCATCGCGGTCGCTGCCCACCACTTACATTTTCATTGGCTGCTGACATTTGGGCTACGCCCATTTCAAACCTTTATAAACAGTTTGCCTTTAGAAGCTAACCCCCTTTTCCTGATGAGGACCGCTTGTGTTGCGATCGAAACATCGTCGCAGTTTTTTTGTTATATTCTTTGAACCGATCTACGTGACTTTACTGAAAGACCCAAAGAATATCAATTCCTGCAGTCACGAAAGCTTTCAATCAAGATGCATAAAATAGTATAGTTTTATTTTGTATACTGTATGATACGTGAATTAATGCTCCAAATATCTAAAACGTTAGTAGCATTCAATCATCCTCTATACATAGATTTGTTTGTTTTTAGTATAGAAAGACGATTTAAAATACACATCACAAAGTGGATTTTGTCTGCCTGCTTTGAAGCATCTTTTTCACAGCAACATATACTGGCACGTGGACATCGTCAGATAGCAAACTGCAATATACCTTTGTCTTTGGTTCTTTCGGTAAACTCACGTAGGTATAAAATAAAATAAATCACCTGATGATGGACGCTTGTGTTGCGCCCGAAACGTCGTGATTTATTTTATTTTATATCTACATGACTTTACTGAAAGAACCAAAGAGTATGGATTCCTGTAGTCACGAAAGCTTCAAATCAAGAATATACCTTTGGGCAAGGGAAATTAGTATTATACTTTATCAGATAATTTAACAGGGGAATATAGTATTTACTGAACCTTCTTAGCTTTGCGTGACTATGGGTTTATAATTTATGGTTCTGTGCACTGGGTTGACCCCTGCACCCCATGGCACGACATGACACATGTTGAAGCTCATGTTTTGCTGATACTTTTGTTTTATGTAGTGCTATGTATGCACTGATGGTTATATAAGAGGACGTTTTAAAATCAAAAATTTATAAGTACATGCATAGTTTCAAAGGACACCAAAGCGTGTCTATGTGCTATATTCCTGCAATAAAATAGTGTGCTTGTGCATCTGTGTGTGTGCACATTACTCTTTAAATGTGTGATTTTGGCAGTATTTCAACAGCACTGTACTTCACTCTCGACAAGTCAATATGTGTTCTTATTATCTACCAGCATCACATTCCCATTATTCTCATATCATCCTGACCTCCATTTTTTTCTGGCCAAACTTTGCCATTTCGTGCTCCATCTGTTGAAATATCACTCGCAACCTTCGTATGTACTGTACAGTCATAAGCATGTGAGCTCTCCAATAATGAATCCATTAGTATTCTGATCATTTTCGAAAGTGAAAAAATCAGCTGCAGTGGTCACTTGTGAACTAAGTGTGGATGTTGTCAAGTTTCTTTTCACAGTCCTTCAAGCTTATCCTTGCACTGTTCTGGATCAGATTTGTGAGGGGTGTTTTTTGTTGTGCTTTGTGCGGATTTGGCAGAAGGATTTCCCAGTTGAACACAATGTTTGGCAAGTTCATCCAATACTTTAAGGGATGCATGGTGGAGATTTTCAAATCTGACATCCCCCCCACACACAATTTCAAATATACCGATGGTGAAAGTAATAGCATGAAGAAAAAAAATCTGTTGCAAAATTTCTATTTCATTAGTAGTACATTTAAAAGCATTGTCATGTTGTTTTGGTAAAAACTACATTATGGGATTAACAAAACCATCATTGCAATTACATTGCAGTACAACAAAAACAGATATTGTATACAAGAAGCCTCCCATGTTGTTAATGAAACATCCCCTGAACGTTGCACAAATAATGACTCCATTGATGCTCCACTTTTATATACTATTATATAACTTTTTTTCATGAGGCCACTGGGATATGTATGATTCCTCTGAAGGGTGCTTTAATCTCTCCAAAAAGGACTGTCTTTAATCTTGGTCAAGCAAACCATGAACTTGAAGGCATTTATGTTGGCTCCTAGTCTACTCGTCTGTCATCAGTTTGAGAAGGAGGAGGATGAGAGTGTGCATCTTGTGCAAATGGGGGTCATTGAGGAAGATGGGATTTTCTGTGTTTGGATGAACTCAATACTATATTTAGTACCCATTGGGTATTATTGGGGAGAGTCTAAAACATGTATGTGCCAAGTGTGGCTCTTGGGTTGCCTATGCACACAGTGGCATGCAATTTAAATTTAAATTACCAGTGTCGGTCGCTTGTGGCATAAGGTATAATATACATGTGCCCCTAGACAACATTCCTCCGTGAAAGATAAGTACGTTGTCTTGGAAATAAAATGGTGAACAATTAACGTGCTATATGTTAACTGCATTGTTTGTTTTTATATAGCCGGTGATTTTAAACAGTATATTGTTTGATTAACTTTTAATTTATGAAAAAAAAAACATGAAAGTAATTTTATACAAAATGAATAACCAGAGTTTTCAACTGACTCGGTGAAAAACAAATATGTAATTTGCATTTTGTTCCAGAATCAACATGTTTTAAATGGTGCCAAATTAATTAAATAAAGACACTTTTGTTTCAGAGCTCAATTAACCAATTAATGTATCCCATGTAATCACCAAAAGCATGAACTCAATGGGATAAATCTTTGGGTCTTTCGGTAAAGTCAAGTAGATAGAAAAATAATAAAATGACAAAAAATCACGACGTTTCGATCGCAACACAAGCAATCGTGGTTAATGCAGACATGATTAGCCAAGGTATGCCTAGCTCTGCGATCTTATATTTATTTTCAAATTCCATCTCTAGCCCCGCCCACTTACCCTTGTGTTGTGCCCATCTCAAGCGTATGTAACCTTTGGCTGCAGTAGCTCTCTCGCTGCATTTATTCCCGCCTCAGCAGTCCGCCTGCTGTGTTTTTTCACCTGAAGACGATTGCTTGTGTTGCGATCAAAACGTCATTTTTTAAAAGCATTTTATTATTTTTCTATCTACGTGACTTTACCGAAAGACCCAAAGAGTATGAATTCCTGCAGTCACGGAAGCTTTAAGTCAAGATTCAATGGGATAAGTATAATAAACCCATTGTATATTCAAAATATATGTTCCAAATGCAATGGAATTAAATATCATGTGCTATGCTCAAAAAACATATCTGGCATTATAATGCTTGAAACCACATTGTGCGTGTGTATATATACATAGCATAAACAACTGCCACATTTGTCTCACGCTAATTAGGAGAGTTCTATTGAGACTCCCGATGGCAAGTAATGTGCAGAGGTGCAGAGTTGCCCAAGATTAATAACAGGTTAGAGCTCACAGTGACGGTGGGGTTGGCAGGCCTGTGTTTTTTGTATGCAGGGCGTGAGCGAGCTTCACGGCTCCACGTTATTTAATTTTACCGTCCCCGTGATTGGCATCGTGAATCGGCTAAAGGGGGAATTGCTTCAGTGCTTGTCACCTCCACTCAGCCCCTGTTCCTTCCTTCCTGCCAGCTCACAGTGAACAAAAAAATGGCTGCATCTCCATTTTGTCTATCACGATAGGTTATTCGTTGTTTTGTTTCCTTCTCCGCAATATTGCACTGGTCCTGGGACAAACGTTACAGCGTATGAAAAAAAAACCCACAGTATTTTGTAACAGTTTTATGACACCTGTAATTCATATTCCCAAATTTTGAATAACAAAATGCCCCCAACCACTCTCCCTATCCCTGCTATGCTTCTTTAATTCATTCATTCTGTAAAAGCACAGCGAGACAATCCACAGTTACAAAACAGTCACGATCCCTTCATAATAAAATACTCAGAAAATGAGGAGGGACTATCATACTGCGCTCTCACCCTCACACCTTAACCCACCCTCAAGGCGAGAGCGCAGAGTGCCGGGTGTCTCTGTGTGCATGGCAAGTGTGCTGTAGCACTGATGTTCACCTTTACCCTTTAAAAATGCTGTCTGCTGTGGGGGCTCAGATGGTCATGCTACATACAACCATAAACCAGGAGTATTGATTCAATTGACCATGGAATTGGATGGTAGAAAATTGTGCTTGCTTTTAGTTAAGGGGAACACACCATAAAAAATGCATTAGCATTTAGATAAAGGTGCTGCCACTTGTGCTTTCCATACTGATGATGTGCGGGTTAATTCCTATGACTTGCCTAGAAAGTGGTATGATGATACATACGTATATAAACATAATGTCAAGCATATATTGTTTAATTTCGGAAAATCAATCATTGCTGCTTCAGCTGTACTATCCGGAACAAACCAACTGTGCTGAAATTGTTGGTCTGTTATCTTTCTTTCAGCGCGATGAAATGAATTTATTTTATTTTGCGAATGACCAATGATATTTCGAGTGGTTTATTGGCATAAAGAGTGGCATCAGTCATCGTCGTGACATACAACACGAGCAGATTCCGCAGAACAATTAACACGTAGGTTTTCATCACCAATATTATTCATAGTAAAGATATTCTTGGTTCTTTCGGTAAAGTCACGTAACTTTACCGAAAGAACCAAGAATATGAATCGCTGCAGTCACGAAAGCTTTAAATCGAAACATAATAAAGATGTTTTTGGGTTAGATCACGAAAATATAAATGTGTCGTTAACCCGCCACCACATGACAGCCAATTAATAAGATTTGTCATGTCAACAAAACGTGTCCACTGGTTACTACTTCAGCACACAAGTGTGTTGGAGAGTAAAACTACAAACATTTAAAATTTGAGTAAGACGTTTCGCTGGTGATTACAATCAACTTCAACAGACAATTTGCCTGATGACATTGGTTGTGCTGGAGCTAACTAATTGGCGCGTTTTTTTAGTGGCAAACCTTACTAATTGGCTATGTCGGGTGGTGGTGAGTAAACGACACATTTATATGTACGTGATCTAACGGGAAAAAAAACCCCTTCATTAAGAGTGCACAAAACAAGTTTGTCTCCCTGAGCGTCTCCGTGACTCCTTCTGCTCTGCAAATTAGTGATATTTCAATATAGCTGGGCGGTGGTGGAAGCAGCGAGCACCGTGGAGGCAGCAGCAAGGGTTGGTAGATCACGCGCAAACGTTGTGAAACTCCCTTCCTATGTTTCGATTTAAAGCTTTCGTGACTGCAGGGATTCATCTTCTTGGTTCTTTCGGTAAGTCACGTAGAAGGGAAATAATAAAAGAATAAAAATTTTACATAATAAAATATTACATTTCGATTTAAAGCTTTCGTGCCTGCAGGGATTCATCTTCTTGGTTCTTTCGGTAAGTCACGTAGAAGGGAAATAATAAAAGAATAAAAATTTTACATAATAAAATATTAAATTTCGATTTAAAGCTTTCGTGACTGCAGGGATTCATCTTCTTGGTTCTTTCGGTAAGTCACGTAGAAGGGAAATAATAAAATAATAAACATTTTACATAATAAAATATTAAATTTCGATTTAAAGCTTTCGTGACTGCAGGGATTCATCTTCTTGGTTCTTTCGGTAAAGTCACGTAAAAGGGAAGAAATAAAATAATAAAAATAAAACAATAAAATTATGGGCGTCAAGGTGCCATACTGCGTGTGGCTCTTCGCGAAAAGGTGGTACAGAACAAAATGCGGACTCCACCTGTTCCATCTGCAATGGAAAGAGTGTTTTTTTTTCCCCCCGCACCTCTGTTTGGCATGGTTGGCTATGTTCGGAGCGAAATAAGTTCGACATACAATACTTACATGGTGTTTCCATACCGCACGCCTGGGTTTACTCTGGAAGCTCCTGTTTGTTCCCAAATGTAAGCACTCATTCATTCACCGACAACACCTTAATATATAGAAGACCGCAGATGTTGGGCAATTGTTAGTGCCGGCTCACTGTGTGGCTGCCTTCCTGCTTGTCTGCGGTTGTTTATTGCGCCTCTCAATGAGTTTTCCCCCTTCAAGAGTGAGTGTATACTGTGCGTGCTGTAAGTTTTCATTATTACATTACTAGACAGACCTTCCTTAAAACATCAATTATTTAAACATAACATTGGATTGTGACCCAGTGCTCATATTTGTTTACTCACAAAATAATATCCAACAGCTTAAAATAGTCACGTTAATTGTTGCATGCAGTAAACGTAATTACTTTATTTGTAAGCAAAATTCATACAAATAGCAGAAGCCATGAGGCTTATTGAGATAGCATCAGTTTGAAAAGTCAGTCACACATAGTGTCAAGCAGTGGCCTAAGAAGGTTAAATGTCCACCTTCAGCAAAGATCATACCTGTACATTTGCCGGCGTGGCTAAATGTTAACTACCGCACCGGATATGCAGGAGGCCATGGGTTCGATCCCAGTCCTGATTGCCTGCTGTATGTTTGGAGTTTGCCTGCTCTCACCCTGGTCGTGTTGGTTTTTCTCCCGGTCTTCTAGTTTTTCCATCCACATTTACAATCAACGTGCGTTCAGAGTATTTGACTGCTAAAAATGTCCACATGATGATAAGCCACTTCGTTGAGCTATGAATTGTGGCCAGGTCACTTCTTAAAAAATAGCTATACAGTATTGCTCAGTGAGCCTTAGCTGGTAAAATAAAAAATAGTTTATTATACTCTTTGGTTCTTTCGGTAAAGTCACGTAGGTATCAAATAAAATAAATCACGGACGTTTCGACTTCCTGTATACCAGGCGAGGTAGCTAACATCTCATAGCCACCGAGTTTGAGCTGGTTAGATTGAAAGCGAGTCATTGGGCCAGGAACATCCGATTAGCATGGTTGGCTATGTACGGTGCGAAAGAAGTTCAACATACATACATATATGTGTGTAAGTATGCTCAGTGGATGTCGCACACCCACACACACACGAGTGAAGCAGTTTAACATCAGTGAATTCAAAGCTCTGCATAAGTCCACATTCTTTTCCCCTTTTCACTAAACAGTAAAACAACATTTATTTCATCCCCGAGATGTAAGATGAATATGAAACATTTTATTCACTTGGCTTTTTTAAACCAAAAAAATAGCGAGGCCATTATTGGCATGCGAAATCTCACCGATGTCAATATTTTAGTTGTATTATGTTCCAGATGCATGAATACGGCTTGCGGGCTAAAATAGAGGATTCATTTATGGGAGTTTTTTGTTTCGCTCTCCCAACAGTACAATTCATAATTGATGTAACATCGCCGCATGAGTAGCGTGTGTCGCTCACCCTCCTCCACCCGACACAGCTGATCCATAACGTTGGCACGCGGTGACCAAGCGCGTGAGTCCTGCTTTGGCAACAGTGGTACGTTGGAGAGCAATCCACACAGTATGGATTCCTGCAGTCACGAAAGCTTCAAATCAAAATAGTTTACTAGTTTTAGTAGCTTGCTGACATACTATATAAACACACGACACTGTAATTGCAAACGAAATACATATGCAAATTATAGGCATGGAATTGAATGTTAAGACAAGTGGGCTGGGGAGGACACATTACTAGGAGAGATGATTGCATGTGGTTGAGACTAATGACGATGTGGCAACCAAAGGAGGGAACACAATCCCAAGAGGACATGCATCACAGAGATGGAGCAGTAAAATCAGCATGCATGCGCAAGCTAGATGCATTGTTGCATCACAAGAACGTGAGGGGTGGAAATGGCTTTGGCAGGTCTTCATTCAGCTGTGGATAGATTATGGCCAATGATGATGATTGTTTACTTGAGGCAAACGCATCCATTAATATTGATGGTGAGGATTGTTAGCTTTTTGGTTTCATATTTTGTCACTTAAAGTAGCTGGATTTCTTCAGATCAGTGATTCATAGGAGCAGCAATTTAAGCTATGGATGGTGTTCACAAATATAATTTGAGAATTGTCAATTAATAGTCAGCATATTAGTACAGGATGAATATGATTGTATCTCTCGCTATCTCGAATACAACTTATCTTTAGCCAGAAAACAAACTAGGGTACTATAAAAAGTACTATTGAATTGATTTAAAATATGACTTGCCATCACCACCTAATTGAGAAAAATGAGTCGCTGGTTTGAGAATACAGTTGCTGAACCACAGGGGGGCTGAGAGGCGACGTGAGTCTGAATGCCTCTGTGCATTTGGTCATGGTGGCTTTGTTGAAATGCTCTATTATACAAATCACTGGACCAAACATGATTGATGTATATAAAATTACAATACAGTGGCAAGGAAATACATCATACTTATGGACAACAGGGCTTAAGAATGTTGTGGCATGTGTACGTGGCGAAAGAGTGCTGGCAATTACGAATGAAAATGTCCTTTTCTTTTGTTTTGTAACACGACAACCATAAACCTGTGCAGGATATCACCTTTGGAAAATTGTGAATACAGTTGATATTATATGCGATGTATGTAAGTAGTTCACTGGAATAAAAACAGCTTTTCTCGACCATTTCAGTTATTCATCAAATTGCCGTCTTTGATTAAATGCTATTTATTTACTCCCCTAAATGGCAATTGCACTCTATGAAGCCTTAAAACACTTGAGCATATGCATAAAATAACAAGAATAATAATGACAGGATGCGGAGTGTAATTAGACTTCTGGATTGCTTATACGTCGATGTGCAGGTACTGCAGGTAGTTTGCAAAAAAAATTGAGCGACTGCTCATGCATTGAAACGTTACTTTCAAATTTTTTTCTTTGGAAGTATAATTTTGGTAGGACAGCACAGCCAGGCATTTGTTCTTCTTTCCCAGGGGATAACAAGAATACCTTATAGTATGACAAGGAAACAAACACGTAGAAATTAACATCAGGTCAACTCTACAAATATCATGCATTATCTTAGCCAGCTGTTCAGTAATTTGAAATACTTAACAATTATAATTTGATAATAGGTTTTCCCCTTTTTTCTGGCAACAAACCAGGTGTTAAGATGTTAAAACACCAAACTGAAACCTTTTACAAAGAATCATGTCTGCATTAACCACAATGCTTGTGGTCAGAATGCAAATAAAAACATACTCTGATAATATATGCATTGTCCTTGAAACTGATTGGTCCACACCAGAGACAGCTTTCTTTTTGAGCCTCGTCTCAAACGGTGTTAGACCAGAGGACGCCAAAATATGTACAACATTAAAGTATTACAACTACTCTCATGCACACTTAGTGTACCATAAACAATTTTACATTGTGGCCGGATCAATAAAACATGTTTTAATATTTCCCCAAGAGATTTCATTTTGGCAACAATAATTGACCTGACTGACCGAATGAAGGAATGTGTTTCCATATGTCTCCAGCCCGTTTTATTGGGTCATGCCTGAAACAAAATTGTTTTAGAAACCCAATAACTATAGATCAGAGGGGCTCCAAGGGACCTTCCAGAGTTGTCCTGTATTGGTGAGACAATTGCTATTCACACCGTCGTGTACCTGTGAGCCTCTGTGGGAACCGGTTGGTTTGGTCATTTTGTCGATGTCCTCCGAAGGAAAGGAAACACATCTTTGGGGACGAGTGGTTTTCTCTTTTAAAATTCCAAAGACAAGTCGGGGGGATTTGAGACTTTTTTTTTAGAAGTTGATTACATAAACTACCATTGTTATTCACACATTCCTTATGTTAGCTGCAAAGAAAATTACTCCTCTTCCTTTGATAATTTGGATAAATGTGGACACATTTGAATTTGGTTTAACACGTAGGCTTTCGCGACCAATATTGTTCATAATCAACGATTTTTGGGTTTAGATCGCGTTATTTATAAATGTGTCGTAACCCTCCACCACCCGACACGGCCAATCAGTAAAAAAAGTGTCACGTTGACAAAAGACAAATAGTTCACTGCTTTAGCCCACCGGTGTGTTGAAGCGTGAAACCACAACATTTACAATTTGAGTACGACGTTTCGCTGGTAATTGCATCCAGCATCATCGGGCAATTCGCCAGAATGGTGAGGCTCTGCTGTCTCCCGTTCTTATATAGAGCAGCAGCAGGGTGACGTCATCATTAACTCATTAACTCATCAGGTGCAAAGATTTGAGGGGGGGGGTTATTGTAATTATATACTTGATTAGTATAGCCTTATTACTAATCAAGTATATAATTACAATAACCCCCCCCCTCAAATCTTTGCACCTGATGAGTTAATGAGTTAATGATGACGTCACCCTGCTGCTGCTCTATATAAGAACGGGAGACACAGCAGAGCCTCACCATTCTGGCGAATTGCCCGATGATGCTGGATGCAATTACCAGCGAAACGTCGTACTCAAATTGTAAATGTTGTGGTTTCACGCTTCAACACACCGGTGGGCTAAAGCAGTGAACTATTTGTCTTTTGTCAACGTGACACTTTTTTTACTGATTGGCCGTGTCGGGTGGTGGAGGGTTACGACACATTTATAACTAACGCGATCTAAACCCAAAAATCGTTGATTATGAACATTTGAATTTTTTACGTGTCCTATTGTTTGTGCAGTTTGGATGACAAACACGCACACTTCACATCAATCATCAGTCCCTACTATAGTTGGTCATGGCTATGCGATTGTCATGTTGTACTTTTATTATTTCATTATTTTTTAGCTACCAATGTGAGTTTCATTTGTTTACATTTCCTATTCAGAGCTGGTCAGTATTTGCCAACCACATTATATTAAATCTTGACTTAAAGCCTTCGTGACTGCAGGAATTAATATTATTTAGGTCTTTCGGTGAAGTCACGTAGATAGGCTAAAAGAAAATAACAAGAAACTACGACAAGCGGTCGTCATCAGGCGAATAGTTGTGTGGAAACCCTCGCAGTAGAGGTGGTTAAATCTTGACTTCAAGCTTTCGTGACTGCAGGAATTAATATTCTTTGGGTCTCTCGGTGACTTTACCATTTATACTGTCGCGATCTATCCCCAAGACCTTTATTATGGATTTCTTATGGCACTCTGCAATTAACATTTTTTTTAAATGAATTTGTGTAGTTTTCATATTCCATGAATCATAGCACACTGCAAAGCAAATATCCCAACAATTAATCTTGAATTTGTGTGTGTGGAGGAAAGCAAAAGAGTAACGTGTAATGTTAATAGGACATAGAACTGCACATATTGCATATTCATTCTCCAGTGAGTTAGTTATATGTACTTTTCTATGGTTGGAGCTTCCAAATTCCTACTCCATTTTGAGAAAATATAACCAGGCAGCGACACCGATGAGGCAGCTGCTTGTTTTGAATACCGACGTACTGTTTCTTGTACTCATACCTGGACATGGATGGCACAAACATTTCCACATTTCATACTTTAACTTACGTCCGGGACACCGAGAGGTTGTGTTTCCTAATAGCAGACAATATTATATTTAATCTTGATTTGAAGCTTTCGTGACTGCAGGAATCCATACTCTTTGGTTCTTTCAGTAAAGATGATATTTGTTTGACATTGGCACTGGCAAGCTATGAAAACGCTTTACCAACCATGGGCAAAACTATCCCAGTTGTGCATGCAAATGTTATCACAATCACCGCAGGGCATGCTGTTTTATTAATGCTTTGCGAATAAAAATGTTGATGCAGTGATCACAAAGACACAAAGAAGATCAATTAAAATATTAAACAACGTTGTGAATAATGTAGGTAACAGTAACTATTTCACCACCAGTAGAATGCATTTGTGGAGATAGCAGGCTTTCAATATCCTATTGGATTAAGATATGGCTTGGAGTTTGAATTGCTATTTAAAGGTTGTTGTTTTCAAGTGAATAATTAGGAATCTATTGTCAATACCTGAGCTACTCAATGTGTCATTAGCCTGTTTGTACGTACTATATGTCTGAATCCTATGTAAGAACATAGCACAGTGTTCCACTCTTAATGGCCTGCAATCAGTCGTGTTTCCACAGGTTGCTTAGAGGGGGTAAAATCACGTATGGTACACAAAACACAACAGAAGACCCACCAGCACAGAAAACATAACAACTTCATGATTGTCATTGCTATTGTCACATTTTTATATTCATACCAAAAAGAACTAGAAAATAAATATTAATTTTTTTATTTTGACCGCACTGAATGGCGATGACTTCATCCAACAATGGATGGATCATGGCTGATGATGATGACGACGTGTAGATTAATGCAATGTTTATATATCAATGTATTTACCATTACAGGATGAAAGGGATATAAAAAAAATACTTTTCCACAAATGTACTTGGGATACATTATAACTTTGAGGATTTTGTTTCAATGCGTAATTTTAAATAAACTTCTGGCCTGTATATATGCAAGTGAGATGATTAATATATATTCAAATTATTATTACATATCAGACAATTTATTATTTTACACATGTCAAAAATTACATGTTACTTTTCAACAAATCAGGGTGTGATTTAGTACCATTAGGTTCTGTTTAAGTCTTGAGAAAATAGTACTTTATTAAAATAATGTATCCTTATCCAATAATATTTGGGCATTCTATATGGCATTGATAAATTAGACAGTAATACCAGTACACAACATAATATCAGAATAAAAAATATATAATGGTGAACATATCAAGGCAATACATTCACCAATGAGCTTGAGCAATGAAATTAGTTTATGTGCAGGGACGAGGTGGATCATTATGTTTCAGGATCATGAGAGGTGGTGGTGGCTTGGGAAAGTCTTAATCCAGCAGTGGATTGACCGTGGCTGGTGATACGCTTTCAAATAAAACTGAAGTTTAGTTATTAGTGGCATAAATTGCTGTGTTTAGCATTTTTGTTTTTTCTAATTAAATAGTAATATACTGACCTTATAGATGGACACTCATTGTGTTGTCCTTGTTTATGCCGACCCTTAAGCCCAGCACGCCAGGAACAATTCCCCCAGTCCCTTTCCCTTCAAAGCCCATCATTGTCAGCATCCTTTTGTGCTTGTGCATGCCCTGTCAATTGCCCTTCATAATGAATCTTTTTTTTTAACAAGACCTAGACATTTTTACTGCATCCCGAGAATCCTCAAACGTATCCATCCAGACACTTTTGGTTCATTCGGTCAGATGCAGAAGTATTTGCCTTGATGTACCGTGCATGACGAAAAGGAATGGAGTATGCCTGAGAAGTCCGTTCATTGTGGAGATTGAAGGATGAATTAATTTCATATACAATGTCTGGGTGGATTGTTGTATCACGGAATCATTAAAGGCGGCAGTGGCTTGGGTTGGCATTCATCCAACAGTAGATTGGCCGTGGCTGATGATAATACCATTGTAGTACTGCAGGGCTGCAAGGATGGAGAGGGCACAAGTACGCTTTCACCCAGCAGTGAATATACTATCCCTGTTCATGTCAAATGACTATAATATATATAATCTGCTTATTAAACGCTAGTTAGTGCACAATTATAACTGTAAAAGGTGATGCAATATAAACAAATAAAATAGATTAATATACAACTTAAGTGTGTGCAAGATAATTGGAGTCTTTGTATTGTGTCAATTGGTGCATGCATTGTTGTGATTTCACAATTTGATGGGTGATGTGATGGGTCAAACCTTCCTGCCAGGGCCTATATTATTTCCAAGATATCATCGTTTATACGATGCCTAGAGGCTGAAAAGGAGATATGTGTAAAATGGATGGACATTTGATTTTCGACTGCTGCTCATATGACAGATGCCTGATCTGATTTGGCAGACATAGATGGAAATGTCTCTCTAAACATGTGTGTCAACACCCTTTGGCATTCATCAAGAGGAGGGGCAAGGATGCTCATTGGCCTATGATTATTTGAATATATTGCATGACAAGAGCCAGGAAACATTAAAGACGGTGACTGTGGGTATTTATTTGTGACATGGACAATGCACTGGTGGCTTCTTGATGTTGATCCATATCACAGATGCTGATAATCAGCTGATAGTTGCAGACTCAAGAGGAGGCATCAGCTTTATAATATAGACCTAAGCTTGTGATGAATCGATGTTTCGCTGTGGACCTTGCCAAAAGCAATACTCTGGTCAATACCGTGGTTTAAGATGCACTTTTTTGCTACTGTGCCCCGTTTTGAGAAATGCTATTGTTAACCAGAAGTTTGTAGATTTTTGACAATTGAGGATCTTGATGACATTCACCCCAATCCGCACATCTGTGGTTAAAGAATGAGTGCAGTCGCATTAGTATGACCTCTCAATATGTAGGTTGCACATGGTATACTGTGCATCAACACAAGCTAGAGGAGTAATATCTAGAGCCAGTGTTATTATTAGATCTCACTATGTCAGGTTATATTCTAGGCCTACTTGTCACCATCCACGCATTAACACAACCACCTGGAACACACGTGTGATGACACATGAAACATATACAGCATTCCCTCGTTATTTGCGAGGGATACATTGCAGAGATACTCGTGAATAGTACATTTCACGGATAACGATAATGGCCTTCAAAAAACAATATTTTGAATGAATTACCTTAAATAAGTACGTACATAAGCTATTCAATATATGGACATTATAAAAATAATAACACAAAATTTGTTATAATCAACATGAAGTAAATACATATGAAAGTATTAAATAATATATTAAAATGAACTTACCTCAAATTATGATGATGCTGCCCAGTAGTAGGGTGCAAAACTTTCTCGAATCACATTTTCTCTCATCACTTTACCTCATCACTTTCTCTTTCTCTCTCGATGCAGTCGTGTAGAGTTCCAGATACGATTCGTTGATAGCCAAAATCGTGGATAACAAATTTGTGAATAACGAGGGTATACTGTACGTGCATACTTGCTGTCTTTTCGGTAATCAGTCCTGGGATTAATACAAATGGTCGGTATAAAATGCACACTAGTTCCCACAATTTCTTGGCAATAGCGATCTATGACCATCAATGTAATAAATGTGTGCAAACTCTGCACTGCAGTAATCAAAATATGTATTTGTACTGGAGGAATCCGATGAGCTATGAAGCTCTTTTTCACAGACGTCCAGTAGTGAATGGTTACTTCTGGGGTGTGGGGACGGGCAGAGGGCACAGTAGGAGGGATGATCTTGACATTTATGAGTGATGTGATCATGTGGCTCAGTGGTACACGCAGCTAAGTGGTCTGGCAACTGGTTCGATTCCAGTGGTGTCAACACAAGTCAATGTAGCAGGAGCTGGCACGCAGCACTTTGAAGGCACTGGCAAAAATCTGCCCTCGAGTGTTGGCTACGGGAGAATGAAGGATGCTGCTGTCCGGGCTGAATGGCAAAGTAGGTGCTGGAACAGGTATGGGGTATGGCAAGCGCTACCACCCATGCTGACAGCAGCGCAGATGCTGAAATCCCTTGCTTTGAGAATGACGATAGGCTTGGTGCACAGCATATGAAGAGTTTTGTGGTTGGGAGATGACGAGCCTTTATAAACATAGATATATATAATGAATGTGTTTTTGCCAGTGTGTTTGTGTGTGGAGCAGTGGTTGCAGTGGTCAACCTAACTGCGCTTTAAACATACCAAATCTGGGTTCAATTCCTAGCTATGGATAACATCGGTCAGAACTCCGGCCTGAATCTTTCCTGGGCTTTTGCTTTGGGATTCATCAAGAAGGTTGACTCAGCCTGGACTAGGTTGACTCAGCCTAAAATTATTACCTGATGTGGTGTATAGACAACACAACTCAGGAAAAAAAGGGGGCAGGCATATGTTGGTCACGTCAGAACTTGCCCCAACAGTCTATTGTGCTACCTCGGAGAAGTGTGCTTGTGTGTCTTTGTAAGACAGATTGTGTTTGTGAAATGGCATGGACATTTTTGATAGAATTAGAGTCTGACTGTTCATGCAATGGCACACGTTTAAAATTATTTCCGTTTGAAGTAAAAAAATATTATGTTTTCAAGGGCATTATTTTGCAATAATGTGCGCAACACAAGTGTTTTCAAGTGCATTCATTTGCAATATTGTGCACAACAGAAGTGTGAGCTTTAAGTCAAGATTTAAGTGTGAGCAAGCTGCTAAAATACATAAAATTGGACGTCTCATTACATTTGTATGGAGTATGGACCAAAGGTATTGTGGTGTTATGCTCGTCATAAACTCGAAACTATTTTTCGATTTTATCAGGTAAGGTCCGCTGAGCTATATAGCTCTTTTTTCAGAAGCGACCTGGCCACACATGATAGATCAACGAATTGGCTTATCACATGGACATTTATAGCAGCCAAATCATCCAAACGAAAATATACGCCACCACGGGGAGAGCATGCAAACTCCAAATATACTGGCGTCAGGGTCGGGATCGAACCCACGACCCCCTGTATACCAGGCGAGGGAGTTAACATCTTGCCATTGTGGCACCCTTCACATGCTGTGCTCCTCGTAATGTACAAAAATGTTCCATTGACACCTGACCCAGCATTGCCTATCGGTCCACAGGGAAATCTTTTTCTCCTCCATGTGCTTGTGTTTGTGGGTTTGAGTGTTATAGTCTAAACGCATGTTTGTCTACGCATATAGATCGGGAGCATAACACTTTTACGTTAAAGATTGGATCGTGAGCAAACGTGATAAGCATGCTAGGATCACAAAGGGCAAGAGGACTGGTTCAATACCGTTAACCTAGGTCAGAGTTTATGGATACACTACCCATGGTCAAATACGCATCATGGATTGAAGTGTTCATGGTCACTAATTACCGTTGTATTATTTACTATAATATATGCCATGGTATAAACTAAGTACTATCTAAATGACAAGTGTTTGAATTAACTCATTTAAGACCACTCCACAATTTTAATGCATGAGCTTTAATCAGAAAGCGTCTAATATGCAGTTTGTAAGAGTCAGGTTAACATTTCAAAACAGTTTTACAATTGAACCCATAATTCAGCATATCTGTTCTACTGCTGCTTGTCCATTCGATCATTATTAATTTCGTGTGATATTGAAAAATAGCTGACAAAATATTCGAAATGTATGCTGATTTTGGTAATCCAATCGATGGCATCACCAGTTGCTTGATGCGTCGTGTCTGTATCGCCCGCGAGAGCGTCTTAGTGGTCAAATGGGTCGCTTATCCGACGGGCAGATTGCACGTTACTACGTTCACAATTGGACGCCTCTTTCACTCGCCATTTGTGAAGGAAATAGACGGACCTGCCACGTGTTGCAAGCGGAAGCCAGATCAATCCTGCATTGGGTATTTGATGAATTGCTTGTTTGGGACATCGTGGAGCCATTCGGTTTGGCACGCTACTGATCGCCGATGTCCTCTTTAGCCATCAGACGTCTCTCTGCGTGACTCCAGAAAGGCTCACAATCCATGTGCTGCTGTACGAGCAGTTGTGGGCTAGCCATGATCTTATTTATTATTTTCATTTATTTTCTTTGTGCTGATAGTGTTCTTGTAAGTATTCATGTTTAATTTATCAGACTGTCCTGGTGGCAACCCAAAAAGGCTTCAACATCTCATGTCAAACTCATGTCATTCAATGAGTCATTTGCCACAGTGGTCAGTGATGGTTGGTGAAGGTTGGGGTGACCAGTTCATAATATCCACTCACCACTGATGTTCGTGATAACCAGGTATAGAACTCAGATAACTTGATTCATAGTGCCATGCGCAAACCACTGTATCACTCCTCATGCATTAATTTAGTATCATTATCTTCCTATCGAAATCTAAACAATTATATAATATTTTTTTATACATCTTGAGTAATATATATTTTACCTAACAGGCACAAATGTATTTAAAAACAAGTAGCATTTGCATACATGGCTACATTCGTCACACATTGCTTTATTAATGTGCTGTGACCCTTTAACATTTTTTTTTCCATAACATGTTAATAAAATGCTGTCAGTGGGTGAACGAAGTTGAAGATATAACAAAAATACTTGCCATTTTAACCCAATATTTATATTAGATTGCTACGAACAATTATTTGTGCTCATACTAATGGCTGTTTGAACATCAATTGAGTGATATATGCATCAACTGCATATATATACCCCAAGTAAATCACAAGAGACATAAGGTCGGGGACATGTAATCCCACCACAATTAAAAGCCCAAATAACGTGTGGAGCCAATAAACTTGATCATAAGCGTATTGTACACATGCTTACTGGATATAGCCAATGTGTATTTATTTGCAAATCACAAGTCCCCCTGGGTGGGTGAAAAGTGAAATGAGCAGTAGGTGTGGGTGGTAACCATGCGCTCCACATGCATATTTGTGTGAGAACTTATCCAGATTGTATTCCAACATCCCTGATACCCTCGGTGTGCCATGGATGACACTCGAGATTTATCTGGCCCTTATTCATTAAACTTGCATTACAGCATGGCACCACTTTGTGCAATATTTTTCTTTGAGATACACTTAAATGAGATATTAATGTCTACCTAATGCCAAACAGTGGGATGTCCAAGGTCGTGCATAGTGTGAAAGTAAATTGTGAGAAAATAGATAACAAGACTGCCCATGGAATGGTCAAGGCGTTGTTAAAATATACGTGGGAATATGATATCTGTCTTGAAGAGAAAAATATAATGGAAATTTCAAATAAAGTATCTTCTTGAGCTTAGAGTAGTGCCCACTCTTTCTGTACAATTTAACGTAAAAAAAACAAGTATTGTTTTAAATATATAGAAGTTTAACACTGCTTAATTAAATTAAAGCATTTCTGTAGTTTGAGATTCCAGCGGCAATTTAAATATGAACTGGGCCTGAGCTTCTCATTTGCCCTTCACCAACCCATACGGACGATGGGGGTGAGGTCTGGTCGCCACGGTGGTTAACTTCCTTGCCTGGTGTACAAGAGGTCGTGGGTTCTATCCTGACACTGACGCCTGTATATTTGGGGTTTGCATGTTCTCCCCGTGGTTGTGTGGATTGTTCTCCGGGTCCCCTAGTTTTTCCCTCCAGATTTAGAAATGTGCATTAAGAGAATATGGCTGCTATAAATGTTCACATCATAAGCCACTTCGTTGAGCTATAATTTGTGGGCAGGTTGCTTCTGAAAAGGAGCTATATAGCTCAGTCGGCCTTACCTGGAAAAGAAAATACTTTATTGTTGATATTTTTGGTCAAATAGCCCTCATGACCAAAATTATTAATTCGGCATTTATCAGTAGGGTATTGACAGAAAGCTGGAAAACAGTATTTTTTTTAATCACAATATTTTGTCTGGTGATAGTTAATTCAATTAATAACGCAAACATTAACAATGAATATGCTTAATCACAATTAAGAGTGCCTTCACACAGGTGGTTTATTTATTTATTTTTAAACAGTTTCAACTATTTCCTGCAATTGATTTTCCCAGCTCCCCACCATAAACTAGCTCCTCCATGTAATCTCAATGGTGTAACTGCTCACCCCGAGCTCTCAATGTCCTGATAGTGCGTTGTCTTTGTGCTGTTTGCCTTTTGGCATCCTCTGGTCTAACACTGTTTGAGACTAGGCTCTAAAGAAAGCTGTCTCTGGTGTGGACCAATCAGGCTCAAAGACAATGCATATACTGTCATAGGATTGTTTTTGTGATTACATGTTCACCACAAGTATATGTGGTTCATGCATACCTGATTCCTTGCAAATATTTCAGTTTGGTGTTTTAACATCTTAACACCTGTTGTATTGCCAGAAAGGGGAAAAACCTAATATTATAAACTAGCTCTTGTTTGACAGCTACAAGAAGGAAGCAAGACTCTCTCCCCTGGCCATGGCATGTATAATCTGCCCTTGAAATGCATGACTTGGGATAATTTGTTATGCATCTCAAGGGGTGGTGTGTCAGGCTTAAATAGAATGCCAGCACAAGAGTGAATTGGTAGTATTAAATGTGCCTTCAGAGGGGCCACCTGTCATCTCAAGCATTTCTCTGTACCGATAGTTGTTTCAGAATAAGACGCATTAAACATTATTTGTCAGCAACTCTGTGAGGACAGAAGTTGTGGCTTTGATGTTTATTGGTCTGGTGATGGGATGTCCTTTAATATATTTGTCTCACGTCAGACACAGTTTATTAGTAAGTTCTCAGGATGTTCTCTTTGCTTCAACATTGTTTTTACGTACAAATTGAACAAGTGCCAGGGTGACACAGTTATTTTGAAGAGAAAAAAAAGATTGATGATCGTCTTATCAGATTATACTTGTCATTAAAAACACAATTACAAATTACATTTATTATGAGCAGTCTCATCTCATAATCATATTTTCATGGCTTGATGACATCTCTACTTTTCACACAACTTTTACATTTAACGCGAACATTGTTTATAGAAATGAGGGATATTTTACTTAAGTGAAAGCATATTTCCTTTGCTTTTCGTCTCGTAAATGCACGAACTGCATATCTTTACACCAAATACAATTATTTAATGGGTAAAGGAGTTCTGGCCAGGTGAGTCTTGAACTTCGTCTTTATTCAATCTTCCACGTCAAACATAAGAGAATCACTATTTACAGGCCCCCCCCAAATCCCCTTCTATCCCCATTACACTCTTTCCCATCTTTTCCAAAACTTTCCATGACTCTCTGCGAATCCCATTCATTTCCCCTATAACGTTCTCCCAACTGATCCCTTGCTTCCATTTCCTTTTCCCTAACGACCGATCCCATTTGAATAGCTCTTCACCTTCAAATCCGATTGGCAGTGCCCTACTTCGGCTCCCCCCGTGATAGCTCGCCAATGAGTATCGGCCATGCTATTCGAACTCGCTGAGCTGTTAAGACTTGGCGAGTGGATAGTTATGTATTTCCTAATAGGCTTTGCTTCTCGGCATCCCTTACACACATATTATTAGGATAGTGAGCTACCATGTTCTTTGAAACAAAAATAAAATGTATCACAAATGTTATTCAGGCCATGTTTTTGCATTATAAAATAGTGGTCCATGTCTGCATACATTTAATGGCACCTGAGAATGGTTCTGCATGGATGACTTTAGATTCAATGTCTGTTGAAAATACATTCTTCTATTTTGCAGTCCCATCTAAAATACTAATTTATACATTTAAATGTGGTAGTCAAAAAGCTTTGGAAATGTAGAGAAATAAAGTGTGCAACCATCTCAGATACCTACAGCGTGTGTTTCTGCATATGCAGATACATAATACATGTGCACATTGATGAACAATAATGCAACAGATAAGATACTTAATTATGTCGGGCACTTATAGTGCCAACACATTGGGGGCCCTAAGCAAAAAAGAAAAATGTAAGAGGCCCCACTTTCAATTCATAATATCCTAGTGAGGTGAACGTAGAATTTTCTACAAGAGACATAGATGTAACGAGATTAAAACTAAAATGTGTAGAAAAGATATGGGTGTAATGGCAAGAGAGAAGAGAGCCACACACAAGATGCAATGAGAGAGATTACCTAGCCATGTATGTTCATTGACTTGTATATTTATTGGAATCTGTGTTCGATAAGCTATTTCGTGCATCCACATGTTTTTCATGAACCTGGGACACCTTGAGCCATTTATGGTCGTGCACTTTGCTTCATTTGGGCATGCCTACACCACTACGCTGTGGACATTGCACTCTGCAGATAAAATCTGGAGTCACTAGTCATGAGCATTACTCGGTATGATGATCACACTGTACATAGGGACCTGATTGGAAGGACACAGTGGCACAGTGGCACATTGCTTGCATGGACATATCAGTTAGGGTTGGTACTGATAGAATAAGACAAGGGGTAGATAAAAAAAAAATCTACATCTAAAAATGTAAAAATCTCACATCAGTTAATTTGCTGCACCAAAGGGACAGTGAGGTGTTCTTTCAAGTATCGATGGTGCAACACTGTAACAGCAAGAAATGATCGTGCCACTTAGCTGTGACTTGGGCTAAGTGCCATGCACAAGGTCCTGTAGCCGAGTATGATGAATTGCCTCTCCCTGCTCCTTATAGGCACTTTGGTGGTTGCAGGAAGACGCAACAACATGCATGAAATTGATCTGCCATGGCCCCATATCTCCAGCAGATTATAAAATAGCAACGTGCTATGTGACCTAATGTTGGTTTATGAAGCTGAACAAAGTTTATAGAGTGTAGATAAATGTCCTCCTGTATATTTTAAGACACTGCTTATATCTGCCTGTGTAGCGTTTCAAATTGGTGTGCTTTTTGATAATTCAGTTTTTTCATAATAATTAACAAAGACACTTTGCTAAAAAAAAATTGTACTGTGATAATAATCTAGTACAAAGTATTATTTTATATCCACATATAATTTACCTAAATTAGCCATACCAGCTGTGTGATACGTAAAGCATTAAGCAGAAAACAATATTTTATCAACTAAACTTCACATCACAGCATTATTTTACCGTGACTTGATTGTAGAATTTAGTAAGTGGAGTATTTGACCAGTGATCAGCATTCTCAAGAGTGTTTCTAATTCTGGCAACCTTCATTAGTGCTTGATATGCAATTGTCGTTTTTATATTTGTTTTATCTCACAAGAACGGAAAGGAGAAATAGAAGACTGCACATTACCAGCGTGGAGGATATTTGTTTTTGCATATAGAATAGGAAGCCACTGGTGATACACCTTGAAATGTTATTTTACAAAGTAAGGCATCGAACCTTAAACGATGTGCTGAAACATGGAGCTCTCGTGTTTTTATTTTCTTATAAGTTACAAATACTAATCTGTCATCAATATATCCTCGTAAAAAAATCTATAACTGACGATTCCAACACTTTTATTGCAAGGCCAATTACTATTAACGTTTTAAATTGCATTCCTTAGACTCGTGGAAAAAAACAGTTCTTAAAAAAATTGAACTCTGCATTACACGTGACATCTGCGCATATTCGCGTGTTATACGAACACATAAGAAACATATTTGTTTGGATGACTGATCATAAACACATAACAGCATGCTATATTTTATGTGCTGCTATATGAGGCAAAACCTGTCTGTTCAATGTCACAACATTAGAATTAATGTACATGTATTTCATTTGTTTAATTGCGTTTGTCAGCACTCTGGGATTGATGGCTTTCAAATACACAATATAATAAAATTATTGAATTTCTAAATGGATTTTCAGTGTGAAGCTTGCGTTTTTTCTTTGTAAATTGATGACCTGTGCAGCACAAAAAAAATACAAATTGCACAATGTTTGCCCAAAAAGCATGTTTTATTGGATTCGTATTGCAATCTATCTGTACTGAAATTGTAGTTTCAAATTAACTCACAGAATAACTGAAGGGGAAAATAAATAAACAAACAATATTTAAACATCGTTACTCTTCGTACATAACTGGTAATACACACCTAAAATGACGACCTTGCAAATGTATTTTCAGATGGCAGTGAAAATAATTCTCGAAGTTTAGGTTCTTGCCATATGAACACAATTTCTGAATATAGTTTCCACAAATGCCTCAACTTTAAATATAAATGCATTGCTTGAAACATTTAAATAAATGGCGCGTGGATTTATGCACTATTAAAGGCAGATAACATAAAGCGCACTGGAAAAATTGTATTCACTTTTAGTGTGGTGGGACACGGGCCATTGAAGGAGTGGAAGTTATAAAGTGATGGCTGTTTATTAACATCAACACTCTATTGATTAACGATGTGGCAACATTTATTGGTATACATTTATATATATATGTTTTTAAGGAACCTGGGTGGCCTAGAGATCAGAGCAATGAGGCAGCACTGCCAAGATACTGGGTATGAATCGAAGTTTCTGCCAGCAGTGATTTAACCAGGATCTCCAGCATAATAAGCATATGGTTTCAGCCTTGTGGTCACCAAATGACTGTACAAAACCAAAATAAACGCCAGATTAAGTTTGGGATTTCATGTGTGGATAAAATGTGTGCATAAAAAAAGTCACTTAGGATCTCATGAGTAGCTCTGTGATATCTGCTTATGAAAGCCATTCTCTACACACGGGGTATGTACTCCCCTGCTAACGTTTCAAATGGATAGTTCAGCTCATGACATAATGCCAATCGCACAAATATAAGTTTTGTAACAACAACAAATGTAAACCGAAGAAAAAATATAAACAAAGTTGTGGCTTTCTTACCCACAGTTTTTACCCACAAATAAATGAACTAAATACAAAACCATTTTGTTATTTAAAATTACAACTGGAAACATGATTTGTCATCATCATTATTAGCCATGATCAATCCAAAAGTGGATGAATGATTCCATAACCCTTTGCCATCTCTCACAGTCTTGTGATGTTACAATCTACCTAACACCAGCACATTTTATTTCATGGATATACTGTTGCTACTCAAGCATTGAAATTCTCACCGACTGGTTTCCCTTCATTACTTCAAGAAATGTGTTCAGTCAAACCCACATACTTTCCTTAGCAGCCATTATGAGGCCCCAACTTGCATATTATTTCATCCATGTGTTCTCATCCTGTATGTCTGTGTAATTCTGATGCATCTCTGCATATGCTTCTTCACGCACGAATTCAGTTTTTGTTTCACTTCTTTCATCAGTGTCCTTGTTTCTGATCCATATGTCATTGCAGGTAATGTGCATTGATTAAACACATTCTTCTAGAGACACATTTCTCAGTCATTTTCATTATCAAGTGCAACGTTCTAAAGGCACTCCCTCTCATCTGCCTCTTTATTTTCAGAATTTTCCTCATCTACGTCCATATTTGACCTTGTTTTCCAGTTGTATCCCTCCAACAGCTATCTACGATTGTTGGCCCTGTTTGCTGACATTTATCTTGAGCCCAACTTTGCAGCCATCTTCATTAAGTTGTTCTAGCATCTCCTATAGATCATTCCCAGTGAACTTTATTATGATCCGTCATCAGCAAAACTGGGATATGCGTTCCCCTTTTATATTCATGTTTTTATGTCTCAAATCCAAATTTTGGAAAGTATCTTCCTTAATGTCGCTATGAAATTCGTGCAAGTATGTCATCTTGCCTGACTCCCCTTCAATATTAATTTAATTTTCAAGTTACTATGACAAATTAAAATCAAATAACTTTTGGTTTTCATTGTTATTTATACGTGTGCTTCTTGATGTTGAAATGCAATTCTCAGCAGAAGGTGAGCACACATTTAAATCAATTCCAGTTATGAAAATATTCCTTGTGATACCTATGGTTTGAAAGGTGTGACATAAATAAAACAGATAATGGTATTACTGTGGTCATAAATTAGGCATGCATTCAATATTCACACCTTTCGACAGCATGATACCCCTTAGTTATTAATACACCACAACCATTCCCAGAAAGAGGGACATGCTTTCTCAGAAAACAGCACCTCTGGCCAGGTTAGTTTGTGCTTGAGATTGGTGTTGTATGTCAGGGGACTCTTGTAAGATGCCTCCCAAAAGAAATAATCCTCACTCTGACCTTCCCAGGTGTAAAAAATAAACTTTGTTTGAACATCCAAAGTTTTTGCTTCTTCAGAATTGAAACATTTAAACCCTCTGGCCAAAGTGTGTGAATTTAATAACATTTTATCACTGCAATGGATTAAAGCTATAACATGGCATCCTACATTTATGAGCGTGAAAGCTGGATTAATGGTTGACCCTGAGTCATGGTCTTTTATGTATGTATGTTAAACTTCTTTTGCACCTTACGTAGCAAACTGTGCTAATCGGCGATGTGAAAAGTCTGTGATGTAATGTCTTGTGCCATTTCTGTGCACTTTCAAACGAGTGCTTAAAAACACGATTCACACCAGGGACCCTTATCCTACACCATCGGTGCCTCTAGCTCAAACTGATGTAGGTTTCTATCAGCTAGAATAAATATGTACTATACTGTATAAATATGTGTGCATAAATGTGCACGTGTCTGTGTGTAAATATACATATGTAAATTATCTGTGACTTCAGATTTAAATATATTTGCAAGGTGCTTTTTTTCTTTCTTTCAACTTAGCATTTTAAAATGTTATCGCATTCGTGATTCCATCTGGATTCAAGTCGGCTTTGCATCTTTTGATTTGCCCTTTTCCTTTGCAGTTCTACAGATCCACTCCTGCGGAAACCCAGGAGTGCCAACCAATGGGATAATGCACGGCGAGCACTTCAACATTGGGGACAAAGTGCGATACAGCTGTGCCAAAGGACACGTGCTGGAGGGCCAGCCCATCGTCACATGTGTGGTGTACTCGGGCAACAACGTGGCCTGGGACTTTCCCATCCCGCAGTGCAGAGGTAAATAGAACGACAATAGCAGCACCAGCAGCAGCAACATCAGCTTTGTTTCACCTGCTAAAATCAGCACTTGATTTATCATGTCTTCAACTATGTATAATCCCCATATGTATTCAATCTCGCATATTCCACATGAAAAGCGACTGTATCTCCGATGCAGCCTGTAAGTTATTTCTGGTCTTACTGACTGCTCCCTCTCTCTGCCCGACCTTGGTAATATAAAAAACGGGCTATTGTTAAATATGTCAGAATCTGAGGCCATGATCATAGGCAGTCGACAGGAGCTTTCCTGTACACTCTCTCTCCCTGACCTGGCAATAGCTGTGTGCCTCATTTTGCCAACCACCCATCTTAAGATTCCTATGAGATCAGAACTTGAGTTTCGACTTCAACATTTCATCCATTGTCCACATTTCCAATGACGATCATGCTGGGCTTCATCAGATTCATCCTATCCTGTATAATGGTTGGTAAACACCACTACCTACCGTTTTGTTAGATCGGGACTGAACTATTGCAATGTTGTCTTCTCCAGCATGCCTACAAAATATCTGAAGCATCTAGAGTGCATCCAAAACTGCCTCACCTGCACAATATCCAGCACTAGACATAAACCCTTCACCTATTCCTCATACCTTTACAATGAACTCCACTGGCTTCCAGTTCAACATTGCATCCTGTCCAAAGTCGCTGTTCTCTGTTACAAAGTGGACACGCACTGTCTTATCGTACATTCCATCTCAAGCGGCCTCCTTGTCAAGCCCCAAATCGTTCTGACCAGACAAGGCAAATGTCGCTTCTCTGTCTCATCTCTGATCATCTGCAATTCACTTCCTCTTAGGGGCCGTCCATAAATGACGTCACGCACCTAGGGGGGGGGGGGGGTGGTGAGACATTTGTGTCGATGTGTGACGAGGGGGGGGGGGGTTGAGAAATGTGACGTCACATCAAAATAAATAAAGACAACACGTTCTACTTAATTAAATAGACTTTTTAATAAATGTTTTCTCCTACAACATCAGAGTACAGCGCCACATTTAATACGCACTACAATGACAATAGTTTAAAGTGATTTGAAGCATATTTTATTTTCAGAATCTGAAGACTTCTTTCTCTTTAATTTATTCTCCCACATGTCTAAGTGTAATTTTAAAGTTGAAGTTGTGTAAGTGGTAACATAGAAAATAAGAATTAATTAATTAGCGTTAGTGCTTTGTGCTTGCAATCCAGAGGCCGGTGTCCTCTGGATTGCAAACACAATGCACTCCCAGTACAGCAGTTGAACAATTTGCAAGTTCCTTAAATTTCTCCGCCTCTGTGCACCCAACGTCATATATTAGTGGGTACACCAGTTAGTAAATAAGCAGGTGGTGTGTGATTTGGTCACGTGTGGGTATTCCCACTTATTCTAAGATGTCTGGCCAGCATGTAAGAATAGCCCAAATACCTTAGAACTCAGTGGAGGCCATTCCACCAGTCGTGGCGTGAGCTAGAAAGAGGTGTGGCACATTAACCTCATACCTTTACCTATATTCATATGTGAATAATCATACATTATTGAACATTTTTTTTTCAACATGAGCTCGTTACAGAGCACAGAAACTCCACGGACAAAAGTCCCAAACTCTCTGATCCTGGGTTTAGAGGAGGGGATAAATTGGGCTCACTGCCCCACCTAGGTGGGGATTGCGAGCATGGAGAGGGGAAGACAATGGAGGAATAACTTTAGCAGTGAGGTGGATGAAAGAGATGGGGATTTATTTAAATATATCCTAAATCTCACATTGGTGAGTTTGAGAATATGGGACCCTTTTATGTGAGTCTATCCGAAATATAAGTATATACTTTTGCTTGAAATGCTCTTAGATATGGTAATACAAAAACATGCAAATTACATGAACCTATTTAAATTAAAATATATGTTAATGAAATAAACAAGTATTGCATAATGTTACAATGACATGGTTTGTCATCATTTAAAAGTTGTTTTTCAAGCAAAATTGGAATATAACTACTGACATTGGTATAAATCAATCGGCATTATTTCGTGAAAAAAGTAGTGCCTTCAATGTAAAGTGGTGCATTGTTGAGTTAATGTCGAATAATGGTTAACCTATACTACATTATAATCTGGTAAGGCTGCCGTATTTTACAACAGACATCCAACAACATGTTTAATGTCATAATATTATACAGCGAGAAAATAGTGCAGAATATTTATGGTCTGCCAGACACTACTTATCTATGCTTGGTGCACAAAAGAAAACATTTTAAGTAATACTTTGATTAAAGTAAAGCATATGCACTTGGATGGAATCGCTAAGCATGCAGTTATAATTCTAAAATATCATTACCATATTGTGTATCCACGTGGGTAAAAATAACCCCCAGTTTGCCGTTGCTGTGATTTGCGATGATGCATAATCATGCTGTTAGATACACCAACTTCGCCATGAAAATGATCAAGTTTCACTTTAATACCCAAAAATATCATTTAGAGTAAAGATTTAATCTCATCTTCATCATCACTTGCATTATTCATGATCTTTCCACTGCTAGAAGTAATGTTTACATTCAAGCAAACATATTTTACCAAACATATTTTCTTTAGTTCCAAGGGTCGTGAGTGCATTTAATGTATCCCTTTTTTTATAAGGGCAATTCCACGTGGTCTCGGTTGCATAGTCTCACTGTCATACCCTTCATAGTCTCATTATGACACCCGTACTGTTTGAACAAGACTCATATTTGACTCGAATGTCCTATTTACAATCCGTACCGTGATTCTAATAAGTCGGTCATGCTCAATTAAACTCTCTCACATCACCTCAAGAGAAAGATGCAATTACTTGTACATGTGTTCATCCATTCATATTATTATTAGATGGAACATACTCTACCTCCTCCAAACATGACAGTGATTAACACTGCCTGCAAGGGCAATTGTCATCTTTGGAAAGGATATTAAAATTGGTAATCAATCGAGGCACATTTATGCTTATAAGCATGCTTTATCCTCGACAGTAATAGTCTGCATAAATCTAGCACTCGTTTAAAGTATCTCACTAACATAACAAATGCGTGGATGTTCAGGGTCATTATATTGGGGATGGACATAAAGTATTCATTGAGTTGACACATGCTATACATATCCAATTCCTACAAATTGATTGGCTAACTTGAGCACACCCAACCAACATATGATTATTATAACAGGTGGAGCGATGCGATGGACACATTGAGATTGTACCAAATCGATTCTTCCCTTGCCCATCTCACTTCCTGCCTGCACTCACTGAGAGCAACAAGCAGTTCCATGCTGACCTACTTTTTCCCCGTGCAGCCACTCCATGGAGGCCGCTGGATTCACGGACATTTAGCAGCAGCAGCAGTATGCGATCACCATCATCTGTTGATGATGTTTCATTGCTCTTACTCTTGCTTGTCTATGTGGATGAGTAATTCAGAATTCGTTTTATTATAAAAGCTGATCTGTCCCATTTTCTTCCTAAAGGTGTTATTGAGCAAAGCATATCATTGAGTTTATATACATTGAGTTAAGTTTAGGGTTTGAGCAATGGCACAGTGCTTAGGGCACTGCACTATGAACCCAGCAACCGGAGTAAAATTCCTGGTCACGGATAACGTGAGTGCCGATTGATATCTAAACTGGTCCTGGACCCACATTCACCTGCTCACACTAACCAGCTTGGCAAAGTACGTTCAGATTACCTCCATGACCAATTTGGCAGTGGGTTTACAAAAGCCTGTACATAACATCACATTGACTTTGCACTAAGTGGCCACTTGGAACATTTCTCCAGCTTAAGAGAACCTCTGAAAAGATCTTCATAGCTCATGAGATTCCTCCAGCATAAATACATATTCTGATTATCTTAATGTTCACCAAACACCATGATTGATTTCTCATCTCATGGCCTTGAGAGTGAATGGTTTTTTAAAAGCATACATTTAGGTGACATTTAGACTTGTGGCTTCAATGCACTCATGCCCATTTATCTAGACAATGAATGAATTACAGTCAAAGTAGCATATCGTTACTTGTCACCGCTTTCTTGATGAGATGAGAAGCCGATTATTTGTGTTTGATAATCCTACTCAAACTTGTCTAAAATCAGCAAATGCGTTTATATTTTCATTTTGGTCTTGGGAAAGCAAAGCAATAAACTGTTTAATAACTTTATTATGTGGGCTAAATTGCAAGTAACATTTTTAGGGCATTAAATCATGTTTGTAAACTAAAATAAATTAATAATCATGTATCTGAACCTACTTTAAATTTCCTTCAATTATGACATTTCTAAATGGCATAAAAAAAGGTCTTCCTGCAAATGCAATGATAAATATCTGCTTATTGGAGATTTTTTCTCTAAGTAATTTATTTTCCTACCTAATAGAAAGTGATTTAATTTTGACTTAAAACTTTCGTGACTGCAGGAATTCATATTCTTTAGTTCTTTCGGTAAAGTCATGTAGATAGTGTGTCAGCAGCACACTTGGGCTATGCCCATCTCTAAACCTTTATAAACAGTTTGCCTTTAGAGGCTAACCCCCCTTTTCCTGATGATGACCTTTTTAAGGAGTGTATTCATTATTGAAAGAACCAATAATAAGTCTACATTATAGACTGCCAGTACGCTCACTCTGGTTAAGAACCAGGCTACAATCGACATTATAGACTGCCAATACACTTAACAGCTTAAAAACCAGGCTACAATCTACATTATAGACTGCCAGTACACTCACCGAGGTTAAGAACCAGGCGACAGTCTACATTATAGACTGCCAGTACGCTCACCGAGGTTAAGAATCCAGGCTACATTCTACATTATAGACTGCCAGTACACTCACCCAGCTTAATCACCATTGCTACAGTCTACATTATGGACTACCAGTACACTAACCAAACTTAATAACCAGGCTACAGTCTACATTATAGATTTCCAGTACACTCTCCGATTAAGAACCAGGCTACAGTCTACACTAGAGTTTTTTATTCACTTTATTTTTTATTATTTTTCTATCTACGTGACTTTACCGAAAGAACCAAAGAATAGTAAGTGATTCTCAGTGAGTAAATGTACCTCGAGTTTTTGTTGTGGTTTAAAGCGAGTTATTGATATGCTGTGTGAATAACCAACTTGAAAGGCCCTTATTTATATTCAGGGAGGGGTGTGTACTTGCACACAATGATTGCGCCTTCAGCAATACTTTCTGAATGCCTTAGTTCTATGATTGTCATAGTGCATGGACATTGGGAATTGGTGCCAAAATGTTCCCTGAATGCGTCTTAATGGGTGACCCTTCATAACTACATGCAGTACCAAACGTTAAATAATATGGACTATTCATAGAGTGCATGAACAGAATATTTATTCTTGTCTCAAACTATTTTTCCACATTTTTTTCCAACTATGAAGTTGTGTTTGGTAATGATGTTGATCTTGCTAAAGTATTGTCATTGCAACTACAATTCTTTATTTTGAACTCAGTTATTGAGAATTCACAGTTATATATACAGCAGTTATGGAATCAGACGACTGAATATGCATTAAACATATGGGGATAGTTAATATTGGTTGCAATTATTTCTGGTTGGTGTAATTATTTCTGTACTTCGGATGTAATGCAATTAGGTTCCATAATTACAGAAAAAGTGATGTGCTTGACGGATTACAAATAAATTGCCATTTCCCCATGTGGAAATTCGTATTACTATGGCAGAGACTAGTTTATACAAACAACGATCACTGTTTATTCTACACTCGCTGAATAAGCGGCAGGTGATGCTTATTATACCCACCATAGATGGATGATTGGGATGAGTCAATGTTGACTGTTAATTCGAGTTGTATCTATTAAAGAAGAGGTTCGTACAAACGTTATTAAACCTGGATCTTGTGCTCTTTTCTATTCGACAATAAACACAATGTCAATCCTGCAACTCTCACGGTCCCAGCAATGCAAATGACAGCGGTCTCGGAACTTTCTCGCTCTTCATCCAACCACCTCCACTCCTAAATAAAACAAACCGTTTTCTCGCATGCACATCCCCCCTTGGGTTATCTCCAAATTCACAACCGACATCTTAAAATAGACCTGTCCATTCAAAGTAAAACATGTTTTTCCAGATGTAACCAACGAACAACTGCCACCCACCTATCACTTATTGTTGCTTATTTCTCATAACACTGCACATGGTGGTAACCCTGAACACAGCTATACGCATAATAAAATGCACATAACCTCCTCATCACTCCAAGCCAATTCAAACCGATGCACCACAAGTCCCAATACACCGCGCAACCACAACCCATTGCTAAACACACACTACTCTTAGGTTTTTTCGGTAAAGTCACGTAGGTAAAAAAATAAATAAGAATAATAGAAATAATAGAATAATAGAAAGAAATCTATTTTTATTTTATTTTTTATGTACGTGACTTTACCAAAAAACCTAAGAGTATGAATCCTTGCAGTCACGAAAGCTTCAAATCTAGCATAAACACACACTGTACATACAATGTCCATTCTCATCACGTTTCCTGGCTGAAACCCCCAATGTCTCAACAATATATGCAACAATACGGTACAAAAATCTCTCAGCCTTAAGCGTAATGTTAAACCACCAGATCCTTAATAAATGATTTGAAATAAACTTGTCTCAAGTCACCAGCAATACATTGACAAAACGTCACTTTTGGTTGGCTATTCACATTTTGCTTAATTTACTGATAGTGGCCTAAGACAATATGACCACAATGCATTTCTTCAGGAAGTGGTGTTTTGCATGATGCTTAAGGCTGAACTTGTTTTTGTACACACGCAGTGCAGGCTTTCTAAAGTTGTAAAAACTTTTCGTTTCATGGCCTGAGCTATTGGTTCTGTTGTGATGGGCTTTCTCATCATTTACATATTTGAATTATTGAACCCCAAATTTGGCACTCTATAGTTCTGAGCCTCAAGATGTGTCCTGCCTCTGCCTCATTGTGACAGAATTAATCTGTGGAGTTTGGCAATGGACCATATCTGGTCACATCAGAGAGGCTGTGGGCTCTGGACATAACATGTTCAGCTATTGGTTTAGCGAGGTCTGCAATGACAATGCATGTTAGGTGTTGGCTGAATCAGTTTGCCAGCCTTGCCTGGGGTTTACCAAAGTACAATGGCTGCATGAGATATAGTCAACACATTGGACGGTGTCAGTTTTGTTGCCAGATAGAAGGGTAAAAAACCAATTATCACATTGGACGTGGTACACGTTGATACCTGAATCATGTGACAAAAGTCCCCTTGGTCACTGCACAAAGGTGGCATTGATGAACTGTGCACACGTTTTCTGGTGACTCCCTATATGTTTTTACAGATTTTACAACTGTAAATAGAGCACTGTGAATTCCTGTGTTGTCTCTATCATAGACTTACAGTATCTTTACTTCACAAATTATGTAACAAAAAACATTCCCACCAATTGATCTCCCTACTGATTTTATAACGTGGAATCATACGTCGTATATAATGTTGTCCCTTTGTCTGGTTTAACAAATTATCTACGAGAGAAAAAACCTTAACCGCCAAAGCTTGCCCTCTTACAAAGGCGTATAAATTGGTGCTGTTATTAACATTGATGATTGTTCGCATGTCGTGGTGGATCACGGGAGAGTGGCAAATGGCTCTGTTGTGTCGTTTAGCTGAAGGGGCTTGTGGAAGGACTCTCCGGGAAAACAGTGGAGTGATATCCAGCCCCAACTACCCGTCGGAGTACGACAATGACGCGGACTGCACGTGGATTGTGCTGGCCGAGCAGGGAGACACCATTTCACTGGTCTTCAACGATTTCCAGCTGGAGGAGAGATTCGACTCCTTGGAAGTAGAAGGAGCTGATCCAACATCAATTTGGCAAGTTATTTTAGTTTTTTATTTGCCTACATACACAGCTGTGTGCATGCTTAATTATATTAGCACACTGCACTATGCAACCGGAAGCCTGACTTTAATTACTTGCCACTGATGTGACATATCTTCTCGTAATTCCAAGTCAGTGATGCTTTGAGGCAAGTGGTTTATAAACGGGTTCTGGATCCACCTTCACCATCCACAGTGACCAATGTGGTAAAGAACAGTATGGTCAAACAACCTCCATAACTGACATGGTATGTGGAGGCAGTAGATTGACCAGTGGCTAAATCATGTGTATTGAGTGACTTCATTTTAAGCAAAGCACAATTTCATAAATGTTTGCATTTAGTTTGATGTTACATCTTTACCCCCTATGCAACCGTGATAATATATATATATGAACACGCGGATAAATGATTGATAATATACTCTTAGTTATTTCGGTAAAGTCACGTAGGTAAAAAATGAAATTAAAATTAATAAAAATAAAACAATAAAATCACGACGTTTCGGAGGCAACACAAGTCTCCGTCATCAGGTGGGACCGTCACAGCCAGATTTGCTGCATCAAGTGAGGCAAGGATTCAAGATACAAGCCCTTAAATACAAGTTGAGGGGGGAGGAGAGGGGGGGAGCTTACGTTCTACGTAGCACTTCGTGCCTTCTTTTAGCCCCGCCCCCCTCCCTCCCAATATGTTCCATTCATTGGCTACCACATTCTGATAAGCCCCCCCCTCTCCTCCCCCCTCAACTTGTATTTAAGGGCTTGCATCTTGAATCCTTGCCTCACTTGATGCAGCAAATCTGGCTGTGACGGTCCCACCTGATGACGGAGACTTGTGTTGCCTCCGAAACGTCGTGATTTTATTGTTTTATTTATATTAATTTTAATTTCATTTTTTACCTACGTGACTTTACCGAAAGAACTAAGAGTATGAATCCTTGCAGTCACGAAAGCTTCAAATCTAGGATTGATAATATATTTTTGGGTTCGGCCACAGTAATGATCTTGTCAAATTTGTTTCATAAGACCTTCGACCACCTGGCATAGTCACACACATTAAATTGTCTCGTTTACAAGTGTTTAACACACCAGCTATTCTTGTTTCAAATCACGAGTAAGTTGAAGACATATCTCACAACAAAATAGCACAATTAGATGCGACGCTTTGCTTAAAACTATGTTAAGTGTCTTTAGGAAATTCTAGGAAGTCTGAATAAACTGAGAATAACCGTGTCATTTTGCCCGGCCTGACTAACTTTTAAATACATAATATAATAATACAATAACATATTTTTTTATTATGATACAATTGATTAAATTTAGAATTTAAACTTTCCTGACTGCAGGAATTCATATTCTTGGTATAAAAGAAAACAAAATTAAAGTAAAATTTTAATTTAAAATAAAGGCAAAAAACCCACGACGTTTCGATCTCAACACAAGCGGTCTTCATCAGGCGGAGAGAAAAGAGGGGGCAAGCCTCCAAATGCAACTGCTTATAAGGGCTTCCAAAGTGAGTGGGTGGGGACGAGAGTTGAAAGGCAGCAGCAACAAGAGCTGTGCGGCGTAAACAGCATGGGCGGGGCAGCCAGTGCTAATGTCGGAGTAAAGCGCGAGATCGAGGTGGAGCTGAAGGCGTGGGTCACAGTCCATGTGTGTTAGACAACGGGTATAGTTGGAATATTAAAGGTGTTTCTAACTGAGATGTGTTTTTGAAGCTGATCAAACTTGGCTTCAAAAGAAGCATTGTTTACATGCTTATTCATTTTTTTTAAACGAATAATGAAACAACTCCCAGGCGGCCTTGCTGTAAAATCAAGTCTGGTACCATTAAAAAAATCACCAATGTAACATCTTTATTTTCTTAATGCCAAGGCCGTTTTATTCCAAAGCTTATTAGATAACACCGAGAGTAAGAGAACAAACATCAATCAGCATTGCTTGGGAAATGCTACCATAATTGTCATTTAAGGTTGACGTTAGAACACTTTAAAATGACTTCAAATGGCAGGTAAATTTAATGCTTATTGTAATTTTTGTTATTTTTCCCCCATTTTAAAATAACGTGTTAAGCGGCAGTGACTGCTTTGGCACACACTCACACTTGCACGTGTTGGGTTTTTGAAAGGTTTAGAACGATGCGATTTATTTACACCAATTGCCATATGGAACATTCACTCTCGGTATCGCATGAAGTTGGTTGCAATGCCAGGTTAAGTCATGTCAATAACACGTCTAGCCAGTGGTAAAGACTGCATTGTTGTAGACATAAATTGGCATTCGTTAAATGTATCTCTACATCCTGTGATGCATGAGAAACGGAACCTATTTACATTAAACTGCTATGCTTTCACGTTTGTCGCATACTTTATGTGTACAGAAATGCTATTGCCATTACATAGATAATGCGATTTATAATAATGCTACATCAAAATGCACCATTTTAATGTTAACGTCAACAAGTGTAAAAAAAATTAGCCAATTATTTATCTTGGATGTGGGCTATTGTGCAATTTGTCATGCTGCCCAATAAAGTCTCAGCGTAAGTCAACACTGTAACATAGATTAAAAAAAGTTTCTATCTTACAGAAAACTTTAATCAGTGGCTTTATCAGACAGATAGCTTTCATTAAAATAATTTGTAGATAGTTGTCTCTCCTGGGCAATGAAAACACAAGGAGATTAATGGAAGTGTCCTCTCCTTCCCTGATTTGACGTAAAATATCATGATTACATTTTCCTCACATTACTGGCTTCAAATATAATGTCATGAATATATTTGAGGGAATAAATGTGCCATACTTGCTCTCTTTTAATAATTTCATGTAGATGTATTGATGACGGCACAAACATATGAATGTACCAAACAGTATAACATACAAAGTCGGTATAATTATTGAAAAAGGAATACATTACTGGAATGCTACCCACTAGAGATCTGCATTGACTTTGAACCAATTCTTAATTTAGATGCGAATCTCCGTTTAAAAATTGTAGTTGAAAAACACACGTGCAAAGAATGTAAGCGCTTACAAAGTAAGAATGGCAGCAAGTGTGTATTTATATTTTTTCTGCATATATTAATTTCAATAAAAACAGTGTCGCTTGCTGAGCGGGCACATGCAATGTCATGCATTAAAAAGGTAAACATTTTGATCGATATGTCAAGCAAACTTAACAGGCTAGATCATCTTGCTCAAACAAGCAATGGCTCGAGGCATGTTCTTATTAACACAGATATATATATACGTCACTGCCTGAACAGCAAAAACATACAAATTCCGTACATAGCTCTGACTGATGTGGTAATCCAGTGTACCCTCTTGTAATACATGTACAGCACCACATGGCATATAGAAGAGGATAATTATCAACATCAGACATTTTGGCCATGTGGCCAGAACCATTTATTTTACTTGTTTGAAGCATTGTTATTGTTCAAACGTTATAACTGTACAAGTTAAAGTGTAGCTTTGTTATAGTTCAGTTTCCACTGTAACATGTGATATGGCTGTCAAATATTTTACACTCTAGTTATCATTGTTCTAGCCGATGAGACAAACACATTATAAGCATGACACTGAATCACGAAAATGCCTTGTAATTCAGTGGGACATGACAATAATGCGGCATCTATCATACATTAGAGACTCTGCGACATAATTTGCAAGAGTAAGATATTGTTATGCCCTGTTATGGCCCATATTTGAAAATGACTAAGAACTACATAAATGCGTGTACAAAATTAATAATGCCCCTTTTTAGTTAAAATAAATATGATATGTTAATGGGATCTTTCCCATTTCTAAAGCATATTGATTGAGATAAATTTATACTAAAGCACGCTGTCTACATGTACATACTTCGTTGCTTCCTCTCGTTTGCCTTGTGGCACTGAACAACACCAAAGGGCTTCATCAGAATTCCAAGCAGGGAATAGAAAAACATTTTACCGTGGAACATCTCCAACTTGTGCATTTTGTTGTATTCTTGTCACTGACGTAATGTGCAAGGATAAGATAAAAGCACACACTGCATGAGTTTTATAGAGCAAAGTAATTGGTTGTATTTGGCTCCACGTGTGTTAACATTTAAAGGTCACCCACATAGGGGATTATATAAACTAAGGAAAGAACACAAAAAGACAATGCAAGCATCTTTAAGGTTTATAAAATAAATGGAAAATCAAATGAATTTCAGTTTCTCTTTCAGTTGAGTACAGTACTTATGTTTTAATGATGGACATGTTCAAAGTGCAATAAATATTAAAATAACATCATGTACACGTCACAAGTATATGTGGACATTGTGTGAACAATAGCCGCTGGTCTCTTCACCTTGGATTTAAGAGTGCAATGGAGGAAGCGCTGAACTACCGTTTTTTTTACATCACAGTCTCCCTTGGGACTTTAACAAGACTAACAATAGAAATAACATTCCAGCTGGATGATGCTGAACATAAGTAATAACGATTTGCATACATATCTCTCCACACCACGTCGGTGAGAAAGCTGTTTGACTCTACTTTACCACACTACTTCATGGAGGTTGAAAAGGGCCCAGGAACGGTTTACACCGCTTGCCGCTGTGTTGCCAGTTATGACCGGAATTTGAACTGGGATGTTAGATTCTGAACACGGTGTGCTAATCGCTGTGCCACCACTGAACACCGCTTACAGTCGATGATATCACAATTTACATTTTCAAAAGATACCCTATGTAGTTACACATTTGTACCGTGCAAAGAATTACTCTAGTTCAGAGGATCAGGAGACCTCCGACAGGATGGAAGGCAGACTGAAGAGGTTCCAACAATTGGCCAAGCTCTGTGACACCTATATTGGGATGTATGGCCAACTCCATTCATAAGTGATTATGCATGTGGGAGGAAACCGGAGTACTGAGATAATCTTATTTTATGACGGGGAAAATCGTACAATGGAATCTATAGTTTGGCGATCCACTCAAGAGCTTCCTGATATGCTAAGTGGATACATGAAGATATCTCAGTGATTAGTACCAGGCACTAGGATGCATGGCCACAGTCGCACTTGGGGTCATTCGTCATCTAGGCACCATGGTGGCGAGATGTTAACTACCTTACCTGGTATACAGGAGGTCATGGGTTCTATTCCTGAACCCTGACACCTGTTGTATATTTGGAGTTTGCTTTGTTTTCCTTGTGGTTGTGTGGATTTTCTCCGGGTACTTCAGTTTTTCCCTCTACATGTATAAACAAGCGTTTAGAGTATTTGGCTGCTATATATTTCCACATGATGCGCCAATTCGTTTAGTTATCATTTGTGGTCGCTTCTGAAAAAGAGATATATAGCTCCGTGGGCCTTACCTGATATTTTTTTCGAATAGTTTAGTTTTATTCATATTCTGCTGGTAAAGCAAGTGGCCATATTGCCCGTGTCCCGTGTGGATTCCGTTGAGTGCTGTCCACTGTCTTCAAGGGATGTTGAAGCCAGCAGTGTCTGCTGCTGGGTCAGTAACGAGGTGTTGGTTATTGATGTTGCATTCGTCCCATTATTCCATACATCTGGATGATGGCTAGGTGCCAGATTAAGTTATCAGTGTCTCCGATTAGTACGGTTAGCTACGTACGTTGCGAAATAAGTTAATTATACACACATACATAATGACTGGTGATTCCCAGAATTGCTGGCATGCTTGTCAGCGCATTAGTGGTGGGGTTGTTCCAGTCTTCATAGATTGAAAAGTTGAAGTTGCTTTTAATTTGTCCCATCTCGTATAGCACGGTGGTGTTGCAAAATATTGCAGGCGGGATCACGTGGGACATCACCGGGAGCCACTCAGTTGGAGTGGACTTCAGCGTCCCTGACACCATCCTCATAGCAGTGTTTAGCTGCATATCTATGATATGTGTGTGATGGCTGCTGGACCCTTCGAATTATTGCTGGACCAGAAGTGGAATATCTCAAAAACTTTGGAACTCTTGAGCTGATCACCACCCCACCTCAATGCTTCCTGAAGGAGGTCATTCAGATCTGCCACTCATCTCGGTGATAGTGTGAAAACACTTAACATTTCAATTAATCTGGTCAGTGCAGGTTTGTGAAGGGAGGACATGGACGAGTTTAGATATCGCTCACCACTGATGTTAGCTAAGGCTGCGGGGGAAAAAACATCTGAAGCACGTGATGTCAATGTATGTCTGCATATTCCATCTGAAATTAACCCTGCCTGCAACTGGTGCCTATTGTTCTTGCGTCCCGTACAAACCACAGGGAGTTGAAGCCACAGGGAGGCTTAAATATACGTGTTCAATGAGACTGTTCAGGTAAATGGGATTTCCTACAGCTACTGTAGCCATCCATGACGAGAGCTTATATTCCTCTCTTAAGCACACAATCCTACATGTAGAAATGTCCAAATATTGATTCATCTATATGATATATTTTTAAATCTGAATACATAAGCACAATTAAGTAAATATACAATATGCACTTTTATACAACCATAGGATTTTTATTGCACAATAATTAAGTTCCCTATGTCTACAGCAAATCTAGAAGAGAGCGGTGGCACAGTGGTGAGCACACTGCCCCATGAGCCCGACGGGCTGAGTTCGTTTCCCAGCCATGGCTAATATCAGTGGCGAACGATACCTGAAATGGTCTGCCAATCCCCCCCAAAGACAACCTGCATGGACCCAATGACCAACATGGCATAGACAGGCTTTAATTCAGCAGTGGATTGGGGGCACATGAAAACAGGATACTGTCAATAGGAGTACGTACATGTAAGCAATGAGCCCAGAGCAGATATTGTCTTATGGATACTACCTGAGGTGGCATATATTAAGCGGTTCCAATTTCTTCATGTGGATAATAAGTGAATAAGGTGATAACTGTTGGAAATGGGTGGATGTTTAAAATAATTAACTCTTAGCCATAATTAAACCATGACAACTTGCGTATTTGCTACCTTAGGTGGTGCCAACCGCTGCTCTGGCCCATGGACTAATCCAATTCTGGTCGATATTTAAGACCACCTCCTATGCCGTAATCAACGTTCAGGAAAAACTAAGTAACAGTTCTCACAATAGTAACCAAAAACTGTGTGGTCAGCAAGGGCTGCAAACTAAAATGGCAATCAAGTGAATTCCAGCTTTTGTCTGAGGAGTTTAACTCCTTTGTTCTGTGAACCCCAGATGCATCAATGCAGGGACAGTTGAAGATGCAGTCTATCTGTCACATAGATCCCTCATTAAATCTCCCACCATCTTGCCACCTGTGGTATGCAGAAGCCTGACTTGTCACCAATGGTTTACATCGTGCACGTAAAAAAATGCATCGCAATTTGGTTATAAGCTTACAAAATATGTGCTGTCATAATACTTGCGACACTATGCAAATCACATGACTGTGACCATATTTTTTGTTTCTAATCTCAGATGTGTCTCAAGCGTAACTGACATGTTTTATGTAGCTCACATATTTTTGGCAGAACAAAATTGCGTTGCCTTTGGCTTAAGGCAGTTGTGGCCTTTACAATGTAATGTGTGATGGAACATTGCAAAGTACAACGGGAGACCACACCAAGGCTGTGCGAACTTTGTGTTCACGTGATTCACCTGACCGCAGTTTCTGACAGGGCTTGTTAACACCAATACATTTCCAAGGTACGCATTAACAGTGGTGTAGAAGCGCATTTTGAAAATACTGTGCCATAATTTTCATGAGCAAACCCCGTCGTGCAAATGAAAAACAAATCTATAAAATTATAACGCGTCTGTTTTGTGGTGTCTTAGCAGATGTGTCCTCTGCATAAATGCCTCAACCCCCCCCCCCCCATCTTAAACTGTAAAGGAAAGTGTAACCTGTATCTCCACGTGGTCATAGGTTTTAGTGGTGGCACTCTTAGTCTTGGGATAGTATTTTGGAATGCCTGTTCACAGGGACTATATCGCACATGGACTTCCGTAGTGGAAATGCATTTTCATGAAGGGGGGACTAGGTCATAGATGTGAATTTCAGCGGAATAGGATTAAGGTGATGGCAGTGGTCTAGAGAGGGCACTGTACGCACATGAGGAACGGTTTGAAAAGATTGATGAAGAAAACATTAGCCGTTTTGATGCATGCACGATTTAGACAATATTCAATCGCATGGCAAATGATTTGAATAAATTTTTATGGGGGAGAAATTACATTACATCAGGTTAAAGCCGTTTTAAGATTGAGATCTGGTACTTTCAGCCTCAGATGGATTTCAGCAATTAAGAACACAAAATAATACGTTCAGCTCTTTAATCAAGTAGTCTACTAGCTAAATCAGTTTGTGGTGCAATCCATGAGGGTGTTTTTCCCTCCAGTGGCAAAACTTAACATCGTCATGAATTCAAGTGAGATATTTTTGTTATATAACATTTACATGAATTACTATTACTGTCCTGGGTAACCCTTCTTACAAGGGAAATCTGCTGCACTGATTTAGAGCACAAATTATACAGGGCAAGGATTGTAATCGCTCGCTATTGAGCCTCAACCGGGGTTGACATATGCCAAACCAATTGACATCGTCAGTGGGCCGTGGATTTACTGCATTTCAGTTTGAATGGGAACGTTGTACAACATAGAGCAAGGTGGCTGTCGCGAGCGTAGGGAATCAGAGGAATAAGAAATGTCAAGTAGATGGGAAATAGGCGAGTTCGCATTTGTGCCATTCTTATAGCACAAATGCGATTACGAAGGATCTGGTTTTGAAAGTAGGGAACAGAGAAAACTGTGGCTGGATATGGTACAGCGTCATTGCTGCACGGGTAACATGATCGGAACGTTATATAAGTGTGGACATGTTTTCCTGGGACAACTGATTCTGACCACCTGGCGAGCTTCATCCAATTAAGGTGGGAAACAACGCACACGCATGTTCACTATCGACTCTCAGCCATTAGGGATATCGTGACTCTGCACGCTGTGCATTTGAAGCTCAGCAAGCAAGAATGTAATTGAACATTAGCCAGGCAATTGAATTTTCTTCTGCTTTAGACGGACTCCATTGCTATTGTATATGCATTCACCTGTCTCCTCGACAGTTTGCTTGGCAAACTTGGTGATTATTAGAGCAAGCTGTGAGATTGTTATTATTCGGGTTTTAACTAACTAGGGGAAGCATTGTAAACTTCACGTGTTACTATGTGGGGCTCTTAATATCAAAGCCATATACGATATCTGTATGAAATTTGTTTTCCCCGAGTTTTCACGTATTATTTTAATTGAATCAATTTAAGTTCAGTCAAACTGCATATGTCCATGGTTAAACAGGGCAATGGGTTGCCCCGATTCCAAATATCAGGGTTCTCAACTGGGAATTCACTCTATTATCTGGTATTATCCGGGGGTCGTGACCACGGACAATCCCGGATAATTATAAGAATTGTCCACATAATTCCGTCGTTATTTCGTGATCCTCACCCTGGATAAATGGAAGTATTTGCCAAACAACTATATTTAACCATGTCCTGAACCCCAGATGTGTGGATGGCCACACTCGAGAACCGGGTTTTACTGACCCCAGGGTACGAAATTTCACGGATTATTGAGTCACGAATAAACGGCGTTTTGCTATACAGTATAATATAGAAATGTGTAACGTAGCATGCTGGAAACGGTGTTGCTTCACCTGCCAGTCGTAGGAGCTACTTGACCATACTTAATCATGCCAGGCAGTGTAGATTTGTGACATGAGTACCCAGAACCAGTTCAGATATCACCAGCCAATGAAGTTAGCTGTGGCCAGAAATCCAATTCAAATTGCGGGGTTCATCGTAAATTGCGGGTGCCACTGTGTCACCACACCACACCACCACAGGTGTTTTATGTTTATTTTGAAGCGTTTTTTAATATTATGCGTATGCATTGTCTATACATTGCTGTAAATATCAGTACAGCATTCTCTCGTTATTCGCGATAAATACGTTCTGTAGATGCTCGTGAATGTCAAATTTAGGAGATAATGATGTTTGAATAAATTAGCTTAAATAAATCTAAATACGGACCTGTTCAATACTGTGCCTGAAAATTATCATGACACAAAAAAAATATTTGGTTATAATAATTTTAAATTTGGTACGAATAAATATTAAAGTGTTAAATAATAATTTATAAATCAACTTACCTTTATCTCATCACTTTATTTTATCACTCTTGCATCACATTTCCTCTCATCACTCTCTCTCTATGCAGCCGTGCAGAGTTCCAGATGCGATTCGCGGATAGCCAAAATTGTGGGTAGCAAGTCTGTGTTGAATGGCTGTTTTATTATGATCATGCATTACACTATGTAACACGAGTTTTGTTCCTGGGTAGTAAGTGTTATTTTCTAAACGCTTATGCCTCAAAAGTATAGAACATTTATATTATTCCCCACAAACTGTATTTTTGTGACCAGGACTTTATGTGAAGGAATAACACAAAATGCATACGTTTTCTCATTGAAAATAGGTAAATTTCAAAATAGCAATGTCTTGGTCACAAAAGCAAAGTTTGTGGGGAATAATAGCCATTTTTTGTACGGTTGAGGCATAACCAATTAGGAAATAACACTGAGTAGACAGGAACAATTTTTTTTATTTGTTAAACGGTGTAATTGTAGTGGGTCCACAGTATTATCTATAGATTGCTGTGAATAGTAGTATTATACAGTATTCCCCCGTTATTTACGAACTTGCAATTTGGGCTTTGCTGAACTACCATGAAATATTTCTGCCATGTTCACAACTGTCTACTCGAAAATATTATTTTAGGCTAGACTGGTGCATTGTGATTCTGACCACCCATCATTTTGTACCAAAATCTGAAATGTACCTGACCCACAGCAGCTGATATCCTTAAGGACAATAGATTAAAATTCCTGCATTCTTGAATGAAACTTACATGTGTGTCGATCCACTGCTGGATGAAGCTTTTAGCATTGGGACATTATTGTGGATTGACAACATTAGTTGTACATCATTGCTTTATATATAATTGGCTTGATAATAATTAGAAAATGACAGTCATATTAGTGTTGTTAATCAAGATTTACATTTCTCCATACTTATTTCACTTCATTGTTAACACTCAGTACCCATGTCTTGCAAACAGCAGTCTTAGCTTATTTAAGTGTACGGGAAAGTATATGTGACGGCAAGATTAGCACAAACCCAGAGGGTGGAAGGGTCTATTGATGATGTGTCTACAACACATTATCAGACGCCGGAATGGGATCCCGAACTGGTGAACCATAGGATTCTCAGCCGTGATGCAGTTACTAGCTGAGTGTGCATCCGTGCATGTGTTATTCGTGCCAAGTATAATTTTGATTGTCTCTTGTGTGTTTTTTTGCCTGTGGCCAAATCACACGGAAATGTGCCCCATCTCGTCATATCTTAGAAGCAGAGTGAGCGTTGAGCCAAGATATTTCTTTGATGGACAACCAACCGAGCATAAAAACAGATGCTGCAAGGCTGCTGCGGAGATACGTTATTACTGTAAACAGCAAAAAGGCCGTGTAAAAAAAAACATTGTATTCTACTATGTTTCGATGTCTATGCTACCTGTCCTGATTAACCGACACTGACTAGCATAAAGTATGGTCAAATACCCCCCCTCATGACCCATGCAGTCTATAAAAGTCCCCATCCAGCAGTAGATTAGCAAAAGGGCTGTATGTGTGTGTTTTACTTTTTTGTAGATCATTAAACACGTTTTCATTTTGGGACATTAGCCATTAATAACCGATGTTATTTCTTTATTTAATGTATTCCTTATCATGGTATGTGTCACATAGCCTGTGTAGCGTATTTCATTTTGGTTTGGTTTGACTGCAGAGTAGATGTGTATGGAATACAGTGAAGTGGGACATTATATTGCATCCGTGGAGCATTTTCTGGTGTGTGCAGTGGCATTTGAATCAGAAATGTATACTATTGCCAGAGCGCATTGTTCTGGTGGGATCACCAAAACTAAGTTTAGTAGCTTGACCTGCACACCAAGCACACACCATTAACTTCGGGGGAAATTTTCTACAAGAACAGTACCTTCCTTGCCGCAGTTTCTTTTGTGTTTGACTTGTGAAATGTCAAGGCATGCCTTGCTGGCATTTCAGGCAGCATTGTTTGTGATAGAATTAATAAGTGGCCAACAGAAATAAAACACAAATAAAAGGAGCGAACCCAGGACTAGTGGCTTTCGAACTTCTGATGCCTGCAGTCTTTTAAGGGGATGTGACCTATAGTTTATTAAGGAGAGTGAGGATGTATGACCTTTAACATGAACATATTTTAAATTAGAAAAAATACCGCATTTTTTTCTTCAATAAATGGCTTGAGAAATATCACGAGTTAGGAATACTGTAGGCATGCATTTTCGATTAGTGTTGATCCATAACATCGGTGATACTTTTATTACGTAGGCTTTCTAGCTTCATTACTAACACGAGGATGGCCTATATTCACCAACTGCTGAAAAGCTTCACCTTATTACACTAACCTAACCTGAAAGTCACAACTAATCAACTAGGAATCTACTATTCTTTGGGTCTTTCATTAAAGTCACGTAGATAGGTTCAAAGAAAATAACAAAAAACTATGACGTTTCGATCACAACACAAGCGGTCGTCATCAGGATATGATAACGAACCCTTGTGTTGCGATGGAAACGTCGTAGTTTTTTATTATTTTCTTTGAACCTATCTACGTGACTTTACCGAAAGACCCAAAGAATATGAATTCCTGCAGTCACGAAAGCTTTAAGTCAAGATTTAGGGATCTTCTAATTATTTAATTAGATCACGTGCATGTCTGTGCCGATAATGACGTCATGCCATATACTTACAGTCCCGGGATAAGAGAGCGTTTTCACTCGAGATCCGAGCTCCTATTAACAACCTCATGGTTGTCGTGAGGTTATACTCAAACACGCTAGTGTGCTGATGAAACGTTTGGCACGTTTGAGACGTTTGGCACGTTTTAGTCGGGTAACGCTTTTATTAATTGGCTGTGTCAGGTGTAGGAGGCTTTAGGACACATTTCTACGAGACCTAATCCAAAAAAAACAAATTGATTCATTGTGATGGTTAATTTATTTCTCTCTTTTTCATTCAGATGACTTCAGGTTCGTCCGATTAGTGCTGTCTGTTGTGGAAAACTTCAAATGAGTTACGCAAAACAGTTCAGCTTCATTTTGTGTTTACGCAAATTTTTCTTAATGGGGCTTCATTAGAAACAGCAAGCCGACATTTTGAGTGGCTTAAATACTTCCATGGTGATGCATTTACATTACCAGATGTAGTTGTTTTTTCCCTATGAAAATTGAAGCTGTCATCCAAACAAAAAAGCTACCACATGATGTTGATCATGGCACAGATGGCTTTGAGCCTCAGCAATATTTTACGAAAGTGATTTTTTTTCCAGCATGTGTTGCCCTCTGTAGCTCATTTCCCAAGACACAGTCCAATTTCATTAAGCACCTGTATCTCACAGGAGATGTAGTCACACCAGAGTGCACATTCAATTGTCATTAAATTATTGTTAATTAAGGAATATAATCTTATAAATAATTCATTCTGCTGAATAACACACCGGTATATGTGATGGCATAATTTTTTGCAGCACACTAATACTGAAGTGATAATGTACCTTTCAAAACAGAGATTAGTGATTCAATTGGAGCTTGTGAATTCAGTCACCACTGATTTGATCATTAGCCTCTCCCAGTAGGTGGGAGGGGCGGCCTGGATACTGACGAAGGCGAGACGTGAACCCTGATCCATTGCTCCCGTAACGCAGTAGTGAATCGGATTATCATTTTATTATGGTGGCGCAGTGGTTCACGCACTGCGCTGTGAATCCACAGCAAGCATCAGTGGTGAGTGCTTCCTGAACCAACTTGGGCTACTCACACGAACTGACCAAGTTTGGAAAAATAACCCCTGTGTCCGACATGATATGGACAGACCTTCAGCAATAGCTTATTATGTGTATGTTGCATTGTTTGAATGCATTTTCAGCACCCAATGTAGAAACTGTGTTTTTTACTTGTCAAATTCTTAGCACTTTTGATAGGGTCAATGATGTTTAATTATCAATAATCATCTGATGCAGGAGTATTTTTTTTATTCCTACAGTGTATATTTATATATGAAAATAAAAAGTTGCATCAAAGATATAACCTGATTATTGACAAACACAAAACGGACGGCCTACCTTGATTTTTTTATACATTAATTATCCAATGCTGTGGTGGAGTATTTTCTAGAAGCTATTGGCAGTCTCTCTCGGCGTGTTTTTCGTATCAGGCCGTGAGATTGTGTACTTTAGGAACTCTCGCAGAGCGAGGAATCACCCCGTTGTTAGCAGGAGATATCATCAAGCTATTTCTGAGATACCTTTAAGTGCAATGTCTTCGTTTTGGCGCACACATACACTACGCGGCACACTTTCCCACACGTCCTGCAGCAAAGCAATGTTGGTCACTTGACTGTCAAACCAATATCGGTATTATAGTATTAAACGTTCTCACAGTTGGAAATTAGCCAGACCAAGCGAAACACTAATTTTAATGTGATTTAAAAATTGTCTCAGCTTGGTAAATAATTTTTCATGTTTTTTTTTTCTAATGACTGTAATAAAAAAAAAATCTGAGATTCATAACACTGTACTTTTACAACTCCCTGAAGTGGAGGAAGGCCTCCACACTCCATGTCGGTCATGGGAGATGTGAACATACTTGAACCATTGCTGGTCAATGCATGATGGTGAAGTGAGGGGTGGCTTCGGACCAGCTCATATCTCCCTCACAACCGATGTTAACTGTGTGCCAGGAATTGAACCCAGGTAGCTGGGTTCAAATAAAAATGTGCTGACCACCGCCCAGCAGATACAGTCGTTTGAAGTCCGTTGTCTTTAATACACTTATATGCGGGTATATGTTTACGACCAATAACGTTAGATAAAGTCATTGTACTTTTATTTTCAGAGAAGGATGGCAAGGAAAATCCCCCAATCGTGCAATCTTCCCCTCACTCGGGATGCGACGAATGTCTTGTAGGTTAAGCGCTCAATATGCCACGTATCGGCAAATATTTCTTGGCACACAAGCTCCTATGAAAGGAAAGATGTAGCTGCATGCAGAGAAAGAGAAAACATTCCAGGCTTTGGTGTAATTGATCAGGTGTCTTTGCCAAGTTCATTGGGCTAATTGCTCACAAAAAATACAAATGCAGAACCTTTATTAGAAGTGACTGGTTTTGGTAATGATTAAAAAATAAAGTGAATTTCAGCAACTGCTGCGAGCACTGCCGCTAACACTAGAACAAATATAAAACAATTTTTTTACTTTTGTCAATCCACTACTGGAGGATGACCTGCCCATCCTGTGTGAATCATGTTTATTATTGTGCTATACTTCACCAAGCTGGCCACTGTGGGTTGGTTAAGGGGTTGCCCAGGACTGCTTCAGACATCGCTTGCGACTCTATGTACGTTGACCTTCTTTTGTACCGTACGTAGCCAACTGTGCTAATCGGATGTGCAAACTGTGCTAATCGGCGGCTGCGACTGGAATCGGAGGTGCTACTGATGTTTACTGTCACCGGGAATCGAACTGTCCACCAGGTTTATTGCGCACTAACTCTCTGTACGGTACTAACATTTAACACTCTTCAACTATTACACTAATGGGGATAGAGTAATACCTGTGTAACGGCTTAAGTAGCGCAGGAGACGTTTGACGGAGGCAACACGTATTTATTAACAAATGGGTACTATACAGTATGTAGCGCACCCTAACACTGGAAGGGGTAGTGGCCCCTTCACCCAGTCTATCCGAGGCAGTGTCCCTTGGCTAACGTTTCCCCGTTAGCTCCTACACTCATCTAACCCAGACCATCCTATAGAGGCTAACTCACCTGGCCCAGCTTCGGCTCAGGTCCAACCCTCAGCCACACGAGCCTGGCCCTCACAAGGACACAGACCTCGCTGCTCTGAGGTCGGCCCTGGCTTGCCCTGCTCGGCTCTTACAAGAGCAGCGAGTCAGGGTAGTCCCAGGGCTAGCGAGCTGGTCTTCAGTCTTCACTGGCTCTTCTGCTCCAACGACTGCCTCGAGCTCTCTCGCGCACCGCCTTATATACCCAACTGCCCCCCGAGGGGCGGGGCTGTATGCGGACGTTGATGTAGACACCCCACGCACGGACCGTGATGTAGACACCGCAACGTAATGGCTTGCTACACCTCGGTACGTAACACCTCTACACCTGTGTAGTGACTGACTGAGAGACACTAAGAGTAGGAGGCCTTAACAGTTCACACTGGGTAACTGCAGTTCCCAATCAGGACAGCTGGTAGACTGCTTGACTGGTGACGCCGAGATGGTGAAGACGGAGACGACAGTGAAGACTCCAGCAGTACGACGGGGTCCCATTCCAAATGCCCCGGCCACGCCCCCCTTCTGGAACCTACTAGCGGGCTCTCGATGTGCCTCTTCCGTAACCTTTCCCCGACATCCCTCTCTGGTCTATCACGTGACCCGCTGTCAGTCAGGGATGCTGTAGCTGTAGATCCCCTTCTCTGCCAGCAGCCACCGCTATTCTGCTAAGTGACCGATTTAATGTCACTAAATCTGTACTGGTCCTGCACCTGCATCCATTCCCCCACTCCCCTCACCCCTTACCCCACCCTTGCCTTCACCAACCTGCACTGACCAGTGTGGTGAAGTATGGTCAAAAACTCCCACGACTGGCATGGCGTGATTTAACAAACAGTTGTGAAATGTCATCTGAACTAAGAATGTGCTCTAGTAGGAACACAAAATACTCCTATGTTTCATTGAATTCTACCACGACACATCTGTTTGCTGCATGGGCTGCATATTGATGCCTTGATAATGTTTAAAGCAGAACAATCCCCTTCTCCGAGATGCACCTCTGTTGCACTACCACGATCGACGCTGTGCCTTTATTCACGGTATACATTTGCAATGCACCCAAGGTTGACCAACGAAAATGCCGATAGTTACCCACAGGAGTCCCCACTGAACATCAAATGCACACAACCTTTCTTCATGTCTCCTCTGCAAGTTGTGATCCTACGAAGCGCTCATTGGTTTAACTGTATTCGAGGCCACGATACAAACAAGAAATTGCCAAAAATGTTGATAAACTGCAACATTCTAACACGTGGGCTGACGCGACAAATATCATATAATAGATATATTTTTTGTTAGATCGCGTAAATATAAATGTGTAGTTAAACTTGCCACCACCCGACACAGCCAATTAGTGAAGCAAGGTTGTCGCCTGATGAAGCTAGTTGTAATTACTGGCGAAACGACGTACTCAGATTGTAAATGTTGTGGATTTGCTCTCCAACACACCGGTGTGCTGTACTAGTAACGAATTGGCATGTTCTGTTTCCGTGACAAACCTTACTAATGACTGTGTGAGGTGGTGGCGGGTTTAACGCCAAAACACCTATATTATGGAACACTGTAACATCTCTTGGACAATGGAAACCCATCAGGGCAGTATGAGTGTTAATTGTTTTCTCAAATCATACTGTTTTTCACACATAAACGTAGCTCTTGATAACAGCTTACTTTAAATAAGAGTATAATTATTTAAAGTTGATTATAAGTGATGTACAAACGTGACATGTTATATGTATTAAACAGCAGGAACATATGCACAATATAATAGTTGGTCTCTGTACCCATCGACGCCTTGATATTAGACTTTATATTCAAAGAATAAAATAAAATTTCCACTCAGGCTGGTAATATTAGCAAACATTGAACTGTCCAATTCTCGACTGCTTCTAGTTAGCAAAGGTACTTAGACATGAAGTAGGAGTAAAGTGTCCAGTGAATGCAAGGTTTTGAAACCAGCTAGCAAATTCCAATTACTGTATGTTAATATGCTGACTAACACATGTTAGTGATATAAACTCACTAATGATTAAAGAGTATCAGTTTACACACATACAGGATGAACCATGATTAACCATAAATATGTGCCATCTGCTTCACTGTGGACTTTACATATCCCGTGACGTTATTTGAAAAAGAGGAGGCTCTGTGTGTGCCGGCATCATGGTATAATGTTATCCAGAAGTCATCAATTATGCGAAAACTGCTTGATTGGTTGAACAAAAAAATGCCTCGCAATATTGCACCATATTTACAACCTAATAACTATTTCTAGGCCAGTGCTACACATACTTTATGCTGCACAGAGACAGCTACCACTGGGGTGTCCCTCGGGCTAGGCGAGGGCAAGTCGTTACAAAACTTGAGATGAGACGTAAGGAGCGATTTTTGAGATTCTGAGGCAATTACGTGCCATATATATGCAATCCGAACCCTCACTAAAAACGCTTGCTTTTTAATTCATGGAATCAAGTTTGGCCAATTACTCACCTGTGACCTGGTATATTATTTACAGTGCCGTTTGCACTTAAAACTTCCTGGTTTCATTGGTAAACTGAATATATTGCCCCAATCTAAGTCAGACGTGGCTTCAGTCTGGTATTTGTTACCTAACAGCAGTGCACATCAGAGACTGAGGCAATGTAAATGCATCCATTTACATTGTTGAATAATTCTGCTGAATAATGCTCTTGCTCCACCCTGTGCATCTTTCATGCAAACTACTAAGGGATATTGCGAGAGATGAGAGGCCCACACATATTCAAACCTGGTAGCATATGTAGCTTATGTACAAAATACCACCCACGGCGCTTCCAACAGCATGGTATTAGATTTTAAATTTCTTTCAAATTAAACATGCCTGCGATTTATATAATTCACATTCCATGCAGGGTTAATTGGCTCAAAGTGCAGTCTCAAACCCAGCAAGATATCGTAACTGGTTTTTTTAATGCCACAACCAATAATGTTTATTTATTTCCTTTACCTGATTTATTTTATTTTATGATTCTTAACTAAACTTAAGATGACGTTTATGATTCATTATCACGGAGACTAAAAATGCAACAATTGTAGGAAAATAATTAAAATTGCATGTACTATGTTATGAATTGTGATATGAGATAGGAGAAAATCATGAAAAAAATATATGTATACAAAGACGAGAGAAAGGCTACAGGGTGTGAAATTAGGAATCTTAACTACACACTGTTCATTAGGGGGTGAGAAAATGTGTAGTCAGCATATTACTTTTGCAATGTATGCAGAGCGGGGAAACTGCCATAGATTGAAAATTGTGTGATTCGATATTCATTTTCCTAACCCTGTAAAAGTTTCCCTTCCCTGCAGGGTAAAAAAAATAAGCATTATGCTTTTCACTGAAAAAATAATATTGTAAAAATGCTGCTATTGTGTTAATATGCAAAATTATGGCACTTTTTACATCATGTTACTGCAATTATATGTTAATGAACGCTATATAATCAACAGGGGGCCGTGGTAGACTTTTGGATATAGAGGAGGGGTTTATACATTGTTTTTAATCTCACTGTGCGTCATAGGTAAACACACGTACGATTAAAGGTCAGAATTGCTTGTCATAATTGGCGTTTTGCCAAAAATGGTATTCAAATTAGTATGCAATCTGACTTTCAGTAAATATGATGTTTTATCTATGCAAATGCACACATACATCTATGTTTAAATATGCACAAATTAGTCTATAGACTTAGCCAAGTGCTGGACTGCCATATAATTAGGTTGGCATGCCACAAATTGGAGTAGTTCTGGGGCCAGCACCACACTCGGATTCGATGTCGTCACTTTAAAGCCTGAGATGTACTCAGGCTTTGCACTATGAGCCCAATCATATGAGTTCAGTCCCTAGTCACGGCAAACATTGGTGGGGAGGGACATTTGAACCGATCATAACCGCTCCCTTCACCAACCTGCACGGACCAGCATGGTGAAACAATCCCCATCACCAACATGGCATGGGGATGTTTTCATCCAGCAGTGGATTAACAAAGGACTGCAAAATATTATTAATGTTATTATTTAAGAGGCTACAGGCTTGTATCTGGCAGGCTCATCAGCGACAGGAATGCCTACTACCGGGATATTTACCCACTACGTTCGACGTTCACTGTTCGTATGCAATGTCAGCCTTTATCATGCAGTCGCGCATGATCTCACTCCAATTCCACTGACCAATTATAATATGGGAATGAAGCTTGAAGGAATCACCACAGTCTGATGATGTCATGATGCAATTCCTGGCCAGAGTTTGATCCCACCAATAATGCGCTGGTATTTGACACACCTATACACGTGTGTAAGTGGGATTGGGCCAAACCCGCGACAAATCAGTTCAAATTGGCCACGTATGAATTGTGCCCCAGATGTATTAATATGCGTTGGGTGAAACTTATTTCGACAAATAAAATACCTTTTGGGGAACAATAGTGTCATGTTCCTAGGTCCGAAAAGATCACCCTCCCTCATTCCAACTTTGTCGCGGATGGGCGACGATGCAGCCTCCTGGGTGCTTCTTGTTAGATGATCTCATGGCTGCGCTTGATTTAATTTCATTAATCGAAAAAGTGTCCATCATTTTTCAATTGCTTTCACTCAAAATGTTGTAAACTGAACGTTCCTAAATCAGTGAATACCTGTGATAGCCAAAACATCGCCTCTGTGTTCTGCGAAACGGACCTCATTCGGTAAACCATGTCTAGCCATAACACGCGTTTGATAAAGCCGCGTTGAGCAAGGTTTTTCCTGTACACCTAGAATACATCCACGTCACCTGGAATGTGCCCAATCTTGTCAGATCTGGACGTTAAGCAGGCTTCAGCCTGGATAGTGCATGGGATGGGGGTGACCACCATGTGCAAAGAGACGTGTAATAGACGTGGGCAGTAGAGGGTACTCCCCACAAATTTACCAATGCACAGTGAAATTAACTCTTCAATTCTGGACAGATTAAGAATCCGACTACTCCATAACTAATCTCCACCTTCACTCTATAATAGAAAATGTTGGCACTCTTCAGAAGTATGGAGTCCTCCCCTTTCCTTCTCACCTCGCAGACACCAACTATGTCCTAGTTTATTTCTGCCAGATCTGCCTTCAATTCAACAAGGTTTTATTATCCAGTGCTTGTGTTGTACATAGTGTTGATCAAATCTAAAATGTGGCCTGTGATTCTAAACAACCCCTGTACCGCCACCTACCCAGCCAATGGCATGGGATGCAATAACCATGAACAGCGGGGTATAACATTACATTATTATTATTATGGCTGGTGGATCCCGAATCGCTGGGGACCTGGGAGCCATGGTTTAGGGGCATCGGTCATGTTGGGTCTTAACCGTACTCTGCTACTCTGGTCAGTGCAGGTCGGTGAGTGAAAGGAACACATTGTTTCACCTCCTGCACCTCCGATTACCACGGTTGGCTTCATACGGTTCGAAAGAAGTTCAACATACGTACAACTGATATGTGTGCTGGTCAGGTAGTGCCCCGTTGAAGAAGGGATGTATTTGTACATCTAATGAAGAAATACTCTACAATGGAATCGGGTAGTATATGTATAGCAAAGCAACTTCAATTAAAAAATTAAAATGTATACTCTCGTATGGCACAAGCATACTAAATTTTCTAGATTTATAAATCAGTTGCAATTAAGTTAGCTTCTTCCCATGATAATACAGTGCCATCCTCATATGAATATTAATTAAGGTTAGATGCCTTATTCTATTGACATTTTAGAAGGTCAGAAGGAATGGTTTTACAATTATTAATATTTTAATAACTAATATACGATGGATGTATTTTCATATTGTGTTTTTTTCCATCACTTTGGTATTTGATTCATCATATAAGACATGCATAGTAAGTTTTCACATGGTTGCGTGGACAAAATGTATCAAATTATAAACAAGTGTCATTGATACTGAATATATGATATTTAGTATAGGATTTCGGATACAAATATGCTTCACTGGCATAATGGTAAGCACATTGGACTTATAATCTAGAGGTCACTGGTTCAATGTTTCAGTGTGGCAGCTGAAACAATAGGCAACATAGCAACCTTTGGCTCACTGAAGAGACAGGTGTCATTTGTAACACGTTTTATTGCATTCAGAATGTATGCACAGATTATGGCTCCTTAAGGTTACCACATATAGATTAAGTAAAAATGCGTGCAATAGCTGTACATTTGAAGTTGTGAAATTGTATTATTTGATGCATTTACTTGGGTTGCATGGTTAGGGTCCAATGGGACCAGTCGTGAAAATCTAATCCGGTTTAAATTTGTCCACGGTGGACGTCTTCTCAGGCTTTGTCTCTCTCTTGGCTGCTAGTAATCAAAACTCAATGTGCATGCAAGTAATCAAATTGCTTGCAGGCACACTGATTAAATTATTGTCACACTTTAAGTAAATTATACTTCAAGTAAATTATACTTAAAGTAAAATACACATTTTGCTGACGTTGATATGTTGCCCCTTGGTATAGATTGAAGTATATTTAAGTTTAAGCATAATCGTTTGGAAATGTAGTTTTGCACGAAAGATCAATGGGTCGTCATGGCCAGTACTGATGATGCCACACTAATAGCTCGTCAACACGTTCTTCAAGTTCAAGTTCATTTATTAGGTATAGCCCTGTGAGCCATTCTGCTCTTGAATTGGGTGCAACCGCTACAAACAAAAAACAAAAACATGAACAAGAAAACATCTTAAAGTGACTATGTGACGATGTGCAAACAGAAAAATCCAAGAAAAGACAGCAAAATATTGCAGAAAAAGCACCGTACACCAATGCTGTGTGCAAAAATCCCAGTGGAATGCAAGTCAAACAACAACAACCACAAGACAACTTAGATGAAGGCCATCAGTCTAACTCCGTACTACATCAAACAAACATGGCCAAACCAAAAAACTTTTCGAAATCACCAAAATAAAGCCATAAAAGCAATGAAACAGTGATCATAGGAACTGTGACCGAATTTTCACAATAAACGACATAAACAACATGTACTACCAAACCCTGCAGCCATAGCTGGCTGCATGAGTCACTCCACAACAGCAGGAGTATCAGTCGGAGTATCAACATTTTTCAATGCACCTTTAAGATCAGCACACTAAATCAAAACACAGGTGTCCTCCACCAGATCCCGAGGCTGCTGCACAACCAACAAGCGACATCCAAGACCTGCCCTTGTCTCCCACTATCTGGTCTTAGGTCTTCGCCTAGGTTTACGGAGTCGTGGAGGCCACTCCAACACCTGTCTCGGCAAACGGCCCTCCTAAATTCTGTCCACGTCCCTCAAGCCCACCCAGCGCAACTTCTTTATTTATTTTGTTAACCAAATCCTAACTACAACACTTACCTGCCATTTAATTTTTCCAACCTCCAAGATGCTTACCCTATCCTCGTCCCACACTTTAGACACCGTCCTACTGAGTGCAACAGTTTTTATTTGCATTCTCATATCTACAATGCTTCTCAGCTCGGTTCTCTCCAAAATGACAAGTTGCGTATCCTGTCATCGACATCATCATCATCACCAATGATCAATCCACTGCTGGATGAGGGCCTCCCCGCATCCATCTGGGACACCTTTCTCAAATGCCAACGACTTAATTTTGAGCTCTTTACTGTCCAGCTGGACAACGGATTAGCGCGATTGTTTGCGTACGGTGAGAAAAAAGTTCAACATACTGAGAGCACTAATGTCTCAAATACCCTTTTCTTTGCAATCCGTCTTATCTCTCTTCTCTTCCGAAGTGATTTCCATAGCCCATCAGTACCCCTCTTTGTTTTGTATATTTGTTTTGCATAATTCACCAAAATTACGCTTTGGAAACTACCGCTTCACCAGTGATTGATAAGTCCCATTCACAATTACATTTGTGTAATGTTCTTTTCCTTTAATTGTTCCCGGGGCGATTAAGGTAAAAGCAGATGTCATCATTAACATTCGTAATGGCAGCAAGAGTGCGAATAAAGGGTATTCAAACGTCCTGTCTCTAATTTTACTGCAAATGGACATGGCCAATGACAACACATTCTTACATTAAATATTTAGCTGCTCTGAATTTATAATGCTTAATGAATGTCAATATGGAAATTAGAATACAGTATATGATAACTAATGAAGCTCTTCATTGCAACTGACATTTTGTTGAAGATTCACAAAACTTGTGCAGTTATTTTAACTGCAGTGATAATTTAAAGTGGACTCAATTTTTAAGGAAAAATGGTTCATTACACATTTTCCTTGATAAACCTTAACTTATGACATTTCAATTGAATTGTGTTTTAGGTACATACTGCATTGTATGCAGTTCTTATTCTGCTGAGCTTATGGCAATTCTGTGCATTTCTCATGAGTTATTTATGGAAAAATCTCCATTAGGATGCAGGTCTGTTGAATTCCCCATGTTGCTGCTGTTCACTACGGTGCAGCAAAAGTGTAAAGTAAAGATGAATGATTCAATAGTTTTTTTTTGTGCAGGTAGTTTTAATCGGCCTTTCTGGATGGGAGCTTGAAATGGTTCAGGCATGTCATGTAAAACATCCGACAGTGGCTCACTGATTTGGTCTATAATATGTCTGAATTTTTATTTGCCTTTTTTTCATGGGAAACTGCCATTGTGACATTTTCTAACCACATTTTTATTACATTTAGTATAAGTAGTATTGGGTAAATACATGTACAGCAGTGCCCTTGGATGAGGGCCTACCCAGTGCTGTCTGGTGAAAAAGGGGAGCATGGACACTTGGAGCATAGAAGTACAGTACACAACAACAGTATTTTGCCCTCTGCTGCTAACCCCGTAGCACATTCCCACAGTTTTTCGCAATCAGTTGTATTAGGTGATCACATCCATGCGTTATAATCCAGATTCAAGCCCGTTTGGCTCCTGAGATTTGATGAGATTGGCTGCATTCCAGTTGATTATGCCATATAAGCCAATAAAATATGGACAACATAAGTATCGTTGTCTTTTTCAATGAAGCCCACCTTGTGCATCCACATAAGGAGTAATAACATTGTTGTGCAATGTCTCACGGCATATATGTATGCGTGCAAATATTCTTATATTTCGATGTAAAGCTTTCGTGACTGCAGGGATTCATCTTCTTGGTTCTTTCGGTAAAGTCACGTAGAATGGAAATAATAAAATAATAAAAATAAAACAATAAAATAATTCTCACGACGTTTCGGCCACAACGCAATCAGCCGTCCTCAGGTGAAGAATAGGTCTGTCGAGAAGACAGAGTCTGAATCATTCAGACTCTCATTCAGACTCTGTCTTTTCGACAGACCTATTCTTCACCTGAGGACGGCTGCTTGCGTTGTGGCCGAAACGTCGTGAGAATTATTTTATTATATTTTATTTTTATTATTTTATTATTTCCATTCTACGTGACTTTACCGAAAGAACCAAGAAGAATATTCTTACACCAAAACATACACATACGTACACATTGATATACTGTACATGTATTCAACACTTGATTCAACACAACAGTGATGATCCACCATCCCCCCTCTGAAATGTATGCCTTTGTCCTTTTGGCATGCAATTTGCTTTGCAGGAGAGTGACTAAAGGAGAGCTGGAAAGCATTTTATTTTATTTAACGACACTCTAATTAGTGCCCGCAAACTATTTCAACTTTAATAACATAAACAGCCGCAACATATTATGTAAATTGATATGTCACCAGAAGGCAGAAACATTACTTATATAAAAGTAACAAAGTGCTCTCAGGTAATAGAACTAATTTGTTCTGAAAATTGGTATATTAATTAAAAAATAAATACTGGGGTGGGATGGTGCCACAGCGGCTAGAGCAAAGAAACCCAGTCATCTGGGTTTGACTCTGAGTAACAACAGCAGCGGGTGATATCTGAAACCATCCTGAGCCGTATTTTCACCAAGCTGCCTTGACCAGCGGGATGAAGTATGGGCCAACAATTGACAATGTCGTGGGGTGGTATTTATCCAACAGTGGAATGACAATGGATTGGAAATACAGGAATAATAATAAACACTGCCTATATACAGTAACCCTTCGGAGGAGATATCTAGAACTCCCTTCTAGTAAGAGCATCAACTTGCATTGGCGTGAGAAAATAATTCTAGGCCTGCACCTTTATCTTGTTTAACCTTCTTGTGGCCAATCACCATATTTTAATTAAGTGTATAAAAACAATTGGGGGGGAATTATGTGTGCTTAAAGGTTTACCGTTCTGTGTATGCAAATGCGGTACAGTGATTTCTGTATGAACATTGTGAGATAACAATGCAGAGTTTAGAACCCACGGATATGTATATAATGTGAACCAGTAATGTAGCGCGTTTTCCTCTTTTAACTTGAAGTAAAGTTTAAGATGAGTGCCACAAAAACATGTTTTTTTGTGAGTTACAAATGCCTTCAATGAACAAAACAGATATCGTATACGCTTTTCAGCGGACTGAACCATTCAATACTTTCCTCCGATTCCCCACCTGCTTGGTTATGTTGGAATGGGAAAGCAATTAAAACATATAAAGATATGTTCCTGGAGGATTAACCTTCACGCAATGTTTTGTTTTGACTACTTAAATTACTTTTATCAACTTATAACCAGCTTAAAAATATAAACTGAAAACTCATAATTAAAGTTTTGTTTGGGACTTCTAAAATATATATTTTTTTTACATTTCAGTGAAAGAGAAACTCATGTAAATGTGTCACATATACCTTGAACATCAAAAAATGTTGCTGCACCAACAAAATGGGAAACAAATGTAGGTTTATCTGAAAAAAGAGTACAAATAATATGAATATGACACTTGAAACAAGCACCTATTGGGTCATCAACATTGCCTCCTCTCACCTGATGTGTGCCATTTAAAGGCATGCCAAGATTATCCATTAAATACATATTTGGCACATAGGTGGACAATTGTAGCCAAGAAAATTTTGAAGCCAGGAAAATCAAATTGGATTCTTCAAGACGACTATGGCTAATATATGCTGGACACTATGTGCCCTGGCTAACTCACACAAAGCATGTCGACAATTCTGTATGGCCCCAGGCCTTGTGTCCCTTCCAACGGGCTCAACAAAGCTGCAATGGCCATGAAGCAACAAATATTTGGCTGGTTATATTTCCAATGTAGAGCAACACATCGTAAGGTAATATAATGGCAACAGGTTATTGATCTTCTAGCACCTGAGCTATTCTGAGATATTGTTGGCAAGCATTTTTTTTCTTATGCAACCTTTTTTTTGTCAACGTTCATGTTCCAATGCCAGCCAAGAATTTTGAGGCGTAGAAATGTATAAGAAGAAATGGCAGAGTCATCAAGTAATTTATTGAAAGAGGAACTCGTTTCAGAACACATAGGACACACGTGGTGCAGCAAAGTTTTTCACTGCAACACACAGTTGTTTTTTTATATATGTATATTTAAAATATTTATCCTGAGAAGACACACTGCACCAGGGGGTTGTAATGAAATGCCACTCACGCGAGTCTTTCAGGAATGATAGTAAGTTCATATATACCAGGGGTCGGCAACCAAAATAACAAGAAGAGCCATTTCTTTCCAATTCGGTACAAAATTCAGTATTTCAAGAGCCGCAATGCATCTGAGTACATACTGTACATACGTACATATCGTCAAGAAGCAGCCCGTAAAGAGCCGCATGCGGCTCCGGAGCCGTAGGTTGCCGACCCCTGATATATACTGTGAATGCAATTTTATAATTTATTCGATGTCATTTGAAACGAAACAAGACATTTCGTGTTCTCTTGTAATTCATAGCCATAAAACAATAAGGTGAAAAAGTTACGCATTTATAACAACAGTTTCTGTAGAATGGTGACACCAAACCCTCAGGTGGATCTGTGTGTAATAGTTCTCAGCGCTCCCTGCCACACGAGCAACGCCTCTAAATTTTGATTGACGTGATTCTACATATTTTCAGAGTTTTCACATATGTGTGCATATTTTTGGAAAATTGAACCCACTTGTCAACTTTACCCTTAACCCCACTTTAGGCCATTCTACAATTATGCAATGCTGTCGTGGCACCTCCGATTAGCATGGTTGGCTACTTACGGTGCGAAAGAGGTCCAACATGCATATGAAAGTATCGCTATATGAATTGCCACATGCTTCTAATTCCATTCAGAATTGTCAATCATTTTTGAAGAAAAGTGGCAGACTGATAGCCAAATAGCTATGAATAGGCCAAATGTATGATTTGTATTTGTTTGCATGCTTATTCCTCAATCTGTCTCTCAAGTATAATTTCAGAGGTGCATCTCTCTGTGCTTTTCAGCTTTTGATCAATATTCTTTGCCAGTGTTCATGTTTCTCGTCTGCACGTCAGGCTTGACAATATGTACTGATAAAATGTTGTATATATATTGGTATGCTTTTTACCATTATCAAGTTCAATATAACAAAACATATTTTCTGGTCATGTTTACTTAATCACTTGCCTCTTTACCCATTCCTTTTATTGCATCATTTTAATCCCAATCTACCTTTACTAATTGCCTTATGTGTACATATGCTGCTTTGTTTTCAAGCTCTGTTCCTCACAAACGTGATATATTGTTTAACAGACTTTTTTTCCATATAAAATTAGCTGACCTATTAAGTAAATTATTGTATGGTAATGAAATATCTAAATTGGGAAATGTTTTCTAAATAATAATGGGTTTACAAACCTATTTCTATTCATATTCGAAATGTGTAGAAACCGACTCCAGACATTGCAAATGTTCATCAATGTCGTCCACAGCGTCAGGCCTACAAATCAGATAGAACAGACTGAATGGGCAAAAGACAAAACAATATTTTAGTTTAGGGTTTTTGAATTAGCTTGGCTAATTTGCTTGGTTACACAATATCATATTTGATTTCAATTTGCAAGCTCTGGAATTTTGAAAAAAAAAAATATTTTTAAATACAATGAAAAAAAATCTGAATTTACCTCTTTTATTCTGCTATTTTTTTTTAAATCAGCTCCTTCTGAATATTTCGTTTCAGCGTTGTGGATTTGGCACTTGATAAAAATTGCCAAGCATCAATCTAAAGCGCTAGTCTACAGGGCATAAAACCATGGTCTGAATCATTTATAGCTAATAAAACTAATATTGCACCATTAAACGCCTTAAACTGATCTTAGCCTTCCCCGTGCTGTGCATGACGCATTCCGACATCTACCAATTGAATCTTATAATTGGATTTGGTACATTTTTACATCTTCACCCTACTGTACATGTATGTGTAATGGAAAATGAACAGCACATACATACACCACGCTTTTCCTGCAAGCGTAGGCTTGACATTAATGGTGTCATTATCATATGATTGAAAAATGCCCATTGTTAATTTGTCGTAAATGCAATAACAGCTTTATGCTGAGACTAAATGTACATGTATCACCTTTGAATGTCTTTTAAATGCACAAACCTTAACGGCGAAGTCATTATCTGCAACATACCTCATTTGCTATTAAACTAGATTCGCATTTAATTAGCAACACTTAGCATTAAATCACAATGGGAATTGGCACATTATGCTGCATGGTGGGCTTATTAAACTAAAGAATGAACACAATCAACAGAGAATCTCTTGTTGCAAACATTTCTTCCCGATCATAATCTCTGGGCTCATTCCACACTTTTTTTAAGATAGTAATTTAGAACGCCTCACCTCAGTAATGTGTAGGTTTGGCAGTTATTTTCAAATAACTACTGCTCTTTACAATCATCGTTCCACTTCAATGTGACATGCACATTGAATACCTGCATTACCTTGAAAGTTAGTAGTACTGTAATGTATAATTAGCTCAAAATTGTTAGAGTGTTAACGTTGTAGTTCTCATCTTGTACTGGGTACTTTGATGGATATTAGTCAACTGTTGCATTTCTGTCATACCTTCTCATACTTAAACTCTATGAGCAAATATGTGTATTAAGCACTTTCATATGTACGCGTAATTTCATGGAAGTTAGCTTTGCATTACCTGTTGAAGCTTTTGTATTGTTTTATGCATATTTCAATTGTTTGTATGGCTATATGAAGACTAACATTTTCAGATTAGTATAACGAAATGGTAATTAATCAATATTACCATTCCACTCTACATATCTTCATATTTATAAAAGGCAAAGTTGTGAATATGTGTGTCTGTTCAAAATGTTTAGCGTACTTCCCGACATGCAACAAACTGGAAATTTGCCATGTGGGTACTTTCCAGACTGTACACCATGCAAAAATGATAAAATACACTTTTTTGGGGGGGGGGAGCTCAATAATGCATATATTTTTTGCACGGCAAGTGAGTTGTGACGTCAAATCTGTCACGTGACCCGCGCATGTGGAAGCGTAACGCAAGTGTAGTGTCGTGGTTAGCGCGCCGCGCTACGAATCCGGCGACCCGAGTTCGCTTCCTGCTCACGGCCACCACTGGTGACGATTACTTGAACCGGTCCTGGGTCTCCCCTAGGTCGACTCAGCCTCAAACGAGTAACTGGTGTGGTGCGTGAACATCGCCACTGGGGAAACAAAGGCGGCCGGGCGTGGTGAATCTAAGTTCCGGGCGAAGCCGAGTAGTAAAGCTAGTCTATAGATGTATATATAAAAGGAAATTTGTGAATATGTGTCTGTTCGAAATGTTTAGCATACTTTCCGACATGCAACAAACTTTAAATTTGGCATGTGGGTAGCTTCCAGATTGTACACAATGCAAAATGTATAAAAATAGACGTTTGTCTTTTGGGGCGGGGGGGGGCGCAATAATGGATATATTTTGCACGGCAAGTGAATGGTGACGTCACATCTGTGATGTCACCTGCATGCGGCAGCGTCACGCAGTGTGCCTGCCAACGTCACGCATCCCCCCCACCCTCCGCGTAGACCGTGTCTTAATCCATGACAAGCATCCAAGTCTCGGGCGAAGCCGGGTAGTAAAGCTAATTATGCTATATTTTTTTTACTTAAAACTTTCGTGACTGCAGGAATTAATTTTCTATGGTTCTTTCGGTAATGTCACGTAGATAGAAAAAAATTATAACAATAAAATAATAAAAATGAAAATAAAGTGAATAAAACATAAGAAAGTGAATAAAAACCATAATCTTTAATTATTTATTTTATGATTTTATTGTTATTATTTTTTCTATCTACGTGACTTTACCGAAAGAACCATAGAATATATTAAGCTATTTTAAATTTTAGCCGCGCACAATGGTGTGTGCACTTTTAAATAACGAAGTCTTTGGGCTAATAATCTGTAAATGTAAACATTTCCATTAATATTCAACAATGAAAGTGAATTGTGATCACTTCTTGAGGCAGAAAGATGCCTATTCACCCATAGATGCTATTCAAATGTCTTTGATATAAACATAGCATACATTTGAAGGTAGTAAACAAGAAAATGACACCGTTCCCATTCCTTTTGGTATTTTTTATGTTTTACAAGATGCTATTTATACCTATACAAATATAGTTTGTAATTTTGTTCAATATTTACATCAGCAATGGTCATCTCAATAATTAGCAGAGTTCAATCTGAGCTACTCCTTTCACCGCAGTGAAAATAGATAAGTATTGCTGCAGCAGGGAGGCCTTGGATTGCAGCCCATTTCCTTTGGGTCTGTCTGGAGAGCACAAATTCCATCTAGTGCACATCAACAATAATGATACATATATCCATTTTTAGAACTTTACATTTATCAGCTCCCAAAAGATTCTCCTGAATGTCCTTCTTTTGTCAGAGTAGTTTTTTTTCGTTCCCTATAGATATTATCTGCCATGTTTTGATGTTCAGCTTTTCTTTCAACACATTTTCATTGCACATCGAATTTGTTGATGAGCATTTTTTTTTGCAAATATTTGTCAATGCAGTGTAACACGTAGGCTTTTGCAACCAATATCATCCATAATACAGGTTTTTTGGGTTAGATCACGTAAATATATAAACGCAGAGTCACACCATCATCAAGATACTCATACATTGGGCTATGGAACTGTCTGATGGTGATAGTCCGAGAGGTGAAATTAAAATTTTTAAAGAACCGTTGCAATTGAACGGTTACAATGATGCACAAATCAACAGGGCATTGAATGCCAAAACCAAATCAAATAACACGAGCATTGAAACTGACCAAGTAATACAAATTATTTAAATACCGTACATTGTGGGAGTAACTCATACACTAGCCAGATGATTAGAAAAACAAAACATCCAAGTTAGATTTGGCACAGTACATAAAATACAAAAAATAATATTTGGTACAAAAGATGTTTTACCGAAGCTATCAACATAAGGGTGTTCCAGATTACTTGCACTTGTGGCAAATGCTATGTTGGGCAAACAGAACGAATGATCAGCACAATACTAAAATAACACCAAATAAATATTAAATAATCCCAAATGCAACTGTCGGCAGTGGCAGAATACATGTGCAAAACAAGGACACTCAATTGATTTTGATAATGTTGAAGTTCTGTGCAAAACTAGTTACTACTGGCCAAGACTAATTAATCTATCGGAATTGAGAGAAATAAAACAATATTTTTACAGTTCGGATAGCTACCGACTTAGTGCTGTGTGGAAGCAAATCATCAAATTATACATCGTTTAAATGTATGCCTATACAGGCCTCCATACTTCAATAGGGATTACCGTTGGTACGGATATTTTAGCACACACAATCGACAGGAGATACAAGAACAATGGGCTCGCATAATGCGCGTGCATAATGTATGTTAATTACAATATAAATAACTCAACAGGCAATGGATATCCATAGTTATTTATATGCATTCATTAATACAACCCTCCCCCCCACTTCGTACAAGAATAGCACACAAGTGTTGTTATCACATCTACCCCTGTATTTAAGGAATAAAACAGGATTTCTCCACAAATCTGGCTATCGCCTGATGAAACTAGTTGTAATAACTAGCTCAACGTCGTACTCAGATTTTTTTTATGTTGTGGTTCGTTACTAGTAACGAATTGGCATGTTCTGTTTACGTGACAAACCTTACTAATTGGCTGTGCCAGGTGGTGGCGGGTTTAATGAAATATTTATATATTTACGTGATCTAACCCAAAATAACCTGTATTATGAATGGCGTGTAATTTAACTTTATAGAAACAAAAAAAATGTATACTCATACTGTATATTTCTTGGTAAGCTATCATTTTTGTTTTTATTATTTTAAGCATGTTGTTATTGATTTGTATGTGACCAATGAGCTGGTGTTAACTAACCACTACGAGTGGCCACGTGGAATGTCCGAACGCTCACTGTGAACCAGTACCACCTGGATCTCTGTGGCACTCAGGAGGTCCGGTGGACTGGCCCTGGCTCCAGTCACCATGAGGGGTAGACAGTTCTCTACTCGGGGCAGGAGACTGCCAAACAACAGGGAGTGGCTATTCTTCTGAACAAACAAATTATGGGGGCATGGGAGCATGGCGGTGAGGTGTGGGAAGCTGTAAGCCCCAGGCTACTGTGAGATCCAGATCAACAAGCGGTGAGGAATGGTGGTGGTGGTTACCTATGCCCCTACCGAAGATGAACATCAGTGGATGGATGCACGCAAGGCTGATGAGTCAGATCCCTTCTATGACCTCCTACCACAGGTGCTAGCTAAAGTGGTCCCTCGGGATAGAGTCACCCTGTTTGTTGACTTTAATGCCCGAGTGGGTAATGACATTGGCACCTGAGCTGGAGTTATTGGAAGGCATGGGCCAGTTCAGCTCAATAACAACGGTAGGGGGCTGTTAGACTTCTGTGCAGCACATGGGCTTGTAATGACCGACATGCTGTTCCAGCATCAGAGCATTCACACAACATCATAGATGCATGCCGGGTCCAAGCAAGAACATCTGCTGGACTACATAGTGATGGAGCAGTGGATGCAAACCCATGTCCTTGACACCAGGACCTACCGTGGAGCTGATCTGCTCATTGACCATCGGCTTGTCATTTGTAAGATGCTCCTACCATTCTTCAAATCCGGTGGTGGGTGTCCATCTCGGACCCCATTGAAACCCACAGTGGTCTGGTCTCAGCTAACTGATGAAAGTTGCAAGCAAGAATTTCATCATCACTTGCAGCTAGGGTTGGCAGCGTCCCTCCTTCCACCTGATGCTGAGGGGGAATGGGTGAGGTTTAGGATTGTGGCTCATGCAACTGCAATGGCTGCTTTGGGTACGCAGTCCAAACCTCCTGAGAGACCTTGGCTGACGGAGGTGTTCTGGCTTTCTGAGAAAAGCGACAGGCCCACTCTCGTCATCTACAGCATCCCAGGTTAGTGAATAAGGAGGCTTACTGCAACCTTCCCTCGGAGGTTCGGAGAGCCATGCGGCATTGCAAGGATGAGTGGTGGTCAGGGCTTGCTGAGGAAATGAAATCTGCGTCAGTAGCCCATGATTACACATCACTCTTCAATTCCATAAACAAGCAAATTGTAGCACCACAATTATCACCATCCTTAAGGAACAGGTTTGCAGGATTGCAAAACATTTTTGTGAGATCTTGTGGGAGGGGAAATTCCTCAGTCTGGAACATATCATGGTGCAAAATGGGGATGACTCTGCTGTGGTTGTGGTGCCTCAAATATTGGAAGAAGTAGTTATCCCCTGTGAGTAGTTGGCTGAAGGGCCATCTGTTGAATAAATATGGAAGGCAGTCCAGAGTCTAAGACCAGGAAAGGCACCGGGCGGAGATTATCTCCCAAGCAAAATGCTGAGGGAGGATGGCATTTGTGCACAGACTGCCCTACATGACATCATAACAACAGTCTGGAAGACTGGACGGGTTCCGCAGGATTAGAAGGATGCCCTGGTGGTCCCCCTCTTTAAGAATGGGGACCGCACAGACTTTAACAACTACAGGGGCATCTCACTCCTCAGTCTGCTGGGAAAGGTCCTGGCAAGGATTATTCAACATCGCCTTGCCAGGCATGCTGAGGAGAGGCTTACAGAGCCCCAATGTGGTTTTGTCCAGGGTGGTCCTGCACAGATGCCATGTTTTATGTACGTTTGCTACAGCAAAGGTGTAGGGAATTCCAACAGGACCTACATCTCTGCTTTATTGACATAGTCAAGACCGATAATACCATCAATAGGCCTGGGCTCTGGGTTGTTATTTTTTGCTTTCAGAGTCCCTCACTCTCTCCTCACATTCATTAAGGACCTCCATTATGGTGGACAGGTCCGGTTAAAGCTATGTGGCTGGGAATCGGAGCCATTTCCTGTTCACCTTGGAGTGCGACAGGCATGTCCTCTGGCTCCCACATTATTTAACATATTTTATCGACCACGTCGTTCAAGAAGCCTTCCATGGCTGCACCGGAGGAATTTCCATCTGCTACAGGTACAGTGGGAGGCTGATCGATGCCCAGGTGCGGTCGAAGGATGACGCTGCTGCTAGACCTGAAGCGTTCTTTAAAGCACCTGCCTAGGTATTTCATGCCATTAAAAACTCCACCCCCTCAATTCCCCATCGGTGATGGAGCAGTTATAGAGAAAGTGTATAGTTTTACAAAACTGGGCAGTGTGCTTATGACCAGCTTCGGTTTTGACAGCAGAGGTCTAACTCCGAATGGGTCAAGTGGCATTATATTTGCATTGGCTAAACCACAGGTGGTGCATCAGCCAGTCATCTCAGTCAGTCAACCCATGGCACCTGGGTCTGTCCCGTGACGTCCTGCCAGTGGGCATTCGACACTTCGCATGGCCTTAAAGTGCACATAGCCTAGCATAACCGCCGTGGTGATGTCACCGCCACTTCGTGGCAAATGGTGGGTGTTGTTGTTGGTGGTAACTAAGATAATTTCTAGTAATGTACTATTTAAAAAAATATCTAATGAAATTATGATATACGATGTTTGCAACTATCTTGGCTCTGACTCATAATGTGTCAATAATATGCAATTTAAGGTGCTAAATTAATTTAAACTTATTAAACATCGTAAACAGTTCATTATAATCATTACAACCTATGTCAGTAAAGTCATATCATTACATATTTGTTAGTGTTTCTACGTTCATACATTTGGAACATCACTGTGTATATTATCAGACACAGAAAATAACATTAACTGGGCAGTATAAAATCAAAGTAGAATGGACTAAAAAGAACCACACCCTTTATACCACATTGGTACATTTATAAACGTTGGATGTCTATTTTCATTGTAATATTCTGCAACTTTAGTTACAAGGGTTGAAGAAAAATGCACGATTATTACAATTGGCAATTGTGTGATGCTGGTATGGCCATGCCACAAATTGGTACAGTTTGGTCACATTAAGATAGTAAACAAGCAAAACATTATACATTGACATTGATAAAAAATTTTAGTATTGAGTTTGAGATATATATGCTACCATATTTGTCATTCATAACTGTCCACCCGTTTTATTAATGCGGGACATCCATTTTTAGCAAAGTAAAAGATTGTTGGTGTTAACATTGATTTATTTTGACCTTGAGTATGGATAGAATTGCGACGGTGGGGGGGGGGGTACATGATAGAGTTACCTACGCAGGGCACATCAGTAGTCACCCAATAGTGAGTGGAGGGCTTCTGATGAATTACAACCCCACAATGTGGCCCCATTGATTAAACCATAATTTGTAAATTAATAAAAAAAAATATTAATGCTTGCAGAAAAACAAGACCAGAAATGCTTTTAAGTTGAGCTCGGAGAGAGAAAAAGTTTAACTGAATTAAGGAGGACTGCTGGTAAAGGGTACAATGTGATTCAGCTGCTTTTCGTTTATTTTATTCTTATAGAACACTGCAACACTGCAGTGGTGTAATGATTAGCACACTGGACTTGCAACCTATAGGTCATCAATTCCATTTCATCTCCCGGTGTGGAAGTTGAAACAACGGTGTGAGTTTCTTAAATCCTCCTGCCTCTGCCCACACAGCAGTATAAATTGGTGAACCAAAATTGGTCAATCGGCAGCTCGCATGTGGTGAAGTAAAGTATGGGGGATTTTATATTTTCAAACATGTCTAGCTAGAGAGGAAGAGTAGTCTAAATATACTCGAAAGGGGCTTCCGGAAGCGTCTTCTATTAGAAGGCCTTCCGCCTGCAGTGACATTGAGGATGCAATTGTAGGGCCGCACCTTAACCTATTATTGAAACACTAATCACTTTTTTCCTCTGTTTAAAATATCATGACACAGGGCAAGTCAGTGCTGTTGCCTGCCCTTTTGCATCTCACCATTGAAAACTTTTATTTTTCAAAATATATAAACAACTCCAAATGTACACAGCTTTGGGACCAAATTTGCCTGTAACTGCATTGTTGTGCAATCACTCACACAATGCTTGCCAAAGAGATTTCTGCTGGGGAGCATGCCATTATTATTCTCAATAGTAAATGCTCAACTGAAAGCCCCCTTGGCGAGGGCTGTTGCATTTCACCGGTGTGAATGTTTCCGAAGGCACCTTGGTGTCATGAACTTAGCAGTCACCTTCCTTGAGAAACAAGCTACAACATTTGCAGAAAATAGCGTGACAAGTTCATGCCAGTGCAACGGCGTGACGACACAAGGTGTCTTAAGAGCCACGTGTGGAATTGCATTTAATATTGACTTAAAACTTTCGTGATTGCAGGAATTCATATTCTATGGTTCTTTCGGTAAAGTCAAGTAGATAGAAAAATCGCAACACAAGCGGTTGTCATCAGGAACATGATGACCGCTTGTGTGGCGATCGAAACGTCGTGATATTTTTTTATCAATCTTGATTTGAAGCTTTTGTGACTGCAGGAATCCATACTATTTGGTTCTTTCGGTAAAGTCATATACTGTAGGTAGAGAAACAGGACTTGTTTCAGCAGCCTGCTTCTCTCTCCCACCTGAAGACGATTGCTTGTGTGGCGATCGAAACGTCGTGATCTATTTTTTTTAATCACCTTATTTTTATTTTTATATCTACGTGACTTAACCGAAATAACCATAGAATATGCATTTAATATTGTTACTGTCTCTTCCGACACTGTCATTTTCACAAATGTAACCTTATGGCAGGACCCCCGGGTCCCGAATAAACGGAAGTGAAAAATCGTGATTAATAATTTAAAAAATTGCCGACTCCGTCCCACCGCGCACATAAATGCCGCGACCCACCTGGCGCAGATCATTCTGTTGTTGTGTCGTCCAAGCGCAGCGAGGACGAATGCCGTAGTCATAAACAAAACTTTGAAACTTTGATTAGCGCATCGTGTAGAGCTCGTCGAGAGGAATAGATTGTCGTATCGTTCGCCTTCAACAGACATAAAATGACGTCGCAACGCAGTTTATGCGAGAGCCGGGGGCTTATGGGACCCCGGGGTCCCACCAAAAGGTTCAAATGTAACTCACCTGACATCGGGGAAAGTTCGGCTTAGCTACAATGCAATGTATTTTAGATTTATATAGCATTAAATGTAACCGCATCTGATGACATTGTATAAAACAGTGAGACATGTTCATCATGCAGAACTAGGAGGTATATACTAAGTAATGTATGTATGGTGTGTTTTTCAATGGTCGAGATACTCATCAGCAGAGGGGAAGAGGGATATCTTGAGTCTGGACGGGAACAGAGGCAGATAGTTAAAAGAATGGATAAACTGGGGCAGAGTATATATGACTATTTGAGCAGCAGGGTACAAGAGCATTCTCCCGCTGAGTGACATTTGACCGGGGTTTTCGACATAAGGCCATGGTTACTGTAGTGGAGAGCGCTTGGAGGGAGTTAGAGTGAGATAAGAGGTTGGCAAGGGTCAACTCCATGGAGCATCTTGAAGACAGGGAGACCAATCTCGTAGCTATTCCAAGACTATATTAGTTGCCAGTGGAGAGGTGATGTCGTCATGTTTATGGATGCAAGTGAAAAGGCCAGCACTGGCATAGAGGAAAGAAAGTGAGAAGGCAATAGAGGAGCGTTGCATTGGATGCTACGAGGTGAGATTAAGACGTTGATGAGCGTGTTTGAAGCTGCTGTTTGCAAGGAAGTAGCAGATGTGGTAGATGTTGAGTAAGTGGAGGTAGGAGGTCCTGCAAAGCTGCAATATGTGGAAAGAGAACGGGAGCTCAGGATCAATAATTTCTCGAAAGTTGCGCACACCTTTTGCCGTTGTGATCTCAGAACTTAAGAGGTGCACTTTCAGACGTAGTGTTTTTGTCAAATCAGAGGAATTCAGTTTTGGCAGTGTCACATCCACTTGAATTTTATTCTGCTCGCCACGACGAGTGGAATTTAACGGAGAGCTAAACCAGGAGATATATTTGTTTCATATGCCAGCATAGAGTATATGGAAGTGCTCAAAGTTAATCGAGTTTGCGTGGTCTGAAAAGACAAGAAGGTTATATTCCATGTATCGGAGAGCAGTGTCATTGGAATTATGGAAACCATATTTTGTACGTATTTATGTTGAACTTAATTCGCACCATACTCAGCCAACCGTGTGGTCATAGATACATTGATGGAGAGTTGTTAAGAGAAGTGAGCGACCAGAATAAAGTCTGATTCGACTTCGCCAGAGCTGAATGATAAGATGTATTGCGAGCCTTCCAAATGTGGTTGTGAATTTCATCGCCAACATTCTTCCAATCTATTTCAGCTCTGTAACCAAATATGTATTTTGTTCAGTTTGGACATTAAACTATTTATTTTATTTAAACTTTTTTTCACGAGGTAAGGCCCACTGAGCTATATAGCTCTTTTGCAGAAGCGACCCACGTATCACAAATGATAGCTCAACAAAGTAGCTTATCGCGTGTACATATATAGCAGCCAAATAATCAAAACGCATGTTGATTCTAAATGTGGAGGGAAAAACCGGAAGACCCGGAGAAAAATGCACACAACCACAGGGAGAAAGAAGACATGCAAACTCCAAATATACAGCAGGCGTCAGGGTTGGGGTCGAACCCACGACCGCGTGCATAGCAGGCGATGGAGTTAACATCTCACCACCGTGGTGGTTCTTAAATAGGTATGAGTCAACAGGAATGCCGAAAATGCACAGCAAAAGTGTCAATATGAGCAATCAACAGTGTAGGTTATGTGATGGAAATGCTTCTTCAGGCTGAGAGATGCATTGTAAGATCTAAAAAGTTGGGTATGGCGGATCGTAGACAACATATAGTTTTAGGTTTTGAAGGTGAATTAAAGTTTCATTTGGTAGAGTTAATTGTGCAGAACTTAGATTTAGAGATGCTATCATTGTGCAATCAGGGAGCTAAAATGTCATTGCTGTTCATAATGGCAGTGCTATGTGAGGTTTCATCCAAATTCATGCACAGGTAAATTCATGCACAGGCAATATTCTAGACTGATTGCATGTACAGGGTGGCATCTAATGTGTGTTGTGTGTGTCCATGTTTCCACTTAATTTCAAGTGAATATTAGAACAAGGACTGACCGCGATCTGCGAATTGTCCAAAAGCCATCCTATATACCCAAACCTCTTTGTTCACTTATTTCGCTATTCTTTTATTGTGCTTTCCACAGGTTGACAGGAGTGGGCCTGCCTTCTCCCATGATCAGCAGCAAGAACTGGCTTCGTCTTCACTTTGTGTCCAACAGCAACAACTCTCTGCGAGGTTTTACTGCACAATACCAAGGTATGTTGTTGTTATTTTATATTATTATAATAAATTTCACTTTACCTGCGCACCTTATTCTTGTCATGAGAATGCTGCAGATGCACCTCTGGGTATTACAATTTAAACTAATTATTATTGTGCTTCGAGGACCGGAGAAAGCTCACAATTAAGAAATGCAATCGGGGTTTTTTATGAGGCTATCAATCTGCTAATCTCTTAAGCCACGACGTGAATTTACCAACTTAAAGTAAGCCATATGGACCTTGATGCATTCTGCTGAAAATACACGGGGAGATTAAGCTTGAAATGCCACTGTGGTGCTGGATGAATGATTCTCAGAAAGCATTTTATGGATTATTTCCTGGGGAGCTTGGTTCAGTCAGCCGGGTTGTCTGTGGAATGAGCTTGTAAACAATCAACATTGACCCTAATGCTCTCCGTGCTAAATAGGACTTTTTGGACATGAATCCATGGAGAGTTATGAATGTAAAACTATCTTAATATTATACTGCCGTGGACCCTAAGACATGAGGATATCAATATAGTGTGCCACGGATAAGTACACAGTCAATGGCGTATTAAGCTGGGAGGAATATTTGTTTAGATGTACTACTGTGTGTTCATTGCTAGACGATAATGGTGGCAGAGACTTATATGACGTAAAGGGTCGCGTTCCATACAATGCTGTGGAAATAGAACATTTTGCTTCTAAATGCTCTTCAGCGAATTGAATCGATAACAAACGCATGTTTCTGGTCATATAAACGAACTAGCTCTGCAACCAAATTATGTTTGTGCAGCAGAACGTATTTACAGGAATGCGATTGCTTTTTTTTACCTTAATATCACTGTCCACTTGCCCATTGCTTTCAAACAGCAGCAATGTGTGAACTTCAAAAGGGGCTTGGCTAATGATCGCAGACTTTTTTCTCATGTCAGGTTAATTCAACCACACTAAGTCTTACCGTACATGGACCAAGGGAGACTATGCATCATCTTACCCAATGGGACTTTTAATATCATTATGGTTTAGTGGAAATGCCTGAGGCTCAGAGTCAAACCAAGACACACTAATGAGACATATGAAAGGGACTATGATACTAAGAACAAAGTAGGGCCAGTTAAAGTTAAATATTAAGGAAAAACATAAAAACTATAAGTTGCTCAGTTATTGCATTTTTATGATGGCATGCTAAGTGAGTGTGTACTGAGCTATATATTTTTATATATATATATACGTGTGTCTGCCTTTTTGACAAATGCTTTCCACGATTTTTTTTATATAAATTAATACAGTACATTTTAATATGCAGACATTGTGACACGTGTATAATGGACATTTCAATAGATGTCAGAGCAACCCATACTTGGAGGTCAGTGATTCTAAACTTTGTAAATTACCTTGACAAGTATATAGTTGACCAAACTATGCTTACACTATTTTAAATTCATCAAAGTGAGTCCCTTGCACATTTTGATGAAGATATAAATAAACCGTTTTCTGGAATTTAATAGACCTGATTAATACACATTTTTCCCATTTCAAAACTTTTCTGACGGCATCTCCAAGCATGATTTAGGCTTGTCTCAGTGTTAAGGGCACCCAGTGTAAAATCGAACATCTTGACTTCTGAGAAGGAAAGGTCGATACTCCCTAAGGAAGAGGCACTGCCAAAGTGTGGCATGCGATGTCCGAAATGCTCATTGTATTCTAAATGCCTTTGTATCAATGTGAATGCTTGCAAAAATTGCACCTTAAACTTTGTCTTCTTACTATTAAAAGAAGTAACAGTTAAGTTGTGTAATTAAGTTATTTAAGTGTAATTCTTTTACATAATTGCATAAAATGTTGATTGGTAGAACGAAATTGAGCGAATTATTGCAGTTATTGAACTTTACGTGTACTAGAACAATTTCATTTTTTTAAATCTTCTTGTTTGCATGGCTATTGCTTTTATTTTTCCATAGAATATAATCTTGTACTTCACAATGTTCTCATGTTTGTGTCGTTATCCTTGTATTTGATTTTTTTCCAAAAATGTCACAAAAAGTGGTCACCGAAATTGTTGTCCAAACATCACATTGTTGTTGGAATTCACGTGACAGTGTGTCTGTTTTATTGCCTATGGAATCACTTGCTTTACTCATTCATTCACCTAAAAATAAATGTAGTCACTTTTTTTAAGACGCCATGCATGACACCTGACGCATTTCAGTAGCGAACAGAAGTGAAACAAACAAATTGCCAAAAGATAATCCACGGTGCCGGCATGAGGCTTTTATTTAACCTCCCTTTGGTTACTCCGTATGTCAAATTGGTGTTAGTGAGTGTCGGTACAACTATGAATGATTTCCATGGTGCGTGACATTTTAAGTAACCACCCAAAATTTGCTTAACAGGTCGAGCAACTCGGCCGGCCGTACCGTCACCCAAAAGTAAGTGCTCCCCACGCCGCTGAGTTGCTCGACTTTGTGCAGCGTTTACATGGGTTCCACGTACGGTTGCCACCTCCCAGGCTAAAAAATAAACCAGGACTCATCGTGGAACAAAAATAATAATAAATCACAATAGCAGATGGTAAGCGCTAGAGTACGTTTAAATATGTTGTTTTCAGAGCTGTATTGTCTCGTAACTGATAAAAAAAAACAGGGACCGTTAATTTCCCGGATATACATAGAAATTTCCCAGGATAGCTAGCCCAAAAGAGGACAATCCAGGGAAAACCAGGTGGCAACCCTAGTTCAAGGCCCGACGCAGACAGGCCAATACTTCCTACGTCCCCCCGCGCATAAGATGGTAATTTCTCAAGCGAGTACACTCCTCCACTGATGTAGGGCATCTAATTTGGATTATTCCATGTTCTGCGAGGGGTGGAGTAGGGGGGATGCGACTCTGCGCGTGAGCCAAGGCGCGACCGAGAGTCACGTTAGCCTCACTGAATCTCGCTCAAAGCCGTCATGCCCATGGAAACCATGTAAGTTAAGCTGGTCTAAACCGAGTTGACAGTGAGCGCATGCCACGTATAATTCAGTTGCTTTTAACGTAATGTTGACAATTAATTGCACATTTTCCGAGAAGGCATCTGATTTTCTCAGCAGGAATCTTTATCCTGCCACACAAACCTCTGTGTCTGTACGTGTGCACATTTTATTTTCAATTTCCTTTAGGTGAAACTAAATTAGAAAAAATATATATTGTGCAGGTAAATCGCAAAGGACAAATCTTATATTGAAAATATAACTTTGGATAAACTTGGGTTAGCCATTTACATCTCATCACCATGGATGATGATTGTTAATAAATTGTTTCATCATTATAAAAAATACAGCTCAATGGTTTGATTTTTTAAAATCTATTCATGAATTCCAGCATAACATTGTGCTGTTTTTCATTCAGCTGATGTAATGATATGATCGTAACTCAATTTGGTTGCTTATTAATTTGCATTCATGCTTGTGTTTTCCTGTGTGCAGTGAAGAGAGCTATAGATCTGAGGACTAAAGGTGGAAAGGTCACTCAAATCAAAGACAAAGCCAAGTATTCTATGAGTAAGTATGTACTCTGTTATTCATATAAAACCTTTGTACAAACAATAGTTGTTTGGAGATATTTTTTTACATTTGCTTTCATGACCACGCTCAGTCTTCATTTTGCATCCGCCATCGTTCTTGACAATGTAACCATGCCTCAATGTAAACATTCTGCGGCTACTGTGAAGGTGACTTGTTTGACTTCATGCATTTTCACGCGTATCTGCAAAGCCAGATTGTGAAATCCACTGCTGGATCAGGGCTTCATGCACACTGTGTAGGCAGTGAGGGATAATTGACCATACTGGACGTCTGTGAAAAAAAGCTTTGTAGCTCATCGGATTCCTCCTGCAGTATAAATAAATATTCAGATTCTGATACTTCACCATGCTAGTCACAGTTGATTGGTGATAGTGGGGGTGGGGGGAGTACAGCACTGCACTCTACTGCCTACAATTTCTCCCTTATCTGTTTTATGCACAGTAGTCAAGCGCTATACAGGCGCATGCCTTAGTTTTCTCGAGGCCTGGCGAGATCAGATGCATTCTCCACTCCATAAATCTAGGCCGTTTGTTAGTTTATTTTATTGTAACTCGTAGAGAACACCCGTTGCTCTGCAAATGGGAAATAAGAGACAACTGTCATTTTTATACTCTTCTAACAATGCTGTACTCTGGGCACTGCATTCATTACTCCCACCTCTTCGGTGTTTCTATCTATTAGATGTCTTCCAAACTTCTTCCGTCGTTTCAATTTAACTCAACGTTTATTTCCTCTGCGGAAAATCCGTTTAGCCAGTGACCCAGCTACGTTCGGTAGCAATGGCCTGCAACCACTAACAACTGAGTTAGTGTTGGTGAGGAGTGGAGCACAGCCAGCAACCAGCCAGGAAACACGAGGCATAGACTATGTTTAACGGTAGTGAAGTGGATTCAACTGAGTCGCAGACGTACTTCTTAGAGGCAACACATATTTATTAACACCACCACATTAACACAAAGGGATTACTGCCCTATTACCAGATAACCTATAGTGGTGGACCACCAGGCTAACTACGCTAGTTACTGCGAGTAGCTACAACGGACAGGACCCTGCCTTGGGTTCTCGTCCACGTGTTGGTGACTTCTTCTTGGATGTAGAACGTAGATTGTAGATCTTCAGATGACAACAGCAACGCTGAGCCCCGGTCCCTGCGGGGACCCGGATTACCTGCTGCCGGGTCGTAGCTGGCCCCACCCTTGGCCACGACCACCTTCCAGAAACATCTTGTCGTTTCCCGATCCTTCCCGTAGGATCTCACCCTAACACGTGAACACTCCCTAGCCCCACTCAGGGCCGCTATATAGATCTTACTTGTCAGTGCCTTCCAGGGTCAACCAGAGTGCCATGGCCTAGGGTAACCTCATCCCATGGCTGATACTATCCCTCCTGTAGGAGTCAGCACTGCACGCGACGCGTGGTGCCACTGAGCGCTATCCCAGCGCTCACCGAGCCCCCTCTAGGGCTGGTACTGCACCCACCTACGGGGTGTCCACGATGACAATGCATCGCACGCCGTACCTCGCTAGAGCAAGCATTACTCAGTGACATTCACGATGTCGCTACATACGTGATGTCCGCGATGTGAGTACATTGCACGCCATGCCCCTCTAGAGCCGGCACCACACAGTGACATCCGTGATGTCATTACATCACTCCCCCCCCCCCCGCTTCGTAGCACTCCGCCATCCTGGCTGTCAATTCCCCATTAAAACGAACTGAGTAAAGCGATAAAAAGAAAGTGAGTAAAAAGTGATTAAACGCTATGTGTGCCTCACCAAGTAACAACAACAATTACCAATTAAATACCCAAACCCACCTATACAATATTTACACTACCTACAAATGCACATTAACAACGGGGAAAAGGGTGTGACTACAGAACAACACGAGAAAAAAACCAGTGCAGTGAACCGCGAACGCTCGGAATCCCCTTAATCGCCAACATTTCCCACCCTCACCATGTATTAACACCCCCAATCACAATAAGGGTTAGGTTCAGCCAATAGCCAATGCGGCTTACCGAGTGTGACAACCAACTGAGGGAGTGGGACTGTGTGTGCGTGGGGATCGCGAAACCCGAAGAGTTTTTGAACAAGTCCTCGTGGCCAGGCCTCCAAGGGAGGTGGATTCGCTCTCCCTGGAGGTCCCGGGGGGGAAATGCCAATGTCCCGTCGGGCCCGGCTCCTCACGAAGAGCAGGCAGCCAGTTCAATGGGTTTTCCTCTCCCGCGGGAAATCTGAATCGATTGTAATGGTGAACAACAGGGTTTCACCGACGGCTTCCGCCGTGCGCATTGCGCACACCTTTTAAACAAATTAGCGACATCCTCAGCCATGCCAGGCCAGACGAAGTCTATTTTCAGTGTGGTCAGTGTCTTATGCACACCTAGGTGCAACAAGCGCTCGTGTACTGCCCACATGACCTTGCCCTGCAGGGCAGTGGACAAACCATGTTGTATTGGCGCAACCCTCCATCCCAGTGCATGAGCAGTCTGCCTCTAAGATTGACAGAGGCGATACCCCATTGATCCGCACCCCCCTCAGGCTCTCTGATACGGCATCACAATTTAAGCATGGAAGCGTCCTCCACCTGGAGGCGCCCCCATTCTGCTTGGTCCAACCTAATGACAGCGTCATGTGCCGCCGGACCCTCGGCCAATTCAGATGTTACCACATCGGCCGACACCGCGAGGGGAGGGGGCAGGGCTCGGCGACTGGCTTACAGTGCCCGGAGCCGAAAAGCAGGCACACCCGCTGCTCGTTGGTAATCGCGACAGAACATCAGCATTCGCGTGACGGGAGCCCTAGCGATAGGTAACTTTTAAGGAGTAATCCTGGAGGACCTCCAACCCACGTGAAAGTTGGCCAGACGGCTGGTCAACACGCAGCGCGTACTGTTGTGCTGCATGGTCAGAGCGCACTTCAAAGTGTCTACCATACAAAGAGGGACGATACTATACTCTTTGGTTTTTTCGGTAAAGTCACGTAAATAGAAAAAATAACTAATAGATCACGACATTTCGATAGCAATACAAGCCATCATCATCAGGTGAAACAATACAGCAGGCGGACTGCTGAGGAGGAAATGTAGCGAGAGAGCTACTTCAACCAAAGGTTATATACATTTGTGGTGGGTACAACCCAAGGGTAAGTGGGCGGGACTAGGGATGGAATTTGCAAGTAAATGTAATCGCGGAGAGGGTAGGGGTGGGTGCCCTTGGCTAATCCGAGGAGGGGGGGCTGCCATAATGGGCGAGAGGGTGGGGTGAAATTTATAGGGGGAAAAAGGTGATAGAGAGAAAAAGAAATAAGATATCAAACTTACCAAACTTAGAAATGTTGTGCAACTCAGAGAGTCGGCCAACACAACAGTTAACACTATACCTGGTTGATCAACGTCCTTCCAAAGATTGCTAAAGTTTGCATCCATCTTCTCGGTTGAAGTCATGTCTGAGTTGTGCGGAAATCCTCCCCGTAGCGACGACTTTACCGAAAGAACCAAAGAGTATGAATTTTTGCAGTCACGAAAGCTTAAAATCAAGATTATGGACGATACTGTTGTACAAAAACCACAATGGCCAAGAGTTCCCGGCGTGTGATACAATACAGTTGTTCGGCCGGAGACAGCACCCTGCTGCCATATGCGACAAGGCTTTCGACGCCATTGACAATTTGGGACAAAACAGCTCCAATTCTGGTGTTACTAGCGTCTGTATCAAGGACAAACGGCAACGAAAAATCGGGTTAGTAGAGGGGAGGGGCGTTCACCAAACAATCCCGGAGTGCAACAAATGCGGCCTCCTCCTTCTCCCCCCAATGGAATGAATGACTCTTAGCCATCAAGGCATGGAGAGGCTTAGCGATGGTAGCAAACCCGGGGACAAAATGGCGGTATTAGGACGCAAATCCTATGAAGCTGCGTACCTCCCCCACCGACGTGGGGGTTTGCCAAGTTCGAACACACGCGGTTTTGTCCGGGTCAGTCGCAATACCCGATTCACTTACTATGTGGCCAAGATACCGAACCGATTTCTGGGGGAAGTGACATTTCTACGGTTTAAATTTCAGGTTGGCCACACACATTTTGAGAAAGACAGCGCGTAGCCATTCCAGGTGTTCGTCAAATATACGGCTGAAAACTCTCACATTGTCGAGGTATATCAAGCAAGAGTCCCACTGGAGATCAACCAGGACCAGTTCCATTAATCGCTGGAACATGGCCAGCGCGGAATGAAGACTCATCGGAAGCCAATTGAATTTGAACAAGCCTTGCGGTGTACGCAAGGCTGTCTCGGGCTTAGAGGCTTCGTCTAGTGGCAACTGCCAGAACCCGGATAGGAGATCAAGAGTGGAAAAGAACCATGCTCCAGCTAGATCATCCAGTGAGTCATCCATTCGAGGTAAAGGGTACGCATCAGTGACAGAGACTATTAAGCTTACAGAAGTCAAAACAAAAGCGTAATCTACCATCGTGCTTTTTAATGAGTACAATCGGTGCTCCCCGCGGCTAACATTTCATCAACTGCCAGCCAAACGTGTTCTTTTTCCGCAGGGCTCAGCCGGTATGGATTCTGCCAGATTCGAGCAGCGTCGCCCATATCAATGCGATGACTCAAAAGCGTAGTGCGTCCAATATCAAATTTCTCTTACTAAAAACATCCGAAAAGTCACGCAAAAGCGCCCGCAGCTTCCCCCTCTGGGCCTCGGACAAATCCGCATTCTCGGAACAAAGCTTCTTCATCCATCCCTCATCAGGTTTCTGGTGTGGCCGCGTATTTGTCGCAGCACCCACATTGCCCACAATGCTCCCCTCAGGAAGCGCTGGCGACGCATGAGCTAGCACGGTACTTTCCTGGATGACCGACGTGTCTAACCCTGCGTTAAGGACCTGAATGAAGGGCTCCTAGTCCTTGGATACCAACGTCTGCGCCCCCACCAACGTGACACCACGACTGACTTTATTAGCAGCACCCAAGCGAATTGCTCCTGCCGTCGCCCCCCAGTCTAGTGGCTTCCGCAATCGAAGGGGAACCACATTTGCGTGCCAGGGGGATCTCACCGTCCTACATGCAAGTGCTTGCACGGTAGCATTAGCCATGTGTAAGCGGGTGGGAGAAGGCAAAAATGCCATTTGACGGCCGGATGGTAATTCCAAGCACCCCTCGTCAATCAAAATTTTCAGAGGCATTCTTCCCAAAAAAACAGTCCCGAGCAAGCAAGGAATAGCAAGGGACATTGAAACAAGAACCTGTCCTGTCAATTTAACATCCGCAATGCACTCCTCTGCTGTTATTTTCCCAATAATGCCCAATGAGCCGCCGTTTGCAGTGAAGCACGGAGCTTCGAAAGGGCATAAGGAACGACATTTAGGGGGTAAGATGTTATAAATAATTTCTGAAATGATGGTCGTTGATGCACCGGTGTCAACGAGCATCCTAATTTCCACCCCTTCTATATGTTCAATAACAGCAGATGAACCTGCAGTCGTGGTTACCACTCGATGGGCCAGCTCTGACCACTGACCCGGTCGGAGCGTCCGGCGGCCCGATCAACATAAAAATTGTCCTGTCCCGACGCGCGACCAGAATTAAACCTGAACGTGAGAGATGGATGAGGTGGATTCAGGGGCCAAGTGTGGTTGTGTCGTGACTCACCTTAGGGTGCAGTGGAGCGAAGAACGGTCAGGCAGATGACAGCGGTGGTCCAGGGAGGTGTCGTCGTAGTACGCGGCAGCCCAACGAGACATTTCCCGGCAGGCTGCAGATGTAGCACACGATGGGGATGCTCCCGTCCCCTTGCCCGCCTCCACTCTGGGTCGATGCGCAGGCTGGGACAGGCTCCCCTCATGGGACGTGGAACACGCCACCAACCCCTTGTGCCGTTGCAGGAGCTGGTGAGCCTGAATGCATTTTGCAACCCTGATGGATGAAACATCGTTGTCGTCTAGACCTGGCAGAATGATGTTGAGGTCCTTAGCCAAAGCCAGAAGTCTCTCAAGGACCAACGAGTCAAATCAGTCGTGGTCCACTCTTGGAAAGGCAGTCTTCGCTAGCACCAAAAGTGCGCTACGGAAGGCAAGGGGTGTCTCAGTTTCCCCTATCTTTCGTATACCGAACTTGTGGCACACGTTGGATGGCAGCTCGTAAATGGCCGCCATTTGGTCGAAGGCTTGAGTCAATGTGGCCCTCTCCGACGGTGGGATGATAATGAATGCCACCAGGGCGTCATCATCAAGGACGGCGGGCAGCGCTCTTAGCGGCTCCGTCCACCCCGCCAAGTCGGCATTCATCAGGAACCGCCGCTTGAAGGCCACCCAGTCGCCCCCGGCAGATGTAAATTATTTCACGAAGGGAAGTCGTCTCCGGAGAGATGGAACGTCCACCGGCGATTTTGATGCAACTTCGAATTAGGCGGGTCCCGCGCTCCGCTCTTCTGAGAAGATGGCAGCTGCCAGTGCGGGCTGCACCACGGAGGTTTCCGCTTGGTGGGAAATGGCGGCGGGAACTTAGTCGCCGCATGGCTCTATTGCTCCCACTTCCACCGCTGGTCCCATGATGTGGAGCTCCACGAGGATGGATGCCACGGCATGGAGGAGCTCTGCGAGGTGACCATGTGCAGCCTGGAGCACCCTCCCTGTTGGCGTGGAGCAGTCGCGTGCCCGGTCGGTGCTCTGCTCCGCCGGCAACGCTTCACCTCCCTTTTCCGGGACGGTTTGCGGGATGAGATCTTCGTCTTCATCGTCCGACGTCCCGCTATGTAGTCTGCAGCGCGTAGACATAGTCTACAGCTAGCTGAGTAAAATAGCGTTTGGCCACTTCTGACACCAGTTGTAGTGGATTCAACTGAGTCGCAGACGTACTTCTTAGAGGCAACACATATTTATTAACACCAACACATTAACATAAAGGGGTTACTGCCCCTTTACCAGATAACCTATGGTGGTGGACCACCAGGTTAACTACGCTAGTTACTGGGAGTATCTACAACGGCCAGGACCCTGACTTGGGTCCTCATCCACATGATGGATGACTTCTTCTTGCTCTTCAGATGACAACAGCAACGCTGAGCCCCGGTTCCTGTGGAACCCAATTTATATGCTCCCGGGTCATGGCTGGCCCCGCCCTTGGCCATGACCACCTTCGAAAAACCTCTTGTCGTTTCTCGACCCTTCCCGTAGGATCTCACCCTGACATGTGATCACCCTCTAGCCCCCACCCAGGGCCCCTGTGTAGATCTTACTGGTCATGTGCCTTCAAGGGTCAACCAGAGTGCCATGGCCTAGGGTAACCTCATCCCATGGCTGACATTCTCCCTCCTGTAGGAGTCAGCACTGCACACCACGCGTGGTGCCACTGAGCGCTATCCCAGCGCTCACCGAGCCCCCTCTAGGGTTGGTACTGCACCCACCTACGGGGTATCCGCGATGACAATGCATCGCATGCCGTGCCTCGCTAGAGCCGGCATTACTCAGTGACATTCACGATGTCACTACATATGTGATGTCCGCGATGTGAGTACATTGCACGCCGTGCCCCTCTAGAGCCGGCACCACACAGTGACATCCGCGATGTCACTCCAGTAGTATGAAGTATGATGCTCATTTACCCAGGAAATTGAGATGAGTCCCATGTAACTTTTTTTCACGAAGATCCTGCTAAACTTTCCCAGTTGTGGGCAATGATTGCTATGTAGAGGACAATATATGCCAATTTGGTAATCTGTTGAAGCTCCCAGTTAATTACTGCCCTATCGGAGGTAACTCTTCCTATGCTGCACCCATGTTCATCCATGCTGTTGATGACTCTGTTCAATTCTAAGCCCAATACCTACCTCTTCTCCTCAGCTTATGACTGACTAATATATATATACATTATATATGCATTCCTGCCCCTTGTGATGAACAAATCCCACTGTTCTGTCCAGAATATTGAGATGCTGTTGTATTGAGCCGCTATATGAATCCAAATTGTATCGTCATGTATTGTATGTACCAGCACTATCATGTAAAGGGATGTAATCATTGCATCACGCAAAGAAGAAAACAATTTCCATGACCAGATAAAAATAAATTTGCATACGAAGATGCAATTTATTTGATCACAATTTGTAATATGTTGTTGCATGCAGTATACCAAGAGCATTGTTTGTTGACTCTTGTAACACAGCTTAAGATTTCCATGAAAATATTATATTTTTTTGGTTTGTCAAATTTGACATGCCAATTTGGCATTGGTGGATTGTTATGGAAGAAGATCAAGTCAGTTTGCATGATGTGTAATTAGCTTGTACAGCAAGGAACAATTCAATCATCTGTCACACAATCGCAGTGGAAATATGGCTTCAGTGTGGTGTACTTTTATAAATATTATATAGCCAAATATATCACAATCAGATTTTCTCGGGAGTGTGGTGGTCAGCGGGGTTGTGCTACAAACCAGGCCACCCGTGTTCGGTTCCCGCTCATGGCCAACACCGGTGACGATTATCTGAACCAATCCTGGGCCTCCCCTAGGTCGACTCAGTCTCAAATAAGTACCTGGTGCGGTGTGTAAACGTCGCCATTGGGGAGACAAAAGGCCGTCGGGCGTGGTGCTGACCACCCACCCCTTCGTGTACCGTTCTGGCCTTCTTTGGTGCTCGTTAACAGCAATTGGCCCAATAGTCTTGCTATACGGAGATCTTTGTCTTTCTTTTATTACTGCATTCATTATTGTTTCTAGGTACTAATCATCAGCGTATTGGACTACATATTAAAAATATATAATTTCCTTTGGAAGATGACACATTCGTCTCTATCTGTCGTGTTTCATTATCCTCATGTATGCTCTTTGAGAAGCATTGCCACTTTTAGTTGGAACAGAGCTTATTGTATTGTCATTCATCTGTTCGTAATTTTGTAATCATTTCCTTGTGAAAGTTACACTTTTCCACTGAATCACAATTTCCAAATTTTTAAAGAAATTGCATAAATATTTCACCATTTTTTTTAATTAACCCTTTTTTTACAGTTAATTTTAATAGAAATAAAATAGTCAACCCAATGTAATCACCAGATAAACGTCATACTTAAATCGTAAATGTTGTGGGTCTCTCTCCAACACACCGGTGTGCTGAAGTAGAAACTAATCAGCACTTTTTGTTCACGGGACAAGGCTTACTAATTGTATGTGTCGGGTAGAGGTGGGTGTACGACACATAAACAGTACATGTACGTGATCTATCCCAACAAACGTTATCGTGAACCCAATGCCAATTGGCCCAGTGGATAGATCATTGACCCAATTGGTTACCACTCCACCAAAGTGTTATTTGACAATTCGATTAAAACCACAATGAGAATAATAATAATAATAATTGTTTAATGCAAAACAGTATAGTTATTTGCTTATATTACATATAATTAGTTGTGAAGGTGTATGCAACATCATGAATACCACTGCATGATGATTTCTCAGTATACATTTCCATGCAATATTTTTTCTGCTGTTTGTCAAACTCATCCTTGTGAATATTTCCACTGTGTGTCTAACGTGTAATGAGTATTGTAATTCACAATGCACTCCGAATTTATTGCTGGAGTATTTAATATGCTGGATCTAAATGAGAGATTTGATTTTGAAGGAAGAATTAATTACAATCGCATATTTAGCAATTAATATACAGCTGATGAAAGGAAGCTGGAGGCAGCGTTCAATACTCATGTACCCTTTGTAGATGTACCTAATGCAAACACAATTATTGGAAGGTCTGAAGCTTATTGAGCTCCACAGGTCCAGGTTTACGAGAGCAATATGCAAACGTGGCTATCATGCATGCGTTTGATTAGATTTTTCTTTGATGCATATCTCCTGCACTTGCATTGTCTTTGATGAGAAAAGCACACTTTCATTTAGTGCTTTCTAAATCGAAATCTATTCTTGAGTGTCTTTGCAAATGAATGCATTCTGCATAAGTGCTTCGGGATTTGACCAATTAACTGCTGGCTTGTAATGATTATTTAATGCAGTTAAAAACAAGCGTAGTTAACCAATGACAATAATGTTGGTAAAAGTGGCGTGCGTTTTAAATAAATAGTTATTTAAAACACTCAAATTATACGCGAGGACCTGTAATCACGTTTGAGAATGAGATATTGAAAGAGCACGCACACTTGCGCTCGTAATTTTAATTGTAATGTAATATTATACGATTAAAGCACAGAGCTGGGGCTTCCAATGAGCAATATTGTACAACCACGTTAGTCAAAGGTCAAAGCAGTTTCCCCTTAAATCAAGTTTGGGGGGAATACTCATCTCTTTTTGACAGCCCTGGGCCAATAGGAAACAACGCAGCTATCATATGGTGGGATCGAGGCTCTCCATAGGACAACCACTGTGGACTTTTTAGAAAACAGTACTGGAATACACACTGGTCACTTTGACCTCGAAGTGAGGTTAATGTCACCATTTCCCAAATCAGCACTGTACCACTCAATCTGATAACTACATACAAAAAAAAACATAAATAATACAGTTTTTTTGGGTTGGATCGCGTAAGTATAAATATGTTGTAACCCTCCACCACCCGACACAGCCAGTAAGGTTCGTCACGTAAACAACACGCCAATTAGTTACTACTTCAGTCCACCGGTGTGTTGGAGAGTAAATCCACAATATACGACACATTTATTCTTACACAATCTAACCACAAAAACTGTATTATGAATTATATTGGTCGCGAAAGCCTACGTGACAAAAACAACACTCGCCAACAGAAGCTGCTGGAGCGATGCACTTTTAAATCTAAGTAAAAAAACTAATGTATTTTTACTTTTCATGTTTAGTTTATTGTCCTTCCCTGCACCTCTGATTAGCACGGTTGGCTATGTATGGTGCAAAAGACGTTCAACATACACACATACATACAAAAACAATATATAATGAATCGGCAATATTTAGGGCAATGACCCTTCTTCACAGCGCAGGTAAATAGCGCTGGCGGAATCTTAATGTCTTACATCTTTTGTATACACATGCATATGTTTCCCCTCTTGTTGAATTCCATGCCACGTGTGTGCATGTGCGGCGGTGTGCGTTGCAGCAGGCAAAAACAGGAGCAGCACTCACGCGTCAAGCACCTGCCCTGATCCTGGGGAGCCACAAGACGGCAGAAGGGTCGGTGCCGACTTCAGGTTAGCTTGGCCAATGCTCCACAGTCACCTCACTCATTTGCTTTCGAGGCACATTGGTGTAGGTTCACCCGGTTTCACCGACCAGGGCCATGTATTCGGGTTTCGTCGCGGCAGATAGTTTCCCCAGCAGAAATATTTCCGCCAAAGGAATTGTTGCTATTCACAAGCTGTCTAAATTGCCATCACTCTACATCAGAATGGGCAAGGTAGAGAGGCAAGGCGAGGTGACCACGCAGCACATTTCTCGACCACGGTAAAACAATTACTGGTCAAACCTTGATCTGTTTGGCGAACACATGAACGCATGTACTTACGGGACAACATCGCATATCCGACCGTCACATATCCACCGTGACCAGTAATTAAAACTCACTCCCAGTGCAATATTTATGCATGGTGTAACTCATTTTCTATCGATGCTTGCAAATCTGACCTGTTCACATATCTGCCAATATCTTGGTCCCCAGCAATTTTGATATGCAACTTTGTACTGTAAAAGTTTCCTGTACATGTTTGTGTGCACTAATGTGCTTCGCGAAGCTACTCAGAATGTATCCATCCAGCATAGGAGAGGGTTGTGCATCCCTGGAAATCATATCCATTAACAGCTCTGAATGAGTTGTGAAAATTCAACATTCCTATGGTGAGGACTACCATCTCCGTAAGATAACCACTATCGACTTAATATTCTTGGTTCTTTCGGTAAAGTCACGTAGAAGGGATATAATAAAATAATAAAAATATAACATTATAAAATAAAAATAAAATAAAATCGACTTATATCGACTTATAACAAAGCAAAACTGCTCATTTTGCAGCTTTCTGTGCCTTGGATGGTGATGATGGTGACAGTGACAATGCTGTCACTATCACCATGATTGCTCACTAACAGCACCCCTTATGCATCTGCATATTCTTGTGCATGTGTGTACACATGTGTGTGTATATATGTGGGAAGCGGTAGTGTAGCAGTTAAAGCGCGCTGCGCTATGAACCTGGCGACCCGGGTTCGATTCCCGCTCACGGCCAACACCAGTGACGATTATCTGAACCAGTCGACTCAGCCTCAAATGAGTACCTGGTGCGGTGTGTAAACATTGCCACTAGGGAGACAAAGGCGGTCGGGCGTGGTGCTGGCCACCCACCCCCTCGTGTACCGTTCTGGCCTTCATAGGTGCTCGCTAATAGCACTTGCCCCTACAGTATGCTAAGGCTATACGGGGGATCTTTGTCTTTGTATATATGTGTATGTGATGGGTTCAGGGCAAAACAACCCCCTACCTCCTTGTTGGTGCCGGACGGCAATGCTGTGGTGAGCAGTGTCATGGGGGGAGGGCCAATTTAGATTGGCCATTCCCCTCATGGCGTTTGTAACCACCACAGCGGCCAAATGGGGGCTCTGGACAGGGGCTCTGGATGGGTGCGAGGGACTGGTAACCCCTCCACCTTCAATTAATTACAACTTAACCACGATTTAAAACTTTAATTAAGCTTGTGCCAGAGACCCCGGGGGTACAGGCATCTATAACGTCTGCTGGCCAAACCCCATTTGGCGGAGCCAGGAGACTGAATCCTTACCCTCGGGGCTCCTCCAGAAACAACAAAAAACCACTGCGGGTGGCCACGTGGAATGTTCGAATGCTCACTGTGGAGAAGAGGCTGCCACTCCTCTGTCGGGAGCTGGACTGGTACCGCCTGGATCTCTGTGGTATTCAGGAGGTCCAGTGGACCGGCTCTGGCTCCTACCACCATGAGGAGTGGACAGTCCTCTACTCGGGGCAGGAGACTGCCAAACAAAAGGATGAAGGGGGCATCGGAGTGTGGCAGTGAGGTTTGGGAAGCTGTAAGCCCCAGGCTACTTTAGGCTCGCCTTCAACCAAAGGCGAGGAGCGGTGGTCGTGGTTACTTATGCCCCCATCGAAGACGAACATCCGTGGAGGGATGAGTCAGATGACTTCTATGACCTCCTGCTACAGGTGCGAGCTAAAGTGGCCCCTCGGGATAGAGTCTACTTGTTGGGCGACTCCAATGCCCGAATTGATCATGATGCTGGCACTTGGTCTGGAGTGATTGGAAGGAATAGGCCTGATCAGCTCAATAACAATGGTAGGAGGCTGCTAGATTTTTGTGCAGCCCATGGGTTTGTAATTACCAACACGCTGTTCCGGCATCGGCACATCCACACAACATCATGGATGCATGCTGGGTACAAGCAAGAACATTTGCTGGACTATATAGTGATGGGACAGCAGATGCGGGCCCATGTCCTTGACACCAGGACCTACCGTGGAGCTGATCTGACCACTGACCATCGACTTGTCATCTGTAAGATGCGCCTGCCATTCTTCCACTCCAGTGGTGGGTGTACACCCAGGACCCCATTAAAACCCATATTGGCATGATCTCAGCTAGCTGATGAAAGTTTCAAGCGAGAATTGAATCATCGCTTGCGGCTGGGGTTGCCATCGTCACCCACTCCTCCTGATGTCGAGGGGAAATGGGCAAGGTTTAGGACTGTGGCTCATGCAACTGCAATGGCTGCATTGGGTACACGGTCCAGACCTCCCCAGAGACCCTGGCTGACAGAGGAGGTATTCAGGCTGGCTGAAAAAAAGCGACAAGCCCACTCTCATTGTCTACAGCATCCCACGTCAGAGAATGAGGAGGCTTACTGCAGCCTTTGCTCGGAGGTTCGGATAGCTGTGAGGCGCTGCAAAGATGGTGGTCGCAGGTTGCTGAGGAGATGGAGTTTTCCTCAATACAAATATCTCTTTAACTCCATCAAAAAAGTAACCTGCAGAGCCACACCTATTACCATCATTAGGGGAAAGAGTGGTGATCCAATCTTCGACCCCCAGGAACAGGTTTACAGATTTTCTTATCATTTCTGTGAGGTCCTGGGGAGGGGAAATCCCTCAGCCTGGAAAACATCGTGGGACAGAGTGGGGATGTACCTGCTGAGTCTGCGGTGCCTCAAATAATGGATGAAGAAATGACCCCCTGTGAGTGGCTGGCTGAGGTGCCATCTGTTGAGAAAGTACTGAAGGGGATCCAGAGTATGAGACCAGGAAAGGCACCGAGCAGAGATTATCTCCCAAGCAAAATGCTGAGGGAGGGTGGCATTTGTGCACAAACTGCCCTACATGACATCATAACAACAGTTTGGAACACTGGACGGGTTCTGCAGGATTAGAAGGATGCCCTGGTGGTCCCCCTTCTTACAGGGGCATCTCACTCCTCAGTCTGCCAGGAAAAGTCATGGGCAAGCATTATTCAACATTGCCTTGCCAGGCATACTGAGGAGAGGCTTGCGGAGCCCCGATGCAGTTTCCGGAAAGGGTGGTCCTGCACAGATGCCATATTTTCTGTCCGTCTTGTACAGCAGAGTTGTAGGGAATTCCAACAAGACCTACATCTCTACTTTATTGATCTGGTCAAGGCCTATGATACTATGAGTAGGCCTGGGCTCTTCGTGCTTTTGGAGTCCCTGACCCTCTGCTTACGATCATTAAGGATGTTCCTGATGGTGAGCGGGCCCGGGTAAAACTCTGTGGCTGGGATTCGGAGCCATTCCCTGTTCACCTTGGGGTCGAAAGGGATGTCTTCTGGCTCCCACATAATTTAATATCTATTTCGACCACGTAGTTCGTGAAGCCTTCGATGGCTGTACTGGAGGAATTTCCATCGGATATAGATATAATGTACCAGATAGGATGGGATGCCCGGGTGCGGTATCGGGATGGCTCCCTATTGGACAACCATGTTATGTATGCCTATGATCTGGTAATTGCTGCTCACTCAGAGGAGGAGTTGGAGGTACTGTTGCTGAACCTGGAGCTTGCCACTAATAGGTGGTGCCTTACCATCAGCCCCACCAAAACTAAGCACCTTTCTGGGTATTTTGTACCATTGGACACTCCACCCCCACAACTCCCAATTGGTGATAGGGCAGTTGTGGAGAGAGTGGAGAGTTTCCCATATCTGGGCAATGTGCTCATGACTGGCTCCAGTTTAACAGCAGAGGTCTCACTCCGAATTAGTCGAGCGGCATTTTCTTTTCATCGGTTGCGTAACGCTGTGTTGAAGGTACCTGGTCTGTTGCTCTGCATGAAGCTTCAGGTCTTCTTGGCCACAATCATTTCATCCCTTCTCTATGCTTGCAAAACGTGGACCCCCTTAATGGAACATCAACGCCAGTTAGAATCTGTTAGGCTGGCCTGCCTACGACCTATCCTGGGTTTAAACAGGCTTAATTGTGGTGTGAGGAGCTCACAAATCTTTTAAATATCTAGACAAAGACTCATCGGTGAGCTCCTCCGGCAGGCAAAGCTGCATTGGCTGGGTCTTGTAGCCCGCATGCCCAGCCACCGCATGCCTAAACAGCTTTTGTTCGGCCGGATCGAGGGGGCTAAACGGGCGCAGCACGGGCTAGAGAAAATATGGAGTGATGTGGTACAGGAGGATGTGGAGCTGAGTGGACTTGCTGATGACTGGTACCAGAGGTGTCAAGATCGGCCTCTGTGGAGGAGGCTCGTGAAGGATGCTACTGGGCAGTTGGAGGCAGAAGCCCTCCAACAACAATGGAGGGCGGAGGAGTGATGCTCACAACAACGAGTGTAGCACAGGAAGTCTAAAGCACAGCAAGTTGGCACAGTAGGGGGGCACAGATGGTGCATCAGCCAGTCTTCTCAGTTAGTCGACCCGTGGCACCTGGGTCTTCCCCGTGACCTGCTGCCAGCGGGCGTTCGATACTTCAAGTGTCCTCAACGTGCACATAGCCTGGCACAAGCGTCGTGGTGACGTCACCGCCACTTAGTGACGAATGGCAGTTGCTGTTGTGGTGGGGAGCGGTGGTGCAGCGGTTATCGTACTGCGCTACATACCCGAGTTCGATTCCCGCTCATGGCCAACATCAGTGATCATTATCTGAACCGATCCTGGGCCTCCCCTAGGTCGACTCAGTTTCAAATGAGTACTTGGTGCAGTGTGTAACATAATCGCTACTGGGGAACCAAAGTCGGCCGGGCGTGGTGCTGGCTACCCACCCCCTCATGCGCCGTGCCGGCCTTCATGGGTGCTCGCTAATGGCACTTGCCCTGATAGTCTCTTAAGGATATACGGGAATCTTTATTTTTGACGGGAAATCTTTTTTTTATATATATAAGTGTGTGCACTTGTGTGCACACATCTTAGGCATGTAGTGGTGCATCAATTAATTGATAGAGACTGATTCTTGCAATCCTTACTCCATCAAAGTGAATTATTTTCCAGGAGGGTTAGACTTTTTTTGTGGTGGAACATCCACCACTTTGTGGCAGAAAATCTGGCAGAACATATCATGCATGTGGCAGAACATCTCATGTCACCACACCCAATCTATATCAACTTTCTTTAGCATTCCCCCGTGCTCCTTCTTAATCGTGCCCACTTTGTGGGCAAAATTCGCTAAATTAAATGAGCTGTGGCATAATTACAGCACCCAATGGCAACACAGCCCTCCACACATTCTGTATGATTGAATTGAGCCGAATTTGCACAGAATTGAGTGCAATTCTCTCACGACGGGGCAGGATGGAAACATTTCCAGATATGAATAAATGCTATGTTCATCACGTCCTACTTTTATCCCCCACAAAGCCCAACTCAATCAAGTGTCAAACACGAGCCATTCTTTCCCTATCGCAGCTATGATTAAGAGCTCACAATTTCAGATTAGCAAATTCTGATGATTGCATGACCCAGTTCTAACACCTGTTCCTCTTTAGTAAGTTAATGCATCATTAAGAAGTGAAAGGCCCAGAGCAAATGGTGTTGTTGCACTCTGAGAAGCACGATTATCATTAATCCTCAATTATGCTAAATGATATATTGACGACAGCTTTGAAAATTATTCTGATAATTGTCATGGTTATCATTATACGCATCATCATTATTTATACAATCACCATTTATTATCATGATTTCATTACAATTTTAATGCTGATGCCGAGACTTATAATCCCACGGCGGTGCCATGCTTAATGATGCAATAAAAAAAATGCCAAGGGCAAGCCAACCTACTTAGCTTTGTCGTGCTGAATGATTATTATCGGCCAAAGGCTGAACCTAATTAATTCATAATTGCACTGTGCTGATCTTTCAGGTTGGGAGCTACCGTTAGATTCTCTTGCAATGAAGGTTACGTACTTCAAGGTTCCAGCAGCATCATCTGCCAGCGCGTGAACGAGATTTTTGCATCTTGGAGTGACAACATGCCCAAGTGCAAAGGTGGGCAGAAACAATTTTCCGTCTATTTCATAGCAAGTAAGCAATATGTGACGGTTTTATTTTGGGTGTTTAATTGGACGTCAAGTTAAAATGCGCCTGAAATGTTACTGGCAACGGCTTTAGGAAGTGATGAGTATAAGATGGGAGGAATTCAATTATAGGCAAGGCGTTTGGCATAAACTTGAATAAAATAATGTCGACAGGTCTGAGCCCCACTGCGTCTTGACCCCATTTCATGTCATTATTGTGTTTTGCATAAAATATAATTAATTAATCACACTGCAATATACAGAAAAATGTGGCGATTTCTTCATCACTTACCTGAATCATAGAGAAAAGCAACACGAAACATTTAACCACATTCTTTAAATATAACATACACATTATATAAGTTTTAATTGCACTTCACTGAGCTTGACGCTCAGAAATTAATAATGATAAAAAGTAACATCAAATTGACCGGTAAACAAAAAAGTGAGTCGGCTTGGGCACAGCACGTTGCTAGGTGGCTGATGGGGGAGACCGGTGATGGAACAGCAGTCGAAGGAGGGAGATTCGGCACCGAGAGCATGGCAACCATGGATATTGAGCAACGATGTCAAACTCATGCGCCGGAGCTCGATGGCCTGTCGAATTTGTGAGACCACGATGAATGGCAGCGATATGGGGAAGCAGTGGATAGGTCCTGGCAGCTGACGATGGTGATGCATTATGCATGAAAGCCAGGTGTTTTAAAAATGTGATTTCTACTCAATGCAATACAAATAGAATGTCACGTAGTTTAATTATATGGATCAACAAGCATTAGTAAAATCACCAACATGATTGTTATTAACCTTAGGTATATGACATATCACAAAAGGCATTTAGGTTTAACTAGCTGCAGGTGTCTTTGTTAATTTTCATTGAATTATCAGCATAAAGATTAGCTCCATTAAAAGTTGCAAACATAGCATATGTGTATTGCTTCGATGGCATCCAGTATTCTTTGGCGAATGTGACCTTCATTTTTTAGTCTTTAACGATTTTATTGTATCAGATTGTACAATATTTTACACTTACACATACAACACAGCCAGCCTTGATTTTTGCGTGGAATGCAGCGTTGTTGTGTCTACTATATATTATCTCTGGCCAACATTGCCATTTAACGCATTAATCTTTCACACAGCGGCAATTGTCTTGAATCTACTGTGTCAACAACAACCACAACAATAAAAATTTACGTAACATCTACATACATTTGTATCTGAAGATGCTTTACATATATTTAAACCGCATATGAATGCTTATCAGAGGGAATGGTGGGTAGGGCAAGGAAACATAGACCCATGCATGGTTAGAGTCAAGAGCAAAACTCGTTCCAGGCATGAAAAAAGAAAATATGCAAAGAAAATAACATGTGTATTGTGAAACACTTAATAACAGTAAGACATAATAGATGTAAGATAAGATTTATGTAGCTTTTCTGGCCATCATTTCACCAAGAGGTTTGGCCAAAGAAAAGATGAAACAGGTTCAGTGAGATTGTCCAAAGAAGTATCGAAATACAAATTGGTAGCGGAGTCCAGCAAGGAGATACACTCTGACCTAGGTAATGACGTGAAAATAGTTCCTACCAAAACAATTATTGAAGAAATACAGATATAAAGTTTAATTGTGAAAGTGTTAACCACCTCAGAATCGCTGACATCATAAAATAACAATTATTTATGAACCTAACAAAGAAGACTGCAAAAGTGGGGCTAAAAATGATTTTGAGCAGAGCAAAAGAGACGCACAAGTTTGCTGAACAAAAGGAGCTAATTGTTGGAGGGACACAACTGATTATGCATATCTGGGGCAACTATTGAAGTCAGACTGAGATAAAATAATATATATAAAATTAAGAGATGAGCAAGGGCAGTATGGAGTGCATTTATAATATAAAAATGTATCGTTAAAAATGAGATAGCAATATGCCTGAATATTTTCAATTGGTGCACAAAGAGCATTAAACAACTGTAAAAGTACACGAAGAAGCAAGATGAAGCGAATGCTAGGAATAAAGAGGGGCACATGGATCAGAGAACATATGCAAGTTAATTGCATCACATTTTAACAATCTGTGAACACTTTAAAAAGATTCCTCCACTATCCATATTTTTGGTCCCCTTTTATGTTTATCTTATTTAACTTGCATATAGTTTTAAAGCACATACTTTCCTTTTTATCTGTTAATTCCCTTCAATCAGTTATAGATTCTGAGGTGCTGAAGTTCATTTTTCAACAGCAAATCAGCGCAATGGGCTATCACACGGTGCAGACACATGCTCCCTCGAGAGAGCTTGACCATGCCCTGTTTTCTTTTACACGCCCTGTCATCCAAAGAGCCACTTATTTTAGTTCAACTCATCGGTCAGACTTCCCTGTGTTCCCATCCTTTTCTCTGTGGTGGATGGGTGGAGGAGAGTTTAATAGTGCACAGCACCGAATGCCTTTGGGGACAGAACAACTTATTTCCTGGCTTTGCTGCGGTAAAGAGGGATGTGGTGGGAGGTGTGATTATGTGTAGGTCACAGAGGTCATTCTGCAGGAAGCAAATTCAATAAAGCCCAAGGACAGAGGTCACCTTCCGTTTATTTAAATTAATTTAATCAAAACTGAGTCTGTTGGGAAAATATACTACTTGTATATTAAGATGGTTAATACAAAACATTGATTGATAAAAAATGAAGAATACTGAACGTTTCTGAAGCTTGCTGTGCAATTAAGCTGAGATATACAATGCAGGAACTGTGCTGAGGTGCATTGTTCTCGTACATACTGGGACCAAATATTTGTTATATTTGATACAAGTATGTTAATTATTACATGATATAATCCATGATTTATTCACTGCTGGATGAAGGGCCCCAATGCAATCACCATCCCTCATGGTTTCGCAATCTAACTTTGCATTGGTCACCCTTGCAAAATAGACAATGTTGCATGTATCTCAATGGATTTATTTAATCTCCTGAATAAAAAAAGATACAACAACGACATCTATTTACTCATTGTTTACAGAGAATTGCAATACTTTAACGATGGAAAGATGCCTTAATTATAATATTTTTAAAGGGAGCTAAAACTGACTTGAATAATTACAGACCCATTTGCCTCTTCTCACTTATTTATAATTGCTTACATTGAGAACAAAATAATAGAACATTTAAAGGCCAACCAACCACATGATCACACTGAGTTTGGGAATGGTTTATTTCATATTATGCCTAGCCTTTGCAGATTATAAAAAGATGCATTTGATTAATTGGAAATCGATGCAGTCATACAATCTCTCACAAATCAAGTCTGAAATAAAAAAATATATTTAGAAACATTAAAATCCATTTGCAAAAATATAATAGCTTGTAAAATACTGAGATGTTTACATATTAAAAGGAGACTTAGATAAGGAGATATGCTTTCACCACAATTGTTCAGAGTGATAGCATTGAGAAGAAAATGCAAAAAAATTAGATAAAATATTAACTATCTCAATATTTATAGAATGTAGTTTTTTATGACAGCCTATGGGTATAGATTATAGAGAATGATTGAAAAACTTAATCAAGACGGCCGCAAAGTGTGCGCAAAACACAAGTCATCTTAATTTTAGAACTTTCGTGACTGCAGGAATTATTATTTGTTTCTTTCGGTTAAGTCACGTCTAAAGATAAAATAATAAATTAAATTAAATAATAGAATACGACGTTTCGATTGCAACACAAGCAATCATCATCAGGTATAATGAAATAGCGACATAAAATCTAACCAGAAAACTATAGACAGACATATTAGCAGACAGATATCACCCAGATACATAGCGAGAGCAACACAGGTAACAGAGAGGGGTGATCGTCTCTGTGTGGTGGCCTTAAATAGACAGAGGGGGGGGCGGAGGCAGAGAGAGGGAGGAGGGTTAGAGAAAAAATTAGCATATCAATGAGTGGTCAACAGACGTGGTGCTGCGAATGCGATGGCACGGCAAGCAAGCCTGAAAATCAGGAGAAGGACACACTAAAATTAAATAACCTAGTAAAATATCGAAATGTAATGTAATACAACACAGAGGGTCGGTCAACACACAATTAACGCATAGCCTGGTTGATTACGTATTTCAAAGATTGCTAAGTTAGAATTTAAGTGTGAACAATCTAAAGAGAGGACACAGGCAGAGAAAACAAGTCGCCAGAGAGAGAGAAAAAAGATAAGCTTAAAACTTCCCCGTAGAAGTGGTTCAATCTTAATTTTAGAACTTTCGTGACTGCAGGAATTATTATTTGTTTCTTTCGGTTAAGTCACGTCTAAAGATAAAATAATAAATTAAATTAAATAATAGAATACGACGTTTCGATTGCAACACAAGCAATCATCATCAGGTATAATGAAATAGCGACATAAAATCTAACCAGAAAACTATAGACAGACATATTAGCAGACAGATATCACCCAGATACATAGCGAGAGCAACACAGGTAACAGAGAGGGGTGATCGTCTCTGTGTGGTGGCCTTAAATAGACAGAGGGGGGGGCGGAGGCAGAGAGAGGGAGGAGGGTTAGAGAAAAAATTAGCATATCAATGAGTGGTCAACAGACGTGGTGCTGCGAATGCGATGGCACGGCAAGCAAGCCTGAAAATCAGGAGAAGGACACACTAAAATTAAATAACCTAGTAAAATATCGAAATGTAATGTAATACAACACAGAGGGTCGGTCAACACACAATTAACGCATAGCCTGGTTGATTACGTATTTCAAAGATTGCTAAGTTAGAATTTAAGTGTGAACAATCTAAAGAGAGGACACAGGCAGAGAAAACAAGTCGCCAGAGAGAGAGAAAAAAGATAAGCTTAAAACTTCCCCGTAGAAGTGGTTCAATCTTAATTTTAGAACTTTCGTGACTGCAGGAATTATTATTTGTTTCTTTCGGTTAAGTCACGTCTAAAGATAAAATAATAAATTAAATAATAGAATACGACGTTTCGATTGCAACACAAGCAATCATCATCAGGTATAATGAAATAGCGACATAAAATCTAACCAGAAAACTATAGACAGACATATTAGCAGACAGATATCACCCAGATACATAGCGAGAGCAACACAGGTAACAGAGAGGGGTGATCGTCTCTGTGTGGTGGCCTTAAATAGACAGAGGGGGGGGGGGCGGAGGCAGAGAGAGGGAGGAGGGTTAGAGAAAAAATTAGCATATCAATGAGTGGTCAACAGACGTGGTGCTGCGAATGCGATGGCACGGCAAGCAAGCCTGAAAATCAGGAGAAGGACACACTAAAATTAAATAACCTAGTAAAATATCGAAATGTAATGTAATACAACACAGAGGGTCGGTCAACACACAATTAACGCATAGCCTGGTTGATTACGTATTTCAAAGATTGCTAAGTTAGAATTTAAGTGTGAACAATCTAAAGAGAGGACACAGGCAGAGAAAACAAGTCGCCAGAGAGAGAGAAAAAAGATAAGCTTAAAACTTCCCCGTAGAAGTGGTTCAATCTTAATTTTAGAACTTTCGTGACTGCAGGAATTATTATTTGTTTCTTTCGGTTAAGTCACGTCTAAAGATAAAATAATAAATTAAATTAAATAATAGAATACGACGTTTCGATTGCAACACAAGCAATCATCATCAGGTATAATGAAATAGCGACATAAAATCTAACCAGAAAACTATAGACAGACATATTAGCAGACAGATATCACCCAGATACATAGCGAGAGCAACACAGGTAACAGAGAGGGGTGATCGTCTCTGTGTGGTGGCCTTAAATAGACAGAGGGGGGGGCGGAGGCAGAGAGAGGGAGGAGGGTTAGAAAAAAAATTAGCATATCAATGAGTGGTCAACAGACGTGGTGCTGCGAATGCGATGGCACGGCAAGCAAGCCTGAAAATCAGAAGGACACACTAAAATTAATATGTCTGTCTATAGTTTTCTGGTTAGATTTTATGTCGCTATTTCATTATACCTGATGATGATTGCTTGTGTTGCAATCGAAACGTCGTATTTTATTATTTAATTTAATTTATTATTTTATCTTTAGACGTGACTTAACCGAAAGAAACAAATAATAATTCCTGCAGTCACGAAAGTTCTAAAATTAAGATTGAACCACTTCTACGGGGAAGTTTTAAGCTTATCTTTTTTCTCTCTCTCTGGCGACTTGTTTTCTCTGCCTGTGTCCTCTCTTTAGATTGTTCACACTTAAATTCTAACTTAGCAATCTTTGAAATACGTAATCAACCAGGCTATGCGTTAATTGTGTGTTGACCGACCCTCTGTGTTGTATTACATTACATTTCGATATTTTACTAGGTTATTCAATTTTAGTGTGTCCTTCTCCTGATTTTCAGGCTTGCTTGCCGTGCCATCGCATTCGCAGCACCACGTCTGTTGACCACTCATTGATATGCTAATTTTTTCTCTAACCCTCCTCCCTCTCTCTGCCTCCGCCCCCCCCTCTGTCTATTTAAGGCCACCACACAGAGACGATCACCCCTCTCTGTTACCTGTGTTGCTCTCGCTATGTATCTGGGTGATATCTGTCTGCTAATATGTCTGTCTATAGTTTTCTGGTTAGATTTTATGTCGCTATTTCATTATACCTGATGATGATTGCTTGTGTTGCAATCGAAACGTCGTATTCTATTATTTAATTTAATTTATTATTTTATCTTTAGACGTGACTTAACCGAAAGAAACAAATAACAAGTCATCTTGTTCATGAAATAACAGAATTTGTTGGAGACACAGGTGCAAAATACATAATAGGGCTGGGTATATGTGCCTTGGGCAGTTCTTGCAGGCAAAGATCAAAATGATCAATATAAGAGGCAGATAAGAGCAGGTTGGAGTGCTTTGAAAATAACGAACTTGATAATGATAAGCAACATGTGCATAATAAAACATAAGAACATCGTGTCTGCAAAATCCATTATCATTTGTTCACAGTTAAAAATTCTAGCAGACAAGATCAGACCTTACCGTCATCACTCTGAACCATGCTAAATATTGACATTATCATGGAATTATCAACACAGTCTGTAATGTAAAAAATGTAAGATTGAAATTTGATTCGGTTTTTACTTTTAAAACTATTCATATTAAACTGTTTGCATTATATGCAATGCATTTGCATCTCGTAATTACAGTTGCATACAATATAAACTTAATTTGATATATAAACCAATCTCTTCCACCCATTTTTGTGTGTTTTTGTGTATATCATATATTTGGAGTACTGTTTTAGCATGAAAATCAAAGCTCAATTGTCTATTAGAGTGTATTAATGGTTACATGCCTTACCTCTACCAAGCATAGTCAGCAGGATTATTTAAAAAATGCAAACGCTGTTGGATACTGTACTTTTATTTAATATATGTAAAGTTTATTGTTGTTCACGAAAGCAATTTTGGATATTTTTTATAAAAAAAAGTTTCCTCAAAAACAATTATTCTCTCAAGTCTCACATGAGTATTGTGCATAATTCCACTTTGGATTCTGGCCGAGTATAATTGTCTCTGAAATGTTTGTACCACACGTAATATTTCCCTAATGGCCTTTAAAATCTCCACCTTTAATCACGGGGTGCTTTGCATAAGCGTTTTCAGAAGGTGGTGCGGTATAGAATAATACATTTACCGCAATGTACCAAGTACCACAATACTAAACTAAGCTTGTTCAAAAACGGCTTCATTTTATTCCTGATGCGATTCAATCTTTTTTTACGTTTCTATTGTCCTGGTTAATACAATTTCAGCATCTGCACTATATTTTGCAGAAAATGCTTTGTTCTTGGAAACCGCTTCATTATTTACCTGTTTTATTTTTCCTAAGCAGTCATTACGATCCGTGGTGCAAACCAATGTATACGTTTTTTTTCTTACAGCAAAAGACCCAGGTGTATGAATGTGAAATTGACTGTCATATCCAAATTGACTGTCAGCCACACTTCAATGGTTCAATGAACTCCATTGTGCGTCTTTAACATAAAGATAGGCCAGCGTTGCTGATAATTAAATTGATATACACAATTTTCCATTAAAACTGCATTGCCATTACTTGGGAGAGCAACTTCATGCTACCTTCCATTTTTATTCTTTATTGCATCTTCAGCTTTCTTATTTTTTTTATAATGAATACACACAAGGAATGTATTTCGTTTTTTTGTGTAACCATTTAATTTATTGTATATTGGTCAATTTTCCCAATGCCACTCTACATTAATGTGAGTATGCAAGTAAAATGAAAGGGCATTTATTCATTTTCAGCCCTGCAATTACTTGCCAATGCCCATGCTGGTTAAAGGACCTTCATTAAAGTAACTCTAGATAGCTCCCATTGAGGATATTTGGCCTACTCTTCCATGCTGCCCAGAATTCTTAGAAGAGGTGGAAGCACTCACAGTTCACCCAAACATAAACAATCTGATAGTCGACTAACCCATCAATACTGCTCGGTAGACAGCGTCTAAGGGATTTAAGAAACCTGCACAACTGAGCTTGAACTTTTGTAAAAAAATATTTAGTGCAGGCGTCCATCGCAGAACGCGCAAACATGGTTTCCTGCATGTTATAAGGGGAGGGGGCGTGTGACTGAAGAAAAAAAACAAGTATTTAATTTCATTATTTTATCCCTGGATTTATAAAATAATTTTAAATGTAATACTTAATAATAATACTATTTAGCATTACAAAAATGACTTAATGAGGAGTTTAAAACAAATAATTGTACTTAAGATTGAAACGATTACTACTTACAAAGGTGGTTTAATACTTCGTAAGAAGTAACTCCAGGGCTTCTTGAACGCTTCCATTGGATGCTTGCAGCAGCACGCATGATGCAACCAAAGGGATCAGATCTACGATGGCTACGCCCAGCCCATGACAATGGACGCTGCCATGATGCCAGTGTATGGGCCTCTGTGAGAAAGAGCTGTATAGCTCATTGGATTCCTCGAGTATAATTCAACATTCTAATTCTTCTGGTTCTGATTCATGTTGACCTTATTTCGCACCGTACGTAGCCAATCGTGCTTATTAGAGGTGCGGTGCAGTGACGTTATAAGAAATGTTTTTTTTACATAAATTTTTACGTTGATTCGTTTCTCAATCCGCTTGTCTTGGTGAACGGCAGCATATTGAGTAGCGTGGTCCAGACCTCCCTTTCCCTGGTGACGGACTCTAGCTCTTCCTGGGGAATTCCCAGGCATTCCCAGACCACCTGAGAAACATAGTGATATATATCTTTTTTTCTACCTACGTGACTTTACAGAAAGAACCAAAGAGTATAGTCCCACCATCGTGTCCTAGGCCGGCTCCAGGGTCTTCGCCCAGTGGGATGTGCCCGGTAAAGTTCCAGGGGCAGTCTACCGGGAGCCATCTTTACCAGGTGCCCAAACCACCTTAGCTGGCTCCTCTCAATCCGAAAGAGCAGCGGCTCGACTCTGAGGGTTTCCCGGATTACTGAGCTCCTCACCCGATCACTGAGAGTGAGCCTGGCAACCCTGCAGAGAAACCTCATTTCACCCCCTTGTACCTGCAATCTCATCCTTTTGGTCATTACCCAAAGCTCATGACCATAGGTGAGGGTGTGGATGTAGATTGACCTGTAAACTGAGAGCTTTGTTCGAGAACTCAGCTCCCGCTTCACTACTACGGAACGGTACAGCGCTCGCATCACTGTGGATGCCGCACCGATCCATGCGCCGATCTCCTGCTCCCACTTACCATCACTCGTGAAAGAGGCCCCAGGTACTTAAACTCCTCCACTAAGGGCAGCTGTTCCCCCCTCACCTGGAGAGCATACTCCACCATCTCCCGGGAGTGAACCATGACCTCAGATTTGGAGGTGCTGATCTTCATCCCAGCCGCTTCACACTCGACTTCAAACCATTCAAGTGCACGCTGGAGATCACAGATTGATGAGGCAAAGAGGAAAATGTCATGTGCAAAAATCAGCGATGCCACCTCCATGCTCCCAACTGGATACTTTCCATACCTCAGCTGTTCCTTGATATCCTGTCTATACAAATCACAAACGAACCACCTTTGGTAGAGTTCAACACCCTAAGTGAACGACTTTGATTTAACACCAAAAATACGGACACAGCTCTCACTCTGGGAATAGAGGGACCAGATAGCACACACAAGCGGCATCGGTACATCATACTCCTGCAGCACTTCCCACAAGACATTCAGGTGAACATGGTCATATGCTTTCTCCAAGTCTACAAAGCAGAGGTAAACTGGAGAAGCATACTCACATGACCTCTCAAATATCTGTGAGATGGAAAAGAGCTGGTCCATTATTCCACAACCCTGGCAGAATCCGCATTGTTCCTAGTTAACCTGAGGCTTGACCACCGGGCGCAGCCTCCTCTCCAGCACTCTGGCATAAGCTTTACCTGAGATGCTGAGGAGTGTGATCTCTCTGTAGTTGGAGCACACTCTCTTAATAAAGGGGACCATGACCCCAGTTTGCCAATCCAGAGGTACTTCTCCGCCCTTCCATGCAACATTGAAGAGGCATGTTAACCACGGCACTCCTACACTGTCCAGCACTTTCAACACCTCTGGGCAATTCTTGTCCACCCCAACAGCTTTGCCGCTACGAAGGCCCTCGACCGCCACAGCAACTTCAGCAGCCGTGATGGATCCGACCCCCCCAGCTGTTTCCAGGGCTGCCTCCTGAGAAGAGGTCATGTCCATCAGGTTGAGGAGGTCATCGAAGTGTTCCTTCTACCTCTCGACTATTTCCTTATTTGAGTTAAATTTTATGTCACCCTCACTGAGAACAGCCTAGGTTCACGTCCCGTCGACCACCCAGAACATATTTAAGGCTGCCCGGTACTCCCTCTCTATGGCCTCTCCAAACTTCTTCCATGCCTGGGTTTTCACTTTAGCAACTGCTACCGCTTCGACCCTCTTGAAAAGCCGGTGCCTCTCAATTGAGTCGGGAGACCTTTTAACAAGCATAGCTCAGAAAGCCTCCTTCTTCAACTTGACAGCTTCTCTCACCATTGGTGTCCTCCAGCGAGTCCCAGGGTTGCCACCATGACAGGCAGCAACTTCCTTCAGGCAGCAGCTTTTCACAGCTGCATCAACAATCGAGGTCCTGAACATCATCCAATGACCTCCCGTGGAGTGTAGGAGAAGTTTTCCCAGAGGTGGAAGTTTAAATCTTTCTGCACTTGGTCTTCTGCCAGACGTTCCCAGAAAGCCGGCACTGTTTGTTTTGGCCTTCCACATCTAACTGGTCGGTGTCGAATCCTACCTACCAACAGGTGGTGATCAGTTGACAGCTCTATCCCTTTCTTCACCAGAGTGTCCAGAACATACGGCCTTAGGTTCAACGATACAACTAGAAAGTCAATCATTGCTCTGGTACCAAGTACACATATGAGCATCCTTGTGTTCAAAAATGGTGTTTATTTTCTTGGTTCTTTCGGTAAAGTCACGTAGAAGGGAAGTAATAAAATAATACAAATAAAACATTATAAAATAATTCTCATGACGTTTCGGCCACAACACAAGCAGCCGTCCTCAGGTGAAGACCAGGTCTGTCATGGCGACAGCGTCTAAATGAAACACCACCACGCTTGGAGCGTCTATTTAAGCTGGGTTGAAAGGGGGGGGAAATGCGCCTTGATAAAATAATCTGCATATCAAGAGGAATTTAGCATATTTATGGGAAATGCAGGAATGCGAATAGTGCTAATTTGTAAAATGCGTAGGAGGTGGGATGGAGGTTTTCAAAGTCATATTATGCCTATGCATTATGCAGGATTAGCAGCATCAAAGGGAGGGGGTAAGGGTAGCATTAATAAAGGGAAAGAATGTTAATAGTATGTAGCTGCAGTAACTAAACAACCACGTAAAAAGCTAAAGTATAAACTACATAGTATCATCAGTATGCTAAATATACTCTCCATAAGCTGAGCTACCAACCGTAAGTAATACATTACAATTCTAGGTCGCAAAAAATAGAATGTGCTTCCAGCTAAACTTTAAAAAAAAAAATCCTTACATCACACGGATCTATCCCGTACTATATGCTGCCATAGACAACCCCAACATTAATTTGTATACAGTATTACTATACACTACCCTATGTCTTAGAATAATACATAGTGTAATATTACACTATGTATTATTCTACCCACCCAACTGTATACCACACTGCTGTATATTCACTATACAATTACGATACTATATATTACCTTATACATTGTATTAAACATTACACTTTAATACTATTTATTATTATACACTATACCATTGACCGTCGCGTGAAAGGTACTAAGAGGAAGCAATGAAATATGTCAATGGGATAGTGGTGATCGGAAGTTTGCAGCGGAGCAAAGAATCCATTCCCTGCGGAGAATACAAGATATATAGTCAATGTCAGTGAGTGGAACGCGGTCTGAAAGTCACCGTAAACGTGGACACAATCAGTTAAGATCTGAAATGGTTTATTACATCCTTCCAATGATTGCTAAGCCGGAATCCATCTTCTCGGTTGAAATTGTCTCTGTGTTTGTATATGTGGATCGCCTCATGAACGAATCTCTCATGGTAGCCAGATGGCTTGCAGAGAACCTCTGTCTTGGAGATGTCAATATCATGTGAACCCACTGAATTGTAACAGTGATCTGCCACAGCTGAGGTGTTTGTCCTACCGTGTTTCAAGTCTGCTTTATGTTCACGGATGCGGTCCAAGACATGTCGTTTGGTTTCTCCAATGTAACTGCTACCACAGAGGCAACTTAGTTTGTAGACGCCAGGGTACTGTATGTCTGGAACCACATATTTTACAGACGGGATTAAACACAAGATCCAGGTCCGATTCAACACAGTACATACAATCCGTGATCTGGTCCCGTCTGTAAAAGATGTGGTTCCAGACATACAGTACCCTGGCGTCTACAAACTAAGTTGCCTCTGTGGTAGCAGTTACATTGGAGAAACCAAATGACATGTCTCGGACCGCATCCGTGAACATAAAGCAGACTTGAAACACGGTAGGACAAACACCTCAGCCGTGGCAGATCACTGTTACAATTCAGTGGGCTCACATGATATTGACATCTCCAAGACAGAGGTTCTCTGCAAGCCATCTGGCTACCATGAGAGATTCATTCATGAGGCGATCCACATATGCAAACACAGAGACAATTTCAACCGAGAAGATGGATTCCAGCTTAGCAATCATTGGAAGGACGTAATAAACCATTTTGGATCTTAACTGATTGTGTCCACGTTTACGGTGACTTTCAGACCGCGTTCCACTCACTGACATTGACTATATATCTTGTATTCTCCGCAGGGAATGGATTCTTTGCTCCGCTGCAAGCTTCCTACCACCACTCTCCCATTGACATATTTCGTTCCTTCCTCTTAGTACCTTTCACGCGACGGTCAATGGTATAGTGTATAATAATATATAGTATTAAAGTGTAATGTTTAATACAATGTATAAGGTAATATTTAGTATCGTAATTGTATAGTGAATATACAGCAGTGTGGTATACAGTTGGGTGGGTAGAATAATACATAGTGTAATATTACACTATGTATTATTCTAAGACATAGGGTAGTGTATAGTAATACAGTATACAATTTAATGTTGGGGTTGTCTATGGCAGCATATAGTACGGGATAGACCCGTGTGATGTAAGGAATTTAATAAAAAAAAGTTTAGCTGGAAGCACATTATATTTTTTGCAACCTAGAATTGTAATGTATTGCATACGGTTGGTAGCTCAGCTTATTGAAAGTATATTTAGCATACTGATGATACTATGTAGTTTATACTTTAGCTTTTTACGTGGTTGTTTAGTTACTGCAGCTACATACTATTAACATTCCTTCCCTTTATTAATGCTACCCCTACCCCCTCCCTTTGATGCTGCTAATCCTGCATAATGCATAGGCATAATATGACTTTGAAAACCCCCCGCCCACCTCCTACGCATTTCACAAATTAGCACTATTCGCATTCCTGCATTTTCCATAAATATGCTAAATTCCTCTTGATATGCAGATTCTTTTGTCAAGGTGCATTTCCCCCCCCTTCCAACCCAGCTTAAATAGACGCTCCAAGCGTGGTGGTGTTTCATTTAGACGCTGTCGCCTCGACAGACCTGGTCTTCACCTGAGGACGGCTGCTTGTGTTGTGGCCGATACGTCGTGAGAATTATTTTATTATGTTTTATTTGTATTATTTTATTACTTCCCTTCTACGTGACTTTACCGAAAGAACCAAGAAGATGAATCCCTGCAGTCACGAAAGCTTTAAATCGAAATGGTGTTTATTATTGACATTTCGTGACAAGCGCAGAATTCCAAAAACATCTTACTCTTCGGGTTCAGATTAGGGGGACCATTCCTCCCGATCACGCCTCTCCAGGTATCTCCATCGTTTACCACTTGAGCATAGAGTCGGTAGGTGGCACTCTATCGAGGACTGCACCTACTGTCTCCAAGAAGACCGAATACTCTGAACTGCTATTTGGTGCATAAGCACAGACAACAGTAAGAGTTTTCCTTTCTGAGACCCAAAGTCTCATTGAGGCGATCCTCTCGTCTATTGCGACAAACTTCAACTGAACAGCACCCAGCCGGGGCCTTATGAGTATTCCCAGACCCGCCCGGGGAATCTCACCAGGGGTTACTCCGGAATAAGAGAGAGACCACCCCCAATTGAGAAGTTGGGTTCTAGTGCCAATGCTGTGTGTGGAGGTGAGATGTACTATATCTAGTCGTTAATTCTAGATTTGAAGCTTTCGTGACTGCAATGATTCATATTCTCAGGTTTTTTCGGTAAAGTCACGTAGGTAAAAACATTAAAATTAATGAAAGTAAAATAAAACAAAACAAAATAAAATTCACGACGTTTCGGAGGCAACACAAGTCTCCGTCATCAGGTGGGACCGTCACAGCCGAATTAGCTGCATCAAGTGAAGCAATGATTCAAGATGTAATCCCTTATAAGCAAGTTGAAGGGAGGTGGAGGGGGGGGGAGAGCTTATCAGGCTGTGGTAGCCAATGAATGGAAACGTATCGGGAGGGAGGAGGAGCGGTGATCAAAGACTGCACGCAGTGCTCAACACAATGAATGGAGACGTGTCGGGACGGAGGGTGAGCGGCGATCAAAGACTGCACGCAGTGCTCAACACAATGAATGGAGACGCGCCGGGACGGAGGGCGAGCGGTGATCAAAGACATCACGTAGTGCTCAACACAATGAATGGAAACGTGGCGAGCGGTGATCAAAGAACAATGAAGAGATTACTGTTAAACACTGTGGATGTTAACACTCGGTGAAGTAAATTAAAATAGTGCCTGTCAGATAAGATGGTCCAAAAAGTGTAATTAAGTCTTTTTTGCGTGGTTAATAACATCTTTCCAGTGATTACTGAGTTTGTACCCATCATCACGGTTGAAATTATGTCTGTGTTTGTATATTTGTATGGCTTCGTGTACAAACCTTTGATGGTAGCCCGGAGGTTTGCAGAGAACCTTGGTCTCGGAAAAGACAATTTCATGAGAGCCCGCCGAGTTGTAGCAATGATCGGCAACGGCCGAAGAATCAGTTCTGCCGTGTTTCAGATCTGACTTGTGCTCGCGGACACGATCAGCAACATGACGTTTTGTTTCTCCAATGTAGCAATCACCACAAATGCAACTCAATTTGTAGACTCCAGGATACTGTAAGTCAGGAACGACATCCTTCACAGATGGAATCAGATCACGGATTTTATGCACTGTACTGAATCGGACTTGGATCTTATGTTTGTTTAGAATTTTGGAGATCTTTTTGGTCACGCCTGCTATGTATGGTAACGTGATAGTTTTGGTCGGAGTTTCATGTGGTTGTTTCTGTGTGGTGGGAGAGACAGCTTGGCGGATAGTGCGGTCAGAGTATCCGTTCATCCTGAGGGCCCGATGTACATGTCTTAATTCATCAGTCAGGTGGTGTTGGTCAGAAATGCCATGGGCTCTGTGGTATAGCGTTTTGATGAGAGAATTCTTTTGAGATGGGTGGTGGTGGGAATCCGGTTTCAAGTAGGAATTTGTGTGGGTGGCTTTCCTGTAGACAGAATGTCCCAAGGATCCGTCAAGCCTCCTCTTAAACAGAATATCCAAGAATGGTAGTTTACCGTCTTTCTCCACTTCCATGGTGAATCTGATAGATGGGTGTCTAGAATTGATGTGGTCCAAGAAGTGGTTCAATGCTGGGAGGCCATGTGGCCAGATGACGAAAGTGTCATCCACATATCTCTTCCACAGGGAAGGACGCAGGGTGGATGTCTGGATGGCGTCTGATTCAAACTTTTCCATGAACATGTTGGCTATAACTGGTGACAAGGGGGAGCCCATAGGGGTACCCTCATTCTGTTTGTAGAAGGTGCCATTCCAGGTAAAATAGGTGTTGGTGAGGCAATGCCTAACCAGCGCAGGTACATCAGAATTCAATCCATGTTGGACTAAGTCCTCAATTATTGTTAGGGTGTCCGGTACTGGGACTTTGGTAAACAAAGATACTACATCAAAGCTGACGAGGATGTCATCAGGAGATAGTACCATGTCCTTAACCATAGAGACTAATTGGGTTGAGTTGAGTACTGCCGAAGAGGTCTTGCCTGTGAAGGGGAGCGGAGTATCTGATAGAAAACGGGCTAGTTTGTACGTCGACGATAAACTCTCCGACGTACAAACTAGCCCGTTTTCTATCAGATACTCTGCTCCCCTTCACAGGCAAGACCTCTTCGGCAGTACTCAACCCAATTAGTCTCTATGGTTAAGGACATGGTACTATCTCCTGATGACATCCTCGTCAGCTTTGATGTAGTATCTTTGTTTACCAAAGTCCCAGTACCGGACACCCTAACAATAATTGAGGACTTAGTCCAACATGGATTGAATTCTGATGTACCTGCGCTGGTTAGGCATTGCCTCACCAACACCTATTTTACCTGGAATGGCACCTTCTACAAACAGAATGAGGGTACCCCTATGGGCTCCCCCTTGTCACCAGTTATAGCCAACATGTTCATGGAAAAGTTTGAATCAGACGCCATCCAGACATCCACCCTGCGTCCTTCCCTGTGGAAGAGATATGTGGATGACACTTTCGTCATCTGGCCACATGGCCTCCCAGCATTGAACCACTTCTTGGACCACATCAATTCTAGACACCCATCTATCAGATTCACCATGGAAGTGGAGAAAGACGGTAAACTACCATTCTTGGATATTCTGTTTAAGAGGAGGCTTGACGGATCCTTGGGACATTCTGTCTACAGGAAAGCCACCCACACAAATTCCTACTTGAAACCGGATTCCCACCACCACCCATCTCAAAAGAATTCTCTCATCAAAACGCTATACCACAGAGCCCATGGCATTTCTGACCAACACCACCTGACTGATGAATTAAGACATGTACATCGGGCCCTCAGGATGAACGGATACTCTGACCGCACTATCCGCCAAGCTGTCTCTCCCACCACACAGAAACAACCACATGAAACTCCGACCAAAACTATCACGTTACCATACATAGCAGGCGTGACCAAAAAGATCTCCAAAATTCTAAACAAACATAAGATCCAAGTCCGATTCAGTACAGTGCATAAAATCCGTGATCTGATTCCATCTGTGAAGGATGTCGTTCCTGACTTACAGTATCCTGGAGTCTACAAATTGAGTTGCATTTGTGGTGATTGCTACATTGGAGAAACAAAACGTCATGTTGCTGATCGTGTCCGCGAGCACAAGTCAGATCTGAAACACGGCAGAACTGATTCTTCGGCCGTTGCCGATCATTGCTACAACTCGGCGGGCTCTCATGAAATTGTCTTTTCCGAGACCAAGGTTCTCTGCAAACCTCCGGGCTACCATCAAAGGTTTGTACACGAAGCCATACAAATATACAAACACAGACATAATTTCAACCGTGATGATGGGTACAAACTCAGTAATCACTGGAAAGATGTTATTAACCACGCAAAAAAGACTTAATTACACTTTTTGGACCATCTTATCTGACAGGCACTATTTTAATTTACTTCACCGAGTGTTAACATCCACAGTGTTTAACAGTAATCTCTTCATTGTTCTTTGATCACCGCTCGCCACGTTTCCATTCATTGTGTTGAGCACTACGTGATGTCTTTGATCACCGCTCGCCCTCCGTCCCGGCGCGTCTCCATTCATTGTGTTGAGCACTGCGTGCAGTCTTTGATCGCCGCTCACCCTCCGTCCCGACACGTCTCCATTCATTGTGTTGAGCACTGCGTGCAGTCTTTGATCACCGCTCCTCCTCCCTCCCGATACGTTTCCATTCATTGGCTACCACAGCCTGATAAGCTCTCCCCCCCCCTCCACCTCCCTTCAACTTGCTTATAAGGGATTACATCTTGAATCATTGCTTCACTTGATGCAGCTAATTCGGCTGTGACGGTCCCACCTGATGACGGAGACTTGTGTTGCCTCCGAAACGTCGTGAATTTTATTTTGTTTTGTTTTATTTTACTTTCATTAATTTTAATGTTTTTACCTACGTGACTTTACCGAAAAAACCTGAGAATATATATCTAGTCGATACATTTCCACTGGATCCTTCTCCCCCATTCACGTGACATTCCACGTCCCAATAGCTAGTGTCCATTGCCATGGTCTAGCCCGTTTGAGACCATCTCTCTCCCTGCCATACTGCCATCGCACTCGCCCCTCACCCTTTGTCCTGTGGTTGGTGAGCCCACAGGACAGCGCCGCGTAGCAATTACGGGCTGGGTCCGACCGGGTTACGTGGATCACCCGGCAACCAGGCATTAACCGGCGAACACCACCCCCAGGCATGGCTCCAGGGAGGTGTCCCGGTATACCTTGTCTAGGCGAGGTTTTCAGATTTTTATATTTCAGAAGCATTCATGCGGGGCTTTTGTTTTGACCGTTATTTGTCTGGAACCTCCCCCCAGACCTGTTCGCCAAGGGAGACCCTACCAGGGGTACAAGACTCCAGGCGACATAGCTCTGAGGATCAATGCAACACAAAAATCCCACCACCACGATAATGTTACGATCCTTCTGTGGGGATTTGAATTTTTACCACCACCTTCTGAAATATTTTTTTTGTTGAGCGTGTAGTGTGAAGTATGTCCCGAAAATATTAATCACGTAACTGTGAATTCGCGATATGGGGGTACATTATGCGAGGAATGCCCATACATAGTTCATAAAACAGGTTCCCTGAATAATGTTCATGTTTGGATTACTCAACTTATGCTGCCGCATTTTTGTGCTTGCACTACAAGTGAGCGTGTAGGACGTTACTTTGAACTTTCACACTCCTGCAACGCACACGATTAGCAGGGTTGCTTTCAACATAATGTATATAATGATTTCATTCCCACAGCCATTGGAGGCATGCCTACATCACTGGGTAGAACATATCTTGTTGTTATGAAGTGGAACGTATTACAATATGCATACATATTAGATAACAACAAGGATATACGTGGGTTGGACACTCATTCTATCTTAAATGCCCATGACGTAATGGAAATATTATCAAATTATATATATTTACTAAGAGGACATCACTTGTAAATTGTGTATAGCAGTGGTTCCCAACCTGTGATCTGTGGACCATTGGTGTGACCCAAGGCCTTTGGAAATGTATTCAAGACTTGTCACCACTGCTCGCAATTGACTGAATCTGCTGATTGCTAGCATTGGTTTATCGACAAGTAGATTTAATTCATGAAAATATGCTTTTGGCACATCGTGGTCCGTAATTTGTGGGCATAGAAAAGCGGACAACCACTGGTGTATTGTATTTTGAAAAACATTGTCAAATTAATTTATTTGCGTTCAAATAATGCGATTTACATTTTTTTATTACCATTACGAATGGCATTTGGCTATTCCTTTATGAAGGTAATTGATTAGATATATGCATTATTTAATATTATAATTATGTTTTTTTCAACACAGCCTGAAATCCACATTCGGTATGATGTGTAATATACTGACTTGCATTTATTTTTATACCTATGTAAAGTTAAATTTTGTAAAGAAAAAAAGTGTTTTCTCATGTTTGTAAACATTATTGTCTTTTGTCATCATGGAAATGTGTACACAACATGTAATACAGCACAGGTATATGCAGCCAACACAACTATTGAATTTGCATGAAATATGCATGGAACGCATTTCTTCATTCTGCCGCATTTTAATTACAGTTCACATTAAGAAAAAAATACTCTTGCCATGCCATTGTATGCCAGCTTAATGTTCGAGCACTGAGCTCGCCTCAGGCAAATGATTACTAACGCAATCCTTTCAGGGCCATCAGTATCAATGACACAAAGGCATTGGGGTGCAGCCTTGCATGCTGCCATGTATCCTGCCCACTTGTGTCCCTCCACTCGTTTGTTTTCACTACAGGAAACTAATGTAATATTTAGAGGCGTGCTTTTCAGTGGAAGTGGCCCTATTTCTCAGATCCTAAAATTGATCACGGTGCTTTAAATCCCACGGAGTCTCGTTCAAATCAACATTTCATTCCCCCAATACATCCGATTGAGGAATGTGAATGTGATGCCATAGATGTTTTCACTTTAAGTCCAGAGTGCGTACACATATGTAATCCTAAGCTTTATTTTCAATTAATGTATGAAATCAATATGTTGTTTTCGTCCCTTGTTGCTGGTTTTGCAATGAGGGCCAAACACTGGTAGAATTTATAACACTTGTTTCAGGCGAAATGTGATATAAATGCATACTCTAAAGAAAGACAGTTTTGAGCATGATTCAAAGGGTTTTTTTGCTGCTTGGGGTATAATCACGTTGCTATTGCTAGTTTCAAAAGTAAAGTAGATAGGGAAATTCACATCACATATGTCTCCACTTAAAATAAATACAAATAATGAATTTGCGTGTCCAATGACATTTCAGCTTAGTACAATTTTTTTTTAAACTGTACTGCACTTGCAGGGAAGGAAAACATATTGTTTCCCTAAATGCATTTTTATTGTGCTGTAAGTATCATGTCATTTGATGAATATTGTACATATACATTTTAACCTATACGGCTCGTAGTACATAAATCTGTGTCATAGAACTGCTTCGGAAGATAACTTTGCAGAACTACTGAAGTCACTTTAATATGACCCTTTATCCACACTTTGAGGCACACATTTTAATTCAACACGTTTAAGTTTGTGCGGCAGAATTAAGCCAAATTGAAAGATGGACTTTTTTTTGTGCAGTCATTGGTGACCGGCCTGAAACCATCAACTCACTGCACTTGGTAGTCCAGTTTAACCACGGGTGACAAGTCTGATTGTCCATTGATTTCATCAGCGCCAAATCCCGCGTTGTGATCCACAAGTCACCCGCCTCCTCAACATAAGTGACGTGAAATGTTCGTCATGAATGAGACCATAACAGCACAAATAATGATTTTCGCTGTAAGCAGGTGCTCCGCTTTGTTGCATGAAAGAAAATAACTCGGTGTCTATTCATACACGTTGCGGTGATGATGATGATGATGGCGATGAAAAATAACACAGCCACAAACACAAACGCACTTCATACACTATTGTGTGTTCCTGTGCACACTTATATAATATTTGGTCATGACACTGCCTCAGGCTTCAGTTGTGAAGACAGTTCTCTCGAATATTGAGGGTCTTTGAACCATCCTTTTCATGGTCAAAGTTATTTTTAAAATGCTCACATGTCCATATGTAAATATTGTAAAATATATATTCAGATTTAATAAAGCCAAGTAGTGAAAATATATTACATAACTGATTCTATTACATGAACTATGATTAGAAATATGTAGTATTCCATTTTTAGGATTGTCCATTCAAAGATACCGTACTGGTTTCTAATGACCATCTGACCACCTTATAAATTAAATGTTGTAAGCGAATCAAATTGGTAATGTTGGATACAAACATTAGGAGAGTGTTAAAATATTTAACAAGTGCACTGAGATTTGTAGGAGACATGGAGAGGCTTTGAATTCAAATGTTTTTGCCATGATTTATCCCCTTTCTTTCAGTGGGATATTTATTAATTGGGGTATTTATACAGTTGGGAATTTATAGAGTAAACAATCAGCCAGTTGGCTAAGTGGAAGAGCAAGCGGTTTACAGTCGGAATAATTTAAGTTCAAATTCTAGTTGGTGGTTGACTCAGCCCATCATCCCCTTCAGGGCTGATAAAATTGGAATCCTTTGTGGCGGAAGTCAACAGTGGGTGGCCTAAAGAGAGACTCGCCCCACAGTACGAATGGGGAAATTCCATCACTGGCTCACGGCTGTAAACGGGAGGTGTGAACTACCCTGATGCTCATCTGAACAGGAAATCAAGTTGTCTTGTTCGTGACCGTCTTCATATGGATCACCATCTACTTCTCCCGTAACCTCAATTTAGCATGTAGTGGAAAAAAAAAATCTCCATTCAACCTCATAGTCTGCACAATGTACACGCGTAAACCCACATATGTGTAGTGTGGTATATGTAGCACACATATAATAATTCTCCATAATAGAGGTGTTTGGGTTAGATTGTGTAAATATACACTTGTCATTAAACCTGCCACCACCTGACACAGCCAAATAGTAAGGTTTGTCAAGTAAACAAAACATGCTAATTAGTCACGAATTCAGCACACCTGTGTGTTGGAGAGTAAACCCACAACATTTACAATGTGAGTACAACGTTTCGCCAGGTAATTACTACCAGCCTCATCAGGCGGCAGGCAGAATTGTAAATACATCTCTTGCTTTGGTCTTAAACAGAGGGGGCAAATGTGATGTCGTCACGTGTGAGCCAATCAGGTGCGAAGACCAGAGGGGGGTAATAATGAGATCGAATTGACCCATTAACTGTTACGTCTTTCACCATGCTTGAATTGTACGTGTTATACTCTCCACAGGTATTACATGCGGCGCCGCATTAACTGGACCCAGTGGGACAATCACCTCTCCTAACTTCCCGGTGCAATACGACAACAACGCCCAGTGCGTGTGGACCATCACAGCATCGCGCCCTAGCAAGGTTTGCCACGTTATAAATCTTCTACGTGCACATTTCAATACTCTACAAGCTAATTAACCGCTGTGATGCTCCTGCAACAAACACTATGATTGCATGTATTAGCCAGTGTTGTGTTTCATCAGCAGTATGTATTTTTTACGCGTTTTGATCAAACTGCTCTCAAGTGTAGGTAAAGGATTTTTTTTCTGACACCACTGCTGGCAGAAGTTCTTCCACCAGAGAGGAGCTCTAGATAACCCCTCTAGAGGGTAGTTGACCTCATGTTCTAAGCTAGCCTGACATCTTGAAAGAGGTGGAATTATAGTAGTAGGTTTTTACCCTTTCAACTGGTACAAAAACTGACACCTTTATACAAGGGATCATGTTTGCAATAACCACAACACAAGCAGTCAAAATGCAAACAAAAATAAACAACTCTGATAATGATAATGATATGCATCAGAGTTGTTTATTTTTGTTTGCATTTTGACTGCTTGTGTTGTGGTTATTGCAAACATGATCCCTTATATAAAGGTGTCAGTTTTTGTACCAGTTGAAAGGGTAAAAACCTACTACTATATTTTGCCACTGGTAAAGGAGATGTCTCATAGAGGTGGAATTAGCCACGCACTTTATTCCACCACACGTGACCTGCCGATCGACCAACTGTGGTGCACACATTTATACTGCTGGGTGGACAGAGGTTGGGGTATTCAAGAAACGTGTACAATTGCTTCTAGTTCTGCAACGGAAATTGAACTGGTAACATCTGGATTGCAAGCATCCCAACTATTACACCCGAGCAGCATCTACCATGGCAGCAGAGTGCAGATTAGAGGCATTTAAATATAATGTAACTAACGGCAGTTCCATAAATTATGTTTGTAAAATATGTACTGTACTCATATTGTATATAAGTATAGTCTGACTACGTAATTATCCTGATGAAATTACTTTAATGGAATCAACCATCCAAATAACACACTGAGTAATAATGTTTCTAATTTTAAAGCTATTAATTAGGCAAGATTCGTGATTTTTGTTTCATTCCTATAAAAACATTACATTGTATATGTATTTTATTTTATATTTGCAAAAGCAAGTTGCTATTACAAATAAAATTAAGGCAATTAAAATAAATATGCTCTCCATTCCTGTTGTGTAAGCTTGATGTCTCATTTTTTTTTCTAATTTCCGAAAATGTCCTTAAAACTATTATTCTTCGATTTGATAATTACCATTCTACCAACTAATTCATAAAAATTACTGTTAACAATTATCATACACGCTTACCAAATGAATCCAATCCTTAATGCCCATCATTAAAATAAAACCAAAATGAGCCCACATTGCAATTTTCTGATGGTCACAGCCTTTAAAAGTTCCAGAAACATACAATATGGCGTTTCTGCATTTTTTTATGTCAATGATTCATGCATGAATTCAATAAATAATGGATATTCGTTAATGCTGCTCTCAAATATGTTTTCGGCCTGTATCGCATGTTGTTTGGCTAAATGTGTGATGTTTATGTCCACGCTTTTTCAGCACATAAATCAAAACGTCAGATATCAGGCAAAACCCAATATTATATCGCAGAGCTATATAGCACACGGCAATTATAAGCTAAAATTCTCAATTCCTTTGGTATATCACCTGTAATTGGGCACTTGAAGCAGAACTTATAGAAAATATGCTCTCAGTTAAGCGCAGTGGTTTTAACATTTTGTTTATTCCCACTCGGCTCAATCATGGCTGTGGGGATTAGCTGATTGCCAAAGAGACGTATGTTTTTGAGTGCGTTGGTAATCAAGAGACATTCGTACAACGTCAAGGGGAAAACGTCATCCTGAAAAGTTTTCCTCTCGTGATAAATGAATCCCTACTTGTCTAAAAGCCATATCAGGAGAAAATACATATGCAGTAGGCAGACTATCGATAATAGATCATGTGTGATTTGCTTCCAGTGCCCTTCCCCACAAATTTGACTCCTAAAAATTTGCAAAACAGCAGAAACATCCATTGAACGTGGATCTAGTTGATACATCTTGTACATGAACAAAATGTATCCAAATTGTTCCAAGTCAGTCAGTGTGTTCCTATTGAAGTCCCACAACTCAATCTCTAAATCTGAAAGCTGACTGGCTCACTCATGCGTTGAATAGGCTTTGTCTAATGGAAATACAATTCGTCAAAATAGGAATTGACATTCATGGGTGCATTGCTGTCTGGAATAGTTTTGGAATTTAAAAACCGACTCAACGTTACCACACTTAAAAAAAAAAACTCACATCATGACAAAAGTACAAAGCAAAGTGAACTGCAATGAAAAAATGTCATTCACAAAGCTATAATTTTTTATTTGAAGAAACGGTTTAAATGTTAAAGGCAAAGGTGCAACCCTGTAATTACTTCTTCATGCCACTGCTGGCAGAATGATCTCTGCTAGGACAGAGATCACCCACCACACTGTGGTAAATCTATTTATACTGGCTGAGTCGACAGAGACAAGGTGGGGGTTTAAGAACCTCTGGGTTGCAAGTTCAGTGGGCTAATCGTTATTTATGTATTTTCCCCTTAATAAATGCAAATTACATGCGATTGCATGTGTAATAAAAAATACATCTCCAGAAAAATCACCGGAAAATGTGCCTTTTGATATTTAAATGCATTTGTAAACAGGTTTATGATGGTATTATGACTGTATTTTCATCGATATGTTTGAAGATGCATTTGGATTAAAATTTTAATTCCAAGTGGATACACTCTAAATCAATGCGGATTTAGGTTCTGCATAACATGAATTTGATTGGATTGGATTTAAAGCCAATATGTTAAAGATCCACTGACCTTTGCATTCATGAGATAAAGGTATATGAATTTATTGTGGTTGATAAGTAGAAAGAACAGTTTGTGTAATGAGGTAATTTTACTCTTTTGCGGATTTTTTTTGGAATGTAAACAGTAAACTTTCAACTATAATGTTTGCATAACGTGTATTCCCTTGGCTTCTGAATACTGAAGCACATCTCTGATTCCCCTATACAATATAACACGTGTCCAAAACTATTCATAGTATATTTTCATAGTATATTTACCAAAGGGATGTGCTCTTTAAAAAAAAAGCGTGTTTGTTTTCAAATGCTGCAATGGGAGATTGAAGTGGTATTATCAGGATTGCAAGTGTCCAAACTACTACACCAAGACAGCATCTACTATGGCAGAAGAGTGCATATGAGAGGTGGGGATATGTTTCAGACAGCCATTCCAAATCTACTCCTAGCCTAGAAAATTATAGACCTATATCACTAAATCTTGACTGAAAGCTTTCGTGACTGTAGGAATTCATATTCTTTGGGTCTTTCGGTAAAGTCACATAGATATGTTCAAAGAAAATAACAAAAAATAACAAACAAACAAACTTTTTGTTACTACTTTTTCCGTTATTTTTTGTCATTTTCTTTGAACCTATCTACGTGACTTTACCGAAAGACCCAAAGAATACTTGTATCACTTTTCACAATTCTAAAACATAATAAAGAACATCAATATTAAAACGGTCGAATCGTAATTAATTTAATACAAAAAAACTTCACCTTTTCAAGAAACTAACCAACACAGATTGAGTGGTAAGGCGATGTGGAGGCGTTGCTGTTGCACTGCAGGGACACCGTGCCGCTGTCACTGATGGATAACGCCGCCTCCTGGGTGCCTCTTGTTTGACGATCTCATGTTGGGTGCCGTGGGAAATTTCATTCACGTGGAAATTAGATTTCGTTAATCGAAGGGTGTGCATAATTTGTCAATTGCGTTCGTGTCCGTAGAAGTGGCTACAGTTTTATAAATGTATATTAGTGTCACACAGCAATCAAGTGTGCTTCCAACCGAAACACTGTTGGAAACTGTCATAATAATTGTAAACACACAAACAGTCCTTATATAAGATTTAATAACGCCATTCTATAAAAAAAACAAATAGTACATTTTATTTACTACCAAGCCTTTTTGATTTATTTTGTCCTTTGCATAGTAGATCAGCCTATGATAATTTAGGTTATGAAGTCAAGCAATATCCCTTTCTATCTGTTTATTTGACAGCTATTTTGGGATTCTTTAAGTGAAGGTGAGTGACAGGATGTGTGCAACCTGCCATAGTAATAAGATGGAAAAGGCACAGAAATGGAAGGAAATTGCATTCTGTTTTTGTCGTCGAAGTGGACACAGAATTGCTGTGCAGTGTATGTCCATTACATATCCAATTCCTTTAGCAATCACAGCATTTTTTAGATATGGCAGCAGGATATGTGAATTGTCTTTGAAAACCATTTCATACACTCTGCTTATTCATTTCTAAAAGTATATATATATATATAAATTGGCAAATACTGTATAATGGTAAAGTACAACATTCTGTGCAGTGTCGTGTTTACCATAGGTATATGTAAGCTAAAAAGTATGCAATGCAGTGCACATTTAACTTTTGTCACCAGTAACACTGTTGTCACACTGAGGTTTAACACTGTATGTATAAACTACATTGAATGTTTTAGAAAGTGATGTAAGCCAATGTATGTTAAGTCTCTCAGACCTATTTTTCTGCCAGTGCCTTACAAAACCTATACATATTTGGATCCATGGCATGTATGTTTTAGACCCATGTAACACAGGGAATGTCAACATCAGGCATCCACATTTCAACTGCGGTTGAACTTGCGCTATCTCCAGTGATGTGGGGGACAAACATCAACGATCCTATTATCCACAATGGTATTTTGTTCACTGCAAAAAAACATCACCATTTGCAACCTGTTAACTGACCCGAGCAGTGACGTTCCAGACTTCATCCTTCCACGGAAAAATTTGAAAAACCTCAACTGCTTGAGGACAGGGAAGATGTAGCCACTTTCTCCACTAGTGGAATGCAAGGAGCAGCCTAAACTGTGACCGTGGCCACCCAAGTCAGACGGTCACCCAACGTACTGAACTCCTGCCCTGAGAGATGAATTCCCGGTGGCATGCCTCACCTATAGTCGTTGAATGGATCACTAACTGCGGCATCAGATTATCGCTGCTTCCTCAGCCATACAAAGAAGAAGGATCTGCAAATTTACTCCATTTATCTGCGGATAATAGAAACAATAGAGGGAAATTATAATTATAGACCCTACAGGAGCCATAGGTAATAGGGTCACGGAGAAGAGGAATTATATTGCACATCACCGTGCCTCATCTGGAATAAACACCTTTTTTCGTGGGATTTGACCACTATATCATCAAATTGCTAGTTAAACTTGTATAATTTTGACCGGCATTCTTGGCAAAGGAAACCTAGGCTCTTGCAACCTGCTGGCTATCCCAAGGCGGGGCCATGAAGCCCGCTGTCGGTGTGAGAGCCGATCGAGCCTCCAAGTAAATCCCTGCACGAAGTTGAAAGCAAATGCAGAACTGAAAATGGCCCTAATGTGTACTTAAACATTGTCATAAAAAAACTGACAGACATGTTCTATACATCTACAAATGCATTGGAATTGTTTGCTTATCATTTTTACCAGTTTGATAATTAAAAGCATAAAAGCATAATATAAATCTTGACTTAAAGCTTTCGTGACTGCAGGAATTCATATTATTTGGGTTTTTCGGTAAAGTCACGTAGATAGGTTCAAAGCAAATAACCCAAAATAACAAAAAACTACGACGTTTTGATCGCAACACACGCGGTCCTGATGACGACAAGCGGTCCTGATGATGACCGCTTGTGTTGCGATCGAAACGTCGTAGTTTTTTGTTATTTTTTGTTATTTTTTTTGAATCTATCTACGTGACTTTACCGAAAGACCCAAAGAATAGCATAAAATAAATTATGACAACCAGTATAAGAGGTAATCCATTATGGGTAAAACACTATGTCCATGGGAGTTCACATGTATGTTGGATCTAATCACAGTTCTGCGTACATATGTTCTTTATTATTAAGGCCACGTAGATTAAGATAATCTGGAAGCCATAGAATGCATTTTAAAACGATCATTAAAATGTATTAGAGCTGAGTCCCAGACTTTTTTTGCCATTTTCCATTGACTTTTGCCTTCCCCATGAAACTAGAAACTTAATTTACAATCACAAGTTAATTACGATGTTTTATAATACTCTGCAAACTTCTGGAGGAGCTGCATTCCCTTGCTGAATGTGTAAATTGTCTTATGATATACCTCCGACTATGTCTTCAATATCTGCAGTGTTTGATGTCAAATAGCTGCTTTAATAGTTTTAAGAAATACTTCTTGTAGTATTTGAAAATGTATTGTGGTTTAAATATAATTGACTACGTGCAAAAATACTTTAGTCATCATTTGGGTGTGATAATTAATTGATTTTATGAAAAGAAAACTCCAATGAAAATGCTGTTATTGACCAAATTACATTGATGCATACTTGACAACCCTGTCAGTTTAAGCTGTAGGCTGCTGATTCTTAAACCGCCTTTCTACGTAGTGATTCTTTAAAGCTAGTCATACCACTTTAGAAACACATTTTATCCAGTAATAGTCTTTAAAAATTCGCAGTCTCCCACAAATCGTAGGATTGGAAAGTACTGTATGTTGATGTTGTTAATATTTTTCTATTATATACTGTACATATCATTCATACAACACATATGTTGTCTTTGCAACTTCGGTCTATGTGTAACTGATCATAAAAAATGATGGAACCAGGAACATGCTCTGTATAGTTTTAAAATGTTCCATAAATATGATATATACTATGTGGTCACTTTACATTGTGAATGTGACAGTTTTTATCAGAAGAAATCTGACATTGGTATTCCCAAGATCAGCAGGGGAATGCATCTCTTCCATAAGTACAGAGTGAAGACATTTTTGAGTTTATAGGCTTCGTTGTTTACGTGAATTTGTGGGTACTCGCTGACAGCACTTACCCCTGCGGCCTGTGTATGCTACATGGCAGATATTTGTCTCCGTATGTATTTCTCGCATTGAGTGGAATGGTCACACATTGGTTCACGAACCCGGACACCTGGGCTTCCCCTAGGTTGATTCAGCCTCAAATGGGTACCTCGTGTGGTATATAAATATCATCATAGGAGAGACAAAGGTACATGGCGGGTGCCAGCTACACCACCCCCTCGTGCACCATGCTGGCCTGCATGTAGATGCTTGCTAACAGAACACTTGCCCCAACAGCCTAAAAATGCAATATGATAGATTTCTGTCTTCTATGACTTTGTATACTTCATTTGTCATACATTTACAATATACACATTCGGTTTTCTGGGTTATTTTGAATATTTTGATCAATTCAATCATCCAAGCATTTCAGATAAACGAGTAGACATGTGCACACATGCTGGAGTGTAAATGGCCAAAGCTGAGAGATGAGTTCAGTGTGATCAATATATTCGGAGGCCAGCTGTGGTTTATTTCTTCGAAGGGGGTTTGTTTATTTAAAAGCCACTTATAAATGTCTACCAAATGAACATAAACATGTTTTCTTTTCATTTTTCAATCATTCTTCCCATTAATTGTGTTTCAATTGATGCCATGATTAGAAACCTACCGTTCACCTATGCCATGATGATAATGGCTGTACAGGGATAATGGAATATGTTTATGGCGATCACAAAAATATAAACTTTTTGTTAATTTATTCCATTTATAAATTCAAAGGCATTTGTAATAATTGCTTGACATATCTAAAAATCAGCAATATTGTTAGGCAATATATGTAACAGGCCTCTGCATAATGCATTCCATTGAATAAATGTGGTGTAAATTTCGTTTCTTATCTGCTAAGGATTATCACCAACGACGGATAGGATGTTGCCAGTGTAACACCTAGCTTTACCACCACGAAAATTAGAGATATATCTTATCCCACATATCATAAATGTAATGGCCAACGGTGAGTTGGCTGTTAAGTTATGACCTATGACCTTTTGGCCTGAAAATCAATACGAGACAAGATATAGTGGTCTTGTACCACCCGTTACCATTTTGTCAAGATTGGTCGAACGACTTTAGACATCTTGAGTACAGACAGAGAAAGGGTTGATTACTCACTGCCCTTTACATTGATGTAAGAGCTATAATGAGTAGATGATAATACACACATTACAAGGAAAGACTTTCTAATTATATATGTTATATACATGTATAAACGCACGTGGGAATTTACTGAATGCATACAACATTAAAAACCTTTTTGGGGACAATATGTCTCTAGAGAACTTGAAAATGACATGTGCAAATGAAATATATAGTTCAATTCCATACAATAATTGTAATAGGTGTCATATTGTGATGAAATAGGAAATTCATGCATTTTGACTGAATTTTTTGACAATTTATTTGCAAAATATAAACTATAATGCCGTAACAATACTAGTTGCTACTGTTGTTTGTAATCTTTAACATGGATGTAGGTGCTAATCAAAGCAAATACATTCGCAAATTATTCATTATTATACATATGGAAATTACAGGTTTACAGAATTCCTAAAAATGTGATTATTTCTTAATAAATGTATATGGCAATATGCATGCAGACATGGCTGATAGTACAATGAAACACGAATAACAAAACGCACCTTAGCAGGGGTTTGGAAATGAAGAACACATACAGTGTGCACAAATGAGGAACACAGGCTTGCATCCATAGATGCTGAACCACGGCCATGTAATGCAGAAAAATAAACGTGTGGCCTTGGGTTATTGCTAAGACACGTTCGTTTTGTCATGGTTTGTTTCATATGGGAAAAAAACGTAAACAAATTGTAGGGCATTGAGTTGAGCGTATTCATGATGTATTGTAATATTTAAATTAAACATTGGATAAATAAAACATTTACATTGCAGATTGTGCAAATGTATCAAAGAAATCCACAGGAATTACGTTTTCTGTTTTTGCTTATTGCGGAAATGCAAATTTGCCAGCACACCAATGGTGAGGATTATGAAGAGATGGCATTTAAATGTTATAACGTATAGGAATATGTACATGTGATGAATCAAATGCAATTACAATAGTTTATATTTATTTTGCTATATAGTGGTTTAAAAATACATGCTTAATTATCAGTTAATAAATACACGTGGTATTAGAATAGTAGAGGGACGGTGTTGTTATGAACGTACTCTGCAATGAAGCCAACAGCCTAACTTCAATTCCTAGCCACGGCTCACATAAGTGCCAAGTTATATCTGAACCAGTCATGGGGGGGCCCTCCTTCAACCGTTTGCACTGACCAGGGTGGTGAAGTATGGCCAAACAACCCTCTCAACCAACCTGAAGTGCGGAGGCTTTCAGCTTACAGTGGATTGAAATAAGGGCATAAGTGAAGCGTTAGTGTTTAGTTAAACTAATTGTTCTCATAACAATAGGATCATGTTTAAATATAATGTTTACTCACGTGAATAAAAACACCTCGGCCATCATCGTTATGTTTACATGAAATGTTTTAATGGTTAACATCATTTATTTATTTATACTAAAAAAATCTTGAAATTCACATCAATACAATCATTATTCCTGGTGCGTGTACCTCTTGAGATGTATGGCCATGCCTTTTCAGTGCTATAAATAATCATCTTATCTCATTGCTGCAGGTCATAGAGATTAATTTTGAAGAATTCGATCTGGAAAGGGGATTTGACACACTGACGGTCGGCGATGGTGCTGAAGTAGGTGATCCCAGAATGGTGCTGCACGTGTAAGTATTGGATTACATATTCCTTACGGAAAGTCCTATCAGTGGAGCTGAAAGCACACCAACACACACATACACACATTCATGCACATATCTACACATGCGTTTTCTGTTTTCTTGGTTAGAGTTTTATGGATATACTGTATAAATATATGTATTGGTTAGTTTGTAGATATGTGTAATGTAATGGTATATGCAATGAGAGGCTAATATATATGTAATTGCTCAAGTCAGTTTTATCCTTATTTTGCATAGAATGATGATCAAGGCATTATCTATGCTTTAGGATTTTTTTCCCGTGTAAATGTTTAGTATGCAGGTCAACTAATTTTGTTTCAACAATTGATCTTGCTTTTTATATGATGTCCATAGCTTTGCAATCTGGTCCTGGACCTTTCCACTGTTTGTTTGCTGTGATGGGGCAGAGTTTTTCTTCTAAAAGTGTGACATCTGGAACACTTTTTCTTCATTGGAAAACAGGTGGAAACTCTTGACAAATATCATTGGATTGCACTAGCCAGGTTTAGGAAATGGTTTTCTACCATGGCTCACATGCCTACTATCAATAATATTATGTAAACAACAAGGAGATATCAAATACTATTATGCCTATCTGTTATAGATGATGAAAATGAATAAGTCTTGGTGGTAATGGGTGCAGTCATTAAAACTGTCACGAACCAAGTGCTAATAAAACACACGAATATTTATGAATAAAGAACGGTTTTTCAAAGCTCAAACGGCTACACTAAAATTCCATAAAAAAAGTAACAACAATCAAATAGTCCAATGGGGTTTCAGAGAAGGAGAGATATTTTATCTAAGGTTTTTCATGGCAACATTCAAATATTTTTTGGGGGAAAGTTAATTTGGAGATGTAAAGACGTAAATATGAATAACAAAATAAACATATTTGTCAGTGTTACAGTCATTATAGCAGCCAATGGGAACTAACTACCAGAAGTAAATGAAAGAAGAACATAAGATAACAGAAAAGTTGTTATTTTGAGAAAAAAACAACCACGCTCTATAATAAGTTCGGAGGGATACCACTGGAAAATACATCAGAGTGTGTATGCCTCGGCCGTTTGTTGAAGGCTGACTGGGAACAAAATGATCAAATAAAGAGGTGATGTGGAGCAGGTTTGAGTGCTTGTGGACAAATGAGCTTAATAACGAACAGAAAAATACCAAAATTGACTAAGGAAATGGAATAACACGTGAAAAACATACACAAGGCAATGGCGATGTGCATGCTTGGAATGACACTGAGAGGCGGAATGAGGAATACACGGAATAGGGTCAGGCGGTATTGGTGCACGCCTGTAATCCATCACCGTAGAGACGAGGGTTGGTGTTTCGCATAAATGTTGCGAAAAGACACCCCTCTGCGAGGTGCCACACCATGGCCTTCCAGGAAAAGGTGGTACACCAAAGTGTGAATTAATCTCCATCTGTCCCTTCTGTATGGGATAGAGTGTTGCCTCCTCGCATGCACAGCTTTTCTTTGGGTGTTTCAGTTTCCTCCCACACGTATTAACACTAATTAATTGGCTGAAAAGATTGTAATATATAGAGGACCACAGAGCTTTAACAATTGTTGGTGATTGCTCACCGCCTGCCTCACTTGCTGCTTGTCTGTGGTTCCTCAGCGATTGTGATATGACATTTGCATGAACAACGCAATATTAAAAAAGTCAACAAAAAATTACTCCTTCGACAACAAAGTATATTAGAGATATTAAGTGGGCTTGGGCAGGACATGACAGTTGATGGCAGTGTGGCTGGTGGTTCAGGCTTATGAGAGTGACAGCCAAAGAAGGGAATATGCCTCAGATGATGTCCAGCAATGAGATAATTGCCGGGTTTGTTTTCAGGAACTAGATTGATTCTTACATAGAAAAGACAAGTATGAGACGGTGGGAACTTGGGGAGACCTTCATACAGCGATGAATACATCATGGATGATGGTGATGATGAAGAGTTCACATGTACTTATATAACATTTATGCAAAAAAATACATGAAATATAAAAAGTCAGTGGACTCGTTTTATGGAATATTAATTTTACACTCTTGTGGAATTCCGGCATAATGCAGAGATACTGCAAAAGCGTTTCCACTTAAATCACAATGCAGTTTTTTTGGCCATATTCTGGAAAAAAAGTTGTAAATTTACCAAAAAAGGGATGGCCAAACGATCTCAACGAACTGGCCAAAAAAGATGATGAATTGGGTGCATTGTCTTCCTGCTCACATGAGCGTTGGGTGGTGCTTACGTTTTACAAATACAGATGTCTCCACATGGTTACATCATTCTCCGGATACCACCACTATCTTGCTTCGTGCAAAAATACAGAGGGAAAATTAATGAGTTGATGGCAGATATGCATACCCTTCAATACATTAAAGGTGGAGCACGTCTACAGCGAACAATGTAACATCCAACCGCTGAGCCACATCTTTTTTCTTTGCTTCAATTGCAATGGTGAGTAAGAGTGTTCACGTTGATGCTCTTTAATCCAATTGAATGTTGATTGGCCCGAAAGCATCTCGATGGTATCTCCGGTCCGTTCGTCAAAACGCAACGCTCGCCACTTTCTTTGCCCGCAGGCGACTCGATCACATGCCCGGCCACACTGCCGGGAAATCGCAATCGGATCGGGGATCATCCTTCAGAGTTCTCACCCATGCACCGCCACACCTTGCCTCCCCAACCCCCGTTGCCTGCAGGTTGACAGGCACGAGTGTGCCAGACCTCGTGGTGAGCATGACAGGCCACATGTGGCTGCATCTGCAGACAGACGACAGTGCCGGATCGCTGGGCTTCAAGATTGTCTACCGAGGTGAGCCCGCCCACTCCCGCTCCCTTGGAGCCCAACGATTACCGCGGCGGCACAATGGCACATGCGAAATGGGCAATGTATTGGTCACTTTGGGCACAATCATTCGGCATCAATGGCTCTCGATGTCCCCTCGTCATTTTGTATAAGTGTCCGGTTAGGCATACAAAACTGGTTCGGAAGAGAGACGTTAGATCAATGGCTATCAAATGTATTACAAATTGATGTGCAATGTATCTGATTGAGAAATGCTTTCATATTTGTCTTTAAGTTACTGCGATCTGCTGTAGATGTGGATGCAATTAGCCTATTTTGTAACATTTAAATGCGGAAAAATAATAATGATGACATATTATTACAATGTTCCACCGTTATGCTTTATAGCATGACAATTAAGTGAAATAACAATAGTATTTCTCTATACTGTCATTTTTAGCACTCTTGGTAAACTCACTGGCTTGTCATTATTAACATCAAAATGTTAGTATTAATGTGTGTGTGTGTTGGCTAAAGGAAATTCAGCCATATGCAATAAATACATATGCGTATGCTGATTTCCACGCACTCATATAAGCACACGTTAGAAATATTAAACAAAGCACATTTAAAGCCCCGTTGAACCCAGCAGTGAGTTCTGGTGTATTGATGTTTGTTAACTAAATTTGTAGGTAATAGGTCACGGCTGGGTCCTTTGGGATCTAGAGCCATTGAAATCCACTTCTGTTATAAGGGTGACTGGCAGGGATGATTGGAGTATTGATTGATGAATTAGAAACTGGCCAATCGGGCATTTATTGGGAATGTACCAACACTCAAGAGATGATCTGACTTGGAATGAGACCTTCTGGGGCCACGAATGTTCACTTTATGTGCAGTAAAAAAGCAATACGTGTGAATTCACAGTTCCTGTTATTGTAAAGTCAAGTTTACCGGTGGATTAAAATTAAGGATCTGAGAAACTAATGTTCTATGTAATACCAACGACTGCACTTGTACTATTGTGCATGAGCAAAAGGACAAAACGACATGTCAAATTGCGTCGACACTTAAATGATAGAATACAGTACATTGATAATTCGTTTTTTTGTTAAGGCCACACTTTCTTCTTAAACACATTACAAATCTATTATTGATTCAGGCCGATGTCATAGTGTCTCCCTTGCAAATGAGCAACGTTGCTCATCTACCATGGTCCAGCACCAGTGGTGGAAATTCCACGTTAACATTATTGGGGCCAGTCTTCTAAAGCGTTTGTTTACTATGGCTGTGTAGACAACCGGTGAGCGCCGTTGGCTATGTATGCTGTGAAAGAAGTTCAACATACATATAAATATGCTTTTTTGAGTTACATAATATTTCACCTGATGAATGTGTGCATTGTTTATGCTCTAAGGGAAGGAGCAGGTTTTTTTATGTCAGTACAACCAGAGAGACATCGTGGTCATTAAACATGCATTAATTATTGATTTTTACTTTTTACTCAAATTAGTGAATGGGATTCATAATGTTTTTAAAGAGCAGATCTAGCTGATGCAGCCAGCCACTGCATTTCTGGGTGCACTACCTGAGGAAGCAGTTGGAGTGAAACGTTGTCGTATGTTGGTGTTAAATTCAGCCATTTACAAGTCTCAGCCACCGGTAAGGAGCTTTATTGGTCAGCATTTGATCAATACACTGGCACGTGTAAATAATACCTTCGTAAAAACATAGACATCTTGTCAGGTGGTGGAAGGTGACTGACAGAAATATTAGCATAAAACTCCAATGCTGCCTTGCCCAAATAAAGAATATAGATCATTGTATTGGCTACGGAAACCAAAGTTTTAAGTTAACCCTGGCATACCATAAGAGAAAGTAAATAAACCTTTCTACACACATGCTGTAGACCAAGCAATGGGTATGGTCTACTGTGGGTGTACATGTGTTTGTCGCTGTTAAGCCACGACAAAAATCTCGCATTATAGAACCCCATAACACTAAAGTCAGCAGTAGCTATAAATTGAAAATCTGGGAGGTGGTATGGGAGTTGACCTGTGCCACACATATCACACTACAGGGAGCCTTCACGTATTTCTATTTTTATGCCCGATTAAGTCAGCACACACACACACCACTTCCATCATGGCTGGATCTAGACTCCATTTATTGTGGGTAGAATGATCTATTATGGGTCTTTAATATTACCTTATGCCAGGTGTGGCCAATGTGGGCCAGTGTCGAGTGGCTGCGTGACAGTGTATTCAATTGCCTCTATTAGTAAGACCCGATGTGGGTAGTTTTAAAGCCTTTTTGCCGATCACTCTTCCCACAAAAAAAAAACGGCGACTGAAATCAGCCCTCCTGACATCCCTGATAATTTCTGTATTAGTATATATTTTATGTATCTATATATAAACCTTTGTGATAAAAATAATAATAATAATACAAACTGTTTGCTGCTAAAAGCCTTGTATACCTGATAGAATGTATCCTGCACAAATGCGTTTTCACCACTTTGGAAACAGTTTTCCCCTGACAAGAGCAATGTTTAAGGGCTTGGAGTTAAATGACGTAATTAGAGCAATATCAATGTTAACGTGAAACACTATGCATTCATTACACATTTCAAATTTTACGTTATGTATGATTCCTTCATTATGGCTCTGATACGAATTTCTTATCCCTGTCATAGCTGCAGAAAATTATAATAGATGCGTGTTTTATTATTATTTCTTTTTACATCACTGCAAGCGATGTGTTTTATTCATGATCATTATAACAAACAAAAAACCAAACCTCATGTGAAAATACTGTTAGCTGTTTAGGAAAAAAACAGATGAAAGACAGAGGTCATTGGCAAAGACATTGTTCAATGGCACACCCATTGCTGCGTTAACAGTCTTCTTGGTTCTTTCGGTAAAGTCACGTAGAAGGGAAGTAATAATAAAAATAAAACACAATAAAATAATATAATAAAATAATATTAAAGCAATTGTGTGAGAAAAATCAGCACCTCGTGTTTACATCAAGCAGTCATTTCTGGTAGGTAATTAAGAGTAGAATGAATGACCTCGTTTTTCGGAGTTCGCATTTTATTAAAAAATTTGAAGGAAGATACCTCTCTAATTGCAGTAAAATTAGGGCAAGCCCGATGTAGTCGCATTTATTAAATTATATCAGATGCCCCATGCCTTTAATATGCATACGTCGTGTATCGTGATGTGTTCACGTTGTTTGAGGGCTGTAGACACTGCACACTCTTTAGCCAAGGAAAACTTATTAATTTGTTCCACTCTTTGCAGCGGGTCTAGTTTGAGAGCTTCATGGTGGGGTTCACTCTCACCTCCAAGTTTAAAACTCGTTGGCTTCACACTATATTTAATCCGGAAATATATTTTAAGCATATGCTATATTTGCAACTATAGAGTACCATTATTCTTGAGGAACTATCATTGTGTCAATTTAAAAACAAATTGAAGAACTGCAAAAATTAAATTACTGGGTTCTGCTTCTGTTATGATGAACAACAACATACATAACCCAGGCTTTCTACGAAACAATTACACACAAACGCGTGCATTTGTGTGCAATTTTCAACCAACCCTGTGCCTACATTATACTATATTTCAATTGGTAATGTTTATGCTGCTTATCATTTCAGTATGCATATGCAGTCTATATGCACTCTAATAAAAAGCAATTGAGGAAGCTGTGGAATTAATCAGTCATGGACCCACACTCTGCAAAGTGGTGGGTTTGCTAATATAATGAGCACGGCTGCATGTAAGTTATACATTAGTTTATTTCACACACATTAATCATTGTTTCAGAAAAGTATTTTCTTCTCATTTTACCAGAAAAGCCTTGACAATTCTGTTCGTGAGGATTCTTGTTCGGGCAATAAATTGAACACAGAAAATTACACTTATTGCGACGTTGCTAACAATGCTTTTATCTCCACTGTATTTATGTTAACAATTTGATGTTGGCAGCGTTACTGGTTTATTTCAATGTGACCTGTGCATTATTTAATTATGCTCCTGTACACAGCACGTATTTATTTGCCCAACAATAAGAGTAATGCGTGTGGCGACAGAAAAAAAAATGTATCTGCCTTGCTGCGGTCTGTGGCACGGAAATCCTCGTAATGAGCAGCTGACAGTAACAGATGTAGCTGCACCACATGTATCACGCTCTGCCTGCCACCGACAGCAGTGTGCTAACTCAGGACAGCAGGTGCATTGGTAACACGCAATTTGTCAGAGTGTGGCAGGGCATGGCTGGATTTCTACCCCACCCTCCCACTCGGCTCCTTCCTTGGCTTTAACTTGAGTCCTCTGCCATTATACTTTGCCGTGCTGAATACAATTAAAAATAACAAGCAATAACAGTTTGAAGTGTTTCGTGGTGCACCGTGTTTCCACAAATGCATGCTAATGGTGTGCGTTTATAATACTTTGGAAATAATCATTAAAACACATTTTGCTCAGCTATTGCTAAATTGAATGCAGCATCTCAACTTAATTAAATAACTATCTATAGTTGATAATCAACATTTTCAGAATGAAGTGCATTCATTACTATTCATTGTAAGTGTTTATTATCACCTGTTTGCAGCTCACATTCGAATCCTATTATAAACTCATGTCTGTTTGTGAAGATAGAATATATTTAGATACAATGTAATACTTTGTTTAAAAATGCAATCACTATGGCAAACGTAAAGTCATTAAAATATGATTTTAAAAACTGCAATTTCTTCATAAATACTGACTGAATGAATTCATAGTTTAACGTAAGGCCTCTGTTTTTTGTAGTATCACTAAAATACGGCTTTAACGGATTTTTTTAATATAATAGGCATGGCCCTTGAGGATTGCGTTAAGTAAAAATGTTCTTTTAAAGGTCCCTTACGACACTGCTTACGTGAGCCAAGCTGATTCCCAACAGTACCATCTGCCTTGAAGACAGAGGCCACATTTAACGACTGCACAGATTGATTCATGCTCCGTGCTTAAATGGTCACGAGAGAAATATGGTTCCGGGCAGTTTTAGGCAAAAAAAAAAACCTGTCACTTGTTGACCAAGAAAGGTCTACACATTACATATGAACCGGTAAATGATGACATTCTAAACCATAATTATTCAGGCATATATAGTTGAAGAAATACATTTGAAGGAGTAATTGCTTTGGTTAATATGAAACCCCGTCTAGTTAATGTGTAAGTAACACAATGATATTACAATGTTTGCAGTTTGGTTAGATCTTAAGTAACTTGTGACGATGAACCATAACTATGGTGTTTGCATAATTATTTCACCTGTACAAAACATGCCATTTGACGGTTTGCACATGTACATTTTCGTTTTTTTGTATTTCGTGATACATTGAATCATTTGACGTAAAACTATATATGTTAATTATAGCTTGTTTAGGCTGGGTGTACATGCATTTTAAAGACACGTGTTTTAATATAATGTAATTTGTGAGAGGGAATTACACGTTAAATGTTTTGTTGATATTCACACTACAGTGGTTCATAGATTTTACTTGTGATTTATACATTTTCATTCAAGGAAAATACAAAATAAAAATGTACATTGCATTAATAACATACGGTGGGCCATTTGCTAATAAAAAATAATATGCAGAACTGATGGATAGAAACACTTATTTTCCAAATAAAATGTATACGAGATTGTACATTTTGATTATGGCTTTTTCAATAAACCTATGGTACCATCCTTTAGAGAGAGTGAAGGCTACTTGAGAGATTCAAAACTTATGCCTTGTGGAAGCAGCATAGTAATTGCGAAATCATGTCCGCGCATTGAATGTCATGAAACAAATTGCTTCCATTACAAGTTGTTTTTATGCTGCACGAAATTGCAACTTTAGCTAAGTTTGTTTACAATAATTATACAGTATAAAAAAAATCCTTTTACCTGTATCCATATTGCAACAACAACACTAAATGAGTGGCTGGCAAATATTAAGCACATGTATTGGAACCATGTGGTTAATACACTGAACTTCCAATCTAGCGTTCACCAGGTTGATCTCCTGGCACCCAGGAGTCTAAGTGGGGTACATCACAGTTAATCGATCAACAAGTCGCGTGCGGTGAGTGAATGTGTGCGTGCTCCCGCCTCTTTAAGGAGAGCAAATAACCTCTCGAAATTTGCTCTGATCGAGGCCCTTCCACCAACAGTCGTGTGAGAAATACATTGGAGGGCTGTGTCTCTATCTGTACCTTTTACTGAAACCATTGCTATTACGGGTGCTTTAACCTATTAATATATGCGTGTGCATGTTGAACTTCTATCACACCGTATGTAGCCAAGCATGATAATCAGAGGTAAGGTGGGAGGACAGCAAACTCAACACAAAAAGCAGTTCTACAGGAATTCGTTTTCAATTTAGAGGTATTTACATATATCACTCATGAGCTTAGATAGGACAAGTGGATATGTTGGTAGCCTTGAATACAAATAATCCAGTTTATGTTTGCAGACAGTGGCAACAAAATGTGGAACATGGAAGCCTAAAATGTATGTATATACTGCTGTGGGGAGCGGTAGTGTAGCGATTAGCGCACTGCGCTATGAACCTAGCGACCCGGGTTCAATTCCCGCTCACGGCCAACACCAGTGACGATTATCTGAACCGGTCCTGGGCCTCCCCTATGTCGACTCAGCCTGAAATGAGTACCTGGTGTGGTGTGTAAACATCGCCACTGGGGAGACAAAGGTGATCGGGCGTGGTGTTGGCCACCCACCCCCTCGTGTACCGTTCCAGCCTTCATAGGTGCTCGCTAACAGCACTTGCCCCTACAGTCTGTTAAGGCTATACGGGGGATCTTTGTCGTTCTTTCTCTGCAGTTCGGGAAGATGTACCTCAATTCACATTAAATTCCTTAACATGAAGTTAAGTGAAAGCTACATAATGTACTGACGGTGTGTGACAACGTGGTTATTGTTTGATGCATATTGATTCATATAATAATCACTCTACTGACTAGACATATTATGGTTCCTATAATGCTATGTTTCATTAGTATTTATATCTAAGAGTTTTATATACTGCGCTTTCTATTAATTATTCATCTTATGCCATAGGATAGGACATACAACACGATTTCTCTGGGGAAAATAGCATATCATGTGGTCAAAAAATTAGAAAATGTATATTAGACAAAGGATGAACATGCAATTATAAACTCATAGTGGCAGCGAAAACATTGATTAAAATCCAAGATTTATCTTGATAGATTCAACAAAATTCCAGTCTGTTGTTTATTGATTTTTTTTGCCAAATAAAGAAATTCAATTTTCAGATTTGCAGGCAAATAATACCAACAAAAGGTAAGTCCACATGTGTAAACAAAATCAATGTAATAGCATGCTTCCCCGTGAAAAGTGTCATCCGTTTCAATGTATCAACGTAGGTATAGATTTCACAACTACACAGTAGATGTTGCCTTGTAATCTAATTGTTAACCTAATATCATGGGCATGATTAATGTACCTATTCTAGCTGTCATTGCACCACTTCTTGACAGTCAATTGATGATAGCCAATTCCACTTACAATAATAACATTTCTCATAATTTGGTATTCTTTTGCAGCCAATGCCAAAAAATAGAACTATTCCAACACTGCACATGTCACGAGCGTGTGTTAGTCGATCAGCTGGTCACGTGTGGTGGGGGAAAGTGACGAAACCTCCAAGATGTCTGACCAAAGTAAATTAAGACTAAAACTATTCTTACACTATTTTATTTTGTCAAGTTAGGCCCAATGAACTCTATAGCTCTTTTTCAAAAGCGACCTGGCCACAAATGATTGGTCAACGAAGTGGCTTATTATGTGGAAATGTACAGCAGCCAAATACTCTGAACGCACGTTGATTCTAAATGTGGAGGGAAAAACCGGAGGACCCAGATAAAAATCCACGCGACCACGGGGAGAGACATGCAAACTCCAAATATGCAAGCGCCAGGGTCGGGATCGAACCCACGACCTCCTGTATACCAGGCGAGGTAGTTAACACCTTGAGGTGCTCTATAGAACTTCCTCGAGCGGAGGCCTTTCTGCCAGCAGTGACGTGATAAGGCACTGGCAGGAATGCTCCTCCATTGTCACGAACATCTCGCAATACAAACACTTTGTGCTGCTTCGATCTGAACGTCTCTTCACCGAGTTAAGATTCTCTCCCGATGCTAGCCACACCGCAAATCGTTGGTAACATAGGTAGCAGATTGGCTTCACCGTGAAATGTGTCGGGACGGGTGTCGTACAGAGGCCGTGACGGTGTTTTTTTTTTGGCTCGCGGTGTGTGCGCTCGCAGAGATTGCGGAGAGGAGCTGCGGAGACCCCGGGGTCCCTCAGCACGGGAGGCGGGAGGGCTCCGGCTTCTCCCACAGAGACTCGCTGACATTTGAGTGTCAGGCAGCATTTGAGCTCGTCGGGGAGAAGACCATCACCTGTCAGAGCAATAACCAGTGGTCTGCAAACATCCCTCACTGCATCTGTAAGCATCAACTTTGTTTAAGCAGTTTAACTATTGTCCACTTAAGTTCCAGTTTGTAAACAGGTTTTCTTTTTCCATCGCAATGCTCGACTTTGGAATTCGCTCTGATAATTTATTTTCCAAAGCTCTAATAATCTTGCTTATTTTGATAAAGCGTTAACTGTTATCTGTTTCAACTTTGAGAGTGTTGTTTGTTGCTGGCCTGTGCTTGATGCAACTTGCTGACCCGCCCCTACTAAACGTCTGTGAAAAAGTAACTTTATAGCTCACCGAATTCCTCCAGTCTAAATCAAGATTCAGATTCTGATCTTCATGTATTGAGCAAACATGTTGCATGTTAGTTGTTTTACTTATATTTATCTTGAGTCATTTGTACTTTTCCTGATTATAATATTCAGATTATTTTCAGAAATTAATTTCAACATATGTTATTATGATTGTCATCAGCAAATCATGTTATTTTCATTATATTATATTTATGCTTTCGGTTTTCACATCCAGTTTCCATCAACCATATTCTAATGTCGCTGCAAATAACGAGTAATCCCCCTTCTAATATCTCTTTTAGTACTGGACGAAATATCATTGCAGCTGGTCCACTTTTTGTAAATAGTTTTTATTCTATCTAATTCTATAGTTTTAGGCCTCGACCTTGTGGGAGTTTGGATGACTCCGTCCCATTAAAGTAAATACCCTTTAATCACCTACTGTATAACAGCTGGGCACAATTGTCGTTGATTTCATTTGTCTTTTTCAGATTAGCACGCAGGCTTTCACGACCAATATTATGCAAAATAAAGTTTTTTTGGGGGGTTAGATCATGTAAGTATGATGTCTTTGCTGGTGATTACAATCAGCTTCATCATGCGATTTTTATGAATTGTGATTGTTTATTTGACAAACCTTACTAATTAGCTGCATCGAGTGGTGGTGGGGTCACGACAAATTAATATTTATGCGATCTAACCCAACAAACCTTTATTCTGGGCTTTGCCAGATTCTTATTGATAATACATATATGGTCTATGGTAGACAAACCTTTAATTTAAAGTGCTTGCTCACATGGTCGATCTCTACACTATCTATTTTTTTGTCCAAACGGTGTTGATGAACGGATTTCACGTGTAAAAAGGGGTTAATTGGAATTTAATTATTCCAGTTAGTGTTATCACTCGTATTAAATAGAGCAATGATTGAGGCATCATTCCATGATGGAGGTATTTTTTTTCTCAGTATTTAGTATTTTTTTAAAATACAACTGGTCCCAATCTTTTGACTTATGTTCATTACTATGAAGGTCAGTGTTCACCTATCCCAGCATGACATTTGGTACTTCCACCTCTTAATTTGAAAAAAAAATTCTGGGATTTATATTTTTTTCTCTGCAGGCATCTGCATACAATGCCTCGACTCATGTTAAGTTCCTACCTCTACCATGTGTTATTGTCCCATCTTTCTCACCAATGGCTACTGCATTGCCAATGGTCAAGATCCTATTGGCAAAAATCTAATCGCAGGAATTGGCTGTGAACAAAGCTGTGCAACTCGTAGATAACGGAGAGCAATGGAGGGTCTCTATTCAGAACATCGTCGGTGCTGAACAGATGGATGGGACCTGAACAAGAAGATGATGAAGATGAAGAAGATTAAGTAGATTATGGAAATGAAGGAGAAGAAGATGATGCAGATGAAGAAGATGAAGATGGCAAAATATGAAAATGATGATGAAGAAGAAGAAGATGAAGAAATTATGAAGAAGATTAAGGAAATTAAAAGAAGAGGCCGTCCTTTTTCCTGATTTCATACCTCCCCCCCCCCAATTATAAAAAAAAAAATAGACTATATTTAGCATACTAGATTTGAAATTGGAAATAGTTATCTTGTATTCAATAGTAGAAAGATGATGACAGAGATGCTTCAAGGAAAACAATATCCAAGTTAAATATACAACATTTTACAACTGTGGATACAGCAAGTGCAGTCATTCATCCATCCATAGGGGGTATACGTTATATTTAAAAACTAATAGCAAGTACTGAACCATAAAGTCAGCAAATTACCTAGGACTAAATTTCATAGTTAACATCCTCAATTTTGTTTTCAAGAACGGTCCCAGGTGATGGACCAATCAAAATGTGTCAAGCAATTCCTCTCCGTGATAACTGTTGAGATTTATGAGAGTGACCGCACAAATTCCTACCTACGTTGCCACACTTTGTTGACAAATCCCTCACGCCGAAAACCTTCCGCACGTGCGTGACAGAAAAATCCAAGAGCTGCGAGTTGTTGGGATGAATACATATAAATGGAGGTCGGCTTTTGTTCTGGTGCTGATCCTCACCAAAAGATGGATGGTGGCCGTTTGTCTGCCGGTGAAGCAGAAACGTATTTCTTCATTTCCTAAAATGCTCCGCAACAAGGTGCCACTGTCCCTGGCGAATGTCTAAAATACTGGCAGAAGGTGAAGAAGGAAAAATCGCCTTCTGCATACTCTCACTCGACACCTAAGCAACAGCCTTTGGAAATTCGTCTCAGCCACGCTTTGGCATGCATGCGGAAAGAGCACGGAGATGACGGAAGATTAGTCAGAACTTTCTTTATAAGACATATGTGCAACTCTGCAGTGGTATCTGTGACATGAGGCCTCCTCTGGGGCAGGTGGAATGACCAGCGAGCGTGAGGTTTTCCATCATGCTTTAATGCATAGGTTTTTTTTTTATGTAGATAGAGTTTAGGGAGTGGCATAACTGGTGCATGGGGGTGCTAATTTTGATCCATGGGTCCCATTCGAGATGATGTGTAGATATTTTTTTCAGCAGAATAATTTTTTCTATTCTAGTTTTAATATGGCTATATATATAGTAGGCAAATACGCTCTTAGCTAAAGTTTAACTTGGAAGCTCATGTTCTTATTGCAATTATATATATACACACATATTTATATGGGGCCGTAAAAAGTGTATGAAGTTGCGCCAACTTCAAATACTAGTTATTCGGTGGTCTCAGTATCATGTAATTTAGAAGACACTAAACGAATTACATAATATGTAGGTGCTGGAACTATTCTTAAAACAAACTAATAAGTGAGTGTACTTTTTACATTACAAACTTGTTGACCGTATACATTAGCACGTTATGTATTAGCATACATTTTCGGGGATACAAAAATATATATTCGTTATTTTGCTTCGAAGGAGTAACATGAGACTAAAAGCACTAAAGTCACTACAACTTTTCCATTTTAGTCTAGTGCGACATGGACGTAGAAAGGGCATTTGTGTTGTGCTTCAAGGAAGAAAGACATCTCTTCATGCAGATATGCAGGAGAGATATGCATTATGCTGCATCTATTCTACATGCTTTATTTTGTAGCCTACACCATTATAATTGTAGAGGAGCGATATCACAGGTCTTATCTTCCTCGCCTGGTATGCAGGCGGTGGGGGTGTTCGATCCAGACGTAGATGCCTGTTTATTTGGAGTTAGCATGTTCTCCCCGTGGTCGTGTGGATTTTTTTCTCCAAGTCCTCCGGTTTTTTCCCTCCACATTAAGAAACATGCGTTTAGATTTGTTTATTATTTTGCTGTTAGAAATGTCCACATGATAAGCTACTTTGTTGAGCTATCGTTTATGGCCAGGTCACTTCTGAAAACATAAGCGAATACCTTAGTGAATTTTACTTTATAAGATAAAAAATAGTTTAGTTTAAACTGTATTAATGAATAAATTAGCAAATTACTTCGTCGAATCTATGGTTACAGCTAGAAATATTCGAATATAATTTTTTTTAGATTTCAGCTCCAAAAATTGCAGCCCAGAAATTAATTCATTCGGGTTCCACATCAGGGTCAGACTAAAGTTCTAAAACACATTCCTGCGGAGGGAGCTGGTAGGAACGTTAGGTTGCTTGGTCAATGGCCCGTGTCAACGGCGGCGTGGTGTATTCCGCAAATATGGCCGACTGTGAGGGCGGGCACAAGCCGGCGTGAGTAGGTTAAACTTTGAGTTTTATAAGGGCACCACGGGGTGACCAGCCCCTCCCCTCCCCACCCAGCCCCACCCCTCCCACCCCCCACCCAGCCCCACCCTCCCCACCCAGCCCCTCCCCACCCTCCCCACCCAGCCGCACCCACCCCACCCTCCCCACCAAGCCCCTCCCCACCCTCCCCTCCCCACCCAGCCCCACCCTCCCCACCCCGCCCCTCCCCTCCCCACCCTCCCCCCAAGCCCCTCCCTCCCCACCCAGCCCCTCCCTGCACGACGGACGGACACAATAATCCCCTGTGGGCTGGTGTAACCAGGAGGTTCCTACCAGTATTACTTCTTAAATTCTAAGGATTGAATAAGCAATTCAATACTTTAGTTTATCACTCCTTGTGAAGCATGATGGTAAAGCTGTGCTATAGGTTGCCAGTTGTATGTGTATATATGTGTTTAAGATTAAGCTAAACTAAAATATTGTATTTCCTAGGTAGAAGCTCACTGAGCTATAAGCTCTTTTCCCAAGGCGACATGGCCACACATGATAGGTCATTGAGGTGGCTTATATTATGTCACAATATGTAGTAGCCGCCAAATAATATAAACGTGATAAGATAATAGATTATATTATATAACTTGGTTTTAAACTATCAGAGCTAATAACAAAATAGTGTTTTTTTTTTATCCAGCAAAATCCTTACTCAGTCGAAACCTTGTGTATGGCTCAATTTATATTGGATTTAGGAAAATATAAAACCTGAGAAGGAAATTGTCATGCTCAGAAATGTGTGGTTGTAAAATGTGAAAAGGAACGCGTGCCAACTAATGTAAATCCACCATAACCAGGTGCCTGCTTATGGTCAACATTTACTGTTATCATTTAAAGATACTCACTTATCCAAATTGTGCGAGCCACTCAAGGACTTATTTGGATCCATCTACATTAAAGTCACGTTATGCACACAGGAATTGCAATTTCAACGTGGTTTCTTTCATTATAATAAAAAAAAATATCCTAAAGTGCTTTACGAAAAATGGATCTTGCAAATAGTTCACTACAATATGTATGTTTGTTGAACTTCTTTCACGCCATATGTAGCCAACCATGTCCGTGAGATGTGCGGCGGGATTACAACAGACGAAACATAGAAAGCATTTCTAAACAAATGAGTTTTCAATGTAGATGTAAAAGTGCATAGTTCCAGTGGTTTCCTGATATCTGAAGGAAGAGCGTTCTAGACAGCTGCAGAAGCCCATCTGAAAGTGCACGATGCAGTGAAATGTCTTTGTGTGATGGCCGCTGCGAGGATGACCGTAAGTTCGCGTGATGTTTTTTGCTCCTTGACGAGATCAGCAAGGTGTTGTGCGTCATTCGTGGCAAGCATTCTGCGTGTGACGAGTGCGGCCTTGTTTCCCTCAGGTTTTTTTTTATGTTATCGATAACTATGATTATTTCCTCTGCTATTCCTTTCAGTTCCCTGCGTGTTCAACTTCACATCACCGATCGGCATCGTGCTCTCACCCAACTACCCTGAGCACTACGGCAGCAACATGAACTGCATTTGGCTCATCGTTGCGCCCGCCGGCTCCCGCATCCGCCTGGTTTTCGCCGACTTTGAGGTTGAGTCGCAGTTTGATTTCCTGGCGGTGAAAGATGGAGACCGGCACGATGCTCCTCTTCTCGGTACTTTCTCCGGAGCTGATGTACCTGGGAACCTTGTCAGTGCGTCCAACACGTTCCGCCTCGAGTTCCTCTCGGACCATTCAACGCCTGGCCGCGGCTTCAATATCAGCTACACCAGTAAGGAACGGTGACACACTGGAACGTCCGTAAATCTGTGTTACATACGTCAAAAGTGAAAGTCTCTCCATGCCCAAGCGAACATGACGCAGTGGTCATCTTTATTCATTGCCCTGAGTGGAAGGAAATTCACCATTCCTATAGCGGCTGTCAGTCCAATCCTCCCAAGGACAATGACTGCTGACTTCCCACTCAGTGGTACTTGTTTTTATTTCGTATCATACCCAGAGGGATGATGGGCTATATGAACCCCTGATCAGGATTTGGAATCATCTTTATTGTGGAACAAGAGCATCTACCACAAAAAAGTGGCCACGTGGCTCTGAGGTCAGAGCACTGAGCCAGCACCGCTGATACGCTCGGTTCGAATTCAGGCAAATCGCTCGTGGCATGGTGCAAAATAAGTTCAACATTCATATTGGGTTCTCAAATGTCATTGAGTTTATGGACTCAGCCTGGCCGTCAATAACTACACGCACAAAAAATTGCATAACATCAGATTTGGTTCTACGTTTAATTTGGCTAAATTACAGCTCGATTCCCATGAGATGAGCATTACGTCTTGGTGGCTGAGTGGGTAAGAAAGTGCTTCCCCCAGTTGTGGGGTTATTCTCTTTAGCACAATGTGCTGCACAGCTGTGCGAAATACACGTATGGGGTATTTCATCCCACGAGACCAATGGCACAATTATGGATACGATTGTGGGGAAATATAAAGCGAACAAAAAAGCACCTACCACAGTACCTCCTGGTCAGGAGGTGCCCACTGGGTCAAAGTCAATGCTTCTCTTAATGCAGTTTGAGGCTTGCACTGTGATTACAATCACACATTGTAAATGAAAATAATGGTAATGATGATAACGATAGAGATTCTGCACTAACTTTGAGCCAATTAGAAAGTAGAAGTAATTAATCTGCAGTAAAATAGTTAGATTAAAAGTATCCTCAGTGGTAAAGAACTGCTGAACATGTCGTTTTATTAATTAATTTTGAAAGTTTGTGTGAATTTTCTATGTATTGAGGCTGATTAATTTTGCAGTAACAGAAGATGACTCAGCTAGCTATGAACCTATACACCTAAACATTACTTTTCTATACACACCTTTTTTCTTGCACGAAAAAACGCATTCAAAATGAAAGATGAAAATGTATCTAGTGTAAGCATTATATAACCCATGCATATGTTAACACAATGCAGACAGCCATAAGTAGTACGCTATTGAACTGACGAGTGTGTGCATGCGATGTTTGTTTTTTTCCAGCCTTTGGACACAACGATTGCTATGATCCAGGCAATCCAGTCAATGGGAGGCGATTCGGTACAAAGTTCCATCTTGGCAGCATGGTGTCTTTTACCTGTGAGAAAGGCTTTATCAGAACAGAGGGCTCCGAGATCTTGACCTGTGTCTCAAGAGATGGCAACATTGAATGGAATGAAGATGTCCCCAAATGTGAAGGTACAGTTCCCTTATGAATATAAAAGCATTCATACCGGTATGGATGCAAGCGTATAAGGGGGGGTCAACAACTGTTGAGACTAATTACACTATGTAACACAATTTTTGTTCCTGGGTACTAAGTGTTATTTTTTTTTATTGCTCATGCCTAAAAAGTAAAAAAATGGCTATTATTCCCCACGAACTTTTATTTTGTGTCCAGGACTTCATTTGAACGAAAGACACAAATGCACACGTTTTCTAATTGAAAATAGGTAAATTTCATAATATCAATGTACTGGTCACAAAAGCAAAGTTTGTGGGGAATAATAGCAATTTTTTGTACTTTTGAGGCATAAGCAATTAGGATATAATACTTACTACCCAGGAACATGTTTTTTATTACACAGTGTAATGATTGTGGACCCTGTGGAAACGTATTTTGTTTTTATTAAATAGATGAACCACTCATAACACATCAGTGATCTATGCATGGATATTCAAAATAATAACATGAGGTTGGTGGGAGATTTTCGAGTATATGTTGTGTATAATATAACACCTACAAATAGCTTTAAATAAATATCAACATCATCAGCCATGGTCTCTCCACTGCTGGATAAAGGCCTCCCCAAGCCATTGCCATCTAGTATTTGTGGGTGTATGCCCTCCTTTGGCTGTCACTTCGTCCTCAGTCTCTACCACCAGCCGTCATTTCTCCTGGCGACGTGTCCTGCCCTGGCCGACTTGTCCGAACTGTCAATATGATGCCTTTCACTTGCTATTTGTTCTCTGATCCATGTGTTCCCCTTTCTTCGTCTCAGTTTCATTCCAAACATGCAGAACTTTCTACGCGTCTTTGCGCACTTTTTAGCTTTTGTGTTCCAAGTTCCAGATCTGTATGTCATACCAGGAATTTTAACTGGATTCTTTAGGAACATTAGTGTATATATATACACACACATATACAGTTGTTTTTCGTTTCAAAATGTACTAGATTTCATACTGTAGCATATACTTTCTCTACTGTCACTGACTAATTGTACTATTTTTTGAAATAAAAAAATTGCATGCAATAAGCCATCTAAGGGCAAGTAATTATGTTTTGTCACGTTTTTTTTCTTTTCTTTTTTAGCACAACGAGCAATAATACATTTGGTTACTTATATATTCATCACTTATTTTAAGCACATACAATACATGTCGAAAGTCTTATTAGTTTTTTGGGTGTCTTTTGTTGTATTATTCATGCAGGCTATCCGAGAGTTGTATTGCCATTTCACTGTCCATGTATTCATCCTTTTTGGTGTATAATTCAACCACAATAAGAAGTGGATGAACCAATCATCATAAAATTTGTAATATACCATATCTGTAATAAGGGACCTGTGAGTGATCAGATTTCCACGCAATATTTCAAATGCAATTACTGAAATTTGAATTGTGCTCAAATTAGATGTACAATTTTGTGAGATTACCCTGAAAGAAATTAACTATATTACACTGTATCAAAGATTATGGTTTTGGATTTACGGGTTAGCATTCAAATATTTGCATAGACTTCAATAAGATTCAGATGTTTTATGCAAGAGCTTGTATAACACAAACGCCACGCTTAATATTACGAGGCTACAGTACAATTATACTGCAAAGTATTTCCACATTTTCCTAGTTTTCAGCTCAAAATAAAAACCCTTCCCTCTAATAGTAAATAACCATGTTGCCCAGATTATAAGATGCTTCTTTTTTACCTTGACAGTAAAGAGAATGATGGAGGTGAGTCTTATAATCTGGTAGGTGAGAGTGAGTGACGTTCGTGACACCAGCTTACTTTCTGGAGCATCTTATAATTCAGAGAATACAATAATAAATGCAGTGTTTGACTATTTAACTATACTTTTTTTATTTTACCAGGTAAGGCTCACTGAGCTATATAGATTTTTTTCAAAGCGACCTGCCCATCGCAAATTATAGCTCAACGAAGTGGCTTATTGCGTGGAAATTTATAGTAGCCAAATACTCTAAACGCATGTTTCTAAATGTGGAGGGGAAAACCGGAGGACCCAGAGAAACATCCATGCGACCACGGGAAAAAACACATGCAAACTCCAAATATACAGGTGTCAGGGTTGGGATCGAACCCATGACCTCCTCTATACCAGGCAAGGTAGTTAACATCTCGCTCCCTGGCACTATAGTGTATTTATAGTGTTTTATACTGCGAGATGAGATTGATTTTCTTCACCAATGGAGTTGGTCAGCTTGATTGGAGACCTTGACAGATTGACCCTATGTTATCAACCTCTAGGCCTCACATTAACACATCTCAGATAATCTATGAATGGAATTCAAGGTTCTTTTTCATCTCGTGATTGGCATGAGTCAATACAATTGTTTAATTCACAAGGGCCTGTGTCAGTCCATTGCTGGATGAAGGCCTTCCTATGTCATATCATTATTGATGGTTATTTGATCATACTTCACCATACTGGTCATTTGTGGAAACAGACGCTCATGAATTGCAAATTGCTGAAGTTTTGCCAATAGTATGTGTAATTAGCCATAATTCCTCCATAAGGAATTGGACCAAAAATGTAATGCAACTAAAATGTTCTGCTATGCAGGGGGGGGGGGGGGGATATGTAATATTACAGCCAGAAGTCAACTATTGTGGCAGAAGAATATAGACAGTATATATTTAGAATATATGCCTGAATGTGACGACCTGCTCTTGGTATACCATTAAACCACTGTACACGGCAGTGGTTTAATTTAGTGGCTACCATATTGGTAGCGACAAATTTCTACTTCTACAATTAATATACGCTTGGAGAAATGAGGCGTGATTCGTTTTTCTTTCAAAAACAAGGTTTTACTGATGAGGCAGCATTGTCCTTTTTTCAAGCAACCGAGGACCTGTAATCTGTGGTGACAATTTAATCTAACAAAACACACAAAATGAAGGAGCTGCTCTTATGGAGAGCAAAATTGATTCTTTGAGGTCAGGTGTGGATATAATGAGTTGGTTAACATATCTATATACTCTTCCTGGATAATTGTTCTTTCAAAACTGTGGTGAAAATGCATTGTTATATTATAAAATTATATTGTGATTAATTCCTAAAAGGTTCGTATTTTTTTATTTCAACATGTCCATTTATAAAATTATTTTGTAACTGACGTACGTGCTAAGGCATATAAACAAAATTGTATGAACACAGAAAAATGCTAAATGTCAGTATGAAAAAAAAAACTAGATCAATAAAGCGATTCGTGTGCATGTGGTTTCATTGTCGCTTTCAAAGTATGCAATGTGTCATTGGGTTTTTAAATGTGTTTCAGCACCATGCGGTGGCCACCTGACCTCTCTAGCTGGCATTATCCTGTCCCCGGGCTGGCCAGGCCTTTACAAAGACTCTCTCAGCTGTGAGTGGATCATTGAGGCTCAGCAGGGACATGCCATCAGGCTCATCTTCAAAAGGTTAGTCTCTCTCTCTCTCTGCCCTCCTCCCCAAAGCAAAAGTGAAAGTTGTACATGGTCAAGTAGATAGACCTGACTGTTGACTTCTTCACTTACTACAACAACAAGAACAAAAAGCTGTGTATGTAGACATTGGTTGTGATTTCTCAGCTCCGGAACTACCAGTGATGCCGTTTTCACATGCACGCCGTGTATCATTTGGTGCATTAGTTAGGTTTTGTACCTAATGTTCACTCAATGGCAATGGTGTTAAGCTGGCCCTCTATGCATCTCTATGCATCTCAATTATATGGATCCAAAATCTATGGTACTTCAAGAACACATTATGATGACCTTGTGAATAATTGTTATGTCCTACGTACATGTGATTTTAATTCTCGTTCAGTTATTTCAATTATCAAATCACTCAAAGTCACGTCTGCTCTTGCATCACTTAGTCTGACAAATAAGGCAAACGCCGGTCATCATAAGTGATTTGCTGGAAGCAATGTGACAATCATTTGTGCCATTTATCCAGCTCAATGAGTATTTATGGAAGGTGCCTAGCTTGTGAAATGCACATACATTACTGTCCAAACTCTGGTCCATCGAGAGATCTAGAGGCCTTTCTGCGTATACATTTTTCATCACTTTATACAGTGGCAGTTAATGTAAAAATCCATAAACGTGTAGATGGCAGCCACTAAAACATTGATGGTCACTTGACCTCTGAATTTCCAATACATAAAAGCTGGCCTATAAATGATTGACGTCTTTCAAAGGTCAGGTGATGGTAGATACTATAAAATACATAAATAAATGTGTAAATCTGAATTTATATGTGTGTTTCTTTTTACCAGGTTTCAGACGGAAGTGAACTACGATGTACTGCAGATATACGATGGTGCATCTGCTTCATCTCCCCTCACTGGATCCTTTCATGGGACCCAGGTTCCAGAATTCCTTGCCAGCACTGGCAATACCCTTCTGCTACATTTCACCACCGACAACAGCCGCTCCAACGTGGGCTTTCAGATCCTTTACGAGAGTGAGTCATTCGAAATCAAGATTTATCTGTAAATGATAATAAAACCCGTCACACCAGAAGGATATGTGCAGGCTGGAAACAAATAGGTTTAACAACACACAGAGGTGTTTCCCACATACGGCAGGAATGCAAGACTCCCATCATGGCTTGAATGCATTGTCACATGACCTCCAAAAACTGCTGGTGGCTTAAACAATGCTGAGAACATTGTACATGCAATGCACTCGTCACATGATGTGTATTCAAGGCACGATGGAAGCGATGTCTTCCTGCTGTTAGTAAGCACACCTCTATGTGTGGTTACATTTATTCATTATTGACACTTTACACAGTCTGCATACACAATCTGCATACACAGTATGTGTATGATTGCTGGCTACTTAAATAAGTTCGTGTATAAAGTATTGAATAACGCTGTGTAATGTTATTATATCGTTTTATGTGCGTGCACGCATGTGCATCGATATGCGGATACATTTTTGAACTGAAATTACGCACTATTCATTCTTCCTGTCGAGCATCGATGTGCAAAATGAGCGGAAACTTCAGGGCACTTAAAAGCAAAAATGGTGGCCTTTGATCAAATGTATAAAAACACTTTGGTAAAAATGTAACTGTGACAGGAATTTTCCTGCCTCGATATTTAATCAAAGTGTTATTTTATTTGTCTGAAGCTTGTGTTTCTATTTCTTTCATGGTGCTGTTAAAGCTAAACTGGAATGTGTTTATACATGCACACACACAAGGGGCAGTCACACAGCATTGGAGAAAGTATTGTAAGAATGCAGACATATATATCTCAGTAAGGTTCATACAGCATCGATGCTCTTATTTTAGAAGCTTTAATTTCATACAATATTGATATGGCTTTTTAGTATTACATTTTTTCTAAATCTTCGTTTTTCTATGGGTATATGTATAAACACAAGTCGACACGTAGCACATTATACACATCGATGTTTGAGCTCGTGATACACATTCGCCGTTGTGTTAGAACATAATTGATTCTTAAAATGAGTTGCAATCCTGAATCATGACTATTAATCGAATCTGCCGCCAGGATGGGCGTGACTCATTCCGCACACATAACTTGCATTGCAACGTACTTTACGAGTAGCCCGCACATTATAACTTTAGACATGCAGTGGTGTATTTACCGAGTGATTACCATGGTGTAGTTGGCACACTGGACCTGCAATGCAGAGCTCCCTGGTATCAACACACCTAGGCAGCACATCATCTTGTTTTGTCAGAATCTTTATTGAGACTGGAGGAATACGATGATGTATGAAGCCATATTTCACATATGTCCAGTACCGGCGGGTCAGCAATTGGTACACCACTGTTCGTGGATCAGCAGGTTGTGCACGTGGTGTGGTAAAGCATGGGTAACTCCCACCTCTACCAAAGTGCCTGATCAACATGGAAGAGTAGGCCAAGTGCCTTCTAGAGGCGCTCAATAGGGCTTCCTTCGCAAGCCATTCCGCCAGCAGTGGCATAATAAAATACAAAGCGGAGCTTCACCTTCACCCGATTTGAGTGGCTATACACCTAGCTGACATGTTGATGTAAATATAAGCTAGCCTCGCTTACAACATTAAACCTGATACTTATTGGCCACCTGCCACTTCTGGGTTGGTGATTCAACAAGGGGGCGCCCGCCTCTCTGAGTCACCAGGCAAGCCAAGTATTATTGGTTTTAATAGCCCAGCCTCAGTCTGATGATGTTCTGGCAACTGTGCAAGGATTGCCTGCGATTGTCGTGTGGAAGGTCAAATGAGCAGACCCACTGTGATGTAAGCCTTTTAATGAGTGGATTTGAAAACCTTGTGAAAAGCCCCCATTGTGAAGGATTTGCCCTAGGGTAGTAATTTACAAAGCAACACTCACCATTCAAAAAGGTTCCAGTATCATAGCGGTCATAATTACCAAACTGTGCGGAGAGAAACATAAATAGTAATTTTGCTGGCTTTAAACTGGGGATATGTGTGTTACCTGCCAATATTCAATGTTGTTTCACATTTGTAAGCTGCAGAACTTGAAATGGGGTCCCTAGACACCTTATCAAGAGTGCACCGAGTGTTGTAGCCATTCTCTTTGCAGAGCTTAAATTGTTTTAAGTAAGTACACCAGATGCCATGTGGCAAGAATATAAGGAATGCAATTAGAATATACTGGTTTTCTCCGCACTTATTTATTAATGAGACTCGTATCAACATGGTTTGGACTCCACGTATAAGTACACATATGAGTGAATGCAGACTCTATGCATGTAATGATCCACACCTGAGCCTCAATTCAGGTTAATGATTTGCAACAAAAATACATCTTCTTTGTCTAATTTTATATTGGATTAGAGTTTGGGATTATTCATGCAGACTTTCTTTTTTCATTAGCGCAGGATATCTGTAGATATTAAAAATTTCGATTTAAAGCTTTCGTGACTGCAGGGATTCATCTTCTTGGTTCTTTCGGTAAAGTCACGTAGAAGGGAAGTAATAAAATAATAAAAATAAAACATAATAAAACAATTCTCACGACGTTTCGGCCACAACGCAAGCAGCCGTTGTGGCCGAAACGTCGTGAGAATTGTTTTATTATGTTTTATTTTTATTATTTTATTACTTCCTTTCTACGTGACTTTACCGAAAGAACCAAGAAGATATTAAAAATTCTCTGCCAATATTTACTAAGATGCAGCGTGACATATTAAATTGCATGCCTTAGAAATGGGCAGGATGAAAATAATAAAAGATATGTTTGAGAAATTGCAGTTAAATTGGCTACAGTGTTTATAAAGCAAATGTTTATTGGATATACAGCATACAGTCTGGCTCGTCGATCATTTAGTTATTTACATTTAAAAATCTCATTATTTCACTAAATAAGCTCTTTGCAAGTCAATGTTGTCCATTTTCTAATTATATGCTGGCTTTAGTGGCTCATGTGCATACATATCCTATTTGCAAATGTTTGCATTTTAAGTCTGTAAGGATATATTAGCCTTCATTTTCCCAAAATAGCAATCTCATATGACTGTGAGATTAGCAAAATAAAAGTATGGTCTGCTTACATGTTATGATTAATATGTATGTATGCTCAGATTTACCAGAAGCAACACTGCTTTAAAAGTTTTTGCCTGTGTATACTCAGCTATTGTGCGTGCATTTTTCTCCGGGTCCTCGGCTTTTTCCCTCCACATTTAGAAACACGCGTTTAGAGTATTTGGCTGCTATACATTTCCACGTGATTACCCACTTCGTTGAACTATCAGTTATGGCCAGGTCGCTTCTGAAAAAGAGCTACATAGCTCAGTGGGCCTTACCTGGTAAAATAAAAAAAAATAGTATGTTGAACTTTAGCACCGTATGTAACCAACTGTGCTAATAGTAGGTGATTGATCAGATATACTGGGGTGTTTAGATGTAAAAAAAGGTGCTGTTCACATCACAGCTGGAGAAAAGCCTCCACCAGAGGGCCCCTCTAGAGGGCAATTGGCCTACTCTTCCACACTGGCTAGATGTCTTGTAATAGGTGAGAGCCTCCACATTTTATCTCACCACACGCAAACTGTCAATCAATCATGGTGTACCCATATATATATTGCTGGGTGGACATACGTGGGAGGGATTTAAGAAATGTTCCCATTGTTTAAATTGCCACACCAAGAGATCGAATTGAATCTAAACGAAACCAGGTAAGGCCCACTGAGCTATATAACTCTTTTTCAGAATCGACATGGCCACAAATGATAGCCCAATGAAGTAGCTTTTCATGTGGACATTTATAGTAACCAAATATTCTAAACGGATTTTTTTTAATGTGGAGAGAAAATTCAGAGGACCCTGAGAAAAATCCATGTGACCACGGGGAGAACATGCAAACTCCAAATATACAAGCGAGGTAGTTAACATCTCGCATCCACGAATCAGTGACATTTGTATTATCCCATTTGCTACCCAATACACATGGCAGCTACAATCGCGTATAACTCTTTGTTAAACATCCCATTTTGTGCCGTTTCCAACACTGTATACTGCTATGTTATGTTAGACTAAATAAAACAAGCATTCTGATCATAAACCGTTAACATGCATACAAATACAAATTGTCATCGTTACAATACATAACTCATTTTACCCATTGATGACAACGTTTGATGAAAGCTAGAAGTATGCCAAATTATTAAAATATTTTACAATTGTAAAATAAATTAAACCTTCTAAACGGTTGCAAAAATATCTTCAGCACAAAAAAAGAACATGGCATGAAAAGTGGTGCAAAGCGTAGAGAGATGCATCTTTGGAATTACATTGAAAGCGTAGAGACATGCATGGCTGGAATTACATTGAGAGACAGAAAGTAGGGACACATCAAATAGAGAATACACACAAGTTTAAGGGACATCATCCAAACTGTTAAGAACAGTTCGTGGGACTTGAGCAGGACATGTTACTCGATGAGGGGATGCTGGATGGTCAAAGGGCATGACCGTGTCAACGAATAGAACGCATTTGATAGTACGTCCACCGAGGAAATTTGGTGATGAAATCAGCTGGTGTGTTAGGTGCTAGGTGGATTATTACATTTCTAAATATTGAGAGATGACTGTAGCCAACAGAAACCTTCAATGCAGCAGTGGATTGATCAAGCTGATGATGGCGATTATGATATTTTACCTGCTTAGATATTGCTCACTTAGATCCAAATAGCATAGCTCATTCGAGGCATTCACCTGCGAGACTCCACACGCATGAGGGCATCATGCTAATGTAAGCCCAGCAGGTTCATTATAATTTCAGAAAATAAGTCCCAGCATTACCAGAGATGTTGCTGCTAAGAGGCACAGTTGAGAAATATTTTCACACTCATTTAAACTTAACAACAAAATGTATAACGCTCTTGGATATGTATTTGTTTCTTTCAGTGAAGAGAATTTAGATTGCGGTCCTGTTTAATGACATCATCGCACTTTTGGTGGCTTGTTAGATGGAGACCGTGGTTTACCTTATCGCCATCGTTATCTCTTTCTTCGTGATAATGTGCTTCAGTAACATTATCAATAAGAGCCACCCCTTGGAGATGCTGTTAAGCTCACTGCTTGTCTGCTTTTGTGTAGATATGAAACATCTAATGGTACTCTTTGGGGGAAAAAAAGTAGGCCACTCTGTGCTGCTATCTTGACCAATTTTACCAATTAAAATGTCCCTTAATGTTCTCAAACTCTGTGTCCAGTGTGAAACAAGACCTTTCCATGTATGTAATATGAAGCTCATGTCGGTGTATTAGGTGCTCTTGTTCACGCCACTGCTGGCGGAAAGGCCATTCACTAGAGGTGCTCGAGAGAGTGGCTTTAGAGGGTATTTGACCTCCTTAGAAGAGGGGGCGAGTACTCATTATTTTCCACCACACACGACCTGCTGATCGACTCACTGTGGTGTACCATTTATACTGCTGCGTGGACAGAGGTGGGGGGATTTTAGAAACTTGTACCATTCATTCAACTGCCACACCGGGAGATTGAACCAGTGATGTTGCCACAGTGATGTTAACTACCTCTTCAGGTATACAGGATGGCGTGGGTTCGATCCCAACCCTGACAACTGTATATTTGTAGTTGGCACGTTCTCCCCGTGGTTGCGGGGATTTTTTTCCGGGTGCTCTGGTATTTCTCTCCACATGTAAAATCGACATGCCTTTATAGTATTTGGCTGCTATACATTTCCACATGATAAGCCACTTCGCAGAACTATGATTTGTGGTCAGGTCGCTTCTGAAAAATAGCTATATAGCTCAGTGGGCCTTACCTGTAATTTTTATATATATATACTTCAGCTTCATATTCTTGGTTCTTTCGGTAAAGTCACGTAGAAGGAAAATAATAAAATAACATAAATATGAAACAATAAAAATTCTCACGACGTTTCGACTGCAACACAAGCAATCATCATCAGGTGTGAAATATTTCAGCTTCGTTTAAATTGCAAGTCCAATTGTAAATTATTGTTTTGTTTGCATTCATAATGACAATGAATTGTATAAATATATCTATTTGTAATGAAAATGGACATGTAAAACGGCGGACTCGTGTCATACGTGTGAATGGGACATTTGTTGCAGGCATCACACTCAGCACGCACCTGTGCCTGGATCCGGGCGTTCCTGTGCATGGACAGCGTCACGGCACGGATATGTCAGTCGGCTCCATGGTCACCTTCAGCTGCAACTCCGGTTACACCCTCAGCCACGAAGAGGCCCTGATCTGTGACAAGAACCTGCAGTGGAGTCATCCCATGGCCAGTTGTGATGGTACAGTCACCTGTATTACAACACCACACCTCTGGAAACAATCTCCCAAAAGCCATGCGCACAATCGGCTCCATCACTGCATTCAAGTCACAACTGAACAGCACATCTATTTTAACTTGTCATACAACTAACTCGCATCCACAACCTGCTTTTATTTTCATATTTTAAACAGCTATAGATAGTATATGTATGTTTTTTTCATTGCTTAGAATGCTCTATTTTTATGTTCATGAGTATGCATGTGATTGTCTTCCTTTGAGGGGCAGATTTGTGACAGAAAGCAACAATAATATTAACTTGATTTGACATTACCTTGGCGTTCGCCGCCTGTTGCAGACATTCGCACCTCGAGCCCAGCAGCCGCCCTGGTTATTAACCGTGCGGAGTAACTGCTTCACAGTGTACGCTATGGATGCCATGAGGTTGTTTGAAAAAGAGTAGGCCATGTGTGCCACGGTCCACATTTGCCAAGTTTGATAATTATTTGCATATTTCTCAATTGGATAAGATTGCATCGTACATAGCCCCCCCCCCTACCCCCCTGGCAGACTTTACTCTTCTGTAAAACATGGTACCTTAATTAAATTGGTGCATTATAGGAATAGCAAGAATACCAAATGTGCAATGTTGTTATGAATTGCTTAACTTTGTTTTAACTTGCTGTCACATATATATGTATTATTTGCCATCTGTACATTCTAATGAATTAGCTCACCATTCACCATATTAACTGTAGGTCTTGCCTACATGCAGAATATATGTTTGCATGCAGTTCGTGTAGTAGCATCTGTGTCTGTCAGTCTCATCTCTATTTCTGTCTGTCTTTTAGCCATCATTATGGCATGATAATTCTTTTCTGATAGAATATTTCTGAAAGTTGATCAGCTGTGCAATTACGTTCTATTTACAGTGCTCATTATGCTTCACTGAATTGTGTAGCGCATCAACCTTTTTGGCTTCATGTTTTGGCTATTCACAAAGCGTAACACGTGATTAGGGTATTTTATGAAATTATATTGTTACGTAAAAAATGTGGTCTTGTAAATTGTTGCAAATGCATCAGTTATGCATGTTTCTGATTTAATGGTTAGTATATTTTTAATTTGCTAGAGAAATAAGAGAAACTTTAATGTGAAAACAGATTTATATTATGTATTTAATTAGCATACGTATATTGAGTACACGTGGATATATATATACATATCTCATGTATATTGCCTCATTATGTTCTTAAATTCAGGTGACAATGAGACATCCAACAGGGTATTAAAATCTAGCTGTGATTTATGAATAAGTGGCCATATCTCAAGTTTAGATGCCTTCAGAGGAACTTTATTGGGTCCCTAGACAGGCTCTAGTCAGAGAGTACATTGCCTCCCAATGTATTTTGGTATGTACATAGGCTGATGCCGTAGCCCAAGAAGCCATCTTGAACATCTTTAAAATGTTTAAAATATAACTAGGCGCTCGTACTATTGCATTTTCTTTGCAAAGATGATACACGAGCTTATGTTGACGGAAATTCAACTGCAATGTTCTTTCGACTATATTCATTAATGCATGATGATGATGTAACTTTGTTTATAACTATCTCATTATAAATGCTTTCTAAATGCGGTTGCAACTTGCCTGGTTGGGCCAAGCCCCAACTCGATGAAAACAGATATTTTTTTTTTAAAGAATCAACAACAATTACGTGAGCATTTTAACGTTTCTAAGAAGCATTATTTATTTTTTCGCTTAGATTGCGTGCAACTTTGCAAAAGGCAACTATTCTTCGTGGGAACTAAACTCGTTTCCAGTGTAGTAGCCCCTGATAAACAGGTGCGAGCGATTGCGCAACTTTTCTGCTATCTGGGCTAACCCCTACCGGCCTGCCGTGAAGCGATCAAAATTCAGTTTTAAATGAATTTATGACAGGGGTGCTTGAAAATGTTCCTTAGTCGTTTTATCTTGGAGGTCAAGTTGCACAGCAGTGATGGTCCATTAGCCTGCCGTGCACCCGCTCGTCAGTGTACATATGTATATCGCTTGTATTTATTACATTAGTCCCATACAGTGTTTCATTCTTCCTCAGTCTTAATGACGTGTTTTTGGTGACACTGCGTTGGCAGTGGTGCACAAACACATTTACGAAAACTCGCATTCGTCAATAACATTGCTTTGAAAGGGAAATAAAAAAAACAGCGATGGCCCTTTTTTGTAGCGTGATGTACTGTGGCCTATTACATATTGTCATTTAAAGGCAGTGGACATGATGAATGTCTTGAATTTCTACTCTTATTAAGTGCATTTTTTTATTTCCTGCATGAGAATGGCATGAAGATTACCGTGCTCCGCTTAATTGGCACGTGAACAATGTTCCGGTCAGAGTTAAAAAAAAAGCTTTCGGTGGCCTTTCTGGCTTACTCCAAATACTGGCTTTCTCAAGTCTGGCTTCGTGAGGTTTTTCCACTATATTTGAAAGCTCGCGTTGTGTTCTGCTCGCTCTAGGTGCAATAATAACGTCGATAGTGAGATTCCGCAGTGCTGTGAAGAAAAAAAAACTCAGCATGTTGCCCACGAGGCATTATCATACGTGCATGCGATATCAATAAGCCTCGCTACATAATAATTCAACCTCACTATATTGTATTCATGTCATCATTGCTTCCACCTGCTGAATGATAAATGTGCTTAAAGCAATGTCCAGCCTTTAACAGATTAACTTATGGATCAAAACACAATTAACGCATTTCGGTTACAAAAAATGAATGTGAGAATTTTAATTCGTTCGAGGATTGAAGCGATTGCTTGTTTACGTGCTACGTTCATGATTGCTCTCGGTCTTTGCTTTAAAATTCTCCTGTGTGTGTTTTGTCAAACAGCACCATGTGGCGGATATATCCATGCTTCCAGTGGAATAATCCTATCCCCAGGGTATCCAGATTACTATCCTAATACTCTCAACTGCACCTGGACGGTGGAGGTTTCCCATGGGAAAGGTAATGCCAAAGGTTATAATGTGTTGGCTGTATTTATGGCACCTGCTGTGATGGTTAACAGCAGTGCCACAAAATAATTCATTACCGTGCCTTCATATTGTTCCAAATATATTTGGCAGGAAGTATTTGCTGTCATTAAATATGTAATAGATTCACAGAGCAACCGCAATATATTGCTGTTATTGATACATTATTATGCATACATTACATTGCTATAGCTATATTGTAACTTTTTATTTGTAGTGTGCATATTAAATCTGATCTTAACACAGTATCAGAATTTAAGTTTGTAAAGATATATAATTAGTTGACACTGGCATATCCAAAATACAAATATATAAACAACCATATTGTTCACCCTTTTCAGCCACTTAAGCGATCATAACAAATCAAGCACAACGAAGCATAAACGTGTAATGGTTCAACTGAATCCAAAACGTGGACTTGGAGGCAACACATTTATTCAGTTCCAACACATGGGATAACTTCCCCTTAACAGAATAACAAGCTAAGGTGGTGACCACCCGGCTAACTACACTAGTTACTATGTAACTGCTACTACGGACCAGGACCAACGACTTCGGCCCGGGTCCACGTGTTGGAGACTCGTTGAATGGAGAACGTCGATGAAGGGTTTCTTCCAGGATGAACAACAACCCTGGTCCCTCTCGGGACCCTGCTTATATTCTCTGTGGCGTGGACGGCTACACCCTTGGCCACGTCCACCTTCCAGAATCCTCGAAAAGGATCTGGGTCCCAATCACGTGACCCCCCCCTAATCCCCTCTTGGGGCCCCTCTGTCAACTTAATGGTCACGTGTCCTCCCGGGTCAATCAGAGTGCCATGGCCTCACACAACCTTATCCTACGGTCGGCACCCACACACCCTGTCCTGTAGGGTCGGCACTGCACTTAAAGCATTGTGCCATTCAGCGCTATTATTCAGCGCACGCCATGCCCCTCTAGGGCCGGTACTGCACCCACAGCATGTTGACATCCAGCGATGTCACTACAAACGTAAATAACAAATCACCACAGTATTTCTAAACAAATTCTGGTCACTGTGGTTCCCATGAGATTATTTGCTTACCCCTTGTTCATTTTACTAAAGTTATTCTTTCAATGGCAAATAACAATAACCCATCTTATGACATAAAGTTTTTTTTATTTACAGTATTTGCATGATTCTATTTGTATAAGGAATGCATAAAGCAATGCAAAACTATTTGGAATGGTGCTGGAGAAAGTGTGCATGGCTCTGGCCCTTTTGTTAGTGAGTTGTCTTCTCCGGTTATTATCGTACCATTTGGTTTGTGCATTACAATGTTGAGATAGCTACAAGGCACATTGCCATCTGTTTGGCTACAAATCAATATATTAATTTACAAAAAAGGGCAATTCACGAAATGTATCAAAGCAATGCCAATGCAAAAATTAGATCGGAGTTTAAAATCTGTCAAGATATATCAGCTTCGCCAACATGAATAAACACTCAGAAGAAGCATTGTTACACAGGAGGGTCTTGAGTATAGTGTATGGGTCACCAGGCAGTGGTAGGGGGGAGGTCAGCTGGGCAGCCTACTGGGCTCCAGCTTGGAGGTTTCCATGTTAGTCACAGCAAATGGCGTATTCATGACTTGATATGCGTTCATTTACAGCGGGTAGGAAACAAATGATCATGACGATTGTAATCTTGAATCTCACAATGACTGTGACAATGACAACAGCGCTGTGACCACAGCATATTGATTGTGCTGATATTATTATTATCATGCAACAAATGGACATCACCCGTGCTTCTGCTTCAGGAGTCCAGTTTACGTTCCACACGTTCCACCTGGAGAGCTCTCACGACTACCTGCTCATCACGGAGAACGGCAGCTTCTCCCAGCCCCTGGCTCGCCTCACGGGCTCCACGCTGCCCCCCGTGCTCCACGCGGGCGTCTACGGAAACTTCCAGGCACAGCTGCGCTTCATCTCCGACTTCTCAATGTCCTACGAGGGCTTCAACATCACCTTTACGGGTGAGGAGTGGCGCACCAGTCAGCTGTGAACAGAACCACATGGTGCACGCAGAGCAGAGGGCACACATCCGGTGGCGGCTGAATTGGGTCAGGGTTTGGGGGTTAAGATGCTGTCGTCATGGTTAACACAATGTACTTGCAATCCACTTCCATGAGATCTCCCGACATGGACACATTTCTTAGATGTTCCCACCTCCATTCACCGAAAATGATAAATGGGTACGATATAGTTAATTTATTTGAAGGGTTGTGTGTAGTGGGTAAGGTGTGGGTAATCTCACCCACACTTTGCCTTCTACGATGGAGGCCAAAATACCATTTGGAGCGGTTCTCGAGGGCTCCCTTTAGTGACAAAAAGACAAGACAGATCCCCTGTATAGCTTTAACAAACTGTAGGGGCAAGTGCTGTTAGCGAGCACCAGGTACTCATTTGAGGCTGAGTCGACCTAGGGGAGGCCCAGAACCGGTTCAGATAATCGTCATTGGTGTTGGCCATGAGCGGGAATCGCACCCGGGTCACCGGGTTCGTAGCGTAGCGTGCTAACCGCTACACCACCGCTCCCTTTAAGTGAGGGCCTGTTCCCACAAGCAGTGGTGCGAGCAAGTGCAGGGATTCACCTTCACCCTACTCTAGGAGCCGAAATATTTTATCGTTCACTAAAGTGAAGCCAGCATTACGGATGCAGCCCCCTAACCTACCCCGACTACAATTGCACTCGGAGTGATGCACCTGCAGTAGCTTACCACTGCCCGTGCCATGTGTGTTCAGAGTACAACCTTGAGCCGTGCAAAGACCCAGGCATGCCAGCCTACAGCCGCCGAGAGGGCTCCAGCTTCACGGTTGGCGACGTGCTCTCTTTCTCCTGTTTCGCCGGGTACCGGCTTGTTGGCATGCCGAAGCTGACGTGCCAGGGGGGTGGGAGGCACGTGTGGAGCTCTCCTCTGCCGAGGTGTGTGGGTAGGTGGACCCACACCCCGATTACCGCACGCACACACTTGTCACAGCTAATGAGCCGTTTTTGATGCACGCACGCACGCCAAGGTGCTATAATATGTCAAATACAATGGTTCCTATTTTGTTTTTACGTCGTTTGTAATTTTCCTGTTAATCTACTTTTCTGTATATATGTAGTGCTCGAACCGACACGACAGCTTCTTGTCTTTCCTCGTTACTTTATTCCGCGTATGTTGCTCAACATCTCTTCCATCAACACCGCTCAATGTTCCTCCGCTCACACCGCCCCACAACTCTTCTCCCCGCTCGCTCGCCACGTTCCGTTGGCCTCGCTCGCTCCCCTCTACTCCTCCGTCGACTCTCCTCTCCGCTCTCTCTCTCCAGTTCGGCTGCTCTTTATCAGCTCTGCCGTCCCACTCCGTGGTAACTACATCAGCTCTCCTTCCACGCTCCAGCTGCTTCCTACTCTCCGTCGTCTCACTGTTACTCTACTCTTCTCCACTGCTACCCTACACTTCTCCACGGCTACCCTACACTTCTCCACTGCTACCCTACGCTATACTCACTCTGCTGCTCCGTCTCTCCATCTGTTGTCTCCTCCCAGGCACAAACTCCCGTCTCCTCCACAAACCCCTGACTGTATCCCCGAACCAATTAACCCCTAATTAATCAGGGCATCCCCCGCGACGCCACTCGCCCCCAGCCCCCCCTGCCACGTGGCATGTTTTTCCAGACACACTGGCGCCGTTCTCCGACAACAACCCCTCTCGGCCAATCAGCGCCCTGCACCCTTAATTACCCCCTGCCACCTGCTACCACCCTTAGACATCACGCCACCTTAATTTGGACAACAACAACGACCAGCCAATCAGCGCCCTGTGTCCTCATTTGCTCTCACTGTCCGCCGCGTGCGCGCACACCGACCCCAGCGCGTGAAGCGTATCTCAAGCACTACATATATATGGCACTGCAAAACGAACCCGGAGATCTGTATTCGATTCCCAGCCACAGCTACAATGAGTGGCGAGTGTGAATGATTTGTGAACCAGCCGTGCCCAGCCCTACCCTTCACCAACCTGCACACACTCGTGTGGTGGAGTATAGTTAAACAACCCCGATGACCAACATGGCATGGGGAGGCATTCATCCAGCAGTGGATTGTTGAAAGGGCTATACATGTAGAAATATACTTAGTCTATTGTTATTTGTACTTGTACAATGTTTCATGTGTCCATTTATTTCAATGTGTTGGGATTAAATATAATTTTTGGATTAACGAAATGTAAATTGAGATTTAATTAAATGTGCATGGGTGGTTCAAAGGTCAGAGTGCTGAGCTGACACAGGTTGGATGCTGGGTTCAATGCATGAGCTCTGAGATACATGAAGTCTTAATGCTCAAGTTATCTGTACCTTCCATATAGTGTTACCTATTCCAGTTAATTAAAATAAAAGCACATTCATATAACTTTCCCTTTGAATGTGTATAGAATATTTATATTTTTATTTACAATAAATGTGTGCAACTGATTAAATATATTTCCACCTGTAAATTTGTTTTAAAGTACATGTATAGCCATTACTAAATTAAATATCAAATTACCACAATTAACTGTTTTTTTCTAATATTTTAAATGCAAAATGATGTGAGATGACAAGTAATAAAGGAGTCAATATTAGAATTTGTGTATGTAATATCATAACCACAAAATAATGAAGTCTTCAACTATTTCCATATAAAGTACTTAGGTTTATGGACAAAAATGAGAAATTGCATGCAGCAAAAACATGTATTGCCTAACCATGAATAATAACTAGATTGTGAAACAAAGATAGCGATGATGCGAGGTTTTGCATATCATATGCATGTTTGAACCATCTGACAAACCCTAAGGGCATGTTGTCATAGAAACATACAAAAAAAATCAGCTTTTTAAGACTTTACAGATTTTACGTTAAAATTAGCATTGTGATAAACCCCCTTCGCTGCATTGGCATTATTTATTAAAATGTTTAAATCAGGAGAATAGAGTTCATTTTATTTATGGAAGTGTGTTGGATGCTTTAGACAAATACAACATATACATACGTGAATAAAGGAAACTTCATGTTTCAAATGGAGTCCTAAACATTTGGGGAGAATTCTTTAAATATTAACATTGAAATGATATGAATGTATCTAGTAACATTTAAAGAACTGCTATGGGTGATACACACCCTATAAAATAGCATTAATTTGAAGGAGACAAGATAAATATTCATACATTATAACTGATCGTTACTATAAACCTTGAAAATTCCTTAGAAATGGGCTAGTCAGGAGCCGACTACGAGTGGAGCGGAGTGGTCAATTGGTGGTGCCACAATTTTGTCAGGCCCCTCTGTCCTTGTAAATTGACATTAATATCAGCACACCTGGTCCTTGCAACATCTGCTCCACGTTCGCTTTGTGCCAGTGTGCAAGGACAGCAGAAGTTGTCAATATTCCACTGATACCAACCCATCTGCTATGCGGATAGAAGGTTCTTTGAGCATTTGAAGCATGAGATGAAATGTGTTAAATGGAACAAGTGGTTTTCTTTTCGCAATTTAGCTTCACTTTAAAACGGCTAATGCATTTTTTCAAAGTGTATTAAGACACTTAAAACACACTTCAGACGCTGGTTGTAATGAGCTTTAATCTTCATAGGCTATAAATGTAACTGGATTCGTGAAATGAATGCCTGTGATTTTTATTTTACATTTCCACATTGCCCTCGGATAATTTCCACAATTTAATTATTCATTATTTGGCAGTAAATCTGTTTTATGGAAAGAAAAATGGAGAAATGACCTCAAACCCACCTTTAACAATGTCATATTGGAACAACGGGTGACAGTTATCGGTATTGTGATTACAATTATAACGATGAAGATACTAATCATGTAGACATTGAAATAGGCATTGGCATCACTCACTTTATTGAAATGATCTTGCGGCATATTGGTCAAATGCCTATTCCTCACTTATATAATACATTCTTCATATCAGATTATAATCTTTTTATCTTTATTTATCGCACAATTCTTAAAATTGTACAAATAAATATGTGTCCATTTAAGCAACATCATGTTGCTATGAACAATATAAAAGTGTTTCCTGTAGATAGATATATGCATATAGATTTATTTAATTGCTGATTACAACCCCAAATTGTGTCGTCAAAAATCACTTCTGGTCGTCATTTCAACAGGCTTCTCATTCCAACACCCCTGACAGTTCTGTCAAGCAGTGCAGATGAAGAGAGGGCAATTGCATCCCATTCATCCTGTGCATCTAATTACACATATCTTGCTGCAAAACCAGACTTATCCGAACTAAAGTGGGAAATAAATGTAGTGTTTGTTAACATTTTTTACTTTTGTAAAGTCATTGAGGGATGGCGATGATGTGGGGAGGCAATCATGGATTTAATCATGTCCAATGGTGAATACCAAGATGAAAGTTAATCGTGACCGGGCTGAGTTCACTGGATCACTGAGCTTCAGAAGCTGCTTTAAACAATTGTGACTGCTCAGAGTCTAACCCAGGATTTCAGTGTTGTTATCGGAGTGCTTAAACATAGCCACTAGCTTCCCGAGTCACCCAGTCGACTGATTGGTTCTTAATCGGGAAGCAGATAGGATCTGGATGTCATGCAATCTGCAAACCTGGTAGCTAGTTAATCTTGTGGAAAACAAGAGGAGACAACTCTAAAACTGTTTTGAATTGTTTTTTTTTAATGATTCTCTTCATTGCCCATTATGAATTAGGGCTATGCAGCCAGCAGAGAGTGACTCACTTGTTTATGTTGCAGGTTCTTTAACGCCCCCATTTTAGCACAAAGTGTGCTTTGGGAATACCCTGAAGCGTTACCGAGCAGTTGTAGGAATACAATTGTCGATCCCATGCAAACCCATTCAGTGGCAAGCATGCCAAAACGACTGGCAAATCCAGCCACATAGAGAAAACTATGTCATTGAGATGCAATGACCTGGTAGTGATAATAATGATGATGAGAATTATGATACTGATGAATATAATGGAAGAAGAAAAACAATACAAAAAAGTCCACGATGTTCATAAATTATCAGATTTTGAATTTATGTTTGCTAAGGTCTTAGGATGTTATGACATGTAACTATTTTTTATCATTGACAATTTTAATGAGCACAATAATTAAATAATATACATCACATCGTATATGTATATGTTAAATACAACTGCATCTCCAGACACTTTGCCGGAAATTTTGGATGTGTCACCTGCACATGAAAACAAATGAGTCTTGACTTGAACAAGAGCAGCAGAGTCTCAGCTGCACAAAGTTTGAGCGGAATAAATTTCCAGACCCTGTGAACAGAAGCCAAGATGGAGCGACCTCCCATGGAACAAGGTTGACTGTGGGTGGCTTTAGAAGAAAGGCGCCTTTTATTGCTGGAGCGGAGACAGTGTGCCATAGAGCAGATTGAGGCGAGAGGGGAGCGGTAGAGGCAAGGGCAAGATCGTGAATAATTTGAAAACCAAACACTGAAAACTTAAAGTGGATCCAAGACTTGACATGAAGCCGGCGGAGAGATTGTCATACTGGGTTTATGTGATAATTTCTTACCACCTATGGTTTAAGTATTAATGTTCTACAAAATGCCATGCTCTTATCGACTACTGGATGAAGGCCTTCTCAAGCCATAGCTGTCTGCCAAAGTCTTAAGATAATAATTTATAAAGCGCCCTTAAACAATCGTTCTCACATCAAACTGCTGTACGTAATTAGATTTCCTTATTCCTTCTCCGTGATGGATGCCCTTGTTGGTATTTACCCTCCTTTAGCTCCCATTTGTTATTCTCAACCACCAGCCATCAACCCATTTAGTGACGTATCCTGCCCAAGCCCACTTACTTTTCTTAAGTTATAATTATGTCTTTAATCTGCATATGTTTTTTTTTATCTATGTGTTCCTCCATGAAAATTGTAATTAACTCTGGAATCATTGCAGTCATCTATCATAAACCCAGGCCTAATTAAGATAGAAAGTAAAAGCATGAACAGCTACACTGAGGTTGCATGAACAAAGTACCAAAATACATTGTATAAAGGGAGCCATATAAGTAGACACGATGTTGCCAAAGTTGTTCACGGAAAATGTATGATTAGTTGAACAGTGTTGACATACGCATGACTTAGGCAATCATCAAATTGCAGTCCATAAAATTGTTGTGATAAGTAGTTGTGCTATTATATTGTGAACATTGGTGAGCATATCTTGCTAATTCGGGTTTTCATGTGTCCATTGCCACCCTGTAGCTGAGTGTGGAATGTCAAGCATTGGGACGGATGGAGAGCTCCTATCTCCCAATTACCCCGGGAGCTACGACAGGAAACACGAATGCATCTACACCATCGAGACCGAGGCTGGCAGTGGCATCCGACTCATGGCTAAGACCTTCCGTGTGGCCGAAGGAGACGTTCTTAAGGTACTCTGTGCACGTGTGCTCATATTCGTGGGGAGCAGTGGTGCAGTGGTTCGTGCACTGGACTACTAACCAAGCGATCTGAGTTCGATTCCCAGACATGGCCAACGTCAGTGGCCAATATCGCCACTGATCCTGGGTCTCCCATAGCTTGACTCAGCCTTATATAAGTACCTTGTGTGCTGTGTAGACATCAACGCTGGAAAGACAAAGACAGCCAAGCATGGTACTTACTGGCCACACTATTCCCTTGATCACTGGAGTGACCTTAATAGGTGCTTGCTAACAGCACTTTGTCATATTTGGTGTTTGTAACGCGTGTAATTGAATGTCATTTGCTACTAACCGCATGAGGATCAATTGAAACAGTATTTGTTGTGGAACACACCTGTAACCCAGTGATGTACAAGATGAGTTTGTGGATTACATAGAGGAAAGACATTGCGTTGAGTGTCCCCATAAGCACGAGCCTACTCACAGCACATGGTGCCCTTCCACATGGAAATTACTCTTTTTATGGATGCAAAAACACAACTTTCCCTCAGTATAATAGTAAATGCAAACCATGAGAAGAATTTGAGAATGTTGTCATTTCGAGGATGTGTTTCATCTGTACCATTTTATATTTGGGAGCGTATGAATATTAACATTTACAAACACTACTGTGTAGTTTAACGCGAAGGCTTTCGCGACCAATATCATCCATGATATATGTTTTTTTTTTATATAAATGTGTCGTTAAACCTGCCACCACCCAACACAGCCAATGAGTAAGGTTTGTCACATAAACAGAACATGCCAATTCGTTACTAGTACAGCACACCGGTGTGTTGGTTGGGCCAAGCTACAACATTTACAATCTGAGTATGACGTTTTGCCAGTAATTACAACTAGCTTCATCAGACAACAGCCGGATCTGTGTAGGTTTTCGCCATTTTGCTGCATAGCTGTGCTGCTGTGTTTTTGGATTGTACTGCATGATATCTCACATTTTGTTCCACGTGCATGAGGCTTCTTTAGGAACTGAATTTAGCAGCTTACTCTTTACCTTATTTATATTGCGTTTATTTAGCTCTCTAATGTACATTGTAAAACGTGGATTGAAATATCGGACATTGTGCCAAACAACCAGCGGTAACAACCAGAAAACGCATCAGAGAGATTCCATTCACAAAGTGTAAAGCATTGTTAACTGAATAATTGATTGCGTGTGTGATTTGCGCAGGTTTACGATGGAAATAGCAGTTTGGCACCGCTCATTGGGACGTATTCCAAGACGGAATTTCAGGGTTTATCCGTTAACAGCACTTCCAACCGTCTGTGGCTGAAGTTTGACACGGACTCTGAGGGCACAGAAAAAGGCTTTCGTCTGATATATTCAAGTAAGAGAAATATGAATCACAATTTCAATTAATGAGCCATTTGTTTACCAATAATCACATCATGTGTATGTTGACTGCATGGTAATACTATCAGTTTGTTAGAGACTATTTGGTGCTGGAAATAACTTTAACTTGTATACATTATTCAACGTGGTATTTCCCAACGTTGTACCTTATTGCGCACATTTTCAATTGTTGTGTTTTTATCAAAGTTGTTGGTGCTAATGACACCCAATTGTTTCATGCTATCAGCAGTATACATGAGATTTATTTAAAATTAGCCAAAATGCATGTCTTTAATTACAGTCTGCTTGAAATTTCATAGAAGACATCAACAACAGACATGTCAATGTTATTTTGTGGTTTGTATTGGTTGGAACATGCACGCAGAATGATAGTTTAATGATATTATTTACAGGACTAATGCACATCTGTTTAACATATGTGATAAAATGTACACTTCATTTAGTAATACCTAAAATGACACTTTATGGCAGCCAACAACATAAAATGTAACAATTAAAAACCAGTAAATGCAGCCAGCAATATATTACCTAACTAGTTTGATGCCTTGTGCTCACAAGAACAAATCTTTACACAATTCTTTGTGTCAGTAATATTGAATACATTTTAATTTTAACATGAGTTTAGTTCATCACGTATGCTTTCGCGACCAATATTATCTATAACAAAGGTTTTTTTGGGTTAGATTAATTTAATATAGATGCATCAATCTTGATTTGAAGCTTTCGTGACTGCAGGAATCCATACTCTTTGGTTCTTTCGGTAAAGTCACGTAGGTATAAAATTAAATAAAATAGATCACAACGTTTCGGGCGCAACACAAGCGTCCACCTGATGACTTTACCGAAAGAACAAAAGAGTATATAAATGCATCATTAACCTGCCACCACTCAACACAGACAATTAGTAATGTGTGTCTGGTACCAAAAAGCTACCAATGAATAACTAGCATTATAACGATTGAAAAACTGGTCATTATAAAAAAAATCAAAATGTAATTTTCATCACGCCCCTTGGTTGTCAAATTCAGTCTCCAACTTTCATTATCTACTCTGTCTGGCCTCTCTATGTATGTGCTATGATATATGAGATATATATTTTTAAGCCATAGTGTTATTGATGAATGTGGTTTTTTTTACAGTCATATAAGTATTCACCAGGGGTGGCCAAACCACGGCTCACGAATCACGTGCAGCTCCAGGGCAATTCGTGTGTAGCTGCACTAGAGATGCAGACAATTGTTTTACTTTCCAATACTGCATAAGTGTATTTGAAGCAGCAAAAAACATCTGCAGAAGCTGGAGTGGCCTAATTACACTCTCCGCTTACAGACATGAGTATTCCTGGGACACTCCCGCAGATTTCTCAATTCAAAACTCCATAGCTAATCAACATGAGCGACCTGGCTGTCCTAGACAATGCATGTGTTAAGTCGCACGCATCTTGTGGCTCTTGGCCATATTTTGGCACGTGGCTTTTAGGGTCAGGAAGTTTGGCCACCCCTGGATCATACACAGTCACCTTAAATGACATTGTAATTACATGTATTCGTGCTGATTTTAAATGTTGAACTTCAAACTAAAAGTACGGTATTTACCGTTGGATTATATTTTATATCTTGTGATAAAAAAGAAGAGAGTTTTATCACCTCTCATAAAAAAGATAAAATGAGGCTCATAACATAACAGGCCTCATAACAAAATAAATGGCTGCCACATTCCGAACGGCATTTTCTGTTTCCGATGTGCGGCATTTTTTAAAATCTTTCTCTCGTGGCAGGCTTTGAGTTGACCCACTGCAAGGAACCAGGTTCCCCAGAGTTTGGCTACAAAATACGAGAGCAGGGACACTTTGCTGGGGGCACAGTCACATATGGCTGCAATCCGGGCTACAATCTCCATGGCAGCAGAACTCTGACGTGCATGACGGGCAGCAGGCGGACCTGGGATCATCAGCTGCCGTCTTGCGTTGGTGAGCCAAGCACACTCAAATAGGGCTCGGTGTTTTAAAAAAATTCATTCATTTAATGTTTGATTTTGCCTTAAAAATAAATGTCTAACTCGGTTTTCTGAAATTGCATGTAGCTACAGTCTATTGTGGTTAAGCGGTCGCCAAGAGATGACAGTGAAACAAGAATGTTAGCAGACATGTTCGTATCGGTTTTATAAGTGTTATCCGGTGACATTTTATGTATGTTTAGCTTATTTTGCACCGTACATAGCCAACCATGGTAATTGGAGGTGCAAGGGAAGGACAACAAACTAAGCACAAAAAAGCAGTTCTAAATAAATTCGTTTAGATTTCGTATGGATTTTCTCTGGGATTTCTGGTTTCCCCCAACATGCAAACATCTGAATAAGGATTGGACAAATTTGTCAATGTAGGAACCTCATGAAAAAGATTGAAAACGTGGCGAGGCTTTTCTCGATTAATATGGCAAAATTAGTAAAAGGCAAACTATGGTATTAATATTAAGCTTGATTTTTCATATCATGCCAGAGCTATGATGGACCAACTTTGTAATGCATGCGGAGAGAGGATACTTATTTATTTAACATGCTTTCATGGACTATTTTTTGATCTAATGCTCGCACACCACGCATTCATATAGAGTGATATTTTATATTTGAACGTTGCTGGAAGCTAAAGGGTAATCTCCAAAACTTTGTTCCAAAAATTCTTCACATTAAGGTTTCTGAAGCAATGCTGAGCAATGTGACGTAGAAGATAGCACGAGCAATCTGCTACAGATATGCTATGAGGCAAAGCATATCTGTAGTATACCTCCAATGGATATGCTACAGAGAGAAGCAATCAACGTGATGTCAAATATAGAATAGTAAAACACGCATGCACCATTATTTATTGTAAAACTATCGATGTACAGTAACTAATGCATTGCACATTCATGTAATAGCGTTCTAAGGACACATAGATCACTACTTTAGCCCACCGGTGTGTTGAAGAGTGAATCCACAACATTTCCAATTTTGGGCAAATTGCCCGATGATGCTGGATGTAATTACCAGCGAAACATCGTACTCAAAAAATGTAAATGTTGTGGATTCACTCTTCAACACACCGGTGGGCTAAAGTAGTGAACTGTTTGTCTTTTGTCAACGTGACACATTTTTTACTGATTGGCCGTGGGTGGTGGAGGGTTGTGATACATTTATAAATAATGCGATCTCACCCAAATACCTTTATTGTGAATAATATTGGTCGCGAAAGCCAACGTGTCATTCTTAAGTCAGTTTTATTTTTCAGAATTAATGAAGTGTGGGCCATTTCTAAACAAATATCAAGTGCTTGCATGATAATATTTATGAATACAATTGTGTATTGTTTAAGTGAAACTATCTCACATGTATCATGCATTTATTTCATTTCAAGCACATAAACCATTAAACGTGTTTGATGGTGGCTTTAAAATCAGGTTAGATCCCTAGCTTGATTTGCAAACTATATAAAGCAATATTGTGACTGTTCTTCAAAGTGGTTAGCAACCGGTCACGATGTGGTATCTGCTTCTGCGTTCTGCATATGCTAAGCAATTTCCCCGACAGAAGGATGTGCACAAATTTGCTTTAGCTCAAAAAAGGAGAGCACGATTTTGAAAATTATAAATGCCACTGATGGCTTAATCCACATGTTCTTCCAGTGGATAAATGGGTGCTGATATTCCTATGATTAGGCTCCACTCTCTCGTGTGCATTGTACATTGTGATGGGTCAGACACAATCAGCATATTTTGTATCTGCTGGTCAAGAGGTCGAGAGACTGCAGGTCGCTGTGTTGCTCAGGTTTTGACACCTTGGCGTAATGATGAGCTTGGCACTGCTGAGATCCTAGCTTTGAATCTCGACAGCCACCCATAACTAAAGTGGGATTTGAAGTGTCGTGAGTTGACGGTCTCAGCTTGGTCAGCAAACACTGCAACAAAGGGTATTATTGGCTTGTGATACCCAATATTTACAAGGCATATGCAAGATATGGCCCATATGAGGATGAAGGAGCCCGCGGAAGTTACTTCAAAAGCAGTTTCTATGACATCAGGGTTTAAAAATGATGCCCTCTTACTTGCGATCTATTTGAGGAACATGATCTTCCACAAGGTGGTGCACTGCTTATTCATAATCATCATCACTGCCATCGCGTATTACCTGATATCACGCTTTGCACAAGTGTAAAACAAGTTCCGAATCGCCAACGGGATTAAAAAATTCTAAATTTGATGCTTTCGTGACTGCAAGGATTCATATTCTTAGGTTTTTTCAGTAAAGTCACGTAGGTAAAAAATTAAAATTAATAAAAGTATAATAAAAATAAAATAAAAATCACGACGTTTCGGAGGCAACACAAGCTTCCGACTGTTCCACCTGAAGACAGAAGCTTGTGTTGCCTCCGAAACGTCGTGATTTTTATTTTATTTTTATTTTACTTTTATTAATTTAATTTTTTTACCTACGTGACTTTACCGAAAAAACTTAAGAATATAGGATTAAAAAACACAAGTCAACAGAGTGCTGCACATGAGTGGTAACACACATGATCTTAGAATCACAATATTGTTTAAGACAACCAGTAACATAGTATACACTGGAGTGTGTACTAAACTAACAGAATAACTAGTTCATCGTGACATCATTACATGTGTAGAGGTGTTACGGGAGGGCGAACAAACACACCAGGGGTGGTTATGCCCGCACGCGGAAGGATGCTTACATCCACGTCCGCATCGTTTAGCCTGGGGGGCTGAAACGGCGCTGTGATCCCCCACGGCCCCACCCCTCGGGGGGGGGGAGTTGCTATATAAGGCGGTGAGCCGGTGGGCTCGGAGTTAAGTGTTTAGCTTAAACCAGTGAAGAAGGAAGACCGGCTAGATAGGCCCTGGGACTCCCCTGGATCGCCGTCCTTCTAAGGACCGACCAGGGCAAGCCAGTGGCGTGGCCCCGAGAGCCCAGAGCCGATGTTCTTGTAAGAGCCGGTCTGGGGACTCATGGTGCCGTAATCCCAGCTTGGCCAGAGCTGGATCAGCTAGCCTCCCCTATCTCTGTAGTGGAGGACCTGGGAGTAGGCTAGCCGGGATAGAGATCGTGGGATCTCCCTGTTAGACGGGTGAAGGGGCCAATACCCCTTCGAGTGTTGTATACCTTGGCCTGTATAGAGTGGAACGGTTAATGAATAAGTGTGCCTCCGACTACATCGTCCAAGTCTCTTTGAACCTACTACACATGCTTAACATATACTAAGTGACGAGCCACTGACTGCAAGTGTGACACGGGAACACGGACTTGATTGATAATTATGGCAGTTCTGAATAGTACTTTGTCTACTGAATGTTGCCCTTAGGACAGTTGGAATATAGTTGTAAGAAATAATTAGTTTATTAATTAAAAATTCAGTGACAGTATGTGAATGTATATGTGTGTGTGAGCAAGAGGACTTGGATCTGAATACGGAAATATCGCATACATGAATGCATGCTTAAGCTGAGCTATGTAATGGAAGATATAATTTTGGGTCATTTAGGTTCTGTCTTTCTATAAAATGCTTATTATATTGCTCACATTGCATTGCTAATTAATTCTTCTAATATAGGTTATGCTTCACATATCACACATTTACAATTTCTACAATTACATAAATGAGTCACATCATGCTCATTCGTAATTTTGTTCAAATAATATCGCATAGCGTTACACAATGTCTGGAACGAGCACATTTGGGTGCCGTGCATGTAGTGAGTTAAATGCTGAAATGAAAAAAAACACAGAAAGCAAGAAGATCATCTGAAACAGAATTGGTGCTGGAGAATATTTTTAAGACAGTTGCTTAATAATTAAAGCCAGCTACTGCTGGCATATCATTATTTAGGCACAGCAGGTTTATAATGACTGCAAAAAAGTTGAAATAGTTTCAGGGTAAAATAAACACGTGAAATGTTTCACAAGATGCATATATTTTTATTGGTTTAATGCAAAAAAGACAAGATCGTGTCTAATGGTCCATAGGGATATAATTAGACGAACAATATATAAATGACAGGGGAAGTCTGGACTGTAGATGATAAAACAGTTGTAGGAGTTTATAATTAATACAAATGGAGATAATTAGGCATGCACTGTATTACATTTAGTATGTTTTTATTCCTATTGTGTTTGTGATTGCAGAGTGTTTTTGAAATATTATGTGCCTAGATGAAGTACATTGATCAGCATATTGGAAATGTATGAAGATGCAAATTGGCAATTAAAGCATTTAATAATTAATTTACTCTTTTGTATATTGTTGATGGAGCAATTTGATGATTGGTAGTTGTGCAAACTCATTTGGTGATATGAGTATACCACAAATAGATTGTGCATTGCATAATGTAGTTTCAGAGGGGGAAAGCGTCCTCTCTCCCGATCCCTCTGTCACGTTATCAAAATATGTGTGCGAGCAGTCCACAGGCTTAGCCTAAAACGTATTTTCAACTGTCAGTCTCTAGAATCCAATTTATATAGCGAGGCAGCAAAGTTCTGCTTTTGCAACTTGAGGGGTGGCAGGGGACTGCACAGATTGCAGTAATACCAAAGTTTTGAGTCAGTAAAATTCTATAAACAAAAAAAGAACACTATAAAACAAGGGTAACAAATCACCTACACTGTAGCACACTGAAGCAGAGATATGCTTTCATAGATTTTCTCAATTACGATTTAAGCCATCAACAGGATCTCATTTTGGATGGCAACCTCCCATTTAAATCAGCCTGTCATCTGTGCTGAATGTAGCTCGCTAAGCTGCTGGAATCTATTTAAATAGAAATGTTCACCCACTAATAATGTTATTATCACTGGACAGTTACGTATGCATGATGCATAATCGTGATGATTTGTTTTGATCTAGCGCCCTATACTCGGGAAGTTCCAGAGCACTCTGCTTAGCATCACATCTCAACACATTGGAAAGGGTACCCCATTAGTGGCAGCTGCCCCTGTGGGTACAGCGTGATATAGCACCTGACCTGCAAGTGAGCATTCGTCTGTCAGTAGAAGGAGCATTCGTCTGTCAGTAGAAGGTGATGACTGCTATGTGTAATCGAGTAACTTGAGGAGCATTTTAGAATTTTGGCAATTTGCGCCCTGACGCCGATACCAAATGGCCTGCTCTCGCGAATGACGTCAGTGCATCATTAACAACCACTGTGAAGCAGTTGGCATATATTATCATAGTTACTACACCTGCAAGCATGGCATAATTTACTCCTCTTGGCTTGTGCATGGTACATGTAAACATGAAGTAAAAAATGGGCAGATGCCCCCCAGTATTTAGAAAGGGTAGACTAAACTAATTTGCTTTGCCCCCACAATAGCTTTCATGGGTCACCTTAATTACTGAGCGTGGGCCCAAATGGCAACTAACAACTGTAAAGGATGCCTCCTCGTATTTTCCTTCAGAAGTACTTTATTATTCAACAGTTCTGATCACCATTCATGGACTCTTCTTCCACTCCATTCTGCCACACGTCTCTCCTTTTGCAATCTTCGCAAGAGCCCCGTACTCACGTCATGCACCCTCCATCTTCTCTCCTCCCAAACCTCCTAGAATCTCTCCTAACCTCTGCCCAAGTTCCCTCTTTCACTAATACTCACTCCACCTCCTACTCTACCCCTAATGGTCTCCTTCATCCATTATTACGTTCCCGCTCTTTTCCCTTGAAAATGTCCTGGCCAGTCCCATGGTCCCTTACTCATTCCCGCGGTTCCTGGAGTGGCTGTGGCAATGGCCAATTAGCAGGGCTCCCGGCCTTACGTCCTGCCCCCTACGCACCTTCGCCCTTCTAAAGAATAGCCATCCTCAGTTGAATAAGATCTATACTATTGAAGTTAACCTTGACGAAACAGTGATGCACCTCAAGGGTGGTTGATACCAACAATAACGAACAAAAGCCCAAAAGAAAAACAGAACATCGACAACAACACAACAACAAAAGTGATAGTGGCATAATAATAGGTGCAGTCAATGGCATCAGCACGCAGGACAATGGCACCTGGCTGCTTTCAGAACGGCAGTCCTTAGGTGCAACTGTCATGGAAGCTGCCACTGGGTGTCCCTTGGGTCTGCGTTGGCTCCTACAGGGGCCCCTTGCAGTGGGTACAAACACAGACGGAGACGACTTCATTCCCCTGGTGTTTGCTGTGCATGTGACGGGATCACTGCTAGGGCTTGTGCAATTTGGTTGATGTGCTAATGGGGACCTGCTGGCAGTGCAGCCATTCCAGGTCACTGACCTCCAAGGGAAGTGTGTTTACTGACCTCGCCCATATCAATTCGTTGGCTGCCTGTGCCCTCTGGATGGTTTGTAGAGCTGCTTTCCGAGCCTTCCGTAAGTAGGTCACTGATTTGTTTAAGCGATGCTGACCATTCATCAGCCTGTGCAGAGACCTCCAAAGGCTGCATCTCAATGAGTGGTGTGGGGTCATGACCATACATGAGATAGAATGGCAAATACCCTGTGGCACCGTGTGGTGTGAGCCTGTACGCTGACAAAACCATCGTGAATTGGAGATCCCAGTCAGTTTTTTTTGTCTTCTACCTCGTGGTGCAACATATTTGCAATGGTCCAATTCAGATTCTCCACCTTCCTGTCAGTCTGAGGGTGGTACGGGGATGTACGCACTTCTTTAGTACTCATTATATCACAGTCATCTATAAACAGTTTGGACGAGAAATGTCTATCTTGCCTTGTTAACAAATGCTCTGGAGGACCCTTATCTAGCACATAGCCATGAATGAAAGCATGCGCGATGGATTGAGTTATCTGGTCCAGGAGCACTCACACCATCAGCCAGCAGGTACAGAATTCAACTCCTACAAGTAAAAATGTATTTCCTCTGGGGCTTTTTGCAATGGCCGTAGAATGTGCAGCTCTACCAACTCATTGACCCTGGACACCAGTAATGGATTGTAAGGGCACCTGGGTTGTGTGAAGTGGCTGCTTCCTGCATGCACACTTATGGCAGGATGTCATCCATCGATATACATCGGACATCATGCCAGGCCTAAAGAGAGTGCACAGAACCTCCAGACCAGTGAGGTGGAGGAGCTGGCCAGAATTAATCTCCATGTCCAGCTTATGTTGTAGAGGTGTTGGTACTATCAGGCCTTGGGCACGCCCAAATGGGCATCGGCTGAAGCAACCACCACCTCCTCATCAGATTCTCTGAGTCTGCAACGAGCCACGCCCATAATGCATGCGCAAGGAAACCATGGTGGTAGCTTCGACAACGTGTTGGCATTTGCATGCTGCAAATTCTTTCGATGTACAACTGAGTACAAGTATTTCTGCAATCGCTCCATCCATCTGGTCGATGTGCAGTGAGGGCTACAAGGCAACATAGTCTGTACACACTGTGAATTGGCGTCTATGCACAAATTCAACTACGGCCAAGAGCTCTCTACGGATCACACAGTGCTACTGTTTTGTAAAGGACAGTGCGTGGCTTCCAATAGGCAATGCCCACTTCTTGTCCCAGCTGAACTTGTGACAGCATGCCTCAAATTACAACATCGCTAGCATCATTATCCAGATGGAGAGTCTGTGATGTGCAAACACAGCTGCACGAAAGCAGCTTTTTCTGCAGGACCCCAGTTGAATCTCTGATATTTTTCCATTGAAAATATGAAATGGTTTTGCCATGGAGGCAAACTATTTTATGAACTGGCAGAAGTAATAAAGAAACCTTAATAATCTGTGGACCTCGGACACATTCATAGGGGTTGGCCACGTTCATACACTTGCTGTGTTTTGGAGATCCATGGCGACCCCTAACTCAAGAGACCACATGCCACAGATTACTCACTGAGCATTGCAGCAGATGGAACCTTGTGGGCTTTAGTTTTAAATTTGTATCCCCGAACCACGACAGGATGAGGCACAAGTGAACCAATTGCTCCTCAAAAGTTCAAGCAAAAACAGTGACAGCATCCAAATAAATCAAACCGATCTCCCATTGAAGCCCTGTGAGCACCACTTTCCATTAGGCATTGGAAACTGACCGGCACCATATGGAGACCAATAGGAAGGTTGTTAAATTTACCAAGTCCATGTGGGGTTATGAATACGGTGTTGGCCAAATATTTTGTATAGGGGGGCACTTGCCAAAATCTTGACCAAAAGTAAGGTGCACTAAAGAATGTTGCTCTCGCCAATGTGTCCAAAGAGTTGTTGATGCGTGGTAATGGGTACTCATCAGCCATCATTACTTTGAGCTGCCAGAAATCAATGCAGAATGGAATAGAACTGTCCAATTTATTTTTGGACACGAAAGGTGCCCCCCCCCCCCCCCCCTTGAGCTGGTGAATGGCGAAATAATCTTTGAACACATCTCCTGAACTGCCTAGTAAACCAGGGTATTTTCCACTGTGCTCGTCCACGAATGGTGGCCATGTCTCCTCTGTCGATGTGATGCTCGATTAAAGTAGTGTGTCGGGGTCATACATACTTCTGCTAAACATGTCAGCATGTTCTCACGGCAATTCACAGAGCGGAAAGACTTGGTCATTCAACAAATGATAGTTCTGCATGAAGATGCCTTCCATCCAAGAATCATCAATGGCCTCTGGTCAATTGCCACCACCATCTCAAATCATCCTCCATAGGTGCCTCAATCAGGTGATTAACATGCGCTAATATCATCTCTCCCTGTATGGTGGTAGCAGTGTCAGAGATATTTAGGACCTGCAAGAACAGTCCTTGGTTGTCCCATACTATTGTATCTGCTGCTGCTGCTAATGAGCTGCCACATTTGGCAAAATTAACACGGATGAAACTTCCTGAGCTGTGATTAGGTGGGTGCAGCATCCCCGTAGAATAAGCACCTGGGCGGCTGGAAGAGAAGTGATGAGACTCACTGACTCGAGCTTGCAAAGTGGGTGTTGTTTTTCCCAGAGCCTTCTTTCAAGAAAAAAATACTGAATCCCTGATGATGTCTCTACACAACCCCTGACACTATTCATTTTAATGGGCATACGGCACGAGAAATTATCAGTGCCCAGTCAACGGGGGACTGGGGGGGGGGTGCTGTAACCAACTAAGAACCTCGACTGTAAATTCTCCATTCACACACGGGAGCCATGACCTGCCCAATTATGCCCATACTGCCCCCATCTGCCACCACATAACAAACATGAATGTGAGACAATTGGCAGTATTGTTTCAGAAAAATATCGTGCAGAGTACAGGAAATAATGGTAGCCAAGGCACCCATATCGATAAAACTGATGCCTAGGATTGTGCTGCACCAGCACCGAGTTCTGCTGGACACCTCTTCAACAAGTATCCCACCGCTGCCACAAGATGTAAAGAAGGTTCCACGTATTTTCCTTGAGAGGTCCTTTATTGTCCAACGTTACTTAACACCATGCATGCACTATTCTTCTCCTTGTGAAATTCTGGCAAAATCCCGTGCTCACATCATGTGCCCGAATATCTTCTGTCCTCCAGAACCTCCTAGAATATCTCTTAACCTCGGTTCATGTGCCCTCTTTTGCTAATCCTCTCTACACCTTATCCTCTATTCCCATAACCTTTCTTCCGTTCCTGCCCTTTTTCCTTGCTAATTCCCTGGCCAATCCTCTGGCCCCTTACTCATCCGTGGCCAATCAAGGCTCCCTGCCTTATGTGCTGCCCCCAGCCCCCTAATCTGTACGGTGTCTCTGGCACCAGTAACTGCGCCTTCCGCCCTATGGCTGGTTGAATAAAATGTGGGGTGCACTTCTCGGCGTCGCTTACACAACTTTTAAAGTGTTTCTGTGCACCTAATTCCATCTTCTGCACTGTTTACTTATCTTCCTATGTCGTGTTGTATGTTAAACTTATTTCGTGCCGTACGTAGCCAACCGTGGAAAGTGACTACATCTACATAACAGTTAGCTGAATGCTGGTCATACTGTATGATAGAGGGTGTAAGTTTTGCTTGCCATGAAGATCTAGTGTTGTCCCAGACAGTGATGTGTCGATCTTGTGGCGACCTAACAAGCTTCCTCTCACATACTCTCAGTTCAGAATGGTATAACACAACACGGGTTTGTAGAGATTTCCTCTGAAATGAGCACACCCTATGCTGCCTGTGACTGGGGCACACTCATTGTCCACACTATCTCAAGCACGCACGGAGTGCTTTCCCTTGACACCACTAATTGCACGGTGTTGGCTATGGTCGTGTAAGCTGGCTTCTCTTGCTCTGTTGCACACAGCAACGTGGCTCCTCACGAGAACAAAGCAACGCAAGTCTGCACTTCAGGGTTCTTCTCAGCTTGCATCCCACCAATGGCCGTGCACATGCCCTTATATGCCCCCGTGGGCTCCATTGTGCTTCATATTGGCCCTAAATTAAAATACGTGTGTGCATATTGGGAACACTTTCGTATGTATGCATGTTGAACTTCTTTCGCGCCCTGCGTAGTCAACTTTGCAAATAGGAGGTGCAGAAAAAATGCTGCCTCATGCCCAATCAGCAGTATGACTCAGCAAAAGTATGTCGGGATGCACTGATTAGGAGGTTGTAAGTAGGCCGGCCTTAAATCAGAAGTGTGCCTGTGTGGGATCAGATTCTGGAATTCTGGAGGAAAAACCTCTCGTCTTACTGTCTACCGCCTCTACCAGCAGCCTGGCTCCATGCCTTTTTGTGTTCTACATTACGTGGGGCACTACAAACCAATGATATCTCTCATTGTGGTAGAAGGGTACCTGTTTGGTTGAGTGTGTTTCCTTTGCGAGCAGAAGATTGTTTGGTTGAGTTCGGAATGCAAACCACAATGAGCCATCTGTTCAGAGCACTTCATCAACAGTCATGCTGCACAGAAGGTCCCTTTATTAAAATAATTGCGTTGCATTTACAGTAATTATTTAATCAGACACTATTTTAAACTTACATCATGCCAGATTTTGCTGAAAACACAAGTCAATTCACAACATATAATAATGTAGTGGCAGTGATCACACACCGATCACAAGTCCCACCTCTCTCTCTCTTACTTGGCACCTCATATACGCATCACATCTAACTCAAGACACATCCTTTCCATACACGTATTCAATATGTGTATGGGGTAAATAAATAATACATATGCCAATTCATATTTCGAATTTTTTAATTGCCATTTTGAACAACTTATTTCCTACTGATCAATGAAGAATGTACATGTACCAAAATGCATATGAATACTGAACGCTATCACAGACTCTCTTCAACAAACATATTCTATCAGAGCCAGTCACGTCGGATTATGTTACGTCTACTGCACATGTTTTGGAAATGTGTGAGATCTAAACAGATTTTTCCTCTGATTAATAATATGATAATGAGTTCAGATGTTGGCACTGGTCATCACGCCTGCAGTGCTAACCACCCAACCATCCAAGGAGCCTGGTTTATGGACACAGAGGTCACCTTTAAAGTATGGCCAAAATGCTGAAGCTAAAGAAAGCACAACGCATGCAGCTAACATTTTACACCCTTGCTTATCAACACTTTCCATCCCAAAGTTGATCATAGTCATCATCAACCATGTTCTGCCCACTGCTAGATGAAGGCCTCATCAGGCTTTTACCATCCCTTGATGCCGCAATCCATTCTCTCCTGCACTAGAGCAGTGGTCATCCGCTCAGTCATGTTGTCCACTTTGGTTGCCATTTTTACACCAGTCTCATCCACTTCCAGTGATGTCCTATTGAAGGCATCTTACTTGCATTCACAGTTTTTATTATATCTCTAATTTATGTTTGTTTCCTGATCCACCTGTTTCTCTTTTTGTATCTCAACGTAATTCCCAATTTACATTTCTCCCCACTTTGTGTACATGTCCTTTGTCCGTGTCCCATGTTTCTGACCGATGTGTCACTGCAGGTTATATGCATATCTGGTACCAGATGGCAATTCACCACTATTGATAGTTATAATGAGCTTCAAGTAAATTTAAATACGAATTATAAAGCTGTGGGGGACTCTGTAAATGACAGTTGTAATTATTTGGCTGATTATATCATTTGAATACCTCCCAAGAATTTTCAAAAGGGAAAATATAAAGTGCGTAAAAACAGCGGTGCACTGCATTACGTTAATAACTACAATGGTAGTCACCTGAGAATTCGCTTCATATTGTGCAATTTCGGCTTGTCAAGTGTGTTGCAGCTATTGATTTGAATTTTATGAGAGCAGAGAGGAAAAGGAGCGATGCTCATAGAGGTTTCCCAAAGTTGCCACAAATTGCACACACCTCGGATGATGAATGTGCAGTACTGATAATTTATCTTTTTTTTACTACAACATGACATTGGGGGTTGAGGATGTCTGTCCGAATGCATGTGCAAACCAGGCAGGGAAAATCTAGACGTATTGAAAAAAAATGCATCAACCTTCACTACAATAATTGTTCTGATTGATGTTGTTACTGGTCTAATTGGTGACTTTTTTCAGCATTTATAACCAGCCATGCAAAATACTTTGAAAATGCATTATGGCTTATCGTAGGTTTTATTTTTGTATTGTTTAAGAAAATTCATGAGACATTTCACAAATGAAATGAAACAAGACCCATAATTCGTAACAAAATGAATGAGTTTGGTGTTATCATTAGCTATAGTCTGTTTGCTGTTGGATAAAGGCCTCACCATGCAGTCACCATCCATCATAACCCTGTGATGCCACAATCCATCTCAATTTTCACACATTAACTGATGAACTGATCCTTCATTCCATCAATGTGTTAATCATCCTCTTGGGCATGTTCTCTCCTTCACAGGCCCAAGTATTTATATATCTGTTATAGTTGTCTATTGTCTAGCGACTCAAGCACTGCGCCATACGCCCAGCAAACCTACATTTGTTTCCTGGCTATGTATAACAGCATCGGCAAGAGATAACTGAACCGGTGCTGCCCCTGGCCCTGACGCCACCATTAGCCCAGCCACACTGACCAGTTTGTTGGAGTATCGTTGAACTTGTCATATAAAGCTTGCTCGCAAACCCCGTGACCAAAGAATGTGGTGCGGAAGACTGCATCTGTCGATGGATAGACAGTGCTGTCGAATTCTACATTTTATTTTGCGAGCAAGCTTTATATGACAAAGTATTGCATTTGGATAAATTTTTTCCAATTTAAGTATCTTCGGCTGATTAGAATTTAGGTGGTTTTAATGAATGACCCTACATATGTTTTTCATCATCTTGAAATGGTAATTTAGAAATTATGCATTATGATAAAATTTGCTTTTTTGTGTGAGTTTTTTTTGTGACAGCATATATCCCACATAACGTATAATCGATGCTGCTTTAAAAATCCCAATGGGGTGTTTAATTTAAGACATTGAAATCAACAGCAGCTGGCTGGCTTTGATTATCCTCAGCTTTAATTGTAATTCATGTACATAGATTGCCTATCTGCAGAGTTTCACATTTAAACTTGTCGTGTTAATCTCCAAAGATTGTAGATCATAGAGAAACTTAATTCTCCGGTCTAGAGCTCACGTATTGATGTGTCAACACAAACCACTGGCTGTATATAAATAGGAAGGGCTATTCCCTCGTGTTTTATCATTGCTTATTACCATGGATGAACATGTCAGTGGTTCCGAGGCAAGATAACAAGATGCTCTAGAAATGTCTAAATTAAAAGAAAGTGAATTTGTTTCTGTATGTTTTCAGAAATGTCTAAATTAAAAGAAAGTGAATTTGTTTCTGTATGTTTTCAGAGAAAAACATCACTTTATTTTGTTTTGTTTTTCTATAAACGTAGGTGAATTGCCTTTTTCCAGGCATTGTCTGTCTTTATGAAAATAATCCTTAGTCTTTTTTTTCATGACGTATCTGAAAGCCAAAATAAAGGTAAACCAACCAGATCTAAAGGACAATTATAACATCAACATTTTCAGCTCATGTTCTCAAGGACTTACTAAAAAACATCAGCCAACTGTTTTATATAAACTAAATTAACCACATTTGTAGGTTTCACAGAGCATAGACTTTCCCCGAAAGTCCCCTTCATGCGAGGCATAAACCCATGATAATTAATTTTACTCCATTCCAAACGTTCTTTTCTATCATGTGCATCAACAGGTGCTTGTACACAGGCATGTCCACGTACACTTGCACCCCGTGCTCTCTTTCAGCCCCCCCCCCCTTCCAATACGTTATCATGTGCAACAACAGTGACTTGCGCACACTTACACGTTGACGCCTACGAGCACCTCGTGCCCTCTTTTAGCCCCGCCCCCCCTCCCGATACGTTCCATTCATTGGCTACCACATTCTGATAAGCTCCCCCCCTCTCCTCCCCCTTAACTTGTATTTAAGAGCTTGCATCTTGATTCCCTGCCTCACTTGATGCAGCAAATCTGGCTGTGACGGTCCCACCTGATGACGGAGACTTGTGTTGCCTCCGAAACGTCGTGATTTTTATTTTATTTTTATTAATTTTAATTTTATTTTTTACCTACGTGACTTTACCGAAAGAACTAAGAGTACGTAACATTGTTATTTATGCACTAAAATGTATTAACATGCTGATCAAATCACCTGAAATTGTGCCGATGTTTCTAAGATCTTGGAAGCTCAGCAGAGTCGAGTATGGATAATGTAGAGGTGTTACGGAGGGGGTGTTATAGAGTTGATACGGATGGGAAACAAACACACTGGGCGTGGCTATGTCTGTACGCGAGCAGGTGCTTACATCAACGTCCGTGCCATTTTGCCTGGGGCACTAATACAGCGCTGAGATCCCCCACGGCCCCACCCCTCAGGGGGGAATTGCTATATAAGGCGGTGAGCCAGAGGGCTCGGGGTTGAGTGTTCAGCTTTAACCAGAGAAGCAAGAAGACCTGCTAGATAAGCCCTGGGACTCCCTTGGATCGCTGTCCTTCTCAGGACCGACCAAGGCGTGGCCCCAAGAGCCCAGAGCCGATGCTCTTGTAAGAGCCGGTCTGGGAACTCAGGGTGCCGTAATCCCAGCTTAACCAGGGCTGGGTTAGCTAGCCTCCCCTAGCCCGATAGTGGAGGACCTAGGAATAGGCTAGCTGTAACATAGGTTGTCGATCTCCCAGTTAGACGGGTGGAGGGGCCGATACCCCTCCGAGTGTTGTATATCTCGGCCTGTAGATACAACTGTGTTGAATAAATAAGTGTGCCTCCGACTACGTCGTCCAAGCCTCCTTGAACCACACTACAATAATAATAATTGGATGGGTGGGTGAACAGTCTTGTGGCCTTGTTTGAGGATGAAGGAGGCATCTGAACACTCTGAGGGGGGTGGGGGGTGATGCATGACAAAGCCAATGTTTATTTAAACAAATATTAAATGTTAATTATAATGAGACACACTATGATCTGCACAGCTTGAGCCTTAAGGGTAACACTATTTCTCCTAAAATAAAAACAGGGCTCTACCTTCCAAATTATAAAACAGTAGAAAAACTCTTTGGTCAGTAGTTCTCCTGCTGTGTTTGCTTCACCTGATGACGGTTGCTTGTTTGCGATCAAAACGTGACTTTACCGAAAGAACCAAAGAGTATGGATTCCTGCAGTCACGAAAGCTTATATATTCAGAGCCCAGCTCTAAAGTGGTGACTGTGGTATTCTGCAAGCATTTCAATAATTCAAAGCACAGCAGTGATTAAACCCTTTTTTATTTTGTGAACACGTGAGTTTTTTTTTATATGAGTGTGTTATATATACACGTGTTTTTAATACTCCCACTGGTTTACAGAGAGATAGGAATGGGATTAAGGAAAATTAGAAATTCATGAACCACTGCAGGATCCTCATCGGAGTTATGTTAAGCTAAGGAGAAATTAATATTTTAAATATTTGCATAAAAAGTAGGTTATCAGAATTACCTTCAGGACAGTGTACTTAGCTTATATAAAAAGACACATACCAAGCAATTGATATCGTGTGCCAACCAAAATTAGTTTTTTTTATTTTACCCAAAAAGAAATGGCCGTTATTATTTTTATTTAGTTTCTGCGTTGTTAAAGTCGAAGTTTTCCCACACTGCTCTCAAGTCGGTGGGTTTAATTTAATACGCTTTGCTCTTTGCTTAATCCTCTTTCCTTGCAGCTGTCTGGCCTTTGCAGAGGCTCTTCAAAACAACATCGTATGCCTATGTATGGCTACGAGGAGACTGAGAAAGAGGGCTTCTTCTTAGTGCCAAGGAGTTGACATAAGCTGCTGGGATTATCATTTTTACCCATTTTGTCAAATATTTCCAAAACGACAAAATAAACAGCAGCAGCAACAGCACTTTCCTAATCATTCAGTTTTGTTTACCAAAACTGTTACACAGATGCATATACAAGCTACTGGAATGTGAATATAACGTATGCTAGCAATCTATTTTGAAAAAAATAGCAAGTCAACCGTTTACTATGGATTAGGTTTTACTTTTCTTAATGGTTAAGACTCTAATCTGAGATCAAGAAGATAGAAGCCACTTGATTAAAATATAATTTGTGGCCAGGACACTTCTGAAAAAGTTCAGTGGGCTTTACCTGGTGAAATAAAAATCTTTAGCAGTTTTAACAGTTGCTTAAGGATGTAACCGGGAATTAAGCTCCTCCTCATGCCTATTCAGGCTGGAATTCACTTTCACCTTTTCAATTTCCTCTTAATATAAATGTAAAGGTGCAACTCTGAAATTTCTTGCTTGAACTACCACTAGCAAATTAACCTCCACTGCAGGGAGCTCCAGAGAGCCCCTCTATAGGGGTATTTGGCCTAATCTTCCTAACTAGCTAGACATCTTCGAAGAGGTATGAGCCCCCCACACTTTACTGCATCACACACGATCTGCCGATTCACCAATTTGCTATGCATCCATTTATACTGCTGAGTGGACAGCGAGGATTTTAGAATTTTGCCCATTGCTTAAACTGCTGTGCCAGGAGTTCAAACCGACAACCTCTGGATTGCAAGTGCAGTGTGCTCACCATTACACCGTGGGCATCGTTCATTTCAATACAGTTTAACTACAAAATATGCATGTTTGTTCCCTTTTTCTTCGTTTTACAATGTTTTACGAGTCAAATGATTGTTATTTTATGTTAAATTTAGTCCATGAACAAGCCTCAGTTATTGTTTATGCTTCATTAATCGATAGTTACACTGATCATATGCATGGGGTGTTGGTACATCGAATACATTCCAATATCAAATAAATGTTAAATGTTCGTTAAACAAATCCTTGATAAGTGTATGTTTACTCTGCAGTTTATATCTTATAGGAGAAATTATTTTTAAGTTTAACATGGAAATTAAGTCAACATTGTAAGTGTACATCCATTTAAAGTTTGAACAATAATAGTTGGAACAAGTGAATTCATAAAATTGTAATCGCCATGAAAGAATAAAGGCAAACTTAGAATATGTAAGTTTCAATAGGTGCGAGAGTAGGTAGTCACATTTCATTCAAAGCATTATCATTGATGTGGATACTATGTGTTATATACCATGGTAATAAAAAATGAAGTATGTTTAATTATGGATAAAGTGGGCATCAGACGAAAACCTAAACAGGATAACATTGAAGAGCTGGGAGTAGCCCTGTCTCAATTATTATTAATATTTGAAATGCAGTTGTTCTGCTCCGATTTTTATTAGATTTTGTTAATTCTGTATTCAGACATATTGCTTTTTCATGTCATGTTGATGAACCAACACACTCTGGCAAGTGAGACTATCCTGGTCTCTTATACGCAATACAAATGAAACATACCACAATTTTAAGTACAAGTGCCTTACAACAGTAAACTTATCCGCAATAACCAAAGAGATTGTATACGAATCCGGTGAGCTCTGAAGATGTTCAATTTAATCATGAGATAATTCATTGCTTTATTTCATATTCTTCTGAAGTGCTGTCGGTAACCTATGGCATTGTCTTGTGCTTTCCAGCTGAGTGTGGTGGGAAGATACAAGGAGCCACATCAGGAAGGATTCTTTCACCAGGCTACCCTGCCCCATATGGACACAACCTCCAATGCACATGGGAAATACACGCCAATGCAGGCTATACAATCAGGTCAGACTGATTTTACAAAATCAATTTTAATCTGGAACACGGCCAACCTTTCTTTGTTCTGTTGGGAAAGTTATGCAGCCACCACTTTGCAATTATACAGCTTCACCCCCCTCACGTTGGCTTTGCTTTTATCTTTTTTTTCCTACTGGCTGCTCACGCTTGTTCCCTTAAAGGAAGAGGAGATCCATGCCGCTGCTTTTGTTGATCTGAATCAGCAACAGAGAAGGCCACCTTTTGAACAGTGTTTGAATGGAAATTGATTCGCCGTCTGGAAATTCCGTGGAGACAGACATATACTGTATAATGCACATCTGCATTTAAATAAAACATGATCTATAAATAAAATCAGTTCTCAGATGCCAAACAACTTGTTATGACAGGGGGGTGAAATATCAATATGTTTTACATGTATGTCTTTGAACAAGAAAACCACATGCCACCCGATATTAAGGCTACAAATGTATAAGCACAAGAGCCATCATTTGTGTCATCACATTCTCACTTGTGCCAGACAAAGTACACCTTAAGTCATATGGACTGTTGGAGCAAGTGCTGTTTGCGAACACAAATTAAGGCTGCCACAGCCATTGACCACGTGCTATAACTAGCAGCACACCCATCCGCTTTTGTCTTCTTAGTGCCAATCTTTAAACAGCACAATGGCCATTATTTATAACTGAGTTGACTTAGAGGCCCATAACTCTATGGAATAGTACTATCACTGAAGCTATTTCATGGATAGGAATTTAACCTAAGAAACCAGGTTTGCAGTGTGTTGCACCAACCAATGCACGACTACTGCAATGACAAAGATCCACCGATTTAGCATCAATATACTGTTTGGGCAAGTGCTGTTTGCAAGTAGCACCTATGAAGGCCGGCACGGAATACGAGGGGGTGGGTGGATAACACCACTACACACTCGGAATACGATTTTATTCATGTCCAGAAAATGTATAATAATAACCAAGATAATAAATACGAATAAATGACTAACAGACATTGATATGACATATCACTAATTTGGCAGTGCTGTATTATTTAATGTGTTCCATTGCATTTGGTTAAAACATAAATAAGTGGTGGAGCGGTGGCGCTGCTGTTAGCATATTTTCTATGAATTGAGCAACCTGCGTTCGGGTTCGGTCTCGACCCTGACGCCTGCTGTATTATTGGAGTTTGCGGTGTCTCTCCCCCCGTAGTCGCGTGTTTTTTTTCCCCTTCACATTTCAAAAACTTGCAATTAGACTATTTGGCTGCTAGAAATGTCCACGTGGTTCAGCTATTATTTGTGGCTGAGGTCGCTTCCTGAAAACAGCTGCATAGCTGAGTGGTAAAATAATCAAATGAATTCCCACCCACGGCTAACATCAGTGGCACGTGATATTTTAACCAGTCCTGGGGGGGGGGCCTTCACCCATTTGCACTGACCAGTGTAGTATGGTCAAGCAATACTCGAGACCAACGTGGCATGGGGTGACCTTCATCCAGCAGTGCATAGACAAAGGGCTGTACATTAGTTTTACATGACAGCAGTTATACATGATGTGTGTCTATATGTACAAACATCCTGTGTGTAACCATTTTGCCATATCCAGATTTAAGGGCATTTTTTTAAATCTTAAGTATTCCGGAGATTTGCCATGCATTTTCTGATTTCCATAGGGGTAGAACATCACGTTGGATTATGCCCTAGCTATCCAAAAACACATCTGCCATGGTTTTCCCGGGAGAGTACATGTGCTATTAATGGTGATAGTGTCAGGGACTATGTGTATGTGTCCACTGCTTAATGAACTGCGTTTAACCCAGTGTATTCATGAAGAACCACACACAGCCCACAGTACTCAAGCACTCCATGGCACAGCTCTCTGCAGGAGAAGTCCTCTGAAGATGACCGTTTAAAAACATTCAGTCTGCTGCAGGGTGCCAACAAAACCATTTGCATCTTAAATGCACCCATTGTTTCGTGTTGTTACCGTGACAGCCAGTGGAAGACAGACAGACGAACCTGGAGAAAAGTAAAATCGCTGAGCATTGTAAAGCATTGTTACCATCCATGGTTAATTGCTGTAGTATGTGTCTGTCTTCAATGATCATTATCGTCAACGTAATCATTTATTTATATCGCGCCTCCCTTGCAGCACATCTTGAGATGTCAGAAAAAATGGGCATTTGAGATAATAACACAATGAGGAAGGGAATGGAGATCAAAAACTATGTTCAAAAAACGAAACGGTATTGATAACATACACAACAAATAGATCGATCGATATTTTTTTTACGTGACAATATCACCCTCAATAAAGTACGCATCAGTGCATATTACAAGATAACTGAAACAGAGTATAGAACAACAATGAAAATGATCAACATTTGAAAACCTAATCTGTGCTTGAGGGTGCTCCCTTTTTCACCACTAATTTGAACTAGTCAGGAATCATTGTGTGTGTGTATATGTGTCAGTGTGTGTGTGTGTGTTGCACAAAGATATTGCCAATCGTTATTTTTAACGTAGTTTGCATCTTTTAGAGGTTTTTTTTGCAGCTTAACGTGTGTACTTAGGGTGATAAATCAACTTCCCCAGAATGGAAACAAGGGTTTCTGAGTGTGGTGTTGACCACACAGCACCACCTTGCGTTGCTAATCACACTCGTGCTAAACATTTCTTTTTAGCATCCACAAGTAATATCATAAAACACAATTAGTTGTGTCTGTGTGTCGGTGCAGTATATACTGTATACGGCATTTGAATGTTTGTTTGCCTATGGATGCTTTAATCCGTTTACCGAATGTCCTGGAAAATATTAAAGTTTTCCAGGAACATTACAAGTGTCCACTCTTTTTCATTTGTGGACTAAATACCACTCAAGACAATACAATTACATGTAGTTCTCCCCCCTTCCGATACTGTCAAATAGTCTTCTTCCCATGCTATGTCCTGTTTTTTTATAATAAAAAATGAAACTCAAAGAGGTGGCAACACAAACTGCAAAATATTGCACAGACCGTTTTATGGTCATGACAGCGAAATTATGAATCGGCCACGCTGCTCTGATGTGTGCAAGGCACTCGAGCCCCCTTCGTCTTTTGTACAAAAAAACTGCTGTCGATGAGTAATGGGTGGCAGCTGTTCTCGTGCGCTCTGCGTGTGCTTCGCGCATGCACTGCTTGTGCTCTGCGTGCGCTTTGCACGTGCCCTGTGTGTGCTCTGCGCGTGCTCTGCCTGTGCACTGCTTGTGCTCTGCGCGTGCTCTGTGTGTGCCCTGTGTGTGCTCTGCGTGTGCTCTGCACGTGCTCTGTGTGTGCCCTGCGCGTGCCCTGCGCGTGCGTGACTGGATGTGTGGTGGACCCCACGGGTGCAGCCTCCACTTTGTGGTGTTCGACACGGAGGCGGCACACGACCTGCTCAAGGTGTGGGACGGGCCCTCCGTGCCCTCCCAGGCCGGGGTGCTGCTCAAGGAGCTCAGTGGCTCCGTGCTGCCCGACGACATCCACAGCTCCCAGAGCTCCCTCTCCCTGCACTTCCAGTCCGACTTCTTCATCAGCAAGACCGGCTTCGCCATACAGTTCTCATGTGAGTCTCCTCATCCAGCGCTCACTGAATCACTCGCTCACCAGCAGTCAGCCATCTCCGTATTACTCTTCTTGTGCTACTAGCATGGTTACTGTTCCCGTGAAATTCACTCACTGATCTCTCCACCCATGCTGCATATCATCCGTGGTGTGTTCAACTACCGCGTCGCTCGACTTTGGAATTGCTTCTCATTGTCCCTTTTCTGAAGTTCGTTCAACTATCGTCAATAAAAAAAACTCTCGTCTATTATACCTTTTGTTACACATTCTTAACAACCCAATCTCACTTTGCCATTTCAACAGTTTAATTTCAAACCAAATCCAATAAACCATTAAAATATAAAATAAAAAAGAACAACCAGCTTTCCTATCCAAATGCCATCTCCAATTGATTGTATAATTTTAGATTCTCATAGTAAATATTTACACCGTAGTTTATTCGGCAATTTTTACGTGCAGCGGAAAAAGAGTCATGCGAGCTAATTTTAGAGGTTTTAATACGAGAAATGAATTTTACATCAATTTGATGATGCTATCGTACCCGCCAAAAGCACATTGGATTTCGACAACGGAGTAAGGGTTCCTTATTTTTATCAGTCTTCTGCTAATTCCGCTCTTGACAATGTGTGTCAATCGATGAACAAAAGAGCACAGCATAATACTATTTTGTGTTTCTGGGCACAACTTTTAACCAGATCAGATACAATAAAAGCATTCCAGAAGCAACTTACCCAGTGTCCTTTTATTTAACTCAATTGTACAACAAAGCTCCCTGACAGCTTGTAAAGTGATTTATAGTGCTCATATTTGAAGTTCATGATATCTGAGATAATCTCTCATAGTGTGTAAAGATACACAAGCAAGCCCAATACATGTGGGCTTGCCACATTGGTGTATTTAAGATGCATCTCATGGCTCTTATATAACATTTTCTCAACAGATCCCATTGTTGAATTAATACTTGTATAATCCCAACGTGGGAATATTTACAGAGTAGTGGGAAGCCCATTGAGATCGAGTTACTTTGAAGGCTCGCGGGTATCACCTTAACCCCCCCCCCACCCCACACTGACTTCCGCAAGCTCGCATTGCCCCCCTGCACACACCGCTCCCAAGTGACACGCAACTGGCCATTTTATGATTTAGAATTGGACTTACATCACGCACTGGGTTATTGTTTTTTTTTATTACAACAAAACGCGAGTCCAATACAACACGCCGAAAGGTTCTAATGACAGGGTACCGGAACTTCGCAACTAGCTGTCCTGGCGCAATGGGACCAGGCGAAAGGTAAACGACGCACTCGCTTATTGTTAATAATCATGATAATAATCAGCGCCGGGGACAATAAGCCAAAATAGTTGGGCAAAGGTCTACTTATATATTTATTTTTGGGAATATCGACCTCGCTAGCATAAACTACATATTATAAGCTTTTAAATGTGCCACCTCATTGCAACCTTTATATACAGTTTGCCTTTAGAGGCTAATCCCCCTTTTCCTTATGACGACCGCTTGTGTTGCTATCGAAACGTCATGGCTTTTGTTTGTTTTTTATTTTAAAAAATTCAGGCCACAGTCTACATTATAGACTGCCAGTACACTCACCGAGGTTAAGAACCAGGCTACAGTCTAAATTATAGACTGCCAGTACACTCACTCCGATTAAGAACCAGGCTACAATATAATGTTGTATTATTTTTACATGCATTCACTTTATTTTTATATTTCTATCTACGTGACTTTACCGAAATAACCAAAGAATATAATTGCTGGAATTTTTAAAGAGTTCTACAGACAAGCAGATATAATGCATTCAGCTTAGCTGTATATATATAACAGATTAACATTTGCATCCCTATTTCATCAGCCGATTGTACTTTATGTATGGTCTATCTCAAATGCTGAGTGATTAAGATTGGAGATTACTCTGCATTATTAGTGCAATGGATGTCTTTGTTCGTACCACACGCATAGGTCACATCACGTGTAAAGAATGTAAGCTTTGATTAACCATCTGCTAGGAATGTAGGAGGACAATAACGTAAGAATTGAAAGCGTGACACGAGTGCATTCTGTCCACTTATCAATTTGGACCGGGGCTCAAATTTAATCTGATGACATTTAACTTCCTGGGAAAATCATGCCTTTTGCAATGCAACACAGTGTGCAGTTTGTATTCCTTCCATCTGTATTTAATGCCCATTTTATTTATTCACGAACACTTGCATTATACCAACACAATACGCGAAGACCCTGCAGATCCATTTCTTGCTAATCCATGATGAGGAATTAAATTGAAGATTAAAGTAGAAAGGTAGTAATTTATACCTCCGAATCCAGCAATCATAGCAGTTAATGCAACTTGTTTTGTTTTATTTATCTTAAAGGATTTGCCATGTACAACTTCATCTCAGCTTTATTCCCACCAAATTCTGCTCCCCATCCAAAAAGGTTGAAGTCACCCAGCAAGGCCCGTTCGAAACACAAAATGCAGTTCTAAAGAAATGAGTTCACAATCTATATGTAAAAGTGCATGGCTCCAGTGGCTTAATAATATCGCAAGGAAGAGCGTTCCAGACGGCCACAAAAGCGCATCTGAAAGCGTGCTATGCAGTGACTATTTCTGTTCGATGGCCAGCCAAAAGCCACTGCGAGGATGACCGGGGTGTGGGGGGAGGGTGTTGTTTAACCACAATTGACCACCCTGGCTCTGTATAGGTCAGTGAAGGTAGCACGCGTTTGTCTCGCTTATTGCTGAGTATGGTACCGGTGCCCCTATCTCCTGTCCAGTATTGCTACTCACGACTTCAGGATGCACGGGCTTCTTCACCGCGTCAAGGCAGCGCTCCGTTGAAGACAAAAGCGTAGCTTAGCTGGCAATTCTGCCAGTTTGCCGCAGCTTTCAGAGTGCGATTTAACGCTGCTTCGTTTAACTCAGCTGAACCTCTAATAGATAAGAACGATGAATAAAGTGTCAATAACGATAATTTAGAAGTGCCTTTGTGCTGGGATACGTCTCCATGCTTGCCTTGGCAGTGTTTGACAAAAAGATAATCATTTGCCTTGGTGTAATGCAGCCGCTGTGGCCAGAGCTTGCCGTGATCCCGGCGTGCCAACAAATTCCACGCGGAGTGGAATGGGCAGAGAACCTGGCAACATCATCACCTTCCAGTGCCAGCCTGGGTACCAGCTGCAGGGTGAAGCCACCATCGTGTGTATGCATGGGGAAAATCACTACTACTGGCAGCCCGACCCACCCACCTGCATAGGTAAGGTCCCCGTCGCTCACACACCACACCAATAAGTTGAATGCTTGCATTATGTATCTCACTTTCCTCTTGATAGCAGGTCAAGTCAAAGACAAGTGAATTCATAGGCATCGACCGTTTGTGGAAATTTCACATTGCTATTGTGGGGGCAAGACTGTCCACTGTTGACCTCACGAAGTGCTTCCCACGTTACTGGCTCCTGAGGGAGGATGGCATGTGTCATCAACCAACCAGGGTTTGAACTCACAACCTTCCAATCACCAGCCACTCGCTCTAGCACTGAATCTAACACAATGACGTTAGCATTGTGTTAGATTCTATCCATTAGAAATAATAATAGCAATGTTTTTTAGCAAAATGTCAATGTATTTGGAATCTGTGTGCACAAGTGAAACACTGTTTATGTTTGTTTGTTTCAGCTTGCTGTTAAGAGTGCGGATCACATACAGCATAGTCTGTACATGCATATGTATTATTTATTAATGCAGCGGCCGGGCAGTTGCAACAGTGGTTAGGGTGCACAGCTTGCAATTAGGAGGGTGTGAGTTCCCAGTCGGGGGTTGACGCAGCCCGTGATCTCTTCAGGGTCTATTAAACAAGCACGCACTGTGTGGGAAGTCTTACAGATACTCTCACTGCCGCTAAAGGAATGTGGAATTTCTACCATTAGCTGAAAATAGGAGATCGGTGTTCTAGCCAACGCCTGTCCTGGTTTTCCAGGATAGTCCATCTTTGAAGTAGCTGTACTAGGATATATATATGTATTTCTGGGGCATTACAAGTTATGGCTATTGTCAGTTGTATAGTTCTCCCCTCTTCCTATATTGTGAAATATTTTTCTCACGAGATATATCATTCTCGGAGACACTGGGCCCACATCATGTGTCCCTCTCACCTCCTCTTTGGCCCTCGTTACTACCTCATCGGGTCACGTGTCTTCTCGGGTTCACTCAGACTACCACGTCCTCACCCGACCTCTCTCCCTCGCTGTCACCCGAACTATGCCCCCTAGGGGCCCTTCCGTTCCGTACTCATCCCGGTGCTAGAGAGAGACTCCACACCGACAGTACCGCCCTTCTCTCGGTACAGGCGCTACACCACAGAGAAACTACGCGCCACTACACATTCAACTAAAGCTGTAATTGTCAAAAAAATCGTTCAATATTAATATCATCCCATGTATGCAGTTAACATGCAAGTATCTACATGCCCCATGTTGCTTTTTCGGACATTAATTTTATACTTGGTAATTTGTACAGGACTTTTGCCTGCAGAGGTTTGCAACTAAGTGGTTTTGTCTTGAGCATTGAAAATCAAAGCACTTCGCGGCAAAAAAGGACAAAAACAGTGCTCGCATTCTAAATCATTAACGGTGCCACCTTTCTCAAGGGAAGAACGTGACAGTTGTGTCTGGAAATTTCCTGCCAATAATACACCTCAACGTTGTTCTCCAGTGGACAAAACTAAACGCTCAGAGTTGCACTGGCGCCTTTAAGCCCTTTCAAAGTGTTTGAGCAGAATACTGTACCTAATAAAATCATGCTGCTTTTGTGTAACATAGCAGCGAGTGTGCAATCAGTTTGTTATTTTGTTTGTTTATTTTTAAACATTTGACAAAAAAACATAAAATCAGCTCGTGTGCAATTTAAGTGCGTGGTGGATTATTAAATTGCAAAATCGTCATCGCTAGCAACGGCTTAGGAAGGCCTACATCCAGCAGTGGATTGATCATGGCTGATGATGATTCATGGAAACAGTGACAGTGCTTCAAACAGTTGTTAGGAAAAGACAAGTGGATGAACTTGTTGTGTGACACACGGATATAAAATACTCCTTCAACAAGGAAATTGTGTTCAGAAATAATTGACATAAACATTAGACACTGGGGAAAACGCTACTATAGGAACAAGGAACAAGTTGATTACCAAAAGAGCATTACGGTTTATGGTACATTAAGCGATTACGCTGGTGGTGTTTTTAAACATTGGGAAAATATTATGTGTACACGATTGAGTTCAGAGGTTAAATGTGTAGGAAAAAGCTCGTGAAAATGTCACACCACTCCCCCAGACTACATGGACAATCAGTTACTTAACCATACACATTATAATGAAAAATGGGACTACAGAAATAAATCCAGAGAGACTGACATGTCCTCAATTAATTTATAACAACTCTGACTTTGGATGTTGGCAGGGTTTACGCTTAAGAAGATGACTATATATCGACATTCGTTTTAGGTGACCATTGGGAATTAAGTCAACAAGTGTTTTAATGATGACCTTGAACCCTGTTCTACTTTGCACTCACCCCCTGTCCCATTGATGGTACTGCATATGCTCAGAGATGTCTTTGAATCGATCATTCAGGATGATGTCAAATGTCAATTAAAATGTATGGATTCATCTAAAGCATATTCAGATTTATATTTTCTTGAGGATTTGTTGTTTGACTTTCTTTAGTAAGTTATGTAGCTGTAGCATATACATAATTTAATTTCCTTATCTCGACTTTATGGATGCAGGACATGTGTTTATCATTTGTATTTGCTTTCTTGTAATTTAATATGAATAACCTTGTAACGCATTTGGTATTTTGGCCTGGCTAAAATAAATCTTTCATATGATGCAATTAAATTACATTATGCACTGTAATGTGAAAGAGGGAAGGAGATACACACAAAAGTAAACTTAGTTGTGGTTTCATCTTTTTTTTAAGCCACCATGTATGTTATTAAATACCCACAGAAACTTTTTGCAGGAACAATCCTGGATATTGGATGCAAAACATCTCATACGTTCACGTTGACTAATTTGCACTTGGTTGTATTCATGTGTGCATGTGTATTATATTTTACGTATATTTTCTTTCACAGCGCCATGCGGGGGAAACCTTACAGAGCCTGCTGGTTTCATTCTCTCTCCTAATTACCCTGAGCCGTACCCTCCTGGGAAGGAATGCGATTGGCAAGTTACCGTCACGGCAGACAATGTTATTTCTCTGACCTTTATCAGGTATGGCTTCTGCAAAGCGCTTCTCTGCACTATTGTGACATTAAAGGTCATCACACGGAAGCATAACTGCTAAGCAGTGCTAGTAATGTTACTTGTTAATGAGCACACTCTGTAAACGAGCCTCTGGTCTTTATAGCCCTTACAGTTCCTAATCAGTGAATGGGGTCATCCTTAAAGGTCATGGTAATTTAATTGCATGCTGCATATGGAGTTTAGTTGGACTCTTCCGACGAAGTTCGCGTACGTTGGTGGACATGACTTGTGGTGGAGCATAACAAGGTGGCTAATTGTTGAATTCCTCGCGTGCACAGCAGCTTGATATACTATGTTACTGCATGAGATATCCATGGATGCAATATTCAGATCCATTTTGTTTGATGCAATGCTTTAGTTCAGGAATCTCAGAAATAACCCTCACATTTATTTTTGTGGTGTATATGTGCATTCCGTAATGCTTTCTCAAATTGAGTGTGTTTAATATTTCATTATTTATTACGTCATTAAATATATGAAGGCTATTGAACTGACATATATCATGTTTAATGTAGGTATAGTCCAAGGCAAATCGAAAAAAATACATTACGTATAGTTCTATAAAAGTGTGAGTCTGGCAAGGTCATATCATTCATTTTCGGTTAATGACTCACAAATAACCTCTACTTTGCTCTGCTGTAAATGTTTTCCTCAGTCTTAGCAGTCTTAACACAATCTTGATTTGAAGCTTTCGTTACTGCAGGGATCCATACTCTTTGGTTCTTTCGGTAAAGTCACGTAGGTATATAATAAAATAAAATAAACCAGTCTGCTTTTTCATGTTTATTTATTTTTTACATCACAAAAACCACGTCCCTCTGAATGAAATATTCCACCTCTTGTCCACCCCTTCCATACTGAATGGCAGTTTTGATACCGAGACCAGCTACGACTTCCTGCACATATATGATGGCCCTGGCTCTTCCAGCCCACTGATCGCCAGCCTGCAAGGCTCCAAGCTGCCGGGGCGGATTGAGAGCACTGGCAACAGCATGTTTATGGCCTTTCGCAGCGATGACTCGCTCAGCCTCAGTGGTTTTCACATTGAATACAAGGGTGAGGTCGCCTAACGCAAGCACAACTTTCGACAAAAAGCAAAACTACACACACACGCACTGGCTACATATCCTCACATTTCACCCATGAAAATGTAAGATAGCAACGTACGATGGCATTATATTTTTTGTACAGGACATGTTTTATTTGTGTAAACGTGGGGCCTCTTGGCAGATCGCAAAAGTGATTGAACATGATTGTTTAAATGTTGAATGTGCATAAAATTCGTTTTGTGGGATAATTTGCAAGTGTTAAATCATACATTTCCTACTTTGTATGTTTTATGTAAATGTCTTTATTGAAGAGGTCAACATTCATACCCTTCAATGAAAACAACGGTTTTAGGATTTGTATTTTTATCTCTGTGAGCCAAGATTTCGTTTTCATTCATGGTGATTGTGATCTTTATGCTCGGCATTGAGAACAAAAGTCCACCGTTTTAATTTCAGAGTGGGAAAAATGCACATAATAAAAACTAGGCAGTTTTCTCACCAGGTAATGGCATGTTGCCCAATTGAATATGGTGTGGAATTGTTAGTGGCCCATACACTTTGTCTCAAAACTAAAAGTTTTGGTGAAAATGTAATCTGCACAGAGAAACCCCAAGAGTCCTGCTTTGATCCTGGGAACATACAGAATGGCTCCCGTCTGGGCACAGATGTCAAGCTACGGTCTACCATCACATATTTCTGTGACGCGGGCTACACAATCCAAGGCTACTCAACTCTGCTTTGTGTTATGAGCGAGGATGGGAGACCCATGTGGAACAGACCCATGCCATCCTGCCATGGTAAGTGAAGGATCCGCAGCCGTTAGCATTAAACCCACACATTTTGTACGACCACTCTTCCCCCCACTATTTTGGGAATATGCTGTTAAGTGCTCTCTGCCATATGTTACAGCTCCATGTGGGGGCAAAGCAACTGCCTCTGAAGGGGTGGTCCTTTCTCCTGGATACCCCAGAAATTACAGCAGTCCTCAACATTGTGTGCACACCATCACCGTGCCCAAGGATTTTGGTAAGCGTGTCTCAAACTACGTTGGCTTTGATTAGATTTTCGATGGAAAAAGTAGTGCGATCCAAAAATATCGAATTATGACTTGAAATTATTATATTTGTAACTTATCGTTTGGTCATATGATAATTATTACGTAGCTTCAGTCTTAAAATCCCCCTCAACCTAATGTTAACTCTGATGACTGTTCTTGAATCACCTGAATCTTTACGTGAGTGAAACACACCCAGCACAACCTTTTGCAGTAACGTCAAATACAGCAACACAGCGAAATACGCATTATGATCCAACTTAGTTTGTTGTGATACCTTCAACATGTCACCTTGTGTGCATTGCTGTTCAGTCATCTTCGGTCAGTACGCGACCTTTGAGACGTCGGTGAAAGATGTCGTCCATGTGTACGACGGACCCTCCCAGAGCTTCTTTTTGCTCAGCGCATTGTCAGGCTCCCACTCAGGTAACCTTGCACATCGTTCATACAAAAAAGCACTTAGCCAGCAGAGTAACGTTCATCAAAGTTATCGTCTATTTTCAACATGGCGTAATGTAATTTGATTTTACATGCCATTCATGCAAAAGTGGCTGTAAGTCTTGACCGTTCGCCAGGGAACGTAGTTAAAATTTATACTCTTTATTAAACAGAGTAACCGCATATTTAGATGTATTATCTGCTGTAGCAACCGTAAAAACAGAAGATGATGTTTTTGAGATGGCGTGGGACAGAACTACTGACATTCTGTGGCGTTTCAATTCACATGGTCACGTGCTTAAATTGGGCTCTCGAGTGTAGTGTGTTGATCGTCTCAGCCTAATAACCAATGACTCATCATCATCCGCCATCATCAGTCCACCGCTGGATGAAGGCCTTCCCAAACCACCAGCATCTATAATGATCCCGCGATGTAATTGTCAGCAACGTAGCACGTGCACACAAGTGGCATACAAATAACCACACAAACAAGCTCATTATTTAACATTTTATTTCGTACAAAATTTTAATAAATTCCAGCACTGACAATTCAGGATAGTTCTATGAAAATCTTTTCCCACAACCGTTCTCTGATGCAAGGGATGCTTTGCTCCATGAGAGTTGCCAATTAATCGTTCATCCCGTGACATGATGCCCGACAGATTCATTAAATTATAAAAAAAATAAACAGATAAAATAAAGATTATCTGTTTTGAAATGGGAGTCTTTATAACTGTTGTCATTTATCTTTTCCATTGTATTTTTCTCAATTTATTCAAATTTCGTCACAAGACGAAGATTGCATTTGTAAATCTTGCAGACAAATATATAACAATGCAATTTGTATTTATTTTCCATCTAAATGTAACCACGTTTTAAGATACTACATGATTAGGAATATCGATTTGACTGTCATGCGACAATCTCATAGGAGAGCGCATGGAATAGTGCAACCCCTATTTGGAGAATTTCTGACAAAAAATATTTTCTACAGACAATTTGTTATGCATGTAGTACATCTCACATATTGTATCGTATTTTACTTTGGTTTGAACATGTTTTTATATTTATGGCCTTTGGTATGAAACTGACAGATAATGACCTCCTGCTACCAGTAGAGTTCACTATACAACAGGCTGTCTACCTTTGGTAATTTATGTACAGGTAAAAATGAAGGAAATAGTTTAGGTGGGTCGTTTTTTTTAAGAGGATACGGTATAACATATTTTAGTGCTGTATAGACGAAATAAATTACTGCACTTCCATATGTGGTTGAATGTGATGTTGTGTCGGCGATTGTATTTGTAATGCTTTGTGTCTCCTCTATTTATCCAGGGAAAGTTATACCGTTAAGTTCGTCACATCAAATTACAATTGTGTTTTCACCGAGCAAAGGATCTAGTGCCAGGGGATATCACTTTGTATACAGAGGTAAAACATTTTTTTTTAATATTTTGTATTCATCATCATCCACCATGGTCTACCCACTGCTGGGTGAAGGCCTGTCCACTCCATTGTCATCCCCGCAGGGCCGTGCCACAATCCAACTCATTCCACGTGAGCTGCACTCGTTCTCTTGGCGGGTACGAGCTTTACGCTTGATGCCATTCCCTTCAAGTTCAAGTTCATTTATTTGGTATAGCCCTGTGAGCCATTCGGCTCTTGAATCGGGTGCAACCGCAACAAACAAAAAACCAAAACATGAACAAAAAACATCTTAAAGTGAATATGTGACTAAGTGCAAACAGAAAATCCAAAAAAAGACAGCAAAATATTGCAGAAAAAACACCGTACACCAACGCTGTGTGCAAAAATCCCAGTGGGATGCAAGTCAAACAACAACAACCACAAGACAACTTAGATTAAGGCCATCAGTCTAACTCTGTACTACAACAAACATGGCTAAACCAATACACTTTTCGAAATCACCAAAATAAAGCTATGAAAGCAATGAAAAAGCAATCATAGGAACTGTGACGGAATTTTCCCTTGACCAGTGTTGTCCATTGTCGTTGGCCCTTCATGTAGTGTGTCCTGCCCAAGGCCCTCTGACTTTGCTTTGCAGTCAATACGACGAGTCTCATTTGCATTTTCCATCTTACATGGTCTTATATATTTAAAAAAAAAACTGCATATAGCATAAATTATGGCTTCCCAAAAGGAATCTAATAAGTGTTTCTTGAGTCTGTTGTAAAATGCACATGAATCCGGAACTGTTATATACATAGAAAAGTGAGTAAAACTCTTTTGAGGAATAACGAGTTCATACCTAATCTCTTTTAGGATAACGTTAAACCAATGCTAATAATATATGTGTGAAATTACATGGAGGTTGCATGTATAGAAAAGTATTCACTGAATGTCAGACTATGCATACTATCCATAATAGAGGTTTTTGGGTTAGATCGCGTAAATATATAAATGTGTCGTTAAAACCCGCCACCACCCGACACAGCCAACTAGTAAGGGTTGTCACGTAAACAGAACATGCCAATTCGTCACTAGTATAGCACACCGGTGTGTTGGAGAGCCAAGCCACAACATTTACAAACTGAGCACGACGTTTCGCCAGTAATTACCACGAGCTTCATCAGGCGACAGCCAGATTTGTGGAGAAGTCTTACTGTTTTTTTCCTTATATAGAGGCGTAGATATGTTGACCACCCTTCCACGCTCTTGCACAATGTGGGGGGGGGGGGGGATTACTGAGGCAACGTACATTATGCATGTGCATTATATGAGCCCTTTACGCGATCTAACCCAAAAACCTTAATTATGGATGATATTGGTCGCGAAAGCCTACGTGTTATGCATACTATAATAACACATTTAAATAATACAAATTATTAAGTACACCACTTTGTCAAGCCTCAGCTGGATGTAAGCCTTCCCACAGTATTGGCCATTGGGGGGTTGTTTGACGATACTTCACCACATTGGTCAATAGTGGTTGGAAGGGGGTGGGGCGGGGGGGCAGATCTTGTGAATGTAAATGTGTTGATAAACCCGCCACCATCCAACACATCCAATTAGTAAGGTTTGTTATGTAAACAAAACATGCCAATCACTTACTAGTTCAGCACACCTATGTGTTGGAGAGTAAATGAGTACGACGTTTTGCCGGTAACAACCAGCCTCATCAGGCGACTGCCAAAATTGTGAAGAAATTATTCAGTTTCGGTCTTAAATAGAGGTGTGAATGTGATGTCACTGTGAGCCAATCCAGTGTGAAGACCAGAGGGAGGTTAATGTAGTCATATACATTGCAATGGATATATATTCGTTGGGTTATTCACAGTTAATCAAAATACATGATGTATGCACATTTTGTATGCACATGATGTATGTACATTACGTTAATCTAAGAGTATGCTACTGTTGTTAGTCGTGACCAAGAGTCAAACTTAGGTTGCTGGGTGCATTGTGCACTGTGCTCACAACTATGCCACCGCTCTACACATTTAATATCCCATTCGTAAAATATTTCCCCTGTCCCTTTATATGTGTGTCTGCCTGAATGACTCAAGCCATGGCACGTCTGACTTTGTCCTTTCTTGCTTTTGTGTTTTTAAGCCGTTCCAAGGACCAGTGCAACCCATTGCACTTCAATATCAGAACCCCTACATGGCCGCAGGATAGGTTTGGATTTTTCTGCGAATTCCATTGTGAGGTTTGAATGTAATCCAGGTTATACCCTTAAGGGAGCCCAGGCTATTCAGTGTACAACAGTAGCCAATGCATTGGCTCAGTGGAATGACTCTCTGCCGACTTGCTACGGTGAGTGTAATAAGTGTTCCCAAGTAAAACCTGGCAGACGCGATCATCATACACATTTGGATGGCCCTGCTGTTTACAAGCAAGAGCACAGACGTTTCAGTGGTTTTTTTTGTAATTATTATTTCTTCAGATATTTGAAATTCAGATTGCCTTAAACCAACAAAATATGTATGTGTGTAATGTTTTACTTGCGTACACACGCAGTCCTTTTAACACTATACTGCTGGATGAGGGCATCCCTACGCCACGTGGGTTGTGGGAGTTATTTGGGCAAAAACGTCTCCATTGCTGATCAGTGTGGGTGGTTGATGAAGATGGGCAACCAATGATGTGGGCACATAGAAGTAACTTACAACAATGTATTTTGTGAAAATGTATTTATGTTTTTTTTGCTGAAAAGTTTGCATGAATGTTTAGACAAAAGTACTTATTTTTATGAAGTGTGTATAAACCAATAATAATTTAATATATCTGCATTATATAACAAATGTAAGTGACCTTTGGCTAATGTGCAGATGCTTCGGTGAACTACATGGGCACGTTTGGTAGGCTATGGATGATGGCCTTTTACTGGAAGAGTTTCAATATGCAAATGATGCAATGAGTATTAATACCTTCTCTCTACTTTTGGTGGAGCGTTAGTTTGGCATCATTAGTTTAAAGCCGCACTTAATGCCCCTAGGCATGTTCAGATTTGTGTCCTATCCACTTTTTTTTAACCTATTCAAATTGATTATCTTTTTTTTGCTTTTTTTTGTTTTCAGCTCCCTGTGGAGGCAATCTGACGATTTACACGGGGACTATCCTGTCCCCTGGCTATCCGGAGATGTATGATAACAACTTGGACTGTGTTTGGAGAATTAGTGTACCAGAAGGAGATGGAATCCAGGTGCTAAACACACTTTTAATTATATATATCAGCATGAACATATTACACAAAATGCCGCATTTACACACTTACACAGGCAATTACCTTTATTATTTTAACGGGTAGCGTTTCCTACAAGTCCCTATACACTATTTAATGTGTGTGCTGTGTTTAGATATACAGGTGATACAAATATATGGTTTTTCAATTTTTTGTGCTTAGTTACTATTCTCTTTTTGAGGAGACCACCATTTTACTATGATTTAAAATTAAAATCAATGCTGTAAAAGAAGGAATACGTGGATCACCGCGGGATAGAGGTTTGGTTGAAATGGGGGTTCTTGGTTCATCAGCAGTAGCAGAATCTTTCTCATCGTTATTGTCATCATCATTTACCATCATAAACTTTATCATATTCAGCTCTGCATCATCTTAATTCATCATCATAGTTAATCATAATACTCATCACTGTCATAATTTCTTCATTGTGTTCAGCATCGTCTTGATCGTCATTGTTTATACTTACTGATAATATAATCTGTCAGTGACTTAGTGGTGCATTCTGCACGTTGGTGGATGGCAGAGGATCTCTTTTCCATACAAACACACACTCTCTATCTGTTACGCTAGTGATCTGGCTACCATACTAACACATACGCTAGTGTTCTGTGTATCTGTTACACTTGTGATCAGTCTCCCATACGAACACACACACTCGTGTTTTGTCTATCTGTTACGCTAATGTCCTGTCTCCCATACAAACACACACGCTTGTGTTATGTCTATCTGTTATGCAGTGTGCGTGTTCGTATGGGAGCCATATAGAGCCCAGTTGGCTCGTTCTGGACAATTGCTCAGCACAATCAGTACACATGGCTCACATTTCTCTTGGTACTTCCCCGGCTACTGATTGGCTGTGGGGTAAAAGCAATGTCATGACCCAACCTAATTCGGCAGATCATTTTTACTGAATTTCTGCATAACACTAATACTAACCATGATTTTGGAAACAAACTCTACATCAATCAGTCATTTCTCACCCACAAGCCCCCCTAACAAAACAAACGTCAAGGCCGATTGTTTCATGAGAAGGAATAACTGTGTCAGTTTTTTTTTTAAATATCAGAGGTATAAATTAAGGTGACTGGTAATCAATTGAGTTTGTCTTGCTAGCCAGTTTAAAATAGGATGGAATCAATAATTGTATGGTTATTCAATACTGGGGACATCCATAATAGCGTCTATTTGTACATAAATATAGTTTAGCTGCATTCACACATTGTTTACACTCACTTCACGTGCATGTAACAATTAACCTTTCTCACAGGTTCAATTTGTTAACTTTGCAACGGAACATAATTGGGACACATTGGATATTTACGATGGACCTGATGTGAATTCACCCAAGCTTGGAAGCTTCTCTGGTAATTAATAATTCGCTATCAAGACACATGTTGAATGTTGTGTTATGTACAAATTGCTTCAATATTTGCATCTTGTATCAATTAGCAATGCATGCATGTATGTTGAGTTTCTGTTGCACCATACACAGCCAACCATGCTAATTGGAGGTGCATAACATACACATGGCATCGCATTGTTTAAGTTTCTCTATACATACAAAATTATGGATAATTATTTTCAGTTATATACTTTCATGAACAGTATACTCATTGTCGTTTAACATTTTTCCTTTTTTGTGTTTTACAGGGACAACAGTTCCAACTTTCATTAACAGCAGCTCCAACCAACTCTACCTGCATTTCCAAACAGACCTTAGTTTGGGTATTGTAGGCTTCCACGTAAAATACTCGGGTAAGAAAGTGTAACCTTCACTTTGTTTATTGCAACATAAACGCGGTGTAATAGTCTGTTAGATATAAATGAAGAGAACTGTAAGCACATATTGTAATTGTTTTTTGACATGTTTTTAAGAATGCAACGCGAGGACGTACATAAATATCTAAGTAAAGGAGGACTGTTTTGTGATATGTCGTGGACACTTTCTTCAGTACTCCTAATGCAATGTTTACCAAACGCGTTAAGATAGAACGATTTTGAAGCACTAACGGTACAAACGCAAGCACCTTTTATCTCACGAGAATACTTTTTTGAACCATCACTATCCCAGTATATATTTACTGGGGCTTTCACCGTTGCTCCATTGTACTATTTATGTATATTGTACACGTGAGTAACATATAGACAATTGCGAGCCATCATGGTGATTTAGTGATCCGACACCATGAACTTAAATAATTCTCTCATCATTATAAATTACACCCAAGGGAGGGCAATAACATTTTAATCCAAGCATTTTAAAAAAGCCAATCCCACACCAACTACTTTTTTTTCAATGCACTGTACTATTTTTCCCCTTTGAAGTCATGATGACTGACGATCCTAGGTTGTGTTAATTTTGAAATAAAACTGAATGTACTCTGTTGCAAGGAAAACTATTGGTATGTTGCTGTCATTCTTGACTGTTAATGCTGATGCTATTCATAAACATGTGATATTCGTATTCTTGCCTTTTTTTCTGTTCTCCCCAATAGCCATAGGTCTTTCCTCATGCTCAGAGCCCAACACTCCAAGTAACGGTATAAAAATGGGGAACAGTTTCCTTGTCAATGACATTGTGTCGTTCGAATGTGAACCTGGATTTAAACTTCAGGTAAGCCACCCTCTGTAACGGTGCATCCCTTACGTAACACTCTGATATAGGTTCGGCCAGGTGGCTGAGCGGCAGAGTCAGCGGCTTACAATTGGAAGGTCGCAGAGTTCTAAGCCTGGTGAGGGGGGGAATCCTTAAATTGGAATGTGGAAATCCGACCACTGGCTCCAGGGCTGTAAGATGTTCACCATCTCAGCGCTCATTTGACCGAGAAAATCGCTTTGACTTCCAAAAATATATTATTTGCATTATATATTATTATTTTATATATACAGCGCATTTATACGTTATGCATGAGTTTTGGTTGTGCGCACACATGATAAATCAAAGACTATGTATTATTTTTTTTATTAAATGCTTTTATTTAATTCAAAGGAATGTTTCCTAGAGAAAGTCTTGTTTTTGAGGTAGTAGACATGCTTCATGTTTAATGAGTAGCAATACAGCATATGACAGTAAAGTCTATTTAAGTAATGCATAAGCAATTAGCATGTTGGGATATTCTGTAGAATGTATGCAGACATTGCCAAGGAGCTACTGAAATATTTACCACAAACTGTCGACACAATCTCCACATTTTTCACATAATTAGCCACCTGTAACTTAAAAATAGCTTGTAGTCATGTATTAATACATGGCAGTATGTTTAGCTATGGATGACAGTTATTTTGTTGATAAAATTTAAAAGAATAATACGTAATATGTATTGGAAAATGGGCCATTCAACCAGCTAAATACGTTATGTAAAAATATATATAATGTCTTCATGTACATATGATTATAATAGTGATTGATTTCACCGTATTTTTTTATACACAGGGCCATAAGCATATCATGTGCATGCCTGGTCCAGTGCGACGCTGGAATTTTCCTCCCCCTATCTGTACAGGTAAGTGCTGGAGACTGTTTAGCATCAGCATTCTTTCACCACGTGATGAGCATTTTTCTAACCTAGTATATACTCCACGTTATCATCAAATGCCATGGTCAATTGGCTTATAGATGAAAGCCTCTCCAAACTGCCACCATCTCTCCAAATTCCACAATGCAACAATCCACCTCCATCACTTCATCTCCTCAGCACATGTCCTCTCAGACACGTTCTGTTTCTTACCTGGCAATTATTATTTTAATGTAATTATTTTTGACAATCTGCCATCATTCGTTCTAGAAATGTGTCCTACCAAACGTCACATACTTGTATCACGAATTATTAAATATATCCACCAACAAACCATGAACATGTACGCATGGATTATAATGGATTTGGACTACTGGATGTCCCAAAATATCTTGTAACTTAAAATATTTCTTTCAAAAGATTTGTGTAATAGTTTTTTTTTACATTAATAATCACAACACACATTTTTTTATCAAAAATGTGCAAGACAAGATCTTATATGAAACGGGTGACCATTAACACCAATGGACCAGTGAAAAATATATTGGTGAGGACCTCATATTTCCCAAAAAATACCCCTTTTTCACATTTTTTTCCAATTGTAAATAGGACAGGATATGATCGTGTCACAACTGTGCATGGATTCTTTTGGGAAACCGTTTCACGATTAATTTTTTTTTAAAGAGACTGGAATTCTTGTACACCCTAAACATATTCTGTATATATATGGGAATACCCCAATTAACTTTTCCCCCTTTTACTTTGTTTATCAAATGTGTCGTCACTTTAAAATTAATACCACGACCTGATTTGCGTCACCTCATCCCACACTTACGTCGCTGACAGCACCATCCATCCTGTCTCGTATCCATTGCATCAGCCTTCGCCTCCAACGACCATGTCCACAAACTACTTTGCGTCACACGTAAATAAATGCACTGTTCTTGAGAGTACAATATATTATTTACATACAGTTTTTTGGTGATTTCGAAAACAATCGCTTTGATTTATATTGTTCCGATATTCGTTGCACATTTAATCAATGCATGCCACACGTAAACCGGGGTATTACTGCACTCATAGTCCAGCATCAATCCCTTGTTTCACATCGGTTACCAACAACTATTCTCAGTGCACTGCTAAATGAAAACTACTTTACAGAAGCACCATGCCTCTAAGCATGCGTGTCTTATCTTGATTTGAAGCTTTCGTGACTGCAGGAAATACTCTTTGGTTCTTTCGGTAAAGTCATGTAGAAAGATAAAATAATATTTTTTATTTCATACATTTATTTTATTTTTCTACGTGACTTTACCGAAAGAACCAAAGAGTCATGCGTGTCTAAGTTGACAACATGTAATGTTGATAAAGATTGAACACACTCCAGCAGAACCTCCAATGCAATGCAGTTCTCTCTTATAGCTACCTTCTTAAGCATTGTTTTAACAAAATTAGGTCCTTACCAATATATTTCTGTTCATATTTTTGGTTAAAATTATTGTTCATTATAACATACTATATGTGACATATCCATGATTAGCGCATATGCACCAATGTTACATCACTGTTGTAATCACTTGACTGTGTATTGAATGCAGATTTAAATCATGATGACCTCTAACATGATCTTTTTCTCTGTGCCCTTGCCTTGTAGCGGTCTGTGGTGGAACTATGATGGACTTTAATGGCATTATTCTCAGCCCTGATTTTCCTGGAAATTACCCAAGCAACGTAGAGTGCCATTGGAAAATTGAATTGCCTATCGGTTATGGTGAGCTGAAGACAATTTATGAAACTCCGTGGATTATCGTTGGTTTTGTTTTCATTATAAAATAACGATTCTCGAATGTAAAAATATCGACAAGAACTGAACAATTGTGACATAAAAAATTTAACTGATAATCTCATGCTCAAGATATTAATCCAAGGCAGTAGTGTAGCTTTTTGTTATTTATCTTAACTGGTGATGGTTCATTAATTTGTAGCAACAAATCTCTTTTTTTCTCTTAAAACAAATAATAGAGGGTGGACACTGCTAAATAATCTCAATAAAAATGGATTGTTCCTTAGTTATTGCTTCCACTAGTACGTGCATGCGGTCCTCAGCAAAATCACGAGGAGTGTTCCATTTATTTTATAGGGGTAGGTTAATGTCGTTCCATATCTCTACATCCACACTTATTTTACAGCAGCACCGTTGGTTACTTCTCACGACAAAAGTTAAACTGTAGTGTAAGTCACACACAGCATATGTTCCTGTTTTGTGCGGTACAATTTTAGAGTAATTCAAAATAAATGTGTAAAAAAACGTTAAATCCATTGATTTTTGGCTCGCATTTGTTTTCAGGTGTGTATCTTCAATTTGAAAATTTTACGACGGAGCTTGATCACGACTACCTCGAGATCCGTACCGAAATAGCGGAAGTGAGCAGCACGATTGGCCGATTCAGTGGGCCCACTGTGCCCGCCGCACTTCTCAGCACCACTCACCGGACCACAATGCACTTCCACAGTGATTATTCTCAAAGCAAATCGGGCTTCAAGATCTTTTACGAAGGTAAGGCTCGCTCGCTTGAAAACAAAAAATGACGAAATGTGTGGTCGTCGTTTACAGGCTATCTGTCCATGGATCGTGATGATAATGAAGGGTCACTACAATCAATCAGACTGCAGAGTAATAACAAAAAAACCTTAGCAAAGTAACTGTTTGCATGGAGACTTGTGTTGTTATACTTTTTCAGCCAAAGAAACATGTTTTTTTCGATTCATCATTGATACATCTCTAACTTAACTAAGTACATATTTGAAAAATGAAATAAGCATCTGGATAACAGATTTGCTGAATTTGGCACAAACAAATCACTGCTGGTGTCATGGTTATCACACCGGATTTGCAATCGAGAGGTCAATGATTCTATCTCCCAGTTTGGCAGTTAAAACAATTGGCAACTTTATAAAATCCGCCTCCTTTGTCCACCTGGTAGTATGAAAGGGTGCATCACAGTTCGTCCATTGGTAGGTCGAGTGGGGTGGGGTGAAGTGTGGGTATTCCCACTGCTTTCAGGCTGGTCAGCATGGAGGAATAGGCCATATGCCCTCAAGAAGGCTCTCTAGAACTCACTCTAATGGAGCCTCATCCACTAGCAGTGGCATGGGGAAGTAATATCAGGGCTGCACCTTTTTGAATCAGTGCAGCAATTGCAGTGTGCAGGTTGACTTAAATTGTCTCACTCTTTACAGAAACAAGGGCATTACATGGTTTTAGAATGTTAGCTCCAACAGCTTTCCTCTGGTGCATGATTTGTCTACCAAGTGGTGTACTGGAATGCACTGAGCTTTTTTTAAAATGTCCTTTCTGGCAATGCACTGGCGTGAACTAAACCGCTGTGCAATATTCATATGGTGGGTAACATTGCTGTAACAAATGATGTGTGTCACAATTAATGTCTGTGCACCTGTGGGGAGGTGTAGGTGTGGGGCATTAATTACGGAATATGTAATTTGTTATATGGGCAGTTCGAATTATTGCCATTTACTCTCCTGTCCAGCCTCGACCCCATTTCCCACCAGGGAGGATAAATACATGTAATATATATAATGTTGCATGCAAGCGCGCGCTCAGATGCAACGCACTCATGGGGCTTATTTTAGCCTCGTAGATGTAAATAAACGGTATCTCGTCATATCCTAATGTCAGTCTCTACTTACTTAATTAATGCACTCTTTAAGACATGGGACCTGTCAGCGATGTCAGTAGACAGTTATTCTCTTATCCTACCTTATAGGAGCTTCCATTATGATCTTGCATTGTAGCTATACATGCATAACCAATCAAGACGTTTGGATGCAATACTAGCTTAAATGACTGATTATGTTATCATAAATGTAGAAAATATTTGGTTATTTTATATATACAAATATAAAGATTAACATATTGTGGTCCAATTTTATTTTACAGTTAAGAGCTTAGATAAATTTGTGTAATAATTTCACAAGTTGAATGTGATAACTTTGTTGGGTTATTCGAAATGTCAATCAACATCGCATGATCTGAACATTCAATACTAGACTTTATATGATCTATTTCCCATGATGTAATTTTAATGAGTATAAGATTAAAGTGAATTTCTAAGAATGTATATTTTTTAAATGGATGTCCATGGAATGTGTTTTATAATTTCCTATGTTGGATGTTTTGTATTACTACGTGGTAATGAGGAATTACATTGTTTTTGTACCACTTCATTTTAAACTGCATTGACATTAATTTCGATGTTTTAGCTCATTAAATTTCAAAATAACAAAAAGTGGTACCGTGAATCTAATTTATTGCTCCATGTGAACATTACACGATTTCCAAACCAAACTAAATTGTCTCATATCCAAATAGGAATCGGCATTTTTAGAGTTCAGAATTTTGCCTGCAGTCATTATAACCTGAGAATAGATTCGTTTGAATCAGCAGATATAATTATGCACCTCAAGCGCTTCTTCTGTGGTTCAGTTCTGACCACTGAACCATTGATTTAATTTTGATTGTTGCTTTCATTTTTTGTGAGCGTCTGTAGCCAGAAGGAAATGTTATGTGCTTGTCTATGCATACATTTGTCACAGTTTTTTCATGAAGCTAAAATTATTTAATACCTTAAAGTTTTACCAAAACCTTGCTTTGAGATTGTTTAAAATAAATATGCGATCCTATGTCCTTTTGAAATTATAAGCTAATTTTAGTAACATGTTACAGTGACTCCTTTTATGAAATGATATTACTCCTTAGAAAAAAAGTCATTAAAATACGTGCATCTACAACCTTTTGTCAAGGGCCTCCCCACACATATAATTTTGGGTCCTGGGGGTTATTTGGCCATACTTCACCATGCCAGCCCCTTAGCAGCCTATAACACCTGTTAAACATGGTTGTTATGGTTGTGAGAGCTGTAATACATTTGAAACAGACCACACTGAGACAGGAGAAGGAGACAAGTACATTTAGTTTTAAGTTTGAAGTTATTGCGATATTTTAGTTTTGGGTGCATGACAGTATGTCCTGACTCTTGCACTCAATTGTAGTGACTGTTCTTTTAACTACTGCTGTTTTTTTGTGAACGGTTTAAAATTCATAATTACTAAAATCAACTGACAACAGATTTTTGTGAACGCACCAGATCAGCCGAACCCAAAGCCTCCTGTTAACCCCCTGTGCACACACACATGCAGCACTTACCTAACTCTCCCCAGTTTCAATAGGATCCCACATTTATTTTACGTAAAAATTTCGACTTTATAAATTACACATTAGTGTTTAATCCCTTATAAATAATCGGTGTTATACAAGAAAATACAGACATTTAAAAATAAAATTCCATCCCCTTCACTGCCAAATCTCCCAGAAGTTTCCATATTATCTTGAAAATGCTACACTTGCACGATGACACGTGCGGTATGTGAAATATTTCTGCAAAAGTTGAAAAGTGCATGAGACATATGGAGAAGTGCGTGCTTTTAAAGATGCTTATAGACCAGAAATAGGAACACATTAGTCAAGGGACAAAAACTTTTCAGAGATGTAAAATTTACTGCTCAGCGAAGTAAGTGGGCTTGGGCAGGACACATCCCTAGAATGGACGATTATCAATGGATGAGATTGGTGATGGATTTGCAGTAAAATGACTGAATGTGCCCAAGAGGATGGCCACTATGGAGATGCACAGTTCATGTTCATGTCCATACTGAGATTGGTTCAGGTGCAGGAGTGAGATAGAGTGTGGGGTTTTGGCATTGGGAGGCCTACATCTAGCAATGCATAGACAATGGCTGATGATGATAATGATCATGACCATAATGATGTCCACCCATTAACCTTCAAATGTATTTATACTTACCCCAAACGTAATATTAAGTGTGCTGTAAATGAATGTTGAACTCACTCGTGTGTGTGTATCTGTGTCCGTGTATATATCTGTGTGTCAAGCGTATGAGTTGCAGAACTGTCCGGACCCAAAGCCATTCCGAAATGGCTTTGTCGTGGGTTCCAACTTTGGGGTTGGCCATTCCATCTCCTTTGAATGCTTCTCAGGCTACGTACTGATGGGTCAATCTATTCTAACCTGTCAACATGGTGTCAATCGGAACTGGGACCATCCCTTCCCCAGCTGTATTGGTAAGTCCACTGCAAATCAAAAGAAATGCTAGCCTACCAGCGCTGGGCCAATTCTTCAACCACATCAATTCAATACAAGTTACCATTCTTGGATGTGTTAATCAAAAAGAGACCAGATGGCTCAATGGGACACCCTGTCTACAGATGCCTACCTAAAACCTGACTCCCACCACCATCCATCCCAGAAGAATTCCCTCATCAAAACTCTACACCATAGAGCTCATTGTATTGCCGACCATCACCACTTAGCCAGTGAACTGGAGCACGTACACCAACCCCTCAATATTAATTGATATTCGGACTACACAATTCGTAAAGCCATCACCCCAACCGTTGGGAAAGAGCCCTCTGAGGACCCAATCAAAACCATCACCTTGCCATACATAGCAGGGATTACCAAAAAAATTCCAAAATCATGAGCAAACACAGTACATAAAATTCGTGATCTATTCCCATCTGTGAAGGATGTGATCCCTGACATGCAATACCCCGGTGTCATTAGGGAAACTAAGCGACATGTCTCAGACTGTGTACATGAACATAAGGGCAGATCTGAAACACAGTAGGACCAATACCTCAGCTGTGGCTGATCATTGTTTAACGCTGTGGGCACACACGAAATTTATTTTTCCAAGACGAAGGTACTCTGCAAACCCACTGGCTATCAACAAAGATTCGTTCATGAAGCCATCCAGATATATAAACACAGACACAATTTCAACCGAGAAGATGGATACCAACTGAGCAATCATTGAAAAGACGTTATTAACCAGTTTAAGTCATAAATGGCTGATGTTTATATCCTACCAGCCGATGTTAGCAGTTATTTCCGACTCTCTGAGTTACATACACGCTAAATGTCTCACTATCTCGGCCTCGCCGTGCGCTGCGTTGCACCGCTAGTCGAGTAGATAACCATGTGTTCAATAAACCCTCGGAGCCAGGATGACCGTCCAACTCCGATCGTCATTTATTGATTGTAACAGGTAAAACTGGTGAGAAAACACAGATACAGCATCTGTTATAATTCGGAAACACCCACACAATGAACACCACAGCATCAGAACATTGTCTCAGATAACAATAGATCCTGGAAGGACCAGGCCCCCACATTACCCCTGAACAACTAGACAAAGGCACAAGCTGGTGCGTTGCATACAGGCACATAGTGTATTCATCCCACTGCACCCCAAATGTACAGCATTACACTTAACACTAAATTGTGGATGAGATACTTCGTCATCACTCTCAGGATCGCAACATAGGCACAAGTCTGACTCGACCTACTAAATCACAAGTAACATCCACAATAAGGAAAGTCACAGGCTTCGTTACTAACTAGGCCTCGTATTTACTACAACAACTTAACGGCACCATAAAGGCATTTACATTGCTATAACGGTCATTCCAACATTACAACAGCATTTCCAATATAGGAATATAAACAACTTACAGATAATGCTTCTTAAGCTCCCACAATGGACAAGTGCGGCTGTGGTCTCACTGAGATGCGATGCGTGCCGCCATCTTGACTTATCTGTGTAATGGCTGACGCCCGCGTGGTACAGTGGAAATCTAACATCGTCACTTCCTGGTCACGTGACCAACATTAGCATCAAAAAACAGGAACTTCCTGTGACCGTACGCTCCACATCTGCCGTGAGGCAAGACACTCCCCGTCTGGTATCTAGGAGATACCACCATTTATTTCCTATCTCATAAACAAGTGTATAACAACTTCAACGGGTCGACTTATTTGTCCATATCTTTGCGAGAGAGAAGTAGTACTATCTCGACTATGGGCCTGATGAAAGTTCTTGCGACTCCTTGCTTCGCAATCATAACCTCGACCTTTCGAACTTTTCCATCGGCACTTGGAATCGACTTGAGGATGCGGCCCATTGGCCACTCATTCCGTTTGGCTTGGTTGTCCTTCAGTAGGACGAGGTCGCCTTCTTGAATGTCTGGTCTATTAGACTGCCACTTGTTGTGCACTTGGAGTGTCGTAAGGTACTCGTTTTTCCAGCGACGCCAGAACGTGTTCGCGAAGCTCTGCACTTGTCTCCATGGACGTCTGTAGAGGTCTGCAGTGCTGGCCTCCTCGGTAGGTGCTGTGAGCACATCTGTCTTCTGGGTAAGAAGTGTAGCAGGAGTCAAGATGAATGGTGACTCCGGGTCGGTTGAGACGGGGATCAGGGGTCTTGAGTTAATTATGGCTGAGACCTCGGCCATGAGAGTGGTCAAGACCTCGTGAGAGAGCCGTGTGGACCCGACATCACATAGCATGGAGTCGAGAATGCGTCGAGCAATCCCGATCATGCGTTCCCAGGCTCCACCCATGTGCGAAGAGTGGGGAGGATTGAAGATCCATGTGCAGCCTTGGTCACTAAGGTATTTCCTGACAGAATAATCTTCGACATTCTCCGTATTGATCTTAAGCTCTTTACATGCTCCTATGAAATTGGTTCCACAATCAGAACGAAGTTGCTTGGCTGGCCCTCTGATGGCGAAGAACCTCCGGAGTGCATTTATAAAGCTCGAAGAGTCCATGGACTCGATGACTTCGATGTGCACTGCTCGTGTACTCATACAGGTGAACAGCACTGCCCAACGTTTGCTGTCCGCGAGCCCTTCTCTGGTGCGGCGGGAGATGACTGTCCACGGTCCGAACACGTCAATCCCTACAGAGGTGAAGGGAGGTTCCACACTGAGTCGATCGGCTGGGAGGTCTGCCATTTTCTGTTCTTCCTGTTTTCCACGTAGCTTGCAACACCGGATACACTTTTGGATTGTGCTGGCGATGCACCTCTTTGCTCCAACGATCCACAGCCCTGCAGATCGGATTGCTCCTTCTGTGAAGTGCCGACCTTGGTGCTTGACCTTCTCGTGGTAGTGGCGCACGAGTAAGATTGCGATGTGGCTCTGGCTTGGGATTATGAGGGGGTTTCGTTCATTCTCATCTAATTTTGCATTCCCTAGCCGACCACCGATCCTGAGCAAGTCGTCTTTGTCCATCCCGGGGTTTAGCTTCCTGAGGGTGCTGACCCTAGGAAGGTCTTCTCCCTTGTTAATGGCCTTGATCTCACTTGCATAAGCTGCCTGTTGCACACAGCGGAAGATTGATTTCCTTGCTCTGGAAAGCTCGTCTTCAGTGCGTGGCACTGTGCAGTAATGCCATCCATTGCAGCTACCATTGGTGCCTCTCATCGGGCGATGGAAGCAGTCTGCGATATGCGTTAAATGTGCTATCGCTCGCACGAGCGTCGTCCATTTCGAGAAATGTTCAAAATGGTGTGGACTCAGTGGACTTCTCGGTCGCACATTTGTTACGAAAGTTGTCACTAGAGGACGAATCTCCTTGTCGGACTCGGGCTCTAAGAGTCCAAAGGTCTCCTTGGTAGTACATGGGCCAACGTCACGTCGTAACAGGAACGCTGGACCCGTCAGCCAGATGGTTTGATTCAGCAGAGATGCAGGGACGGACCTAGTTGCGAGATCTGCTGGATTCTGGTCAGTTGGAACGTAATTCCATTGCTCCGGCTGCGTCGATCTCCTGATGCGCTCCACCCGGTTGCTGATGTAGGTGTAGAACCTTCTGGTTTGGTTGTTTATGTAGCCTAGTACGACCTTACTGTCCGTGTAGAACTTGACCGCGTCCAGTTTGACGTCAAATTCGTCTAAGATCAGTTCCGCCACCTCTGTAGCAAGAATGGCTCCACACAGCTCGAGCCTTGAGATGGTATGTTCCGGTTGTGGGGCCTTGCCGTGGAACTCCTTCCAGAATTCCCACTCGGACGATAGCTCCGAGTCGAGGAACGGAGAGGCCACGGTCACAGCGACCTCCGCCACGACCACCAGCAGAGCGACGAGCAGCGGCTTCACCTTAGTCTTCTTCCCGTCAGTCAGGACTGGCTTGGAGAAACGTGGAGGAACAAACTCCAACGAAGACGGTGGATGCACAAACGAAGTCATGGTGGTTTCTTCGTAAGTCTGCACGGTACAGCCTTGACTTCTCTCGCCGAGTTCCTCTTTCAGCGTGAAGTGGTTGGGGCACGGTTTGAAGAGCGACGTGCGTCCATTCATGAGCACACTCGTTCTGAATGTGCTAATGTGGTCTGGTTTGTGGGTCCCATCGAGACAAACGTCACCCACGATGACCCATCCTAGATCGAGTCTCTGGGCGTAGGGAGCGTCGTGAGGTCCATTGCATTGGTCGCGAACCTTGTGGACTCTCAGCATGTCCCTGCCGAGCAGAAGTAAAATCTGTGCCGCGTGATCCAATGGCGGGATGAACTCTGCTATGGGTTTCAGGTGTGGGTGGTGACGTGCAACTTCGGGCGTGGGAATCTCACTCCTGTCGTCCGGTATCTCGTTGCACTCTGTCACCGTAGGAAGGGCTAGCTTCATGGTGCTATCTATGGTTTCCACCATGAGGCCGCTCGCTCTTCTTCCCGCTGTCTCCATCAGTCCTGAGCATGTTCTGAGCGTGTATGGAAAGGAATTCCCACCTACACTTAGCTGATCAAAGAACTCTGACCTTGCCAAAGACCTGTTGCTCTGGTCGTCCATTATGGCGTACATCCTTACTGCCCTTTCAGGATGTCCTTTGGGATAGACTCGGACGAGGCATATCTTTGAGCAAGACCTTCCTTTGAAGCCTTCTCCACAGACTTCTATGCATTTGGTTGTGATTGACGAAGTGAGTGCGGCGGTCTCGCCTTGCTCCCCGCCGTGCTCTGCTTCGGGATCGGAAGCCTTAGTGCTACTGGGTTTCGAGTAAAATGTGTGCAGAGCAGTTGTGTGTTTGTCGCTGCCACATTCCTCGCACTTGATATCTGTCTTGCAATTCCTTGCAAGGTGGTTTGTAGAAGCACAGCATTTGAAGCACACTCCAAATTCTTTCAGCATGTTCTTCCGCTCTTCCAATGGCTTCCTCCTGAACTCACGGCATTTCTGGAGGGAGTGAGGTTTATCATGCAATGGGCATTGCTTCTCTGGATCCTCTATCTTTTTCTTTGTGGTGGTTGCCTGGACGGAGTTTGCGAATGTCGCAGGAGAGACCTCAGTCTTGTATACGGAAATTGGCACTCTCGCTGTTCCTCGTTTCGCCATTGTCCTTTCCATTTTTGGGAGATCTGGACTGGAAATCCCCGTGGTGCCAAACATGAAACTCGGGTCATTTCTAGTCTTAGCCAGGTTGCGGATAAACTTTGAGAAAAAAGAGAATGGGGGGAATGCAACCTGATGCTCTGACTTGTATCTTGAACCCGCTGTTCTCCATTTTTCCTGCACGTCAAATGGCAATTTCTCTACGATGGGGTTCACGCCATGGTAGGTATTCAAGAAAATGAGACCTGGTAAGTAGGGATCAGCCTGGGCTGATTCAAGCTCCATCAAAAGATCTCCAAGCTCCCGTAACCTTTTATTGTCTCGACCAGAGATTTTTGGAAAGTTCTGCAACTTCTTGAAGAGAGCCTTCTCAATGGTTTCTGGGCTACCATAGCACTCCTCGAGCCTCTCCCACACCGCATGCAGGCTTGAGGCGGGGTCGTCAATGTTTTCTGACCGAATCCTCTTTGCATACTCTGCAGATTCATTTCCTAACCATTTCACCAACAGGTCGAGTTCTTCACTTGCAGAGATGTCTGCATTTCGGATTGCATTCCTGAAGGTAGATCTCCAGGCTCGATAGTTCTCAGAGTGGTCATCAAACTTAACGAGTCCTGTGTTGATTAGTTCGCGGTGAGCCAGGTACCTAGCAAAGTCTCCTAGTCCTGCTGATCCAGGGTGTGTCCATACTGGCGCTTGTGAGGCGGCATTATTGGCTGTATTGCCTAGCATGCTGTCATTTGCGATGGCGTTGGAATGTGGGCCCAAAGGGTTTCGATCACGTTGGTTGGATCCCCTTATGTGACTGTCTGGAATGTGGGTCTGACTTGGTGCATCCACGTCTGACCCCACGTGTGCGACGCTGAGTCGGCGACTAACTGCTAGGGCAGGATATGCATTTCCACCATTCCCGTAGACAGCATTCATGTTCATTCGGTGTGGAGATGGCGATGCCTGAATGTCCACCCTTTGTTCAGTATCGTTTGGTGGAGGAGCATTGATGCATTGTTCAGACCAGTCCAAAATATTTTTTCTGGTGAGTTGATCACGGTCCTTGACAGGTATCTGAGTGCCAAACTCACTCCAATTCTCTTCCTTATCCAGGTTGGCTGCTGCTTCGAGCACCTCTGCCTGGGCCCTTGCAGCAGCTGCTTCTTTTTTGTGTTGTAGGGTGCTTAACTTAGTATCCAGTTCAATTTTCTTCCGTGTGGCGGTAGCCACTAATGTACTTTCTGCTATGCTTGCTTCTTCTTGTATGCGAGCATTTTCAATTAGCATGGCTTCCTCTTCATCCATGTAGGCGATACGGGCGTTTGCTGCTTCTGCTGCGGTGCGTGCCTGAGCTGCTGCCATACTAGTAGATGATATATGTGAGTGTGTTGAGGCTTTAGATCTTGTGGTGGACCTGGATGAAACAGAGTGCTGAGATCGTGTCTCTCTTAAGCCCTCCACACGGTCCATTGCATCTTGTATCACTGCCTGCACATTATCATCGAGCAGTTCGAGGAAGTGCTCTTGTCTGCGCACTCCCTCAATGCCCTCATCTGTTTTCACCTTCATCAGGAGGGAGATGTATCTATTTGCCAGGAGCTTGTAGCTTGAGCTGCTCACAATCATTCGCTGGATGGCCCGCTGAATTGAGGCCACTGTGTCTGAGGCATTTGAAGCTTCAGATAAATCTGCTTCAACCCGGTTCCATGCCCGTTGTATCCTGGCATCCAGGTCCTGTTTCTCAGCCTCATAGCTTTCCAAGGCCCGTTGCGTCAACCTGACCTCCCTCTGGGGCCTTGAACTCCCTTGGTCCTCTTGAGGCAGGATGGGAGATCCTGGATTGCTTGGTTCACCTTCTTCAGCATCTCTCCCTGCTGAACTGTGGCTTTCCATGCTGCGATGCTTGCAGCACGATTGCAATGTAGACTCGTTGCAGAGCTCCTTGCTTGTTGCAGGCTGACTGCAGGGCTGGCTGCAGAGCTGACTGCAGAGCTGGCTGCAGGGCTGGCTGCAGGGCTGGCTGCAGAGCTGGCTGCAGGGGTGGCTGCAGAGCTGACTGCAGAGCTAGCTGCAGAGCTGGCTGCAGGGCTGGATGCAGGGCTGGCTACAGAGCTGGCCGCAGGGCTGGCTGCAGAGTTGACTGCAGGGCTGGCTGCAGAGCTGGCTGCAGGGCTGGCTGCAGAGCTGGCTGCAGAGCTTCTTGGGAGCTTTAAGAAGAGTATCTTTTTACTATCTCGGCCTCGCCGTGCGCTGCGTTGCACCGCTAGTCGAGTAGATAACCATGTGTTCAATAAACCCTCGGAGCCAGGATGACCGTCCAACTCCGATCGTCATTTATTGATTGTAACAGGTAAAACTGGTGAGAAAACACAGATACAGCATCTGTTATAATTCGGAAACACCCACACAATGAACACCACAGCATCAGAACATTGTCTCAGATAACAATAGATCCTGGAAGGACCAGGCCCCCACATTACCCCTGAACAACTAGACAAAGGCACAAGCTGGTGCGTTGCATACAGGCACATAGTGTATTCATCCCACTGCACCCCAAATGTACAGCATTACACTTAACACTAAATTGTGGATGAGATACTTCGTCATCACTCTCAGGATCGCAACATAGGCACAAGTCTGACTCGACCTACTAAATCACAAGTAACATCCACAATAAGGAAAGTCACAGGCTTCGTTACTAACTAGGCCTCGTATTTACTACAACAACTTAACGGCACCATAAAGGCATTTACATTGCTATAACGGTCATTCCAACATTACAACAGCATTTCCAATATTATAGGAATATAAACAACTTACAGATAATGCTTCTTAAGCTCCCACAATGGACAAGTGCGGCTGTGGTCTCACTGAGATGTGATGCGTGCCGCCATCTTGACTTATCTGTGTAATGGCTGACGCCCGCGTGGTACAGTGGAAATCTAACATCGTCACTTCCTGGTCACGTGACCAACATTAGCATCAAAAAACAGGAACTTCCTGTGACCGTACGCTCCACATCTGCCGTGAGGCAAGACACTCACTAACACAGCCACTGTTGGTTCTTGTCCTCGAGTTGGCGGTGTCCCTCGTTTTTTAACGAGGTGGATGTCTCACTAGCACAGCCACCGTTTCGATGGTTCGCTTACACTGACATGCTAATCTCTCGCAATAAAATGGCCACCTCCACAGCTGCGTCGTCGTGGGGGTATATCAGCTCTTCGATCTTACATTTACATGCAAATTCCATCTTCAGCTACGCCCAATTACCCTTGGGCTAAACCCAGCTCAAACCTATATAACATCCTGCTTCAGCAGCTCTCCCACTAAAAAAAATTCACCTGATGACGATTGCTTGTATTGCGATCAAAACGTCGTGATATTTTATTATTTTTATATCTACGTGGCTTTACCGAAAGACCCAAAGAATATTGCAAATGAAATGAAACAATATATGTACATAATAATAGGGCACCTGGAAATTATTATATTACAAATGTTTTGGTTATAGTTAACATATGTGCGTGGATATTTTTCAACATTGAATGTTAAGTCAGTGTTATAAATATTAGTATATATGTGTACAATTATCACATTAAAATATGGGAGTATGGCAAATTTCAAATGTCTGTGTTAATAGAGATAAAGCAATTATGACACGACTATAACTGTTTTGAGAACATAAAAGTGGATATACGCATAGGCACATATCTGTGTTTCTTTTATTTTTTGAAACATACATTTTATGAATATGAAAAATGCAATGATATATACACATGAATGCAAATACACTCCTGCATTAAATATTAATCACCCGTGGGGAACGCTGTGAGTAAGCTCGGAGAAGAAGGCATAGGGAAAGAACATTGTTATAGGGCCCAGAAGTCTAAAGCAAGAGGTGGGGATCGTGTGCCCCATTTTCACAGCTCCCTGTGGCGGCAACGTGACGGGCATGAGCGGCACAGTATACTCTCCGGGATTCCCCGATGAGTACCCCAACTTCCAGGACTGTGTGTGGATGGTGAGAGTTGCGTATGGACACGGAGTCTACATCAACTTCACACTCCTTCGCACCGAGCCGGTCTACGACTTCATCACCATCTGGTAAATATACCCGTATGTGTGCACGTATACAATGGAAGTGTAGCGGTTCGCGCACTGCGCTACGAATTGGGCGAACCGTGTTTAAGTCCCGCTCACGGCCAACACTAGTTACATGTATTTGAACCGGTCCTGGCCCTCCCCTAGGTCGACTCAGCCTCAAATAAGTACCTGGTGTGGTGTAGTGTGTAAACATCGCCACTTGGGAGACAAACGCGGTCGGATATGGTGCTGGCCACCCTCATCCTCGTGTGCCATTCTGGCCCACATAGGTGCTCTCTAACAGAACTTGCCCGAACAGTCCGTGAAGGCTATATTGGTGAGCTTTGTCTTTGTGTACAACGGGCGTGGTGCCGGCCACCCATCCCCCTCGTGTGCCGTGCTGGCCTATATAGGGGCTCGCTAACAGCACTTTCCTAAACAGCATGTTAAGGCTATACAGGACATCTTTGTGTATGACGATACGTATTACCATGGGCGCTATGTAATCACTTGACAGGTCTATCCCAAACACACAGTGTTATTAAAAGTAGGTCCGCATAATAGTATTGTATAGTAGAAGATGGTTGATGACAGAGCGCATAACTGCATTTTATTCAGAATTCATTAAATGGCTGTGCCATTTTTTTACACAGTAAGAAAACACAATATAAATAATAGTTGATAGTAAAAGGTGAAGGTGCAGCACTGCAAATGGCTTGTGCACGGCACTGCTGGCGGATGGGCCTCCACTCTTGAGGGTATTTCTCGCCTCATTTTCCATACTGACCAGATGTCTTGGAAGATAATGATTAATAATACCCAAAAATAATAATAATACAAATTAGTAGCAAAGCTGACAGATTAACAATATTATTTTTGCAAAGGCTCTTAACATGTATTTCCCTTGAAAAGTCATTAGTAACAATTATGGACAATAAAGTTTTTTTTTATATTGTAGTCCGAGATGACCTTTCCCCCATAATTAGGGTTCTTTTAATTATGCGTCTTGCATTCATTATTTTCAGTGGTATTTTTCTTCTAATGCCACTAGTTAGCCATGCCATATTGGTGTTTATTACTGCATAGAGTTATAGCTTGACCTTTAGTTCTGTCTAATGCTTAACAGCTACAGTTCAAGATTGTCTTACAATTGTTGTGTGGTCCAAAAGGTTAGCTCTTCCATTATTGGAAATTGTATTTGTATTCTTCAATTGTATATCAAAAACGTTATGAATATAAGATCTTATAAAATAATGTTGGTTGTTGATCTGTATCGCCAATGATATGTAGTCAACGTTGAGTGACATTTCCAGACATGTACTTCTATAATCAATTTAACAGCATACTTGTTCAAATAATTGAATGTCTCCAGATCTGTTCACACAGTAAATGTGTAAACAATGTTTTCATGTTTTTATATGAATTATACAATTGTGACCCATCCGTAGTGCAATGAATCATCACAATTCAAGGCCACAATTTAATTAACAAATTTCAGAATATGTTGTCTGAATGTGTTGTGATACTGGACACACTAGTCTAAATCAGGAAGTAATTCATTGCAAGTGGAAGTCAAATCGCATTCGTAAAATGGTTTCCTTGAAAAATAGTGCAAAGAGCAACTCTTCATTTTGAACAATACATTTGATGCAATGTTTAAAAGCAAAATGGAAAAAATACGAAAGAAGAAAATATGCACGTATTTTATAACATGATAAATGCACATAACCGATGCAAACAGGGTGGAGGATGTTGTGTGTTATCAGCGTCGCTGCGAGTCACTGGCCGAGCGACAGTCAATCGTGACAACATGTGAAGCACACGTATGTTCTGTTGGCAATTCTGCTGAAGAGTTGTCACCGCAAATATTGAGCGATTCGGTAGTTTTTCTTTCTTACTCCGCTTTGGATATGTTGCCGCTTAAACAGACGCTGCCAAAATAATACAAAGACCGTACAATATCCGTTTTCTGCCAGCGCAAATCTTGAATATTATGTTCCATTTCTTTCACCTCAACAATAACCATGACCCTAAAGATAAGGTGATTACGCACACATTTGGTCACTTCAAACGCGCGACATGGATCTGGGAAAGGGTTGTGGACTATGCACCTTATTCAAGTTGTGTTGGTGTTTGGACAAGCATTTCCAAAGATGAGATATAAACATTTATCCCCAACAATAAAAGACAATATTTGCATATCAATCTGGAGTTTTTATATTATTAATAATATAAAAAATGTAAAGTAAGAATGAAAGTAGTTTTCTGCTCCAATAAACATGGGATGGTGCCATCTCCTGTTTATAGCTCTGAGCAAATGAAACTCCATATTCCGAAGACAGTGGTTATTAAACATTTTTGGCAGCCACTGAAATTTTCAAAATTAGATACTTATTTGAAAGAATAACAACACTGAGATGTTGAGCTGAATGTTCTAATCACCATGGAAACCCAGCCTGTATTGCATGAATATAGACCATTTGGCAGTTGATAAAAAAAAGCTATTTATTTATTAATTACTCAGGAAGCCCACTCTAAGACTATGGGATGGTCCTGCGTTTGCATGTTTGGCCAACACCAATTACATTAAATTTACTTTGGCTCTGGGAGGAAACTGAAGAACCCAGAGTTCAACCCACACAGAACTGGGGGAGAACATAGAAACTCCATGCAAAATGTTTCCCGATTCAGGAATAAAACCGAGATGCTTCTTGCGACAAGGCACACGTGTTATCACTGCGCCACTCTATACATTCAGTGATTCAAACTGGTAGGGACAATTTAAGTGGGATTGGGCAGCACACATCACTGAAGGGGATCAATCAAATCAGTCAAAACTTAATTTCTATAGCACTATTCGTACAAAAAAATGCAATACATAGTGCTTTACAGGCATGAACAATAACAGTGACATTGTAGGCAACATAAAATCACGTTGTAAAACATTTCATGCAAAGACATTATAAAAAATAAGACATTAAGAAAATCCTAATAAAAAACAAGTTTCAAAAAGTAACTTTTTAGATGTATTTTAAAAGTGCTTAATGATTCTGAATCCCTCAGATCCCCTGGCAGGCTGTTCCACTTGCTAGAACCGGACACGTGATGACAATACTAGTGACAGAATAGCAGCGAAAGCAGAGAATGTATCCAAGAGAACAACCGCTGCGCAGATGAAATCAGTTTTTGTGCAGGTGTTGGGTGGATGGTTACATCGCTGGATCGTGAGGGATGGCAACAGTTTCGGGAGGCCTTTATCTGGCAGTGGATTGTATGTGTGCATATTCAACTTATTTTGCACCGTACGTAGTGAAACATGCTTATCATAGGTGTGGGGGCAGGACAACAAACTAAATGCAAAAATCAGTTCTAAAGAAATTAGTGTTCCATCTAGATGATTTAAAAGTGCATAGGCTCCAATGGCTTCCTAATATCGGAAGGAAGAGTGTTACAGACGGCCGCAGAAGCGCATCTGAAAGCGCGCGATGCAGTGACCGTCTTTGTTCGATTGTTAGCCAAAAGTTGCGAGGTTGACTGGAGTTTGCGTGATGGTTTATGCTCCTTGACCAGATTATGGATGAAGTTAGGAGAATGACCAAGTTTAATCCGTTTAATGGTGTCTATCTTCCTAATAAACGCACTAGTTTGGCAATATGCATCATCCTCATCATCGTCTTCTTCACAGGCAACACATTTGGGAGTATATGGCAACATATACCATCCAGGGGAAGCTTCTCAAGCAATTTCCAAAACATTTCCATTGCAGTGCAGTTTTTGAAATGTCAATTGGAGTCTTGTTTGAAATAATTCATAGCCAATATAGATTGTGTTGTAATTATGTGATTGAACTATCATCAAATGGAATATTATAGAAATGTTAAAAAAATGAGCATGCTGTATTATGCAGTGCAGAATGAATGTTTGATTGTTTAATCGTATAGCTATGCATGCATAATATGACATTAAATCATTCATAAGGTGTTAAAAAAACACAGCTATTTTATATATTACACTCGTATGTCTTTCATATGTTCAGTATAATTGGTAGATTTTTGTTACACACGTCCATAAAATATAAGAAATGTAATGTTTTCATTTAATAAATAATGATAAATTTAACTTGACAATTTGACATCACATTTAGTGACACTCAAGCATCGCATTTCTTTAGATTTAATTATTTTATTTGCATGGGACATTTAGGATTAGCAACTGTCTCAAACTTAACACGCATTTGTTATGCGTCATATTCTATTTGTTGTAAATGAAAAATGCATCAGCTGCACCCGCATGGTATTAATAAATAAAGAGTAAGCCTAACTCACAGTGTTTAATCTATTAAACCAATCCTTATTTTTATATTATTTCTCGGTGCAGAAATTGTCACAGGGGAATCATGCATCAGTTGTACTTGTGTTTCTTCTACTTTGGGTACGGAATTGGTGTACACTTTGATGTTTAAGTTAAATTGGAATGTTCTTTTCTTAAACCTATTTTGTATGCTCGTGAGAACGTTTGGTGTGTGGGCAGGGTAACATGATTATAACAAATTAATTATAATGCCTATTCTAACCAATAACCATATTTAACATGAGCAAATTACGTTTTATTTATTTTATCGCAAATAATGTAACACCACATATTATGGTGTTGCGGACATGCTTTTATCCATGTGCTGATTACGTTTTTCACGTGGTTGTGTAAATAACAACACCATTACGTTGTTATTTTTTTCTCTCGTAAATTTCATTTAAACTTTCCTAATTGGTTTCATAACAGGGTTTTAAGAAGGAGATACACCTCACAAAAATAATTTTGAGATCCCTTCAATTGCATGCCATCTTATTTTTCCACACCATTCAGGTGCAGACTGTCCCACACAGCCTACTACAGATAAATGCTCGTCATATGGTTATCAAACTAATGTTTTTAATTCTCAAAGCTAAAATGTGGCCAAATTAAGTAGAAACAAACACATTGTATGTGATGTATTAGTTGTGCAATTATTGGTGACTGGGCTTAAAACCATCTCCATGACTGAAAATTAGGAACCTGGCTAAATTTCAAGCTGTGTTTGGTTGCTGCATAGTCATCACATTTCATATTATTCACAATGAAAGAGTGTTGAAATGTTTAAGTATAGTGTTTTATAGCGGCATGCACTGCTTGGTATTTATTTAATCAAAAGCTATCACAACATCCACTTGCATAGCATAGGCCTCTAACAAAACCATGATAGGTGCTCTTTTAACACATTCAAAATACCATCTCATTGAATTTGTTTTACATGATTTCAAGAGAGGAAGTGTTTCCAATAATTTCAAAAGCCTATTGTAAAGGTTATGGGTGTGAATAAAACAATATAGCTTTAATTATATGAAAAAAGGTCATGTTGAGAATTTGAAGGGATCATTTATGTTCCTGATTTTTGTTGGCATGAGTGAAGCAATATAAGACCAGACGCTCATTTCCGTATCTCATGTCCAGCCAGCACATTCATCCTGTGGTCGTTTGCACATTTCGAACTGGTTACCCTTCATGCGGTGATTGTGTGCAGGGATGGACCTGAACAGAATGCACCACAGCTCGGCCAATTCAGTGGCAACACTGCCCTGGAGTCTGTGTATAGCACTTCCAACCAGATTCTGCTCAAGTTTCACAGCGACTTTTCCACTGGGGGCTTCTTTGTTCTCAGCTACTATGGTAGTGTCCTACTCTCTTTGCTTTTCATTTATATCGTACCAGAGAGGCTGTTGTGTTTTTTTCGTGACTTTAAATATGCATAATGCGTTATCTGTAAGCTTTGCAAACATAGCGGAATTACTCAGTTTTCTATAGCATGGTAATGAAAACAGTCCGTCTTATAATACCGTTGAGATAGTTTTTGGTATTTAATTAATAAATTTAAGAAATAATCTGTTTGTTGCATTCAAATGGGTTTGAACAGATTAAGCTTTAAGTAAAGTGTAGATGAGTTATTGTGTACGTTTAGACTGCTTAGCCTGACATGAATGCTTTACGTTTTTCTGTGGTTACAAAGACATGGCTATGTATTTCTGCATATGATATAATTACGATGGAATTTTGTGTGATTTTGGATCAATATTGTCTTGTACATCTGCTAATGTGTTCCTGAAAATATATTGTGAGATAACGAGGTTGATGATGGTTGAAATTAAAAGGATTTTTTTGTTTAATGCTCTTTGTATTTCTCCTAACCAGCCTACCAGTTGCGCGTGTGCCAATTACCGCCTTCTGTGCCGCATGCTGAAACACTGATGCAGGATAAAGAGCTGGAAATTGGTAATGATGCATGCAGCAAGTTCGATTGCCAACTGATGCTGATATCGTGCATTCGACACCGATTCCACACACACAAACTAACATTAAATATAAACTACGGAATAAATGTATCTTACTTATGTAAAGCGTGTACGTACATTAAACAGGTAAACACGTTCACAGTATTAACAGTTTAATAATGTAAACAAATTATGCAAAGAAGAATGCCATTTGTATAGAATTGAGGAGTGGTCTACTATACTTTTTTAAACCATGCAATTGTATAATTGCATTCAGATGTAAATCGTTTAACTTTTACTGACACCAAAATGAGTGTGACCAGTAGATGTGCCATGTAGCACCAGTAAGTGCACTGCTAAGTTGTTCAGTACGACTGGTAGTCCTCAAACGTATTGTGTTTTTCAAGCGAATGCATTACTACCTTTATTACTACTATGCAGAATGATTTACCACATGAATTTGGGTTTTTTGTTATGTATGCAGCGCTATATTCTCCGGAATATAACAGATTTTTTGTGTCTTTTAACCCAATATGTGTGCTACATATTCGTATAAATTTATTGGCACAGGGCATAAGTTTGGCAGACATCTTAATTTGCAAGTCATGTTATAGTTGTGTGTAGAATACATAAGTGAACAGTGCTCATTGAGAGGTCATGTGTTGTGCTCAGGGGACACAGTTCACTATCGCTGTGAGGCCGGATTTACGATCTTATACAGCGACGTGCTCACCTGCCAGCTGGGAACCCGTCTACAGATGGACACCACTCCGCCAGCGTGCGAGGGTGAGTCATAGAGGCCGTCTTGCACACATGCAATGAGTCATGACTAAGGCCCCTTTTAAAAAATACATACGTACTCATAAGGATGATGAATTTTATTTATTATTCGCTTGTATGCCACGGCATCTCAAAGCCACTTGCAAATACGCAGGAAATATACAAGATACTCCAGGGCAGAAATATGGGAAGAGACAGAGGGGATGGGGGGGGGGGAAGAATGAAAATAAATACACAAAGGATGAACATTGGAGGCACACGACCAGCGCGGAGACAATACTGTGACCCGTACAAACACAATAGCCCAGCAACGGTGTCAGAGAAGTCTGGAAAATAACAATGGAGCAGAACACAAACAATCAGCCGAGGTCACGGATGCCAACACCCCACATGCCCACCACCACCACCACGCACTGCCGCAAACTACAACCCAGTACACCGCACCAAGCGTGCGTAAGAAGGCCACAGAGTCTACATCCCATGTAGTAATAGGTTTTTACCCTTTCAACTAGTACAAAAACTGACACCTTTATACAAGGCATCATGTTTGCAATAACCACAACACAAGCTTATTATAGTAGTAATAGTTTTAGATACCATGGTGATGAGGATTTGGTAGAGGTCCAGTTATAACACGTTCGTCACTTGATGCAGAGGTATTCAGCATAAAAAAGATTGCTTAAATTGTTATTTTTTTGATAGAATATAGTATTGTCATCAGTAAGACATAAGTATACGAAGTTTGCAGTCGATAGCACATTGGGAAGTGGGTTAAAATTGAGTTACAAGATTTGAGGATACGACAACAACAACAACAGACAGAGTGAATTAAATAAAAGCGTGTAAAAAGGCACCATCTGCTTCACGGTGGATATTAAAGATCCTGTTAAGTAATTTAAGAAGAGTATGCCATTGCATGCTGGCATCATCGTCCAAATATGCCAAATGTAAATGTTACGCATATATTTACATTTTTTAATTGGAAAATATAGCAATTGCCTCCCGTGAAAATTTTGCATAACCTTAATGAAAGAGAGACTGAGGACTCAGGGAAGCTTTTCTAAATAAGCAATTGTAATACTAATACAGCAATAACAAAGAGAGCAGCATACAACAAACTTAATTTGACAGCAGTTTGATTTTGCTAGCTGCGAGAAAAGGCGCCTTTGCATTTTCATCGAAGCAATTGTTCTGTCACCTTTTTATTTGTCGACTTATTTTTAGTTTATATAATGCATTTTTTAAATGTTTTACCTGGCAGGTTTTAATGTTGAGAAAGGTGACATGTAGAATGTGTGCATTCCCCTAACTTGACAGGGTTCGTCTCAGACATGTACTCACAATGCTCGAACACAATTACAGCAGGGTGCTATTTAAAACGCCACTGCAACACATGCATTACAACTCAAATTTGTTTCATTGCAGGAAGGAAGCATTCGGGTGGCATTTTATTTGGCTTTAAATACTTTTGTGAATATCAATTTATCAGTGTCTGTTTTAATACAATGCAGCATGTGACATTTTTAAAAAAATGTATCTACATCTTGCCTTTGCAACTGTCATATTCCTACGCATATGCCATATTGCAGTTGGACAGGATTGTTTCGTGAACACTAGGTTCTGACTGATCCTCATATTTTCCCTGTTTATCGTAATGCCAAGGTATGAATATGATTTTGTATGCTTTTCTGCAACTGGAAAGGGAAACAAATATAGTTGCTGCGTAATTATTCTCCTCATGCTCTGCATCCACCCACACTTGGCATACGTTGTCGATATTACAATCATTCATAAATATAAAAATTGTCTAATCTTTGCCCGACTTTGTCGAATATAGTATTTGCTGTTTAACGTAAAATGTGATGTTAAAACATATATCATTTGATCCCATATGTTTGGATTTTATGTTGAAAGCAATGTTCAATCCTAGTATTATTATTTTGTTTTCAGATGTATGCATAGAATTTGGTATTTTATGAATTTTGTTGCAATTTCCTTTCATTTGTGATATGTAATTGTCTGTTATGTAAATATAGTTTGCCTTCTTAAACGTTGTTCAAGAAATATTATAAAAATGCAATTGTGATAAGTTGACTAATCATATATGTAGTATTCTTGCTATGGTCATAGGAACATGTGCTTTTATACAATAATTAACCTATTGATATGAATCTAAATATATTCATTAATTAATATTTTGTTATTATGTACAGTAAATTCCATTTAGTCCATCTTACTTTGCTTGGTAATTGTGGAGATGTCAACTTCAGTGTTTAAAAGACAGGTGTTTTAGGCAGGTGCTACTTTATGGATAATTTGGACTTTGACGAGATGTGGAGGATGCTAGGAATTTCATGGAAAGGTATGGTAAGCGAATTGAACATTTTTGTTTAACAAAATGCAGCAAAGGAAGAGATTTCAGAGGTAATCGGGAAACGGAAGTTGAAATAGATGGCACACATGTGTCGGATGACGCAGGGCGTGTTAAAGAGACACATTTGGAGTTGCACCCAGAGGTCAGCGATAAGGGGCTAGACCCAAATCCAATCTTCCAGATATTGTAAGAGCAGACAATTGAAGGTTGGCCGTCGATTTTACAACAACTCTAGAATTTGGCAGCAGGAAGAATGTATGTTTTTACAAATAGGTGAATAGAACATCACTGTGTATGCATTGCACAGCTTTTTTTAACGTAAAAAAATGTGTTAGTGAATTATTAATTTTAGCATATTGTGCAATCTGTAAAATTGTATGTGGTTTCCTGTCACGTGAAGAAGTGATTTGTTCTTAAATGTAAGTATCTTTCTGAACTCTTCCAAAATAAATCATTCAATCATCATTCAAAATCAAATATATCCTTCCTTCTCACTCGTCACCCATTTGGGAGTCCAGCTCTGATCTTCCTCGGAAACAGACACTTCATGCATCAAAATTAGCATTTCCATTATTTCCTAAAAATAGCTTTGTGCAGTTCAACCAACACCTGAAGTCATTCGTGGATGTGTATACATATATATGCATATGCCAGCACAGCTCAAATAATTTACCCGAGCGGTTATACGGAAGGATTATTTATTCTAATATAAAAAATAACATTTCAGCATCACTGGAGACGCAATCCCTGCGTACAAAATGTCCTACCAATCACACCCATATTTTTGCTCATACCTCTGCATACACTTGCATATTTACATTGATGATAACAATACTAATAACAACAATCTAAAAAAATATATATATTTTCGGTGAGAATTCCCACTGCCTGATCTCTGTTGCAGCACTGTGTCCAACAAATGAAGTCCGCACGGAATCCGTGGGTGTGATTCTGAGCCCAAGCTATCCAGCCAACTACCCATATTTGCAGACATGCCTTTGGACCATATCTGTGGAAAAGGCATACAATGTAACCTTGTTCATTGAATTATTTCAAAGTGAAAAGCAATATGACGAGTTGGAGATATTTGATGGTAAGTGGGATGCCGCTACAGTATAGGAGCGTAAGATGTACGTGTATGCATGTTTATACTTTTTTGGAATGATGATACAAAGCTTTCGCATAAATAATGGAGTCATTATATAGTCAGTCAGGCAGTATAATGGTCATAATACATGGTTCAATTGGGATGGACTCACTCCTGTCATGGATGGACTCACTCCTGCCATAGGAATTTGGAATTTTCCCACTGGAAAAAGATTACCTTTAAAGACAACTTTGTTTTTATAATTATTTATGAAAGCAGTTATCCCTGGCATTCTTTCGTCTCAGATTAATGGAATAATTTAGCGACCTTTGCCCGATGAAGGTTGTGTTAGTCATGGGTGTAGTTTCATCATATTTCACACTGATCAGTGTAGGTTAGTGAAGGAATGCCCATGACTGATTCAGATATCACTTACCACGGATAATAGCCATGGCTGCAACTGCACTCGGGTTACCACCTTCTTAGTGCAATGCGAAAACCACTGCCACGTTTCCTCCAACGTCCATATACAGTACTCTATATATATCTGCACAAAAATCAAATACAGTTTGGTTGAGATAGTGTAATTTTAATGGAAGCATTGCCTCAAGCACGTGTCAGTGTTTTTGAATATTTTTGCAAACACAGAGCACTTTCCCCTGTGTGATCCCTGTCAGCGCAAAATATTCAGCATTTGCAAATACGCACTCACACTTAACCTTTAAAGCACTTGTCTATGCATAACTCAGGAGTAGTGGCTTCTAACATGAGCCTGAATCATCGATGCTTCTTTTACGATGCATTATTTTTTCATAAATACTCAGGGCAATACCTAAAACAAATATATACTGTACAGTATAAGAAACAAAAATAAAACAGTTTTTAGAACCACAGTTCTAAGCATTACCAGTAAATGTTATAACAATCCCGATATGAATGTGCGCAATAGCACGGTTATTTTATGTCATTTTGTCCCTGCTGCCCAGTCAAGCACTCATCATTCTCACGAAAAAAAAACCTCTGACAAACGATCATTCATTCAAGATCACAATCTTAGTCATTATTTTTTCTTCTTCTTTCCGGCTCTCGCTGCGTCTCTCCCGCTGCTTCTCTTTCACTCTTTCCCCCTGGAGGGCAAAGCAGCCAGAGTCCACGACTGCTGGCCCTGAGTGGGGACTACTCGGCACCGATCAGCGTGACGAGCACAGGCCATCAGGTCCATCTGCGCTGGGCGTCCGACCAGGCCACCAGCAAGAAAGGATTCCGCATTCGATACACAGGTTACAGAAATTCTCTCCTGCCCTCTTTCACATTACACTGATGAATACAACTTCATGAGCCCTGTCTGTATCTTTTATTTAAGGCTAATATTTGTCAAAAAGGCACAATCCGGATGTAACCGGGTAGCTTATACAACTCATGTTTGCGGCATAAGCCTTGAATATTTCGGGAAGTCTATGATCATAGCCCTTAGCATTGCTAAAACATTTCATTGTGTCTGGCATCCCACGCTAACTGCAGTTTTGAATATGGCTTTTAAAACGAAATATGAACTTTAACATGGCATACACAACTATTATCTATCTATATCATGAGGTGCTGGACACATGGAGATGGTTTGCGTTTTGGGGGAGAAAATAATGAAATAACAAATGTGGAATTAAGGTATGGTAGTGTGACTTGGAGTTAGGGAAGGTTTATTTTATGGAAGCACTTTAAATTATTGTTCCAAGTGTAGTCTTCGAGGGAAGTCCAAGCTCTGGCCATCCACTACTGCGGGCATCTTCAGGAGTTAAATCAGAATCTTTATTTAGACTTGAGGAATCCAATGAGCTATGAAGCTCTTTTACACATATGCCCAGTAAGATGTCTACAGATGTCTGCCGAAGCAAATGGTGAAAGTTTCTCGCAGAAGCGCATCGCGAATACTCAAGAGAATATGCTGAACATGCGGCCCAACACAAAAGGCCATGCTTGGATTGCAAGTGCCTAAAACTCTGTATTGGTTCAAATAATCTGAGAGTGTTTTCCATGTTTCTCCTCCCACAGCCGAATACTGCAGCATTCCAGCAGCACCGGCTCACGGCTCGGCCACGAGTAAAAGCGGTGGGCATTTAAACAGCGTTGTTTGGTGGGCATGTGACAGAGGATACACGCTCATAGGGAAGAGCTCAGCCGTCTGTGTTAAAGCCCCCCAAGGATTTCATATGTGGGACTCTGCTGTCCCGACCTGTCAAGGTGGGTGTCTGATATGCCATCTCTGCAATGACATGTAGCATATTGCATCAGCTTGCACCAGCTGTTTTAATGAATGCCACAGTTCATGTTCTTGTCAATTTTGACAAGGCTGAGAGGCAATATTCCATCATTGCATAAATGCGTGCCACCGCAAACTCAGACCTCACATTTTAACAGGATGTACGTTGTGAATAAAACATGTAAAGTTTTTGTTTTATCTGGATTAAAGCTGTTCTAATGTCCATAATAGAGTTTTTTTAGGTTAGATTGGGTCAACATAAATGTGTCGTTAAACCCGCCACTACCGGACACAGCCAATTAGTAACGTTTGTCATGTAAGCAGAACATGCCAATTAGTTACTAGTATAGCACACCGGTGTGTTGGAGCGTAAACCCATGACATTTATAATTCGAGTACGACGTTTCGCCAGGAATTACAACTAGCTTCAGGAGAAAGCCAGATTTGTGGAGAAATCCTCCTGTTTCATTCTTAAATAGAGGGATACATGTGATGCTGTCACTTGTGAGCCAATCAAGTGTGAAGGCCAGTGGGGGGGGGGGGGGGCGGGGGGGGTTAATGTATGCATATGTAGGACTCGTACAAGGGTTGTCTTTCTCTTCTCTTTATTTTCCTCTTAGAGTCCACCTTCGCCACGCCACCGCTCCGCTTCTCGGCGCAGCCTCGCTCCGCTCTGCGTCTCTCTGCTGCGCCACCGCTCCGCGTCTCTTCGTGCCCTCATTCCGTTCCGCATCGCTCCGCGTCTCTCTACCTCACTATCGCTACGCTTGTCGTCTCTACAGTTTCTCCTACTCTGCATCCTTCCAATGCATGGCTACCCTGGTTGCTCACTGCGTTCTCGCTACCACTGTCTCTCCGTGCTTTACTCTACTAACACTGTCTCTCTACGCTTTACTCTACTATCACTTGCTCTGTGACTCCCCGGGCACCGTTGCTGCAGCTCCATCCACGACGCCGACTCGTACAGGACTCCCTTCTCTCCGTTGTGCTCTGGCTTATATCCCCACACCAATTAATCTCCATAATTATCTCTACTCCCCGCTTATCGCTCGCCCCCTGGCCTCCCGTGTCACGTGGCCTTGTTTTCGCCGCCTGAGCGACGCCAGCTAATGCCCAATTACCTTTCCAGCCAATCACTGGCCTGTGTCCTCCCAGCTACCCTGACACCTGTTTCAACCCTTAACGACCCACTTCGCCTAAAGCCACAACAACAACCATTACCTCACATCACCCCACTGTACTGTGCTTGATTGCATAGCAACAGAGGCGGGGGATGCGTGGCGCGCTATACTCAAGCCCTACATCACCCCCCCCCCCTGTGAAAAAAACTAGCCGTCCCAGCTAAAACAACGCGAAACGCGAAACCCACAGTACACGATAAGTTCAACAGATGCACAATATATATACAACCCCGAGTCCCAGGAATTTAAGTAAAAGTTAATAGTCGTGAACGTGTTCCCGCGGCCGGTCATCTCCCCGACTCAATGAAACAGGGGCTAGGGCATCCCCGTCCGTGGCCACAGGGCAGCGTTCTGCCTGAACCGTGCGTCCATCTCCATCCCCCTGTCCATCTTTCGACGAGAGCCACCCACAACCTTGTGCGTCCCGGCGTGTCCGTCACCTCAAAGATGGTGTTCCTGCAGGCACACGGGGGGTAAACCGCTGAGGTGCATCTTCCCATCGCCCCCCAGGACACTCGTCGGACACATCCAATACAGGCCGTTCCGGGATTGGAGATGACGTATCATATGGCACAACATATCTTTTCAACCGTGACGGGTGAATGTGCCACAACCGTCGACCGTAGCGAATCCTTACACTTTGATCCCGACGAACTTCCACAATCTCAACGGGCCCCTGCCAGGGCCGGTGGAACTTTGGTGACGTGCCCACCGGCACCATCGGACAATGTAACCAAGCCTTGTCCCCCACTTGCCATGGTTCCCGTGGAGGCTGCCCCCCATACAGACGCTCATTAGCTGCCTGCCTTCATTCCGTATTCCGCAGCGAGGCCTCCCTGGCCTCGTTCAACCTATCCAATGACTCACGCATGGGGACAGCCACCACTGGCGACTTGCTCTTTGATTTCACACCCAGCCTGACCAAGGCCGGGGCTTCTGGTTCACGCCCATACATCAGATAAAAGGGCGAATATCCTTTAGAAGTGTGTGGGGCCAATCTATAAGCGGCCAAAGCCGCCGGGACATGTAAATCCCAATCCGTCTGAGCCGAATTAACCTGCTGGCACAACATAGATGTCAATGTTCGATGAAGACGCTCGACCATCCCGTCGGTTTGCGGGTGGTATGGGGATGTCCGGATTTTTCTCGTACCCAATGCATCACACACCTCCTTGAAAAGGCGGGACGAAAATTTTTTTCCCTGGTCTGTAAGCAAGTGCTCTGGGGCCCCTTTATCGAAAACGTAACCCTGCAGAAAGGCCTCCACAATTGATCCCGCTGATTGGTCCACTAACGGCCATGCCATAGGCCACCGAGTTAAGTATTCGACCCCCACGAGCAAGTATTTGTGACCCCGCGGGGTAACGGGGAACGGTCCCAAAATATCAAGGGCCACAATTTCATTAACCCGCGAAACACGTATCGATTGCAATGGTACCCGATATGGCTGGGCTGGCGCCTTCCGCCGTGCGCACTCGTGACAAGCTTTAACGTACAAATCAACGTCATTCTGCAACCCCGGCCAATAGAAATAATTACTTAAAGTCAAAGCGGTTTTCTTCTCCCCCAAGTGCCTCAACCGCGCGTGCGTGTCGGAAATGAGTTTCCCTCGTAAACACAGCGGCACCACTATACAAAATTTCTGTAAGACGACATCCCATCTGACCAGGAGGTCGTCAATGAGTCGGAGAAAAGGCCGATCATCCGACTGTTTGGAGCGAGAGGCCCGTAGCCTCATCCTGGTAAGCGACGGATCGTCTATTTGCAACCGCACCCAACGCTCCCGTGACAAACCCAACAACCCAGGCTCAGTATCCAGTGTCTCGTCAACCCATTTTGAATTATCTGCAGCGGCCATTCTCGGCTCGCTCTGCAGCGGCGCCCAGAACGTGGCGATCCCTCGGAGCACCGACACGAGCCCGATGCCTGAGGCAACTGGAACAGAGCATCCGCGTTAACGTGACGCGTACCCTTCCTGTGCTGGACCGTAAATGAGTATCCCTGCAGGACCTCAAGCCAGCGGGCCATTTGGCCCGAGGGTTGATCCATCCGCAAGGAGTACTGCAATGCCGCGTGGTCGGTGCGGACCAAAAACTGTCACCCGTACAAGTATGGTCGATTCAACTGCACAAAATGAACAATCGCCAATAATTCCCTGCGCATTACGCAATACCTTTGTTCCGCCGGGGACAGTACCCGGCTGCCATATGCGACGACCCTTTCAACACCGTTAATCGTTTGGGACAACACAGCTCCGATGCCTGTATCACTGGCATCCGTGTCCAACGTAAACATTTCCGCAAAATTTGGATACCCGAGCGGCGGTGCATCCGCCAACGTGTCCCGGAGCGTTTCAAATGAACGCTGCTCATCATCACCCCATAGAAACTTTTTACCCTTAGCAGTCAGCATGTGCAGTGGCCTCGCAATCGTAGCAAAATTCTTAACAAATCGCCGATAATATGACGCCAACCCCACGAAGCTGCGTACTTCCGACACCGTTTTAGGCACTGGCCACGCACGAACACAACTATTTTTTTTCCGGATCCGTTGCGACCCCCACTTCGCTGACCACATGACCAAGATATTTAACGGAAGTTCGCAACAGATGACACTTTTGGGGTTTAAACTTCAAATTGGCGCCCCTTACCCTGCCAAACACAGCTCGCAGCCGCTGCAAATGTCCCTCAAAATCCTTACTGAACACAATGACGTCGTCCAGGTAAATCAAACACGACTCCCACTGCAATCCCGTCAACACCAGCTCCATCAGTCGTTGAAAAGTGGCTGGTGCGGAGTGCAGCCCCATCGGCAATACATTAAAGTGAAACAATCCTTGCGTCATGCGAAAAGCCGTCTTCGGTTTAGATGCCTCGTCCAAGGGCAATTGCCAAAAGCCCGATAAGAGGTCTAATCTGGAAAAGCATCCGCTACCGAAACTTTATTCAATTTCCGGTAATCTACACAAAATCGCAGAGAGCCGTCCCTTTTTTTTACCAACACGATCGGGGCTCCCCATGGGCTGGACGAAGGGGATACGATATCCTGTTGCAACATCTCGTCAACCGTCTTCCGAATGCAATCCTTCTACAGCGGGCTCACCCGGTGAGGATTCAATCGAACAGGGGCCGCATCTCTAGTGTCAATGTGATGTCGCAACAAGGTCGTACGACCGACGTCAAACTTCCCCGAGCTAAACACATCCCTAAATTCCCAAAGCAACTCCCTTAACCGCGTCCGCTGCTCGGGTGTCAAATCGTCGTTACCTTCATACAATTCGTGAAACCAGCTCGGTTCCTCCTCCGGTCACGGCAGCGTGTTACCCCCCCCCCCCCCCCCCCCCCCCCCCACTGCCAAACACACATGGCTTTCCGAACCTCATTCGACTGACGCGTGTGCCAGCGTGGTCCCTTCCTGAATAACGACCGGCTCGTGCCCCGTGTTTATAATCTGAATAAACGGTTCGGCCGTTGCTGGCACCATCGTAAAAGCCCCTACCAAAGAGGGCATTCGTGACACGGCATTTGAAGGTGACAATAACATACCCTCCTCCAAGTTATCTACTGACAGCCCCTTTTTCAATTTCAACGGGACAAGCATCTGCGTCGCAGGTGGAACGCGCACCGTGCGGCTAACCACCGCCTGGACCACAGCGTTGACACGAGCAAATTTAGACGGAGTACCCAAAAATTTTATGCACTTCCCTAACGGCAATTCCAATTGTCCCCTTTCAATCGAAATCTTAATCGGCATCTTTTGCAAAAAATCCGTGCCCAATAAACACGGCACAACCAGAACAGACAAAACCAAAATGTACCCCGTTACACACACCTCCCCAACCTGTATCGTTGCTAGTATACGACCCATAATTCCCAAACTACCCCCATTTGCCGCTATACACGGGCCCTCCACCGGTTCCAAAACATGGGCCGAAGCAGGGAGAAATCGGAAGGTGTGCAAAGAAATAAGCGTCGCGGATACCCCCGTGTCAACAATAACCCGAATTTGAATCCCTTGAACAAACGCCATCACATCCGACGAACCCGGCGCAGCCCCCAAAACACGATGAGCCAACGCACCCCATACCGCATTACCTTGAGCATCATATGAAGGGGGATCAGCATTATGTATCGACGCGGATGGGTGAGGTGTAGGATACGGCCGTGTATTGCATGTGTCGCGACTCGCCTGGTAATCCTGCGCTGGGTAGAATCCCCGATTGTAGGGTCCCGATGAACGTGGGAAGACGCGTCTCCGTCTCCAGCAGTCCTGCGTGAAGTGTCCTCGCCGCCCGCACTCGTAGCAGCGTGACGGACCGCCACGTCCGTCCGCATCCGAGCGGCGGTGTGGGCTCAACGGTGGTCGTGCGGCCGCTGCCGTCAGCGGCGTCAGCTCTCCCTCCAGTAGACCACCGTCTGATCCAACGCCCACCACCATGGCCCCGCCGATGGCTCGTCGCGAAGCTCCAGGTTGACCTGGATGTTCCTGGCAAGCTGCAAGGATGACCTGTCGTCGTTGTTGTCGCTGGGAAGTGAGAGGACGACTTGTAGCTCCTTCGCCATCTGCAACAGCTTCTCCTGGGCCAAAGAATCAAGGGCCGCTTCGTCCATTGCCGGGTAAACCGCTTGGCCAAGAGTCAACAGTGCACTGCGATACGCGAGGGGAGATTCTCCTTCCGCCCGTCGCCTCAATTGAAACTTGCGCTTGGCGACCGAGCGAGGTTCGTAAATCTTCTGCATCGCCGCAAATATCTCTGGCAAGGACAAGCGAACCCCTCGAGGGAGACCGTAGAACGTCACCAACGCGTCGTCGTCTAAAGCCGTTGGCAGCGCCCGTAGCGCTTGAGCCTCCGTCCACCCGAGCGACTCATACGCTGCCCGAAATCGTCGTGTAAACGCCGTCCAGTCGCCGACCGGGACCTCGAAGCGTTCCACGTGCAGCCGACGTGGCGTGCTCGAGGCCAGCGACTCCGGTTCCTCCTCCTCGTCCAGCAGTGCACCTGGCGCCTCGGGAGATCCAGCCGCGCCGTCAGCCCCCGCAGATGTAACGAGGTCGAGCGGCTGCGGATCCAATCCCATCGGCGCTTCCCGCATCGACCGCAGAACTCGATCAAATTCTTGCGTGAGCACCGCCATCCTGGCCTCCCACGCCGCCATCGCAGCTCTCCACACGTGCGGCGGGCTCGGCTCCTCCTCGTCGTGCGTGTCGACCTCGTCGTGCGGCGGTGCTTGCTCCGTCACGTCCTCCGGCGATGCGGGGGCCTCTGCTCCTGATGGAGGTATCACGTCCGCATCGCTGCTCTCCGCCGACGAGGCTGCCCTTAAGTTCTTTTTCTTCATGACTTTCTTGGACATCTCGGTGCAGGTCCGTTATCACTTCTGACACCAGTTGTAGGACTCGTACAAGGGTTGTCTTTCTCTCCTTTATATTTTCCTCTTAGAGTCCACCTTCGCCGCGCCACCGCTCCGCTTCTCGGCGCGGCCTCGCTCCGCATCTCTCTGCTGCGCCACCGCTCCGCGTCTCTCCGTGCCTTCACTCCGCTCCGCGTCGCTCCGCGTCTCTCTACCTCACTATCGCTACGCTTGTCGTCTCTACGGTTTCTCCTACTCTGCATCCTTCCAATGCATGGCTACCCTGGTTGCTCACTGCGTTCTTGCTACCACTGTCTCTCCGTGCTTTACTCTACTAACACTGTCTCTCTATGCTTTTCTCTACTATCACTTGCTCTGCGACTCCCCGGGCACCGTTGCTTCAGCTCCATCCACGACGCCGACTCGTACAGGACTCCCTTCTCTCCGTTGTGCTCTGGCTTATATCCCCACACCAATTAATCTCCATAATTATCTCTACCCCCCGCTTATCGCTCGCCCCCTGGCCCCCCGTGTCACGTGGCCTTGTTTTCGCCGCCTGAGCGACGCCAGCTAATGCCCAATTACCTTTCCAGCCAATCACTGGCCTGTGTCCTCCCGGCTACCCTGACACCTGTTTCAACCCTTAACGACCCACTTCGCCTCAAGCCACAACAACAACCATTACCTCACATCACCCCACTGTACTGTGCTTGCTTGCATAGCAACAGAGGCGGGGGATGCGTGGTGCGCTATACTCAAACCCTACACATATAAATTACAATGGGTATCCGTTACCGGTTGGGTTAATCACATGGTAATCAACAAACATTGTTAATGCACATTATGCATGCATCATGTGCATGCATATTATGCATCCTGCCGTTTTTTGTGGGCACGAAAGTCCCAGTAACGAAACAGGAGGATTTCTCCACAAATATGGCTGTCGCCTGATGATGCGGTTATAATTACTGGAAAAACGTCGTACTTGAATTTTAAATGGTGTGGGTTTACTCTCCAACACCGGTGTGCTGTACTAGCAACTAATTGGCATGTTTTGTTTACGTGACAAACCTTACTAATTGGCTGTGTCGGGTGGTGGCGGGATTAACGACACATTTATATCTACGCTATCTAACCCAAAAAAAAACTCTATTATGGATAAGTTTGGTATCAAAAGTCTACGTGTTAACCTGTTCTAATACGTTCAAAGTGTATTTTTATGTTATGATTTATCAACCAACTTCATTTCTTCGCTGAGAGGCCTTTTTGGAGACCTTACGAGAAATGTACAACTTGAAAATGCTTTGCTTGTGGCCATCGGCAAAGAGACTTCACAGGAAACATGACCCCTGTGATAGAGAAGCCACATAGAATTTAGGTTCTCCTGCCACCAAGTAATCGCTGGAGCTGCGTGCAATACATTTACATAATGTGTACCTCAGTCTCAGGTTTATGAATTCCCACTGGCAGCACACAGTTAAATGCATCACGTCGTTGCATTGTTAAAATGGTAAATACATTAATATATGCATAGCCTTAATGGCTATGTGGCATTAAAATAAAGGATAATATCTTTGGATGGCTTGCAGTCGGGACTTTTTTTATATTGTATTCATGCTGGCAGAAGCCAATGATCTATGAAGCACTATTTCACAGGTTTACTGAAAGAGCTATGTTTATCCTTAATTATTTACAGTTGTTTTTTAATTGCTAGCATCACTGTCAGCATCACTATCACCATAATTTGCCAAAATGCCAGAATGAGCCTGGGCTGAGGGCCCATGTACAGAATACTAATACTCTACAGGCATAATAAACATGGCAGTGGTGTTGTATCAAAAAAGGCAGCGTAATAGATTTTTATAGCATTAAAATTAAGAATGATTAATTCATAAATAAAATAGACGGTACGTGAGTCAAATCGGCTGAGGTTTTTGCATGTGTAAACATCGCAAGCAGCCGATTAAATATTCCTTTCAATTATTCCTCTGATGTTTCACGTTTGATTTGCCAGCCATCTCGTGTGGCATCCCAGTCTCTCCGGCCAACGGGGAGATTCTCACCGTGAACTACTCCGTCGGCGGGCGAGTGACCTACAGCTGTAACCGAGGCTACACCACGGGGCCTGGAGATGCCCTTGTGGCTGTGTGCCTGGTAAACGGAACTTGGAGCAACAACAATCAACCACCAATGTGCAATGGTATGCCCCTTGCCTTTAATGCTATACGACTATGTCATGAATTCTGAATCTTTCTGTAAACTCTCAGAATCTGATGAGCTCCGAAGCTCTTTTGTCACATGTCCAATAGAGGCCGGTCGGCGAGTTACATCGACGAAAAAATGACGTTCAACTAACGTGTTCAGAGCAATGTTTTTTTCATTAGCCCTGTCTATCTGTATGCCCTATACAAGGGTGGCAGGGAGGGTATGGTAACTTCCATGAAGATGATCCAAAAGAGGAACATTTTATGTTCAAAGTCATATCGCTATTTTTTATTTACCAAATAGAACCTTGGAAATATCGATCATAGGGTTGCCAAAAATGTGCAGACACAACCAAACATTTTGCTCTGATTGCTATCCATTAGCTTCTGTACTTATGCAAGTTGGAAAGCGTTACAGAACCCATGCATACGCACGATTTTTCTTCCTTGTTTAAATGACTTTAATTACGAGTCAGTCTTACACATAGGGTGAATCTTTATATATGTCTTATACAATCCCTAATAAAATCACATCGCATGAGCTTTACCTGCCACTGTATATGAGTGACTTGAACCTGACATCTTTATAATGTGTTGTCCACCACTTGTGTTTCCCCTGAGTGCTACTATAATAGCATGATCTTTTTTTGGTTATGTTTTTGTTCATATATATCGGTCACAGGTCATACATAGCTCTTAATACCATATGTCCCTGGTTACTTCTGGTCAGAAAGAGTCATTACTTGACATGGTGCAACATACATCACTCAAGTAAGAGCTGTTACTGACAGATTGACTCGCATATGAACAATTCAGTTTTTCACAGTGTGTAATTTTTACAATTGCAATTGCTGGCACAGATGGGCTACTATTTTTCCAATAATATCACGGGATCTTTAAAGTCCACTGGGAAGCAGACGACACGCAGTATTTTTATGATTAACACACCTGCAGTATTAACCAGGGCGGCTGCTGCACTCGAACCACAATCCTCTACAGCAAGTCACAAGCGCGCTCAGCCATATAATCTACTTGCTGTGCTGCCTGCAAACAATTACCCTGAATTGTGCTTTATAAAATTGCATTATGATTGTGCTTGAAACAACTAATTAGGATACACTTTTCATTAATTATGGTTCATCCTGCTAAGTTGTTTCAGTGCTGAAGCTCTGCATGAAATGAAGCAGCTCAGTAAATGGCCAAAAAATGTTGTTAGGCATTAACCAAAGGATCCTTTCCTTGCCAGCTGCTGCATACATTGTACAATGGTACAAAAACATAGTTGACAGACAAGTTGTTTGATATCAAGCAATTTGATAGCAAACTCAAGTATCGTAATTAAATTGTACTGTTATGAGTTATTGGCAAGAGCCTTTGAATTCCATTGCATTAACCCTGCATTCTGCTCCAGAAATTGAGGACACCAAACTTTATTGGTGAAACCTTTTTACTCTCTCTTTTGAAAAAGAGTGGCTTTGAAACATTTGCGACTGTATATTGTGATTGCTGTTGGTCAAATATATGTTATATATGCTCTTGTTGAACTAAACAGTAAGGAAACACTGAAATGGCACTTTAAAATATTGTCTGCTCAGGAATAATAAAAAAAATGGACGAAAAATAATGTGCAGATATTGTGTGTATTGGGTAATTTTTTCATGTATATTTTTTGCAACCATAAACTTTTATTCAATCATACATATTTATCCTATGAGTATATTTTAACGCCACAATTTATTGAAAGAGACGTGAAAAAAAAAAACCTTGCTGTGCATATTGTGCGACTGTTGTTACACATATGTCCTTTTTAATGATCACTTATTTTATTATCGGGGTTAGAACATAAATGTATTTATCTGTGCCTTCCAATTAGCACGGTTGACTCCTTACGGTGCGAAAGAAGTTCAGCATACATACATAAGCATTTATGCATGTGGAAATAATCAGTGTTCATAATCATTAGCACTACAATGCCCTCATCATGCTTTTTCCCATATTTTCCATTCTACTCAGGAGCAATTTATTTCAATTCACATGTCATCTTCCATCAGGGGTTCCATCCTGGCTGCGATCTGCACCTCCGATTAGCACGGTTGACTATGTATGGTGCGAAAGAATTTCAATACACATACTAACATTCTATCACCAGGTCTGTAAATAAACTATCATCTATTCAAACATTGCGTCCTGTTCAAATCCGATTGTTTCCCTTTAAGTGGACGCCATGTTTTCGGGGCATGTTAATAAAATTGTCGTGCATGTTTTTGCGTGTACATTTTAGCTTTTGTAAGTATTGTACAGACAATGTATGCTGAAACAGCAGAAAATCCACTTGTTGGGGGCCGAGCAGTTCAATTCAGTGACAACTGTTCGCACACTGTTAAAGCGTGTTGTAAGCAAAGTGCCCTGTGTTTTCCTGTTGCGTGCGAAACAGCTATTGCCTGCATGAACTTCAACACCTTCTCTTTGGACCACGGTAGCTGGCTGCTCCTCAATGGCAGTGATTATAAATATGGCTCGCGTATCATCTTTCACTGCCAGCCGGGGTACACCTTGCTGGGCCCTCGTATAATCCACTGTCAAGAGAATGGGGCATGGAGCTGGGAAAACGACCAGCCCAGATGCAGCTGTAATGCGCCTTGTTTTACCTCATGTCACATTTTCATACCTTTGCTCAAATGTTTTGCCGTGAATTTCATTGAGTCTAATATTCATGGAGATGGAACACTTCAGTACGAATGTCCAGGCAAAGTTCAACCCCCATTACTTTAGCTTAGTTATTGTGCTGGGGCAAGGCTGACTTTGATAAATGTGAAGCATGCTTTATCGGAGAAGACAGCTAAAAGGGAAAATTACCATTTGTGCTTGCTTCGAAAAAATGTGTTCACGCATCTCCTAAATGTTGTACCTTGAATTTAATTTAACATTTATGAACCATAAAATATCAAATGCGTCAGTATAAATGTTAATTTGAAATGCGGAAATTGCATTTCAAAGGCTTTCACAATGTATAAACGATAAAGGTAAAAAATACATTTGCATATGATTCTAAAAACATGCAGAAAGTTTAACCATGACTGCCTAAAGTTTTGATCTTGCATGCAAATATAATTGGACCATTATGCATACCAAAAATACGCCTCATCACTCAATGTGTCATTATTCTGTCATTTGTTGCTTCATTTCTAGTGATCTCTTGTGGGAGCCTTTCCGCTCTTCCCAATGGCAGGAAGATTGGCACTCAAACGGGGTTTGGCTCCACAGCCATTTATCGTTGTGATCCTGGATTCACACTTTTGGGCTCACAAGTTCGAGAGTGCCTGGCAAGTGGCCTGTGGAGTGGCGCCAGCAGCAGGTGTATCGGTATGAGCAACAAACTGCACGGAGTGACCTGCATGGTTTCCAAAAGAGTGCCGCGGTGGCGAGATGCGCACTGCCTCGCCTGGCATACAAGTGGTTGTGAGTTCGATAAGCCACTTCGTTGAGCTATAATTTACGGCCAGACCACTTCTGAAAAAAGAGCTACATAGCTCAGTGGGCCTTACCTGGTTTAATAAAAATTGTTTCGAATAGTTAACTTCAGATCACACGTCTTGGCTTTGATGGTGGTCTTGCACGTTTAGTTATGCTATGGTTGGAACACATAGCGAGTGCTATAAATGATAAACTCAAGAACAACGATTATATTGCAGTGACTTCTTTTGAATTAATGCAATGAGCACCCCTTATATAAACATGGTTCGTGTGAATTTATCAACAACAAATGGGGGATTTATTTTTGTACATGCGGGAAAGGTAATGATAGTTACAGTTTCACGTTTATTTAATTTAACTCGGTGAGAATGCAAGGGGCCAGGATAGTATCGTTTTCAAGAGTGACCTGGGGTATTCGTTTGCCATTAGGGGGCAATGACAAATCCCAATTGAGTAATTTGTAGGTGGAAAATGTTGACTGCACACAAGGGCCTACCTTTGCGAAGGATGTCCACTGTGAAGCAGATGGCCATTATTATTATGATGATGAGCAGGTTGGAGTGCTTTTGGAAAATTATCTTGATAATGAAATAAAAAAAACCAAAGTACCAAAAGTATTAACATTGTATTCCATTCATATATATAAACTACTGTGACATACGGATCAGAAACATGAACAATGACAAAGAAAATGGAGCATAAGCTGAAAAGTTGGCGAAATAGCATGAATAAGCACGTGCTTGGATTTGCACAGAGAAACTAAGAAGAAAACACAAGTTTGAGACATCATATTGACAGTTTAAAAAATGCACATGGTGTTTAGCAGCACACTTTGGACACCCATTTAAATGAGATGTTCCATCTTGTGGAATAATGAAATAACAATAATAATAAATAAATAAAAACTTGCTATAACGTTTATATTGGCATAAATATTTACACATATCGAGAAGGAATGATGGACGCTGGTTCAGACTTACAACGAAGCGACAGGAGGGAATATCTTCTTGGTTCTTTCGGTAAAGTCACGTAGAAGGGAAGTAATAAAATAATAAAAATAAAACATAATAAAATAAAATAATTCTCACGACGTTTCGGCTACAACGCAAGCAGCCGTCTTCAGGTGAAGAATGAGACACTACCAAGCTAGGAGCTTATATATAAGCTGGGTTGGAGGTGGAAGAGCGCCTTAACAAAAAGAATGTGCATATGAAGAGGAATTTAGCATATTCATGGAAAATGCGTAGGAGGTGGGTGGGGGGGTTTCATAGTCATATTATGCCCATGCATTATGCAGGATCAGCAGCACCAAGGGAGGGTGCAGGGAGTAGCATTAACAAAGGAAAGGAATGTTAATAGTATGTAGCTGCAGTTACTAAACAACCACGTAGAAAACTAAAGTATAAATTACATAAAAAACTAAAGTATAAACTGCATAGCACCATCAGTATACTTACTATACTCTACAATAAGCTGAGTTACTAACAGCAAGTAATACATTACAATTCTACGTCGTAAAAATTATTTAATATGCTTCCATCTATACTTTATTCTCTTACATCACACGAGCATACACCGTACTATATACTGCCATAGATAAACCCAACATTAAATTATATACGTCCACCATAGAGATGGAGCGATGAGATCAACTCGTGTGTATGAGCTGGATGGATTTTTTAATCGTGAGACTATGAGTATTGGTAATGGTTGAGGGAAGCCTTCATCCAGCAGTGAAAAGATCACAGTTAATGATGTTGATTATACAGTAAACTAATTCTTTTGTGCTCTAGTTGCTGATGTTTACTAGACAACTATCCTATGGTGGGCAACTGACAGATGCTTTTGCTGTTGAAATTAAAGTTTTAGACAGGGTCCACAGTTTCATTGGGTGGCATATTTATTGTTCTCGACAGGAGATGACAGCTGACTGCGCATAGCCTTCAAGTGGATCGTCAGCAAAAATGATTAATTTGTTGAACGCTTGTTCATTAAAGTGCAGTCTTTATGGGTACATGCTTACAGATATTTGTGGGGTTTTAGGAAAACGTGTGTACATAACTAATAACACGCTAATAAGTATTCACAAAAAACAATGTTCAACAACAGTATTCTTATAATAATCAACCTTAAAATTGGCCAATCCTGGGAGTATATGTGTTCGTTTTCATTGATAAAGCAATGCACTTTATGATATGTATTGACACTTTATTGATGGGCAACGGTGGGACCTGTCATTTGCATGTTTGTTTATTGATTATTCTTTTGGAACATCACATTCACCAACACATTCAGCTTTATCTAACTGGCACCGTTGACACATGTTACATGCTCGCTGTCTGACTATTGGCAGAAACTGTGATTTGTGATGAAGAAAATATAATGGCATGCTAAAGGTTCGGTAAGAAGTGTTGCATTTTAATGGGTTTCTGACGGATGGTTGTGAGAAGACAAAGCTGTTTATTACTATTCCAATATTATAAAAAGTAAGGCTTCTACAGAGTCTCATAAATATGCTGCAGTAGAGTATTTAAAATCACTGATCTAGTATGCTATTTGATTTTTCTTTAGTCTTTCCTAATTTATTACAATTGTGCTATCGGCATCATATCATGAGGTGACAAATCCGTTTAGATATTTCTCATAGCGGTAGGGCCTGTGTGTTAAGGAATGACCCATGGATGAGTTCTTTCATGGATCATCTCCCGAAAGATACAAATAGACGTTTTACATGATACACGGCAGTGATTTGTCTTCAACAGCACGTAACAAAAACTTGAAAATAATCAAACGCGAGATAATAACAAACATACCCGAGACCCTCAACTGTGCATCGCTCATGCAGTGGCAGACATTTGATGGTTTAAAAACGGATGCAATATTCATATTACCAAGTGTGCGTGTTTTATAGGAGCGGTGGCGCAGCAGTTAGCGCGCTGCGCTACCAAACTGGCAACCCGAGTTTGATTCCTTGCTCACAGCCAAAACCCAGTGACGATTGTTTGAATCGGTCCAGGGCCTCCTCGAGATTGACTCAGCCTCAAATGATTACCTGGTGCAATATGTAAAATTTAATTTGTGATTTAATTTAGTTGTTTTCATTTTTATTATTTTTTACCTACGTGACTTTACCGAAAAAACCAAAGATTATTATTACATACAGTATTATAACAGGTGATGGAATGAGAGCTAATGTTATCCTCTAAGTAAATGTATGTTTGTTGAATTTCTTTCGCACAGTGTGTAGCCAATTTTGCTAATCGGAGGTGCGAGGGAAGGACAACAAACTAAACACAAAAAGCAGTTGTAAGGAAATCAGGTTTCAATGTAGATGTGAAAATGCATAGTTCCAGTGGCTTCTTAATAATATCAGAAGGAAGAGCGTTCCAGACGTCCGAGGAAGCGCATCTGAAAGCGCGCAATGCAGTGACCCTCTTTGTTTGACGGCCAGCCAGAAGCCGCTGCGAGGATGACCAGAGTTTACATGTAAATGTAAAGGTGTAACCCTGACACCAAAAGGGCCTTCGCTCTAGGGAGCTCAATATAGCTCCTCTAGAAGGCTGTTTGTTCTACTCTTCCATGCTGGCCAAAAGTCTTTGAAAAAGTGGGAGGATCAATGTTTTACTCCACCATGCACGAGCCAGCTTGTCGATGAACTGTAATGTACCGATTTATATTGCTCGCCGAGAGATCGAAACCGGCAACGTTTGAAATGAGAATTCAGTGTGCAAGTGGAGAGACATTATTTGATTGTTATATATTTACTTGTGAGAAATCAGTGAAGTTTTAGATGGTAAGTACAAAGATAAGAACAAGGATCAATCAGAGCAACAAAGAGATTGGTCTGACCTCCCATTATTGTCGAGGTGGATGGGAAGGCTGAGAGGGGGAGTTGTTTCTTGGTGTGACCGTGGGAGTAAGAGAGTGGGCACGAGCTGAGATATGTGAGTGAGAACAAGGCCGTGCAGGAGTTCAAAGATAATGAGAGGGAGGTTGTAGCCGAGGCGCTTGGATTTGTTGATGAATTTAATGGGCTCTTATTTACGGTAGCCCTCCTGCTTCAAACAAAGTTACTGCATTGACACAGTGACAAAAAGAGATCCACCACGCTGTCTTTTGTTATCAATAAATTGTGCCGAAGTTGAACATGCGACTTTAAAGCACAAGATAGGACAATATCTCCAAATGTCTACCAATTTTCTCTTAGCACTCCGGGATGTTTTAAACATGCATGCAGGTACACACCATGCATGCAGCAGCAGCAGTGACTGCTGCATGAGATTAGATTACCGTCTTTATGCATATGCGGCATTGCACTCTATTCTTTAAAACAGTGTCGAATGAAGATAATGTGGCAAGAAAATTACGGTACATGATGTGACAAACAAATGCGTTTGAATATTTAAATGGAAAATCTTGTCGGCCGATGCTTATCATTTAACTGGTTAAGATTGCAATGTGAGATACACATTTAATATTTGTACTTCTATTTGCAAAAACCCCCCATAAAATTGCATCATATAATTTCCTCCATCATGAAGCAGGTTAGTAATAATAAATACATCATATGTATTACTAATGAAACATATTTTGAAATTAATTTGTCTGGATTAATTTTGTTTTACTTCAAATCATAGCATTACCAATGAACTGGTCGTGAATGACGAGGTAACAGCATACGATTTTACTTTGCAATTGTTTACATATTTTTACCGGTGGAGCTCACCGACAGTCTGAGTATTTTATTGCTTGAGATATTGTTGGCTATTGCCCCTTAAAACAACGCCCTTGGTTGTTTGATCGAGAAGAAGTGAAGTACGGTATTTTGTTCGCTGATGAAACAGTGAACGGAGGCGCAGTTAATTTTGTAGCGACTCAATTTTTTCATTGCTAAAATGTAACGGTGTCATTAGCGTGTTTAGAGGGGAATAAATATTAGCTCAGGTTAAATTAGAGTTCATTGCCAATAGCCTAAGGTTAATTGTGTTATTCTTCTTTGCTTTTATTATGCTTGTTTTTATGGCGTTAGACAACGATGTTATATAAGGTGTTGGGTGCATTATACTAATTCATGTTTGCTTGTTATGATATGCCAGCATGCATCAGTTGCTGTCATTATGGTCATATATCGAGATGCACTCATGGTCATTTAGGTAAAAAAATATTAGGAGGTTAAGAATGAAAAACAAACTGCTTAAGTTTCACTCTACAAATGTATTTATCACCTTTTTAATTACATATTCATTTAATATGAGGTGAGTGGCATTCAAATGCATGGTAACACATTGGTAAGGGGCTGGTGCACTAACTGCATCCTCTTCTCATTTCCTCTGGTCTACACCATCACGCACAGTGCGTTAACAATACTATACAATGTGCATGAATATGTCACGTGACTTGCACAGGGTACAGTTATGCCCTTATTATTTCTCCAATTCCAGTCGGCGAGCAAAACTTCACAGATAACCAACATTCTCTGCGTGATGGCGACGCTCCTTAACCGTGCGCACTCACGCACACACACACAGCTGGACACTGCGGCATTCCCGATCCCGTGCCCAACGGAGCGGTGGTGGGGGAGAGCTTTGGCTACCACGACACGGTGGTGTACCGCTGCCAGCCCGGATTTCGCCTCGTGGGCTCCTCCGTACGCATGTGTCAGCAGGACCACCAGTGGTCCGGGCAGCCGCCCGCCTGCGTGCGTGAGTAACCGCGCGCGTTTCGCCCGCGGCTTGAACTCTCTGCCACCCCCCTCTCTCTCTCGTCCGTCGTGAGCGCGCCGATGCCTCCGCGTGCCCATTGGGGAGAGGGCTATGGGGGCTAAGGAGCCTATTTGAGTGCCTCGAAAATTGAAAGTTCCCCTCGCCTTGAATTGCCTACGCCTATTGTGGAGATGTGGTATTTTTGTGCAAGTGCCGTCTTTGCAAATAGAAATTAAAAGGGATCGTACTAATACTATTTCACACGAAGAATAACCGGTGTCCTTGAGGCAAATACAAAAACATTAAGATTCAAGGTAGGACAATTGCGTAATTATGCGTGCTCCATTATTTAGTTTTTACATATATTTTTTTTCGTATTTAATTTATCACTGGGTCAGTGCTGTTCTAAACGAATGCTGTGTCCTTTGCACGGTGCTTCTTGACATGTGAATGGACTGGCTACAGCAATCAGCTGTGGGCACCCCGGTACACCGGTGCATGGCCTGACAGAAGGCAGCAGCTTTCACCTCTACGACACCGTCAACTTCACCTGCAACTCCGGCTACATCAGCGAGGGCGCCAGCCAGGCCCAGTGTATGCCAGATGCCCTCTGGAGCCAGCCCCTACCAACGTGCAAAGGTACAGCGGCCCTTTGCATGGCAGCCTGGAAATTGAATTGCTGGTGAAAATAGAAATACGGAAACGTGATTTCAGTTAAAGTTATTGTCGGAGGTGTAGAAGCATACGAGCGGACTCTGTGGCCACAGGGGAATTGTGCTGTGATGAACAGGGATGTGTTAAAACACACCCATTGGCAATTAACGTATACGTGTGTAATTCATGATGTTACGAAAGCAGACGCTCGATATAGTATACATCCAGTGGCTTGGGGAATCAGGAGTATTACACAGGGACACAAATATCACAAGATCACAGTTGTGTATTGCATAATTACTCCATAAATTGCATTACTCTGAAGAGGTGACCCATACTCAGTTCACTGGGCACGGAGCTGCCATCTGCTATACACGTGAAGGTGATGCGAGTTCGTTGGCATCTGCTGCTGCTGCTGCTGCCTGGTGTCTCTAGTGGTAAGCTGCCCTGACCCTGGAGAACCGCTCAATGGGGTCCGCAAGGTGAACAAAGGCTACGGCAAGTTCGTGTTTGGCTCCGTGGTCTTCTACGACTGCAAGCAAGGTTTCTACCTGATCGGCTCGTCAGTGCTAACGTGCCTGCCCAATGGATTGTGGGACAGGCCCATCCCACAGTGCTTTTGTGAGTACTTTCATGGAAATCTCGTGTAAAGTGGAACAATAATTATAATGAATGTTTCATAAATACAAATTCTAGCTATTTTCAATCCACCACACTTTGTCAGTAATGGAGGTTTTTGTTGTTGTTCCCTTCAGTATGATCAGCGCAGGTTGGTGAACGTGTAGGGAAGGGCCGGATCGGTATTGATATAACTTGCCACTGATTCTAGATTTGAAGCTTTCGTGACTGCAAGGAATCATATTCTTAGGTTTTTTCGGTAAAGTCACGTAGGTAAAACATCAAAATTAATGAAAATAAAATAAAATAAAAATCACGACGTTTCGGAGGCAACACAAGTCTCCGTCATCAGGTGGGACCGTCACAGCCAGATTAGCTGCATCAAGAGATGCAGCTAATCTGGCTATTTTTTAGTTGTCATAAATCAGTGTGGGAAAATCTGTGGCTTGAGAAAAAATTCAGTTTCTTAAAACACATCTATTTGTTTTGTGGCTCAGGCTGACAAGGGTACTATGGAAATTTCACGCGAACTTTTGCTGTTCGTAATGCACTCTGTGAACCCCGTATGACAACGCCAATATGGCATGAATCAAAACAGCATAGAAACCTATCGGTGGCTCACTGCAGCCTGTTACCAATGCACGTTTCACAGTGTGTACGTGTCTCGTACTTCAAGGTCCATACACAAAGTCTGAAATGAAGTAATACAAAACACACACTGGTCCCGGTTTCCAAGCCATTTCTGAGAAAAGCTATTTTCTGACCTTGCAAAGATGAATGATTTACATTCACTTTCGAACACAATGAGGCCAGATCTTCCGGCTGCGGGGATGCTGTCCTGCGGTGGTGTAATGGTTAGCACCGCTGCACTTGCAGTCCAGAATTCACCAGTTTGATTTGATTTTCTGGTGTGGCAGTTGAATCAATGGATCAAATTTCTTAAATCCTACCCCCCACCGCGCCTCCACCACCCTAGCAGTATAAATGGTTTATGTCACTGTTAGTCAATTGGCAGGTTGTGATGTGTGGTGGGTTAAAACGTGGATAATTTCATCTCTTCCAAGATCTTTTGACCAACGAAGAGGAATAGACCAAAATGCCCACTAGAAGGGCCCTCTAGAGCTCCCTCTAGTGAAGGCCCTTCCGCCAGCAGTGGCGGGAGCAAACAACTGCGAGGCTGCACCTTTTTGTTAAGCCAATTCCTATGTTAATAAGATGCGTTGTCCTGCAGTGGTGAGCTGCGGACACCCAGGAGTGGCCCCCAATTCCCTCCTGTCTGGGGAGAGGTTCACGTTCGGGGCGACCGTCACCTACAGCTGCATGGGGAGCCGGCTTCTCATCGGCAATGCCACTCGCTCCTGCCAGGCCGATGGGCGCTGGACCGGCGCCCAGCCGCACTGCTCTGGTGAGGCACACAAATTTGCCGCTATATTTACCCAAGAATGTCAGTGTGTAACACTCCACGTCGACCAGCCCCCCTCATTAATAATCATGAACAGGTGACGTCCTCCAAATGGACACCCCCCACCCCGTCATTAATAATTATTAGCGGGTGACGTCACTCCACAAGGGGGGTGAGGCGCCTCCTTCCCCCTCCTCAGCGTCAACTTACAACCCTCACTACAAAGGCAGAACCCTCACGTCACGCGATCTCCGTAACGCTGTTGAGACATAGAAGTAAAAAGGACGTCATGATGAACACGGGATTATAACCTTTAAATGAAATAAGTCTGTGTCACCACGGCCTTACAAATTGCACATGAATGGATGCAAGGAATATCACGTCACGGTCTGCTTTTCACTTGCAAGTTTCAGATTTACTGCAATACACCCGTTCTTGGACGGGCAAAAGGCTAGTTCAAAATGTTTTCGTTTATAATTGTTATTATCGCTCTTTACTTTTAAAAAAACAATTTAGCAATATCTACAATTTGTATCTTGAGGAGGCCCATGTCCTTTGTAAGGTTAAAGCAATTTATCCAAATATTTGGTCCTGTTGGCCAGCTATTTTTCAGGCAGCTATCAGACATACCTTATGACATCGCAATATACGTATTGCTTAACATCAGCATCAGCAGCAATAGTCATTCTATTCACCGCTGGTTGAAATTGTTCACATGCAGTCACCGTCACTCGTGGTCCTGCAAATCTACAATCTATCTCACAACTTAGACCAGTGGTGCCAAAGCTTTCTGGAATATGTGGAAAACAGGAAACTCTGTTGTAAAGTCCAATAACCTAAATCATTCTAATTAGCTCACTCTGTGATATATTTATTTTATTTTCATTAAGAATGAGTAAGATTAAGATGGATGAGCCTTAACAATTGAAGCTCCATCCCATGTAATGCGTGAACTTTATCATGCAGCCAAAAAGCTGCCACTGCATATACGGTTCCGTGCGTCTTCTAACTCGTGGTTCAGGAGACTCGGCGGGCTCATGCGGCGACCCCGGCATACCGTCGCATGGCCACAGGAGTGGCGAGGAGTTCCGCGTCAAGAGCGTCGTCCGCTTCGGCTGCGCCGTCGGCTACGCGCTGCATGGCCCGAGTGAGCGCGTCTGCCTCCCCAGCGGCTCGTGGTCGAGAAGCCAGGCTGAGTGCAAAGGTAATCCAAGCCGGGTTCACATGCGTGTCCCAGGCATGTTGCGTAAAGTGTCGCTCACTGCGCAAGGCGCAATGCAGGTGCTGTCACTTCGAGGGCAGGCACGGATTGCTGCCCGCACAGATGAATCAGCACTTAGAAGTGTATCCCCCCCACCGCCCGCCCGTCCCATTCTTTATGGTCTGAAAGCATGTCCTGTTGTAACGTTTGTAAAGCATTTCAGTGAAAGAATAGTACACGTCCGGGAGGACATTTACCGAGGAGATGGAGAGATTAAATCATCTCCTGTGCATTTGCCAGGTGGATAGTCACGTTGTGGGATTTCAGGAGATTGCAGTGGATTAATGGTGATGAAGCATTTATAATAGTTCCCCTGTGATATCAATATGCATATTCACTGATATTCACTTCTTCACATGAACTGCTTTTTGTGTTAAGTTTGTTGTCCTTCCCCCACACCTCCGATTATCATGGTTGGCTACATAGGGTGCGAAAGAAGTTCAACATACATACACATGTACATACACATGTACATACAAATGTACATACACATGTACATACACATGCACATACAAATGTACATACACATGTACATACACATGTACATACACTTGTACATACACATGTCTCGTTTTGGCAATTTGTACCATTGTTGGGGATAGACATCAGCATGGTCTTACAACAAATTGGATGAAAATAAATATTCGCCAATCAGACCCATGCAAGATATCAGGTTTTTTTCAGTTTAGTATTATTCCCAGCTTGAAAACAAGTGCAAACACAGCAACAAAGTGGAGCGGAAATGCAATTAGATGCCAGCGTGGGGACTTTGCGTCAAATTGCTGCTTTGCTGCGTCCAGAATAGCGAGGACATGTGGAGTGCTCTTCGCACCAATGGAAGCTTTTCTGATTAAATAACAGAGCTGTCCACCAAAGATTGAATGACACAGACAGTCATGTTAAACAGTGGAATAAATGATACATGCTCCATTGCATGGGGACGTAACAAGTAAGGCTCGATGGACTCATTTTGTCCAAGGTTGAATTATTTTGGTCAGTCGTGAGTTGATGCCAGGTAACGCTGAACTTGGTGAATGTTACGAACTCGGGCCTGCTCAGAGTAAATGTCCACAAGCCTTGTCATTATTCCCACACCTGTGATTAGCACGGTTGGTGTATGTACTGTGCGAAAAAAGTTAAGCTTACGTACATACATAAATGCGAAACATACGACATTTATAAATTAACATCTAACGAAATGTGAAAAAATCCTACATTTGCAGGTGGAAAAAAATCTGTAAATGGAAACCAATATATTTTTAAGCTTAATATATTTGTACTCTTTAAGGAAAACTAAAGTGAAAATGTCACCTCGGCTTGTTAAGCTGTTTACAAATGCATTGATTCATATTCAGATAGACTGGGCATATTCTGAACATTTGTATGCTAGCAAAGTGTATAGTCTTGCCAGTCTAGTGTGAAATTGGAAGCACATTTAAAACTGTGCTGTTAATACCAGAAGTAGTGCATAATGACTGGAACAGAGTGAAATGCCCCTAGGGTTGGGGGGGGGGCAAATGAGCATTCATATAATTATCACAGCTCCCTGCATGTCATAATCAATGTGCTCAAATGTAGCATCGTCACATACATCTGTTTTGGTTAGCATCTATTTAAAAGTATTCAAGTGCTGCATTTTTGTAACATATCACACTATCATTATCCTGGTAACCATTATTTCGAACAAAGGCTGTCACTGCATCGCACGCTTTCAGGTGCGCTTCTGTGGCTGACTGGAACGCTCTTCCTTCTGATATTAGGAAGCCACTGGAGCTATGAACTTTTAAATGTAGATTGAAAAATAATTTATATTTGTGTTTAGTTTGTTAGTTTCTTGTCCTTCTCCCCCACCTCTGATTAGCATGGTTGGCTACTTGTGGTTTGAAAGAATTTCAACATACATGCATTATTATTATTATAATAGCCAATATAACAACGATTTTCTTTATATTCTTGATTTAAAGCTATCGTGACTGCAGGAATCCATGCTCTTTGATTATTTCGGTAAAGTCACGTAGGTAGAAATATGATAGATCACAACGTTTCGCTCGCAACACAAGCTGAAGTAGGCGAGAGGTCTGCCGTGGCAAGAGGTTATATAGGACTCGGCAGTAGGGGGGAGAGAGAAGGGGGGGAAGGAGGCGGGGCAGAAAGTAGACCCCGCAGCAGCACCCGGGCCACTGGAGTAAAGTGGGCCACCGCGGCAGCAGGATGAACGGATATTCTGACCGTACAATCCGCAAAGCTGTCTCCCCAGTCATGGGGAGACAACCATCAGAGGATCCAACCAATACCATCACTTTGCCATACATAGCAGGGGTTACGAAAAAGATTTCCAAAATCTTAAACAAACACAAGATCCAGGTTCGTTTCAACACAATACACAAAATCCGTAATTTGATCCCATCTGTAAAGGATGTGATTCCTGATATGCAATACCCGGGTGTCTACAAACTGAGTTGTGGCTGTGGCAGCAGTTACATTGGGGAAACGAAACGACATGTCACGAAACGACATGTCTCGGACCGCGTTCGCGAACACAAGGCTGATCTGAAACACGGTAGGACCAATACGTCTGCCATTGCTGATCATTGTTTTAACGCAGTGGGTTCACACGAAATTGACTTTTCCAAGACGAAGGTACTCTGAAAACCCACTGGTTATTATCAGAAATTTGTTCATGAAGCCATCCAGATATAGAAACACTGACACAACTTCAACCGAGAAGATGGGTACAAACTGAGCAATCATTGGAAGGACGTTATTAACCAGGTAAAGTCTTTACTGACTGTGATGTTTCCAACCTACCTGCCTATGTCAGCTGTTATTTCTGACTCTCTGTGTGTCTTTCTCTCTATCTCTGTGCATCTCTCCGATCTCTACTCCAGTGACCCGGGTGCTGCTGCAGGGTCCACTTTCTGCCCAGCCTCCCCCCCCCTTCTCTCTCCCCCCTACTGCCAAGGCCTATATAACCTCGTGCCACGGCAGATCTCTCGCCTACTTCAGCAGTTTTTTCTTGCTGTAGTTGTCCCACCTCATGACGATTGCTTGTGTTGTGATCGAAACGTCGTGATCTATTATTTTTCTTTATATTGTTGTAAGCGATATTTAAAGGATAGCAGCATTGTTGGGGTACGTTACAAATAACGTATTCTATTTTCATGTGTGTGAAATCAAATATTTGAATGTCTGCTGATAATTTAATGCACATTATTGTCTACATAAAGTAAATCTTGATAACAAATGTAATTATTCTGTGTGTGACACCATACCTATGAATACATCTTTAAATTGTGTGTCCCATTTTAATGCAGCATTAACTAAGGTAGCCAATTTAACGTAATCAGCTAAAACACAGACGTTGGACATTCAAATCTTCATGCTATACGGACTGTACTGGCTCTAGAATATATATTTATATAGCCTATTCCATATTAACTCAAGTCTCAAGATAATGTCCTGATGTTCTTAAAATGTAATTGAATCTTCTTCTGAGGAGCAAACTCTTTAATTCCCGCTCAAGGCTTGGCATATTTATTATTTATTTATGTCCTCTTTTGTTGTACGCCATTCGGATAGCACTTGCGATTTCAGGACAAAAGCCATATAACTGCCGAAGACAAATTAAAAACCGAATAATTTACTAATGTCAACGTAGTGCTGTCGTGGCAGATGGAAGCTGATGGTGCACATTAGGTGGATATTTGAATTAACCTGCCCAATAGTGCTGACCAAAGTCACTTGCATATACTTTGAGCGCTGAATACTGCTACATAAATACTGGATGCGTTACGAGCGCCTCGACCCCCTGCTTCTATTCCTTATGCTTTTGGTCATAAAGTAATCGAGGCGGTTTTCATCTAATCAGCTCATTTGATTGTTTTACACGCATGAACATGTTTACCTGTTGTCACTCCCGTTCTGTTTCCAAATAATTTGCCCGATTGTCATCTATGTCTTGAGATGAATAATCCATTCGGAAAACTCTCACAGAGCAGTATAAAACCTTCATTTTATAGAGAAGCCCTCATAATAGGATATCACGGAACTACTTATGAGAGCCCTGAAAGTGACCTCTGGTCTGCACAGTGAGGAGGCATCGCTTTTCGACCTGGCCTGCTATGACATTTGTCATTATCAAAGCTGGATTTACCCACATGTTTACAATGTCTTTATTGTTGTTGTAAAGTCATTGGTGCTAGGCTGGAACCATCAACTCACCCCACGTGTGAACTTAGTTTAATCATATGGAGTTTCCTGGATTGAAACGTAGGTTCTTCTAACCTCTGAGCTACCTGGCATTCCTTAGCATTGTTGTTAGCATTAGTAAAATAGGAAATTAATTGACCATACAATTTAATTTCACCAAATATATTGTATGTCAAGAAATCGCTTTCGATTTTGATGGCAAATAGGTCATCATAAAAACGACACATTTTTTCTTTTATATTAAATCTGATACTGTATAACACACAGCTGTTTTTGTTTGTGTGTGAAGCTGATATTTTCTATAGTTATATGTTGGGCAGAATGCATTGAAGAGTTGCCACATGTAGATGATATAAAGTAACCATACTCTATTATTGTTGTGATGTTAGATTCTAATTTTCTGTGCATATTGAACGTTTAAAACTGCATTTGGAGCAAAAATTACAGGAAATAGCTCAATACACAAATACACACATCTAATCTGCACGTGTATCCAAGCCAATTTATATAGACTTTGGTATTTTGCTCTCAGCTGTATTTTTTATGTAAATATTGGTGTAGTGTTACACCAGTTTAATAAAGCACAAACTTTCATCAAAGGGCTTCAAGAGCTTCAAATGTAACTCGCAATAAGCACGCACGCATGGAGATAGGGCGAATATATAAGCACACCGCAGATGTGTTTTATTATTGGACCATGAAAAGTTACAATCCACGAAAATATTTAATAAGACGATGTGACCTGCAAGAGGCAGATTCTCATGATCTCAAACTACCCACCTGTGAACTCGTATATACCAGCAGAATTCGGTGTGAATAGATACATTCATGCTTGGTAGTGGCTCAGATTACGGCCAGAAGACCAAATTGCACGGTCACATAATCCTGGCAACATTCTGAGCTTAAAAGGGGGCCCAGGGTCGTGAAGGAGCGATCTATCATCTGCACACTCTCTTAATCAAACCCACAGTGTCCGTGAATCATGCCCGATCCCAATTCTGCGCTGACTGCACTATCGCATGGCTTCCAGTCAGGGGATTTAAAATCGCAATTAATATATATTTTATGTTCTCTCTATTTGGGAACCGTATTATCGAAGACGATTTAGTTTAATTGAATGAAATGATTTATGTGATGTCATTAAACTGTGCAATTTTATTAACAAATGCTGATATTAAATAAATTACACGTGTGGAATACTTAAATATTTTTTTTAAACCGACGTAATGTTTTTTTGCTTTTTCCATTAACGTTACATTTAATTATCTTTGATGTGATAATATACACGCAATCATTCATGTAACATATTTGAAAGCCAGTAAGTTTGCTGTGAATACACCGAGATAAACAAAAAGCAACCCATGGGTGAGATTACACATGCAAATTAGAGGCATACTACTGACTTATTAAACTTAAGTGTGCTTGGGCAGAACATGTCACTAGAAGGGGACGATGGCCGGTGATCGAGACTCATGACGGAGTGACAGTCAAGTGAGGAAACACAACCTAGAGGATGTCCCCAACAGAGATGGAATAATGAAAGCAGATCATTTGTAATTGCGTGATTAATTGTTGCATTGTGAGACCAGGACGAATGAAAATTTCATAGGGAGGGAGGCCTTCATCCAAAAGTGGATAGATTCATGTCTGCTGCTGCTGATGATGAAACTAAATTTTAAAATAGTTATATAAACTCAAGATCAATTGAATAATGCAATTATGGTCCGGTTATCGTTTAAAATAATTAAAATTGTATGAAATGTCAATTTTGTTCGTTGTAACATGCACATAACTGCATACAATTGTCAGCATGGGTACTAACTCAACTTAATTTTCTGTATGAATGTGGTTCTGGAAGAAACAAAGTGGATTTCATGTTATCACAGACAAAGAGACACTGTTTACTTATGCATTAAATAAACACGACAATTAAGTAATGCAACACATGTACCAGAGTTGCATTGCAGCTGCATTTTAAGCAGCATGCTTAGTTACTTGCATCTCCCTTATTATGAAAGTTTGGGAAGTAATAAACATGCTTAGGGCTTGTTCTTAACAGCAGCTTAGTGCAAAGCGTGGAAACTTTGTTATGCACAAATAGCGATACGTAGTTAACATTAACATGAATGTTCATTTATGTGCATGATGTTATATATGTGTATGTGTTTGTTGATATGCTTGTGTGCAAATGATCTCTTAAGTTTACAGATAATAATTATTATGCATGGGCGATATGCTTGTGTGTATTTGTGTCTGTACATGTGTGTGTCTGTCTGTGTAGTGGAGAGCGGTAGTGTAGTGGGTAGCACTCTGCACTAACGAACCCAGCGACTCGAATTTGATTCCTGCTCATGGCCATCACCAGTGATGATTAGCTGAACCCGTCCTGGGCCTCTCCTAAGTCGACTCAGCCTCAAATAAGTATCTGGCGCAGTGTGTAAACATTGCCATTATTGAGACAAAGGCAGCCGGGCGTGGTCGTGGCCACCCATCCCCTTGTGTGCCATGCCGGCCTTCATAAGTGTTCACTAACAGCACTTGCCCCAACACTCTGATAAAAGGTGATGTGGGGGATTTTTTGTTGTATGTGTGTGTGACTGTATGTGTACATGTGGAGCAGTTAGCCAATCGTGCCAATCGTGCTAATCGGGCGAGGGACAAAAACGGAGCGTTGTGATCTATGATTTTTCTACCTACGTGACTTTACCGAAAGAACCAAAGAGTATGGATTCCTGCAGTCACGATAGCTTCAAATCAAGAATATAAAGAAAATCGTTGTTATATTTGCTATTATAATAATAATGCATGTATGTTCAACTTTTTTCAAACCATAAGTAGCCAACCATGCCAATCAGAGGTGGGGGAGAAGGACAAGAAACTAACAAACTAAACACAAAAATAAATTATTTTTCAATCTACATTTAAAAGTTCATAGCTCCAGTGGCTTCCTAATATCGGAAGGAAGAGTTTTCCAGATGGCCGCAGAAGCACGTCCGAAAGTGTGCGATGCAAAAGACCCATTCCGCCAGCAGTGGCATGACTAAGAAACTTGAGGGCTGCACCTGCACCTAACTCATTGTGAACTGAAAGGGACTAACTGTATTGTAATAGGGCATGCACCACGCTGGCTTGTGAAAATAGACGCAGTGCATGGGGGAACCCGCTCGGGCAGGCAGTTGACAGAATGCTTGGTGAGGCCCTTCCGCCACACCTTCACCCAGCAGCGCTCACCCCAGCAGCAGCCTATACCGTGTATGTATGTTGAACATCTTTTGTACCGTACGTAGCCAACCGTGCTATCGGATGTGTGGGGTGGGGGGAGATCCAGCAAACTAAACACAAAACAATATTTCTAAAGAAATTCGTTTTTAATGTATATTGTAAAAGAGCACAACTCCAGCCTGGACACCCGAGCATGGGATGTACGTGTGTGCCCAGCGGTGTGGTGCGGGAACCCGGGCGTGCCGGCCGGAGGTTCCATCCTGCACAGCGACGGCGTGGTGTTCTCCAGCTCCGTGACTTACGCCTGCTGGGACGGCTACCAGATGTCAGGCCTCTCCAACCGCCTCTGCAGCGCCAATGCCACCTGGACCGGCGTTCTGCCTGTGTGCACCGGTGTGTATGAACGAATACGTGTGCACACACGCACATATACATCGAGTGTCCAAAAACAATAGATGAGCCATGGAAGTTACATTTCCGCACTGCTATTATGTCTGTAATAATCACAATGATTACTTGGTCCAGCTAATCATTATTATAGATTATATTATCTTATAAAGAAATCCCTTAGATTTTTCACGTACATTAACGAGTTTTGTTCACAACTTTTATTTAGTCAGGGGTAACTATTAACATGAGATGTCCTAAAAAAAAGGTAAGTTTGGAAAATATTCCTCATTTGCATGTGGTGGCATAGACTGGTAACATGTCAACTTGGAAGCTGGTTTGTTGAATAATGTAGATATGGAGTCATGATATGTGTCACGTACTGACCTGCATGGCAATGTGATTCTTGTAACATCCAGCATAGCATGCAGGCTACATGCTGTACCAGTTGTTAAATTGCCTCTCCAGCTAAAGTGCTTCAATTGTGCTTTCTGTTGCCCCTAGGCTGTGCTGCATTTGTCCCCACAGTGAAGGGGGAGAGAGAGAGAGAGCTGTCCAATGTTAGTTCTTCAAATGGAAGCAGTAGGCAATGAGAGCTATGTTCTACGGATAAGTCCGAATGGGGATGAAACAGTGTACCTTGTCTTTCTGTCCCGTTTGAGCTGGTGGTCATCACAAAAGTGTGTGCAGAATATTCGCACGAATGGTGATCCCTTGAACTGCAAAACAAGCTTTTATTCCTGTCGTGTTTTGTTGTTTAAGACACATTTGCGCTGATATGTTATCAAGTAGTGTTTTTACCTCCGTGTGCAGACATTGAGTGTTTTCCCCTTGTACGCGTGAATTTAAATCTGGTCACCACTTATTACAGGCCACTTATGCAATTGTTCCTCACAGCTTGACTACACAAGTTAAAATTATGGACCACTTACGGTGGGGTAAAGTGTGGGAATGGTCTTTATTTTCCAGTTTGTATGATAATTAGCAAAATAGCAAAGCTAAATGCTCTCCGAGAGTCGTGATTATCGACCCTTCATGGCATATGGAGCCCCCCCCCACCCACACACACATTACATTTCTGACTTTTTAAATTCATGATTGTTAACATAAAGTTTGAGCTGCAGGTTTAAGGCAGCCGATCCAACAGTCGGTCTCGAGTCCTATCCCACAGGCTCGTAGCTCTGAAGGTACTAAAGATGAATTTTCAAACTCAATCGCTACAATTTTAACGTAAGACCATCCTCCAGGTTGACACAGGTTTGTAATTAAATAAAGTTTGCAAAGCTCAGTAGTTATAGCCGCGCACTCCCACACCTTCCTGTGTGATGGATAAGCAACCCAAGCGCCAGCCAGCAGCACTTGTCTGCACAATCTTTCAGGATTGCGAATGTGCAATCATTTGTCTTCAAATGAACATTAGTGTGTCCCTACAAGGCATTTGGCAAGGAGCGGTGTAGACCAAAATTGATCCCTGTGTATTTAATTGAACACTATGGGAAAAATATGAAGAAAACGGTTCTAGTATTATTACATTTTTCAGAAAGTCTTTTTGGTAATTGTGATCTAAATTATCCCAACCCTCAGGTGCTTTATAATTATATGAACCTGTATATTTTCCACTTGATATCTTTCAAACTACAGTACATTTAATTCAAATAATAGCTCTCGGTGAAACATTTCAATACTAACCCTTCATGTGCATGGATTCTCACCAGGCATTCTAGTTTATTCCTATAAGCACACATTCTCAATACATTGCCAATAATCCCAAGAAGATCCATCTTGATGCTCTGCTTGATACATAAAGAGCTGATATTATGGTTATATAAGTAAATCACTGTGCATTTTTTTTTAAATGGGTAAACCGTCCAATGTGTTTTTGTGTTCTGCTGCGCACCATGTGGTAGAAGCCAAAAGCACATCGACGTCCTTTGTAGCAGGCCCGCAAAAACCTACACAGTTGTACAAACCCGCAAGCATCTCATACGTGCATCTGTGTGATTTCGATTCACAGTCATCAGCTGCGGAAATCCAGGAGTCGCTGCGAATGGATTTTACCTGGGAAAGGAGTTCACATTCAGCCGAAATGTTTCCTACCACTGCTACCCAGGATATAGCATGAACACTGGAGCCACTGCTGTGCGCTCGTGCCAGAAGGATGGCACGTGGAGTGGTGCTTTACCCTCGTGTCACGGTGAGTCACCCACAACAAGCCAACCGCATGCAGATCACTACCTCAGGCATTAATGTTCACTGCTGTGTCGACGGGCCAGAGAGGTGCAATATTTTAATATATTGATAATTGATGCCCTTTGTAAATATATTACGTGCACAATTCGCACTTAAAGTTACATTCAGAGGCGTGGCAGAAAACGACGGAAGGAGGGACATCTTTAGGTGCCAATGTGCACAGCGAAGGAGGGTTGGATTTCCAGACGACTGTGGCAGAGGAGCAGCATTCATCTTGCCTGGTTTGAGAATCAGGCTTGATGAGGAAGCTACTTGAGGTCTCTTCTGGTTTTAAATCACCACGGATAATCTCGTCTATCCAAGTTGTCCTGTACATTTGAGAATACAGTATCCCTCTGTAATCGCTGTTTCTCAAAAGGAATTGACATGTTAATGCAGTACAAGTACATTTAGTGGCATTCAATGGGGGTTAGGCATTTCTTCTCCAAGTGTAGTCTGAATGAACATAAGCAAATGACAAATGAGGAAATAGAAGATGCTGTAAATTCGATTTACGTCGCATCTAAGTAAAGTTATTGTTTGATGTCAATTTATCTCTCTCAATTAAGTGACTGCAACTATGCAGCTCACACTACTGGAGATCTGCGAAAAAGAGCCTCGTAGATAAATACATAAAGATTCTGATGCATGGCAAATGGCTGCAGGAAACGTGCTATTTTGGGTAGATGTATTAATCGTTTACTTCCTATAGTTCTGACACCTCGGTACATGGCCAGGGGGGAGTGTTTGGTTGTGTGACAAAACACGGAGTTCTTTGCAGCTCTGGCTCAAGGAAATTCAAAAGCATCTGCAGGTAAAATGGTTCACTGGTGAGCTGATTTATACACATAGGTGGATAAGTGAGGAAGTAGTTTGCAAGACATCATTTCATGTGCATTTTCATAGTGCAGGAATTTCTCATCAATACTGAATTTCCAACTTCGATGGGAGCACGATGATATTGTGTAATACATTCCGTGCTCGAGTTGTTGGTACAGAGCATTCTAATTTGCAAATCACTGAAGAGGGAAATGTGTTTAATTGCATGTTGAAAATTAGATGTGAAAGCATTTTCACAAAGTTCTTAAATTGGTTTTACACATCCAGTCTCCCCATTATAGCATGTTTATATATATATCTTCTCGAAATGTTCTCCCCACATTTTACCATGCTCAAAAGTGTTCTCCAGGTCTATACTGCACTCCCTCTTAATTAATGGTGCAAGCCACCCACCCCCTTCTCGAACTGAATGGCGTATACTAATTGCCAACTAATTCCCCACTAATGAAGTGGCGCCTACTTCATTAATTCGTTATCCCTGGGTACACCATGTTTGAAATAAAGAACACAACAATAACCGCGCTGTGTTCCCTTTTTGCAGTGATCACGTGCAGGCAGCCGCCGAGGGTGCTGAACGGGCGGCTGTTGGGCTCAGACTTCTCGTGGGGAGCCAGCGTGAGCTACAGCTGCTCCTCGGGCTACGAGCTCTCCTTCCCTGCCACGCTCACCTGCGAGGGCAACGGCACATGGAGGGGCGACGTCCCACAGTGCCTGCGTAAAAACACACACGCGCGTTACATCACGTAGAATTCACTCGTTAGGCACAAAGTGCTTGCCACGAATGCCTGGCTGATCTCGTCAAGGAGCGTAAACCATCACATGCACTCTGATCATCCTCGTAGCGACTTTTAGCAAGCCATCAAACAAAGACGGTCACTGCATCGCGTGTTTTAAGATGCGCTTCTGTGGCCTTCTGCTACACTCGTTCTTCTGATATTAAGAAGCCACTGGAGTAATGCACTTTAAAATTTAAAATGAAAACTCATTTCTTTGGAGCTGATTTTTTGTGTTTAGTTTGTTGTCCTTCCCCTGCACCTCCGATTCACATGGTTAGCAACGTACAGTGCAAAATAAGTTAAAAATACATACATACATCCAGCATACTCCCCAAGTACGACCGGTGTTTAGTACTGTCTGCTCAACATTGCACAAGCACATACTGGTGTTGTTATTCGAGGCAATGGCCTTTTTTTCAGTTTCGATATACCATTCCTATTAAAATGTTCTTACGCGTTAAATGTTAACCCACAATCAAGGAGACGTAGACGACGTAGTCGGAGGCACACTTATTTATTATAACTTTACACTCAACACAGGCCAATGTATACAACACTTGAATGGGTAACGGCCCCTTCACCCGTCTAACAGGGAAACCCCACTAACACTAGCCCGGCTAGCCTGCTCCCAGGTCCTCCACTCGAGAGCTAGGGGAGGCTAGCTGATCTAGCTCTGGCCAAGCTAGGATCACGGCACCCTTAGCCAACCAGACCGGCTCTTACAAGAGCATCAGCTCTGGGTTCTCGGGGCTACGCCACTGGCTTGCCCTGGTCGGTCCTTAGAAGGACAGCGAGCCAGGGGAGTCCCAGGGCCTATCTAGCCGGTCTTCACTCTTCACTGGTTAAGCTGAATACTGAACCCCGAGCCCACCGGCTCTCCGCCTTATATAGCAACTCCCCCCCGAGGGGTGGGGCCGTGGGGGATCAGAGCGCCGTTACAGCCCCCCAGGGCTAACCGATGCGGACGTGGATGTAGGCAGCCTTATGCGTGCGGGCGTAACCACCCCTTGTGTGTTTGTTTGTCCTCCCGCAACATCCCTACACATGTTTGAAGATATATGTGGTGGCTGGACAAAATAGTTTTGAGAATCAATGTACTTACAGTGTTGTTTACTGCTAATAATAATAATTTACAACTCTTTGTCAATCTACTGCTGGATCACATGCAGGTTATTAGTGTGGTGTGCTAATCGTTACACTGCCACTCCACCGAAAGTGTTATTTTAAAGCCATTTATTCGAGTGATCATTTTACATTAAAACAGGTGCACTCATATGATGATGACCTATTTTATAAAATAGTGTATTTAAATATTCTTAGGTTTTTTCGGTAAAGTCACGTAGGTAAAACATTAAAATTAATGAAATTAAAATAAAATAAAAATCACGACGTTTCGGAGGCAACACAAGTCTCCATCATCAGGTGTGACGGTCCCACCTGATGACGGAGACTTGTGTTGCCTCCGAAACGTCGTGATTTTTATTTTATTTTACTTTCATTAATTTTAATGTTTTACCTACGTGACTTTACCGAAAAAACCTAAGAATATGAATCCTTGCAGTCACGAAAGCTTCAAATCTAGAATTAGTGTATTTAACATTTTTTAAAAAATTTTGGTTACCGCTCGTGAATGTGAGGCTTGTGACCATTGCACAGAAAAAGTATGATTACCTCACACCAGTGGGAAACTATTTTGCTAGATAATAAATGGGACACGGTCAGGTTTATTGACTTAAGTTTTATGCAATTTCAGTATTTCCTTACCGCTAAAAGGCAAGTTCAGCATTTAGATCATTATGAATGAATGCCACAGACTCATTTAGGTGTGCAAATGTTATGTAATTTTATATATATTAAGACAGCCACAGTCAGTCTAAAAACTTTACATGTATTAATCACAAGTTGTGTTGAATGAAAACATTTTCCAGCTGTTCTGTCTCTCATATATATGTATGCCACTGTAGTTATGCATATGTATGCATATACTACTTCATGTGCTGGTCATGAATCTGGATTTTTATATTATTTTCTTCTTTTTTGTGCCTACAGCTATATATTGTGGGGATCCAGGTGTCCCTGCGGAGGGCAGGAGGGAAGGCACAAGCTTCATGTACAAATCTAAAGTGGCGTTCACCTGCAAAAATACCCTCTTGCTTGTCGGCTCCTCATTACGGATGTGCACTGCTGATGGGACCTGGAGTGGAACCCAACCACGTTGCATCGGTAATACTCTACATTTCTGATATATGCTTGCACTGTGTATATGTAGGCCTGTAACCAAATCAATTGGAATGTGCCTGAGACCATCAGACCTCAGAAACCAAGCAGGTTGAGCCTGGATAGTGCTTGTGGGCAGTAGAGGACGGTGCAGCAGTAGCAATTGTTGCTTTGGACTCCCCCACCCTCATGGCCCAAAATGTGTCGGGAGGCCCTCATTGACAAAAACAGGACGTAAATGTGCACGTACAAATCTCCACACTTTGTATTATGTGGATGGTTTATTTACATGATCACTGCAATGTAATCACCTATGTCGTGCTTTATGCAAATTGTACTTGTGTCATGGTGGTATTTATACACACGTGTGATTTAACATTGTCAGGGATGGCATTTATCCTGGTTAAGTTGGATCACTTGCAGGAGGAGGTGCCTAAGCACGCTTGCCTTTATGATGTGTTGTTTGATATTGCATGCACCAGCTGAAACCATCATAACTCATTTCCCCTAATGAATGATCATGGTTGTAAATGAAGTTGTTTGTACTGGCCCACTGAAACATACTGGACTGGTTTTTAAATGCCCACTTGGATTTAATGAAATTTGGAGTACAGTGACATTGAATTGCAGCATTTGCATGATGATTTGTTTTAGATTTTACCAACAGCCATCCAAAGACCAGAAAGATGTTTGTACTACGACTTTTAGAAATATGAAAAATATTTAATCATGCCTACTAAATATACAGGCTCATCTTTTAGCATCTGTGATATGCAATGTAAATTAATTATGATTTTAAAAAACACCTGAGGCCATTGCTCATTCCTAATTCAACCTTCAAGTCGAGACTGTCTGCATGTATAAATAATAATGTTTCATTTCACATTAAAAAATGTTTTCACCTTTTCATAATCAATTAAATAAAACACAAGGTGAAGTTTCATTTTAATTATGGAAAGCACAGTTACAGTGGATGAGTAACAGTTTGTTTGGAGTGCTATAATATTGCCTATCCTGCATTTTCCAAGTGGCCCTTTGTCAAATTCACCAAACAGAGTGAGTTAGTTCGTTTTCTGCGCAGCTCACATGAAATAGTGGGCACGCACGGTGGTGTCGTCCAGATATTAGGAAGTATTGCATTGGGGAAGGTTTCCTGTATTTATTCATTCATGCCTCATGTATTCAAACCAGCATAGATAAATGCTGGATTTTAAAAACAATATTTTACATCAAAAGCAATACACAGAGCATCAAATATCAATACTGGTTAACCTAAATAAAATGTAAAACTAAATGTAATGCATATTCATATTAATAGTATTACTTTCATGATAAATCTAGATTGAAAATTCATTTCTTTAGAACTTATTTTTGTGCTAAGTTTCTTGTCCTTCCCCCGAACCTCTGATTAGCATGGTTGGCTACATAGGGTGCAAAAGAAGTTCAACATACACACATAGTTCTTAAAATATCCTCTCGAACGGCTCTCGAGAGCTTCCTGTGGTGGACGTCTTCATTCCAACAGTGTAATTAGCAGGCAATGCAGGGAGGCTCATCATCATGAAGATCCATGGGCACATAGCCCCGTAGGTGTCCACTGCACATTTCGTCATTTGTTTCCACTTTCCTCTCTGTCTTGTACCACTATGCTCACGTAGTGGCCACATCTTTCTGGCAACAATCCCTTGTGATGTCGTCAAGCCGTTCTCTGTTAGGTCTTCTCTTTTCAGTTCCTTCCGTTTTTCCAAAAAACACGCTTTTAATTCCACTGCTGTTGTCCATCCTACATATGTGTCAAAATAGTGCTAGTTTATTTCTCATCACCGCTTGCATCTTGAGGTCCTCTTCTATGTGCAACATTTTTCTTACGTTCACATTCGTCACTCTTTGGGCCCAGCTTAGATGCAGTATCCTTCTATAGCAATACATTTTGAGTGCCAATATCGGATCTCTGTCAGTCTTTTTAATGTCCAGGTCTCGTGGGCATACAAAGCTGTACTGAACATGCATGCTCTTAAGTTGTTCAGTTTGGTCTTGTAGCTGATTTGCTTGCTAATTACAGATGTTATTGAATCCTGCATTACTCCTTTTGCCTTTGTGTTATGTCTTTCGTGCAGTTGTTGTCCCACGTCAGTAGACTTCCCAAGTATACAAATGCCTTTACATTCACAATCTTGCTGCTTTCTATTTTAACTTCCTTCCCAAGGGTCCAAGAACTCCACACCTGTCTTAGACAGGTCGTCGGACTATATTTTGTTTGGACACTGTTAGGTATCACGTTACCACTAGGCACAACAATGGTCTTTACAATGTCGAGTAAATAACAAAGCAAATATATTTTACAATTATGTTAATTTGAAATATAATGCATGTCATGAACCAAACTCCACTTTATTAGGAAAACGAGCTTGCTTGGATATCTGCATAATGCCCCCTCTCCCCCTCAGTTCCATTTCTGTATTAAGGAGCAGTCAATTTATATAATTTGCGAATTGCATGGAAATCATCTATCACTCATTTAACTGTATTGGCCTTGCTTGTCGTGTGCACACTGGAAAACACTGGCCCGTTTCATTTGGCTAATTGAGGTGATGTTTAATGCATTCACATTCATTTGCGAAGCACTAAATGCACGTTTAACAACTTCATAACGGCCTGTGAAAATGTCACTTCAAGCCAAAGGAAATTAGTTGCTTTGAAGTCGACTTATGAGGAAAAACAGACTTCTGTGCCGCATTTGTGATGCACTTGAAACTTCTAATCAGATAAAAATGAACACGTAATTATTACTTGTACGAATCTAGTAATGTACACACACAATTTGCCTTGCACAAGTGTGGATTTGTATTGCAATACATCAGTTGAAACGGTATAATACAGATCTTAATTTATTTTATTGTCCCGTTTTCTCCAAACTATCAAAAGGCCCGTGTGCAGGATATCATGGGATAGAATCGAAATGCTTAAAGTGGCATCGTAATTAAAAGCTGTCTTTGGAATAAAGGAACAACAGAAACATGCCAGCACACATTTTAACTATTGCTTTTTAAAAATATAAGGCCCTTCTATATAATTTGCCCTGGGCATTACAACAAGTAAAATGGTGTGCTAATTTACTCTAAATTATGGGACACTGCCTTCAACTGTGGATAATGTGTGTTTACGAGTGCTAACTAATATCAGCATTCACTTTGAGGATGGTGATATGACGGTACCAAACAAACATCTGACAGCGCTCAATTCTTGTTAACGAACACTGTGTACGGAGTATAAAGGCAGCAGCAAGAAGTTCTACAGTGATTCCACATGTCTTTGTTATACCTCTGTGGATTGCACAAACCGAGTACACATATCACATGCAGCAGACATCCTGGCACATCCAATTTTAGGAAATCAGACACCATATTTGGGCATATTCAATTTAAATGGTAGACATGCTTGCCTTATATTGGCTAATTAATATGGGTAAACAAATTATTGACTTTGCTAATGAGAAGATTTTAGTCTGGTCATTGTTGCATTCGTGGTCAATGTTTTTTTCTTTAAAACTACGGGGCGACGACGTGGGCCATCGGTAGCGCGTTCCCCACTTGTTGGAGAGGTTCACGGTTCGAAAAGCCTACTGTCTACTTCCCATGAGTGGGATGTTAAAGATTCCGTGCGTGATGTCATTCACAAGAGTAGGCCATTTTTTATGAGAAGCTGTATTTATACTGGAGGTATCCGATGAGCTATAAAGCTCTCTTTTCACATATGTGTTGGTATCATAGTCAGAATTTACCAAATTTGAAAGAAAAAAATACCCACAAATTATCCAATTGGGATTTTGAAAAGCGATCATTGCCCCCCACGGCAAAAACTTGGCAGGACCCTGCTGAAAAACAATTAGACCTTTCAGCAGGGAAATAAGCATAATCATGAAAATAAAAAGAGCCCATGTTTATAGAAACATGTCGTTTTCAACTGTTTATCATTTTATTTATATATGTCTTTATGTTTGTCTATTTCAATTGTGTGTGCATATTGAGAGCCCACTGTGTGATGATTATTGTTTGATTGCAAATTCTGTGTTACACGTTTAAGTATTTTAAGTGCAATCGTAAAGAGAAGGTTCTGTCAAATACATATATTGTGACCACCAGTAATTCCTCACCAGAAACGTTTGAGAGATAACACGACTGAAAGTCTTTTTGTACGTGGCCACTGTCATATATTCGGGTGCTCTTCTTTAAAAGTATGATCCTATCTCATGTTTATTTAAAATTGTAATCCTCTGACCTTTCCCATACATTTAGACCCTTTGCAGAACACGTGCCCTAACCCCGGAGTTCTTCAGTTCGGGGAATTAAACAGCACTTTCGGATTCCAGGTATGAAACGAAATAAGTATACATTACGGATTTTTCACCCATTTTTAATTGTATGCAGCTGAATGAGGAAACATATTTAAACATATACGATTAATGAGTTGTTTGCATTAATAAGTGGATATCTGAATTGCATTTCGTGGCATTTCCTGGCACCATATTAGTTTTTGTTCCCATCATCAGGCGTGGCCAGTAACTCTAATTGAATGATTCATAGCTTCCTTTGAATTTCGTTATGTTCTGCATGGAATGATAATGTCAGTCATTTAATTAAATGCCCAACTCTGCTTCTAGGGCAAGATGTACCAACGTTGGTATATCATCAATCAGATATTTAGTGCTGCTTATGACCTGTAAAAAAACTTTTCAAATAAAATAGCTGTGTTTAAATGTACGTATATTCAATAATTACAGTATGGGTCTTGGGGGCTGAGCGGTGGCACACTGTGCGCAGTGAACCCAGTGACCTCGGTTCTATTCCAGGCCATGGCTAAATTCAGACATCATGGCGAGTGATATCTGAACTGCTCGAGGCTCACCCCCCACCCCCATTAACTTGCACTGAGCAGCATAGTTAAGTATGGTCACACAGTCTCCGTGACTAACACGTCATAGGGGGGCTCTGCATCCAGCCATGGATTGACAGAGATGTGAATTAATTTATTCAGAACTCAAAGCGGGTTGGTGTATCACACCTGCAGAACACGGTACACTTTCAATAAATTAATTTACGAATTTAAAATTGTGTACGGAGTGCATAGTTCTATTAATATGGAATATAATGAGGTTATTTTTGTTATTTGAGGATTATGGATCATGCAAACACGATCATGTGTGAGGCTCCCAACTTGCAGGATTAAGAAGTGGCCAGTAGATATAAATATATTGCAAAAATAATAAAACGTTACTTACTCAACTGAACATATGTTTTCATGTGATCCTCATATGTATGTGCATGCATTTTTCCCCACAAACTGCCAAACATTGATCAATGTGCATTGGTAACACACTGCAAAGGAAAATAATGAAAATATAGAGTTCAGATACTCAGCGAGGCTTTCATATGTAAACAACAAATACATTATTAATTTTGTACCTCAAATATGCATGAGTAGAAAAAAACGCATGATGCTGGTGTGAACTCACATGGCCATGTTCCTGCCCTGCAGTTTTTTCTTTGACAATGTTAGTGTCAGTTTCATTTTTGCCATGGGCACGTGTCATGCCTATGAGGGCAGTGTGCAGTCACGCTCGTGGAAACACCTGACAATCTGTCTATCTCCTTTAACAAGGTTGGCAGCAAAGTGAAATTCAGATGCGGAAAAGGATACCACATCCTGGGGTCCACAACGAGGTCTTGCCAGTCTGATTACGTATGGAGCGGCACCCGGCCGCAATGCATACGTAAGTTTAACGTGAGCACGTTCATAATCTGGAGAGAGAAAAAATACAATGGTTTATTAAGAGTTCTGTGATATCCGTATTCGACTTGAATTCATTAATGAGAGGGGGGGGGTGGTGCTATTAAACAGATAGGGGGGAAATGTATCATGCTAATTTAAAGTGTACGTGTCTTTTGGTGCATTTGTATGAACAGTAAAAGTGCATTTCAATACGTTTTATAATTATCTATGCTTTATATTTTTTTACCAAGTATGCAATACATCATGCAGTAGTACACAGCTATAGGCATTTTAGCAGGGTTTTTTTTCGTATTGTACATTTCAAAAGCTTTGGAATGTATGCAATGTAACGGTTCCCTTAAAGTTGTTGCTCACACCAACTGCTGACGGAAGGAACCCGACCAGAAGGAGCTCTAGAGACTATCTCTGGAGGGGGATTTCAATGTGATGGTCCTATTTGGAAATGAGTGTGCATGCATGTGTTTCATTATACATTTGCGCTTTTCAGTTATACATTTTGTCACACAGCACAAGTAATGCAGGTGCTGAAAGACACTGCGTGCCATGCAGTAGCAGGCTGGCTATTACTTACGGTGCCAGTTTGTGAGCCACAGTCCCAAATGTATAAGTATGCTTGAGATTTTTTTTTGTATAACCAAATTACTGCATTGAGCCTGTGGCCACGAACACACCGTATGTTCATGGAAACCGTGATGGGTCTATATTGTTGAGCCAGACGAGAGAGAACTCACGAGACCAGGATAGCCTCATTTGCAAAAGTGACCTGGAGAATATTCCTGCCAGTCGGGGGCGATGCTTGCTATGTATGATCCCAATTGAGTAACTTTAGTTGTAACCATGGGTGCCTGGGTACAGCAACCCCTCAGGCTGCTTCATGACCAGCCTCGTTAGAGTCCATCCATATTCATAATTTAACTAAAGCTCCTCTACACACAGTATGCCCATTTGTGGTGTTTATGCATTAATTGCTTAAACTATCTACACGCATACCCATCCATTCCAACCTCATTCCTGAAATTGAAAGGTAGATTTTTTCGCGTAATAAAAATTAGTCTGATAGTGGGGTTCAACTCGGTTTATTTTCTTTGCATGTGTACGAAGCTGAAATTGGCAGAGCATCAATATACTATGAATTATACTACCTCAATGTGTAGGTTTTCACAATTGTGCTGTATAGTCCTCTGATGTGTTTTCAAGTTGTACTACGGTGTTGTTTGGCATGATGTCTGCCGTTCCTTAAGAAGCTCCCAGCACGTGGAGTGAAATGTAAAACATCATGCCGGACAGCAAGCAGAACAGCCAGAAAGCACATCGGGGAGCCATATGCTATCATGATCTCACATTGGCTTTTGATTTCCTCTTTATGAGTGGCAATACATTCTCCAACAACTTGCATGTATGTTGAACTTCTTTCCCACCGTAGGTAGCGAAACCATGCTAATTAGAGGTGTGGTGGGAAGGACAACAAACCAAATATTTTCCACACTTGTTCTTCGTAAGATGTGTACGAGTACTGATGGATACTGTCGTGTGTGTGCCTGTATCCAGCGCACAGCTGCAGGCAGCTGGAGACCCCGGAAAATGCAGACGTAGGGGCCGTGGAACTGCCCGGCCTGGGCTACACGCTCATGTACAGCTGCCAGCCGGGATTCTACCTGGCAGGGGGCTCGGAGCACCGCAGCTGCCATCCCGACGGGACCTGGTCGGGAAAAACTCCCATCTGCCATCGTGAGTCGCCAGCACGTCCGCGCAAATGCCTCCCTTCCTCGCAGGCCATCCTGCACTGGAAATACTTGTTTGAGCATTATTTCATCGCAGCAGCAGCAGCAGTAGTTTTATCATCATTATCGTCAGCAACAGCAGTATCAGCAACAGCAAGAGCAAGGTCATTATATCTGTTTGTGTGCTTGGTGGCCATCCATTCAAGCACTATCCAGGCTAAACCTGCTTAGCATCCAAGGTATGTATGTATGTATTGAACTTATTTCGCACCGTACGTAGCCAACCGTGCTAATCGGAGTTGTCGGAAGGGTCTGACGGAGTCCGGCGAATTTTGGGTGATCTGGTCACGGGAAGATTTTACTTTAACTTTTTTCTTCCAATTTCCATTCTGATGAGGTCCGCATGGATGTGGTATGCGGATGGCTAATTTAGGAACTTAATGCATTAACTTCATAACAATGAAGCATAGGTTTTCGTGGTTGCTCTCTGATGTGTTTCAGGTTGCAGCGTGTGTTGTTCGGCACAGTCTGACAATTTGCTGTACGTGCTGGGAGTTTCTTGAGGAAGCGAATAGTTAATTTGGGAACTGAATAGTTTTTTTTGCGAACACAATAGTTTATGAAGCTTCCAGCATGTGGCGCGAAACCAAGGGACATCATGCCGATTGACACGCGGGTATTGTTATCATAATTTCATCGCTAGGTTGTTTGTCATTTATCTTACTTAATTACCCCTTTAACAATGCCTATGAAAGGTGGAAAATGTAATAATTGGTGCCATGAAATTAGTTGAAAGAAAATAAAAAAAACTGCAATCCTGTCAACTTTTAAAGTACACCATATAGGTGCAATTAGTATGCACGTTTTTCCAATTATCTTTCGAGGCTGACTTGAACAATATTTTTTCATTTTTTTCCAACTCATAAATATATATATTTTTCTGATTTTGTTTTCGTAATTTGGTTTTATATCTGTTGTTTTATTTTAATAAGCAACTACTATTTAGAGTTACCGTAGTAGCAACCACGATGACTAAATCACCTGGAATTCGCACGATCTCATCATATCTCAGAAGCTAAGCGAGGTTTTAAGCCTGGATAGTGATAGGATGGGCAACCACCAGGCATGAAGCAGGCTCTGTAGGCCACTGTGGAGCTGCGTTGTGAACAGAGAACAGTACAACAAAGCCTGTTGTAATGTAACTATGCTCCAACATCTATACTCCCCACGTTCACCGACCCAACTTGACCAGTGTGGTGAAGTATGCTCAAATAATGGCTATCACTCACGTGGCCATGGGGATGCCTTCATGTAGCAGCGCATGGACAAACAAAATGGGTTGCACGTGTACATGCGTGTACTATAGGCTCATGAGCTAAACTCTAAAACCTGCTATATCGGTAGTGGCCTAGTTGTTTGTATTTCTTTGGCTCTGTTGTTCCATTTCATTTTCTGCCACCAGCTGCAGCCTCCTTGAGTTGTATTCCCATACGGGCCTCTAATAAGCGCTAAATCCTGGCAGTGGGTAGCGTGCAGGCTGACCTACAAAAAATGTTTCCTTCTTGCCCACTTGGGAGCTTTTGATGGATGCTTCATTTCTTTACTGTCTCAAAACTGAATCTTTTCACATGTTTGTGTTTTCTCTATAACATGATCACGTAATAAAGAGGAATTACATCTCCATGGGAAACGTTTTTCCAGTAACAAGCTGACAAACGAAATGCAGACTTGATGCTCTGTAAGAGGTGTCTATTTGGTGTTTGAATATCTTAATAGTTGTATTTAGGTCTGAAAGGATAAAGTATTTTTTTTATTAGGATTTATATAACAAAGAGGAATTGTTTAGCAGCCTTAGATGCACCAGACATGGCATTGGGTGAAAAAATGTGGACAAGCAGGGAGTGCTTGGAATCACTGGGTACAAGCGGGATGCTATTCTGGATTTGACCATTGTTATGTACAAAATACGGACTCTATCTGGCCACCAAACCTTTTTGAAATCAATACAGAACTGGGATGAATAAATTAGGACATTTATATTCAGTGGGGTGAAAACAAATAGAGGGAAGAAATTGCTTGTGCTATATGTAAATCGTGGCAGCCTTCTATATCACATAGGGTTTACAGTCACTACGGAGGAGTGGAATTCTTAGCCTCTCAAGGAATTAAGCGTGGAGTTTTATAATCAAGAATATTTCAGGTGGCTAGTATTACAGCTTTCAGCCTCAATATCTAAAGGGGTACATCAAATATGTGCTCCAACAGCTAGCTGTGAAGATGTAGAAGTGTTACAAATGTATGAAGATAGTAGCCAATGACTAAATGAGGGCAAACACACAACACAATTATAATGGGACACTTCAACGGTAGGTGAGAGGAGCAAAGGTATAATTGGTAAATTTGGATCGAGAGAAAAGACTGTCAATTAGAATTCGAAGCCAGCAGGGACGTGAACATAATACATCCTTTTTTTATATAAGGAATATAGAAATAGCCATGGAGGAGTCCAAATCAAGAAATTGAAAATTACGGTATTTGATTCTCATGGACACACCACAGATATACTGAAAGTAAAACGTTGTTTTAAAGTAAAACGTTGTTTTACTTTTAGCATATCGTACCACTTTGTCATGAAGTTGATAAAGCTATCTAGTATTTCCTTCCTATGTTATTCCTTCCAATATGAGGAATCCACTGGAGCTATGCACTTTTAAATCTACATTGAAGCCTCCTTTGTTTAGAACTGCTTTTTGTGTTTCGTGTATTTTTCCCCCCGCACCTCCGATTAGCATTTTGGCGATGTACGGTGTGAACGAAGTTCAACATACACACATACGTACAGTACATTTGATAACAATTCTAGTGCATTTTCTTCCCTCTCCAGCTGGACTCAAACCATGTGAGAAAAATAATAGCGCACTTTCAACAACTCATAGCCCTCAAGCTGCAGGTGAGTAGGGCCATGTGATGCGACACAGCTGAATTATTGCAAAAACATTACACGTACAGTGTTCAGTGTGAGTACTTTTCTTGACTACATTTTTTATCTAGCTACGGCTACATTCAGATGGGGGTTTTTTCACCATGGTCTTAATTCAGTGATGTACATTGTAATTTGAATATTTCAGACAATGGCCCAAACCTTTGCTTATTACATATACGTTTTGCTCTTAAAAGCAGTGTTCTTGATGGATGTATTGAGATATGATTATTTCAAATCTAGAATATGATTATTTGTTCTTATGCATCACTGCCCACGCAGTAGCAACATTTTTTTTATAACTTTTTCCATTTAATGTATTCAATACAATGCGCTTGTGCTAGGAGACGCATACGATGCTGTAATTTACAGTGAGTGTAGGAGGCAGAGGATAAATGCATTGGGGAGAATCGGTGGAGTTGGTGGCGAGAAAAGTATTGGGCGTTGGGCAATGAGTGGAAATATAAATGCGCGGGCCGTTTGATCCGTGCTATTCTTACTCTGGTGTCACGGTAGGGGACACCTTGTGATGGACGTCCTGTGACAGTTTGTGGTCTCAAATCTAAAGACAGTTTGTGTTGCCAACTAGAATATAGTGACTTCTAATCGTGCCCTAGCATGAACTCTCTGTGACCATGGAAAACACCTTTAGGAGCTGCAAGATTAAGTTAGGGGCTACATTCATTTACGAGGTACTGCAGTTCCTTTTCTGTGAACTTGCCACCTTTTATCAGTCTCTGGATACAATCATCGACTGAAGTATTGATCCTATTAAGCTCAGAGGCTACACTTTTGTTCTCCACAGCCCTTGACGTGACTCTGTTTGAGGAGTCCATTTGGAAAGGCTCGTTCGACTTCAGAGACACAAAGCGTCCGGCTTCGTTGCTGACGAACAGCATCGACGTCAATTCAGGCCGACTGAACCTCACCTTCTTGGCCACTAACATGGAACTCAATTTAGCAGGTGATTGCCGCAACTCTTCAATGGTATCGGCTCGTTTACACATCGCTTGTGACACAAAGCAATTGCAACACACTGGGTGATAGCGATGCCGCGGTGGCGAGATGTTAACTCGCTCCCCTGGTATACAGGAGGCCATGGGTTCGACCCTGACGCCTGTATATTTGGAGTTTGCATGTTCTCTCCGTGGTCGTGTGGATCTTATCTTTGCACTCCGGTTTCTTCCTCCTCATTTAGAAATGTGTATTGAGAGCATTTGTCTGCTATAGATTTCCACATGATGATAGGCCACTTCGTTGAGCTATCATTTGTGGCCAGGTTGCTTCTGAAAAAAAGCTATATATATCAGTGGGCCTTATCTAGTAAAATAAAAATAAAATAGTTTATCAAAAATATAGGAAATAAAGATTTTGTTTTCAGTTGTATTTGTTTACAGCTGTCCTCAACGGGGAGTGCAGCCAAACTTTGGAAGGTGGGAGTGTCCTCCTAATGAATGGTTCCTCGTGGTTATTAGTCATATTACAGATCCACAGTGATCCGTTTCCATCTTCTATATGTTACTGGCAAAAACCAAATGTAAAATATTTAACTTTGATCAGTGACAGTAAATATGTGTTGGTGTATCCTTCCCATATCTAAAACTGTGGGAATATCGGGACACCCACAATACCCACATTGGCTTACCCCCTGCTTCTTAAACACAGTCCTATAATCGTACACTTAATCCAATGTTACACATGTATTCATCAACACTGACACACCACGCATTAGTATGTCCTTCTGAATGGAGAATATTGCTGAACATGGGAAGATTGGCCATGCTAAGACACTGGATGTAAATGACAACTGCCAGTTGGTGAATGATCACTATGGACCTGCAGCCGTCACGTGGTGTTAATGCATATTCTCTCCGGTCGCAGGGGTCTTCAAGAATAAAGAGGGAAATGTATTCCTTCGAGTCACTCACGTGAAACGTTTTGATCAATCTTTGTTTGAAAAGGTGCCTGGTGATTGGAGCATGAATGGGTCTGTAAGTACTTTATAAGTTATGCCAAGCAGCTAAGTTGTGGTGATTTATGTGTGTGCATACATGCAAATATTAAGACAGACAAACACATCTTCGTAATAATTCAGTTGTGCATAATGGTACTGTGGACTCTCGTTAGCAATGTGGATTGACCGTGTAAAGGTGCATCTCGTCACTAAACTCGTGATGCTGAATAGCGTAGGATGGCTATGGATGACATTCACGGTATTTATTACCAGTAAGGAATGATATATGTATATTGAACTTATTTTTGCACCGTGCGTGGGCAACCGTGCCAATCGGAGGTGCGGGGGAAGGACAACAAGCAAAAAATAAAGCGGTGAATCGGGTTAACTGAGGAAATGCCAGGAACTGCATCCCAAACGTTGAGCACCTGCCCTACCCACCACAGCATCCGACCATTCCAAAAGAAAACTCACTTGCTGGCGAGTGAGTTTCATGCATCAGTAAAGACCTCCCTTTAACCCACTCAATCCTCCTTTTACAACCCCCAAATGGTATTGTGCTTGATTTATGGCTTTAATTTGTATTGTGCGCACAAGGGGAACTTGTGGAACTGAACTTATTCGGGTTTGTTTCTTAATATAACAATGGACAAAATAAGAATTACAAAAAGTGTTCCTTTATGTATCAGTTTGGTGGGTTGGTACATTTTTGGACCGTACTTCTATAAAGTAAAAGCATAGTTTCTTCCTTAGTTTGAAGAAAAATATAAAAAATAACCCAACAATTGTTTTAAGTTTGTTTTAAAACTCCATATACTACTTTTGTTCATTCCACATATCCAAGTTCCTGAAAAAAAAGCAGATTTCTTTTTTCTGTTCAAAATAGTTTGTAAATCAGAACGAAAAAAATAACATAATGTGAGATATTTTTGGTAAATGTTGATTACCAAAATTAACTTTGGGATGATGCAAAGTTTCCTCACACAATTTCTGTACATATAAATCCATCTCTGGTTAAAACAATTCTTGCCAGGGAAGTTAGATTTTATAGTTGGTATATACGAGCATTATAAAAGCGTTTGTGCACAGTCAAGCAGACGAACGAAGCTGCCGTTAAGCGCAAGTGCTGTAGGGTTGTTAAGTTTAAGAATGGGTAGATGGATGGTTCATCTTGTAGTTCTACAAAACCATTTTGATGAAATATATGAATTGTAATATTTTCTGAGCATTTCAGTGAAACATAACTATGTTAGGAACATTTATCTGGGTAAATGTGTCGAACATATTACTTTAATTTCACTTCATCAATAGTTCTTAACTTATTAATCAAGCATCTGGTGGGTTACACATTTTATGGATCAAATGCTACAATTGCTCAATTTAATACAAACATGTAATCATGTCCAGTGCTGTATAACAATAAAATATTACCCGATAATAATTTTCTGCTGTTTTATTGACAGTGGCTCATTTTAATTGGTCTTTTTGACTACCAAAGCATATGCATTTTCGACGCATATATTTGAATGCAGTACTGCTTGCTCATGTTTAAAAAAAGCAGTGTATTGTCAGATTGATGGCTTCATAGTGCAACGTGCATGCCCTAATGGGTTGTTTTATATTTATAATAATGTTATGAGTGTTATAAAGTATATTCATGATGGGTTACAATGAGAGAATGCCACAAATGTAGTCATTGTGCACAGCACATTTTAATGCAGGGCGATAATACATCTCTCCAAATGAAGTTATGTTCCACAGTACATTTTTTTATGTCACATGCCACATGTACAAAATACAGCAGAGTTATTATTGATAGTTTGTTATACGGCCCATAATGGCAATGTTCAGCACAGGGGATTGGACTGCCCTGCAAGTTAATCTGAAGTAACGCGTTGATCATAGATGATGGAGTGTGTCTGTGATGTGATGTGTCAGCTCAAATTGCCTATGCTTTTATGGCACAGGTGACAACCGATATTGATGGTGTGACGCACGTTTATCAAGGATTCATACAAGCCAAAGAGTATGGTTCATTTGGATTTAAGAAAATTGGTAAGTATTGTTGAGAACATGAAACAATTTTTTTATTTTACCAGGTATGGCCCACTTGACTCTATAGCTCGTTTTTCGGAAGCGACCTGGCCACAAATGATAGCCCAATGAAGTGGCTTATCGTGTGTAAATGTGTAGCAGCCAAATACTCTAAACTATTTGCTGGTTAGTTGGTGATTAGGAACAAATCCATTGCATTCACACACCAGGTATCATATTGGCTTTTGTAATAATGCTGCCAGAACATAACACAAAGCACATATTATGCTGCAATGTAAAAAAATAACTTGCTCAGGGATATAATGGAGCTCATAAATCTCTGCTTAAGTGAGGCATAATTGTCTGCTCTTGAACTATACTTCAATCTTTCTAAAACTTTTCCATAGAGGCTGTTCTTTGAATTATAAAATGTATCTTGTGAGCCCTCAGACTCAAAGTAATTTTTTTTTCGTTGTGGCTTCGAGGTCAAAATGTTTCAGTGTACATCTGCATGTGTGCATTTAATCTTGTACTCATTGTAACAAATGTAGAACCTCTTAATTGCAGGTGCAGTATTGCAATTTATACTCCTCTGTGCAGATAACAAATACATTGCATGACAACTCTAGACATAGAGTATTTTCATATGAATGTAGCGGTGCTGTTTTGAAAGAATAAATTGTTACATGAAAAAGCAAAGCAATGGATGTTTTGTGTTGTTGTTATGCCTCAAAATTAAATGAACGTCAGAATTCAGCATTGAAGTAAAAAAAACACTGAATTTGTCAGTTCCGGACTCCTATAGCTTTCTGAGAATTTGAAATTGTGTTAAAACACAATGCTCAAAAAGCCCTTCCAATTACAAATGGACCAACAACAGCAGATCGCCTGCTGAGTGCATTGCTAAGAAATAATTAAATAAGGCTTTCAAATTACATGGGCCTTATTTTAAGTGCTAGCCTGCAGCGTCAAGTTTTTCACACGAAAAACAAGGTTCACTTGAGCAAAAATCCAGGCCAATTACTAACTGCAAAAAAACAGTCATAATGTGCACTTACAGAAATTGCGTTGGTCTCACTGGGGGAACCACTTAATTGCCCCTAATGTAGACATACCGGAGAATTTTGTGAAATAGGCCAGAATCTCTTTGTAAAAATGTGACACAGCCTCCGCAGAAACATTGCTCTATCCGATGGGAGACATGTGCTTGGCTGCCCAACGTTGGAAAGCGTTGATTCCCTGCGTGGGTGGGCGTTCAGCCTGGCAGAGTATGGCGCACGGGCTTCATGCCTTGAGCCTTGAGCCTTGCTCGTGATGGATCGCTTTTTCCCCCCCTTTGCTTCAGGAGCGGAGACACGGGGCCCCGAGGGAGGCACGGACCCGACCGGCCAGCAGCATGGCACCAGCAGCAGCTCTGTGGCGGTAGCCATTCTTGTGCCCTTTTTCGCCCTCATCCTGGCCGGTTTTGCTTTCTACTTGTACAAGCAGCGGTGAGACATGATGGAGAGAGAAAAAAAAACGCAGGTTTCTTGAATTGCATTAGGGTCACCCTTAACAATCCCTTTCACGAGTGTAGAAATAGGGCTTGAGATTTTAATTCAATATTTTCTGTTTCCGTGTGAGCATTTTGCCATTTTCCTTTTCTATTTTGTTTGCGACACAGAATTGAAAAAAAAGATTCGTCTCCTTGTATTATAGCCAAGGTCTGCTTTCTGATATTAACTGTCTCAATTGATTTTCTTCAGGTTAAACACAAGGTTCATTGATGAATTTGCTCACGAATGTAATGTTTTGAATATTTGAATGACGTTGCTGCTTAGTGATGTGTATATATTTCCCCATACATCGGTGTTTATTTGCTTTTGTCTTTGTGTTGCAGGTCAGCTCCAAAGCCACACTTCAGTGGTTTTGCTGACCATGAGAACAGTAATGGGCAGACAGCTTTTGAGAACATGATTTACGACAGCAGTCTGAAGCATGGAGAGAGCAAGGCAGTGCGGTTCGACCCCAGACTCAACACAGTCTGCACAGTGGTAAACACCTGCTTTTAATATGAGGCTGCTATACGTGTTTCAGTTCACCGTGGCTAACATGCCAAAAGGATCCAGAAGCATCTTAACTGTTAATGCAACATATTAAAGTATGTCTAATGTATTATTACAAATGAAATAATAGAAATGCAGTTCATAGAAATATTTGTCCTATTCTAAAGTGTGTTAAAGTTAAAGGTGCAGCTCTGCAATTGTTTGCTCATGGCGTGACTGCTGGCAGAAGAGCCTCGTATAGAGAGGCATTCGAGGGAGCCCCCTTTAGAGGGCATTTTTGGCCTTTTCGTCCACACTGGTCAGACACCTTGGAAGAAGTGGGAGCACCCATTTATACTGATTGGTGACAGGGGGGGGGCAGGGATTTAAGAAACTTGCCCCATTGTTTCAACTTCAGTGCCAGGATATAGCACGGTTGGCTACGTATGGTGCGACAAAGTACAACGTACATTACATATGTATGTTGAATTGTATGTATGTTGAACTTACGTAGCCAGCTATGCTAATTGTAGGTGTGGGGAAAGACAACAAACTAAACACAAAAAGCAGTTCTAAGGAAATGAGCCTTCAATTTCGATTTCAAAGTGCGTAGCTCAAATGGCTTCCTAATATCGAAAGAGGGGCCGTAGAAGCGCATCTGAAAGTGCGCGATGCGGTAACCGTTTTTGTTCGATGCATAGATAGGATTGAACCAGTGACATCTGGATTGCAAGTCCAGTGTGCTCACCAGTACACCAATAAACAGCAGTAGCAATCCTTAAAGTGTGTATTAAATATAACTACTTTTATCTAGACATTTTTTTACAAAAATGCCTATGTTGCTATCATTGAATTTTGAGGCTTGAAATTATTTTCAATATAGCTTTAGTAAACGTTTTTAAAATAAATACTTTGAAGCTTACACATTCATGTCGAACCTTTGGAATGTGTTTTTATATTTTTATTTTTATTTCACAAATTGATTGCTCGCCGGGTCTCGTGAACAGTTTTTCTGTCACTCACACAATCGCACAGGACCAAAGCCATGTTTTATGAATGCAATGTATGTATTATGTACTTTGAACTTCTTTTGCATCGTGCTAATCGGAGGTGCAACGATGCTTTCCACATAGCACCACACTCCGTCTGACATTAATATCCCCACACCTGCAACATTCTTGTTTCAGGTGACCCTGCATTGTCACTTATCATAACCAGCCTTAGTGCATTTTTCCTTTCGGTGTATTAGCACAATGAGTTGATCACGATTGGTTGGGGTGTAACATTCTTTGAGCCATCTATTCCAATTACCAAATTGCGTGTGTGTGAGAATCTATTACAGTATTTTGTATTCGTGTCTTATGCATTTAGCTCGTGACACCCCAAAGCCACGAGTGGCACTACAGTGCACCCTAATGGTATTGATGTGTTTGTCTTTGTTTCGTTGTTTTTGTGCTCACGCACCACGAATCTTCCTCGTAAAATATCCTGGGACAACTGGCTAAACGGGACCGTCATCCGTGTAACTAATACAATTAACTTAAATCTTGATTTGAAGCTTTCGTGATTGCAGGAATCCATACTCTTTGGTTCTTTTGGTAAAGTCACGTAGGTAGAAAAATAAAAATAAAATAAAAATAATATATCACGACGTTTCGATCGCAACACAAGCGGTCGTCCTCAGGCAGAAAAAATAATCCAGCAGTGGAACTGCTGAACCAGGAAGAAACACGTGGCTGATCATTGTTATAACGCAGTGGGCTCGCACGATAATGTTTTTTTCCGAGACCAAGGTACTCTGCAAACCTTCGGGCTACCATCAAAGATTTGTCCATGAAGCCATCCAGATATATAAACACAGAGACAATTTCAACCGAGAAGCTGAGCAATCATTGGAAGGACGTTATTAACCAAGCAAAGTCTTAACGTGCTTCCATCCTTCCTGCCGTTTGGCTGTTATCTCCGGCTATCTGAGTTGCATTGCCCTGTTAGGTGCCTCTGCATTAACGGGTTGGGGCCTCACTAACATGGCCGCCTCTGCTCCCTTAGCCTCGATGTATCAATGGTTCTGGCTGTGTGATGGGCTGTGTGTTTCACTGGCGTGACCACCGTTGTGGTGGTTCTCTTGCGTGGACGCGCTTGCCTGCAGCGCCGCAGCTTGTGTTATACATAGACATGACACTAACCTGCTAATCCCCCTAATCTCTCTGCCTAATCTCTCCCATCAACATAGTGCTAATCTCCCATTAACACTGCTGTTGTATTTAATGCTAATCTCTCTCCCTAATCTCTTTCCCTAATATCCTCCATTAACACAACTGACGTGATTGCGTGCGGGGATGGAATTCCTTTCCAGCTCAGACCCCGCCTGCTTGCCCTTCGCCACATGTATAACGTCTTGTTGTAACAGCACTCTCGCTGTGTTTCTTCCTGGTTCAGCAGTTCCACTGCTGGATTATTTTTTCCGCCTGAGGACGACCGCTTGTGTTGCGATCGAAACGTCATGATATATAATTTTTATGTTATTTTTATTTTTCTCCCTACGTGACTTTACCAAAAGAACCAAAAAGTATCAATTAACTTAACTTAATGTAAAGAATAATCAATTATTGAATCAAATTTGCAGTCCAGAATTGTGACATTTAATCAAATGGCAAGGAGGGTGAAATGATCATTGCAGATGGAATAATTTGGTATAGACCATCCTTATATAAGTGTGGAAGCTATTCTCAATTACGTAACAATAATATATATTAACAACGAGAACAAATGTCGTTTTGTTTCGCCGGCTTGCCTGTTGTTGTAAATTATGTCACAGAGTGTTTTAATGAATAGGATGCTGCTTAAAAATTATAAATGTTTTTTTAGACAACTGAGACTAAATCAGTGGCGAAATATAGTCATGACGAAGACAATCGTATTTTAAAAAAAAAATTGGTTTCCCGCATGTGTTAATGACAACAATCTTACGTCTTTTTCTTTCACAGCATATGGCCACTACAACTGTATGACTGCTGCTCGGTATTATACTATGGGCGTTAATCACCGATCGTCAACACACACATGAACCTTCTGCAGTCCGACAGCTTTTGGAAACTTTCCAAAGAGGAAAATGCGTCTGTATATTTACTGTATACATATACATATAGGCTTTTACAGCACTTGTAAAATAATTTATTTATAGCACTTTGTCCAAAGCACCCATCCAGCCCTGACACGTTCTACAAACATATGTAAAATATGCGTTTGCTACATTATGACTCTGCCGGAATCAGTGATATGTTTGCTTATGACTATACATTTTGAGAGTGTACAAATCTGCTGCAATAATGCCATCAACGTATTACATTTGGCTAAATTGTGGAAATGTTGTAAATCATTTCCCACTGTGTAATTTTTGATGCAAAAATGTAAATAGGTATATTTTTTGTAAAGTTGTTTGTACATTTAAAAAAATGGCCTCTGTATTTTTAACAAGTTATTAAAAGTAAGTAATTTTTAAGATGACTTTCTGATGCAACTTATTTTTTATGTGTGCATAAAACATTACTGTCTTGAAACTGAACACGTTGGATTACATAATGCCGTCTATGATGCACAATGTGATGGAAAAAGTAAATTTCTTAAACTTTTACAGTTTTGCCTCCAAATATCTAACTTTATCATATGTACTTCTTTTTGCAAAGAAAATGTACTCTATCCGTATAACACATCACATTTGAAATTAATTACATATCAAATATGTGTTATCAATAACGGTAATGAAATAAGGGCATACAAATGAGTAGAGTATTTGTTTCCAGGTAAAAACAACTTGTTTAGTTGGGTACTTGTATCAGTTATAGCTCGGCAAACAAAATCTAAAGTGAAAAACGTAAATTGTTGTGATAAACATTATTGTGCCAGAAAACGTCCTTCTCAAGCAATTGTGTGCCCTAAGTGATGGAAAGTTACATTTGTATTAATGCCATTAAAAAAAGGGGGCGATGTCGACAGACCTAGTAGAAAGGCAGCATCGGAGCCTATCCGTATTCAGTTTGTTAAACAAGTTTAAATGCTGGCCAAGTGAATACAGGGTTTATTTCTTTGCTCTCTGCGAGCAGTCTGAATGTGCAATGGAGATGAAGCCACTTTAGCAAAGATGCCCTTGTTACCTGATCAAACTAAATCTGATTAGCAAGAATCAATTGCCACAGCCAAACAAAGGTCACTAATTTTGTTTTCACCATCTAAAGGAATAAGCTGTCTAAATAATTATTTACGGTTGCACCCCTGTGTATTCAAATTGTTTAAATTGGGTGTTCAGAAATAAGGCGTCTGCTGATGGTGCACATCATTGTACAAAGCTAGACAACTGCAGCGGCGTGCAGAAGTTATTTCCCCAATTCATGTTAGTTTGCCCCAGCTTATATGGGTATGTTTTTGTATAGGCTACAATAGCTCATTATGCATAGGTTAAATGGTCTGCTACTACAGCGGAAATGGAGTCATTGTGTACAGTTATTATGTGTAATACAACATGAATCAGCATTTGTAAAGCATCATCGATAGAAGTCACCCCAAAGTGCTAATTTGTACACTGGCTGTAAAAATACTGTATGGCTCTAAAAGCGTTTATGTGCATTAAATGCTATGTATTGCTGCACAATAGATCAAAAGACACTAAATACAGTAATGTTGATGCTGATTTAGTGAGCATTTTAATTTTATTTAATAAAATTAATTAAAACATGTGCACTGAGAACAAAATACATTTTTGTATTTCTTTTTCTCATAAAGCGAAAATGTGTAATTGTGTAAACGACATATACATTATGGATACAAGTTACACTCTAATGAAAAACGGAACATAAACATAACAGCAAGATGGATATGCAATGCTGTGTCATATGTTTGCCTGATTCAAGGTCAAATCCAGACTAACATGTCAAATTAAGTCAGTAGTTTTCTGATCAAATGAGCATTGAGGTTGTACTCATTCGGTTTACAGCCCTGAGCCAGTGATGGGATTTCCCCACATCTATCGCAGGGGCAATTCTATCCGTAGTACAACAACTGTTGACTTTCTACAAAATCGCATAAATGGTATCGTCCCTGGAGGGATGATGGGCTGAGTCAAGCCCCAGCCAGGATTATTGACGTAACCTTCCCGCTTGCAAGCGTCTCTCTCACTCTACCGCTGAGCCACCCGGCTGGATGACATCATGTGGAACAGTTGAATGCAAAAATTGACCAGTGCATGATTAGCTGCCCCTCTCCTATCTGCTTACACACAACATCCCAATTCCTTATTAACAAGCATAATACTCCAACTAAAGAGGAATCACACTCATCAGCGTCCCAGGTAAAGCTAATGTCAGAGTTCTGGAGAGGCAGCTCAGATTCGACAGCATGCACGAACCCGAGCCTCAGATTCAGGAGGAACAATGTGGATTCCGTCATGGTCGTGGAACAATGGACCAGCTCTTTTCTCTCTCACAGATATGAGGGGTCATGGGAATATGCTTATGCAGTCTACCTCTGCTTTGTAGACTTGGAGAAGGCATATGACCATGTTCCCCGCAATGTCTTATGGGAGGTGCTGCGGGAGTATGATGTACCGGTGCCACTTTTGTGTGCTATCTGGTCCCTCTATTCCCAGAGTGAGAGCTGTGTCTGTATTCTTGGTGTTTAATCAAAGTCGTTCACTGTGGGTGTTGGACTCTGCCAAGGGTGCGTTTTGGTCTCCACTCGTTTGTCATTTTCATGGACAGGATATCAAGGCGCAGCCGAGGTATGGAGAGTATCCGGTACGGGGGGCATGGAGGTGGCGTCACTGCTTTTTGCAGATGACGTCCTCTTTACCTCGTTAGTCTGTGATCTCCAGCATTCAGTTGAACGGTTTGAAGCTGAGTGTGAAGTGGCTGGGATAAGGATAAGCACCTCCAAATCTGAGGTCATGGTTTACTCCAGGGAGACGGTGGAGTGTGCTTTCCAGGTGAGGGGGGAACAGCTGCCCTTAGTTGGAGGAGTTTGAGTACCTCGGGGTCTCTTTCGCGAGTGATGGTAAGCGGGAAGCAGGAGATCGGTCAACGAATCGGTGGGGCGTCCGCAGTGTTGCGGGCACCGTAACCTTTCGTGGTAGTGAAACGGGAGCTGAGTTCTCGAACAAAGCTCTCGGTTTACATGTCGATCTACATTCCCACCCTAACCTATGGCCATGAGCTTTGGGTAATGACTGACAGGATGAGATCGCGGGTACAATGGGCCGAAATGAGGTTGCCAGGCTCACTCCTCTGTGACCGGGTGAGGAGCTCGGTAATCCGGGAGAGCCTCAGAGTTGAACCGCTGCTCCTCCGGATTGAGAGGAGCCAGTTGAGGTGGTTCGGGCACCTGGTAAGGGTGCCCCCAGGCGAAGACCCCGGGGCCGGCCTAGGACACGCTGGCGGGACAATGCCGCTCAGCTGGCCTAGAAATTCCCCAGGAAGAGCTAGAGGCTGTCTCCAGGGGAAGGGAGGTCTGGACCGCCCTACTCAACATGCTGCTGCCGCGACCCTCACCAGGACGAACAAACTAATTTTAAGGCACATTTTACATCGTCTCATGCATACACAACTACTGCCATTTATTTAATGAAATCTGATACACGCAAAAAAGACTGCTCAGGCACCATTTTAGTATTGAAAGCATTGCAGGCATGTATTGGCCCACCAGAGCAAACTGCAGGAACATGGTTAATGATTTTCCATGAAACTGTGTGCTGTCAGTGACTCACAAAAAGGGACATGACAAGCTAGAGACGTGTGTTTACTCAACATTATCTTTTATAAATGCTGAACATAACTGCCTGTGCCCTTGTCCTGGTAACCAGTAATGCCCAGTATGTATTAGTGGCTGCCTTGATCAGATGTTGATGTTACACTTTGGATAACTGAGCACAAAAATAGCCATGGCAGTCATAACTCAAGTGTGTACAGTATTTGCGGACGCAAGCATCGTGTCCACCAGTGAAGTCATTTGCTGCTCGACATTTTCCATTGCATATTAACTGCACAGGTGAAAATATATTTTGGAAAGTTCCACCTTCCTGCATTTGTAAGCATTACATGGCAAGTGCATTTTACAAATATCGTCAAGCAAAATATCACTGGATGACATTTTTGAGAACATTACACATTCCCACTGTGAGCTTTGTGCGCATTGTACACATGTTGTCCATAAACACATAACGTTGCTGAATTGAGTATCACATAGACAGGATAAGCACAGTATGGATATATAAAATCTGCAGTATAACTGCAATTGTGTTTGTGTGTGCTCCTATATCCTGACTACTTTGTCGCAGTAAAATGTCCACGTATCATTAACAACCGAGGCGGTTTACAAAGATGCACTGCTTGGATTTGAAATAGCATGATTTGTAAGCTCCTCTTTTCAACATCGATTTGCTGGGTGCAACAGTGGGGATGCATTGTGGTGATTTAGAGCATTGTGTGAAGGAGCTCACGCCTCCCCCACATTGCATCCTTTAACCAAGACCCGGGTGTAATGAACAGCACACCGTACACATAATATAACGCTCGCCTATATGGTTCCTCGCGGCACGGTGTACAAACCGGGGAATCAAGCGGAGCAGCATTGCTTTTGCTTTTATCAGGCGGACTGAGAGCCCAGAACCTCTGGGATGAGTCCAAAAATATACGCTGTTCTGACTGACTTGAGATGAGTGGCAAAACAAAATACCCTGGTGAGAAGCACCAGTCAACTGAAGAGACGTGGAACGAGCCCCAGGCAACCTCTGCGGACACTGGGCTGGAGCCTGGACGGTAAACAACATGCACCAAGGAATGTAAAGTACTTTTGCGTGTCTCATGGTTTGATTTACAAACACAGCACACACGGTCGGTCATCATGCTCCGTTGGCCGACCACTGGCAAAGAAGACGGCTGCACCCAGAAGGGCAGGGGAGAGAGAGACGGGGGTGGAAAGGTTTGCCGTGGAGGAGGTGGCACGGCAAGTTGCGGGGAGCCCACGTGGTGGAATCGGGTGCGGGCATTGCGAGCCCCCCCATTGGCAGGTTTATATACACGCGGCCTTCCCCACCACCAACACCCCCTCCCCTCCCCCAAAGTGCCTGCTCAGACCCTGCCCTGCACCCACGGTCTCGGGTTGTCGCCAGCCTGAGAATAACCACGAGAGGCCGACAAAGCAGCCCGCCCCAACCCACCCACACCCACCCACCCCTCCTGCAGGCTGGTGGAAATCTTTGCCAGTGCCGCCTCTTCTAATGGGGGTCAACTAAGTGGGGATTTTGTTTTTGTAGCACCTCTGTATTTCTCATATGCAGAGCAACGCGTGCATTAGCTCACCGGGGATGTGCAATAGAATTGATTGCGTTCTGTTACACGCGAGGATGTGTTACTACGACCGTGGCCCATTGTGCTGTGTGTGAGAGGCAGGGTAAAACATTATTCATGCTAGAGACACACCTGTCAACCCCTTATCAGTGCATACCTTAGTACAGACCAATTCAGACCTTATTGGGCACCCCGTGCCCTTATAAATCTCAATGTTCACCCTACAAAGTCCCATCACAAGCGAGAAACACAAACAAATAGATATTCTTTGCTCGTATTGAAACGACTGTACGCCGTATGAACCTGAAAACTCAATTTTTCTGTGTAGAGGAGAGAAATACTCGGTGCGCACAGTTAAGCGGGAGTAAAGGAGGGCAAACAGGTGTGCGCGTTGCAACATTTACTTTAGTTGTACTATCAGCGTCATGTCACGAGATTTATCCAATCAGATATGCGATTTAACACGTAGGCTTTCGCGACCAATATCATCCATAAGAGAGGCTTTTTTGAGGTTATATCGCGTATATGTATATAAATGTGTCGTTAAAACCCGCCACCACACGACACAGCCAACTAGTAAGGGTTGTCATGTAAACAGAACATGTCAATTCGTCACGAGTACAGCACACCGCCTTAGTGCTGCATGGAAACGAATCATCAAATACTACATTATTTAAATGCATGCCTATAAAGGGCACCATACTTCAATAGGGATTACCGTTGGTACAGCTATTTTAATACACACAATGGACAGGAAAGATGAGATCAAAGAGCTTGCATAATGGCATGCATAATGTACGTTGACTCAGTAATCTCCCCCACTTTGCGCAAGAGCGCAGAAGTGTGGACACCACATCTACGCCTCTATATCAGCGCCGGATCTTGGTCCCGTGAGGCCCCTGGGCACATGTCTTTTGGAGACCCCCCCCTCCCCCCCCTGATTTCTTATATTGGTGTCTTTCTTGCCTTCCTCCTCGCAAAATGATCCTCTTGATCGTCAAAATCTAGCTGTCTGACAAGGTCTGACTCTATTGACATGAGTGACAATGAGTTGAGATGTGTTTGGTACATGCTACTCCGCAAGTAATTTTTATTCTACCTAAATGCCCGCTAACCCTGGCAGTTTGTCACTGGCAAAATTAGAAAAATCCGAAGTGCCCCGAAAACATTGGGGAACATTGACTGCAGATTAAGTGCCTGCAACGTCTCAAGCAATTTAGTTGGGCACTTCTCACCCTAAGAGTCAGACATAAAATACTTGAATTAGATGAGTTTGGTGGCGAAGTTCATGTCCAGGTCTGATAGATATGCAGCGGAGAGTGCATTTACCTTTTCCACTATGACATCACTGTTAGACACCTGATCTTCCATAAACAGAACTCCAAAGAGACTGGTCAAACACTTGTAAGCGTCCAAGCGATGTTCAAGGCATGCCACTGTTAAATCGGACCTGGATCTTGTGTTTGTTCAAGATCCAGGTCCGATTTAACACAGAGCACAAAATTCGTGATCTGATCCCATCTGTGAAGGACAATATTCCTGACATGCAATTTCCCGGCGTCTACAAACTAAGCTGTATCTGCGGCAGCAGTTACATTGGGGAAACTAAGCAACATGTCTCGGACCGTATTCGTGAATATAAGGCAGATCTGAAACACGGCAGGACCAATACATCTGCCGTGGCAGATCATTACTTTAATGCGGTTGACTCACATTACGTTGATTTCTCTAAGACGATGGTACTTTGCAAGCCGACTGGCTATCAACTAAGATTTTTTCACGAAGCCATCCATATATACAGACACAGACACAATTTCAAGCGAGACGACGGTTTTAAACTCAGAAATTATTGGAAAGATGTCATCAACCACTTTGGGTTATGACTTGATTTGTGTTTTCTTGTTAACCTCTCCCGTCAGCAGTGTGGATGTGTGTAGGGAGGTGCAATGCCCCCCCCCCCCCCATCTCTACCCCCCCTTTCTTTCCCTATCTCTAACCCCCTTCCTCCCCCCATTGTCTACTCCTACATTAGCACTGGTTGACTTACGCCGTGCATCTATCCTCCTCCCATCGCCTCCATTGTCTACTCCTATGTAGTAACGCTTATGACTCGTTCACACCGGAGTTGGAGGCACACTTGTTTATTTAACACCACACGTTGTGACATACACACTGAGGGGGTATCGGCCCCCTCACCCGTCTATCTGAGGACACACCTCTAGGCTAACCCTAGCCTGCCTCTGAGTCCTCCTCTAATGGGCTAGGGGAGGCTATCTTGGCCCGACACTGGTCAGTCGGGCCCGGTACCCAGAGTCCAGACCAGCACTGGCTCTGGCTCTGGTACCACGCCACTGGCTCGAGCCTGCGCGGTCCTGATAAGGACGGCGTGCCAGGGGGAGACCAGGGCTCTATCTAGGACGTCTTCCGTCTCCTCTTCTTAGCTAACACAACACTCCCGAGCCCCTCGATACATTCCCCTTTTATACCCAACCCCTCCCTGAGGGGTGGGGCCCCGGGGGATCATAATGACCGAATCGACCCCCCAGGGTGTCTGGCGCGGACGTCGCAGAGGGCACCTGCTCGTGCACACATGTAGCCCCGCCTACTGTGTTTGTTTACCATAGGCTGCCATGCATAACGGGCTCTCTGTAACAGCCCTACATCACTCCCCCCCACATAGCATGCAGCCGTCCCGGCTGCCAACATACAAAATTTTACAATAAAGGTGCCTTCACCCCCTGACGTGTGCCTCACTATTTTTGAACCATAACAGGAACCAGAACAAGACACAACAACAAGATGAGAAACAACCCGTCGCACCCCCCCGAATAAATACGAATTCCGTAAAAAAAAACAGCTTATATACAACCAGCAGGGAACCCACCCCGCACACACAACAAACGGTGAACCCAACATATGTACATCCGAGGAGCGGGAAACACACCATCCACACAACAGCCAATAAACACAACAGCTATGTACACATTTTCCGGCCTCACAACAGTTTGCGCATTTTAGCGCGCGTCCTTGCAGCGGGCCCCTCACACGGGGTAACCCCGCGTGGCGGACCATCAGGTGGCGACTGTCCGTCTTGAGGTGAGCATTCCTCTGACTCCGCGTGACCCTCGGTATCCGCAGGAGGGGTGATCGGGCGTGAGCCCGTCACTCCTGATGCCCCTGAAGGTGGCACAGCCGGCAAGGCATTAGGTGAGAGCGACAGAGACGGACCCAGCAAGTCGGCCGACCCCCCACACGTTTGGCCACGCGCGTGTGAAGTGGGGTTGTGTACCGCAGCGAAGGGTTTTAATCTGGAGGGGTGCACGAACCATCGCCGCTTCCCCCACTTGATGCGCACGCACTGCGGACGTAACACCTCCACCACTTCCACAGGGCCCCGCCACGGCCGCACAAGTTTAGAGGAGGTTGCCAGTGGCACCTGGGGGCAGTGCAACCATGCCTTGTCCCCCGGCTTCCACTGCAGCATGTGCGCTCGACTCAATCTGAGGCGCTCATTTGCCTTCTGACGGAGGTCAGAGTTTTGCATTGCAGCATCCCGTGCCTCGGTCAATTTGTCCAGATTAAATTTAACGTGGTCAGCCAGATTAGTTTTTCCCTGCGGCACGGGGATCCGCAACTGGGCACGAACAGGCGGGTCTGGTTCTCGGCCGTACATGAGGTAAAAGGGAGAAAACCCCGTAGCCGCATGGGGTGCCATCCGGTACGCCGCCAAGACCCCCTGAATTTGTAGGTCCCAATCCGTTTGCGAGTCCGAAACTTGTTGTGATAACATGGACGAGATGGTGCGATGCAAACGTTCGACCATCCCGTCAGTTTGTGGGTGATATGGGGAGGTCCGAATTTTCTTTGTGCCCAGGAGATCGCAGACTTGTCTGAGTAGTTTACCGGAAAAATTTCTGCCCTGGTCGGTCAGCAGCCTCTCCGGAGCACCTTTGTCCAGGACATAACCCTGAACAAAGGCCTCCACGATGGCTGCTGCCGACTGGTTGGCCAAAGGCCAGGCCATAGGCCAGCGTGTAAAATACTCGACACCCGTCAACAAATATCTATTCCCTCTGGGGGTGGCGGGGAATGGTCCCAAAATGTCCAGAGCGACCAGCTCGTTTATCCTGGACACTTTGATCGATTGCAAGGGCGGGTTAGACTCCCGTGCCGGCGGTTTGCGTTGTGCACATTGAGGGCACGATCCCAACAAATCCCCCACATCCCTCGTCATGCCAGGCCAGTAAAAATCAAGTTGCAGCAAGGCGAGAGTCTTTTGGGTCCCCAGGTGTAGGAGGCGCTCATGAGCGGCCCATACCACCCTACCCCGCAACCCAGTAGGGACAACCAGCCGATGTCGACGTGACTTCCCGTCCCAATGCATTAGCAGACCTTGGCACATTTCCCATGCGTCGGAACCACCTCTTTTTCCCCCCGCCGCACCGCCAACGCGACGTCGCCACCCGAGGAGGGAGACATCCTCCATCTGGAGGCGCCCCCATTCAATGACGGGCAACCCCAACAGGGAATCTTTGCCCTGTTGTTCGATCGAATTAGGAACCATTGCATCGTCGTCGTTGGCGGCCGCCAAGACAGGTACCGATGTGTCCCCTGGAGGCCTGCAACGTCCAGACCCCAGGAGGCATGCACACTCGGAGGTGGTTGGCAAGCGTGACAGAGCGTCCGCGTTGGTGTGGCGAACGCCCTTACGGTATGTGGTTTGGAAATCGTAATCCTGGAGGACCTCCAACCATCGGGACAATTGTCCCGATGGCTGTTGAACCCTCAGGGCGTACTGCAGTGCCGCATGATCTGTGCGGACGGTGAAATGCCGACCGTACAGATATGGGCGATACTGTTGGACGAAATGGACAATTGCCAACAGTTCCCTACGGGTGACACAATACCGTTGCTCCGCTGGAGACAACACCCGACTGCCGTACGCAACCACATGTTCCACGCCGTCAACCACCTGGGAGAGCACGCCCCCAATACCCGTGTTGCTCGCATCGGTGTCGAGCAAGAACGGTTTTGAAAAATCAGGGTAAATCAGGGGAGGAGCGTTTACCAAAGCATCCCGAAGGGAGCAAAAAGCAGCCTCCTCCTCCTGACCCCAGCAAAACCGAACCCCTTTAGATGTTAAAGCATGTAGGGGTTTGGCGATAGTCGCAAAATTAGCGACGAAGCGTCTATAATACGACGCAAACCCAATAAAACTCCTAACCTCTCCCACTGAGGTGGGAGTCGGCCAGGAGCTTACACACTGCGTTTTGGCGGGATCGGTAGAAATACCTGAGCGCCCCACGATGTGCCCCAAATAACGCACCGACTCGCGTAACAAATGGCATTTTTGGGGCTTAAATTTCAAATTAGCAGCCCGCATCTTTAGGAAAACCGCCCGCAACCTCTGGAGATGTTCCTCAAAAGTTTTGCCAAAGACAATGACGTCATCCAAATAAATCAGGCACGACTCCCATTGCAATCCAGCCAAAACCAATTCCATCAACCGCTGGAAAGTTGCCGGCGCTGAGTGTAAGCCCATCGGCAACCGGTTGAATTGAAACAGGCCGTGCGGAGTACGGAAAGCAGTTTTAGGCTTTGAATCATCGTCCAGAGGAAGCTGCCAGAATCCCGAAAGTAAGTCCAATGTGGAGAAGAATCGCGCTCCCGCCAAGGCGTCAAGCGATTCGTCCATCCGTGGGAGCGGGTATGCATCGGCAACCGTAATTTTATTAAGGCGCCGAAAGTCAACGCAAAACCGCAACGAACCGTCCTGCTTCTTAACCAGGACGATCGGCGCTCCCCAAGGGCTGTTGGAGGGAGAAATTATGTCGGCGGCTAGCATGTCATCAACAGCCGATTTGACATGGTCCTTTTCGGCGGGACTCAACCGAAAAGGATTTAGGCGTATTGGCGCGCTGTCACCCGTATCAATATGGTGACGCAGCAGATGAGTGCAGCCCAAATCGTATTTATCCCGACTGAAAACGTCGGAAAATTCCCTCAGTAGTGTCTTAAGACGTTGGCGCTCTAAATTTGACAGGTCCGTCGATCCCGCGCAAAGCGCCTCGAGCCACCCTTCATCGCTGTCTGAATGTGGTCGCGGTGCAGGGGCAGCGCCGACATGACTCGCGACGGGTTCCTCACAGGGCACCGGCGTTGCGTGAGCAAGCACGGTCCCCTGTGGGACCACCACCGTCTGCGAGCCCACATTGAGGACCGCGATGAAGGGTTCTCCATCCCCTCTCACTATGGTCTGGGCCGGGAGTAAATTAGGTCCACTGACCCCGGCCCTAGACGGTCCCAGCAAAACCCCTTGAGCCCCAATGCCCTTAGCGAAGGGCCGCCGAAGTCTCAAAGGAATTAACATTTGCGCCCCCGGAGGAACGCGCACCGTTCTATCTACGAACGCCGGCACCGTCGCGAACGCCGTCCGGCTCGTAGCGGGGGATGGCAAAAACGCCATGCGTCGGCCCGATGGGAGCTCAATGCATCCCTGGTCGATTAATATCCTAATCGGCATTTTGGCCAGGAAATCCGTCCCCAGCAGGCACGGAACCGCCAGCGAGGAGGAAACAAAAATCGGCCCAGATAATTTAATATCCCCGACACAAATTTGGGCTCGAATTTGTCCGATGATGCCAAGTGAACCCCCGTTAGCAGCAAAGAATGGCACATTAACAGGCATCAAAGGACGGCTCTGGGCAGGGAGAATGTTATAAATCAACTCCGAAATAATGGTCGCCGATGCTCCTGTATCGACCAAGATGCGAACCTCCACCCCATCGATGTGACCCACAACGGCCGACGACCCCGACGACGCGGCTACAACCCGATGGGCCAACACGGACCACTGGCTGGGTTCAATGTGAGTACCCAGAGCGGTGCGTGTTGGTGCCATGGTACGCGATATTGGCCCCCCCTTCGCTGCGGTGTTTAAGTGTGCGACGGGCGTGTGCGTGGGCCAAACGTGAGGGGTGCCGCGACTCGCCGGATTATGATGGTGGAGCTTGTGACGAGGGCCGGCGTCCCGTTGAGGTGTCGTCCCGCGCTGCCGAGGAGAGCGGCACCCCGAGGCGACGTGGCCCCGGATGCCGCAGTTGTAGCAGCGTGGAAGCGCTGGTGGCGACGATGGACGTTGTAGATGGCTTGAACCGGCCCGGTCCCCCCGCGCTCCCGCTCCGTGCTGCCGTCGATGATTGATGGCGCAAACCTCTTCCGCCGGGAGGGTGGCCGCAGCGACGGCGCGCCCACTCGCCGCCTTGCTGGCCTTCCGTCGTTGAGAGGACAGGTTTGCGTGGAGGAGACGGGCCGCTTGGAGGGAGCACATTTCTGCATCGTCCTGTGCGACAATGACGATGTCTAAGTCGTCCGCCAGCAAAAGTATCTTTTCTGTCACCATGGCGTCGATCCCCTCGTCGTCCATTCGTGGAAAGGCTTCCTTTGCCAGCGCCAGGAGGCTTGTACGGTACGCCAGGGGCGACTCCTTCGTCCCCCGCTGGCGATCGTAAAAGAGTTGACGACAGTCCGATGGTGGCCCATACACAGCGGACAGCACTTGCATCGCCTCCCGCAGCGTGGAACGCCTCTCCTTCGTTGCCGATGTTAGTGTGGCGAGGGCGTCGCTGTCGAGGAGTGCTGGCAGTGCTCGGAGAGCCTCGGCGTCTGTCCACTGTGCCATCTCCTGGTGAGCGAGGAAGCGCCGCTGGAAGCCGCCCCAGTCGCCCTCCTCGCCCACAAATTCTTTGAGTGGCGGCAGTCGCTGATGTAAGGCAGCGGCTGCAGAGGACGATCGCGCTCCCTCGTCTCCCTCACTCGACTCAGCGTCGGCCCGAAGCAGCGATGGCATCGCCGGTCGCACCCGTGGTGACGCGGCAGGTACTGTACTCCCGCCGTTGGACGCGATGCTTAGAGCGGCCACGCCCTCAACAGCAGCTGCGGCGATGGCGGGAGTTTCAAAATGTTGCTCCGTTGAAATGGCGGGAAGGCGCTGTGGTCGTTGGCTGCTGTCGCCTCGTGGCGGTCCCGCAGCCCCCAGCCGTGTGATGTTATCGAGCATGGCGGCTGCGGCGTACAGCAGCTCGGCCAGCTTCGCGTGCGCCTGCCTCAGCCCCTCCGTCGACGGCTCCCCTTCCTCCAGCTGCTGTGGCGTGGATGCACCCAGCCCCGGCTGCTCGATGGCATCTTCAGCCGTCTCGGGCTCTCCAACTGCAGCGGTGTCCTCCGCTCCTGGTACTCCGACTCGAGTCGTCCGGCGTGTATCCATGTTCGTACTTTGTTTCACTTCTGACGCCAGATGTAGTAACGCTTATGACTCGTTCACACCGGAGTTGGAGGCACACTTGTTTATTTAACACCACACGTTGTGACATACACACTGAGGGGGTATCGGCCCCCTCACCCGTCTATCTGAGGACACACCTCTAGGCTAACCCTAGCCTGCCTCTGAGTCCTCCTCTAATGGGCTAGGGGAGGCTATCTTGGCCCGACACTGGTCAGTCGGGCCCGGTACCCAGAGTCCAGACCAGCACTGGCTCTGGCTCTGGTACCACGCCACTGGCTCGAGCCTGCGGGGTCCTGATAAGGACGGCGTGCCAGGGGGAGACCAGGGCTCTATCTAGGACGTCTTCCGTCTCCTCTTCTTAGCTAACACAACACTCCCGAGCCCCTCGATACATTCCCCTTTTATACCCAACCCCTCCCTGAGGGGTGGGGCCCCGGGGGATCATAATGACCGAATCGACCCCCCAGGGTGTCTGGCGCGGACGTCGCAGAGGGCACCTGCTCGTGCACACATGTAGCCCCGCCTACTGTGTTTGTTTACCATAGGCTGCCATGCATAACGGGCTCTCTGTAACAGCCCTACACCTACATTGGGCACTGGCTGACTGGCTGCTCCGCCCATGCTGGTTGTGCCGTGCAGCCCTCCTCCTCCCATCTCATCCCCCGCCAACTCACTTTGGAAGCCCTTATAAGCAGTTGCATTTGGAGGCTTGCCCCCTCTTTTCTCTCCGCCTGATGAAGACCGCTTGTGTTGCGATCGAAATGTCGTGGGTTTTTTTCTTTTATTATTTTCAATTTATTATTATTTCTATCTACGTGACTTTACCGAAAGAACCAAGAATATGAATTTCTGCAGTCACGAACGTTTTAAGTCAAAACTGACCTCAACAGTTTGAGAGGTCCAACCCAAGGCCCTCCACCATCAAAGTCACAATCTGCTCAACTTTTACAAGTGTGGCTCTCAATTGGCTCAAAGCCCAGGAATCGCTCCACCACATTCCCGCTGCTATTAACAAACCGGAATATGAAAGTCAATTGGTCCACATGTGACGGGTCTGGGGTGGAGTCAACAATTATTGAAAAATATTTGGCATCCCGAATCTCATCTGCCATTGTTTGGCGAGTTTTCTGACCCATTCGCTCAATGAGTTATTCACATATTGTCTATGACAAAGAGGACACTTGGTCTCTTCCTTTTCCGCCAAACTTTTTAATATGTTCAGCTAAGAATGGGTCAAATTGTGATAGCAATTCTAGGATGCCAAGGAAATTGCCGTTATGGGTTGACCCCAACCGTTCATCATCTCCCCTTAACGCAAGTCCTCTTTCACCCAAGAAATTGATAACTACTGCAACTCTTTTCAAAATGTCCCTCCAGTATTTACGTTCCCCATCAAGTTTCTGCATGAGATCTGCATCTCTAGCACTGCCCTTTGTCCGCTGGTGCAAGGCAAGCATGCATGATCTATGTTCTGCGCTCTGTTCGTGTTCCCCTATTATTTCAGAGTGCTTTCAGTCACTAGACCCCTGACGAAAGCCACCGAGCTTGCTGGAAAACAGTTTGCATGCAAAACAGTACACACAACATGTTGAGGGTGAGTATAGTAGCCACTGTCTAGAAACATTTTGCCCATTTTGCAATATACAGTTCAGAAGTTCATTGTTGAAACTTCTCATCTTTTCACCAAGCTCTCTGTCTCAGACTGAAGCTGAGTATTTTCCCTGCGATTTTGGAAGGGGACTGCTCTTTCAATAAGCAGTAACTTAACAATGTCACTGACCTCATAGCACTAGGAATTGCTTGTTTGCTGATTTGATTCTTGTGAACTGCCCAACTGCTCCTGAGGTGGAAATGATGGATCTTGTATACCATTAGCTGTTGATGGTTTGCCATCAAAGGATGGCTCTGGGGAAGTGACAACATTACTGGAAACTCAACGAGTGCTAGTTCCTTCCTCACAGCTGACAATAGTGCTGCTGTCATTAGTATTACTATCAGTGGGTTTTTGAAAGAAGGTGGCAATGAGTGGAACACTTTGATGCAAAACTGCCTCTCTTGCCTCCTTTTCTTTTTTGCTTTCCTTTTGGAAGCACCACTATTCCAACGTTTGTGGTCCCTATTTCAGTACTAGTATGCTATTTATATGAATATATTTATAGAATATATCAATACCTACTAAATAATAATTGAATTCATATCTATTCATAATGACAACACTCTTCAAATACTAGTGTTGGAAAATACAATGAAGTGGTAGTATTTTATAGTCTACATGTACCTAAAGGCAGCTTTGAGTAGATAACAGAAAAAAGTAGAAAAGCACATTAAAGAAAATAACCATAACCCTTTAAAAAGGCTGTTAGAAAATAGCCCTTAGGAGGGATTGTTGAAATAGCCTTAAAAAAGCCTGTTGTTTTAGAAAAAGATTAAAAAAGTATCTGAATATATTACTGTGGCATACCAAGCAAGAAAACAGGCATCTGTCTGTGGCTTTTCATACCAAGAATGTCTTATATACCTGCCTGACACATATAGATTAATGTTGCTTGAAATTCAAAAGATATTTTTTTTTTCATTGGCTGAACAACCAACAAAGGTTTCTGATAAGTCAGTGAAATTACTTGGTGCCCTAGTGGTCAGCTCACTCTTTAAACGCCAAGGGGTCTGTGGGCCCTAGTGGCCAGCTCACGCTATAAGCACCCAGGACCCGAGTGGTCAGCTTGCGCTGTGTGCACTGAGGGCCCTGGCGTTCGGAAGTTTTGGGCCACGCACAGCGCAAGGCCTGAGGCTTGGAGGCCCCCTGGCAGTCCGAGGCCCTAGGGCACTGGCCCCACTGGCCCGGACCATAATCCAGCCTTGCTCTACATAAGGAACGAAACAGTTAGACTTCTCCACAAATCTGGCTGTCGCCTGGTGAAGCTAGTTGTAATTACTGGCAAAATGTCGTACTCAGATTGTTAATGTGCTGTACTAGTGATTGATTGGCATGTTCTGTTTGCGTGACAACCCTTACTAGTTGGCTGTGTCGGGTGGTGGTGGGTTTTAACGACACATTTATATATTTATGCGATCTAACCCAAAAAACCTCTTTTACAGATCTGCGATTTTAATTGAAACTGATCTTTGTATCCACACACTAGGGGACATTCTTCCCCACATAGTTAATTGTTTGTCACCAGGTACACCGATATTTTTTGAATTTACAGGATAATAATGTTTACAAATTAATTTCAAGCCGTGTATGCGCACGTACATAATGGGCTCAACCAACGCTTATCGGGATTTCAACTTTTGACCTTGAACCCACTTCTGTAGTGAATGAACATGAACGTTTAGATTCACACCCAGAAATATGCTATACAGTGTTAGAATAATGTTTTCTGGTCGCCTGCCTGCCTGGATTCCTGATTGCCTGGCTGGAGCACGTGCGTTAGTAATGTCGGCACGCATGTTTGCATTCTTGACATCGACCGCATTCCACAGCATTGAGCTGGGTTGGTGCTATCATCATGCCTCCCACTCACCTTCCAACCCGGACGTGTATCCCACCCAAATGCAAAAGCAGAGAGAGATGGAGGTTCTATTATATATTTGCGTATGTCGATATGTCCAGGAGCTGAATGCCAATGTCGAGGTCTGCTAGCCATGAGAGAGCTTCAGGAGAGAGTCCGTGTAGTTTTGCTATTCCTCCATTGAAGTAGCGCAGATTACAGTGGTCCCCTATAAGCTTTGGGTTGGATGGCCACAGTGGCACTGTTGGTTTGTCTTCAATGTCCCATTCATGAAGGAGATGTGCACAGCGGCCTGCTAATATTATGATGCAGTTGATGGCTACACCGGTGTGTTTGAGGAGGAGGAGGAATGTCAAAGCCAAAAGAGGCGATGTATGGATCTCGAATGAGGTGTTTAATCTGGACATCCACATTGGTACACTCTTGTTTGCCAGCGTTCTTTCGGATCTGCATGACATTCTTGGATGGTCACAGCAGCTTGATCCCAGAAGGGGCAATGGGACTTGAGTCGGTGGCGAGGTGCATTGTTGGTTAATGGGTGGGTGGTTGTCGTTGGCAATGACGCGTGTAAACTTCTTAGCAGTTTGCACGTCTCTGCGGATATTTGGTGGCAGAATGTTCGCCAGAACAGGGAGCCAGGGGATTAATTCGCATTGCGTTTCTTCTTTACCGTGCATTTAGCAGCTTTGTGTACGAGCTGATGGACCAGGCTGAGTAGATCAGTGAGAGGCAGCAGTTCACAGCACATCAGCTGAGGCGCCTCCATTCCTGCAAGTTCCTGTGGCAGGGCGAGTCTTGATTTGGTCTCTTCACAGAACGGTTTTATGTGGAGCTTGACTATCAGGCTTTTGTCTATGTTAACCCCAAGATCTCTTGGGATTGTACTATAATCATTCGGAGGGAGATGAGGGGGGAAGGGATGGAGAGTGGAGGGGCGGGGAGAGAGTGAAAGGGCGTTGAACAGAGAGGCGAGAGCAAAACAGAAAGGGCAAAGCGAGGGAATGTGACAAGCAGAGGGTAGGGAGATCAGGGAGAGGAGGCAATAGAGATGGAGATGGTAAAGGGAGAGGTGGGAATATGAGCGTGGGTGAAAGGTCAGATAACGAATTGGAGAGAGATAGGGTGGAGGTAGGTGGGTGAGGTATAGTGGAGAGAATAGGAATATAGAGGTAGAAGAGGGGACGGAGGCACTGTTGGAGCCAGTGGTGGGGTGGGGTGGCACGTGCCCCCCCCCCAATGATCCAATCGAAATCCCTAATTTCGATCGGATCATTGGGGTTTATTAGTAATAAATCGGCATTTTGTGACCCCCACTGTCACTGTGTAGCATATTATTATTATGTGCCAGGGACTCTATGAGATGATAGGACAATAGTCAGAGTCAATAATTGGCAATAGGTAACGGCAAAGCAGTTATAAGTGACTCAGAATTGTGCGCAGTTGCATATACAGTCGACGACTTCCCTAAAGGCATACCTTCAGTGAGCGCGATGCCGATCACACACGGTTCGAATTCGACCCTCGATCGATGGCTGAGCTATCGCCGCACACGCGTCGAATAAAAGGGCAAGAGACAAGTTCTTACTAACGAACAACTATCATTTTTCATTGCTGGAGGGGTTGTCCCCCCCTACCTGAAAATCCTGGCTCCGCCATTTGATGGAGGAATATAGAAAGAGAGACAAAGCGAAAAGGTATACAATACAGAGAAGGCTCGACAGGTGGAGAGAGGGCTGTAAATACGATAACAAGTTTGTTGGCTGGCTGGGAAAGACGGACGCATGGTTCAGATGGTAACGTCCAGAGGATTGGATCTTAACTTCCTCGCCTGGTATACAGGAGGTTGTGGGTTCTATCCAGACCCTGACGCCTATGTATATGGAGTTTGCATGTTCTCCCCCGTGGTCACATTGATTTTTCTCCGGGGTCTCCGGTTTTTCCCTCCACAGTTAGAGACGTGTGTGTAGAGTATTTGGCTGCGATACATTTCCACATGATAAGCCACGTATTTGAGCTATCATTGGTGGCCAGATAGCTTGTAAAAATGAGCTATAGAGCTCAGTGGGCCTTATTTCGTAAAATAAAAAAGTCGTTTCGTTTAGTTTATTTTTAGAAAGTGTTTGTGTATATTTGAAAGCAATTACATTCTCCAGGGAGGGTGGACAAATACCCTGTGTGTAAATGCGATAAAGTGTGATACAAGTTCAGTTGGCTTGACACCCACCTGGCAGTGAAAGTATATATCGTAGTGGGTAATGGTTTCCACAGGCTATGAAAAACAATGATCTGTGTAGACAGAATTATGTTGTAAAGTCCTGCTCACTTTAAATAGTATTTATAGTACTGTGTGTGTATGTGCCTCTGTGGTGAATTGCCCACTTATAGCAGTCTGTAGGCGCTACAGTGGATCTGTCTATTTTTGTTTGGTAGCGAGGGGAGGGCAAGTATTTAAAATACTACGAACTAAACCTGGAAATCTGCGTTTGATTTCTGGCCATGATTAACTTCGATGGCCATTGTTATCTAAAAATGTGTGGGGCTCTTCTAGGTCAATCTAGCCAGAAATGCCTGGTTTGGTCTGTAAACTATGAAGCTGGAGAGACAAGGGGGCCACACTACTTCCTCATTCACCATACTAACCTTAATTGCTCGCTAAAAGCTCTTGCCCTAACATTCTGTGTGGTCATAGAAGTTGTGTTCTCGTGCAAAAATCCACTATACGTTTTAGCATTATGCGTTGTTTCGCATATACATTGCTGATTAATTAGGGAACATTTTAAATGAAAATTAGTGTAAAACGCACAGTAAATAGTGCTCGTGCTTCTGGCAAGAAAATACAAAGAAAAAAATTATTTAATCTAGAGGTTACATTTGAAGTTTTAAAGCATTTTGAAGCAGGTAAAAACGCAGTCGATATTGCCAGAGGTCTTGGTCTACCCTTGAATTTGTTGAGAACTATTTGAGTTAATGTGGCCAACATTCTGGAATGTGCTCAAAATGTGCCAGCTTTACAAGCCGCTAAAATAACTCGTGTAGCAGTTGTTGAATTCTAGAAATTATTGAAAGACTTTAAAGTGTCTGGATTGAAGATCAACATCAGTGTAGCTCTTCAACCATCTCTGCTAAGTTTATCTCATTATTTGTATTTCTTATAAGTAAAAATGCATGTTCATTTATAATTATATGCATTTTTATTCACTTTATGATCATTAGTCTCGTACTTTTTTTCCAGAAATGTTTGCTAATTGCTCAACCCCTGATGTTAACATTACATTTATGGGAAATAAGAGTTCGTTTTAAGTAATTTCAATTAAATAGCATTTCTCAGGAAAGTATCTCTTACATAGAGCGGGGAATTCTTGTGTTATGTTGAAAGGAAGTCATATATATCAGCAGTGTATTCAATTTATTTATTCAGTAACAACTCATGGGGACACTTTCAATTTTTTTTTAAGAAGATTAAACCATTGTGTTCGAATTTCCTTAAAGTTGTACAACCTGCTTAATACTGCAGGTGTGTTGACCATAAGAAAGATGTGCTATATGCTAAACAGTGGACATTGGACATCCCATGATGTATTTCACAAGACGAGACCACTGTGTGTTCGCGCCATGGTCCAAATTTACTCGGTTGGGATTATACATAGCAAGCATCCCCCCCTACTGGGAGACCATAGCGCTTGGACATTTGTCAAGGATGGTTTCTGGCTGCCTTCCAGCCTGTGTCTGTGGTTTTCTGCCCCATGCTGCTAAGTCAGCTTACTATGTTCACAGTCGACGGGAGAGCTGAGATCTTAACGCCTGATGATGCTCGATGTAATCTCAACAATTTGCGCGTTTTTGAACATTATGGTTTTGCTGAAAAGAAATGTTGGTACATTTGCCAAGATGACAACTTGATTTGATTGGCTCTGTCAGGTGGTGGAGGGTTTTTGCTGAATATTTGTATACCTACACGACCTATTCCAAAAGTAATAATGAATCGACTCATGTATTCACATTAGTGAATATGACAAATGGCATGAAACGAATGCTAATTTCTGACGTTTCAGATCACACAAGCAAAGGGGTCACATTGCAATCATTTTAAGATATTTAAATTTAGTGTTAACACTGTTTTTCTTCAATTTTTTTTATGCAAAATATACTCAATCTGCTTTGTAAGACCACTCCATTGTGACTTTTATGTGCATTTATAAGAAATTCAATTTCAAAATGGAGTTCAATTAAGTCCACATTCATAATATAAGGTGTCAGTAGTTAATGATAGTAGTTCAGAAGGAGATTGATTTGTATTTAATTCAGCACACTGTTTCACGTTCATTATAATGTACAATTTTTTCTCTGGCTAAATAATGTAAAAAATGTTTTTAGACTATTCATTGGAACTCTGTGCATGCTTTAGTTTGAATTGCTGGAATCCCCCAAAAAATGTACATATTGAAATGTTCACAAACAATACAACACATTGTCATGTTTTGCTTCAGAAGAGCGCAATAGCATGAAGTGTAACTAGTGTTGCATAAAAAGCACAATTACTTGCCAATAGCATTGTACTAGACAGAAAACACAAAGCTCGCATGATTCAGCCACCACTTTCATTATAGAGACAATATTATTTGACTGTTACGTTGGACGAATGGTCTATATATGTTATGATTCGTTTTTTGTAGTATGCATATATTTCTTCTAGTTGTTTCTTAGAAGACAAGCGCAAACTCAAGGCACCCAAAATCAGCATTTGTTGATGCATTCCCTCATATTCTTACACCTATGTTGAGCCATTCCTCTCCCTTACATTGAGAAGTCATAGAGAACGGGGGACATGATTAATGTCGAGTTTGTTTTCACATAATTGAAAATTTCATCATTATGAGGACATTCCACAAAAATGTGTTCTGCATAATTCATGTGCCAACTTTGAGCCTGATTGACCACATTGAATCAAGGCTACTAATTCAGGTCAACTATGGGAAACTGCAACACACTTGACACGTGACCAGGATGAATTGTGCCCTGCGGCGAAGGGGCAGTGATTGAAGGAAAGGTGCTAGGAGGAGAAGAAGACCACCATCTGGGCTTGACGTCAAACATGTAAGGCTCGAAGGGATAGAATCTGCCTCAGTTCAAAGACGCATCGATGGAGAGAGAGAAGTGGAGAAACTACTGCAAGGAGTTTCGGGTGAAGGAAATGCTCATGACCTAAAAGGCCATGGGACGAGAAGATCACGGTGGAATAATACATTTCGATTTAAAGCTTTCGTGACTGCAGGGATTCATCTTCTTGGTTCTTTCGGTAAAGTCACGTAGAAGGGAAGTAATAAAATAATAAAAATAAAACATAATAAAACAATTCTCACGACGTTTCGGCCACAACGCAAGCAGCCGTCCTCAGGCGAAGAATGAGAACATTATCAAGCTAGGAGCTTATATAGGTGTAGCGAGGAGGAGCGCCTTAACAAAAGAATGTGCATATGAAGAGGAATTTAGCATACCAATGGGCAATGAGTAGGAGGTGGGCGGAGGGGTTTCAAAGTCCCATTATGCCCATGCATTATGCAGGATCAACAGCACCACGGGGGGGCGCAAGGAACAGCGTTAATAAAGGAAAGGAATGTTAATGATATGTAGCTGCATTTACCAAACAACCACGTAGAAAACCAAAGTAAAAACTACATAAAAAACTAAAATATAAACTGATACTTACTATACTCTACAATAAGCTGAGTTACTAACAACAAATAATAAATTACAATTCTACGTCGTAAGAAGTATATAATATACTTCCATCTAAACTTTATTCTCTTAGCATATACAGTACTATATACTGCCATAGATAAACTCAACATTAAATTATATACTGTATTGCTGTAAACCACCCTATACTTTATACATTTTAATATAACACTATGTATTATTCAACTCACCCTAATGTGTATCGAAATGGTTTATTACGTCCTTCCAATGATTGCTAAGCCTGAATCCATCTTCTCGGTTAAAATTGTCTCTGTGTTTGTATATGTGGATCGCCTCATGAACGAATCTCTCATGATAGCCAGATGGCTTGCAGAGAACCTCCGTCTTGGAGAAGTCAATGTCATGTGAGCCCACTGAGTTGTAACAGTGGTCTGCCACGGCTGAGGTGTTTGTCCTACCGTGTTTTAGATCAGCTTTATGTTCACGAATGCGGTCTGAGACGTGTCGTTTGGTTTCCCCAATGTAACTGCTACCACAGAGGCAACTTAGTTTGTAGACGCCAGGGTACTGTATGTCTGGAATCACATCTTTTACAGACGGTACCAGATCACGGATTTTATGTACTGTGTTGAATCGGACCTGGATCTTGTGTTTAATCAGGATTTTGGAGATCTTTTTTGTGACCCCAGCAATGTAGTCTTGAAAGGCTCCTCAACAGGATCTTTCTTGATGGTTGGAGTGATGGCTTTGCGGATTGTGTAGTCGGAGTAACCATTAGCCTTAAGAGCTTGGCGTACGTGTTTGAGTTCACTGGAAATGTGTTCATGGTCGGAGATGCATTGGGCTCTATGAAGAGATGCCGCGACTCTAAGGTAATACCAAACGCATTTACACTAACATCTGCTGCTGTAACTTCTTCTAATGCGAAACGAATTCTGTCTAGAACTAGCTTAGCTCTTATCTCAGAGAAAATCAGACTTACGCGCACCGAACTAGATCAGTTAGACAAGACACTCTACAAATCACACTTATCTTTGAGTGCAACAATGTCCACATCGGATTGGGAACACGTGGAAAAAATGACTGCCTCTTCAGCTGCCGCTATGTCGATTAAATGTAAGGACAACTTGATTTCCAAATTCAACCGCCTCTCAAACAAGAAACCGGACCCACACATTGAAAAGCTAGATGTTAACAAAGTCGTAATTAATCGCAGTAACAGTCCTATTTCTGAAGGTTTGAAATCCGTTTTAGCTAAAGGACTAAACTTTGCAGTCACACCTAGACACATACCAGTTAATGATATAATTGCTCGAGTAGATGTAGCTCTCAAGGGCTTGAGTCACATCGCTGCAGACGTAGCAAGATCTGAAATCTCTGTAACCCTCAAAAACGCTAAGATGCCAGCTAGCAACATCAGCAAAGATGAGCGTTTTGAATTAGCTCAATTAAAAAAGAGGGATGACATTGTCATCCTCTCAGCCGACAAAGGCAATGCCACTGTCATCATGGACAAAATAGAATACAACAACAAAATTCAAGAACTACTCAACGATGGCAGCTATACAAAAATAAAAAAGAGACCCCACCAACAGCCTTGTCTCCAAAACCAACAACATCATTTCTGCTTCAACCGCATTAATTGATCAGACCAAACAGTTCTCGTTGAAACCTTCTGCAGCCAGGCCACCAAGATTGTACGGCTTGCCAAAGATACATAAAGAAGATACACCTCTTCGTCCCATTGTCTCTACTATCAACTCCCCCACTTACAAACTGGCTCGTTTTTTGTCCGAAATCCTACGGCCTTTCACTGGAAAAACCACCTCTGCAGTACTAAACTCTACTGACCTGGTATCGACAATCAAGGGGATTGCCCTGTCCCCAGACGACCTGCTTGTCAGTTTTGATGTGGTTTCCTTGTTCACCAAGGTGCCTGTGCCTGACACCATCGCAATCATTGAAGACTTGGTTCATCAAGGACTAAATGCTGGGGTACCCCCCCTGGTGAGACACTGCTTAACCAATACATACTTCACCTGGAATGGAACCTTCTACAAGCAAATTGAGGGCACCCCAATGGGCTCCCCCCTATCTCCGGTTGTAGCCAACATCTTCATGGAGAAATTTGAGACGGACGCCATCCAGACTGCCACTCTACGCCCGACCTTATGGTAGAGGTACGTAGACGACACTTTTGTCATCTGGCCACATGGCCGGCCTGCTCTAGACCAATTTCTCGGCCACATCAATTCCATACACCCAGCCATCAGATTCACCATGGAAGTCGAAAATGATGGCAAGCTACCCTTTTTGGATGTCCTAATCAAAAGGAGACCTGATGGTTCAATGAGCCACTCTGTCTACAGGAAAGCCACCCACACGGATGCTTATCTAAAACCGGATTCCCACCACCATCCATCCCAGAAGAATTCCCTCATCAAGACTCTATATCATAGAGCCCAATGCATCTCCGACCATGAACACATTTCCAGTGAACTCAAACACGTACGCCAAGCTCTTAAGGCTAATGGTTACTCCGACTACACAATCCGCAAAGCCATCACTCCAACCATCAAGAAAGATCCTGTTGAGGAGCCTTTCAAGACCATCACCTTACCCTACATTGCTGGGGTCACAAAAAAGATCTCCAAAATCCTGATTAAACACAAGATCCAGGTCCGATTCAACACAGTACATAAAATCCGTGATCTGGTACCGTCTGTAAAAGATGTGATTCCAGACATACAGTACCCTGGCGTCTACAAACTAAGTTGCCTCTGTGGTAGCAGTTACATTGGGGAAACCAAACGACACGTCTCAGACCGCATTCGTGAACATAAAGCTGATCTAAAACACGGTAGGACAAACACCTCAGCCGTGGCAGACCACTGTTACAACTCAGTGGGCTCACATGACATTGACTTCTCCAAGACGGAGGTTCTCTGCAAGCCATCTGGCTATCATGAGAGATTCGTTCATGAGGCGATCCACATATACAAACACAGAGACAATTTTAACCGAGAAGATGGATTCAGGCTTAGCAATCATTGGAAGGACGTAATAAACCATTTCGATACACATTAGGGTGAGTTGAATAATACATAGTGTTATATTAAAATGTATAAAGTATAGGGTGGTTTACAGCAATACAGTATATAATTTAATGTTGGGTTTATCTATGGCAGTATATAGTACTGTATATGCTAAGAGAATAAAGTTTAGATGGAAGTATATTATATACTTCTTACGACGTAGAATTGTAATTTATTATTTGTTGTTAGTAACTCAGCTTATTGTAGAGTATAGTAAGTATCAGTTTATATTTTAGTTTTTTATGTAGTTTTTACTTTGGTTTTCTACGTGGTTGTTTGGTAAATGCAGCTACATATCATTAACATTCCTTTCCTTTATTAACGCTGTTCCTTGCGCCCCCCCGTGGTGCTGTTGATCCTGCATAATGCATGGGCATAATGGGACTTTGAAACCCCTCCGCCCACCTCCTACTCATTGCCCATTGGTATGCTAAATTCCTCTTCATATGCACATTCTTTTGTTAAGGCGCTCCTCCTCGCTACACCTATATAAGCTCCTAGCTTGATAATGTTCTCATTCTTCGCCTGAGGACGGCTGCTTGCGTTGTGGCCGAAACGTCGTGAGAATTGTTTTATTATGTTTTATTTTTATTATTTTATTACTTCCCTTCTACGTGACTTTACCGAAAGAACCAAGAAGATGAATAATACATATTTAGATATGCAGAAACGTCCGTAATTCTGTGAAATAGTGGGGAAATAACAACCAAATATGTACATGAATCAGATTCAATATCTCCATACACCTCTATGCACTAGTTCCGGGATCAGCTCCGGAGCCGCATGCGGCTCTTTAAGGACTGCTTCGTGACGTTATATATGAAAGACCACCACCATCTCATATTGACATGCATTGCGGCCCTTGAAATAGTGCAGGAATTATTTTTACCAAATTCGAAACAAAATGCTCTTGTTACTTTGGCTGCCGACCCCTGCACTAGTTCAATGGGCTGGCACTAGCAGGCTCCCTGCAGCATGTTCCCTGTGGTTGGGAATTAAATAATGAATTAAGCCACTTCGTTGAGCTATCATTTGTGGCCAGGTCGCTTCTGAAAAAGAGCTACATAGCTCAGTGTGCCTTAATGGTTAACAAAAAATATGTAGAAATCAACTTCACCAAGCTGTCGTTACTCATTCAATGGAAATATGTATTTAGGTGTCTACTTATATTCATTGCAATGTATTCCCCACTATATTTAGATTGCCAAACAATTCCAATGGATTTTCTTTACAGTAAAAACGAGGACCTGTAAATGTTGGCATTATTCCAGCAGACTCTGAAAATAATTGTCCCATTGCCATCAATATAGAGCATGACGGCACCAACTCATTTTACATTTACAGTCCCGAATAGGAAATAGTTAACGCAACAATTCATATTATATTACAAATCAAAAGTGCCTACTTAAAGAAAATATGAGACCCGTGCATCATTATTACTTCCCAAACTTTTGTGATGTTTACGTTCTTAGTCTTAGATTTATTTATCAATGCCAGCTGTACTGAATCGTATCACCCCTGAATCGCAGTGCTTTTGTTTGAGAAAAGTAAGAGTACATCAACACATCCGCTGTGCTTTGTTCATTTTCCTTGGTTGCAGTCTCGATGGCTGAACTAGCGTTGCTTTGCTGTCATCCCATCAAGCTGAATTATGCCTCCCCCAGATTTTAACCGAACCAGCCCCAGGAGGGGTGTCTGTGAATCACACAAAGAATCCTAAGCAACAAACCCAACCACTGTCCCCCTCGCACCCCACTGTCTCCCCCCCCCCCCCCCGCAGAAGCTCCAAAGCAACGTGGACATTGATGCGCAGCCCTCGAGAGGAGTATGTGAGAACAATTTAATGAGCGTGCTGGAGGACGCGTGGAATACTGATGCGGCACACATCGGGACAAATTTTCGCAAGTTTTCTCCTATGTTGCCATACTATTCAGCCACGAAACGTTCACACGTTTGCAACTACAGCTGCTGCGTAAATGTGCGCACGCCGTAAAACCTACTTATACATTGGCATGCCTTGCACGCATGCTGTTACCCGTAGATGCAATTCTTGTGAATGGCATTGCACTATCGTGGCTGTGTTTCATTTATCAGTGTGTAAAGTGCCAGTCTTGAAAAAAAAATATTAATTAGGCATCATTCGAAGTGTATTGTGTACACCCACTCGTGTTAGAAAAGAGAACACGGTGTGAGAGATTTCCGTCAAGTGACCTCTTGAAAAAGAATGGCTTAGTCTCCACTCAGGACAACTCGAGTATTAGTTTCTCCCTCTGGTCTAATAAAGCGATGAGGCGCGGCGTGAACTGCCAGCTGTATTTATATCCCACGGGCCTTACATGGCCGTGTGGCTTGGGAGACATGCCTCTAGGGTTCGCACACACAAATGGCAAATTATAGGCAGTGCTGTTTTGGCAGTGAGTTGATGCTGTATGCTAACTTCTTGCGGGTCTCTCAACGCTAAAGGCAGAAAGCTCCCACTTTGCAGCTCGGCTCTCTTCCTTTCTGGGGTTTAGGCAGATCTGGTAAGCATCCATACACAGAAAGCAACAACATGTAATGTGTTTAGGAATTTGCGTATTGTCAGTAATGTGCTTTGTGCAATGTTTGGATCTGCTTAATTCTCACTTATGCGTCGTAACTTTGGTACACTTTGTCATGGTGGCATATATGTTATTATTTTTCCTGCATGGAAGGTTGCCAGGATTATTAACGTGACGTTAAAAAACTGGAATGTACACATACGGTTTAGTGAATGTAGACATACATTTTAGTGTCAAGCCTTACATATGTGATTTTATTGTATGTAATAATAATAATCGTTTACTGAATTCTTGCTTTACTGAGTGTGGCCATCACTGTGCCCGCAGTGTATAATAAAATAAATGTAACTGTAATACATCACCAAGAATCTCCATTACATTATATCCACCACGATATATAACTCAATATATTTAATGTAGATTCATGTTCTTTTCTAGAATATTTATTTATTTTATTTTTAACCTGACTGAATTTTATTTTATGAGGTGGATTTTTTTTGGTTTATCCTGTAATATGGTCCCGTGGTGTTTAATCAGTTGCGTAGTAATTCCCATTCTGAAAAGTAAAATGTATGCTCTAAATTTACGTCATTACTTTAAATGTAGGTGTCTAAAACAAAACTACAATAAGTGAGTAATGCACTGTACACTGAGGATAACTTATGATGGCTATAACATTAAAGGCGAAAAAATATGTAGAGTTTGGTAAAGGTTTGCCCACTAAAGTGTACTTTATTTATGACGGCCAACACCAGTGACGATTATCTGAACCGGTCCTGGGCCTCCCTGAGGTTGACTCAGCCTCAAATGAGTACCTGGTGCGGTGTGTAAACATCGCCACTGGGGAGACAAAGGCGGCCGGGCGTGGTGTTGGCCACCCTACCCCCTCGTGTGCCGTACCGACCTACATAGGTGCTCGCAAACAGCACTTGCCCCAACAGTCTATTCAGGCTATAGGGAGATCTGTCTTTATCTTTGTTTTTTTTTAAGTAATGGCCGGTCTCGATTATGGGCTGCATCAAAATACGACAGAGGATGACCTTCGATTTGTTTTTGTTGTTGCATGAATGCACAGAGAAGCGGACGACCAGCAAGGACAAGTCGGCTGACGCTCACATTGTAAGGCATCGGTTGTGTCCTCGTCATGGCCTCATCAACGTCTTCGGCCTCCTACTTCAAGCAGAAGCACCGGCAGTACGACCACCAGTATCGCTCCAAGCAGGTGCAGTCCGTGCTCCAAGAATATGGATCGGAGAGCGGACAGGCAGAGCGCAGTCGGTAAGCGCACGAAGCTGGGACGTACCGAGTGCTCACGTAGCCATTCAATGAGCTTGCTAATATTGCAAATGTTTTATTATTATGACTTCCTACCCCATGGTCTCTTCACACTCAGGTGTGCGTCAGTGTGGAGACATGCAAAGTGGTATATGAGCCGGCAACCTGAGATTGAGTCCAGGGCTTGACAAACATCACTGCTGAGTGGTTTTGAAAAGTCGGTCATAGGTTCCCTCCACTGCACCAAGCCACACCAACCAATGTGGTGAAGTACGGCTAAACAACCTCAATGACTTACATGGCACGGGGATGCCTACATCTCGGAGTCAATACATGGATGTCATTTTTTATATGTTGTGCGAGTATTTTTCTTCCTATAAAGTGTGCATATTATACTTGATGTATAATCACGTCAGCGTAACGCTTCAGAGTAGCATTTGAATAATACATATATTGTATAGTTGTGAGGAATATACGAAACCAAGTGTCACATTGTGCTTACATAAACATTCGTGATACCTAGGGTTGATTGCAATGGAAACAATGGAATTTTTTTACCCGCACAACGTTAAGTGACTTTCACTCGAGGCACATTCCGTGACATATATAGGCCTCCTCAAGCCGTATCAGTTATGGGCGTCATTTGAACACTGGTAAATGTGGGTTTGTGAAGTGGGGAAGGCTAGGACTGGTTTTAGATGCCACTCATCACTGATATTTACCATGGGCGGGAATTCAATTCATTCTTGATTTGAAGCTTTTTTCTACCTACGTGACTTTACCAAAAGAACCAGAGAGCATAATTCAATGCATGTGGTCAGGTTCAGAGCAGTCATACTTATTTTATGGAACTCACCTTTATTTTTCCTGTGTCATTTTTGATTTTGCAAAATCGTCCGTGCAAAATCACCTCCCCCCCCCCAACTTTCCAGGCGCATTCCAAACTCTTCACTTCCCTCTGCGGCATGCATCTGCAGATAACGTGTGCCATTGGTTGTCTCGGCCTTCTCCAAAAATAACTGAAATTACAGACGGGAGTGCTGCCTGTCCATTGGTCACACCTGCTGTTGAACATTAACAGACGTGAGCGGGGCAGGCAGGCAGCCACTTGTTCTAGTGACTCCGAGTGCTGCTTCTGTCCGCCGGTTGGGACAAAAAAAAGGTCCATTGCTCCTTGTGTTCAAGAGACTCATAGGTTTTTTCGGTAAAGTCACGTAGGTAAAAAAATAAATAAATCAAAAAATAACAATGAAAATGTTTTCTTATTATTTATTTTACCTACGTGACTTTACCGAAAAAACCTAAGAGTATGAATCCTTGCAGTTTACGAACGCTTCAAATCTAGAATATCAAGAGACTTGTCGATCTGTGCATCTCCGTTGCCTCTGGTGGGGGACGAGCGCTGTAAAGAGGGTGGGGTGATTATTGGGAGAAAATGGTGGGACGTGAAGGGGTTGGGTGGGACGAGTGACATGTGGTGTTAGTGTGGAGTAATGGAGATAATGTGAGTGTGGCGAGGCTCTGACAGTAAGCTTTAGCTACCCCAATGCCCGTCACAAATGTGGCACCTCCGATTAGCGCGGTTGGCTACGTACGTTGCGAAATAAGTTCGGGATACATACATACATGTACAAAAATATGCACACATAATCGTATTAACCTGATTCTAGATTTGAAGCTTTCGTGACTGCAATGATTCATATTCTCAGGTTTTTTCGGTAAAGTCACGTAGGTAAAACATTAAAAGTAATGAAAGTAAAATAAAACAAAACAAAAATAAAAATAAAATTCACGACGTTTCGGAGGCAACACAAGTCTCCGTCATCAGGTGGGACCGTCACAGCCAGATTAGCTGCATCACTTAGCTGCATCAAGTGATGCAGCTAATCTGGCTGTGACGGTCCCACCTGATGACGGAGACTTGTGTTGCCTCCGAAACGTCGTGAATTTTATTTTTATTTTTGTTTTGTTTTATTTTACTTTCATTACTTTTAATGTTTTACCTACGTGACTTTACCGAAAAAACCTGAGAATACGTATTAACCTGAGCACGCATTTGTGTATAATCTGACTTTCCTTCATAAGTTATAGTCATGTTTAAAATGGCGTGTTTCCATTTAGAGCACAACCTGCTTGCATGTGTAGTAGAGTTCACGACTCTTGGACGTCGGAGTTGGAGGCACACGGGTTTATTACACACAGCACGGTTGTGGCATACAACTCTAGAGGGGGTGTCGGCCCCCTCACCCGGCTAGCTGGGGATACACGCGCTAGCTACTTTCTAGCCTGCCTCCTAGTCCTCCTCTAACGGGCTAGGGGAGGCTATCTGGCCCGACACTGGTAAGTCGGGCCCGGTACCCTGAGTCCCAGACCAGCGCTGACAGGAGCACCGGCTCTGGATCTCGGGACCACGCCGCTGGCTCGGTCCTGTTCGGCCCTGATAAGGACGGCGAACCAGGGGAGTCCAGGGCTCTAGCTAAGACGTCTTCAGTCTTCACTGGTTAGCTTAACAAGAACCCCGAGCCCTCCGATACATCCCCTTTTATACCCAACCCCCCGCTGAGGGGTGGGCCCCCCCGGGTGCCTGGCGCGGACGTCGTAGAGAGCACCTCCCTGTGCACTCACGTAGCCCCGCCCACTGTGTTTGTTTGCCCTAAGCTGCCATGCATAACGGGCTCTCTCTCTAACACCCCTACACATGTGTGCTATAAAACTATAAATAAATGTACTGTCCATGTATTTTTTTACAAACCAATATTAACATTGCACGGGGGATTCAAATCGCCCATTCAATTACCAACCCATATCTAATCTCTCATCTTAAACATTAGACACATTGGTGCAGAAATAGTTGATCAACTATCTAGAGTGTTATGGCAAGTTAACAGGATATCAGTCTGGCTTAGACCTCAGCATAGCACTACCAATGCTTCACTCACAGTTGCAGATAACATTTCTAGCAGATACCTTGACAAAAGGAACATCTGCTCAGCAGTTTTCACATTTTGGCTAAGTCATTGATACTGTTGATCCCAATATCCTTCAAACTAGGTTACTTTATTCTGGCCTCAGTGAAAACGCAAAAGGTTGATTCATAATGTATGTGGCCTATAAATAAATATGCATAACACCGGGATTTTGTTTCCGATGACTTCACTCAACTCGTTAAAGGTGCCCCACATGATTCTGTGCTCAATCTGTACAGCATCAAATCTATCTCAGTATAGATTTTTACTTCATGCTGGTGACATGGTTTTATATACCCCAGGATCTGAATGCAAACACAAGATAATGTGTAAAAGTAAAACTAAACTATTTTTTATTTTACCAGCTAAATAGCTATTTTTCAGAAGCAACCTGGAAATACATAGCAGCCAAATACTCTAAATGCATGTTTCTAAATCTCGAGGGAAAATCGGAGGACCCGGAGAACAATTAATGCGATCATGGGAAGAACATGCAAATTCCAAATATACAGGCGTCAGGGTCGGGATTGAACCCACAACCTCCTGTATACCAGGCGAGGTAGTTAACATCTCACCACCGGGAATTTGACGAGCCCCAGCTGCAAATCTTACGTGGAAAATGTTAACAAAAACGTTATGAAGTTTCAATAATTCTATTCTACACGTAAACATGTGATGGATGCTACATTTATACCTATCCGAGATTGCTGCCATGTACAAATCAACATCAGGAACGACTTCGGCATCATGTACGTATGTTGAACTTCTTTCACACCATACGTAGCCAACCATGCTAATCAGAGGTATTGGGGGAGGACAACAAACTCAACACAAAAAGTAGTTCTAAAGAAATGAGTTTTCAATCTAGATTTAAAAGTGCATAGCTCCAGTGACTTCCGAATATCGGAGGAAGAACGTTCCAGACAGTCACAGAATCGCATCTAAAAGCAGCGCAATGCAGTGCCCGTCTTTGTTCGATGGTTAGCCAAAAGCTGCTGCGAGGATGACCGGAGTTCACGTGAAGGTTTATGCACCTTGATGTGAGACTAATTACTATAGTTAATTTACTAATTGGTATGGTTTATTTAACATTATGATTGGTTGGTCACAGGGAGATTTATGAAACTCCGAAGCCTGCTCGGCAATGAGCCTTTCCCAGGAACACTAGCTCTTTTTCTTGTTCATCATCATCAGCAGCAGTGACAGCAGCAACAGCAATGTGATTGTCATCATCTTCAACGCAATATTCATTACCATTCATACAATAATCATCATCACAAAATCATTACAATAATCTACATTCTAAGAAATATTATCATTGCCCTTGGTTCCTGTTCACCTTCATCGTCGCTGCCTTACTCTTCATGAGCATGTGTACCTCCATCTCGGTGTTTGCTATTAAGTTTAGAGCAAACTTTGCTCAAAACTTTTTATTTTGGAAAAATGGGCCATTGCGTCATCTCAGTGCTCCCTGCAAATGCCATACTCTCAAAGCGCAATTTACCTAGTTCTGTATGATGGCATTGCTCTGACCCTGCCTTAACCCCGCATATTATTGGCCGATCGGACTGACGTGAATGGCGGTGGAATGGGTGCATTTCGGTGTGAAATTGTCCTGTGCTGAATTGCAAAATGTGGAAAGGGGCTGGTTTTGAAACAAAAATGATCATCATTCTGCCACTTTTTTTGGTAGAATGACAGCCAAGATAGCTCCATGAATCGGGCCCTCAATCATTCAAGCTCGACATATCAAATGAAGTGCTACTAACGTTGTGCTGCTTGATTTGTTTGTTTTTACAGCAAAAAGTTTATTGTTTATATTGATGGAGGCTCTGGCTTAAGCGACCTGGATAGTTTATCGATCGCAACTTCCCGACATCCAACACATTCGAGCATTTTGTCAAAGTCTATGGTTGGAAGTGGATCGATCGGTGTTTCAGAACGGTAAGTCACGTCACAATATGCACACTTTTTACTAAAAGTCTCTCCTGGCCATTGATATCCATTGTGGGCGAGTTGGTGAAATTTGTCATTTTGCTTTTTTTTCACTTTGAGGAATGTGGGCTTGATGCATCAAGAAGGACGCAGCTCTGCGGCAAGTCACAGTCGAGTGAGCAGCAGCAGCAGCAGCATGAGCAGCAGGCAGAGCAGCAGCAGCAGCAGCAAAATGGCAAGCTCTTCCTTTCGATCGGCAGAAGAGATCCTGAGCAGCAAACGGCATGCCACACGGGACTACTCTGAAAGTGCTGCCATTAAAAAGGTTAGAAAACTCTCCACGACATTCTTGGGATGAAGGCTGCTTTAAAGCACTTGCCTACATCATTTCACCGTGAAGTCCTTACGAGGCTTCACTGCCCAGAAATGAGGTGGCTATAAAATCCAAACAAGCGTGTTACGTTTGCTAATGCAAGGTTTCCACGCTACTAGGTACCGGCTGCAATTCATTAAAATAGTTGCAGACTTAATCCCCACTGGCGCCCAGGCCTTCATAATGTGATGGACTTCAGAATACATCATATAGCAAGGATGTTAGACGTTCCAATGTAGTTAATTATATAATCATATACATAATTGTTTCAGCTTGCTTGGTTAATTAGGAAAGAGAATACGAGTCTTTGAGATGTTATGCTTTCCAGCGGCTGCCGCAAAGTTCACGTACGGTTGAAGTTTCACTGGAACAATTAATTATGAAGGATTTGTTTAATTGCTTACAGCATCAGTTGCTTGGTTCAGTCAATGTTATAATTAAAAGTTTTAAAATTCATTGCTTAATTCGTTAAGTGAATGATTTTTTTTTCACTTTCATTGATAGATACAATCTTGATTTGAAGCTTTCGTGACTGCAGAAATTCATACTCTTTGGTTCTTTCGGTAAAGTCACGTAGGTAGAATTGTCTTTATTTTATTGATAGATAAGCTTTATTGTTATCTTCCACTCCAAATTATTGTTATTTTTAAATGAACCCTGCACTATTTTTGGACCCTAAACTTACACGAATCATAATTGAGTACCATCGTCATACAAATAGCGCAAGGCGATAATTAAGGCACGATGTATCGCAGATGTGTATAGTCTGCCAGCAGGGGGTGATGTTAACGTGTTTTTTTTCCAAAATAAGTAATCTGCCAGGTTTTCAAATTTGAACATGTGATGCCGGCATAGGTGGCTGACCCTTCTTAACATAACTTCACCAGATCTTTAACGTCCGTTTGCCATGGCCAACCATGCTACTCGGAGGTGGACGGCATGTAATTGGTTTACCCGTTGAATTAACCAGGGTGGCCACTGCGATTTGACCACGAACCTCTGCAACCAGAAACTAATGGGCTAACGCTTGGTTATGTCACCGCCCATGCACACCAAAGTGCCGTACTGTAGTGTCTCACTCCAATGAGCATCCTTGATTCACACGCTGCCTTTGTTGGTCTGTTGCAGGTGCATGCTGAATCCGAGTCCTATCTCAGCCAGGTCATCGACGGGACGATGCATGGAGTCCCGCAGTTCCTGGTGAAGCCACGCTCCCATTCCGTGTGGGAGAAATCAAGCACCAGGTTCATGTGCACCGTGCAAGGCTTTCCCGAACCTTATGTCAAATGGTGAGCATTTGTATCGTCCGCATGTCATATTCGCAGTGGGATTCCGTCGTGGTATTGTGGCTTGCAGAGTGAGCCTGCAATCCAGTAGACCTGCAATTCGAATTGATCCCTCGGCCTGTCATTAGAAATAATGGCATTGTTACTTATATAACTTCGCCTCTGTCCACCCGAAGGTACAAACGGCGTACATTACACTTATTCGATCAGAAATCGTGCATGCAGTTGGGTAACGTGTGGGTACTCTCACTAAAGACATCTGAAAGAACCAAAACGTAAAGACATCTATCTGGTCAGAATGGAAGAGTAGGATAAATGCCCTCTCCAGAGGTCCATCAAGTGGAGGCCCTTCTGTGACCAGTCGTGCAAGCAACAGTTGCAGGGCTGCACCTTTATCCTTTACACTATTATCAACATGGAGCCTTTTCTCTGTTTAACATTGCACAATTGTAGGCATTGTGAACCCTTTTAATTTAATGGTTATTGAGGATTGCATACGACAATGTGCATGAGTGGTTGAAATAAACAATCCTGCATTTTGATCAGTGAAACAATGCACGACTCAGTCTCCAAGCTGCAGCACATCAACATCAATTGGGCACATGTTGTGAAGATTCAGAATGCCGGCACCAGAGGGTACATTGCACAAGAGATGATGCGTCACTGTTTGCCATCTGTCAGCCGGTTTTTGATTCCCTCCACCGCTATACGTCTTTACTTTGAAAATCCCAGATAAGGCCTATAACTGAGCTTTAATCTCCACTGTGTCAGTCAGTCACATAATCAAGGCCCACCATCTGGGAATTAACAGAACAATAGCTGTGATTGTACTAATTAAGCCAAGGCACATGGGAGATTGCCGATCAATACTCATGCACTTGCCTTGCTCTCAATGCCATAATGAGGAGCTGAGTATGCTCGTAAAATTGTACTTTGGCGGATGCTCGGGTTTTCTTTTATGGCACTCTGCTCTCTCCAGCCAGCACTCTGTTGACTTCATAAAATTATTTACAGCCAGGCTAACATGACAGATCGGTTTTGGATGAAACACTGAATAGCCTTTAAAACAAACAAAGCGAGGTGTTAAAATGATGAAGCAGAATCATTTGTGGTGCTCATAGCGAGAATGGATTACAATAACGGGAGTTATTTTCGTTATTTTGAGAAGTTGATTCCTTAACAATAGCGTCAGCACAATGCGGCCTGGAATCAATTCTCCCCATCATTGCCTCTCAGTGAGAGGACTTCTACTGCAGCTCCACCAACAGGCCGGTCTCCCATGATCCCGCACGTGTGTAAATCTCCATTAAAGTGTCCTAACCAATGTTTATTTTTCGATTCACTTAACCAGCATTTGTAGTCACGGGGTTAAACAAATATGGTAGCTGTCTTCTCCACTTTATTTTTGTGATTTTATTTCTCAAGAAATGTTATCCCTATTGTGCTATCAGCATCGCGCGATGAGGTGAACTATCAATTATGATCTCTCACAGAACAGTGCAACCCATTCATTTTAGAGAACAGCCATTCAAGTGACCTCTTGGTTAAGACAGTAGAAGGGACCCACAATTCTCTGCATATGAGAGTAATGTTCGCTGCTATATTTTTATTCACCACATTTATAGAGTTAGAGCCTTGTAGCGTAACGTAGAACCAACCCGCTATATCGTTACTATTAAATGGAAGGGGTAATATTTAAGTTCATTATGAATTATGCCCGTGTCATCCACCACTGCAAATGTTGTAAACAAAAATTCCAGAAAGGACGTTTCCTAATAGAGACAATTTATTACGAATTTAATTCGTTTTAAAATAAAAAAAAAATATTAGCATGATGAATGTTATAATGTTGTTAGATGCGCTGGTCATATTTAATTCGCGTTTGTTTTGACAACAATACAACTAATTATCAGCTTAGTTTTGGTCGAATCAAAATGTGGAGGCATTTTGATATTATGTCGGCGTCTACATTGCTTTCCCTCAAATGAATAATAATTTAAACCACGCAAATGTCAATTATGGGGATTCTTTGACCACACTTCACGCTGGCCATTGTGGGTTTTTGCTGAAGAGGGGAGGCCCTGGAACTTGTTCAGATATCACTCGACACTAATGAGAGCCAGGGCCAGAAATCAAATTCACATTGGGAGGTTCATAGAGCGCATTGTGGTTATAAACACCGCGTGCCACCGCTGGTTCCCTCCTTTATCTTTGAAGGTACAAAAACCACATCCAGATTGATCCGCGCTGCAGTGCTGGGAAATATGAAGTTTATGGCAACTATGGTGTGTACACGTTGGAAATCAACAGGTGAGTGGCAATTAACTATGAATCTGTACATTTTACCTGAACGTAATTGTTGATTCACTTTATCTATACTGGGCCGTTGTTGTATATCTTAACTATATGCTTAATTATGTACAGTATTAAATGTTACATGGAATTAATGTCTTGCCGTCACCTTACCAGGACCACCGCCCTTGGAAATGAGATGTTTAATCTCATTGGTATATCCTGAAAAGTATACACACTCACCTGAAGTATCTGACTAAAATAGGACTATAACATATTGCTAGTTTTTTTTTAAATAGTCGTCAAAACCGGGTGAGATTTTCACCTTGTATTGGTCAATGCATCTCTGTTTTGGTGAGGGAGAACAAGCCCTGCGTCTGACCTGTATGGATACACGTTGGTATGTGCAACTCGTGGGGACTGTTGCTGGCAAGAAAACAAAAGGCACTCGTAGGCATAGTGTGGAAATATTGTTAATTATAGTTTCACTCCTGTGTATGAGCATGTGTCGTTACGTCAATGTAAGCCGTGGCTTGGCTTTGTTTAAACGCCGAGGCACATTAATTGAAGGCAACTTATTTTATTGTTTTGTTTTGCATGCTTCCTTGGATGGAGCGGCGTTGGAAGGAGAAATAGGGTTTTCGTGAAATAAAATTTTTTTCAAAAAAGGAGGACTTGACCCCATCACCCCATTCATGCCTGCCATTCCCGACAGCTGCCCCCCCTCCAAAAAAAATCACCCGGTGCATGCTGTTTTGGACATCTAGGCAATGTAACATGCACACCTGAGAATATCGGTGGCTGGTAACGGTGACATTTCCATGACATCACACTCATTAACTTGCAAGCCGGACAAGTCAGAACAAATTCGTTCTCATACGCATTAGGCGGCGCACTGCTGCTCGACATGCACGGCACGTAGCCCATGCAAGTAATACTCGGAGACGAAGCATAGGGGCTCTTTGTCAAAGGCTTGTGATCAGATAGCGCAATTTCCACTCTCCGCTAGTTAATCTACGGCACTGAGTTGTAAGTTTGTTTTAAATGAGGCCAAACAGGGACAATCACGAGGCCTGCCGCATTGGTCGTCCATCACATGCTGATATATCTTGAGGAATGTAAAGACCAAGTGTTGAGTGGCCAAAACTATGTTAATGGAATACATTTTGAGTTGACTGCACTGTTTTCTTACCGGCATCCAGCCTGCTGAAGTAATGGTAATGTACTTGCTCTGGCCTTGGCAGTAATGTCAGAATAGCACTGCTAAATATATATATACCACTCAAGCAGGATTGAGATATGATGATGATCATCAGCTGTGATCTACTCACTTCTGGACGAAGGCCTCCACAATCCGTCATTATCTCTCATGGTCTTACGATGCCACGAAACCATATAGCTGATGCACACGAGCTGATTTCATCGCTCCATCTCCACCGTGGATCTCCTTTTGGGGACACTCTCTCTTTGGCATCCACCCCGTTGTTTGCCTTCACCACCGGCCATCAACCCTCTTAGTTATGTGTCCTGCTTGAGCCCACTTGACACTTCTTGATAGTCAATATTACATACAGTACTTCATGTATGTTCCTTGACGATGTGTTCTTCTTTCTGTCTCTCAACATAAAAGTGAAAATACCCCCTCCCCCCTACTCTTCTTTGACACAATTGACACAAAGACGGTCACTGTATCGCATGTTTTCAGATGCGATTCTGTGGCCGTCTGGAACGTTCTTCCTTCCAAAATTGGAAAGCCACTGGAGCTATGCACTTTGAAATCTAGTTTGAAAACTAATTTATTTAGAACTTTTTGCTTTATGTATTTATGTTTGTCCTCCCGCACTTCCGATTAGCACGGTTGACTACATACAACAACATACATACATTTCAACAGTAATTAAATTTTATTGCTCATCGTACGTGTTTCTAACAGTAAACAAACTATATATGATAATACCCCAATTACCGTCTCCCACGTTTACATCGTTTCGCAATGCGTCGTCACTTTACTATTACTATCACTTCCCGATTTGCGTTGCCTCAACCCACACTTGCGTCGCTGACGGCATCATCCGCCCTTTCTCGTATCTGTCGCCTCTCAAACCTTCGCCTCCACCACCTACCAAGTAAATTGCTCTGATTGGTTTCTCTACGATATTCCTCGTCGCGCCGTTCACGAACGCTTCCCCGGCATAAACCGGGGGTCTTACTTTACTATACTCTACAGTGATGTTTATACATCAATAAGATTGTGCATAAAACACTGACATCCACGTGCCAGTAGTTTTCTTGTGGCCCTGTGGCAAAGGGATGGGCTGTCTTGTATTTGATCGCAAGCAAAAGAAAAGGAGACACTTATTACAGCTATTGGCAGCACTACACAATGAACTACTCTTGTGAATCATGTCACAAGGTCATTAACATAATCGTGACCTTTTGACGTAAGCAGCACTGGCATGCAGAGGCTAGACTGAATATACTTTGGCAAATTGCTTCACTGGCAAGCACGCTCGCCATAATAAACTTAAATTAGTATATAAATACATATTGCGGCCATTACAAATCATTCATACAAATAAAAAAGGGCCTTTATTTATATTGGCGGATTTGAATATCAACTCAACATTTAAGCCTTCTAAAACAAATCTACTTTCGTCCAAGAATATCAAACACATCACTGTTAACGTGTTACCCGATGGGTGTTTGTAAAGCGCATCTGCCGATCTATTTGCACGTTCCTTACAGCCAGTCGCCTAGCTGTCACAGCTCTTGGGCTCTATTCCCAACATGGTGTTGACACCCTCGCAACTCCGTGTAATAAGTGCCAGAACTTAACCCAATACCTCATCTGCACTGTTCACTGCATCGTGTTCATCGTTAGCGTGAAGGGACATTTATTTTGAGTTTTCCTTACATGCAATGACTTCAAGTCTGATTCCGACATTAAGCACCGCCACTGATTTACAATTAAACCATTAATTAATGCGTACACACATTTTAGTGATTGTGCTTTTATTACGATGGTATTTTACGTTCGTATTTGTACTGTCACCTGTGTGCCGGTATCTATCATATACAAACAACGAGTTTGAAGTAAAATGGTGTTTGCGGCAAAGCACACTGCACTGGAGAAGCTGGTGTTGTTATGCTGCCATTGGAAGAAAGCCATATTACATACACGTGTTGGCCACTCAGTTCAAATGCTAAAGAGGCTGAAATTAGGGTCTTGCACAACCGTGCTATGGTAGGTAAAGGGGTTAAAAGGGTGAAACGGGCAAAGTGCCACGTCTAATGAGCTGACAGAACTGTTGAAGGCAAGGCACAGGGGAGCCAATGGAAGAGTGGCAGGCCCAAGGAGGGATCAGACATGTGAAACATCTCTACAAGAAATATATCACTCCTGAATTAATTTCTCGCACCTTGCGAAGCCCCGTAAGGGCTGCAAAAGATCCTAAGATGTGATAAATTAATAGGTTGGTATTGCGTGTCATGGGGATGTCTTATAGTCCCCATCTATGCACTTGCAGCTGAAACAATAACAGATATTTACTGCGTGGAAGTCCATTTTATTGCTAGACTTTCTGGCAATTTCTCTAGATATTTTAGACGTGAAATTTATTTTTAAACAAAATGCTAAAGTTAGTGGTGAACGGCATAATTAACATCTTGAAAAGTGCATGTTATGCTAAAATTATTTTCTCAAAATACGTATGGGTCATAATAATCATCAGCCATGGTCAATCCACTGCTGAATGAAGGCCTCTTCAAGCATCTGCCACCTCTCACGATCCTTGAAATAACAAATGTAATCGCTCTATCTGCCCAAATGACTTCTTCTCGGGCATATTTCATTCCCGATGTAAAAAAAAATTAAACGCATGCAATATCTATTTGCTTTTTTTCAAGCATAATACACGACGAACTTAGATTTTTAATACATGTAACTTTCAGTCATCATAAAACGTCATCAATGTATTTATAAAATCATAATCATGGTCATTGTTATCAGTAGATAGGAGGTAAAAAGTGTTTTCTATTTATTCAGCAAAAAAAATGTACCCACATGGTCCTTTCTGTACAATGTTAGTACGCATGGAAATTGCGCGAAAGAAACAGAGGCAGTTTACAAACAAAGGAACATTTGTCAGCAGTTGCCTTAGGTGTGAAGTTGTACGCAGCTACGGAACAAGACTAGGAGCCGTGCACAAACAATTACACTGGCCTGTCGATATCCCATCTCTGCTGAAGGCTCTGTAAAACAAAATCAATTGCCAACAAAAAGTGCTGATTATTTTGCTATGCCATCCTGATAAGTTATGAATTAGTAACTTGAAACTGGTCAGACATCTTGAAACAGGCGGGAGTGCCCACACGCTACCCCACCTCATGCAGCCTGCCGATCACAAGACTTAATTAGTGTGAATGAGTACGTATTTTTTACATCACAGTGTTTGTACTAGAGGCACAGTTGGCACATTTGTTGTTAGATACCAGGCTTAATTTAGTTTCACGAGCAATCTAAGAACTTTAGTCAGTAATTGTGATGTTATTTTTTGCTCACGAGATGTTGGCTTCAATTAAGAAAAAGTATGAGAAAGCTTGATCATAGGGGTCACTGGGAGCATAACTTGGCATATATGGAATGGATATTATTCAAGCGGACATCCCACCGATGAAATTGGAGTGTTGAAATCAACTGGTGTGCAGTGGCTTTACCATGGTCGATGATGGCGATGATAGTGTTACGGAAACAAAAAGAGACGATTTGTTTTTCCAATTTGCAATCAATACAATTTAATACATTTGTCATGATTTACTTAACATATGTATAAACATAACATTAAGCGCATAGTATACATAGGGTAGCCAAGAAGTCAGGACACATGGTTATTTATTTTATTTTAACACTGGCTTCGATTTTGTTTGTTTATTATTTAAATTAATATTTTATCTGTTATCAATAATATGTATTATTATTCTTCCTGTGCGGATCACCTCAAATTTGTCGTTTGCAAAACTTGACCAAGAACCCAGAATGCATCGAGACAAAACATAATCGATGAACGTTCAAAGATAACACCTGCAATGCTACAAAAAAGTCAAAAATTCATTTCAAAAGAGAATTCATGCGTGCATTCATGTTAATAGAAGTCAGTTTGAACATTTTTTTTTAATAAATGAAATAACCCTCTGTGCTTTGTTAAAATAAATATAACTCTATGTGGTCCTGACTTTTGGGCCATCCTGTATAATGCTGCAGCAGCACGTAATTTGACTATGTATAGTATATTTATCGTAGTAAATTAACGCGTAATTGAAATTAAATGAAGTGGCCTCGCTGTTAGGCTTCACGTTGTGCATGCTAAACTGAGAAATGAGATTTGTCATTCATCTGGACAGTTTGTGTGCATTATTCATATGGCTGCTGGCCTTCGTGGTTGAATGCATTAAACAAAGTACATTTTTGAGATGGCTGATGGAAAAAAAGGAAGTATGCATTCAAAAGCCCACATTAACACTTGCACAAAATCCACATATTTTCCGATTGTATGCAACATTTATTATCGTCAAATGCTATTTAACTGTATTAGTCAATACATTTTTCTGCGAAATTAAAGAACGGTTTATGCCATGTGATGGTTTGCAAATGTAAACTTTATACCTGGTACGTGTGTGCATGATCACCAATACCTCATGCTGTGTTGCATTTGCAGATGCGATTTGGATGACACTGCACAGTACAAAGCCTTCGCCATGAATGTTAATGGAGAAGCATCAACAATCGCTACGTTGGTCGTTAAAAGTGTGTATTTAATAGGGATCCACCACATTGATATTTTTTATCGTTATATAAATCATAGCGTGGCTGCTGCCGCATTTAAAGTTTGTACATTTGTGTTTTTCTCCAACCTCTTAGGATATCAAGGAGAAGCTGAACTTGCTCAGCCTGGATCTGTATGGCTCCCCATTCATAGTGAGAATTACACATCCTCATAATCATCGTCATCATCATTAGCAATGATCAGTCTATTTTTGGATTGAAGTCCTCTCCAGTGTGTGTGCATTATTATATGTGTGCATTATTATATGTGTGCATTATTCTCCAAACTGCCACCACCTCTCGGAATCCTGCAATGCAATAAGCCATCCAGCACCAGCAGAACAACTCATGTCAGCACTCCATCTCCTCCGTGGGCGATCTCTCAGACACATTACACTCCTTGGCTGACACTACATTATAATCCTTAACCACTGACCACCATCCCTCATAGCAACAAGTCTTGCTCATGCCTACTTACTTTTATTAATAGTTGTAATGTACCTGCGTATTTGTTCTGTAGTACGTGTTCCTCTTTCTGCCTCTCGATGTAATTCCAAGTATGCATCTCCCCACGCTTTTTAGCATACTTTTTAGTGTTTGCTCCTATATGTTTTATAAGTGACCATTTTTCTGAACCATGTCATAGCAGGTAGTACATGCCAATTTAACATATTTTTGAGGTACTGTAAAGCCACTCGAATCTAACAAGCAGGCCTTCACACAGCAGAGGTGTAATGACCACCATCATTAAATTCAAGCAAGAAAATTACCATTGTTTTGTGTGCATGGGAATGTCCCATTTACCTGCTTAAAATTTGAGTATCTTGTCCTGTTGAGCATTGAGGGAAGAGTAAAATATGATTATTTTGTGGCTCAATATGTACTGATATTTGGTCCATACATTGACACACGATGTTGTCTTCCTGTGAGCAAAGTCATCTAACATCTTTTTTCATTTAATTGGCATAAATGATCAAATTATATGATTGTTTATCATTATCATCCAATCAGCACACGGTCACGGGGGGGCCAGTGAGAATCTAAAAAGTACAGACTGCAAATACACAAATAAACAAACACATTTAGGATGTACTACACTTCATGTAACATGGGCAAATGTACGTATCTATGTTCAACTTACTTGACACTGTACATAGCCAAGCATGGTAAACAGAGCAGCGGGGGAGTTTTCAATCTAGATTATTTAAATTGCATAGCTCCAGTGGCTTCCAAATATCGGAAGGAAGAGCGTTCTAGGTGGCCACAGAAGCGCATGCGAAAGCGCCCAATTCAGTGGCCGTCTTTGTTCGATGGCCAGCCAATTACGTGTGTTTATAACTGAAAATAATGAAAAGCCACACAACTGCCAACATCCAAATGTGTGTTTTTGTATTGCACACTCGAAATAATGGACGTGGGCAGGTGCGCCAAATCGATGGCAAACGTATTTATTGTGGTAAATCTGCAAAATGCAACAGCACGTGTGTCACACACAGCAATCCTCAACCGAGTCGCCATTAACCACGTGACTGGTGTACAAGTCCGGTAAATCAATAACTCTGCCAGCCACCCACAGGCCCAACTCAGTCATCGCATGCTGGTGTACACACGTGCATTGATGTACTGCACAGCACATAAGGACTTTCCCAAAACCACACTTTACTCCCTTGCTGCACGAGGAAATCATTAAAAGAGTGGTCCAATCCTAATGTGCCACATTTGTGCATTTTTTCTTTCTTTCAGTTCCGCCCCTTCCGCCCCTTCCCTACACCAAAGTCGACATCACAATCTTCGACAAGTTTAACGTCTCTTTTGGGCAAGAGGGTGAGGGAGTCACGCTGAGTTGCAAGGTGCTTCTGCATCCAAACCTCAAGCGCTTCCAGCCCGAAATGCAATGGTGGCGTGATGGTGAGCACACCAGGAGGACATTTCTCCTTTCCTCTATCCCCTTCCCCAACTCCCCACCATGAACATAACATCGCACCATACAGGTGGTCGGCCCTGACTTTTGTTATTAGGCTTGTGTAAGGTGTGTGTAAATCTTCACGGCGATTGATGCATGGTAAAGATGTACACTTAACGGGGTTACGAAATTGTATGCCATAGCTAACAGATGGAGACATAGATGGAGAAACACACACAGCTGTGTGAATTGATGCAGCCAGATTAAAGATGAACACCACTTTATATAGTCTTTGCCCTTGTTCATTTCTGAACAACCTGTTACCCTTTAATGTCGGGTCACGAGTCTAAGACAATTGGCAAAAATTGTAGGTCTGAAAAAGCTAGGTTTCAGGTTAGTACCACATTGGTATTCATTCACGCGTCCACACAAAATGGTCACGAAAATTGAGGACAGTAAGGATGATAGAACAAAATACAGTCCTTCTTTATTGCACAAATATGGCGCATGTCATGTTTATAAAGCTCTATGTAAACTAACAGATAAAAGTGTTGTAAGAAATGAAACCTATAAAATATTTGCGTCTCAAATGTTGACTGTTTGATATCGTAGTTTTATATGACTACACATTTTATTTATGAAGCTTAATGTAAACTAATATATATATGAACGTGTTCTGAGAAATTAAACATATATATATAAGTATGTATAGTGTGTTGACTATGTGATGCAACAGTTTCATATGGGAATACATTTCATAATTTGATCCATTTAGATCATTACAAAGCAATCGATCTCAAATGATCCATACAACCTCATACAATGTATTCATTTTGATACAAAGGCAGGTGTGTTAAACTGAGGTGTATCCCCCTCCCCCCTATGAATCTGGCATCCCAACTTAATTTTTTCAGCCATGGCTAACATCACTGGCAAGTGATACTTGAAGTGGTGCTTGGCCTGCACTGACACAGTGTTCGCAGACCTTCATCCAGAAGTGAATTGAGAAATGGCTGAAAATGATTTAAACACTTTTACTTTCAATTGTATACATTTCATTTTTAAGATAATGGGTAATTTTTGATGGAGGGCTTTTCCATGTTGGCTTCTGCATAGATTCTGCATTTTATTCTCATTGGTCAGGGTGCATTGCATCCAGCGATATATTGCGTTTTGTGTCAACTAACCTCTTCATAGGTAAGGCTATACTTATGGCATAGAGGTCCTGATGGTCACGGGAATTGAGAAATGTAATGAAGTCAGTGAAAACTTGGAAATTGCTGGAGATAGAACGATTAGGTGCTTCCATTCAAAAATTATGTAGCTCGTGTGCTGAGAATACAATTCCGTACATTCACAGCCCCACCTTATTCCCTGATATTGCTATGAATGATCGGTCCCCCCCCCCCCCCCCCCCCCAAAAAAATAAAAACTTTCAGCGTAAAAGCTTACAAAACATTACCATGACAAAAGTGTAGCCTTACTCATCAGCAAATGCTAAATCACTGACGATGTGGCCACTGCAGTTTCTGCCACATGGCGGCTAATACTCGACCGCTTGAATCACGCAATCCAGCTTTGGAAGCAACTCGCTTTAGCTAGGAGTCGCGAAATTAAAAAACTACTGCAACTGATCCAATACTGTTTGGCCAAGCATATGACTGCACACGTGCATCAGTAATTGCTTGACATCAAGACACTCAACAGAGAGCTACTAGTTAAAAGAAAAATCCTATATACTCAATCTGTAATGCATCGCTGAACTAACACCCAATTCTGCCTCTCCCAAAAAAAATATCTTGTGCAAAACAGGACTCTTATCAGGCAGACTTCTGTGGACTGATTTAACATTTAATGTAATGAGGGCGAATGCTTGCCTCGGTGAGCACACCACGGGTCCGATACGGGAGTAGTGAAGAGATGCGCGATCGAAAAATGTGGGGTTGCTCAGGACATTCTCAAATCACACTTGGGTGATTAGAACGGCAGAGAGACGCACCGTGAGGGGGTAAATAACCTATAAAGGGTAACACAGTCTCAAATGTGAGTGCACATGGACTTCATGCATTTCTGGGTGAGTTGAAGAACCTTCCGTCACTTCAACTGGCGCATACATCTTTATAACAATCCTAAACGGTCCAGCACACTTAAATGCAATTGTACGTTCATTGAAATAACAACCTAATACCTTGGTATGGGGTATTTTAGCCTAGATTACGCAAAAACTATGTTGTTTTATGGAATGCGGTGCACACGCACGTTATTGAATGTATGTATATTGAACTTCGTTTGCACAATATGTAGCCAACCATGCTAATCGGCTTGCAATAGAGGAAAACCTCACAATGTACAAGACAAATTCCTCACACAGATATCACCTCCAAAAAATACGTATCTCCAAAAGTATTAGGTTAATTTAACATGTAAGTTATCACAGACAACATTCTATTTCTGATATTTATATATATATATATTTGAAACCTATAAAATGTTATTGTATTACATTTTATGTGTAGGCACCGGGTAGGTTTTGCATCGTGGGTGCCGCGTAGAATATGACTTGGTACTTCACTTTGTTTTAGAACACATACAATTATTGTGGTAGAGAACATGTGTAAAATCCCTTTTTCAAACTCATATAGCAAGGGATTTCCACGTCAATTTGTCATGCCCCCACTGCACTGCAATACGCACAATAATTGACAGTTTCTTTCGATCCCACTTAGTATCTTGACATCAATTAGGCAGCCTGCTAGGAGCTGTCCACTGAATCAGATTTCTTTGGATATGCCCTGCATTCACACCCAAGCTCCAATTAGCACGGTTGACTACGCACGGTGCGAAAAAAGTTAAACAGACATGCACGCTTGTTTTAACAGTTTCGGCAAACTACTTTACATAACGCAAACAGTTAAATAAATAGAAAAAATTCCATGGCGTAGTCAGCTAAGCTGTGCTAGCCAAACAGTATGAGAAGAGTGCACACCCTTGTCCACATTGGAGCAACAGTCAAATAATGTATTGATCTGTGAAACGAGCAGCCCTCATTCCTCAGGCAGACACTTAACTGCAGAACATGAATCAATTGGGGTAGTGTTTGCTATCTTCACAGTGGGGCATCTGTTTGTTAGCATGTTAACACAATGTAAGTCAGGGGTCTTTAACCCAGACCAACGGTGCTGTTCGCCTACCTAGGAGAAGTCTAAGTTGTTGCGTCTGTGTGCGTCCTGCAATGCAGCAGCAGCTGTTGCGTTGATTGAACACTACCCCGTCGCCAGTGCTATGCTATTATTGCGAGCTGTTCTGGATGCCGCTGTTGTGTTTTCTACTGAGCGTCTACATCCGAACGGTTGCTCACCACAACGTGAGCAGAATGAGGCCCTGTGAAAAATCCAAGGCATGCGTGGGTACGAGGTGGATTGTTCGCTTCGTACTATTATAAGAGATGACAGCCACTTGGACAGGCCTTCGCGCAGGAGTGGATTGACCATAGCTGATCTCCCTGATTCTCAATATTTATTTCAAATTTCAAACCAAACTGTCCACGTGTACTGTGTTTTACATATAGGTGGCAAAGATATGGTATACGCAGCATATATAACTCATCAAATTAGTTTTTAAAATGTGAGTTTCATGGTGGCAGATGCACATTCTGCTTCTTAACAGCGCAGACATTGCTTGTCTCAATGAGGCGACATTTGGCTTCAGTTTATTTACCCATTCTGTTAATACAACTAGGCCAAGGGCCTGTGCACTGATATTCAATATAACTGTCTGGTCACATTAACATATGTAATCATTTAAAGTTTATTTACACGTATATCCAGTATGCCTTTGCTGCAAATGCCACAATTCAGTGCATTAAAGATTAAAACAAATCTACCCTCAAAACCACCCTGCTTATTTTCGTTTTACCTTTTTCTAAACAAAGCTCTAGACATTTCACTGTGTCATGCCATTTCAAATAATTGTGATCTTCAAGGTCACTTAAATGCTAATGTCCATTAGTTTGGCTCAGAGACAAAATCCATCCATCTTTGACTACTTTTCACGAGAGCTCGATCACACTCTCCCAAGTGGGTATACAGCAATGCAGGTTCGTTCACACAAACTAAAGTTGCCTGAAAATATTGTTAGGCATTTTTATATCCGAGGGTCTTTTGGGGATTCTGGATACACCAGAGTAACCAGCACAACTTCAATCAGTTATTATATTGAGACAACGATCCTATGCGTTATTTACTCTAGTTCTTACCAAGTACGGCTTTATGAGTGGAATTTCTGTATGTGGACATGTTCCCTTGGTATCATACTAAAGCAGACTGGACTTGCCATCCAGAGGTCACTGGCTTGTTTCGATCTCCCTGGCACGGCATGGGTACACCACAGATTCATCGATCGGTCACATACAGTGGGGTAAAATGTAGGTATGCCACCTCTTCCAAGAGGTCTGGCCAGTATGGAAGAGAAGGTCTAAATGTCCTCTAGAAAGGTTTTCTAGAGCTCCCTCTCATGGAGGCTCGTCCGCCTGCAGTGACGTGAGCAATTGCTTACAGAGATGCACCATTTTCTGATATACACAGGGGCGGTTTCTTCATTAGGGCGATTGGGCGACGCACCACCAATGTCATTCAACCACAGAGTCACGCTAGCCGTCACTGTGCCGCTGGATATAGTCCAATCAGCGTCATGCTACGTTCTGTGGAGTACCGCCTCTTTTTGGGCGATTTCCCTCCAGCTGAGAATCGCCCCGAGTGGTCCCATAGACTTACATTCAAAGATGTTTTTTTTCGAACGGGGGCGCTGCAATGCATTCTCTATGGGTTCCGGGAGGGCTCGCCCTAACGTGCTTACGTCATCATACGTGCTTACGTCATCATACGTAAGCACGTTTCATCCAACAATATAATTTGTCGCCACCTAGTGGAATCTTTAATAAAATAAACCTGAGTGGTTTGTTTTAATAGTGAGTATAGAAACAAACAAGATGTATTGTAAGAGCCACTTTATTTTTCATTAATATTAAAGAAGTGAAGTTGCCTTTACATGCTTAAGCTGTTAATTTATCCATTGCATGGGTGGACCTTATCCTTATCAATCATCCAGACATTTGCCCCCCCTGAGAGATTTTGCAGGAGCCGCCACTGGATATACAGTATTCAATTCTACGTTGCTTAACGCGACTCTCAAGTTTGTTATATGCTGAACAAGTCAACGTCATGTGTTTGTGATTTTTGCCTACCAATATCACAGGCTAATATACATGTAGCCAAGCACCATTATTTGATGGATTACAAGAACAAATAGGAGTTCTCAACAAATATTGTTATCCTTCAACTCTTTGAAAATAAATATCTTTATTATAATTGAGATAACGTAACTATTTATATATAATGCAAGAGTAATTTGGATATCACTGCATGAGTAAACATATTTCACATTGCATTTATGTATGTTGAACTTCTTTCGCACCGTACGTAGCCAACCGTAATAATTGGCGGTACGGGGGAAGGACAACAAAATAAACACTAAAAGTAGTTCTAAACACAAAAACTAAGTATGTATGCTCGTTCCTATTTAACGAAAATGTGTTTTGAACAAAGATTATAAATTATTAAAAAGCGACAGACCAATGCACTTTTTTTCTTGAAAAATATACTTTGACAACAACGACATAATAGTAATGTTTGATGAGTATTAATCTAATTTTAGACAATTTTCTATTGATATTTACCTTGGTGTATTTCTGGTACAGATCTGTTTCTATGAGAATAGTATGTGTACGTTTTTCAAGTGACATACTGGTAAATTGTGCATTTCCAATGCATGAATCAATTGAAAGTTGTTTTTTTATGTGATGACTTCAATTGTGATTACTGACACATTACGTTTTGTTGAAGAGAATGCTTGGTACTGGTAATTAATTTGAGGGATCTACATTAGTTGAGCTCATGTATTATTATGCTTGAGGATGAGTCCTAATTATTGTGAGGTACTACTTTCATTTTTCCAGGGTTTGTCTCATGGTGTGATTAGGATGTGGTGCACATAATGACAATGTACCATACCCATATCTACAGGTTAGGTTTTTTTCCTTGGCATTACAGATATATGTGTAAACACACATAATGCAAAAACAAAAAAACATAAACGTCATAGCATACGGATACTTATACATACCCAGATTGCTCCGAGTTAAAAACAATCCACGTGGTCAAAAGGTTGCTTGGCACGAAGGGTGCAATTATTGACAGTGACATCCCTGGGTAGGATTCATTTTTTTAATTGCACCATAACAATTGTGATGCGCAGCAAACGCGGTGAAAATCCATTTTAATAATTGCAGAGGCTATCATTTGTGGAATGTGTAGTGACACTGAGAATGTGAAATAAAAGTTCTGGTATAGAACGATTGTATTACACACATGGCAAACTGCATGATGGATCACGCGTTATTCGCTATCTAATTGCATATTGCATACTGGAGCTTACCTGTCACCACCTCCATACTATCCGTCTCTAATTTTGTAGTGAGCTCATTTAAATAACCGTCCTAATAGTGTAATTGTAATTATGACAGTAGTCATGAGAATGATGAAGTCCTCTGCTCATGAGTCGTAACAATGATGAAACCAGTATACAATTATTATTCTTTGGGTCTTTCAGTAAAGCCACGTAGATAGAAGAAAAAGAATAATAATAAAAAATATCACGACGTTTCGATCGCAACACAAGCAAGCGGGAGAGCTACTGAGGCAGGAAAAAAATAAAAGAGCGTGAAAGCTGCTAAGGCAGGATGTTATAAAGGTTTGAGATGGGTGTAGCCAAAGGGTCATAAGCGAAGTAGGCGGGGCTAGAGATTAAATTTGCATGTAAATGTAAGATCAGAGAGCTGAGCTACCTCCACGACGACGCAGCTGTGAAGGTGGCCATTGTATTGTGATCCATTAGCATGTCAATTTAAGAAAAACGAAAACCACCGCCAAATCGAGGAAAACGAGCAACGGTGGCTGTGTTAGTGAGACATTTAGCCTGTTAATGTAAAGACATTTAACCTGGTAGATTAGCATGTCAATGTAAGAAAAACGAGAGCCATCACCACATCGAGGAAAACGAGCAACGGTGGCTGTGTTAGTGAGACATTTAGCCTGTTAATTTAAAGACATTTAACCTGGTAATGTAACTCAGAGAGTTGAAAATAACTGCTAACATCAGCAGGTAGGATGGAAACATCACAGCCAGTTATGACTTAAACTGGTTAATAACGTCCTTCCAATGATTGCACAGTTTGTACCCATCTTCTCGGTTGAAATTGTGTCTGTGTTTATATATCTGGATAGCTTCATGAACGAATCTTTGCTGATAGCCAGTGGGTTTGCAGAGTACCTTCATCTTGGAAAAATCCATTTCGTGTGTGCCCACAGCGTTAAAACAATTATCAGACACGACTGAGCTATTGGTCCTACCATATTTCAGATCTGCCTTATGTTCACGAACACGGTCCGAGACATGTCACTTAGTTTCCCCAATGTAACTACCAGAGGTGGGACAAAGTCATTGTTATGCAAGTCCAAGTCGAGTCGCAAGTCATCAAATTCATGACTCGAGTCTGACTCGAGTCCAAGTCACATGACTCGAGTCCACATCTTAGAGGTGGGACAAAGTCATTGTTATGCAAGTCCAAGTCGAGTCGCAAGTCATCAAATTCATGACTCGAGTCTGACTCGAGTCCAAGTCACATGACTCGAGTCCACACCTCTGGTAACTACTGCCGCAGACACAGCTTAGTTTGTAGACACCGGGGTATTGCATGTCAGGGATCACATCCTTCACAGATGGGATCATATCACAAATTGTATGTACTGTGTTGAATCGAGCCTGGATCTTGTGTTTGCTCGTGATTTTTGAAATCTTTTTGGTAACCCCTGCTATGTATGGCAAGGTGATGGTTTTGATTGGGTCCTCAGATGGTTCCTTCCCAATGGTTGGAGTGATAGCTTTACGAATTCTGGAGTCTGAATATCCATTCATCTTGAGGGCTTGGTGTATGTGCTCCAGTTCATTGGCTAAATGGTGATGGTCAGAAATACAATGAGCTCTATTGTGTAGAATTTTGATGAGGGGTATCTTCTGGGATGGATGGTGGTGGGAGTCAGGTTTTAGGTAGGCATCCGTATGGGTGGCTTTCCTGTAGACAGAGTGTCCCATTGAGCCATCTGGTCTCTTTTCGATTAAAACATCCAAGAATGGTAACTTGCCATCCTTTTCCACCTCTATGGTGAATTTGATGGCTGGGTGTATGGAATTGATGTGGTTGAAGAATTGGCCCAGAGCTGGTAGGCCATGTGGCCAGATGACGGACGTGTCATCTACATATCTCTTCCACAAGGAAGGACGTAGGGTGGATGCCTAGATGGCATCTGTCTCAAATTTTTCCATGAAAACATTGGCTACAACTGGAGAAAAGGGAGATCCCACTGGGGTACCTTCAACTTGTTTGTCGAATGTTCCATTCCAGGTGAAGTAAGTATTGGTGAGGCATTGTCTAACTAGGGCTGGTACATCAGCATTCAGTCCTTGTTGGACTAAATCTTCAATGATTGCAATGGTGTCAGGCACAGGAGCTTTGGTAAACAAAGATACTACATTGAAACTGACAAGCAAATCACCTGGAGATAGTGAGATGTCCTTAATTAAAGATACCAAGTGAGTTGAGTTAAGTACAGCTGAGGTGGTCTTACCAGTGAATTGTTGTAAGGTCTCAGACAGAAATCGGGCCAGTTTGTAGGTGGGTGAGTCAATGGTGGAGACAATAAGACGAAGGGGTGTACCTTCTTTATGGATTTTTGGTAAGCCATCAAATCTGGGTGGTCTAGCAGCAGAGGGTTTTAAAGAAATCCGCTTGGTTGGTTCGATTAAAGATGTTGAATCAGTGATGAAATTGTTGGTTTTCGTAACCAGGCGGTTGGTAGGATCTCTATTGATTTTGGCATAGCTGCCATCATTAAGTAGGTCCTGAATATTGTTATTGTATGTGGTTTTGTCCATGATGACAGTGGCATTGCCCTTGTCAGCTGAGAAGATGACTATGCCATCTCTCTTTTTAAGTTGAGAAAGCTCAAAGCGCTCATCCTTGCTGATATTGCTAATAGGTGTCTTAGCGTTTTGAGCTTTGCAGCGATTTCTGATCTTTCCACGTCTGCAGGAATGTCTCCCAAACCCTTAAGGGCTACGTCAACCTGGGCAATGATATAATCAACTGGGATGTGTTTAGGGATGACTGCGAAATTCAACCCTTTATCTTAAACCGATTTTAGGCTGTCAGAAATTGGGCTGTTGTCACCGTCTAACTTTTGAATGTGTGGATCTGGCTTCTTCTTGGAAAGGAGGTTGAACTTGGAAATTAGGTTATCTTTGCATTTAGCTGACATTGAGGTGGCTGAAGAGGCTGTCATTTTATCTAAATGGTCCCAATCACATGTAGACATTTTTTCTGTCAATGTTAAGTGTGATTGCAAGAGAGTCTTGTCTAAAATTTCTAGTTCAAATCGGATCAATCTTATTCTCTCTGAGATCAGGGCTAGGCTGGCCCTGAACAAGATCTGTTTAGCATTAGGAGAAGTGACAGCAGCAGATGTCAGTGGAAAGGCGATCGGTATTACCTTAGTGTCGTGGCATCTCTTCAGAAATGTGATCGACTCGATCAGATGAGCCTTCTTGTCTCGAAGTTTGTTAAAATATCTTATAGTTACGTGGAAAACGTCCCCGTAGAGGCGGATAAATCCTGACTTAAAGCCTTCGTGACTGCAGGAATTCAGATTCTTTGGGTCTTTGGTCAAGCCACTTAGATAGATAGAAACATGAAAAAAATATCACGACGTTTCGATCGCAACACAAGCAATCGTCATCAGGTGATAAAATATCGCAGGAGAGCTACTGAGGCAGGAAAAAATATAGCAGGAGAGCTGCTGAGGCAGGATGCTATAAAGGTTTGAGATGGGTGTAGCCCAAGGGTCGTAAGTGAAGTCGGCGGGGCTAGAGATGAAATTTGCATCGTGCGGTTTGCTGCTGAAGGGACATACATGTGTATATATTAACCCTCACAATTATTTATTTATAGAGTAATTTTTTTTCACGGAGTACGTGCAAATGAGAGGCATACTTACTGTGCAGATAAATAAGTGGCCTTGGGCAGAACGCATCGCAAGAAGGGATGGTCCAGGAAGAGAAAGTGGCGACAGAATGGCATCAGATAATATACCACCGTATAGATGGAGTGATAGCATCAATCCGTTCCCAGGAGTGAGATGGATTGTGGCATCGAAGGACCATAAAGGATGGCAACATTATGGGATTCAACAATGGATATGCAATGGCTGATGATGGTGATACATTTTGTTCAATGATGTATTATACAATTCGGATTAAAGTTCTGATTTGTATTATTGCATCATATCATTCAACGTGGCATCTTGATAATTGTAAATTATTGCACGTTGAATGCCAATTATAGCACTGAATGAGAAAAGTTCGCAAAATAATACATCTCTGCAGTGAACAATTAAACAAATAACGTCGGAAGAACAATAACGTGTCATGGAATGCTTTTCAAAAAATACTGTGTTTGCATGTGTGCGTACAAGCGTGTTTATGTGATATTGAGGGTATGCAGGGGATCTTTGTCTTTGTGCGCACACGTGTGTGTGAGCAGTAGTGCAGGCGTGGTTCTGGCTACCCACACCCCGTGGTATACCGTGCCGGCCTTTATAGGTGCCACTCATCAAATCGCTTGTTTTAACAGTCTGTTTACAGGTTACACGGGGGGAGGGGGGGAGGGGGATCTTTGTCCTCCGTTCTCCTGTGTCGCTTCCTGTGCTGAATGTAGAGGCCCGCGTGGTGGACTCTCAGTGGGCGCAGACGTACTGGAGCGGAGAGAAGGCCACCCTGAGTCTGCCACACCTCCACAAGGACGACGAGGGCCTCTACACCTTGCGCGTCGTCTCTCGCGGATGCTCCCAGCAGCACAGCAGCTACCTCTTTGTGCGAGGTGATGACCCCCCCCCCACCGACTGCAGCAATCGGCATTGTCAAGAGCCGGGCTTGAACTGCGGTGTGGTGACTTAAATTATTAGCTCAGTTGGGGACGAGGGACGCGGTTGCGGCAATATGTTGGGTGGGGCCCCCGATATTTGATTTGTCTTACTGCTCTCATGAAATGAAAGTAAAATGTGGAATGTAAATGAAAGCATTTCCATAAAAACTGAAACAAATTTAAACCGTCTTTTAAATACCTGTCTGTAATTTTACACTGTTGTTGAAAACATAGTGGTTGTCAAGGGAGCCCCAACTCGTAGCTTTGGCCACCAGGGGTGGCAGGGCACCTCCTGCCCCCAAGCTCGTTATTCTACTGCCCTTGAATTTTAGACACCTTGTGCACTAACCCCACAACTTCCAGGCCTTGGAGCGTGACCCAAGGGATGCCATTCAAAACCCAGGAAGCAAGGGCAACAGAATGAGTAACACTATTATTTAACGTGGTGGCAAATATTGTCGTCATTATCATCAGACACGATCAATCCACTGATAGATGAAAGCACCCCCCAGGTCACCACCACCTCTCGCAATCCTGCCACTCCAACATTGGCTAAAACTCTCTGGCTGGATAGCCTGGTTAGAGTCCTGTCTGTGATAGAGGATGGAGGTGAGGGAGAGAGATCGAGGAGAGAGGTGAGGGACAGAGGAGGGAGGAAGAGATGGACAAGTGCGGCGAGAGAGTGAAAGAGCATGAAACAGAGAGGAAAGCAAGATAGCAAAACAGAAAGAGGACAGTGATAGATGAGGGAGCGGCAAGAGCGATCGAGAGGGGAAAGTGAAACGTGAGAATAAGGAGAGTGAGGGTGAGAGTAACGGGAGAGAGATAGGAGGTGGGAAGTGGGTGAGATATAGTGGAGGTAGGAGACAGAAAGGGTCGTGGTTCGGGTGTGTCGGTCATGGCCATGAGTTGACCACACTTCACCAAGCTGATCAGTGCGAGTTTTTGAAGGGAACGAAATTCATCTCGGCTATCTCGGAGTACCTGAGGGGTATGGGGTTCCCCTATCCACCACAGTGACTCAGGCCTACAAGGCTCTCAGGCCTCCTTACCCCAACAAGGCATTGCACCGTCAAGAAGGATAAATATCGTAACTTTCTTTTTTTAATTCACTATGAGAATGTATGTGGTACTGATCCTTTGGCAGAGGGTACCGAATCCCTTCCATTTCCACCAATGCTATGAGTCTGCTTCCCATCACCTCACAAAGGTCCACATGCTAGACATGGAATTTTTGTTCTGCTGTCGCGTTTATTGATTCGCCTCATTGTTTTGTCTTGTCAGTTTTGATTTATAATGGCCTCAAGGACTGCGCCATTTGTTTGATTTCTATTAATTCCCCAAAATAAAGCGCCTCTGCATTCAGCACCATCTGTGCTGTCAGTCAAACTTTCACCACGTTTATGATCATTATCGTCATTATTAACACTATGAATTTTTTTACATTTTACAATGAATTAATAATTGACAACTGTAAATTAATCATTGACAACTCACAATCATTGACATCTCACTTAGGACTATTAAGCATGGTAAATGAAAATAAGGACAATTTTCAACTAAAGTTGGCTAGCACATTGGGTCCAGATGACTGCCTTTTCGTGATGGGCCTTGGATTACGACCAGAAACACCAGCTGGCTGATTTGCCACAGGCTGCATCCACTAACAAAGCTCCACTTAAGCAAATGGATGAGACACAACAATGGTGTTAACCCAAGTAAGTCTTGAGCATGTGGCTTTTCAGGCTTGAGTAGCCTGACATGTGCAAGTGGGAGGTGGGGAGTCGGGGGAGGGCATGCATGTCGTACCCTGAGTCAAACCCGCTTCAAATGTAAACTCCAAAAGTAGTTTGCAAACGCGTGTGTGCATCAGTACTTTCGCCCAAGCAAACAGATAGGTGTGCTAAAAAAGCACACAAGGCTACCAGGGTGTTCACCCTACTCGCCCTCTCCAAATAATGCCTCCAATGTATAGTACAATTTAAGGATGAATGATAGCCACTTCAAAGTACAATGTCTCTGACTTGTTTTACGAAAGAAATGCTTGGATTTTGTTGAGTAATCTGTCGGCTAAGAGTGTCACAGTGTGTATAAATACTCTTTGGTTCATCGGTTAAGTGACGTAGGTAGAAAAATAAAATGAAAATAACGTATCACGACGTTTCGATCGCAACACAAGCGGGAAAAAAAATCCGGCAGTGGAACTGCTGAACCTATGTATAAAGATGTATAGTTTGCATTTAAAGGAATACCTTTCAAATGTATAATCATATTCAGACCAAACGTGGAGCAAAGTTCAGACTCAAATTTGTCAAGGAAAGCAATTGAGCCGATGCTGCTGAAAGAATGAAAACGTTGCTTTAATCATCCTCCTCTGTAAACCCAGCAATTTAAATAGGTGCACTGCAATTGGTCATTCGGCAGGTTGCGTGTGTTGTGATAAAATGTGGGCACTCTGATCTCTTCTCAGGAAGAGTAGGCCAAACACCCTCGGAAGATTCTCACTGTAGCTCCCTCTTTGTTGTGATGCTCTTCTGCCAGCAGCGGTGTGAGCAAGCGATTGCAGGGTTTCACCTCACGTGAAATTAAACTTGCTGGGCACACTTCCATCCCCCCCTTTGTGCAGATGGAAAGGCTGAGTTGGCCGGTGCCCCAGCTGCCGCCCTGGATGTCGAGTGTCAAGAATCAAACCGCAACTATGTCCTTCTCTCATGGAAGCCACCCAGTGCAGAGGGTGGCAGTCATGTGATCGGTTACTACATTGAGAGGTAAGAGAAAAGGCAACGCTGTGTCCTCTGTCATGTGTTTGAGAACATTTTACGTGATAAAAATAATAAGAACAGGTTGAACAGGTAGGCTTTCGTGACCAATATTATCCACAATAAAAGTGTTTTTGGGTTAGATCACGTGAATATGAATGTATCGTTAAACCTGCTACCACCCGACACAGTCAATGTATAAGCTTGAAGCTGGTTGTAATTACCAGCGAAACGTCGTAAAGCAACACAGGTGTGGTTTACTCTCCAACACACCTCTGCGCTCAAGTAATAACCAATAGGCAGATTTAGTTTCAGTGACAAAGCTTACTAATTGGCTGTGTTGGGTGGTTGCGGGTTTAACAACACATTTACTAACCCAAAAAACCTTGACTGTGGGAAATAAGAATACACTTTACCGTTTCTCGCAATAAAATAGGTGTTAAGATGTTCAAACACCAAATTTATACCTATTACAAGGCATCAAGTCTGCAGTAGCCACACATACTTGTGGCAAAAAAATGCAAACAAACATGCCCTGATAAAAAAATAATTGTCTTTGAAACTGATTGTCCTACACCAGATGCAGACTTTTTTATGGCCTTGTCTCGCCAGTGTTTGACCAGAGAACGCCCAAAAAGGCGAACGGTGCAAAGACAATGCAAGTATCAAAGTATTCATAGCTCGGGTTGAGCAGTTATATCTATGGGTCCTTTTTGGCAATGTCAACTGGCAAAAACGGTCCCAAAGATATAACATTTGTGTGCTCTTTGATCTGAGATTTCTTCTCAGCCCACACATTTTAAGTTATGGTCCACATCGAGAATGCACCGCGACCAGTTTATATATTTACATATTACGTGTTATTTCAATAATTATTGATGACATATCCCACACAGCTACGTACGGTGCGACATGAGTTCAACACACATACACAATGAGAACTGTTGAGAAAGGTGGGCTTGGGCAAAACACGTTACTCGAAATAACTGTGGCAGATGGGCAGTATAAATGACAAGGTGGCAACCAAAGCACGGAGCACCCTTGAGAGGACGTCAACCGGGGAGATAAAGTGATGATATAAATTTGTATGTGGGTGTGTTAGGGGGATTATCAAATGACAGAATCGTGAGAGATGGCCACGCCTTAGGGAAGCCAGCAGTGGATTGACCAAGGGCTTCCGATGATGAACAATTATGTTTTTAGCAACAAAATGCAATCGCTACTCTTAATCAAAGCTTGCCCCTTTTCACGTATAAATTCCACGTGTGGAATTGTGTTAAGCCAATGTTACAAGTAACACAGGCTCAGATTCTTTCAACTCCAATTTAACTTGTTTGTGTTTTTGTACTTACAATGCAAATTATTTTTGAAACAGAATTCCACTCACAATTTATAAAATGAGTGAAATTAATTTTAACGTATGCTGTTAATCTTTACTAAACGGTAGTCATGTTTTTTTCTCTCCATTTTTTCATCATCCATCCAATGGCATGACAGTCCACAAGCGTCTGGCAGCAGTCCTGCACTTTTGGCGATCACCATCAGATAGCATCTGCGCTGATCTATGCCATTCCTCTCTCTTCTCGTTCCTCTTCAACTGGACGAGTTATATTGTTTCTCTGTCATCCTCTACCTCTGCCCCCCTCATCTGGCATTGCCATTGCATTTGCTGTGTTCCTGTTTACGTGGAATTCTTCTGACATGGCCATGCCATCTCAGTTTGCATTGCTCGATTTGTTTTTTGTACAGTATCGCTATTATTGTTAATCACAATGATTGATGTCTACTATTACACAGAAAAAAAATGTAGATAAAAGCAACTAGTTTAATGGGGGAAAACTATTTTAAACTATGAACAAAACTATTTCTATTTTACAAGATAAGGTCCACTGAGCTATATAGCTCACAAATGATAACTCAATGATGTGGCTTATCACGTGGAAATTTATAGCAGCCAAATCCTGTAAACGCATGTTAATAAATTTGGAGGGAAAAAATCAGAGGACCTGGAGAAAAATCCACGCGACCACGGGGAGAGAGCAGTACCAGATTATCCTAGTAGCAAAAGTAGCATATGCTACGTGCCCCGCACTTTTAAGGGCCCCGCGCTAAATGCTTTCAAGCTATCAATTCCGGTTCAGTGATTCTGCACTTGCTCTATTACTATAATACTCTACTGCCTTCAACTTTCATGAACGACTGGGTGTTTAGGGTTAGCGATTTGGCGTATTATCTGGCTGCATAGCAAATGAAAAAATACAATTACTTTACTATGCAAGTAAAAAAATTCGTGTTTTAATATTTATGGTTTTTAGGGCCCTTTTGTAACATATGCTACAGGCCCTGCACTAGCTTAATCCGGCCCTGGGAGAGAGAGCATGCAAACTGCAACAGGCGTCAGGGTCGGGATCGAACCCACGACCTCCATGTATACCAGACGACGTAGTTGACATCTCGCCCTTCTGTGCTGCCCACAGGTGTGAGGTGGGCACCAAGACCTGGGTGAAATGTAACGACGCGCCCGTCCGCTTCACGCGCCACCCCGTCGTGACGGGCCTCACCGAGGGGAAGTCGTACCAGTACCGTGTGCGTGCCGTCAACAAGGCGGGCATGGGCGCCCCTTCACGTCCCACCGAGCCCATCCCCGCTGTCGACCCCGCCGACCTAGGTCAGACCCAGCGTCGCCCACGTGGCGATGTCAAATCGTGCACGGCGCTCGTAGGCTCCAAAAGGGATCGATGTAAACAGGCATGATCCTCTAACTTGTTTTGTCACTGCCCCCCCCCCCTGCCACCCCACCCCCCCGCCACCCCCCCCCCCCCAAGTTAGAATTCCAATTGTGAGTGAAATGTCTATTCTAGATTACCACTTGACAGATAATTACCCGTGGAAAAGTTGTTTAAATAACGTTGTATCCACGCTCGGTGTTTTTCGACAGACAGATTTGCGGAGAAATCCTCCTGTTTCGTTCGTAAATAGAGGGATAGATGTGATGTCGTCACTTGTGAGAACATCACGTGCGAAGGCCGGGGGGTGGGGGGGGGTGTTAATGAATGCATATAAATTACAATAGGTATTCATTACCGGTTGGGTTATTGATGCTAATTGTAATTATTGGTGGAACGTCGTAGTCAGATTGTAAATATTGTGGATTTACTCTCCAACACACTGGTGTGCTGTGCTAGTAACGAATTAGCATGTTCTGTTTATGTGACAAACCTTGCTTATTGGCTGTGTCGGGTGGTGGCGAGTTTAACGGCACATTCATATTCACGTGAAAGGCTACGTGTTAAATTAACACATTATTTACTAAATAATTTACATAAATTGTAAAAGTAGAGTTCTGGTTCAAAATTTGATACATGTATGGTGAGCCTAATAATCAAGTTTAATCAATGAATTAATGTATCATTAAATACCTACCATCAACCCAACGTCTGCATTTAGAAACAGGCTCTAGTGCACTTATGTTGTGCATCTAATTGCAAAAGCACAGATATATATGACAATCATTAACGGAGTTAAGCAAGAGTAACTGTGCACCCGTTAACTAGACACGAGTGATTCTGTGTCATATTGGCTTGGTTAGGTCCATGAGGTAATGCTCCATGACAGGGCACTGTGCCCATGTGCGAGAGCTGGCGATTGAACTGAGGGAAGGGGAGAGTGAAAAATGAGCAGTCCCTCTCCGGCGCGGAGAGGATCGCTTGTGCAATGTGTTTGATGGCCTCAGCTGTCAGCCCGGTCAACGATGGCTGCAGAAAAGCGGAATTCCCTTGTGATTGTAAAGAACAAAACGGGTAAAATGAGAGCTGGTGCAATGGAATCAGCCATGAAAAAAGCCTGGGCCAAGGTCAGTTGATGATGTGTCCAGAGAAACATGGAAATTTCTTGTTCTTCATAGTTATCTGGCTGACAAATTTTCACATACCTGTGATGGATAGCACCACTTAAAATAAAGTGTCTTGGGGAAGCTTTGTTTAATTAATTACAGTCCACATACGAATTTAGGATGCCACACCTAGTATACAGGAGGTTGTTGGGTTCGATCCCGACCCTGACGCCTGTATATTTGGGGTTTGCATGTTTCTCTATCCGTGGTCAAGTGATCCTTATGGCGGTACCCCAGGGTACCAAATAACACAAAATGGCCGATGCAATTAAATATTTTATTTCTGGGACACTATTTTTTTCCAGGGGTGTACTTAACTCCGTGACTGGGGTACCAATCAATCCGAAATCAGTGCTACTCCGCGATGTTGAAACTCAGCGAGGACGATTGTGCCGAAACCCTCAATGCTCGCACGCACTGTAGTGGTGCATCGTGTACAGCTCGTCGAGATGAGTCGATTGCCGCATCGCCGACCATCAACAGGCTAAAAGTGACTGCATCACGGACATGATGCGAGAGCTGGGGTACTATGGTACCCCGGGATACCGCCATAAGGTTCAAGTGGATTTTTCTTCGGGTCCTCCGGTTTGTCCTTCCACATTGAGAATCAATATGCATTCAGACGATTTGGCTGCAATACATTTCCACGTGATAAGCCACTTTGTTGAGCCATCATTTGTGGCCAGGTTGCTTTTGAAGAAGTGCGATATGGTTCAGTGAGCAATACCTGGTAAAATAAAAAAAATAAGTTTAGTTTTTAGTTTTAGTTCCGAATTGAAAAATTGTCGCAATGAGGCTTACATCTTTAGATGTTGTGCAAGGAGACTGTGTGTAACATTGGGTGAAGGGACAGGGTGGAAGGGTAATGTGTGATAATTATCGACGTGCTTAATTGGAATAATACACGTTCAATCGCGTTGCTTTTCTTCTTCGTCTAGAATTTGTCAGCGCATCTTTAAAAAAAGTACAAGTTACGACCACATTGTGCAATTGATCTATTTGCTTCATTGAAATGTATCGCAATGTGTCCGGGTTATGAATCTGCATCAATTTAATCCGTGTAGGGATTGTTCTCACATTATCGTATGTTCTTTAAGTAAATGCACGTGTTAATTCTCAATTTTCATCCATATTGTGTGAATCCAAACACAAGAGGTGAGCTTGATTTAATAATCGAAAGATGTCTGAGGCTTTGTTTTATTTAAAACATACCAGAATGCGCTCCTTGAGTCGATCAGTCACAGCTAAAACAGGACGGATCACCATCTGGTCAAGTTTTTTACCAGAGAGGAGAATACACTTGTGTGGCTTGACCTATGCTGCTCACCGATTATCATTGCTTAACGTTAAGTCTGACCACTGTTGTCCTTGTTTCACAGGACCTTGTTGAAAAGCGTTTTAAAGCAAAACCACGTCCCACAACGAAACCCAAATGTTTCTTCACGGTCCTAAGCTGTTCCCACTGATAGTGGCGAGATGTTTTCTCCCTCGTCTGGTATGCAGGAGGTCGTGGGTTCGATCCCGACCATGATGCCTGCTGCTGTATATTTGGAGAGTTGCGTGTTCTCACCGTGGTCGTGTAGATTTTTTCTCTGGGTGCTCCAGTTTTCCTCTCCCCGTTGAGAGACATGCGTTTAGAGTATTTGGCTGCTCGAAATTTCCACATGATAAGCCACCTCGTTGAGCCATCATTTTTGGCCAGGTCGCTTCTGAACATAGATGGACCAACTGCCAAATCGCTGTCCGTGGTGCTGATGTTAAGAAAAAAACACCACTTTTTTCAAATTTTCTTGCTGTGGATTTCACACCTGATTATGATTGCTTGTGTTGCAGTCGAAACGTTGTGAGAATTTAATTGTTTTATATTTTTATTATTTTATTATTTCCCTTCTACGTGACTTTACCGAAAGAACCAAGAATATAGTTCAGTTTTAGTTTAAGCTTGTATTTCTTACCAGTAACCCACTTAGATACAGCCCATTGCTACGTATAACATACATCCTGGTTTCCCATAATATATTGTGATTTGCTATACAAAGTTGTGCAACTCTGAATTAAAATACTGATGATTAATTGAAATGTTTGGAAATATTGCACTATATGTTGGATAATGGACCATGACACTTTTCGTACAAATTGAAAGCAATGCTTATTATGTTTCTTTTCTTTTTGAAAATTATAACAAATCCACAATAATACGGGAGAAGAAATACAGCAAAATAATTCCACGAGCTTGTGAAATTAGATTGTATTTTCATATTTAGCACTTAATTAGGTTTGTTATTAACATGTTATTGACTGATGAGCAGATCAAATCATTGGTAATTATGCGCACTGGAATCTTTCTATAATTATCACATAAATGTAGGAGTTTTTTTAATAGCCCATAAACATTTAACCAGCAGTTCCCAGTTTTATTGGGTGAGCTAAGAGCTCCATTAAAAATAAATAAATAACCCGTTCAAAAAAATTTACTTTTTTCCTAACCCGACAATAGCGTTAAGAAAATCATGTCTTTAGTGTAGGCAAATTGCTTGGTATCTTCTTCAAGGTAATTGAGTGTATGAGTCATTTGAATTCCATTGCACAGTTTTAGATGTAGCAAATTTAATATTCTAAATGTTTTAAATGAGCACTGTAATACCTCACAGAAGTTATTCTGTTCTTGCATTAATTCTCGCAACTTTTTTATTTAGTGGTGTAATTTAATTATCTGTGATAAAGGTGTGGGCTATATTAAATTTCTAATTCTTTACCTCGGATTAAACATTTCCATACTGTTGTCACAAAAAGTCCAAATGCTCACAGATATCATGTTTCATTGCTGTGACAGACTATGAGGAGGTAATTTCCACTCGTGCTTTCTTTACAGCTAATGAAAAATGTATATGTAAGTTATATATGTATGTTGAACTTCTTTCACACCGTATGGAATTCATACTCAGCGGTAGAGTGAGGGCCTCTCAGTTGTAAGGTTTCCAGTTAAAACCCTGATTGGAGACTTACCTTATCCATCATCCCAAAGAGTTGCACCTTTTTGGGAATTGAATAGCAATTTTCCTCCAAAAACAAATCACCCCTGCCATAGGAACGTGTAATTTCCACCGCTGCCTCACGGCTGCAAATGAGATGTGAGCACCACCATAATGCTCATTTGAGTATAAAATCACGAACGTAATGTTCTGCATATATTAATAATACATTATTTGTAAACAACAACAAACATTTTCTCTCCTAACATATTTTTTTATTATAGCCTTTCAAAATGCAAGTTTTAGTTTCCATAGTGTTTGCGTGGAGTTGAAAGGTTATTTCATAGTTGCAAGATTTGGAAAAAAGTATGAAGATATTTTTAAAGTTTTACTTAGGTTTTACTTAACCCTTTTATGAAAAGTAAACTTGGCTTGTCCTACAAATGCAGAGGTCTGTTACGTCTCACTGGCATTTCAGTTAAAGTCATGATTGCATTTGTCTTTCAAAGGCCACCGCTTGCAAGGTTAGTACAATGATTGCTACATTTGTGTTGGCAACACACAACACCAATTTATGCAGAGTTAACCCACTCGGGGGACCTTAGCTTAAAAGCAGTATTTTTTTATTCTGTTTTCAATTCTTCCAAGAGGCTGTAAATTGAGCCTGGACTACATTGTTTGTACGAGTGCTGCCACTGGTCACTTCTACAGTTTCATGTGGGCGTTTTGATGTCCTCGTGATGAAGTTATTGTATTTTTTTTTTCGTACCAAAGCAAGTTAGGGGGTGGAGAAGTAGCTCGGTGGTCAGCACGCTGCACCCTGAATCCAGCGATCAAAGTTCAGTTCCCTTGAGTTATTCACAGCATACATCAGTGGCAAGCGATATTAGAACTGGTCTTTTCGTCTCCCCTTTTGCCAAACCTGCACTAGTCAGCATGGTAGAGCGGAGTGCCACAAACCTACATGACCAATTTGGCGTGGGGAGGCCTTCATACATTGTTTGATTGAAAATGACGAGATTGTGTGTTGTCATTATTAAGCAGGAAGAAGCTTAGGAGTAAAGCAACGTTTTAGAGAGAATAAAAATTGTCTAGATTTATGTGTTATATGGTGGAACAACTATTTTAACCATGAAAAATTGAGTAGAATCACAGAGCGTGTCAATATAACAATCTGTAATTCCATGCACATGAGTGCATCTAAACTGAAGTCCTCTGCTGATACAATTAACATCTGCCTTGAATGGTCTCTATATTGCCGGGAGAGAATGTTCTTACGACCAAATCGCCTAGAATGCACCATATTTTGTCAGATCTCGGAAGCTAAGCATGTTTCAGCCAACGACTATGAGAAACTGCCTGAGAATACTAAAGTGTTGTTTGTTCTGCAAGGTGGTCGGGAGAGCGCAGTCGGGCGTTGGATTTTTTAAACAATATGTGTGCAACATTTAGTAGTATTCCCATGTAGTGTGTGTGGGATTTAATGGGGCACTGCTGTATAACCCGTATTGTTAGTATTACTGTATGTAATTAAATATGGGATGCATGCGACCAATTTAACTGGAATGGGTCTGATCTTGGAAGCCAAGGACATCAGATCTTGGAAGCTAAGCAGGTTTGAACCTGGGTTGTGTTTGTATGAGTGGCCACCATGCACAGCAAGCTGCCAGAGCTAGCAGTGTTACGTTGTGGTCACCACAACGCAGTGTTGTGTTGTTCTGTTATGCTCCCACGTTTGTGTTTCCTATCTTTACCAACCCACGCTAACCAGTGTAGTGAAGTATGGTCCAATAACCCCCACGACCAGCTCTCAGTGCAGATGCTCTCATCTAGCAGTGGAGTGACGAAAATGGCTGTACAAGTACAATTATGGGATAATGTACCCTTGTGTCGTCATACGCAGTGCATTTTACAAAATGTCTAATTAACCGAATCTCAGTTTCAAAAGATTATAAGTAGACTTCTCAACATTTATTGTATCTTATTTCAGAGCGAAGTTCGGTGGGTATTTATAAATGTATGCATTAGTTGTTTTGTACCAGTTTAATATATTTTTAGATATATCAAATTTGGTGTAAATGTATATTTGCTGCAGCAGCAGTCATGAGTTTTGCCATTTATTCCGTTTTAATGCGCGTTTGATTTTCCCCAGGTGAGCCGGCCGCTCCAACAGCTGGAGAAATAACGGTACAGCAGGGCGAGCCAAAAGGTAATTGGTTTTTGCTGAATCATAAAGTATAGCGTGTGTGCAATACAGAAACTTTTCAACAAAAAAACATATACAGAAGTAAATAAATAAGCTGCAGTGCATAATCTGCAAATATCAGAGCAAATACTTATAATCAGCCTTTTTTTTACATTCCTTTTAAAATATTTAAAATATATTTTTAAATATGTCATGCGGTCGGCAGACCAGATAGTACATTAGTTGTGCTGCCTGCTTTGAATTCATATTTCTACTGCTGTATATTACAGTAAGTTTAAACATATGCAACTGTGGCTTTAAGAAATTCATCATTATTCGTGCCTCACGTATCGACGTGACATTGGCGAACACAGCTCAGCATTTTTATTTAACCTTGTCCGTCTCATCTTACTGCGAGTGAGATCTGTGGACGTGTGCCTCACATAGAAACGGGACTAACGAGTGGACCTCCCGTTAACAGGCGCGGCTGTTCCAGCACCACCCATGGATGTGGTTGTGGTGGAAGCCAGCAGGAACTATGCCGTCATTGCGTGGAAGCCACCCAGCCAAGGATCAGAGGGCCTGAAATATTTCGTCGAGAGGGTAGTGCTGCTGTTGCTACTACCTTTACCGACACATTACAGTCCACGTGTCTAAAATGCATCATCAGCAAATGTGATCTAATTAGTCATGTAAAGCATTAATTGATACTTCACAGTTTCAATGCATTGTTGATATTGTGGAATAAATGTAAAACGTACGTGGAGACTTTTCATCTCCAAGGTACAAACAACTGTGACGTATCATGGGAAGGTGGGAGAACTACATGTAACTGACTAAAAAAACATGACTTTAAATATTCTTGGTTCTTTCGGTAAAGTCAGGTAGAAGAGAAATAATAAAATAAAATAAATATTATTTCCCTTCTACGTGACTTTACCGAAAGAACAAAGAAGATGAATCCCTGCAGTCACGAAAGCTTTAAATGACTGTAAATGTTTAATGGTCTGGAGAGATTTACCGACTTACATGAAGGCTATCACAATCCGGCAGAAACCAGAACGGGTGACGACCCTTCTCATATAGTAGCAGGACATTTCAAACCATCACGCAGACTCCAGTCATCCTCGCAGCAGATTTTGGCTAACCATCGAACAAAGACGGTCACTGCATCGCGTGCTTTGAGATGCACTTCTGCGGCCTTCTGGAATGCTCTTCCTTCAGACATTACCCACTGGAACTATGCACTTTTAAATCTAGATTGAAAACTAATTTCTTTAGAGCTGCTTTTTGTGTTTAGTACCTCATCATGATGGTGAAGTTAGAGAACAAGTCCACGTTAATAAATTGATTACCTAATTTACAAAACTCACTGCATCATATAAAGCCAAAATCAAATGAATAAATTAAAATTACGAATTTGTTTTACCCAAGTGACACTGAATAATACATCAGTTCAGGTTTTGTGTTTAATATCACCTGTATTGATACCCCTCTTATTTGTGAACCTTTTATCCATAAACCATATGAGAAATGACCCCTCATTGATCCACAAAAATCCTATTAACCATGGGTTGCAAAAAAATTGCAAACACAAGTCACCTAGAAGTGGTCACGGCAGGCACTAAATACACCGTGCTATGCACAGTGTCCTTGTGCCTAAGAGGAGTCATGCAGAACTCATCACTGACAAGTCCTAATTCATTCTAAGATTTTTCCCTTGCTGCCTGGCATAAGTGCCCGTTCCCTTGCTTGTGCATTTACAGCATACATGTGAACTACACCACCATTTTTTTTCGGAATTATGTTATTTATTGATTACTCTATTTTTATAAAATTGGCGAAGATGCCAAACCATTTGAGGTTTTTGGAAGAGCCGGTGGTAAACTTACATTGAGTTTTGAGAAACCAAGAAATCCTAAGTTCAATATTGGATACCAGATGCAGACACATTTGAAACCGAGATAAGGATTAATGAAATGCTACGTGCTCCAGAGTTTTCCGGGAATTATTTTGGATAATGCTACCCAAGTCACATTTAGCATTGTTTTACACGCAGACACACTGGTATTGTCTTAAATTATCACAACGCGCGGTTGCGTGTCACATTCCCATTATCTGGCGTTTAGTTTATGAATAACAATTGCGAAGTGAACGAACAACGGGGCCTTTCCACTTAATAATTTTGACATGCTCCGGCTCTGCGAGCAGAGCCGCCCGCGCGCCTGTCATCACCGCCACTCTCTCTCGGCCCCCCCCCCGCCCATGGCAGTTGGTGGGAGGCACCGACAGCTGGCAGCGCCTCAACGCGGAGGTGCCCGCGCGCTCCCCGCGTTTCGCCGTCTTCGACCTCGCCGACGGCAAATCCTACAGCTTCCGCGTGCTGGCGTCCAACGCGGGCGGAGTGAGCGAGCCGTCGCGGCCCACAGGGCCCATCAATGGAGGCACGACCGTCGGTGAGGAGGCCCCCCCACTCTGTCCCTCTGCCCCGTCCCCGTCCGTGCGCACTGGCCAAAGCAGCGCCGGTCCGGACACCGTCGGTTGTGTCCACTTGGCCAGATGTGTGCTCCACAACAGGTGTTCCAAATGACAAACTAACAAGAGAAAGGGTCGCACTCAACTAATGATGTTATGCGTTTCTATTTTTACATTGTGTTTTTCACTGAAGAGATCCCCATTGTTTAAATTAAGTGCGCTCGCCATTAGCATCCGGCTACCCAGTATCATTGGTTTAACAAGCCTGATCTGCTGCGACCCAAATATGGGAATCGATCCAGAGTTTGCTCGCTTAAGCGAATGCTCCTGGACAAGATTCGTCTCAAATTCAATATTGTATTTTATATATGAAAATATTAGTTTCACCAACTTAATGAGATGATTATGAAATAGCAGTTTATAGAAGGGGTTAATAATGAAAACATTACATAAAAGTTCCAGTCTGCATGTGTTTAACTGCATTCAATCAAAACTTCAGTGTCATCACACTTACAATCATGAATTCACTTAATTCACTGGTATGTATCTGTCTGATCTTGGTTGGAATAGAAAGCGTTAGAGTAACATTTTTGGAAACGGGGTTTTAATGACACATATGTTTCTCTAAGTATACAGAATGTCATTGATAATATTACAATTTATGCCAGTGAAAAAAACTTTCACCAAAAGAATAAAAATGTGCCAATTCAATGTAACTCTGACCTGCAAATGTTAATATCAGGGTAGCGCAGTGGTAACTTTTGCCTCATAGCCAATTGTACCCAACTCAGCACACTGTGTATAGTTTGTATGTTCTCAACCTTTTCTGCATGGTTTCCTCCCATATAAATAATCAAATAATGCTGCTAATATTTGTCAAACATCCCAGTGTTGGAAAATTACCTGCAAATTACTCATTTGGGATTAAAAACAGCAACATCGCCCCCGACTGCGGGAAAACTTGGCAGGACCCTCCTGAAAAGGTATTGACGAGGCTTTCCTGGTTAAACTAGTATAATCATAATAATCGCCATTTCTGACACATTTTTGACATCCAAACAACACATCTGCGATTTCCTCTGCCAAATTGTCCATAATTGGCCTTTATAAAAGCATTTTGATTAATCCTATAAATAGTCCAACAATCTAGATTTATTTATGTTTTTTTATTGCATTGACAGAAGGCAATTTCCTTTGCCTCCGTGCTGCAGATTAAAGAATGTCAAATGGAAATAGCATTCGCTACGGTCGTAAAAGGCACATAATTTGACCGCACGTGAGCAGCTGGACTTAGTGGATCAATTGAGAATGAATATGGTCTGCACTGGCATTGCGGATTCATATCATACTATTATTATTATTATCCACCAGCGGCACGAGGTCAGATGCACACATAGACATTGACCTGAGAAGCTGCAAGTCTATATCACACAGTGAGACCCAATATCCTGGCAGGAGTTAAATAGCATTGCTCTTAACCCTCCTGAGCATAACACGTTTTTGCTAATGATGAATCCCATATGAATTCGATTGTTTTGTCCATTTCACTGGTTATCTCATTCACAGATTCATACTCCTAAACTACACTGACTGATCATTTTTATCAAATAATATTAATCTATAACTCATTTTCAGACCAATTAATTTGAAAATGTGCTACTATTTAGCAAACAATATTAATTTATAATAATCATAATCATTTGGACAATTTGTTTGACAAGTGAATCGCCGTATTAATGCACGTTGCTAATTATACGCGTAATCTTTTTTTTTTTTACAATATTTGACAACTGTATTGTCACCATACTCTGCATGTATTGCTGCCTGTGTTGCATTCTGCAATGTAGGCTTGCGTCTATCTGCAAAATTACTCTATTACTCGTCTACATCGGGTTACACTTATATAGATGGGGCAGTTAAGGATCAGCGGTATTTAAAGTGCCCCTATATGTAAGCCACGTGCATTATAAGTGGCAGAGAATACTGACCATGAGGCAGTGCTCGTTTAGTCAAAATTACACTGGTCAACACATTTTTTTTTTCTGGCCTGGACTTTTGCAGCTGTTTTAGACTAATTTCAGGGTGCTGATTCCAAATCTGATCTCAGATTTGCTCTATCACATCTCATTTTTATGCTATCGGCATACCCCATTTTCATTGATTTTACCCGAAATTAACTCTGTCATTTATGATTGCAAGTTGTTGCGAGTCAGTGACTGCTTTAGTGTTAAAATATGGTGCTGTATTTTTAGGATAGTGTGTTTATAATATAATTTTATGTAGATATCCACATTTATTTAATATTTTTATTCTGTAGGGCGTGATCTAACAATGGCTACAACATCCGAAAGAAGGCAATGCAGTAATGACCCAGATATCTTCTGCTACATTTGTGGCAGCTTCACTTTGCAGGATCAAAGGCGCAACATCAATACCTTTGTCAAGAAGGTTTATCTTGCCTACTTTAAAGTACGACTTGGAGACCAGGACAAAAATTGGGCTCCTCACAAAGTGTATAAAACCTGTGTTGAATCTTTGCGATCATGGTCTAAAGGAAAGAATGCTAAGCTGAAGTTTGGTGTGCCAATGGTTTGGAGAGAACCTACAAACCATATGGATAACTGCTACTTCTGCCTTGTCAATGTAAAAGGTTTCAATAAGAAAAACAAACAACACTTACAATACCCAGATATCCCATCTGCCAGACGACCAGTTGAGCACTGTGAGGAAATACCTGTGCCTGTATTTACTGAGCTACCAGAGATTGATGTTGAATCCCTCAGTTTACCTGCTTCTACAGATGATGATGATGCTCAGATCGAATATACGCCATCTGATGCAGATTGTGATAAAATGTCTCTGTTTAGTCAGCCTGAATTGAATGATCTTGTAAGAGATTTGTATTTGCCAAAGCAGTGTGCTGAATTGTTGGCTTCCAGGCTGCAAGAGAAAGGACTACTCAGACCTGGCACTAGTGTCTCATTTTATCGTAACAGAGAAGCAGCACTGCGAAAGTACTTCCATTCAGATGGTCAACTTGTTTATTGTAATGATGTTGAAGGGCTTTTTCTCAATATAGGACTGCCCGCATATGATTCAAGTGAATGGAGACTTTTATTGACAGTAGTAAAAGGAGTTTGAAATGTGTGTTATTTCACAACAGAAATATATATGGTTCAATCCCAATAGGACACTCTGTAAAAATGAATGAAGAGTATGCCAACATCAAGATTGTTCTGGATAGATTGGAATACCATGTTCATGGATGGCTAATTTGTGTTGATTTGAAAATGGTACATTTTCTGCTGGGTCAGCAAGGAGGTCACACCAAATACCCTTGTTTCCTGTGCTACTGGGACAGTAGGGCTACATTGGAACACTGGGTTAAAAAGAACTGGCCACCAAGAATCAGTTTGACGCCTGGTGACAAGAACATCAAGAATGAGCCTGTGGTTGTTAGGAATAAAATTGTATTTCCCCCACTGCACATAAAACTTGGGTTAATGAAGCAATTCGTCAAAGCTCTTGATCACACTGGAGACTGCTTCAGCTATATATGTTCAACCTTTTCAAGTCTCAGTGCCGAGAAGAAAAAGGCAGGAATATTTGATGGCCCTCATATAAGAACACTCATCAGGGATCCACACTTTGTTACAACAATGACTGCGGCAGAGGCTAGAGCTTGGAATGCATTCTCTGATGTGGAGCGGAATTTCCTTGGGAACAGGAAAGCGGACAACTATCGAGAGATTGTGGAGGAGCTGCTCTTGAGTTTCCAAGCACTTGGATATAGAATGAGCATCAAGGTTCACTACTTACATAGTCACTTGGCCCAGTTTCCAGAGAACATGGGTCACGTGAGTGAAGAGCAAGGTGAACGCTTTCATCAAGACATTAGTTATGGAAGAACGTTACCAAGGCCGTGGGGACTCAAACATGATGGCAGATTACTGCTGGTCCTTGATGAGAGACATTCCACAAGCTGTACATCGGAGATCGTCAAAGAAGAGGTCGTTTATGCAGATGTAACATCACTATTGTGAATGACCTTTTTGTACATATTTTTCTTATCTTCACAATTCAATTCTTACATGATAATATGCATTCACTCACATTGATATGCAGTCACTCTCACAACTTTGTGCTACGGCTCATTAAATGTTTGTTTCATTATTATTGTATGTTGTATTTTATCTTATTCTTGTATGGATGTCTGTTTAGCTATTCGTATATGAGCATAAAGTAGCTGTTTTTATTGAAAATGCAATATTTGATATCTCAAAAAACCTGATGTGATAGACAAAAACTGATGCCAGATTTGGAATCAGCACCCCAAAATTACCTTAAAACCGATGGAATACCTTATGCTAGAAAAAGTGTGTTGACCAGTGTTATTTTCATTTTAGTCTTGGTCGAGTTGCAGACAACCTGTGGAATTTTAATCACGTCCAAGTGTGGATTTCTTTAGTCATTCTCATACTCTAATCGATTAAAACTCTCAAATATTTAGTCCACTCCTACTCTATTACCAGGTCAACTTATCAGTGAATTCAGTTATTTTAAATTTTATTTATGCTAACAGTATTGGCAGCATTGCAGAGCTGCACGTATACTTTGTTTTACATAGCAACTTACCAAAGTGCATCAAAGTCTTTGTATCTTCATACAGACTAGTTAATTTCATTTCGGCAAAGCCATGCTTTGGCCGCTAATCATAGTTATCAAAATACTCGGTGATTTTCGTCCACTTATAATCATCATTCCCTGAAAATGAAGAGAAAGAAAGAAAATAAAGGAAAAACCAAGCAATCAAGCCCACTCAGTTGATCAATATGTTCATCAATGTACTTTTTTCGCGGACGCAACTAACGCTGGCGATGCCGCCGTGCCCGTGGGGGTGACCGTTCCACAGCGCCGCCTTCCTCCCCGGGCCGGATCCTCGCATCCAGGAACTCAAAGACATCAGTGGCCGTCTCGTGGGAAGCGTCCAAGCACTCGCAGGGCCTCATCGGCTACTACATCGAGTCCAGCCTCGTGGGCTCTGACCGCTGGGTGCCCTGCAACAACAAGCCTGTCAAGTACACACGGTGCGAGCCCAATGGCCTGAGCAGCAGCTGGCACAGTCTCTCGCGCCAGGGTTTCGTGGCCACACTTTGGAAGTTGATGATGTCCTGCTATGGAACCAATCCGAGTGCTTATTGTTTAGATTACAGATGCATAGGGAACAGTCTTTTGCTGATGCTATCATGAATTACTGTCGCTACATTGTGCAACAGTATTGACAAATCCCTTATTTAAGGACCCGCATTCCACACAGGGTAGACAGGTGGGCTGAAGTTGGGATAAAACTCATCACGTAGGCCCTCAGCTTGCCAATTTTCCAACAGTAAGGGGTTCCTCTTCATTGTGAGACGAACGAGGCGCTACACACGACGGGAGCATCTACGTTCAGCCCAGGGTGATTTTTATAGTCAAGGTGATCTTTTCCTGTGACTTTTGCCAGGTCACAGCTGAAAGTTTTCTTTTCTAGAAATTACCCAACATTTCTGAACTCAGCAGGTACATAACCCCCAAGTGATTACATTGTTATCAAAATCTGAGATGGCCGTGCAACGGCTCTCGTTGAGTTGGTACGGAAAGACATCGTTTTAATGAGTACTTACGCCAATTGTTATTATGAGGGTTATTATGGATAAAGGGAGTAGTCGGATTGTGGTTCGTGAAAAGGTCATGGTGTGCAAGGGCATCGCAAATGCATTTTCAGCAACTATGACAAATTGGCATGGCATTGTCTAATAGTGTGGAGTTCGGTCTGGAAAATGAAAACATGCTTTGAAAAGTGAAAAATGATCGGTTTAGCTAGCACACAACCTTGGGTTGCCATGTCAATTCTTTGATCTGATTGTAAGCTTCCATACCAGCAACCCACAGGGTAGAGTGAACAGATTTGTGCAACTATATTATTTACAATATAAAATGGTGCAGCAACTATTTCCCCATTGATTATTGACAGAAATTGCTGCTCAAAGATTGCTCTGGTGTATCATGGACTTTAGTGTGAAGATTAGTGGTATACATTTGGACTCAGGTTTAGGGGTTAAGGCAAAAGTATTAGTTCACTATTTATTTTTCAGTTTAGAGGAAAATGCCTGTTCTCTGCTTAACAATATCATGGCCTTTTAAGCGGTGTGCTTTTGACACCTACAATTTTAAATGCCATTTCTAACACTTGTAAGGGCTCAAGGGAACGACCTCAGAAGTCGTCACAATTGACACGGAACTCTATTCTTTACAGTGTGTGTCGACATTTGGCTGGTTCTCAACATCAGCAGCAAGAGACCATTGCTTAAAAGGACAGGTTGAGGTTGGGGTAAAATACTAAGTATTGCTTATTCCTGCAGTCACGAAAGCTTCAAATCAAGATTGATTATTCCATGTCTCTTGTTGCAAGTTCGCTGCTCTAGTGTTATGGTTAGCACGGGAGACGCAGTCTTTGCCGGTATCAATTTCCCAGCATGACAGTTGTACATGTATGTTGAACTTCTTTCGCACCGTACATAGCCAACCGTGCTCATCGGAGGTGCGGGGAAGGACAACAGACTAAACAATAGTGCTAGTTAACTCAGTCCTACCGAGCAATATAAATGGGTTCACCAAAGTTGATCGGCAGGGTCCTACAGTGCGGAGTAAAGTGTATGTACTCCAACCTCTTCATAGGCGCCCGTTCAGCATTAAAATAGCAGGCCAGATTCACCCCGATCGGGGCAATTCTCGAGCTAAATTACACTCTGTGGCACGAGCAAGAAATTGCAAGGGTACAACATTGATCGTAACGTGATTCATTGGCGTTGTGGGTGGTGGTGGCGGCTGCGGGGCTGGCTGTCTGCTGCTGTGCAGGTTTGTGGTGCACGGGCTGGAGACGGGGCAGAAGTACGCTTTCCGCGTGCGTGCCGTGAACACTGCGGGCTTCAGCGACTTCTCGCAAGAGTCCGACGCTGTGACGGTGCTGCCACCTATAGGTGCGTGTCCTCTGCCATGCCTTTGCCCAATGGCTAAATTAAAATGCATTCAGCAACCACACTGGTGATGACAATACAGCAGTTACCCCCCCCCTACCCTACTCCCAATTCATTTCTGTAAAATATTTTTATATGATCACTTTGTCAAAACAAATTGTTAAATACCAACATCTTCTTTATGTTCGCGATTGGATGAGGGGCATGCTAATCAGTTACGTCCATCTCTAGCCCATTCACGTGAATTGTAATTCATAACAAACAACAATAAGCTTCAATTTGGTAAATAATTGGTAATCATCTTCGAATTGTTCATGTCTTAAACACTTGATTTCGCCTCATCCATCGTATTCAACATTCTCGTTGAATGTTTATTATTTAGTAACAGTACACAGGATATGACTCATTTCCATGTTCGACATCTTGGCCTCTATTTTGCGTTGAGTGCCCCCAAGTGGCAAACTGCAGGCATTTAGGGGAAAAACTACGAATTCTGGATTTTGTGAGTGCATTATGTGTGGGAATTGGTGAAGCGGTTCGTATGCATTCAGTGATTAAACATTGACTCTTAATGTTAATGATACAAGCATCACATTGCAAGTGTCAAAAATTGTGTTTTTCAACTCGTGCCAAAAAATATATAATAATGTGCTAATGCTACATTGAGGATAATTAAGCTACCAAAACTGTTCAAACGAAACAGAAAAAAAATCGGACAATAAACAAACTCTGTAATTAAAAGGAAAAATGTGACTAATGGCATTGTGACCCAGAATCACAACAATGTATCATAACACCAAGTGGAGGTGAAGTGTTTCAACGCTAGTGGTTCGAACATTCCATTACAAACCTCGTACCTTTCTTGTGATTTATTTAAATATGCATTGCCTATTGATTCGCGGGAGAGTAATTGAGGTGGTTTCTCCTGAATTGCATTAATTACTTGCCCTGCTCTGCAGTGCGACATTGCCATTCTTAGATGTTCATCTGCCACCTGTTTGTTTGCCTGGTATATCAATTGACTGACCAGCAGAGCGTCCACATGCATCAGACCAGATGCCATCCTTGCCAGATAACAGGGACCACCTGTAACCCTAACTCTTGGGACGCTAGCAGGTTCTACCAACCTCGGTCAGACTGGACCTGGAACTCTGGATGGCAGGGGCATTTGCATATCTGTGGTGTAGTGTGCAAATTACCCTACACAGTACATTGTCTCACTGCCCCTGCATTATTATAGCGGAGAGCACCTATTCAGCTATGTTGAGAACACTGAGAGAGCCACGGTCTCTTGTCCACAACGGACCATAGTGCACACCACCATTGCACACTTACTGCATGACGCTTCCACATGGCATGTAAAACAAAACATCCAATATATTATACTGCTGCTCCACACAAATATCCCCCATTTACATCATTAGACCTTTTTGCCAGTACCAAAATATAATAATAGGGGTTTTCCCCTTTTTTTGGCAACAAAACTGAAACCTTTTTACAAGGATTCATGTCTGCATTAACCACAATACTTGCAGTCAAAATGCAAGCAAAAAACATACTATGATAATATATGCATTGTCCTTGAAACTGATTGGTACACACCAAGGGACGGCTTTCTTTTGAGCCTCGACCCAATTGGTGCTCGATCAGAGGACGCCAAAAGGCGTTAAGCTCAAAGACAATGCACTATCAAAAAAAAGCTGTCCCTTGGTGTGGACCAATCAGTTTCAAGGACAATGCATATATTATCACAGTATGTTTTTTGTTTGCATTTTGACTGCAAACATTGTGGTTAATGCAGACATGAAACCTTGTAAAAAGGTTTCAGTTTTGTTGCTAGAAAAAAGGGGAAAACCCCTATTATTATATTTTGGTACTGGCAAAGGAGGTCTAATTATATGTAGATGCTCACCCCGAGCCCTCATTACTTTGATAGTGCATTTTCTTTGAGCTGTACGCCTTTTGGCGTCCTCTGGTCGAGCACCAATTGGGCCGAGGCTCAAAAGAAAGCCGTCCCTTGGTGTGGACCAATCAGTTTCAAGGACAATGCATATATTATCATAGTATGTTTTTTCTTTGCATTTTGACTGCAAGTATTGTGGTTAATGCAGACATGAATCCTTGTAAAAAGTTTTCAGTTATGTTGCCAGAAAAAAGGGAAAAAACCCTATTATTATATCCCCCATTTAGCCTTCACAGTCTGTTGGGACAAGTGCTGTTAGCGGGCACTTATGAAGGCCAGCACGGCACATGGAGTGGGTGGGTGTCCAACACCCTGCCTGGTCGCTTTTGTCTCCCAAGTGGTGATAGTTACACATTGCACCAGTGACTCATTTATGAAGCTGAGTCGATCCAAAACCCATTTGGATAATCGTTGCTGGTGTTGGTAGCCATGAGCAGAGAATCAAACTCGAATCGCGGGGTGTGTAGCACAGTGCGCTAATGACTGCACTGCGGTTTCCCACAGTGTACCTGTGTGTGGTGTGCTGAGTGCCTTAAGCTCTGCTTCAATGGGACTCGAGTAAAGTTTGGTATAGAGTAAACAAGACCTTGGAACTAATGGACTCCTTTATCTCTATAGTGAAGTGTATGAAGGGTTATAATGTTAAGTAAGATAGTGCTTTTTTAAGAAATGAGCTGCATCAATGTATGATGAAATCTTGATTTATTTTTCTTTGTCAAGCGCTGGCCTTTATCTTTTATTGAAGAGACAAATATTTAAATACTTCAGAGCTCGGGTAAGTTTGCCTTGAAGATGATGGGTGCTGATCGATGACGATGAGTTGCAAGAATACATTTTGCAGACACTCATTTATATTTGCTCCATTTAATTCCAAAGGAGTTTTTTAATTGCAGAGCATTTGCTATCATTTTCTGGTGCTGAGTTCTAATTTACCCAAAAATTACCACTCACCTGTGCGTCTACCAAATTAAATGTTCAAAATTGCGTACCATTCCACGTAAAAATTTAGATGTACGGAATTAGTTTCAAAATGTATTCAATGCAGTTCAGTTTAGTTAAGCACATTTTACATGGTAATCCGAATTTAATTAAATACACACATCATTCATCTGCCATTTTGCAGAAAGTAAATTATATCCATTTAGTTTCATACAGTTCTTGCTTTGACTACACCGTCATGCAAAGGGTTAAAGGAATTGTTTTGGTAAACAGAGGTTAAGGGAACACTGGAAATCACGGTGGACATGGTAAGCAGTCTAAATAATCCAACACCACATCTGGGCAATATGCAGCGTGCAGTGCTATTTCATATTGCTGAGACATAAATCATTATGGATTAGCTATTCTTTTTATGGAATCCTTTGGTGGCCAGGGCTGAATTGTAGCTGCAAAAGTGGATATCATTTTGCGGTAACAGAAAACAAATCAATATACAGGGTGCTTCAAGAAAATGTTAACTTTTCTGAGAATTTGCAACAATACCACAAGAAATGTGCCTCTGGGCTCTGGAGACCACCTGGAGAAGATTCCAGGCATGTGTTGACAATGATGGCGAACAAGTGGAGACTCTTTGACTTTTTGAAGCTATTAACATACATTTGTTATCATGTTACAGTATGTTATTCATTCTTTTTCCAAAAAAACGATAGTCCCATATAAGTGTCAAAAACATTTTGAAGCACCCTGTATATGTGCAAACGCCTTGTAATCGTATGAACTGCCATAATGACCAGTGTAGTGTAAGGTGGCGCCCCACTCGAGTTATGGCTTCAATCAGTATGCCTTGGCACTTTGTCTCGGGTCCACCATGCTCAAAAAATGCATCCCTGCTGCGGGAGAACAATTGTTCATCAGAAATGTAGATCAATTTATATCTGGAAAATAATCAGGTTGGGTTTGATGATGCGACTGCCATTCTTTGTATGCATATAAATAATCGGCTTTTATATAAAAATATAAATTTTGATTTGACTGAAATCTTTTTTTTGCCGCGAAAAAAATGGCTTTGCATGGCAGCCGTGCCAAATTTGATAGAAAGTACTTTAGATACCCAAAGTGTAATCTACTCTCCTGTGCATGCACACTTAAATCAATGTGTAGTGAGCAGCTTCTGAGGCACGCCGTGTATAATGCTTATTATTTATTAAGAGCACACTGGGCGATACATTTATGTAACGCAGCTACACATCGCCGACCCTAACACACAACCCCATCATCGGCATCCAACTACGCAGCTGCCCAACTAGTTCAGTGATGGCGATGGTGAGAGCCTTGCAGGAGATTGGCCACGAGGTCAGACGACGTAAAGAGATGACGGTGAGCAGCGATGCAGCTAGGACCCAGGACGCGCAACAGCACCGAACCTCTAGTTCGGTCCCCCTTATATAAGCTCCAGCGTGGCCAAGCCCTGCCTCTGGATACGCCCCCTTCTAGAACCCTCGAGCAGATTCCCGGAGCTTCTCGACTGACTCCGCCTTTCATCTTTACCCCAGATACGCCCTCATAATTAGGCATTACGTAATATACCTATAACCGCGATTACCCCTTCAGGCCGATAGGTGGCACCCTGTCATTACAAATGTATACATTTGACTTTGGGTTTGATTCATGCAGCTATTTTGGCCATCATTCTGCCACAAAGTGGTTTAAAAAAACATATCAAAAATGCAATGTTTAATGAGTCATGCATGACCAATTATGCTACGAACACAATCCCATTTCACCACTTCTCTTGCCACATTTTCTAAATGGATAAATGTGCTGGGATTACAGTGGAGTGAATGTTGACCCAGAATAATTGCAAAAAAAAAAGTCATGCCATTGGTTGGACTCACATCAATAACACTTTGGAGGATCTGGTTTGTGCCAGGGAGAGTGTTACAGTCCAGTCTGCATATGTGGCACCTCCATCCGTTAGCACCTCCAATTTACCCTTTTATATTTGACCTGTGAACTGCAGAGTATGTTGGAAAGTGGCAGAATGGAGACTCACAGGAAAATAATGACATTGATGATGTAAAAATAAGATAATGAAGTTGATGATAATAATTATGATTTTGATACATTTATTCTGATATTGATACATGAGTGCTGCCACTGCTGCTGATGATGAAGATGTAGCAGAGGTCGAGCTGCTCAGCAAAGCCAAACTGAGTCGTAAGATCATATGGGAGGGAACTGGTATACCTTAGAGTGGATAACACTCAAATGTCCACTCAGATAGATTAAATAATCCATTGATGCACTGTCATCTCGCAGCCTTGTGGCTTTGGGAGTTTCATAAATCCCCATGTGATTCACCAACTCAAATCTCCAAAGTGATGGATCACACACTGCGCCAGGCACCCATTTGAAGTCGAATCAAATTAGAAGAGGCTCAGAATAGGTTTTAAAACAATTCACCACTGATGTGTGCCATGGATGGTGATGAGGCTTAAAAAGTAAGTGGATTACAATTGGATAGAGGATGGTGCGTGTTGATGGCGTTGTATATATTGTCTTGAAAAGTTATTTGAGAAAATTAAATTAAAAGTGTAAATGTATAAATTTATGCTAATTTATGAAATTATGAAAATTAGGCTTGGCTTCGTTGTCTAGGGTTGTATTACCAATCGTGATAATACAATGATTCTCGATTTAACTTTAACTCATTATGTTTTAGTGTAATTATGCCCAGTCTCAGAATTCAGATCTCACCGCAGGATAGAGTTATTATAATCCAGATTATTATGCATGAACTAGGAAGGAACCACTCAGACTCTTCTGTGTTGAGCAATTTTTATATCTAAAAACACTATAATATGCGAAAACGCTTATGATCGGAATTGCCACTACAGTACTCCTGTAGAGGTTCTACTCATCGATCTGTCCAATTAACCCTCAATGGTTACGTTGTTAAAACGAATAAAAGGAATAGAATAGGCTAACTTCTCAGAGTAGCACAACTATACATGGCGATAGGAAAAGTCCTTAAAAAAAAGGACAATATTCATACGGAACCGTGCTAAAGAAACATGTACCCAATGGCAAAAGTATACGTCAACGAATTAATTGGTAAGATTATGCAATTAACGCAATGTCCTGAAACAAGAGTATGCGTGTGAGTGTATATGTTTGGCGAACAGATGCTTATCAATTGGCTAATGGGACATCAATGAATTCCCGGGCAAGATTCTGTGATCAAAAGAAGAATCTCAACACGATAGTATTCCTTTTGAGTGTGTAGAATCGTAACATATATGCTTATAAAAGTTGAATGTGTCATTAATACATTAATTGGTAAGGTTATGCGATAAAATAAATGAATGGCTTATAATTATAAACGACCGTATTCATGCAACTCAAGTGGCAAAACAATGCTTTTCACGATCAGCTAATAGTTAACACACCACCTTGGGATGGCACCCCTTTTTGAAACAGATAACTTATTTCGCACTGATATGCGTGTTGTGTGTGTGTGGGGAGGGAGAGCACGAGGTTCAATGCTTATAGCAGGCAGGTATGGTATAAGTTGTCCACATACTATTTCTGTTACTCTGACGAGTTTAGCAGCTTCCGCGGTGCAGCGTTCCTTGTGTAGTGGGTTCTAATCAGGGGCACACCAAGACTTGGAGGCAACATGTTTATTTACTAACACAATGAGCACCACTCAACGTTCCAAGTTTAACTATGTACATTCCAAGCAACCATGGACATTATGGGTTAACTACGTAAGGTGGTGACCACCATCCCTAACCACCTAACCACTTGAACGGAATCTCTATGTGGTTGAACCAGAACAGCCAACACGTCGTCGGGTCGTCGTGTGCGGCGACCGAAGAGCAAGGATCGAGGATCGAAGAAGGCAACTTCTTCCCCGGGTTGAACAGCCACGCTCCCTCTCCTGAGGTGTCACGCCCCCTTCTCGATCCTTCGTGGAGGCTCTGGGTCCACATCACGTGGCCCGCTCACCCCCTTCTGGGCTCCCCGTGTCCCCTTGTCCGGTCACGTGCTCTTGTGGGTTCACCCAGACTGTCATGTCCTGACCCGACCTCCGTGACATCCGGAATCTGACCTCTAGTGAGCCCTTATGTATAGTACACACAGTATCGCCCTAGAACTGCTCATTTATGTCGTTACACAAGCAGGGAGCTGGGTCGGCGTGTATGTGTGTGTCGAACACACTTATTCTTCCTGCGTCGTCAGTCTCTCTCCACCGCTGGGTGGTTGCCGAGTCGGCACGTTGCTCGCTGTCGGCGGTGCTTGTGCTGGCAGGGTTTATGGGTTCGGCTCCATCTGCGTTGATGTGCACGATGATCCCGTCACCAGAGCGCTCGCAGCTCGTCCGCTGGCTGCAGCACTTCACCGCCCTTGGCACCAGACACTGTTGATCCTTGTAGACTGTAGAACGGCTTGGAGAGACAGCGCCTGTCGTCCCCCCCCCCTTCTTGAAGAGAGTCCTCAGGCAGTTGTCTATACGACTTCTTCTTGCTGCTCAGTGGACACGTTCAGGTCCTTGTCATTAGCTGCCTGCTTCGCGCGAACACCCTTGGTGCCTCCCCCACCCTTCCTCCAGGACAGGGGTCGGCAACCAAAACAACAAGAAGAGCCATTTCTTTCCAATTCGGTACAAAATTCAGTATTTCAAGAGCCGCAATGCATCTATGTACATACGTACATATCGTCAAGAAGCAGCCCGTAAAGAGCCGCATGCGGCTCCGGAGCCGTAGGTTGCCGACCCCTGCTCCAGGAGGGCTCCTGCTGTGAGCTGCTTCAGGGAGTTGGCACTCAATGTAGGATAACATTCAGCGATACACTGTCAGCGCCGAACTCAACGCTCGGCAAACACATCGCCCCTCTCCCCTGCAAGGCTCGACACTGTTGATCCATGTCGCCTCGACCTTTGTTGGTGTGTGCTCGGGGTTCCGAGTCAGCACATCTGCTGGGCTGCAGCGCCGTCCTTCTTCCAGGAGGGCTCCTGCTGTGAGCCTCTTGTCGCCGCGTCTTACTCACTCCCAAAACTCATCAATTGTATTAGCACGCCTCTTAGCTTCTCACAACTCTCATAGCTTAGTACAATACAACTTATCTCAGTCCTCGACTCTGCAAGCGACTCAATACGTAAGGGTAAATATCGAATAAAACATTCAGCGATACTCTGTCAGCGCTCGACACCCTTGGTTGATTTCGAGGGCCTTGCCGTTGCTAGACTGATTTGCGTGGTTTGGATTTTTAGTTATATCCGCAAAATCTCCCACCTCAGACTCCTCTTCTCACAACGGAGCGGAACTCCTCTGATTCCGCTCCTTGGCCTGTGATTGGTCGGTTCTGGTGTACACGTGTGTGTGTGTGTCTGTTTGTTCTAATTAATTTAAGTACAGTAATTTCCTAAGTCACATCAAGGCCTGGCTCCTGTCCCCTTCCTCCAGCCATCTCATGGCCTGTGGAAACAGATGCTTTCAATTGCCCCTAAGGGTAGTTATTCTAGTTTTACAACTTTCCATAGCAATTAACCTGCAGATGTCTTTTGTGTGGACGAGGCAGGGGGGGGGTCTTTTTGGCCTTGTATTGCCTCAAAGTGTGAGTGCGCAGGTAGGAGGCACTGCATTCTTGTTTGGAAGTCGCTGAATCCGTATATAAAATAAAATCGATTACATAAAAAAATAGACAATATCACTCTTAATATAAATTCTTGGAAAAGGCATATTTACAACAATGGACCAGTAGATACGCAGCAAACACTGGTATGCTTATCATCATCATTTACCATTTCCACCATCATTCTCATCTATCTTCACCTTTATGATGACCATCATCATTGCTGTCCATCATCATTATAGTCATTGATATATTTTAGTCATGTTCAAATCGCCTTCATCGTTACTGTCGTACCTCCGATTAGCACGGAGGTACGATAGTATAGTTGGGTATGTATGGTGGGAAAGAAGTTCAACATACATACCTCGTCATCGTAATTGTTTTAGATAGCGCTGTGCCATATTTGGCTTCACGCTACATTCCACATCTCAGCTATCACACACACACATTAGCGTGTGTGTGTCAGATAGATGGAGCCTCACTGGTTGGCTCAATTTGTTGGTGAGACGACATCAACACGTATGGCCCTCATTCCTGTCAGCAATCCCACAGATACCTGATTAGCTTTCAGATTTTGTCGCGTGTAATTTCAGGCATCAGAAAGAATTAAAAAAACGTAAGAATACAAACTCTGTATTATTACAGAAAATCTAACAACCACGTAACGTTGAGCACAAGCATTAGAAACATGAATATTCCCATTATCCACAATGGGGAGGTGTTAACTACCTCGCCTGGCATGCAGGATTGCGTGGGTTCCATCCCTACCCTGACGCCTATATATTTGGAGTTTGCATGTTTATCTCCTTGTGGTGGCGTGGATTTTTATCCGGGTCCTCTGGTTTTTCCCTCCACATTTACAATTATGTGTTTAGATTATTTGGCTGCAATTAATTTCAACACGATAGGCCACTTCGTTGAGCTATAATTTGTAGCCAGGTGGCTTCTGAAAAAGAGCAATATTGCTCAGTGGGCCTTACCTGGTGAAATAAAAAAAAATTGTTCATAGTTTATTTTGCATTTGTTCATGGGAGAAGGACAATGCATCTGTCTCCATCACTCCCCTCCTTCAACACCATGGTCTTCTCTTGCATTGATTAACATTCAAGTAGGAAGGCTTTAATTTCAGTTTAATCAGCACATATAAAAATATTGTAAAGGTTTCTGTTAAACGGTTCTGCAGTACAATGATTAAACATTTTAAATGTTAATATACACTTATAATGTGCTATTCCTAAAAGTATACATTGTAATTGTAGCACATTAGTGCATTATTAGGATGAGTCCAGAGCAACATTTTAATATTTTACATGAAATATATTTTACTTTATTGTAAATGGCCCTTGTATTTCAGCTTCTGCATTTAACCAGGCAAAGATTTTAAATGAACACAAATATAAAAACACATGGGGAAATCAAACACATTGCGTACTTTACGGCAAAACTGATCATGTAACATTTACTTTGACTTGACGGTGCAATTTTACTCAAATTGCAAGTTGGCCATTATGCACTCTTAGAAGGCTGTGGAGCTGATGGGATGTGTAATAAAATATATATATATTTGCAGGTATTCAAATGCATCGTGTGCCTATGTTGTTTAATTCCCCCACAACAACGTTTATTGTTTATTCGTGCAAATGAACTAAGCGGTTGTAAAGATTCCATAAAAAAACACCTCGAAAACAATGAGGGACAAGTGTGGCACATTAGGAATGGATCACTCTTTTAATTATATCCTTGTGCAGCAAGGGAGTAAAGTGTGGTTCTGTGAAGGTCCTGATGTGCTGTGCAGTGCATCAATGCATGTGTGTACAGCAGCATGTGATAACTGAGTCGGGCCTGTAGGTGGCTGGCAGGGTTAATGAAACAGGACCCTGCGGGGTGGGCTGGTAGGAACGAATAACCAAAGAACATAATGTATTATTACACTTGTTTAGCCAGGAAAGCCCCACTGAGTCTAAAGGTTTTTGTAGGGTCCTGCCAAGTGTTTGCAGTAGGGGGCGATGTTGCTACACCGAATCGGACGATACGAAGGGAGAGTGTGAGGCCTAGTTCTAGGCTTTAGGCCTAGCTGTAGGCGTTAGGCCGCTGTGAGTTAATTTTTAATTTAAATGTTTTAATTATTTATGTAAAAGCTTTAAACTTAAATGTTTCCATTTAAAAGCATCAGGGAATGTAACATTGTTAAACATTAACTCCCTTGCACATACGCGGGGGTACGATACGAAGGGAGAGTGTGAGGCCTAGTTCTAGGCTTTAGGCCTAGCTGTAGGCTTTAGGGTGCTGTGAGTTAAATTTTAATTTAAAAGTTTTAATTAAAAGCTATCTCAGGGAATTATAAGGGAATATTACACTTGTTTAGCCAGGAAAGCCTCATGAATTTAAATGTTTTAATTAAAAGCAATCTGAGGGAATTATAAGGGAATGTTACACTTGTTTAGCCAGGAAAGCGTCACTGAGTCTAAAGGTTTTTGTAGGGTCATGCCAAGTGTTTGCAGTAGGGGGCGATGTTGCTACACAGACGGACGGACGGACGATATAATCTGTTGTAGGCTGGTCCACTTCGTTCCTACCAGTATAACCGCACGTGTAAACCAGCCACATGGTTAATGGTGTCTCGGAAGAATTGCTGCGTGTAACATGCGCTGTTGCATTTTACAGGTAAAGGACCCAAAGGTTGTTTTTGATCGTTATATAAATGTTCTAGACTTGTTCTAGACTTGTTCTAGACTTTAAGCTTGGCTTTGAATTGTTCGTTTGTGATATATGCAATTAGAGGCGTTTTAGCACTGTGCATTGTAAAGGGATGACGCACTGTAATTAGTTACTGTCATTGTAATTCTCTAACTCTAATACTATTTAGTCTATAACCATGCCCATGTACCCAGAGTATGACTACTTGCAATGCTATTGAGAATAGAACACGTAAAGTAGTAAGCTGTACAATGGTGAGATACAGTACGTATACTGTACACATACAGACACAGTAATATAATGGGTGTAATATACCGATATAAGTGGATGGTATAGATAGACATACAGCTTAGGATTAAAGTAATAGTCGAATAGTGATGTGCAAATGTGATTGTCAAAGACAAGGATGGTTTATAAGTAGTAGAATTGGGTTTAAGAGAAAGGGTTAATGAATAACCGAATTGCTGCGTGTAACACGCGATGTTGCATTTTACAGAGTGACGGTGCGGTTCTTCACAAGATTAATATTAACTACAATAAATAAATGTGCTTGCCTCGATTTGGAGCACCTGCCCACGTCCTTAATTTCGAGTGTGCAACACAAGGATACGCCTGCTTGAAGCCAGCTATTATCAGCATACATTCGAATGCAAGAATGAACGTTTTTGCTCTAACACACACATAATAAATTACGAGTTTCCCCCCAAGAATGTGAACAATTTGCCTGATTCAGTGTCACCCTTCTTCGTCCTTCCTGCAGTGAGCCCATCGCCTCCCCATGGGATTACGTTGCTCAACTCCCAAAAGGATGGCATGGTGCTGGGTTGGAAGGAGCCAACGTTCCTGGGAGGTGCCAGCGTGACGCACTACTACGTGGATTACTGCGAAGTGGTGGCGGGCGAAGCTGGGGAATGGAACGAGGCCAAAACGCAGTCTATGGGAGAGCGGGTGTGCAAGGTACGTACCATGTTGAACTTCTTTCGCACGGAACGGAGCCAACCGTGCTAATCAGAGGTGCAGGGGAAGGACAACAAGCTAACACACACAAACGCAGTTCTAAAGGAATGAGTTTTCAATATAGATTTTAAAGTTCATAGCTCCAGTGGCTTCCTAATATCGGCAGGGAGAACGTTCAAGTCGGCCGCAGAAGCGCATTGACCGTCTTTGTTCGATGGTTAGCCAAAAGCCACTGCAGCGAGGATGACCGGAGTTCGCGTGATTGTTTATGTTCCTTGACAAGATCAGCAAGTTATTGTGGTTGATTTGTGGCAAACACTTTGCGTGTAATGAGTGCATCCTTATAATGTATTCATTTGGCAACCATAAGCCAATGTAGCTCAGTGAGCACCGGCCGAACATGGTCGGATCTTGCAGTACCCGTCACGACACGTGCCGAAGAATTGTGTATACGCTGCCTCTTGTTAATGTTGTTGCCAGACGTACCGTAGAGGAGTAAGTTGCAATAATCGAGCTTTGTTCATACTATGCCACCGTGTTGGCTATGTCACAATTCAACAGTGGTCGAATGTGCAAACCCTGCAGCTGCTTCCATGATAATTACATTATTCGCGAATATCATTTGCGATTAATTTCATAGCTTACACCTTACTGCTTCGACGTAAAATGTCAATGGAGTAATTTGTTAATTTTCAATATGGCTTGTGGCACTATGTATTGTTGGAGATTAAGTCCACATATTTGTCAATAACAGTGCCAAAAAAATGAAAAATAATGCAATAGGTGACGTTTAGACTTAAAACTTTCGTGACTGCAGGAATTTATATTCTTGGTTCTTTCGGTAAAGTCACGTAGAAAAGAAAACCAAAATAAAAATTAAACGCAACAAACCCACGACGTTTTTATTGCATCCTAAGCGGTCTTCTTCAGGTGGAAGATGACTGCTTGTGTTGCGATTTTTATTTTTGTTTTCTATCTACGTGACTTTACCGAAATAACCAAGAATATGAATAGGTGACGTTTAGAGCAATGGCCCTTTATCATGAATGTGAGTTTTTATCTTATTTGTACTTGCAGACTGTTGCCATCGCAGGATAGGTGTTCAGGAAATAAAATAATAAGTTGGCCTTACAGGTCGTTCCACTGCATTCAAATGCTGTGTAAAGTATTATACTGGGAACACAAATGTAAGTTCTGTGGTACAAAGTAAAAAATCAAATAAAATCTCGAATCGTATTGCCCTATCACCACCATGGGCTACAGTCAATATAAACCTTCTATGCTTTTCAGGATATAATTATGGATGGACATTGAGTCATTGCAATTCCCGTACTTGATTTATAGAGAAATCACTCAATACAGATTGGACTTGACGTTTTCCCCACGTTATATTTTGTACAAGTGTATTCTTCCTAATTTTTTTGTATTCAAGATCGAGATTACATTCAGAAAGAATAAAGGAATCCTTCATGATGATGATGACGCATGTACATTTTCCTGATTCGATTTAGTTTTGAGTCTTTAGACCATTCTTGAAGGAGCAGCAATTGCACCTTACACGGAATGGAACACTCAAATAATATTGCAACAATAGTAATAATTTATACTCTGTTGTCACTTCACCGCTGAATGAAGGCCTCCCCATGTCATGTCACTCATGGGGGTTGTTTGACCATACTTCCCTACACTGGCCAATGTGAGTTGATGAAGGCAGAGGGATAGCCGATTCAGATACCACTCAACACAATTGCTCGGTGTGTTTGGAAATCATACTAAGGCTTTCTCTTATACAGTTCAGTGCATAAATTACTGCACCACTGCTCCCCTAAAATGCTCAAAGTTAGATTGATTTTGAAATACTGTGTTAATCTTTGCGGTGTGACAGAATGGCTAATTGAAAGTTATTCTTGGTTAATCCTTAAAAATATTTTTTATTTTAGAATTAAAAAAACACTCCTTTAATTGTCTTCTCTCTCAAAATGTGTGAATTAGATGAGTATGATGAAAATGTAATTGCTGTAGCAAATCCAACAGTGCTAAACTTTATCTCTCAATCCAGTTATGTCACTGACATACCAAATCTCGTTTTTCTGTTGTTTGTCTTACATCCATCTGTTGACAGATGCTGCTTATTTACACATCATTTTATTGTATGTATTGTGTTTGCCATCAGATCAGTGGGCTGGAGGACAGCAAGGAATACCAGTTCCGCATACGAGCGGAGAACTTGGCGGGTGTGGGCGACGTCTCCAAGCCCAGCTCTGCCTTTCTATTCAAGGAGTGGAACTTCCCAGAACCAGGTATGGTCACCCAATGTAAGACACAATCCTGCACAGTAAACCCTCTCTATCCGCGAGGGTTACGTTCTTGAAAACTCTCGCGAATGCGAAATTCACGAATGCAGGAAGCTTGTGCCAATGGGAAAAAATTTACCCGTAAAAACAAAGTTTTTCACTATAAATCCTTTATATGCGTGGCGGCTAGAGTCCTCTCGTCCTCTGGCTTGAGATGGCTGCCACCTATGGGTCAGATGATTGCCTGCCACCATTAAGCAATTGGTAATTCAATAAATAAATAAATTCCTAAAATGTTGAACATTTTGGAACAAAAAATTTCACGAAAATAAATTGTCACGCACAACAAGTCTGTGTGCAAAATGTCAGCTCGATTGGATCACGGGAAGTGGGTTAAAAAACGACCAAAAGATTTACACGGTCGTAAGCGCGCAAGCAAGCAAGTGAACTTAATATAAAGGATTTAAAAATGGGGTTACGTTCCTGGTACGAGTGAACATGGGGGAGGGGGGAGAATGGTAAATGTTTAATTACATTGACTACAATAATTAAGTAAGTACTGCTTTATAAAGAACATTTTATTTTTGAATCATCTTTGATGATGATTTGACGACTATGGAGGTGGTGGTAAGGGTGACAAATTCTGGATATGCAGGTGTTTGACAACACCTGCAAATCATGGGACCTCCTTTGCCAGTATCAAGATATAACACTAGGTTTTTCCCCTTTTTTATGGCAACAAAACAGGTGTTAAGATGTTAAAACACCAAACTGAAACCTTTTGCAAGGAATCGTGTCTGCATTAACAACATATACTTGTGGTGAAAATACAAACAAAAAACATGCTCTGACAGTATATGCATTGTCTTTTAAACTGATTGGTCCACACCAGAGACAGCTTTCTTTAGAGCCTAGTCTCAAACAGTGTTAGACCAGAGGACGCCAAAAGGCGAACAGCAAAAAGACAAGCTGTCTCTGGTGTGTCAGAGCATGTTTTTTGTTTGTATTTTCACCACAACTATATGTGGTTAATGCAGACATGATTCCTTGCAAAAGGTTTCAGTTTGGTGTTTTGTATTCAGAAAAAAGGGGAAAACCCTATTCTCAAACCCCTGCACAGTTATAATTTTAGCACTCTTGCGGAGCGCTAGCCGCAGCACTTTCCCTAATTGCATTAACTTGTTTTTCATCAGCCTCACAGTCGACTCGTTTATACCGAAATGTGTTAACGAGGCGACTGTAAGTACGTATAAAGTAAAATAGCAAGTTCAGTGCGAGATTGCTGCGAGACTGAGGACTAAGCGGGCAGCCGAGGGAGCATGCCTAACCTTCGCAAAGAGTTTCAAATGTAAAAGTCTGTGCACACCTCCCGAGTGTCGGTGGTCTGGCACTATATACACTCGTGAATACTGGAATATGCAAAACTCACGAATCCAGAACTCGCGCATCGCGAGGGTTTACCGTATAGCTCCTTGATTTGATTCCGGATTTGTACCGACGCGATTAACTCTACGAATTGAGCTCAAGCGAGTTCCTGTAAAAGTTCCCATCACATCCTAACAACATGCGGTGAAACCCGAAAAACATCAGAGAACTACACAGCACAACCGCAGAAACCTACATAGCAGTAATGTTGTGTGTTGAAAACACGGAATAACGAACACAGCTTGTAACAGCACCGCTGGTTACGCGAAAGGCAATCATTTATAAGATGGTGGGGCATGTGTTATCCATAGTGGATTATTTATATGTGGGTTTGTGCTCATTAAAATAGGGATAGGAAGGGCGGCTTGTGAGTGGTGTAAAGTGTTGATATTCTGACCTCTTCCAATATGTCTGGCCAGCATGGAAGAGTAGGCCAAATACCCTCTAGAGGGGCTCTCTCCTGGAGGCACCTTTTACCACAAGTGGTATGCACCTTTGCCTTTTACATTGTTCTCAAGGCAAATCACAATTAATTCACGTAGGCTTCTGGTGGGCAGTCTTCCATCTTGGACACCCACCTGGTTTCTGTCTTGACACAAGGTGCCCTAGATAATTGAACGTCAGCAGCTGTCTGCTTAAGCCAGTGAATACCTCCAGCTGTGTTCAATTGGACCCACTAAGGTTTATCCCCTGACCCTTCCTCTCAAACTGATCTTAAATCCCCACAATTATTCGCCAAATTTTCACGTGCCAGCCAATTTGAGGCTGGTTATGCCTGTAGCACTGCTCCATATTCTGCACTACATATACTCACCGATGGTATAAACTAATTAATAGCGGTGAAAATCTATTCCCATTTGTCAACCGTGCCTCACATTGGCAACCGTGCCTCACATTTGGCAAAGTAAAATGACACCTGGCAATATTGTCCGGTGTCCTTGTGGATTGTGGCTGCACTGTGGCATTCACCAAGGATCCCATTTGAGAGGGCAGCGATGGGGCCAGGCCTAATTTTAGGGAGGGCACAACCTCTCCCTAGAATGGTAAACATTGCACCTAAAATCCTCGGTCTGGGGGCGTCACCAGTCTTGGCAATTTTTTTTTCTGGAGGCAGAAGGCTGACATCACACCCGACTACACCTCCGTCACCTATTTTTTTACTTACCAAGTAAGGCCCACTGAGCTTTTTGGCTTTTTTTTCAAAAGCGACCTTGCCACAAATTATAGCTCAGAAAGTAGCTTATCATGTGGAAATGTAGAGCAGACAAAACTCTGAATGCATGTTGATTATAAGTGTGGAGGGGAAAAAAACAGAGGTCCCGAAGAAAAATCCACGTGACCACGGGGAGAACATGCTAACTCCAAATTTACAGACATCAGGGTCAGGATCGAACTGATGACCTCCTGTATACCAAGTAAGGTAGTTAACATCTCGCCACCACAGCATCCTGCCAGTAATGCCACTATTAGTACTACTGTCCAGTTGGTGCCCGATCAAGATAATACAAAAGTATTATGGAATATTTATCATCTGCTTGTAAGTTTAATTTAAGTTCAGTTTTAACAAAGGAAAGATTATCACTTTTGTATCTGCCCATGAAGCAATTCAGTTACAAACTGATAAACGTTGGACTCAAGAGGTGATTGCACAATCTCTGAGCCTGTGCTCTGTCACTGTTAGTCTACGGTGCCATTACTGACATCTGACAGTGATTTTCATCTATGGGTCATGATTAAATAAAATTGGTCTCATCATTCGGGTTGCTGATTGACCTCCAGATACAAGCTTAAACCCAATGCCTCCAAATCACTTCCAGCCTATTACAACCTTAATAATTATATTTTACTAATCAATACACTGTACCGTGTTCTTAATACCTGCTTATAAATACATTTAGTATACGTATATAGCAGAAACAAAACACATAATTGCAGTGTGGTCATGGTGACATCTTCATCGATGTAGAATTTTAAATACCAGCCACTGTGAATAGCAATGTGACATTGTTTCTTGTCGCAATAATTACAAGTAAAGACTTTGACTTGTCAAGTATATCCTATTAATACTGTTGAAAATAATGCAGCAGATGGTGGCTTTTTTAAAAGTCTAAAACAATCCACAAGAATGATTGAATGCCTTCACTGTACTTATTTGTGGTTGTTGAAAATATTTAATTTGTACTACAATGCTCAAGCAGATGAGCTCAGATTTCTAAGCATAAGCAAACGGTGAACTATAACATTTCTCAGAATTCGACATAACTGTGAGTCTAATGTTTTGTTTGTGACAGCAGGCAGGCAGAGACGATTACTTGCCCAACATCAGTGTGTTCGCTTTGTTCCAATGCGTAGGACTATACAAAGCATATGTCCTGCATGCAAAGTCATCTTTTTTTTACATAATGTTCAACAAGGAATACACAAGGGATGACTAATCGATGCAAATTTCTAAAGTAGCCAAGTAAAAAGCAAAAAAAGACACCATTGCATATGCGAAAATGTAATTAAATAAATATGACATTTCTAACACTGCAGATGTGTATTGGATATTGGAATGCAATGTGCTAATGGTGGTGTTTGATGCCTGTAGAGGTCTCGCTAGAGATCACAATATACATGTTTTATTGACCTGCTGATGACCGTTCATAAAACGTAGTATTGTCCATCATAAATGCCCATTTAAAAACGCTGATGTACATGTATAACATAATTCTGATTCTCATGTGAATACATATGAATATTTTGTGGGCACTTTGAGACAATTCAAAATAAGCAAGCTGTTGCAGCTGCTGGAATCCACTGCTTGTAAATTGCGTGTGCAATCACTGTACAAACTATTCACTAAGGCGTTGTTAAGCTGCATACCCATAACCTTGGGATAGACCAAAAATAAATCTTTGGAATGGAATAATGTAAATAACACTTGTATGGTTGTGGTTAAATTGGCAGATGTATAATTTGAAAGCATATTTAATGTAAATTCACAACCTGAAAGGCAGTCTGGGAGTGTACATATCCTAGGTGTGATTAATCATACAAAGCAATGTAACATTTTTAAATGTTTGTGTTTCAAACATGCATGAGTGTGGACCATGATTCACTTTTATCTGCAAATAACCTCATCAAGTTCCACCTAATTAAATTACAATTTTGAGGTAAATGTAGAAAGCATTGCATTAAAGAGTAAAACTGGACATTAAAATTCCCTCAAAGGCACGAGGAGTTGATATTAATTTAGACTTGCTCCCTTTAAGGCATTAAGGCCCTTACCAGATAACTCTGCATGTTGCTGGTAGTATGGTAAATAAGTTAGTCTTGTTTATCATCTAGCAATGCACTATTTCTTTCAATTATGCAATTTTATGAAAAAGAAAAATATTTATCAAGTACAATCCTGTGAAACCAGGCCATTTAAAGTAGAATAAAACACTATTTGCATTGGAGTGTATTTTAGATTTGGAGAAAATACAAGGAGCACAGTGCACATCTTTAAGTGGCTATTTGGTGCATATTTTTTTAAAGGCATGGGATAAATTGGATGACTTCCACAACGCTTTCTCTGTCCTATTCACAGGATGGATTTAGGGCAGATTTAGCAAACCTGCCAGAGATCTGCCAAAATGTCTCCAACAATAAGGGACCATGGGATCAATAGCATTGATGTCGTGATGTCAGCTCGTCCCTGTGCCAACAACCCATCAGAGTGTGGCATTGTAATTACACTGGGTTGGTGCATGTCCCCCAAAATGGGATTTTAACACCGCAGCACCTCACTTTCAATTGAGCCTGGGAAATGTATTGCTCGTGCTGTGAGTCAAAAGGTGCCAGTCCAAAGAGACCTGGAATCAAAGGTCACAGCATATTATTACTATTGCCATTGCTATGATTACTGTCTCCATGTCAGTGCATTCTCTGCTATTATCCATCTCTCTAAGTCTGCATGCACTGCTGGCACTGTAATCTCCATGAATGAGGTGATCTCTTTTCTTTCTTTGCATCTGTGTTCTATTTTGTGTGCCTTCATCTCTGTCATATAACTAAATAGCAAGTTGCATGTCACGATTTAATTATGAATTGTAATCTGCATCTCATGATTCACCAGCCGAAAGCTGGGAGATCAATCCAGGGCTGGTGGATTTTGCAGGATGTGAAATAAAATTAACTTAAGTTTAATCAAATTGCTTTTCTACTTAATTTACTATCTTTCTTGGCTCCTTGTACCTAAACATTTCCCAGTAAAAACATAATTTTGAGAAACGAACGAACATAGTATTCATTCTTTTGTTTTCTCATATAAATGTCCAATACATCTAACTTGCCTTTTTTCGAATTAATCGTATTTTCTTTGTGTACCTGCTGTTACTCGTCTTGTGTCTTCATGACAGTTTTACCACCTTTAAAATATGAATTTGCTTTTTAGACTGTGTGTAATTGTCCAGCATTCACGTCCATATCGGCGAACAGACCATATGTAACAATGCAGTATTCGAATTATTGTTAGCATTAATAACTACTTATTTTTCAATATAGATCCCAATTTATGAAGCATATATACTGTTGGTGCTTTTCTTCTGTTTAACATGCTTCACCTGTAAAATTTTGGTATAACTGACCTGTACTCGGAAAGTGTATACTTGTGCAAAACATGCGACGCAACTGGACAATCAATGTTATTGCGTGTTAATTTATCGGATATTTTTTTTGTCACCTTGCCCAGGCCCTCCCTTTGATGTGGTGTTCACCGAAGTTCGAGCTCAGTCTATCGTGGTGCTCTGGAAGGCCCCTCTCTACACGGGCAAAAGCCCCGTCACTGGGTTCAATGTGGAAATTACAGAGGACACTCTTGAGGAACACTGGCAGTTGGTCAACACCGACTTGGTGTCTAAAAGATACTACAAGGTATGCTGCCCCTGCAAGCAATCTTGCTTGCAAATCCAATGAGTATTTTCTCAGATCCACTTAAAATTGGAGTGCCCTCCAATGATGTTTGTACTGTATGTGTGTTTGTGAGTTGAGCTACAAATATTTTTATATTATTGTTTTTATTTTTAAATAGGTAATAGCCTCAGGTATTAATTCAGTAATACTCATGTTTGTTATAATTATTCCAATGTATAATTTGTTGGAGTTGCACAGTGGTTAGTAAAGATTATGCTTTTAGTGCAGTTTCAATCAATATTTCGTATCTGATTTTAAATTTGGTTGTGAGAATCGTTCATGAATTAACAAGTGAGCTGATACAATACTTATGTGGGACATGTAATGCCCAACACATGGCACTTTTATTTGTTTGGCTATGTTGGATGGTGGAGGATTCATGACATACTGTACATATGGCCAGCTCATTATGTGGCCTTCCACAAAAATTTATGAAAAAGCACTTTCTATTTTTTTTACTGCATCGTGGTCATCAGCCGTGGTCTATCTATGGAATCTTTCACGTCCGCTGGACAGTGGACAGTGCACATTGTTACAGTTCACACATCCGAAGTTATAACCAAAGTGGCCTGCCGGATTCTTATCTCAAACCTTGACAACAATCAGCAAACACGCTACCGATGGGCCGTATCACCGCCCTTGAAAGTTGAATCCAGAGAACATTGAGCCAACACCTCTTGGATCCTTGAATCAGGTCTGTGTAGTCCCCTGTGATCATGCCATATTTTCACGCATGTTAATGGCCTCAGCCTGGTCACCAATGACTGTCCAAAACAAATAATTGTATTACATTTGTTTGTCCCACTAATTTTGTCAAAAGTCAAGATTTAAGAATTTTAATATCAGTTTTACTGCCATGCTGCAAATATTTATCTATAGCAGAGAATTTAGGAAAGTGGGTAATTTCAAGGTATCTCAGTAGTAGTTCTGTGATATGTCCTTCTTTATGTCATTCTCTAATTATATGTATGTGCTGCTCTGTGAGAATTCCAAATGAACACTGTTTTGTGACATGATGCTGAGAGCACAATTTGAAGGAAAATGATAAAAAGACAAAAAATCATAAAATTGACATGAAGATACCAGCAGGTACATGCAGCATTTCCCCATCTGAACTCTTCTTCCAAAATGCAATTTGTTTTAAGAGACAACCAATTACATAAACGGGTGGTGGATGCATGACCAGTGTAGTTTTATCATTGGTCTTAGTTGCGTTGTTTTTGATACGTGCACAGGTGAAAAACTTGGAGGAGGGCAAGGCCTATCGGTTTAGAGTCAATGCCGTGAACGCGTCCGGAGCTGGCAAGTATTCAGTCCACTCAGACCCTGTGGTGGCAGCCACGCCAGTTGGTAAGTGTTTGCTGAAGCGTGCTTGACCACATAATAATTTATAGCCACAATAATACTCACTAATGACTCCAGCAATATTGATAGTGTGGAATGGCTGTATTAATCACATATGTAATTTGAGATCAAATGGGTGGGGTGAGCGTTTAATCTGCGGCGTACATGTTGAACAGTGTTTGAACAAAGACAGATGGGTAAGCACTGTTTTGTTAAATATTCTGAGCCGCCCAAATATATAGCACATTACTATTCTTTTTATAATGTCATCATTAATGGAATACAAACCCAAGAACTACTTACGTGAGAAAAAAAAGTCACAAACTAATTTAATTGTTGCTATTCCGCTCGGGGAATATCTTGATTGTGCAAGTCAATAATTGTTTGTTAAAACGATTGTTTAATGGCACGCGAAATACTATTTGGGTAGTTCTTAATAAATTAACAATTATTCCCGTTATTATTTTTATAAATAAGAAGTCCTCATCGCTTTCCAAAGCTCATAGATCTCGCCAGCAGAATACAGACTCGGAATCGACGAGCATAATACAGGGACTAATAAACCACAGAAGGACACTCAAAGTTGCTCCAAACATCAGTGATTTAATAAAGTATAAAAAAAATATTAACTGACATTTCAGATTAACCACCCGGCACTCCACTACAACAAATTGACGCACAGTGTGAAGAGAAACCTCACCTGCCCAACCGGCCAACACAAACGCACACGACACACACAATGCACACAAACTCACACAGACTCACAAAAACACACACAACGCACACACGGTAGAGGCAAGATGTCGACGTCGGAGTTCATTCCGAGCCGACGTTGTAAGGCTCTAATATGTACCTTCAGTGAGATGGTTAGCTGATGGATGGAAGCCTGATTGATGGTGCTCAGTTTTCCGTCCTTCCCCGCACCTCTGATTAGCACGGTTGGCTATCTACGGCGCGAAAGAAGTTCCACATAAATATACATATATGGTGTTGTAGGTGTTGCATAGAACTGTCAGCGAGGCCAGATCTTCTCCCTTGCTAAGTACCTTCGGTGCCTTAGTGACCCACCAGTCTCTCTGCCTGCCGGACAAAGGACCACAAGCACCTCAGAAGGCTGCAGTTGGCCGCTTGAGCCCCGACTGGACTGATGGTTGACCGTTGTGCCTTTCTTCGGCTCAGAGCACCTTTCAGCGTTGCTCCCAGAGTCACACATGAAGATTCTGAGATTCTTCGGTTACACTTTGTTACACTTTGTGCGTCTTTCACAGTGGCATGCCAGGGTCACCCTCCACTGCAATAGCTTGACAAAGTTTTAATATATAAGTAATGTATCCTTGATGCAAAGACTAAATTGTGTGCTCTAGACATTAGTTTAAATAAGGTGTGTTGACTTCAACACACCCTGATCATTATTTATGATGCGCCTTAAGTTTGCATGCACCTCCATCAATCTCGTGTTTTGCATCGCATGGAAATGCTGTAGCCTCCACTACATTGAAAAAAAAATGTTGGCAAACGTCTTAGAGATAGATTCGCCCAACATCTTGTCAGCTCGCTGTGCAAACTTGGTCCAAACCAGTGTCACATCAACAGTGGGAGCCACAGGCCCAGTGACATGTAGGGTACATGGCCTTGTCTTGATTTTTGGTGATAATGAGGCCATACATAGGACAGACGACCGCTTCATATTCAAACTGAATATCATTCAGCCAACTGTATGAATGCCTCACATTGACTTAAAAAATGTATTGAGCGCGAGCTAACCCTTATCAATACACGTTTGTGTGCAGGCCACATTTCATTTCTCACTAAAATTGGAAAATAAGAGCTAAAAAGACAAAAAAAGACAAAATCAGTAAATTAAAATATATCCTGTTAATTCTTCTACTCAGCTTGCAAGGATTAGGAATTTCAAACATTTGAAAGCCCATTTGGATCATAACATTTCTTGAGATATTATTTGATCCTGATGACATGATAATTAAGACTGAAGAATGAGTCACTTAGGAGGCAATGTGAATTAATATTCTGCTTTAAGTAGATACCACGCTGAAACATTGTTACCCAAAATTAAATGTGCCAGCAACATTTTATATATATGTAGTCATCCATTTTTGATGATTTAAAGGATTGTCTGTTGCTCAACATCTTCGAAAAGGTAACTATTTTCACATGCCAATTTTTTTCTTTTTTTTTCTTCAGAAAACATGTTTTTAGTTATCATTAGATCCATGGTGTAGAGTGCAGTCTAAAGCTATGAGTAAGTCCACATCTTTAGTGTCTATTTTTATAGGGTGCCACGGTGGCGAGATGTTAACTACCTCTTCTGGTATGCAGGTGTTCATCGGTTCAATCCTAACCCTGATGCGTGTTTATTTATAGTATGCATGTTCTCCCTGAAGTCACCTGAATTTTTATATGGCTCCCCCAGGTTTTCCCTGCACATTTAGAAAAATGGCTGCTTTAAATTTCCACATTATAAGCCACTATGGTGAGCTATCATTTGTGGCCAGGTTATGGTAACATAAAAAATTGTTTAGTTTTTGTTAAATTTACGTGCTATAAAGATGGGCCACTGCCCAAAACATCACCTATTATATATTGTTTCCTTGAAGGCAGTGGTATTGATGAAAGTATTCAGGTTTTGTCATTTTTGCTTGTGCACCGATGCCACTGCAGTGTAACTTAATAAGTAAATATAATTGCGTTTTTCTTTGTATTGTTAAAGCTGTTTATGATACTATCACATATAATCAACTTTGTGGAATTTTCGTGCATACAGATATGTTGCAAGTTGTATATATATAGCTAACCAATAATGTCATCATGCATTAAAAAAATCTAGCCAGCAAGGATGCATTTTTCAGTTTGAAACAGCTTTGAATTGTTAATATCCACAGCACACGTGAATGGCTTTGTGTATTAAATTAAATATTGGCATTCTACGCTTATAATAAATGTATGCCTGACTTTCTTGGTTTACATGCGTGAGTATAAATGTTAATGTAATTCATTACACAGTGCTAGTGATTTTTCTTTAAACTTATTTTCTTCATGAGGAAAAAATGGGCCCTCTTGGTTAATTTGCAAAGGAATCCTTAAATTATATTCTAGTTCTGTAGCACGTGTCGAGAGTATATGCTACATTCGACGTCAATTGTAGCATTTAATGTCTATGACAATCAATATATGTGGCAGTTTGTTATGGTTCAAATTATTTTATAATAAGACATTAAAAGTGCAGGTAATCAGAAACATTGTATGTTTGAAACAATATCAGTGTTTCATTCTAAAACATTATTCTACCATTCACATGCATATTTATTATTTTCATGCAATAATTTGTCTTGCCTCATTTTCTTATTTCAACCGTCAATTGTTAAAACCAGAGAACATCACCTGGTTCTATAAGTGGTTGTATTTATGACAACATTAGAAGGTTATCTGGGAATATGTGAACAGTGCAAAAAGCAGATGGAATATCGCAGAAGGAATATCACTGCTGCCTCCCTGGGTTTGTATGTCAGTACCTTTGGCAGTGCAAATCAGATCAGGAGCTAGCTCGGTATATGTGTCAGGACCCCACAGGGCCCCAGCTCTATTTATTACATTCTATGTAGGTCAGAGCTTAAGTTACCAACACCCACTGTCAAAATTACACGATTGATTATATCGATTACATGAGTATATATGGATGTGTTTGTCAAGAACTGTGAGGGCTGTTTGAAAAGTTCGAAGCATGGACTTGATGTTATGGCAGGGGCTCAAATTGTCACCCGCCACAACCAAATTTGTCACCCAACACAAGCAAATAAATAAAGTTGTCACGTGAACAAACGTGCCAATTTTCTTCTTCTAAAATTGAAACTAAATTATTAGATGATGTGAACACAGCATTGTTTATAACTTAATTTATTTGTCTGTGTCGGTTGGAGGGGGGTAAATGACACACATTGGCATTTTGCTCGTGCGATCCGACTCGAAAAAATATATTGTGAATTTGAAGCGTGAATTTTTCAAATATGTATACTCACTCATGTGTTTCGCGTAAAATCAGCTTTCTACCTTCACCAGATGCTAGCAAGACTTGAGCTTTTATAACAGTCCTTGTAACCCTGAGTTTATTTAAGTATTTAGTCGTTTACATATTGCATATTTCACATCAACTGTAAATGTAAAACGTAATTATGGTGAGGCTACTATACATTATATGAACTATGTTAATGGTCTCATTCTTTCCGCTAAATCCACAAATGTACGATATACACATATATAATTAATAATTACAGGTTTTCCGTGTTTTTAAATCCTTTATATTAAGTTCGCGTGCTTGCTTGCTTGCTTGCATGCTTGCTTGCTTAGGACCGTGCAAATCTTTCGGTCGTTTTTTAACCCACTTCCCGTGATCCAATCGAGCTGACATTTTCCACACAGACTCGTTGTGCCAGACAATTATTGTTCGTGAAAAAAAATTCCCAAAATTTTACACTTTTTAGACAAAAAAAAATGTATTTTACATATATTCAAATATAACTTATTCATGGCTTTGGCTGAACGTCAGAGTGTAAGAGCCCAGAGCGTAACCCCTCCACAGGCCGTGGTGGAGTAGCGCAGTTGGTAGTGCCCTCGCTTCCCATGCCAAAGGTCGCGGGATCGATCCCCGCGTCCTCCACAGGCGATATATTTTTAAATCCTTTATATTAAGTTCGCATGCTTGCTTGCTTGCGTGCTTGCTTGCGTGCTTGCTTGCTTGCTTACGACCGTGCAAATCTTTCGGTCGTTTTTTAACCCACTTCCCGTGATCCAATCGAGCTGACATTTTCCACACAGACTCGTTGTGCCAGACAATTATTGTTCGTGAAAAAAAATTCCCAAAATTTTACACTTTTTAGGCAAAAAAATTGTATTTTACATATATTCAAATAGAACGCATTCATGGTTTTGGCTGAACGTCAGAGTGTAAGAGCCCAGAGCGTAACCCGTCCACAGGCCGTGGTGGAGTAGCGCAGTTGGTAGCGCCCTCGCTTCCCATTTCAAAGGTCGCGGGATTGATCCCCGCGTCCTCCACAGGCGAATATATTTTTTACATCCTTTATATTAAGTTCGCTGCCACGCATATAAAGGATTTATAGTGAAAAACTTTGTTTTTTACGGGTTATTTAAAATCCTTTATATTAAGTTCGCGTGCTTGCTTGCTTGCTTGCATGCTTGCTTGCTTGCTTAGGACCGTGCAAATCTTTCGGTCGTTTTTTAACCCACTTCCCGTGATCCAATCGAGCTGACATTTTCCACACAGACTCGTTGTGCCAGACAATTATTGTTCGTGAAAAAAAATTCCCAAAATTTTACACTTTTTAGACAAAAAAAAATGTATTTTACATATTTTCAAATAGAACTTATTCATGGCTTTGGCTGAACGTCAGAGTGTAAGAGCCCAGAGCGTAACCCCTCCACAGGCCGTGGCGGAGTAGCGCAGTTGGTAGTGCCCTCGCTTCCCATGCCAAAGGTCGCGGGATCGATCCCCGCGTCCTCCACAGGCGATATATTTTTAAATCCTTTATATTAAGTTCGCATGCTTGCTTGCGTGCTTGCTTGCGTGCTTGCTTGCTTGCTTACGACCGTGCAAATCTTTCGGTCGTTTTTTAACCCACTTCCCGTGATCCAATCGAGCTGACATTTTCCACACAGACTCGTTGTGCCAGACAATTATTGTTCGTGAAAAAAAATTCCCAAAATTTTACACTTTTTAGGCAAAAAAAATGTATTTTACATATATTCAAATAGAACGCATTCATGGCTTTGGCTGAACGTCAGAGTGTAAGAGCCCAGAGCGTAACCCGTCCACAGGCCGTGGTGGAGTAGCGCAGTTGGTAGCGCCCTCGCTTCCCATGCCAAAGGTCGCGGGATTGATCCCTGTGTCCTCCACAGGCGAATATATTTTTACATCCTTTATATTAAGTTCGCTGCCACGCATATAAAGGATTTATAGTGAAAAACTTTGTTTTTACGGGTTATTTAAAATCCTTTATATTAAGTTCGCTTGCTTGCGTGCTTGCTTGCTTGCGTGCTTGCTTGCTTGCTTAGGACCGTGCAAATCTTTCGGTCGTTTTTTAACCCACTTCCCGTGATCCAATCGAGCTGACATTTTCCACACAGACTCGTTGTGCCAGACAATTATTGTTCGTGAAAAAAAAATCCCAAAATTGTACACTTTTTAGGCAAAAAAAAAATATTTTACATATATTCAAATAGAACTTATTCATGGCTTTGGCTGAACGTCAGAGTGTAAGAGCCCAGAGCGTAACCCCTCCACAGGCCGTGGCGGAGTAGCGCAGTTGGTAGCGCCCTCGCTTCCCATGCCAAAGGTCGCGGGATCGATCCCCGCGTCCTCCACAGGCGAATATATTTTTAAATCCTTTATATTAAGTTCGCTTGCTTAGGACCGTGCAAATCTTTCGCTCGTGTTTTAACCCACTTCCCGTGATCCAATCGAGCTGACATTTTCCACACAGACTCGTTGAGTGTGACGATTAATTTTCGTGAAGAAAAAAAATCCAAAATTTTACACTGTTTAGGGAAAACAAATTAAATATTTAATTACCAATTGCTTAATGGTGGCAGACAATCATCTGACCCATAGGTGGCAGCTATCTCAAGCCAGAGGACGAGAGGACTCTAGCCGCCACGCATATAAAGGATTTATAGTGAAAAACTTTGTTTTTACGGGTTTACTTGTTTATTTCCTTCCAGAGCATCACTCAATCGAATATTTGTAATTTAGTTATATCCATGTATACCCGTACATTACATGGGACATTACTTTTACAATTGGAAACTTACGATTCCATTGTGAACCTGCTAAATCTCACGTTTAATTGTGGGACAATAATGTTTGCCACCAGAAGGAAACCTTTATAAAAGCGTTGAAAAAATTCTTGCACAATTTTGTTTCACATTTTATTTAAAATTAATTCGTGTCTCCTAAAGGCCAGTAGTAAAATGTATTTTAAATAGTTAATAACAATCATAATCACTGAATTTTCATTGTTTAAAAAAAACATTTCTGCTGCGGTATGGTATTTTTCATAAGAATATGTTATTTTGTGATAATATGTTTCTTACATTGTACTATTATAGTACATTATGCCATGATTCACTCTGAGGCAGAAGGTTCAGTTGGCGAAGAGTATTACTGTAATGTGGGTGTTGTAGAGTTTTGTGTTACCAGCGCAGTAGCATTCAACAATCATCACTGAGGGGTAGCTTCCACTGACCCTAATCCCTCACCCATGTGCATTACTCCATCACACTCCCAGGGAGACATTACCACAAAGGTCAGGCCTTATAAACCACTTAGGACGAGCACAATGATGCATTGAGTGCCGACTCTCCTACAAGAATTATTCTCTACCAGACTATCCATGCCAATCTGAAACTCAGATGGATAAGCCCCAGAGTGACTGTATGCTTCCCAATGAGAAGGAATGACCAGGGCTTTGCCCAACATTTGGCAGAGCACAGCAGTTATAACATAATACCTTTCAAAACTTTGACTTAACAACAATATGTGTGATGACTTGATTTTTACTGCAAATGTTGGTGAAGGAATACATGTGCAAAAGAGTTATTCAAATCCATACATTAATATATTTCCATAACTTTGGAAGCATGGTAGTGCAGGTGTTATTGCACTGTGCTCTGAATCCGATTACCTGAATTCATTTCTCGGCCACAAATAACACCAACCCGCAGTGACCAGGACGGTGAAGTGTGGTTAAACAACCCCCTGCCTAACATAAACGATTAAAACAAATTATATGGCATGGGGTAGGCCTTCATCCAGCAGTGGATTTACACAGGGTAGTAAACTACTATGTATAATGTTAGCAATAATATTTAATTTAGTTGTTTTCATGTATTTTATTTTATTAATTGTTTTACCTACGTGACTTTACCGAAAAAACCCAAAGAGTATGAATCCTTGCAGTCACGAAAGCTTCAAATTTAGAATTATTGCAGAAGTGTTGCATAACATGAACCTGATTGTTTCACCAATACAGGGAGTCCCCGACCTATGAACGGGTTCCGTTCCTGATACCCATTCGTAAGTCGAACGGTTTGTAAGTCAGAAAGAAATAATGTTCTGTATGTAAATGCACATACGGTCACTTATAAAATATGTCATGGTTCACCATAAAAGGGAAGCATTGTTAAACTCGTAAATAATAATACATATTTTACATTTGCATGTAACATTGTTAATAGTTATTGGATTCGGTTCACAAGTGAGAGTTCACGTTCTCAAGTCACGTAGTAAAAAAAACAGATATCTTATGGAAGCTCATTCATAAGTGTGGACGTGTGGAAGTCGGGCAATCGTAGGTCTGAACCTGCCTGAACTGTACTTGGATAATTTATAAAGTAATTGTGAAAGGGAATGATTTTCACAAAGAGGCCATACAGAACATATTACATTTTAATAGAAAGTAAGAGTCATGTTCTTTGGCATGTAAATGGCATGGAGTATGTCGTAATGATGTTTCCATGTGGACATAGTCCATTCTGTGGTCAACTGTAAATAATTGTTATTCGTGTGTACTCATGACCCAGCTACAACGTTATGTATAAATACGTGCAACTAGAAATATCACCGACTTCCACATTGACACTGTAAAATTGAACTAAAATAAATACTTTGAAAACTTCCGAGATAATAAGCCCCATTTGTGTACCAGATTCATGAATAAAATTATGCTTGTTGGCTCTTTCATCTCAAATGCATGTCAAATTTAAAGCAAATGCAAGCCTTCATTGGAGTACCCTCTTTTCTATCCTGCATGTACTCATTAGTACCTTGGGTTGTTTCCGGAGGGAATTTTTTTTTTTAATGTTGTGAACAAACACCAGCTGCAAATTATAACATTCCATTTCCAAAGGCAGGACGTAGATTTCGCTGTCATTTACATACAAAATACAATTATATTTAGCCAGTGTTTTCTGATTCCCATTTCAGCTGTAACAAATTCAACCTTTTGACTGGATGATGCTCATTGTTTGATACCGATTGACACAGATACACAGACGATGCCAGCGCTGTGTTGGGCGGTGGGTGGGTGGGTGGGGGGTTGAAGCAGTATCGTCAGCATTTGAAAATGAGTCACAGCTTTCATGTACACTCACAGCATGAGGTGTGCATTGTGCAAACCACATGCTCAAGCAGAACAGCTGGTGCTGGGATTTTACAAACTCGTGTTTGCTGCTCTGGCCCTCCTCGCGTTGCTCCCTGTCTGTGGCTTCATTTTTATTACAAACAAATAAAGGTGATGCTGTATGAAATGACGTTATAGAAAATGGTTCACGAAATTTACTGTGAACCCGGCAATCCATGTTTGATTCCCAGCCACCAACTTACGCTGACCAGCATGGTGAAGTATGATCAAACAGCCCTGATGACCAATCCAATAATTTGGTGATGCCTTCATCCAGCAGTGGATTGACAAAAGCCTATAAAATATTATTTTATTCCATGATTATTATTTCTAAAATACTGGCTGGTTTCAATAAAAAAAAATATTACTTGAATGCACGTATATTTAATTTTAGTTGTGTATTTGTTGTTGTTGCAGGATCTAGGGATGCACAGCTACAGATCGATGATGATGGCAACATCTACCTGGAGTATACCTGTGAGGCTGCCACTGAAGCATCCAGTTTCTCTTGGTCCAAGAATTACCACGAGCTTCCAGAAAACAAAGTGACCCCAGAAACTCTCGGACAAACGTGAGCCTTCGTCTTGGAAATGCTTCACAAATCCTATCCTCGGCATTCAGTGTGGTATAAGCGCAGCACATGGTAAATGTTATCACAGCATTGCAGAAAATGCCCTTTCATCAGCTGTTGATTCTATAAGATGGAACATTCAAAAGAGTGAAAAAAAGTGAAATATGTACAGAGAGACGTTTCTCGAAGCATAGAAATTTACACAAGACAATTAAGTTTAGAAAAAATGAAAATGTCACACTTGAATGATCTTACTCGAGCAAACACGTTATCATCATTTTCATACGTTATTTTTGGTATATTTTAGAACAAAGTTGTTCTTCAACAACCCTACAATGGATGACCTAGGGAACTACTCCTGCGTGGTCACTGCGACAGACGGCTACGCAACAAGCTACAATCTCACGGAGGACGGTAAGGGAAAGGTTAGGAGTGTGTACGGAGTCTTTGCATATGTACGTGTTACAGCCCAGTTTGACCAAACTTCACTACACTGGTCAGTGTGTGGTGGTGATGAAGGGTGGATACAGAGCTGCCTTCTACCCACGACGCCTACTGAACCTGCTTAATGTGCGGTGGTCACCCATTCAAGCTCGTGAAGTCTGACAGGATCTGACACAATACAGATGTCAAATTCACTTAATTCAAATTAATAAAATATTCCTGGGCTGTTACTGCGTACCTACTACCTCCAAACAATGTATGCATTCCAAGTCTCTACAGAGCTACATCACAGGACTCCATTCTGCATGTTTGTGGAAACTTTCCATAATTTTCGACTGCTCCCCAAACCCTGCCCACTTTTGGGCATTTCATAATTGTGCCATGAATAGTACCAGCATGATTCCAGTTTTGTTTGGAATTCATCACACGTTGATATCAAATTGAAGAGTGTTTCTAAATGTATGCAGAACCTGCCATTATTTTAGTAATAAAATTAGTGTAATGCCGCTATAAATAGCTACATGAATCGGCCCATCATTTCTACATCAACATATATTTATTTTTCCAAATTAACAAGTTATGGTATGGGAAATGCATGCAATATATTACTTATTTGTGCTAAAATGCGTAAGAAGAGTAAAGAATTACTTACAATTGAATGCCGAAATGGTTATTTATTTGCAGATACAGATAACATTCAATTATATTACCTAGATTAAATATATACAATTAGAATGATTGTGATAATTATGGTTGTAAAATGAATGTCAAATGAATATAATTACAATTTCTGCATTAAGAAATAATAATTTGTAAATTGTGCAATGTATTGGGAATAATTGGCTAATCATGCTAAAGGACAGCCATGGATAGTTGAGTGATGTATAACATTGTTCTATTTTTTTTGCAGAACTAAAGCGTGCTCTGGAGACAAGCCAAAAGCTAAAATATCCCAGTAAGTTTGTTTCATAAATGAAATAGATCTATACCAATCCATAAAATACACTAAAATACATAGGCACATGTAGTATATGGTGAACACACTTCAATCTTTCTATCCACATTAAAATAAAACTGAATATTGGCAAAGGAAGTGGAACTTAATCAGTGACTTGCAAAATTGTCCAAATACTGTTACGTAATCCTTCATTTAATGTGGTAGATGCTTTCTTGAAAAGTACCACAAACCAAGGAATTACTGTGCGTGTATACATTACAGGGCATAATTATATAAAAACAATAGAAATGTGAATCACATTTGCACTATACAATTAGCTTCCAAAGATCCCATGACGGGGCAACGAACTGAGATTAGGGTACGCTGCCTACTGTATCATTCCCCGCATATACCCAGAATTTCCATCCCGCTCAGCCGGGCAGCTCAAGAAGGTCGTTCAGTGTCGACCTCTCAGAAGCTGCGCTTCATAATGGTGCGCGTTCCGCGTTGTGTGAACAGTGTTCCCTTATCAAAGAACTATGTTATAGCGAAAAACGCGTTGTGTGAAAACGCATTAAGCGAGGACTTGCTGTACTGGAGTGTGCAGTGATAATGTTTCACAGTTCTATTAAACTCTGCGTTGTTTAAATTGCTGAACCCCAGCCAATCATCCTGCTCAGTGACACAGAAACACATAGCAAAGCTCTTTTTGAATAGGCTGTGAAACAAATGTTATTGCCATTTACTCTTTTTTTCCCAAGCAGGTAGCTACTGAAAAATAACTACAGTCCATATATCAGTGGGGCTTACCTCGTTAAAGAAAAACATAGTTTACGTGGTTAATGCAGACATGATTCCTTGCAAAACGTTTCAGTTTGGTGTTTTAACATTTTAACACCTGTTTTGTTGCCATGAAGGGTAAAATCTATTCTAATATTCTGAAAGTTTAATTGTTAAGTTTAGTTTTTTATGTTGTCTTGCTTCGCATATTAATGTGATGGGACGACTTTATCTGTTATTGAATGTTCATTTGTAAGCAGTATTTTCAGTTTTACAGCATATATATAATTATCAATTGCAAAGGTAATATAACTTTGAGCATAACATGCACATGTTGTAACGTTAGACATTTGTTATTGTCATTTTTAAATGACAACCTTCGTAATTAATTTTTGGGTCAGATTAGGACAAATTTGGCATCCGCGAGGTATCTAAGAAATCAATTAGCAATCTAAATATTTTGGTTTCAAAAGCATATGTATTCAATCGTTGACAACCTCGTTCTGTTGTTTTCGAATAAGTTTTGATATTGCCATCTACATCCATGTGTGGGTGTGCTTTTGACGTCATTCTGTAAATAATTCTGAGACATTTTCACACTACAAAAGTTTCCTGTGGGCTGAGGATCATTAGTAGTCTAGATTTGTTCGTTAGACAAGCATGGCTTATGAATACAACACACCTTTGGCTGGTCAGGTCATATCGGGTCAGGACTTGCAGGAAAGAAGCCTTGCTATCATGTCACAAACGGACACAGCTGCACCTCTTCGCTGTTTATCTGAACAAAACATTAGCATGCTGGTGTATGTTGTGGTAATCCATCTTAAGAATTCAGTTTGTCCTTTTTTAGTTCAAACCTCAACTTTGCAACAAGGCTAAAATGCTTAGAGTTTTTATTTTATTTTGCATTGCCATATAGTACTAATTTCCTGAAAAAGAAACATAATGACAATCTGATTTAAGAGCATTTTGGTTGGAAATACTGTACGTGTAACACATATGTTTATGTATGATTGATTTAAGCTTTTTTTCTCACACATATATAGCCACTGTGTTGTATTTGGTTAGTTTATCATTAGGATACTCAGTTAGGCAGTGTCTTGGATAATTTAATGATGATAATGTTCAGCATAAATGCAGATGTACTGCAATATATTCAAATCTAGGTCAGGGCAGTTTAGGGTGGCAAATATTTGTTATTATGTTATTTGGAAACAATTGAGAGATGTTGCTTATTTAATTACACTACGTAAAAATTACAATATTGTATTTAATTACTACAGGCACAAAACAAAGTTTGAAGTGTGAAAAAAGAACATAATCTTACCTTCCATAATGAAATGTGATCTTTAATTCGGGGTTTGTGGGAAGTATGATAAATGTAGGGTGCCACGGTGGTGATCTGTTAACGATCTGGCCTGGTATGCAGAAGGTAGCGGGTTTGATCCCGATTCCAACCCTGACGCCTGTATATTTGGATTTTGCGTGTCTCTCTCCCTGTGGTCACATGCATTGTTCTCCAGCTCCTCCGGTTTGTCCCTCCACATTTATAAACATGTTTTTAGAGTATGTGTCTGGTATACATTTCTACATGATAAGCCACTTCATTCAGCTATTATTTGTGGCCAGGTCGCTTCTGAAAAATAGCTATGTAGCTCAGTGGGCCTTACCTGGTCAAATAAAAAAAATGTCTAAATCGTAGTTAATGCTATTGGTCACCTTTGAAAATGTAGCCAAATGTGTACAGTGTGGTAAGAGTGTGCCCTATTCAACCAGCCATACCCCTGAGGTCCGAGTTGGCTGTGGAGCTACTGGAGAAAGGGCAAGTGCGGTTGTGGATGCAGGCACGGCATCTGTCACCGACGTGTGAGCTGAAATTCATCGTCAATCAAAGGGACGTTTCCAAAAACGAGGTAATGCAAAACCAAGCATTGACAATAACATCCCATCCAGCACGATATGAGTCGATGGACGTTCATTCTCATCTCCATATATTTTCTGACAATAAAGAGTGCACTTTAACAGGTGCAAAGATAATATATTGTATTCCTCTAATATATTTTGTTGTTGTTGTCTTTCTCAGTCTTTATATATCTGTCCCTGTATCCCTTGTGTCTTTTAATGCTGTCCAATAACATGTATACTTTAATGACAAAAAAACATTCGCCAATGACACTGTGTGGAGCTTTAAGAGGAGAAATATATTATCGGTGACCTTCCAGCAATGGCCCTTCTTCATCGCACATGGTGACGGCAACATGAATGTCCCTGTTAAAATTATTAACGTGGGCAGAAAGTGGAATAATTAAGATGCTAAAAGGAGGTTTTAAATGTAATAATCAAATAATGAATAATTTTCCATAATATTATTACAAATGCGTGAGGGTTACCGACACATCCGGCTTTTTGTTAACAGTTCTTGAAAGGGATATTTACAACCCTCGTGATTAATACATTACTTATGAACGTTCAAACAGTCTGGTTATCAATTCTCTAATAAATAGCAATCTGTGGCATATTTGAATATGCTATTGGGCAATGAAAAATGTATGCATAGTTATACTGCTATTATGCTGGATATGCGGTGTTGCAATGTGGAATGGATCAAGGGATATGACGTCTCTAATGAAATTGTCAATCTCGCTTATTTCAAAGATACACGATGTACGTTGCTCAAACCTGGAGCAAAAGTAACCCACTGCCATTGATACTTACGAAGTACAAATGTTATCTCACCAAAATATCAATAAAAATCAAACAATACTTGCAACTTTCTAGATTAAACATTAAAGGAGTATTTGTGGATGGTGGGTATATCTAAGACCAACACAACTGAACTATTTATCCACAAATGTTCATCCATGAACTTCCAAAGAAAACATCTTGGCATACAGGATTACAGGATTAAGACAAAAGATGCAAAATAAGCAATTACATTTTCGCGAGGAATTTGATAGGGTGCCACGGTGGCGAGATGTTAACTACCTGGCCTGGTATGCAGGAAGCGTGGGTTCAATCCCGACCCTGACGCCTGTATATTTGGAGTTTGCATGTCTTTCTCCCCGTGGTCCCATAGATTTTTCTCCAGGTCCTCAATTTGTCCCCTCCACATTTAGAAACATGACTTTATAATATTTGGCTGCTATCAATTTCCACATGATAAACCACTTCGTTGAACTATTATTTGTGGCCAGGTCACTTCTGAAAAAGAGTTATGTAGCTCAGTGAGCCTTACTGAGTAAAATAAAAAAAATAGTTTGATGTAACTTGGTAAACTAAAATGTTGCAAAGGTAACAAAGTTGTGACTTTAAAAAAGTGATTTTCTAGTGATTGCACGCTTGAGATGTACAGCTAATTTAATTTGTAAATGTATTCAAGTAAACATGGAGATTATTTGCATTTGAAAGAAGATTTTCATACTTTTTCACATCTTAACATCTTATTAGCCACTCATTATACTTAAAAAGCCTCCCAAATATTAAAGATCCTGTGCCTCTGCGGGCCTGCTCGTAAATATGATTAACTTCTTTGGCGCTGTACGTAGCCGACCGTGCTAATCGAAGGTGCTTAACATGTGGTTTGTGTAGAAGTACAAGATTCATGTGGACCGCAGCACGGGCATGATCGAGATGATTATAGACCATCTTTCAGCTGTGGATGAGGGCACTTACACTGTCCAGCTCAAGGATGGGAAGGCGGCAAAACAATCCAGCCTCGTTCTCATCGGAGACGGTGAGAGAGAGTCCCTTGGCACAACCTTTGGACACATACATACACATGAAACGTGTATGAAAGTAGCCATCTGACTTGCTTTACGTTTACACTTTTGGATAAAATTAGTCGGTGTGTGTCAGTTTAAATTAAATATTTTCCTTCGACAATAATTTGACATCACTGTTATTTTGCAACTACTATTATTACGTTCACATTATTGCACAGTTGTTAGTTGCAATCATTTCAGCACTTCAAGCAAAAAAGGGAAAACAGGCCAGTTAGCAACCAAGGACTGGAGAATGTTTCACAGTGAGGCCTCCTCCATACAGTCCTAAGTACACTCAGATGGATGTAGAGCTTCGATGTGTCATCCTCGCAGCGGCCTTTGGCTAACCATCATACAAAGACGGTCACTGCATCACGCGCTTTCAAATGCACTTCTGCGGCTGTCTGGAATCCTCTTCCTTCCAATATTAGGAAATCACTGGAGCTATTGAACTTTAAAATCTGGATTGAAAACATTTCTTCAGAACTGCTTTTCATGTTTAGTTTGTTGTCCTTCACCCGTACCTCTGTAGGGTGCAAAAGAAGTTCAGCTTACATGCATGATGTCCCACGTTCTTGCTCCATGTGCTGGGAGCATCTTCGGGAACTAAACTGAATTATTATGAAGCTCTCAGCACGTGGAGCGAAACCTCGGACATCGTGTTGAACAGATTGTAGCGGTAAATCTAAACATACGTTAGAGAGCACCACAACCGCGAGAAACATACGCGGTATTATTACCCAGGCAGACAGTTTGGGCCGCGTCACCCATGAATATTAGTCTATAGCACAATACAATCATCGACTTACGAACAAATTCTGTTCCTGAGACCCGTTCGTAAGTCAAGTACTACATGCAGCAGCACCGAACTGTGATATCGACATTCGAATCCTCAGCTCTGAAGAACATTCACGAATTAATTGGTAAAATTACTTGCCAGCCTAATGGATAGAATAGGCGTTTGACAGGTGTATACGTGGAAGGATATGTGTCTCAAGGCTGAGAGAATTAATAACTTGCAGGAGTTTGTCGGAAAAAAACATCTTTCATCTCATTACCCAGCTCAGGAATGTGCAAGCGCTGATCACAAAGTCGAAGAAGAAAATATCACAAGTTTACATGTATCCTTTAAACCTAACATTAAATATGTGCATTTTGATATTTCACCTTCAGAATGTTTTAAATGTTCCCACGTGTACTGGTTGGCAGGTCTGCATTCTGTAGGGATAACTTTTTGACTTGCATGGCTTGTCATTTATATTCATATCATGGTAGTAAATTTCTGTGTCTAGAGTCAATAATTATTATGCATGTTTAACATTGTCATTATTAACCGAGCTAATTACAGACTGGATAAACTTTAAAAATACAAATATGAGCCTCATGGCACAATGCCCTTTCAACCACATTGCTCAAAAGATATTGACTACATTGGTCTTAATTGTAAATGCACAATTGCAAACACAATGTGCAATTAATATTTTGCCAAAGTCATTACAACTTGAATTGATCATATGTATTTCACCTAAAGAGCTGTGGAATTTTCACCAGTGCATCAATCGGTATTATCACTTCTCTAATGCATTGAGAACCATTGAAAATATAAACACTGCAACGGCAAGTAAATGATGGTTACATTGAAAAATCACCCCGAGGAAACTTCTCACAAGCATTTGTATAACAACATGTGCAACACTGTGCACTTTGCTGCTTAGCATGCTGAGGAAATTGTACAAAAAATATAGATCGTAAGCTCTGTTATTATTATTCCACAAACACGGATGACTACAAAAGGTGAAATGATTAAACTCCCTGGTGATTTGATGACTTGTCATGATTCAAGAACATGATTCGATTGAAGAATATTTTTGTTAATCCTTGTGGAGAATGTATAGCGGCCACTAGTGGCTGCAGGGGGTCACATAAACCCATTACATACAAGTCATAACATGAAAGAAAAAAATAACGCTTGCTAATTTCATGGCTGCATCATATAATCAATATTTATTGACGAATGTGTACACATACCAGGCATACAATAGCAGAATAAACACATTTGGTATCTTTCAGTATCAAGTTTAAGCACCTTTACCATTTTGTAATTATCTAAAAACATGTATTTTTAAATAAACTCTCGTTCATAATGTTGCTTTGAACTTGGTAATTGAAATGTTAAAACACTCTAAAAATGCGTGTACCTTTAATCATCACAGTTTTCAAGAAATTGCTGGAAGCGGCTGAATCGCAGAGGAAGGAGTGGCTGAGAAAGCAAGGTGAGGTCGCGATATGTTGACAATTTGTTAATTACATTTGGAGACCACCCAGAACACTTTAAGTAAAACTAAAGTTGTACAATTGTGAAATGAATATGTACATGTGTAAATATCCTCCCATCACTACAGGTCCTCACTTTATTGAATATCTGAGCTGGAACGTGGGCAAAGATTGCCAAGTACATTTAAATTTCCAAGTAAGTGACCTGGAATAAAGTAATACCTATGTGATATGTCATATTAAAAGGAACTGCTTTTTAATATTACATTGGAATTAGCGTTACGCTGGAGAAAGTGATTACACAAATGGTCGTCAACTCACACTACTACATAAGGCTATATGATACATCAGCCATTATCTTTGAACTTTGTGTGCAATCAGTGAAACTTCATCTTTTTAATTGATGTGAAATTTCTTAAATTAATCTGATTTATACTAAAGGATGTAAATAAAGCAAATACTGCTTTTCAGCCATTACCACTCCTCTGCTGGGTAAAGGTCTGCACATTCCATGACAAAAATGTCTTTTGGTTTTTTGTTAGTTGGGGGAGTTAGATCCCAAGGATGGTTTAGATATCACCACTGATATTATACATCACTGGCAATGACTTCGCACAGTGTGCTAACTACTGCGCCACCACAAAATAAATATTCACTAATGCCTTTACAATTAGGATGCAGCCACGGAGTAACGGTTAGCACACTGGATTTGCAATCTAGAGCTTGCCGCTTATATTTGATTAACATACAGGCAACTTTCTTAATCCCCCTACCCCTCCGCCTCTGCCCATCCCGTAGTATAAAAGGGTAGTAATAATAATAATTTCCTTGTATATCGAGTCGTTCATGCTAATTGCATCCGATAACGCTGTACATGTATATGTGAAGGACCAAATCCTACATACAGCGAGACCACAGTCGATTGACAGGTGGGTGTGTACGTCACTGTACTCCCCCATCTGACAAGACATCTGACCAGAATGGAAGAGTAGGCCCAATACCCGTGGGGAAGGCTCTTCGACCCGCAGTGGCTTGAGGGAAAATATTGCAGGGCAGCACGACGACCTTACCAATTAATAACATGCTGCTGGGAAGGGAGTGTTGTCAGTGTATATTCTCGTGTATTCATCGTGCCTGCGTGCATCTGTATAGATAGCCAACTTCAAGAAGGAGACGACTGTTTTGTGGTTCAAGGATGGCAGTATTCTAGCCGGTGCCCACACCGAATTCAAAGACGGACACGGCTCGCTGCTCATCCAAGAGGTTAGTGTTGATCCGCTGCTCACTGGACATTATGTAAGTTTTAAATTATAACTTGTGAGTGCAGATGAAGGTAGGCATCGCTTTCAAGTAAAATACACTATCGGTGAGCGTATTTACACTTTTTATTTTACAATATTTGAAGTTATTTTCATAGGTCACTAATACTGTATAATAGCTTAATGTAGCTTAAGACTACCATCTGGTGGTCGATATGCGTATAAAAAACTATGCTTGTTCAAAATGCACTTGCTCCATACATTAATTTCGAAATGTCCAAGCACCAATTGTGACTAGCACAACAAATATATTAAATATAGACTTCAATTCACAAAGACTGTGTACCATTCACAGAAGCTTCAATTTCATTTTGGATTGCTAGATTATTTATTTTATTTTTATGTCATTATTTCTAGGGCAATATTTTGCAAAGTTACTATTTTCTTGATGTAAAATAGTATACTTTTTGGAAATTTCATTATCATCTGCACTAAGTTTGTGTATTCTAACAATTCTCCATTCTGTCCTCTTCATAAAGTGTACCAAAGAGAACAAGGGATTGTATAAGGTGGAGGTGAAAGATGAGAGAGGGACTGATGTAAGTGTTTTGGATATTGCTGGTAAAGGTAAGAATCATTTACCATACTTTCACACTCGCATGCTCTGAATTTACACTCACACTTGCCATGCAGTTGGTTGATATGCACACTACACTGATGCATGCCCCATTAAAACGCCATCTGTAAATCACACACAGTGAAAACATTTGCGTTTGCTAGCAACATTCCTTTGTCTACTATAACAATTGCACTGCATTTATGCTCCACTCCCCACTCGCTAAACATTTAGAACTTGAAGACCTGATGTGCCAGGTGTGCAAGATGAGTGGTAAGTACGCAGAACTTTACACCCATGGTGTTTTCAGTCATATAATATCATTTGTAATATTGATTTAATTTGTTTTATTAATAAGGTATCTCGGTAAAAAAAAAAGTACGTGGAATACACACACATGAGCTATATGCATTGGATGTCAAAATCTCAGTCTTAACACAGTTAACCTTTGTGATTTGCATAAATCTGGTGTGACAACCACACAAGGACACTTGGGTAGCTCTGGGGACCAATACTTGTGTAGGAATACTGAGCCAACACAATGAGCTCATGGGTTCGAATTCCGGTCAACCACTCAACACTAAATCATTTTGTCAAACGTGGGGAATTTATGGTTTTTCCCTGTCACTAATGACTGTACAAACAGACATGTACATTTGGTTGTCACATAATGCATTTTCATATAGTGGTGAAGGCTATAATTAAGGTATATTCATCAGATTATTGATAATAAGTGATTCATGCTTTGAAAGGTGTGAAGGCGTGCTGTTTAGTCTGAGGAAACAAATACTTCTTTATAAAATTAAAGCCGCAGTACTCAAAATCGTACATACTGTGGTGTCTCTTAAGATCCGTTCTGTGATTCTACATGGTGCTGCGCTTATACAATTGTGAAGAGAAAAAACAATAGTTTATTCGATTTGAAAAATAATGTATTTAGTCCTTCCTCTATCTGTATGCATTGCAATATGACTTGGTGAGAGCTTAGTAGTTTTATTGACTGTCAACGAGGACTGTGAGGAGTTGGTTTTAATCATTGCGACTCTGCGTGGTGTGCGACTCTGCGTGGCGTGCGTGTCTGGCCAGCGCTCTCGGCCACACCGCTGCAGTTTGAAGCCACGGCCCAGGGCGTGAAGATTCATTCATCCGTGGTGTATTACTGCGAGGACCTCAAAGTCACCTGGTACCAAAAGTAAAAAACGCAACCACAAATAAGAAAGTTATCATTTAATGTATTGATAAATGATCATCAGCACACTTGCCGTAAAGAGATAATTTATTTCTATCACTGTCAACGACCCACAGGGCACCACGTCTATCCTCAGCCGTGGTGGTTCCCAACCTTTCTGGACCTGCGAGACCACTATTAACCATCGACATTTTTTCGCAGACCATCGTGTGCCAAGAGCTTAATTTAAACAAATCTCATCTCAATGGTAGCATCTGCAACAGTTCCTCAGACCATTTCTCTCCACCTTGCAGGCCACCACTGCTCTCCGATATGCATTCCCCCCTCCTCCTCACCCCTCTTCCTGGCAATTGATGACAACCTATCGAAATTTACGGAGCAAAATATACACAACCTCTTCTTGTAGCTGCTGCCAGTGGTGGCTGGTGGTTTGGGACGACGCTAGATGCCATGGCCTTGCAGATCAATATAATGACAATGCATTACATTTTTAAAACATCTTCCTTTGCTAAAAAAAAAAAAATCCCAAATGCAGGATTTATTTTTTGTTACATTTTAATTTATCATATGTTTGCTGTGACATCACTAAGCTGTATTAATGTTGTTGTGAATGGTTATTAATGGTATGATTGGAAGACCACACATATGCTATCGTTTCATTCAATGTAGATAAGAGTGTTGTTAGTCATTCTGAAGGCTACCTGACCTTACCAGAACCTAGCCATTAAGGCGAAATTATTGATTTGTAAACGCTGTTAATGTAACAATTTGACACTGAAGTTTATACTCTTTGGTTCTTTCGGTAAAGTCACGTAGGTATAAAATAAAATAAATCACGACGTTTCGGGCGCAACACAAGCATCCATCATCAGGTGGGAAAGCTTTCCCACCTGATGATGGATGCTTGTGAAACGTCGTGATTTATTTTATTTTATACCTTCGTGACTTTACCGAAAGAACCAAAGAGTATGGATTCCTGCAGTGACGAAAGCTTCAAATCAAAACTGAAGTTTGTCATACGAATTTGCGTAAAAATTTGCGAATACCGTAAGGTAAAATGAAACAGAAAAGGACACTTGGCCTCTTAATGTACTGCAATGCATTGTAATCATCGTCAATGTCTCAGAGCCCCCTGCACATGCTATGACTTGCAGGGAAACGAAGCTGTCTTCAACAGAGAAGACTATCATTGGCGTGAGTGGAGAAATGTTGTGGATGCATTTGATTGCACCGACGGAGAAGGACAAAGGAAAGTACGTGTTGGAGCTACACGATGGAAAGGAGGCCCACAAGTTTGCTGTGGACTTCTCTGGAGAAGGTACTACTTATTTGTTGCTTTCACGAAAGGTGACCCCTGCATGTGTAGCACGAACATACTCGTTGGTTGCTCGTGCCTGTGCCAGTTTTGAGTAGGTGATCATCTTTCCTTCACTTTTAAGGTTTTATAACTAAAATTTAGAGCATTGATGCTTCAGGTCTGTGTGTTTTTATGGTAACTGTTGTGAAGATGCTTCAATATAAATTAAGTTTTGAAGTTGTGTACCCCCTTAGGGGCTTACTCTGCAAAAAAGCAGACAAGCTGATCAAAGGGTTGCCAAAAACATAGCGATAAAAAAACCAAGTGCTGAATGGATAAGGGTCACCTTCCCATGACATCATTACGATTGAGATTATTTTGCAGTGTCACGCGTCATACACCATGTGACGTCATCTTTCGATTTAAAGTTTTCGTGACTGCAGGGATTCATATTCTTGGTTCTTTCGGTAAAGCCACGTAGAAAGGACATAATACAATAATAAAAATAAAACATAATACAATTCTCACGACGTTTCGGCCACAACGCAAGCAGCCGTCCTCAGGTGAAGAACAGAGCTGTAGGAAAGTCAGCATCTTAATGAACACTGCTAAGCTTGGCAACGTATTTTAAGCTGGGTGGGAGGAGGAGAGCGCCTTGACAAAGGAGTTTACATATCAACAGGGGAATTTAGCATGTTGATGACGAATGCAGATCTGGGGTGAGTCACCCCTTGTGGAATGTGTAGGCAGTGGGGGGTCTCAAAGTCATATTATGCTAGTGTATTATGCAGGATTAGCAGTAATAAAGGGAGGGAAATTTTATTAAAGGTACTAAGAGGGAGCAAAGAAATATGTCAATGGGAAAGTGGTAGTAGGAAACTTGTAGTGGAGCAAAAGAAAAACTCCGATCCGTGAGGAGAATACAAAAGCTTTATATTCAATGCCAGCGAATGGAATGCGGTCTGAAAGTCACCGTAAACGTGAACAAAATCAATCAAGACCCGGAATGGTTTATCACGTCCTTCCAATGATTGCTGAGCCAGAATCCATCTTCTCGGTTGAAATTGTCTTTGTGTTTGTATATGTGGATGGCCTCATGAACGAATCTCTCATGGTAGCCGGATGGCTTGCAGAGAACCTCTGTCTTGGAGAAGTCAATGTCATGTGAGCCCACTGAATTATAACAGTGATCTGCCACGGCTGAGGTGTTGGTCCTACCGTGTTTTAGGTCTGCTTTATGTTCACGGATGCAGTCCGAGATATGTCGTTTGGTTTCTCCAATGTAACTGCTACCACAGAGGCAACTTAGTTTGTAGACGCCAGGGCAAAACAAAGGTCATGTACAAGAAGTTTTCTGAGCAAAAGGAAATAATTTACGGAAGAAAACACAGTTCGTAAACATGAGAGTATACCCAGGGTAATTATTTAATCCATCAACAAAGAGGTGAGGGAGAGCATTTGGGAAATTTTATTTTCTAAGATTCACATTAACGTTTGCCTTGTTTAATTCTCTTTCAGTATTTGATGAAGTCATGCGTTTATATCAAGCACTCAAGTATGTATATCAGATGCCCGAAATGGGCACTGCGTGTTTGTTTATGCATGCATTGAATGCTATATTAAAATAGACTCATTACGATATTAAGTAAAAAGTCGCCATAAAAACTAGAAGCATAATTTTCCAACTAACATACTCACCCCATGTTGGCATTTGAATCCTATCTGTTTCTTTCCTGTGTGCAATACACGCTTGACATATGTTTAAATGTATACACAAATAAACGTCTCATGTGTTCATCTTTCCAGGGAGGCTGCCTTCGCAGAGACACGTAAGATTAACATATTACAACTACTGCCCATTCCCACACACGTTTGCCTGTCTGTGTGTGCAAGTCCAAATTAATGCAGGGGCATTACGCACTGCAGCCTCAGATGTTGAGGTCCCCCCCAAAATGTATATTTATACACAGCTTTACAATGGTTGAAAGGAAATACTGCAGCACTATGACGAATCCAATATGTAATATGGTATTTAATTCCATAGCATCATGTTTATTTCTAACAGTTATATACCAATATTAAACTAGTTTTGACTTCGATTCATATTCTTTGGGTCTTTCATCAGGATGACGACCGCTTGTCTTGTGATCGAAACGTCGTAGTTTTTGTTATTTTCTTTGACCCTGTCCACGTGACTTTACCCAAGGAATATGAATTCCTGCAGTCTCGAAAGCTTGAAGTCAAAACTTCGATTTAGTTTTACAAATCGTATATATCACATTTAAAACTTAAAACTAAAATAATAGAGGTAAATAATAACGGAGTTTACGGCTTTGGGTATGGGTGGGGGTAAAACGGTAGAGGGAAGAAATTGAATAGACAAAGTGGGGCCCTATAACTATAACATCTCTGGGCCTCCATGACACTTAATCAGACCCAGTGTATGTATATACTGTTATATATGTTTTAGCGGTTTTATATATCTGCATAATGATTAGCATGCTGCACTACACCCTCAATAACTCGAGTTCAATTCCTGGCTATGCACAACACAAGTGGTAATAATTGGTACATAAATCTGGCCTGGGCATCTCATATATGTCTACTCAGCCCTAAATATGTAGCTAGTGTAGTGTGTACCTCAACGTTCCATGTAGGGGACGGGAAAAACGTCTGGGCTGTACTGGCCTTAATAGGCACTTACATTATTACAGGGACTCCGCTACTTACGAACGAGTTAGGTTCCAGAGGTCTGTTAATACGTCGATTTGTTCGTAAGTCCAAATCTACTCCTGTCGATTTCAAACACATTGTAAAACGGTGAATGGCTTTAAACGTTGTATAATGTCCTGTAGATGTAGATGCCACTGGTTCTTCATGTTCTGCAAATGTAGATGCCACCACCGCCATCTATTGCGCGGTGGTTGAACTTACGGATCTTGGTCCGAAGAGACAATTGGACATACAGACAAATTTGTCCGTATCTCTGAAAGTTCGTAAGTCCAATGTTCGTAAGTAGAGGAGTACTGCTGCTATGATTTATTTAATAATTGCACTTTGTCGTAATTGTTACCTTTTTTGTATTTGCAGATCGTGCCAGGGTGGTTGGAGGTTTGCCAGATGTCGTTACAATCATGGAAGGAAAGGTTTGTAATTTTCACTTTTGAGTTCACATTGTGTGCTCATTTTAAACACACTTATAGCATTCATGCAGACAAAGCACAGTGGTATTCCATTTGAGTTGGAACATTACAATCTTGCATTTCAGCTGTTATTCAGTTGCACATGTTAGAGAATCGCATTTTATTTCAGTTAGGGCCAAAAAATACTTCCAGTTATTGTGCTCATTATTGACAGCTGTGATGTTTTCTTGAACTCTTCCCGTACGCCGAACCGGCACTGAATTTACTTGTTTAAGGCTACACGCCTTCCTAAACAAATCAAATGCATCTTCTGTAAAGTAGTTTGGAAAAGTCCTTTGGGTGAGATAATGAGATTGGTCCTTTGGTGTCTCATTTCTATTGCCTGCCAGATTTTGTCAATGCGAGATTTTGATAATGGAATAAGGCTATACTGTCAGACACCTATAGCATGATTGAAAAATAAATGAATATAGAACCTGCTGCCGCATTGAACGCTGATTGTGTGCTGCTGTTGCATAGACGCTGAACCTAACGTGCAACGTTGCTGGAGACCCAACGCCTGAGGTGTCGTGGCTAAAGAACGACCGGGAGCTGCCAATTGACGACCATCTGTCCGTCACGCTGGAGAGCGGTCAATACGCCTCCATAATCGTGCGGAACATCGCCATGATTGACTCGGGGAAATACACCATCTACGTGAAGAACAAGTACGGCTCCGAGAGCTGCCACTTCACCGTCAGCGTTTACAATCACGACCAGCCTCCACCCAGCGTCAAAGTGCCACCCGGTAGCGTCCAGGCGCCACCGAGCAGCGTCAAGTCACCGCCAAGCAGCGTCAAGGCGCCGCCGAGCAGCGTCAAGTCACCGCCAAGCAACGTCAAGGCGCCACTCAGCAGCGTCAAGGCGCCACTCAGCAGCGTCAAGGCACCCGCGCACAAGAAGTGAGAGGCTGGCCAGCGGGTGGCATTGTCCCCTGCGCGCACAGCCGGCGCACGCACATCGCACGTAGAGAGGAACCCTGTTTCTTTTTTTTTCTTTCAAATATGCACACATTTCACAAAGAATCAATGAAAGCGCACAGCTTGGCAGCTGCAAGCAAGACCGTCATTTTAATCAGGCAGGAGAACAACTGCAAATTAGGATAGGAATATAAACCAAGCACAGATTCTCAGACACATTATGGTAAACATTGCGAGCGTACAGCAACGCAGCAAGAGACAGTTGATGGCATTTTCTACTTCTGAAGGTCCCAAAAGAATGTTATCAGTCTATGTTGCATTTTGAAAGAGTTGCATTGTTTGCTTGGCTAATTGTATAGGCACACCACACCTGTGTAAGGTGGGCAATACATATTTTGGTCTAGGACTAAGTTAAACAACATTCAAAAACCATAATGAAATGTGTACTTTACCAGTTGGTGAATGTTAATAAACATATATTGGACAGTAACAATATGGACACAAACACCTATGTATCCTGTTCAAATAACGAATCTTTGCGGGGTGCTATAAAGACATTGCAGCGTGATACCATTTGTGAGTCAATTTGTGATGTGTATTGGAACAGGGCTCTTGCTGGCATTTGTATTGTGCAAGTATGTGACAGGACTGTTGTTTAATAGTGTTAGTTGAAGTTAATACAGTGTGGACTTATTTTTGTTTCCTCAGTAGATGTAATTGTAGTCTTTAACTTAGTGGCTATAAGCAGTGAAAGCTAAATACCTTGAGATGTCAAATCAGAGTGTGTTCTAAACTTGAACTGCCTGGTGTTCTATGGGAATAAAGGTCGATATCACTTCCCTCAATTAACAAAAACCCTGCTCCTAGACCTTGGTGTGTTGTTCGGTAATGATTAGGGAGGCAGGCAAGCAGGGTGATATACACCCAGAAAACATATCCATTTATATCCCTTTTGTACCGAGGGTTATGACAGCCAGGTATTTATTTCAATCGTTTTAGCATTTAATTATTTTTCTCTTCCATCATCCTAGATCTTTGCAGGTGTTACCATTCTAAACCATTCACTTGCAACTTGGTCAAGTAGTTCATGCTAATTTCAAAAGTTTTGAACTGTCTTACTGACATGACGTGAAATTCCCCATCGCCAAAATCAGTGCTGTCATTTCTCAAGTGCAGCCCTTGTACATGCCTCTTTGACATCTACCATTCCTCTTCATGTGTATGATAATGAGATAACATTGATTTTTCGAGCACATCTGTTAATTAGCAGATAATGAAAACAGGATGAAGGGGAGTCATCGAGGGCTAGAATTTAATAAATATAAAATTGGTATACTAGTCTTTTACAAACCTGACGCTTACAAATTGAGAATATGAGTTTATTTGAAGATGAAGGGTTAGATTGATTTACGAGAAAAAACATTGGCCTGATCCGTGTAGAAATTGATTTACGCACATTTGCAGAATTCATGTTGTGCGTAAATTCCTGCAAACTTCGTTCTGCCTAATTCACGTATCGGTTTTGGCACAGTTTGCCATGTGGAATAGGCAGAGCCCCATTCTGCAAACGTCTCACAGTTCATCAGCAGCCAGGGGAGTGCTCAGGAGAATGTAAAGCCATCTGTGGCTCCACCCACCACTCCAATCACTCACCGAAATAACAGATTCGTGTTATTTAGAGTCATGTGAGGACAAAGATGATGATGATGTTGAAGATGGTGATAGAAATAAAAGTGATGATGAGGATGATGTCGATGATAATAGTTTTAACGATAAAAGAAGGAATTATAAGATGATGGAAATGGAAAAGATGATGGCGATGATAACAAAGAAGTAAAATATTGTCAGATGATGATGATGATGATCTCACAGTGGTTCTAATGGTGGTAAATATAGATGATGGTAATGATGATAACACTGTGTAACAATTTTGTTTTTGTTTTTTGTTCTTGGGTAGTAAGTGTTATTTTCTAATTGCTTATGCCTCAAAAGTACAGAAATCGGCTATTATTCCCCACAAACGTTGCTTTGGTGACCAGGACAGTGATATTTTTAAATGTACCTATTTTCAATGAGAAAACGGGTGAATTTGCATCTTTTCGTTCACATAAAGTCCTAAAAAAACAAGATATGAATCCAAATTAACATGTATTTATTCTAAAGTAATACAAAATTTACTACAAAAGATTTAGACACCAAGGCACACTACCACAGGCCGGACTGGCCACAGCGTCAAGTGGGAGCTACTGGTGGACCTCCGGAAGGTGCTAATGCCACCACTGCACATCAAATTGGGCCTTATTAAACAATTTCTCAGAGCTTCAGGTACCTTCAAGACTTCTTACCTAAGCTGTCTGAGGCAAAGGTCAAAGTCGGTGTCTTTGTCGGACCACAGATAAAGAAGATCCTGGAGTGCAATGAATTCCCCAAGAAGCTCACTAGTAAGGAGAAAGCGGCTTGGGACAGCTTTGTCGCAGTGGTACGTGGCTTCCTGGGCAATCACAGGGTCGAAAACTATGTTGGGCTGGTTGAGACTCTGGTGAAGAACTACGGCACAATGGGCTGTAGGATGTCCCTCAAAGTCCATATTCTTTATGCTCATCTTGATAAATTCAAGGAGAACATGGGAGCGTACTCGGAGGAGCAAGGCAAGCGCTTCCACCAGGATATACTGGACTGTGAACGCTGCTACCAAGAACAGTATAAAGAGAACATGATGGGAGACTACATTTGGGGGCTTATTCGTGAAAGTGATTTACAATATAATCGTAAATCTCGAAAAACGACTCACTTCTAAATCTTTTGTAGTCGTTTTAGTATTACTTTAGTATAAATACATGTTAATTTTGATTCATATGTTGTTTTTTTATGACTGTATGTGAACGAAAATATACAAATTCACCCGTTTTCTCATTGAAAATAAGAAAATTTCTAAATATCATTGTCCTGGTCACAAAATACAACTTTGTGGGGAATAATAGCCATTTTCTATACTTTTTAGGCATAAGCAATTACGAATTAACACTTACTACCCAGGAACAAAAAGTGTTACATAGTGTAATAAATGGGTGTTGATGGTTATAAATGGATGCTGCTGCATATTATAATGATGTCGCTGACATTACATGTATTTATGTTGCTATTTTACTTTTCCAAATGATGACAACGAAAATTACAATGCCGATATATCTGCTCTACTTCTGCTGTTCTAGCCAAAGTGTTGCTGGGAATAGCATTTTTTGGGGATATGGGATGAAACAGTTGGGTGCACCTTTGGTTAGAGTGGACGAAGCAATTGTCCAGAAAGATTGATTCATTTACTCAATAATGTACTGTCTTTTCACGGCCATATCGTCCGTGGCCCAGTGAAGTTGAGTTTCATAGATTTCACAACGGTAACAGTGACATTCGTTGTCACCGTTATCACTATTACTTGCAGCGGTGTCCATTTATCAATGCATCAACATAATTATCATCACTGCAAAGGAAGTGGCAGAATGACGCCCATATTGGCTACACTCTTCAGACCTAATGATGGCAACACATGGGCCTTAGTAGTTGTCAAGGTTGCTCTTACCGCAATGGACAAATATTAATATTCTTTGATTTATTTTATCAGTCGCATAAAGGTGATAAATAAAATATCTGTGGCTCATTATGATGGATGTGGGAACAAAGGAGGCAGCTAAACACCCCTGTTTTCTGACAGGGGGGCCAAGCTTATAAGTGGCCATTTACTTCTCGATATATGGTCTCCAATGCCTCCACTAAAAATAGCTCCCACCATGCTCACAGTGAGGTGTTCACACAGAAACACTCCAATAAAATTAAAACTTATTTGGCAGTGGTGCACAAGCACAAATAAAATAAAGTCAACGAATTCGTCAATAGCACTGCCTTAAAAAGAAAGCATGTATAATAGGTGAGGTTTGGGATATGACCCTTTTGTCACAGGACATAAGCCAGAGATGTAGAGTTGATAAAAGTTGGATACAGCACTTTATGTCATAGAAAATGCTACTGATAAAATATTATTTACGTCTCTAGCCTATGTTATGTGAAAAGGAATTTCCCAAAAACATTGCCTATTATATATACGATTTATTTTCAAGGCAGTATTATTGATGTGTCGAGTTTTCTTTTAAACATACGTTCAAAATGTCATGCTTTATAGAACATGTTAAATTTACGCTCAAAAGATCATCCTCCAGTCGTACGGGCAGGGCCGTCTATAAGGAGATGCGGGACATGGGGCAGATCACACCATGTGGGCCCCCCGATGCCTTCAAACTAAACCGGACGTATTACATCTGACACCGTCACGTTGAAGCGCAGAGCCCCCCAAATCGTGGGGCCCAGGGCAGTCGTTCCAATTCTCCCGACCTTAGGGACGGCTCTGCGTACAGTCAAAGTCAAGCCTTTTTTTCGTGATGGAATTTTCATTTCGAAAATCTACTTCTCTCAAAATTTCACGATGCGTTATGTTGAAAAAAAATTCATATTGGGAAATTGACTGAAAATGATGAATCTTTATCAAGCTTATTTAAATTAAATTCAGTCTTATTAGGAGTGTAGTTTGACGATTTTCTGTAAGTGAAACGTGTGAATAAAGCCTTGCTCGTTACATTTTTCTGGTGAAATGTCATATTTTCAACTTTCCATAGGTTGCATTTACAAAGTGTGTTTGTAAATTGTTTGTATTCAAATATATATCTTGAGCTTGAGCTTTATCAAGTTCTAAAGTGCCCTGAGATTCATCTTGCACGTAGGACTCGAGATAACGGTCAAGTTGAGCCTCAATGATCTCTTAAGATGTCAACGGCAAACCGAGCTGCAACTTCACACGCGGTGCTGAGCTAGACACGAGAACGACCGAGTTCCAAGGTCGCGCGAAAAAAAAAAAACACAATACGATGACCATTATAAAAAAACAAGATCCTTGCTTGCCTATAACATGTCCGTTGAACTTATTTCCCATCGTACGTAGCCAACCGTGTTAATCGTGCGGACATCTGGCAGTTCACCAGCGCTGATCCAAGTACGCCTGACTGCCAGTGCCGGATTATCCTAGTAGCAAAGGTAGCATATGCTACGGGCCCCGCACTAGTTTAATCCGGCACTACTGACTGCTAATAATACGGTTCGATACCGTCTTCAATCAATGCTGCCGATATTATACTTAAGCCAGAAATCGTTTAAGCAGTTGAGATATATAAGAAATGCGTAAATTATGCGGTCAATGAATACATTAGTGAGACATATATCTGCCTACATATTAGATGCAAAAAAAAGTTTTGCTGGCTGGCTCGGGCACGGTCGAATGCCCCGAGCGTGGCGTCAAATCACATATCTGTGTGATGACGTCACCCGCATCCGACATTGTCGAGCCGTGCTCGTACGCGTTGACGTCACGACGCATCCCCACCCTCCACCCGGCCTGTATTGCCACGCAAATGGGAGCGGTGGTGAGAGATTGAAGTGAGGAAGGGAAGATGATAGAGAGCACAGAGGAAGATACGGGGAAACGAAAACTTTTGACTTTTTAAACAACTTTTATTGCCGCCAGCAGCAACAGAGGCGATTCCGATATGAAATACAGTAACCAGCAAACAAACGAATAAACGCTATAAATCCACGCGCTGTGGCGCTCAATGCAGCGCGCACAACACAAAAGAAAGTCACGTGGTGGTGGTCATCGCGCACGCCACGGTGACGAGCGAGCGCCTCAGAAGGTGAACATGAGGGTGCCATCCACGCTGGTACATAAGGCTTTTCCGGCTCCCCAGCGTTCGAAGAAGACGTGCACATCACCGACATGTGTGTGGTATGCGTGCTCCAGCCGGAGCCGCGCCTTAGGCAGGCCCCTGAACACTGGAAGCACAGAGCAGCCGTCAGTGTCACGTTTCAGCATCTTTTTCCTCGTTCTGTACACCGCCAGAGGATAAATAGAGAGAGAGAGTTGAAAGAAAATAACAAAAAACTACGACGTTTCGATCGTCATTACGATCATCACGACCGCTTGTGTTGTGATCAAAACGTCGTTTTTTGTTATTTTCTTTGAACCGATCTACGTGGCTTTACCCAAAGACCCAAAGAGTATGAATTCCTGCAGTCACGAAAGCTTTAAGTCAAGATAAAGAGAGAGATGAACGTAGAAGAGGGGAACGAGGGAAGTCAGGGGAGGGGGGAGAGCTTGAGAACGGAAATGGCCATGTGAGAATAAAACAAACTTTAAATTTTACCAAGTCCCCACTCAGCTATGTAGCTGTTTTTGTTTTTCAGAAGCGACCTGGCTATCACAAGTGATACAGTGAGGGAAAAAGTATTTGATCCCCTGCTGATTTTGTATGTTTGCCCACTGACAAAGAAATGATCAGTCTATCATTTTAATGGTAGGGTTATTTGAACAGTGAGAGACAGAATAACAACAAAATCCAGATAAACGCATGTCAAAAATGTTATAAATTGATTTGCATTTTATTGAGGGAAATAAATATTTGACCCCCTCTCAATCAGAAAGATTTCTGGCTCCCAGGTGTCTTTTATACAGGTAACGAGCTGAGATTAGGAGCACACTTAAAGGGAGTGCTCCTAATCTCAACTTGTTACCAATATAAAAGGCACCTGTTCACAGAAGCAATCAATCAGATTCCAAACTCTCCACCATGGCCAAGACCAAAGAGTTCTCCAAGGATGTCAGGGGCAAGATTGTAGACCTACACAAGGTTGGAATGGGCTACAAGACCATCGCCAAGCAGCTTGGTGAGAAGGTGACAACAGTTGGTGCGATTATTCGCAAATGGAAAAAAACACAAAAGAACTGTCAATCTCCCTCGGCCTGGGGCTCCATGCAATATCTCACCTCGTGGAGTTGCAATGATCATGAGAACGGTGAGGAATCAGCCAAGAACTACACGGGAGGATCTTGTCAATGATCTCAAGGCAGCTGGGACCATAGTCACCAAGAAAACAGTTGGTAACACACTACGCCATGAAGGACTGAAATCCTGCAGCGCCCGCAAGGTCCCCCTGCTCAAGAAAGCACATATACATGCCCGTCTGAAGTTTGCGAATGAACATCTGAATGATTCAGAGGACAACTGGGTGAAAGTGTTGTGGTCAGATGAGACCAAAATGGAGCTTTTTGGCATCAACTCAACTCGCCGTGTTTGGAGGAGGAATGCTGCCTATGACCCCAAGAACACCATCCCCATCGTCAAACATGGAGGTGGAAACATTATGCTTTGGGGGTGTTTTTCTGCTAAGGGGACAGGACAACTTCACCGCATCAAAGGGACGATGGACGGGGCCATGTACCGTCAAATCTTGGGTGAGAACCTCCTTCCCTCAGCCAGGGCATTGAAAATGGGTCATGGATGGGTATTCCAGCATGACAATGACCCAAAACACACGGCCAAGGCAACAAAGGAGTGGCTCAAGAAGAAGCACATTAAGGTCCTGGAGTGGCCTAGCCAGTCTCCAGACCTTAATCCCATAGAAAATCTGTGGAGGGAGCCGAAGGTTCGAGTTGCCAAACGTCAGCCTCGAAACCTTAATGACTTGGAGAAGATCTGCAAAGAGGAGTGGGACAAAATCCCTCCTGAGATGTGTGCAAACCTGGTGGCTAACTACAAGAAACGTCTGACCTCTGTGATTGCCAACAAGGGGTTTGCCACCAAGTACTAAGTCATGTTTTGCAGAGGGGTCAAATACTTATTTCCCTCATTAAAATGCAAATCAATTTATAAAATTTTTACATGCATTTTTCTGGATTTTGTTGTTGTTATTCTGTCTCTCACTGTTCAAATAAACCTACCATTAAAATTATAGACTGATCATTTCTTTGTCAGTGGGCAAACGTACAAAATCAGCAGGGGATCAAATACTTTTTTCCCTCACTAGCTCAACGAAGTGGCTTATCATCGTGTGGACATTTACAACAGCCACATACTCGAAACGCAATGCTGATGACCAAATGTGGAGGGAAAAACCGCAGGACCCGGAGATAAATCCAGAGTGAGGGATAGCGCGAGGGTGAAATGTGAGACACGAGGAGAGAAATTGCGGTGAGATACAGTTGAGGGAGGAGAGCAATATAGAGGGAATGGGAGAGGTAGAATAGGGGACAGAGAGGGATAGAGAAACATATATACAGAGTGAGAAGTCGAGACATTGCGATGTACAGCAGCACAAGGGAGACAAGTGAGAGGTGGAGAGAGGGCAGACGGATGGCCACGTCCAAAGGGCGTGCGGGTTGCTCTTTGCCAATTTGTAGATCGTGGCGAGATGTTAACAACATCGCGTGGTATACAGGAGGGTTTTATCCCGACCCTGACTCCTGTATACTTGAGAGTTTGCGTCTCTCTCTCTCTCCCCGTGGTCGTGTGGAGAGAAATGTGACGTCACATCAAAATGCGCAACTTTAAATAAATATAGACAACACGTTCTACTTAATTAAATATACTTTTCATAAATGTTTTTTTCCTACAACATCAAAGTGCAGCGGCACATTAAATACGCACTACAATGACAATAGTTTAAAGTGATTTGAAGCATGTTTAAAACATTTGGGGGGGGGGCAGAGCTTTGTGACGTCATATTTGAGGGGGGGTCTGACTTTTTGTGACGACGTGTGACGAAAGAGGGGGGTCAAAATCGTCCAAAATCGCGTGACGTCATTTATGGACGGCCCCAAACCACTACGTTGACACATTCAGTGGGCTTTACCTGGTAAAATAAAAAATATGTTTATAGCAAGAGAGCCGTGTGGTGCGAAAGCACGTGTCCGCGCTCAGTGGACACGTGCAACCAAAATAACAAGAAGAGATGCAATGCAATGTGAATGCGAGACGGTGCTCCTTCATAAGTAGCGTCTACGAAGCAGTCCTTAAAGAGCCGCATGCAGCTCTTGAGGCCGCGCAGGTTTGCTGATCCCTGGGCTCATTGGGACACCCACCACGCTCACGGCACCGCCGTGGCTCTTCAAACGATACCCTTCTCCCCCTTAATTCCTTCGTTCAACGGCGCTGTCGCGAATTGAACCTGATGGCGGTACCCCGGGGGTTACCATAGTCCACCGGTTCTCGCATAATGTACGTGGTGCAGTCGTTTCTAGTCTGTTGATGGTCGGCGATGCAGCAATCGCCTCATCTCGACGAGCTGTACACGATGCAACTATTCAAAGTTGCATTTTTCGATAACGGATTTTTTTATGCTGTTTGGCGTTTCGACATAGCGGAGTAGCACCACCGATTTCCGATTGATTGGTACCTCAGTCAGGGAGTGAAGGGGCCATCCATAAATGACATCACGCGATTTTTGACGATTTTTGACCCCCCCTCCCCTTCGTCACACGGCGTCTCAAAAAGTCAGACCCTCCCTCAATTATGACGTCACAAAGCTCTACCCCCCCCCCCCCCCAAAAAAAACATGATTCAAATCGCTTTAAACTATTGTAATTGTAGTGCGTATTTAATGTGGCGCTGCACTCTGATGTTGTAGGAGAAAACATTTATGAAAACGTATAGTTAATTAAGTAGAACGTTTAAAGTTGCGCATTTTGATGTGACGTCACATTTCTCACCCCCCCCCCCACCCCTTGTCACACATCGTCACAAATGTCTGACCCGCCCCCTCCCCTTAGGTGCGTGACGTCATTTATGGACGGCCTCTAAGTAACACCTCTGTAAAAAATAGTGTCCCAGAAATATAATATTTAATTGCCTCGGCCATTTTGTATTATTTGGTGACCCCTGACCCCGGGGTGATCGCCGTAAGGATCACGTGTGAGCAAGGTGGCCAATAGCTGCAAGTGGCGCCACGTGGCCACGAGAGGGCGCGCCAGTCTCTTACTTGCAAGGAGCCCACCAATTAATGAAAGAACCAATAATAGGTCTACATTATAGACTGCCAGTACGCTCACTCAGGTTAATAACCATTGCTACAGTCTACATTATAGACTGCAAATATGCACACCAGCTTAAAAAAACAGGCTACAGTATACATTATAGACTGCCAGTACACTCAACCAGGTTAATAACCATTGCTATAGTCTACAGTATAGACTGCCAGTACACTCACTCCGATTAAGAACCAGGCTAGAGTCTACATTAGTCTTTTTTGTTTATTATTTTATTTAAAATGTATTGTTTTTATTTGTATTAACTTTATTTTGTATTTTTATCTACGTTACTTTACTGAAAGAGCCAAATAATATATGAAGCCCACCGAGACTCTAATCGGGTGGATACTTTATTTCGACTGGGGAAATCCGATGAGCTATGAGGCTCTTGTTCACAAATGTCCAGTAGGGGTGGCTCCATTTAAGATAATAAAAGTGGGGGGTTCTTGTGAACCCCAGGGGGGGGTCTGAATGGGGGTCTCCTGACCCCCATTTCACAAGACATCTGGACCACCCTTGGACACAGCGGCTCGTTAACAATCACGCATTTAAAGATGCAAAACAATATTTACATTTGATACATTTCCCCCATTCATAACTCTGCTGTTATATAACTGAATACATACGCAATCAATGTTGTTTCGCCGAGTAATTTCCCCGGCCGCGTTCCTTTTTACTTGGTTTGTACCACTGGACGTATTTTTTTGTGAGTGCGTGAACACGCTGCTCTCTTGTGTGACACTTGATATCACCCCCCCTCACCACTCCATCGGCCCCATCCTGGAGGGCACCAGCACACCCAGACGCGGGAGGACACTTGAACACAGTGAACAAGCTGCAGCATAAATTGGCACGTGTCCGTGACCGGCTACTGCAAGATCCAGACCCTGTCGGGAGCTTGCGTTGGCTTGCGGTTGCCGAACGAATACATTACAAGGGTCGCACTCATTACGCACACAGCGCCTGCCGCAAATCAACCACAACACCTCATGGAGCAGAAACCATCGCGCGAACTCCGATCATCCTGGCAGTTGGCTAACCATCGAACGAAAAGAGTCACTGCGTCATGGTGCTTTCAGATGCGATTCTGGAATGCCCGTCCGATGTTAGGAAGCCACTGGAGCTATGCACTCTCTAAATTGAAAATTTATTTCTGTACAACTGCTTTTCTGTTTAGTTTGTTGTCCTTCCTCCGTACCTCCGATGACCACGGTTGGCTACGTACGGTGTGAAAGAAGTTCAACAACGAGAAGCAACCGCTTATTTCGACCATAAACACACATGTACATCTTATAGCTTCGGTAGAGCAACTGAGATTCACATTGCGATTTACAAACTAAGTGATATAAGCCATGCATTTGCCTTGTCTGAGAATCGGTTAACAGTGCGCCAGCACTCACTAAGAACCTAATTGCGGTGCTAACCGGCAGAACATTTGTTTAGCAGCGCGCCCAGGTTCGAGTTGTAATCCTTTCTGCTGCGGGTCTTTGCTCTGGAGCCCAAGGCCACAGGACGACGGCGCTTCGAAATACTGTACACAAGCTGATGCCATCCCGTGGCCAAATCCGGTACTGACAAGCACTCCACCCGGCTCCGATGTTTGACGTCTTTTCAACATGCTCCAATACTGTGATATTGACTGTGTTGAGTACAGTATCATCATCAATCATGGTCAATCCACTGCCTTCACATCCGCCGCCATCTGTCACGACCCTGTACGTGAGATGATTTAATCGCTCCATCCCTTCGGTGGATCTACCTCTCGGACGTGTTCCATTCTCTGGCTGACACCGTTATTACTCTTGATCATCGGTCATCATCTCTTCTTGCGACTTGTGCTGTCCAACCTCATATACAATCGTTTTCGCTTCTCTTTGAGCTTTGGAGTCATTGCATACCAAGTCAACCAGAGCCGTTGCTGGACCGTCTAATATTTTGCGAGAGAAAAATTCAGTAGGGGTGCGGGCGGTTGGATATATATTGATGCACTCTACAAGAATCAGGCAAATTCTTTTTGTATCTGCAGAGTTTGTATTTTCGGCAGACTTTTAAACTTTCCTTTGGCATGCATTCGAGCATTGCTTATACCCATTTTGATGAAGTTAAAGTGCCACGTAGTCGTAACCGAACTGGATATCTGTGAAAAAGAGCTTCATAGTTCATCGAATTTCTCCAGGATAAATGAAGATTTTTATTCTCATTTTGTTCTACATAATCTGGGGTTGAATCTATGAAAAAATTGGCAGGATGTGTATGCTTCCAGTGGCACTAGCGTGGAGCATGAACTGGTGTGGAGCTTATATTTCTTTGTTCAGATGACACATTTGAAACTCCCAAAACCTCACTTATTTCTACGTGGACAAACGCACGCAGTACCGAACAGCATCGCGTCAATTAGGTGCAGAGTAGAACAGCATCTGATCATTTTGGTCAACTTCAACATCAACCCATGATACCAAATGGTGTCATAGGTAGCTTACAGAGCAAGGATTGCTGTGCCAGTTTTTGTAGACGCTGGAAACTATTTTCAATAAATAATAATACAACCGTACACGTATAATTAACTACATTTACGAATGAAATATGCAGCACCATAGAGGTGCATATCAAATTCCAGGTATAATCAAAGACATTTCCTTCCATGATCATCAGTGTCGTAATTTTCAACTTCTGCCATTTTGCAAATACACTCAGCATTTCAAAAAGCTTTTGAAGTGGAGCAATTTTCAACCTACCAGCAATTACATCACTCAAGACAGCTGGAAGCCTATTGAAAAGGCCTAGAGATCCCCTTGAAACTAACAACCAAATGGCTTTGAAAAGCTCTGGTAATTTGCTGATTCATTGGACAGATTGGCCTGATGAAGCAACATGTGGCCAATTTTGCCAGTGTAGTTGATTCCTGCTGATAATATTTATCACTGGGGAGCATGAGACTGCATCATAGTCAGTGCAATATAAGATAGCATTAATCGTTGCCTTAAGCACACTTTGCATTAATACCTCATATTGTGCTATTCATTTTACCCTTTAAAAATGACAAGAGGTGCTGCAAACATTTGATGTTTCTTTTTTTCAATCGTTGACCAAAATAGAAATTACAATTCATATGCAGGCTGCAGAGCTGACATTTTCTATATACACATTGTTATTCACGTAGTCTGCATGGCTGAAAACAGATATATCCACATTGCACAACACTCCTATTAGGGGCATTTAACAATGTGCAATGAAGTCACAGTGGCATGTGCATTAAGCAACATTACCCCTTTGTGTAGATATCACTGTTTAAGCAGTCTCAGTTCGCAACAGCTGATGCTGTAACATGGTTTTTATGATTCGTCACTGGGGAGTGCTTGCTTGAGACTGCTCATGAAGAAGAACCAGCAAAATCAAAATAGGCATGTATCTTGGAATTATTTTGCACTGTTCGTCGCCAACCGTGCTAGTCGGCGGTCCGGGGAAAGGACAAAAACTATGTCAAATGAGCAGTTCTAAAGAAATTAGTTTTCAATCTATATTTAAAAGTTCATAGCTCCAGTGACTTCCCAATATATGAAGGAAGATCGTTCCAGACTGCCGCAGAAGTGCCATGCTGTGACCATCTTTGTTCAATGATTACTCAAAAGCCTCCACGAGGATGACCGATGTTTGTTTGATGGTTTATGCTCCTCGACGAAGTCAGCAAGGTATTGTGGTTCATTTTTGGCAAGCACTTTTTGTGTAATTAGTGCGACCGTATAATGTATTTGTTCGGCAAACAAAACCCTGTGCAGCTCAGTAAAAGCAATGAAACGAACATGGTCAGATCTTGCAGGACCGTTCACATGTGCCAAAAATGTTGCACACGCTGCAGCCTGCTAATGTTTTTGCCAGACGTTTCGTAGAGTAGTAAGGAAGGTTTATTTTCGCACAGTATGGGCATACACGATATTGTTCATGAATGCAAGCAGACTGTACCACAATAATACAGTCTAAGTAACAAAATAAATCATCAGACAATTTTCCTTCACATATCTGTCCCCCTACGTAAAAATGTAAGTATTTTTTTACACATGGGAGTGCACCATTTCACTGAGAACTAAGCACTCTGTGATGTCACAGACCACAGTTAAAGTGACATGATATCACAGAGAACACAGCACACCGACGTGACAGAACCTACCGCAGTGTGTCATCACAGAGAACCGAGTGTGCTGCAATAGACCACGCTATGTCACAGAACATGCTGTGATATCACAGAGCATGCTGTGATTTCAGAGATTTACAGAGCATGCCATGATATAATTTCAAACACACATTAACCTGATTGGACTCAGAATTGTAGGGGGGAAATACTTGAAGTAAACAACTATTTTTTTTATTTTAATAGGGAACGCTCAATAAGCTATATAGCTCTTCTTCAGAAGCGACCTGCCCACAAATTATTAAAGTGGCTTATGTGGAAATGTATAGCGGCCAAATACTCTAAAAGCAAGTTTCTCAATGTGGAAGGAAAACCCAGAGGAGCCGGAGACAAATCCATGCGACCACGGGGAGAGAGACACCGCAAACTCCAAATATACAGGCGTCAGGGTCGGGATCGATTGTGCCTCAGGAGGCTGAGCCAGGTAAAGTAGCTGGACCTGGTACAGCAGTGTGGAGCTGCTCAGGAGTGGTTCTGGAACTAGGGCAGGGCCTTGCTGGAGCCAAGCTGGAGCTGAGCTACCAGGGTCTCAACCGGAGCCAGTAAACAGTAAAGCTGAGGTACTGCCAACCCTAATTCATAAGCACACTCTTGAATTACTAAAATGTACTCCGTTGAGAAGAGGTTGTTGCCAGTTTACAGCGTGAACCCTCAGCACATTCCCTTCATGCCTCTCCAATGATCCACCACTTTTAATACTGCACAAGGGCATGCCAGGGTAAAGCTAATGTGAGGCATGACCCAAAACGCCCTTAATACTTCAACAATATTAATGTCATGATTGCAGCCAGGTAATGGATATTTTTTATCATCTTAAGTGGTACGGAAATATATTGTAGCCATTGTAATATTGCCAATGAGTAAATACTTACATTATAATTCCTACACGTCATTCTTCAGTGGTATATTAAGTTGGTGTATACTGTAGTATTAAACGTTTTGTACTTATTGTCACGACAACCAAAGTGCTTTAAGCACCAGGTAAACTGGTGAGCTGTAAATATATTCTGGCAATTTTCACTCTCACTCTCGGTGCCAACAGGGCATCTTGCCAGGTCAGATATTGTCAGACTATTTTGTTACATTGTCAACTTGCCAACAGTATATCTCGATAATTGGATTAAGTTTGTCATACTGCAGACCGCAGAAATATTTCCTTTCTACAAATTTCTAACAATTATTTGTTTTTGGGATACGACTTTCAGTGTCGTCCGAATTATATCATTGTGACACTATAAATGGGCACGTTCCAAGTTTTTTTTTGTTTTGGAGCAATATAATAACGTGGGTTTGTTTATAGGGTCTCGATTATTATTCGAAAAAGTACAAGTGCACAGATAGTCAAATTATATTCTCGCCAGTAAATGGCAAGGGTAATTTTTAGTAATCTTGTGGAGGGTTGTTGCCAAAACGCTTCCCAAACTAAATGTCATAATTCATCCCAGTACACGAGCATACAAGTTAGTGGGTTACTGCCTGAATCACCAGTCTCTCCTTGACGAATGGATAATGAGTACACACATTGATAACAATAATCGGGGATACATCATCGGGGATACCAGTCTGGCCATCGCCAATATTGAACAAGCCTGGGCGTATGCACGGCACGAGGGATGTGCGGATAAGTCAATGGGACCACCAACCGCTTATCTGAGTAGGGGGAGCATAAGGGTGGAATAAACAGTCAGAAACGAATACAAGGAATCGCGCGACACGGGGATATAGTTTCGAGAAAACTCTGTGTGTTGGTCTCTTCAATAAACACCCAAAATAACGCATCTGTAACGTCTCGACACGGGTATGCACAGCAGCCACATGGCTAATAAGGGCCTGATGCATCCCTGCCCAGTGTGAAATATATACTGTTGCGTTATTTATTTACAACGGCACAATGGTTGATAACCTACTAGAGAATACACGGGATGTAGTGTGTTGGAACAGCGAATTACATTGTTAATTCAGTATGGATGAGACGATACAGTCTGGTAGACCAACACTTTAACATGAGTAGAGGGTTCAAATGTGGGAGGACTTCAGCTTGGTCTGAGGCAGCTCTCATAAAAAAAACACCGAAGTCTTTTTTCATGCTGTTAAAACTAAACAATCTTAATGATAAAAGAACCCAGTTGGTTTTGAACCCAGATTCTCTGGCTCACAAAATCACACTCTCTCACAGACCCCACTCCAACCACAACAAGCTTGGTTTTGGTGTGCAGTTTTATCAGTATATGACTGAGACCTATGGGATAAGTCTTAACCAGGACCCAAACCGGAGTCTCAGTTTCAAATGCATAAATAACACTGCACCCACAATTCCCCATCAATCCTCTGGTGGCTAAGTGGGGAGTATTGTGGGCTTTTGTGACCTAGTGGTTCCTCGGTTCAACTCCAGTTGGTATTTTTTTTGCTTTCATAAAATTATATTAAAATGCTATCAGCATACATATTTACATTTTTTAGAAACGAATTAGATGCCACAGTATTTTTTAAATTATTTTTACCGTACGTGATGACATCTTGAAACTGTGATACATTAATGCATAGCGTAAGGACTTAATAGACATAACCACAAAACGTCTCTTTATGATTCAGTGGCGCAGCGGACATGCGCTTGGGTCTGACCTTGAAGGCACTGGGTTCGAATCCAGCATATGGTGACATGACATAAACTGCAACGCACTCAACAGGTGAGTAGCTACAGGTAAGTGAATGCGTTAAAAAACGTGTGTGTTGTGTCTCGAAATGTGCAGGAAACGCAGGTGGTGGCAGCCAACATGAGCTGAAGAAGACCTGGAAGGGAGACCTGGGGAAGAGGTTAGGAGGCGAAGTTATAGATGTATTTTTTGAGAATTATTTTAGTCATTAAATAAAATATAATTATCACCGCTAGGGCGAAACATCTTGCCACTAGGGGGCGATGTTGCTATGGGAAAATGCATTCAAAACCACCTTATAATGAAAACATTGTTTTAAACCTTTTACCATAAAATCGAAATTTTCGTGTTAAACAGGTGACACACTATTGTAAATAAACAAAGACGGTATAATAGAAGCATTGCAAACACCGAATCACAAGGAAATTAAGTTTTGGAGTCAAACTGTCATGCAAAAGTTTGATTTAAAACACTGATGTGGCATTTTAAATGCATTTTACCATCGAAATTCAATGTATTTTTTTATTTACTAAAATAATGCAAATCCAAGCAACAGTTTAAACGCTCAACAATGAGAATCATGTTGTCGTGCAACACCAAATAAGTAGCTCTTGTCATTCAAAAATACACGTTCAACTAAAGTCAGTTTGAAACATTGTTTTTGCAGGTAAAACATGGCTGAAACATAGCTCGCTAAAGAAAAGCGTGCTGGTGCTAAAATGATTTTAAAGAAGAAATCAGAAAGCATACATTTGAAATGTTTGCAATCAACACAGTTTCATGTATCAACCATTTTTACATTCAAACGCCCGCGTGAGAGCAGTATTTTCATTCAATACGTGTTTGTATTTGGATCATGTTACCCAGGTCTCCAGTGGAGTCCCAATGGAATCTCTCCCAGCTTGAAATAAAGGTCCTGTCATATCTTAAAATGAGACTGAGTGAGCTCTCTTTGATGTTGCAAAAAGCAGAACCCGATACTATACAAGGTCCATAAAAACACCTTCACCCATCATCTCCCAGCACAAGCTCTTCACGCCCATCAAATACAGTAATACAGAAAGCACCACCAGTATCACGAGTAAAAAAAATAATCCTGATTAGCGCCGCCTAGTGGTTGCTAGTGGCACCAACTGTTTAATCTCATGCACTGGCATTCCTTGACATTGACAGCCCAGCCAACTCAGCAAGAACTCTGCCACACACCTATGAATGGAATTCAAACGCATTTGAGAACGTAAATCTCCGGAATTATAAAATCGTTATGTCTTTAAGTGATCAAACATATTTATATTTCCCAAGTCTTAGTGCATCAACAAGTCTTAAGATGCTGACCTGTGTGCATGTACAAGAACATTGGCTACTTGTATAAATATAAACAAAGGAAACTTACAAGAGAGACACACGAACACGGATAGCCATCTCTGCCATCTTCCACGTGGGTTGCTCCCACCGTTATGCTTTCCGATGGGACACCACCAGGGTCCCCTGGCGAAACAGCACCAAATTGGATCACGTGACCTGCCCCACACAGGAGTCATTCAGTTCTTGTTGTCTGTCGTACGGCGGATAATATTTCGTGTTGGATATAACACAACCACCACGATTCACCCCAGCTATGACACAACTATGACAACCATCAACATTCACCACAGCATGGCAATCATCACAATTCACCCCAGCTATGAGACAACTCCATCATTCACCTCAGCTATGACACAAATACCACCACTCATCTCAGCAGGACACAGCTTCCACCATTCACATCAACTATGGCAAAAGGACCATCACTCACCTCCACTGGACACAACCTCCACCATTCACCCCACAATGACAGAGCCACCATCATTCACATCAGCCTCGACGCAACTCATCATTCATCCCAGAATGACACAACATCTACCATTCAACCCAGCATGACACGACCAGTACAATTCACGCCAGCATGACACAACCACCAACTCAACCTGCGCAAAAGATAAACACCACCACCACCATACAACACAGCATGATACGACCTCCACAATTCACCCCACAATGAAATAATCTACACCATTCACCCCAGCTATGACACAATCTCCACCATGACAATCATCACCATTGACCACAGTATGATAGCCACTACCATTCACGCTTTCAGTGTTCATCCCCAAGATGGCACAACCTTTACCATTTACCCCACAGTGACACTACCTCCACTCTTTGCCCCGGCTATGGTACAACTACTGAGCTTTCCCGCAAATTGGTGTCGGCGAGGAGGCTGTCTCCCATCATAAGTCGACATCAACTCCGCCTAGCAGTGGGTGGAGAGACTCCAGTTGTCCTTGTCCCCAGAGCAAGGTGCGAAACTAAACATAAACTATTTTATTTGAGTAAAGTCACGTAGATGGTTGAAAGAAAATAACAAAAAACTACGAAGTTTCGGTCACAACACAAGCGATCGTCATCAGGAGGAAAGAGGAGGAAAGCTGCTGAATGCAGACTTTTTTTTAGGTTTAAAATGGGTGTAGTCCTAGGGTCATAAACGGAGTGGGCGGGGCTAGTGATGTTAATGTGAGAGATTAGCATGTTAATGTATTTATTTTAATGTCATTTATTTTACCAGGTAGGGCCCACTGAGCTATGCAACTTTTTTTTTTAGAAGTGACCTGGCCACAACGAAGTGGCTTATCATCACGTAGACATTTATAGCAAGCCAAATACTCTGAATGCGTGACATTTATTCTAAACTAGCTTTACTACCCGGCTTCGCCCGAGACTTGGATTCTTGTCTTGGATTAATACACGGCCTACGCGGAGGGTGTGGGGAGATGCGTGACTTCAGCAGGCACACTGTATAATGTTCCACATGTGGGTAACATCACAGATGTGACGTCACCGCTCACTTGCCGTGCAAATATATAATTGCGCCAAATTTCAAGTTTGTTGCATGTTGGGAAGTATGCTACATATTTAGAACAGACACACATTCACAAATTTCCCTTTTATATATATAAGCGGTAAATACCCAGCTTCGCCCGGGACTTGGATTCACCACGCACGGCCGCCTTTGTCCCCCCAGTGGCAATGTTCACACACCACACCAGTTACTCGTTTGAGGCTGCGTCGACCTCGGGTAGGCCCAGGACCGGTTCAAATAATCGTCACCGGTGGTGGCCGTGAGCGGGAATCGAACTCGGGTCGCCGGGTTCATAGCGCAGTGCGCTAACCATAGGTACACATACATGTGCTTGCTGCAGACACACACAACTTTCAGGGTGCATACGGCAGTAAACGACTGAAATAATAAAGTAATGCTGCACGAAGAACGCCTTAGACCTGCAACACATTTGTATTTCACTTTACCCGCGATCAGCAGGCACACTCCGTTTCGCTTCCGCACCGCGTCACATGACAGATTTGACGTCACAGCTCACTTGCTGGGCAAAAAATATATGCATTATTGAGCTCCCCCCCAAAAGTGTATTTTTATAATTTTTGCATGGTGTACAGTCTGGAAAGTACCCACATGGCAAATTTCCAGTTTGTTGCATGTCGGGAAGTACGCTAAACATTTTGAACAGACAGAAAAAACGCAGACGTCAAATATACAGGCGTCAGGGTCGGGATCAAACTCAGGATCTCCTGTATACCAAGCAAGGTAGTTAACATCTCGCCACCGTGATGGTTCCACGATTATCCTCACCAATGCACATGCCGCCGGCCCAAACCCCTGTGCGTAGGCCTAGGCAAGGTAAGGTAAAAGTTAAACGGTAAAAAAAAATGATAAACTTTACCGTACCTTTTACCTTACCACAATACAATCGCGCTACCCTACCTTTTACCCTTTAGCAGGTAAGGTAAAAGGTAAAAAAAGAACGAGCCTACCTTTACCTTACCTTTTACCCTTATCTCATACAAATTTCGCGATTACAGGGTAATTACTGGGGTAAAAAACATGGAAATTTTTTTTAACGATAAATGCTAGTTAAAGCGCTTTATTCATTTTTCGATTTAAAGCTTTCGTGACTGCAGGGGTGATTAGTTATTTCGGTAAAGTCATGTAGAATGGAAATAATAAACTAATAAAAATGAAACATAATAAAATAATTCTCACGACGTGTCGGCCACAACGCAAGCAGCCGTCCTCAGGTGAAGACCAGGTCTGTCTGGGAGACAGCGTCTGAATGAAACAGCACCATGCTTGGAGCGTATATTCAATCTGGGTTGGAAGGGGGGGAAAGGGCGCCTTGACAAAATAATTTGCATATCAAGATGACTTTAGCATATTTATGGTAAATGCAGGTATGTGATTAGTACTACTTATGCCCGTGCATTATGCAGGATTAGCAGCATCAAAGGGAGGGGATATGGGAAATGCAGGTATGTGATTAGTACTACTTATGCCCGTGCATTATGCAGGATTAGCAGCATCAAAGGGAGGGTATATGGGAAATGCAGGTATGTGATTAGTACTACTTATGCCCGTGCATTGTGCAGGATTAGCAGCATCAAAAAGAGGGGACAGGGGTAGCATTAATAAAGGGAAGGAGTGTTAATAGTATGTAGCTCCGGTAACTAAAACCACAACGTAAACAACTAAAGTATAAACTACATAGTATCATCAGTATACTGAATATACTCTACAATAAGCTGAGTTACTAACAGTAAGTAATACATTACAATTCTACGTCGTAAAAAATATAATATGCTTCCATCTAAACTTCATTCTCTTACATCACACGAGTCTACACCGTACTATATACTGCCATAGACGAACCCAACATTAAATGATTTACTGTATTGCTATAAACCACCTTATACATTGTAACATTACACTATGTATTATTCTACCCATCCTAATGTATATCACACTGCTGTATATGGTACAGTGTATAAGAACAAATAGTATAAAATGTATATGCTTTATACAATATACAAAGTAATATATAGTATCGTAATTATAGAGTGAAGGATGTAGAGTGGAGGTTGTCTGGTGCCAGGATGTTGTGTGGAGTTTGTCTGGTGCCAGGATGTTGTGTGGAGTTTGTCTGGTGCCAGGATATAAAGTGGAGTTTGTCTGGTGCCAGGATGTAGAGTGGAGTTTGTATGGTGCCAGGATGTAGAGTGGAGTTTGTATGGTGCCAGGATGTAGAGTGGAGTTTGTCTGGTGCCAGGATGTAGAGTGGAGTTTGCCTGGTGCCAGGATGTAGAGTGGAGGTTGTCTGGTGCCAGGATGTATAGTGGAGTTTGTCTGGTGCCAGGATGTAGAGTGGAGTTTGTCTGGTGCCAGGATGTAGAGTGGAGTTTGTCTGGTGCCAGGATGTAGAGTGGAGTTTGTCTGGTGCCAGGATGTAGTGTGGAGTTTGTCTGGTGCAAGGATGTAGAGTGGAGTTTGTCTGGTGCCAGGATGTTGTGTGGAGTTTGTCTGGTGCCAGGATAAAGAGTGGAGTTTGTCTGGTGCCAGGATGTAGAGTGGAGTTTGTATGGTGCCAGGATGTAGAGTGGAGTTTGTATGGTGCCAGGATGTAGAGTAGAGTTTGTCTGGTGCCAGGATGTAGAGTGGAGTTTGTCTGGTGCCAGGATGTAGAGTGGAGGTTGTCTGGTGCCAGGATGTAGAGTGGAGTTTGTCTGGTGCCATGATGTAGAGTGGAGTTTGTCTGGTGCCAGGATGTAGAGTGGAGTTTGTCTGGTGCCAGGATAAAGAGTGGAGTTTGTCTGGTGCCAGGATGTAGAGTGGAGTTTGTATGGTGCCAGGATGTAGAGTGGAGTTTGTATGGTGCCAGGATGTAGAGTAGAGTTTGTCTGGTGCCAGGATGTAGAGTGGAGTTTGTCTGGTGCCAGGATGTAGAGTGGAGGTTGTCTGGTGCCAGGATGTAGAGTGGAGTTTGTCTGGTGCCATGATGTAGAGTGGAGTTTGTCTGGTGCCAGGATGTAGAGTGGAGTTTGTCTGGTGCCAGGATGTAGAGTGGAGTGTGTCTGGTGCCAGGATGTTGAGTGGAGTTTGTCTGGTGCCAGGATGTAGAGTGGAGTTTGTCTGGTGCCAGGCTGTAGAGTGGAGTTTGTCTGGTGCCAGGATGTAGAGTGGAGTTTGTCTGGTGCCAGGATGTAGAGTGGAGTTTGTCTAGTGCCAGGATGTAGAGTGGAGTTTGTCTGGTGCCAGGATGTAGAGTGGAGTTTGTCTGGTTGCCAGGATGTAGAGTGGAGTTTGTCTGGTGCCAGGATGTAGAGTGTAGTTTGTCTGGTGCCAGGATGTAGAGTGGAGTTTGTCTGGTGCCAGGATGTAGAGTGGAGTTTGTATGGTGCCAGGATGTAGAGTGGAGTTTGTCTGGTGCCAGGATGTAGAGTGGAGTTTGTCTGGTGCCAGGATGTAGAGTGGAGTTTGTCTGGTGCCAGGATGTAGAGTGGAGTTTGTCTAGTGCCAGGATGTAGAGTGGAGTTTGTCTGGTGCCAGGATGTAGAGTGGAGTTTTTCTGGTTGCCAGGATGTAGAGTGGAGTTTGTCTGGTGCCAGGATGTAGAGTGTAGTTTGTCTGGTGCCAGGATGTAGAGTGGAGTTTGTCTGGTGCCAGGATGTAGAGTGGAGTTTGTCTGGTGCCAGGATGTAGAGTGGAGTTTGTCTGGTGCCAGGATGTAGAGTGGAGTGTGTCTGGTGCCAGGATGTTGAGTGGAGTTTGTCTGGTGCCAGGATGTAGAGTGGAGTTTGTCTGGTGCCAGGATGTAGAGTGGAGTTTGTCTGGTGCCAGGATGTAGAGTGGAGTTTGTCTGGTGCCAGGATGTAGAGTGGAGTTTGTCTAGTGCCAGGATGTAGAGTGGAGTTTGTCTGGTGCCAGGATGTAGAGTGGAGTTTGTCTGGTTGCCAGGATGTAGAGTGGAGTTTGTCTGGTGCCAGGCTGTAGAGTGGAGTTTGTCTGGTGCCAGGATGTAGAGTGGAGTTTGTCTGGTGCCAGGATGTAGAGTGGAGTTTGTCTAGTGCCAGGATGTAGAGTGGAGTTTGTCTGGTGCCAGGATGTAGAGTGGAGTTTGTCTGGTTGCCAGGATGTAGAGTGGAGTTTGTCTGGTGCCAGGATGTAGAGTGTAGTTTGTCTGGTGCCAGGATGTAGAGTGGAGTTTGTCTGGTGCCAGGATGTAGAGTGGAGTTTGTATGGTGCCAGGATGTAGAGTGGAGTTTGTCTGGTGCCAGGATGTAGAGTGGAGTTTGTCTGGTGCCAGGATGTAGAGTGGAGTTTGTCTGGTGCCAGGATGTAGAGTGGAGTTTGTCTAGTGCCAGGATGTAGAGTGGAGTTTGTCTGGTGCCAGGATGTAGAGTGGAGTTTTTCTGGTTGCCAGGATGTAGAGTGGAGTTTGTCTGGTGCCAGGATGTAGAGTGTAGTTTGTCTGGTGCCAGGATGTAGAGTGGAGTTTGTCTGGTGCCAGGATGTAGAGTGGAGTTTGTCTGGTGCCAGGATGTAGAGTGGAGTTTGTCTGGTGCCAGGATGTAGAGTGGAGTGTGTCTGGTGCCAGGATGTTGAGTGGAGTTTGTCTGGTGCCAGGATGTAGAGTGGAGTTTGTCTGGTGCCAGGATGTAGAGTGGAGTTTGTCTGGTGCCAGGATGTAGAGTGGAGTTTGTCTGGTGCCAGGATGTAGAGTGGAGTTTGTCTAGTGCCAGGATGTAGAGTGGAGTTTGTCTGGTGCCAGGATGTAGAGTGGAGTTTGTCTGGTTGCCAGGATGTAGAGTGGAGTTTGTCTGGTGCCAGGATGTAGAGTGTAGTTTGTCTGGTGCCAGGATGTAGAGTGGAGTTTGTCTGGTGCCAGGATGTAGAGTGGAGTTTGTATGGTGCCAGGATGTAGAGTGGAGTTTGTATGGTGCCAGGATGTAGAGTGGAGTGTGTCTGGTGCCAGGATGTTGAGTGGAGTTTGTCTGGTGCCAGGATGTAGAGTGGAGTTTGTCTGGTGCCAGGATGTAGAGTGGAGTTTGTCTAGTGCCAGGATGTAGAGTGGAGTTTGTCTGGTGCCAGGATGTAGAGTGGAGTTTTTCTGGTTGCCAGGATGTAGAGTGGAGTTTGTCTGGTGCCAGGATGTAGAGTGTAGTTTGTCTGGTGCCAGGATGTAGAGTGGAGTTTGTCTGGTGCCAGGATGTAGAGTGGAGTTTGTCTGGTGCCAGGATGTAGTGTGGAGTTTGTCTGGTGCCAGGATGTAGAGTGGAGTTTGTCTGGTGCCAGGATGTAGAGTGGAGTTTGTCTGGTGCCAGGATGTTGTGTGGAGTTTGTCTGGTGCCAGGATGTAGAGTGGAGTTTGTCTGGTGCCAGGATGTTGTGTGGAGTTTGTCTGGTGCCAGGATATAGAGTGGAGTTTGTCTGGTGCCAGGATGTAGAGTGGAGTTTGTATGGTGCCAGGATGTAGAGTGGAGTTTGTATGGTGCCAGGATGTAGAGTGGAGTTTGTCTGGTGCCAGGATGTAGAGTGGAGTTTGCCTGGTGCCAGGATGTAGAGTGGAGGTTGACTGGTGCCAGGATGTAGAGTGGAGTTTGTCTGGTGCCAGGATGTAGAGTGGAGTTTGTATGGTGCCAGGATGTAGAGTGGAGTTTGTATGGTGCCAGGATGTAGAGTAGAGTTTGGCTGGTGCCAGGATGTAGAGTGGAGGTTGTCTGGTGCCAGGATGTAGAGTGGAGTTTGTCTGGTGCCAGGATGTAGAGTGGAGTTTGTCTGGTGCTAGGATGTAGAGTGGAGTTTGTCTGGTGCCAGGATGTAGAGTGGAGTTTGTCTGGTGCCAGGATGTAGAGTGGAGTTTGTCTGGTGCCAGGATGTAGAGTGGAGTTTGTCTGGTGCCAGGATGTAGAGTGGAGTTTGTCTGGTGCCAGGATGTAGAGAGGAGTTTGTCTGGTGCCAGGATGTAGAGTGGAGTTTGTCTGGTGCCAGGATGTAGTGTGGAGTTTGTCTGGTGCCAGGATGTAGTGTGGAGTTTGTCTGGTGCCAGGATGTAGAGTGGAGTTTGTCTGGTGCTTGGATGTAGAGTGGAGTTTGTCTGGTGCTAGGATGTAGAGTGGAGTTTGTCTGGTGCCAGGATGTTGTGTGGAGTTTGTCTGGTGCCAGGATATAGAGTGGAGTTTGTCTGGTGCCAGGATGTAGAGTGGAGTTTGTATGGTGCCAGGATGTAGAGTGGAGTTTGTATGGTGCCAGGATGTAGAGTAGAGTTTGGCTGGTGCCAGGATGTAGAGTGGAGGTTGTCTGGTGCCAGGATGTAGAGTGGAGTTTGTCTGGTGCCAGGATGTAGAGTGGAGTTTGTCTGGTGCTAGGATGTAGAGTGGAGTTTGTCTGGTGCCAGGATGTAGAGTGGAGTTTGTCTGGTGCCAGGATGTAGAGTGGAGTTTGTCTGGTGCCAGGATGTAGAGTGGAGTTTGTCTGGTGCCAGGATGTAGAGTGGAGGTTGTCTGGTGCCAGGATGTAGAGTGGAGTTTGTCTGGTGCCAGGATGTAGAGTGGAGTTTGTCTGGTGCCAGGATGTAGAGTGGAGTTTGTCTGGTGCCAGGATGTAGAGTGGAGTTTGTCTGGTGCCAGGATGTAGAGTGGAGTTTGTCTGGTGCCAGGATGTAGAGTGGAGTTTGTCTGGTGCCAGGATGTAGAGTGGAGTTTGTCTGGTGCCAGGATGTAGAGAGGAGTTTGTCTGGTGCCAGGATGTAGAGTGGAGTTTGTCTGGTGCCAGGATGTAGTGTGGAGTTTGTCTGGTGCCAGGATGTAGTGTGGAGTTTGTCTGGTGCCAGGATGTAGAGTGGAGTTTGTCTGGTGCTTGGATGTAGAGTGGAGTTTGTCTGGTGCTAGCATGTAGAGTGGAGTTTGTCTGGTGCCAGGATGTTGTGTGGAGTTTGTCTGGTGCCAGGATATAGAGTGGAGTTTGTCTGGTGCCAGGATGTAGAGTGGAGTTTGTATGGTGCCAGGATGTAGAGTGGAGTTTGTATGGTGCCAGGATGTAGAGTAGAGTTTGGCTGGTGCCAGGATGTAGAGTGGAGGTTGTCTGGTGCCAGGATGTAGAGTGGAGTTTGTCTGGTGCCAGGATGTAGAGTGGAGTTTGTCTGGTGCTAGGATGTAGAGTGGAGTTTGTCTGGTGCCAGGATGTAGAGTGGAGTTTGTCTGGTGCCAGGATGTAGAGTGGAGTTTGTCTGGTGCCAGGATGTAGAGTGGAGTTTGTCTGGTGCCAGGATGTAGAGTGGAGTTTGTCTGGTGCCAGGATGTAGAGAGGAGTTTGTCTGGTGCCAGGATGTAGAGTGGAGTTTGTCTGGTGCCAGGATGTAGTGTGGAGTTTGTCTGGTGCCAGAATGTAGTGTGGAGTTTGTCTGGTGCCAGGATGTAGAGTGGAGTTTGTCTGGTGCTTGGATGTAGAGTGGAGTTTGTCTGGTGCTAGGATGTAGAGTGGAGTTTGTTTAACACGTAGGCTTTCGCAACCAATATTATTCATTATCAACGTTTTTGGGTTTAGATCGCGTTATTTATAAATGTGTCGTAACCCTCCACCATCCGACACGGCCAATCAGTTAAAAAGTGTCACGTTCACAAAAGACAAATAGTTCACTGCTTTAGCCCACCGGTGTGTTGAAGCGTGAAACCACAACATTTACAATTTGAGTACGACGTTTAGCTGGTAATTGCTATTTAAAAGTTTAATTCATTTCTCAATCACGGGAAGGCCGCTTCCTTGAACAGCCAAAAAGTAACAGGGAACGACTGGAAAAAAAGCGCATGACCACAACCCGAAACAGGGGATCTTTTTGTAACAAACAGTGCCCTTACTGCAGTAGCCCAGGGTACGAGGCGATATAACTTCCCATCCTACACACCGCAAGAGCCCAGGGCTGTTTAAAGTTCCTTCATTTCTCAATCATTTGTAGACCATTACCTTGAACAGCCAAAAATAACATGAAAAAAACAGGAGACCGCGTGACTTTAACCCCAAAAACAGGGGGTTCTTGTAACAACCGGCGCCCTGACTGATGCACAGAATACGTCGCGATAGAACTCCCCATCCTACGCACCCTTTAAGCAAAAAGGCAAAAAAAAAAGGTGCTCAGCGTCGCGAGGGAGAATACATTCATTCACCCATCCTCCACGGCGGGGGGCATTCTCAACCAGCACAATTCAGCCTATGCCACCCGGAGGTGGCGGCCATCTCCATTTCGCGTTTGTGGCTGCTCTGCCCGTTGTCGCCCGCTCCACCTCCACCACCCTTTCTAACAGCCCCCTGGCTAGTCGGTATACCTCGGGAGGCGACATATAGACGCCCTTAATCAGATTCTGGCGCACCGTCCACAGGGCCTCTTTTATGGCACCTATGACGGCCCATGCCTGGGCCCAGACCTCACCCGCCCTCTGCCTGAACATCCCCCAAATTATATTAGGCGCTGTGGCCTTTACGGGGCAAAAATGGGACAGCAGGGGTCGACTTAACTCCCACACCTCCTGGGCAAATGGGCACTGTACGAGGGCATGAGCAGCGCTCTCTCCCAGGCCGCAGCCTCTCGGGCAATCAGGAGAGCGGGCCAATCTGCGGGAACACATAAATAGCCTGCATTCCAGCCTGTCCCATGCGTCCAGCCAGGATAAGTCCCGCTGCCTTTTCGTCAGGGCTGCCGATGTTACATTTTTCCAAATTTGTCGGGGCCGGGTACCGCGAGCACCTGGCACCTCTGTACAGACCTCCTTTTTCGAGATTTCCGCAGGACTTCCCTGGGAACCCGCGACCCCCGTGTCCGGTCCGGCTCGTACTTCATGATGTATTTGTTTGTGTGGTTTATAGCAATACAGTATATAATTTAATGTTGGGTTTGTCTATGGCAGTATATAGTACGGTGTAGACTCGTGTGATGTAAGAGAATAAAGTTTAGATGGAAGCATATTATATTTTTTACGACGTAGAATTGTAATGTATCACTTACTGTTAGTAACTCAGCTTATTGTAGAGTATATTTAGTATACTGATTATACTATGTAGTTTATACTTTAGTTGTTTACGTGGTGGTTTTAGTTACTGCAGCTACATACTATTAACACTCCTTCCCTTTATTAATGCTACCCCTATCCCCTCCTTTTGATGCTGCTAATCCTGCATAACGCATGGGCATAAGTACTACTAATCACATCCCTGCCTTTCCCATATCCTCTCCCTTTGATGCTGCTAATCCTGCATAATGCACGGGCATAAGTAGTACTAATCACACACCTGCATTTCCCATATCCCCTCCCTTTGATGCTGCTAATCCTGCATAATGCACGGGCATAAGTAGTACTAATCACATACCTGCATTTCCCAAATCCCCTCCCTTTGATGCTGCTAATCCTGCATAATGCACGGGCATAAGTAGTACTAATCACATACCTGCATTTCCCATAAATATGCTAAATTCCTCTTGATATGCAAATTATTTTGTCAAGGCGCCCTTTCCCCCCCTTCCAACCCAGATTATATATACGCTCCAAGCATGGTGCTGTTTCATTCAGACGCTGTCTCCCCGACAGACATGGTCTTCACCTGAGGACGGCTGCTTGCATTGTGGCCGAAACGTCGTGAGAATTATTTTATTGTTTTATTTTTATTATTTTATTATTTCCATTCTACGTGACTTTACCGAAAGAACCAAGAAGACGCTTTATTCATATAAAATACTCTCAAATCGGGCGTTTAGGCTGTCGACGACACCGTCCTCCATAACCTCCTCTTCCAGTCGTCATTGCCATCATCCTTGGACGGACGACAGGCAATAAGATCCTGCACCGCTCCAGCCCAGTTAGACGGAACCTTCAGGCAGCCGGCCGTGATCCATGAGCGCAAGCACATGGACTTTATGAAGAGCGTCGTTGACAGCGACTGGCGAATGCATGTGAACTCCCGCCCGGCTCCGCTATTCGCACGTTCACAGGGAGTTGACGTCGCCGGCGCTCCCAAGTAGTCGCAGGCCATCTTGTAGTGGGCGGGGAGCAGCTCTTTGCGGAGAAACCACCACTGCATTACGTCAATGAAGGCGCTGGCGGTCGTGACGCCCATGCTCAAAAAACGATCGACTTCATCGCCGTCGTCTATGGAGTTGCCGACGTTGCTGAACAGGGTGCTGAACAGCGACCGCTCCTCCATATGGGCAGCAACTGCCGTCGGCGAGATCGTGAGCACGTCCGAGTAGCGATGCTGCAGGACAGAGCGGATTGTGGCCTTCAGTGTAGCCAGCTCGTCTTGGTCTGTCGTTTTCGGTAGCTGTGGATTCAAGTAGGATGCCACAATGGCGGGTTCCTGAACCAGTAGGTGGCGGTACCGCACCAGTTCGGCCTTCATCCCCGTCGCAGTCAAGGGCTCATCGATCGCTCTAAGGGCGGCTTCACCGTGATCGCAATGACGGACGAGGTGCTCCATTGTCACCGGCACGAGATCCAATGTCGAATTGTGGTCCGCCGACAACGGGGCCATGACCTGGCGCGGCATTCGCAGGAATGCTGTCACGCCCTCGATGTTTGCCCACTGCAGTTTAGATAAAGCACCGACACCGATCACATCCTGGAAGCGCGCCATGATAATGTCCAATGGGACACGCTTCTTGATGGCGTCGTTGCCCATGTCAAACGTCGAATGCCACCTGGTCGGTGAGTCCTGGTGCGTCGGCTCCTTGCTTGCGAACTTGGCGATCTCAGCCTCGCGGCGGTACGACTGCCGGACGACCTTGCTGCACCTGATATTGAAGAGCACCTTGCGCAGTTCGGCACTTGTTGACTTGATCAGTTTTAGAACTTGGACGACACCGATCTGGATGGAATGATCCGCACATCGAATATGGTGGCAAGCCCACAACTGCTCATATCCGGCGTCCACGTTGACCAGGGCAAACGTCTTGACAGCACTGTTCGCATCGGAGCCATTGTCGCTGGTGACAGCGAGCAGCTTGGTCGAGATATTGTGCCCGAGGCTTTGGAGGTGCTCAAACAGAGCGGCCCCAATGCGCTTGCCGACACCCCTTCCGGACTGCACATCGAGGATTGTCAGCAGCATGGATTTTGACGCACCAGATTTGCTGTCGATCCAGTGCACCATGACCATCCAAAATCCCTTCAGGTTGCGGTTCGACCACCCGTCGATGGTGAGCGAGATGGCGACGGCCAGGTTGGAGAAGAACGCCCCGACGATGGGCAGCATGATGGCGTGATGCTCGACAATCCTGCGAATGATGTTGCGGGTCGATGGGCCCTCGTATCCCTGCGTCAATGTGTTGACCAAGGTCTTGAACTTGTCGCTGCTGGCGGCTCGCAAAGAGATTGCACCTTGGATAACAAAATCCACCATCGCGTTCTCAAACTTTACCAGAAGGCGATCCGGAATTACTGGCCAGCTCAGCGTTTGCTGTATTAGGCGGCTCGCCAACGCCGACGTCCCGACCTCGCTGCCTGGGGCGAGCACGTTGTGTTTCTTGAGGTGGGCTTTCCACCAGGACGCGTTCATGTGGGTGGAAAACCACTTGCAGCAGTGCACGCACTGCCGCTTCCCTTGCTGTGCATGCGGATTACCCTCCATCCAATCGTGTGTGTGCTCCCACGGGAACGCATACCGCTGCCTCTTTCGATTGCTGTTCGCAGCAACCCCAAAAAAGCCGTTGCTGGCATCCTCGTCCTCTAGTACCTCGACCTCAAGAATGTGGACCGTCTCCATGTGCTCTGCCATCACTTTAAAATGGAGGCCACGGACTGCGTCACTGCGCCATGGAACTTTTAGCGGTAAACAAGGTACTGTATTTACCGGGTAATTATTCGCCCCACCCTTACCCTACCGGGTAATTCTTCTGAGCTACCTTTACCCTACTCTTTACCTTACCCCTTGGGATGTCGAAACTTTTACCCTTTACCTTTACCCTTTTACCCGGTAATAAAGGTAATTTACCTTGCCGAGGCCTACCTGTGCGTATGCTTTCACCTGACCCGGGTGCTATGTCTCCATTGTGTGGACGCCGAGATGATTCTTCTGCCATCAAGGCAAACGACCGGATGAGCCTGAGATTCTTCCTCGCCTACTGGCGCGACAACTCGCCTCTTTCAAAATACCGCATTCATTATGCTCACCCAAGATACCGCCTGCTCCTGAGTCCATTGTCTCTTTCATACACACGCGTGCGTTTGGCTTCTAATTTCAGTCGCTGATCAATTGGCCAAACCTGTCCCCTGATCGCCGTTTCAGAACGCAAACGCACGATTTAGCTCCGCAGCACAGCTAAAGGGAATTATCAGCCTGATGGTGCCGATGTTAGCACGCGCACGATGCCGATCGCGAACATTCAGTCAATTAATGAGTTCATGAATTAATGTTCATTTCAGAATCGAGAGTATATTTACGCGCACAGTTATTGGCTCAGCTTTACCCATGTCATTATGACCCACAGAGGTCAGTGTGTGCTATGAATCGCAGTCTAAACCATGCAACAGAACAATGTCTCAATGACACTGACATTGTCTTAGCCAAGTATGAAAAAAAACGCATGTATATATGGTAATTTTAATGAAATGCCTCATTCGTTTTGCATAACATCTGGGGCTGCAATATTTATTCGGTGTCACCCACGCACTGTTGAGTGGGTAGCGTTTGGCTCTTCTAGGTCAAAGCTATAAAGCTGCTCATGTCCCTTGCGTCGTGTGGCATTCTTCAGGGCTAAGAGGAGGGCACCAGCTGCCAACCATTTTATTGAGGCCAAATTACCATGTGAATAATGGTATCATAACTTGGTAATATCAGTTGGCGAGTGCTTACACTGGTGTCTCCATGATCCTGAGTTAGCCTGACACTGCAGGGTACAATGTGGAAATGCTTTGGTGGAGATTTCTGTATTCAATTTACAACGCTGTATTTTAATACTTGCGCATACCTTGAGTGAAGTTCCAATATTTTGACGATGAAAAAGTAAAGCAAAGGCCCATCAACCTAATGTTAAATAAGCTCATTAGTATGCATTGTATATGCATACCGAATAAGCACAGGATAAAGTAGTGTGTATATGAATGTAGGAGGCTGACTGATGTACGTATATTGAAAATGAAAGTACTATAATAAGTTCAAGGCAGTGAGCCACTTCCATTACATTTTAAGGACAAAAAACAAGGACACTTCTTATATTCTCTTGGCAGTATTCAATAAAACACTTTGCTCTACATACCATCAGGCTTAGAGGTCCTGGCCTTACTGAAATTAAATGCCACAGTTGATTGACTTTAACTAATCGTAAACCTGTGCTGGTGTCCTACGCTTGGCTCTTCGAGTGTCTGAAAGTATGCCCCAATAAAGATGGGCCACTTCCCTGAGCTCATAGAGACCACTTCTTCACAAACGCAGACTTCATATCGAACTAGGCTGGTATATGATTTCCAGCGAAATAACTTCGCAGACACACACACACATCTTCCCTCACCTACTGTAGAAATATGTTTGCACTTTTGCTACACGATAGATATAGAGTGCGTATTCCTGATATAAAGACATATCCACCAGTATAGCCTTTAACAGACTGTTAGGGCACGGGCTGTTAGTGAGCACCTATGAATGCAGGTACGTCAGACGAGGGGGTGGGTGGCTAACATCAACGTATTTACCCATCGCACCAGGTAGTCAACCTAGGGGAGGCCCAGAAACCGATTCAGAGAATAGTCTCTGATGTTGGCCGTAAGCGGGAATCGAACTTGGGTCGCTGGGTTCATAGCACAGGGCACTAACCACCGGAGAGACCAATACAAATATCCCCCATATAGCCTTAACAGACTGTTGGGGCAAGCGTAGCTAGCGAGCACCTATGAAGGCCGGCACGGCACACGAGGGGGTGGGTGGCCAGCACCACGCCCGGCCGCCTTTGTATCCCCCAGTGGCGATGTTTACATACCGCACCAGGTACTCATTTGAGGCTGAGACGACCTAGGGAGGCCGACGACCGGTTCAGATAATCGTCACCGGTGCTTGCGTGAGCGGAAATAGATTTCTGGCCGATAGGTTCATAGCGCAGCGCTAACCCATACACGACCGCTCCCCATCTAACCACGTTACCAACCGCACAACACACATGCATATTGCCCCACCATTGTGTCAATGCACTGCTGGATGACCCCCCCACCCCCATCATGTGGATGGTGAGAATTTATATATACCACAAAGTGGTAAAATATTTCTAAGAAATATAACTACAACATTCTAGAAAAGCACGTGGACTGCCTGCAATAGGGTACATAGTGTGTATTCAAGTAATCAAGTCCAAGTTCTCATATGCCTCCCGCTTAAATATACAATTAAGCATTAAAAAGATTGGAATTAATATTAAAGGAAATGTGTTTTTCAGGCAATTAATGATAATTAATGAACACATCTCACTGCACTATATAGTAACAGGGAACGATCATATGAAGCCATATTTATGAAAGTGTGATACATTGAAAGTAATTTGCAATCCAAAAGGGAAGAGACAATATATCAGTATGTAAATCAAATATTTTGGGTGACATGCTGACCAACAAACTTTGCTAGAAATCAGCAGGATTAAGTAAATGTAATTTTTTCAACTGACATTTTGCCACGTCTTAAAGTAAAGAAAATAAATATATTATTTATGCTTCACTAATAATCTGGGTTTAGAAATATCTTAGAAACCAAACAGAAGTGATGGTATAATTAAATTGTACTTGATGTATGTAGACACTCATATTTCTTGTCTTTCGAGCCATCTAGTGTAAAGAAGACACGTAAAAGACATGCATATCAAACAGACGGCATGAAGTAAAAAAGGTACTGACCACAATATGGTTATGATTGCTATTTACATTAAATAAGTACTATCAAGGAATGAAGGGAAAACCAAATAGTATTTTATATAGCCCCAGAAATTCTATGCAAGTAGAAAAAAAGGGAAAATATGACTGACGAAGATGTGATCAATATGAGATTGAAAAAAATTCCAGACTCACGACCACATGGCATGGCAAGTTTACATCACATTTGGATTTTATTATGTTGTGATGCATTTATGTACTGCAAGGAGGATCAATGTCAAACTATTTTACACATTGCAGACCATATTGCAGCCAGTACCCTGAATTATCATAGTGTAAATCATTTCCAGCAGAGGGCAGGAGAATATCATGAAAAGTCAGCAACACTTTTCACAACTTATCTGTGCGCTCCAGCATATAAAGCAGCTAGGCAGGGACACTTGTCAGACATTTAAATGAAGAATTCCTTTTAATAAATCTTCGTGCTTGTCAAACAAAGTTACAATTCATTTTATTTCTTAACTCCCAGTGCACTCGCATGCAGCCCAGCGTTGGGGATTCATGAGTGCAACTGAGTTACTGCTGGTTTGATGTGCCAATTTTCCTCAACCACTGTCAGTCCTTCCAATTCACATGATAAAGTAGTTATAGCTACCACCATATGATCTTATTCATATTTTAGATTATGTGAACGATTATTGTTAGTCCACTGGTACCTCTTCCCATAGTATAATATCCGCAGTTGGTTTGGTTCAAGCCTCGGTAATAAACATGCCAAAGAGGCCATTGATTTAATGCACTTGCATTGGGCTGGGCAACCTTGACTAGACCACCTGTTCAATGTCACTGAGCGGCATTCCAACTTCGTAAGAAAGGCAGGCTCTCTCACTGGCCTTGCTTTGCCTTGACTTACTAAATTATATAGAGCGTGCAAATCTGTGGCACATGTTCTCAGCAGATGCATTCGCATTGTGATTACTATGCTTGTTTACACAGGATGGCCTCACTAAGTCTTACGATTTTGCACAACAGGGTGATGGTGGCAATGTATAATCCCAGACATTTTCAGTTACATTTTTAGCATTGGAATGGGTGGGTTTTTTGTCATTTGGAAACCCATGCGTATAAATGCCACACAGAAAGGTGGCCGAGTCATGAATCGAACGCAGAGTATTTTTGATGAAGAATGAGTGTTACCAGTATGCAACACTACCACCCTTGAAAGCACAATATATATTTTTTTCTATTACGTGCTGCATCCTGATACATATGCACACATGTGTTGAAAGCCTATTGTACACAACGATATAATACTCTAAATGTCCACAGGCAGGTTCACAAACCTATATTCTAGACTGCCATCTCCTGGCCAGCTCTCACAACCTAGTATATTTCGATGTTTCATCCTTCGACTATAACACCACTTGAAATATTGCCCGTACACTGAAATCCATCAACGCTTGACAAGATATTGGTGAGCAGTCAGATGAATACAAAGATTATTGCCTTTACTCCCTCACCATTTATTGCTGAAGAATATAATTACTTTCAATTGATTAATTAATTGATCATTGCAGCTCGAATTTATCATCCAATCTGGACACGCAATGCTATCAAATAGAACAAGTAGGTTTTGAGGTCATGTCAAGGATTTGCATCATACGCATATTTATTACAATCCAACGTGACATTTTTTCTGCATTTTGTAGCTTTTATTCTTATTCAAATTGTGCTGCCGCTGGTCATCACACTGGATTGTCAATCCAGAGGTGGCACAAACAACCTCTGGATGCAAGCAGTTGAAACAATGGTGGAGGTTTCTTAAATCCCCCCCGCCCCCAATCACCTCTGCCCACCCGGTCAGTGCCAATGGTATGAAAACATAACAATAGGTTGTATCCTTTCTGGCAATAAAACAGGTGTTAAGATGTTCAAACACCAAAGAGAAGCCTTTTGGAAGGAATCATATCTGCATTAACCACACGTACGTGTGGTGAACATCCAAACAAACACGCTCTGATAATACATGCATTGTCTTTGAAACGGATTGGCCTACACCAGAGACAGACTTCTTTAGGGCCTAGTTTTCACCAGTGTCAGACAAGAACACGCCAAAAGGCGAACAGTACAAAGACAATGCCACTATCAGGACATTTATAGCTCGGGGTGAGCATCTACAAAATGTGACCTTTATGTCCCATTTTGCAGTGCCAATTGCTTCACCACTAATCCGATCGTATCACAGTATATAGGATGTGATTAGGTATCGAGGATTTGATGAGGTTGGCTTTCGAATGCCTTGGTTGTACAGCTAAAACATAACGAGATAGTTTTAATAAATGCAAACTAAAAAGGAGCGCTGGATTTTTTGCTTTTTTCAAACCGTCTTTCATGCATGGAGGCCAAACTTTTTCGATTAAAGTACTTCATAGTTCCATATATAACGGTTGAATTTTTCGTTTCCTTCATTACCGAAATGCTACACAAATGTTATATTTGAATTATATTTTCAGTGCAGTACTCATTTATAGATACTTGTTCTAGAATGTCCAAAAAAGTGAATGCTCTCTCTAGGATACTGTATAATGTGCATACTGTAAAAAATGTAAAAGATTTTTTTTATGTACACTGTGCTTTATAGAGGGGATATATAATACAAATGCAATGCATGCTTATTTCTGACAGAGCAGACCAACTATGGTAACATATATACTGTACAGTACTAACCGAATTTATTCCATATTACAATATTAGGTAAATAATCACATGTTCAATTACTGAAATTCTTAATGTAATTCTTCTGCATAAAAACATGTAACAGTGACCTCTACTTACCTATGCACGTGCATGGTATCATGGAGTGAAACATTTATGAACTGGCACAGTCATTTCTTGGGATCTGGCAATAACTTTCATGGTAAGGCTTTAGCAGTGAAACGGGTGATCAGGGGACGTGAGTTTTCCAACCACTGTGGTTTCATTTATCATTTATTTGATACTAGTTTTACTACCCGGCTTCGCCCGGGACTTGGATTCACCACGCCCGGCCGCCTTTGTCTCCCCAGTGGCGATGTTCACACACCACACCAGTTTGAGGCTTAGTCGACCTAGGGGAGGCCCAGGACCAGTTTAAATAATCGCCACAAGTGGTGGCCGTGAGCGGGAATCAAACTAGGGTCTCCGGGTTCGTAGCGTAGCGCTCTAACCACTATACGACCGCTCCCCCCACACACAAACACGCGCGTCCATAGGTACACATACACGCGCTTGCTGCAGACACACACAACTTTCAGGGTGCGTACGGCAGTAAACGACTGAAATAATAAAGCAATGCTGCGCGAAGAACGCCTTAGACCTGCATCACATTTGTATGGCACTTTCCCGTGAAGGGTTGGGGGGGGGGGCGTGACATCAGCAGGCACACTGCGTGACGCTTCCGCTTGCGGGTGACATGACAGAATTGTGACGTCACAGCTCACTTGCCGTGCAAAATGTATGCATTATTGCGCCCCCCCCCCGCCCAAAAATATACAAAAGTCTATTTTTATAATTTTTGCATGGTGTACAGTCTGGAAAGTACCCACATGGCAAATGTCAAGTTTGTTGCATGTCGGGAAGTACGCTAAACATTTTGAACAGACACAGAATCACACATTTCCCTTTTATATATAAGAAGATTAATTTGATGTTGTTTTTTATTTTGTATCCTAAAATGTGCATTCATTTCAATGTGTATAGCACCAAAAGATATCCGTTACACAACACTCCTATTTTTTTAACTGCTATTGAGCAACATAAAATAAACGTAAGAATTAAAATTTAAAAACAAAAACACAAATTTCTCTGTCATAGAGCACCTCTGCACAATACATGACAAGTACCTGCAACCTCACGCCGTTAGCGATTAGAATGTATTATATAATGAAAATACAGTATCCAACCATGGTGTATGTAGTGCGTGAAAAATGATGACTCGAACGAACAGAGTTTGAAGAGAGTGTATGCACGAAGTATCTAATCAAAGGAAAGGAAGAAAAGGAAGCAACGTAATGAGGACTTCAGGATTAACGATGAAAAATTTGGGAGGAAATTCCAGAATACCTTGTACAGAGATGGAGGTGCGAGCTCCCGTTGTGGAGGCTGATTCTAGGTTTTTCCAGGAAGCCTTGGTAAAACCAAATAGACAGTGTCTTATCATGCAGAAATGTATCGGGAGGTAAATAGTATAAACGCATATTTCCAAATGTGGAGGGAAAAATTAGTGGACCCAAAGAAATATCCATGCGACCACTGGGAGAACATGCAATCTCCAAATATAGAGGCGTCAGGGTCGGGATCGAAATCACGACTTCGTGTGCACCATATGAGGCAGTTAACATCTCGCCACCGTGGCGCCCCACTGTGGTAAGATGTAATTTGCTTTCAAGCGCGTGGAGAAATCTAGCATCAGCATTCTCGATCACATTTTGGGTTTTGAGGTAAGGAATTTTGGGTGCTGCTATCAAGGAAAACAATTTACAGTTGCCAATACAAGAAGCCGCACGTGCATGTATGGAGGTCTCAAATGGCAGACGTAGTAATAGACAACGTGCATTAAAAGAGGTGGTGCAGATGCATATACGAGATCCTGCAAAGTTGAGATATAAAGAGGGACGTAAAGGTCTGGATCAATGCCAGCTGAATAATGTTGCAATTCCGTGAGCGAATACTAGTAATGAAACCAAGCTGAGGCCAGCCGTCTTGCCAATACAAAAAGACCCTCAGTTTTAGAAAAACATCAATCAGAGCAAATTTTAAGACAACCACTTCAGAACAGCATATAGGTAGGATAAAAACAAATTAATTGTGTAAGTGTCAATAGAGTCGATGGCAAACATTCAGCATAGAATTGGTGATCAATATTGAAAATGGAAATTATACGGTCAAGTGGGCGGGAGATGAATGGAGAAAAGGCGTCCATCAATAATAGAACCTTGAGGAATGCCATAGCAAAGGCTTCTCTGAAAGGTGAACAACCCTTGTAAGCAGATATCAAATCAGTTGAATGGCAAATAACTGTGGAGCTAGAAGAAAAACGATACACCTCTGTCGTCATGCAAGCATTTAAGAAGTATGGAACAATCAACTGTATCAAAGTGACAGTAAGATCCAAGAAAAAACTGAATAGAGAAATAACTATTTTCAGAAAGAAGAGGAATTAAAAATAAGTCTATTCAGCAGCTGTTTCAGTTGCTGAATAGCTTTGATATACAGCAGGTTTAAACTGAGCCATGAAGGTTATGGAGGGAGAGGAGAGTAGCAGGGTAGGAGTTGACCTTCTAAATTTGTTTTCCAAGGAAACGGAGGTTAGACACCCAGCAAGAGCTTGCAGGCGTGTTAGGATCCAGATTTGTTTTTATATATACAGTAATGGGATAGCAGTTGTGTTCAGGGCTGGAGGAACAGTATCAGCAGAAGAGATGGAGGAGGCATATCTACAAATCCAGTGATATAGAGGCTCGAGTCTATGATGTGGTAGGGACATGGGTGGGGGGCACAATAAGCAATTGATAGTCATAAATAATGTGAAGTCTACTGTTGTGTATCAGTCCACTGCTAGGTGAATGTCTCCAAGTGATGAAATTGGGATAATGCACTGCGGTAAAATAAAACAAACAAACGCGAAGCCCTTCGAAGCTCAATTCATTGGCGTTCAATATTGAATGGGTATTTTAAGCTTCTTGCAACGTTGTTCTGTAGCTGTACATGTAGCACAAATTCAGATTTTGAAACGTAAATGCATCTCAAACATCTGAAAAACGCATGTATTAATTATAATAGTGTGGTGTGATTGAGCTGCAGTTCCGATTAGATACAATCTAAATCCACATCATATCGGTGTGCGATGGTACGAACCTCAGCGCACATGCCACTGGAACGGATGACAATTAAAAACATACATTCTATGAGAAATTACTATGGTTGGAGAAATGTTTTCTTAAAATAATTTCTTACCTATAAATGTTTAAATAACAAAATGGGTGATATGGTACGATTGACAGTATGATTTGTAACTTAAATTCAAAGTTAAACAAGACCATTTTGGTCATATAGAAGTGAGGTTAACATAACCTATAGGAAAAAACATTCATAAGCGTTGAGAATGCATATTAATAACAAATAAAGAGAATGTCATGACATGTATTATATTTATTTTGATGTTGTACTGAAGGATCCAATTAAATTTATGAAGCACGTGAATTCAAATATGTTCAAAAAGGCGATATAATTTATTTATTTTGATGTTGTACTGAAGGTTCCAATCCTTTTGAGAGCAAAATCCACAAAGTTGTGCCAAAAGTTTTATCTGATGGTATTTGCGTTGTAATTATAGTTCAATAATAGTCTAGTACAGATCTCTAAATCTCTTAATTATACTGCATAAGCCACAGTGAATACTAGGGCTGCAGGCTTCGGGTTTACTCGGACCCGATTAAGTGGCTCAGATAAACAAGAATAATTTGTATTTATGCAGCGTCCATGTACGACACCATCTCAAGAAGCTGTCCGTACATAAAAAATATATATTAATTGAAAACAAAAACCCATTTCAAAAGAGCACCAGAGCTTGAACAAAGGTACCTAACAGTGCTCCATTAAGTAATTATGTATTTATCTGCGATGTATCTCAGCAGGCGTGTCAAGTTGCTTTTCCATTGCAGAATCCAAGCTCTACCACTGACCAAACGCGCAATGAACACATCATTAACCACACCCCTGGCCCTGCTTGGTATTCAGCCAGATTCAGGTGACTTGTGACGTTCTGGTCAGGCTCAGTTGTATTTTTTTTACTGCTCAGTGGACATTGCCAGGGGTAATTTAAGAAACGTTCCAATTGTTTCAAAGATCGTGCCGGAAATTGAACTAGTGACCTCTGGATTGCAAGTCCATGGGTTATTATTTTAATCACAAATTAAAATAAGTTCCTTTACAATGTTACTAAACTACATGCTTGGTTATAGAGATGTCTGATGTATTTGCTACTCATTGTAAAGTCAGGAGCAAATATTTTTGAGAACACCACGAACATTTTAGCATGAATAGTTTGTAAGAATGATCAATTTTCGGAATTAATACATTATTAAAAAGCATGGTAGATACATTTGAATGTACAAATATTGGCCAAATTTAAAAAGAAACCCATCAAGAATCAATCAAAAAATAACTGAACTACTGATTACATCCGTAGTGCTCTCAGCTAGCTAAAAATAACATTTTCTCAAATTTGTATTCTCACGAATGCAAATGGCTTGCTCGTATCGATCTCCAGGAGTCATGTGTGTTTTTCTTCCACGCCCATAGTTTGCGATCAACATCTGAGCATATTCTCAATGATCCTATTCATACAATCTCAATGATCCTGTTCCCAAGAGCCAGACACGGGTCAGGGGGGTTGCTTTAATCAGCTCCAGACACTTCTTCTCCCCGTAGAGCTCACGCAGACCCTCCTTTCCCCTGCCCCCCCCCCTCTCTCTCCTCCCTTGCCTCCTCCCCCCTTTCTTACCTATATAACCTCTTGCTGCGGCAGCTCTCTCGCCTACATCAGCATTTTTCCTGCTGTGGTTGTTCCACCTGATGAAGATTGCTTATGTTGCGATCTAAACGTCGTGATTTGTTTAATTTTATTTCTACCTACGTGAAAAAACCAAAGAGTATTAATATGGAGGATGTGTTCTACGTAACTGCTTAAAGAGACAAATGCTGTATATGCTGGCTCACGTGAAGCTCAATGTACAACTGTCTCAATTCTTAACGCAAACATTCAATGCGTAAGTCCTTGCATCGTGTGAAGATCGACGCAAATAATTGCCAAATTACATAATTATACGAAAGGGCATGATTCTCCTCAGTGTTGTTAAACATTGGATATGGCCAAAAAAAAAACATTACTGGATGGAGTCACCACAAAAAAAGCCAGCATGCAGGGCAACATGACAACCGGTTTGAAACCAAAAAATCTAATCAAATACTCAGTTATAAAAGCATCTTCTAAAAGTATGTCAGAATGCTTTTTATCGGTTGGGTGTTTTGTTAAAGGCCATGGAAACATTCGTAACCTTAGAAACTTTCACATTTATTTATAATCTCTCCGAAAAAAAGATTGCTCTTATAAAATGCTGGCTTGACACAAAGTTCATATTTATTTATTATGTGTGTCCAATTTCCTTTGAGCCTTGGACTAGCAATTTGTTACAAGTAAAATTGCTGTGAAATGTGAAAATGTTAAGGGGTGAAGGAAAATCTAGGAAAGAAAACACTCCAGCAGCCACTAAATGGCTTGGATTTATGAACACATTCATCTCGCAGGCCAAATGTGAAGTCGTAGTGATTATGATTAATGTTTGATCCACTTTACAAAAAAAAAAGTTAGTTAGTAAATTTAGTAAAATAATGGAAAAATTACCAATTAATTATTGCAATGAAGACCCACCAATGTCGCCTAAATATTGCTTCCTGAAAGTTATACTGGTAAAAGGATATATAAAAACTACATTATCATAGTAGTCTCTGCAGCAATACATCTTTATATTTTTCGAACAAATTTAATCAGAAGCAGGCTCGAAGACATGTATACATTTGTCATTGTTTCGCTTAGACAATTTTAGAGCAAAGCAGTTACACACGGCTACATTGTGCTGTACAGCTCTCCTTCACCAAACCCTACTTGGTAAGCTATTCAGATCGTCAGCTCCTGCATGCTGAGCATTAATATTGCTAAAATATGTGGCTTGAATGTTGAGTAGTACCTTACAAAGCAAAATGCATTGCGATAGTCTTGCGGAAAATAGCTCTTTAAAAGCACTATCATATTTAGCAGTGGTTCCCAGTGGTCCGACTTGTGGTTCACCGTTGTGGGTTGCCTCTTAAACTTCGCAGACATGGATACATCGCAGATAAATACATAAGCAATATTTTAAAATTAATATATTGTTTCTCTTACATAATATAGTGAATGCGTATGAATAAGCAAGTAACTATTGTGTATAAAATGCTATTCGACGACTCATTTCAAAACGTCCCTCAAACTCAGTGCAGCAAAGTGATTTTATGGAAAAACGTTGTTGTCACTCGCGTCTCAAATGTGTTTTTTAATCCAATACGTACAAAAATGCTCAAAACGGTGTTCTTAAGAAAAATTTGAACCACGTCATAATATTTGACACATTTATCAGATTTGAACCATATTAACGTTAACCATGCCTACCGTATTACAAACGCTGTAATGAGCATACGTGTATTAATATGTAGACAATGACGTGTATTGGAATTTTAAGAAGTATCTGGAGACTAAGAAGTGTAATATTTGCATGGTCCGTTAAGGAATCTAAACAGTTCAGCTCCACGTTATAACTTTTTTTTACAATTGTAGCTATGTAACACATTCTTGTCATTCCTTACTCTATCTTCCCTCCTACTGTTTGAGCCATGTGGACTTTGCAGTGGCAACATGTCAGTTCCTTAGCTTTTTGCGCGTCAATTTATGATATATTTATGGAAAGCACACGGGACGTATTGGTTATCTTGAGATATGGGCTCCTACAATCATTTAAATCGTGGAACAATTCCAAAGTATCTTAAAATTATGAATTTCCACACCCAAACGTCTGACAATTTTGTTTTATATTTCCTAGAAAGTTGTATTACAAACTTATTCTTGACACCACAGTAAGGCAGGGCTGATAGACACGCACACAGCATTACTTACAGTCAAAGTAGACACATTTAAAGCCTCAAGCTGCCATCCATAACAGCAGTCACTTGCTTTCTTCAACTTGTCTCAATGTTCATATTTTGCTAAATTTGACCACATTTGAATTGCCCAAGTCACTGCTTGTCATACATTCTGGTCATTTTCGACCATTGGACATCTTTTATCGTGATAACTTTTCTCACCAATAATTTGAGGTACATTTATTTGTCAAATTTGCCTCAACTTTGAAGTAAATATTCTGTCCCAACAAGCTTTTCAGACTTGATTGGGGCTGTGCAAGGGGTTTTATGTGGATATTTATACGTGATGGTCTCATGATATAAATTATCATTATTCTCAGAGGATTACATCCATTTCAGTTAAAAGCGTGAAAGACATTCACAATGCAGGCTGGATTATGCAATACCAAGCAAGGTTAAAAATTTCGGACAACTATGATGGCCATATGCGCATTACATCCCAGAAAGTTAGATTTGGATATTCAAACGTAACTATAATTGGCCACCACATCCTGTGAAGATGTCTGGAAATTACCTTTATATATTTTAAATTACCTTCATAGACACACAAACTATGTGTGTGTGTGTGCATACGATTGCTGCCAAAGCTACCAAGTTATGATTGTTTACCAATGATCAAATTGTGAAAACACCGATTAAATTATATTGAAAAAAATACATGTGAAAATTATAGATTTCTTTTAGGTATCATTTTTACTTTGATCAAAAAATCACCCCCAAGGTAATAGAGTAACTGGCCAGGTGGCTCAGCAGTCGAGCGATTGGCTTGCAATCAGAAGGGTGCGTGCTTAACTGCTGGATGGGTTTCACTCAACCCATCATTCCTCTGGGGTCGATAAAACACTGACCACTTTGTGGGGAAATCCATAGTGGGTGTCCTATGGATAGCCTCACCTGTGGTATCAGAATACGGAAGTTCAAACACTGGCTCAGGGTTGTAAACAGAAAATGAGTGTTGCGACAATACTACATTGAGCAAGAAATCACCTTGACTTGTTTTTGCGTGTGAAAAATACTAGTAATGACAATTGTAGTATTCTGGTTTACAGTAATTCAACGTGATTGGGTTAATTAAAGGGTTATAGTGTCCATGAAAATGGCATTGATTCATGGCAGGCAGACCAGGATGCTCTTACCAATGCCTCAGAGAGACATTGTATATTGTAGCCAGGCCTGGTGGCAGCTGGCGGTCACAAACACATAGGGCCCTTGTGGCTCAGGGATAGGGACACTGATTATCATGGTAATTTAAAGGGCTGCAAAAAAACAACGTAGCAGATGTTAGGTTCCCAAACAAACAAATGCAGTTCAGATATCCAGTGGTGTGCAAGTTATTTAGATAATTAAATTGTTAACAATAAACTTTTCAGCACATTTCTTCAAATTGTGTTAACTTTCTGGTCCAGAGTTGGCTGGAAATGTGAAATATTTATGGAAGCAGTGTGCAATTTTAATACACAAGAGGCCTATCAAGACCAAACCAATTTGTATTTTTCATAACTTTTAAGTAGACATATTAGACGTATTTAAATGCTGGGTATATGTACCAATCTGGTGAGGATTTACATTTTCTTCAATATTAAAATGAAACATGTTTCATCCGCAAGTAAAAGGGATTAACTTTCTTCATAAGTTGACATGCTGGTGGAAAATATAGTACATTCACGTGATGCTATTTCGCAGTACAAATGACTCTCAGACCGAAATGTAAACAAAACCACGTAATAATAATACACTGTGTAGAATATAAACATTGGTGTGTGAGTTGTGTGTGTACTGAATGTTAATTGTCTCACAAACTTGTTTGGAACAATTCAGTAACAAAAACACATCACCTATTCTCTTTGATTTCCGATATAAAACAAGATTTATTATGAGGATTTCCATAATCAGGCCCAGCTTGTGTTATTACATCAAAAGTAAACCACAAAATGACCTTATTTAAAAGCATGCTTGCAAATGAAAATACCTTTATATTCAAAGAAAACAGCAGCAACGTGTATATATCTACATCACAATACATTTCTTACTTCATTATACTGGTGAAATACACGTGAAGGTAAACTTTATCCTCAAATGTATTTTCTCTGCACAATTTTATTAAAAAATATACAACATAGTCAATATGTTTTACAAATGGATTTTCCCATAAAAATATAACTCTGTAGAAAAAGACATCTTTTACATTATACAGTTCTATATAATACAGTCAAATAGGCTTCTTAAAATGACAATATATTACAAATGCAACTTACAATTATCACATTTTTATACAAAACTACATTACATGTCAATATTTTTTTCTTGTTATAAATGTCATTGATTCATATTATGATATACAGTAGGTAAATGCCTTTTTAAATTATTTGCTGCTTTATATTTTTTTTATAAATATTTTCTTTATTGATTTTGTATAATTTTTTTTGTCCCCTGTGCAGCGGGAGAAATATCAGCTTTGGAAAGTATATGTACAAGTGAAGCTATGATTTATGGTCAATGTAACCAAACCAGATATAATGAAGCTTGAAAGTCAAACGTCTGAAATTTTGATATGAGGTCACTTCACATTCCACTGTGATGGTGCCACTGATGACGGGTGAGTTCTAAATGTCTTCATACCATGGTTGATGTTATTTGCTGTAATGTAAACACAACAATATCAATTACACAGCGTATGTCACGAAGACCATATGATTGATATACGTATATGACAGTGAAAATTAAATGTTTTACTTATGAATTGGTTTAAAAAATACATTGTTCCTTACGTTTCTGACAAATTACATCGCCATAGTTTCGTTAAATGTGTTGGTAAAAAGTTTAAAGATCTATGCGCACCATGACCAGTGTGAATATTAAAATATGAAACGATGTTGTTTTACAATGACAGCTGCAGTCTAAACAAAGTACATGAATAGGGTACTTTGTCACGATAACACGATGTGAAAGGCATTGGCGAAACATTTAAAATAATTCCATAGAATACATATCACTCGAAGTATTCATATACAGTCAAATGGCCTTAGATACTTCTATATTTCATTTAATGATAATATTTTTGTAATGGAAAACAAGTCAGGAACTACTGTTAATTGTTATTTTGAATCATTGTATTTGTTCATCTATTATCCTGAAGATTATACGGGAAAAAAACGAAATAATCTATTGAATCTGATTGCAGTATGCCATTCATTAGATGAGGTTAATTAAAAATTATACGTGAAGAGACAAGATTAAGGATAAAAATAATTCACAATATTTAGATATATATTATCTCCTCTCTTTAAGGAACAACATTCAGTATTGACGATACTGTTACGCAAGTGTAACAACATTGTGTTTTGTAACATGTTTAGTCTTGTTTATGATTGATTTAAATTAGATAAACAATTTAACTGAAGAGTTAATTGAAAAAGAGTGGACGAATGCTTATTGCACAGTTTTGTGAACTGAGATACAATGATTATGTGTGGATGTAACATTTCATCCAGTTCCAGAGAATTAATTAGAGTAAGGAATAATAGAGTAGGGATGTATCAAAAGAATACTGATGCTAATGACTAGCAATTATTTAGAGGTGACATGGTGTGTATCACAATAATGTAGATTATGAGTCGTGTGACTAGACTACATGAAAAAAAATCCTGACAGTTACTGGCAAGAATTGTATGACTGAGCTGTTATATTAAACACATTCCTGCGGAGGGAGCTGGTAGCAACGTTGGGTTGCTCGGTCAATGGCCAGGGTCAACGGCGGCGTGGTGCATTCCGCAAATATGCCCGACTGTGAGGGCGGGCACAAAACGGCGTGAGTAGGTTAAAGGTTGAGTATAGCCCCACCCTCCCCACCCAGCCCCTCCCCACCCAGCCCCTCCCCACCCTCTCCTACCCACCCTCCCCACCCAGCCCCTCCCCACCCTCCCCACCCAGCCCCTCCCCACCCAGCCCCTCCCCACCCTCCCCACCCAGCCCCTCCCCTCTCCACCCGCACGACGGACGGACAGAATAATCCCCTGTGGGCTGGTGTAACCAGGAGGTTCCTACCAGTATCATATCATGGCACACATTTGAACTTAAATATAACAGCTCAGTCATACATTTCTTGCCAGTAACTGTCAGGATTATTTTCTAGCAATGATCAAACACGATATTTACAACAAATTTAAGCCATGCCATTGGTTACTTTACAGCTGAGGTTATAAATTCGTGGGAAGTTCGTGAAATAGCAATGTCCCTTGTGAACTAAAGACGAGTAACTTGGAAGTAAGATGGAATCAGAGGGCTCAACGTTTTTGAAAATGGGCTAACCCCGCTCAAACACATTACCCTGACTACGACAGAGATTGGAATAAGTAACCCTTTGCCATTCAAAATACCAGTTTTTCTTCCGATTTCGTTCCAATGACGTACATGTGCATCATCAAAACGAAACCGGAAGTAAAAAAATTATAATTTCATCAGTACCGAGGTTCCCACAAGGCCATGCAGGAGGGTGTGGCACAGTTTGGTGCCAGCTATCATAGAGTGTGGTCATGTTACTACAGTTCTCTGTGGCGAGTACAATGTCTTTAAAATCAATGGCGCTATGCCTCTAGATCAAATTAACGCTGAGCCGCTTGTGTGTTCCGAGATTGATAGGTGAACGGGACCTACCCTGCAACTTGCAGAAGTCTTGGAACGGGACAGGGCTAAGAGCTCTCTGAGGGAATATAGCCCATGAAGTGGAACCGGAATGAACGCTCACCTCAGTGTTGAGTCGAGTATCAAATCGCACAGCCTTACTCTCCGCAGGTTTCATGTTAGTGTCGTACATGGGGTTTTCAAACATGGACTGCCTGTTGCTGGTTTCATGACCTGAATAACCATTGTACCGCACCTGCGGAACTGACCTGCCAGAAGATAAATACAAAAAGCGAAAAACACTCTCATACTTGGTAATACAATGGCACAGGTATTTAAGTATGTGCATCACAAACATTTCATTGTGAAACCTATACACATGTTTAGAGTTTGATCCAATTGTTGTATGTTTTCTTTTTGATATGTTGCATATATATGTTACATGTGAAATGCTAACATTTTACTTTTAAAGTATGAAAAAAACAAAGGTTATAAAGCGGTCCAAAAATCATAGTACAACCATGTGCTCACAAACCATGGTAGTGTTAGTTACTTATGGCTTGAAATCTGTATATTCCTGAAAAATAGCATGTGATATGAGTTTGTGTTATTTTGTGATTTGTTTGTGCCATTTTTTACCGTAACATATTATTATCCATGTTGTGTCATCTATTTAATGATTTTGAGACGTATCCTGTAATAACATGTCACCCATATGCCCTTGGTAATAAATTTGGTCTATAAATAAAGATATTATATGCATTTAAGGTAGTGCCGGGGATATTTTAGCAGCAATGCCCATTCACCAAGAATAAAGCAGAAGGCAAGGTTGCATTGCAAAGGGTAGGGGTGTAAAGGTACCACACAAAATCAAATGTCACTGCAATTACAATGTATGTCTATAATGCAGACAAACATATATTTGTAAAACTGAATAGCAATGCACCTTTAAACTTATTTAATATAAATCATATATTTTTTGCTAACTGTGTGCAAATGAAAACCAATTCTCACTGTATATTGATTCAGAAAACTACAATTCAGAACAGATGAAAGATTTTTATTCCCCATTCCACAAAGCCAAGGTGGAACAACATGTACAAACGTTGTGGTTTAGTAGTTTCCGGGCCTGGGGAAAAAGCCACACGGGGGCTCCAATATTCCTTCAACAATAATCCTGATGCAAGCCCATCTTTTGTGTCTCCCCCTCCGGGTGGCCCTGTTGGTGCCATTTGGTTCAGGGTTTAATAGTTCATACACAAACTCAGTCCTCTGATAATGTATTTGGGAAACACTACAAAACAAGTGCACTTACATGTTCATTTTCTGTGGATATTAAAGGTCCCATTGTGCTCTTTATAGATTCAAGCAATTGCATGTAATGGATAAATTTGGAAAAATGCCCTCAATTAGCACTTAACCAGATTTTCCCTCCCAGTGTGTTTGCTGGGCTCGAAGCCACTGTCGTTAGATGCTTGGGACCACCTTGGGGCAAAATCGTCACTGAGCAATGTTTAACGTGAAATAATGATATTGATATTGATGACTAAATTTAAACATCGGCTCTATCAGACATGCCGTACGGAGTCTAGTTAAATTGTTCTATTTGCCTATGGGAAAGACCAAATCACAGTAAAGTTGGATATAAGCACACCCATTGGAGCAAATGTGCCTGTATCAGAAGTTGCCTTTTGTCTTCCTTACACAAGTGTTATGGATGGATTATATACAACTCTGCTTATATGACACCTTCTGTACTCGATATAATAGTAATACAATTTCTTTAGCGATGCAAACATCCACTTGATGTCACGTAGGTATAAAATAAAATAAATCACGACGTTTCGATCGCAACGCAAACAGTCGTCCTCAGGTCGAAACATTTTCATCCAGCAGTGGAACTGCTGAACTAGCGAGAGAGCAGCTACAACAAGGCGATATATGTAGCTGCTCTCTCGCTAGTTCAGCAGTTCCACTACTGGATGAATTTTTTCCCCCTGAGGACAACCGCTTGTGTTGCAATCGAAACGTCGTGATTTATTTTATTTTTCTACCTACGTGACTTTACCGAAAGAACCAAAGAGTATGGATTCCTGCAGTCACGAAGGCTTCAAATCAAGATCCACTTGATGCTCTTTTTGAGAAGCATACCACTCTTCCCGTCTGGTTGAAAACAAAACACTGACGGCCGTGCAATATAAATTAGAATTGACTGAACATGCACAGGCTGCTGCTTGTGTATGTAGCAGTGCTCCACCTCTGCTTGTAAAGGTAGAAGGCAAAGCCAGCGAAGATGAGGGCAAAGAAGGGCACGAGGATGGCGATGGCGACTGAGCTGCTGCTGGTGCCCAACTTCTGCCCAGAAGGCTCCAGTCCCCGACTTGTGTTTATTGTGCCTGCGACACGCAGCACAGACAAAGCCAGATCGTTCTCTCTGTTAGCTGCTGGGGTTAGGCTGCAGAGATGACTACAGTTCACAACAAATGATTACAACTGGCACAACGCTTCGTGTGGAGGAGGGGCAATAAACGTATCGTGACGGGCCATTATTTTGCTACTGGTATCAGATTGTCAGTAGACTCTACCAGAACAAAATGTTGGGTTGAGATGGTCCAGTGAAGCTTCATGAAACCTTCATCGGTGCACACCTTCACATTGAAACTAAATATTCTTGTACTTCGGGGTGCAGGTTAGGCTGCTAACATAAAACTACCACACACACAACCGGTTACTATGCAAGCTTTGGCAAATGTGTACTATAGTTATTTTAAATAAATGTCCAAATTTAAAGTTATTGTGTTCACTGAAGGTGGAACGAAATATTGAGTAATTTATTAATCTATTCTTAAGCTGATGATAAATATAAACAAACAAATTGCGTAAGATGTTAACTCCTGCTATCAATACAACTGAATAGCATTTTCAAAGCAAAATTGTAACTTGTTTTGGCTTCTTAACATCTACTGTGCATTATAACACTGTATGAAACACATTGCTCATTATGCAATGTAGTATTTTAAAATGCAATAAATGCAGCTAAAAACACAATCAATGCAAAGGGAAAACTGTTTCATTTTTAACTCTCAGGATGAATGTTAAACTTTTAAAAACATGTGACATTTTGGCAGCAATGTAATTGTTCCTTGTCACGTAACCATCACATCAATTCGCAGGGCACACTAGGGGGCTAAAGTGTCCAACATTATGGCCTATCCAGGGAGATCCAATGGGGATAAAAAATGAGTTGCAATACTGGACGTCAAAAAATCATGAAGCAATTACTGCATTAAATGGACTGCGACAGCTGGGTTCTATATGTCAGGCTGAATCAACCTAAAGAGAATATATGCAAAGCTTCACATTTGCAATTGTGCACATGGTTTTTATTTATATGTGGGATGTTAGCATTGTGTAATGGTTCTTATATTGGAGTTGGAATATAGAGGTCGCCAGTTCTATTTGATCTCCCAATATGGTAGCTGAAAAAATGGTGCGAGCTTATTAAATCTCCCCCACCCCACGTCTCTATCCACCGAGTGGTATAATGCGGGAATACCAGTTAGTTGATTGACATGTCGCGCATGGTGCGGTAAAGTATGGGGACTCCCACATCTTCCTAGATGATTGTCCAGTGCGAAAGAGTAGGCCAAATACCATCCAGAGGGGGCCTCTAGAGCTCCCTCCAGTGGAGGCCCTTCTGCCAGCAGTGGCATGAGCCAGACATTGCAGGGCTGCAATCCCACCTTTTACATTTGTATTTACTAACTGATGTATCTCAAATAATTACATGTGAAAAACGATTCTTCTGTCAGTGGACTGAGAGCCATTATGTCCAGATAAGATTAATATCCCAAACCTAAAAAGTTGATTATATTAAGTCATAACATGCTGAGGTAATCGCTTAATACATTAATTACCACAATACACAAACACTGTCGGATTATAAAAAAAAACAATGCTTAATTAATGGATAAACAAATCAAACATACTTGGAATCGTTGTATTAGTATATGCCTGAAAATACCAATATGCTAATCGGACATTAATTGGTGTGACTTATATTTTCCAAAGTGCTCTTCTACTTTTAAATGGTGGAATACAATTAAGCAGTGCATTTTCGCATTATATAAATACTGATTTTTTTAATTCTTGGAAATGTTTTTTTACAGATAAATGTATGCATCATATGACTTCCAAATCTTGCTTGATTACTAGCTATATATATGAAAACATTGCAATGCAAAGCGTACAAATAAAAAACTGACTCATTTCATGTTGCAGGTAATACATTAATAAAGATCTGCAGGTAACGCAGACCTAGTCAAATAAAATAAAAACATCTGAACTATACGCCATCCGTATTTGTAACGAAAGTATATATAAAATTCACTACAAATGTATGTTTTACGATAAATAACAAAACCGCGTTTAACATATTTGATTTCGATTACATTTTCAAATGCTTGTTTGAAATCGTAAATAAGTTGAAAACTCTGTCATGGTGATTCGAAGGCTGAATAAAACTTTGTGGGAATGTCGTGCAGATGCCTGTTTGATTCAATCAAAATACATGTCACGCACAAGTGTAAAAAAAAGATACATTCATGTTAATCGCAATATAATGTACAACCCTGCTCAATACAGTTGTTGTATTATTGCTGTGAAGGAGAGAGTGAAGGGACAGGCCTCGTTTGAAAATCACTCGCCACTGATCTTATTTGTGGCACTGAATCAAGCTCTGGTGTTGTTGATTTTTTGCGTATTTGGTAAGTCAAGTTTAATATACACAAACATTTATATAATAAGGCAAAAACTATTAGATATCGTTTTCATATGACATTCATATCTTTGGCATTGCTCAATATTTAAATGTAGAACTGACACATTTTATGTTTAAGATTGCACCATGAATGGGTTCACATAAAAGGTTTGCCACAGGTTAATGTGTTTTTTTATGCTCTAGCTTAGATAAATAATGCAAATCTCCTTATTTATAGAGAAATGTACTGCTTTAAAAAAAAATATGGTGAAAATATACATTGGGAATATAAATTGAGGACTGTTAGTTTGCATATTTTCGGGCATGAAATGTAGGATGTTATTTTTATTTGAAATACCAATTTTGAGATACTAGTTCACACAGGTAACATTATACATGAGAACAAAACCCACATCGCCATATAAAGAAACCAAAAGAAGCACTGCAATGCTTGAATGAGTTTTGCACTTTCACTCTAATCGAACGTTACCGACATTTACATATTCGGTCCTCACAGGAACAGGCAGAGAAATAAAGAAGCTTCTGCCCCATCAAACTGGAATCTGATGGGAAATATATGAAAGACGGTGTACAATTCTTCACATGGGAACAGAGTGATATATACGACCACCAGAACGGTCAATCAAACCGTCCCAGTAGGATCATCATTCCACTGAAGGTACTTTGAGTCAGAATCAACCAGATCTCGTTATCTTTCACTATAATCCCTTGAAAATAAGAAGCCGCCTCCTCCAGAGATCTGTCTATCCTATTTCCCATGCCACTTAAAATACACACACACATAGATGCATTTCCTATAACAACAATGTGCTCACTTTGAGTCATTTTGGATATTAAACACATTATTCTGCAAATTTCCACTGAGAAAAGGGCGCAATTTAGAGACCCATTTCCCACACCAGCACTAACAGCTGTAATGTGGTATTTCTCAACTTGCCAGGCAATGCCTATTATTTCTGGATTAGCGCTGGTATTAATGACCGTTTTCCTGGAAACTAGCTCAATTTGGCCAGTTTATCTCTTTGCACAAATTCCGATAAAAACAGCCCCGAGTGCTTTGCCCGTAAAAGTTTTGCGGGTAACTCAAGGAGTCGCAAAGTAAATATATAAAATAAAATGAAGGTAAACCTCTATGTACTAATCCTAAAGTTATTATTTTGATCAAGCGCACATCAGGAAGTGTTGGAAAAAGGTTCAATTATGAAGCTATTAAGAAGCACAAGTGCAAGCGATTTCAAGGCAGTAACATTGAAGAGCTACATTTACATTGCGCAGTACAATCACATTATAAGCAACAATGTACAAATAAGATTATGGAATCAGTTGGAGTAGGGAATGAGCCGAAAGGAACAGGTATAATTAACTGGAAGCGAGAACATATCACCCTGAATATAAGTATGGGTAATTCAATACCTTAATTCACTTCACCTTGACAATTTTATATCATGTAATGGCTTAACATTGCCCAGCGGCAGCACATTTGCTGCTTGTTGCAGAGGGTTGTGGTTCTATTCTGGCAGGCCACCCTTGTTATTGCTGTGGTGCGCATTAATCATTAAGTCATAAAGTACAGCGATAGCTCTGTGATCTAGCGCTTTACCATCCAAAATGTTCTATCAAATCGGTATCTGTCAGACGGAAATTCAAGTCTTCCTTTGCGTACCTGGAAAAATTCCGACAGTCATCTGGCATTTGGACGTGCGCTTCTCATAGATCTTTGTGCTTACGGATGCTTCGGGACGCTGCCGAGTGATGGTGCAAGCAGCAGTGTCTACATACAATACTCTATACCACTGTATACTGTACTCTAAACGGCCCAACTGCTTCTCTACAATCAACTTAAAATTGCTCTACTGACCCGTGAGTCCCTCTGTAAAAGAGCAAAGAGTTTCTTTCTTGCAAAGTTGTATGCACTCAGAAAATTTGGTGAACCGTAAGTATAGCTCTCAGATAACCAGCATATTTGATAGACCAGCATCCTCCATTCCCTAAGGATGCCCGACAGCACAGAATTTGCTGTACGCTCCGTTTGCTTCACGGTGGACGTTTAAGATCCCTTGACGTCATTCGAAAAGAGTAGGCCATCGACATTTGCACGAGTGTGGAACTACTACAGTACTACAGACTTGTATGTGTGTGTGTTGAACTTCTTTCAACCAACCGTGCCAATCTGGAGGTGCAGTGTTGAGTCTATGGGCAGTGTTGAGTCTATGGCTAGTGTTAGTCTATGGGCAGTGTTGAGTCTATGGGCAGTGTTAAGTCTATGGCTAGTGTTAGTCTATGGGCAGTGTTGAGTCTATGGCTAGTGTTGAGTCTATGGCTAGTGTTAGTCTATGGGCAGTGTTGAGTCTATGGGCAGTGTTAAGTCTATGGCTAGTGTTAGTCTATGGGCAGTGTTGAGTCTATGGCTAGTGTTAGTCTATGGGCAGTGTTGAGTTTATGGCTAGTGTTGAGTCTATGGGCAGTGTTGAGTCTATGGGCAGTGTTGAGTCTATGGCTAGTGTTAGTCTATGGGCAGTGTTGAGTCTATGGCTAGTGTTGAGTCTATGGGAAGTGTTGAGTCTATGCCTAGTGTTAGTCTATGGGCAGTGTTGAGTCTATGGGCAGTGTTGAGTCTATGGCTAGTGTTGAGTCTATGGGCAGTGTTGAGTCTATGACTAGTGTTAGTCTATGGGCAGTATGTATGTATGCTGAACTTCTGTCGCACCGTAAGTAGCCAACTACGCAAATTGGAGGTGTGGGGGAAGGACAAAAAAACTAAAAACAGTTTAAAAAAACGAGTTTTCAATCTAGATTTTAAAAGTGCATCGCTCCAGTGGCTTCCTAACGTCGGAAGGAAGAACGTTCCAGACGGCCGCAGAAGCGCATCCAAAAGTGTGCGATGCAGTGACCATCTTTGTATGTGAAACAGAGCACCTTCCTGTGCAATAGCCTCGTGCTATAAGAATGGTGTGGATACCGCAAAAGGTTGTCTTGTTTCGTCCTCTAAAAAGCACACAATCTATTTGCGTACTATTGTTTGGAGAACACGTAATATTTAACTATAAAGATTGCTCTGTGTTGACTGAAATTTCATGAGGACGAAAGATTTTCATTGAAATTGTATTTTTTCAAAATGAATGTCCCACTGCATATGTGCTAAATAGAATCAATGAGAATGCACGAGCAGCAAACCCCATTTGACATAAGTCGTACTGATTTTATGCAGTGCGGAAACTATTTAATGCAGTCCCTCTGTATACTTGCTGCCTCTATGATTGACAATCCACATTCAGTTAAAATTAACTTTTTATAAAAAACGTATTTTATGAATAACGTATTGTCCTGCGTTAGAAAGCAATGTCTATTTTCATTAAAGTGTAACAAAACTATGTCCCGCCCGTGCCCTTCATCCCTTTTACCAAGGTCATTCCTATTATCTTTTCTCAGATTAAAAGCCAAATAACACGTGGAATGACATGTTCTAGGGTCCATCAAAATCTCAAATAAGAACAATTCACGTTGAAAAAGTTACGACGTGAGCATTGCAGTATCTGGTTATATGCATAATATGAATCAATACAACATATTGCGTTGAGTTTGTGTGTAAATATTAATACCTATCAAATCATTTTGACAAGCGATCATAGCTGGATTCATGAGAGTGTTTCAAGTGACTTTTTCACTATTTCACCTCCTACTCACCCTCTCTACCTACTTAGCGCTCGAATCCTGGCAGCCCCTGCACTAAAATCCTCACCCTAACTCTCACCTTTTTCATAGCTTATCATTCCACTGACTCTGCTTCCCATCGCTTCCTCTATAATCAACACACATTATACCGAGGCGATAATTACGACTTCGCTTGTCAAGGTAGAATCATTATTTATGAGAGCATTTATTTTTACATGCAGGACTTTACTTTTGCATTAGGTGTTCCGTGCCCGAATATTTCCTGCTGATCCCAAAATCCATTTACAAACGGATTATTACATGGACTAAATATATCAATAAACACACACGCAAAAGACACAATTACCGCCCATGTCATGCTATTACAAAGTACATTTTGGACATAACTATAATTGAAACAAAACCTGATACTGTGTTGCCGATGATGCACCAAGCAAAAGTAACATGAACTTAAACACATTCGTCAATAACACTGCCTATGAGGAAACAAAAGAATGTTACAGGGAATGGCCCTACTCATACAATTGCTTCCTACAAGGGACACCGTCGAGATTTTTGTCTTTTCCTCGCACCTCCGATTAGCACGATTGGCTAAATACGGTGCCAAAGAAGTTCAACATGCATACATGCCATATGAATGTGTAATTTTTTTCATCATTCAAACAATCACAGTTTAAATTTCGATTTAAAGCTTTCGTGACTGCAGAGATTCATCGTCTTGGTTCTTTCGGTAAAGTCACGTAGAAGGGAAATAATAAAACGCAAGCAGCCGTCCTGAGGACGGCTGCTTGCGTTGTGGCCGAAACGTCGTGAGAATTATTTTATTATGTTTTATTTTTATTATTTTATTATATCCCTTCTACGTGACTTTACCGAAAGAACCAAGAAGATGAATCACAGTTTACACCACGTACAAATAAAATAACGTCGAGTTCATTCCAAATGCATACATTGTCACGGTCACTCGGCTGTGTGTATGTGAAAACACCTATTGCAGGTCACATCAGTTCACGTTATCTTTCTGCCTTCTATCTTGTTATGATTTAATACATTATCCCTTCGTATGGCTCAGTGCATTCATGGCTCCCAGGACCACTGTACACAATGGAAGGTTCTTGTTGTTGGCGATACAAAAAGCGACTGGCCATGTCAAGGGCACATACAAATGCATACGTACTTTAGAGACATATGAAGATAATTGGTATTCCTTGGTTCTGGACAGAGGTGTGGAGTACGTCAAAAAGAAGGAAGTCTGGTGTAAAAAGCACACTTAGAGGGTTCGCTTTGTATTAAAGAAATAGATAACCAATGAATACACATGTCAAAATCTGGCATACTCAAAGCACACGCACATCTGCTTTACGCGTATGTTGTTCTTCGAAAATGCTTGGAAAATCTACAGGATGAATATATATGTGTAAAATTCTTCGCAAAACTAACATGTTTTAGCCTCTTCACAAACATGATAGAAATGTCCACGTGCTTCATGTGTCAAGTGCTAGTAGGATGCGGAAATAGGCTATACATTGAATTTAGCAAATCCCATTCGAATACAGAGAATTATAAGAACACTATTGTAAAAACAACAAGTAAATCACTGCACATGACATGAGTTGTATGGCTCATGAAAAGGAACAATACAATTATCGAAAAAATGGTTACTCAATGCAGAGCGAATGCATTTTCATTCAAATACAACCGGCCACTTTCACCTCCTTAATGGAAATCGAGAACTATTTTACAATTGTAATACGTGCCCAAGAATATGTGGTGGTATCCTAGAAACCCATGACGGATTCGCGATGACTACAGTGACCCTTGGCTTATAATAACTGTGGTTCTACGCTTCACGTTATCTAGTCAGCAGACTGATTACTGCATGCTTACCTGCTCTCTGAAAACCAAACGAGCCAAATTCCTTCGCTTGAATGAACCCTTCGTAGATGTAGGTTAATCCATCATGCTCCACCGACACCTTGCACATGCACATCATAAAATAGGATGCGTCAAGCAATTAAAACGTGTGTCATAATTGCCATTTTTTGTTCAAACGGCATATGCTGAAAAAATATACTCTTGAAATTTACGACAACAAAACATAGTATGCACATAAATTTGAAGCATTCAATATGTTACTACTACGTAGGTTTTCATGGTTGTGCTATATAACTCTTCGATGTGTTTCGGGTTGCAATGCACGTTGTTTGGTACGATGTCCAATGTTTCGCTCCACATGCTCGAAGCCTCTTCAGGAACTGGTTGCGAAATGTCAGACATCGTGCCGGACAACATACGGCACATGCGAAAATTACATCAGAGCTATTCATTATATTGTAACTTAAACCATAACAACATTTTATGAATGTAAAATGTTTGCAGTGAACTTACAAAGCCATCCATAGCCCAGCTCTCTTCATTGACTCTGGCGATTAAGTTGTAATCCAAGTTGTAGACCTGTCGGATTCTCAAGAGCAGCCGTGCATCTTCCCCTTTATAAACACCTGTGTGTATACAACGTTGCATTACTATTCATTGATTTGTAAAATATTATCATGAGCAACACCTATGCAACAACGACAAAAAACGACGGAAGAAAAATTATACGTAAAAAAAAACGTGTTTTGTCAAACCAACTATAAACTGCTGTGGATACTTATCATTGAATTTCACTGAAAAAGGAGTGATATTAATGTTGATTACACGTTACTATTTTGGTGAATAAGCAAGTCTTTATGTGATTGCGGGCAAGAAGGAGCAGGGGTTGCATATCATTGATATGCTAATTTTTTCTAACCCCCCTCCCTCTCTCTGCCTCCGCCCCCCCTCTGTCTATTTAAGGCCACCCCACAGAGACGATCACCCCTCTCTGTCACCTGTGTTGCTCTCGCTATGTATGTATCTTGTGATATCTGTCTGCTAATATGTCTGTCTATAGTTTTCTGGTTAGATATTATGTCGCTATTTCATTATACCTGATGATGATTGCTTGTGTTGCAATCGAAACGTCGTATTCTATTATTTAATTTAATTTATTATTTTATCTTTAGACGTGACTTAACCGAAAGAACCAAATAATAATTCCTGCAGTCACGAAAGTTCTAAAATTAAGATTGAACCACTTCTACGGGGAAGTTTTAAGCTTATCTTTTTTCTCTCTCTCTGGCGACTTGTTTTCTCTGCCTGTGTCCTCTTTAGAATGTTCACACTTAAATTCTAACTTAGCAATCTTTGAAATACGTAATCAACCAGGCTATGCGTTAATTGTGTGTTGACCGACCCTCTGTGTTGTATTACATTACATTTCGATATTTTACTAGGTTATTTAATTTTAGTGTGTCTTTCTCCTGATTTTCAGGCTTGCTTGCTGTGCCATCGTACTCGCAGCACCACGTTTTCTTTTGGACCACTCATTGATATGCTAATTTTTTCTAACCCCCCTCCCTCTCTCTGCCTCCGCCCCCCCTCTGTCTATTTAAGGCCACCCCACAGAGACGATCACCCCTCTCTGTCACCTGTGTTGCTCTCGCTATGTATGTATCTTGTGATATCTGTCTGCTAATATGTCTGTCTATAGTTTTCTGGTTAGATATTATGTCGCTATTTCATTATACCTGATGATTGCTTGTGTTGCAATCGAAACGTCGTATTCTATTATTTAATTTAATTTATTATTTTATCTTTAGACGTGACTTAACCGAAAGAACCAAATAATAATTCCTGCAGTCACGAAAGTTCTAAAATTAAGATTGAACCACTTCTACGGGGAAGTTTTAAGCTTATCTTTTTTCTCTCTCTCTGGCGACTTGTTTTCTCTGCCTGTGTCCTCTTTAGAATGTTCACACTTAAATTCTAACTTAGCAATCTTTGAAATACGTAATCAACCAGGCTATGCGTTAATTGTGTGTTGACCGACCCTCTGTGTTGTATTACATTACATTTCGATATTTTACTAGGTTATTTAATTTTAGTGTGTCTTTCTCCTGATTTTCAGGCTTGCTTGCTGTGCCATCGTACTCGCAGCACCACGTTTTCTTTTGGACCACTCATTGATATGCTAATTTTTTCTAACCCCCCTCCCTCTCTCTGCCTCCGCCCCCCCTCTGTCTATTTAAGGCCACCCCACAGAGACGATCACCCCTCTCTGTCACCTGTGTTGCTCTCGCTATGTATGTATCTTGTGATATCTGTCTGCTAATATGTCTGTCTATAGTTTTCTGGTTAGATATTATGTCGCTATTTCATTATACCTGATGATTGCTTGTGTTGCAATCGAAACGTCGTATTCTATTATTTAATTTAATTTATTATTTTATCTTTAGACGTGACTTAACCGAAAGAACCAAATAATAAAAAAAAAGAACTTCACGTAAAGTCCGTAGATTCTTGCTTCTCTGTACCAGTGACCATCTCAATAACAACATGCCTATGAAGAACTATACCCTTTAGTATTGACCTTTTGACCAGTGAAGAAATCGCAGGAGATAGATATTGTGGTCCTGGACCTTTGCTGAATTCTTTTTTTCCAAGGTTGATCAATCTGGTTCAAAAAATGTAGTGTGTGGGGGGGGGGAAGTATGAACAGAAATATACCAGCGGCAGCTTCAGGAAGCACTGGCCATGTCATATTTTAATCTATAAGTCATCAAATACAATGCGGATCAAAAACGCGGTGGTCCTCGACCACATCGAAAATGTCATAGGCACTCGTGAAACAGGTTGAGAGATACCTCGGGCGAACGTGGTAAAATGGGCAGATTAATAAGGTCGTCGTTTCAGTGGGAACTTGATGTGCATGGACAGTGGGGACTGGAGGTGGGGGCAACTAATCACCAATTTTCAGCCAATTAAAAGCCACGGTGGGCCGCATGTTTGCGACAAATTATGCTTAATTCTAAAATATTACATTTCAAATAACACACCTCGAATACAATGATGAAATTGCTGCGAGCATTTAGGAGTACATTTTAATCCATAATTATATGAATCAAGTTTGTTTTGTTTAACCAGGTGAGAACTGAAGAGACCAACATAATCTAATTTGCATGAAGCTTTATAAAATAATTAGGCAGTGGAAAGTGTCCATTAATCAGCAGTGAAACCAGAGTGGCTGGTGATAATGATGATGGGTCTATACTATTTACCATAAGTTTAACCCGTAGTAGCAATGACTATTTTCAGAGTAAGAAACACAGCCTTGATGTTGTGTTGCGGAAATTGAGACAAACCAATAAAGAGACGAAGGTGTGAGTGAGTTGTAAAGGTTACCTGTCAAAGCTAACTCCATGAGGTTAGCCATGAAACTGCAGTTCATTCGGCCGGTTGAAGCATTGAAACCCTTTATTATGAGCGTGGCTTGATGTTTGCGCCCTTGGTAGTCAAAAGAGCCTTTCCAAACATAGTTGAGCTCAAACACACTGTCTGGAACTGAAAAAAAATCCGATACAACACACGTGACTGCAAAGCAATAATCAGTCACATTTTGCTGCTAAATATGGCCAATTTAATGGAAAAATTAGTATGGTCGAATTCAAGTAAAATGTAGGTGTACTGTATTTGATTCTGTGACGAAATTTACTCTTTATGTATTACAGCCGGATTTCTGTAAACGAATATTAAGAAACGATGAAAGACCAAATAGTGTTCACATTTATCTTTTGTGATTACAATATCAGGCTTTGTAGTCCATGCTGTAATTAAAATGTACATATAATATATATCTGACTCTTCGCACTTGAGCCAATGATGAAAAGAGTTTTGGAAATGTATTTATTGCGGTTAAATATATATGCGAAATGACAGAATACATATTCAACGCTGCAACTCGCGCAAGTTATTACTTTCACTGCTCGGCAGCAGATTGCAAAATTAACAGTTGCTAACAATGCCTTGAAAATATTTGCAAACATTTCACATTGAATATCTGCCAAGTATGAGCAGCTGGATTTTTATAAGAACATGGCAAATGATGCAGTGAAATTCACTAATGACTAATGTCACAGTGACCAATAATATAAAGAAAGCACTTGCCAGTTGGTTTTGGGCTTAGAGATCCCATTGTGGGTATATTCCTTTTTTCATTCGGTTTTGGGCCAGCTGTTAAGGAAATACAATTATTAAGTGAGAGCAATTCCTACCTGCCCTCAATTCAGATACATAGTGCATAGGTATGTAAACTAATACTTTATTGATGCTTTTATTATTAATGGCAGGGTATTTAAAATTGCAATTATTTTTTTTAAATATTAAATGAATCGAAATTGAATGCAATTTAATGGTCAGTATGCTCATAATATACATGATTAAAGATTATAACATGCAATTGTGTATGATAGAGAAGACTTCAAGTCATGAAAACATTGTGCACGAAATATAAACATTAACAATAAAAACATATTTAAGTTGTAGCTAAACAATTTTAAATGTTTCATGACAGTTTACAAGTATGAATAGACCCGGATATTTAAGATGACATGCCGATAGATGTAACCATCTGAGATAGCTAAGCCAAAATCACACCCCTGAGATTGAATGTGACATGCCGATATATCAAGTAATATTAACTTGCGAACATGGAAGACATTCTAGGAATGAGAAGTGTTAAGAAAATATAAGTATTGAATACCCCACAAACACAATCTATACATGGGGCATCTCACTAATGGTAGGTGCACTTCACTTTTTTTTCTTGAGCTTTGGATTTTTTGCAAAATTTATTTTTATTTGTAAAAGATATAGGAGTATGCTCGTAGTTCAGATGAAATTTATATACATAGATTACATGAATATAAACACAAAATGTAAGTATTGCATCTTTCTAGATTTGAAGCTTTCGTGACTGCAATGATTCATATTCTCAGGTTTTTTCGGTAAAGTCACGTAGGTAAAAACATTAAAATTAATGAAAGTAAAATAAAACAAAACAAAATAAAATTCACGACGTTTCGGAGGCAACACAAGTCTCCGTCATCAGGTGGGACCGTCACAGCCGAATTAGCTGCATCAAGTGAAGCAATGATTCAAGATGTAATCCCTTATAAGCAAGTTGAAGGGAGGTGGAGGGGGGGGGAGAGCTTATCAGGCTGTGGTAGCCAATGAATGGAAACGTATCGGGAGGGAGGAGGAGCGGTGATCAAAGACTGCACGCAGTGCTCAACACAATGAATGGAGACGTGTCGGGACGGAGGGCGAGCGGCGATCAAAGACTGCACGCAGTGCTCAACACAATGAATGGAGACGCGCCGGGACGGAGGGCGAGCGGTGATCAAAGACATCACGTAGTGCTCAACACAATGAATGGAAACGTGGCGAGCGGTGATCAAAGAACAATGAAGAGATTACTGTTAAACACTGTGGATGTTAACACTCGGTGAAGTAAATTAAAATAGTGCCTGTCAGATAAGATGGTCCAAAAAGTGTAATTAAGTCTTTTTTGCGTGGTTAATAACATCTTTCCAGTGATTACTGAGTTTGTACCCATCATCACGGTTGAAATTATGTCTGTGTTTGTATATTTGTATGGCTTCGTGTACAAACCTTTGATGGTAGCCCGGAGGTTTGCAGAGAACCTTGGTCTCGGAAAAGACAATTTCATGAGAGCCCGCCGAGTTGTAGCAATGATCGGCAACGGCCGAAGAATCAGTTCTGCCGTGTTTCAGATCTGACTTGTGCTCGCGGACACGATCAGCAACATGACGTTTTGTTTCTCCAATGTAGCAATCACCACAAATGCAACTCAATTTGTAGACTCCAGGATACTGTAAGTCAGGAACGACATCCTTCACAGATGGAATCAGATCACGGATTTTATGCACTGTACTGAATCGGACTTGGATCTTATGTTTGTTTAGACTTTTGGAGATCTTTTTGGTCACGCCTGCTATGTATGGTAACGTGATAGTTTTGGTCGGAGTTTCATGTGGTTGTTTCTGTGTGGTGGGAGAGACAGCTTGGCGGATAGTGCGGTCAGAGTATCCGTTCATCCTGAACGGATACTCTGACCTGAGGATACTCTCATCCTGAGGGCCCGATGTACATCGGGCCCTCAGGATGAACGGATACTCTGACCGCACTATCCGCCAAGCTGTCTCTCCCACCACACAGAAACAACCACATGAAACAAATTGAGTTGCATTTGTGGTGATTGCTACATTGGAGAAACAAAACGTCATGTTGCTGATCGTGTCCGCGAGCACAAGTCAGATCTGAAACACGGCAGAACTGATTCTTCGGCCGTTGCCGATCATTGCTACAACTCGGCGGGCTCTCATGAAATTGTCTTTTCCGAGACCAAGGTTCTCTGCAAACCTCCGGGCTACCATCAAAGGTTTGTACACGAAGCCATACAAATATACAAACACAGACATAATTTCAACCGTGATGATGGGTACAAACTCAGTAATCACTGGAAAGATGTTATTAACCACGCAAAAAAGACTTAATTACACTTTTTGGACCATCTTATCTGACAGGCACTATTTTAATTTACTTCACCGAGTGTTAACATCCACAGTGTTTAACAGTAATCTCTTCATTGTTCTTTGATCACCGCTCGCCACGTTTCCATTCATTGTGTTGAGCACTACGTGATGTCTTTGATCACCGCTCGCCCTCCGTCCCGGCGCGTCTCCATTCATTGTGTTGAGCACTGCGTGCAGTCTTTGATCGCCGCTCGCCCTCCGTCCCGACACGTCTCCATTCATTGTGTTGAGCACTGCGTGCAGTCTTTGATCACCGCTCCTCCTCCCTCCCGATACGTTTCCATTCATTGGCTACCACAGCCTGATAAGCTCTCCCCCCCCCTCCACCTCCCTTCAACTTGCTTATAAGGGATTACATCTTGAATCATTGCTTCACTTGATGCAGCTAATTCGGCTGTGACGGTCCCACCTGATGACGGAGACTTGTGTTGCCTCCGAAACGTCGTGAATTTTATTTTGTTTTGTTTTATTTTACTTTCATTAATTTTAATGTTTTTACCTACGTGACTTTACCGAAAAAACCTGAGAATATATTGCATCTTTGTTGTGTTTTGCAGATTGTATATTGCGTATATGAGCAGTCATATTTTGAGTGTGCTTCGGCATAGTATTAATAATACAATACATTTATCACAATAAACCACTAATCTCCCAAAGATTATGAGATTAACAGTCTAGTCAGTTCATGCAGTGGCTACTCAGAGAAAATTGATAAGAGACAGCTTGCATTTAAAACTGTAAAATACAAGTACAAAAGCACACACAGATGCAAAACCAAACTCATTTAAGTATCAATCCATGTCACTCCCGCAGCTTATAAATTCCACACACATATTTGAGTAAAATACTTCGCAATAACTTAATGATAAGATGATACAGCGAATGTAAACATTGCGTGGGCACAAAACAGATGGATGTACACACTTGCACACACACTCGCTTTGTGAGCCATAATCCAGCATGTTTTCAAGGAAGGAAGAAAAAAGAGTTTTCACAGTAAGGCAATCTCATTGCTAACAGACTGCAATACGACACATCCGTATGATTGAAGAGAAAATGCCACTATTGTATATGCCACGAAACACATATCACAGCTGTCAAACACTGCCATTATGTAAGCCCTGGTCCGTTACACGCCATTACAGTGGTGGGTCTCACTCATGTTTATTCTCACTCTCCCAAGGCATTAAGTATCCAATATAAAAACATGTTTATCTCCATTTGTTAGTTGTAACAAAAATACTTAGGTATTTTTTTAAAATGTTACACGGTTATCTGCAGCAAATTATTGAACCCATGATTTGTACTTATCATGGCACTTTCATTTCAATGGCTTTGTGCACAACTTGCTCACATTATTGAGACTATGAAAACATGATGTACTGCACAAAATAATCCACCAAACATGGAGCACACTACATATCTAATTCACCTCAACTATATGCTTGGAATCACAATGAGAGACAGCAAGATGAACACATGGGTTCGCAAACATATGCAGGTTAAAGACAACATTCAACATCGTTCATAAAAATAACTGGACTTGGCCAGGACAAAGTCGCTAGAAGGGATGATGGCCAATAGACACGACTAGTCATAGAGTGACATCCAAGAAATGGAAAGCATTGAAGAGGATATCTGCCAAGATGGAGAGGGTGTCCACAAGAAAAAAAAATCATGCTGTGTGCAGATGCTCAGCGGCCTTAATCCAAAGGTAGATTGATCATGGAGGCTACTGTTGCCACTGATGATCACGATTAAATGCAGCTATTTGTAGGATATCGTTTTATAAGTAGGCAAAACGCAACCAGGCGCGGCCTTCTTAATCCTGCAGGATTTACCCGTTCCGGCAATAAAACAGGTGTTCAGATGTTCAAACACCAAATATAAACCTAATGCAAGGCATCAAGAATAAGTCACACATACTTGTGGCGAAACATGCGCACAAACATGCTCTGATAACACATTCACTGATTGGCCTACACCAGAAAAAACACCTGTTTTATTGGCAGAAATGGTAAAGCCTAATTCTACTTTTGTCTTAAAAAACGTCCTATAGCTTTGTGAGGGAGGCGTTTGCGCGGACGTGCTTGCGACTCACGATGGCAGATGGGAGTTTTTCCCGACCAGGTCCCGTCGGGACGGCAGCTGCGGTGCTCCGAGCCCCCTGCCAGGTAGAATCCCGGCTGGCAGCTGTACATGAGCGTGTAGCCCAGGCCGGGCAGCTCCACGGCCCCTACGTCTGCATTTTCTGGGGTCTCCTGCTGCTTGCAGCCGTGCGCTGGGCGCAGGCACACGCAGACACACACGACAGTATCTATCAGTACTCATCACACAAAGCCTAGGCAAACACCACTGGGTCACATTCTTCATGTTTATCAATATGTACCGATTAAGTGAAACATAATGGTGGGGGGGGGGGGGGAGATGGAATTAAGAGAATTTGCCTCAACAATGCTCACTGGATAGAACCCAGCCTCAGCAGCTCTTGACAGTAGACTTGAAGGAAAATTTTGTTATATGCTGATTAGCACCAAAAAAGGTCACCGAATTACATATATTGCAGGTACGTGCTGTTTTCTCAAAGCAAATAGAGGACATTACCCAAAATTATATTATATTACTGTACAAGATTTTCCCTGTCGTGGCTTCATGTCACATAAATACTAGTGTGCTGCACGCCAGCTACCTCTGCTGGATAGCAGTTATTTCAAAACAACATGTAGGGTGAGGATTATTATGTTGAAAATTTTATTCACAACGTGTGTACCTTATGATCATCAGGATGTGTTTGGAAATATTAAACCGTGCACCCTTGACAGATATCTGCAACTGGGCGATATCCCATTGCTGAGAAGTATAATGCAAAGGCAGTGTAGTTTTCAAATTTGGTCATAAACAGGCCATGTTTTCACGTCAAAGATCAAATAGACTTGTGCGATGTACATCATGAATAGTACGTGAACCAGACAACCTGGTGCCTGCTGTATGGAAACTGTGATAAAAAAACAATACCAGTATTAGAGTTATTAAACATAGCAATGGCACAAGTATGAAGAAACCCTAAAAATGAAAATCAAGACGTAAAAATAAAAACGTGATTGAATTTGGAGCGCTGTCAACGGTAATAGTGGGGCATTCGCCTCGACTGGGTATATATATCACACATTAGTTTATCATCGGGAGGCAGATTATGATTTCAGAGTACATTTTTCAGGTGAGGCCAAACACAGATGGCAAATGTTGGATGACTGATTATTTCACGTAGGTAATTTGGCTACGAATGAAGCAAGCTTAACACATCTAAGTGGTTTCCAATTTATTGCTTAGTTTGGTGACCAAATGTTCTGGTGTTGGAGGCATGGGCACAGAGATTCAAGGCCTGGAGGCGGATGGATTATTGCAGTAAAGCGAAGAGAGAATGATTTCCCTCCAAACCTTTCCCTTGATACAGTGTGTCAGCCATAAATATGTTCCTTAATATATTTTTTTGGCAACAAAATCATAAATCAATCAATACTGTATTAAAGGACACGCCAGAATTGTTCTCTCGTAAACAAATTCCAGGGGCAGAAGAAAAAATACAAAATACATTGTGGAATCAAAAAGAGGTTCCAGTATAAACTTTCCACTTGCCACGTCTACATTTAAAATGTATTGCTTTTAAGAAAATTGCTTTCAGAGATAAAATGTGACGAGAACATTCAATGTGGTGATTGCTTACACGTTTTCACAAAGTTAAATTATTGTTAAGATGCTGAAACTTAAATAGTTATAATTATTACGTGCGAATATTAATACATTCATTTATATTTATACCCTCCATTCATAATTCACGACATTTTGTTGAAAGAAACTTAGATATGATGGTGCTGATGAAGTTACACATGACATACGTACAAATGCATTCTGGCTGAGTTCCACTCCAAGTGAGATCAGAAAGGCAGATTCTTGTGGTAGACCCTTGGATGTGAAACCCTTTTTGGCATCTAAAGGAAACTGTGCTGTCAACCTAAACAGACACACACACAAGCAAGTAAAATCATATTTTGTCCTTAAGTAAAATGTTGGGGGGGGGGGGTTTAGTCAACATCAGTGATCAGATATCCCTATTTTCTTCACTACTGAAAGGTAACAATTGCCCTTGGCCAGATGCTGCTAACCTGCAGAAAACTCTGAGAACAAGACATGCACTGAACCACGTGTCTTTGCCAAAGCTTTTGTGTTCGTTCCAAGGGACATCATCTTAATGGTTTACTTTTGTAATGCAGGCTACACTATCTTCAGTATTAGAGAAAAACAAAATCGCTATATATCCTTATTAAATTGCCTTCTCAGTTGTCTGATGTGCTTTAAATTTCTACTGCTGCGACGTTCAGTATACGATCACATTATCAAATGTGATTTGTAACTTTTATCATTACCTGTGTATCGATAGCTCAATGTTAATGTGCCAATTTATTGAGGGACTGTTCATCTTGGTGTGGTCTGAGACTTTTGTGGTAGTTTTTGCTGCCTTTATTGATTAATTGGACTTATACAATTAATGTATGTATTATTATTTTTATATTTAGTGACTCGCTTACCATTTTCTCTGCTTTACACTCCGTTTTTTTAGTGTTTGCTATTTTAACTGGCTGACCCACCCAAACTGAATATCTGTGAAATAGAGCTTCATAGCTCACCAGATTCCTCCAAACTAAATAATGATTCTGATTTCACTCCCAGTACATGGAGTGGAACTTCAGACACCATGCTAAACCACAGGGGAAATAACCCAAAAAAAAAACAAAGCGATATACAGCACAAACGTGAAATCCTACGCAGTAGCATATTTTTATTTCGTTAACTGTTGTGATTTTATAATCATATTTTATTCTATGTATTTGTATACAGTATAATATTACCATTTACATTGTTTCATGTTGCTTAATTATCTATTGGAAGATATCCACACAGCACAGAATTAGTCAAAAAACCAACAATGGCCGATGGCATAATTGAATAAGGAGTTGAACCGTGAGGACAAGGGCCTAGATAGGGTAGCCAGCGTTCAATTGCTGAATTTGTTGAATAAAGAATGGACTTACATAGGTTCAGATGGTGACGTAAATAATACTACTACATCAAACAATTTAGTAGGGACAGCATTGTTGCATTAATGCATTATTAAACAGGAAGGAAGTGACAGTGAAATCTATTGGCCTCAATGGATTTGGAAATAATGACCCCATGCCCTTGAAGATTAAATATTTTAAGTCTGAATTTTGTGAGTATGAATATATATAGGGGAAGAGAAATAATCTTACTTGATATCCTTGAGTGATATTCTGCTCACCAAACTGAGGTGTTCCAGGGTTTAAACACGTTGTCTGCGACGGATCTGTAGCAGAATGGGAACAATTACAGATCATTTTGGATATAACACTTTCCATTAATCTACATTTTGAATGTTGTGGCGAGCCAATTCCACGTAACAAACTATATAAATGCACGTTATTAGTGGCTCACTTATTCAGCATCAAAGCACATTTCAGAACAATAGTAAGTAAACCCTATTCCGTGTGGATCAAATCCCACATCTAAAACTATGAGGATCCACTTTTAGAATGTTTTAAAAATAATTATTATCAAAATTCGTGTTTGTGAATCACAGCACCTTCGCGGTCACCGTGGGCCCTAAGAATGGCATGGATACAAATGTACTCGTGATTTGATTTGAATGTTCCCACACACCCAGGATAAAAAAAAAAAATCCTCTTTGTAAACATTTTACCCTTACACGCGGTCCGGAGGATCTTACCAATGCACCGTGGCTGTGTGCCACTCCAGGTCCTATCTGCACGGCATGCCCGCAAAGAAGAGCCAACAAGCACCAGGGGAGGGTTGCAGCTGAAGGAGACGTCTGCCTCGAAGATGAATCGCTTGCCTTCGCGCTTGCCCTCAGCCGGCGTGCCTGGGTCTCCGCAGAATACAGCTGCAGCAGTGGTGAGAGACAGTAATTAATTATGCGCACACATGCTTCATTATCCTCACCACTTTCACCGTCACTGAAAAGCATTTTTTTCCAAGTAAAACCCACACGTGAAATTGCTAATGTGTATTACGAAGGTTAACCATTATGATATGCAGCAATTTATTTAATAAAAAATGCATTTTGATAAAAAAAATATATAAGTTTGGCATTGAAATGGAACAATTATGTTAAATGTAATGTTTGTGTGTACCCTGGGAATGTATTATTTAAAACATTTATTTTGCCAATGTCAGACAATGTTTGTTTTGGTAGTTTGCTTGATTTGCTTTATTATTTTGAATATTAAAATAAAATACTTTTTGTCGATTTCAACTGCAATTTTGTTCTACATGTCATACAATTTTGTTGAGGTTATACATGACTAAATTGTAGCATAGCCCAAAGTGGGCAGGGATTAAGGCAGAGCCACTCAACGTTTCTGAAAACGTGGAGCCGCTTCCAACCACAGACGTGTGGCTGGTGGGCCATGGAGGGCCATTCCTCACGAATACATGTTTTGAGCTACCATTCCACACTTTAGTTTTACACATTTGTATGGAAACTTACTCCGGTCATCCTTGCAGCGGCTTTTAGCTAGCCATTGAACACACTGCATTGCGTGCTTTCAAATGTGCATATGTGGCTGTATAGAATGTTCTTCCTTACGATATTAGGAAGGCACTTGGGGCTATGCACTTTTAAATCTACGTTGAAAATTAATTTCTTTAGAACTGCTTTTTGTGGTTAGTTCCTTGTCCTTTCCTGCATCTCCGATTAGCAAGGTTGACTATGTATGGTGTGAAAGAAGTTAAACATCCATACAACTTAATGGAACTGTCTTAGATATTTTCCTTTCACCTAAAACGATAACATTAATGAATGTACAGCCCTTTGTCAATCCACTTCCTTTGATGTTTCAGTGTATGTGGCTGCAATTGGTTCATATATTGTGGGATGAACTTGGGGTCCTATATTCGATTAACGGCCATGTCACACATCATTGAGTCTCCTCTATGACAACTCAGCCTTAAATGGGTGTATTTTGGGGTGTGCACTGTAAAGGTAATGGTTGGTGGATTATCATTGGATAGGGTTGGTGGGTGGGGCATTAATGGGTCATCAGAAGTTGCATAAGCAAGTATCATTATTATTATTATTATCATTATTATTATTTAATGTTGAAATGATATTCATCTACCATATGCATTTACCATCATCTTGAACTCTCAAAATCATCATCTTATTTTAATTCATCCATCTACATCTCCACTATTACCATCATCTTCCTGTTTGTATGTTGAACTGCTTTCAGACCATACGTGGCCATCCATGCTAATTCAGCCATCATCATTGTTACCGGTTTGAAGTAACACTAAGCCATCTTTGGCTTACCCGCTACATTCTGGACTAAGGTGGTGCAACTGTCAATAAGCATGTGTATGTGTTTGTGTGTAAGATGGACCAGAGCCTAATTGTTTGGTTTGATCCATTTGGTTGAGTATAATAACACGAGTTTGCTCGACTTTTATTTTTCTTGGCACTCCCCTGGCTGCTGATTTTTTGCGGAATGGGATCCCACCCATTCCACTTTGGGAATTGGGCCCAAGACTGGCATGTGAATTATCATTATTATTATCATCATCATCAATGTTGCAGAATTTCCACATAAAGCCAGAATTCCACACATATTAAGAATCTAATTCTAAACGAATCAGTCCACTTAAAAAATGGGCTCCATTGTGGTAATGGGGACACCATGACATTGTCAGTAATAATCACGTGAAAATGTACATGCAAATCAGGCCCGACAGATTTTGTATCTATAATTCTCATGGATAAGTTGCACAGGTTGGCTACGAACAGTGCGAAAGAAGTCCAACATACATACATAGCATGCATATATTTACGAGGGTCTACATGCATGCAAGTGTGTGCGAGTATGATATTCTGAATTTTTGTTTTCAAATTTAAAGTGCAGCTTTTTTTTACGCAGGCACTGTGGGACGTCGCCCCTCCATGTGCCGTTGCCCTCGCAGGTGAGCGTGGCAGGGAAGGAGAGCTCGTAGCCCGAGGAGCAGCTGTAGCTCACGCTGGCTCCCCACGAGAAGTCTGAGCCCAACAGCCGCCCGTTCAGCACCCTCGGCGGCTGCCTGCACGTGATCACTGCAAATACGAAGTCCACAGAGATGTAAAGAAAAAGGCACGCGGTGAGATATCGCCTCAATAATGGGTGGAGTGAAGTACATACATTTATTTATTATAGAATCGTCCTTTAACGACAGTGAAACTGACGATTTTTCAGAATGAGTGTACACTTCATGCTATCATTCCTTATCACTTGGCAAGCACATCCAATCATTTTAACCCAATGATCCTTACCTCTGCAGAGAGGCAGGGATCCACTCCATGCCCCATCTTTCCCACACACCCGAGTGGATGAGTGGTGTGGGTCGATCCTGTAGCCTGGGTTGCAGTGGTACGTGACATTGTGGCCAAATGTGAAGTCACTTCCAATGCGCACACCATTGGCCACAGAGCCGGGTTCACCACAGTTGAATACTGTAAACAACAAAAAGTATATATATAGTCTTTAAAATATCATGCATAGTGTACTAGTGACAAACTCGTTGAGGCAGGAACGACTTCTCAGGTGTTAATTTTCCCTGTATGGACATTTATATTTTTAAATCCTTTATATTAAGTTCACTTGCTTGCTTGCTTGCGCGCTTACGACCGTGCAAATCTTTCAGTCGTTTTTTAACCCACTTCCCGTGATCCAATCGAGCTGACATTTTGCACAATTTATTTTCGTGAAATTTTTTTCCCAAAATTTTCCACTTTTTAGGGAAAAAAAAAAATTCAGATTTCATTTAAAATACCAATGTGATAAAAATGAAACTCTTACTCAAGAAAAACAGAAATGAATAATAAAATAAAACCGATGCCACGCATATAAAGGATTTTTAGTGAAAAACTTAGTTTTTACGGGTTAATTTGTTTTAATTAAAGATACATTTAAATGTTGGTTGTTACATCACCGCACACCACCAGCATGTAATACAGGTGCATTTCCCTCTGTGATGTCAGCCTTCTCAGGGCCCACCGTGTTACGTAAACGAAGTCTACAACGAAATTCATAACGAATAATATTGCTAAGGAAACCGTATGTCGCCAGTCGATCTCTGGGTTACAGCTGAAAGAACAAGCCTGGCAACAAAGGTCATTCTCAGGGCCAGACGAGCCGTTCCATCGGCCCCTCGGTTCGTCTATGCCAGCTAAATGTTGAGGACCTACCCCGAGCTGAGACAGATGTCCTCGCAAAGATCCTTCAGCAAGAAAACATTGACATCCTTACTATCCAAGATACACATGTGAAGGAAAGCAGCTCTCTACGACTGAACATTCCAGGGTACATCCTTGCTGCTTCCAAGGGCCACACAAAACACGGTCTGGCTACTTACATCAAAGCCAGAGCAGAAGTTATTGAGACAGACAACGACTTCACAATTGGGAGAATAATCGCCGGTCTCGTCGTATGTGTAGTATAGTAAACTACGGCGGGAGACCACTTGACGGGCAGCACACTTTATTAACACTTGTCTTGCCACAATAACACGTGTGGTCACTACAGCTCACGCTACACGTTCCACCCAACACGTGTGGTTACTACAGCTCACGCTACACGTTCCACCCGACACGTGTGGTTACTACAGCTCACGCTACTCATTCCACCCGGCTACACACACACAGGCATTCCAGCCCCGTAGCATCCGGGGGAACCTCCAGACCCACCCCAGCTTGGGTACGGGTCACGACCACTGGGTCCCGCGGCCCGGCCCTCACACGGACGTCCGGCCCCGGGTCCCAAGGTCCCGCCTCTGAGCCACACAGGGTCCCGGTCCTTACAAGGACAGCGGGACTAGGTGTCTCAGGGCCCTATCTCTTCCTCCTCCGTCTTCCGTCTTCACTGGTCACCAACTCTCCGAGCGCCCGCGTGCACCGCCTTTTATAGCCCTCCGCTCCCGAGGAGACGGAGCCTATGCGGACCGCGATGTGAGCACCCACCCTAGTCGACCAATCACCACGCGCTGCCACACGATCCCTTCTTGCAGCTTGTGTCAGCGCACACAACCAATCACCACGCGCTGCCACACGATCCATCACTGTCAGCGCGCGTCACCAACACACAGCCAATCACCATCACATAACCCATGACCCCGCGCTGACCTACGATCCCTCACTGTCAGCGCGCGTCACCAACACACAGCCAATCACCACGCGCTGCCCCACGATCCCTACTGCCAGCGCGTATCACCCCTACATATGCAATGTCTACAAACCGCCAACAACAACCTGGCACCTAGCACCATTGCCAACGGTGCAACATCCCGCGATCTACATAGGCGACTTCAATAGCTACCCAATTAACGACCTTCCTGGCAAACACATCCTTGATTGGGCATCTGCACAAGAGCTCTTCTTCGTTTTTTATGCCAAGCTACAAGGCACATTCCACTCTATATGGTGGAATAGAGGATACAACCCAGACCTGTGCTCTGTAACTACAATTAACAATGGCTAGCATTTGCCCACCACGTGCAAAGTCCTGCCTCGCTTCCCGCACAGCCAGCATAAGCCCGTGGTCATCCAAATTGGCCACGAAATCCCAGTAATCACCAACACAATCACGACCCCGATGGAACTTCAGATGGGCAAATTGGCCTGGCTTTATGGTGGCAGTGGAAAAGGACATTCGCCACATCTCCATGAACCCTGAAAAGTTTGAGCAGTTCATCATGCTCGTGAAGAAAGCCACCAGGGATGCGATCCCACGGGACTATGAACATCAAAGCATCAGCCACCCAGAAATCACCACAGCCCTTCTGCAGTCGCTAGATTCTGCCAGACAAGCAACGTGTGCAGCATTGATGGCATCTTTTGACGTCACACACTCCAGCATGATAGACTCTTCAACAGTCTCAAAAACTCACTTCTGTCTACAGCTGTACTTCCAGAAGAAATATATGGCGCACCGGCAGTACCAAGGCAGGTAAAGCCACAGGAATAGATTTGGATTTACTCGGAATTCCTAAAATACCTTGGCAGCAAAGGAAGAACCTGGCTGGCAAAACTTAAAATAAAAATCATTGCCACCAGAAAGCTACCAAGACTTTGGAGAAAAGCAAAAGTCTTTGCTCTCCTCAAGCCAGGAGAACCTTCTGATGACCCGCACAGCTACAGGCTAATCTCTCTTCTTTGTACAGCCTACAAGCTACTGGAGTGATTACTGTTAGCTCTACTCTCTCCTCTCTTGGAAGCCACCATACCACCTGAGCAGGCAGGTTTTCAGCTACAACGAAGCTGTTGTAACCAGGTCATTGCCTTATACATCACACATTAAAGCCGGCTTACAGCATAAACAGAAAACAGTGGCTGCTTTCATAGACTTGTCCTCTGCATACGACACGGTCTAGCGCCAAGGACTCCTCTTTAAACTTGCCAAACACCATCAAGTGCAAAAAACGGTTTGCCTCATCGGCAGTATGCAAAGCGACCGACAATTTCGCGTCCATCTCGGAAACCAGATCAGCTGCCCATGAACTCTACAAAATGGTCTACCGCAGGGGTCGGTATTAGCACCAGCCCTGTTTAATCTGTACACCAGCGACATGCCGGCCATATTAAGTCGCAAGTTCATTTGCGCAGACGATCTAGCGCTGGTCACCCAAAGCGACGACACTCAGCGCAGCTCAAGATATCTTGAACACCGACCGAAAGAAATTGGAAGATTATTTCTACTCCTGGCGACTTAAGCCAAATCCAACCAAGACGGTGTCCTCAGCATTCCGTCTCAACAACGCGGAGGCAAAACGTACACTGAAGGTCGAGTTTTGTGGTAAAACCGTCACCAACGACCCACTCCCGAAATACCTTGGAGTGATGCTCGATCAAAGTCTCACTTTCAGGCAACACATTGAGAAATTGAGCAACAAGATAAAACCCGCACGAACATTATCCATGAACTGGCGGGAACTAGTTGGGCCTGTGATGCGCAAACACTACGGACTGCCACACTCGCCCTCGTGTATTCGACGGGAGAGTATTGCTCACCTGTGTGGTGACGCAGCACTCACACTCGAATTACCGACACACAACTGAACATTGAAGTGCATGCCATCTCAGGTATGCTGAAGTCGACGCCGACTCAGTGGCTTCCAGTGCTCAGCCATATCGCTCCGCCGCAAATCCGTCGTGAAACAGTGGCCATCCGGGAGTACCAAAAAATGATTGTTAACCCACGCCTTCCGATACATCCGGACATAAACCCAGTGCCACCTGTTCGCCTAATATCACGCTACCCCTTCTGGATCACAGCAGCCTCACTCCAGGCCACAAATACAAATGAAGGTGAGAGGTGGAAGCCAGTATGGACTACGACCGACGTCAAAAATAAACATCTCATACAGGACCCTACCGTCGAACCTCCCGGTTTCAAACCTTCCATGTCACCAGTGGTCGACCCATCAACCGAATCGGGACCGGGCGTGGTCGACGCGGCCACCTGATGCACAAATGGCGCATCAAAGATTCGGCGGCTTACGCTTGGGGCCATCAATCCCAAACAATTGACCACATTGTAAACAGCTGCTGTCTTCACTCCTTTATAGGAGGAATGGACGAGATTCCACTGTGTCTGAACAGACAATTGAGTGGATAACAAATCCAAAATTACATATTTAATCTTCTATTAATCCATACGAAATAAGATTTCCCTCTTATATAGCGAAATTGGGACTTCATATCTCTTGGGGAAATTGGAAGCCTGAGCAGAATGCGACATTATCAAGGAGTGGTTCTTACATTATCTACGCATGGGCTGTAAACACCAATCTTTATAAGCCATTTGGAAAACTTCCCCTCAATTCTTACAACTTAATTAATTACTTAATTACACACTGTCGAATAAAACTAGCAATCAAGCACATGGAACATTAACAAGCAAATGCTTATCAAAATTAAAACTGAACATCAGAGGCATGCTGGATTCCAAATAGTATTCACATCATCGTAAAAACAGGCAAATTTATACTACTTTGGTTGTGAAAATGTACTTCATATGAGTTACAGCTAAGCCAGTCATACTAATGTAATTGATCAAATTGCTATTTTTACAAGTAAACTGTATATCATGCACTATACATCTACTGGTTTGCTTGATGGCATTTGAACATGAACTTGCATTTGTAAAAAAAAAAGTGGCAAAAATGCCAGATTTGCAAAATACTTACCCAGCACTCGGTTATGCACTTACATGACTTGCAAACGTCTTTAAACACGTGGAACGGGAGATTGGCATCGTGTTATTTTAGGCAGCCCACCTGTGCAGTTTGGCAGAACGCCGGTCCAAGTGGCATTGGCGCTGCAGAGGCGGGTGGAGAGGCCCGACATCTGGTAGCCGTCCCAGCAGGCATACGTCACGGAGCTGGAGAACACCACTCCATCGCTGTGCAGGATGGAGCCTCCGGCCGGCATGCCCGGGTTCCCGCACCACACCGCTGGGCACACACGCACATCCCACGCTCGGGTGTCCAGGTTGGAGTTGTGCGCTTTTACAATATAAATTGAAAACGAATTTCTTGAGAAATATTTTTTGCTTGTTGGATCTCCCCCCCCACACACACGGTTGGCTACCTATGGTGTGAATGAAGCTGCTGCTGGGGCGAGCGATGCGAGGTGAAGCTGGTGGAAGGGCCTCACCAAGCATTGTCAACTGCCTGCCCGAGTGGGTTCCCCCATGGACTGCGTCTATTTTCACAAGTCGGCGTGGTGCATGCCCTATTCCAATATGGTTCCTCCCCTTCAGTTCACAATAAGTGAGGTGAAGGTGCAGCCCTCAAGTTTCTTAGTCATGCCACTGCTGGCAGAAAGGTCTCCTGCATCGTACGCTTTCGGATGTGCTTCTGCGGCCATCTGGAATACTCGTCCTTCCGATATTAGGAAGCCACAAGAGCTATGCACTTTAAAATGTAGATTGACATTTCATTTTTTTAGAACTGCTTGTTGTGTTCCGTTGTCCTCCGATTAGCACGGTTGGCTAGCTACGGTGCGAAAGAAATTCAACATGCATACATATACAGTATAGGCTGCTGCTGGGGCAAGCGCTGCGAGGTGAAGGTGTGGCACGGCGATAGCTTTGCTCACGCCACTGCTGGTGGAAGGGCCTTACCAAGCCTTGTGTCAAATTTAACTTGTAGGCTTTCGTGACCAATATAACGATTCACAATAGATGTTTTTTATTCGGGTCATATCGTGTAAATAAAAGGTGTCATAGACCCTCCTCCACCCGACACATCCAATTCATGAAGTTGTCACATGAATAAACGTGACGATTTATTCCTGTGTTGGAGAGAGTCCCCAAGGGTAATGCAAAAGTGGGTACTCCCACATATTCCAAGCTGTCTGAGCAGCGTCGATGAGGAGGCCAACTGCCCTTTGGATGGGTTCTCTAGTGCTCCTTCTAGTGCAGCCTTGGCCAAATGACATCTCCTGAGCCGCATGCGGCTCCTTAATCCACTACATGCAGCTCTATGGAAGGAGCATAACATAAAACGTGCAATCACAGTAGTAAATAATAATTAATGTCTCCCATGCTGTGCCAACAACTGTCGATATATATACACACTTATATATACACTTGGCTCTTTTCAGAAGTCATGGGTACTTTTTGGCTCTTGGTCTGTGCTAGTGGAAGCCCTTCTGCCAGGAGTGGTAGGAGCAAGGAATTCCAGGGCTGCAATTTTTACCTTCAGTGACACGAGCAAACCTTTACAGGGTATTCTAGAGCTTCCTCTCGTGGAGGCCCGTCTGGCAGTCGTGATACAAGCAAGCAATTGTAGGATTGCCCCTTCGCATATCTTTACAATAACCACAAAAACAACGACTGCCACTCGCCAAGCATGGTGAACAAAATTAAATCGTTGTAAGAGGGATTCAATTGAAATAAAGAATGCAGAGTATGCACATCTCACGCAATTGGTGAAGGTGAACAAGGATCCAAATAATTAACTCATGAGGAAAACGAGAGCAGGAAGGAGTGCTTTTCTAAAATAGAATGTAATAACGACAAGCAACACGGCGATGTGCCTACAGAAGAATGTCTTCAATCACTGAATATTACATGCCGTGCTATATGGATCAGAAAAATGGATGATGTCAAACGGCACAGAACAAAAGGTTACATTTATGCAAAGAAACACGGAGAGATGCATCCTGAGAGACAGAAAGATAAACAAATCCATCAGAGAACAGACACAAATGATGTATACGTGTGTACGTATTATTTACGTATTATTTTGCACTGCATGTAGCTAACCGTGCAAATCAGAGGTATGCGGGAAGGACAACAGATGAAACACAAAAATACTGTTTTAAAGAAATGCGTTTTAAATCTGAAAGCGAACAACGCAGTGACCCTCTTTGTTTGATGGCTAGTCAAAAGCCACTGCGATATATCGTGTTAAATGTCAAGATGAATAAGTGGGCTTGGGAAAGACACATCATGAGAAGGAATACTAGCAGGCAATCAAGACTGGTGAAGGAACGGAAGTCGAAGGAGGAAAAACGTCCACATGAAAGACTGCTCTTGAGATGGAACAATGGAATCAGATCATGCAGAGGAGCAAGACAGATCGTGCCATTACAAAAACTGTAAGGGATGGTGATAACTGGGGGAGGCCTTCACCCAACAGTAGTAGATGAAGAGAAAAAAATCATATTTAAATACAATAATGGGCTAATATTGAAAACAACTAAACAATCAACCACTCTTCAGAAGACTGATTAAACTGATCATAACATGAGATGTAAGCACATTACAAAACACAGTCACACTTTGTGTTGTGTCCTTGAAGCAAATTCAATCCTCTGCCGGATACGATGTATGTCTGTGATCCCATGCTACGCTATGCATTGGAGGCTTCGGCTGTCATTGCTTAAAGTAAGTACCGTGGCAATCAGGCTGGGTGCCGGACCAGACGCCCCCAGGGTTACAGACGCGCTCCCTTGATCCCCGCAGGACGTATCCCTCGGCGCAGTAGAAGCGGATGGTGCTGCGGACACGTACGTCATCCGCGGAGCGGAAACCGTGCACCGGGATCCCGGGATCACCACAAAATCCATAATAATCCCCTGCAAAACAGAATTGGCAGATGTCACAGTGCATCCGTGGTCAGAGGCATCACTAGCTTTGTGAAATTGGGGCAAGATTAAGCCCATATAGCGTATGTATTTCACACCTACTGGCCCACAATAAGTAAACGACTCATCCGTATCAACCTGGAATTGTGGCAGGATGGAGGGAGGAATTGCTGAAGAGATTCAGCATTAAGCAGAATTCAATTCCTCCCCCTCCTAAGCCTCGACGAGATGCCACTGATTCATAAGCACGTACCATCTACTCTTTTTAAAATTTCATTTTTTTATCATTTGTATGGACTAAAATTGTCTAAAGTCGCATAATTTACTTTGGGTCTGAAGTTTGCACAAAAATTGTCATGTTCCTGTTAAAGGCTAAGGCGAGGACTGTGACAGTGGGAGTAAAATATTATTGACCCCACTTGAGAGGTAGCATGTTACGCCAAACCACTTTTGTACGTTGCAGCTTGGTGATGCCAAATGCGAGGCAGGGGTCGAGAGGGTGACTTAATAGCCTGTCCCTCTGGCCTGCCACACAATGTCACATAGTGACATGTGCATAGTTAACCTATGAACACATTTTCTATTGATAGATTTTTTTTAAAGTCCACTGACTGGCAATGACAATACAGATTATGTTCCTAATTGACCCAACTCAAAAGGGCGTATACGAAAAACGAAATCTCATAAACCTGCAACCCACTGCTTGTCACCATATGATACAATACAATGTTTCACCTCTGAGCTATGCCCCAATGTGCTCAAATGATTTCAAACTGCGCCGTGACCACACAAGGCAAATCAGTTAAAATTAAGCTGATGTGCAGTATAACATGGTCTCCATGTTGAAGGTTTAACATCTAAAAATAGTTTTTAAGTATAACATTTTTCTTTACAAAATCATCTTCTACACACAGCTTTACTTCTTTGTCCAAAGCAGAGTTATGATCACCAAAATAATTATCATAATCTATTATATTTATTTATCTCGGCTTACCATGTACATATTATATTGTAATCTGAATTAATGGTCAACTAGCTTGAGTTTTGATATCCTTATCTTGTATCCACAATGGATCCCTTGAGATAAGTCACAGGAACCTTGAGGAATAAATATGTTACTTATCAATCTGTGTGCACATATGAGATCCCATTGTTTCGTGAGTTCACTGCATTCTATTTTCATGGCCAAATTTTGTGACACTTTAAATTACTGATATTACCAGATTGTCTCTTCCTAATTACAATGCCAGAGCAAATCGCCACTGTGCTCAGATGTATAGCGTTATCACTGACAAAAACTGTAAGAAATTGCCAAGATGACGAATGAGGAGAAATATAATTTAAATGAATCACAACCATAATGATGATTTACTCAACTATTTACAAGGGCATTTATTTATTAATGAAAATATTTAAGAAAAATGTCATAATTTAGCCCAATGATATTTTTTCAAGGACAAAACGTCAATATATTTCAATCACCAAGGAAGGATATATATACAGTTGGAGAATTATACCAGAAAAATACATGCACTCCAATTGTTGTCGTGTGTGGCGATCTCCCCATCACTCAATATTTTAAACCATCAAAATATACAAAAAATAATACCATCTGCTATCATATTTCCATGTTATTTGGACGCATTGGCAGTACACTGGTGCAGCATATCACACCAGTCCTCATAAAGGGCAACTCCGTCCGTGCAGACGCAGTTGCCATCAATATAACTGCAGATTCTCCATCAGAAGTTGCCTTAGTTACAGCAGCTGCTTTCCCATTCGAAAGTGTGACATGAGTCATACTTTTTTTATGCCACCGTCCACCAATAAACGATTCTGGAAATGAATCGAGGAATCGTTCGACCAAGTTTTAGGGCACGAGTCAAATCTGCCTTTGGAACATGCAGCCAATCGTCATCGGTGTGAAGCTTTGTGTTCAGCTGCTCATAACGTTCGTCTTCTGACTGCTTCGACATCACGATAATTCATTTTTATGCACCCTGCAAGATTTTCTGACCGGGGTTGCGAATCGCGGGAAAATAAATATTGCGATTTTTTAAAATATATATACCACACACCGGTGTACTGCCAATATGTTCATTTTAAGGAAACACAAGTCAATTCAATATTCACAATTAATTAAAAATTTAAAGAATGCATTCTACTTCTACCCAAAATGTATTCCAATTGGTGCCAGCGGCATCATGTCATGAGATAGCGTCTATTTGAAACTTTTAAAGAGCAGAGTCTCAACCCCTTTGCAAGAATGGTCCATGGAAGGTGATATCTACTTTACTTCTGAAATTCTGTCAAGTGACCTCTTATCCACACTTGTCATGCTGCACTTTCCCATTATCCCTGCTATACAGATATTCATCGCATGGCAGTCAAACATTTTTTTTTGCATCCTCAAGTGCTACAATTTTTGCCAGTGTGTCATTGGTGATCTGGGCTCAGAGTAATGCTTGAAAATGTGTGGTGGCTACCTGGATTCGAACTCAGGATGATGAAAATGTTATCTAATCCCCTTCGGCAGGTGAATCGGGGTCAGAGGACTGAGCTTACATATATATGGGTGCCGCGGTTGCAAGATATTAACTACCGCGCCTGTTATACAGGAGGTTGTTGGTTTGATCCCGACCCTAACGCCTGTGTATTTGGAGTTTGCATGTTCTCCCCGTGGTCTCGGATATTTTTCTCCGGGTCTTCTGGTTTTTCCTTCCACATTTATAAACATGTAGTGGGGATGGGTGTAGCGAGGTGAAATTTCCCCCCGCCTCACATCTCTACCCCCCCCCTATCTCTGCCCCACCCCCTATCTCTCCCCCTGTCTCTGTCCCATTCCTCCCCTCCATTGTCTGATGGGTGTAGCGAGGTGTATTTCTCCTACCCTCCCATCTCTACACCCCCCCCTATCTCTGCCCTACCCCCTCTCTCTCTCCCTGTCTCTGTCCCATTCCTCCCCCCCATTGTCTGATGGATGTAGAGAGGTGCAATTCCCCCCCTCCCAACTCTCTGGAACCCTTGTAAGCAGCTACATTTGGAGGCTTGCCCCCACTTTTCTTTAATTACTTTCAACGTATTATTATTATTGTTTTTTATTAAAAATGTATCTTATTTTTCATTTTCATTTTTTTTTCTATTTACATGACTTTACCAAAAGAACCAAGAATATAAATATAAACATGTGTATAAGGGTATTTGGCTGCTATACATTTGTCCACATGATACGCCACTTACTTGAGCTATCATTTGTGGCCAGGTCACTTTTAAAAAAGAGTGATGAAGCTCAGTGGGCCTAACCTGGTAAAATAAAGATAGTAAATCATAAAAAAGACAAAGATCCCCAACGAGAGCCTTTAACAGACCGTTGGGGCAAGTGCTGCTAGCGAGCACCGATGAAGGCTGGCACAGCACACGAGGGGGTGGATGTCCAGCACCACGCCCGGCCGCATGTCTACCCACTGCTGATGTTTAGACACAGTACCAGGTACTCATTTTCATGTTAAGTCAATTTAGACTAGGGGAGCCCCAGAACAGGTTTAAATCGAACTCAGTCACCACTACATACCTGCTCCACAAATATATAAATATACGCACAGCATACGCTGAATGCAAATTAATCCTATGCGATATCATTACAAACACACGAATCACAATACTTTGCAATGTTGCAGCTTTTTAAGCACCTTATACTGTATACCTTGGTAAGAAAAAATGGGTTTGTGACATACATAATTTAATAGCAAAATTCTGCATTCACCACCGCATCATTTAGCTAGGACATCAGCAGTTGATAAAACATTCAACAACCACTCTGATCACCGAGGATAATTGGACAAAATTGTTCTGCATTTGCAAAAGCCGTACTGCATCGCTCATCGTACTGCTCCTGTCTCGTTTCCTGATTTTTGTCCTCCTTGGCATTTATTCATGGACCGCACCCACACTTGGATGCGATTTGGATCGTGTTATATTGGGATTTGCTAATATGCATGCTTGTGCACTTTACTATGCAAATGAGATTGGCGGTGCAGTTGTTAAAATATACTCCACTATCGCCTGCATTTTATTACTGGGAATGGACAACACAAATGGTAGGTTGTGCTTGAACATGTCATGGACTCTCTTTAGGTCGATTTAGACAAAAATGAGTATCGAGTACAATGTGTGAACATCAGTTTACATGCTTGCCTATGGCAATAGGTTCAGGATATAAATGACAATGGCGAGGTCTGATTGCCAAGAGAGAGTTCGTGTAGTTTTGCTATTTCTCCGTTGAAGGAGCGCAGGCTATAATGCTTTACTATAGGGTCCATAGTTTGGGTTGCATGACCACAGTTGCACTATGGACGTCCACATTTTTTCACACTGTTCGCCAGCATTTTTCCCGATCGGAGTGAGATTCGAGGATGGTCACAGTAGCGACATCCCAGAAGGGGGATCAGAACTCTAGTTGATGGTGAGGTGTGCTGTTGAGATCTTGGTTAGCAAGAAAAAGAGTAAACTCCCTTGAAGTTTGCACATCTCTGTAGATATTTGGTGGTAGAATGTTCGCCAGAACGGTGAGCCAGGAGGTTGGTGTTGGTTTCAGCATCCCAGTTATGATGCACATTGTGTTATTTAATAGTGCATCTAACAGTTTTGTGTACAAAAAAAGAATATTTTACCAGGTCAGGCCCTCTAAGTTATATAGCTCTTTTTCAGAAGCGACTTGGCCACAAATTATATCTCAACAAAGTGGCTTATTGTGTGGACATTTATAGCAGCCAAATACTTTAAATGCATGTTGATTTTAAATGTGGAAGAAAAATATGGAGGACCCGGAGAAAAAAGAATCACGCGACCACAGGGAGAACATTCAAACTCAAAATATACAGGTGTCAGGATCGAACCCACGACCTCCTGTATACCAGGTGAGGCAGTTAAATGCTCGCCACCGGGGCGCCCCAAACAAGCTCCCAGACCTGTTCCCACGCACATCCTTAATTCCTGATTTTGATCCTTGTCCGCCTCAAATCATTTCCATAGATACATTCATGCCGTAGGTGTGTACCCGCATGTCTCCTCACCGTCACAACTCACACGTGAACTGTATGCACAGCTATCTCTATTTTTCATCACCTAAACCTTTTCACACCACCCCACTCTGCCTTCCACCTGTAGTGTATGTCGACTGAGGAGCACACACACCTTTGTAGGAGGCAACGCGTTTATTAAACAATTCACTGTACACCGGGTTCTGTTGCTAAGTGTGGCTAATTCTAGATTTGAAGCTTTCGTGACTGCAAGGATTCATACTCTTAGGTTGTTTCGGTCAAGTCACGTAGGTAAAAAAAAAGTAATAACATATAAATAAGAATATTTTTCATTTATTATTATTTTATTTTTAAAAAGTAATAGAAATAAAATAATAATACAATTATTATTTTTTTACGTGACTTTACCGAAAAAACCTAAAAGTGTGGCTGACTTGTTCTAGGCTGCTCACTACATGCGTGTTTTTTAACTCTCTTGATCCCCGAACGCGCTCCCCCTTTATCCCTTCGCCGCCGCCCCTTGCTGAATCAGGAACGGCGCCCACGCTTGCGGCCACGTTTCCTTAACTCCTCCAATCGAGGCCCACTTTCGGCCACGTGCCCTTAGCTTGTCCAATTGGGGCACCCGGCGCTCCTCCAGCACTGTGGCTGGCGCGACCCACAGAGACATCTGTGTCTCGACACTTACAGTAGTAGCTGTATTCACAATACTACACACCCATCGATCCACTTCATTGCTATTACTCATGTCTAGTGGAAATGGAAAATAAACCTTTCCTTTTTACAGCATGTTCTCCCGCAACTCCAGCAACCCACTTCTGATTCCAGGTTACAGGAAAGTATAGCCAAGTATTTACCATCCAGCTACAATGTCTTTACAACAGCACATTCTGGGGTGTTTTTCTGTATAGGAAACTACCTGTAAATAAATCTTTACTTAAAGCTTTCGTGACTGCAGGAATTCATATTATTTGGGTAAAGCTACGTAGATATAAAACATAATCAAAATAATAACAATATCACGACGTTTTGATCGCAACACAAGCAATCGTCTTCAGGTGAAATAAGTATAACCCGTAAAAACAAAGTTTTTCACTATAAATCCTTTATATGCGTGGCAGCGAACTTAATATAAAGGATTTAAAAATATATTCGCCGGTGGAGGACGCGGGGATCGATCCCGCGACCTTTGGCATGGGAAGCGAGGGCGCTACCAACTGCGCTACTCCGCCACGGCCTGTGGAGGGGTTACGCTCTGGGCTCTTACACTGTGACGTTCAGCCAAAGCCATGAATGAGTTCTATTTGAATATATGTAAAATAAAAAAATTTTGCCTAAAAAGTGTAAAATTTTGGGAATTTTTTTTCACGAACATTAATTGTCTCGCACAACGAGTCTGTGTGGAAAATGTCAGCTCGATTGGATCACGGGCAGTGGGTTAAAAAACGACCGAAAGATTTGCACGGTCGTAAGCACGCAAGCAAGCAAGCACGCAAGCAAGCGAACTTAATATAAAGTATTTAAAAAAGAGAGGTAAATCTGCCGAGGCAGGCTGTTTATACAGATTTAGAGATGGGTGGGGCAGCTAATGTTAATGTAGGAGAGGTCGCCGTAACCTGCAGTAGGTCTACACCAATCAAAGAGCTGTTTACAAATGGTTTAGAGATGGGCGGGGCAGCTAATGCCAATGTGGGAGAGGTACTACGGAGCTGTGGGGGCTGGTCACTGTATTTTGAGAGATTAGCATGTCAATGTGAGAAATTTGAAGCTCGGCGAGAGCTCGGCCAGTGCAGTGGCCACATGGAGGTGGAAAAGAATGGCAAGCCGCCATTTACTAACACAGCTAACGTCTCCACCATTGGCTCACCGACCTACAAACTGGCCCGATTTCTCTTTGAGACCTTGCAAGCATTCACTGGTAAGACCACCTCAGCTGTACTTAACTCAGCTGACTTGATATCTTCAATTAAGGACACCTCACTATCTCCAGGTTATTTGCTTGTCAGTTTATATGTGGTATCATTGTTTATCAAAGTCCCTGTGCCTAACACCATTGCAATCATTGAAGATGTGGTCCAACAAGGATTGAATGCTGATGTACCAGCCCTGGTTGGACACTGCCTCACCAACACTTACTTCACCTGGAATGGAACATTCTACAAACAAGTTGAAGGCACCCCTATGGGTTCTCCCTTATCTCCAGTTGTAACCAATGTTTTCATGGAGAAATTTGAGACATGCTATCCAGGTATCCACCCTACGTCCTTCCTTGTGGAAGAGATACGTTGATGATACGTTCGTATCTGGCCACATGGCCTACCAGCTCTAGACCAATTCTTCAACCACATCAATTCCATATACCCAGCTATCAAATTCACCATGGAAGTGGAAAAGGATGTCAGGTTATCATTCTTGAATGTTTTAATCAAAAAGAGACCTGATGGTTCAATGGGACACTCTGTCTACAGGAAAGCCACCTATATGGATGCTTACGTAAAACCTGACTCCCACCACCATTCATCCCAGAGGAATTCCCTCATCAAAACTCTATACCACAGAGCTCGTTGTATTTCTGACCATCACCACCTAGCCAGTGAACTGGAGCACGTACACCAAGCCCTCAAGATGAATGGATATTCGGACTACACAATCTGGAAAGCTATCAACCCAACCGTGGGGAGAGAACCATCTGAGGACCCAATAAAAACCATCACCTTGCCATACATAGCAAGGGTCACCAAAAAAGATTTCAAAAATAATGAGCAAACACAAGATCCAGGTACGATTCAACACGGTACATAAAATTCGTGATTTCATCCCTTCTGTGAATAATGTGATCCCCGACATGCAATACCCCGGTGTCTACAAACTAAGCTGTGTCTGCGGCAGCAGTTACATTGGGGAAACTAAGCGACATGTCTCGGACCGGGTCCATGAACATAAGGCAGATCTGAAACATGGTAGGACCAATACCTCAGCCGTGGCTGATCATTATTTTAACGCTGTAGGCACACACGAAATTGATTTTGCCAATACGAAGGTACTCTGCAAACCCACTGGCTATCAACAAAGATTCGCTCATGACGCCATCCAGATATATAAACACAGATACAATTTCAACCGAGAAGATGGGTACAAACTGAGCAATCATTGGAAGGACGTTATCAACCAGTTTAGGTCATAACTGGCTGTGATGTTCCTATCCTACCTACCTATGTTAGCAGATATTTTCAACTCTGAGTTACATTCACTAACAGCCACCGTTTATAGGTCGGTGAGCCAATGATGGAGACGTTAGCTGTGTTAGTAAATGGCGGCCTGCTATTCTTTTCCACCTCCATGAGGCCACTGCGCTGTCCGAGCTCTCGCCACGCTTCAAATTTCTTACATTGACATGCTAATCTCTCACAATACAATGGCCACCCCCCCACAGCTCCGTAGTACCTCTCCTACATTACCATTAGCTGCACCGCCCATCTCTAAACCTTTATAAACAGCCTGCCTTGGCAGATTTCCCCCTCTTTTTAAACGCTTTAATTTAACTCTGTCTGTTGTTGTTGTTGTATCCTCAAATCTTGTAACTCAATTTTAACCCACTTTCCAATGTGGTATCGACTGCAAACTTGGTATACTTATGTCATACTGATGACAATACTATATTCTATCATAAAAAAAATTTACATTATTTTTTATATGTTAAGTTTCGGTTTGGGTCTAATTGTCCACACTCAACTGACGTTGGCTATAAATCACCACGGTCCCTTACGTTATGGCAAGCCTCGGGGCCACTTCCTGGAGTCGTGGAGTTCTGCCATTACTTGTACGGTACATTTCATTAAAGCGTGTTTTTTTAAAAGTTGTTTTCAATATTACTTATTTCACCTGAAGACGATTGCTTGTGTTGAGATCGAAACGTCATGATATTGTTATTATTTAGATTTTTTTTCTATCTATGTGGATTTACCGAAAGACCCAACGAATACCTATAAATACCAGGTTTTTTAGGCTTTGACTGTGAGGTGGCCAGAAGATGAAAGTAGAGCAACGAAATCCTAAATCTATCCGTGTCAGGCTTGAGTGTTTCCCACGAATATAAGTGGGTTTTGTCTGATAATCTGGTTTTCTCCTAAATGACAAATATCCATGAAAGGAATTAGCCAATATCAAAATGCAGGATCCTCCTGAAATAGAGCCATGGGACTCCGTAAGGCTTCCTGGGTAAAGGAAATAGCTTTTACTGCTCGTTAAATGAACGAATAATCAGGTTAAATGAACGAATATTTGTCCATGCGCACCTGTGCCATGTGGGATGCTGCCATGGTGTAATGTTTACCGCACTGGATATGTAATTCTATATCCTCTCTCAACGGAGCAGTACGAATAGATACACCACAGTAAGTCAATTTGCAGTCACATGCGGTAGGCAAATTGTGTAATACTTCCACCTCTTCAAAGATGCCTGGCCAGCATGGAAGAGCAGGCCCACCATACCTTCGAGAGGGGCTGTGTAATGGGGGGCCATTTCCGCCGGCAATGTCATGAGCAAGCAGTCACCTATGCCGTGTGCCTCACCTGCACAGTGCGGTTGGGAGCCAGTCCAGCGCCCATCGGCCTGGCAGGAGCGAGTGGCGTTGCCGATGAGAAGGCGGCTCCCCGTGCAGCTGTAGGTGACGGTCGCCCCGAATGTGAACCTCTCCCCAGACAGAAGGGAATTGGGGGCCACTCCCGGGTGGCCACAGCTCACCACTGTGAGGGTACGGGTGTTCAGTTAAAATGAAAACATCCGATAGGTCACTCGTGCATTTTAGGGTTGTGCCGCACATTGTCTGGCATGACGTCTGAATTTTTTCTCTGTGTGCCGAAAGCTTATTCGGGAAATAAAGGAGCCTCCAGCACATTGAGCAAAACGTTGGACATCATATTGAACAATATGTGGTGCAACCCAAACACACACCAGAGAGCTATATAGCACAGCTGCAAACCCTACAAAAATGAATTACTCGAGTTCTCTGCTCATAACAGAAGGCACAGTTCTTATGAAATAGTAATTTCATTATTACTAACAATAGTGTATACATTTGGGTGTAAGCTATTTCAGGGTTATGTTCTCAGTTTATCATCTGCATGACACAGTTGAAAACATTCATTTCAGTTGATTTCTGAATAACTATGCATTGCATTTATATTACCGTAGTATAAACGTGTACAGGTAAATATGTAAAGTACATTGATGAAATTATTTGTGCTGAAAGTTAACATTGAATTAAAAATAGACTGCATGTATTTGGCATAGAACTGATGGCCTAGAAGATAATGAAAATAAACTTCAACAAAATTTAACTATTTCAATTTAAAGCTTTCGTGACTGCAGGGATTCATCTTCTTGGTTCTTTCGGTAAAGTCACGTAGAAGGGAAATCATAAAATAATACAAATAAAACATTATTATGTTATTTTATTTTATTATATTATTTTAAAATTTTACTATTTTATTTTACCAGGTAAGGCCCACTGAGCTCTATAGCTCATTTTCAGAAGCGACCTGGTCACAATTGAAAGGTCAATGGAGTGGCTTATCATGTGGAAATGTATAGCACCCAAATACTCTAAATGCATTTTTCTAAATGAGGAGAAAAACGGAGGACCCGAAGAAAATTTCACACAACCACGGGGAAAACATGCAAACTCCAAATATGCAGACATCGCGGTGCAGAATTGAACCCACGACCTCCTGTATACTAGGCAAGGTAGTTAACATCTCACCCCCGTTGACTGGCATGACGTCCGATAATGTAAGTGATGCATTACATTCTCATTTTATTTGTTTTAATGTGAATATCCCGATTAAAAGGAAACATTTCTCACCCACACACTGAGATGGATGATGGTCCCAGGTACCCTTTTCTTGACAAGTCATCACAGATGAACCAAAGATATAATATCCAGGATTGCATTCGTAAAACACCATCGCTCCAAACATAAAGTTCTCATTTCCTTTGCTCACTTTTCGAATGGCATTGGGAGGGATTCCAGGGTCTGTGCAGTTGACAACTGTTAACAATAAACAGAAAAATAGGTTAAACTATTGCTGAACGGCTAATAAATGAAGGCTCGAAAATGCAATTTAAGTTTAGATTTATTTATTTTGAGAACGAGAAGCCCAATAAGATGTTCGGTTCAATATCATGGGCGTCCAGCGACCGTCAGTACAATTCACGAGTGTTAGTATTCTTATTAATATCACCAGACTCGATCACGTTAAAAGTAAGGATGAATCACCGTTAAAGCAATCAAAATTTACATTTCCGTTAAAATATGATATTAGCAATTAAATCTATGGCATCAATTTAAATAATAATAGCAAGCGCTGTAATGTTAACGCCCATAATTGAATTTCTGATATCAAGCAATGACATACAGAGAATTCCATATATCACTCAACCACTATGATGTAGACCAGTCAGTGCTGAATACAATACATATATATTTTTAAATGTAATGCTACTTCCACGGTGACCACGTAGGCTACAAACTTATACGTCGCATGCCAAAACATCTACAAAGGCTCCGAATGAAATATGATAAAATTACTGTGCAGTCATGTGGTTACAAACGGACTGCACAAATTATTCAAATGGAATGCCGCAAAAGTACAGCCTCCATTGGGCTGATAAAGAAGGATCATTGTGACTTTTAAGTGTGTTTCTCTAACAACATGTACTTGCTATCGAAGCAGTTGCTGACGCTGATTGAATAAAGCAGAGCCACTACCCTCTTCAGGATAAATACACATTCTGATTCTTCTCTGAATAGTAGTGCAATTTGGTCAACTTTGAGTAATAATAACTCTAAAACAATACAAGACATCACCATTGCTTGTTGTGTATTGCTTATATTGTTCAGATTTTTAAATTTCTCGTCACATTGTAAACAAACGGAAGCACCTTGATCACTTAAAAGTTCCCTGTAGGTAGACCCTGATGCCTTCTCGTACATTTTCTCGGTTGGAGTTTCCATGAAGGTGTAAGGAATTCTTTAAACGCATTACCAGCACTGCTATTGGCGAAAGGATGATCTAGAGTGGAGGTGGGTAGGACGGGGATTTAGGGCGAGCTCTCAGCTTTACCATGGTAATGTTCCACGCAAGGAGTAATACATTTAACTGATGCCTGTAGCATTAGGTAGTAGTGGACAGCAGACAACAGGGTGCAGCAGTGGTCAGGAGGGTGCTTTGGCCAGCCGTGAGGAAAGTGTATTACAAGTTTGTTAGTCGGAAGAATTGGGCACGAGTGAAGTGGGCAACATGGGGCAGCAATGGACAGTGTTGAGCAGCAATGAAAATCAGGAAGCATTGGGCAGCAGTTTGGAGGAACAAAAAACACAAAGCAGTAGAGGGCACCATTGAGCAGAAGAGGAGAGCAGATTTTTTAAATTGTGGCAGTGGAAAGCTGTGAGCAGCAGCAGTCAGCATTGGGCAGCAGTGGAGCAGTAGCGGGAGGCATTGGGCAGCAGTGAGCAACAATGTTCAGCCTTTTTGGAAAGAAGTGGGCAGTATTGGACAGCGTTAGGCAGCATCAAGCAGCAGTAGCCATTACATGTTGATGTTTTCTGGTGATATATTTCATGGGTTTTCATTACAGTGTGTGAAATAATTTAAACGACACTACACTTCTGGTATATTCCCGCCCTATGCTGCGTCAAGGTTAAGTGGGGTAGGAGTGGGGAATTTGTAACTGTCACTGGCCAATAAAGTTTTCTCCACGGTGAGATCGTGTAGCCACACGTTGCTAAGTGTTTCTTTACAATTGACCCTAATATTTACACATAATTACATGCAATCTCGTCAAATGTTGCCCTTTTTGGCCTGCCATGATGTGTTCTCATCATTTACAATATGTACTAACGATATTTTCAATTTGTTCACTCATTTGCTGTGTCTATTGTCTGTTGTATTTCTTTTGAACACGACAATTAGTCTGAAATTGCTTCCTTCTTGAGTAATTATTTCAAATACCATTTTGCTCTGGTACCTTCAGATGTACTACGTGGGAGGTGCAATATGAATATTAAATGACAATGATTATCACAAAATAAGAATATGTAAACACAACACATGACGAATGCTATTTACATACTTTCCCATCAAGACTTGGAACTCCAACTTTACTCTCTTAATGTTTTTGAGGGTGGGGGTGGGGGGCAGGGAAATGAATAACATTACAGGTTAAATATGATGAAGCTAAATGACATGGTCGGTCATACCTCTGCACACTGGAATAGAAGAGCTCCATTGTCCATTGGCCTGACATTGGGCATGCATTGAGCCTTCACTCGTGTACCCAGTATTGCACGTAAAATTGACCACATCCGAGTAGCTGTACCAATTGCCTTGCGTAACACCGTGTACTGGATTGCCTGGATGGCCACAGCTGAGAGCTTGGATTGAGAAGAGAAAAAAACAAGTATTACATCGAACCTTGGACATATATCAAACATATTACTATTTCAACACGGACTGATAAAACACCCCTCTTGACCAAACGGGAAGTGATGCGGCCCAGCGGTAATGCATTTGTCGCTTGTTGCAGAGGTGCACGATTCAAATCCAGCGGCCGCCCTGGTTATTACTGTGGGTGTAATAACCATAATACTACTATGCGCCGTCTGCTTCGCAGTGGACGTTAAAGATCCATTGATGTCGTTCGCAACAGTAGGCCACTGTGTGCTAGCGTCAGGGTCCAAATTTTCCAAGTAAAAAAATGACACCGCAAGTTACTCATTTGGGACTATACATAGCAATCATCACCCGCAACTGGCAGACCGATGCCCTTGATCTCTCTTGCAAATTAGACTACCCTGGTCTCTTGAGTTCACACCTGGTTAAACAAAATAAAAGCGAACTTGACATGAGATATACAAATAAAAACAATACCAAGATTTAAAAATATCATAATGTCAAAGGTAATTATACAGCACCCTTGGAATGGCTTGCCATGTTACAGCACTAAATAAATTGCAATCCGTATGATTGTTATTGTACCACATTACTTGTGCTCATTTTACTTTGCTCAGTAAACATTCTGCAAGATAAAAACATTACTTTCATGAAAGTACAATTTCGCCTGGAAAGATTTAAAGTAATAGTTTATCAAATTGTGTGTAAAAAATGCCAAAATTATATGCATGTTAACAAGCATGATTATATTAACAAAACAAAAAAGGAATCACCACCTTTTGTCCCATTGTTATTAACTAAGATATAGATGTTTTTCACGAAAAGCACACAGCAGGAAGTTCAATATATCTGCTGAATATTCCAGATTGAATTTAATGAAAATCTAAAAATCAATCAATGGAATGCGCAGTGTTAAGATGCCTTAAAATGTCAGATACATTTGATGAAAATAGATTTCCTGTAGTGAGTGTTTTTTTTTTACCCCAAATGTGCACAGGAGAGCGCTGCACTTACGGACACAGTTGGGAACTTGACCGGACCACTTATGGTCCTTTTGGCATACGCGGACAGAAGAGCCAATTAGTCGGAAGCCAGGGTTGCACTGGTAGACAACGGTATCCCTGTAACCAAACTCCACGCCTACCACCTCTCCATTCACCAGTGCCTCTGGCGGTCCACAGTGTCCCGCTGCAGCACGAAACAACACGCACGAGATTACGGTTTTGAAGACATCAGCAATGCACCATATGCACACGAAATTCATGTAAATTTGGCTCATGCTGTATGCATTGTAGAACTTCTTTTGAACCGTAGCCAACGGTGCTAATCGAAGGTGTGGGGAAAGGACAACAAACTAAACACAAAAAGAAGTTAAATTTCGATTTAAAGCTTTCGTGACTGCAGGGATTCATCTTCTTGGTTCTTTCTGTTACAATTCAGTGGGTTCACATGACATTGACTTCTCCAAGACAGAGGTTCTCTGCAAGCCATCTGGCTACCATGAGAGATTCGTTCATGAGGCGATCCACATATACAAACACAGAGACAATTTCAACCGAGAAGATGGATTCTGGCTCAGCAATCATTGGAAGGACGTAATAAACCACTTCGGATCTTAACTGATTGTTGTTCACGTTTATGGTGACTTTCAGACCGCAGTCCACTCACTGGCATTAACTGTGTATCTTGTGTTCTCCACAGGGAATGCATTATTTGCTCCGCTGCGGATCTCCTGCCACCGTTTTCCCATTCACATGTTTCATTGCTTCTACATACTATTAACATGCCCTCCCTTTGTTAATGCTACCCCCCCCCTCCCTTTGGTGCTGCTGATCCTGCATAATGCATGGGCTAATATGACTTTGAAACCCCCCCGCCCACCTCCTACGCATTTCCCATGAATATGCTAAATTCCTCTTGATATGCACATTCTTTTGTTAAGGCTCTCTTCTTCTTCCACCTCCAACTCAGCTTATATATAAGCTCCTAGCTTGGCAGTGTCTCATTCTTCACCTGAAGACGGCTGCTTGCGTTGTAGCCGAAACGTCGTGAGAATTGTTTTATTATGTTTTATTTTTATTATTTTATTACTTCCCTTCTACGTGACTTTACTGAAAGAACCAAGAAGACAAAAAGAAGTTCTAAAGAAATGAGTTTTCAATCTAGATTTAAAAGTGCATAGCTCCAGTCGCTTCCTAATATCGGAAGGAAAAGCGTTCCAGATCGCCGCTGAAAGTGCGCGATGCAGTGACTGTCTTTGTTAGACAGCTATCCAAAAGCCACTGCGAGGATGACCAGAGTTGGCGTGATGATTTATACATTTGAGAATGCAATTGTGTTTCCGTTATTATCAGGTAAATAAAAGTGCATCGATGTAAATGTTTCATAACAATATACAGAAAATGTATTCATTTATTTACAGGATGATTTTATTGTGTAATCTAGAGGTTGCCAGCTCGATCTCGCAGTCTTGCAGTTGAAACATTTGGTGGGGAAGTTCCATGAATGCCCCGACATCCCTCCTCCCTAGGTTCACCACAGTCGACTGGCAAGTCACATGAGCACGGTTGGCTACGTACTTTGCGAAACAGGTTCAATTTACATTCATACAAAGTGTGCAATATTCCCACCTCTTCCAAAACGCCTGACCAGTGTGGAAGATGAGGCCAAATATCCTCCCTCTAGTGGAGGCCCTTTCACCAGCAGTGGTGTGAGCAAGTGATTGCAGGGCTGTACCTTTTTACTTGTTACATTTACTTTAAATATATAACAGATACTTTTTTCACCTGCCAAGGCACTTGTGTTTTTGAATTTTTTTTTATCACTTATGTAGTGATGTAAATGGTGTCACTATGGCGTTTAGCGCCAGCTACTATCACAAGAGTGGAACTGTGCATCTTGAGCCTCTCTCTGGCACTAGAGTAGATATGGTATGGAAGCGGGCCCTAGTGGGCATGGTTCTGATGATGGACAGAGAGAGAGCAAGTAAGGACGTGACAATCTGGGTGAACCGGATTGGGCATGTGGGTAGCAAGGGAGCCCAAAGGGAGCCTTGAGGGACACGTGATGCTCAGTCGAGAACCTTCTGGTAAAATCCAGAAGGGGGCGTGGCTGAAGGTGGACCGAGGCTGTGCTCGGGAGCCTAAAAGGGAAGTCCCAAGAGCATTTGCGGCTGTCTGTTGGAATGGAACCCGTCGGTGCTACATCTCTTCAATCCTCGGTCTTCGGTCTTTACGCTCGGCATCGTTGGTCAGGCAGTGTGTTACTGACTGATCTGGTTATGTAGTTACCCCATTGTGGTCTAGTTTACCAGTGTACGTTTACGTAGTTACCCTGTTGGGGTCGTGTAATAAACGTGTTGCCTCTAAGTTCAAGTGTGTGCCTCCGTAGAACCCACTACATCTGGCGTCAGAAGTGATTAAATTAAAATGTAGGGTAGTAAAATGTTAACAAGAAGAAAACGACTTTCGAAGGAAGAGGACAACAAGGGGGAGATTCTCCAGACAGCCCCGGGGGTTTGCAGCTCAGTTACACACTGCATGGCGGCTCTACAGCGGGTGGAAAGCAACATCTCCACGCTGCTGCCGCCGGAGAGTGCCGCATGCGCAACACCGCCCTGCCGATTTTCTTTATTTTTGTCCACGGCAGCAGCACTGGCCGCCGAGTTGGAGCAGCCGGTCGAACGGGTCAGTGGGTCGGTGTGCCGGGGCCGAGGGGAGATGGCTCCACCGCTGCTGTTCCCGCATGCGGGAAACCCAAGAAACCCGGCGCGAGCGCGTGAAGCTGCCATTTCGCACTTCCCGCCAAAACCGAGTCCCGCGGAGGGGGACCTCCATTCGTCCCGGAAGCGTCCCCATCGTCTGCTTGGAGTGCGGCCTGCAGGGTCATGTCTCAAGAGGATGCCGCGCTGTTCAAGCAAGATTCTTCACGATGCCGTCGTCTTCCACCCTGACGTCCTCCGCTCCTCTGGGTCCTCAGGCAAGTCGTGACACATCCCACACCCAGCCCTTGCAGACACATCAAGCATTATTTTCATGCGCCGGGTCGGATTTGTTTGTTCTTACTCCTCGCCAGGTTGCGGAGTGTGAAGATCAGGTTGCGTTGGGTGGCGGATGGCCGCGGCATCTGTGTCAGTTGTCCGCATTTTAACATCGTTTTTGTTGTTGTTGGTGCATTGTTGGGATCGTCAATTCTTTTGTGAATTGTATATGGTGCATTGTTGGGATCGTCGATTATTGTGGGAACAGTGTATGGTTCATTGCTGAGGAACGTCGATTTAAGTTGGGACTGTATATGGTGCAATTCCGTCGAGTTCGAGTGCTCCGAGTCCCATGAGATCCTGTGTTTTGTTGTTAATTGGGATATCCAAATGGCAGGTTCAGTGTTGTTCAAAATCACTGGTTGTATCCTGTCTGTTGTTGGGCCAATTTATTGGGAGATCCAAACGACAGGTCCGGTGCTTGTTTCAACGGCACTGGCTGTATCCTGTCTGTTGTTGCACAGATTTTTTTTTTGTGCGAGAATGCCCCTTAAGATCTTGGTAGATCGAGAGTGCGTTGGGCTGTCATCTGGCTGTCAAATTGTGTTGTGTCCTCTCCGTTCGATTGTGTACAGCTAAATGCTGCAATGTGAGCCCTGGGGAGAGTGACAGTTAAAAATTTCCCCAGGACGCCGAAGCGTATGCCTTGCGGCGGCGGAAAACGCCTTTACCGCGAAACTACCTAACGCTAAGGTATTTTAACAGGTCCCTGTGGGGTGGGCTGGTAGGACCGAACAATTGAATGGCTATAATAAAATGAAATGGCAAAAAATGGGCGCCAATAAGTGGATGGAAATGTAGACGTAGTGGAACATAAGAAACAATAAAGTAGTAGTAACCGTTGTGCAAAAAATAATAGTATTGCACAAGTATGTACCTACGTGAGTGCAGCTTGGAGCAGACACAGTGAGTAGTAAAAATCTGCACGATATGCAGCGCCGTCGGCCACGCCCCTATCACTATTAGCCCCGCCTTCTCGCCCCCGGTACTGTATTCTCGAATGTAGACTCCGCCCCTTTTCGCCAACGGCCCCTCCCTCCATCACGCTAAGCTCCGCCTCACACCGCTTGACCCCGCCCCGGTCCCCCGTGGCCCCGCTCCGCCCCCGTGGCCCCGCCCTCCACCCGCGTAACCCCGCCCCGGCCACCCGTGGCCCCGCTCCATCTCGGTGTCCCCGCCCAGCCCCGCGTAGCCCCGCCCCCTGCCGCTGTAGCCCCGCCCAATACACCCCGAGCGGGGGAGAGATTCCCAGGCCTGGCTCGGCTGGAGAGCCGCCGACCAGGGGGGGGTAGGGAGTTGTTTTTAATGTAAAAGCTTTAAATGTAAATGTTTCTATTAAAAAACATCAGGGAATGTAACATTGTTAAACATTTACTCCCTTTCACACACGCGGGGGAACTATACGAAGGGATAGCTTGAGGCCTAGGTCTAGGCTTTAGGCCTAGCTGTAGGCCTTAGGCTGCCGTGAGTTAATTGTTAATATAAATGTTTTAATTATTTATGTAAAAGCTTTAAATGTAAATATTTCTATTAAAAAACATCAGGGAATGTAACATTGTTAAACATTTACTCCCTTTCACACACACGGGGGAACTATACGAAGGGAGAGCTTGAGGCCTAGGTCTAGGCTTTAGGCCTAGCTGTAGGCCTTAGGCCGCCGTGAGTTAATTGTTAACATAAATGTTTTAATTATTTATGTAAAAGCTTTAAATGTAAATGTTGCTATTTAAAAACATCAGGGAATGTAACATTGTAATTAAAAGCTATCTGAGGGAATTATAAGGGTATGTTACACTTGTTTAGCCAGGATAGCGTCACTGAGTCTAAAGGTTTGTGTAGGGTCATGCCAAGTGTTTGCAGTAGGGGGCGATGTTGATACACGGATGGACGGACGGACGGACGGACAGACAAACGGACGGACGATATAATCTATTGGTGTCTGGTCCACTTTGTTCCTACCAGTATAATGACTAACCCCCCGATACAGCCGACGCGTGTGAAGGTTCAAAGGAGACGCCGTGCCGGAAAGGCGGGGGGTGGTAAAGCATGCCGGTGTGCAAGTATACTGAGTACCGGGCGTCATGTACCTCGCTTACGGGAGCAGCTCACACAATGGTGGCATCGGGAAATGGCTGACCCTCCGATATGGCCAACGCGTGTGAAGATTAAAAGGAGATGCACGTTGGAAAGGCGAGGGGTAGTAAAGGGCGACAGAGAATGTCCCTAGTGGTCCTCAAGGGAGGGTTGCTGAAGTGTGGGACGGAAAATTGCAATGCCGTGACTTGGTGGTGCCCACCGTTCTGTGGGGCAAAGTTGTACGGGCTGCATGCTAGTGGCTCTTACCCGCACATGGGGGAAACCGTTGAGATGCTGTCCGCACGCGCAGCCACCATTTTGTGCACGAGCAGGACGGGATTCCCACAAAATTCGTTACTGCACCTTGGAGCATACTGGGTCGACCTTGAAGTGTGACTTCCTTGACCCAGTATATGGGTCGACTTTGAACCGCAACTTCCTTGATCCGGTACATGTCGACCTTGAAGCACGACTTCTTTGACCCGGGGTGTCGGAAGACGCCCAAATTGTACTTAAGAGGTGTGTGATTTGATGGGCACCTGAAGGTTCAGACTTCGCCCTATCACCACCTGATTGATGGGATGTTGCACGGTGGCAGGGGACCCTGACGTCCATGTTGTGACGATGGGTGTGTGCATATCCAGTCTAATCGCCACCATTTGTTGTGCATCTGTCGCGACTGAAACCGTTTTTTTATTTCCCACCGGGCGGGATCCCTACATATCCACTACCCAAGGGCCGGGTGGCTGATGTGTCCGACGAGCTGGGGCATGTGTCCGCGGAGGTCGGTGCCTCAGGAGTTTTCGGGTTTTCCGCCCACAGGATCCCAGTGCCTGGCACCCTTGGAGTTGCCGGTTGCACCGACTGGATGTGGATTGGGGCAGCCGTCACCCACTTTTCCTCCCGTTGTTCTTCTTCCTGGGAGGGGCCGCACCCGTTAGGCCTTCTTCAAGTCTGCCCGTTGAAATGACCCTTCCCCACCATCTTATTTATCCCTACGCCGTTGGAGATTGCACACACAAGCCGGATTGTGCTGCCGTTGGACTTGGTCCTTCACGTGCTCGTGGGTTGTGACATGTTTACTGGTGTTAGGTCATGTACATTGTCTAGGGGTTGTGTTGGTCATGTGTCGGCGGAAATATTTTTTTTGGTGCACCTCGGTTGATGTACATTTTGTCTGGGTGACGGTTGCTGCTAGCTTTGTTGTTGTTGTTTTTTTTTCTCAGAGGTCGTTTTCTGTAACTGTATATATTGTTCGGTCGACAGTTGTTGTTGGGTTTATTAAATGGAGTCACTGTCGTTTAGTGCCAGCTACTGTCACAAGAGTGGAACTGTGCATCTTGATCCTCTCTCTGGCACCAGAGTAGATATGGTATGGAAGTGGGCCCTAGTGGGCATGGTTCTGGTGATGGTTCGAGAGAGGGTAAGTAAGGACGTGACAATTTAGGTGAACCGGAGAGGCCACGTGACCAGGATAGGGTAGCAAGGGGGCCCAAAGGGGGGCTTGAGGGAAACGTGATGCACGGTCGAGAACCTTCAGGTAAGATCCAAAAGGGGGCGTGGCCGAAGGCGGACCGAGGCCGCGCTCGGGAGCATAAAAGGGAAGTCCCGAGAGCAATCGTGGCTGTCTATTGGATTGGAACCCGTCGGTGCTATGTCTCTTCGATCCTTAGTCCTCGGTCTTCGGTCTTTACGCTCGGCATCGTGGGTCAGGCAGTGTGTTACTGACTGATCCGGTTATGTAGTTACCCCGTTGTGGTCTAGTTAACCAGTGTACGTTTATGTAGTTACCCTGTTGGGGTCGTGTAATAAACGTGTTGCCTCCAAGTACAAGTGTGTGCCTCCGTAAAACCCACTACACTTATAACAACTGCATATATGCACATACAGTTGACACGTAAAAAATTGTATATATTAAAATTATTCCATTAGGGCATAATTTTGTGCATTTCCACGAGACCTACTTTTCAATTGTGCGGATCTGTAATTGATGGCATTAATAATCCAGTCATTAAAATTATGTGGAGGCTGTAACATATGTCCTGTTATATTGGCTGGTACTCATGGGATATCCCTCGGTTTTTATGTAAATGTGCTTCTGAGACAATTATAGTTACAACTGCAGAACTTTACATGCATAGATACATAATTAAACATGTGATGTTAATTATTCATGACGTATTACAATGCTAACAACCTTTTAACCTTCTACATGTCAGCTCAGCTTCACGTAAGCCTCTGTCCTGACTTCTGCTTGCCCCACAGGGACTGAAGTGAAGCTGCAGACATTATTTCTTCCTGCCAATTAGGTGGCATGCAAATGCTCTCCTCAATTTAAAATAATATTACACGAAGACTGTGCCTTCAAGAGCTTTAAATGCAAGTTTCAGAGAAATAAATAGCATGTTTTATTGCTACTTACAAATGCGCATTTTTAAGTGAGATACTTGAGAAACGGGTAAATAGGCCATGATGGAAATCATACTTCACTACCTCTGCTTTATTGTTGTCTCTAGTTTTGCAATTAAATAACCACGAAAGAACACAAGCAATTAATAATTTATAATTAGCAGCTAAGTCTTATTCACACACTGTAAATCATACACTGCCATACATTATAAACACAAGAAAACATACGTAAACATCCCTCTGCATCCAAAACTCCTAAACATTACAAGAACTGATGCTGGCAAGCAATTTGTTCATGGGCCTCATTACAATTGGGTAAATAATGGTAAAGACAAAATAATTTAGGGATGGCTGTACCAGGGACACACACAACACACTGACATGGATATTTTCATCCCAGGCTGCTAAAGCCACGGAAATGAAAGTACAATACACTGGCTACTTTGCTCCCTCATGACCTTGACCCACACGCGACGCTGCTACTGTGAATTCAGGAAGGTTCACCGAAGGGGGAAAGATTGAAAATAAAATACTGGATGTACCCTTATTAGGCACGTTTAAGATGAACTCTTCATCGTGTTCTCCGGTTGTGCCGCGTGTTGTTCAGCGTGATGTTTAACATTTCGCGTGACGTGCTGGGAAGCTTCTTCTGGAACTGAATTCAATGTTCCAGAAAAAGCTCCCAGAACACGGCGTGAAGTGTTGGACAACACGCTGCACAAACTGAAAACAACACTGGAGAGCGGTACAGCACACAGCCGTTGACATCTACATGCCTGTATCGTTTAAGATTGTATGTTGACGTTGCGGGATGTCGCTCTTCAAGATTAAGAAAGAATCAGCAGGGAGAGAAAGGATAAAATCAATGGGCTGGAGTTATCATAATATATAGTGGACAATTTGTTAGTGAAATTACCCTGCGTCATTGCCAAGTGATAAGACCTATTGGTCTTGCTGCCTCAGGCTGGTTCTAGTTTTCATTTATTGAGAACAATAAATTGCTGTGGGCTTATCTAAATTCCCACACCAGATGTGGCTAATAGAGGTAAGTGAAGAGTAGCTGCAGCATGATTACACTTGGTCTCTATCACTCCCCAAATTACAAATAACATCTATAGCCTGGTCTTATAAAGCAGCATTCTTTTAACAGTACAATTGTATTGTGTTGTTTACTTTTTTTAATTGCAGGACAGGTGATTTTAGTATATTTAAAGGCGATATTTAACACTTTTAGTCCCAAGATAAGTAACAGTGTTAATAGTTACATGGAGGGAATGATGTGGGTGGGGAGGAGGAACCTATATATGCCGATTTACCAAACCCTAATAATGGTGGCCACGGTATGGGTTAAGACAGGGTTGATATTTAAATAAGATTGTAACAATATTAATCTGGGTGCGTAAATAAACTATTTTACCGGTAAAAGGCATTATTTTTCACATGTGATGCATTTCTATGGGTAGGTAAAAACGTTGGTACAAGCAGTGTTCAATAAAAAAAAACTAAGACAAAAATCCCCTGCATAGCCTTAACAGACTGTTGGGGCAAGTGCAGTTAGCGAGCACCTCTATAATACGTAGATTCACATGCGCACACTGTATTGTAAGCAGGTACAAATTGGAAGGTAAGGGGCAGGACCACTTACACTTAAATAATAATAAAGACACTTCGAGGCATGGAATAAGCCTTGTGGGGTTCATAAAAGAACACAAATACAAAGATCCCCTCTATAGCCTGAGCAGGCTGTTGGGGCAAGTGCTGTTAGCGAGTACCTATGAAGGCCGGCACGGCACATGGGGTGGGGGGCTAACACCACTCCCGGCCACCTTTGTCTCTCCAGTGGTGATATTTACACACCACACCATGTACTCATTTTAGACTAAGTCGACCCAGGGGAGGCCCATGTCCGGTTCAGATAATTGTCACTGGTGTTGGCCATGAGCGGAAATCAAATTCAGGTCGCCGGATTGAAGCGCAGCATGCTACCGCTCCCCATCAAATAACTGCTTCCAATCAAAGAACACATAAGCGCTCAGGGGAGGAAAGGCAGCAGTTCACATTCGTTCATATTCGCAATTGTACACCAGCTTAAATTAAAAGTCGGTGTGCAAGGGCAAGAAGCAATATACTGGTACAGTACTTTAAACAATTGCATCTACACATGAAAGTGTATGTAATTGCAAATACATTTAGAATAATATTAGTACTAATAATACAACATTCATTTTCATTTTAAATAAAAGTGATCAATTGAGATTTCATCATCTTTCCACAGATTAATAAATGGATGGATTTGTTTGGTTTCCAAGGCACGATGATAAACTGACATGAGGCCAAATTTTCTCTGAAGTGGATGCCAAGAGAAGGCGAAATAAGCAGAGGAAGATATTAAAGAAATGATAGTGACTTGATCGCAAAAGGTTCGGAGGCCTCCATTGGGAAGGAACTAAACAGAAAATAAAAACAACGGACGAAAATGGGGGTGGCATTTACCCAACGGTGGGAATTAACAGCTTGATAGCAACAATAGCTTTTTTTGTGTTCATGTGTTAGTGCAAGTGCTTGTATAAACGTGCGTTTGTGCACGTGTGTGAGCAGACCTATTCGCGTGCGTGTGTTTTTGTAAATGTAAAACAAGTACAAGTATGTTACCAATGCAGCGTGTTTCATTGCCACTCCAGAGGCCGCTGGATAGACATTCTCGCACCACCGAGCCCACCAACAGGAACCCCATCTCACAGCGGAATATCGCTGTGGCACCAAATGTGGTCTGCGTGCCGATTTTATTCCCATTAGCTGGAATGGGCAGCTCTCCGCAGGACATTACTGCGGGGAAGAAACACAACAAATGTGTTTAAACATGCAGTTTAGCATTTCAATTTTAAACACTAGAACAGAGCAATTTTGCAGCAAATCAATAAAAAAAATACACTTTTAATATTGGCTTTTCTTCAATAATTGCACGTAGTGTTTTTATTGGCCAAGTTTTTAAAAAAATCTGACCATAAAAATGAAGTATTGTCAAAATGGGGCTAAAATCCTATTTTTGCAAATGACCACACAGTCGTCTCAAGCTACTTTTATATCTTATATAATTTACATACAGTTACACACTCTACACATTCCATAAATATTAAACATTACCAATTAATTATAATGCTTTTAATGAAAATGCTTTATTGACAACAGACTCTTACCGCACACACATGCACACACACACACAGACATCCTAAAACATTAGTTGGCTTAATAATCGTAATGATTGAGTGTATGGATTTTATATACATCATCCTTTTGTCTATATATGTCTATTAACTTTGGGGGGAGCGATAGTGTAGCGGTTAGCGCGCTGCGCTATGAACCTAGCGACCCGGGTTCGATTCCCGCTCACGGCCAACACCAGTGACGATTATCTGAACCGGTCCTGGGCCTCCCCTAGGTCGACTCAGCCTGAAATGAGTACCTGGTGTGGTGTGTAAACATCGCCACTGGGGAGACAAAGGCGGTCGGGCGTGGTGCTGGCCACCCACCCCCTCGTGTACTGTTCTGGCCTTCATAGGTGCTCGCTAACAGCACTTGCCCCTACAGTCTGTTAAGGCTATACGGGGGGATCTTTGATCTTTGATTAACTTTATGCAAAACATTAAAATAATGCAAAGCATAAAGATTATGTGTTACCCTTTGATAATAACCTATGAGGCTGGGAGGTAGAACAATGGATTGCACACTGCGCTGCAAACCCAACCATCAGAGTTCGACTCCAGGTCACCACTAATATTAGTGTTGAGTGAAATTTAAACCATTGCTGGTATATTCTCCTTGACTAACTCGCACTGACCAGTGCGGTCACATATGATCAAACAAACCCATGACTGACACGGCGTGATAAGGCCTTCATCCAGCAGTGGATTGAACAAAGGCCTGCAAGTTAAATTAATTAACTTTACTTTCCTCATTGTTTTATACCACACAGAGTTATTGTATGAATTCATCGTGGAGTTAAACGGAGTCTTTTACCTCCCCTGTTCGCCAAACAGTGCCTTTGTAAGTCACCGTTACATTCTGTTCGCTGCATTTGAGTAACAAAAATAAATGTCTTCATTTTAATTTACAAGCATATTATATTTTTTATTAAAATGTACATTCATCACCTTTATTAATATTGCTTAGTTTTTTTTTGGAATTGATTTAGCTGAAACTGAGGGCACATTCCCATTTTTGATGCCTTGTCCATCAGCTGAAAAAAATTAAGATAATGATTCACCCTATACGATACTTTAATTAATATTGACTGAAATACACTTTCAGAATAATAAAAAAACCTTATTCCATTAAGCCAGCTGGCCTTATTCTCCTGCACATTTAATTGTAACCCATGTATTTTTTTTATTAACGTGAAGACAGAGGGCAAAAACCTAATAAGAGTTGTCGTTTTACGATAATAGAATACAGCTGCCTTTCTATTATGCTGAACGCTAAAACATTTGCAGTCACAAATTAATGAGTTAGTCTTGAATCCAACCCAAAAGCACTGATTTTATTTTTGCCATACTCACTTTCACAATTTGGTCGCTCCTCATCCCAGCTCCATGTGCCATTGGCCTGGCAGCGGATAACAGAGGGACCCCTCAGGAAGTATCCCGGTTCACATTGAAATGTAATCTGAGCCCCAAACTCACTGTGTGAACCATTGACAACTCGCCAGCTTCCATGGTCCAACGAAAAGGCACTGACACTGGGGCATACCACCACTGTAGACACCAAACAGAGAAAACACAAGCAGAGAAAACACACAAGCATTACACATGTGGGTCCAAGAAGACAAGTGGGTGGCCGACTTATGAGAGCGAAGGACAATTTCTAGATTTGAAGTTTTCGTGACTGCAAGGATCCATACTATTTGATTTTTTCTTGTTATTTCGGTAAAGTCACGTTTCGGAGGCAACACAAGCTTCCGTGACTTTACCGAAAAAAACCCAAAGAGTATGAAGGACATGTGTTTTATGTTTTTTGTTTTGTTGTCCATTAATTATCAAGCGATCCTTATAGTTATATTTTATTCATAACCAGTGAAAGCCCAGTCATGGGGAAAAATCTACTTTTCAAAAAAATACAAGGAAAATGTGTTCACAAATTGATGAAAAATTGTAAAATATAACCATTCAGATACATTCGTAAACATGCATTGATACTAATACCCATGCATACTTTCCCAATGCATTGTGCACTTTAAATAATATTGTGGCAATGATGTTTTCAAGGAATCACTCTTTCTGTGTTTATATTAGCTATACAATGCAAAAGAGATACCGGATTGTATTGAATTGACTACTAAATATAATAAAAATGTTGATCTTTGGTGATCAAGAGACAATCAATTATATTTGTAACAGGCATCAATATCTTCATTGTCTATCCACTGTTGGATGCAGGTCTCCAATATGTTTATGGTCCTGCAGTGCTGAAATCCATCTCACTCGGGCACATCAACTGATCTGTTCTTCTTCCACGTGTTTGTCCCACTCATGTGGGGTCCGCTGGCACAAACTGATCTCAGTGCTCTATACTATTAAATTGTGTAAATGTATTTCAAGTGTTTTCTACTCTCTCTGCGTGCACACTTTTATGTTCCTAAGATCTTGGTCCAAATTCATGAAAATTTTATTTTTAGGCTTCTCCAGAATTTATTCGGGGAGAGCATTTCTAGGAAATACATTTCTCCAACTCTGATCGAGGTAATGTTTTCAACAATTTTCGGAAAGGAATGGCTATGGAGCCATCCTCCATTAGACCGGGCTGCCAATAATTCGCTCGGGAGGAGCAAGTGGTGACATTTCTCTGCTAAGTACTCATTGCAATGCTTGCCCAGCATCGGGGGAGCCCAGCACATGTTCAGATACCACTTACAAAGCTATACATGGCAGGGATGGAAACCTAGCTTTCTGGGTGTATAAGTGCAGCGAGAGCATTACATTGTTGTAACCTCACCTTAACCCTGCGCTAGCATTACCCGAACGCCTTTGCCTTTCAGCCCTTTTAGTGGTGAGCCATTTTCACACCTCTGATTGGCACGGTTGAGTACGTACGGTGCAAAAGAAGTTCAACATACGTACATACAGGAGGGGCCAGCATGACCACCGTCCGGAGAGGAATCAGCCATTCATAGGATACAAATGTTGAAATAGGGCAAATTCTCACACAAAAGTGGCAATCGATCCACCAAAATGAGGCACAATGATGGCCAAAAATGTTTAATGAGTGAGGACCCCTCTTGTTGACCAGAATGAAAGCAGTTCTATCAGAAATCAATAACCATCGTTGCATTCATTTCATAACGTATAAGTAAAATTCGTCAATGTCAGCTCAGTGATGTGTTGGGCCAAGGTAGGGTGCAGCTTAGCGCAGCTGCTTTTAATCTATATACGCCTTGAATCAAGTCAGCAAGAGACCTTACGCTGTCCCGTGCATAAAACATATCACACCGAGCACATACAAAAGAGCAGATGCATTGAATCTCCCTGCCTAACTACGACACATGTGAATGTGGGACATTTGGTGTGGGCAAGTTACGAGTTATATCGCAAACTATTTCCAGTCATGGTGATGTAGCTTCCTTTTCATCTGCAAACAGGACGAATTTAAAATTAGTTTGGGTGATTCAACACGTTAAATTATATGTAGATTGGTTCACTTAATCATTATTCTATGATTAAATAGCTGAATAAGAAAAGTGGCAGGTATTAAAATAAGCTAATTGAATTGATGCTATTAAAAGGGGTATGAAGATAGAGGTCAGGTCATTCATTCGCAAAGATATCTAAGTATATATGGAGTTTTTAACAAATGTATTCCAAAACACATGTTTCACATTGAGCTTAGCTTATAAACAAACATAGCACTTTAAGCAAAACACTGACACACAGCAGCATTCAGGAGTTGTTAAAGAGCATATATGGCCATTGAAACTCATTCAAAAAGTTTAAATCCTTTGATGGTCTTAAACGCCTCAGGTGTGCTAATCTGATCAGTTATTTTGTGACATTTGTACATTTAAAACAGTCACAAACACTATACGCTTTAACATATGTACTTTGCGTGACAGGCGTGTGACTGCAGTGCAAGCATAATGATTGCAGAACGCTTGCCATCTCATTTGGTTGGAATAGGAAATTGCCACACCACCAACAGCACTTTGAAGCAATGCTTTCTGCAGGTGCGTTAAATTGTTGATATTTTGAAATGCAACAAGCACACGCACCATATTTGCCCAAGTAATTTGAATAAATCAATCAGAACAAGTGCAGAAAGAATGGAAATTGTTCAATCCAAGACTGTAACCAAAGCAATATCTGCACTAGGTACGTGTGTTCAGTTATTTATTTACGTTCTTACTCACTTATCCAAAATGCATGGCGCATTTGAAACACGAGCAGATGAAACACAACACCACCTGAAGAACGGGTTGTTCTGACCCAAATGAATGACCCAACTCTTGAGCTAGCCTGTAATTAATTTATTTGAGCCCATGAATCGTCGGTACGTGTGCAGTGTGCTATCCACAAACATTTGTAGATATATACAAAGAGATATATCTATATGTTTAGCAATTTGAAGTAACAAGGCAGGCGTGAGAGTTATATGCATAATAGGTGGCAGGCTTATTATGACACAATGACCGTTTTATAAATACATTTAGCAAGAACCCTGATAAGTGTTGATGGTTCAGACCCGTGCACTGTGGGGGATGATTATGGTTGCTCCATTGCCCATTCTCCAGGCAGACAGCTGATGCTGACTCTCCGGCCACCATTGTGTAGCCAGCATTACAGCTATATGCCACATGGCCCCCGAGAGAGAAGTCCATCGCATGTATGCCTCCATAGATGGGGGATTTTGGCAAACCGCAAGATATTGCTGCAACACAGCAGAGTGTGAAAGACATACAGTTCAAGCAATGAAAAAAAACAAGTTAGTCACAACTCCCATCAAAACCACCTATCACCCAATACATTCAAATCGTCCAAGACAGTATTAATCACAGGAAATGATTCACCTCAAAGTCTCAGAGTAAATAAATGTGATTAGAATAACATTTACAGTATTATTGTAGGTTGTTTATGCTTTATTGAAAATAAAGATGGACACAATGTGGTAAAAAAAAAACTAAACAGTCGAATGTTTTTTTTTACCTGGGAAAATATAAATACGAAACTTAAAAAAAACATTGATCTTCATGTATGCATTATTACATCTAAATATTATACAAAGGAGAAACAAACATGTACAAACTTAAGTTGATAAGGTCATGAAATGGACATTTAGAAAGTAAATTTTCAGGTGGCTGCGTTGCACTCACAAATTAGGCTCCTTCAATGACATTACATAAATACCAGGCTGACATTCACTGTTGGTGACCTTTTAAGCAGGGTTTTGAGGAGGGTATTTGACATTGGTGCTGGCAGCGATGGTGGCTATTACCATTGACAGCATATCCTTAACATATTGTAGAGCATAATAGCATAAGAGACTTATGCGCGTCACATTTTTCTCGGAAAAGGCATGCATCGATTTATTTTCCCAAATGGAATGTACAACACTCGACTGAAATTACTACTACGCGGGTTTTCTCAGTCGTGCTGTGGAGCTCTCTGGCGTGTTTTTGAATTGGTCCGTGTGATGTTCGGCATGATGTCCGACCTTTGACTCCAAGTGCTAGCAGCTATTTCAAGAACTTGAGTGGACCAGCTCACGTTCTGCATATATTATATAGTGTTTCCGGCTGCTGATGGTGTTTGATGTAGGCCAGCTTATGTTACTTATTGCGTCATCACTCGTGCATGCAAGCTCAACACTTTTGCATATGTGGTTAAACTAGAGAAAACCCGTGCATGCTAGGGTGATAGCGTTGAATTGTTGGTACGTGGAAACTGATTTTATCCATGCTATATTTAAGGTTTATGAAGTGTGTGGAAATATTCATTTTATTACGTGACTTGGGAGGCACGATTGTTAGATTGTGCAGATATAAAAATCGCTGATTATGTTAGAAACTCACCCGTGAAATAATTATCTACCTGCTGGGCACAGTACTGTAAAAATGTATTTCAATTACCTGGGAGGATTGAGTGGGTTTTTTTTCCTTCCAATTGTCAGTGTTATTTTCTTGAGAATGTCTATTTTTTTCAGCATGTGAAAAATAAGTTGGACAAAAATCCAAAGGATGAAAGAACACCTTTAAAAAGGCACCTGGAAACTCAGTGAGTCGTTCCTAAGTTAACATGTATTGTTGCTCTGAGCTTGTAAAGACAGACTGAGTTTTTGCTCTAATGAGGATTGAGGCAGTGATCATCTCCCGATTAAAGACCTGAGCCAGGGGTATTCATTACATTCCTATGGTGAGGGCAAGTCTATCCATAGGACAACCACTTTTGATTTCCTCATATATTTGAGGGGTCATTGTGGCGAGATTTTAACGACCTCGCCTTGTATACAGGAGGTCATGGGTGCGATCCCGACACTGACGCCTGCATATTTGCAGTTTGCATGTTCTCCCCGTGGTCGCGTGGATTTTTCTCAGGGTTTTCCGTTTTTTGCCTCCACATTTAGAAACATGTGTTTAGAGTATTGGGTTGCTGTACATTTCCAAAGGATTAGCCACATTCTTGGGCTATTATTCGTGGCCAGGTTGCTTTTGAAAAAAAGCTCTATAGCCTCATTTGCACCTCTGATTAACACGTTCAGCTGCGTACCGTGAGAAAGAAGTTCAACAAAAATACGTAAAATAAACGTAGTTTTTTATACTTTATATTTTAAATTAGTATAAAATGTATCCACCCTGCAGGGGTGATGGGCCTAGTCAACCACCAAAGGGAAATTGAGCTCACAACCTTCCTATTGCGACCCGCTCAATCTCCCACTGAACCACTCCAAACTGTATTGACAACTTAAGTAACTGTAGCCATCTGTGCACTTTTCATGCCCTGCCCTCAAAATGCTTTGACCCCCCATCTCACTCGAGTTGCTCCCGTCGAGAACGGCACTTACCCTGGCATGCTGGCACCGAAGTGTTCCAGGTAAAGATGCCCGACGGAGACTGCGTACAAACCGCTGAACTGCGTCCAATTAGGCGGTAACCCGTGTGGCAGGCCCAGCGAACCACACTGCCCAACTGCCCCCCCGTCTGGCTCAGAACGAGTCCATGGCTCGGGGAGGCTGGTGTGCTGCAGTACTGAGCTGTCAAGATGTCGAGAAGCAATTAAGGCACTGATGAATGACGGTCATTAACAATGGTCAAGCTTTTTTTTTGGGTGTGTGTGCAAAAATGCGTTATTCTACGGGGCACAGAATGTCATCATTTATTATGGATGAATGTTGCAACTTTAAAGATATTCCATCACGAGTAGCAGGTTTACAATTTGCTCTTTTCGTTGAAGAAATTCCATTTATTGAAAAATAAGTTACTTGGAAATTCAATGCAATGCATAAAATGTTCATGTACTTCCTAAATATGTATTCTGCTTCCATACAGGATATTCTTTTATTGTGATATAAACTCTGGACAAGGCGAATAAGATTAGTTAACGTAAGCCAATTAATTTTGTCCAATGAAAGACAGTCATAAATGGGAGGCTTCAGTAAAAATGTGTTATAGTATAAAGGCAGTTGTGGCAGTTAATTAAGTAATACAATTTTGGAAAATGGCAAGTTTTTATTCGGATGATTTAAAGAAAAATACTTGAGTAAGTTAAGTTATTGCTTCTAATTATTAGCATATACATTGTGAATCCAGTATGTGGCCAGAAATGTGTTCCAACTTATGTAACATCAAATGGTATATGTGCGTGTGATTCTATGGTACTTATAAACATTTCAGAATGTTTTCCTCCTCGTCAAAATCTACTTTGTATTGTGGCTCCTTGATTTAAAGAAAAACGAAATAATAGATTTCAGAATGTTTTGAGCATCTTATAAAACAATTAGATGCTAATTAATTGATGTTGTACAAGGACTACTGGCCATAGCTATACATTTACACAAGAACAGTGTTGTCACATGTGCCGATATTTTTTCTAGCACCAAGCTGAACGAATACAATTTAATTGTCCAACCGGAACGATGCATTTATTGATAATATGTCCATTTAATATTGTCACGTGGGCCAAGAGCTAAACAAACACTATACAGATTTCGATCTTGTAGGAAAAAAACGAAATCAGTACATTCAATCAAGTTATATTAAATTTTATATATATAAAAGTGTTTCTTTTTTCAATTTGGAATTTAGTTGTTACTTAACTATTAGGATTTTGGCTAAATATTGAAGGCATAATTTTATATATGACATCAATGGGTCTCTGAATTCAGCTTTACAACATAAGATATACCGTGCTAATGATATGCAGCATCACCATTTAGCTGTAGCAATGAACTACAATGACTCTTTATAATATGTCCAGTCATGAACACACTGATCAATATGCTGGGCAATTGCTGTATTAGCCAAGATTCATTGCAGCTATTTGCTTATATGGCTGATAAAAAAAAAGCATCGCATTGGTCCTGCTTACCAGTGTAGCTGATCCTGAAGCCTTTCTTGCTTGTAGCGTGATCGGCAGACCAGCGTACAAACATCTGATTGCTCGCGCTGGTCACATTCAATGGCGAGCTGTAATCTCCACTCAGTGCGGCCAGACGTCGACCCTGGCTGGTAGGACCTTGAGATACAACAGCGGGAAACGCACAATGCATCTTGATCAATTGCCTTCATACAGTGACACATATGGGGAAGATGGACAGCAGTGACAATTCATAAATGAAAACCAACACAAAATTAAGTCAACCCCTAACCCTTGACCTAATTATATTCATGCTTTTTCCTGACACCCTGTTCATTTCCTTTTGGCTTACTTAATAATGTTTATTCAAATCGCCTTCATGGATTTTTCTTCTTATATTGGAGCCAATATTTCATGCATTTTATTTGTAAAATGCATTTGTCATGGTTACTTTCATTTGGATTAATTGCCATATTTCATGCATTTTTTGTATTTATGTACAGCAAATAAAACCTGAAATCCCACCAGCTGCATGACAAACCGAATAGACTACATATTATTTGGTGACACTGCGTTGACGGTGGTGCAAAAGCACAAGTAAAAAAAACCCAACAAGTTAATCAATAATAGTGCCTTAAATTAATGTTTTTTTTTATAAGTGACATTTTGAGAAATGGTCCTTCACAACACATATAATAACAAACATGTCATTTTTTACGGACCTTTCATTTTCCATTTATCCGATATTTTGTTTGCAAAATGCATTTCAATTAGTCCTACATTTTCAAATTTGAATGCAACTGATAAAACTATAATCAATTATAAATGTTTTACTATGCAAGAATTGCATTGTCACACATGAAAGACTTGCTGTTTTCAAATAGTTTTCGGCTTTGACACATTTAGACTCTAATCACTGGGTCATGGTAACTTCCCTAAGCACTTCTATGGTAAAATTGGTAATGATCTGCCTGGTTTTAAAGGTCAAATTATGCACCGATTGATGTGAATACCGTATAAACAAAAAAATATCTGACCAGTTTTGAGTTTGTTATATGTGTACATAATTTGTTATCCAAACTTGCGAAAAATAAAACGAACAAACTTTTTTTACTGTCGTATGTAGGTATGTGTACATATGTTGAACTTCTTTCGCACTGTACGTAGCCAACCACGCGAATCGGAGATGCGGGGGAAGGACAACTAACTAAACACAAAAAGCAGTTCTAAAGAATTGAGTTTTCAATCTAGATTTAAAATTGCATAACCCCGGTGGCTTCCTAATATTGTAAGAGCATTCCAAACGGTCGCAGAATACTGAACGTGAAGTTTTTACCGAATAGGAAGTCACATTCTGAAGGTGCTCCGATATTGTGCTATTTGTTCAAGAATGTTTCATTACCATATTCCTTTATCCCTTAAGCCACTGCATATAATGCTCATTTCACATATATGTCCTAATATACATGCATATGTGGCACCAAATTAATTCTAATGTGTGCTTCTAGAAACAGATAATTCAGATTTCAGACACGCTTCTCCAAACCTGTTTTTCATGGCAGGCTTTTACGTTACGAACCTTTATAATTTGAACAGTTGATACGCGGGTCGTGTGTGGTGGGGTAAAGTGCAGGTATTGCTGTCTCTTCCAAGACATTTGGTTAGTGTGTAATATTATTTCAAATACCCTATAGGTCGACTATCTAGAGCTCCCTCTCATGGAGGCCCTTCCACCAGCAATGGCATGAAGAAGTAATTGCAGGGCTCCACCTTTTACTTTAATCTTTGGGTATAGATAATGCCCTTCTATTTTGTATATATGTGCATATTCCATGAACATGCATGTGTATCTGTGGAGACACTCAAATCTGTCTACCGAAAAACTCCTGATCACACCGCCAAGCCACATGACCTGGCCAACTGCCACATTTGACCCAAAAAAACCTCTATTATGGCCAAATTTCTTGAACACTGCCAAAAGCACCCTCCTGAGGCTGCCCGTGGTGTCACGTGTGAATGACATTGAATGAATGAAAATTCATCATGCCGCATGCTTTAGTACAAAGTACATAATGTGGCACAAAATAAATTCTATGTTCTACGAATACCCACCGTCAAAGATTTCCAGCTCGTCGTACTGTTTTTCACTCTGAAAGAACTCCACGTACAACATGATCGTGTACCCCTTCTCAACACTCAGCATCCAGCCACAGGTCTGCAGGTTGGGATAGTTGGATGGATAACCCGGACTGAGGATCACACCAGATGACTCTCGTCTGATCTCATTTGTCGAGCAGAGTGCTGATGGTCGGGGGGAAACAGAAAAAATATAAATATTTTTTAAAATATAACATTTTGTTGCAAACTGAATTCATAATTAAATGTCTACTATGTTGTTGGCAAAGCATGAAAAAAACTTAATACAATGTCAACAGCTACACGGTTTAATTTCCTTCACAATGGTATTGAATGCTTTGCTTTGTGGATGAACAATTAATTAAATAACAGCGTAAGCTGAATGAAACACACAATTATTCATGGCAAAAACCCAAATTAATGGATGAAAAGTAAAAAGCGAAAAACTCATTGTTCAATCACTGTTGCAATATACGGCACCCCAAAAAAAAGTAACCTGACACGTGGTTTAAATGTGCAAGAAACTCTAGTGTCCTTCTACACATCGTTTAAAAGAATCATGCCAAGTCTCTTGCAAATTCACAGCACGGGGGAGCAGGCGAGGCAGCTCTCACCTTGACAAGTTGGCGAAGCGACGTTGGCTTGGAGGCGAGTTCCCAGCTGGCATGTCAGCACTTCACTCCCAACAAGCGTGAAACCCAGCAAACACCTGTACTTGATGATATCGCCTGGGGACAGGACATTCAGATCTAAAAACCACTGCAGAGAAATACTTGTCAAGCACTTATATTGGTCTACCCCGGCCACCGGAACGGTTTTCATGCTTTGTTTAGCACAATACCGCACAGTTTGCATTTGTTTTCATAGTCATTTGAGTGAAAATTAGAGTGTGACAGGTAAGTTATCAAAGTGACAGACATATTAGCAAACTGATGCATTTTCCTGTGCAGGCCAAACAACACGAGAAATATGTTGCCGATATTCAACTACGCACGCAGAAAGTTGAACGTAACGCCCTTACATTGTACACTGTATCTTCCGTGGCTTGCAGATAAATAACTTAGCAGCTGTAGCTGCACTACATCTGGCCTAGCAAAGGGCTTTGCGCAATCAAGGTCTTTCAAGGTGAAACACCGGTGGGATGGGATTGCGTGTCTAGGAAGATGACAGTTCATTCCTTGCACTAAGCGAAGATGGATTAGGGCAGCAAAAGGGGCTTAAGCAGGGGCAGCCCTCAGCTGCGACAGCTGGTAGAGGTCAAGGCTGACGCGCCATGACGGGGACCAGATGGCTGCTGTGCAGTGCAGGACAGCCGACCTCATGTTGAAAAGCCAGTCTGCTCTCCTTGCAAAAAGGTTGAGACAAACCCACTTAGGACTGGCATATACCATGGTTCCGGGTCACAGACCTATCCAAGACACTCGTTTACAAAGAGTCCCTTACTCTAAAAGAAATTGCCACGGTCCAAGCAACTGTGTCAGAAGACTTGGTGCAGTGTCACCCAAAGGCTCAAATTGTTCAGCATCTCCTTCAGGAAGGAAGCGTAGGTGAATGGGGGGGGGGTATTTGAGTGGTGCGGCAATTAAGCCTCGAGTTAGTACGTGTGAGGTACATGGGCATCACTGTCAACTTTTCCAGATAACGGAGTCAATTTAGGTCAGACAAATGAGGCTGAAATATTTCCCGTTTAAACCGGGGGGGGGGGAGGGCATTCGTTTTTTATGATACCATAACATAGACCAATTGACATCATATCTAAACAAAATAAAACAAATATTTTCAAAGTAGGGATCCCCCTAGCCATTATGTCATTCGTTTTTCCAAAACCAAAAATCCAAACACCCAAACGATTCCTTGATAATGGCACGTCGATATCATCACGATACTCTCTGATTACAATCATCTGCTATTGCGAGAGATAACCACAGTGAGTGTTTGTATGTCTTGGGCTGTGTATTGTGAAGAATGGGAAGATCGGCACTCAAATGAGCACAGCGGTGGTTGTTGACATCAATGCAGACAACAATTAGATACTGGTTTATTGATACCAAATTTGGGCATTTTTGATGCTATGAAAACATTAATAGCAGTGTTATGTACAGGAATAGTTTAAGTGCGCAAATATATATAAAAGTATAGGTTGTCGAGTTATTATATGCTTGCTTATATTTAGTATCAGATGATATACAGAACTCGCACAAATACTGCAATTATCTGTAGATAGATTTAAACTATTAGGTGCATATGTGGTTACATGATCATCTTAAAATGTATAGATTTGTATTGCAGTTTTTTTGCCTCAGCCTTGGTTTTTCGTTTCACTAAAATAGTGCTCAATTTAGGGAACGCCTCTTGTCATTTGCATCAAACAAGAGATTCTTGATCTGGAGTGAAGACGTTTGGGTACCTTCTCTTGTCCTACTCCTCTGCCCTTATGCCACATTGAACCCCGTATCAACAATGCCCATAATAATAGTGTTAAGAAAAAAGCCATTGCCATTCATCATCAAGAGACTAGCACCAATATATTGTCATGATTCAAATCTGTAAACAAAAATAAGAAAACCCTTCGCAACAAAAAACATTAGTCCAGGCCAGAAAATGAAAAGTTTTAACACCGCTCAAAAAAATGCACTGTGTGCACCTCCGATTAGCACGGTTGCCAACGTATGGTGCGAAATAAGTCAAAAATACATATGTACAATAACTATATTCTTGGTTCTTTCGGTAAAGTCACGTAGAAGGGAAAGAACCAAGAATATGAATCCCTGCAGTCGCGAAAGCTTCAAATCAAAAGTACAATAACTACTTAAATATATATTATGCAAAACCACCAGTCCCTGAGTTAAACAAAAGATGACTGATCAACCATATGAGATGTACACCCAACTTGGCCAGATTTAATTGTGCATTTCCTTGAAAATAAATGTCTGAGAATAGTCAGAATCAGCACCAGCTCGCATAATGGCATTGCAATTATTAATACGGTACTTGGCATTGGTGCATACGCACAAATAACAAATGTGTGAAAAAACGTATTGTATGCTGTTGGAGAGTAAGTGTAAAAACTTTAGATATGCAATAAAAATTATATGCAGTTAAACTTAGATCAACTAACCAATGCATCTATTGAAGAACTGAGATAATTCAAGAGTGTAGGAGGTGGAGAAGAGGAAGTTAGGTGCATATGTATGAATGTTAAACAGGATAATCATGTATATAAGCTTTACAAAACAGTGAAAAAAATATATAAAGAAAAAAACTCCACAAAACGATAGTTCTTAGCCAATTACTGGTACACGAACACATTAATAGTGGTGGTAAATTAATCAATTTAAAATTTGCACTCTGCAGATTTATATTTTTATCAGTCAATGGCAGTGACTCATCAAGTAGGTTGAGCTCATTTACCAATTTCAAATGTCTCATCTTCCATCAGGATCTCAGCATTGGCCACCAAAGGCGGCAGCTGGCAAGACTGGAGCTGGTATGCTGCACACACCGATAGAAAAACAAAAGCAGTGGTATAATAGAAATCTCAAACAAGGATGCGACCAGAGTTTTAAATAGTCCGTTTCAAAAATTCACACCATTCAATTTACGCCACTTTAAATAAAACATGCAAGGTCAAATGGCACATTGGGGTTAATTAGTAAATATGATGGGTTTTTTAATGTACCAATCCAAAGTATGTAACACATCGTTAATGATGTATCTTGTTATATATATATAACTAAATCGTTTTTATGTTTTTTGCTCACAAAATTAGTTTAACCATTATATATATATATTTATAAAGCTGTTCATTTTATTATGGCGACTGTATTCTTTTTAAGTAAATGCAAATTGTTAGCAGAACAATATTTATAAAAAATAAAACATACACACACTTCTCACAGTATATTACAAATTACCCAGTATATTACAAGCATATTACAAATATACTGTGTAATAAAACACTAAGACACACACCGTGTTCAGCAATTATGTGAGCACTATACAGAAGCCTAACATTGACTGTTATATTTTAAAAACATATACTATTAATTCTTCTTTCAACACAGATATAATTGTGTAATGGATTGTGCTGCAGATTTAAGTTTATCGATATAGCTCAGCACGTATATATTGACATTTACAATGTATTGATGGTTTATTTGCTTTCCACGTGAAATTCAACCACTTCTTTAAACGCAGTAAACTATCGGGGTTCTTTAAGGTAACACTCAGTCTTAACAACATGGTGGAGGAGTTGAAGTTCATTGGATATCGGGCTGATTGAAAAGGCCCTACTTTCACCCTACAGGATTATAATGGATTATCTCCAGTGTGACAAAGCTATTGAAAACTAGTTCTCTGTTGAAGTATCAAAAATAACAAGATCTAGCACTTTCTCTTTTCACTTCACTCCATCTAATATTCAAGAAGCAGGAAAGATCAGCGAAGTTTTAAATCTGATCCTTCATACAGCTATAATGGAAAATTGCTTTTAAATAACCTTTCACTGAAGTTTTAGGGGGTTCCCAGACTTCCGCTAGAGTCCTGGGAAGATTAAAATGTTATTAAAATAGATTAAAGAGTAGAGGCAGTTTGATTTATAGCTTTTGTGGAAGATAAAACGTTATGATTTTATTGAATAGGTGACAGACGCTGCAGTTTAGGCAGTGTGATTGCTACTTCTGTACAGTTAAGAGCTGCCCAGCAGCCTGGTGCCAAGAGACACATCAAGCACTCTCAATTCATTCATTATGCATTTATTGCTGCAACATCTGGACACTACAGGATCCATCTAAATACGTTAAACATTTTTTAAAAACACGTAAAAGTATGTGTGTATAAACACACACATTTACATTGTGTTATAATGCAACATTAGTTTAAAAAGAAAGACAAGGCGTCTATTATAAAAACAATTACGTGATATTATTTCACAATGCAAAATAAAACATGACCCTATTAGCGCTCATGCTAAGAAGCAACGGTTACATTATCTCATGATAGAAAGTGTATAATTGTGGGAATGAGATTGACATATTTTGAGGTAAAAAAATACCATATGTCAATACGTTTATAGGGTTACATCTGAAACTAAAACTAAGTGATCACTATAATACTGAGTAATTGTAATTACTCAAGTTGTGAAATTTGAAAATAAATGTCAAATAGTTAAACATCTTTAAGAAGTATGACTGAACCCACTACATTCGACTTAATTAAACAGTGGTGACATTTTGAACATTGGTATGAAAATGAAACATATGTACATTTGATAATAACCTCTATACATAGTCAATGAAGTGTACTGAGTAGGATGGCTTCCACAACAGCAAGTGTTATATCAGCAAGATTAAACCTTAATCGTCTGGATAGAATGTGAAAATTGGCTTATTTTAGCTCAATAAAACCGTCCAATAACAATTAAAATAACGTTTTTCTTTTTATATTGCCTCAAACAATATAATGAAGGCTTAAAATCAATGCGATTAAACAGTGAAAGAACAATAATAAATTCGTGAGACAATGCAGGGAAAAAGGTCCGAACAATGTCGTACACCTATTTTTTCAATGCACCACATATTTTACTTAAACCAATTTGCAATAACATAATAAATAAGTTAGTTGTATAAACACATACCCACACAATGAAGATATGAAAAGCATTTGTGTACTTTTGCATCACAAAGTTGAAAAGGTAATTTCCTAAACATGTTTGTATGTATGGTGCACTTCTTTCTCACCGGACGTAGCCAACACTGCTAATCAGAGGTGTGGGGGAAGGACAACAAACTAAACACACAAATCAGTTCTAAAGGAATGAGTTTGCAATCTAGATTTAAAAGTGCATAGCTCCACTGGCTTCCTAATATCAGAAGGAAGAGCGTTCCAGACGGCCGCAGAAGCACATCCGAAGCGCGCGATGCGGTCACCGTCTTTGTATGTGAAACACAAGGACAACAAACAAAACATCACATCACTGTGCTTCTGTACTGCTGTGGATTACTATGCGCCCGTCATGTTGATTCACCTGAGAAGTTAATTATGAAGAGGCCACTGGTTGAGAAGTCACTGTGGAACTTGACAAGGATCTTGTCTGATGTGCTATACAGTGACTCCATTGCAGTGTTGCCACTGAACAGGCCAAGCTGTGGAGCCCTCTGGTCTGGTCCATCCCTGCAAGATTTGTCCACAGTAAAAAAAAAAGGGAAAACATGTTCAATCCATCTGTAGCCTCTTATGATACCATTTAGAATCATACAGTGACTAAATACAATTATATAATTATAAAAAGTGACAACAATAGTGTGACGTGTACGACATGTATAAAATAACAAATATGTGCAAATATGCGTGTCATGTATATATTCTAGAGAAGAGAGTTAGTTATTGACAGGAGAGAACATGGAGATGTTGAGCCTAGACTTGATTTGTCCACAAGGAGTCGACAGCATGGATGGATGAAGGGAGATCCATATTGTGGAGGTAAGAGAGGAGTGATTTCCCACCGAGCTGAGGTTAACTTTGAGTTTTGACGGATCTTGGCTACTAGATATGAGAGTTGAATCTAAATATTATAGATTGCTAACTGTTTTGAAAGTACTGTTTAAAATATGTTATTTTCCAAAAAGAGTCTTTTCCTTGAAGAAAAACATAAATCATGCTGAATTTCCATGACTGCTTAAGTGTAAGCCTGGTCTGGTTACAGAACAGAGCAATTGGGTTTGGATTCCCATGGTAGCCTTACCAGGAGTGAAAGTGAGAGATTGAGTGAGTACATAAGTGCATCGAACCATGCGGCCCATGAAGCTCTGGGACCAGAAACGAGCCACCCTGGGCTGTTCATCGTATTCCTTGGTTCAGGGATGATTTATAATTGTTGTGGAAGTTAACTATTAGGCCCATGAGCCAATAGGAATTCTGGACATGTTTTCCAGTAGCATTTGTTGATGCAGGCATACTATCGCTGGATTTCAACTTTCTGCGTCTCACAGCCAGAGTGTGACCCATTAACTAACCCTGCCATAGGCTGACTTACAGGACTAAAAATAAGATACATTACCTTTAATGATATCTTTTTAAAGAGAGACTAACTTTTGTATACATATATTTTTTACCCGCAATTCACCAGCACAGTGCATAATACATTCTGCACACATTTTGTCGTACCTGTGTTTGACCAGGCCCAACTCTGTTCATGAAGGACCAATTACATCGGCTATTTATGTTGAACTTCTTTTCCCCGAACATAACCAACCATGCTATTTGGAGGTGTGGGAGAAGGGCAACAAACTAAATACAAAATTCAGTTCTAAAGAAATACGTTTTCAATCTAAATCTAAAAGTGTATAGCTCCAGTGGTTTCCTAATATCGAGTGGTCTTGAATGGGTAATCATCGTCACACTCGATGATTCGCATCCACTCATGGCCATCACTGGCGTCACTCATTCCGTTCACAGGGTTAATAACGCTGCGCTGGACCGTGAGTGCCCAACAATGCAGTTGATCGCATCACTGCGAGAAGGCCAGGGAAAGCACACCAGATGAGTTCACAGACAAGTGATGCTGACACAGTGAAAAAAAAATTCAGATACCTATAGGCACTTCATAGCTCTGATTTTTCTTTTGTGGTGGTGAAACAGATTTTTGTGTTGTGATTAATGTATTATTCCCATGAATGAGATATATTGTGGAACAAAGTAATGTAGTTTTGTACCGATGTAGATGTTTGTATCATAATGACAAACGGTTGAGCATTTCACATAAATTTACAAAACAAAGTTAATGATACAGAAAATTTTGAAAATGATTGCTATACGCCTATATAGTTTAGTAATATTATGAAAGGATTTTTTTTTTCTAAATGAGGGCGTGTTAACTTTCACACGTGGTTTCCAAAGACATTAGACTTTTGTTAACGTGTCGCTAAAATCAAACAGTGGCACATAGAACATGCGAGGCAGAGTTTGAACTGTTACATTTGTCCAATCACAGTTTACAATTATACCTTAAACTCTAAGAGGTCAAGCAATCAAATGCCAAATGTAATATAACAATCTGATAATCTTGCAAATAGGGGTTCAATTTAATTTGTCGGTATGACTAAGCGGTGCCTTACATTTGCAATGACAGGTGGTGTGGTGCTGATACCACATTCAGCTTGAATTATTTATATTAAGATTTTACCATTTTACTCTTTACGTTATGAACGAATAAAGGCAGTGGACGTGAATAATTGAATAAAACTTTGGAAATGTCAGTTCATGTTACGAGTAACATTATATAATGCCGACTGTGAGCAACATGATGATAGCTCCTGTCTTTCAATGTTGTTACTGCCTAAAAATGTAAGTATTCAGACGTTAACTTGGAGAGTAAATAACTTTTTGGAAAAGCTTCACAGAGAGTAAACAAATTGAACAATAATTGCATAAACACATACTTTCCTGAAATAATGAATGACTTGCAAAAAACCTATGAATTATCCTTAAACAAAACAAATGAACAGCAGTTCTGTACTTTAAAAAAAATATGCCTGTTTTGGCAAGGAAGAAGTGAAGGGTAAAAGGCATTCAGCAAGACTACTGCTGAATAAAATACAATGTGCACCTTTAAACACCAACCTCAACATTACATTTGGAAATTTAATTTACACTGTGTGAAATTAAGCATACTTTTGCCATGACCTTTTCTTACTCTAACAATTCTCTATTCAAATGCTGTCAAAAATGTATTATGTGTAATGATTGCCCAATGATGATACATCGTGACAAGCTATTAACCTCCTCGTCTGATAAGCAGGATGTCGTTGGTTCGATCCTGACCCTAACACCTGTACATTTGAAGTTTGAATGTTCTCCACGTGGTCGCGTGGATTTTTTATCTGGGTCCTCCGGTTTTCCCTCCACATTTAGAAACATGCGTTTAGAGTATTTGGCGGCGATACATTTCCACAAGATAAGCTACTTTTTTGAGCTATCATTTGTGGCCAGGTCACTTTTGAAAAAGAGAGCTTTATAGCTCAGTGGGCCTTACCTGGTAAAATAAAAAAATACTTTTTTTGGTCGTTTTTAGTAACCTCAGTGCTTTTATGTGTGTGTGTGAGTGAGCCGTGCACTGCACCAGTACCACACAGTGATGAAGTCGTAGACGGGCTCCGTCTGTAAAACGGTGAAATTGAGAAAGATGCCGTTCCCCGGGGGAACCATGATGAGCCAATAGCAGTCCTGGAAGTTTGGGTATTCGTTTGGAAACCCAGGCGAGTAAACAGTGCCGCTCAGTCCCGTTACGTTGCCGCCACAGGGAGCTTTAAGTAAAAACGAAAAGAGACAAAGATACGTGAGGCGGTTTTAATGGCCGTACACGAGTGTGTGTGTTATATAAATACAATATATTTCACCATGCATGAAGAAATGTGGTAATTTATGGATATGTTTTTCATCCTTGTAAACTATTAAGTAAATATAAAATACAATAAAACACTGCATCTCATTAATATGGCCAGTAATGGATTGCACTACAATGTGCAGCAAAAGACAATAATACATCTCTTCAATGACAACTAATTAGTATCGTCTAGTTGTTTAAAAATAATTCAAAGCATGCCAAAGTTGCGCATTGTGAACATTGTGAGCAATTCAAGGCGACTCCGAATGCCCAGTTTAATTAAATATTATATAAATAATTTGTACATTTATTAGCATGCTCACACTTGAGTTAATTTCATGTCAAAACGCATAAACCAAGTTGATGGATTTCATGATGCAGCACAAATCAGAGCAAAAACTGCATGGAATTAGAGCCAAATAAACCATATTACTAATCTGCATCTAAGCAGAGGTAATGCGAATGCATTTTAAATACAACGCATTCTATGAATGCAATTTCCAACACTGGAGTATTGTTGCAATGTAATACCAACAGCATATGATGCAAAGGTAGAGCATTACTTTCAATTCAATATAATCCTGAAAATGTTCCGCTTCTAGCAACCATTTCAGTTGTTGCAATTGCAGACATGAGCGTGCGGACACTTTAGGCGCAATTCATGTTGCGTTGCAGGCAAAATGGTTGCCAGATGGAGGTGACAAACGAGCAAATTAATTTGTGTGGAATCGGCCACCATGCCCTCTCAAGAGCTCCCCGTAAAAGTCACCGTCTCCAAAGTATGTGCTCTATGTAATCTCGCACAAAGTCCGCACCTCCGATTTAGCACGGTTGGCTACGTACAGTGTGAAATAAGTTCAACATATACAAACAAGTTAAAGCGTTTCCACATATTTGCAGTTTCCATCGTCGCTGGCCCCACCCTAACCACTTGACTACTTTTGTCCATTCCGCAATTTTGGCACGCGATGTGGCGGAAAGGGTGTGCTTTTAGTGCAGCATAATATATGTTATGGGAATTTTCGGGGTTTTTTTTCGTACGAAAATGGGCATCGCTTTGCAAATTGTTTGTACAACGATGGCCAAGTAGCTCCTCTGATATTTATATACAAGTTTCTATCACAATGTCTTGAGAAGAGACTTCAACAAAGCATGTTTGCATACAGTTAGATCTTTCTTCAGGCCCTTCGACTGGGTAATGAGCATGAAATATGGCATACGATAAAATATGGTATTTGGCAAGATCAACATATTACATGTCATGCCTTGCGTGTGTACATAAAATGGTACTTGGCTGATGATAAAATGCAAAGAAAAAACAATTAATATCAACAAATAGGCACATTTTTTTACGTGCTTAAATTAGTTTAAAGGTTTAGATTTACACAACTTAATATTACATACAAATAACTTAGTTATTGGGCAAAACATTGAATTGTCTCATTAATTATTAAAAATTGACTGGGTTTATGCATACGAAACTCTTAAATGAGTTATTATATTTCAAGCATCAATGACAAAGAATGAAATGCTGTAAAATACCAAAATAGAAAAAAAACTAGATGCAAGAGCAAATAAAGTCTAAAATGAAAAAAACAAATATGATTACTAGTAGGCATACAACTGCAAGGATGTGTTTTTGTTTCTCGATACAGTAATTAGTCTAATAGAAATTGCATACTTTAAAACTCCTAATGAATTAAAAGTTATAAAAATCTAATTAAATAACGAACACTGAATATATTTTAATAAATAATACTGTGCAGAAGGCTTCCAACAGTACTTTTAAGGATTCATTAATAATGGACAGTTCAAAGCTTCCCAGTATTGCAAATGATGTACACTCTAGTTACATACGTTATCTTGAAATTACACAAATACTAAATATTTGTATGCAATTTTAATCAACTATAATAAAACAAAATATCACACTGCAACAAGACTCCTAATTATTTGTATTGCACCATTCGTCTGCTTATGCAACTAGCAATAAGAGCTTTACAGAAACTTAAATAATTGTATAGAATGACTGCCGTAAAAAAGTTTACAAAATACAGAGTGGACATGTGTGAAAAAAATTATACGTTGGCCTCGATTCCCAGCTTCCTCTCATTTATGATGTTTGTGAATACAGGTGCCAGGCAATGCTCAGTGCATCAAATACAATAGGCACGTTTAGAAAAAGATTTAAAAAGACATTGGTCATTAAAGAGGATGCTCAATTTATAGAAACGCCACTAAAATAAGACTGAAGCGTTCCTTGGAAAACTGCTTTTTAATTCAAAGCCTCTCCCTGTATCCTGACAATCTCAATCCAGTTATTCAATCGTTGAATGCTTTCCTCTGTATGATATGCAGCAATATCTTTCAAAAGTATTCGGTCACCTGTTGAAAATGCAATGAGCTATTGAACAAAGGACCCACACCCGTTGATGCGTGTCACTCAATGACAGTTACCAAATGGCAACATGAAGCACGGCATGAAGCGACGTGTACAAATACACAACGGTGACGTCCTCACCTTCACAAGAGGGTATAGGATAGCTCCAGTGTCTGCTGTGGCCATGCTGACAAGTAAGAACTGCACTACCAATCAGCACATAGCCAGGAAAACATTCAAATGAAATTGACTGGCCAACTCCAAAGTTGCTACCAACCACATATCCATTTGTAAAAGGTCTCGGATCTGGACAATTCTGAAGCTCATATGCTGCAATGAAAGTGGAGGGGGGGGGGAACAACACGTGTTAATTAATGCCGCTTCATTGCAAATTGTTTTGGTGCAATATGTATTGCATTGATGAGCAACAACAGCCCAGGATTTTAAAATGCAATTAGTAAACTGCCTGTTGTGCTTTAATTCGGAGAACTGTTGCACCACAACATTACAAAGTGCGTTAATAAAATAATCATCCATTATTAAAGAATGACAAGTAGGCAGGAGTTCCATTTCGGTCACTTGGTGGTATGAAGCATTTATCACAAGTCTCATCCCTCTAAAACCTGGGTATGTAGTCTATTTCCTTATTGAGCACCTTAATAACTTGTAAAGTCAAAGGTTATCACACTCAGGATGACCTCATAACAGTATAATTCTTCAATTATGAAATAAATTTGAGGTTTTTTGAATGTTTTGTTATGTGCTAGTGCGGATTACTCAATATGTTGTTGATCGGAATACACTTTGTTGTTTCACACAAGCCCACAGTTTAAACTGTGGTCACCTTTATAGAAACAGCCGCCGTGGTGGAATGGTTAGCACAATAGACTTGTAATTTAGTGTTTGCTGACGCTGCAATTGAAACAATGGGGGGGGGGGTAATGGTTCTTAAAACCCTACCGCCTCTGTCCACCGAGCAGCCTCAATGGGTGCACCACTGGTAAGGCGATCAGCAGGTCACGTGTGGTGGGGTAAAGTGTGGGTAAGCCTAAATGTCGAGCCAGCATGGAGGAGGAGGCTAAATACCCTCTAGAGCTGATCTCTACAGCTCCCTCTAGTGGAGGCCCCTGCCCCAGCAGTAACATGAGTATGCAATTGCAGGACTGGAACATTACATTTTTACTTTCATGAACAACCTGTAAACATTGAACACGTAGGCTTTTGCGACCAATATTTTGATTGATAATACATTTTTGGGGTCAGGTCGCGTGAGTACAATGTGCATCGTAAAACCCTCCTACACCCGATAGAGGAAATTAATAAAGTTATTGCGTTGAATAAAAGTGCCAATTTATTACTGCTGCAGCACACCAGTGTGTTGGAGAGCAATCTCACAACAAAGTGTATTTGCGTTATTTGAAACTAACATAGCAGTATTATAATATTACTCACCATTTAGTATTCCTAATTATCTATGATTGACCAGTATCACTACATAAATGTGCACCTCATTAGCATATCCAACATAATATATTATAATCTAACAGCCATCTTGTTCAACTAATTAACTTTGTCTATTATGTTGAATTACCCAAAGTACTTCCCTTGTGGGTGCACATTGGTGACATCACACCCCATATTTAAGGCCCAAGTCTGGAGGATATTTTCACACATCTGACAACTGCCTGATAATGTTGTAATGATCAACGGAACATCATCACCAATCGTTAAATATTGTGACATTACACAACCACTGCTGCTGAAGAAGTAATAAATCGTCACGTTTGTTCACGTGACAACTTTATAATTGGTTGTATCGGACGGAGGAGGATTTACGACACACATTTTTACATATGTGATCTGACCCCGACAATCCAATTATGAATCACAACCTGTAAACTTATTCCACATGTGTGTCTAAGTATCACTGATATTACCTTCATAACTGATCTTGAAGCCTTGCTTGTTCTGGGAATAATCACTGTGGAAGTACAGCGTTGTCACATGCATTGTGCTAATAAGAGAGGCCGGGAGTAAGGGACCGCTGAAGCGGCCGATGACTGTGCCAGCCTCAGCAGGACCACTTTTAATCTCCAGGTAATCATGGATGGGTTCAGTGGAGAAGTTGAGAAATGTGAAGTAGATTCCTATGATCATATGCACAGCACATGTCAAAGGAGAAGGGAAATTGATTATTATTATCAGCAGCAGAACATCCATTACATTCTTGTGTAAAACAACAATTCAATAAAAAATGTATGTGCATATTTCCTAATACAAAAAACACTTCCAAACAATACTTTTTAGATTAACTAATGTTTTATGAAATAATTAGCTGTTGAAAATGAAGGTATTATTTTAAACGTTTGCTTGAAAAGTGATACATTGTTAAAATGTTTGCAAAATTATAAGCGTTCATTCATTCTTAAAGCACTCACCAAAGCCAATGGGCAGGTTAATTTTCCATGTGCAATCAAGGTTGGAGGGGTAATTCCCAGGGAAACCAGGACTTAAGACGACACCATTAAAGTCATCAAACGTTCCGCCACAGCGAGCTGAAATTAACACAAGCATCGTTAAATCAACTTTAATCGCTAGTCGCTGAAATGGAAAACTTTTCATTTTGTGTGTAATTAAGCAAACTTTTTTTTTCTTTGAAACAAAAAGAATCAGATTTATCGTTGTTGGCTAAATGTGTTTGAGCTGCCAGTATTTTGTTTACTGTTTAAAAAAAAAAAACAACCCATGCAGCAAAACAAGCAGCTTTAAATGCTTTCAAAGGAGGACTGACCAATACACAGAGGAGGGGCATAGTTCCAACGCCGGACCGGGCCAGGCATGCAGGAAATGAACGAATGCCCCTGGACAGCGTGAAACAGGACAAGGAAAATCAACACATTAGATCACTGGGAAATAGCTTTCCAGGAACATTAAGGGAAATGTAAGCAAATAGGGAGCAGAGGGGAAATAAAGTAATTATGTGATTTCAAAAAGTTAGCTTTGAATGTGCATTCTTGATTTGAAGCTTTCGTGACTGCAGGAATCCATACTCTTTGGTTCGTTCGGTAAAGTCACGTAGGTAGAAAAATAAAATAAATCACGACATTTTGATCGCAACACAAGCGGTCGTCCTCAGGCGGAAAAAATATAATGTGCATGTTTCTTCAGCCATCCGTATTTTGTCGGGCGATTTCTATTTGCATTTTAAGTAAAATACGATGGGGTTATTCATGAAAATAGTATCTCTTTACTAAGGCTGACATTATTCAGTTTGGTATTGTTTATGTGATTCATCGTCATCAGGTATCCACTGCTGAATTTATAACTTCCCAAGGCATCACCATCTCTCACTGTCTGGTGGAGTAACAATTAACTCCCGCACATGAGCCGATTTCATCACTTCATCTCCTCGGGAGAGTTCCACTTTGTTGTGTTCCTTCCTCTGACAACTACTCTATTGTTTGTCGTATACCATCTCCATAATCCCTTCAAGGACATTGTCCTGCTCAGGCCTATTTTTTCACAAGAGCCAATATGATGTCTCTAACTTGCAAATGCCCTCTCATCTACATGTTCCTCGTTTCGTCTCTCAGTGTGATTCCAAGCAATGGTGCATACTACATTGCATATTTCTCAGCTTCTCTTCCATGCGACCTCCGATCAACAAATTGTTGTTGTACCCATTATACTTTTGGGTGGATAGAGGTGGAGGGATTCAAGAAACTTGCCCGTTGTTTCAACCGCTAAGCCGGAGGATTGAAATGACAACCTCTGTATTGGCAGTCCGAGCGCTTTCATAATATAATTAGACAATGGCGACAATCCTTGTAAATGTTACGTATATTTACATTCATGTTTGTGTATCTTAATGTGTATTCAACATGTAATGTTTTGCATTCGGCCGTTTTTACCTCGAGTGTATAGCCAGGCTCACACTGGAAGGAAACAACGTCGTTCACCAGGTATCGGTCCCCTATTTTTATGCTGTTACTTGGTACGACGGGTTCCGGACATGATGACAAACCAATTGCTGCGATAAGAAATTCAGAGAACATATCTGAGCACCAATTACATTGAACTGAATGCTCTGCAGCCCATGTTCCACTTTGAATAATTGCTATGTATAAGAGAAACATATGAATTCATGCTGCATGACTTTCCTGATCATTGCATGTGGAGTTGACCAGAATTTAATTGTGATGTTGACAAGCAGAATTGTAACTGAATGTCACGAACATGGAACTTCTTTGACAAGAATAGCATAATACATCATAGTAATTAATACAAACATATATATATTTAATATGGAAGCACATGAGCTTTAATATAATGAAAATTATATCATTACTAAGCTATACTCCATAAGATGTTTCAGTATCCAAATGCATTAGTCTAATACAATCAGTTAAATTCATCACATTTTCCACACATTCCACATCACATTAAATGTATTTTGTACATATGGCGCAAATGCACTTTTGGAAAAAAGAACCGTTATGAGTCAGCTCAGAAAGGCTGCTCATCAACCATGTAAAATGTAATTTTTGCACAGTTATTTTCAAAAAAAAATTTTATTCAGATAAACAACAACTTTTTTTTCCCATTGAACAAAACAACATACCTGTGTAAATTAGGTGGAATCCAGCTGCTCCAACGCTGAGGTCGCTTTGAAAATGGAGGTACAGTTGGTTGGACGTGCTGTTGATCAATGAAGGGAGTGTCGTTCCTACAAAATATCAAACAATAACATACATTTGTATTCCTTTAACAATGGATAATTTACAGGCATCAATGTATTTTAATTAAATTGCAATACTTTAGACATGAATTCATATGTAATCTACACATTTTACAGTTGTCATCCTTATTCCATCCAGAATTATTTTAGACTTTAAAAAAAGTAAATTGACAAAGAAATATAGCCCTTATCGACTTGTACGGTTTTTACAGAGACAAGATCTAAATCCCGAAAGGAAAAAGTAGAGAATTATTTTTACTTATATTTCTAATCATGCTCGGGTCATATTTTCCAAATTGTGGACAGTTTTTTTTATGTCCTTTTCAAAATTATATTGCGATTGAAACCATTGCAAAAAAGGGAGTGTATGTCCTCCTGTTCGAGATCACCCTTTTGAAGGTAATATCACAGAACTACTGTTGATTTTCATTCAGTTAGTTGCCTTTTATCCACACTATAAGCACTGCATGTTCTCACATGCTCTGCTATAATGAGGTTCATCACATAGCAGTAAAATCTAAATACACATTTTGTTCTGAAAGCTACAAAAACATTAAAATAATAATAATTAAAAAAAAATAATATGAAGTTTGTAGTTGTGGTTGTCATTGGAGAGTCATGAGGTCATCACATCAACTCAAGACACTCCAACTTCACGATTTTGCCCAGATTTAAACTAAGGATTTTGGCCCAGTCCTGTGGCATGGACTTCACACTGAGCAATCTAGTCACTTCCATATACATTTGCTTTTTCAAACCTAACACTACTTGCCATTGGTGGATTCATACATCTTCCAGTGCATATCATCTTATATGCACTATGCAAGAAACAGTCAATTGTTCTAAAAGCTACACTGCACAAAGATGTGACTGCCATTCATACACATGCACTATTGCACTAAATTGACCCGATCTTGCTACTTGGCAGTTGCCTATCCCTTATTATATAATTTCAACGGTTCGCTTAAGGAATGATATTGTTGGAATTATGCACACATTGAATTCCAAATCGCAATAGACTACTAGAGGCATTGCTTCAAAAGCATTTCGATGTCTAGGCAGAAGGGACAGCTTCGAATCAAATTATTTTAAACACTACCATTAATAGCAACTGTAGCATTCAAATAGCAGAAGTTGCAAAAAAAAGAACATGCCAAACATAAAGCAAATGGTGTGCTTTATCTCAGTATAAAGTAATAGCTTAGTGAAGAGAAGTATTTTCGCCATATGACTGGAGTTCTGAAGACATATTATTCCACATTTGGAAAAAAAGTTATTACAAAAAAAACCAAATTGAATATTAATTTCACAGCTTGATCCGTAACATTACTTGAAACAAAAACAGTTAATATATATTGGTGTGATGCCATAAGATAACAGTAACTGCAATAACACAATGGTAAAACATTTCAATAACATAGGAAATATTACAAATATTGGCTTACGTTTAAAGTCCATTGAATTTGTAAAAAAAAATGCGAGGCTATATATGCACACCGTATTTGACATGCAGGTCTAGTGTCACCTGAAAAGCTTCCAAGCCTGGGAGAGTCAGCATTGGCTCCATCGTAAACCTCCAAGGAGTCCCAATTGTGTTCTGTGGCAAAACTTACGACCTGGATCTGCAGAGACACATACCGTCAGCAACGGACGCTATCTCGTGGCCGTGACAGTTATTCAGTTCACTAAGATGGCAGCAAATTAGCCCACAAATCAATTCCCAGTTAACTAACCCACTTTCAATTTATAAATTACGCTCGGCAATAATTAGAATTGATTACAAGTGATGCGTTTGTCGACATCGATTTTCACTCCTGCCGACAAATGGTGAGTGTACGTGACTGTCAGGCTCCCGTAATCCGTTACACCATTGATTCTGTATAACTCTTTACTTAGCTCGTACGCTAAGAAAAGAACATACACTGAGAAGTTGCCTGGACATGAAAACCTTGTTTTTGGTACAACACTTACAAAAAAACCATAACAATCATTGTTATATAAGGTCGATACAGTATACCTTTTTTCTGTTCTGGAACACAACTTTTACTTTAACATTAATTTACAAGAGCATACATCATCTATCATCTTCTTCTAGAATTTTTTTTAAACATTGTCTGTTTGTGGGTTTGTTTGTGGGTTTGTGGCTGTTCGCGCGCTTGCGAACAATTTGCCTCTCCAACGGTGGGGTTTCCGTGAAAAAAAAATAGCCAGGTACCAAGCCGTAAGCCCTGCGGTGAGCAAGCGCTATTCCTTTTTCACATCCGTCAACTTAAAATTTGTTTAATTAGCGATTTAGTGCGATTTTTGTGCGCTTATCATTTATTTATTAATGACGAGTGCGCGACCATACCAACTCACGTGCCTTTGGTGGGGGGGACGGCCCATGCCAAGTCGCACGCCTTCGGTGGGAGTAAGGGGGATATTTTCTTTCGCGTTTAAAAATGCTATAAAAATACACTAAATGCTGATGTTAATTCTTCACTGTGTGATGTCTCCCCCACCCCGATGCGTGCAGTTATTACTACTATACAGTCGCTAGATGCAACCACTCTAGGCCGTAGATATTACTGCAGAGCGGCCAGGGAGATCGTGGCTGGGGTGGGGGGGGGGGTCAGGGGTAGCAGCCCAACCCCAGCCTGCCAAGGTGCCATCTCGGCCGGCTAGACAATCTAGGCGAGGCCGGAGGCTCTGCACGGGACTAGGCCTCACCGCGCCACTCTGTCAGGTGAGTACTTTGTGCTATAGAGTTGCTAAATACTGCTATAGAGTTAGCATGTACTACTGTAGTGATAGCGGGTACCACCACAGTCGGTATGCACTGCTGTAATTATAGCAGGTACCACCACAGTATGCACTGCTGTAATCATAGCAAGTATCACCACAGTCAGTACACACTGCTGTTAGATTTTTAAGAGTAGTTTTGAAAATAAAATTTACCCGGGCAATGCTGGGTATATAAGCTAGTGTGTTATAATTATCAGGCAGTGTTAAAAATAGTGGTAGGATATGCTTTGGTTGGTGTTCATGATATGTTGTCAATGCAGTTTCTGAGAGGGTTTTATTTCCATGATAGTGCAGTAATATGTTTGTATGTTGAACTTCTTTTGCACTGTACGTCACCAACCATGCTAATCGGAGTTGTAATTTACAGCCCTTTGTTAATCCACTTCTCGGTGAAGGCTTCCCCACATTACAGGGGATGTCCCCAATGTTAGTTTAAGGGCGTTTTATACATTTAAATAATAATAAGTAGTTTGGTTGTGGAGGTTATTTTACCATACTTCACCTGCTCCTAAGCACAGGTGGATGAAGGGAAGTTGGCTCAGGAACAGTTCTGATATCACTCACCACTGATGTTAGCCATGAATCGGAATCAAACTCAGGTAGCGGGGTTAATAGCGTGGTGTGCTAATCACTGCACCACCACTCCTCACAAAGCATCGCAAATTAATTGTATATCAATCATTTGTTAAGTAGTGGAGATTTGTACCCCTGCCGACTTTGCAAGAAGGAACAAACATGAATGATCACAAGTCTCATTATAGCACACAATTCCTCCAGCGGGTCGCGAACACAAGTCAGAGGCGTGCAAATGTATATATGCTGGATGTTTGCATATTACATAGGGGCCGTCCATAAATGACGTCATGCACCTCGGGGGGGGGGGGGTCAGACATTTGTGACGATGTGTGACGAGGGGGGGGGGAGAAATGTGACGTCACATCAAAATGCGCAACTTTAAATAAATATAGACAACACGTTATACTTAATTAAATAGACTTTTTAATAAATGTTTTCTCCTACAATAGAGTGCAGCGCCACATTAAATACGCACTACAATGACAATAGTTTAAAGCGATTTGAAGCATGTTATAACTTATTTATTTGGGGGGGGGGGGGGAGAGTTTTGTGACGTCATATTTGAGGGGGGTCTGACTTTTTGTGACGCCGTGTGACGAGGGAGGGAGGGGGTCAAAAATCGTCCAAAATCGCGTGACATTATTTATGGACGCCCCTTATAACGATATTCAAGTACTGCGTCATTTTCCTTGACAATGGAACACAATTTCCTATAATTTACATGTTTGTCCTGGAGTTTTTTCACATCCTCCTGCAGCAGACTCCTTATTTGGATATTAATTGACCCACATCGTGACTGCTGGTCGCAGGATTCGATCCATCCATGAAAACTGGATTATCCAATTTTATATAGTGTTCATTAACATATTATGCAGTGAAGATGTTTTTCACTGTGCAGGTAAAATAGTTGTAAAATGTGTTGTGGCTTATAGAACACCATTTGTTATAATTCGGTATCATAAAACTCCTTTGAGACTATATTTACATATTAGTCACCAAAACTGTATCACTGACACCTTAGTGATACCTTCCTTGAAAGAGTGGGAATACAAGACCATATTTGATTTTTAATATATCAATAAAACCCGACAATAGCTTGACCAATTTCGCTAATGTAATTGTCTTTACATCACAGATTGTGTCAGTTTTGTACCATACAATTATTTAACAACATTTCAACCTCATGAAGATACAAAAAAATATCTAAGACAATTTACTATTTGCCTCATAAATATTGAAAATAGTTCCATGAACAACAATTTATACAGGCACCATTCTAAGCCCAATACATACAGCTAATCGTTTTGTCAGGGATAACTCACTGATTGCTGGTATATTCTACCCATAATAATACATAGTGTAATATTACAATGTATAGTCGAAGGTATAGGGTGGTGTATAGTAATACAGTATATAATTTAATGTTGGGTTTGTCTATGGCAGTATATAGTACGGGGCAGACCCGTGTGATGTAAGAGAAAAAAGTTTAGCTGGAAGCATATTATATTTTTGCGACATAGAATTGTAATGTATTACTTACTGTTAGTAGCTCAGCTTATTGGAGAGTAGATTTAGTATACTGATGATACTATGTAGTTTATACTTTCGTTTTTTACGTGGTGGTTTAGTTACTGCAGCTATATACTATTAACATTCCTTCCCTTTATTAATGTTACCCCTATCCCCTCCCATTGATGCTGCTAATCCTACATAATTCACGGGCATAATATGACTTTGAAACCCCCCGCCCACCTCCTACGCATTTCACAAGTAGTACTAATCCCATATCTGCATTTCCCATAAATATGCTAAATTCCTCTTGATATGCAAATTATTTTGTCAAGGCGCTCTTCCCCCTCCAACCCAACTTAAATATATGCTCCAAGCCTGGGGTGTTTCATTCAGACGCTGTCTTCCCAACAGACCTGTTCTTCACCTGCTTGCGTTGTGGCCGAAACGTCGTGAGAATTATTTTATTATGTTTAATTTTTTATTATTTTATTATTTCCCTTCTACGTGACTTTACTGAAAGAACCAAGAAGATGAATCCCTGCAGTCACGAAAGCTTTAAATCGAAATTTAATGCATATATTATCAAGTATGTTTTTTGTTTGCATTCTGACCATTGTGGTTACTGCAAACGTGGTTCCTTGTAAAAAGGTTTCAGTTTGGTGTTTTAACATCTTAACACCTATTTTGTTGCCAGAAAAAAAGGGGAAAACCTATTCTCATATTTTGGTACTGGCAAAGGAGGTCCCGTCATATATTATTCTGCACCACTCAACAATGCACAGTTTAATACAATGCAGCATACTTCTTGGCCGTGCCCGTACCGCATTTATTTTAGTCATTTTAAAAGGCTGCACTCTAATAACAGTCGCTGCCTTTAATTTCAAATCGGGCTGATACCAAAAGAAACATAATTAGAGTTCATACCATAAAATGTTTATAGGTGTCCCATGGGCATCAGTTAATTTAGATAATGTTTTTTAAGAGCACAAGTAATTCAACTGCCTGTTGGAAACGAATTGTGTTCCATTCATTTACACACCACTTTGAGTTTTTTTAGCTCAATGAATAAATATGTTTGCCGTAATTTATAATATCGTGGAACAAGAGCTCTTGTGAAAAGCATCGTATATTATGGACTCAATTTAGCAAAAACAAGGACTCATGGAAATGGCACGTTATATTCTGGTAAGGACAGATATATAATTCTAATGCATTTTCCTACGTAATTTTCTGAATTTCCTTAATGCTTGAGACAAATTAATTCTGGTAAGCAAAGTTAGCAATGGGATCCTCTCTGGGTTATCAAGATATTGCACGACCAATAAAAGCTTTACCATTTCTCTAAAACGTAAAACTCTTCCCCACAAGTATGTGTGGTTAGGGGCCATCCATTTAGTACATACGCATGGAGCGGAGGAGGGGGTGTTAACCCAAATGCGTACGCTTGTGTATGGGGGGTCTACTGACAATGTACGTACGCATAGGAAACGGGGGGGAGGGGGGGTGAAGCCTCGATAATAATTTGTCTACATTGGCCTTCAAATGAGTTAGATAGTCCGGCGGTGGATTACACTATGTAATACGATTTTTGTCCCTGGGTAGTAAGTGTTATTTTTTTTATTGCTTATGCCTAAAAAGTATAGAAAATGGCTATTATTTCCCACAAACGTTGCTTTTGTGGCCAGGACTTTACGTGAAGGAATGACACAAATGCACACGTTTTCTCATTGAAAATAGATACATTTCTAAATATCACTGTCCTGGTCACAAAAGTAACGTTTGTGGGGAATAATAGCCATTTTCTGTACTTTTGAGACATAAGCAATTAGGAAATAACACTTACTACCCAGGGACATTTATTTTGTTACACAGTACTATCTGTTTGCTTAAACACGTTAATAATATTAACCCTTGATAGTTTCTGCGTGGATTAAATATCGGCCGTTCTATAGGATTCGGGGGGGGGGGAGGTAAAAAGTAAGCGTGCGTACAGGGAGGGGGGGAGGGGTCAAGTTTTGACAGATTTTTGCGTACGTACTAAATGGATGGCCCCTTAGAAGATGCTCTGGAAAGTAAGTTGCGCCCTCAAACTGGTGCCCGCTGTCAATAAAGTTATACGAATCTGGTCACACAGACACATCTACCGGATTTTAAGACACGCTAAACTTGTTTGCTTTAACATAAAGGGCACAAAGTGCATATTATAATCAGGATAATATATTTGTAATGTGACACAATATTATGCTAATATTTATTCAAATATAAAGTGTTTAATTGAATCAAAATTTCACGATACATCTCATATCATATTTTGACATCATCTCTTACCCTGCATTTAAAAAGTAAAAGAAAAGAATACGTTCCCTGCTGGCTCAATGTGCTTTAGTCGGGACATAGTCGTATGATGTATATTCCCTTTCTGTTATTTTCACAAAGAAAGAAAACGACAGACATCACGATGTGTGACACAGGACACACCTGAATTCCTGCTCCCTCCGGTACCAGGATCCGCCACACGCAGTTCAGGTTGTTGTCGTAAGGCTCCGGGTAACCAGGCGACAAAATGGTCCCACTGCGCTCTGTCAAGTTACCCCCACAGGGCACTAGAGGAGCCAGGAGCACGGACACAATAACGATCACCACTTACACTCATCCATCCCGGACAATGCTCGGAAACTTCTAATTACAGCAAAGTGGCAGCTCTTAGTCAACCTATGATTGCATTATTAATCACAATCTACAAGTGGACACAGTAACAGCAGACAAAAGCTGTAGTGCTGTTTAGCATGCATTTCAATGGCATACAGGAGGCAATTCATTCAGATGATTCACCCTTTACTGCATTTCACAAGCAAAGCAATTAGATTTTAAATAAAATTTCCTGGCAACACCTAATTAAGGCTTGTTAAAACGTCTAATGCGATGGTAAAATTGCTTACTTTTTCACTTCATGACCCTAAGAGGAAGCACTATTGACTGACCTTGTAACCGCAATGATTAGTTCATAACAAATAGTGGTCATACTCTTTGCTTCTTTCGGTAAAAAACCAAAGAGTATGGATTCCTGCAGTCACGAAAGCTTCAAATCAAGATTAAATCGTGGTCATATTGGATTTTATCCACGAACAAATCTTCGTAGATTTTTGTTATGTACAAATACTAACGACTCGCCCGTCATCTGGATGTGACCATCCGTCCCTCTCTCCCAACCAGCCAGCAAAACTTGTATTCGTATAAGCAGTCCTGTCTCTCTCCAATGTTCTCTTGCCTTCTCTGTGCTGTATATCGCAATTCATTTTGATTTCGTGCTTTGTCTTTGTTCCTATCGTTTTTTTATCCATCTGTCCCAGTTCCACCCTCCATGTCCCTCACCGTCTCTCTCCCTGTTTCATCGTTCACCCTCACTCTCTGCATTCCCACCTCTCCCTTTTCCATCTCCATAGCTCCTGCCTCTCCCTAATCCTCTCTCCCACTACTGGACTGTACTTCTCACGTTCCCCCGCTGTCCTCGTTCTCTTTTGCTCCCTCTCTTTCCACACCGTTGCATGACTTTTTCACTCCCACCCCACCCATCTCCTCTCTGGCATGGAGGAATGCAGTTTCCCACAGTGTTACTGCTGATCATTAGAAAATCAATGCCGAGAAAAAAACAATGATGACAATACTAACTTACGTAGTCTGATTATTATTGAAGACGTATACCTGAAAAATGAAGGTTTCCGCACGCTAACAATTTTCATACTTAGAGGACATTAAAGTCTCAACAAATGCTTCCTTGCAGCCCCCTAGTTTGATAGTAAGCGAGAATATCACAGTTTAGACCAACGTACATCGAGCTGTTAGCATTCTGTACAACAGTCATACTTTTTACTTTTAAATCCCAGACCGACATTAAAACAATTAAAATCACGACCAAATTGGCACCAAATCGGCTTCTACTTGGCCTCGACACAAGGAAAAGGTCTCCTTCTGCGAGACGGCTGGTCCTCAAATTCAGTGGCACGAGTGGATAAAGCCAGCCAGGCGTCCCAGTAATCCACCCCAACTGTGCGCAAGTGACCTCAATCAAATGTTCACTCACAGCACTCGCTCAGTGATCCAGAAACATCAGGTGGATAGGCGGACAGACGAAGCCCGAGTAACACCTCGAGAGCATGTTTTAATCCATGCAAATGTCGAAACATATTTGTGCTGGAAATATAAATATGCGTAATAAACGGTATTGGCATTTAGCTTTTGTTTTTAGCATATTAAAGAAAATATATTTGGGATTAATTTTTAGATAGCCATCGTTTGTCTATCTCAGTGGATTGATATGGCATACTAATGAAGAGTGTATATATATTTATTTATTTTAAAATATAATATTTATGAAATTTCAATTGATGTCTAGAACCTGATATTCAGTGGACAGCTGATGTAAAAGAAAACTGCATTCAAGGACATGAGGTGGTAACTTATCTTGCATATGTTACTGCAAGAGCTGCTGAATAACCCACAATTTAATGAGTAGATAGACAGCAAGTAAAATGTATTTAGATTGATTGCATGCAAAATGGTTAAATGGAAAAAATTATGGGTTTTGTCTTGAGTTCTACAATTTTGGTATTATGGACAAGAGCCAATGTACATTTTTAAATCCGATGAACACATGGATGCAGGCACTTTGCAATATATACATATGCATTTGCATGTATACACATAGACATCAATGGCCAAGTATCACTATGTGCCGATGATGTCATATGGACACTTGTGTCCCGAGGTTAGGTGCAATTTAAAGCCATGTGCAGCTGTAAAGGCGTTATGGCAGGTCATAGGACAAATGCCAAAGGTTAATGTATACATACAGACACAATATGTCAATACCAATGCATTGTCAACTTATACCATTTTGGGAATGCGATAAAAGCATAATCTTGTTCATGCAGCTACCACAAATATATGTACGTACTGTACTTAATGTGAGTGACAGAGTCGTGTTTGTATAAAACCTGTTTATTGCAAATAGAAGCATGGTGTTGCATGTGAAACTTGCTCACCTATACAGGTGGGGAATGAATGGTTCCACTGCGCTAGGGAATTGGGTACCACGGTGCACTTCACAGCGCTCACCCCATTAAGGGCATACCCGGGACTGCATTCAAACTTCACGACAGAGTTAGCCGAGAAGTCGCTTCCGACTCTCCGTCCAAACCTGGGCTCAGGGACAGAGCTGCACTGCGTTGAACTCGTTCTCGGGACAGCTGCAAAATAAGCTTATGTTGAATATGTATGTGACTATACAATCGTTCACACTTGGCTGTCTATTTTGCAGGGAAAATAAAACACTATTTGCATGAACTAAAATCTAAATAATAATAGTACAGCGTCTATAATTGTATTTAAAACGGCATAGGCATTAACGGAATATCGTGTTATATAGTAGTGCTGTGTGCTAAATCTAGAATTATTAACATCATCATCCTGTTATACCTAATTGAATAAATAAGCAAAGACCACCGTTGCTAAGAAAAAGAACATGGAACAGAAAGCATTCTCTCCAAATAAAATTGACCACTATTAAAACGTCGCGTTTACCTAAGCATTAATTAACATTCATTCACACTGTGTTGTAGTTAATTGACAATAAGTCTGGTACTTTTGAAACATATTTACGACAAAATTGGCAGTACCTTGGTAAATAAAGTGGAATCCTTTGGCTGTTGTGTTCTTGTTTGGTGAAAATTTTATTGTAATTTGATGTGATGTACTTAAAGGCAATGCCTCTCCTGTAAATACAAACATTCGATTACTGCCCTATTACTTTGAATAATGCATTTATATTTTAGTGCATCATCATCACTAGCCAGTACCTATCTAATGCTGGCTGAAAACACCACATCAAGTGGGTGCCATTGCTCCAGTTTTCTCTTGCTATAATGCAACAATCCTGGTATGTGACAGTACAAAATAATTGTACAACCTATATATAATCATAAGATACTATAAATTGGCTAGCCTCTTGTTACATTAAGGTATACTAATGCTGAGAAACAGTTAACGGATCACAATACAATATGCTACTTTAAATAGGGGCAGAGTGGTGGTGCAGTGGTCTATACATCTGGTGTCCTGAGTTTGATTCCTAGCTCCAGCTAACATTGGTGCTGGGCCCCCTCCTCATTAACCCACATTGATCAGCATGGTGAAATAAGGTCAAATAATCCACATGACTAACATAGCTTGGGGGGGGGGGGGGCTTCATCCTACAATTGATTGGGCGCCACGGTGGCGAGATGTGAACTACCTCACCTGGTATACAGGAGGTCCTGGGTTCTATTCCGACCTTGACAACTGTATAATTGGAGTTTGCATGTTCTCCCCATGGTCACGTGGATTTTCTCCGGATTCTTGGTTCATAGTGTAGTGAAATAACCACTCTGCCACCACTCCTACATTATGTTTTGCACATATATTCAATTACATTTGGAAAGAATTAACCAAAGAACAAATGTATTTGCGGTCTGTAGTTGTCCTGCCAATCTAAGGCTCACTCCCACTCTTTAAAAGTTTAAAGTAGATTGTTTCATGCCAGGAAAATATGTTGAAATATGTCGTTGCGCCCACACTTTTATCCTTTAAGAAGTAGTTTGCTTGTCACCTTTCTTCAATGACAGAATCATATATTCAGCCAACAAAGGCAAAATATAATGCTTAGACTTCAAAGCAAGAATACGTTTTTATGATTTACGAATTGAACATCATTAAAGCAGAAATGTATCATATGCAAGCTTCATAATCGACTTTCGTATGATATAAAAAAAAAACTGGTCTTACCTGTGTGGAAGCCAGTCAAAGAGCTCAGAAGCTGAGACTGCTGAGATGGTCCATCATACACCTCCACAAAGTCATTGAGAGATGTTTGAAAATACACAAACTGCCCAAACACCACTGCAGGTGAAACGGCACAAGGTTAACAGTGATCTAACTCCTTCACCTTAGAAAATAAATGTAACTGTAATTGGTGTGAGTGTAAAAAGCCATATCTAATCTGAACACTTGCCAAGGATTTTATTCCAATACAAGCAGAGATGTCCTTATAAACCTACAGAAATGTGAATCCTTATGTGCACTGGAAGTTATTGCATTTTCAATCAAGCACATATTCAGAGACATTACACTTGACTGAAAAATATATATACAATTAACTTAAGCTGGATGAAAACTCGATTAAATATATATATAAATGGCCAATCAATTGTAATACTAACCCCTTTTTTAGTTTCCCCACAGAACACATTTATACGGTGACCATGCCAATAGCTTTGATTCACCAGCCTCGTATGAATCTAAATTAATCCGTGACACACATCACAATTTCCCTACCAAAATTGTCGTGCACGGAAATGGAATAGAGACAGTTCTGGCCACCAGTGTAGTTGCTTGGATAGCTCGGGGACAGCACAACTCCATCGGAGCCAGATGACTTCCCTCCACAAGGAGCTGTAGAAAAGACAAAGCCACATTTGGTGTCAATAAGACAAATCGGTGCACTATGAGCCACATAACAAAGGCTATGTCAGAAACCCAGCATCTGGGAACCCGATAATATTTGCAATACAATGAATAGATTACATCTGCCAAGGAGATGGAGTGATGACATACGCTTGTACATAGGTGCGAGGTGGATTGCTACATAGCAATGGGGAGCAGTTGTGTGTAGCAGTTAGCGTGCTGTGCTACGAACCCCGCGACCCGAGTTCAATACCCACTCACGGCCAACATCGGTGACGAATTCCTCCCCTCGGTCGACTCAGCTTGAAATAAGTATTTGGTGCGGTGTGTAAGCATCACTGCTGGGGAGACAATGGTGGCTGGGCGTGGTGCTGGCCACCCACCCCTTCGTGTGCTGCGCCAACCTTCATAGGTGCTCGCTAACAGCACTTGCTCCAACAGTCTGTTAAGGCTATACAAGGAATCTGTGTCTTTTGCTGCATAGCAGAACTGTGAGCGATGGAAACAGCTTGGCCGATGATAAAAATCCATTATTTACAGTCATTTTTCAATCCTGAAATATTGCCCCGCCTATGCTGTTGTCAGTCATGGGGGATGTTTGACCATACTTCACCATGCTCGTAAATATGGGCTGGTGAAGAAGGAGAGGAGGCAATATTATCCAGAGCGAGGTATCGAACTTAGGTTATGTGGGTGCATAGCTCCGAGTATGAACCACTCCATCACCATATTAATAAATGCTTACTTAAACCTTTAGGAATAATTTATGAAACTAACATGATTAAAACGTATGATATATTAGTCAAAGTAAAGACTGTGTGCATCATATGAATACATACATTATACGTTTAGGAATTAAATGATTAATGTTCTTAAATGACAGATACTTTTTTAATGTTAAAACGTGCACAAATGCACACAGGCAGCAGTGTTTTAAATGTACAAGCATGTATTTATCACTTTAAGTAAAAAATAATCTTCTGAAATAATTCAACTCAACTTTTACATATTGTATTTGAAAAATAAAAAAATATATGTATAGAAATGATTTTTTTATATTGTTCTAATTAAAGCAGTGTGCATTACCACCCACAGACAACTTCAAAATGCTGTGATTAATATACAATTATACACCAAACAATTACATTCAACAGATTGTGGTGAGTACACTCGCCTGTCACGATATGCACCATTAACTAATCTTTGACTCATTTGATGAAGGTAACGATTACCATTTAAAAACAGCACAAACATTGAGCAGTCACAACTGTTTGAGAGCGAGCTAGATGCTCAAATATGCCACCACAATCTGACTACTCGTTGCATTAGAAGCCTGATATTATGTACTAGTCATAGAAGAGGACAGGCCCTATTTGAAGCGTGGATGCGAATGGCGGTGTGACATTGGTGTATGGGCTCAGCGCGTTTGCCGCTTATCGCAGAGGTTAGCGGTTCAATTCTGAACGGCCACCCTGGTCAACACTTTGACTTAATTAACAATAACAGGTGCTGTCGTGAACGTTAAAGGATCGTAATGACGTAATTCTGATAAGTGTATGCCATTGTATGTCGGGAGTCATGATCCAAATTAAGAACCCTGTGTTCGTTCTCTGCAATGTTGATGCTTTTGTCTTTGTTTCGCGGTTATTGCTGTGCTTGCGGGGCAGCACGGATCTCCCTTGTAAAATAGCCGGGCAAATGGCGAAATGGGAACCATCTGCGTAGCAAATAAAATGAACTCGATTTGTCAAGTAAATAAAAAAAAAATACTCGCAAATTACTTAATTGGGAAACACAGGACAATCGTTGCCTTCGCAGGACCCTCACGAAAACAGCGTCTCGAGACTCGGTGAGGCTTTCCTGTATAAACAAGTGTGATACTATATATATACAACATGAATTCCTGCACTCACGAAAGCTTTAAGTCAAGATACAACATGTAATGTATGCACTACAGTTCTGAAACAAATGTTGTTTACACTTAGTGCGTTTGTGAGGGAAAATAACACAAATTCACTCTTACTGTAATCTTTTTTTTCAATCACCGGCCCTCCTGATGTTTTTAGAAGCACAAATACTCGATTTGGAAGAAAAAAGCACACCGTGGTGGAGTTCTGTTTAACATATTAATTGCTTGTTTTCACTGCTGCATAGCTTCGAGCATGAACACCACTCCAAGTGCCAGAGTTATAATAGTATTTACAAGAAAGCTCTGAAGGAACTATTTTTTTCAAAGAAATGCAGTTTCGTTCACTTGCATTCAACAAAGATTTTTTTTTCGAATGAGGTGGAATAAACAACCATGCAGTTGTTTGATTTGTTTTTAATTAGAATGAGTTTCAGGTTCAATCTATATACTGACATGATCACATTTTACTTCAACGATACATTTTCACAAATTAACCACTCAACTCCCTAGAGTGTTTCGTTTTTTCAAGGGCATTAGCGGTTGCTTGTTTACATTTTATTGGCCAGGGTGTGGGGTTGAGAACAATTTCAATACCAGTTGCACCTGATTTTAAATAATTATATGACACAGTATTTCCATTGTCAATCGATTGAGCATGCACTCGTGGCTTAAATCTATTCAGCAAATAATAAATGTAAGTTAAAATTGTGTTATTGAAAAGCTTAAGTGGTGTATTTTTAAAGGGGTGGGGTTCCATCAGTGGATTATAGTTGAGTGGAAATTATGAACAGGGTCATAGAGAGGCTTACCTATTTAATGAGCTTTGTAAATTTAATATTGAAGTTTGAATTATAAGATGAAAGACATTTAACTTATGCTGATAAATAATAACATGAAAAAATCGCAAACACAAATGACACCGAATGCAAATATTTTCACAAATATTATACTCAAATATATTTAGATGCATGCAACACTTTCAGCTGAATATGTATGTTGTAATGTATGTTTTATGACAACTTGGGATTAACATCGTTAACGTTATTTATCTTTATCAGGATATGGGTATATGAGACAAGTTCATCATAGGAACGCGTTCGTATTATAATGATAACATTCAAATGCAAAAAAATATATTTTTTAAATAAACCATCAAAAATAAAAACAGTGACGTATATTAATAGTGGTATTATTTTTGTTATCTCTGACCATTCAGATGGAATATAGACTTGATGGTTTGGAGGAAACTCCATTTTAATACAGCTCATAGAAAATCTCACAATGATTAGGCTTCGTGTAGGTCATATGATTGCAGCCAAATTTAGAAGCCGTGCATTAAAATTTCAAGCACCCACACACGAGTGATTGCAAACTCAATTGGGTGGCTTTTGCATGATAAAGCTTGATTGACAGGGCCATTTATGGAGCTCAATTTTTACTGTGTTGCATAGTCTACAGAACACCCTTAAAATTGGTAAATGCTGGGTGCAGACATTACAAATATGCTGCACAAAGCCAACCACAGCAAGCAGAGCATTCGGTTGACCTAGTTATATAATGCACCATTTTTTTCAAATGAAAGTTAAGTAGCTATGACCACAATTATTCCTGTAAAAAATTGTCAAAGTAATTTCCTGCTCAAATAAGTGTGGAGGTAGTGCTCTACTCCTGTTTACAGCTATGAGCCATTGACAGAAATTCCACATTATTATAGTGGAGATCAGAGTGGTACCTATTTTATACACCCTCAGGAGAATGATGGGCTGAGTCAACTGCCAAAAAGGATATGAACTATTCACCCTATGATTGCGATTGATTTACTCTACTGCTGAACCATCAGCCCGCATTATTCCTCTTTCGTAGTTTAAATTTCATATACAATTGTAAAATAAAATAGAAATTATATAACACTTCGTTTGAAGGCAAACACATACAAAAGACATTCGGTTACATAACTGCACCAAAAAAAGTGCACATGAAGGGAAGTTATGTCCTGTATAGCTGTGAGGTTTTGTGTAGGTGGTAATCTTTAACAGCATCTTGATGTGGCAAGCATACACCCCTGCGGGTGATAAGTGATGTTAAGAACACACAAAAAAGCAGAAAGTACAAAGGGCAAAAGAACTACTTGAGGGCAGTTCAGAAGTCAACTAAAAAGGGGGTAGCAAGGGCCAGCCAGCTTGAGGCTTGTAATGGCAAATCAGAAATACTTTAATGCCTAGACACGGATTTGCATTAGAGTAGGCCAAGGCAAAAAAAAAGAGATATGCTTGCTTGGTGTTGCCAAGTCACATCCAAGATCCTCATTGGGGTTTTTTCTCATACACTGAAATATGGTCCCATGCTTTATATTGAGTGCTATTGCCAATAGCATCCGCGGTTACCCAGCAGCACTTGTGTCACAAGCCTGACTCGACTGATGAGACCCAGAAGGTAAAAACTAGACCTTTGCATGCTTGAAAAAAATTCGGTTTCATAACGTTAGTCTGGAAAACCCCAATAGGGCTGACGGGCATATTTATGTATTTATATGTGGAAACAAGACCAGATTTTTTGTTTATCTATACATTCAACCTCGTACCTCTTCCCCATCATCCAAACCCTTCATGTAATATTTGTTCACACTATGCCATGTATTGCTTGTCGTGATTGTATTGTGCAGTTCTGTACAATTGTAGCATCACTATAAGAATCAAAATGCCATATCTAATGCCTATGTACAAGGTACACGAAAAAATCCGAACTGTTTCTGGCAAAGCTCCTGATTTATAAAAAATAAAATTGCAACAAGCCTACATAGCATGTTATTGATGACCAATCTGAGTACAACGGAGTGAATTTCCAACTTAGCAGTCCACATGTTATGAGTACAATTAGCTCTCTCGTAAAGAGGATATTAATAATACATCTTTGTTCAGCTCCACATACTGGATAAATTGCCAAAAAATGTCATGTAAATGACGTTCAACAGCCTAATACTTGGACAAAAATAATAATTTCTACTTTGCTTATAGACATAAATGTTGTATCCATAGATGTTGACATTTCACATGATGGAGGTCGGCTCCGCGTTAGGCAACGTGCAGTAAGAAACCTTTCCACCAGGTGGCAGATACGATGCAAAATGAAGCAGTAAATAGCAACGCAATTCATCGGATAATTGTTCATCTAAGTTCCTTCACACCTGAATATCGTACAGAAGAACAAAGGTTACAGCCTACATTGCACTTTTATAAATATATATGAAGCAATCTATAAGTGGTAGCATATGCATGCATGTGCACTTGCAATCAGCAGAAATCGTGCACATTCTGACGGTGAGCATATGCTCATCGTGAAATGTAGCGGATAGCATTCACAAACATTGGAAGCACATCAGAGTGCAAATACAGCATATCTGAAAAATAGCGAAGATTATGTCGCTCATGAGTGATGCTCCCATCGCTTTGTTGGTCACAGGACACAGGTGGTTTGACAGGTTAAAGTCATAAAGCAGCACTACTGGAAGGGCATTTAATATATGCACTGTCATACAGAGTTCACTCACATGTTAACCGTTTTAAACTTGTTTCGTTCTTTAAATAATTCCATTTCAACATGAGGTAATACTGATAAAAGTAATTTGGCCGCTCTGCCTATGAAGAAATTTGAGAAAACCGAGCACTATATAGCCCAACATACGGCATTGTATGTGTATAGCAATCCATTAAAGATAGAGAAGTTAGTGTTTGTGGTTACACATCGTGTGTCCTCTCTAAAGTTGAGCAGTTTTGAGTGTATAGGTTGTTTGAGCAATGTCATTTCAGTTCACGTAAGTTCATATAAATCATCTGGACTAACAAGAAACATGTGCTGGCCAAATCAAATCACACATTAATGAAAAAACCACATTCCCACTCGATGCACGCTGGTAAATGAATGAGAAACCTACCACTACAAACTGGGGTGGGCCGATTCCACCCGGGCTTCCCATCGTCTTTCATCATGCAGACAAGGGTAGAGTAGCCCTGTATGATGTATCCCGCATTGCAGAAGTAGGTAATGGTAGAGCCAAGCTTCATATCCGTACCGATACGAGAGCCATTCTGTATATGCCCAGGATCAAAGCAAGACTCCCGGGGTTTCTCTGATCAAAGAAAAAAAAGAACAATCAAATAAATAAGTAAAGAAAAACAACAACAATCAATGTATTACAAAACAGCCTTTGTACAAGGTTTTCGAAGCATATGTTTTCATGTGTGTCTATAACTACTCTGGGAAGTAGTGTAGGCTGGTATATTTTGATTGTATGCAGCCTTCTAACTGCTATGGGAATGTGGTAACTGAGTCTTGTTCGAAATGTATGTGTGCATATCGATTTTTCACTCTTATTAAATAAAAATAGTAGGATATTACTCAAATATATTAAGACTATAACATTCTGCAACGACATATCAACGCACGAAATGTTATTGTTTTATAAAATGTAATCAGAGTATTTGCATTTGTATTAGTTTATTATCTTACACATGTCTTCGTACATTTATAAATATACTTTATTGAATTAGTTTCTAATCATTCGTGTTAAGGCTATACTAATTCTTATTATTACACATGGATGATCGCTAGATGCGTATATTCAAATGGCATAAGCTTGGCAGCAAAACACAGTAAAGAACTACTATGTACCACAAGCTTAATTTCTGACCTGTCCATGCCTTCTTCACTAACATCACAAGCTATGAATACAGGTATAGAAACCAACATACTGCAATTAGTCTTGGCAGTTATTTCACCTCTATGGAACATCTTTGTGCAGTCGGACTATAATCTAATCAAGTGCAGTGTATCTCTGCACTTCTTGGATTCAAATCAGTGTGGCATTAGAGGTTTTGAAGCATGAAATTGTATACATCTGCAGAACGCAAGTTAAAGCAAGAGGGAACTGCAACTGCGTCTGGCCATATGTTTATGTGCAACTATCCAGTCGTATGTGCACCACAAATAAAAAATATAGCGATAGGGATTTGTTTTTAATCGACAACCGGAGATTGCTGAAACTCTAAGGTTAATGTGTGACACGAATGTCCGGTGTTGAACGGGCATCACTACGTTTGTATTAATTTTGCTAGTTTCTGTCAACATCATTTGAGGGCTGGCAGAGCCAATTGTGGCATGTTTTTTTTTATCTGTTCATACATTCATTGTACTTACATAAGCTTTGCTAGAAATAAACTCCAGTATATTTTTTGTTGCCATAAACCATTTCGCGACATGACAACACATCGCCTGTGTTTCATCCATCATACCTCGAATTACAGTCGGGATCAACTTCAAGTTCGCCTCTTATGCACTCACATTTGACATCCATTCCTATTATAGCTCTCTGTTAAAAACCTGTGTATGTGGCGACGTGTATTCCATTGTCCGACTATATCCCACAACAAGATTATTCCTTTATTGGTCACTTTCAGAATCCAGTTTTCTAATTTTTAGTACCTCTCAATTTCGTAGAAGCTATATTTTACTATAAAAGATGCACAGCAGGTACCAATATTAGATCAGTATGCTGTTGTTAATTTAAGGAGCATGACAAGGCTGAGATTCGGACAAATACCTCGGTATTCAATATGAAAACCGTTTGTGCTGACGGAGTCATCGCTGCGAAAGGCCATGAACATGCTGTTGCCAGTGCTCTCAATCCGCCCGGGCAGCTTAGAGCCTTGCAGGCTGGCGATCAGTGGGCTGGAAGAGCCTGGGCCATCATATATGTGCAGGAAGTCATAATTGGTTTCCATGTTGAACCTAGAGGAGAGAGCAAAGAAGAGAATTAGAGGAGTCTCATTGTGCATACCACAATTGTTTGTTTTCTTTCAAATGTTCTTAAAAATATACTGGTAAATGATATATGAACCGGTTTTTTGTATGTAAATAATCATACTCTCAGACATGTTGCCTATGCATTTCAATACAAAAAGTGAAGCTAATTTATATATTATATGACGTGTAATATGTATGTCAAAGTATGTACTTGAATATATTTTGCGTGAGTTATAATTTTCAAGTACTGGAATGTTACTTCATTCTGCAATTGGTGTCAATGGATATATACATATATATTTGTATGGCAAACATACTTTTAGAGGAAATCTTAAACACATATTTTTAGTTTGGAAACTTGTTTCTATTCGTTTTATCCTGAAGTGACCATTGATATATTTGATCTCTCATGTAAATTATAATGTCATAAACACATTTAACAAAGCAACTATTTAACTGCATTCACGGTAGAAACTCTTCATCAGAGAAGTAAAGGTGCAGCCTTGCAATTGCTTTCTCACTACTGCTGGTGGAAGGGCTTCCGCGAGAGGCAGCTCTGGAGAGGATTCGTTTAAAATAAACTAATAAACCATAATTTATTTTACGAGCTCTTTTTTGCAAGTGATCTGACCGAAAATGATAGCTCAATCCATGAGATCACGGGGAGAGCATGCAAACTCCAACTATGCAGGCATCAGGGTCGGGATTTACCCCTGGACCTCCTGTATACCACGCGAGGTAGTTAAGATCTTACCACCTGGCCAGAGATGGGAGTACCCACACTTTACCCACCACGAGCGACTTGTTGGTCGACTGTTTGTGCTCTACCCATTTATACTGCTGGGTGGGGAGAGGCAGGAGGGAGGGGATTAAAAGCTAAAAACTCTACTGTTGTTGCAACTGCCACGCCAGGAGATTGCGATAACGACCTCTGGATTTGCAAGTCCAGTGTGCTGACCATTACGAGATGGCAGAATCCAACAGAGAAGCTTCAAATTTAAAAGTACAATATGCACACTTTATATTTTGTATAATAACCTTTGTATAAAATAAATGGAGCTCCTATTTGGCAATTCGTCCATGCAAACAGCATTATGCACATATTTCACACAAAGGTTGCATTGAACAGGATTTGTTTACTGCTTGGATATCTTCCCCTTCGATGCTTGGAAGCTATCAAATGCAAAACACTTGGCCCGCACAACATTACACCAGGCGATGTGTATTTAGATTGAGTGATTCAAAGATGACAGTTAAACCTGACAGCAGCATCCCCCCCCACCTTCAATTGATCCAACGGTTGCATAATACAAAATCTGGACTAAGGCGTGCAATAGGCATAGTGTGAGCTGTCATACCTGATGAACGTCAGTGAAATAACGTATTCAGCAGTGACAGTGACTCTCCAATTGCACTCCTTCCCGTGTGGATAGGGCAGTGGATAATTAGGTGAGAGGATGATCCCGGAGGGGCCCGTCAAGTTAACACCGCAAGGGGCTGTGGGGACACAAACAAACCCACACAAACTATAGACATACAAATAAATACTGCATTATCTGTCAAGTACTCTTCTGGAAACGTTTTGATCCGACGTTCCTCCAAACTGAAAATGTAATTGCTTTACTTAGGCAAGCATTCGGGAGAGTAGAAACTGGTAATTCATGGCCGTATTTTTTATGAACTTTTAATTATAAACACCAAAAACATTAAAGTAATGCTATTTAATGTTCTTTAAGTAATATAAGTAGCATAATTTGTTTTTAAAACTATATCATAAGGAGACATGCTCATTCTCCTCTACTGTAGTCCGCGGAGTGCTGTGTATTAGCTTGTATTGCAAGAACAGCTGCCACTTGGCTAGTTTTCTTGGCTAGGCCATAGCAGGGCATTAGAAAGGTTAAGTCGAAATGTCAGACACTTTGAGTTGCCGAAGAATTTAAGTGCCATATAAATTCAAATCCTTATCTTGGTGGATGTAAAATCACCTGTGTGTATGTATATGTATAAACATATCAAACCCCTACACACAATACATATATGCATGAGGATATAAGTGATCTACAGGGAGTAAACAAGTTAACAAGAAAGAATGAAGGTTTTTCTTTTGATAACTCACCAATTATTCTGACATGGGTTTATAATCAGAAATATATAACCATTTACATTGAATACAAATACCTTATGTCAGTAGCACGTTGAAACAATCATTGCAGATTGGCATAAATTGAAAATATAAATAACATTTCAAAACATTGTTTTGTATTTGCAACTTTGTTTTCATAAACCCACCGAACATGTTCTTCTTTAGGCAGCATTGGCATGTTGGAAAAAAAGTATTAACCAGCTCAGATTTTCTGATGATGGTCATTACAGGGCCAAATGAAAATAAATTACAGAAGTATGATATAAAAACTTTGTGATTGAAAGACTCCATACATAAGGGAGCAATGTTGGCCTCAGCATAAATATAAGGAAAAAATAAATAAAATATAAGCTTGCTAACAACAAAATAAACCCCTTATACGAGGGACACAGCTGGAATATAAAACAGTATTTACTACTTTTATTTATATTTTACCAGGTAAGGCTCACTGAGCTATCTCGTTATTTTTCAAAAACGACCTGGCCACATACGATAGCTCAACGAAGTGGTTTATCACAGGGCAATTTATAGCAGTCTTATCCAGAGCAATTACTGCAGGTAGATTGCGATAAAAACAGGATGACAAAGAAGCAAGTGAGAGCAAGTGTTAGTGTTTTGGAGAATATCGAAACGTGACAATGAAACGCATACACCTATGCACAATAATGGATAATTTATTCATGCAATATTCACATATTGCGATTCAGGAACACAATCAGGACATAGGTACAATAGATTAAAACAATCTAGGGTATATATTTCTTTCTAAAGGCAATGGGCTCTCATCTAGTGGTGACGAAAGACGTGTGTACATGACGCGGCTGCACGGCATGCATTTCTACCAGTGCAGGAAGGAGGGCTTGGGTGCCAGTAGTAGCGGTTCTGCTTCTGCATGCAGGTGATGGTGGCAGCTCCCTGCAGCTCGTAGCCTGGCTGGCACTGAAAGGACACACTCTCGCCAACCTCTCTTCCCACTCCGATCCGCGTGCCATTTGCAGGCACACCGGGGTCGCGGCAAGACTTTGCCACGGCCGCTGCACAAGCAGACAGCGTCAGGGGAAGGGTAACAAAATGGGCGAGAGGCACCGGGAGATTGAAATGTTTTTTTTCTTACTTGAATAAAAACACAAGTCAGAAGAGTAGAACAAGAACCTTATTTTAGTTATTCTACATCAGCAGGAATTGTACTTTAGAAGGAAACTTAAGTACAAAAACAAAGACCACCAAAATTTACATACAGACTGCTGGGACAAATGCCCTTAATGAACACTTATTCAAGTCGGAAATACATACACATACACAAAGACATAGATCCCCCATATAGCCTTAACAGACTGTTGGGACAAATACTGTTAGCGAGCACCTATAAAGGCCAGCATGACACACGAGGGGATGGGGTCTCCCCAGCGGTGATGTTTACACACCGGACCAGGTACTCATTTGATGCTAAGTCGACCTAAGGGTGTCCCAGGACCCGTTCAGATAATCGTCACTGGTGTTGGCCGCGAGCAGGAATCGAACTTGGGTCCCGGGGTTCACAGCGCAGCATGCTAACCGTTGCACTACCCCTCCCCACACATGCACACACACACAGCACTATGAAGTTGGTAAATAAAATATATGGCCGTTTGTTTGGTTGAATTGTTTTGTCTCGAGCAGAACGCAAGAACGGATGAAGAGGGCAAATTGTTAAATAACCCCAACAAACAGCCAGAATTCACTTCTCTCTGGTTAACACTCAAGCCCACTTGTGGTGCAACAGTTGCATATAAGGCTGAAGACATTCGAGTAATGCACACACATTCAGTGTGCATTCAGAAGATCGAATCAACGTGCTCCATGTCTTCAAAGGAATATTCAAAACCCTTTAATTGTGATTTGTGACAACCCATGAAATAAACGATTATAATTGGAAATATAAACGCACCATTGTGTACCCAATCACGACACACCCGATGCACATTTCAAATAACGTCTTGCAGCCACTGAAACGCAATGGGTCTCCAGTCTATGCAATGCTGCATTTATTTATCAGGCCGTGATGTATGGTACCTTCCATTTTTAAAAGGGTTATTTAGCATCATGCCCTCAATCTAGTTCTGCCTTGGGCAATACTCGCCGCAATGCATAGGAAACAGGCTAGCGTCGAATAAGCACTGCCAGCCAGCTCAGCAGCAGGGCAGGCTGTGAACTGATTTAGTGTTGTACTTTACTCCACATAACCTCTAAGAACCTTGTCCATGGGAAGGCTACGCATGATTGATCAAAAACCACAGATATTGTGGCCAAATGCATATGTCATCCATTAGCACCGATTGACATAATCAACAAAGCACACGTGCCATCATTTTCCCCGTGCATTACGAGTTTTATTCAAGGTTTTCTGGTATCAACTGTACTCAAATAATTATCAGAGGATTCTACATGTCAAGTGTCTTGCAGAGGTATGTGTGTGTAGAGTGCTTTGTTTATCTTATGCTCATCTTTAGTAGAACATTATGAATATTCGAATGTTTTAATTGGTATGTAATAATACAAACAACATTATATACTGCAAATTATGTATACAACATTTTTCATGTTGGCAAAGTCTGTAGCATGTATAATGTCAAACAAACACGTAAAAAAACACGTAATAATTATTACACAAGATAAGGAATCTGAGATTGCAATTCCCTTTTGGAGAGCAAAAAGTAGTTTTGCATTTCTTATATAAAAAAAAAACTTGCATGCAAATAAAAAAACTAAAACGCGACTTTAATGCATCACATTTCATGTATTAGCTTTGCTACCAGGCTAGTCTATGTTGTGTTGACAGAAAGTAGGTAAATTATAACCCAATCCTGACTTTGCATTTGGATGAAGCTAAATACCCTTAGGCTATCAACAGTCAAACCCATTTTAGATGGGAAATATGTTTTTTCAAGGTGGTAGGTAACCTGAGCTTCAAACATGTAGGAGAATAATTCTGCTGATGCAATCAACACAGAATATAAAGGCAAGGAGTTTCAGAATGGATCCCAAGACAAAACAGATTATTTGTCTCAGGATGAGCCATTAATCACTGCAAAGATAGGATGAGTATGGGTCACACCTGTATCAGATGCTCAGCAACGCATGAAGCAACAGCAGCACAAAACGTATGACTTCAGTCAGTAGCAGTGTTTAAACGGATGGCAGGGTGCAGTTTTGGTGCAGACCAGAGAGACAATTGTGGCCTCTGTGGTACCGCTGTCAATAGCTTTGTGCGTGTTGATAAATATGCTTACAAGCAGTGGGCACAATGGCGCTAGATTTACATCCCTTGGCAAATAGAATCCACTAGTAAGCACGGCCATCGCTTTTACTGCACAAAAGGGCAAATTACTTCAAACTAATGATCAATAGGCACAGTGCTGACATTATATATGTTTTATTCAAGGCAATGGCAACGAGTGATTTTGATTAGAAAAGCAATGCACTCTGGTGCATGCTATGTGTGCAGTATACAGATATATGCTGTTCTGGACAGCTTTATTGCTGGAAAGCTTGGTTTACATTTATGTGAAGAGCCAACTCAGCATTGTCAATATAACTTTAAGGAGAGATTATTTTATTTGCAAAAAATAGTGCTCAGGCAAGCATAAACGAGCGAAGTGCTGGGGTTTATGTTGGAAGACAGGTGTGCAAGGAATAGAAATTTAAATTCGATAAACTCTTGTTTACGACCATAAAATATGTGGTTGCTGTAGCCCTACACCTCCTACCCGGTAACGTGACAATGTACCATGGACCACAGTAATACAAGTATGTATATGAAGAAGCAAAAGTGCAGCCCTGAAATTACTTCCTCGTACTTCTGCTCGCAGAAAGGCCTCCACTAGATGTCCTTGGCCTACTCTTCTATTCTGGTCAGACGTATTAGAAGATGGGCATTGCCACACTTTGCTCCACCACACATGACCTGTAAATCGACAAACTGTGGTGTGCCCATTTAAGCTCCTTGGTAATCTGACGAAGGGAGTCCAGTATGCTAACCTTTACATTGTTGGCAGCATCCCAATATATATGCACGTAAATATATTCTTAGTAAACATTGGATACAAGTCTAAAAGGGTTACCACGTGCTGAGTCAAAACACAGAAAAAAGGATTTCGAAAACAGGAGAGACCATTTTAAGTGTTAACCTTTAAAGATGCTTGAATGATTAGCTTTTGCAAACTGCCCGAGACATCAGAGCGACAAATCATATCTTTCGGCGGTAATGTCACTGATAATGTATTGCCCGCAGTTGGGGAGCACGCCCCTTTTCACCCGCAATAAAACTTGAGCTCATAAAACTATTTATCACACGCCGAACGAGACAGTGCTTCGACGTATTAATAGCTTTTTCCACAGATTTGGCATCGTCATACTGTACACCGCATATCTCGGTCGGAGGTATTGCTAAATCATATCCGGGGCTAAGTAACGAATTTTTTGTCATTCCAATTTTAGTGTGATTACCATCAATGCAGGAATATATGTATGTTGGACCTCTTTCGCACCGTACATAGCTAAATGTGCTAATCGTAGGTGCAGGGGAAGGACAACAAACTAAACACAAAAAGCAGTCCTCAAGAAAAGAGTTTTCAATCTAGATTTAAAAGTGCATAGCTTCAGTGGCTTCCTAATATCAGAAGGAAGAGCATTCCAGACGGCCGCAGAAAGCCCATCTGAACGTGTGCGACGCAGTGACCGCCTTTGTTCGATGGCTAGCCAAAATCCGCTACGAGATATGCGTAATTACAAGTTTGCACGTGCGTGAACAGAGGTGTATCTAAACACGTCTGCTTTAAATCAAACGATCGCTTTGTTTTTACTGAGAAATTGAACATCGCTTAGTCTGCAACAAAAGTAACTTTGTTAAACATTAGGCACCCTGACCCGTGTGATGTTTTCCAGATTAATTAAATGACACGGGGGACCCTATTATGATCTTTTTTTTTCTCACAAAGTGTCCCCCTCCTAAATGTACCGGGCCTGAATTTTTTTTTGCTCGGAAGACGTTTTTTTTTGTCCTTTATGACTTCAAAATTGAGTAATTTTAAAAAAGAGGTATAGTTCACACTAAGGGGGGAACACGACTTTTGGTTGAAGCTGCCTGTCATCACTGGGATCAATAAAACAATCCAGAGGAGCACTAACTTTTCAAATGGAATTTCATTCATTATTGAGCAAGAAGCACACCGGCGGTGCACTTTTATTGCTTCCAACGCATGACGTTATTCCCCCTTCTTTATTATTTTGGTAATGTCAACAATTCCTCAAAACAAAACAGAGTGGGATATAATCGCTTGGCATTTTTTGCACATTCAGTCGCACAGAGAGCAGTAATTGCTCGTGAGCATTGTACTCATGAACCTGGATACATTGAAAAGTGTATTCCTTTATTTAGTATACACTGTACATTTAGCCTGCATATATATGATACAGTGAGGGAAAAAAGTATTTGATCCCCTGCTGATTTTGTACGTTTGCCCACTGAGAAAGAAACGATCAGTCTATAATTTTAATGGTAGGTTTATTTGAACAGTGAGATACAGAATAACAACAACAAAATCCAAAAAAACGCATGTCAAAAATGTTATGAATTGATTTGCCTTTTAATGAGGGAAATAAGTATTTGACCCCTCTGCAAAACATGACTTAGTACTTGGTGGCAAAACCCTTGGTGGCAATCACAGAGGTCAGACGTTTCTTGTAGTTGGCCACCAGGTTTGCACACATCTCAGGAGGGATTTTGTCCCACTCCTCTTTGCAGATCTTCTCCAAGTCATTAAGGTTTCGAGGCTGACGTTTGGCAACTCGAACCGTCAGCTCCCTCCACAGATTTTCTATGGGATTAAGGTCTGGAGACTGGCTAGGCCACTCCAGGACCTTAATGTGCTTCTTCTTGAGCCACTCCTTTGTTGACTTGGCCATGTGTTTTGGGTCATTGTCATGCTGGAATACCCATCCACGACCCATTTTTCAATGCCCTGGCTGAGGGAAGGAGGTTCTCACCCAAGATTTGACGGTACATAGCCCCGTCCATCGTCCCTTTAATGTGGTGACGTTGTCCTGTCCCCTTAGCAGAAAAACATCCCAAAAGCATAATGTTTCCACCTCCACGTTTGACGGTGGGGTTGGTGTTCTTGGGGTCATAGGCAGCATTCCTCCTCCTCCAAACACGACGAGTTGAGTTGATGCCAAAGAGCTCCATTTTGGTCTCACCGGACCACAACACTTTCACCCAGTTGTCCTCTGAATCAATCAGATGTTCATTGGTAAACTTCAGACGGGCATGTATATGTGCTTTCTTGAGCAGGGGGACCTTGCAGGCGCTGCAGGATTTCAGTCCTTCACGGCGTAGTGTGTTACCAACTGATTTCTTGGTGACTATGGTCCCAGCTGCCTTGAAATCATTGACAAGATCCTCCCGTGTAGTTCTGGGCTGATTCCTCACCGTTCTCATGATCATTGCAACTCCACGAGGTGAGATCTTGCATGGAGCCCCAGGCCGAGGGAGATTGACAGTTCTTTTGTGTTTCTTCCATTTGCGAATAATCGCACCAACTGTTGTCACCTTCTCACCAAGCTGCTTGGCGATGGTCTTGTAGCCCATTCCAGCCTTGTGTAGGTCTACAATCTTGTCCCTGACATCCTTGGATTCCAAGAACACAGGATGAGATGTTACTATCCTTTGTGCAAGCACTTCCAAGAGTTCATGAACAGTGAGCCTGGTGAAATTTGGGGAGCGCATCGTCAGTAGTGAACCTTTGGTTCCTAGGGTGTTTCGGCCTTTCATACTATACACCCTCCCCAAAGGCGGCCAGCGACAGGGTGATCAATCCTACGCTTGCGTCCCATTTCCAATTAGTCATAGGAGTTGCCTTGTTGTTGATAGCCAACATCCCATGGGACAATGCATGGCAGGGGCGTCCTCCTCCCTGAGTCAAACATTGTTGACTGCATACCTCCTGGCCCTCTCACTTTGGGGCCCAGCTGGGGTCTTTCCTCTTCATCCAGAGCCACTGACTGCTGCCTTCTGCCGCCTCCGATACAGCTCTGATTGCCGAACGCTGGCTCTGGCCCTTAATTCCCAGGTCTCTAAGCAGTCTGGTTGTAGATGTTGCCACAACACCTCTGCAGCCCACCTCCACTGGTCGGACTTCTGTGTTCCAGCCATGATGCCGTGCTTCGGCAGCTAGATCAGCATAGCGCAGATGTTTTCGCTCATAAGCCTCATCTACTGAGTCCTCCCAGGGTACTGTGAGCTCAATGATGAAGACCTTCTTGAGCGAACGGGACCAGAGCACTATGTCAGGTCTTAGGTTGGTGGTTGCGATCTCCGGAGGAAACACAAGTTGCCGGCCAATGTCAGCTAGCATTTTCCAGTTGCGGGCCAAGTGCAGCTAGTCTCGCTCTAATGGTGTAGAGCCGCTCTTCGGTGGTTTAGCCCCTTCACGGACAAAGGTCGTCCGTAAGGGGTGTGATGCTGCTGGGGGTGGTAGGGAGTTGGTGGCAGCTCGCTTGTCCTCCAGGGCGGACGCAAGGTTTTTAAGGACTTGGTTGTGACGCCAAGTGTAGCGTCCTTGGGTGAGGCTTGTTTTACACCCTGTGAGAATGTGCCTGAGGTTGGCTGGCATGGAACAGAGGGCACAGTCCGGATCTTCACCATACCATTGGTGAAGATTAACTGGTGTTGGAAGGACGTCATATGTTGCTCTGATGGAAAAGCTCAACCGCCTCGCTTCCATGGCCCACAGATCCTTCCAGCTGATCTTCCTCTTCTCCACACTGTCCCATCGAGTCCACTGTCCCTGTTTGGCAAGAGAGACTGCCTTGGCCCACCTTGCAGCCTCCTCCTGATGGCGTACTTTCTGCACTACCATCTTCCGCCGCTCTGGTGCAGTGGCCTTACTCCAAGCAGCACGGCTAGTTAGCCCAAGGCCTCCTCTCCCTTGCTGAACATGACCCACAATGTCAGCATGTCTGAGGGCTGCTGTTGCCTCCTGGACTGCTTTTCCTGGCCTCCATTTGCGCCCAGTTGCCAAGGTAGGCGCGTTGTTGCTCACCACTGGGTCTCGAGATTCATTCAGTGTCATCTGGAGCCTGGTTTTTGCACACTTGAATTCCTCGGTTAGACTGGTGAGGGGCAGCTTGAGGACACCATCTCCATAGAGGCCTATGGTGGTAAGGCATCGTGGAACTCCGAGCCACTTCTTTAAGTAGCTCGTGACTCCTCTTTCCATCTTCTCCACTGTTGAGATTGGAACCTCATACACTGCTAGGGGCCACAACACCCGGAGTAGGAGACCAAACTGCAGACACCAGGCCTTTAACTTTCCAGGTAGCTGGGTGTTGTCGATGGACTGTAGGCTACTACTGATGTCTTTGCGCAGCTGTTGCACCTGGTATTTGTCCTTCAGGCTTGCATCATACTACCTTCCAAGGCTTTTTACCGGCTGCTCAGACACTGTTGGGATTTGGTCATCTCCGATGAAGAATTTCAGGTCACAGAGTACTCCCTTCACAATCGAGATGCTGCGTGACTTGGATGGTTTAATCTTCATACGGGCCCAGCTGATGTTCTCCTCGAGTTTTCTGAGCAGTCTCCTGGTGCATGGGACAGTGGTGGTCAATGTTGTAATGTCGTCCATGTAGGCTCTGAGTGGAGGGAGGCGAAAACCAGAGTCGACTCGCTGTCCACCAGCAACCCATTTTGAGGATCTGATGATAACCTCCATTGCCATTATGAATGCCAATGGAGAAATGGTACATCCCGCCATTATACCTACATTCAGGCATTGCCATGAGGTGGTGAACTCTGAGGTGGTGAAGCAGAACTGCAGATCCTGAAAGTACGACTTCACCAGGGTTGTGATGGTGTCCGGTATGTGGAACAATCTGAAGGCAGACCACAGGAGTTCATGGGGCACAGAGCCAAATGCATTGGCGAGGTCGAGGAAGACTACATGGAGGTCCCTTTTCTCCACCTTGGCCATTTGGATCTGGTGCCAGATCATGCTGGAATGTTCCAAGCAGCCAGAGAACCCTGATATTCCTGCCTTCTGCACAGATGTATCGATGTACGCATTCCTTTGCAGGTACTCGGCCATCCTCTGGGCAATGGCCCTAAAGAAGATTTTACCCTCGACATTCAGTAAGGAGATTGGGCGGAATTGGCTGATGTTCACTGCATCCTTCTCCTTAGGGTTCAGGACCCCGCCTGCCCTACGCCACACTTTGGGTATTATCTTCTTTTGCCAAGCTGTTCTCATAAGCCTCCAGAGGAACCTCAGGACGTCTGGTGCGTTCTTATACACTTTGTACGGGACTCCATTTGGCCCCGGGGCTGATGCTGTTCTTGCCCTTCGAACTGTGTTTTCCACCTCTTTCCATGTCGGAGGGCTGGTCTCAATATGATGTTCCGGGGGTTCAATGGGTGGGATATCTGATGGGATGGCCAGATGTTCATGTCGCTTTGAGTCAAAATTTGTTGTTCTCAGGTGCTCTTCTAGGTCTTTCTTTGTTGTTTTTACAACTCTACTTTTTTTCTTCGTGAAGATACTTTTAAGGAACTTGAAGGGATCTTTATAGAATCGAGTTCTAGTTTGTTCTTTCTTCCTTCTGCGTTTCCGTAGGTTCTCTGCTCTACGGAGGGATGCCAACCGGGTTTTGATGTCAGCCTGAAGTGCCTCTATGCCCTCCTTTTCCACTTCCGAGGCTTTCGTCCACTGTTTCTTAAGCTGTCTCCTTTCTTGAACGAGGCGCTTGATTTCTTGTTGCCTCCTGGAAACTGGTGGGGTTGGAACCTTTCTCCCGCCTTTTGCCTCTTGCACTCCCAAGCTTTCTGCCCCGTACTCATAGATGATGTCCCCCATCCTCTCCAACTTCTTCTCCACTGTGCCTCGAAGTTTCTCGAGGGTCAAGGTAAGGTCAGTATTCACTGTTTCCCACAACTTCTTGTCACTGGTGCCAGGCCACTTCACATACGGTCTGTGCCCTGGTAGTCTCCTCTCGACTGCAGGTCTGGGAGGCTGGGTGAGTTCCACTCCTGTTGTTGGTTCCACCTAAGTTGTTACTTCGGTGCTTGAGTTTACGTCCTCCATGACAGTGGTACTGATGCACTGTAAACTATGGTTTGCGTCCAGTTGCTGTGCTTCATTCGACTGATTTGATCGCTTTCACAGAAAGTAATCAATGTGAGGCCTCTGTCTCTCTTTACCCAAACACCCCTTCTTGCCCTGGTGGATCATCAACCCATGGTGTGATGTAACTTTCCTCCAACCACAGACACATACCTGCATCTGTTTGTGGCCCGCTGTTGCAGCGGAACTTGTGACAGTTGCTGTGGTGTTCTCTTGTGCTGTGCTGTCATTACTCGTAGTCGTTTCCGGTCCAGTCGTTACCATGTTGTCAGCCGATGAGTCATCTTCCGCCCCCGCTCTCGCAGACTCTAGGGGTATTCTCGTATATGTTGACTTTCTGTAGCTTAAGCGGGTGTTTCCAACATACTGCGAAGCATGGGAAACTACAGAAATGGGAAGCTAACCCATGACTGTCCCAGTGGGGTCTATTCCCTCCTGTCAGCCGTCTCTCCGTGCCGCCACAAGGACTTTCCCCTGTTGTCAGCTGATCTTTCTCAGCAGTCACTGGACAAGTCCAGATATTCAGAGAGCTATTTGGTCTTGGCCATGGTGGAGAGTTTGGAATCTGATTGATTGATTGCTTCTGTGAATAAGTGTATTTAATACAGGTAACAAGCTGAGATTAGGAGCACTCCCTTTAAGAGTGTGCTCCTAATCTCAGCTCGTTACCTGTATAAAAGACACCTGGGAGCCAGAAATCTTTCTGATTGAGAGGGGGTCAAATACGTATTTCCCTCATTAAAATGCAAATCAATTTATACATTTTTTTACATGCGTTTTTCTGGATTTTTTTGTTGTTAATCTGTCTCTCACTGTTCAAATAAACCTACCATTAAAATTATAGACTGATCATTTCTTTGTCAGTGGGCAAACGTACAAAATCAACAGGGGATCAAATACTTTTCCCCCTCACTGTATGTATATATGTATACCCTGCTTTCACGCATGCTGTGTTTACTGATCATTTTTAATTAACAAATACAATGTTTAGTTGCATGAGCAGTTGCGAGTGGCATTTGTGCCACAGAAATTCAAATGCTCTGAATTGCCAAGTCATTTTGCTAAATTCTAAGAGGCAAAGAACTGCATTAAGAATCGCAATGCATTCTAAACACCGCCTCCCTACTCACATACTGACCCAATTTAACACGAAAAGATATTTGGAACATCCTGTCATTTAACGCTGTCCCATTTTCTTTGTTTTTGTGAAATGACATGGTGTCCAGTGTAGACATTTCACACGCATGTACTTGTACTATAACCTACAAAGATAATTGACATTTGACAAAAATGTCACTACAAAGATTATAAACAGAAAGATACTATTTTAAATTATTACCTGTAGCGAGCATGAATTATAACAATATATTATGTAAAATGTGTAACTTCATATTTAAGACATGGTCATAATCCCATGAGATTAAATCTCACTGATCAAATTAGATTGTATATTCAGACTGACATTATGGATGATTGGCATGCTATGAAATGGCCATAACAGCTGTGTTTTAATGGTAAAATACTCTTCCGGTCTAACAATGATCCAATATGAACAAAATGTTTGTGTAATGTTGTGTTGCCAATAAGTATTTGCCCAATAGGAAACAAGCACATTAATATATCAGAGGATATCTCTAGACATGGAGACAAACCATAAAGGACTATTTGCAAATAATACAACGTGTTTTGCCCTAAGAGTTACTCTGGGGATTCCATATTGCTCATCACATAGTTCCGAATACAACACCTATTAGAAAAACTTACAGAATCCATGCGTATACATGATTTTTCCTCCACAAAAAATGTGACCATCTATATTGCCACGTTAGACTCACATGAGAACTGTATGGCAAAGCCGGTTTTGCTGATGAAGAAGTCGGACTGGAAGTGTAGGGAGAGGGAGCTCTGGGAGCTGTGGATGTCGTCGGGCAGCACGGAGCCACTGAGTTCCTTGAGCAGCACCCCGGCCTGGGAGGGCACGGAGGGCCCGTCCCACACCTTGAGCAGGTCGTGTGCCGCCTCCGTGTCGAACACCACAAAGTGGAGGCTGCACCCGTGGGGTCCACCACACATCCAGTCACGCACGTGCAGGGCACACGCAGGGCACACGCACAGCACAAGCAGTGCACAGGCAGAGCACACGCAGAGCATGTGCAGAGCACTCGCAGGGCACGTGCAGAGCACACAGAGCACAAGTACAGAGCACACAGAGCACACACAGAGCATAGACAGAGCACACGACAGCCACCATCCACATCATTGATATGTGCAATAAAGGGCGTCCATTGCCATCTCTCCTGGTTTTCCCAGGATTGTCCTCATTTTGAGAAAGCTGTCCTTGGAAATCTGTAATCTATACATCTAGAGTAAATGTATAAGTATTTCCAAAACATTAAAAGTCCCACTACTTGCTAATTGCACAATAATAGCAGTGCACCACTCAATACAATACATTTACATTTAGTTCTCCACGCTTCTGGTATTGTAGATATTCTTCCCATGATATGTCCTGGTTTTTTTTGTATGGCTTGGACAGCGTGTGCCCGAATTGTACATTTAGATGATGTATAAGGACATATCACTGAATATTGCTGCTTTGTTTTTTAAATAAATGACCCAATGTGAAAAGGCCATTGACATTTACAGTGTTTTATTATTCATACCAAAATAGATCCTTCTATGTCTTTTCAAAGGTTGCAAAATGTTGTTTTCTCTAATTGCAATATCTATCCAAAAAATGCAGTTCCATTTAAGGTATGATAATATTGTTGAAACCATGGGCATATCAATTTAATCTATACTCATTTATCATTGCGAACTAAGCCCTAATTGTAATGCTATGCAAGAAAGTCAACAATCATTTCACATAAACAACAAAAACCTTACTCCGTATATGTCAAGGAGGCGTTTAAAAATGCAATAATAATCAAATAATTATTTCCCCAAAAATTCAAAGCTTCTGAAGCGTGAATTAATACCATCCAATAATTAGCCTAAGAAATATAAACTATAATTATATTTTGCTCTAATGAAAAACTGATTATGCTACTTACTCATGCAAGAAGCAACATCTAATTTAAAATTGAGCAGGGCAACTCCTCTTGTGCATTAGCTTCCAGTGGAAGTTTGCTTCAACAGTGAGGCAGCAGCACTGAACCACCCACTTTCACCTCAACTCTTATTAACATTCACATAGAGAACCCCCACTCATAGAATGTCAGAACAATGACTGAAGCTCTTGAACCAGACAAAGGAAATGTAAACTCATGAATATGATAGTTGAAGCCCAGAAACCCATCAAAGTAAAAGCCCATATCTACATTTATTAAACAAACAACCTCGTTATGCATCGTCATGTTGCACTGTGGCTAAAAACAAATGTAAGCAGAACTCTCATCCATGTCTCCACATATAAATATACGTATCTGTCTAGTCCATCAGCCTCTCGGATTTTAAGACCAATATAAAGCAGAATTCGCTTAAAATTACAAATACTGGACCTGTTTTGAACTTCTGGGTCTCGTCAACAAAGTCAGGCTTTGCTAAACAAATTTCGTATGATGATCTAAAAATTAACGAAATGCACAAATAATGAACCGGTTTCGGTGGCTGGTGAGCCAAGTCAATAAAGAAGAGGGCAATTCCCCATTACATTTAATCTTGTGCGAGTCAGGAGTTGAATCTGGGGATAGTCAGGACGCGTTGCCATCGACAGCATCCTTGGCTTCCGTCACAACCCTTCAGTTATAATGGTAACAGTAGGGAACTATACCACCTTTTTATAGAAACAAAACTTAATATGCACATAATGCCCGCAATATTTATCAGGATTATTTTAGAAATATACATATTAATACAACTTCCATGTGATGTTATTATGCAGAGCATAGTTTGCCGAATATGCCCATCGTTGTTTAATAGTTTACCTGATAGTGTGCGCAGGTTTGGCCTCCAATGTCCAAAAGCAATCGAGATTATGTCCGTATGGGGCTGGATATCCTGGTGAGAGGATTCTACCGGATGATTCACCTTTTATCTCGCCACCGCACTCCGCTGAAGGAAGACATTGGAAAATTGAATATTTAGGAATGAATACAACAAAGTTAGAGGCTCAGTGGGCCCAACGAGTAGCTGGATTTCCCAAGATCAGTGGTTTCACTTCCCTCAAGCAATGTTCACTGAAGTATTTAAAACATCTCAGTAACATATGGCAAGGCAGCACAGCAGGCTAAGACCCCACATTAGATTACAATGCCCAGCAATCTGGGTAACTTAATTTGGCTCCTCTGGCAAAGGAATACTGAAAAGTGTCCAGGTTGCATAATGCTCAAAGGCAATTCAATGGTACCAGGTATAGCAACTGTCTATGTCCAGTTATCTATACACACATGTCTGTATCCCAAACCATCAATTAAATCTTGGCAATGGTATTACATTTTGGAATATTTAACTCTGAGTGGCTCACTAAGTGAGGAAAAGCAGATACAGTCCCTTCTCACGGCACTTGTACACAAAAACTACGGAGCTTGTAACATGCGTTCTCAAACAAGAGTAATGAAACGTGTTTTTACATAAACCAAACAGCAATGCTGTACCATAGCATCATCTTTTACTGGTTGTAAACCACAAGCACTACAACATGCCCACGTATCAGTGGTTGCGTGAGCATCTGGAAACTTCGGTGAACATATTTTTTTGGTGATTTGCTTATCTTTCCTATACCATGCACTCCCATCGCGTTTTTGCATTGTTTGTTGCTGTAACGTTCTGACCCGCCCCTACTGGACATCTGTGAAAAGAGCTTTATAGCTCATCGGATTCCTCCAGTGTAAATAAATATTCTGTCCGATTATGAAGGAGGTACACTCATTGGACAAGTCTTTTAATTACCCCCGCTTCTGCCCGAGCACAAGAATATGGGGACATGCCGCAGCTAATCGATCGGCAGGTCATGTGTGGCGGGGTAAAGTGTGGGTGCTCCCACTTCTCCTAAAACACTCCCCTAAAACACTCCTCGAGAGAGGATCTGTAGCGCTGCTTCTAGTGTAGGCCGTTCTGCCAGCAGTGGCATGAGCAAGCAATTACTGAGCTGCACCTTTACCTTTCAAAAGTATTGGCGTCGTGATTTGAATCAATTTTGGTAACACAAATAGAGGAAAGGTTGATTAAACTGAGGCCAACGTGCCACTGACAAGCAAGAAGGGGAGCTTATCTTCATTGGGAGTATAAATTCCCAATGAACTTCATAGACTGCAGTGTATAGCTTCAGACTTTCTTAGGAAATGCTTATATGGACACTTCATTTAATTATTTGGACGAATGCACAGTAATACAAAATAAATGAACACTGTATGAGCTTAGATTTCGCTCGGCAACTGTACTACGAGTTCACGGACACTGCTGGTGCGTACTTTCATTCGCGCCACTAATGCATTTCATCAGCATGCAAGCATGTTCACCTAAACATGTTAATTAATTACATTAAAAGAGGAACGAATTGCAATGTTCCTGTACACTGCGCATGAACAGAAGCAATCGCAACATTCATTACCAAGATGGACACACATTGTAACTACTTTTGGAGTATGCGGAGAAAAGCAATCAATTGAGAGTCCTCAACTTAATATTTTTTTGTACTTTCAATCGTGTGAAATGGTCAACTGTGAAGGAAGGCCAATGCCCAAAATGTCCCATTATATATTTTCCTTTTAAGGCCACAGTGTTATTGACAAACGTTTGGGTTGATCATTATTTGTGCTCGGGGCGTCAGTGCAAATGCAGCATCACCCAATAAATTTATTATAACTGGGGTTGTAAATCGTTTTTTTTGCATTCCCGGTAACCGCACGGGAAAGAAAAAGAATTATTTCCGGTTTATCGCACACACATATAGAAATGTCTGTCTCTTGATCAGCAGGTCACATGCGGTGGGGTAAAGTTTTGGTATTCCCACCACTTATAAATATCTAGTCACTGTGGAAAGGTAGACCAAGTACCTTCCAGAGCTTCCTCTCGTGGAGGATCTTCCACCAGCATTTAGCGTGAGCGAGCAATTGCAGGGCTGCATGTTTGCCCTTTAACTAAGAAACGGTAGGCTGCTCTTTGGTGTGTGCATTTACACGTGGAAATCAATGCAATAATTGCTGAAATTGCATTGGAAGTGGTTACATTTTGACTTAAAACTTTTGTGACTGCAGGAATTAATATTCTTTGGATCTTTCGGGAAAGTCACGTAGATAGAAAAAGAATAATAAAAATTAAGTTACTAAAAATATTGGCAGTCTACATTATAGACTGCCAGTACACTCACTCAGATTAAGAACCAGGCTACAGTCTATATTAGTGTTTTTAGTTTTTATCATTATTTATTATTTTATTTGTATTCTTATTTTAAACATTTATTCACTTTATTTGTATTATTATTTTTCTATCTACGTGACTTTACTTAAACAACCAAAGAATATGAATTGGAAGTGGTTGTTGCTGGTTCCTGATGAATTTCAGACGTGGTAATCGACTGACAACGATTACCAGTAGCCATTTAACAACCCAAATTATAACGCAAATGCTACCAGCTGGACAATTGAAAAGAACTTAAAACATTTTGCCACCTGAATATCTGAGGCATCCAAGTGCAATGGTTCACCAAATTCCATGCAGAAGATAAGTATGTATCTTTTAGATAGTCTTGTGAATAAACACACTTCCATTGTACATTTCACAAGGGTCAGGGATATCAACTTTTATTTCCATGTGTTGACAAGAACAATATGACATTTCCTAACATGATTTACACACATTAAGCTGCATGGCAAGCTGATGCGGATGTGTTCACTGGAGAACCCAGCATCCTCACGCACACAGCTTAATAGTGTGCAAACTGTTCCGATGGGAGCTTTTGCATGATATTTTTATCGATTATTTATTAATTTTATTTTTCAGTAACCTTTCCGGATTACTCTGAATTCTGCATCTGGCATTGAGATATTTTGCTACACGCTAAATTGTCTAGAAATCAACTTATAAAAAATATATTAATACATGTATTATTATGCATACCCCTTTCAACACATCACTTATGCAAATTGTCCAAAAAATTATATTTAAAAAAATTTGCCAATCTAACTTTACTTCATGATCAAACCTATTCCCTTCTGTATTGCCTGCAGCCCTGTGTAGCGTGTTGTTCATTTGGAAGGGCAGTTTGTCATATTATTCTGGACAAGCCTGTTTACCTTAATTTCACACGGAGTACTTCCTCACAACTAATTTATATTTTGTTCTCTATTTGCATTCGCCTTCACCACAACGTCAATTCCAGTTTATTTTCATGTCTAACGCTTCCATTGCTGGGGAAATTCTTGACATGCGCGTTTGTTCGCACGCGATTGGCTCGCTAACGCTAGTCTCCTATCAGGATGTGAGTGACATGCCCTTCTTCTGTTATTCAGGCAGACCATCAACCTTCCATGGAGTGACCATTAATTATTGATGCCTTTGTGGTGCTCTACCTGGGAAGCCCTTACCTTGGCAAGAAGGGAGAGGGTGGTCCCAGGCTCGTCGCTCGCCGCTCATGCAAGTCAGCCGCTTGTTGCCGTGCAGGGTGTAGCCTGGATTGCAGCCGTACGTGATGGTGCCTCCAGCAAAATAGCCCTGGTCTCGGACCTTGTACCCAAACTCTGGCACGCCTGGATCCTCACACTGGGTGAGTTTAAAACCTGCATATGGGTCATGGCGAGCGAGTGAGAAACGTAAGCACATGTACAACAATAGCATAAACATCACCCATGTAAACGGTAAATGTGCATATTCTTGGGTCTTTCGGTCAGGTCACATAGATAGGTTCAAAGAAAATAACAAATAATAACAAAAAAACTACGACGTTTCGATCACAACATAAGCGGTCGTCTTCAGGAAAGGGGATTAGCTTCCAAGGCAAACTGTTCATAAGGGTTTGAAATGGCTATAGCCCAAATGTCAGCAGCCAATGCTAATGTAGTGGCGGGCAGCGAACCCGACGGTGGTTGGTTTTCCACCAATCAAGGGGCTGCCAGGTGAAAATTAGCATGTTCATGAGAGATTAGCATGTTAATGGAAGATCGCAGAGCCGCATCCAAGGGGTCGGCGCGCGAAGTGACTGTGTCAGTGTGAGCCCTGTGAAAGCGCAAGTTTGAAATGGGAGTAATGTACAACTAATATCGGAAGGATGGGAACATCATCGCCAATTATGACTTAAACTGGTTAATAACGTCCTTCCAATGATTGCTCAGTTTGTACCCATCTTCTCGGTTGAAATTGTGTCTGTGTCTATATATGTATGGCTTCATGAACGAATCTTTAATGCGGTGGGCTGACACGAAATTGATTTCTCTAAGACGAAGGTACTTAGCATGCCCACTGGCTATCAGCAAAGATTAACATGCTAATCTCTCTTTAACATGCTAATTTTCACCTGGCAGCCCTTTGATTGGTGGAAAACCAACCACCGTCGGGTTCGCTGCCCGCCACTTACATTATCATTGGCTGCTGACATTTGGGCTACGCCCATTTGAAACCCTTATAAACAGTTTGACTTGGAAGCTAACCCCCCTTTTCCTGAAGACGACCGCTTGTGTTGTGATCGAAACGTCGTAGTTTTTTTTTCTTTTAACCTATCTACGTGACTTTTCCGAAAGACCCAAGAATATGAATTCCTGCAGTCAAAAAAGCCTTAACTCAAGGGTAAAGGTGCAGTCCCTACAATTGCTTGATTGTGATGCTCCTGTTGGAATGACCTCTATGAGAAGGAGCTCCCCGGCTATCCACCCAGCAGCATAAATGGGAATACCAAAGTTAGTCAATCGGCAGGTAGCATGTGGTAGGTTAAAATGTGGGTAGTTCCAACTCATCGAGGGCGTCTGGCCAGTGTGAAGAGGTCGTATATTCTGCAGTAGTGGGGTGAGCAAGAAATTGCAGGGCCCCCACCTTAACTGTTTGCCTTTACTTAATTGTTAACATAATTCAAATTGCAACTTACTAGAGTACAGTATTTGAAATCCGATGTCTGTGCCTTGAGAGTCAGTGTTGAATTCCAGCCAAAGGTGGTTGGAGGTGCTGTTGATGGTCTTTCCATTCAACTCAGATGTGGTGAAGGCGTTCATCAAACGCGCTGAACCGTCTCTCCCATCATAAATCTAAAACATGACGAAAAAAGGTTAAAGCGTTATATTCAAAGTTGAATATGGATGAGCAATCCAGCATTGTTTAAACACGCCTTCAAACAATCATCAAACGGTGTGATAATTTGGCTAGTTACTCTGTATAGCATTTTGAATATAATTTTGTAATTATAACTCAACAAACATAAATACATATTCTGGCTGAGCCAGTACATATCAAGTTATGGGCTTAATACGCATTTCTGACATATACCATTTGGGGAAAAATATGTGAAGTTTGTCCAATTTAAAGGTAGTTTACTTGTCTAAAATATTGTTTTCATTTGTTCACTACGAACGAATGAACATCGATTACAATCAGCACAGATAAATCGAATGAAAGTGTCGGCCACATAACCTCTGGAGTGGCGCTCTAGAGCTCCCCCTAGTGGAGGCCCTTCCACAATCAATGGCATATGAGCAAGCAATTGCAGGGCTGCAGCTTAGCATTTGCAGGCAAACTCATATTACCATTACTGAACCACATTGTCCTTCTATATACGTGTGAAACGGTCAACAAAGGGGATAATATTATTGTGTGTACAAAAATCTGTAAAGTGTTAAAGTGTATCCACGACAAATAGTGGAAATAGCATGTGTGGCACTGGTGTATATCAGTTTCCCCCCCCCCCCCCATTTACATTTCTCATTTAGCTTTAACAGAAATGGTATTTCAAAAATAAATGCTGTGCATGACACAGCATCTGGTATGGCGCACTTCAGTGTGACGACATTGTGATAACACTGGCAAGTACATTTGTCAAACCTCATATCTTGCCCTTGCAAAATTGTATATTTTGTATCCAATTCTTTCCTAAAGGACTGAATACAAGTGTGGATTTCTGCAGATTATTTACAAAGAGCCTTTTTCACTATCATATACTTAATATTGTGAAATACGTTTTTATTATCAACATTTTACGGAGCTAATGCCTATTTTAAATTGATATTTCTACCCTTCAATAGTGTGCGCCACACATTATATACGCCGCTTCATTATAATGGTAAAATACTAACCTTTTTGCTTCACTAAACAAAACATATTTTGGTGGGCAATACGTGTGAAAGCGTTGCCATTTCATCGCGCCTTCTATAAAAGCTTGTGGACATTACATTCCCAGCAGTTACACTTCAAAATTGTAATAATTGCATACATTTTTGGAGGGACGCAACAACTGGATAACAAAGTATGTAAGTACATATATCTAGAGTATGTATACCTAAAAATAGGATACAAATGATACTAATGTACCTCGAGAATAACATTTAATTAGTGTATATCACCTGCTGTGACATACATCTTAAACATGGACAATTCCAAAGAAAATTAAGCAAAGCGAATGAAGAATCATGGAGATGTGCACGCTTGGAATTACAATGAGACACACGGGAAGAGAGTATCGCATGCATTAGAGAACACACACAAATTAAGGACATTGTATTGACCATGAAGAAAAGTCAGTGGACTTGGTGGACTTGGGCAGGATATGTCTCTAGTTTGGGTAATTGCGGGCAGTCGAGACAAATGTCAGACATTGGTGGCAGCCAAAGGACGGAAGACGCTCGAGAGGACGTTCACTGGTGAGGTGGAGCGATTGAATTGGATCGCGTGAAGAAGCGAGGCAGATTGTCGCATCGCAAAGCTACGAGAGCGATGGCTTGGGGAGGCCTTCATTCAGCCATAGCCAGATCACAGCTGCTTATGAACATGATGAAGTGAACTGTATAAAAAAAAACTCAGACGTATAAGAGGTAAGGAGTAAATATCGTTTGAACTGGTTATTTAACAAAATATCGATTGATTAAATATGTGAGAGCATACAATTAATGGTGAGTATTTAAGCAAGTGGGAGGCAACTGATATTCATTAACGCTCTTGAAATAAAAAAAACTGCCTTTGTTATTCCCAAGATAGATAAGACCCTTATCTATGAATCAGTACAACTTAGGAACAATATCAATCATACTATTAAGCTACCTTCAGGGAGTCTCCAGGTCCCAGGCGGAAGGTTCTTGCTGTCAGTCGAATGCCCATGCCGGGTTTGACCTGCACGCTATAGATGCATTCGTGGTTGTCGTCGTACTTCTGCGGGTGTTTGGGGGACAGCAGCACCCCCTCATTGGCTGTGGACGATCTCCCACATTCAGCTGCAACGGCAACAGCAGCAGCGGCAACAAACACAGCAACATGAATCACAATTTGAGGAAAAACACGCGTAATGTTTACGAATAAATTGCAGATACTCTGCAATCATTTTGAAAATTATTGGGGCTGAATTATCAAACTGTCCCGAATCTACTTTTGGAATTTCTTAAAATTATGTTTGTATGCAAGGGAAAATTTGAAATAGCAGTCTGAAAACAGTGGATGCATTGAAGAAAAATGTAAAAAAATACGAGTGCCATTTAACGTAATGACAATAATACATATAATCATCATCGTCATCGTCGTCATTATCATCAACAAAGGATTTCCAAAATTCATTTGTTTTTTTCTCAATATTACAACTGATGCAGGGTGAGAAATCTAAGCGTTGAATATATATACAACACAAGTTCACTAATCTTATTCAGTAATATACTGTACTGCAGTCTTAAATTTCAAATTATGTGAGATAAAGCTAAATATATAAGAAAAATTGATACATAAAATCATTACATATACTTAATAAATATGTTGTCCATATTGATCATTTATAGAGTGTATATTTTAACAAACAGCATTGAAGTACTATATATCACTATATATAATACATATATTTGCGTGTAATGTTGCTGAACATCACAATAAATAGAGCATAATACAGGTAGGAACAACAGTTCCACACTGCCCACCAGGGATTATTTGTCTGTCTGTCTGTCGTGCATGGCCCCGCCCCACCAGAGCCCTCCCATTGGCTCGGGGGTGCCGACCAATCAGACAGACAGACAGACAAATAATCCCTGGTGGGCAGTGTGGAACTGTTGTTCCTACCTGTATTAAGCTCTATTTATTTTTATAGCAATAAACTAAATCAAAATTTACAAAACACACTACATTTCAATATTCTCAATTGATCTCTATAGTCATTGTAAGCAACTACAGGAAATGTCAGAGGGACTTAATAATCTTAATAGAGAAGCATGCAATATCGTATAGAAAAGTCCCCTAGGCAATTAAAGATATCAGTCAGAGGCACAGGAGTTGGAAACACACTCGAATATGTTACGAAGCACAGTTGTTGGCATCGGATCAGGATCCGAATTTATTATATAACTATGCAGACAGGTGCAGGTTATTTTTGAATTTCAAAATAAAAAGTAACATTCCATTTTCTAAAGACCAACATTTTAAATTATTGTTTAATTACCTGCTCATATGGATCAGAAACCGACAATCTAACCTATAAAATGGTCACCAACAAAAATACTTAATAGTCACGTAATGAAGTGCGGACAGACGCATGCATAGAATTACATTCAAAGAGAGAAAGAGGCACGCATAAATTAGGGCTGTTAACTTTCCCCGCACCTCCGATTAGCAAGGTTGGCTCTGTACGGTGTGAAAAAGGTTCAACATACATACATACATATATAGAAAATATGCAAATTATGCATTTAATATTCACTCTTACTAAAAGTGAGTGGGCTAGAGCAGGACAAGTCGCTTAGAAGGGATGATGGCTGGTGGTCGAGACTAATGATGGACTGAGTTTGGCTAAGCAGGAATTATGTCAAACAACAATACATTTTACATGGTTTGATGAAAGTTAGACATCAAACATGGGGAAACATTTTCCTGAAAATGTGCATTGATAGGAGATATCACCACCATAGCATAGTATGATTTTCCTATATTGTAACTTAAAATGAGCTTGTCCCATCTTATAATACTTATTTTAAATGAATGTATTACATGATTACATATACAGGGACTCTTCAACTTATGAACGAGTTAGGTTCCAGAGGTCTGTTCATAAGTCGATTTGTTCGTAAGTCCAACGTTAATCCTGTCGATTCCAAACATGTTGTATGGCATGTACACTAAACAAGAGGAATGGATTTAAAAGTTGTATAATCTCCTGTAGACATAGATGCCACTGGTTCTTCATGTTCTGCAGATGTAGATGCCACCAACGCCATCTATTGATCGGGAGTTGAACTTATGCCTCGGCCTGAACAGGCAACTTTACATATGTGCAGGTTTGGTCATATCTCTGAAAGTTTGTCATAAGTAGAGGAGTCACTGTATCAATGAAGCCACGGATTAGCTCAGTTCAACCTCTCCCGTCGACTGCAGCATTTTCTTGCTGTGGTTGTCCCACCTGATGAAGATCGCTTGTGTTGCGATCGAAACGTCGTGATTTGTTTTATTTTATTTCTACCTACGTGACTTTACTGAAAGAACCAAAGAGTATGGATTCCTGCAGTCACGAAAGCTTCAAATCAAGATTAAACCTTGTGTTGAGTGAAAGCGGATTTACTCTATTGTGTGTTTATTTTACCAATGGCAAACAGTCATCATTGTTACTTTACCCAAGAGGTCTCATCACAGTACCAGGTGCAGCTCGTGAATGTTACAACACAAAATCTATCCCAACATCCGTTTAATGAGTTATATCATAGTTAGATTGCAAAGCACCATACACAGAAATTTTACTCATTCTGAAACGACGTTGAATGAAGACTCAATATAACCAATTATATATATTTCAAGATAAACTGTTGCTGAGACCGAATGTGTGATTTTTTTTCTGTGGAAATAAATATTGCACAGCTCATATTGAGCCAAAAACTGCCAACAACAAAGGTTTCAATGTCCCTCAATGGGCTAAATTTTATCACAGTTCCCCTCGAGAGGTCAGATATAGTTTTATAATAATAGGGCTTATACCACTGCGCTTCCCAGAAGTTGATTGTTTCAGAGCAATTTAATGTATGAGGTGTTGTTGAGGGCTGCATAATAGAGATTTGTATCCAACTGATAGGCCCCTTCGGTAGATAATTTTCAGGGATGTCAGCAAGTATAAGAGACTTGAACAAACCCAACATTTTAACAGCAGCGTCTCTGTCCTCAACAAACTCAACAAAGAAAGCAAACACAGGCTGGCGCTATGTAAGTTGTACTTCAACGCGGCAGGAATAGTGCAATGAAAGTTAGGAAGCAAACAGAGAACAAAGTTGTCCGAAACCACAAAAAATCTGTTGAGGAAAATGATAAATATGAAAAGAGACAGGGATGCACGGCTAAAGATTGAATGCATAGAAACTTTTTCAACGATTCGGAAGATAATGAGAAGAGAAATCAGAGAACAAAAGACAAACATTGCTGAATACGTTATAGCAATAAATAGGAGTATGAAAGCTGCAAAAAATAAGAATGATAGCCAAATCACAGGGGTAGCACTTATGGATAAATATTAACTACGTATTAAAAATAGTGAAGGAATTTAATGCAGATATGTATAGTAATAAAATATGCACATAGCTAAGAAATAAGGACATTTTTCAGATGAAGAGAAAAAAGTTCCATATGTTAAACTTGCAGTCAACTCTGTCTGCAGTATGAAAAGGGGAAAGCTCCTAGACCAAATGGTATAACTGTGGACATCATCAAAGAAGCAGGACGAATCAGCTGGAAGAAAAAACTACATTTGCAGACTTGTTCATGAAGTGTTTAGAGATAAATAAAATCCTGAAAGCACAGAATGATATCTCGATAATTATTTCATTCAAAACGGGAGACAAAAAGCAACTTAAAAACTACATAACCATACCCTTCTCATCGCACGTCTAGAAAAATTGTTTACAAAGATTACTGGAATAGAAAAGGGAACAAATTAGACAACCCCTGAAGCAGCAGGGTTCAATAAAGGTTTTTTTTCTACAATTGGACATATAGAACAAACGTTGAAAAATGCTCCAAGAACCACGGAGAGAAAGAGAAAAAAACCTATTCTGGAAAGTCACAAAGTAAACATACAACATAAATGATTCATATATCTGTCCCTCCACATACAAAAATTACGGAATTGTTTACACTTTCCATCAACCACAAGGCCTTCTGGGAATATATAATATCAGCAGTATTGGTTCTATGCAAGCAAACTCTGGACCGGTTTAGACACACAGTGTCTCATCAGTACAGTCAGGCTTGATGATTACACTTTGTAACAATTATTTTTTTGTTCCTGGGTAGTAAGTGTTATTTCCTAATTGCTTATGCCTCAAAAGCTATTGTTCCCCACAAACTTTGCTTTTGTGACCAGGACAGTGATATTTTGAAATGTACTTATTTTCAATGAGAAAACGGGCAAATTTGTTTCTTTTCGTTCACATAAAGTCATAAAAAATTACAACATATGAATCAAAATTAACATGTATTTGTACGAAAGTACTGTAATACAAACATTACTACAAAAGATTTAGAAGTGAGTAGTTTTTCGATATTTACGATTATATTGTAAATCACTTTCACACAGAATGGGTGAGAATAATGTGCCCACCTACCCACACACCTTGGGAGCGGGGCATCCCAGAGCCTACGCCCGCCACCTAGACACACGAGGGCCCGTGCCCCGACCAGACGGTAGCCAGGCAGGCAGGAGAACGCGAGGACATCGCCCACATCCAAGCTGCGGCCGCTCCGTCGGCTGAACGTGGGCGTGCCTGGGTCTTCACACGGCTCCAGTGGGTACTCTGCATGATACGCAACAGCAGGTTATTACTAACACCGTAGAAGATAACTATTTCGATTGTACCAGGTAAGGCTCACTGAGCTGTATATCTTTTTCAGAAGCAACCAGGCCACAAATGATAGCTCTACAAAGTGGCTTATTGTGTGGAAATTCATAGCAAGCAAATATTTTGTCAGGTAAGGCCCACTGAGCTGTATATCTTTTTTTCAGAAGCGACCTGCCCACAAATGATACCTCAACGAAGTGGCTTATCGTGTGCAAATTCATAGCAGCCAAATATTTTACCAGGTAAGGCCGACTGAGCTGTATATCTCTTTTTCAGAAGCGACCTGGCCACAAATGATAGCTAAATGATGTGCACTTATCGTGTGAAAATGCATAGCAGCCTAACACTCTAACCACATATTTCTAAATGTGGAGGGAAAAACCAGAGGACCCAGAGAAAAAGCCATGCAACCACGGGGAAAACATTCAAACTCCAAATATACAGGTGTCAGGGTCGGGATCGAACCCACTACCTCTTGTATATCAGGCAAGGGAGTTAATATCTTGCCACCGGCGGCCCAACGTGTCCAGAAGAGGGAGGCTGAATGGAAAATAGATCAACTCATACGTGGCAATTTTTTTTTTATTTTAGTCAGGAAAAATAGCTTATCGAACGCGTTTTTTTTATTATATAGAACGCATGGTTCGGGCTCTGCACGGATTACTTAATGAGGTCTGTTTTCTGGAATGCGGGGATGATGTTTCACCTGTACGTGGTTTCGACGTTGCTAAGATTGCTAATAAGATAGATGATAGATATGCTTACGAGAGGTGAGGGTGCTGCATCCATTGGAATGTACTTTGGCATTAATGAATTGGCTGTGAGAATGATTTATTTACCATGTATGTTTGTTGCGTATGTTTTTACGTGATAATGTAACACATCCTGTACTCAACTCGTTCACGTAAAACGCAAATGTGCATGCACATTGTCGCATGCACCTAGCTGACCACTCGTTGATGGTTGTCAAATGGACATTCAGGTGACCGTGTTAGGGGCGAGTGTTGGGCGTGAGTGCCATGGTGGGGGAAGAGAAATGCATACTAGGTGTTTTGTGTTGAGGTTAAATTGAAAAATAAAGAGTGTACACACACAAGGAATGGAGAGCGACGAAGCATCCTTTATTGCAATAACAAGGGTAACCCCCACGTTCGGCGAGGTTTTATTTAATTCTCTTCCGTGGTGTAATGGTCAGCACACTGGACTTACAGCCTAAAGGTTGAAAGAATGGTGTACTTTTTTTTTATCCTCCTGCCTCTGTCAACCTAGGGGTTGAACACAAATAGTCGCTAAGGCAGGTCGCACGTGGAAAGGTGAAGCGTGGGGTAACGTCCAAGATGTCTGGCCACACTCATCCCCTAATGCTGGCGAGCACAACATTCTACAAGCTGTGCGTTACTCCTCACCCATGAAGGTCATGTTGAAGCCCTCGTATGACATTGAGAAGTCGGAGATGAAGCGCAGCTGTGCCTGGAAGTTGCCGTAGACGCCGGCTTGGAGCACAGGGGGCAGCGTGGAGCCCGTGAGGCGAGCCAGAGGCTGGGAGAAGCTGCCGTTCTCCGTGATAAGCAGGTAGTCGTGCAGGTTTTCCACTTGAAACGTGTGGAACACGAATTTGACCCCTGCATCAGGGAGAGGTTTGGTTTACACAAAATGGAATGGCAACAATGCAACATACGTTTCTAACAAAACGCAGAAATGTGTAGAAAAGCACAATGTGTGGCCATGGTCAATGAACGTATAGAAATTAAGATAGCAGTGCAGGGGAGTGTTGCATGAACATTGTATCATGTTATTTATTTTTTTATCGGTGTAGGTTTCTTTAAATAAATGTTACATGTAAAACTGTGGCTTTGTGGTTAGTATACTATGCCATGCGGGTTGTAGATGAGTGTGATACCCGGCCATGCCATTATCAGTGGTGAGTGATTCTGAACTATCCTGGGCTCACCTTCACCAACCCACACTGACCAGTGTGGTGAAGTATGGTCAAACGACCGCCAACTATTTGATTGACAAAGGGCTGAAAATTGGTATACGTACTTTCATACATATTTCCACTAATTCAGAGGAAAGGAAACCTGACATTTTAGCCTAATGGAAAATATAAATTTGCAGGAAAAGCTTTTTTTAATACAACCATAATTATGTAATGAAGGAGGTGAGGTGTGATATCGACAATGTGCCCAGTATGGGAGGAGATGTTATCAGACTCCCAGACGTGTAATGAGTCTTCCGAATGTGGAGTATTGTCAACGTTATTCAGGTTTACACGTGGCCGGTTGAAACAGTGTGCGCCGTGAATGTTTGGCATGCGTGCATGAGTGCATTTATTGAAGCCACTATAGATAATAGACCTTGCCTTTTCCATGAGACACTTCAATGGTCCACGTGCAATTCAGGGAGTTGGGGTAATAATCAGGGTAACCTGGTGACAGGATTATTCCACTGTGTCCCTGGATGTACCCTCCGCATGGTGCTAAAGGGATGAAAAGAGCACAGTGAATGCACGGCAGAACTGGACCTGGGAGGCTCACTCAGAAGCGTGATGCTTAATAACCCGTCTATAATCAATGCTCACATCCCCGCTCACATCGCCAGATACCTCTGGAGGCTACACATGTTTAGTGACTTAGTGACACTGCAATATTGTACGGATGTTGCACATTAATACAAACCTCCAGCAATTACAAAAGGATTGTTTTCCCTGGAAGCAATAACCGCCACGCTTCATATATATAACAACAAAACATACTTCATAACACTATCATAAACCCATTTGTCAAGATTGTGCGCATAAGCTCAGTTTGGCGGCTCGTTTATGTGACTGCTTGTATCAGATCAGCGCTGTTTTAAAGGTGCTCACACAAACGCTGTAGTTGTTTGCAGAACACGTGCATCTCACAAATTGTATTCACACATTCGCAGCGTGCAAGAGCATTCAAATCAAAGCTGCACATTCCAATCATTGCGTGTTTAAATAATTAACCTAAAGGGATGACTATTGATCTTTAATTCATAATTGGGTAGGCTTGCAGGCTCTATACAAAAGCACGAGCTATTTTTATTTTAAGAATAGCTCTATAACTGCAGCACTTTCGCTAAACAATTCTAGAATAATAGCCATTATTGTGTAATTAAGCTGAAGGATATGGATAATCCCCTTGTGGGTGTACTCACATTCCATCACTCAAAGCAGCACTGACACTACCTTGTGCACAGTGGTGGAATCTGCCTATCTTTTGGCAGCCCTGAAGCAAACGCTTCCTCATATTGATTGTTTCAAAGGCGTTGTATGGCCACCTGTCACTTTATTAATACATACAATGCAGGTGTGAACATTGCATTTGTACATTGTAAAGGACGTAAATGTTTATACACACATATTAAGAATGTTCAACATGATAGCAGGGAAAAGTAGGTTTGAAAATGTAGGAGAAAACACGTTATTTTTACATTGACTATTAATTCCTGCACTCCACAAAGAAAAGCTTATGTAGGTATACACATGTTTTCAATTAACTTAGGAACATAGAATGTGTTTGGAGATTGGTTTGGTATATAAAATCTGATCTCTGGAAATGTCTTGAACAATATGCTTTGATGCTGAAGGATGACTCCTGGTTGTGCTGTGTCTCATCCAAGCAGCTGTCGGTCATGAAAGATGTAGTTCAAATAACCAACATCTAAAATGGAGCACAAAGACTTAATTTAGATATGTTCAGGTGTTCACCATTGACACTTCGTCATTCATTTAGATATGCAGCCAGCAAAAGGTGTACCACTGCAGCTTGCGTGTTATTAAAAAAAAAAATTCCTAAAGAAAATCAATTCCGCGTAGTGAAGAGCCTCAACAACGAATGCATTGGAGGTGTCAGAAGAAGTATTGATGAAAAGGACAGGCAGTTTTAATACACTTTTTTAATTTCAGCAGGGTCAGTGGTGTCAGCAGATGTGCAAGTAGGGAATTCCACAGCGAAGAAGTATGGGTAAAGAAGAACGAGCAGCTCTCGATACATACTTTTCTCATAACACGTTTTCCTGTTTCGGTATAGATCACTTAGGAACCTATAGCTACTAGAACAGTATCTCAACTGGCACAGCTCATTCGCATGACTCTGAGATACGAGTGAGAAAAAGCTTGGTCAACTCTCTCATTCTGTCATTGCCAGTTTGCACCCAGTGGGGACTTATCAGAGACTTGACAGCTCATGCATTACTGAAAGTTCCCGACATTTGGCAACAGTTGGCTTGGTATTGTCAACTAAGCAACATCGATATCCTTTGGTCGAACTAAAGATCACACCACACAATTGTAATCGTGTTTTCCTTAATAATTCATTACAACTATATGCATACAGTGTACCAATCTATATACTGTGTGCAGTACATTGCAGTTCCAAATTCTTGCACCATCTTGATATGAAAGTGAAGGTATCACATCATACTTGTGATCATGGGAATTTTTTTAAATGAAAGTTTGCTAAACATGGCAGAGAGTAGCACAGTGGTTAGCGCACTGTGCTATTTACCCAATGACCTCAGTTTGATTTCCAGCCATAGATAACATCAGTGGCAAGTGATATGTGAACCTGTCCTAGGCCCACCCTTCATCAGCCTGTGTCACGACAAACACGGGGAAGTGTGATTAAACAACTCCCTTAACTGAAATGGTATGAGAGGCCTTTGTCTAGCAGTGAATTTACAAAGGGATAAATTAGTATTATTATTGTTGTAATAAAATATGCCAGGCCAGTTGGGTAGGGCTGCTCAATTATATTTTAGATAACTGAACTCACATGCATGTTAATAAAATCAAGTTTTCAACCCTATCTCCCACCCCAATTTATAAATATATTATACGTTCTTAAAAAAAATCATTTGACGCTGCACCCATAACATGGGATATATTTTCTGACAGTTGTGGATATTAAAAAACTTGGCATTCGTTAGTTTGCATTCCCCATATGATAATTTAATCAGAATATGAAACAGCCACGTAGTCCCCCATAGGTGATTTGGATGTAGAATTCCTAACCACAATGCACTAATCCGCACAACTTCGAGGGGGGGGGGGGAAATCACTGCAGAAATGTTATTCCCCCACGTGTACATCATATTGATTTCTAGATTTGAAGCTTTAGTGACTGCAAGAATTCATACTCTTAGGTTTTTTCGGTAAAGTCACGTAGGTAAAAAATTAAATAAAAAATTAAAAGTAATAATAGAAGTAAAATAAGATAATAAATCACGACATTTCGGAGGCAACACAAGTATCCGCCATCAGGTGGGGCCGTCACAGCTAGATTTACTGTATCTAGCTAGATTTACTGTATCTAGCTGTGACAGTCCCACCTGATGACAGAGACTTGTGTTGCCTCCGAAACGTCATGATTTACTACCTTATTTTATTTCTATTATTACTTTTATTAATTTTTAATTAAATGTTTTACCTACGTGACTTTACCGAAAAAACCTAAGAGTATACATCATATTGGTTTATGATATTTCAGTGAGCCACATACACATTTAAACTGTCCGTGTTAATCTGTAATAATACAATTATGCGCAAGCATAATTATGCACAAGCATAATTGTATTATTTTTCGATATAATTCTTGACTAAAATCCATGAACAAGCAATTATAACTCTGTTTATTTTGGAAACGATTTGATTAAAAGTTGTGCTAGCTAGCCCAGGCTTTGCAAATACCAATAACATAAAATCATCCGAAAATCTCCATTCTGCTCAGCTGGAATCAGCAATGCTCTGCTAAGCCAGACCCATAATAGAATGAAATTAGAATCTCATCTCATTGCCATATGATTTCCATGGCAGAATCCGTGTTAGAATCCTCATTCAAATTAAAGGGAGTCGTCCATTGAATAATCACGATTCCTGCATTCAACATCCAGGGTGGAGGAGTTTAAAATGATTCCTGGAGGGATCGCTCGGCTCTACTATACCATGGTTTACTCTTGCAAATGCTGTCAAAATGAATTTACACCTGATTGTACCCTGTGGCGATTCCCGACAGACATTATTAAGTGGGTATGGGAATTCATCTGTTGACTCAGTATAGCACGAGCGTCCACAGAGAGAAAAGAATGAGCAGAATGAAGCTGAGGGGACCAATATTTTGGGTATAACATGGCTTTGACATTTGCCCATTTAACCCACAAGCCAGGGTAATATTTTCTGGTCCCTGAGCATTTTCAAGAAATGCTGTCTACAACCATCAAAGCTTGCCAGGGATGTCATGAGCAATGACATGGGCATGACAGACGAATTGGGCGCATAATGCACTGACATTCCCCTTTTTTTGTATTATAAAATGTAACACGTATGCTTTTAATTCATTACGAGGAATGCCTCGTGCATCTCGCACTTGGTAAATCCACTATATTATGCAAGCACACGGGGACGTGCGTACGGCATACAATTATTAAACGGCTTCGTGTCATGGGGCATTATATTTGTGCATCCACATTTAGACATGCATCCCCACTCTGCGGCGTAGTGTGTGGTGCGAGCGCAGGAGGTGGGAAGCATGGTTAGGGTTAAACAAAAGCATGACCTCGTGTCACCCAGGAGAATCACCCTGAGCAACATAGGCTCTAGCTGTGGTCTGCTCGCTGAATCATAAAGAAGGTGCCTAAATGGCTCCTATTTCAAAAATAATCAAATGCATAAGTACAATAGATCACTTTACAAAAGAAAAAAGCCATGACGTTCAGTACATACGGTATTTTGGTGCAATTTTTATAGCGAAAGGCGATTGTGAAGGCACCTATGTTTTCACAGATGATAATAATCTGCAGTAGTTTAACAATCGGTGGCATTGTTGCTATGTAGCTTAACCCATTAACGTTATTTGCAAGGACAACAATTTTTCTAATTTGACAAATTTTGGACTGCAATGCCAGCACATGTGGGCCTACTCATTTTTAAGAAATGTTGTGGGATCTTGAATGTCCATTGTGAAGTAGACAGCACTCATTAGGACACCTGCTACGTAAATTTTGTTAACAGCTTTTGAAAAATATCCAATTGCATTCGTGAGAAAGTGAAAACAGCAATTGGCATAATAAATAAATAACTAGATAGATACATTGTGGTATGTGCAGACCTGCAATACTTTCCCTTCATAAGAACATGAGAATAGATTAACTTAACGGCTTATATTTTAATTGTACATGTCATAAATAAGTTACACATTTATCGCGTATGGCACTAAGTTTATAAAACAAAGACAATTGGCATGAAACAAACATGGGCACGACATGTCATGAGAGAAATTGCATGTATGTAGGTTGAACTTCTTTCACACCATACGTAGTCAACGCTGCTAATGGGAGGTGCAACTGACCAGAGATGGACAAATTTTACAACACAGTGGATAAGGAGAGAAAGGGGAAAAAAATGCGGCGGAGGATGACAGCGGAAGAGACCGCGAGCTGAAATTACAGAGTTCGGAAGCCACTACTGGATAGAAGCGACGAGGTAATGGAAGGAGTTGAAGAACATGGGAGAAGCCATTGCCTAGCATGGAAAATTACAGGCTGACAAGAACAACAATAAGTACAAACAAGTGGCTCGTAGTAAATATGTCAATAAGCTCATGAATAATGTATCATAACGTACCATCGCAGGCGGGAAGGGGGTGGTTCCAGCGTCTGTTTGCTTCGCACCGCAATGGATTGGTGTGGCTGAGCGCATAGCCAGGCCGGCAGCTGTAGGTAACGGTGGCCTGTATGGAAAAGTCGTTGCCCATACGCTGTCCATTTACAGGGATCCCTGGATCTAGACAAGAGTGCCGGTCCACGGGGATACCTTGCAGGCAAACAAGACAGCAACGGCACATTCAAAATGTAATACTCCCTTACTTACAGCATGCTTACATGCACACCGAAACGTCAGACAAAAGGAACAGTGCATGCAACCAAGTAATCTCTCCTTTTGGGCTTAAAGCGAGAGCAAACAATTTCTGACATGAACCTGCTGAAATTCAGTGAGCAGTCTTGAAATAACTGAATGGAGCATCACACTCGAGATTATATTATTACACAAAGCTTTTACACCTTCCTCAAAGTGGAAAATCAGTAGTAGTAGTATTATTAGCATAGACGTGCCCTCAGGTCAATTAATAAACGTGTGACACAAGAGGCTTTTAGATCGGATTTGGGCATTCTGTCCAAATTACTGCCATGCATGCGGTACAGCGATAAAATTACTCATTAGTTGTGGCATGACATTTTTATCATTCCTAAAACAAGGTAACTCTTAGTAACCATAAATACATTCATAACCACCTGCACGAACATATTTTAAACTAATATCAGTCATTTTCTCAAAAGACTCATTTGTCAGATGAATAAGTGCATTTCAAGTATCATACAGAAATGTACTGCTGATAAAAAAAACTGCATAGTACGCATATGACATAATGTTACTGCTCATATGCATAATTAGTGATGAAGACCATTAAGTTCATTATCAGACTTATCTTTAAATGTCTTCCAAGATGACAAATTACTGCAGAAGAAAATGTATCTTTTATTTTAAAAAAGATTGAATTATTTTGAGTTTTTCTTAACTTTTCAACGAAGAAAAAAAATCAACAAACTACGTCTAAGAAAATGCATTGACTATAATTTGCATGAAATGTGATCATTTAATGTATTGTTTTACTTTAATTACTAGTAAAATGTGATATTAAAACTAATGGCCAAGGTAGAGTTCACTTACTATAAAATCAATCTTCTAATGGGAACATATGATGTATCCATATACCTGCTATGGTCAAGTCTCCCATCATCCCTTTATGGCCAGTAAAGTGAGAACTATATTCAAGGTATAATGGATTAAAGGTATGTCTCCCCCTTATACGTCATTTCACAAACACGTCCTCATGTTATTATTAACACCGCTACCGGATTTGCGTCGCCCCAACCCCACACTTACGTCTGTGACAGCATCCGTCTAGTCTTGTATTTGTCGCCTTGGCCTTTGCCTCCACCTACCCTGTACATGACCTACTTTGCGTTACACATACAGAAATGTACTGTACTATAAAGAACAATTTATTTTTTACGTACAGTATTTTGGTGATTGGGAAAAATTGCTTTGATTTACGTCGTTACGATATTTGTTGCGTATTTGAGGAATGCATCCCCGATGTAAACAGGCGTATTACTATATAATATATTAGGAAATGCATTCCAGTCAAATGATAAGTATTTTGTGAGAATTCCACAGTCTTACAGGGAAAGAAAAAAACTTACTGCTGTTATTAGTGATGGCAATTTCTGCCCATTGTTTCAATGATTGATGACAAGCCCTTTCCCATTCCGAAACGTCTGCAAGTTGCATGGTGGGTCCTCTTCACAGCTAAATCTCGGAAGATGCAAGCGGCTCAGCGTGAATTTTATTTAGGGAGGTTGAGTGCCGCTGTTTTTTAAAGATATTGTACTCACCGCAGAGAAGTGTAGTGACACGACCGCACTCTATGATAGCTAGCGCCTAATTGCCACACGCCCTCCTGTATGGAATTTTACTTCCAATTCCGTTCCGATGACATACATCATCGGAACGGGAAAGGGTTAAGATGAACAACAGCCAATGTTTGAGCGTTAACTTTTAATATTTTTCGCAAATAAAAAACACAGAGAAGTAACAAGACGTCATCATACACTTTCACCCATACCCAGAACAATGAGCACACTTAAATATTGTTTTATTATGCTACGCTCTCTGTTTTGGAATGTCAACAATAATTCAATTGCAGTATTTGAGTTTTCCTCTTTGTTTATATCACAATTTCTGTGCATAGGTTCAAAGGCCCAATGCATCAAGTGGGCAACAGCAGACAGCAATATTAAACATATAATCAATAAGAAAATGTATTCATTGAATTGAGCAAGGTCATGAGAACTCGGGAGAAAACAACGTAAACTTTTTTTGTATTTTACCAGGTAAGGCGCACGAAGCTATATAGTTGTTGTTTTTCAGAAGCGACCTGGCCATAAATGATAGCCCAATCAGGTGGCTTGTCACTTTGAAATGTATCTCTGGCAAATACTCTAAACGCATATTGATTCTAAATGTGGATGGAAAAACCTGAGGACTAGGAGAAAAATGCACTCGACCATATGGAGAACATGCAAACTCCAAATATACAGGTGTCAGGGTCGGGATCGAACACACAACCTCCTGTATACCAAGTTAGGTAGTTAACATTTCGCCCTCGCGGTGCCCCAAAGACGATGGGAGGAAATGTCAAAGTGGAGCAGTGTGAGGAAAGAAGCAGAAAGACGTGTTTAAACCTGTGGCGTGCATGAGATGAAATAGTCAGTCTAATAGAGTCCTCAATATGAGTGGAGAACAGTTTGTGAGAACAGAAACCATGGTAGTAGCGATAGACGAGTGATACGGAGATGACTAACTGCCAATGAGCAAGCGACTGGAGTAAATCGGCGAGTGCTGGATCAGATAGACATTGCAACAATGACATCACTTACTCTCATACTGAATGTGGAAGCCAAAGCTGGAGCGGCTGCTGTCTGTCGTGAATATCAGCAGCAGGGCATTGCCACTGCTGAGCAGAAACTGTGGAACCTGGGTTCCATGGTAGGAGCCAACAACAGGAGAACCTTCAGTCCGGCCATCGTGAATTTGAAGCACGTCATAATTTACTTCGGTCTGAAATCTGCAAATCAGTCACATTAAACCCAGACACGCGTGTCAACAATACACAATATTTCAACACTGAGAAAAAGGTAAAGATGCAGCACTTGCAATGTCTTCCTCACACCACTTCTGGCAGAAGAACATCCACCAGAAGCAGCTCTAGAAATCCGCTCTAGAAGGTATCCGGCCTACTCTTCTATGCTGGCCAGATATCTTGGAATAGGTCGGATTATCTATCTACTTAGGCCACCAAACACTACCTGCTCATCGACTGGGGTGTACCCATTTATACTGCTGGGTAGACAAAGGTGGGGGGATTGTTCCAACTGCCGCGTTGGGAGATCAAACCGGTGACATCTGAATGTCATGCGTGTTTGTACGTCGAACTTCTTTCACACCGTACATAGCCAACCGTGCTAATTGGAGGTGTGGGGGAAGAACAACTTAACACAAAACGCAGTTCTAACAAAATGAGTTTTCAATCTAGATTTTAAAGTGCATAGCTCCAGTGGCTTCCTAATATCGGAAGGAATGCAAGTCCAGTGGGATAACTATGACACCACAACAGCATCCATAACAGTGATCATATTCATCTTCATTTCATTTCCCTTTGTTCAATGTCAGAAAACTATCTGTTTGTGTACGGTTTCAATGCATCATGTTATGCTATTTTCTCTATATTATTCATATATATGAGAGGCAACCAAGATGTATTCGAACAGTGAAAACTTGATTAATAAAATGAACATAACTCGGAAAGAAAAAATAAATTATATTAACATGTGGGTGATTAACCCTTATGAGAAGATTTCAAAATATACGCTCTAAGGAAAACGCTCACTTTTAACATGCAAACTCGTGCGTACCTGACGAACTTTATTTTGATGGCATGTCCCTGCTGCGCTTCAATCAACCACTCACAGCTAAGTGAATCTTTGTACTGGCCTGGCCATCCCGGTGAGAGGATGTTACCAACAGGTGCAGAAAGAAGCCCTCCGCAGGGTGCTGTGGGTAAAAACAAATAACCATATATTTATCGGCATAAATGCCAAACAAAACTTCGCAGGGAAAGACACAAACGCAATGCTTGTCACGACACAAAAAAAGGATGCGTGAATTGACCTTGAGTCGCTGCTTTTATCAATGACTTGGCAAATTATAATCAGTTGCGATCAATTATAGGTCCACACCAAAATTATCAGTGTATTGCATTTTTTTACATGGTAGCAAGCATTGATTAGTTCATTGAAATTAATGGAGTAAAAAAACATGTGCAATTATTAATCATTGGATTATGTGTAGTTTTATATTGTAATGTAATATATTCCTGCAATGCCGAAACATAAACTGTTCACAATAAATTATTTACTGATCCCAAATTCCACGCTATTATAAATCATTATTTATCTAATTCTGTAATTTACATTTAGCATGGAGTAATTTACTCAGTTTAGGTTTTTTACGACTGTTATGTACAGCATTTATTTTTCAAAATGCGTGGGAATCACACATCAGTCCACTGTGTGTTCTGCCTGCTGCTTCTAAAATCCGTAATATCATTCCTGGTTCATTACTAGGGTTCTGATTGTTTGACTGCACGAGTCTCAAGCATTATCAATCTCCTGAACTTTCACAGCAGGCTTGCTACTGCCAGTATAATGTATAAGTTATTCTGTAATGCTCGCAACGAGTGCAGCATTGCACACAGTCGGTGCATGATATCCTCTGCAAACCAGTGAAGAGAGACAATCACGTGTGACCATTACATACAATTAGGTGATAAAATAACAAAACTTAACTTTTTATTTTACCAGGTAAGGCCCACTGAGCTATATAGCTCTTTCGAAAGTGACCTGGCCACAGACTAAAACTCAAGGAAGTGGCTTTTCACGTGGAAATTTATAGCAGCCAAAATTCCTTTAAATGCATATTTCTAAATATTTCGGGAAAAACCAGAGGAACCAGAAAAAATATACGTGACCACGGGGAGAAAATGCAAACTCCAAATATACAGGCATCAGGGTCGGGATCAAACTCACAACCGCCTTCATACCAGGCGAGGTAGTTAACATCTCACCACCGTGGCGCCCTGGATGTGGTATATACTTGCAAAAATTTACTTAGACCCGAAATGAAACTTCAGGGGCATATGCAGCTTTTGGATTGTTACTTTTATGTTTTATAGCCACTCTGATAATGACTAACTTGTAAATAAGTCATGCAGGTACCCACATTAATTATGTTACATTGTAAATATGTAGTGACATCGGCGATGTCACTGTACGGTGCCGGCCTGGAAGGATCGTGCCGTTCGATGTTCCTACATTATGGACAGCACCGTGTGGGTGGCTGTGTGTAACACCACCCCTAGCAGGGCTTGGCGAGCACTGGGATAGTGCAGGCACCACGCACAGCGTGTGGTGGGGGCTCCCCCGAGGGGGAGGGTGAGTGTCAGACCAGGGACATGGTTGTCCCGGGCAATGGCACTCTGGTTGACCCCGTAGACACGTGATCCGGAATGTCCATACAGGGGGCCCCAGGTGAGGGGGGGCTAGGGGGTGATCACGTGTCCGGAGAGAGCTCTTGAGAAGGATCGAGAGGGAACGAGAATGTTCGGGAAGGCGGGCAGGGCCGAGCGGCCCCGACCGGAGAGGGATATTAGGTGAGTCCCTGAGAGGGACCGGGGTCTCTTCGTTCTACAAGCTGGAAGTTCCACGTCTCAGCTGGAAGCGCCTCATTGTACGGGGGACCACGTGGTCGGACACCAGAGCGAGGGTCCGACCCTTCGTTGCAGTAACTTCCCTGTATAGCGTAGTTAGCTCGGTGGTCACCACCCTAGGTTGTATCTGGTAAAGGGGCAGTTACCCCTTTGTGTTACAGTGTTACAAATAAAGGTGTTGCCTCTAAAAGGCACAACGTCTGCAACTCAGTTGGACTCACTACAAATAAATAAAAACAACTGCCGTAATGGCAGACTTCTTTTTTATTTCACCGCAGCTCCGTAATTAAACTGTCATGTTCACAAAACGGTTAAACCGCTGCTGTTACCTTCGCACGTCGGTATCTGCCCATTCCAGATGACGCTTCCACCTTGCGTCACGCACGTTATCTCCTCAAAGCCCTGCGTTTTGATGAAACCTTCTTCGCAGACAAATGACACCGAGCTGCCCAGCAGGAAATTGTCCCCAAAGCGTCGGCCGTTCGTGGGGACTCCAGGATCATAGCATTCATTGTGGCCAAATGCTGTAAAGAGACAGAAGACACACAATGAGTGTTGCATTTGTTATCGTTATACGTGCACATGTGGACTTGGTTGCAGTTATGTTACTCTTATATGCCTGGGCTGAAGCACAGTTGGCTACATATGGTGTGAAAAAAGTTCAACATACATACAAAATGTGAGAGCTCTCATTAGGCACATGTGTTTGTTACTCTATACAAATGCGTTTTTTGGATAGGCTACCACATTGGTATACACACGGTACTGTGTATAAATGCTGTCCCAACATTTACTGATATAAAATGTAATGTAATAAAGGATATCTATCTCAGTAAACAAACATGGCAGGGCCGACGCAGCTATCTCCTACACCGATGGACAATTAAGAATAGCCCACAGTGCAGCTCTGGTCATCAATATCAAGCCATGCACCACGTAGTAACACGACTGCTTGCTTCGATAATTCACCGGCAGCATTTCAGATATTAGTCCATGGGCCAAACCAGATATCGTGTAGCACCTGAGCAGACAATTCTTTAGGGGTAGCAATGGCTATGCATGGTCGATATGAGCAAATTAATTAGGTGATAACCTTTCCAAATGGACAGACGTCTCTTTTCGATCCCTCATGTTTTTGGTGTTTCATGATATTGCATTTTAAGTGGATGAGAACCTTTTTCCGAGATATATTGTTGTTTGTGGGCACTATCAACATGGTAGCTATGCAGAATAGATCTGATATTAAGACGAAAGATATGAGTTGTGGCTACCCGCTATGTCAAAAGTGGACCAAGAGACAGCCAAAATTCCAGACTAAGTCATCGGGTTCTTTGCCCCGTATGCTGATAAAACAAAGGACTGTAAAAATGCCCTTCAGGGAATCGAGTGACTTATCAGCTCCCTTGGTCAGTTATTAGTGTATGCCATTTCATGAGGTAAAAACAAGCCAGAAAAAAACATAGTATTCTGTCATATGCTATGAAATCACTGACATGAAATGTAGAACTGATAAACATGCCAGAACAAAATGGCTTGGTCAGTGTATCATACTCTCAAATGGAAGAGACTGACACCACTCTGTGCAAGCAAAAGCTGACTATCAGGCATTATTTGCTGTGGCAGCAAAATATCCCTCCTGGTGTGTTTACCACCTTGGCCTGGTACAACATTGACTGACTTGAAGAAACTGCCAGTGGACAAGGGACATCCCATAGAGTAAATTGAATTGCAGATCAAGCTACATTCACTGGACCTGAGCCATACAATGCAATGCCATCTGTGAAGAGAATGCAGAAACTAAGTTTGAGTACTGAAGGCCTAATGCTACCCACCTACAATGGAGGGCAGCGATTGTGTCCACCAGCAACCCATAGTAGACAGGTTGACACCACCACTGTGGTGCAAATCTTGACTTAAAGCTTTCGTGACTGCAGGAATTCATATTCTTTGACTCTTTCGGTATTGTCACGTAGATAGGTTCAAAGAAAATAACAAAAAATAACAAAAAACTACGACGTTTCGATCACAATACAAGCGATCGTCATCAGGAGGCAAAAAAGATAGGGGAAAGCTGCTGAGGCAGACTGTTTTAAAGGGTTAAAATGGGTGTAGCCCAAGGGTCATAAACGAAGTGGACAGGGCTAGTGATGTTAATGTGATAAATGAGCATGTTAATGTGAGAAACGAGGGCTACCTCCACGATGAACGCGCGGAGGTGGCTATGTTAATGTGAGAGATAAGTATGTTAATGGCAGATCGCAGAGCAGAAACGTCAAGCTCGGCGAGACGTGTTCACGAACACGGTCCGAGACATGTCGCTTAGTTTCCCCAATGTAACACAGTACATACAATTCGTGATCTGATCCCATCCGTGATGGATGTGATCCCTGACATGCAATACCGTGGCAGTAGTTACATTGGGGAAACTAAGCGACATGTCTCGGACCGTGTTCGTGGACATAAGGCAGATCTGAAACATGGTTGGACCAATACCTCAGCCGTGGCTGATCATTGCTTTAATGCGGTGGGCTCACACAAAATGTATTTCTCTAAGACGAAGGTACTTTGCAAACCCACTGGCTATCAACAAAGTTTCGTTCATGAAGCCATCCACATATATATAGGCACAATTTCAATCGAGAAGATGGTTATAAACTGAGCGATCATTGGAAGGACGTTATCAACCAATTTAAGTCATAACTGGCTGTGATGTTCCCATCCTACCACCTTCCGATGTTAGTTGTTATTTTCGACTCTCTGATTTTACATTAACAGGTTAAATTTCCCACACTAACACAGCCACCTCGTTCGCCGAGCTCAATGTTGCTTCTCTGCGATCCTTCATTAACATGCTAATCTTTCACATTAACATAGCCACCACTGCACGTGCATCGTGGAGGTCGCCCTTTGATCTTACATTAACCTAATTTCTCACATTAACATCACTAGCCCCGCCCACTTCGTTTGACCCTTGGGCTACACCCATTTTAAACCTTTAAAACAGTCTGCTTCAGCAGCTTTCCCCTATCTTTTTTGCCTCCTGATGACGTTCGCTTGTGTTGTGATCGAAACGTCGTAGTTTTTTGTTATTTTTTTGTTATTTTCAGTGAACCTATCTACGTGACTTTACCACAAGACCCAAAGAATATGAACTGTGGTGCAGCATGCCGAGGAGAGGAACCTTCTGTAACTTCTTGGTCGCGCATCAAATGTTGAAGCTCAGAAAGTCAGTCACTGGACTAGCTTTTAGATCCTCATTGGCGAATGATATCACATTGGATGAAGGCAATGTAGGCTACCCGTCAAAATCAATACACAGGTGAAGCTACAGAAGTTGTACTCAAAGCACACAGAAACCTCCTTCAGCAAATAATAATTGTTTCCCGGGGAAGACAGCTAACCTCTAGGACCACTGCCATGGGGCACTCTCCAATGGTGATATAACTATGCAGGACAAATAAAGCAGCACTTTCCAGAGAGCTACATAGGAATGTGTCCTCCACAAAAGTTATTCCTGAACCATCAGCATGTATCATGGAATGAGCTTGGTCCAGAAAATGAATGGAGGCAGCAAGACATTTGCACAGCTGGCAGATTTTGCCTTGTCTCCGAATGATAGAATTGATAATAATGTTTCGATTTAAAGCTTTCGTGACTGCAGGGATTCATCTTCTTGGTTCTTTCGGTAAAGTCACGTAGAAGGGAAGTAATAAAATAATAAAAATAAAAGTGAGAGTGAGAATTGTTTTATTATGTTTTATTTTTATTATTTTATTACTTCCCTTCTACGTGACTTTACCGAAAGAACCAAGAAGATGATAATAATGTGTTTGATGTGTACTGGGAGAAGTCCATCAAAAAATGTTGAGAGACGTAACTGAGGTTCAGAAACCAGACATGAATTCAAAAAAATTGCCCCAAGGCCACAGCATCCAGCTGTCCAAAATATGTTTTTGTCAGCCCCTGCAACAAGTCAAGTTGAATCTACTTCTTTGTGGAAGAGTGGATGCTGTCTAAATACAGATAGATAATCTGCAACACATAATTCATTGTATATGACTTTTGAGGAACAATGCCAGATGTTTACAAGGGATCACTACTGGGAGGAGCTTCAAGAATTTAAGTTTACACAAGAGGAAAGCAGGCACCCGCATGCATCTACTTGCATTGCATGCTTCAGAGACTCGGTGTAAAGAAGCCACAGCCATAAATGTTGACAATACTGTACCTTGGTTTTGCAAATAAATTTGATTGCTCTATGTACCAAAAGTGTGGTACAGAGAACCGTACAAGGTTCCTTGACATTGGATAGCTTGGAACTTCACTCAGAAGCAGTGGCTGTGAGGCTCTGATTAGGTTGTGACTCTGTCAGTGTGGTTTGCAGGCCATAGTACATTCAATCACCTGAAACATCTTAAAGCGAAGAAAAGTGACCAAGATCCCTTCAGTCAGGTTAACCGATCATAGGTCGTGTCTCCAAAACTACGTCAGAAAATACAATTTACTTCAATTTACTTCAATTTACTCGTTGCAAATACCTTTCGTCCAAGCCAATGCACTGCGATGGCAACTGTTCAGTTCCAAACAAGGAAGAAACGGACTCTCTTCAGCCCTTGCACTGAAGATTCTCTCTTGAAGCATGTCCTCTGTGCCAATTACCAAGCTGCCATTTGGAGGCTGTGCCTTTAAAACAAGTCTCTGTGCCAAACCCAGAAGGATGCCGGTGGACAACAGATTATGATGATGGAAATCTGCTCATTGACTGGATGAGTGGCTCACCTGCACCAGAGGCTGTTAAAGAACTGTGGTCATTCAACCGTGCACATTCCTGCAAACCACCAGTATGTACTTGTCTTGTAAATGGCTTGAGATGCATGAACATGTGCAAGCTAAGAATGATGTAGAAATCGGTGAACTGATCATGCTACTGAAAATGTTGAACTTGATGAATGTGAGGATATCATAGATCATTATTTTGAACCATAGACTTTTAGACAATAGCAATTTTTTTTTTGTTAAAGACATCCATGTCATCGCTTTTACTTCAATGTTTGCATATTTTTGTGTGCATAACCTGTACTCTTCAGGTTGTAATTAGAGTCATTGTAAAACATTAAATAATCACTTCATGAATGCTCATTTTATATGTTACATGAATTAATACGTGATCAAATTCTTTCATATTTAAAGTCCCAAGTAGAAAAATACATATTCTTTGGGTCTTTCGGTAAAGTCACGTAGATAGGTTTTCTTTGAACCTTTGAACCTATCTACGTGACTTTACCGAAAGACCCAAAGAATATGAATTCCTGCAGTCACGAAAGCTTTAAGTCAAGAAAAATATGTATTGGAAGTTTTATAACATTTTCCATGTGTAATCACAATATGTTCTACATGAGAAATGTGATAAAGTCAATTGATTTACAGACTTTAGAAGCACACATACCATCACAAAAATATTGTATATTTTTTTCCTTACCATGGGCACACATTCTTTGTACATTAATACATGGGTGTGGAATCACGATTTCAAGTTTCATTCCATGATTCAGGCCCAATTTGATTCTAACGTGCGTGGGAACATTTGACAGTTGATAAGTAGCACTAAGCTGGCATTCTGCAATGGTTATCACATCAAATTATACACTGGAGACATAGACCACTTTGAACATTTTACGATACATTTCCCCCAAAAAATTGAACAGATGAGTGTCATCTCTTGCCTGAAACAAAGTAAACTATTTTATTTTACCAGGTAAGGCTCACTGAGTTATAGAGCTATTTTATCAGAAGCGACCGAGCCACAAATTATTTCTCAACGAAGTGGCTTATCATGCGGAAATGTATAGCAGCCAAATACTCTAAATGCATGTTTAAAACTGTGGAGAGAAAAACTGGAGGACCCGGAGAAAAAAACTACGCAACCACGGGGTGAACATGCAAACTCCAAATATGCAGACCTCAAGGTCGGGATTGAACCCACGACCTCCTATATAACAGGCAAGGTAGGTAACATCTCGCCACCGTGGCGATTATATATTTAAACAATTAAATTACCAGGGTAGTCATGAAGCCATCGACTGGCCCACTTACTCACCAACCTCACCAACCTCACCAAACCCACCTTACCATACAAAATAATAAACATAAAACTTTCAGCCACCTGCATAGGCTGCAAATGAATACGTACAAAACTGACACATTGTCTCGTTAATTATATTAATACGTTTAATTTATGCCAAGTCGATATTTAAGATGGCAATGTAAATCAAACATGTCTAATAGAGATAAAAACAAAACAAAAATAATTACGGAAAATACCTCAACATGAAATACATAGGCCAATCAATAAATAAATTATATCAGCACCAGAATGTTTAACTAAGTACAAAGGAAAAGCATGCTTAAAAAACATTTCAATATTTTATGTTCCCAATTAAAAATAAAGAGATTGTAATAAACATTAATCAGAGTCACTGGCAGAAACATAATTGTTACTGTAGCTCACCAGAGGCTTCGGGAGGCACATAATTCATGAAATTATACTGGGGGGAAGATTAATAAAACATTCATTCACTCCTCCTTTATTCTAAACCAGGGGTAGCCTCTGGCAGTTGAAGAAACACACCGACAGAATACATTTGTCTGCTTCCATGACAAGTCATGATCAAAACTATCACCAGAATCTGATTAGATAATAACTATGACATAAGTTTTTCAATGTCTTCGTTAGTCAGTGAAAATAACTTAAATAGGAATAATAAAGATACAAATAAATATTCAGTCGACCCCACCCGGCACTGACCAGCAAGGTGAAGTATGCTTAAACAATCCCCATGACTGACATGGTGATTGGGGGATCTTCATTCAGCAGTGGATTACGAAGGGCTGTCAACTATGTACTGGCATTTATTTTAAAACGATAAATAAGAACCTTTCCATCAAACCTACCTCATATAAAAGGAGATGTATCATTATTTTATTGAAGTACAAGGCACATTATCGATATTATTATACTCAAAAGCTTGGAGATGTTGATTGCTGATGCTCATTTGTAAATTTACCTTCGAATAACAGATTATTATAACAGTTATACAGCACTTATTAAACAGTGTGTATAAAAATGATGGCGTTTATGGTCTGTGTTTGTGCATCACTGAAAACACAAACCCCACGTGATTTGCATGCCATTGGCGACCACTGCCGGTATCGTGAGCCGTGTCCCCCACCCCACCGCTTACTGGCATAGGTGATGTTGAAGCCCCTGCCAGAGGCAGAATGATCCGACTGGAACTCAAGGCGCAGCACCTGCCCCGTGCTGGCCAGATGGAAAGGCGCCTCCGTGCCAGTGAAGGTGCCGAGCACGGCCGTGTCGGCCCTCTCCCCGGCCTTCACGGTCAGGAAGTCGAACTGCGACTCAATGTCGAAGTCGTGGAAGAGCAGGTGGATGCGGCTGCGTGGCTCGGCGAGCACCAGCCACACGCAGTTCACGTTGTTGCCGTAGCCCTCAGGGTAGTTGGGAGAGAGCATCTCTCCACTTGGCGAAGTGAAGTTTACATAGCACGGAACTGCAACGGGATGACAGCATGGGGGGGTTGTTGTTGAAATACAAGGGTGTAATAAAAAGCTTTGCTTTAGTCATTCTGCTTTGTGTGTTTCCAATGTCCGCATTGGCCCTTGCTGTGTGTCTGCACGTCAGCAATTACAACAGGGTGCGTTTTTAGGAGGAAAAAACAATCAGATATAACATAAAATAGGAGAAAAACTAGATTTGAAGCTTTCGTGACTGCAAGGAATCATATTCTTAGGTTTTTTCGGTAAAGTCACGTAGGTAAAACATCAAAATTAATGAAAATAAAATAAAACAAAAATCACGACGTTTCGGAGGCAACGCAAGTCTCCGTCATCAGGTGGGACCGTCACAGCCAGATTAGCTGCATCAAGTGAGGCAATGATTCAAGATGTAATCCCTTATAAGCAAGTTTGGAGGGGGGAGGAGAGGGGGGGGGGCTCATCAGAATGTGGTAGCCAATGAATGGAACGTAAATATACAAACACAGACATAATTTCAACCGTGATGATGGGTACAAACTGAGTAATCATTGGAAAGATGTTATCAACCACGCAAAAAAGACTTAATTACACTTTTTGGACCATCTTATCTGACAGGCACTATTTTACTTTACTTTACCGAGTGTTAACATCCCCAGTTATTTTTAACAGTACTCTCTTCATTGTTCAGCCAGCATTGGTATAAACATGGGCATTTTCGTCCCTTTGTTCTATCATGTGTATCAGACCTCCCCTCCCCCTCTCTGTCCATTGTGTTGGCGTGTGCAGCAACCGCGTCCAAGCCGTCGCCCATTTTTTGGCCCTCCCCCTCCCGCCCCCCTCCCTCCCGATACGTTCCATTCATTGGCTACCACATTCTGATGAGCCCCCCCCCTCTCCTCCCCCCTCCAAACTTGCTTATAAGGGATTACATCTTGAATCATTGCCTCACTTGATGCAGCTAATCTGGCTGTGACGGTCCCACCTGATGACGGAGACTTGTGTTGCCTCCGAAACGTCGTGATTTTTGTTTTATTTTATTTTCATTAATTTTGATGTTTTACCTACGTGACTTTACCGGAAAAAACCTAAGAATAGGAGAAAAACATATATAATGTCGCATGTCCAGCATGGCCAATTAACTCCCCACACCCCGTGCAGTATTTGTGCACGATGTAACCATCATTTTTTACAGATGTTCACAAATCAGACATTTTCACATATACTCATGTATTCTTAATCTTGCATACATTTACTTATAAAGTGCATGTTTCAAACCTCTTTGGACTTCATGTTGGTCAAGTAACATAATTGTGCATGGTGCAACTGTTATGTTCTACAGATGTTTGTATATCCAGCCTTTTCACATATCCGTCTATATGTCAGTTGCCAGCGAGTTGGATATACAACGTTGTACTGTGCACATCGATGGCTATAATAGATGTTACAGATGAGTGCAATAAACTATTTCAACTAAACTGTTTTTATTTTACCAGTAAGGCCCACTGAAATATATAGCTCGTTTCCAGAAGCGACCTGTCCACAAATGATAGTTCAACGAAATGGCTTATTGCGTGGAAATTTACAACTGCTAAATACTCTAAATTCATGTTTGTAAATGTGGAGGGAAAAACCAGAAGACCCAGAGAAAAATCCACGCGACCACAGGGAGACAATGCAAATTCCAAATATATAGACGTCAGGGTTGGGATTGAACCCAAGACCTCCTGCATACCAGGCGAGGGAGTTAACATCTCGCCACCGCGGCACCTAGAAGTCATGGAGGAAAACCAGATAATTTTTTTTATCAAAGCAAAAAAAACCTTATTGCTTTTAAAATCCATGTTTTATTCGAATGCAGTGAGCCCTACATCAATTAAATGCAAGTCACAAATCTGCACTGCAGAAGAATATCGCAGTCCCTGTGAGATAGGAATTTAAACCGTGGCTTCAGCAGCCCCATTGGCAGCAGGGTCAATGCATGGCAGGACAGGTGCTCGGCAGATTACTTATCATGGGCACACTACAGGAAAACTGGATGTGAGCCTAAATTATAGATTACCACGTCCTTAAAATTGAAATAAGGTCAAAACCTCTACAAAAAGAATTTTACCTGACGAACAAGAATAAATAAACTGAATACATTAATACATGAATCAATAAAATCACAATTCACAACAAACCGAAATGATGTATAAGAACGCATAGTAGAAGCATAGACAATGAGTATTATGGAATGAATATTTTAGATATCATCTTTGATATATTACAGTTCACAACATTAGTTGATTATGCACGCCCTCTTACGTGTGTTCATAATAAATGCGCATAGCGTGATTAACATTATTTCTTGTCAAAGTGGTAAGATGCAGCAAGCAACGATGCGATACATCATCAAGTCGTGGTCAACCTTAAATAATCTATGGCCCTATGTGCATACCATTTTGAACAGGCCATTTTCTATGCACCGTAGGTATTCTGGCATCATGCATGGTGATGACGCTGCATAGCAAGCATTGCATTTCATAACGGCCCCACATGCAATCAATAAAACACAGTACTGCAGATGGTAAACTATTTTAGAAAACTTCACGTGTATGGATATACTCAAATACTTGTTGGGTGATGCATGTCAATTATACATTTTATTAGGTGGTGCATCATTATTTTTTTTTATGTAAAATCTTCAACTATTTATTTTTTACTTTTTTTGGGGGGGGGGAATCTATTAATGTGTGATTATCTAAAGCAGTGGTCCCCAACATCATTGGACCTTTGGTCCACAGTCAACCCTCCAAATGTGTTCACAACCCACCATGCACCGATAACAGATGATATTATGTCCATAAACAATGTCAGCAATCAGCGGACTCAGCCAGAAGCCTGCTGTTTTTGCTGAGTCATGAACACGATCTCAATAATCATGTCATGGGCAGCATAAGAAAATGGTGTATTGTTAAAAATACGATAGCATCTGCCTCGGATCACTTCCTTGCAGAAACCCAGTGGTCCGCGGAGCAAATGTTGGGAAGTACTAATCTAAGCAATGAAAGGTTATCTCCAATATGGTAATTGCAACCTGTACAAATTTCACAATATCAAAAAAAGCAAAACCTCCATGAATTCGCACTGTATGAATTCTGCAGCCACATTCCTAATCATCTGCATATCCTAAGGGAAGGAGTCTGCACAGTCGTGGCATGCAGTGCACCGCTGAGCTACATACTTGACAGCCATAAAACACTTTGTAACTGCAATTAATAAAATGCCGTGGGACATGTAGGTGAGTCAGTGGTTAATGTGCTGCATCCAGGTTTAAACACTAATGTCCATTGCTGATGTTCCAAAATATTCCAAATAACTCAAACAGATCTCCACAAAAGGTTAGGGTCTCCTCCAAGACTGCGTGCTCAACGAGTGGATTTAAGTCTGGCACTCTGAAAATACACAGAAAACCAAGACACCCACACCTCCGATTAGCAGGATTGCCTACATACAGTGTGAAATAAGTTTAACATATGTATGTATGTACGTATGTATGTATGTTCAACTTCCTTTGCAGTGTACATAGCCAACCGTATAAATTGAAGTTGCGGGGAACTACAACAAACTAAACACAAAACACAGTTCGAACGAAATGAGTTTTCAATCCAGATTTTTAAGTGCATAGCTCCAGTGGCTTCCTAATATCCGAAGGAAGAGCGTTCCAGATGGCCGCAGAACAGCGTTCCAGATGGCTGCAGAAGCGCATCTGAAAGCGCGCAATGCAGTGACCGTCTTTATTTGATGGCTAGCCAAAATCTGCTGCGAGGATGACCGGAGTCCGCGTGATTGTTTATGCTCCTTGATGAGATCAGCAAGGTGTTGTGATTCATTTGTGGAAAACACTTGTGTGTAATGAGTGTGACCGGAAGCCAATGTCGCTCAGCGAGGATTGGACGGACATGGTCAGATCTTACAGTACCCGTCACGACACATACAACACACATACACCATACATACAACCAGGCCAGCAGGGCAAAGCACTCATTTCAAATGGTTATCACATGATTCAACGTTGTTGGCCACATAAAGCAATTGGAACCGCTAAAGTTATTCCATCTCAAGTGGTACTAACAAGTGAAAAATCTGGTCTAATCACACGACCCCTAAATATTGAAGTATTAGTCATTCAATAGGAAGTTTAGGCATTGCTGCCATATCATTAATTATCCACTTAATCACTCCATAAATGACTTCTGCAGAAATGTAGCTGCACACACTGAAGGGTTAAGTTTTTAACATTAGGATAGCTGGGAGTGGCTTTTGATGTTTTCTCGCAACATATAACAGTTATTTATAGTAGCAAAGACAGAGTAAAAGTTGGCTATAAACGCACCTTATATGTGAACAGTTATAATATAAGCAATGCATCGTTATATTGCACTGATGGGGGGGAAGGCAATGTCAATTTCTGGAGTTCCCAAGGAGTGTGCTTCTGTCCAGCTTCTCACGTTCAGGTTAATTTCGATGTTTTGCTTAAACACAATGGTTTTTGTTCTCCACGTACCAAATAGGACAAATAAGCAAGGATTGTCATGTTCTACCAGAACACAATTCACAGTATTTTTATGTAGTGTCATATCTACACTTGTCGAAAGTTTGGCCTTTTTGTGATTGGTTGTTTCATCGTGCTGGTGAGGTTGCAGAATGTGTTAGTTCTTATACAAGAATACACTGCAAACACTCCCTCAAGTTGTTCACTTACGAGTTTTGAGTACAGAGGTTCAGGCCATTAACAATGCATGAGCTCTGTGTTCCACATACAATCATAAGACTAGACAGGCATGGCCTACCAACTTTGAGAAATACATTTAACATTTTGAAATTACCATTATTTTCTGAGAAAATGTAACGGTCCCAAAAACTTTACAAAAATGCTGAAACTTTTACTGAAAGAAATAACTGCAAAACAATCAATAAACAAATGTCATTTTAAAAACTTCATAAAATGTCTTAATTTTACACAAAAGTACAACTAACCTTAAGACACCAATTTTTGCTCAGCTTTTTGTCCATTTATAGAGTACTAGCAGGAAGTACTCGGCGTTGCCCGGGTGAAACATATATTTTCAAAATTCTCTTAAAAACATAACATATACATACACAGATACTCAGCTGATGTGAAAGCCCGGTGGGCCGTTTGTCCATTTCTCCACCAACAAAATTATAAGAGGCTTGCAGAAGTCCAAAAAGTTATAGAAAGTGGTGGGTAAATAGTTGATCTAAAGATTTCTGAAAATTGTCAACCCCCCCATCCTCAAAACAAATTTTACCCCCGCGTAGGTATATATACCTACACATCCTACATACAAAAGAAGTAGTATCTAGTGACTCTATAGTAGTATCTGACTCTACAGTAGTATCTGACTACAGGAGTATCTACTGACTCTATAGTAGTATTTATTGACTCTGTAGTTGTATCGACTGTCTGTACAGTAGTATCTACTGAGCCAGTAGTAACTACTGACCGTAGTAGTAGCTACTGGCCCTACAGTAGTATCTACTGACTGTAGTAGTAAATACTAACACTACAGCAGTATATGCTGACTCTATAGTGGTATCTGCTGACTCTATAGCAATATCTGCTGACTATAGCAGTAGCTACTGACTGTAGTAGTATCTCCTAACTCTATAGTAGTATCTGCCAACTCGATAGCAGTATCTACTATCACTATAGTAGTATATACTGACTGTTTTAGTATCTACTAACGCTATAGTAGTATCTACCAAGTCGATAGCAGTATCTACTATTACGACAGCAGTGCGTACCGGCTGTGGTGGTATCTGCTATCACTACAGCAGTGCATATCGACTTTGGTGGTACCTGCTTTAACTACAGCAGTGCATACGGACTGAGGTGGTTCCTGCTATCACTACAACAGTGCATACTGTGGTGGTACCTTTTTTCACTACAGCAGTGCATACTTACTATAGTGGTACCTGCTATCCCTACAGCAGTGCATACTGACTGTGGTGGTACCTGCTATCACTACAGTAGTACATGCTGACTCTATAACAGTATATATCGACTCTATAGCACTAACTACTAACTGCACAGTGTGCCGTCGTGAGGCCTGGTCCCGTGCAGAGCCATCGGCCTCGCCTAGATTGCCCAGCCAGCCGAGGTGGCACCTTGGCAGGCTGGGGCTGGGCTGCTACCCCCCCACCCACCATCCCCCCGCCCACTCTACAGTAGTATCTACGGCCGAAAGTAGTAGCATCTACCGACTCTGTAGTAGTAAGTGCACACATTGGGGGGGGGAGGACATGACACTGTGAAGAATTAACTTCAGCGTTGTGTGTCTTTTTTTTGCATTTTTTACGCGAATGACAATTCCCCCCACCGATCACGTGTGCGTTGCTAGGGGCAACCACGGCTCGGCTTTCTCGCGCATGCACAGATGCGTGCTTTGGCGCGCGCTCAGCGGTGTAATATAATCATTAATAGTACTAAATTGTTAATTTAATTACGTCAAAGTTGACGGATGCGAAATTTGAATAGCACTAGCTCACCACGGGGCTTATGGCATGGAAACCTGGGTCCTTTTTTTTTACATAAACCACATGGTTCGCGAGTCAAATCCGTAGCAAGTTTCATCCACACGCAGACAGACAGACAAAAAGTGACGTTTATAGGTAAGATACACTGTATGATTTTATTTGAATACATCTAGGATCGGATTGAGGTTGTTTTTCAAGCTAATGCTTTCAATGACTTTTATTGCAAACACCTGGCATGGAAACCTTGTACAACACAATAGAGATTATTAGCCTTCCATAAATGATAGCCCAGATCAGATACTTGCCACAAACAGCAAGTACACTCTATAAAGGATAATGGCATTGGGCTTGTGTCCAAATTCTATATCGACAAAGCAACGTAGCTCAATGTCCAAAAAAACTGTTTTTACAGACATACCTATTTTATACCACAGTATATGAATACTGTAACCTTACTGACTATAAAAATGACGAAATTATACAGCAACTGCAAAGTCGTGTGTCCTTTTAGGTATATTTCTGTGTACAAACATGTACATATATGTATATATTATACGCATATTTTACATATTTATGAAATATGGATGTTTGCATTTTAAAGGTGATTTCGTAATTCTAAGTGATTCAGCAGTGAAGGGAAGTGAAATGTGGCAATGTTGGGGTGATAGAATCCTGTTTTTGATAAGAGTTGTAAAAAAAAAGTGATAACATAAATATATAACCATTTCTACATTTCGATACTCTATTAATATGATGCTTTATATTAAATAAAACTGAGACTGTATTGAAATAGAGATGTGGTGTGTGTTGGCATGTCAACATAACCTGTGGGCCAGAGGCAGAAATTGGTACCACTTAAGATAGCACAAATTTAGTAGTAATTATTTATTTACACCAATGAAAGGCTTTACCCTTTCTGACAAGAAAACAGGTGTTAAGATGTTCAAGTACCAAATACGTACCTAATGCAAGGCATCAAGTCAGCAATAACCACACATACTTGTAGCAAAACATGAAAAAAACATGCTCTGCTCACATATGCAGTCTTTTTGCCAGAAAGGGTAAAGCCTCTTCTTATTGTTTAAATCATTGTGATACTGGAAAAAAAGTCCCATTTATATAACTGCTCAACTCGAGCTATTAATACTTTGATATTTGTAGTGTCTTTGGACTGTTTGCCTTTTGGCGTTCTCATCTGGTCCAACACTGGTTAGACAAGGTCATAAAAAAAGGCTGTCTCTGATGTAGGCCAATTCGTTTCAAAGACAATGCATTTATTATCACAGCATCGTTATTTGCACGTTTTGACACAAGTATGTGTGGTTAATGCAGATTTGATGCCGTGTCATAGGTATCTATTTTGTGCAAACAAACATGCCTGTTCTTGTTTTTTCATCATTGCGATACTGGCAAAAAGGCCCCATAGATATTTATCTACACCATCCATAAGAGTGGATTACTTGACACAACTCTCATACCAAATGGTTATCACATAATACAGTACACTGTTATTGGCCACACAAAGTTATTGGAACGAGGTATAAAGCTATCTTTCACAGATGTCCACCTCGTGTCGTACTGACACATTAATGAAATGATCTGGGCTCTTGGACCATAAACAAGGTGCATGGTGGAGTAGCTGTGTCCAAATTACCATAAACTAAAGCTAAACTATTTTTTTATTTTACCAGGTAAGGCCCACTGAGCAATATAGCTCTTTTTTCAGAAGCGATCTGGCCACAAATGAAACCTCAACGAAGTTACTTATCACGTGGACATTTAATGCAGCCAAATGCTCTGAACGCATGTTGAATCTCAATGTGGAGGGAAAAACTGGAGGACCTGAAGCAAAATCCACACAACCACGGGGAAAAAATGCAAACTCAACTCAAAATATGCAGGTGTCAGGGTTGGGATCGAATCCATGCCACAAATATAGCTCAATGAAGTGGCTTATCACGTGGAAATGTATAGCAGCCAACTACTCTAAACCAGTGGTTCTTAATCTGGGGTGCACGCACCCCGGGGGGTGCAAGACATGTCAGATTTCTTTAGAAGGTCAATCATTGAAAACACAAATTAAGCACGGGCATGTAAGTACAACTACTACAAAATATGTATTTATTTACATTATACATTTTTGTAACGATTGAGAACCAAATGGGTGAAAGGCTGCAGTAAAGGTTTATAATCACTGCTCTAAACGCACCCACATGTGTGTGACCTCTCCAGATATTGGAGGTTATAACAGGGCTCAGGCCTGGATGGTGCTTGAAGGAGCGACCACCTTGGATACCACAGTGGCGAGATGTTAACTACCTTGCCTGGTATACAGGGGGTCGTAGGTTCGATCCCAACCCTGACACCTGCTGTACATTTGGAGGTTGCAGTTTCTCCCCGTAGTCAAGTGGAGTTTTCTCCGGGTCCTTCGGTTTTTCCCTCCACATTTAAAAACCTGCGTTAAGAGTATTTAGCTGCTATAAGTTTACACATGATAAGCCACTTCGTGGAGCTATCAATTGTGGCCAGGTCGCTTTTTAAAAAGAGATAAACAGTTTAGTGGGCCTTACATGGAAAATACAAATAGTTTAGGAGTAAAATAACAGATGTACATGATGTGGGAGTTACATTGTGGGCTGCATAGGGCAGTGAAGAAAAAACATTTGCTTTAGGGGCAGCCCTTAGGTGACGAACTACCGCTCCCGCTCCCTCGCCCCACACATGCATACACAAAGACCCCCCCCTTTTTCCTTAACAAACTGTAGGAGCAAGTGCTGTTTGCGAGTAACACTTATGAAGGCTGGTACGGTAGACGAGGGGGTGGGTGGCCAACACCATGCCCGGCCGCCTTTGTCTCCCCAGTGGTGATGTTTACACACCACACCAGGTACTGGTGTTGGCCGTCAGCAAGAATCGAACTCGGGTCACCGCTTTCATAGTACAGCGCGCTAACCGCTACACTATCGCTCCCCACACACTCACACTTTCACACACACACACACACGTGTCCGCACGCACACACAAACACTCACTCCCAGCGCGAGGCCGACTCGTTACACCTCGCAGAGGATCACTTCCTCTGAACAAAATAGTTCCGCGGTTCAGTTTGCAACTCGAATTCGTGTTTTAAGTCAATGTTAATGTTTTTTTTCATGGACGGCTGGTTCGTAAGTACGGGCGTTCGTAAGTTGAGGACTGCCTGTGCTGTATTTCTGTGCCTCCCTTGTCTTTTGCTTCCCTGTCTTCAGAAGCCCGAACCGATCCGCGTGATAAAGTATGGTAAAATAACACATGCACGGCAGAGCGAGGCATTTATCCAGCAAGTAGGGGCATGGGTAGTGTCTCGGTCAGGCATGTGCTGTGTGTGTGTGCACGGGCACTTGACATAAGGCTTGGTGTTTGGTTTAACTTATGTGTTCACAAGGAAACCATCGTCGTTTTTTTGAACATTGAAGAGAAATAGTGGCAGCTTTTTGGCAATTGTGGTGTAAAAGGCAAAGTGAATGGATATCCTGTGACACGCTGAAAAAAATAAACTTGGCGCATGCAAAAAAAGTTAGTGGAAAATTGTTTACATGTTTTTTTGTTGTTGTAAATATTGCATTTCGCTAGTGAATTCACAAACCTGTCTGAAATGCTACAGACATATGCCTACACATGTCACATTAATGCAACAAGCAAATACAGTATATAGTATACACATATGCAAATTTTGTATCCAAACAGAGGCCTGCACTGACAGACACCGATACATTACACGCCACTTTTGCAGATGGATATTAATGCTCGGAGTGTATTGGGTGATTTTCTGTATTGATTGACACTCATGCGCTTTACACGTTACATTTATATTCTGCTCAGCTAATGCCAATCAATTTGCAAAGTTAACCAAACAAAAATGCAGTTTACTCACAGATGCAGTGGGGGATGTTTGCAGACCACTGGTTGTTGCTCTGACAGGTGATGGTCTTCTCCCCAACGAGCTCAAAGGCTGCCTGACACTCAAATGTCAGCGAGTCTCTGTGGGAGAAGCCGGAGCCCTCCCGCCTCCCGTGCTGAGGGACCCCGGGGTCTCCGCAGCTCCTCTCCGCAATCTCTGCGAGCGCACACACCGCGAGCCAAAAAACACCGTCACGGCCTCTGTACGAGACTCATTTACACACTCGTCATTACAGTGGGGCGGAGGGCCACCTGGAAATCAATGGAACAGCAGGGCAGACAAGAGGGCATTGCTGAGATATGGAATGAGGGACTTAGCGTGCTGGGAGAATCGGGTTCAAGTTCAAGTTCATTTATTAGGTATAGCCCTGTGAGCCATTCAGCTCTTGAATCGGGTGCAACCGCAACAAACAAAAAACAAAAACATGAACAAAAAAACATCTTAAAGTGAATATGTGACTAAGTGCATATGGGTTATCTAGAGTGGGTGTGCGGGTGGATCTTGGGGGGGGGGGGGAAGATGGAAAATGAGAGAGGTATTAAAATAATGTTAAGTACAAGAGTGTAATGCACATTTTCTCAGTTTTGTCTCCATTATCAAAAACAAACGTCATGGGATAGTTGGTCAAATTCGCATAAATCCTAGCTTAGATTCACAATTTTATTCTTAGAAATGAATGTATACAAATGGGATTGCAATCATGGGATCGTTGAGGGGAGTCAGGCTGTGGAGAGCCTAGAACAGCCTAAAGGTAGGAAGGCATGGCCCGTGTGGCTTCACAGGCCAAATAGAATTTGCATTAAAATGTATGGCCGATACCTTCATAATCCTGTAAATTATAATTGCAAAACTGGTCAATACCGGTGGGCTTCTGGAATCACTGGCTTTTCCATTCAAATGCATGGTCAATGTCTGATGTGTGACATCTGGCCCAATTCCACCCTGATTCTGGCACCGCATTCAAGCATTGTGAGAACACTACCACTTAGATTACCCACCAGGACCACTAAGACCATCTTAACTACCAACGGGATCACTGGGACGACCAAATTACCACTGACCATGGGGACTAACACTGGGAGCATTGGCATTACTACTCGAAGCGCCTTGACCACTCTGACTACCACTGGGATATCCAGAACTACCATATGATTGGATGCACACTGGTGCATGTATTTATACACGTAGACATCCGCAAACATGTATGCACACATGGATGCTCACTCATGTATATTTTACCATGGGAATTACCCAAAGCAGAATCGCCCAGCGACACTTCACAGGATACATTTTTAACTAAAAGGACCAGTGTCAACTTGGTGGAACTGCACTAAACAACAATGAGCATTCAATGCTAGCCCACAATGAAAAAGTAAAAAAAGTGTAGACCACTATACAAATTCAGCAAATACAGTGTACATTTGTAGTGGAGTAACACGCGTGGGGTATTGCAAACTGTGCATGCAAATGTGAGCCACGGGCAATGAGGTCACACATCAGGGCGAACAGGTGCCACGAGAGAAAGCAACGCGAGAGAGACGGCCAATTAAGATGCATAGCCGTGATTGGTTGGCTGCAAATGCAGGCGCGGAGTAGGCGCCTCGAAGTCTGCGGATTGAGGGGATAGCAGCAGACGCCACGTTCGGGAGGCGACGGGAGGACGCCAGCTTTATTAGGGCGTTTAATGAGGATAAATACAGGACGGGTGAGGGAGGTAGTTGGAAGTGAAGACAAGGTAAAGTCAAGAGAAGTTTTGGGGCCCGCTCGCCACACCTCGTCCTCTCCAGCGGTGATGGCTGATCCCCCACTGGAGGCAAGGGGGAGGTCGGAGAAGTGAGGGAAGACAAGCTAGCAGTAAAGAGGCTAGTGGAATCCTAAGTGTGAGTGCGCAAAGACTAGCAGTAGAGAGGCAAGCAGAGTACATAGTGGAAGGCTAGCAGTAGACAAACTAGCAGAGTGTATAGCAAGAGGTTAGCAGTAGAGAAGCTAGCAGAATATATAGTGAGAGGCTAGCAGTGGAGAAGCTAGCAGAGTGTACGGTGGGAAGCTACCAGAGGGTGTAGTGATAGGCCAGCAGCGGAGAGAGCGAAGCGAGCAGAGCGTGGCGGGCAGGCTAGCAGTAGAGAGGCTAGGAGAGAGAGAACGATGCGAGCGAGCAGCGAGTCACTGGAAGACTGAAGGTGACTTGTATCCACAGTAATCGCTAGATGTATACTGGATGTGGTGTGCAGAGTGTGCCCAGATGAAATTACGTCTTTCTCATGAGTTGATTCGAGGTTACAAATTACTTATAGTCGTGTGTGAATAACAATGTTTATGGAACTATATATAAAGTGAAATATTGATATCGAGTGACTGTTAAAAATTACCTTAATGTAAGCGACTAAAGCTTGGAAGACCGTGCACGCTCTGAATGTAATACTTTACATTTATTGAATGAGAATATTAATTGGTGTAATCTAATGGGAAGCCTTGTTTGTTATATTTGTGGTAGCTCCAATTGGTAGTGTATTAGTCTCTGATTATGTTTGATTAATCAGTCCAGATGGTGCCAGGGACTTTGTTTTTTAATATTTGAATAATCCTCCACTTTAAAATAGATTAATAATGTTATACACCAAATACCTAGCTTACAATTCAGGCAATAACATATAAGTAATAATAATAATAGGGAGATAAAAACATCAGTTAAAAATTAGGAGTGTGAACCTGTTCAAATTTAAATATAGCGATCTTGTGTGATTATTACCTAAAACAATTACAACAGCACAGAGGTGCGCGATTGCAATGCCCTGCAATTCTAATGACTGATCGTGTCCTGTGATTGCCTATATCACTATATCACACTCTCAAATTAAACCTTAAGGCGAAAGAGATTTCCTGCCTCGCTTCACGTGAATTGTGTTAATCGTATGTGGATACGTAAATGGTTTTACCTGAGGGTAAAATGGCAACATTTAACTTGTAAATGTGACTTCTGAAGGTTTCCTAAGACTGATAAAGCCATAGGCAAGGAAAAACACGGCTGCAAAAGAGGCATATTTTAAATCCATCGGAGATTCCTCTGAGTTATTACTCAATTTATGTACTTACAAGAATGGGGAACACCTCAATGAAGGTAATGCGCACCACCTGGAAACTATACGGTCAGCAACATTAGAGGCTACATCGTTCACATGGTGTCTATCTTCTTAACCCTCAGGTCCACACTCTCATGTGGTTGGTTAAAAGTATTTTGTTGAAACGATCGTGCAACTCAAGAGATCAGGATAGTCTAAGGGGCCGTCCATAAATGACGTCACGGACGTCACGCACCTAGGGGTGGGGAGGGGTCAGACATTTGTGACGATGTGTGACGATGGGGGGGGTTGAGAAATGTGACGTCACATAAAAATGCGCAACTTTAAATAAATATAGACAACACGTTCTACTTAATTAAATAGACGTTTTAATAAATGTTTTCTCCTACAACATCAGAGTGCAGCGCCACATTAAATACGCACTACAATGACAATAGTTTAAAGCGATTTGAAGCATGACGCCGTGTGACGAAGGGAGGGGGGGTCAAAAATCGTCCAAAATCGCGTGACGTCATTTATGGACGGCCCCTAAATTAAAAGAATGACCTGAGTCACCGATGTTACAAAGATGAATAAAACAGAATACAGCAAAGATAATATCAGAGCAGAACCATCATACAAAAACACTGCTCATATGTGTATATCAGTGGCGGCTCCTGCAAAATCTCTCAGGGGGGGCAAATGTTTGGATGATTGATAAGGATAAGGTCCACCCATGCAATGGATAAATTAACAGCTTAAGCATGTAAAGGCAACTTCACTACTTTAATATAAATGAAAAATAAAGTGACTCTTACAATACATCTCCTTGTTTGTTTCTATACTCACTATTATTACACTACTTACATCACATTACTCGCTTAATACACTGCTTACTTATACTGAAATTTTGCTCTTCTCTCTTTCAAAGTAGCAAAGTGATCAATTACTCTCTCATTGAAAGCAGGCATGTTCCTGACTAGTTCCCTCTCCATGGAAAGCATAGCCATTGCATTCAGACGTTCCTGTCCCATTACATTTCTCAGGAATGTCTTGATTCTCTTTAAGGTTGAGAAACACCTCTCAGCTTCAGCAGTTGTCATGGGAGTGGTTATGAGGATGTTCAACAGAGCAACAGTCTCTGAAAAAGTATCCTGGAGGTTGTACTTCAGCAAAACCTGGTACAGCGCTAGTGCACCACAGCAGCCCTTGAATTCTGGACTCTCATAAATGACAGGCAGTTCAGTCTTCAGCTTCGCCTTATTTAACATAGGGTATGCCCTGACAGTGATGTTCAGAGCCTCAACAGGGAATGTATGGCCATGCTGTTGAAACATCTCTCCTTGTAGCAGCGTGACACTTACAAGGTGGTCGGAAAAGGAGAACCTTTCTTTGGTGTGCAATACAGTATATAATTTAACGTTGGGTTTGTCTATGGCAGTATATAGTAGGGTGTAGACTCATGTGATGTAAGAGAATAAAGTTTAGATGCAAGCATATTTTTTTTTTTACGACGTAGAATTGTAATGTATTACTTACTGTTAGTAACTCAACGTATTGTAGAGTATATTTAGTATACTGATGATAATATGTAGTTTATACTTTAGTTGTTTACGTGTTGGTTTTAGTTACTGCAGCTACATACTATTAACACTCCTTCCCTTCATTAATGCTACCCTTATCCCCTCCCTTTGATGCTGCTAATCCTGCATAATGCACGGGCATATGCAGTACTAGTCACATACCTGCATTTTCCATAAATATGCTAAATTCCTCTTGATATTTCATGTTCTTTTGTTAAGGCTCCCCCTTTCTTCCCCCCTTCCAACCCAGCTTATATACATGCTCCAAGCACGTGTGCTGTTTCATTCAGACGCTGTCGCCTCGACAGACCTGGTTTTCACCTGAGGACGGCTACTTGCGTTGTGGCCGAAACGTCGTGAGAATTATTTTATTATGTTTTATTTTTATTATTTTATTACTTCCCTTCTACGTGACTTTACCGAAAGAACCAAGAAGATGAATTCCTGCAGTCACGAAAGCTTTAAATCGAAATTCCACTAGGTGGCGACAAATCAAATTGTTGACTGAAACGTGCTGACGTATGATGACGTAAGCACGTTAGTGCGAGCCCTCCCGGAAGCCATAGAGAATGCATTGCAGCGCCCGCCTTTCGAAAAAAATCATCTTTGAATGTAAGTCTATGGGACCACTCTGGGCGATTCTCAGCCGGAGTGAAATCGCCCAAAAAGAGGCGGTACTCCACAGAACGTGACATGACGCTGATTGGACTATATCCAGAGGCACAGTAACGGCTAGCATAGCTCTGTGGTTGAATGAGATTGTTAATGTGATTGAAAAAGTCCCTTTCACACATTGGTGGTGCGTCGCCCGATCGCCCTAATGAAGAAACCGCCCCTGGTGTATATATATATAAACGTCAATACTAGATTTAAAAAATGTCACGTTACCTAAGTTGGCTCGGGGAAAATTACTTTCAACACATTCAGAGTTGCACAGAATTAAGGCTATCATAGCACTGCTGTACCTATTACCATGTGAGGATAGTGGTTTTAACTGCAAACTGCATTCCATCGGATGTAACGTGTTGCTGTGGACTGGCTTCTACCACGAAGCTGGAGCTGTTAAACTAGAGTGAGTGCTCTGAGGGTCATTCAGCATGAAAAAACACGTGTAAAATAAATAAACAATCAAAATGGAAACGTATGAAATAATTGTTTGCTCAAACAAAACCTAACGTCTCATTTGCTGGGATTGTCAACAATAAATGAATTTTTTTAAGTGAGGTTTTTTTCTTCATCAATTGCATACTGTGCTAATACACTGCAGAACAAATTCAAACGAGAATAGTTGCTTGGCCAAGCAGTCTGGCTTTACGGTAGATTATCTCGGTTTAGCACAATTATCAGGGTCCTGTCCCAGTAATGGTATGATGGCATAACTAATAAATTTGCTGCATAAATTCATAATTAAAGCCATGTATTACACAGCACAGTTTTGTATGGCTTAAATGAAGGAATTAAACAAAACACTTAATTAAAACGTAAAGCGCATACGCAACAAAAACAGATAATCATATGTTAATTAAAAATAAATGATAACTTTGGTATTATCTCATTCAGTGGTATTTTTGCCCACTGGCCAACTTTTATAAGGTCACAGTTCATATATAAAAGGTAAAGGGGCAGTCCTGAAATTCCCACACTTTACACCACACATTAAAGCTGCTACTGACGGGAGGGCCTCCACTCAAGGAAACTCCAGATGTCCCCTCTAGAGGACATTTTGCCTGTGCTTGAACGCCAGCCATAGTGCTTGAAAGAGTTTGCAGTAACCCACACTTTACCCCACTACACGTGATCGACTAACTGTGGTATATCGAATTTTTTTTCTTCTTGGTTCTTTCGGTAAAGTCACGTAGAAGGGAAGTAATAAAATAATAAAAATAAAACATAATAAAACAATTCTCACGACGTTTCGGCTACAACGCAAGCAGCCGTCTTCAGGTGAAGAATGAGACACTGCCAAGCTAGGAGCTTATATATAAGCTGAGTTGGAGGTGGAAGAAGAAGAGAGCCTTAACAAAATAATGTGCATATCAAGAGGAATTTAGCATATTCATGGGAAATGCGTAGGAGGTGGGCGGGGGGGTTTCAAAGTCATATTAGCCCATGCATTATGCAGGATCAGCAGCACCAAAGGGAGGGGGGGGGGTAGCATTAACAAAGGGAGGGCATGTTAATAGTATGTAGAAGCAATGAAACATGTGAATGGGAAAACGGTGGCAGGAGATCCGCAGCGGAGCAAATAATGCATTCCCTGTGGAGAACACAAGATACACAGTTAATGCCAGTGAGTGGACTGCGGTCTGAAAGTCACCATAAACGTGAACAACAATCAGTTAAGATCCGAAGTGGTTTATTACGTCCTTCCAATGATTGCCGAGCCAGAATCCATCTTCTCGGTTGAAATTGTCTCTGTGTTTGTATATGTGGATCGCCTCATGAACGAATCTCTCATGGTAGCCAGATGGCTTGCAGAGAACCTCTGTCTTGGAGAAGTCAATGTCATGTGAACCCACTGAATTGTAACAGTGATCTGCCACGGCTGAGGTGTTTGTCCTACCGTGTTTCAGGTCAGCTTTATGTTCACAGATGCGGTCCGAGACATGTCGTTTGGTTTCTCCAATGTAACTGCTACCACAGAGGCAACTTAGTTTGTAGACGCCAGGGTACTGTAAGTCTGGAACCACATCTTTTACAGACGGAACCAGATCACGGATTTTATGTACTGTGTTGAATCGTACCTGAATCTTGTGTTTAATCAGGATTTTGGAGATCTTTTTTGTGACCCCAGCAATGTAGGGTCAGGTGATGGTTTTGAAAGGCTCCTCAGCAGGATCCTTCTTGACGGTTGGAGTGATGGCCTTGCGAATTGTGTAGTCGGAGTAACCATTAGCCTTAAGAGCTTGGCGTACGTGTTTGAGTTCACTGGCAATGTGTTCCTGGTCGGAGATGCATTGGGCTCTATGGTATAGAGTCTTGATGAGGGAGTTCTTCTAGGATGGATGGTGGTGGGAATCCGGTTTTAGGTAGGCATCCGTATGGGTGGCTTTCCTGTAGACAGAATGGCTCATTGAACCATCAGGTCTCCTTTTAATTAGGACATCCAAAAAGGGTAGCTTTCCATCTTTTTCGACTTCAATGGTGAATCTGATGGCTGGGTGTATGGAATTGATGTGGTCGAGAAATTGGTCTAGAGCAGGCCGGCCATGTGGCCAGATGACAAAAGTGTCATCTACGTACCTCTTCCATAAGGTCGGGCGTAGAGTGGCAGTCTGGATGGCGTCAGTCTCAAATTTCTCCATGAAAATGTTGGCTACAACCGGAGATAGGGGGGAGCCCATTGGGGTGCCCTCAGTTTGCTTGTAGAAGGTTCCATTCTGAGTGGATTGAGGTGGTGGTGGGGAAGGGGATTTAAGAAACTTGCATCATTGTTTCAACTGCATCTTGGTAGCATCCCTGGTTCATGAGTTAGAGAAAAATTGGTTTCTCAAACATAATATATTCCTCAAAATGAACTATAACCACCTTTTTTTTGAAGTCCTGTAGACGGAAATGCCAAAATGTGTTTCTCCCAGTAATAAAAAAATATATACTGTATTTATTTAGTTTTACTTGTACTAGCCTGTGAAGCAACAAACATGAACCTTTTTACAAATAGAATTTAGGTAACACGATGAATGTCGATTTAAAGCTTTCGTGACTGCAGGGATTCATATTCTTGGTTCTTTTGGTAAAGTCACGTAGAAGGGAAATAATAAAATAAAAAATGTTTTAACATAAAATACAATTCTCACAGTAAGAATTGTATTTTTTTTATTTTATTTTTTCCCTTATACGTGACTTTACCGAAAGAACCAAGAAGACACGATGAATGCATAAGTCGAGATCTATGTGCAATACCGTGTAATTTAGTGAAGAATAGATATCTCAATATCGTTGCACAAGACGACACCTGGCACCCGCTCAAACACACCCTACACACATGCCACTGCAGATGCGTTAAGAAGTGAAAACCTGCAAAACAGCTTCGCTTAGTGTGGCAATTTAGCCAATAATGTCATCAAATTGCATTTTAGAACATTTTAAATGCTCAGCAACAGTGTTGCTAAAGTGGCTTCCTGGTATATCAAACACTACCATCTGTTATTTTGCTGTAAGCAATGTGGTTAAAGTGAATGCAATTTGTGGTGCTCTCCAGGACATTTAAATCAACTGATTAAGACAATTGTTTCTGGGGTTTTTTTTCATAGATCATAAAAAAAGAACACGTGCAAAATCCCACGTGGAACAATAACCTTGGGAACATACGTACGCATGATATTAAAGTTGATTTTCTACAAAACCACGTAAAAAACCTTAACTCATTAATGTCTTAGTTGAGTCCGCTGTGACGAGTATGTATTTCACATTATTTAAATACCAATGTTTTATTACTTCGATGCTCCCCCTTCCTGTCCACCATCACCAACGTAGTGAAGATTCGTTAAAACAATGCTCAGAACCCACGCAGTATGGAGAGGCCCTCATCCAGCAGTGGATCTGCATAACACATAATGCTTGCCATGCATGTTCATGAATTCTGATAACAGTTAATAGTTTCACTGGCACCCATCAACATACGTTTCTGGTGTATTCTTGTCTCAGAAGACAAATTACAATTTTGGATTTAGAATGTGTACAAATGGAATCGCATATAAAAAAAATGGGAATGTGAATTCATGCGGAAAGAAGGAACGCACCAATACTTAAACTGTTGAGTAGAAAGACAGACTATAATGCGATTTTTGGATTTATAACACATGGACATGCAACCGCATCTGAAAACACTGTGTTTGTACTTCATTTCTGCCAATCATAAAATCCTACAGGTCACTATTAATGTTATGCGATTACGAAGCTAGCAAGCAGGTAATGCACGTGGCATCTGAAAGATTGATGATCATAACCCAGCTGTGTGGCACCGTGTACCACGCATTAATCGCAGTGAATAATGTGAATGACTGCCCTTACCTTGGAAGATAATCTTGAACCCCAGGGAATTGACACTCTCATCTGTCTGCAAGTGCAGCCACATTTGTCCCGTTGTACTGACAACTACGTCTGGTATATTTGTTCCTGTCAGACTGGTACAAAACGTGACCAAAACACACCAACATGCAGACACATTTAAAACAATTATAATTATTATAGAATTTAATATATTGGTGGAAGAGGGAGAAATGAGTCAAAGTTTGGTAAAGAGAGTATTTTATTTATTTAAAAGCACACCAAATGCATACTTTTTCAAGAATGCAATAATATAAATGTATTTTTCGTCTTATATTTTTCGTAGTTATTCCTGTAAATATCCTTAATTGCTTATTGGAGTTTGTGGACTTCTCACGTGTTGAAACATTACATTCAATACATGTTATCATCGCAGTAGGTAGGTGTGTGATGCTGTACACGAGTTTATATTATGTTTTTTTGCGTGTGTTTCATAAAATTATAATACATGATTAACTTTTGCAGCTGAAGTGTGGGTGCTTAGGATAGTGCGGCGGTTAGCCCCGTGGGCTACGAACCCGGTAACCCGAGTTCAATTTCCACTCACGGCCAACATCAGTGACGATAATCGGAACCGGTCCTGGGCCTCCCCTAAAGGATGACTCGGTTTCAAATGACGACCAGGTGTTGTGTGTAAATGTCGTCACTGGGAAGACAAAGCGGTTGGACGTCGTGCTGGCCACCGAACCCTTCGTGTGTCATGCCGGCCTTCATAGGTGCTTGCTAACAGCATTGCTCCAAATGTCTGTCCAGGCTATGAGGGGGGATCTTTGTCTTTGTTTCTATAAATATACGTATGATTTCAAAAACCTAAATAGGCACGGGTAATTGCAGATATTGTACAATACTTACACTGCAATTGCTGTTTCAGGGTCACCCTCAGTGAGACCATCACCCACCGTAAGCATGTCAAAATCCCTCTCCAGCTCAAACTTCTCAAAGTTGATTTGAATTGTCTGGAACATTCAAAACAGGAGAAAAACATATCAACAAAAGTATTCAGTTAATTGTACCCACAATATCTCTTTTTTTTGTTTTGTATATTAGGTTAATTAAATCTAAAAGCACTGTCATTCACTTTGACAAGCACATAGAAATTGTAGATGGTAGCAAGTATATAATTAATTAATCATGATAAATCTCATTTATTTTCATCTCATAGAATTAATAAAGTATATTTCTCATTATTTAAAAGTGGTATATCCTGATCAAGAGACAAACATGTGACCTATTGCGAAGTTAATACAAATATCATTGCATACATCCATTAGCACATTTTTTAAAACAAACATATAATTAAAATTGAACATATAAAGGTCAATAACCATTCTGCAAGAGGGGATGAATCATTAACGTAAAGGCTAAATGTGGAAAGTCGTGATGAAGTGCATGCTCTAATAGAAGTTTTAATTGCTGCTAAATGCTGGGGGCAACGTTATTCTTACTGCCACCAGGACATGCATGTGAAATTGACACTTTTGACATTAAAATGTCTCGGTTTTTTGTATTAATCAGTTGACTCCATATGTTGTACATTCAAGTGCAGATGATATTTGAGAGGCAACCTTTCCAACAGCTGAGAGATGTCAATATGGCATCAGATTGCACTCTGCATAGTTAAACAAAGCAGTCTTTCAAACAAGGCTTTGGATCACAATCATACATACATAACTGATACACTATGTGTACACACAAGCAGACAATGACATATCTCTCATTTTATGTCTAGAGAATCCATCTAACACCTGTGCTGCATAGACCGGAAGTGAATGTGAGACTTCAAATGATTTCTAACAGCAGCAAGAGCTGTACATCAACGTGTCCACGAAACCTATATAGTATTTCTGTGAAATTGTTATATTGGTGATTTTTTTTTAATACGTGAAACGTCGGTCTCCAATCTAGATAAATCAATGTCCCAAAAATGAATTACACATACTTCTTTTCTCATTCCAATAAAATAATATTTATCTGTAAGAAAATGTAATGATCAGTTGCATCCAGCACACTGAATAAATGAATTTACACAAAGCTAAGTGTATTAGAGCATCTAAATTAACAACCATTAGCACTCCTTGAATGCAAGCCGATCAATAAGACATCAGTCCCTAATTGTGCTAAACATTGCCTGCTCAGTTAAATAAAATATTAAATAAAAGCCAACTTTTTTTTACAAGCGTGACTTTTTAAATAACACATTTAACGAAAAACAGCTTGCTGCCAGGCTTTAAGTGGACAATGCAATATTTACCAATTGTTTAATGTGGTTTTAATGTGCATTGCTTCAGGTGCAGGCATTTATAATACACACAAGTACGCATCTGCATGCCAAAACGATTGCCTCAATGAAGGTCACTTTCTGTGCAAAGAAAGGACAAGATTCTTCAATGTGCAGGAATGTACCCATCTAAATTTACTTTTCCAGAAGCTGGGTAAATGGACCCTAGTATTAAAGGCACACTAGAGTTTTGTTCTGGCTTCAGACTCACCACTGTGCTATGCAGTGAATAAGCAGTTGGACCATACACCATGGCACACGTGGTATGCATGGCGAGCTGTGATTTATTATGAACGTTTGATCGTCGTTATTTTTTCGTGCTATATGACAAAGCCTAATATGACTATGTTTTGTATAAAGTTACAAGAGCCTTGAATGGTGCACACTCATGGTTATCTCCTTGGTAGAGTTAGCTTGTGTTTATAGTTTACATTTTTAAGTATCCGTGCATATGTGTTACAAACTAAGGAATATATGTGAAAGATGTATTTTTTTTCCTCCTTCAATTTTTACAGTGGTGAAATGCAAAGATGCATTTTGCTGTGAGTATTTAGAGAACCAGACACGACTATACTTGCAAATTGCGTTTTCTGTCGTGAAAGTGACAACTAGTTTGGATGATGTTGCATTGCATTATGTATCAAATAATTGGCGATTCCTTTGACCGGAGCAGTAACGTGTATCTCACATGGTTGTGCAGGGATGGCTGAACATCTTACAAAACTAAAACAAGTCAAACTCTTTTACATTCGTATATCTGTACTAGTTTCCATCGGACGATAATCGCTGGATGAGTGAAAATGTTCGTGAAAGGAATATTAAAAGGAATATAATTTTCACTCCTCTAAAATAACAGAGGCTACAAATCAACATGACATTTTGGGAAGACATAATTCCCTTTCTTCGTCTGCACATTGGTCTCAAAGATTTTCATCTAAATCCTCACATTAAAAAATGCATATTTGCATTTCACCACTGTAAAAATTAAAGGAAAGCATACATCTGTCACATATATTCTCTAATCTGTAACCTATACATATGGATAATTGAAAATATAAACTATAAACTAAAGCTCATCCTACAAAGGAGATATCTATGAGTGCACCATTCAAGGCTCTTCTTGTAATTGTAAACAACACAATCATATCAGGTGTTGTCATAGCACTAAAAATAACGCTAATCAAACTTTCAAAATAAATAACACAGCCTGCCGTGGTATACGATGGTTACAAGCTCAGGTGTTCCACAAATTGTTATTTCATCGTTGCCTCTGGGTTCATCTTAGATTTCCGGCCAAGCAGCATGTTGTAAAACAAGCAGTAAAATTGCAAACTGCTGTGATATTCATGCATCGGTGAACTTAATAAGGAAAACTAATTGTAAACCGTGCAAAAACACAAGCTCAAGTAGTCTAGTTCCCCAGCAGTATTACACCATTGCTTAAAAAACAAATGCTAATTATAAAAATGGAACACATTCAATCTGAAAGAATTACAATGTCCTTGCTAGTTATTAAAGTAAGCCCAGAATTTTACTTCAATGTAATGTTTAATATTTTTTTACAGTAAAAGTTAATGAAATAAAATTAGAAAATACCAACACTTGAATATATATTCCACAACAAGGTGTATTAAGTTAACATTTATTTTATTGGAGTTTGATGTTATTACACCATAGCCAAAAATATAAATTGTTATATAACATAGAGTATAAGTATAACTGTTCTACCTTTGCAACTACATTAAATCAATAGATAAAAATGTAGAATAAATAAATTTAACCCATGTTGTACATTTCTTCTCCTACCATTGCTGATATTATCAAGACGGTTCTCCGATGGGCTGCCCTTGCATGTTGTTTAGCCTCATGTCCTATTTTTTACTCCACATGCCATGATATTCTCTCATTCTAAAGTTTCTGAAGAAGCTTTCGGCCCAACAACACACATTACAGCCCAAAAGAAAACTCATCGGAGAGCTTTTGAGGACAGCTGTGAAAATGTCCACCGGGAGTCATATAAAGACACCCTCAGAGAGGTTCGTGCAAGAAACCAATCAGCAAATGCGATCCTGTTAGAAAGTATACACTGGGCTTGTTAAACTTCATCCCTTTTATATTAAGCATCTTCAGCTGAAGAATGTTTTATTTAATCTAATTACAAAACACACTGTGAAGGCCTTCAATAAACATGTGGATAGCTGATGTCTGAGTATAAACGAAATTGTAAGTTAAATATTGTACTCATATACACTACCGGCAATTGGAAACATTTAATTTCTCTATTATTATAATCATTATCCAGGGTTTCATGAGCTGTCACCCCATTACTGCGTAGGTTTTCGTGGTTGTGCTGTATAGCTGTCCAATGCGTTTTTCGGCTGTGACGCGTGTTATTTCGCATGGTGTTGCTTCCTGTGATGGGACTTTCTTCGGGAATTGAAAATAAGCTCCTGGCACATGGGGCTGAACGTCGGACATGGTGGTAAACAACAACAACAACAACAACACGGTACACCCCGGAAACACATCCGCGAGAGCTGTCCACCTCATTGTTCGAAAATCACAAAAAGCTCATAAAAACCCCACGAGGAATTGGAGGTGCCATTGCCTACCGATTGCATTGCAGTTGCCCATGTTACTACCAATTGCCATGGCTGACTTCATCCCATCTCTCTCGACAAAGCAGACACAGCATGTTAATCAAACAGCTGAATTAGGAATGTTTGCTTTCACTTTTAAAAAGACAAAAGTAAAGCTTTGTCTTCGAACAGATACTGTACTGCAACCGAGTTTATTAAACTGAAAATGCAGACAAGGTGTCCATCATGCAATAACACAACCAGCAAGGAGGAATATAAAATTATCTTCCAAAATTATACATAAACTATCGACATTTTATTTTTTATTTTGTGAAGAAAGACCCACTCAGCTACATAGCTATTTTTCAGAAGCCACCTGGCCACAAATGATAGCTCAACTAAGTGGCTTATCACGTAGAAATCTATAGCGGTCAAATACTCTAAACGCATGTTGATTCTAAATGTGGAGGGAAAAACCAGAGGAAGCGGAGAAAAAGCCACGTGACCACGGGGAGAAAATGCAAACTCCAAATATACAGGCATCAGGGTCGGGATCGAGCCCACAACCTCCTATATACCAAGCGAGGTAGTTAACATCTCGCCAACGTGGCGCCCATGTATATATGTATATAATATAAAGTATATTGACTTAAAACTTTCGTGACTGCAGAAATTAATAGTCTGTGGTTCTTTGGGTAAAGTCACGTAGATAGAAAAAATAATAAACTAATAAAAAATAAAGTTAATACAAATATCACGACGTTTCGATCGCAACACAAGCGGTTGTCATCAGGAACAGAAGTAGATATAGCAGTATAAATGGGTAAGCCACAGTTAGTCGATCAGCAGTGTGGAAGTGTAGGCCAAATACCCTCTTGGGGGGGCTGGGTGGGGAGTGTAGTCGAGGAAGATCCGGCAGCAATGGTGTGAGCAAGAGAGTGTCAGGCTGCACCTTTGCATATCGCAATCATCCATCCATTTAATTGCTACTTATATTTTTTATATATATGAAAGTACGTTCAATTTTGAAGTTGCCCTGTGGTTAGCAGATGTATGTAATTGCCTGACACACAGTGGTATGCAATTGAGAATGATGTGATGGGGTTTTTATTGTGCACTTTAGGGCGCACAGTACAGTTTAGTAATGTCGACTGCATTTCCAAGTGGCAGTAGGATTTGAACCACTGAACCCCAGCAAACTGGCTTCGTAGCAAGTGCACTATGCGATGGATGATGCAATTGGGCTATAGATTGTGCGAGGTGGGTATGTGTTAGGTTTTGCACACTTAGTAAAAAAACGTTCAAGTAAAAATCCCTGCAAAAGCTTGCTCAAGTCACTGCTGGCAGAAGCGCCTCCACTAGAAGGAGCTCTAGAAGCCCCTCTCGATGGTAATTTGGCCTAATCTTTCAAGTCAGCCAGATGTCTTGGAATAGGTGGGATTATCCATACACCTACACTTGGAAATAAATAAGTCCCCCACATTTTACACCACAACAAGTGATCTGCCGTTCGATTAACTGCGGTGTATCAATTTATACTGCTGGGTAGATAAGGATCTGAGAAAATTCCCCAATGGTTTAACTGCCATGCCAGGACGTGGAATTGGCAACCTCTGGATTGCAAGCAGTAAAGAAGCATTATTATTTGTACAATTCGGAAATATTGGGTAAAATATCGACCAATATTTAATTGCACACAATCTTGTTGACGTTTATTATCTTTTTTAAACAAACCGTGATGACACGCAAAACTTCAAATGGCATGAGATACTGTACAATACTGGCTATATACTGGATTCTATTCCCTGAGCACGTTACAAAACTACCAATATAAAACTTATATCTTCTTGGTTCTTTCGGTAAAGTCACGTAGAAGGGAAGTAATAAAATAATAAAAATAAAACATTAAATAATTCTCACGACGTTTCGGCCACAACGCAAGCAGCCGTCCTCAGGTGAAACCAGGTCTGTCGAGGCGACAGCGTCTGAATGAAACAGCACACGTGCTTGGAGCATATATATAAGCTGGGTTGGAAGGGGGGGGAAAGGGCGTCTTGACAAAATAATTTGCATATCAAGAGGAATTTAGCATATTTATGGGAAATGCAGGTATGTGATTAGTACTACTTATGTCCGTGCATTATGCAGGATTAGCAGCATCCAAGGGAGGGGATATGGGAAATGCAGGTATGTGAATTAGTGCTACTTTGCCCGTGCATTATGCAGTATTAGCATCACAGGGAGGGGATAGGGGTAGCATTAATAAAGGGAAGAAGTGTTAATAGTATGTAGCTGCAGTAACTAAAACCACCACGTAAACAACTAAAGTATAAACTACATAGTATCATCATTATACTAAATATACTCTACAATAAGCTGAGTTACTAATAGTAAGTAATACATTACAATTCTACGTCGTAAAAAATATAATATGCTTCCATCTAAACTTTATTCTCTTACATCACACGTATCTACACCGTACTATATACTGCCATAGACAAACCCAACATTAAATTATATACTGTATTGCTATAAACCACCCTAAACCTCATACATTGTAATATTACACTATGTATTATTCTACCCACCCTAATGTATATCACACTGCTGTATATTCACTATACAATTACGATATTATATATTACTTTGTACATTGTCTTAAGCATATACATTTTTATACTATTTGTTACTATACATTGTACCGTTGACCGTCGTGTGAAAGATACTAAGAGGAAGAAACAAGATATGTCAATGCAGCAGAGCAAAGAGTCCATTCCCTGCGGAGAATACAATGCCAGTGAGTGGAACGCGGTCTGAAAGTCACCATAAACGTGAACACAATCAGTTAAGATCCGAAATGGTTTATTACGTCCTTCCAATGATTGCTAAGCCAGAATCCATCTTCTCGGTTGAAATTGTCTCTGTGTTTGTATATGTGGATCGCCTCATGAACGAATCTCTCACGATAGCCAGATGGCTTGCAGAGAACCTCTGTCTTGGAGAAGTCAATATCATGTGAGCCCACTGAATTGTAACAGTGATCTGCCACGGCTGAGGTGTTTGTCCTACTGTGTTTCAAGTCTGCTTTATGTTCACGGATGCGGTCCGAGACATGTCGTTTGGTTTCTCCAATGAAACTGCTACCACAAAGGCAACTTAGTTTGTAGACGCCACGGTACTGTATGTCTGGAACCACATCTTTTACAGACGGGACCAGATCACGGATTTTTTTGTACTGTGTTGAATCGGACCTGAATCTTGTGTTTAATCAGGATTTTGGAGATCTTTTTTGTGACCCCAGCAATGTAGGGTAAGGTGATGGTTTTGAAAGGCTCCTCAACAGGATCCTTCTTGATGGTTGGAGTGATAGCTTTACGGATTGTGTAGTCGGAGTAACCATTAGCCTTAAGAGCTTGGCGTACGTGTTTGAGTTCACTGGCAATGTGTTCCTGGTCGGAGATGCATTGGGCTCTATGGTATAGAGTCTTGATGAGGGAGTTCTTCTGGGATGGATGGTGGTGGGAATCCGGTTTTAGGTAGGCATCCGTATGGGTGGCTTTCCTGTAGACAGAATGGCTCATTGAACCATCAGGTCTCCTTTTAATTAGGACATCCAAAAAGGGTAGCTTGCCATCTTTTTCGACTTCCATGGTGAATCTGATGGCTGGGTGTATGGAATTCATGTGGTTGAGAAATTGGTGAGCGTTTTGAATTAGCTCAATTGAAAAAGAGGGATGACATTGTTATCCTCTCAGCCGACAAAGGCAATGCCACAGTCATCATGGACAAAATAGAATACAACAACAAAATTCAAGAACTACTCAACGATGGCAGCTATACAAAAAATAAAAAGAGACCCCACCAACAGCCTCATCACTAAAACCAACAACATCATTTCTGATTCAACCGCATTAATTGATCAGACCAAACAGTTATCGTTGAAACCTTCTGCAGCCAGGCCACCAAGATTATACGGCTTACCAAAGATACATAAAGATACACCTCTTCGTCCCATTGTCTCTACTATTAACTCCCCCACCTACAAACTGGCTCGTTTTTTGTCTGAAATCCTACGGCCTTTCACTGGAAAAACCACCTCTGCGGTACTAAACTCTACCGACCTGGTATCGACAATCAAGGGGATTTCCCTGTCCCCAGACGACCTGCTTGTCAGTTTTGATGTGGTTTCCTTATTCACCAAAGTTCCTGTACCTGACACCATCGCAATCATTGAAGACTTGGTTCATCAAGGACTGAATACTAGGGTACCCCCCCTGGTGAGACACTGCTTAACCAATACATACTTCACCTGGAATGGAACTTTCTACAAGCAAACTGAGGGCACCCAAATGGGCTCCCCCCTATCTCCGGTTGTAGCCAACATTTTCATGGAGAAATTTGAAACTGACGCCATCCAGACTGCCACTCTACGCCCGACCTTATGAAGAGGTACGTAGATGACACTTTTGTCATCTGGCCACATGGCCGGCCTGCTCTAGACCAATTTCTCGACCACATCAATTCCATACACCCAGCCATCAGATTCACCATGGAAGTCGAAAAAGATGGCAAGCTACCCTTTTTGGATGTCCTAATTAAAAGGAGACCTGATGGTTCAATGAGCCACTCTGTCTACAGGAAAGCCACCCATATGGATGCTTACGTAAAACCGGATTCCCACCACCATCCATCCCAGAAGAATTCCCTCATCAAGACTCTATACCATAGAGCCCAATGCATATCCGACCAGGAACACATTACCAGTGAACTCAAACACGTACGCCAAGCTGTTAAGGCTAATGGTTACTCCGACTACACAATCCGCAAAGCCATCACTCCAACCATCAAGAAGGATCCCGTTGAGGAGCCTTTCAAGACCATCACCTTACCCTACATTGCTGGGGTCACAAAAAATATCTCCAAAATCCTGATAAAACACAAGATCCAGGTCCGATTCAACACAGTACGTAAATCCGTGATCTGGTCCCGTCTGTAAAAGATGTGGTTCCAGACATACAGTACCCTGGCGTCTACAAACTAAGTTGCCTCTGTGGTAGCAGTTACATTGGAGAAACCAAACGACATGTCTCGGACCGCATCCGTGAACATAAAGCAGACTTGAAACACGGTAGGACAAACACCTCAGCCGTGGCAGATCACTGTTACAATTCAGTGGGCGCACATGATATTGACTTCTCCAAGACAGAGGTCGACTGCAAGCCATCTGGCTACCATGAGAGATTCGTTCATGAGGCGATCCATATATACAAACACAGAGACAATTTCAACCGAGAAGATGGATTCTGGCTTAGCAATCATTGGAAGGACGTAATAAACCATTTCGGATCTTAACTGATTGTGTTCACGTTTACGGTGACTTTCAGACCGCGTTCCACTCACTGGCATTGTATTCTCCGCAGGGAATGGACTATTTGCTCCGCCGCATTGACATATCTTGTTTCTTCTTCTTAGTATCTTTCACACGATGGTCAACGGTACAATGTATAATAACAAATAGTATAAAAATGTATATGCTTAAGACAATGTACAAAGTAATATATAATATCGTAATTGTATAGTGAATATACAGCAGTGTGATATACATTGGGGTGGGTAGAATAATACATAGTGTAATATTACAATGGATAGGGTATAGGGTGGTTTATAGCAATACAGTATATAATTTAATGTTGGGTTTGTCTATGGCAGTATATAGTACGGTGTAGACTCGTGTGATGTAAGAGAATAAAGTTTAGATGGAAGCATATTATATTTTTTACGACGTAGAATTGTAATGTATTACTTACTATTAGTAACTCAGCTTATTGTAGAGTATATTTAGTATAATGATGATACTATGTAGTTTATACTTTAGTTGTTTACGTGGTGGTTTTAGTTACTGCAGCTACATACTATTAACACTTCTTCCCTTTATTAATGCTACCCCTATCCCCTCCCTGTGATGCTGCTAATTCTGCATAATGCACGGGCAAAGTAGCACTAATTCACATACCTGCATTTCCCATATCCCCTCCCTTGGATGCTGCTAATCCTGCATAATGCACGGACATAAGTAGTACTAATCACATACCTGAATTTCCCATAAATATGCTAAATTCCTCTTGATATGCAAATTATTTTGTCAAGACGCCCTTCCCCCCCCCCCCCTTCCAACCCAGCTTATATATATACTCCAAGCACGTGTGCTGTTTAATTCAGACGCTGTCGCCTCGACAGACCTGGTTTCACCTGAAGACGGCTGCTTGCGTTGTGGCCGAAACGTCGTGAGAATTATTTTATTATGTTTTATTTTTATTATTTTATTACTTCCCTTCTACGTGACTTTACCGAAAGAACCAAGAAGATGAATCCCTGCAGTCACGAAAGCTTTAAATCGAAATAAAACTTATATATTTCCCAATTTGAAAATGTAACTTGATCATCATCATACGAAGCCATCACTGACACTGGATGACATTTATTGAAGATATTTTGCAGCGTCAAAATATTCTTAAAAGCCAGAGCAATGTGAGCACATTTATTATGGGAACAAAAACAAACCCAGTTATGTTTATGTTTGTCAAAAGCCTCATCACGAACACAACTTTATGTGCTATGAAACTATAACTATAAACAATGACACATGAACAACATTAATATCAGCACTGTTGTTTTACAAAAAAAGAACTATGCACATAAAAAATAAACAATTTTAACAAGGGTGACCATTCCGCTGAAGGTTTGTGTGGAAAGGCAGACAAACTCATTAATCCTTCCTGAATATTTCCGAATATTGGTGAAATATGTAAATAAGATGGGATATCATTTAAAATTAAAATGTGGCCTTTAAATGCCAATGCAGGCAGATGGATTGCATTTCTTAGTACCAGAATGTCCATTTTACTATTTGCATTCAACTCATTGCACATCAATCTGTGAAAAAATAAAAACCTGCTTGTACCTCATGATGGTCATACATTCCCTTCTACGAATGCACTACCTCAGCATAATGTGGCACAATGCTGCTATTTAAAAGATTTATTGTTATAGGCATATTATTGAGCATGTCCAGATCATTTTGTATAAAGAATTCATTTTAAATATGGAAATTTGCATATAAATTACATGCGGTTTTTTTAAAGGAAGAATACAGAATTACATTTTGCAGGGAAATGTGTGCCCTCTGCAATTCTTGTATCGAAGTGTAACTAGCATGCACAACATAGGAATACAATATTACCAATAGGTTAATTTGGAAAGTTATATCCAGCTGTGTTTTTGTTTGTTCTTAATACATATTTAATACGTATAAAATACTGGATTGTTGTGTTTTCTACTCCTTCCCCACTATGGGCCAGAGAAACCAATTTGTTAGTGGAAATCAAGACATTAAATCACACATTTGAAAATGATTCCCACTGGATTAGGATCATTCGTGAACACATGGGAACAGCGACTTGAGCTTGACGTAAAAAAAATATATATAAGCAGCATGCACAGTAGTAGATATCGCAACCATCATGTTCACAAATATATACTAGTACGCATATGCTTGAAAATCATGATTGCAACTGATGACATCATTTTACAACAAAATAGGCTAACATATTCGGTAATGACCATTCTTCACTGCTGAGAGAGCAGTAACGTTGTGACTTTCTGACCCAACCAACTGGACCATCTGTGATAAACAGCTTCTTGGCTCATCGGATTTCTCCAGGATATTTACAAATTCTGATTAATAGCGAGAGATTGCACTTTACAGTGTTGTGCCTTTATAAGCTTTGGATTTGCATACTATAAACATCGTTTGCTATTTACAGATATTTTGCATTAAACAAACCATTAAACCGTTGAAGATGTACACATATACAGTGAAGGAAAAAAGTATTTGACCCCCTGCTGATTTTGTACGTTTGCCCACTGACAAAGAAATGATCAGTCTATAATTTTAATGGTAGGTTTATTTGAACAGTGAGAAACAGAATAACAACAAAAAAATCAAGAAAAACGCATGTCAAAAATGTTATAAATTGATTGGCATTTCACAAAACATGACTTAGTATTTGGTGGCAAAACCCTTGTTGGCAATCACAGAGGTCAGAGGTTTCTTGTAGTTGGCCACCAGGTTTGCACACATCTCAGGAGGGATTTTGTCCCACTCCTCTTTGCAGATCTTCTCCAAGTCATTAAGGTTTCGAGGCTGACATTTGGCAACTCGAACCTTCAGCTCCCTCCACAGATTTTCTATGGGATTAAGGTCTGGAGACTGGCTAGGCCACTCCAAGACCTTAATGTGCTTCTTCTTGAGCCACTCCTTTGTTGCCTTGGCCGTGTGTTTTGGGTTATTGTCATGCTGGAATACTCATCCACGACCCATTTTCAATGCCCTGGCTGAGTGAAGGAGGTTCTCACCCAAGATTTGACGGTACATGGACCCGTCCATCGTCCCTTTGATGCGGTGAAGTTGTCCTGTCCCCTTAGCAGAAAAACACATCCAAAGCATAATGTTTCCACCTCCATGTTTGACGGTGGGGATGGTGTTCTTGGGGTCATAGGCAGCATTCCTCCTCCTCCAAACACGGCGAGGTGAGTTGATGCCAAAGAGCTCCATTTTGGTCTCATCTGACCATAACACTTTCACCCAGTTTTCCTCTGAATGATTCAGATGTTCATTGGCAAACTTCAGACGGACATGTATATGTGCTTTATTGAGCAGGGAGACTTTGCGGGCACTGCAGGATTTCAGTCCTTCACGGCGTAGTGTGTTACCAACTGTTGTTTTGGTGACGATGGTCCCAGCTGCCTTGAGATCATTGACAAGATCCTCCCGTGTAGTTCTGGGCTGATTCCTCACCGTTTTCATGATCATTGCAACTCCACGAGGTGAGATCTTGCATGGAGCCTCAGGCCGAGGGAGATTGACAGTTCTTTTGTGTTTCTTCCATTTGCGAATAATCGCACCAACTGTTTTCACCTTCTCATCAAGCTGCTTGGCGATGGTCTTGTAGCGCATTCCAGCCTTGTGTAGGTCTACAATCTTGTCCCTGACATCCTTGGAGAGCTCTTTGGTCTTGGCCATGGTGGAGAGTTTGGAATCTGATTGATTGATTGCTCCTGCGAACAGCTGTCTTTTATACAGGTAACAAGCTGAGATTAGGAGCACTCCCTTTAAAAGTGTGCTCCTAATCTCAGCTCGTTACCTGTATAAAGGACACCTGGGAACCAGAAATCTTTCTGATTGAGAGGGGGTCAAATACTTATTTCCCTCATTAAAATGTAAATCAATTAATAACATTTTTGACATGCGTTTTTCTGGATTTTGCTGTTATTCTGTATCTCACTGTTCGAATAAACCTACCATTAAAATTATAGACTGATAATTTCTTTGTCAGTGGGCAAACTTACAAAATCAGCAGGGGATTAAATACTTTTTTCCCTCACTGTAGGTAAATTGAGCATACATTTAATACTGAACAGCCACGCGCAATCATAAAGAGTCCAGTATTGTGAACAGTGGGAGGGTAGAATAATGTAATTCAGCTAAGTCTATTGTTATGCTGAACAGCCGAAACTTGTGTGTCTACTTTTAGAACTGATATAACTTTTATAGTTAAAAATAATTATATTTTACATGATAATACATATATACGTTTGTACAAATATATGCAAGGACGAAAAAACATCTAGCTTACCATACGAGCTGAAAGCAAATGTAAATAAAAAAAAATACACATGTGCATACTACTCTAAAAAAACATACTGAAAAGGTTGGCGTAGTTTGCATGGGTTTTTTTTTTCTTCAAGACTAATCTGTGTCGTGGCCTTAAATAGAGAGGGGGGGGGGGCAGAGAGAGAGGTGGGTCTGTTGTAGCAGACACCCAGCCATCAAATTCACCATGGAGGTGGAAAAGGATGGCAAGCTATCATTCTTGGATGTTTTAATCGAAAGGAGACCAGATGGCTCAATGGGACACTATGTATACAGGAAAGCCACCCATACGGATGTATATCTAAAACCTGACTCCCACCACCATCCTTCCCAGAAGAATTCCCTCATCAAAACTCTACACCATAGAGCTCGATGTATTTCCGACCATCATCACCGAGCCAGTGGACTGGAATACATACACCAAGCTCTCAAGATGAATGGATATTCAGACTACACAATCTGTAAAGCTATCACCCCAACCGTTGGGAAAGAACCATCTGAGGACCAAAACAAAACCATCACCTTGCCATACATAGCAGGGGTCACCAAAAATATTTCCAAAATCATGAGCAAACACAAGATCCAGGTTCGATTTAACACAGTCCATAAAATTCGTATCTGATCCCATCTGTGAAGGATGTGATCCCTGACATACAATACCCCGGCATCTACAAATTAAGCTGTGTCTGTGGCAGTATTTACATTGGAGAAACTAAGTGACGTTTCTCGGACCGTGTTTGTGAACATAAGGCAGATCTGAAACACGGTAGGACCAATACTTCGGCCGTGGCTGATTATTGTTTTAATGCGGTGGGCTCACATGAAGTTGATTTCTCTAAGACGAAGGTACTTTGCAAACCCACTAGCTATCAACAAAGATTCGTTCATGAAGTCATCTATATATATAGACACAATTTCAATCGAGAAGATGGGTATAAACTGAGCAATCATTGGAAGGATGTTATCAACCAGTTTAAGTCATAACTATCTCAGATGTTCCCATCCTACCACCTTCCGATGTTAGTTGTTTTTTCGGCTCTTTGATTATACATTAACAGGTAAAATTTATCACCCTAACACAGCCACCTTGCTCACCAATCTCCAAGTTTTTGCTTTGCGATATTCCATTCACATGCTAATCTATAACATTAGCATGTGGCACCCGCTGTGGAGGCCTCTCAACGATCTTACATTATCATGATAATTTTTACTGGGCAGCCCTTTGATTGGTGGGAAAAGCCAGCACCGTCGCGCTCGCTGCCCACCACTTACATTAACATTGGCTGCTGACATTTGGGCTACGCCCATTTCAAACCTTTATAAACGGTTTACCTTTAAAAGCTAACCCCCTCATCCTGATGACGAACGCTTGTGGTGTGATCGAAACGTCGTAGCTTTTTGTAATTTTTTTTAACCTATTTACGTGACTTTACCGAAAGACCCAAATAATATGAATTCCTGCAGTCACGAAAGCTTTAAGTCAAGATTGAATGTGTTAGTAGTTTCAAGGTTTTCATTCACACATATTGGTGGAAATATTAATGTACTAACAAATGTTGCATTAATGTCCGATCTGGTAGAGCCAAGAAAATCTGCAGACGAATGCTTGTATAATTGCAAAGTGCAAAAATTGCTTGGCAAAACATGCTGCTTGACAATCAGTGCATGCATGTGAGTGCAAATCGCGGTTGAAACTAATTACACAGGCGATTTCACTTGGAAGTCAGTATTTCATTTCAGTGAAACATTTATTACTTGGAGACATACTGAATGCTGAATATGTATGTAGAGCGTGCAGCAATGGCTAGTGCACTCAACCCAACGACCACAGTTCAATTCCCAGCCAGTCACTAAACGAGACAACCAACACCAGCGAGTAGCAAAAGGGCTTCTGAAATTACCCAACTTTCGAATAATTGTTTTTATTTATCATCATATTTTTCTTAAAGAACATATAACAACATTCAACACCATGTGCAGATTCCACTGGGCTATCCCTGAATGCAGGGGTGGACGCTTCTACTTCATTGCCCTCAGCAGTCTGGAGACCAGTTTTTTAGACCATATCAGGCTCCCCATTACCTCATCGTGTAGCACCAACATGGCCACTGACAAACCTGATTGAAAGGCCACCTCTACGTATCAGAACAAGGCCTGTACATCGCAGAAGACTTGCCACATAGACCGACGTTTAGATTTCAACAGTAGGTCTTGGAACTCTGCATCCAGTCATAAGCTGGCAAAACCTTGCCCCTTCAACTGCCATGCCGTCAGTCGTATTTCCGGAAGATCCCGACACCAGATCCCTCTCTGGGGAACAGTAAGTCTGGTCTACGTGTAAAAGTACGTATAAAATTCATACAACATGCAAATGTAACACTTTAGTTAAGTTCAATGAGCGATGGCAACTGCAATGGTGTTCTAATGTATATGTTCATGGCATGGCAGAGACTACTGGACGAATAATTAAGTCTGCCACAGAAAAAAAGAAATACCACGGTCATTTGTTTAAACATAGACAGACAAGTCGATGTAGAGAATAAGATGCACTCTACTCTCTCGCATTGTCTCACAAATGATCTCAGATGTTGGAGTAAAATATTTTACCACTGCAAAAGCTGTCAATAAACAATATGTATCTTGAACAGAGAAAACTAGGTAATATTCATAATTTAGTTGTGACTATTGAGAAGGAATTGGTAATGTATAATCAATTGTAACATAAAAAAGCATGCACATTTTTATTTAATCTGAGTTATTTTTTGTTTTCCAGCATTAAATTATTGGTTTATCCAATAAAAAATATATTTTATTAAGTCCATTATTTTTATTTAAATTGTGCTGATTGTTACTATTGTAGGTTAAAAATGAGCTGGCTAAGTGGCTTAATCATTAGCAGAAAATGAGGTTCACTATGCAAGATTTATCTGAGCTAGGATTACATTAATTACGACAAGAGGCATTGCGCTAAAAAAATATTGCGACAATAGTTACATTTTAGTCTCATTAAACTTATTCAAATGATAGAGAGTGTTTAATTCGTCACATCAAAACAAAAACAACTGATAAATAATAGCTCTTGTGTTTGACGCATTAGAGTGTTGGGATAATGAACGCCCTGTCCCTTGGGTTTTAATGGCATATTATTAAATTTAAACTTAAGTTTGTACAGATTGGAATAAAGTGCCTTTGGCGAATATGTCGCTTTACTTTTTTTTGTATTGAGTACACATGAGTGCATGTGGCAAAGGCAAATGTTTAAAAAGACGATATATGTGAAAGGAAATGGAATGAACAGCTAAACATATTCCTTGCAAGTTCTACTTTTAACTCAGGGGCTATAACAAGCTGTAAAACAAGTGATACTCAAGAGGTAGATGGCTGCAGCAGTTCTCACTAAACAAGCTGATTGTAGAGACTTGGCAGAGCAACTGATGGAGAGAGACTCGAGCACAAACGAAAAGCACTGTCCAAACCCACCATATGTTGGCGACCACCAGCTATTATTGCCCTAGGATATATTTGCAAACAAGCCTTTAATGAATCGCCCACAGCAATTTTGGCGTGTCATTGAATATGGTTTGCATTCATAACTTTAGTTGAATACTTTATATTTATAAATAACTCCCAGTGATTTTTTTTTTGCTGCTAAAAAGACACAATGAATGCATTTGATAGCATTTACCTGCACAGGGTCTGCAAGTTATGGAGCAACAGTGACCCACTACCAGGCATCCATATGTAGTGATGTAAAATGGATCACTACAGCGCGTAGCGCCAAGTGCCGTAGAAATGGGCGCTGAGGCTAACACACCGTGCAGTACCATACACTGGGTCACTAGGGGCATGGTACTGAGTGCTAGCAGAAGAGAGCTAGATGAGACTACCGACAGAGTAGGGGATAGAAGCCTCCGCCAGCGCCTCAGGTAATTGCCACAGAGTCGGTTACTGGGGGAGTGTGGTGGGGGCGGCTGCAGTAGGGGGCCTGTGGGGACGAATCACCCCGGTACCGGGTTAAGCACGTGAGGAATGTGGGCCAAAGGTGAACGAGGGGACACGGGAAAAGTAGCTGAAAAACGTCTGGAGAGTTCCCGAGGGGGGCGTGGTTAAGGGTGGAGCCAGAGAGGGAACAGTTGTAAGGTGGCCTGGACCCTTTGGTAATATTCCAGACGTAGGCGCGGCCGGGGGTGGAGCCAGGCCGCGCCAAGAGGGAAAAAATGGAAGCTCCGATCGAATGTCAGGGCTGTCTGCAGGTGAAGTGGAACCCAAGTGCTACGTCTTCGTCTCCGACATTGTGGGTCAGACAGCACATTGGCTCCTTTTACCCCATTATAGTTATCCCGTATGCGAGAGAGATAGGTGTATTGTAATCCTGTGTGTAACGAGAGTGAGAGATAGGTGTATTAGTCCCGTGTGTAACGGTGTTGCATAAGTGTAGAATAAACGTTGTTGCCTCCTAACTAGTGTATTTTAAATGACTCACGACACATATAACAAACAAGAAAAACACTAATTTTTCCTTTAACAGAGTTTGTTATTATTGTACATCTTAAAATAACTTACATACAATGTAAGTGTATATGGTAAATACTAATGTTGCACAGTGCTGAAAAAATGAACTCACAGATATTTTATACAATCCTTATGATCAAGACTCCATTGTGCTTTGTCAGAGAGAATCATGTTAAAATTACTAGACGAGGCAGATTGTTGGTTAAAAGATGCGCAAACAAACTTCAATTCCATACATATTCACAAGGGATTCATTTGACAGCTATGCATTTCTCTCCCAAGGCCTAATTGAACAAGCTGACAACATCAAAAACAGAATACGAACCCAGGATTAAAAAGTTGCAAAATAATTGTAGGTAGAGGCGAACACTCGTAATAATTGTACACAGGAACATGCCAACATATTCAAGTGTGGCTTCAAAGTCCTGGGCCCGGTGCTATATCTTAGCAAGCAAGAAGTCCGAGCTTACATATGAGAGTAGATGCAAAATAGTAGTGTAACAACAACTGCCATTCTCCACTAAGTGGCAGTAATGTCACCATGGCACGTGTGCTAGGCTAAGACTCGCTGGCAGGTCATGGGACAAATTCAGGTGCCATGGGTTGATTGAATGGGATGACCGGCAGATGTGCCACCTGAACTCCCTACTGTGTCAATTTGCTGCATTTTAGCTACCCGGTCCGCTTGTTGTCATGAGTACCACTCTTCTTGCCCTCTATTCCCACCAAATTCCCAGTAGTATCCTTCATGAGCCTTCTCCACTGAGGCCAATCTTAACACCGCTGTTTCCAGTCATCGGCAAGTCCAATCAGCTGCACATCCATCTGGACCACAGCAGTACATCTTTTACCTAAATCATGCTGCACCTATTTGTCCCCCTCTATCCAGTCAAAAAGAAGCTGCTTGGGCATACAATCTCACCTGCTGAAGAAACTCACTCATGGGTATATGTCCAGATCTTTTAAGAATTTGTGAGCTCACACAATTCAGTTTGGTCTAACCCAGAATGGATCATAGGCAGGCCAGCCTGAATGCTCTGCATTTCGCAAGCAATATACCAGTTAGTTTCCACGGAGCATTACAGCAACCGATTAAAAGATAATGATGCTCGACTGAATCGGAGTGAGACCTTCACTGCCAAACTGGAGTTGGTCATAAGCACACTGCCCAGGTACAGAAACGTCTTAACTCTCTCCACAACTGCCTCATCTCTCATGGGAAGTGGATGGGATGGAGAATTCGATGATACAACATACCCAGGCAGGTCTTTATTTTCGTGGGGCTGATGGTAAATAATCATCTCTTGGTAGCGTTCTCCAGCTGTAGCAGTAACATCTCCAACTCCTTCTCAGTGAGCAGTAATTACCAGATCATCCGCATACATAATATGGTTGACCAATAGGTAGCCATCCCTTAACCACACCTAGGCATCTTTACACCCTCCCATTTTATGTGTACCAGATATAAATTCCTTCGGTACAGCCATGCAAAGCTTCTCAAACTACGTGGTCAAAGCAGATGTGAAATAGTGTATGGGCCAGAGGACATCCCTGTGGCACCCCAAAGAAACAGAAAATATATCTGAATCCTGGCCCCGCAGCTTTACCCAGGCCTGTCCACCTACGTCAAGGTCCTTAATGATTGTGAGCAGAGGGTCAGGAACCACGAACACACGAAGAATAACTAGAGTCCTGGCCTATTGATCGTATCTTAGGCTGTAATCATGTCAATAATGCAACGATTTACGTGGTGTTGAAATTCCATACACCTCTACTGTAGCAGACGGACAGAGAAGATGGCATCTGTGAAGGTCCACCCTGATCTGAAACCACATTGAGGCTCGGCAAGCCTCTCCTCAGCATGCCTGGCATGGCGATGTTAAATAATCCTTGCCAGATCTTTCCCCGGCACACTGAGGAGGGAGATTCGCCGATAGTTAAATCAGTGTAACAACTTCGGAAAGAGGGGGACGACCAGGGCATCTTTCCAATCATGTGGAATTCATCCTTTGGATCAGACAATGATGTCATACAGGGCAGCCTGCACACAAATGCCTTTCTCTCTCAGCAGTTCATATGAAAGGTCATCTCTGCCTGGTGCTTAGTCTGGGATGCCAGACAAAATCAAATGCTTTAGCTTTGTCATGGGCAATGATTATTGACGTCCAAAATATTCAAGGGTTGAGCCCCAAATACGAGATACAAAAGCTAACAGGTTACATGTTGATCGGAGAAAACTCACACTTGGACATAACCAACTGCACACACAGGTTAGCAACCTACTTGGTGTATAGGCTTCTAAGAATGATGATGAATAATGTTAATGAATGAAGCAACTATATGTAATATATCTCGAGACAAAAATTTCAATTATCATTCACTGAATTAATTGGAGGATATTAAGCAAGAAATGAACTAATATTATCGTGGTGACACTCGTTGAATTAATGACAGAATATAGGAGATAATAAATGACGATACATTTTAACCTGATTCGATTCGTGTATGGTGGGGTAAAGTGAGGGTACTCCCACCTCTTCCAGAAGAGTAGGCCAAAGACTCACTCGGGGGGTTTTCTAGAGCTGCCCGTTAATGGAGGCCCTTCTGCCAGCAGTGGCACGAGTAAGAAAATGAAGGCCTGCACTTTTACCTTGTTTACCTTTTCAACTAGTGGACTCTCCCCCGTGGTCAAAGGCCATCAAGCATGAATCATAACAGAGCTCTGGCTATTAAAATCACATTAAGGAGTACAATTTAGTGAATCGGTGTTATGGTTAAACAAAAGATTTACGATTTTTTTTTCGTCTCTAACGTGATAAATAAAAGTATATTCCTAGATAATATCAATGTTTTCTCAGATGGTGAAATAAAGTACATTTAGAAATAATTAATCTCAATGAACGCACATGACTAAATAAATGGTATGTATAAATAATAAGTCTAAATGGGCTCTCATGCAGATAAATAAAGTAACTTAAGAAATCATGGGGTGGATTAAGAAATAATGAATATCAATGAACTCTGACGTTGTTAAATAAGAACATTAAGAAATAATCAATCTTAATGGGCCTGCACATGATTAAATAAAGAACATTGTTAAAGTCGAATTGGTAAAACAGGACGATTCTATCATCTAGTAGATGGAAATAAATATATTACTGTACAAACAATACATATTTTAAAGCAATAACAATAGCATCACCCAACTTACAAGATGCATGTAGGCACATCTAGCGCTAAGTTATTAAAGGATTGCAGCGAACACTGTTAAAGGATGTTATACTGGTCCCCATTTTTTGGAGAGATAATAATCTCCCAACTGTTCACATTCATTGAATTAAAGTTAGTCAATTTCCAGGTCACGTGTGCTGGGATAAAGCGTGGATCCTCCCATCTCCATCAAGACGTTTGGCCAGTGTAAAAGAATTGGTCAAATACTCTTTCTTGGGGTTATCTCCCTCTCGTTGACGCCCTTACAAGAGGAGTGACTTGAGGAAGAATAGACAGACCTGCACCTTTGCCATTACCACATTTTAGTTAAATGGTAGATTTAGCAATTTTTCAAAAAGTCATGAGATCAAAACACAAAAAAAACTACGGCTTTCTCTTTTGTAAGAAAAAAAACACCCAGCACACCGATTTTTCTTCAAAAAGTATAGTGTAGTAATGATTTGTAGCAAAATATAGTTATGAAATTCATAGAACTCTAGCGTCATGCATTACAAAGTTGTAGTGTCTGAAAGTTTTAGAATTAAAATTAAATCTTCACCGAAATCTTACCAACGATCCACAACCGTGGATCATTAACATTCAGTGTTGCTATCTTTAAAAAATATATATACAATAAAAAACTTTGTATGTTTTACTTGCATTCCCAGTAAAGTATGTGCTCTGGTGATGAACACAAGTGCACACTTGAGAACAACAATAGCATATGACATTGAAACAGAAAGTCGGAAGAGGAAAAATAAGACAAACAAATGAGTCCCTCTTTTTTATTTGCACGACAAAGCCAGACCTCAAGGCTTTTGAGAATTGATGGGATTAATTAAACAGATGTTGCACAGTTGATATGTGCAATGTGAACTCAATGCAGCAATGCTGACACCTTGGGAAGTGATCCTGTAACATTATTCAAGACACTCTGAAAGGTAGCTCACTACACTGGTGTATTACAGATATTACTTTTCTTCGCTTCAAGTGGAAAAAAAATCCAAGGACGACTCTGATACTTGTTTTTGCAGCTGATATTATATTGTTTGAGTATGGATTAAGTTTGCACTGAAGCAGCAGCATTATACGATGTTTATCATTCCTTTATAATGTGTTACATAATAATAATTTGATTAATATTTGCTTCTTAGACCACAGTATTCTTTGTAAAGATAAATGCAATTATTCAGCCATACAGCCTGATACCATTAAAATCATTACATTACAATAAGTGGAATGTTTGCATTGTATGTGATATTTCAAATGGAGTGCACAGGAATAGGCAATATTTTCCTCCCCTTTTTTCAAATCATCTCTTTCATTATGATTTATTTGACCACTACCAGTTATTGCGTATGATGTCGAACATTAGTACGCCCGAGTTTCTGTGGAGGAGTTAAAATAAAAATAACCCTCGTAAAAAGTTCAGGCCCAATAAACATTACCTGCTGATCCCAATTTAGATTTCTATATGAAACCTTTGATTTTATGTTTTGCCTGGAGGCTTCATAGAGCCAATAGTTGGAAATATTTTATCTAAACAGTGTCAATACAGACACTTAATTAAAAAAACAGAGATCATCTTTGTTATGAAAGTGAGGTGTAAAATGCATACATTTATTCGGTAAATATTTCCATTATCTGTCATATTAATAGCATGCCAACCAAAATGTGTGAATCTAAATTAAACATGTCTTTTTGTGACATTGCACGGGCAGTCGTGCACGAGCATAAATAACAAAAACTCAGCACATTCATCAATAACACTGACGTAACATTGTGGGAAAAAATTATTATGGATCTTTCGGGCAATGGCTCATCTTCATCGCAAGATAGATGCTGAGCCATTGCCGAAAATGTCACGTTATTTCTATATTAATATATTTAGGATAGAATAATTGACGAACGTATTGAGTTGTTGTTCAAATATTCATGAAAGTCAAATATCTCAAAGTGCAGTAAAAAAAACCCAAGACGTCTCTTCTCGTTTTCTGTAAGCTCGGAGTGCGACTCACCTTGCCAGGGTTAACAGCGGTAATGGTCCACATGCACTGGGCATTGTTGTCATACTTCAGTGGAAAGTTTGGCGAGGTGATGACACCGCTGGGGCCTTCCAAGTGCGATCCGCAGGTCTTAGCTGCACACAGAGGAGACACCATAGGCCATAGTTATGCATCATATTTTCACTTCGCCTTTCCCAGGGGTTGTCGTAAAGGTGTGTTAAGATGTTGCCTTGAATGTGCATTCAGAGTATATGAGCTTGACCGGTATTGATGTTAACAGGGTAAAAAGAACGAACGATGCACATGTGTACACAGTTTGAATAAATAACATCAGTGGTTGAATACAACTAATAGAAGGGAGTGGATTGTTTTTATGTCCAGAGGAGAATCAACCAATTTTTGTGACAATGGTTTTGAATACAAGTGAACAATACAAAAACAGTACGAGTATATACGATTATAATACAGAGCATATGCAATATTCATTTATTATTTGAATTTTTTTATTTATATATGCATTAACCCCTGCCTATGCAGTTGAAAAGTGAAACTGATATGAACGTAATTCAGTGCACTTGCAGTACACTCCAATGTGAATATGCCAGTGATTTGAGAACAAATATTGCATTGGTGATGTAAATTGGCTACGTATGAAAGTGAATTGGAGTCCCGTTTATTTAAACCTCAGTTGTCCCAGTGAAAAAGTTACCATGGTTTTTATGTCACGACTTCAATTGTTATTTAATGAAAGATATCCTAATATTAGAACCCCCCGCCCTTCCCCCCCGTGGTTTCAAATCACGCACTGCTCACATGGTCCAACTCATCCTATGATAGTTTGCGATCAGTAAACATCACGTAGAAGAAAAGACACTGTCCTTCCGCACTCTCATTTCAGCAATGTCTCAATTGTCATGAAGTTATTCAATGTGAGTCGAAAATAAATCACAAGAGACAATGGCGAACAAGATTTAAATTGCTCCACACCATCTCTAATGCAATGTCCAGTGGATGCAACCTTTTCTCCATCACTGTTGGAACTAAAGGTTAGAGTGATAATGGAGTCTGCTTCAGATTAGAGCTCAGGTATTGATTTTCTTCTTCCTCTTTTTGATTTCCTTAACAACTGTCTGTGGTCGTGTTTGTACTTTCCCGTAACTCTTTTTTACTGCAGTACATAACATAGCAGGTCATTTGAAGTTTTACACGTGTAATGCGGGCGAAAGCGACCTTCCGGATGTGACGTCACGAGGAGGCGGAGCCAGGTGACGTGGGTGAAAGGTTGGGGTCCTTAAGCGGGTAAACCGGAAAGAGAAGTCAGTCGGGGTGTGAATGGAAAGGTGTGGGGCCACGCGGGCGTACGAGCCGAGGGGGCACCGTCGGAGCGGGAGCCAACCCCGGGAACAGTAGGGAGCTACTGGGAGGTGTAAAGCTGCAGATAGAAATAGGCAGTAAGGCTGTGTGTGAGAGGCAGCGGTGTGGCTGCCAAGAGTCGCAGGAGCGACGAGGAGGCGAGACAGCACGAGGCTGTCAGAGCTGCGGAGTAAGCAAGAGCGAGAAGAGCAGCAGCGATTACAGCCAAGGGGGCTGAGAGTGAGTAACAGCAGCGGAGCTGCTGTGGGGGCTACAGGAGCGACAGAGGCCAACAGAGGGGCTGCTGGTGGAGAAGAGAGAGACATCGGAGCCAGCACGGTGGGGACTAAGCAAAGAGGAGACAGCCGTGTGGGTAATACAGTACGGACCAAATAAAGGACACTGAGCCAGAGATCGTGGTCGAATCCTTTATTACACTGGTGTCAGAAGTGAAACGGCATGTCTAAGCAAGTAAGGAAGAAAATTCCTCCGGCGCCAGCATCGGCTTCTTCGTCCGACGACGACGAATTCCCTCCGACCACGGATTCTGCTGGGGTGGTGGAGGAGAGCCCTGCTGAGGCGAGCACGGGGACGGGCGTGGAAGATGTCGGCGCGATGGCGGGTCCGTCAACAACATCGGACGCTGATCAAAGATGGCAACAGGTGGCAGAACAACTGGAGACACTCAGGGACGTCCTGGCGCATCTATGTCACCTCGTTACGCCAAGGACGACGGCGGAAGGAGAAGGTGCTCCACGGGCCGCCACGTTGCCTGCCCTGCCGCCGCCATTAGCCACGCGGCAAGAAGACGCCATCTTGCGCGCTCCGCGGCGCCAAACCGCCATCTTGGCCACGCCGCGGGCCGACGCCATTTTGAATTTGCCTCCAGAACAACCATCATTGGAAGACGGCGTAAAGAGGAGTCGGAGTCGCCACCTTACTACAGTTAAGGAATTCTCTATCGGGGGCGATTGGAGCGCTTTCGCCTGCCGATTTTTGGCGGCGGTTCGTTCAGCAAGATGGACCGATGCGGAGGCTTTGGAAGTGTTGCCGACTCTACTGGACGACGAATCTGTTCGCTTTTTCCGCTCCATAACGGCCGATAAGAAGAAGACTTTATGTGGAGTTTTTGAGGAAATGGCCGACGCCTATGAGCCACCTGACGACGCGCATCGGCGATTCGCTCAACGACAACGAGCACCCGAAGAATCGCCCGTGGCGTTCAGGGGTGCGGTGTTGGAGCTGGCCATGGCAGCATATCCTGAGACGCCACAGGATCTGCTCGAGCCTCTCATATTGGGAAAAATGCTGGAGCTGTCTCGGGATCTGGGGATCCCCATGCCTGTGTGTGGGCATGAGAAGCTCACGTCCAGGGCGGCAGCAAAGTGTCTGGATGCGCAGTTTAATCTCCGTCGCTGGAAGCAAGTGGCGGCATGGACGGGTGGGCCCGTCAAGGAAGGAGGCGCGATGGGGTGGGACCCCACAAAGGCGATCTATGTGCCGGATGAGCGGGGTCCTCGGGAGCTGACGGCCGCCTCCTCTCCATGGTCGGGACGCGGAAGGCCGGGGCCGCGCGCTACGCCATCGGAACGGGGCCGTCGGGATGCAAGACCTGCGCTTCGGCGCAACGATGCCGATTGCTTCCGCTGCGGCCGTAGGGGCCATTACGCCAGGGATTGCTGGGCCCACTTTCCGGGTCCGCCGCAGCAGGAGGCCACAACACCGGACAAGCCGACCAAGGAACCTCCGAAACAGGCATGTCGGCACGCACCAGACACCCGGCAAGGCTTTACACCTCACCCACCACCTGTGTTGCGCGATCCTATTGTTGTTGTTAAAGAAAGGCCATCGACGGGGCCTTGTCGTTCAGTTACGCAGTGGCGCAAATTGGCACGGAGAGTTGTCGCGGCCGCTACGGGTTCGTCCACTGTACCGGGGTCTATACAAGGTGTGGACGTGCGCATTTTGGTCGACTCGGGAGCGTCTGCGACTATTATATCGGATGTCATTTTCCATCTGTTGGGCATTCCGCCGGGGGCTGTGCGTCCGGTTTATGGGTCGTGCGTCGCTGCGAACGGGGGTAGTATGGGTATCGTGGGCCAGGTGGATGCTAAGATATCTATTGGGGATGTGTCGGCTTCGGGCGTTGTGTTAATATCGAGATCTTTGGCGGTTCCTTGCTTACTAGGCACGGATTTTTTGGCTAAGATGCCCATTTTGATTAAAATCAATGAAAATTGTATTGAATTGCCGGGGGGCCGTCGAATCTCGTTTCTGCCGTCGCCCTGGGGGCGACCTGCTTCGGCCGTACAGGTGCAGGCGCTGTCCGTCGCATCTGTGGACATCCCACCTGGTTCACAGATGCTTATACCCTTGCGGTATCGGAAGCCCCTGCCCAATCGGCTAGGAGCAGTAGGGGTCTTGTTGTCGCCATCCGCCACGATAACAACAGGGTTGGCGTTAGTTGGGGCACAGACCATCGTCCGGCCGGATCAATTACCGTTTTTACAGGTGCTTAATGCGGGGGTGGAAAACATCCGTGTTCCGGCCGGTACGGTTGTGGCACATGCCACTACGGCGTTTGCGACGCGCGATTGTCCGCATCGCCGAGGAGTGGTCGCTGGTGTTTCCGAGCCAAGGGGTTCGGATAATCGTTGGATCGCTACCTTATGTGACGAAAATTCTTCCCTGTCCGTGGGGCAACGTGATGCGCTGCGTAAATTGTTGCTGACGTATTCGGATGTGTTCAGCTCCGATGATTTGGATTTGGGACGCACATCGTTGCTTTCCCATCACATTGAGACGGGCGACGCTGCCCCTATTCGATTAAATTCGCATCGGATGAGTCCAGCGGAGCGAGAACACGTTCGGGGGGCGGTGGAAGACATGTTGGCTGCGGACATTATATCGCCATCTAACAGCCCATGGGGCGCTCCTGTGGTCTTGGTTAAGAAAAAGGATGGCAACTTGCGATTTTGTGTTGATTTCCGGAAATTGAATAAGATATCGGTGGCAGATGCGTATCCCCTGCCGCGTATGGACGACTCCCTTGACGCATTGTCGGGGGCTAAGTTCTTTTCCACACTGGACCTCTCTTCGGGATTTTGGCAGCTTCCCCTTGACGAGTCCTCACGGGAGAAAACCGCATTCCGTACGCCGCAGGGGTTATTTCAATTCAACTGCCTCCCGATGGGATTGAATGCGGCCCCTGCTACATTTCAAAGATTGATGGAGCTCGTTTTGACGGGGTTGCAGTGGGAGACGTGTCTTATATATTTGGACGATATTATTGTGTTCAGCCGCACATTTGAGGAACATTTAACGCGGCTGGAGACAGTGTTCACGAGGATGCGCTCTGCCAATTTGAAATTCAAACCAAAGAAATGCCACCTACTGCAACGGTCCGTCCGTTATTTGGGGCACATTGTGAGTGCAGAGGGGGTGTCCACGGATCCGGAAAAGACGGCGTGTGTCCGGGATTGGCCGACTCCGGCCTCCGTGGGGGATGTTCGGCGGTTTTTGGGATTTGCCTCGTATTACCGAAGATTTGTGCCGGGGTTTGCGACGATTGCGAGGCCCTTGCATCTCCTTACGGGTAAAGGACGGAAATTTGTTTGGGGAGAGCCGGAAGAGGCGGCCTTTCGGAGTCTGCGTGATCTATTGGCTACGGCCCCGACATTGGATTATCCCGATTTTGATCGCCCTTTCATTCTTGATACGGACGCGAGTGACACAGGTATTGGGGCGGTATTATCACAGTCTAAAGGGGGCGTAGAGCGCGTCGTGGCGTATGGTAGCCGAGTCTTGTCGCCTGCGGAAACACGCTACTGTGTCACTCGTAGAGAACTTTTGGCGGTTGTTTTTTTCCTACGGCAATTTTGACCGTACCTTTACGGTCGTTCTTTTATTGTGCGTACGGATCATGCGGCCTTGCAATATGCACTTAAAATGGACCAGCCATCGGGACAGTGGGCACGTTGGTTGGACACGCTGCAGGAATTTTCCTTCCAAATTCAACATCGGAAGGGAGTGCGCCATGCGAACGCTGACGCACTTTCCAGATTACCAGGGCGCGCCCCTTGTAAATGTACGTCGGGGACGTATAGGTGTTCGCCGATTTTAAACCCCCCTCAGCCGCTTACGTTGGCCGTCGAGAAGTCGGATACTCCGATGGAACCCGGACCGACTGACGGGGTTTTAAATCTGCCGCGGTCTGTCTGGATTCGGGAACAGATGATGGACGAGTCGTTATTGTCCATGCGGAAGCGGTCTATGAGGGACAATGGGAGTCCGAGTTCGGCTGTGGGGCCGCGAACCGCTCTCCGAGATGGTCTGCTTATGTGGCGAGAAAGGTTCCAGGAAAGCTGGCGTGTGGTGGTACCAACGTCCTTGCGATTTGAGTTGATTAGAACTCTCCATTGTGACACACTATTGCATTTAGGGGTGCAGAAGACTTTGTTGACGTTACAACGTCATTATTTTTGGCACGGCATGGCGACAGATGTCGTAGGGCACGTGCGCGCGTGCCCTGAATGCGCCCGGCGTAAGCCGCCTAAACATCCTTACGTGCCGCCTCTCCAGTCGATTCAGGTGTCTAGAGTCAATGAATTGGTGGCACTGGACATATTGGGACCCTTCCCACCATCGGCGAGGGGAAATAAATATTTGCTGGTAGGGGTTGAGTATCTCTCCCGTTGGCCGATGGCCTGGCCGTTGCCCAATCAGTCGGCCGCGGCCATCACCGACGCATTTTTGTTTGGGTACATTATGGACAAGGGGGCGCCTGAGAGACTCCTCACGGACCAGGGCCGAAATTTCTCTTCTAAATTATTGGCTGAAGTGTGTGCGGGCCTTGGGACTAAGAAAATACGGACATCCCCATACCATCCGCAGACGGATGGTATGGTTGAGCGGCTGAACAGGACATTGTCTGCCATGCTTTGCCATACTGTGAGTGAACAGCAATCAGATTGGGATCTGCACATCCCCGGAGTGCTTTCGGCGTACAGGATGACGCCCCATGCGGCTACAGGGTATTCGCCGTTTTACCTTATGTATGGTCGGGAAAACGTGCCTCCGGTGGATGTGCAATTGGGTACTGGGGTGAAGGGACCTCGTAAACCACTCCCTGAATACATTCAGGACACGGTTCGCCGGGTTACGGAGGCGCGGGAAAACGCCCGCGTGGCTACGGCCAAAGCCCAGGCCCGGAACGAGCGGTATGCTCGGCGGTCTGAGGGGGAGTGCCCCTGGAAGGTTGGTGACCTGGCCTGGCTCCATTGTCCGCAGGTGCGGCCGGGGCCCTCTCCTAAATTGCACAAACCTTGGCATGGTCCTGTGCGCCTCATTGAGGTTCCCAATCCACAGTCGGCGCGCGTTCAGATTGGGTCTCGCCGTTGGTTTGTTCATACGTCGCGGTTGAAACCATATGTTGCTCCCCTACGTGATGCGTCATCTCCCAATGTTGCCTTGCCGGGGTCTGTTGCTGCTGACTCTGACTCTTCCCCGCCGGCGTCCATTGATCTTGCTAGAGCGTCTGTCGTACCTGTTCCAGACAGGCCGACCGTGACACCACGGGGGAGGAGTGGGCCTGTTCGGAGGGCGCCTGCCAGGGCTGCGGGACCTTCGAGCCCTGCAACCCTTCCGACCCCGCTGCAGGCGCATTCGCGGAACACGACCAAGACTGATTCGTCAGGGACACGAGACGTCGGTGGACTTCCAATCGCAGCAGGGGATTTACCCCCTGTCATTCCTCGTGTTCCATCGCGTCCCCGTTCTACAAGTGGGCCGCCGACCGTTCGGGACGGGCCGGCGACCCGCACTCGTTCCAAATCACTTACGTTTCGTTGATTGTATGTTGTTATTGTTCTTGTTCTTGCCGTCGTATTTATCGCATGCTTTCGTACGTTCGTCGATGTTACTTGTGTTGTTGTTCTTGTTGTTATATTGCATGCTTAGTGTCCTTTGAGGGGGAAGGTCGGTTCACCGCATTACGCTTTGGTATTGTTCAGCCGAGGTCGGCTGGGTTTTTTCTATGGGGGAGGGTGGTGTAATGCGGGCGAAAGCGACCTTCCGGATGTGACGTCACGAGGAGGCGGAGCCAGGTGACGTGGGTGAAAGGTTGAGGTCCTTAAGCGGGTAAACCGGAAAGAGAAGTCAGTCGGGGTGTGAATGGAAAGGTGTGGGGCCACGCGGGCGTACGAGCCGAGGGGGCACCGTCGGAGCGGGAGCCAACCCCGGGAACAGTAGGGAGCTACTGGGAGGTGTAAAGCTGCAGATAGAAATAGGCAGTAAGGCTGTGTGTGAGAGGCAGCGGTGTGGCTGCCAAGAGTCGCAGGAGCGACGAGGAGGCGAGACAGCACGAGGCTGTCAGAGCTGCGGAGTAAGCAAGAGCGAGAAGAGCAGCAGCGATTACAGCCAAGGGGGCTGAGAGTGAGTAACAGCAGCGGAGCTGCTGTGGGGGCTACAGGAGCGACAGAGGCCAACAGAGGGGCTGCTGGTGGAGAAGAGAGAGACATCGGAGCCAGCACGGTGGGGACTAAGCAAAGAGGAGACAGCCGTGTGGGTAATACAGTACGGACCAAATAAAGGACACTGAGCCAGAGATCGTGGTCGAATCCTTTATTACACACGAATGGCTTTTAATTTATTATTTATACGATTTCTTTTAAGAGTCAATAAGTCAACTTTTTGTCAACACATGGCAATACACTGTTCAAAACTTTAAGCCATAGTTGTTAATATTGTTTAAATTAGTATTATATAGTTTTACAGATTAATACTGCAATAACATTAACACAAAAGTTAATGAGTTGCAAGCTAATGCGGCATTAATTTGATTAACCAGACTTTTTATTTAAAACATTTACATTGAGGGCAATAAATAAAATATATGGTCCTTTTGGCGTAGCTTACACAATACGGAACATAGCACATTTATAACAACTACATACTAATTGGCTTGCGCAATGTTTGTACTGCTTTTTGATTCTTGTCTTGTGTAATAACACCGTTACTATATTAAACAAGGCTATTCAAAATTGCCTTTTCTGGAGCATTACATTTGATAGCTTTGCCATCTCAGCCAGCAGAAGAGTAAACTGTAATCACATTCCATATATGAGCCAGAGGTATTATGTTCAATCTGACATTTTAAAATGATTGTTTCGAGTTCTCTTGCATTCTATTAAATAAGTGGATGTTTTATTTGGAACGTTGTTTCAGTTAACATTCCTACACAATAATTTCTGTCAAAAAAGTACAAAGATTATGTTATCTTTTAACCATAAATTACATGTTGTATTTATAATAATAATGGAGGCAGTTCTGCATATAACATTATATTGATGCATGCCTTTCAAACAACCAGATAAACACAATATATAGTCGTTAACACACAATTGTAGCGCATAACATTGTAATGGAAAACCCAGATCTTCTTGGTTCTTTTGGTAAAGTCACGTAGAAGGGAAGTAATAAAATAATAAAAATAAAACATGATAAAATAATTCTCACGACGTTTCGGCCACAACGCAAGCAGCCGTCCTCAGGTGAAGACCAGGTCTGTCGGGGAGACAGCTGTCTCCCGTCCTCAGGTGAAGACCAGGTCTTTTTTATTTTTATTATTTTATGACTTCCCTTCTACGTGACTTTACCGAAAGAACCAAGAAGATGAATCCCTGCAGTCACGAAAGCTTTAAATCGAAAGGAAAACCCAGAGTTCATTTTAGCTGGATAGCCCAGCAGCTGTACATGTGTGTAATCCTGTCTCTGGTAAAGATACTCCTCCTAAACTCACTGTCTATCATTAAGTGGATGTTAAGACCCTCATACCATGTATGGAAAATAACTGAATGTTAAATGCATAGGTCATCTGTGTGATATGGAAATTAAGTTTTAGCATTCATATATATTTCCTCTTTTTGTATCTATTTGCACTTGAGTGATATTTCTGCAGTATCCAGGGATTGTACAATATCATTCAGTACAATTCTATATATTTTTTTGTTCATGAAGCTTGATTTTTTTAGGGAGTTGTTTGATGTCTCATTAACTATTTTAGACTAGTATGTGACCTTGAATCTTGAATAGGTCGCATTTTCAGCTGTTTAATTGACTGGAACAAATTAATGGGCTAATTGTACATAGCAGTGTCACGATGATGGAGAGGTTCCTAAGCGATTAAGGCGAGGGAACAGAGAAGCCACATCTGGCCTAAAGGTAGTTTTTAAGATGGTCTGGGTCTTGTGCAAGTGTGTTTGTGTGAGAAGTAGTGGTGCAGTGGTTCGTAGTGGTGATGTGGTTAAGCCCGATAATCCTGGCCACAGCTAGTCCTGTGCCTCTCAGAGATCGACTCAGCCTTGAATTAGTACCAAGTGCAGTGTGTGATAATAAGCACATGAGATGAAACGGTGACTGGGCATAGCGCTGAACACTATATTGTGCATGGAGGTATTTTTTGTTTATTCTGTCTTTTATTTTAACTCATGAAAGTCATCGAGTAGTTTTACTTGAATAATGAATGTGTCATCAAATCATCTCTTTAAAAAAGAAACAAGCTGCGTGTCGAATTGAGGCACGATTGCTTAATAATACCACATTATTAAAATATAATTCATCAAAACATAATTGGCTAGGGCATTATTAATTAAAGACAGTATATACCAAAAACCAATACCTTAATTCCAAAATAAATAGCTTAAGTATTCTGCACGTAACTATGCATATTCTTAGGTTTTTTTCGGTAAAGTCACGTAGGTAAAAAATGTAAATAAAAATTAATAAAAGTAAAATAAAATAAAAAAAATCACGACGTTTCGGAGGCAACACAAGCTTCTGTCTTCAGGTGGAACCGCCACAGCACGCTTGCTGAAGACGGAAGCTTGTGTTGCCTCCGAAACGTCGTGATTTTTATTTTATTTTACTTTTGTTTAATTTTAATTTTTTACCTACGTGACTTTACCGAAAAAACCTAAGAATATGAATCCTTGCAGTCACGAAAGCTTCAAATCTAGAACTATGCATATGCATAGGTATTTTATGATGATCTTAAACTTGTAAACTATGGTTGGGTGCCTAAGGGGTAAGACAGTGTGACTTTCCATCAGGAGACTACAATTTGTTCCCTATTCTCCCTTTAATTCTGAAAAAATACTGCTCTCATATAGAGCACAAATCCAGCCAAAGTTGGCAAACTGGTGTCACATATTTGGAGTGGAGCATCCAGTTCCCACCTCATTATACTAGGTGGAATTCAATATATTGCAGTAAAGTTGAGTGATGATCCAGCACTCACTAATTTCCTCACTCACTCACAGATTGTGGGTCACCTTCTTCTATGTATGTATGTTGAACTTATTTCGCACCATACATAGCCAACCATGCAAATCGGAGGTGCGGGGAAAGGATAACAAACGAAAGACAAAAGGCAGTTCTATAGCCATGAGTGTTTAATCTAGATTTCAAAGTGCAAAAGAAAGAGCATCTTCATTTCATGTCTAGCCAAAAACCCGCTGCGAGAATGACTGGAGTTCGCATTGTGGTTTATGCTCCTTGACGAGATCAGCAAGTTATTGTAGTTCATCTATGGCAAACACTTTGCATGCAATGAGTTGCGACCATCGCTCTTCTATTGCTACTGCCATGGTTACTGTTCCCGTGAACTTCGCTCATTGATTCCCCGACTCATGTTTGAGGAATCGGGTCTGCCGGACTGGCTGTCCGTCTCAACCACACTGTGCCCAACCACCACACTGCAGGTCACAGCACTACTCTCTCTCTACCTCGCACTGCTCCGCTTTAGAATTCCCTCCCATCGTCTATTTTCCCCAAAGCTATTTCAACCTTGCTCAAATCAAGAAATGTGTTCACACGTAGCTATTACAACTATGATAGTGCCATTTGTTGCTAGGCGTTTGACGTTTTGGGCATTTGGGCCTGCGCACTGCAACTGTTTAAAGTAAGTAAATAAATAGGAATGTGGAATTTCCACGACTGGCTTAGGGCTATGAGCAGCAGATGACCACTTCCCCACACTTGCTTGATTGGGAAAGCACTAATACTGTGTGTATATCGTTAGCTGCTTTGTGAAATAATTTTCAAAAAGCGTGTAAATATGTGTATTGAAGCCTGAAAATTCAAGTTCACTTTCCACGTTTGCATTGGTTTGCTTTACAGACTTTTTTGGTGCAAATGCAAACACAGGACGGATTTACTTTAGGGCAATAGGAAAAACGGAAAAAGAAACATCTGTTCTTAAATTACTTGCCGGTAACTGCGGAGGCAGAATGTGACACGGAGGCCAAGCAAACATTTTGGGTGTCAGGAGAATGGATTGTGCTGTAATTAAAAGTCTTACCCTTGCACAGTGGTCTGCTATCACTCCATGCAGCAAAAACATCATTGACCTTCTGGCACAGGATGCTGCTGGAGCCCTGAAGCATGTAACCTTCCTTGCAGGAAAACTGAACTATTGCTCCGAGCCTGGAATGATAAAGAATGGAAAGTGCAAGCAACAATAACAGGGCAGTCAGTGTTTATACAAGGATAACATGGAAACTCAGAGCACAGGAGCTTAAAAATGAAAGACAGAATGCTGTTAGGCGGATTTCCCAAATCCGATTCCCCTCATTTGAAATCCAGTCAACTTCCACAGAACATAGTCTAGGTGGGCTGCATACAAATGGTTTAAAATCAAAAGGACGGTGGGATCTGGGAGCAGTATTCTCCAAACCAATTAACCTTTTTTGGTAAAGGCTTGACTCTCGATCACTGGACACACTCTGAGCTGTAACAACTGGTAGCATGCTTACATTGTTTTTTTCTTTGCCACTGTGGCACAGATAGCATACTAAGCTTCTTCTCTGCAAGACTCACCCCGATCTCACTGAATGGAGTTTTCCACGTGTATAATGTACCCCATATATTGAATGATAATTACAATTCCTTTTTTTCCCCAAACCAAATCAAGGCCATCTATTATGATAATTTTCCACAATATTTGGAGCATAATCAACATGTCAATGGTAACTCATTGTACCTATATACCAATTTAAATACGCACAAAGAACACACATCAACAAGTACTCATAAGCATTTTTAAAAATCATAATTAAATATGAAAGTGCCCATACAATGATTACAGCCATTTTTGAGCGATCATAAGAGGTGTACTTTCGGTTTACTTGCAAATCCGATCGATGCAGTTTTTTTCAGCAAACATCAGAGTTGGTTTGGCAAATTGGCCTGACCAGGGTGATCTCTGACTTGTCACATGACCAATATCACATGAACAATATCCTGATTGGTGAAAAAGAAGATTTTTTTTCTAAATCTAGTCATGGAAAAAAATTTGCAAATGATGATTTGAAATTAGAAATAATTAATTTTCCGTATGTCTAATAGCAGGTTTGATAAAGGATGTCGGAGTAATTATTTAATTTGTGAATCGATTATTTTCATACTATTTATTATTCGAATTGATGGCCAGTTAGAGTCGAGGTTTGATTCGGAAAACAATTATAACTGTTTTCCTTCATGGGACCTCCTTTGCCAGTACCAAAATATGACAACAGGTTTTCCCCTTTTATCTGGCAACAAAACAGGTGTTAAGATGTTAAAACACCAAACTGAAACCTTTTACAAGGAATCGTGTTTACATTAACCACACTGCTTGTGGTCAGAACGCAAACAAAAACACATACTCTGATAATATATGCATTGTTGTTGAAACTGATTTGTCCACACCAGAAACAGCTTTCTTTTGAGCCTCGTCTCAAACGGTGTTAGACCAGAGGACGCCAAAAGGCGTACAGCCCAAAAACAATGCACTATCAGAGTAACGAGAGCTTGGGGTGAGCATCTACATCATGGGACCTCCTGACCACAAACACTGTGGTTAATGTAGACATGATTCCTTGTAAAAAAAATCCGTTTGGTGTTTTAAGATTATAACACCTGTTTTGTTGCCAGATAAAAGGGGAAAAACCTATTACCAACTGTTCTCCTGTACGAAGCTGTGCTGCAGATCCATAATCCAGTGTTTTGCAGGTAATTATTGGTGGATCACATTGAGATTCGTGATTGGTAGTTGACATTTATCTTTTAAGATTCTGATTGATACAGTAGTTTGTATGTATGTGTGATGAATGCTGCATCTGGTGTGTGCTATGGCCATCCAAAGCTCGATCAACCTTTGGCTATAAATGTCCCACTATTCAAGAAGAGTCATGCTATATTTGGTTCTATCTCAATCTTCATGGCTGGACCGCAAAAGGTACCTAGTTCTTCAGAGACGACAGCATGTTGTTTCAGCGGGTCATCCAGGGCATCTGTATTCAGGAACGGAATACCAGAGATGCTGATATTGAATGCTTGAACTAAATTACAATGCAGGTGGCTTGCTCCTTTTCCCACCATGACAAGCATTGGGAGGCATGCTTGTGTATCATCCCCTGAATTTTTGCCTTTATTTCAATTTGCCCAAAGATGTCGAGAACGTCATGTGACCAATGCTTGCAGCTTGAAAGTCCAGCGGCTGAAAATGTGCCATATTTACGTTTTGTCCAAAACACACGTCTGCACATCTAGTCACTGTTGATTAAAATACTGAGCCTGAATCAATTTCCATGTCGAGATACGTATATTTGAGTGGAACTGACACAGCCACTGGCCCACGTCTGTGTCACTGATGACGATCAGCCAGGACGCGTGCCCAATGCCTGCTGAATCGTCTGCCACAGCGCATGTGCCTCTTTGGGACCTTTGATGGTGGTGTTCCATGTCCCTTTAGCGAGCGTGTCACCACATTCCTTCCACTCCCACTAATTACTTCTCATCTTTATGCAGATATGGCATACTTCCATAATGAAGTGGTATGGATCCAGAATGTAGTCTGCTTCACAGTGATAAAAGGGGCTTTTATCCATTTCTCTGCTGTCCTTCACCCTGTTCCCAAGTGGAGTCCATCTGCCCCCAGCGAGCAGATGAAGACAGCTGTTGAACACCATTCATTGGACCCTATGCCAACACTTTCTGCAGCTATCACCATCATCCAGGGCTGCTTCAAATGTCAACTCTGGCTTAGAAAGGAGATGGCATTGCAGCACTGCATCCTTCACTCCTCATGCAAGACGGTCCAGCAGAATGATTTGAAGGGTGTCATGAATGTTACAGTGCTCTGACAGGTGGCGTACTTTAGCAATATAGTGCACAATGCTGTCACCATGACATTGAGCAATTTTGAAAACTGCAGATTTCTGAAGGTGCTGGCTTCAAATGTGCTTCCACCATCGCCATGATCTCTCAGTCTCATTTGTCGGTGCCTTTGCATAAGCATGTGCAGTTGGGCGGCACATAGTGACCATGACTGTTATGCTTCTGCTCACCATCAGACCTCAGGATTAAATTATTCAATGGGGAGGTGATGGCCAATGATCAACACTAGTAAGAATGGCAGCCAAAGGAGAAAACCCCCCAAAAAGTTTTATTTTAACAGGTAAGGCATACTGAGCTATATAGCTCTTTTTCAGAAGTGACCTGGCTTCAAATGATATCTCAACGAAGTGGCTCATCACGTGGAAATGTATAGCAGCCAAAAATTGTCAACGCATTATTCTAAATGTGGAGGGAAAAACCGGAGGACCCAGAGAAAAATCCACGTGACCACGGGGGGAGAGAAAATGCCAACTCTAAATATACAGGCATTGTCAGGGTTGGGATCGAACCCACGGTTCCTGTACACCAGGTGAAGTAGATAACATTTTGCCACCTTGACAGAGAGAAGGAGCGATGCGTTCCAATCATGCGCAGGGGAGTGGTGGAGGTCTTGATCCAACAGTGATTAGGGCATGGATTTTATTGGAAATGATGATACAATCCGATATTAATAATTAAGAAGGAAGATGTTGTTGACAAGTGTGCTTTGTTTTTGCCGAACAGATTGCATGTTGCAGTTTATGTTGAACTCAAATAGAATGTGCTTAAATATTGTGAAAATTATACATTCCATATATGTGACGTGAAATGGATAGATTCATACACTCATATGCGATGGATCAACATGCAAAAACATGTTATAAATACAACTTTAAAATCACAATTTAGAATTCTTGCTCTCTTTTTTTGGAAACTGTTTAAAAGCTTAAATGTATTCAAAGTACAAGCCGCAGTTAATGATTTACAATCACAAGAGAAGCTTTCATGTATCATTCCAAAGCCAACTTTCAGCAGAGCTACATCGGCGCTGTTGGGTACAGCGACAGTTTGTCATCTGCATGTAAATCTATCAACTATAAATAAACGAGACCTTTTTTGTTGCAATTTTACCGAGGTACACACACACAAGACACTTTTGAGTTATTATTAAAAGTTTTAAACGTCACGGTTGACCTTTGGAAAGAGAAAAAAAATTGGCATTGAGGATGGAAAATGAAGTGTATCGCCCGAAAGATATGAAACCAGAAATTGCCTATGCACTGCAGAGCTTTGCACCTGAGCCAGGGACTCGCCTTTTAAAGAATTAAATGGTACCCTGCATTTGAGTCAAATCCACGCTTAATGAAGCATGAAGTTAAATCTGCAGATCTACATTACATTAGCACACCAGGATTTACATAATCGATTTAGACATCAAATGCAGGTCACGCAAAGCAAACAACATTGCCCGCAAAGAAAATGTAATATCGACAACCAATCTTGGCATATCGCCATGTGTGTGCACGGGCGGGTGTGTGCGTTTTGCAATTGCTTGTAAGCATTCGTGTGCATACATCTGTGTGTTCTGTTTAGAGTTCCAATGACCTGCATTAATTACTTCCAATTAAATATTTGATTTTCATTGTCATTGGCTGCCTTAACCCACAGAAGGTACACCAAAAGGTCAACTTGCTCTGAAGGAATTGGCATGTTAGTGCTTGGGCACAGAGGTGGGGCTACATGTACAACGCTCACCAACTGTAACTCATCATTCATAATAAAGGTTTTTGGGTTAGATCGCGTAAGTGTAAATGTGTCAAAACCCTCCACCACTCGACACATTTAAATATTTGAATATTTAAATTGTAAATTTGTGGATTTACTCTCCAACACACCAGTGGGTTGAAGTAGTAACTATTGGGCGTTTTGTTTACGTGACAAATCCCTTACTAATTGGCTGTGTCGGGTGGTGGAGGGTTTTGACACATTTATACTTACGCGATCTAACCCAAAAACCTTTATTATGAATTATATTGGTCGCGAAAGCCTATGTGCTCAACTGTAACTCATCATGTGCTCTATGTGATTATAATAACGTCGGAACTTACTGTGTCCACCCATATGCACTGTAAGGAGGTGAATATTAATTTAGATCTTCATTTTTTTTACCGTACAATAATTGCATTTGCCACAGAATATATACATTCATAATGAGTTAGATCGCGTAAATATAAATGTGTTGTTAACCCACCACCACCTGACACAGCCAATTAGTAAGGTTTACTCTTCAACACAAATGAAAAAAAGCCAATGGTAAAACACGATAAACGGTTATGCGCACATAGAGAAATGTCTAGACCAAAAAATATTAAATGTTAATGAATAAACTAAAGGAGTTGCTATGGTGTAGTGGTTAGCAGACTGACCATGGCATCCAGAGATCGCTGGTGAGATTGCAAAAGTGGGAGATTTATTAAATTCCCCAAAACTCTGTCCACCCAGCAGTATAAATGGATACACCAAAGTTGTTTGATTGGCAGGCGGCACATGGTGGGGTAAAGTATGCGCATATTCACCTCTTCCCATATCTCTGAGTAATGGCATGAGCAAGCTAAACCGTTCAGTAATGCACCATTAACTTTTTAACTGAGAAACGAGGGCAAGTATCATCAAGCCGCCATGTGGTTTGCATGTTGGCGCTCACCAAGCAGTGCATTCATCACTAACATTCCACTGGAAATGGTTGCCGGGTTTTGACTTTCAGAACCGATAAGTGATTGTGAAAACGGTTACCGGTTCACTGGTTGTCTTTTAAGAATTATACTGTACACCAAACAAACTAAGATTGATTTCTGGTCATGGCTAAAATCAGTGAAAAGTGATATATGACTTGGACCTGAGTCTCTCTTCTTACTCCCTTTACCAACTTTCACTGAACAGTTTGGTGAATTATAGTCAAACATCCAGCAACAGATTGAAAGTTCTAATTAGAAATATGTCCTATGAAATCGCATGGCCATTAACTTTTGCAATTGATTGAATACGAATGATATGGAACAAATACGGAAAACAATGTGGCCTTTTTCAATCGAATGTATCATTTGTGTTTCATGGTACGCTTAATGTGGATGCAATTGCTTAAAACACAGTTGTCACGACTGTACACTGACAAGCATGCCATTTTACTAACCATTAATGAAAGCAGTGATTATCCAAACACGTGATCCATGATAATCCACTACGTGGAAAATAAAGATGTCAGAGTGATCCAGAATAATATTGCAGCCAACTGTGCTAATTGGAGGTGCGGGAGAAGGACAACTACACACAAAAAGCAGTTCTAAGGAAATTAGTTTTCAATCGAGATTTAAATGTGCATAGCTCTAGTGGCTTCCTAATATCGGAAGGAAGAGGATTCCAAACGGCCACAGAAGCGCATCTGAAAATCTAATTTTAATTGTAGGTTTATTTAAACAGTGAGAGACAGAATAACAGCAAAAAAATCCAGAAAAACGCCTGTCAAAAATGTTATAAATTGATTTGCATTTTAATTAGGGAAATAAGTGTTTGACCCCTCTACAAAACATGACTTAGTATTTGGTGGCAAAACCCTTGTTGGCAATCACAGAGGTCAGACGTTTCTTGTAGTTGGCCACCAGGTTTGCACACATCTCAGGAGGGATTTTGTCCCACTCCTCTTTGCAGATCTTCTCCAAGTCATTAAGGTTTCGAGGCTGACGTTTGGCAACTCGAACCTTCAGCTCCCTCCACAGATTTTCTATGGGATTAAGTTCTGGAGACTGGCTAGGCCACTCCAGGACCTTAATGTGCTTCTTCTTGAGCCACTCCTTTGTTGCCTTGGCCATGTGTTTTGGGTCATTGTCATGCTGGAATACCCATCCACGACCCATTTTCAATGCCCTGGCTGAGGGAAGGAGGTTCTCACCCAAGATTTGATGGTACATGGCCCCGTCCATCGTCCCTTTGATGCGGTTAAGTTGTCCTGTCCCCTTAGGAGAAAAACACCCCCAAAGCATAATGTTTCCACCTCCATGTTTGACGGTGGGGATGGTGTTCTTGGGGTCATAGGCAGCATTCCTCCTCCTCCAAACACGGCGAGGTGAGTTGATGCCAAAGAGCTCCATTTTGGTCTCATCTGACCACAACACTTTCACCCAGTTTTCCTCTGAATCATTCAGATTTTCATTGGCAAACTTCAGACGGGCATGTATATGTGCTTTCTTGAGTAGGGGGAACTTGCGGGCGCTGCAGGATTTCAGTCCTTCACAGCGTAGTGTGTTACCAACTGTTTTCTTGGTGACGATGGTCCCAGCTGCCTTGAGATCATTGACAAGATCCTCCCGTGTAGTTCTGGGCTGATTCCTCACCGTTTTCATGATCATTGCAACTCCACGAGGTGAGATCTTGCATGGAGCCTCAGGCCAAGGGAGATTGACAGTTCTTTTGTGTTTCTTCCATTTGCGAATAATCGCACCAACTGTTTTCACCTTCTCACCAAGTTGCTTGGCGATGGTCTTGTAGCCCATTCCAGCCTTGTGTAGGTCTACAATCTTGTCCCTGACATCTTTGGAGAGCTCTTTGGTCTTGGCCATGGTGGAGCGTTTGGAATGTGATTGATTGCTTCTGTGAACAAGTGTCTTTTTTACAGGTAACAAGCTGAGATTAGGAGCACTCCCTTTAAGAGTGTGCTCCTAATCTCAGCTTGTTACCTGTATAAATGACACCTGGGAGCCAGAAATCTTTCTGATTGAGAGGGGGTCAAATACTTATTTCCCTCATTAAAATGCAAATCAATTTATAAAATTTTTGACATGCGTTTTTCTGGATTTTTTTGTTGCGATTCTGTCTCTCACTGTTCAAATAAACCTACCATTAAAATTATAGACTGATCATTTCTTTGTCAGTGGACAAACGTACAAAATCAGCAGGGGATCAAATACTTTTTCCCTCACTGTACAGCATGTATTACACTTATTACAGTACTTATTGTGACGGCAGACCACATGAATTTGCACATGTTGCTGCCCCAACAATTTCACCATGTCAATGTTTAACCTGTTTGGGCATCAGAAAACACTTGTATTAATTATTCAAATATGACTAACAGCTTCAACATCTATACATAATGCATTTATTGTAGATGTATTGTCATGATATGCTAATATCCATCAAAGCAAGCATACTTTAAATTAATTAAATCGTTTCAATTGTACACTTGAAATATTGTTTCAGTAATGTTGTTTTAATAACAGTATTTAGAACATCATGGGACCTCCTTTGCCAGTACCAAAATATGACAATAGGTTTTTCCACTTTTTTCTGGCAACAAAACACACACGGATGCCTATCTGTAATGTAGGAACTTGGCGGGAGACGACCTTACGGGCAGCACACTCTTTATTTAACACCAACTTATATTACACGGGTGGCTAACTCCAGCCTTAACCCACAGGGTAACCCCGGCTACACCCACACGGGCTCTTACCCCCCGTAGCCTCTCGGAACACACCCAGCCGGGGTGTCCGTCTTGACTCTGGGTCCCACAGTCTCGGCCCACATGGACGTCAGACTACGGGTCCCACAGTCTCGCCTCCGAGCCACACAGGGCCCCGGTCCCGACAAGGACAGCGGGACTAGGGGTCTCAGGGCCTACCCCTTGAACTCCGTCTTCGGTCTTCGACTGGTTAACAACTCCTCGAGTGCTCCCGCGCGTCCCCCTTTATAGTCCTTCATGCGGACGTCGCTGAGAGCACCCACGCCAGTTGACCAATCACTGCGCGCTGCCCACGATCCTCTTTCCTACCTTGTGTCAGCGCGCACAACCACGCACCCCGCGCCGCCCTGTAATCTCTCACTCTCGGCGCACGCGTCAACACCACGCCTACATCGCGTGCCCAACCACGCACCCCGCGCCGCCTCGTGATCTCTCACTGCGGGCGCGCGTCAGCACCACCACTACATCACCCCCTACCACATAGCTCGCAGCCGACTCGGCTGCTATAAAAAATTTTATTACCCCCCCCCGTGTGTGCCCCGTAACACAAGCAACAACAACAACACAACACAACAAGAACAATATGTACAACGCGGCGAGCGACAACAATAAACGTGTATGCAAAAAAAATGACTCGTGCAGCGTCCCTTCATTTCCGAGCGCCCCTTGAACGGGACATTACACCGGGCAGAAGGGGAACGCGGCGGCGAGCTCGGTTTTTTTTTCTTCTTTTTTTTTTCATGAAAAGTGTTGTGTCTTAGCACGAGTCCACCTGGCCGGTCCGTCGTACGGCACCAGACGCGGTTGACCGTCCGGTGATGCCGGCAGTCCAGGAAGGCACGGGGCAGGCATCGGAGATCCGCGCGTGCCGCGGGGTTCCGGTTCCCGACGGTCAACAGCCGTCAGGTCCGAGACACCTGGGAGTGGGTCAGGTGGAGACACGTGAGGATCAGCCTGTGACACATCCCTCCCCGAGTCGACGGCCACATCACACGCTCGGTCGTTACGGCACAAAGGGAGGCCATGCGGTGCCGCGAAGGGTTTCAGCCGGGAGGGGTGTACGTACCAACGGCGTTTTTCCCATTTAATCTGGATACTCTGGGGTCGTGCAACACGCACGATTTCCACCGGTCCCCTCCATGGTCTCAACAATTTAGGGGACGTAGCCAACGGTGCATGTGGACAGTGCAGCCAGGCCTTATCGCCTGGTTTCCAATCGTGCGTATGCACCTTTCGTTCATGCAATCTTTCGTTAGCGATCTGGCGAGACCTCGAATTCAACCTCGCAGCCTCTCGCGCTTCAGCCAGTTTGGCGATATTAAATTTGATGTGGTCGGCCAATTTAGATTTCGCACGTGGCTGGGAAATCCCCAGTTGGACATCCATGGCCGGATCGGCCTCCCGCCCATACATGAGAAAAAATGGGGAAAACCCCGTCGCCGCATGAGGGGCCATTCGATAGGCCGCGAGTACCCCAGGTACCTGTAAGTCCCAATCAACCTGATCGTTGCAGACCTGTTGGCACAGCATAGAAGTAATCGTCCTGTTCAGACGTTCAACCATTCCATCAGTCTGCGGGTGGTACGGGGAGGTACGCACTTTCTTTGTACCCAACAGGTCGAATGTAAGCCCATGGGCAATCGATTGAATTCAAATAGGCCTCCCGGTGTCCGGAAAGCGGTCTTTGGTTTCGATTCATCATCGAGGGGCAATTGCCAAAATCCCGAAAGCAGGTCAAGCGTCGAAAAAAACTGTGCTCCCGCCAAGGCATCCAGCGACTCATCCATCCTGGGGAGTGGATACGCGATTTTGTTTAGGCGGCGGAAATCCACACAGAACTGCAAGGAGCCGTCCTGTTTTTTAACAAGGACGATGGGAGCACCCCACGGACTGGAAGAGGGCGAATGCTCCTTCTCGGCTGGGCTGAGCCGGAAGGGATTCTGCCGAATAGGGGCCGCGTCACCCGTCGCTATGTGGTGGCGCAACAGGTCCGTGCAGCCAATATCGTACTTGTGTCTGCTAAACACGTCAGCGAATTCGAGTAGCAAGCCCCTCAACGCTCCCAACTGCACACTAGACAAGTTACTAGACCCAGCACACAACGAGTCCAACCACTCCGTCCCCTCCTCAACTGGAGGATGCGTATCGAGGCCAGAATCCGCGTGTGCAACGAGCTGTTCATCGACGGGTAGCGGCGCCGCGTGAGCCAGCACTGTGCCCTGTGTAATTACGGCTGGCCGCGACCCCGTATTCAGAACCATAACGAACGGCTCACTGTCCGCCCGCACCATGGTCTGAGCTACCGCTAAGTCGAGGCCCCCAACAGCTCTGTTTGACGGCCCCAACAGAACACCCTGTTCCGCCGCATCCACCCCGAGGGGTTTTCTCAATCGAAGGGGTACCAACATTTGCGATCCCAGGGGCACCCGTACAGTCTGAGTTGCCAGCGCCTGAACCGTCGCACAAACCGTGCGTATTTTTGTAGGACTCGTCAAAAATGCAACCCGCCGTCCCGATGGAAGCTCAATGCAGGCCTGATCGATGAGAATTTTAATGGGCTTTTTAGCGAGAAAGTCCGTACCCAGTAAACAAGGAACTGCCAGAGAAGATGATACAAAAATAGGACCCGCCAATTTGATATCGCCAATACAAATAGTCGCCCGAATCTGTCCGATGATTCCCAAAGATCCCCCGTTCGCCGCGTAAAATGGTACGTCCACCGGCAAAAGGGGTCGACATTGGATGGGAAGGATGTTATAAATAAGGTCCGAAATGATAGTGGCTGACGCACCCGTGTCCACCAGCACCCGGACCTCAACCCCGTCAATAAAACCCGTTACCACGGACAACCCGGCCGACGCAGCCACTATCCTGTGGGCCAGTTCGGACCATTCGACTGCTTTAGGGCCGTGTACGAACTCCCCTCGCCGAACCGAATCCCCGGTACCCATACGCGGTCCCCCCACCGCGAAGCGGCGACCCGAGTGTGCCGTGTATGTGGACCGAGCGTGTGGGGTGCCGCGACTTGCCGGGGTTAGCTGGGACGACTTGGGGCCTTGGTCGTCGTCCGGACGTGGTCCCGTGGCGCGCTGACGCGGAGCCCGGCACCCGGACGCGACGTGACCCCGAAGGCCGCAGTTGTAACACATGACGAGGGACGTCGTGGGTTTCGGTTGCTCCAGCTTGCGGGACGAACGTGTGGGCGAACGACCTCCCGATCTCCACTCCCCCGGTCTCGACACGGTGAAGGTCTCCTCCCGAGCCGTAGCAGTCTGAGGCTCGGCGATCATCGCGGCAGGTGCCGCGATCCCCGCCGACGCACAGACGACCGTCCGCTTGCGCTTGAGGACCTCGTGTGCGTGAATACTTGTAGCAATCCCCAAGGAGCAGATGTCCATTTCGTCCGCCGTATTGATGGGGACTCCCAGGTTATGAGCCAACGCCAGCAGCTGCTCCATCACCATGGCGTCCTTCCCCTCCTTGTCCATGCGGGGAAAAGCGGCGTCCGCCAGGGCGAGCAGCGCCGTGCGATAGGCGAGCGTAGTTTCTCCCACCATCTTGCGCCGTTCGTAGAACTGGTGGCGACAGGTGGAGGGCGGCCCGAACACCTTAGCCATTAGATGTAGCGCGGCCTGGAGCGTTGAGCGGGACGACCTTGGGGCGGATGTGAAGGCCGCAAGCGCGTCGTCGTCGAGCGTCGCTGGCAGCGCGCGTAGGGCAGTGGTGTCGGACCACCCCGACATTTCTTGATGTGCGAGGAACCTTCGTTGGAAGGCCCCCCAATCGCCCCCGTCTGCCTTGAACGCCGTCAGCGCGGGCAGTCGTTGCTGGAAGACCTGGTCGTCGTCCTCCGAAGAATGCTTTTCCCGCGCACCGCTGTGGTTGATGAAAATGTCGGCTCCGTCGGCAGGCGCATGGTGGAGAGCTATGGCGCGCGCCGATGACGCGGGCTGTGCAGAGTGGAGGTCTCCGACCACGTGGTGTCCACGCTTCCCGCCAACTGATGGTGGGCCCTCAAAAATGGCGCCAAATTCAAAACTTTCGGCGCGAAGCGCATTCTGGCGGGATCCCTCCGGCCGCGCTCCTTCCTCCAACCTCGTAGTCGTCCTCGCGCCTGCTGAAACGGTGATTTCTGCCAAAATTGAAGCAGCGGCGAGCAGAAACTCCGCCAGGCGGGAGTGTGCATCCTGTAGGCTGGTGTCGGAGGCAAGCGGAGCGTCGGCCATCGCCGCGAAGTGCTGCATTGGCGGCAACTCCTCGTCCTCGCCTTCCGAGGTTTGTGGCTCCGGTACGCCGTCGTCTTCCCGATCACGCTCGTGGGTACGGGTAGTCTTCCTAGTATCCATCCTTTTGAAAACAGGTTTACTTCTGACACCAGTTGTAATGTAGGAACTTGGTGGGAGACGACCTTACGGGTAGCACACTCTTTATTTAACACCAACTTATATTACACGGGTGGCTAACTCCAGCCTTAACCCACAGGGTAACCCCGGCTACACCCACACGGGCTCTTACGCCCCGTAGCCTCTCGGAACACACCCAGCCGGGGTGTCCGTCTCGACTCTGGGTCCCACAGTCTCGGCCCACATGGACGTCAGACTACGGGTCCCACAGTCTCGCCTCCGAGCCACACAGGGCCCCGGTCCCGACAAGGACAGCGGGACTAGGGGTCTCAGGGCCTACCCCTTGAACTCCGTCTTCGGTCTTCGACTGGTTAACAACTCCTCGAGTGCTCCCGCGCGTCCCCCTTTATAGTCCTTCATGCGGACGTCGCTGAGAGCACCCACCCCAGTTGACCAATCACTGCGCGCTGCCCACGATCCTCTTTCCTACCTTGTGTCAGCGCGCACAACCACGCACCCTGCGCCGCCCTGTAATCTCTCACTCTCGGCGCGCGCATCAACACCACGCCTACATCGCGTGCCCAACCACGCACCCCGCGCCGCCCCGTGATCTCTCACTGCGGGCGCGCGTCAGCACCACCACTACATATCTAAAGTCTGACTCCCATCACCATCCAGCCCAGAAGAATTCCCTCATCAAAACACTACACTATAGGGCCCATTGCATCTCCGACCAGCACCACCTAGCCAGCTAGCTGGAGCACGTACACCAAGCCCTCAGGATGAATGGATATTCTGACCGTACAATCCGCAAAGCTGTCTCTCCAGCCATGGGGAGACAACCATCTGAGGACCCAATCAAAACCATCACCTTGCCATACATAGCAGGGGTTACCAAAAATATTTCCAAAATCTTAAACAAACACAAGATCCAGGTTCGTTTCAACACAGTGCACAAAATCCGTTATTTGATCCCATCTGTAAAGGATGTGATTCCTGACATGCAATACCCGGGTGTCTACAAACTGAGTTGTGGCTGCGGCAGCAGTTACATTGGGGAAACGAAACATGTCTCGGACCGCGTTCGCGAACACAAGGCAGATCTGAAACACGGTAGGACCAATACCTCTGCCGTGGCTGAACATTGTTTTAACGCAGTGGGCTCACACGAAATTGACTTTTCCAAGACGAAGGTACTCTGCAAACCCACCGGTTATTATCAGAGATTTGTTCATGAAGCCATCCAGATATATAAACACAGACACAACTTCAACCGAAAAGATGGGTACAAACTGAGCAACCATTGGAAGGACGTTATTGACCAAGTAAAGTCTTAACTGACGGTGATGTTTCCATCCTACCTGCCTATGTCAGCTGTTATTTACATTAACCGGCTAAGTGTCTCACTAACACAGCTACTGTTGCCCATTTCCCTTGATGTGGTGGGAGCTCTCGTTTTTTTAACAGACTATAACTGGCTGTGATGTTTCTGTGTATGTGTCTCTCTCTGTGTTTGTGTCTCTCTGTTTGTCTCTGTGTGTGTGTCTCTCTATGTGTGTGTGTGTCTCTCTCTGTGTGGGAGTTCTCTCCCTATGTGTGTGTGTGTCTCTCTCTCTGTCTCTCTGTGTTGTGTCTCTGTCTGTCTCTGTATGTGTCTCTCTCTATGTGTGTCTTTCTCTCTGTGTGTCTCTCTGGGTGTATGTCTCTCTCTCTCTCTGTCTCTCTGTGTGTCTGTGTGCTTGTGTCTCTCTATGTGTGTCTCTCTCTGTGTGTGTCTCTCTGTTTGTGTGTCTCTCTGTGTGTGTGTCTCTCTCTGTTTCTCTGTGTGTAGGTGTATCTCTCTCTGTGTGTCTCTCTCTTTGTGTGTCTCTCTAGGTTGTGTGTCTCTCTCTGTGTATCTATGTGTGTGTCTCTCTCTCTCTGTGCTTGTGTCTCTTTATGTGTGTGTCTCTCTCTCTGTGGTTGTCTCTCTGTGTGTGTCTTTGTGTGTGTCTCTCTCTATATGGATGTCCCTCTCTGTTTGGGGGTTGTCCCTCTGTGTGTGTCTCTCTGTGTGTGTCTCTTTGTGTGTGTCTCTCTCTCCAGGTGTATCTCTTGCTCTTGCGGGTTTTTGTTCCTGTTGCTCGGCTCTCTGACATTGACATGCTAATCTTCTCATTGGGACAACCCCCGGTTGCTGGAGCCGTCTCACATTGACATGCTAATCTCTTACATTTACATTTGCGTACAAATTCCTTCTCTAGCTCCGCCCACTTACCCTTGGGTTGGGCCCACCAAAAGCCTATATAACCTCTTGTTGCAGCAGCTCTTTAACCTACGTTAGCAGTTCTCCTGCTGTGTTTGTTTCACCTGATGATGGTTGCTTGTGTTGCGATCGAAACGTCGTGATCTATTAATTCTCTATCGACGTGACTTTACCGAAAGAACCAAAGAGTAACAAAACAGGTGTTAAGGTGTTAAAACACCAAACTGAAACATTTTACAAGGAATCATGTCTGCATTAACCACAATGCTTGTGGTCAGAATGCAAATAAAAAATATACTTTGATAATATATGTGTAGTGTCGTAGAACGACACTACTGTGTTGGCTCGGTATAGGGGCCGTAGGCGGGTGTCATGGAGGTCGTGTCAGGCCGTGACACTCTGCATAAACCCAACAGGACACGTGACCGGATAAAGGGGGCCAGGGGCCCCAGGGGGGTCACGTGGTTGAGGGCTCGGGCGTGGCCTGGGGCGGAGCCGGCCACGCCGGAGTGGTTATAAGCGGGGTGTGGATGGAGAGCTGGGCTGTTTTGTGCTGTTCTGCTATGCTGCTGGGTCATCTCTGGGATGAAGCTCTCCGGTCTCCTCTAGTGGACCAGGCAGTGTGTTGGGGCTGTCCTGGTCCAGTAGTACTCCCGTGTGTTAGTTAAGTTAGCAAAGGTGGTTACCACCTTAAGTCGTTATGTTAAGTGTTAATTGTTATGTTACTTAATGAATAGTGTTGTCTCCAAAGTTCTAGTGTGCGCCTGAATTTAACCCACGACATATGCATTGTCCTTGAAACTGATTGGTCCACACCAGAGACAGCTTTCTTTTGAGCCTCGTCTCAAACGTTGTTAGACCAGAGGAGGCGTATGCCTTTTGGCATCCTCTGGTCTAACACATATATTATCAGAGTATGTTTTTGGTTTGCATTCTGAGCACAAGCATTGTGGTTAATGCAGACATAATTCCTTGTAAAAGGTTTCAGTTTGGTGTTTTAACATCTTAACACCTGTTTTGTTGCCAGAAAAAAGGGAAAAACCTATTATCAGTATTTAGAACATAATATATATGAACTAAAAGTGTAATTATTGGTGTTTGGGAGGAAAGGCAATGAAAGGCTTTATGAGAAAAAGGGAAAGAAATATGTTCAATAGTGGCTGTATGTCATTTTTTACATCAATAGAGGATGGCATATGGCTGTAATTTATATCCCTTGCAACAACACGAAGGACTTTAGCATGACGGCCCTTACCAGTTTAATTTTCTTTGTGTTATAAATGAGTTGCGTTGAAGCCATGTACAATAGTTCATGTAAATCAGTTAAAAAAAACCTTACATCATGACATTGGTAAAAAGCCAAAAGCCCTTTCATAGGGGAGGGGGGGCGGAAGCCCAGAGCCGTTTTCATTATAGTGACGACATTTTGCTAATGTCAAGATTTGATGAACGGTGCGAAACATACCGCTGATGTTATACACACAAGGCGTGGCGGTTAGTCTGGTGCCACGTGTTTATAATGTTCCAACTCCATGGTGCAGAGAACAGAAATCGCAATTTGGATAGATACTTTTTGGTATAAACAGCATACATTTGGGATATAAGATGCCCAAATGCTTTGTGCCTTTAAAAAATAAAATATCTTCCCCACAATAAATGATTTTCATATTATGACATGCTGTCTTTGCTAGATTAAAGCATATCAGGATTCATGCTTTAATCTAACGGCCACACCTCCCATCCATCACACTGTAAAACTAATGCACTACAGCCAAACCATACATTTCCGCCATCTGATACATTGGATGAAGCTATTAATCAACATTCTGTTTTGCAGCTGTACACATAAATAGGACACTCACGTGGGAATCAGGGCCTGAAATGAAATTCTAATTTTAAACATTCCATTGCACGCTGACGGATGTGGTAATTACCCTATAGCTAAGATTTCACGAGCTGTCAGTTTCTTGGTCTTATTATGATGCAAACTTCATTTGCATGGGATTCTGTGCGCTGTTGTGGACTGCACACTTCCGTTTCATTGTATCAATTATGTGTATAATTGTAAGACAGAGATTATTAGAAACTGTAAATGTTTATTTTATTCCTTACACTCCATAATTTTTCCCCTTCTGTCTAAATTGTTGTTCAACTAGAGTGAGCGTCCTGTTTTGGAAATATTACGGAAAATTAACAATTTAAACGCATGCGCATTTGGGTTTGTGCGTGCGTGTCCACCTTGGAAGTAGCTGAATGACTATAACACTCAGCTGAATCTCCAGTGAGCCAGATTCAATTCCTCGCCATACACATCAACGGCAATTGGTGGCAAGTGCTGACACGGCCCTCCTTCACGTCAAAGCAATGCGAGTCAACACGAGAATTGCGGACATAGCCAGCCAGGCAGGCATGGTGTTGGCCCTGCCATATGTGCATTGCTTTCCATGGGTACTCGCCAGCATTTATTGGTTTGCAATCTAACGAAGGTTAAAATAGAATACATGTATTTTAAATATTTAAGCTTTACAGTTCAAAGTCAGTACATTTTTACAAATATATACGTATTGGCAGGTTCGTTTAAGAGATGATTCAAAGCGAAACTACTATTTCACCACAAATGTTGCCTTATTCGCTTATTTTCCTTAATTATAATACGGGAGGGGAAAATATATATGTCGTGCACAACGCAAGACTTGTCGATCACACGTGAATATGTTGTCAGTGCTGAGAGTACAATACAAAGGATGTCGTGATGCAAGCGCACACTAACAGCAAGGATACCTCGAACCCTGCATTAAGACAAAGGGGGAAGAAACTATAAATGGAGACAAGCTAGATAGCAGGTTGTCAGCATATCACAAGTACTTATTAATAAGCAATGTTTATTGTGTATGAGGTAATAATATTTTAATTTTGATACACTATGCACTGCATTTATACTGCATATGAAATATATGCAAACGTAATTGTATTAATACAACAAAAAAACATGCTTAGATTTTTAAAATAAGTTCTATTTTAATCAGCTCTCATTAATAAGGAAACATTTTTTCAGTAAAATGCACACCCTGTGTGCAATCACTGTCGCATAAACAATACCACAATACTTTACTTATTATGGAAGTTTAATGGAACACATATTCTTGGTTCTTTCGGTAAAACCACGTAGATAGATGAAAAAAATAACACGTATGTATAGTAATAATTTACAGCCGTTTGTTAATCCACTGCTGAATGTAGGCTTTCCTATATTGTGTTGATTGCAAGGGTTATTTTTCCATACTACACCACACTGGTCAGGATGGGTTGGTGAATGAATCTGCATTGACATTTGTCATGACTGTATTGAAGCACAGTGTGCTAACTGCAACAGGACGTATTGTAAATAAACGTTAGACATTTCTTGCATATTCAAGTGTATCCTCTTGTTGGCTCTATCAATCAGATGTTCGAAAAGGCAAATACATTTCAACTATCCCTGGTTTATGTGGATTACGAAAAGGAATTCAATAGAAACATATGTAGTCCAAGACGTTACAACTGCCTGAGTGAAAAAATATACAGGACTTATAAAGAAAATAGCACCAGACCACAAATAATAAGATGAGTTAGCCTTGGTGAGACTTCATCCTTGCCTATTTCACAGCACCAAACAGAAGATATGTCTAAAACATTGGATTAGGGAAATAAAAGGTAAACAAAGACCTGGAGGAATAATTAACTATCCCATATTTGCAGATGACATAGTCATTATAACAGCAATGGGAATAAACTACAGGATATGATTGAAAAAGTAGGTCCGCAAAGGTGGGCTCAATATAAATGTGTGCGATACTAAAGTGTTGCATATTTCGTTGAACAACAGCACATCGTCGTATAATCATTGGGAAACACCGCAGAATATGTATAACCTGTCCAGTTGCTCAAGAGAGATCGGGATCAAAATGATTAAACCATGAGATGGGTGACAACAGGATCGAGTATTTTTGAAACACTGTATTTAACAATGAAAATAATAGCATTACCTCCAATTAAATATGGAAATTAGCTGGGACTGACGGAGAACATGTAACGAAAGTAGAACATATTTTTTAAAAAGATAAGGAGATTACACGGCTTGGGTTTAGAGCACATCGCCTCAGGCTGTTGGCTCATGGAAGAGAATGGTGTAAGAATGGCAGCCAAATGAGGGAAAGAACAAGGCCTGACAGGAAGACCAGAGTGGAGAATAAGTGATGAGATTAGTTCACGTGGAGGAAAGAAATAGGTTGTAGCATCACAGGACCATGAGTGATGGTGACGGTATGGGGATGCCTTCATCCAGCAGTAGACAGTCCGTTGCTAATGAGGTTAATGATGCTGACATTAAAGCAAAATAAATCAATGTTATTATGCTAACAAATTAAATAAAAGGCACACGTTTATTTTATTAAAATAACTTCTCTAAAGGCTGGTGTGACTTTTTATCATGTAATTTCAAAATATAGTTTGATTGTGTTTAACATATGTAAAAAACAAGACAAAAATTAAGCCAAAAATTAGGTCAGCGTTATTCCATTGTTCCAATAAAGTGTGTTGATTGTCCTCCATGTACCTTTATTTAAACGAATGGCAGGCAGCAAGGTATAGATGTAGAATGGTCTCCTGTTATAAATGACAGAAAAAAGGTAAACTGGAAATAAGTGAATCCATGAATGATGGTGCCTTATAGGAAAAATATTTCAAGTATATAGGGTGTGAAAAGCTGTAACTTTACCAAACAGATCCTTAATGCAATTGCTATATATATATGCGAGTAAATGTATGCATTTAGGATCCATTTGGCGCATGGGGAGTTTGGGGAGAAGGGACATTGGTGAGTTTTGTGGGAAATTAGGGTCACACCAGAGGAATCTAATAAGGAAACCAGTAGGGGTTTCACTTTTTATTGGAGAATTAGGGTAATTTGAAAAGAACACGTGTGGTTACAATTGTATGATCTTTGTAAAAAGTTGGAATTAAGTGACCTTTTTTTCACACCTCGTATGCAATCACATGTAGCATATTGACTTGTGTTGTCACGCCTTTTTTTAACGAGCTATCACACGTTAAATAGTTAATTTAAAAAAACAGATGGAGGTGATGGCGTAACATCTCGCCGCTTTGGGTTGGTACTCACTTTGTAGGGACCGTCAGTTCAAGGAACATATCAGCAAGTGTTCACCCAGACCAATAGACAGTGATTCTCTTACCACACAATAAGCCACCCAAGCACACTCATAAGTAAAGTATCTTGGCATGCACAGTTGTGGGCTCATTTGTGATCAAATCAAGACAATATTCTAACTTAATATAGCTCCGATCGAAAGCCAAGGCAAACTAATTACTTTCAAGAACACATATGTAAATGGTGGAATATTGTATTCACAACCAAATGTCACAATACATTTCAAATAAAAATAAGTTTTGAGATTACGCAATAAAATTGTGTTCAATGTGAGTTTTTTACGTGAATGTTACGATTCTACACGTTTCAGGCAATGGATGTTTCGCAAACAGCTGTGTGGAAATGTAACTGGTGCAGCAGGTGGTGGCTGCGGCGGTGTCATTGAACGTTTACAATAATGTTATCATGTCGCTTGCTTAGATGGCCTCATCCAAGATTTGTGTCAACCACCAATTAAACAACCACCTATTACTTGCTCTTTTTTTTACAAACGCCTGCATAAGTATAGCTTTGCGCATACATATCTCAATTGGAACGTTGAAAGCCATCAGTGTTAATGCGACGACTACAATAAATATATGTATATATGTATATTTCGATTTAAAGCTTTTGTGACTGCAGGTCTGTCGAGGACGGCTGCTTGCGTTGTGGCCGAAACGTCGTGAGAATTATTTTATTATGTTTTATTTTTATTATTTTATTATTTCCATTCTACGTGACTTTACCGAAAGAACCAAGAAGATATATATGTATATATTTTACTCATAAATACGTATGAAAAAATATATTTAGAGTTCCTACCAATGGTGCTGTTGTGTAATTTTCACCAGAAATCGAATGAGTGGGGTCACCTCTAAAATATATATTTGCTGTACATTTTAAGCAACACATAAAAACAGACGTAAGTGACCAAAAGGGCATTAATCATCGGAGGTAAATGTGCAGCCCTGAAAGTGCTTGCTCACAACACTGCTGGTGATAAGACTTCTAATAGAGAGAGGGGAGAGACGCTGTGGGCTCACATGATCTTGTTTTTTCCGAGACCAAGATATTCTGCAAACCTTCGGGCAACTATCAAAAGTTTGTTCATGAAGCCATCCCGATATATAAACAGACATAACTTCAACCGAGAAGATGGATACAAACTGAACAATCATTGGAAGGATGTTATTAACCAGCCTTAACTGGTTGTGGTTGTTTTCACCATACCTGCCGTTTGCTAGTAGATTTGTATTCCCCCCCCCCCCGTGCCCCACACTCAGCTTCCCACTTCTAGAGGAGGTTACTACACCTAAATACAAATTACTGAACCTCATGATACTGAAATCGTGTATAGATCGTTTTTACTTAAGCAAAAGGCAATTTTATTACGGTACATGACTGAAAATACTCGTGCAACGCATATGTTCTGTTTATCAATTCAGTGCACAACACTAATCGTTTTCCAAAGCCGTTCACTATATGCAAGTGATGTTAATGTTAGTGTCTTTTCATTTGCCGGCACTTGGTAAAAGAAGTGATGAATGAATATTGGAAAATTCAAAACATACACAATCTAACACTGAATACCTGAACATAGTACAATAAGTATACAATTTAATATAAAAAAGTATTCTATGTACTTTGATTTTATTAATCTTTATTATAATTATTGCACTAAAAAAAATAGTATTCGCCACTAGCCCAACAAATATTTGAAGTTTGATTTTCAACTTTAAGGAAACCAAAATGAAACAAAAAAATATTTAGCCGAGGAGAATTACATTGCTTTAAATGGTGTCAGTATGATAGCTTTGCCAGATTTAAACATTGAATGATTATATCTTGATTGAAGAGCATTTTTCCACAATGGCTTTATCTTTAAAAAAATTTAATGGCAAACTACCAACACTAAAATCCGATGTATCTATTTTGCGGAAATAACTTCATCACACGATCTACAATTCTACTTGCTCTTTTATTGGATATTCCAATTGACTTTGGTGTCAATTGCATTTTGTTTGTATTTGTGCATGTCGATGCATGTTTGTATTTTGTTACGTAATTATATATGTCTGGAAATGTTTGAATACATTTTCACTGAAATTTGGACCTGTTTGGAAGAATTCTATGATAAAATTATCAGCAACAAAAATCCACGTTCTAAGCCTACACAATATAATGCCAACAAAACATCCCATTCAATAAAGTGATCCGTTTGGGGTCATGAACATGATGTGATTTTTTTCAGTATTAATTAATGCTTATATTACACAATCATATGATTCCTCATTATTTAGTATACTCTTTTGGATTAGATCAAGCGGATTCAATATCAATCAGGGCTATGAACCCCACATCACCCAATAGAGGACTTACAATGTCGAGGTCTAAATTTTTGCTAATATCTAATGTTGCTGGATACAATCTCCAGTTAAAAAATCGTCTTTAATCATCATATTTTGCTTGCTCTTTCAACATACCGGTATTGCTATCAAAACAAAATCAACTGGTGCATTTGTCCAAAATGAATCATGAATTATATCGGGCATGAAAGTTTACATGCGAAATTACTTCCAATGTTCCACCTGAGCACAAGATGCAAAGTCCCCCTCCCTCCCAATTAGAGGAGTGAGTCATTTCTTTAAGCAATATCAACGCATGAGTAGGTTGAGTTGTGTATGAGTTTGTTTTATCTATTTGCAAGCTGCTATAAGCAAAACAGGCCAGTCAATTGTGGAATTTTAAGCAGACGTTTCTACGTGTCAAGGGGCAGTCTTCCCATACCGTACTATCAAAACAACTAGGTCAGGGGTCGGCAACCTACGGCTCCGGAGCCGCATGCGGCTCTTTACGGGCTGCTTCTTGACGATATGTACGTATGTACAGTATGTACTCAGATGCATTGCGGCTCTTGAAATACTGAATTTTGTACCGAATTGGAAAGAAATGGCTCTTCTTGTTATTTTGGTTGCCGACCCCTGAACTAGGTCATGATAAACCAAGCTAAGTGTTGTCTTTGTACTTTCAACAATTCACAACATGAACGAAACATGAATATGTAAGTAAAAGTATCTTTTTTGTTTTTAAACGTACAATGCTAATAAGGCTCTATGACCAGATTTTTTTTAATTTATGGTGAAAGGCAATCCATCAATGAGCAGTGGCATGTAAAAAAACACTGTCCAGGATAGAACATTGTGAGAAACCGTGGGACACGTGAAGCCAATGTATTACAATTGTGCTATTGGCATCGTGTCATTAGATGAAGAATCTTTTTTTTTAAGAAATCTCACAAAGCAGCATGTGCCGTGTCCCAAAGAGCAGCCCATGTGAAATATCTTTCAAGGACTTCAGATAAATCCTTCAAGCAGCCTTTTTTATCCTTTAAGCAGCCGGGGTCACAATTTCTCACAAGCTCTGCAATGGCAATGTCGCTTTGCAATAAAACCAATATTACTTATTAATTATCTGGGATAAGATTTATCCGAAACAAGTGCAAAGCCCGATTTCATTCGATGTTTTGTTCAGTTGTTTGTAACTGGGCTGAGATCATCGTCTTTCACTTGAGAACCCAATTTGGAACTATAAATTAACTGAACGATGTTAAGATCATTGTGTCATTAGATGAAATATTCATTCAGAAACCTCACAAAACCGTGTGATTGACCAAAACGCATGTTTTACAACATCAGGTGATGCACTTTCCCATATTCTCTGTTGTATTGCCCAATTATATATATATTGTTTATGCACAAAGACCATATAAACTAGTTTTTATTTTGTTTAACACGTAGGCTTTCATGACCAATATCATCCATATTAGAGGTTATTTGGGGTTAGATCACGTAAATATAAATGTGTCGTTAAACCCGCCACCACCTGACATCCAATTAGTAAGGTTTGTCACGGAAACAGAACATACCAATTCGTTACTAGTACAGCACACTGGTGTGTTGGAGAGCAAATCATCAACATTAACAATAGGAGTACGACGTTTCACCAGTAATTACACCTAGCTTCATCAGGTGACAGCCAAGTCTAGATGTGAAGGGAAAAACCAGAGGACCCAGAAAAAAATCCACTGACCACGGGAAAAACATGCAAACTCCAAATATACAGGTGTCAGGGTCGGGATTCAACCCACAACCTCTCGCATATCAGATGAGGAAATTAACATTTTGCTACCTCACTATGCTTGAAAACCTGGTTTAAAAACTGATGGCTCCTCAGATTCAAACCCAATATATAAGCATTGGTGGGTTTGTGCTCTGACTCATGGTGGCTTCGTGCTCTGGCCACCTTAACTTTTTACAAATTCTTACAACAGCAGGGCATGTAGCCGTGTGAGCAAAATTAGGACAGCATATTTGATAGCCATGGTCATTATCATTGTTTACTATCACAGGTGTTCTGACTTTTCGTGTTGTACATGCGAAATACATTTTTTGCATTAATTTAGCATATCTGGGCCATATTACATTGATGTTCGATGCCACAAAGGCCAAAGAGATTAAGCAGTTGGAGTACTCTCAGTGATGTGCCAATCAACGTCAACTAAGACGATGGCATATGTTTGCAGAGAAACAGCAGCCAAACTATTACATATCTTGTGAACAGAAACTTGACACTTGATATCAATTAGTTTACACAGAAAACCTCACTTTCGCAATGTTCAGGACATCACTTTACACTCAATGAATAACAATCCCACGTGGTTCTGTATGCTTATGTGTATTTCATCCTGATGATTCAGGTAACAGGGGGAAACTATGTCTAAAAAGGCATTGCTTGGGAAAAGGCACAGCTATTGTGGTGCAATGTGTGAACGTTGTTAATTTGATTATTGTGATACTAATAGTAGAGATTTAAAACTGTCACTTTCTCCGACATCTAAGTATTTTAAATGTTGTTTTTTGTACAAGAGTGCATTATTCGTAAATTAAACATGCAATTATATTCATGTACTTTAAAAAACTGCTAGAGTGATTTACTAAAATCTGTTTTCCAACCTAAATTGTAGTTTTCTTTACAAGCTGTATCATTGACTAATGGTATATTACATGATACTAACATAACTATGTAGCTATGAAAAAGGGCCCATGCCCGAAACGTCACCAATTATGTTTTCTTTTAACGCAGTGTTATTGACAAATGTGTTGAAATTTGTATTGCATGTGCTTGTGCATCACTACCAATGTGACATTACCAAATAAATAATTATCCATTTTCTGATAAAAAAAGAAATGCATATTCATCTGAACAAATGAGGTGTCCAGCCCTCATTGTGTTTTATGTATGTGCATGAAATATGAAAATTTCAATGAAAAAAACACTTGTACATAATTCAGGAACACATATAATACTTGGCCATATAGTCCCTACTTTGAACACAAAATAAAATACATTGTGAAGTGTACCTATTACCGTTTGCTTGCATATACATTAAGATCATATCTTATAAAACATGTTTATTTTTTATCTTATCCAAATACTCTTGCACAATTAGGGTTGTTTTCTTTGTGCTTATTAAAATGTGGGCTTTTTGATTTACATTTGACAAATAATAAGCAACGGACACGTAACATTACATCCATGTAAATTGATTTAAAGAACATCAAAGCAGATTCCTTGTTTATCACAGCAGTCTGAGTCCGTCCGTGGATGACAAACATGATCAATGACTCCTTCACCAGATGTTTTGTTAAGCGAATCCCAAGGTGATCACCGCCATTTTTATAACAAGGGAAATGTTGCTCATGTGACAGCAGGTATGCAATTATATATGACGACACTTGAACACGTGACCAAATATCTGAATGATAAACAAAACAGTCACATTCTGCCTGACCACAAACACTAGCGCTGTATGTCGAACGGTGACATGGCCAAGAGGTAAAGCGTATGCAATGTGTTGCTGAGGTTCGCAGTTTGAGCTCAGTGCCTGCCCTAGTTAATACTGCAGGTATATGCCGCACAGTGGACGTTAAATGTCCTGTGACCTTTTTTTATTATAGATGTAATCGATTTTTAATTATTATTAAAAAAGCCAAACACAGAGCGTGAGCGATGGGGAGGGGGAGTACAGACACCTCGAGTGCGACAAACCCCGGGGCCAGGTGCCCTCGGGATAGGGAACGGGAAAGATGGCTGGGCTCATTCTGCGACCTTCTTCAAAAAGAAGAGTAGGCCCTTTCGTGCCAGCGTCACATTTGACAAATTATCCACAAATTACTCAATCGGGATCACACGTAGCAATCATCACTCCATCCTTAATGCAAAACTACTACAGCGGCTTCGCGATGATCGCTTTGCGCTATGAGAATGACGTGAACATCAAACGTGCTAATGATTTGATTTGAAGGCGAACTTTGGCAATGACGAAATGCTTGCGGAGGCTGCGGAGGCTGCGGTGGCTGCTTGTGCATGCCGGCTGTGTACAAGCTTGCGGAACACCCACCTGAAATCGGAGCCGATGCGGGTGGCGTGTTCTGGCTCCCCAGGGTCAGGGCAGCTGCTGGAAGCCTGTGTTATTCCACCCTCATTCACTTCCAGTGCCAAGCAGCAAAGGGGACATCAACAATTCAAAGCAGAATTTTCACAAACAGCACACACTGCATTCTGATTCAGCATAAAAAAAAACATCACCTGCCCAGTAAACGCAAACGGCGATGTAAACGCAAGCTCGATGAGTGTGCCTGGAATGCATGGGTGTAATTTATGTGCAATGCAAAAATGAAAAATGTGAGACAGTTTAATAATCTTAATTAAATATGTTAATTAGATCTAAAATATTTATATGTCCACAAGTTTGGATATGTAGTCAGAAACCCCAGGCAATGCCTGGTTTTAATTAATTCTCCGTGAAGGAGCTTGCCTTGTTAACAGGATGCCATATTTTAGTTGTGCACCCAGTAAAACATGGAAGAGGAAGGTAATCAAAGTGTGTAAATACACGAGTTAAGAATAACGTCAAACGATACCGAACAAAGTATATTCGCATGCAATATTAATGCAAGAACACCGCCAACTTACACACTGGCTGCTTCTGGTTGATGTCCTTGCTGGGTGGTAGCTTCACACCGCGTGACTTCAGATCAACTGCTCTTTTCACTGCCAGATGAGACGACGGACAGTGACACGAGCACACTTTGAGAACTCGAAAGGGTTAAATAATGCACGCGCTATTTTCGCACAACAGGCGGCATATCCGCATCACACATTCACGAAGATGAAGGAGCAATAAAATTGCTCCTGGAACATGTACCCATGTCAACTGAAGCGGCGTTAATGTAACTTCTGCTGAATTATTGCAGGGGTTGTTCGTATTGCAGTGCATGTTATATAATTTGGCTGGAGAAAATACAAATAAAACGCAGGTGAGGCAGACTTTCTAACTGATGGTAATGTTCATAATTCTCTAACTAGAGCATTCCCATGTTATTCACAAGGGATTCGTTCTGGAGATGCCCGTGAATAGCACATTTTGCAGTTAATTAATGACCTTAAATGAATACGTAAGTAAGCGATTACATATTCTTTTGGCATCCTCTGGTCTAACACCGTTTGAGACTAGGCCAATCAGTTTCAAAGACAATGCATATATTATCAGAGTATGTTTTTGGTTTGCATTCTGACCACAAGTATTGTGGTTAATGCAGATATGATTCCTTGTAAAAGGTTTCAGTTTGGTGTTTTAACATCTCAACACCTGTTTTGTTGCCATAAAAAAGGGGAAAACCTATTCTCATAGTCTATGGTTTTTTCGGTAAAGTTACGTAGATAGAAAAAAATAACAATAAAATAATAAAAATAAAGTGAATAAAAATATCACGACGTTTCAATCGCAACATAAGCGGTCGTCGTCAGAAACGTCGTGATATTTTATTCACTAAATTTTTTACTATGTTATTGTTATTTTTTATATATATGTGACTTTACCGAAAGAACCAAAAAATATGAATTCATGCAGTCACGAAAGTTTTAAGTCAAAGAGATTAAATATATGGAAATTATTATAAAACACAAACAAATAAATGTTTTTTAGAATTAACAAAGAAAATACATCTTAAGTAAAGAAATATTCATAAACTATTATATTCAAAAATAGTTTATAAATGAACTTAACAAAAATTAGGATGATGTTGTGCAGTAGCATCATCACTTTATCTCATCACTTTCTCTCTCTCTCAATGCAGTCGTGTAGAATTCCAGATGCAATTCGCGGAAAACCAAAGTCGTGGATAGCAAGTTCGTGAATAACAAGGGAAGACTGCATGTAACATTTCTGTTTCTTGATCACATGAGTGGAAAATTATAGTTTTTCCGTGTTCACTTCTGTAGACAGAATGATTGTAAAAATATGCATTTTTTTATTCCGATATTTGATTTTATTACAAATGATGACCACACAATTGCACGAATAGTGCATATATAGGCAGGTGAATGTCAATGTGTCACACAATGACAAGGAAACGCTTCTGGATTATAATTCCTCTTTGCACACAAAATCACTTGCTTTGTAAATAATTAACGTACATTATATTTCTTTGTGGAAACACAAATTTTGCACAGAATTATCGCAAACCATGCTGAAAATGTGCCGTGACTTTTATTGTATCTCGTCACAACCTTTCAAGCTGCCGGGAATTGCACACCCCCCGCAGATTTACAGTTTGCAAAAAAGCTCATGGGGTCACGTTGGTGTGCGTTGCCGTGTCACGGTTCAGCACGTGTGGCAATGTGACAAAAAATGAAGCGAAAACCCAGCAGACCAACACACGGGGGAGGGGAGACGGGGAATTAGCAAGAGGGACAGAATGGCCAAAGGGGGTAGCAGGGACACATGCATGAGGAATAGCAATAGCATTTGCAACCTGTGTAAAATATGGCCATTGATTGTGGCCCGGAGCCTATCGTCCTGTATGACAAAATATAAAAATATGAACCAGCCAACGCTTCTATATTTAACTTGAAATTTCATTTAAATGTAGCCAAGCGGAGAGAGTGATTCAGAATGGTGAGAAGTCACACACGCTACATGCAAACAATGTCATCAACCGTGAGCACAGACAATTTTATGCCGAAGCATATTTTAGACTAAACAACGTGCAGTTTATTCCTCCTCTATTCTTTTTAAAAAATTTAACCCAGGAAAGCCTTTCTTTGAGTCTGCTAGTTTCTGTATAATGTTACAAATAGCTTTTTTTCTTCCCAATTGATTAACTTGCGGGTAATTTTGTGAATATGCCACACTTTACAACATATAATCCTCTACGTGAGGAGAGTCAACAGGTTGCTTAATACCATTCTATGGTAAGTAACCTGATAGAAAATAAACATTTATATTCGGGTGTATGCAAGTCAATAGCTCACACCTATTCACTACATTCACTGGGTGACAAACAGTAGCCTTCTCGTAGTCCACCTGTTACAGGTTTTCACGTTACCTTAAACACAACGAATACCCTCAAACTGGTTGAAATGGGAGCCGTTAATTAAAAATCCAGATATGACCAGCAGAGCTAAATGCCGCAAAAAAGGCCATAAACCTCAGGGAAAACGACATTGACATTGTCGCCTTACAAGGGGGGCACGCGTTGAAGGCAGCACGAGTATGGCAAGTTAAAGAATAAATAGTTACACCCTTGTTGCTGCCATCTATCATCCTAAGCTGGCCTCACTACCCTAGTCAAGCAAGACCTAAAAGACTACTTGTAAGTCATCCACCACAAATGATGGCACGTCAAAAAATAACTGTCACAGCTGACCATGTGACAGTCATCAATGTGTATATAAGCCTCCGAAAGAAGGAATGTCTATCACCACCTCCACCAGCAGCCACTCGCTTGGCTATATATATGTGGGTTACTACAATAACCACAACACATAATGGGGTCTACTCAAATAATGACGAAGATGGTGGAAAACTTGAATAATGATCGTCACCCAAAATAGTCGAGCACATTTCACTCACCCTAATGCAGAGGTCGGCAACCAAAATAACAAGAAGAGCCATTTCTTTCCAATTCGGTACAAAATTCAGTATTTCAAGAGCCGCAATGCATCTGAGTACATACTGTACATACGTACATATCGTCAAGAAGCAGCCCGTAAAGAGCCGCATGCGGCTCCGGAGCCGTAGGTTACCGACCCCTGCCCTAATGGATGTAAAGAAAAACTATAAACCACACGTTTTCTTCTTCTTACAAGCCAAGAATGGATATCCACTAATTGCTTTACTAACAATTTTCCAAAGAGTCAACACAGACCGTCAATCATGCACAGTGTATAACTGATACCAGTCATAATCTGAAAATCATGGCCGTGGTGGATGTTTTGAGAAGGACAACTCGCCCAGCTATGAAAAATAAACTGAAGCCCAATCGAAGATTCTGGAGCCAAAGCCTAAAATCTTCCATAAATTCATAAAAATTGTGGTATCTCCCACAGAAAACAACATCCCAAGAGGGTATCAGAACATCTATATGGGATGTCCATAACCAGAAACAAAACAACTCTTGAAAGAATAAATCAGACCGAGTGACCAAAATAAGGGCAACCCCACTCTGCTGGAGTCCCTGAACGCTGCACAAAGAAAACGTTGGGAAGAAAGTACTGCAGAATTTGACTTCATACACTCCAGTCATTAAGCTCGGCAGCTCTTATGGAATCTAGGTACCTCAAAACTACCAAACGCAAATACCATTAAAAATCACAGCAGGTGCTGTGACTTTCCACATTCTGTCTTGTCCGAGAAGCTCACCCAACAAGTTGTTCGGAAATAACTCAACATTACCTTGAGTGAGCAACCACAAGCAAAAGATCTAACAAGACCATACGCTGCAGCTGAAGATATATCTGTCCTCGGGGCCACAAATTCCAACAAGGCACTGGAATAGTATGACCTGTGTTCTGAGTCCCCAATGAACCTGGGACTATATGGTCAACAATGGCTTGCAAACCTCTTCACCATCAGACAGGACAGGAAACATCCTGATAGAATGGAAGCAAGCCAATTTCATTGGCATTCTGAAAACCAGAAAGCCACGAGACATGCCCTCCAGATCCAGGGCCAATATCCCTCTTATTCCTTCTCCTCCAGGCGGATGGAACATGCCATGCATTCCAAACTTTCCCCCAGATCGTTGCCTTCACCACCTTCGTTGAAGCTGGTTTCCAGTGCCAACAGAAAACAGGGGCACAGCAGCGATTGACCTCTCCACTGCCTATGAAACTGTTTGGAATCATGGCCTGCTGCTGAAGTTAGGCAAACTCATCATATGCCGTTATACTGTACACCTACGGTATTCCTAATGGAAGCAATGCTCAGCAACCGTACTTTGAGGGTATACCTCGCTGGTAACACAGCCGCAAAAAGAATATGAATGATGGCCTCCCTCAAGGCTAGGTACTAACACCATCAATACTTTTTTTGAGGCAACATGCGGGCCCGTTACATCTCGTTGTGTCACGTAGTCGAACCGTCAACATGAGCTTAACTGGTTATAGAAAGCAGTGGGTAGAAAGATGGTAAGCAGGCCCACTGCCCTAAACTCACACCATCAATATTTCATCTATATATAAGTGACCTGCCATGTACGTTATCATGAAAGTTCATATATGTAGGTGATATAGTCTTTGCTGCATATGGTACAAACCTCGAGAACACTACCAATACTCTAAAAGCAGATACAACTGTATTTGTGGCATATTTCTGTCACTGGAGACTGACCACATTCTTACAAAACCATCACAAGTCTTTTCCACTTGAACAATCGTGTACGGCTGGGTACATACGGTGTGAAAAAAGTTCAACATACATACAGCAGATGCCACGGTATCTAGAGGTTATCATGGACAGAAGGCTGACCTTCAAGCCCCAAATAAAACAAGGTCTGTAAAAAAATAAATACAAAAATTACCCTTCTACAGAACCTTGCTGCAAACTCCCTCCCTCTCACTGATCTACTCAGTGGAAGAGTCACTGTGCTCCAGCCTGGACCGGAGTTCATCCACAAAACGTGTTGATGCACAATGAAATACGCAATGCACAACAAATCCCCTGGCTCCCTGTTCTGGTGAACATTCTGCCAAAAAATATTCACAGACGTGCAAACTGATTAGCACGGTGAGCTACGTACGGTCCGGAACAAGTTAAACATACATATATACCAGGGAGTTTACACATTTTCTTGCCAACGACAATCTACTCATCAACCAAGACCTCAACAATGTACCTCACCACCAACTCAAGTCCTGATCCCCTTTCTTGGATCATCCTGTCACCATCCTATAATCTCACCCGGATCCGGATTAACACTGGCGAACAGAGTTGAACAACGTGGGCATCCAGAATAAACACCTCATTCAAGATCTAAACAGTGCACCTCCTGGCTTTGAATTCCTCCTCGAAGATACTGGTGTACCATCAATCCCATGAGTACATAAATAGGCCGATGTGTAAATCTCCTTCGTAAAAAAATTAAAGACAAGCCACAGTGCAACTGTGGCGATGCAATCCAAACTATGTACCGTATCGTGAACTACTGTGGGCTGTGCTCCTTCAATGGAGGAGGAATAGCACAACCACACAAACTTTCTCCTGAAACCCTCTGGTGGCTAGCAGACCTCGACATTACTAATCAGCTCATGAATTTATTGGAAAACGCAATAATGCAACAGAACAAATAACTCAACATTGTATCACTGTGAATAACCTATGCATGCATGCTCACATCCTCCCAGAAATTCGGTGGTCAGAGATTAATTTGCAGAGATTTTTAATTACTGACCATTTTCACAAAATATATATACAGTGAGGGAAAAAAGTATTTTATCCCCTGATGATTTTGTACGTTTGCCCACTGACAAAGAAATGATCAGTCTATAATTTTAATTGTAGGTTTATTTGAACAGTGAAAGACAGAATAACAACAACAAAATCCAGAAAAACACATGTCAAAAATGTTATAAATTGATTTGCATTTTAATGAGGGAAATAAGTATTTGACCCCCTCTCAATTAAAAAGATTTCTGGCTCCCAGGTGTCTTTTATACAGGTAACGAGCTGAGATTAGGAGCACACTCTTAAAGGGAGTGCTCCTAATCTCAGCTGGTTACCTGTATAAAAGCCACTCCTTTGTTGCCTTGTCTTGTAGCCCATTCCAGCCTTGTGTAGGTCTACAATATTGTCCCTGACATACTTGGAGAGCTCTTTGGTCTTGGACATGGTGGAGAGTTTGGAATCTGATTGATTGATTGCTTCTTTTAACAGGTGTCTTTTATACAGGTAACGAGCTGAGATTAGGAGCACACTCTTAAAGGGAGTGCTCCTAATCTCAGCTGGTTACCTGTATAAAAGACACCTGTTAAAAGAAGCAATCAATCAATCAGATTCCAAACTCTCCACCATGTCCAAGACCAAAGAGCTCTCCAAGTATGTCAGGGACAATATTGTAGACCTACACAAGGCTGGAATGGGCTACAAGACCATTGCCAAGCAGCTTGGTGAGAAGGTGACAACAGTTGGTGCGATTATTTGCAAATGGAAGAAACACAAAATAACTGTCAATCTCCCTCGGCCTGGGGCTCCATGCAAGATCTCACCTCGTGGAGTTGCAATGATCATGAGAACGGTGAGGAATCAGCCCAAAACTACACGGGAGGATCTTGTCAATGATCTCAAGGCAGCTGGGACCATAGTCATCAAGAAAACAGTTGGTAACACACTACGCCGTGAAGGACTGAAATCTTGCAGCGCCCGCAAGGTCCCCCTGCTCAAGAAAGCACATATACATGCCCGTCTGAAGTTTACCAATGAACATCTGAATGATTCAGAGGACAACTAGGTGAAAGTGTTGTTGTCAGATGAGACCAAAATGGAGCTCTTTGGCATCAACTCAACTCGCCGTGTTTGGAGGAGGAGGAATGCTGCCGATGACCCCAAGAACACCATCCCCACCGTCAAACATAGAGGTGGAAACATTATGCTTTGGGAGTGTTTTTCTGCTAAGGGGACAGGACAACTTAACCGCATCAAAGGGACGATGGATGGGGCCATGTACCGTCAAATCTTGGGTGAGAACCTCCTTCCCTCAGCCAGGGCATTGAAAATGGGTCGTGGATGGGTTTTCCAGCATGACAATGACCCAAAACACACGGCCAAGGCAACAAAGGAGTGGCTCAAGAAGAAGCACATTAAGGTCCTGGAGTGGCCTAGCCAGTCTTCAGACCTTAATCCCATAGAAAATCTGTGGAGGGAGCTGAAGGTTCGAGTTGCCAAACGTCAGCCTCGAAACCTGAATGACTTGGAGAAGATCTGCAAAGAGGAGTGGAACAAAATCCCTCCTGAGATGTGTGCAAACCTGGTGGCCAACTACAAGAAACGTCTGACCTCTGTAATTGCCAACAAGGGTTTATCCACCAAGTACTAAGTCATGTTTTGCAGAGGGGTCAAATACTTATTTCCCTCATTAAAATGCAAATCAATTTATAACATTTTTGACATGCGTTTTTCTGGATTTTTTGTTGTTATTCTTTCTCTCACTGTTCAAATAAACCTACCATTAAAATTATAGACTGATCATTTCTTTGTCAGTGGGCAAACGTACAAAATCAGCAGGGGATCAAATACTTTTTTCCCTCACTGTATTATAGACACACAATAAAAGAAAGTTTAGAATACATAAATACGTGAACACTTTATTTTATTATTAATTGCATGCCTGGTAAGGGCGCCATGGTGGTGAGATGTTGAGCACCTCGCCTGGTATACAGGAGGTCGCAGGTTCGATCCCGACCCATGACTCCTGTACATCTGAAGTTTGCATGCTCTCCCCATGATCGTGTGGATTTTTCTCTGGGTCCTCCGGTTTTTTCCTCAACATTTATAAACATACGTTTCAAATACTAGGCAGCTATAACTGTCCACATGATATGCCACTTTGTTGAGCTATCATTGTGGCTATGTCGCTTCTGAAAAAGAGCTATATAGCTGAGTGGGCCTTACCTGTTAAAAAATGAATGGTTGACCTAACATAAACAACTTTTAGGTAGGTATATTCTGGTGCTTCAAGGCTTGGCCACTCTTCATTGCTCAGAAATGAAATTAAGGCATTAATCAAGTTCAATCTTAAAATTTGTTCAGGCTAATATATACTTGGTCATGCACACATTAACAGATAGAAGGGAGCAGTTTATGGTATATGAACTCACTGGTGGTCTTCATTTGAATGGCAGTCAATGAGTGCATGACCAATGTTTTTATGCACAAGTAGGACAATAACGTGACAACATTGCAAATTGACACAAATGACAATGCTATTACCAGTAAGGTTTTTTCACAGCAAATACTATGACTTATAATAGATGTTTCATTAGGCCACGTAATAATGAGGGTAAATTTATGTTATAAGACTTTTGCGCACTTGTTATAACCGAGGTTATAAGAGTTGCGCGTTCATAAATTTAGTTACTTCCTTGTTTCAACATCCCACGTAGTCAAACTAAAATAATTGTTACATGTGCAGGTGTTTTACGCGGAAATTATTATTATTTTACAGATGCATAATGCCTGACAGACTTGGGTGTCTGCTGTGGCAGAACGTGTGTGTCAGGGGGAAGGCTGCAGAGTTGATTTTGAAAAAAAAAACTGATTGGTAAACAATATTGAGGGAATCCATGGAGAAAAATAGAATAAACTTCAATCAAGCCAATAGTTAAAAATCAACTGCGGCTTGGAAATATATTATCAGGTGATATATATTCCATCATAAACTATTATAACACTTCTTCAGTAAAAATAATAATGCTCTCCTGGTACAGGACAGTATTATCATGGGTAGTTATAATGAATAATGCATACAATGTTAATGATTGCCCCAGATAAATTAGAATACAATTAGAATTCATTGTAATAGCACCTCCATTTTTTCCTGGGGTATACACAAATTGTAATATGTATTCACAGTAAAGACATGCATATTATTTTGCCACTTTTTTATGAATTTGTCCCGATCATGGGCAATGGCTACATCTTGATCTCTAAGGCATTAATCCAGCAGTAGATTGCACATGGCAGATGATGACAAATGCATAAAAAAATCTTATAAACTGAATATTACAGCTTATTCACTTTGCCAATCCAACCGGATTATTTTTTTTACTAAACATTGTGGCAGTGAACTGCATATTCTGTTAATATAAAATATCTAAACACTATACATGTAACAATTCATACATGCATAATTAAAAATCTATATTTAAGCTCAAAATACGTGCATCAAATGTTGCATATGAGAATACATTATTAACAACGTGTTAGAATTATAAGAAAATGTTAATGTTAGGCTAATGGAAAGAACAATATACTATAAATTACAGAACAAATGAGAAAAATGCACCGGGGACAGTATAAACATGATTTAGAAACGTCATATATGAAATTGCGCTGTGAATTCTAATTTTGGGGAACGTTGAAGGGTTGGGGGAAGGTGAGTCGTATGTATGTCTAATAGTTACAGGATGTAATGACGAGCATACATTTTTACGGGAATTGTTTTTTTAAAAGCAAAGTGCAGATCGTGGCAGACGATTATATACCTTGGTATTGTGCGCTGAAACCTCGCTGGCGACGATCCTTGTCCGACATGAAACGAAGACGCATCCAGTTTTTGCTGCTGATGATTGGAGAGGGTAAATTCATTCCCGTCAACCTGAAATTGAGAAATTCAGAATAAAGAAAAAATCGAATGCATCGTGATCACTGTGTCACAAAGAACAACAGAGTGCTGTGCCTCCGGGCCAACGGAAACATTTACCAATTTACAGGACAAACGTCGCATAGCACGCGTGCTGTTATAATGCAGATGCTGTGAATGAACAGGTTGGAATTCGCGAACATCGATAGAAAAGTGCAGCCCACACCATGCTCGAATAGGTTACTGGATAAAACATCAAACTGCTTTAAACGTGGGGCAAATTCTTAACTGTGTTTGAGAAGTAAGAAAATGCACGTGTGATTAAGAATGTATCACTGTGTGTGAAAATGTTTGAATTTGTTAAGAGTTACAACATATTGCAGTTACACCAAGCACAAATACTGAAGTGGTTAATTCGTCAGTGCAGATGTGTGATGGTCTGATATGCGATGCTGTAAGTCTAGCATTGGTCAGTCAAATTCAAAACTAAAACATTGATTCACGAAGTAATCAGACGTTTAATAATTGTCTAAACTGTCCGAGTGATTTTGGTAAAAAATACATAGCCTGGCATGAATAAAAAGAGGCCTTTAGTTCGGATTATAATAATATGATGGAGTGGAGTTGCTGGATGTGGAGTGTCATGGTATTCCAGGCTCTAGGGCCTGCGCATGAGCACTCTCGTTAACCAATGGTTTTGAATTTCGATTGAAAGCTTTCGTGACTGCAGGGATTCATCTTCTTGGTTCTTTCGGTAAAGTCACGTAGAAGGGAAATAATAAAATAATAAAAATCTAATTAAAATAAAACATAATAATGTATTTTATTATGTTTTATTTTTATTATTTTATTATTTCCCTTCTACGTGACTTTACCGAAATAATCAATGGTTTTGAGTTGTGAAGAGTAGACCTAGAGAAGATTAATGGAGAACCCGGGGAGGGGAGTAAACTGAAACCCAAGGGGAAAGATAGGCAAGGGTTAGCCCGTGAAGACTTTGGTCAAAAGTGAGTGCAATCTTGAAGGTGATTCTGGACTGAATAGGTAGCCAGTGGAAGAACCATGAAATGGGTGTAATATGATGACGCGTACGGGTATTAGTGAATACTCTTGCAGCTGCATTTTGAATGCAGTGCACATGTTGGATGAGAGATGAAGGAAGAAGAAATAAGAGAAAATTGCAGCAGTTTAGCCTGGAAGTTAAAAATGCATTAATTATTGTTTCTGCAGCCAAATCGGAGAGACAGTTGTGGATACGGGACATTTTGGGAAAATGAAAGTAAGGAAATGTGGGAAGAACAGGAGAAGTTGGAGTCCAGAATAAAACCCAGATTTTGCGCCTGTTGACTAACATAGAGATATAGTAAAGCAGACGAACATTAAATTGCTGATGTTGTGAGGTAGAATATTCCCTCGTCATTCATTAGCTTGCTATTTGCGATTTTTGCTATCTGCAAATCGTATCTGGGACTCTACATGACTCCACCGAGAGCGATACATAAAAATTGATGAGAAACAGTGATGAATGTGATGCGAGAAAGTGATGAAAGTAATTAAGAGATGAGAGAGGTAGAGAGAGAAAACGTATCGAAGCTTTATAGAAGCATCTGCAGACGTTCTGTGTACGATATTCGTAGGCCAATATCTTTATCCGGGAAACGTGCTATTCACAAGGGTCTCCGAAATGTATCTCTCGCAAATAACGAGACCATACTCGAATAGATTTTTTCTTCATTGTGTGCTAAAAATGTAAACATAACACAATAAAAGGACAAGGATAATGTTTGTCAATTTCCAAATAAAAGGCGATGCATTTTAACGTAAATGCATCAACTGCATCAATTTGTAACCACTGACACAATTTCTACAGTTCTTGCCATATATCAGCTTCATTTATGTTAATATAAATTCGACATTTTTTACATCCTCAGAGGACTAAACATACATCAAGTTACTCCTCTTCTCATTTGGAGTTGTGCAAGGGCACTTTAATAAGTAATAAAGTGCTATCTAGTGGCCAAATGTGGAAAAAAATATTGTACGTTAGTGGTCATACTTCACATTTTACATAGATTTCCCAAGACTGCATTGACATAAGTTATATAATTATTACGTCTCTTTACTTCACCTAACACCTTTGTTACACAGTCTATTGCTTCTATATAGGTACACACTCATCACATAAAAAAAAATATTATTCGACAATGAAAACAAAAACATAATCAAATGCCATGGATGTTTAAATCCTCATCAACTCATAAGATGACTAATAAGATATATAAAAAATACTGAAGAACAGCATGACCTAATCTTAGGCTAAGTCAAAAGCATCACACTCTATTTATAACTCACACATCTACAGTGCACATATATTAGTCGTAACTATTGATTTTTTTTTCCAAAATGTGGGAATGTGCATCATTTGAATCCAATGCAAATCTACAAAAGGACCTTGCATATACTGCAATTCCAATAACATTCCTAAGAAAGTAATTTCATATATGATCTAACTGCAAATCATAAGTTTAAATATATTTGACATAAATGGTAGGACTTAAATATTTAAGCTGACTATAAAAAGAGTGAAATTTAATTAAATAAAATATGCAAATAACCATATTAAAAACTTTACATTTTTCCCCACATAAATTCCGTGGTTAATGATAGCTAGATGGAATTGATGGAGTGCTGAAGCCAAGGATAATTTGCGAGCGATGCTCTCCTTTTGATGGATTTCATCAAAGGTCACTGGCGTGAAAAGAGCCATATACTGATTCTCTGGGTTATTAGCACTGCTCACTGGCCAAGTGGCTGCAATGAACATGCCACTCACTTTCACAGTGTAAAGTAATCTGTCAAGGACTATTCACGTGGTTGACTTTTCTGTTTATGAACAGGATTCTGTCAGTCACGTGAAGACGTCTATCCTGTAATTCTGCAGAATGTGGCTCGCGATATTAACGCCCATTTAGCATGCTTTACATTTAGTCAGGATAACTTTGAACATTAACATACACGCACTTATAAAAAATAACGTGCAGCTTTATACACATTTTTTTGGGTACATTTACTAAGAACAACTAGAGTATACATTCTAATTGTGAAGGGGAATTTGCCAAATATGAATATTATTGAACTATCTCACAACATTAATCATATTACAGACAGTATACCTGCCAGCAGAGCTTAAACATTCCTTATTTAAACTTGTATGTTTTTCTATTCATCAAAAAAGCTTTTATGAGTGAATTTAAATATAATTGTTTTATTCCAAAAGGGTGGGTCGTGCACGATTGTTAAAGTCACAAATGACCATACATTAAAGAAGTACAGAGTAGTCTCCATTAAGGAACTCAGCAATGATGCTATTTCTTAAAAGGAGCTCATAGCTTTTTGAGTTAGTCAGTTTATTTTCTTTCAATGGCAAGCTGGCGAAAATGGCTGAGCATGTCACATTGATTATACACTTGTACACATTGCTTAGTATCTTCAACTTTACATATTTTAACGACGTACAGGCAATTTTTTACTTAAAGCTTTCATGACTGCAGGAATTCATATTCTTTGGGTTTTTCGGTAAAGTCATATAGATAGGTTCAAATGAATAAAAAGTTGTATAATGTCCGGCAGATGTACATGCCGCTGGTTCTTCATGTTATGCAGATGTAGATGCCACCACTGCCGTCTATCGTGCAGTGGTTGAACTTACGACTCTCAGTCCGAACAGGCAACTGAAAGTTCGTAAGTTCCATAAGTAGAGGAGTCCCTGTATTTAAAAACACAACCCCCCCATCCTCCCCCTGTTATCCCCTCCCCATGTAAGTGTTCATCTTCTTATTCTTAGGTTTTTCGGTAAAGTCACGTAGGTAAGAAATTAAAATTAATAAAAGTAAAATAAACTAAAAAATAAAATAAAAATCACGACGTTTCGGAGGCAACACAAGCTTCCGTCTTCAGGTGGAACCGTCACAGCACGCTTGCTGTATCAAGTAAATGAGAAATTCCAAGAGATACTACCCCGTATATATACTGGTTGAAGGGGGGGGGGGCAGGACAGGCCCCCTTTTATTATTATGGTAAGGTGCGACTTGAGACTACGGCTAGTCTACATAACAAAGGACTGAGCCTTTGTTATGTAGACTGGCTGAGAGGGGGGGGGGGGTGCCAGAGTTGTTAAAGTGCAACTGCTGCTAATGAGACCGAGCCTCTGCCATGTAGATGGTAAAAGCACAAAAGCAGGTCCCCCTCTTGTTTGGGGCAGGAGGCCCCATTTCCCCCTTTCTCCCACCTTTTACCTCCCCTCCTCTGTATGGTTGTTGGGTTGCATCTGGACTGTCCTCCGCGAACTGTGACACAGCGTGGCGTGCTGGACCATGGCTCCCCTTTTGTTACAACAATAAAAAAAACCCGCTAAATGGAAATAGCACTGCAGTACAATTAACTACTCCGAATACCCAAAACCGCGATTACACACCCAGCGAATATTAAGGGTTTGTTGTACACATTTGTATACTGTTTTGTTACCATACCAACTACCAGTTTAAAACTTAACGCGTAAAAAATCCGAGAATGGGTGACCAAATACTTGTTTAAAATACGCACAAGAATACAAACAGTTTAGACATGAGCGGACATTGGTATGCATACAAATGTATAGTATGCAATAGTAATACATATGTGATAGTGATATATGTTTCATATGCATTTCAGGCAATGGGAATGTTCTGTTCTGCAAGCAACATCAAATACAAATTAATATCAAATGCCCCCCCCCCCCCCGACATAGCCAAGACACGGTATTGTGGTTCCAGCTTGTTATAAAGCTTTGAAGTTTAAATATACATGTAGAGGGGTGTAGGCAGCGCAGTAGAAAAGGAACCTTCAAAACGCATGAAAACAAAATGTGATAGTGTATAGAGACCGGAGATTATAGCCGTTGCCTCACCCCTGCGCCCCTTGGCTGCTATTTTTAGTATATTGCAAAGCCAATTTAGCGTATGTAATAATATGACACGGAGACCATCTGAGTTGCATTTGTCCTTTTTTGTGTTGATTATGAGGTGCATGCGAGCGCTTTGAAACACACGCCTATAAAGATATGCACTAACCTGTCCGGCTGTTTAAGCTTTAAAAAAGACACCGTCACATTGAATTGCATATCAATCGTATATAGCTCAACATAGAATAATAATATCCTATGGTTTAGTAACATTCTGAAACGAATACATCCAGGAAGCTATATTCTGTGCCTGTCAGTGCTCTTTAAGGAGAAAAACAATACTTCTATTATGGGAACTAATTTCTGCGCCATATCAAAATTGATGTTTTTGGAGGTAGGAATCATATCTCAACGTTATACCTGGAAAGATGTGTCTTAATTTGCAAGGCAGGTCATTTTAGTTTTTGAAAAAAAGTTGCATGCGAACATTATTTAGATTTAGTTTCACAAACACACACACACAATAGTGATACAATATATATCACTATTATGTATGAAGAGCATACATAAATGGGGGTATGCAGTCTATAGATGTATTTGTATGTGTATACATACTGTATGATATTCACTAACAGGACTTGCCATAGCTATTTGCGGGTAGAGTTAGAATTATCATATCCACATCATGTTAATTTTCAAAGGTCTGCACTTTGTATTATTACATTTTACTATGAAATGCAAATGCTTTGAATTTCGGGATGTCACATTAGCATGGTAAGGCCTTTATATATTTGTAGATTTTACATAGCTGATATTGGTAATGCCAACCAATACCATAACCCGCCATTCGCCACTAAGTGACGGTGACGTCCCCACGGCGCCTGTGCCAGGCCAGGTGCACTATTGGTAATAATGCAGGCAGCCACACACACACCTTGTATGAATGGTGGATGATTACCTCCCTCTTAATGAACCACATCAAAAAGCAGATTGATAGTATCTGGTATAATATACACCTGCTCGAGCAGACAACGCACACAATTCTGCAGAGACCTAATTAAGTAGAACCTCTACACATGTGCCAATGCCCTCAGGGTTTATACAGTGGAGGTAACGCCATTAGACTCTGCCTGAATAGTGATAACCTCTTTCACGTTTTCTAAACTACATTATTACCAGCATGTCGCAAATAAAGCATTGTATACTTTGGCCAAGTTCATAATACATTTTATGTTTATAAAACAGAAAAACAATGAAATTAATGACAAACGCAGTTCTGTATTGACATATACAGAAAACTTCAAAGAGCACACAGGATGCTTATAGTGCCCTTATAGGAGCAGAAAGAGCAGGCACCTTCTAGGCAACTGACAAATAAGGCAACGAGGGAAATGGATGAGTAATGAGTGGCAGAGACCAGTCGCTCTGATAGAAACGTGTGAAATGAATGACAGGAAATGTATGCTCATACATTGACGTATACGAATTATACAATTCTGATTATATTATGCATTTGCCTAATATAGTAATAACACTTATTAAAGCAACATTTAAACAGCTGCTTATTAAAGAGAGAAAAATCCGCAAAGGCCATATAGTTGAATCCTGAAGCTATAATGAACATTGCATGGCCAACGTTACTTTTGGAGCTTACAAAGCACGTATATAAACAAAATAGGTCACCCATAGGTATTTTAACATGTTATTACTTTGGAATTAATATAAACATACACATATACGCATAAGAAAAAAAACCTGAGAATGCTGTCAATGCCGTGTTCATCTTTCTTCGAAGCATTTGTACAGACCTTATAATTAGCCTTTTTTTTGGTGCTGCTTGTTATTTGTAATTATTCGATCTATTCAAAGTCTGTACTAATATCTGGTCCTACTTATGCTTGAAAAAATGGCTGAAATACAACCCGGGTGATCCAAATGGCCATTTCATTATGGCTGCAATCAGTCGGAGTCACCTTTAACGATGACCTAAGGGTACACGGGACAAAATGTTAAACACTGTAGATTACCCAAGGAGGATGAAGGCCTTGGACCCATTGCATTCATAATTGGGGGAAAAAATAGTCCAAATGAACAGTCAGCCTTGCGTGCAAAAAAGAAAGAGGCACTAGTTGGACATTCACATTGGTATTTTGTAAATACAAAATGCATGTTTGATTGGCATGCATCAAAAACACAAATGTTATATATATATAGATATATAAGATTATCTCTAAGGAATCTGCAATCCATGCACAATTCCAATTAAAGTACACATAATATAGGAAGAAACTACATTCGAGTATAGAGTACACTAGCTCAGATCTAACCTCAATGTCTTGCTTCCTGTCCCTTGAACCCCACTCTTTGTGCCGGGTAGATACTTTGGGAAGGGCAGGGTGAGGTTGAATGACACGTGGTTTTTTTTCCTCTCAGATCCGTGAGAGCCATAGAGTGGATCTATTGAAACAGCTTAAATGGATAATGGTCCTCTGTGACTTCAAAGTTTAGGACAGCTGCTTTAAAAGTGCACGCATATTTGCATTTACAGTAGTGATTAAAGTACCAATTAATGTGAAACTTTAAGAATAAACCCATAATTGGCATACTATTACTCTTAACAAAATCAATCTGCTTCTAATTTACTTTGAGAAGAACAATAATGACAACTGGTAAAACACAATCGGTTTGAAAGGCTTCCATTAATAATACATTTGCAATAGGCATATCACGTGTATTCATCAAAAGGGAAACTGGCGTATGTGTGACCATGAAGTACTGGCTACATGCATAAAGCCTGTCTCTAAAAACCAAGTGGATGCTTTCATAAAATAAATTTCCAATTTAGCATATGAATCAACACAATCAGCTGTAGTCCAGTCGGTTATGAAGAGAGATCTTTGACAACATATGTCAATGTGACAAGAGGGAAAAAAAAACCTGGGAAACCCCTGGAGTGTAAATAGTGAGTTGGATAATGTGACTGGGTAATAAGCAACATCAGATGAAGGATTCAGCTAATGGTTCGGCCTGCCATAATTATTGCAGAAGTGTCTGATTGTTACAGCCCTAATTAACAGTCGTATAATGGGATGTCATGTAGCTTGGCTGGCCATTCCTATGGATGAGCGCGATAATGGCTGTATGGATAATGGTCTCCAGAGGTTTGCATATTGTTCAGCTGCAGAACATATTACTGTAGCCGTTGATAACCCAATGTTTTACAAATGTCAACTCTACCTGAAAATTGTGAAATGTCATTAGTACATAAAAAAAAAAATATATATTCGTTGCACAGTCTATTCAGTATGCATATATATATTTTTTTATTTAAACTAGGGGACAATATAACCCATGTTAGCCACTTCCAATTTCAAGCTATAATAAACAAAACATAACTTCCTATACTCTTTGGTTCTTTCGGTAAAGTCACGTAGGTAGAAAAATAAAATTAAAATAATATATTACAACGTTTCCAACGCAACACAAGCGGTCGTCCTCAGGCGGAGAAAATAATCCAGCAGTGGAACTGCTGAACCAGGAATAACACAGCGAGAGCGCTGTTACAACAAGACGTTATGTACAGTATGTTGGCCAAGGACAAGCAGGCGGAGTCCGAGCTTGAAAGGAATTCCATCCCCGCACGCAAGCACGTCAGTTGTGTTAATGGGGGAGATTAGGGAGAGAGAGATTAGGGAGAGAGATTAGCATGTAATGAGCTTCAGTCGCCGCATAGAGTATCGTCCCCGCATATGTGCATATTAACACTGTATAGACCAATTAACGCCATGATGGCTAAATATATTTTCAAAGGAAAACATACGTCAAGATCAATCGGTCATCAGAGCCAATGTTGTTGATTCCACCACAAGTTACTATTGATTACATGCATTCACTAAATCCTGAGCTTTTGTGAAGTTGATGCTCGAGCTTCAAACTCTGCCCTGACCCTATCTCACCATCTGACTTTTGATCTTCCTCTTGGTTGCAAATCTTTGGATGCCACCCCAATTCCTGTCTTGTTGACCTGGTCTCCTCCATCCCACACACGTTTTCCACCTCTTGGCAACCTCCCTTTGCCAATTACATGGACAACACTTTCTTGCCGAGTTATACTTTGTATACTCTATCCTTTCAAGAAATCCCGAACATCCTCCACATGCACGTCCATTCAAAAGGCAGGAGTTTATTTTCTCGCTGCTTTGTTGCAAGTCACATTCTCTGACAAGACAAAAATCTCCCCTAGAGCCTCAACAGACTGAATGGGCAAGTGCTTTTAGCGATCACCAATGAAGGCCGGGACAGCACACGAGGAGGTAGGTAGCCAGCACCATGCCCGGCCGCCTTTGTCTCCAGAGTGCTGATGTTTTACACACCTCACCAGGTACTCATTTGAGGCCGAGCCGACTTAGGGGAGGCCCAGAACCAGTTCACAAAAGTTTCACTGGTGTCGACTGTGAGCGGGAACCAAACCCGGGTCGCTGGGTTCGTAGCGCAGTGCGCCAACCGCTATACCACCACTCCCCGCTTTGACCCACAAAGTAGCACAGACATTATACACCTACATCTGTTAACATGAATGTACAACCCCCGTGTCCAGACTCATTGCTTGAAACTTCCTAAACATGAAATGCTGCAGCCAAGGACCAAACTCAAAAAGACTGAGTCTTTAAGTTGCACGTGACTAATTGTAATCCATGGAGGATTTGCTGTCTCTACACTCTGCGTGGTTTCATTGAACAGATAATCACAGCACCAAATAACGTTAGTGACAAGACACACTGCTGCTCAACAGTAGTTCTCACCTAAAGCTACTCTGATGTTTCTCTTTCTATTCGTACACAAAGCCTGTGCCTCATCATATAAATGATTGAGCAGTATGCTGATCTTGCCTGGCATTATTAAACAAACCAAGGTTGCTATAAAAAAACATTGTTTTAAATCAAATAAAAACGATTGCCCTTGGTTACCCATGTACTACATCAAAATCACAATTTTTTTTCTAAGAATGTTTATTTCAGATAGTTATATTCACAGCCCCCCTCCCCATATATATAATGACGCAACAAAATTATTTTTAAATAAACGAACTTGAAAAAAACACGCAAGAAAACTTGTCCCACCGTTGCTTGTCTTTGTGCCAAGTCAATATAAATTGTAAAGCAAGTAATTTTCAGGTTGGGTTTCTGATGCTGGGTGATCTCAAACGCTTGCATGAGCACATGGGTCCCTTGTGGATGCCCAGCTCAGGTGCAAGAAATCAGGTTGTGTTACCAAATAATTGGAAGAGCAGTGGCAAGTGCCAACTTGTATAGGCCCTCCTCACCCCATCAATCCTATCCCACGGTGCATTCAAGCATATATGGCCACGACACACAAATACAAAAAAACATATCTCACTCTTAGTGGCACTTACAGGCCACAGAATAACGCAGCCTATGTCTCCCCTATGGATGGTGTTAAACAGCAAGAGCTGTTTTCATATCAACAACTACAGGTTTCAACAAATATTCACAAGGAAAGAACCACTGTATTCCCAATAAAACATTTTCACCACTAAATGAAAACATTTCTGAAAGTTACATTTCGCCAATTGTACCACCGAAAACACATGTAAACCCATGCGTGTAAAATGTAGAGCGTGCTTTAAACATAAAGCACTCTGTTTTATTCTTTCATTTATCCCTCTCTTTGTTGGTTGAAAAACATTGAACATGTCATAATTTCCAATGTGAACTTGGAGTAGTTATGATATGATTGTGACTGTTAATTAATATGATTAAATTAATCAGTAGAAAGCATTATTACACTTGTTAAATACAATCAGATATATCTTCGATTCAGTATAGGTAAAACTAAATATCTCACTTTCTAAAAGCCGTGTACTTGTTATGAACATTGTTAATATATCTTTTTGGTTCTTTCGGTAAAGTCACGTAGAATGGAAATAATAAAAAAAACATAATAAAATAATTATCACGACGTTTCGGCCACAACGTCATTCAGACTCTGTCTTCTCGACAGACCTATTATTCACCTGAGGACAGCTGCTTGCGTTGTGGCCGAAACGTCGTGAAAATAATTTTATTATTTTTTATTTTTATTATTTTATTATTTCCATTCTATGTTACTTTACAGAAAGAACAAAGAAGATGAATCCCTGCAGTCACGAAAGCTTTAAATCGAAATTGTTAATATAATGTTACCAAATGGCGAATTTATATTTTAATGCTAAATAAGTGGTGATCGACCTCCCACAGGACTTGCAATGTTGAAACAGATTTCAGCCCAGGGGAACTGTTTTGCTAATGTTTACTGTGGTGTGATTCTTGAAAGACAACATGTTATTATAATTATGCACGCTCACTTTGTTTATATGCAGATAATTTGTCACTGCAAAGGTACTTGCATAAATGCATGAATACATGTGAAGGTGTTTTGAGCATTTTATGATTACATTTATTCATTGGAGTTCAATAAATTCAGCACTATTTAGGTCTCATGAAAGTCTATAAATCTCATTGCTTCAACTGTGCTACCTCAAATCAAGATTGTGCTACCTTCTTTGATGACCAATAGATTTAGTGGAACCACTAATTCCTTAAATATTAACATTGTACAAGCATCCATTGGAAAATGTAGACCGTTAAAGTGGACCTTATATATGTGCATGCAGTACACATCACAACAACCACCATTCAGCACTATTATTTATTTATTTTACCAGGTAAGGCCCACTGAACTATATGTGCTATTTTTCAGAAGCGACCTAGCCACAAATGATAGCTCAATGTCGTGGCTTATCGTGTGGACATTTACCACAGCCAAATACTCAAAGTGCACTCTGAGGCCACATTAAGTGTCGAAGGCTTGCTGGCAGGAGGTCACGGAAGAGACCCAGGAACCATGGAGTCGACTGACTGAGATGATTGGCAGATGTACCAACTGTGCTCCCCACCGTGCCAACTATCTGCGTTTTAGGTGCCCAGCGCTCCGCTCGTTGTTGTGAGCGTCGCTCCTCTGTCCTCTGTTGTTGCTGGAGGGCGACTACCTCCAACTCCCCAGCAGCGTCAGTCACGAACCTCCTCCACAGAGGCTAATCATGAGACTGCTGGTACCAGTTATGGGCAAGTCCACTCAGCTCCACATCCTTACGTACGACATCAGTCCATCTCTTATCTATTCATAATATGGTTAAAAATGTATTTTGTAAACAATTGATATACATGCAATAACAAGCGAATGTGCGTGGCCTTTGATAAACTTGAAATTAATGGTTGTCATCGAATCCCTCACAAATCCAAAAGCCTAAATTTCAAAGGATTACAGACGCAATAATGGAACGGAAGAGAACATAAATAAATTGCCGAGGATCGGGATGTTGCAGGAGCTGTGTGTAAGAAGTGGCAGTCCCAAGCACCTGTCGTTAAGTCAGAGTCTTCCCCCCCACCCCCAAAGAAGGAGGACACGTTTCCCCACATGAGTCTCAAGATTGAAGAATAAAAGTGACATTCAACGTGTTGTGGAATTAACGATTGAGAGTAAGTGGTAATGTACCATATCCTTAAGTGTTGAAGTTAATATGCAAATTAATATTAGAGCCACTCGCCTTCATTAATTTTACAGATACTCTGTGTTGAATAAATTGTGCCTAATGATCCAAAATGTACAAGCATATATAAAATGCTATTGTAATATAAGCGCATTGCAAATATTACTCATCTAAACTAATGCATTGCTAATTTTATTAAACATTCGTATCCAAAAGTAATTTCAATGTAAAGCAAGTGCAAAAGATTAATGTATCAAAGTTGAACATTTCTATATCCTGTGCATATTTGCATACAGTGATATCCATAATAAACCTTAAAGATTTATAATTCTATGCAGCTATGATTTAATTTGCACTTTGTCATTCTGGTGACACAAAATGTAACAAGGGAATGACATGCTATTCACAACGGGTTTATTGAAGAGAGAAACAACATTAAATCCATATTTATATCAAGCTAATGAGTACACAGCTCCTGGATAAATAACCCAGAAGTAAAAGAAAAAGTAACTATAGAGCCTAATAGATTTGTTTTAAATTCCTTGATGTATATTTCTATTGCGAATATACTCCATAGCCGTGCAGGAAAGCCACATGGGAAATTAATTTCACAATGACATTGTGAAATGAAGATAATGGCACCATTTAATCTCAGTGATATACCATAAGGAATAGTACTAAGATTTTATTTAAATGTGCAATTGCACCTGGTTTAATGATGAGTAATATAAATTGCAGTGGCATGTAACATACCAGTCTCTTTAAGAAACATGCCATAACATGCTTGCTTCTCAGAATTCAGAGTTTATTTCCTTCTCTGATGTGTTATGGTAATGTGTTAAGGTAAGTTAAGGGGATAAAGAAGAGATTGAGCAACGGCATACTTCAAAAGTGTTTCTGGGAAGTTGTTGTTTTTTTGTATTGTCTCAGCGGGTTAAGGGTAAAAATCTCTACTTCAGATTGAGTTAACATGGGGCAAGAGCCTGAATAGCTTGTCTGCATTGGGCATGACCGTGGGTTCTGCAGCTTTAGTCTTCTGAAGACCCTGCCACAAGTGGTACGAATCGGTAAATAAATAAACACAACAGCATCTGTCTTAAGCTTTGAATATATAAATACTTTCCTGTAACACCCGCCTCAAGTTCATTTTCCTGCTCAAACAGTGTGTACAAGTGTTCACATCCCATTTACAGCCCAGAGCTTGTGTGGGAAATGCTGCATTCCTTTGACAGGAGCCTATAAACCCACAGGAGACCCATTATGGTCTCGACGCAAAGTGGTAGCCATGATATTAACCCACAGGGATAAAGGGGTGAGTGGACACCCGACTGTGATATGAGCTCAGATTCGTCTCATTGGGAGCCACGCATTCTAACCACTAAAGTACCTCTTGGGATTAACTTTAGAATGCACATATATGTAAAAATACAAGCACATGCAATGAATCGTTTAACATTTGATGTTTAAAGTCTGATAGAGTACATGCATGATGTGTAACTTTATTGTCGTGTATGTTTTCATGAATTGATTTTAAAGTACGTGGCATCTTATACTGAAAGCATTTACGAATGCAGTAGCCGCCAACATAGGTTATGGAAGATTGGGCAACGTTGCCACACGTCACACAAGATTAGTCACAACCAACGTGACCCCACGCTGATGGTGAATTGTAATGTGATGTGGAATTACTATTGGGAAATATCAGGGATGAGTGATGATTAGCATGAAGGTGAAAGAGCAACGAGTATAGAGAAGATGTGATTTGAAAAGTAACTAGCCAATGGCAGAAGAGAGAAGGAGTCAAGTCTGGACATAGAGGTGGAAGAAATTAGCAGTGCAGACAACCAGGGGGAGAGGACTTCCAAACAACAGGGGCAGCAGAGGTGTAACTTCCCAGGGTTTGGAGAATTATATTATATTTCACCAAGAGGTCCAGACTGCAGAGAGTAGAGTGAGATGAGAATTCAGAGGTAAGCCAAAGCAAGTGCATTCATGATCTTAAAACAGCGAGTACAATCTTGTAACTGGTTGCAAATCCATGTAGGAGCAAGCAAAGGGTTTGAGAAGTGTCGATATATGAACTGTGGGTTCAAGCCAGAAGTCTGGCAGCAGCATTTTTTAAAGGCAGAGGTCTGGCATTAGTATTATCTGGAGTTTTGCAGCAACGGATTTAGGGAGGACATGAACAATAAAGTTACGGTAGTCGATACAAAAATACATTTAACAACACAGAAAAATGTGCATTGCATGTACAAAGGCTCTCAGACTTCTGTCTGTCAGTTGTCCACAATGTCTCTATTTATTGATAGTGGGCTTATATAAAATGACCACAATAAAGTTCTTCTGCACTGGTGGTTTTGCAGAATATACAAGGCTGAGAGCTTTAGTACATGCAATGCAGATCTTTGTGATGGGTTTTCTCATCATTTGCAGATTTGAACTGTCTATACAATGTGACAAAAAAACATGAATTTAAGTTAAAGTATCAGAAGATGTGAGATGAATATGCACAATTAAGTTGGAAAATTAATTATCAGAGTGAGAAAGTTGCAGTGTAAGATATTCTGCAAAGTTGAGAAATACTACTATTATCAGACTCATAACCAAAGGCAGAACATTTCTTGCAAAAGACATCTTGGCGTGTTGGTCATGGGAGTTTTTTTACGATACTTTACCGTGCTAGTCAATGCTGGTTGGTGACAGATTTTGGGGAGAAGCTCAGATATAATTTACTGCTGACATTAGTCATTGCCAGGAATCAAACTCAAATCATTAAGCGTATAATGCAGTGTGCTTACCACCACACAACCACTCCAACCCCAAATGACAATATTTATATTATCTTCCATTGCCCGTTAGATATGCCGCACCATATTCAAAGTTAGACGTAATTAGTGTGCGGCTTCTAATGCTCAAACAGCCCAGGGTGTAGGTAATTTGGAATCTCACCAGATAGAGTGAGGGTCGGCTCCCTCCACCTCCAGAAGGTCATACTGATCTTCCAGCTGGAAGTCGGTGAAGACCAGGGAGATTGTATCCCCCTGCTCAGCCAATACGATCCACGTGCAGTCCGCATCATTGTCGTACTCCGACGGGAAGTTGGGACTGGATATCATCCCTCCAGGTCCACGCATTGTGCCACCACAAGACTCTCGGGCTGAAAATAACAAGGAAGAGTTCTAGAATTTCTGTATACCTTTGGAGAATACACTACTGTCAGCTAATAATTATTCAGATTATGGATTTCCTAGTAATGTTGACACGTATATAAGTTGGCAACTAATTTTATACGATATATGTCTATCCATATGTGTGCACCATTTAATGACTCTAATTAAAATTATTTCATTGTTTTGCAAAGTTCTAATATTAATATATATTAAGTATTTTCAAATATGAGCTCATAAGACTAACAAATGCATATTCCACACCAGTACTTTTTATAACATAGATGTTAACTAAAATTATACCCACGAACCTATTGAAATTAAATATATGTACCATTCAATCAGAACCTAAGTGACAAAACATTATTTTTTCCAACAAAAAATTGGTTAAGTTTGCAAATAAATCACAAAAAGACAAAAGCCCAATTTATTGTAGCTAATTGGACATCATTCCACCACTGTCTTTCCGACAGCCCTGTTCTTCACCTGAGGACGGCTGCTTGCATTGTGGCCGAAACGTCGTGAGAATTGTATTTTATTATGTTTAATTTTTATTCTTTTATTATTTCCCTTCTACGTGAAGTTACTGAAAGCACCAAGAAGATTCCACCACTTGTTGTTGGAAAGATGGTGATTCAGCATGTAATCTAAATAATGATTTGGGAAAAAAAATTCCACAAATTTGTGATTACAATGTGGCCGATTCAAAATATAAAAAATTACATTTCCGCCACTACTCATGTCACAGTTCGTTAAGGTGGAGCCAACAATTGCGGCAGGTATCCACGAAAACATATTTCCACAAAGGGTTGGTATCGCATCAAGTTGTGATTTCGAGTAGTGGCTTGTGTGAAAAATGCTATTCAAAATACTAACGCCGTAAGTTAAGCTACTGTTGTAAGAGTGGACGTGTCTGGGTGGCTCAGGGCTCAGAGTATTCTGCCAGAACTGGTCATATCCAGGATTTAATGTCGGTATCTGCTCATGCCTAAAACCAGATTATCAAGTACAGCAAGTTGATGGTTTCAGCCTGGTCACAAACAAGTGCAGAAAAAAAACACATTACATTATTTTTTTAATTACATAGTTTAGCTAAATTCCAGCTCTATGAATGGAAAATATTAGTTTCATTGCCATACGACAAACAATTGCAGTATTGTAAAATAATATAATTTACAGGTATCTGTAAATCCAATGCTAGAGGAATATTTAACCGACACCACGCCAGTCATAGGGGCTGTTGACCATACTCGTTGGGCTGGTTAGTGCAGGTTGGTGATATCACTCTCCACTCATGTTAGCCATGGCTCACAACCAAGTCTTCGGGTTCAGCCCCCTCAAAGGATAATACGATCACGTGAATACATTTTAGAAGTTCTGTGCGAAAATGTTTCTACGGATCAATCTCGAACACCCATGGGGTCGCAACGCTCTGCAAGGATTTCTGAATCGATTCTGTGTCCTGCTAAATGATACCAACAGCAAAATTGGAATAAAAATTGAGAAAGAGAACAAAATAATAATAATTAACACTATTGAGGACGCCTTTGATTTTTGAAGGTCCCACCTCTGCACACGGGAACAGGGAGGTCCCACGAGGCTCCTCGCCCTGGATTTGAGGTACAGGTGAGGGCACGCTGTCCTTCCAGAATGTGGCCAACGACGCAGCTGTAGTGGACCCGGTCACCAATGTTGAAGCTTGAGCCGTGCAGTATTGCTTTGGGTGGCACTCCGGGATTCCCGCACACATCTCCGAACAAGACTGGAAGAGAGAGAGCAACCGATATATGATTACACTGTCGTGATTATTTGCTGACAGTTGTTCAAAATTAACCTGCTCGTTTTTAGCCACATGTTAAACATTTGGCGTGCACGATTGCAAAGGATGGAAAACTATGAAGATAAATTCATACGAATTGTGTTGCTGAAAGCAGGTGACTTCTGTCAAAGTCTCAAGGCAATGTTGCAGGATAAGTGAAGTGGCAGTGGAGGTCTTATGCAAAACAAAATGCCCATACCAACGCATTCTGTTAATGCAAAGACAATAGGATACGAGCAACTGAAATATATGTTTGAAGGATGAGAGGCAAAATAGTGTAATGAGCAAACACAACAATGAACAATTCTGCCATGGCATGGCAACATGAGGCAGATGGAGGAAACCCGATTTTCGAGGTGGTTCTTTAAGTTAAGGATGGAGGGAACAAGAGCAAGAGGAAGGCCAAGGAAGAGGTGTAAAGTCGGTGTGTGTCACGGAAACCATGCGATAGAAGAGTGCACAGGACAATAAAAAGTATAGGAAGATATGGATAATTATTGTTCGCCAACAAACCCAGGCAATACCTGCAAATGGAGACCCGTGATGGTAATGGTGAAGACAAATTACTATTATCTCATTGTCATATATCACTGTTTAGCAAGAGGAAAAAATACTGTGGGTTTGTTTTTATTATTTTTTGGTAAGTTATTCATCAGAACATAAATGTACTTGCAAATGTAGGGCCTTATTTTTCATTCTAAGCATTCAAATCATTGCCTTTTCATAAACGTGTCGCTAATTACTATCCAAATATAAATATGAAATGTTTTTGAAGTTGTAACCTCATGAAGGCCCATTTCTCGTGAAAAAAATTACCAAAGCTGATACATTATCATGTGATCGTTTTAGTTATAGTTTTCATACATTTATTTTAAAAACATTTCTACAAAAAACACAACGCAAGAAAGTATGACACTCTGTATACAATCTTCACATTGTAAAAAAAAAACAATAATTGACTTCCTAACTATAAGCCACCAAGGGTCTCATGGCAGATTTGCACTTAAGCATTTATATTGACCCAATGGCAAGGGCATGTGCACGCACATTTCAAAAATGCCAATATTTTTAAATGCTCTGAATCACATTTCAGTTTAGTGTTGGTACGAAATGTTTTAATAGAATTCCAATCAATATTTTACAAAGACAGCACTTGGTACGAGGGCAAAAGGGTACAGCCAAATATTTTCTCTCTGCCTGAAGATTATATAGAAATCCTAATTTATTTAAGTGTCCCATGTTATTATGCAGGGCGACCGACAGTGAGTGTCGTACTCTGCATCACCCATATTTTATCGGGCAGAGATAATTCTCTGGGTCGCATATCATTAAGCATTGTCCTGTTGGAAATTGTTCAGCGACCTTTTTGCCGTTGTGAGTTACTTATACGCACAAATGTCCTGGCGCATGTTATTTAGGGTGTTGAATATGAACACTGCCCGTTTAATTGCTGCCATACGTCACAATGTAAATTGACTTGCCTCCCTGCATGGTATATTCTCAATTATAATATGATAATAGAATACAAATACAATCGTATTGTCACCTTGTGTAACTCACATTCATTTTCAATATAAAGTAAAAATGCTAATCCATTATTGAAAAATCCATTATACTCTAAAATTTTACAGTGCATTTGCAAACCGAGGCTGTAAAATAAATAATATACACATGGAATTTTGAAGAGGAGTTCACAATTTTTCTCCTGTATAAATAAAGATTCTGATTTTCATTGTGGCTATATTTAAATGAAAAGTTAGCAATATGAACATGCCACGTATATGACTATATTGGTATCTAAAATATTAAATGTAATCAATTCAATGGCGACACTAAAAACATTCATTCAGTATAAGGTGGGGTGCATCAATTATGCATTTAATTTACATGAATGTGCAATGGTGTATACACATGTAAGTTTAACAAATCATCAAGTATCTTGTTCATTCATAAATTGACTAAGACTGGCATAAGAGTGTTGAATTGTTATTATTTGTCAAGCTGAACTAGGAGGACACACATAATTAACGCTTATGATTAAGAAGCAGACACTGTGCTAGATTTGATGGATATGATGTCGCAGCCCATTGGCCAATGGTATACAAAACACATTCAATTTAAATAGAAGATTATAAGGAGGATGCAATATAACTAATGCAATAAAAACACAGTACCACAGTTTGTTCTTTGTTCTGTTGTTTTTCCCCTGCACAATCTTGAAAGGCAAAACTAGATAATTAAATGCATTGAGGCAGGTTGGCAAGTTATGTTTTTTAAGGTCTTGCTTCAGTATGCTACATTAATTACATAATATGACAGCATGCTGTCTGTATTGAAACATATAAGGTTATAATGGTGAGCTTTCATGTAAGTTTCATATTTTTTACGTTGATATTTTATTTATGTAGGCATCTATTTATTACTTTATCTATTTTGTACAAAGTAAAACAATAAATTTTTGATGCACTGATATTCTTCAATATGTTACGTACAGAGTATAGGAGTTTGCACTGTCAGGATTTGCTCTTGTGTCACAAAGGTCAGCTTGAATGTAATTGGAAATGGTTACGCCTTTTAAAGTCAAACCAACAGAATTCAGACAAGGTTACAGGCATGTTCAATTGGGGTCATAGCCTCTGGGAAAACAAGAACAAAAAAACCGACTGTAAACAATGTGCTAAAAAGCAGAACACACCAAAAGTGCAAACTGGGTTTTTTTATTATAGGTGAGTGCCATAGAATGAACTCATATATTGGCTAAATTGGACTATGTTAGAGTGGCTGTATTGCTAAACTGAATAAGAATAAAATATATTTAAAGTCAAGTGACATTGCAGGAAAAAGGGATGGTTAGGTTACTTGACATGTTTAGGCAACTTGCTTCTATATCACTGGGTGGTGGGTTATAGCCATGGGTTTAGCCATCTGGAAAAGTTATGTGCAGTAGTATTAAACGAGTTAACCATCATTCAGAGGGAGCTTGCTATCTGTTTGCTTGCGGATCAAACAAACTACAAGGGAGTCCTGCCCTTTGGGTGTTAAACAAATGTAGCCCAGTGCCTGAGATAAGCTCACTGACAATTTGCCCTATAGATCTCCAACAGCTTATATTAGAAGATGTTCTTTGCATTAATTCATGGCTGTGGAATGTATCACTACCCAGTACAAAAATCCATTAAAAGAAAGTGAGCAAAGCCAGCAAGGATACACTTCAAAGCTAAATAAATATATATTATTAATGAATCTGTACACCAGCACTTATTTGGCTGCCACTAATTCTTAAGTTTTCAATTGAAAACTTTTAGCCCTCCAAAAGGCCCACCTCATTCAGACAACCCTATTTTAATCACTGCTCACTGTGCAGATTTTCTCCGCATACTGTGCGTAAATTGTCGCTGACTGCCATCTGAGAAGGTCTGTAGCCAATAGTGAATGCACAAATGAAATACTGCTCGATCAAAACCTGACAAAGACCTGCAGCTTCTCAATGAAAAGAAATGCACATGGCTCTATATTCTGCCTTTCATTTCAATCTATCTGGCAAGTTATACTTGGAAGAACGATGAATACTGTACAGTTATTTGGTAGCACAGTAGTTAGTGCGTGCTGCACTTTGAACCTGGCAACCTGAACCTGACTCTTGGTCACAGTTAACATCAGTGGTGAGTGATATCTACACCAATCCTCGGTACCCCATTCATTAACCTGCACTAACGAGCATGGTGAAGTATGTTAAAACAAAAACCAAACCTTTCCATGACCAACAGGGCATAGGGAAGTTTTCATCCAGTCGTGGATTGTTATAACAAAGGTTATTTTTAAAAATGTGAGTTAAAAATGTGAACTTTTATTAATGTTTTGAATAATTATGCATTGGATGTCTGTCGTGTAACTATAAACATTGACAATCTTAAGCGTTCTAAAATATTCAAATAAACCAGTATAACAATTACTGATATCAATATAAAATGAATTACTGCAATGTTTAATATATGCACTAATTAACTATATTATGATGTTTTTTTAAGTTGAAAAAATGTTGATATATAACACAATTGGAATAAAACTAAATACGAAGCATATTATCTTCCTTCATGTTCAGAATAATTTAAATTAATTGTGCAAATGTCATGAAATTTACAGAAAACACCCACTGCGAAAATTATCCAAACTGCATAGTTTTGTCAAAATCGGCTTAATGTGCTCAATCGCAAAATGATGCATGGTAAGCGAACGGGCAATCAGGCGCATGGCAAAAATACCACCTGCTCTTTACAATCGCGTGTCATTATCAAAATGCTGACATCGGATGTTACATGAGAGCCGGTACATACATCATCTTGGTCTGCAATTCCCACTGACGTTTCTACTGCAGGCAGACGGGACTACAGTTAATTATTGTATTTGTTGGTGACAGATGCACGGCTACAGATGGTCAGATGCGAAGCTGCGCCTGTAGGTTTTTCCCTAATTTGCCTCACAGCACATGGCACTTAGCTGACCTTTAAATTGCCAGTGTCGTGAAGCTGTAGTATGGCGCCCAATGGAGTAGAGCACAAGCACTCCAGTTGGTTTAATACCCCTGAACCAATTTCCTCCAAATGGCTTTGTAGCAGTTATGCCATGGCTGCCCACTATTCCCAGGTGATGGCGATGGGTCACAGTGATTCACCCTCAAAAACGTGTTCTCAAGTCACAAGCCCTCAATTGCAAACCTCCATTGCGAACCAAAGTCCGCGATTGCAAACCAAGCTTGGCAATGCTGTGTGTGATGTAACGTTCTTATTGCCTTTTTAACCATCGACAAAGACAGCCTCAGCATAGAGTGTAATAAACACGAAGGAAATAATTGAGCATTTATATAGAGAGCATTGCCTTGCAAACACCTGGTCGTATAGTATGCATGCGCGAGAAACCAATCTCTGTGTTTTAACTTTTTTAATGCGACCTTCTGTGTGATTGGAATCAGAATACTGATTTATGCACGACACTTCATAGCCACACACCACATTTTCATCTTTAAATATTAAAGGCCATAATTTTAACAACACCGGTTTATAATGTCGTGGCCATCTCTATGTCATGTAGAAAGAAAAAATAACATACCAAGAACAAGTAAAGAAAAGAAAATTAATGTTTACAACTGTTATTGTGCATGGCGAAAAAAATATAACAATAAGAAAACATTATACAGCAGTAATTAAAACATGTAATCATATTAAGTAAAGGTGAGCAAATCTCATGATACTATAACCAGGTATTGCGATTTCATTCTTAGAACCAAATAAGATTCCGAATGGGATCGGGGGATCAGAAATATTTGTGGGATCGTCGTGGGGTGTTTCCGGGCTGCACGGAGGCCTGTGTGCCAGCTCAGGGAGGCAGGGAGGGCTCATGGGGCCTGGCCGTGTGGGAAGAATCACCTTTGAATCATATGGCTTATGCCTTTGTTGTATGTTCCAATGGGTCGACCATCCAGACTACCTCCAGGGCCATTAGAATTACCACTGGGACCTCCCAGACCACCATTAATATCATTTAATGGTAGGTCCAGTGGGACTACCAGTCTACTAACCCCCCATAGTCCTGCTAGTCTGAGTTCTGGTGGTCCTGGTGTTCCACGTTGCAGTCTGGGAGATGCTTGTGGTAGTCCCAGTGGTCAATCCTCTTACCAGTGGACCAATATTAGCCAGAATTTATGTAATATATTACATAAGCATCAGTCATATGTTTCAATGGTAATTCCACTGGGCTGGCTTTGCCCTATGAACCCTCCAAACTTAGTTGAATGCCATGCCAGAATTGTGGTACAATCACTCATTCTGTGAATATTGAAATCGCAATGCATTTAATGAGAATTCTGGCTGCCATGATTTGCCTTGAATAACCTCTTGGGCCAGCTGGAAATGGCAAATCTTAGCGTAGTTTGATTGGCAATAGACTCACAATAGAATATCGTTATATTGCATAAACTTCCATGGCAGAATCTCCGATAGCATCCCATTTAAATGAATGAATATTCTAAAGTGAGAATTGTACTCAGAAGACATTGCGATGACTCCAACACTGACTGGTCTGATGGTTGAATTGTGGGAATTGTGTATGATTCCTCCAAGAACCGTCATGTTGCAATATAAAAAATCTAACACATGAATGTTATGATGATGATATTATGAAAGTGACATGTGAATATTGTTCCTGTTAAAGATTACTAGAATATACTTTGTACACAGTGCACACACACACATATATATATTGGACTTGTTTTCCACCGTGATATTTTCTTATTTAGCAAAAATGATATTTACACCATCTGTTAAAATGAATTGTATTTGAGATTTAACCAGACGGTATTGGTGAGTAGTGAAAGCTTAAAAACGTTTTTATAATGTAAAGTAAAGTTCATCTCATGTAAATATGTGTGGAGCTGGGAGCTCATGACATTCTAAGCTCTCTAGGTCCTTCAATTTGTCTATTTTATCATCCAGATGTTTACAATATTTAAATTATATATATGTAAAAACAAATGCTATATTTTGATCGTATTTTTAAAAACAATTAAGTTTTGTTACGACATACGACATAGGTGTAAACAACAGACCTTGAATAAAGAATGTTGTTCTTAATGTCACACGTTATGCCCTTTTGAAACAACTGTGTTTGAAGAATGGCAAAGGTGATGAATATAATGTTAGAGAACACTAATTCTTTTGGGAGACTTTACTTAATCTGCTTCTCCATCCCTACCATATTTCTGCCACTAAATCAATATCTTTCATATATTTCACATAATGGAGAAATGCCACCCTTTGCAAAACCAAAGGTCACACTTTTTATACGTGTAGAACATTGCCTTTAACCACACTACAGCGTGTGCTTGGCAAAAACACGTCAACATTCTGAAGAATGATCTATTCACTTATTTGAAATATATAAACATAATGAACTGCTCTGGGATGCAAACATTCCTTGCACTCGTTAGTTCAACCACATGTCACAGAGATGGCTGCAGTGACTGGCAGTGCAATAGATATGCATGAGAACAAAATACTTTTAGCTTCAAATTTTAGAAATTCATGTGTGGTCCATTTAACATCTCCACAAAATGTAGCAGGAGCCTGAGGGACTTTATCCTAACTGCACGTCTGACATCTTGCTTACAAGTCTTCCTGTTCCTCCAGTCTTCCACAAACCCATGATTGTGATAGCTTTACTGTCTGAAGCAAATTGATCTCTCGTGACTCACCAAGGATATGTTGGAGGCTTAATCTTGAGCCATAGGCCCACAGGAGTGTAAAATGCCAGAGGCAGCACTTTATGTTAAGAGGACGAGAAACTTACAGAATATATTTCACGGGTGGACTAAAGGAGAAAAAGGGCAAGACTAAAGTGGCTTTATAGTACAAAATGGTCAGAGTGTATTGCCTGAGGTGGTTGAAGGATGAATCATTGTTTATAATAAATTTAACTTAAAAAAACAACTTGCTAGTTCATGAAGGAAATAGCATTTTTTTGAACAAGTGTTTATAATGGTATGAAATGCAAAGCACTGATTGAGGAAATTCTGCCGCATAATTGGTATATTTTGAGGTCGATCGTCAAGGAAGTATAATGCCATTATTTTACTATATGTTTAACAATATTCCTCCAGCAGCCAACAAAGCCAATTAAATCAAGTTGTCACATGAGGTTTGACCTTTTGTTTACAACCTGATGATGTTTCTAAATGTAATCTACAGTAAGACTGCGTATGCAAAATTGTCAACATTTTGCTTGCCTTTCAACATTTAGTTTTCTTTGGTCTTTCGGTAAAGTCACGTAGATAGGTTCAAAGAAAATAATCAGAAATGACAGAAAACTGCGAAGTTTCGATCGCAACGCACGTGGTCGTTTTCAGGAAAAAGGGTTTCAACATTCTTATTTTGCTATTTAACCAAATCAATTGGCACATGTGCCCAGTATACCTACCCTATCTACCCCAAAATAAACAAATTATGAAATAAGCATAATTTGTTTAAAAAACATATTAATCCCATATTCATGCATACCTTAGCAGTGTTATTCAAATTATTTATTCACATCTGTAAATAGAATGAAACACAAATATCCACTGTCTGGGTGCATTTTTTTTTTAAAATAAGGTTACATATATGCAATTAAATTAATCAGCATAAACGAGGCCAAGATATGATTTCAAGTGAAGAACAATCAAGTGCTAAGCATACCATTGATCCAGGAGAACAACTCTTTGCTGTCAGTTTGTGAAATAATATATCATATTTTGAGGATTACACTGTCCATGAGCTCGATCAGATGCAAATAAGTATTATTTAAGCAACAATATAGAAAACACCTACATATTTATTTACAATTACATTAACTTATCAATTATATTGTTTATGATTCATTTTAATATGAACATATGTTATACAAGACACCTTATTTTCATGTTGATTTGATAATTACACCCCCAATAAATTAAATAAATGTATAGACTGCCTATACAAATTTAAGACCAAATATTATTTGGACAAAACGGTAATTATAAACTTTGCAGACGGCACAGATATTCGTAGGCACATAAATTGGCGAAATATTCAAAATGTAGCTGCTTTGTATTCTGGGATTGACAGGTGGCGATAACAATGGAAATACGACCCAAGCCGCTGGAATTAAATGTGACGTGTGTCAGTGAACGTGTGTCAGTGAAAACAACAGAGGTCTCTCATCGTATATATTTGCGACTCAAAATATCAATGGTAATGTGATTTTAATATATATATGAGCACCAATGTATGTGGACAGAATACTGGGGGCAAATGCTGTCCGCGAGCACATATTAATGCCCGTAAGACATTTAAGAGGGCAGTGTTGACACAGTAAATCAGGTAATTAGTTGCTGTTGAGTCAATAATTATTACCACTGGTATGTGATGCGAAGAATAAATCCTAGGACTTCTGAGATCTTAGCGCAATGTGCTAACTATTACACACCACCTCTCATAATATGGACTGAAATATATACGTATTTCCAGGAAAAGTGGCACATCCCTGTAAATACAGCAAAGATGCAAGGGTTGGTGGATAATGCAGTTTTGTGGTATTCCTAAACACACTGGGATGCAAGATATACAGGAGATGGTAGTACAACAATTTGGTTCATTAATATACAACCTTTTAATAATATCCCCCTTGAATTTGGAAATTTACACCGTTCCTCCAGTTTCCTCACAAGTGCAAATTACTCCTTTAAATATGTTTGACCATATACACCAATGCAGCACTCACCTTAAAATAATAACACGGTGCTGAGGCTCAGCCATGCTGTCCTGGATAAATGAAGTTATCCAACGAGATACGTAATAATGCATGAATAGGTGAAACAAGCGAAAACATATCCTGAAACCTAAAAAAAATATGTATGAGCAACATTGTTAAGCATTTAAAAAGTGATTGACACCTATTTTGAATCATCGCAAACTGGGGAAAATTGAGCACTAACTTGAAACCAAATTCCTGTCCATTGCCTAATTTCCTGCATAATTAAAGATTGACCTGTAAATGTCACTTGAAAAGTATGTAGCAGATGGCACAGATATAGTATCTCTGCACACGTGGTGTGTGTAGTATACGAGGCGGTGACATCTTTATATTATTATCAGAATATGTTTGTTTGCATGTTTTGCCACAGGTATGTGTGGTTAATGCAGACTAATGCCTTGCAAAAAGGTATCTGTTTGGTGTTGAATATCTTACCACCTGTTTTATTTCATCATTTGATACTGGCAAAAAGGTCCCATAGATTTATATCAATATATTTGTGTGATACTTCATATTCCATCATGTATGCCCACTATCTGCAGGACGAAGGGTGGGTTCAATGCCAGTATGGCAGGGACAGGGATGGTCTCAGATGGACTATAACTTGGCGATGGACACTCACTATTGGGATGTAGAATGTGTTTTGCCACAGGTATGTGTGGTTAATGCAGACTAATGCCTTGCAAAAAGGTATCTGTTTGGTGTTGAATATCTTACCACCTGTTTTATTTCATCATTTGATACTGGCAAAAAGGTCCCATAGATTTATATCAATATATTTGTGTGATACTTCATATTCCATCATGTATGCCCACTATCTGCAGGACGAAGGGTGGGTTCAATGCCAGTATGGCAGGGACAGGGATGGTCTCAGATGGACTATAACTTGGCGATGGACACTCACTATTGGGATGTAGAATGTTATGTCACTGGGGGGGGGGGGGGGGGGGGGGGGAGGAGTCAGAACTGGTGGAGGAGGTGAAAAGGTACCAACTAGATATAGTCGGTCTCATCTCTACACACAGCATTGGCACTGGAATCAAACTTCTTGATTGGGGGTGGTCTCTCTCCTATTCTGGAGTAACTCCTGGTGAAAGACCCCAGACGGGTGTGGTGATACTAACAAGCCCCCGGCTAGGTGCCATTCAGTAAGCGTTTGTCCCAGCGGATGAGAAGGTCGTCTTAATGAGACTTCGGGTCTCAGAAAGGAAAACTCTGACTGTTGTCTATGCTTATGTACTAAACAACAATTCAGAGTATTTGGCCTTTTTGGAGACAGTGGCTGCAGTGCTCGACAAAGTTCCACCTGCTGACTCCATAGTCTTACTGGTCGATGTCATTTCTCACGTGGGAAACGATGGAAATACCAGGAGAGGCGTCATTGGGAGGAATGACCCCCCTGATCTAAACCCAAACGGTGAGATGTTATTGGAATTCTGCGCTCGTCACGGAACGTCAAAAACAAACACCATGTTCGAACACAAGGATGCTCATATGTGTACTTGGTACTAGAGTACCTTGGACCAAAGGTTAATGATTGCCTTTATAGTTGTATCATCGAACCTAAGGCTGTATGTTTTGGACACTCGGGTGAGGAGAGGGGCAGAGCTGTCAGCTGAATACAGCCTGGTGGTAAGTTGGATCCGACGCTTGGGGCACCGACCAGATAGACGTGGAAGGCCCAAACGAATGGCGCAGGTTTTCTTGGAACGTCTAGCAGAAAGATTTCAACTTCCACCTCGAGAATAAAACTTCTCCTGGACTCCAGGGGAGGTTGTGCACATTGAGTCCGAGTGGACGATGTTCCGGACCTCGATTGTTGATGCAGCTGCGAAAAGCTGTGGCCTGAAGGCAGTTGGTGCATGTCTTGGTGGACACCAGTAGCTAGGGAATCTGTTAAGTTGAAGGAAGCTTTCCAAGCTATGCTCGGAAAAAGGTCTCCTGACTCAATTGAGAGGTACCAGCTTGCCAAGAGGATGGCAGCTGCAGCAGGTGTTGAAGTGGAGAGGCACTACCGAGCAGCCTCCATGATCTTCTGGCAAACCATCCGACACCTTAGGAGGGGTCGACAGGACATGGCCCCAGCTGTTTTAAGTAAGGGTGACGTAACATTGACCTTAACTAAGGAGGTAGCCCTGGAAACAGCTGGGGGGGGGGGGGGGTCGGATCCATAACGGCTGCTGAAGTTGCTGCAGCGATCGGGGGTCTTCATAGCGGCAAAGCTGCTGGGGTGGACGAGATTCGCCCAGAGTTGTTGAAAGCGCTGGACAGTGTAGGAGTGTCGTGGTTTACACGACTCTTCAATGTTGCATGGAAGGTGGGTACAGTACCTATGGATTGGCAAACTGGGTTCATGGTTCCCATTAAACAAAAAAGGGGACCAGCGGTTATGCTCCAACTACAGAGGAATCACACTCTTCAGCGTCTCAGGTAAAACTTATGCCAGTGTGCTGAAGAGGAGGCTCTGCCCGATGATCAAGCCTTAGATTCAGGAGGAACATGGTCGTGGAACAATGGACCAGCTCTTTTCCCTTTCACAGATATTTGAGGGGTCATGGGAGTATGCTTCACCATTCTACCTTTGTTTTGTAGACTTGTAGAAAGCATATGACCATATTCCCCGCAATGTCTTGTGGGAGGTGCTGCGGGAGTATGATGTACTGGTGCCGCTTGTGCGTGCTATTTGGTCCCTCTATTGCCGGAGTGAGAGCTGTGTGCTTTTACTTCTTGGTGTTAAATCAAAGTCGTTCACTGTGGGTGTTGGACTCCATCATGGTTGCGTCTTGTCTCCACTCCTGTTTGTGATGTTCATGGACAGGATATCAAGGCACAACCAAGGTATGGAGGTGGTCACTCTGCTTTTTGCAGAGGACGTTGTCATCTTTACCTCATCAGTCTATGATCTCCAGCATGCACTTAAACGGTTTAATGCCGAGTGTGAAGCGGCTGGGACGAGGATCAGCACCTCCAAATCTGAGGTCATAGTTCACTCCCGGGAGATGGTGGATTGTTCTCTCCAGGTGAGGGAGTGACAGCTGCCATTCGTGGAGGAGTTTAAGTACCTAGGATCTCTTTCGCGAGTGATGGTAAGTGGGAGCGAGAGATCGGCCGGAAGTTCGGTGCGGCACCCTCAGTGTTGCGGGCACTGTACCGTTCCATGGGAGTGAAGCGGCAGTTGAGTTCTTGAACAAAGCTCTCGGTTTACAGGATGATCTACATTCCCACCCTCACCTATGGTCATGAGCTTTGGGTAATGACTGAAAGGATGAGTTTGCTGGTGCAAGGGGCCAAAATGAGGTTTCTCCACAGGGTTGCCGGGCTCACTCTCCGTGATCGGATGAGGAGCTCAGTAATCCAGGAGACCCTCATTGTCGAGCCACTGCTCGTCTAAATCGAAAAGAGCCAGTTGAGGTAGTTCAGGCACCTGGTAAGGATGTTCCCTGATAGACTCCCCCTGGAACTCTACTGGGCACGTCCCACTGGGCGAACACCTCTGGGCCGGCCCAGGATGCACTGGCAGGACTTTGTCGCTCGGCTGGCCTGGGAACGCCTGGCAATTCCCCTGAAAGATCTAGAGTCTGTCGCCAGGAAAGGAAGGTTTGGACCACCCTACTCAACATGCTGCCGCCGTGACCTTCGCCAGGACAAGCGGACTGAGAAACAAACGAATGAACGATGCATATGCAATGTTGTACAGTGTCTTTTGCAGAGTGTTACACTAAAATTCACCATTTGCATATTTCACTGGACTTATTGGAGCCTTACCACCCCGACTCGCAATGACCTCCATCACTGACATCTTGTCTGTACCGTGTATTCATTGTGTGCGTTGTGTGAGTTTGTATCGGTCGGTCGGCCGAGTTTTCTCTTTACACTGTGTCAATTTGTCGTAACAAGTGGAGTGCCGAGTATTAATCTGAAATGTCGGTTGATATTTTGACTTTATTCAATCATTTAGATTCGGAGCACTTTGAGATGGACAGAATATACAACTGAGGAAATCCTTTTTCTTTCCAAAACATGAAACGTATATATATGTTTGTATAAAATGTGTGATTATTTACTATCAGTATTGTGCAGCATTATAATTTTCCACTGTGAGCAATTTCCCTCAGTACTTTCTCCCAACCTGCACTATTATATGTATATGTAAAGGTGCTAAAGGTGCAGCCCTGGAATTGCTTGCTGATGCTACTGCTGTCAAAAAGGGCCTCTATTAGAGGGAGCTCCAGCGAACACCTCTCAGGGGGTATTTGCTTAATTCTTCCACGCCGGTGAAACCTCGTGAAAGTTATCGGAGCACCCACACTTTATCGCACCACACACAACCTGGCAATCGACCGACTGTGTTGTGCTCATTTGTATTGCTAGGTGGACGGAGGTGAGGAGGGGGTTTGATAAAACATCCACCATTGTTTCAACTGCCGTGACGGAAGATCGAACTGGCGGCCTCTGGATTGCAGGTCCAGTGCCATTAACCATTACGCCACGGCAACATCCCGCTGCCATGGTGTAACGGGTGAGTGTAATTGGTAGGTGTAGGTGTGGGTGTTATAGAAAGAATGTTACAAATAAATAATAAGCAAGTACAGTGGTTTTCCAGTTTACTGACCCCAAAATATGCTCAGTTTATATTCATGTGTGACTGTTTTCAGCGGATTTACATTTGTGCATGGAGGTATGATAGAGGTACATAACAAAGTATATATATATTTTTTTTATATAAGAGAGTGTATATATATGATAGAGTATATAAGAGAGCATATCTTTATAATTTAAAATTTATATATGGAGTCCCAATACTACAATTTTAAGTCACTCCAGCTCAATAGTCATAGTTTTTAGCCTGGCCCCAGTGCTCTGGATATATGATATAATAGACAAATTAAACCTTTCACTCATCTCCTATACATTGCAGATGGCGCATTGGTTCTTTGTGGAACTTTTGTTTATTGCATGCAACACCCTAAGGGCTAAAATGGCTTCACAATTTAAAACCCAGCTCGCTGCCTTTATAGCTAACGTGTGCTACGAACACAGGTGCAGTGATTGTAAGCTCAACGTATTTCGATGAAATATTCATACAGTGTGAATAATGCTTCAATTAAGCGAGCACTGAAATGAATTACGCAAATTAACGTATTGTTTCATTAATTAATCACGTTCTGACAATGAACTTTCCGGAAACTGTTAGTGCAAAACATTAGGCATTAACTTGTTAATTTAGTGGGATTTTGAGAAATAGATCAATAGCCCACAGCTGAACCTCATACATGTACTATGATTTATCTATTAAGTTTTAAATTGCTCACCCTTTACAAATATTTTGCTGTTATGATTTTTAAATCTGTGTTTTTATTTGTTGCACTCTGAAAGATTTTGCTCTTATGATGTGTAACTTTGCTTTATGATATATTGCACCGTAACCTGCTGCCAGTCACGATGTTTGCTATTTATGGTGTTCATTTTTGTTTAAACGTATTGCACTTGAACTTTTACGATGTATTGCTGTTACGATGTTTTATTTCATGCTCCTCGAAAGTATGGTTCTGGTCTTAATTTTCTCTTTACTGATATTAAATAATGGAATTGCATTGCCTGGCATGTGCAGAATAATAATAGCTGTACTCTGAACAGGTCTGAATTTTGGAACACTCACACACACTGGTGTGTGTACTGCTGAAGCAGTCTTATCCATCTTGAACAGAATTGACTTGCAAGTCGGTTTAAACTACCAAACTGCTTTACCTAAGTGGGTAGAACTAAGTGGGTGACCAGCTTGACGTTAACCTGCATTTTATAAACTCATCAGCTGTGGAGACAGCTCGTGTGCAGCATTTGAACCAAACAAGAACATATGATTTAATATCATGTGTGGGTCAAATTCTCACCCTTAAAAAAACAGCAACTCGCTGCAAATAATAGTATTTATAAAGCATGTAATGTTCATTTTCTGTGCATTAATGAGCAATAATTATCAGCATTTGTATAGTGTTTTTAATAAAAATTGAATCAAATAACATTTGCACTTAATAGCAACAGGGTGCTAAAATATTTTTTTATGATTAGCATTCAAGGCACAAGGCATACTAAAGGACATTATAATGCGATTGGAATTGTTATGGCAGTAATTTAGCAAAAATAATACGCATAATAAATATAAAGTCCTGAAAGGCATTATCTGTATTGGTGGAAAATATTGTCAATATATATTTTTAAGGGTAGCACAATGCAATAATAGATGTATTTATTTATAATATTGTCATACAAAAACCTGATATCAACCATTTGTTATTTGATTGTAGCAAATGCGCTCAATATGGGCCATCTGTGCATGAGCTTCTTTCATTTTGCTGTGATTTGTCATCACGAGGCATCAGACCCATGACATGCCCACTGGAGAGTACAGCACATTTTCATTCATTGCAGATGTTGGAAACAAAGGCTTTGGTGAAAAAGTCATTTTTTCCAATGAATTAACATAGCTCTGGTCCATGAAAAAGATGTTAAATACTGTAACATGTGCAAGTGATGTGCACGAAAGTACTGTATACTTGAAGAACACAAACACTCGAGTGAAATTATGAGAGACAGATGAGAAGAAATGTTTTACATTTTATTCTAAAAGCATGTTTAAATCGTGTGCATAAAAACATGAAAAATATTGTCGATTGACAATTGTATTAATACATTTAAATTAACAATACATATCCCCATATGTTAAAACAATTGGCGATTGTTTAAATGCATGTTTAACTGAATAACAAATGCAATGCCGGGCAGTTTTCACTAACAAGACGCCCATATAAAATTCTGCATCCACTCAAGTGTTGCCCACCCACCATTACACACATTGTCTCCCACAGGCGTGCACAGATGTTTGAGAGCATTACATATGGTACTCCATGTCAGTAATTGATTACTCCAAAAGTAGATCAAGGCCACCATTGGCTTACCATCTTGCATACATGCTTCCTTTATCATGCCTACTGCCTAAAAAAACATTTGCAACGAAGTAAAAGTGAGGCGCATTAAGGAAAATAGAGAAGTATTGTACATTTCGATTTAAAGCTTTCGTGACTACAGGGATTCATATTCTTGGTTCTTTCGGTAAAGTCACGTAGAAGGGAAATAATAAAATAATAAAAATAAAACATAATAAAATAAAATTATCACGATGTTTCGGCCACAACGCAAGCAGCCGTCCTCAGGTGAAGAAACAGAGCTGTCTTTCCTACAGAAAGACAGCTGTCTTTCAGACAAAAAAGACAACTCTGTTTCTTCACCTGGGGACGGTTGCTTGCATTGTGGCCGAAACGTTGCGAGAATTTAATATTATTATGTTTTATTTTCATTATTTTATTATTTCCCTTTTAAGTGACTTCACCGAAAGAACCAAGAATAAGTATTGTACAGACAAAGGCAGTATTCAGGCAAATAAATTATGATGCATTATTTCAACTCTATGTGGCATTTTGTGATGTCAAAAGCGAAATCATATATTTTTAAAAGCTCATTCATACAGGTGTAGTGATGTTAAATGGATCACTACGGCGCATAGTGCCAAGTGCCATAGAAATGGGCACAGAGGCTAACACACCGTGCAGTACCATATAGTGGGTCACTAGGGGCATGATACTGGGTGCAAGCAGAAGGAAGCCAGATGAATCCTACCGGCAGAGTAGGGGATAGCAGCCTCCGCCAGTGCCGCAGGTAATCGCCACAGAGTCGGTCACTGGGGGAGTGTGGTGGGGGCGGCTGGCGGTAGGGGGCATGTGGGGACGAGTCACCCCGGCACCGGGTTAAGCACGTGATGGGCCAGGGTGAGGAATATGGGCCAAAGGTGAACGAGGGGACACGGAAAGAGTAGCTGAGAAACGTCTAGAGAGTTCCCGAAGGGGCGTGGCTATGGGCAGAGCCAGAGAGGGAACAGGTGTGATGTAGCCTGGAACCATTGGGAATATTCCAGAGGTAGGCGTGGCCGAAGGTGGAGCCAGACCGCTCCGAAGAGGATAAAAGGGAAGCACCGATCGTATATTGGGGCTGTCTGCAGGTGATGTGGAATTCAAGTGCTACGTCTTCGTCTCCGTCTCCGTCTTCGACATCGTGGGTCAGGCAGCATGTTGGCTTCTCGGACCCGATTATAGTTATCCCATATACGAGATAAATAGGTGTATTGTGGTCATATGTGTAACAAGAGTGAGAGATAGGTGTATTTAGTCCCGTGTGTAACGGTGTTGCATTAAGTGTAGAATAAACGTTGTTGCCTCCTAAATAGTGTCTCTGAGTGACTCACTACACAGGTGCAGTGATGTAAAATGGATCACTACGGCACGTAGCACTGAGTGCAGTATAACAAGGAAATATGGGGACAGAGGTTAGCACACCGTGCAGTACGACAGTGGGTTACTGGGTGCGTGGTACCGGGTGCTAGCAGAAAGACATAAAGGAGCCCTACTGGCAGAAAAAGGAATAGCATATTCTTAGGTTTTTTCGGTAAAGTCACGTAGGTAAAAAATTAAACGAAACGTCGTGATTTTTATTTTATTTTTATTTTACTTTTATTAATTTTAATTTTAATTTTTTACCTACGTGACTTTACCGAAAAAACCTTAGAATATGAATCATTGCAGTCACGAAAGCTTCAAATCTAGAAGGGAATAGCAGCCACTCCGCCAGCACAGCGAGTAATTGCTGCATAATTGGTCATGAGGGAACGTGGTGAGGGCTGCTGGTGGAGGGGGGATGTGAGGACGAGTCACCCCGGCTCGAGGAGAAGCGCGTGATGGGCCGGGGTGAGGGGTAGGGGGAACAGGTGATTGAAGGGACATGGGTAGTGTAGCCGAGAAGCTTCTGGAGAGTTCCTGAGGGGGGCGTGGTTAAGAGTGGAGCCGGGTAGATAGGATGTGCGAGAATGTCGGGAACTTTCGAGAACGTTCGAGAAGGGTGGTGCGGCCGAGGGTGGAGCCAGGTCGCACCGAGAGGATAGAAGTGGAACCAAGGTGCTATGTCTACATCTTCGTCTTCAACATCGTGGGTCAGACAGCACATTGGCTGCTCTGACCGGATTATAGTTATCCCGTATGCGAGAGAGATAGGTGTATTGTAATCCTGTGTGTAACGAGAGTGAGAGATAGTGTATTAGTCCCGTGTGTAATGGTGTTGCATAAGTGTAGAATAAACATTGTTGGCTCCTAAATAGTGTCACTGAAATGACTCACTACATTTGGTGTCAGAAGTGTTAATGATAAATTATTATTAATTTAAAATAACTAGTTAGGAAAGAATAGTTAAATTAATGTCAAGATTAACACTCACCATGATGTCCATGGACGATGAAGACGATGGGGAGATGATTCCCCAGACAGCCTTGGAGACCGGGAACCCGGACAGGAAACCCGCGGAGGTGCTCCAGCGCAGCAGCATGAGGAAGACTACACCTCGGCGCTGCAGCCGCCTGCAGGGGGACGCCGGTTGAGAAGCATGCGCCTCGCCGACCTGTTGTCTGCGGCGGCGGTGCTTGTGGCAGAGATCGAGATGGAAGAGCCGGATGGAGAAGCGGTGGCGCGGGATAATCAAAGAGACAGCCAGGTCGCCGCCGCCATTTCGCGAGCGCGGGAAGCCGCGAAACTGCAGCCCGCGCGGGCAGCCGCCATTTTGTCGGCGGGGCGGGAAACCGCTCCAGCCAAATTTGACGTACCACCGACTTCACGCTCGGAGATGCCCGCCCTGGGGAAGCGGCTGCCCTTCGTAAGGGAGTTCGCTGCCTCTGGGGGCGATTGGGCAACCTGTCAAAGAAGATTTTCTGCAACGTGCGAACTAGCTGGATGGAATGATGCTGAGGCGCTGCGTGTGCTGCCTACAAAACTAGATGATGACGACTTAGCGGCTTTTTATGTGATTCCCCCATTGGAGAGGAACGTTGGTGACGGTGTGTGCGCAGATGGCATCTATTTTTGACCCGCCATCCAACGTGCGACAGAAGTTTGAGACAGGGGGAGGCCGAGACGCCCCTCGCCTTCCGCAGTGCGCTATTGTCGCTGGGCCAAGCGGCGTACCCTAAAATGGATTAGGAGGGGTTGAACTCTCTGGTTCTGGAACGAATGTTGGCGTTGGCATGGGACATGGACGTTTTTTTTACCTGCCATATAAGATGACGACCTAACATCTCTTAGGGTAACGCGCTGTATCCAGGCGCACTGTAATTTGCGGCGGTGAGTCGGAGTGGCCACGTGCGCTGGACAGCCAGGAGACATAAAAAAACCGGGGGGAAAGGAGTCCCCTCCAGTCTGTGTATTGCTGGTAGGGAGTCAGCGGGACCGACCTGGGATGGAGGCAAAAGCAGTGACTGCAGGGATAGGTTGTCTCTTCCCCGTGAAAAATGCCCATGACCTGCTTCAAGTGTGGCCTGCCCGGCCACATCTCCAAAGAATGCCATGCCAAGCCAGGACAGCTCGTGGCGCCTCCATCATTCTCTACCCCGCCGATCTCTGCTCCTCCAAACCCAAAGGCAAGTCGCGGCACATCACACACCCGGCCTACACAGTCACCTCAGGCATCTCCATCGCAGACCATGTCGGGTTTACGCGACGCTGGGGATAACCGTGTCACGGCACGTGAGATGCGGGGTTTTGAGGGTGCCGGTTGGCTGTGGCATCGGGGACAGTGGACAGCGCTGGCGCATCAGGTTGTAGCAGTGGCAGCGGGATCATCCACCGTTGTAGGGATGGTGCAGGGTGTAGAAGTCCGGGTACTGATAGATACCGGCGTATCTGCCACCCTGATCTCTGAGTTGATTTATAGGTCGTTACTACCGAAGTTGGCTTGTTTGGGACCTGTTGATAGTTTTTGTGTCGTCGTGAATGGTGGGAGTTTGGATATTCAGCACCAAATATATGCGGCGGTCCGGATTAGTGATATTAAGTTCACAGGAGAAGTGCTGGTTTCACAGTTACTGGCTGTGCCTTGTCTGTTGGGGACTGATTTGTTTAAAAGAAAATGCCCCTTAAAATACTAATTGACCAGGGTTGTGCTGAACTGCTATCGGGGCGTCGGTTGGCGTTTTTGTTGGCCCCGACTCTGTTGCGTATGGCGAATGCGATGGTTCAGGCTCTGGTGAGGGAAACTGTTCGAGTTCCCCCGGGTGCACAAATGCTCGTGCCGTTGTGACTGCGAAAGCAGCTCGACAAAGAGGTTACTGCAGGGGGGGGGTCCTCCTGACCCCCTTGAACAGGGCTGTTAAGGGTCTCACGCTAGTAGGGGCTCAAACGATTGTGAGGGGGGATCAGGAACCCTTCCTCCAAATTGTGAATGCAGGGATGCTTACCGCAGTTGTGCAGGCGGGTACGGTTTTGGCCCACGCAACGGTCGCGTGTTATGCGGACACCAGCGGAGTGGCCGCTCACGTTGGGGTTTCGATGGAGCGGCGACCAACGAGTCGTGGATGGGTGTGTTGTGCTCGGAGAACCCAGATTTAAACAAGTGAGCAGAGGGGCGAGTTGCTAGCCCTACTCCGGGAGTTCTCCGACGTTTTTAGCAAGAATACATTTGATATTGGCCGCACATCCTTGATGCATCATAATATTGATACAGGCGATGCCGCTCCCATCCGGCAAAATTCGTTTCGGTTTAGTCCTAAGGAAAAGGACCATGTGCATAAGGCAGTCAATGAGATGTTGGCCGCCGACATTATTTCTGCATCCACCAATCTGTGGGGAGCACCCATCGTTCTGGTTAAGAAAAAGAACAGGAGGATGACATTTTGTGTGGATTTTAGAAAGTTGAACAAGGTCTCCGTGGCTGATGCCTATCCACTCCCACAGATGGATAATTCATTGGATGCCTTGTCAGTTGCACGATTCTTTTCCACCTTGGATTTGCTGTCGGGGTTTTGGCAATTGCCCTTGGATGAAAGTTCCAAACCAAAAACAGTGTTCATCTTCTTGGTTCTTTCGGTAAAGTCACGTAGAAGGGAAGTAATAAAATAATAAAAATAAAACATAATAAAATCAAATAATTCTCACGACGTTTCGGCTACAACGCAAGCAGCCGTCTTCAGGTGAAGAATGAGACACTGCCAAGCTAGGAGCTTATATATAAGCTAAGTTGGAGGTGGAAGAAGAAGAGAGCCTTAACAAAAGAATGTGCATATCAAGAGGAATTTAGCATATTCATGGGAAATGCGTAGGAGGTGGGTGGGGGGGTTTCAAAGTCATATTATGCCCATGCATTATGCAGGATCAGCAGCACCAAAGGGAGGGGGGTAGCATTAACAAAGGGAGGGCATGTTAATAGTATGTAGAAGCAATGAAACATGTGAATGGGAGAACGGTGGCAGGAGACCCGCAGCAGAGCAAATAATGCATTCCCTGTGGAGAACACAAGATACACAGTTAATGCCAGTGAGTGGACTGCGGTCTGAAAGTCACCATAAACGTGAACAACAATCAGTTAAGATCCAAAGTGGTTTATTATGTCCTTCCAATGATTGCTGAGCCAGAATCCATCTTCTCGGTTGAAATTGTCTCTGTGTTTGTATATGTGGATTGCCTCATGAACGAATCTCTCATGGTAGCCAGATGGCTTGCAGAGAACCTCTGTCTTGGAGACGTCAATGTCATGTGAGCCCACTGAATTGTAACAGTGATCTGCCACGGCTGAGGTGTTTGTCCTACCGTGTTTCAGGTCTGCTTTATGTTCACGGATGCGGTCCGAGACATGTCGTTTGGTTTCTCCAATGTAACTGCTACCACAGAGGCAACATAGTTTGTAGACGCCAGGGTACTGTATGTCTGGAACCACGTCTTTTACAGACGGGACCAGATCACGGATTTTATGTACTGTGTTGAATCGTACCTGAATCTTGTGTTTAATCAGGATTTTGGAGATCTTTTTTGTGACCTCAGCAATAAACCACTTCGGATCTTAACTGATTGTTGTTCACGTTTATGGTGACTTTCAGACCGCAGTCCACTCACTGGCATTACTGTGTATCTTGTGTTTTCCACAGGGAATGCATTATTTGCTCCGCTGCGGGTCTCCTGCCACCGTTCTCCCATTCACGTTTCATTGCTTCTACATACTATTAACATGCCCTCCCTTTGTTAATGCTACCCCCCTCCCTTTGGTGCTGCTGATCCTGCATAATGCATGGGCATAATATGACTTTGAAACCCCCCCGCCCACCTCCTACGCATTTCCCATGAATATGCTAAATTCCTCTTGATGTGCACATTCTTTTGTTAAGGCTCTCTTCTTCTTCCACCTCCAACTTAGCTTATATATAAGCTCCTAGCTTGGCAGTGTCTCATTGTTCACCTGAAGACGGCTGCTTGCGTTGTAGCCGAAACGTCGTGAGAATTATTTGATTTTATTATGTTTTATTTTTATTATTTTATTACTTCCCTTCTACGTGACTTTACCGAAAGAACCAAGAAGATGAATCCCTGCAGTCACGAAAGCTTTAAGTCTAAACAAAAAACTGTGTTTCGTACCCCACAAGGGCTTTTTCAGTTTAACTTTCTTCCGATGAAACTCCACTCAGCCCCTGCCACGTTTTAGAGACTAATGGAATTGGTGTTATCAAGACTCCAGTGGGATTCATGCTTGATTCATTTGGATGACGTGATCGTCTTTGGGCGCATGTTTCAAGTGCATTTACAGCAATTGCGCTTGGTGTTTGTCAGAATGCGGGCGGCAAATTTGAAATTTAAGCCGCAGAAATGTCATCTGTTACAAAAGTCGATTCGTTACCTGGGCACATTGCGAGTGAGGCTGGGATTGCCACAGACCCCGACAAAACTGCTTTCGTGCGCTCGTGGCCAACCCCCACGTCGGTGGGTGAAGTTCGCAGTTATGTGGGATTCGCGCCATATTACGGCCGCTTTGTGCCTAAGTTTACAACTGTCGCGAAGCCGCTCCATGCTCTTACTGCAAAGGGTCAGAGATTTCGTTGGGGAGAAGAGGAGACTGCTTTTGTTGCATTGCGAGATGGTCTCGTGAATGCGCCTCCCCTTCGGTACCCCCGATTTCTCCGTTCCGTTCATGCTGGACAAGGACGCCAGCAATACCGGAATAGGCACCATGATGGGGTGGAAAGTGTGGTCGCGTACGGGAGCTGGGTGTTGTCTCCCGCGGAGCAGTGCTATTGCGTTACGCGACGCGAGTTGCTGGCCATCATCAATTTCATGCAGGAGTACCGCCCGTACCTTTACGGTAGACATTTTGTGGCCTTGCAATATGCACTGCGAGTTGATCAACCGTCTGGTCAGCTCTTGCGCTGGTTGGAGGTTTTGCAGGATTACTCCTTCACAGTCACCTACAGAGAGGGGTTGCGCCACTGTAATGCGGATGCTTTGTCGTGGTTGCCACTGAAACGCCAGTGCGCGTGTTTGACCGGGTCTGGGCATTGTAAGCCGATAGGTGATGGAGTGCCTTGCACCATGGTAGCATCTGTGGACGTTGCACCACCTGTAGTGGTGGTCGTGCGGGACAACACCATCGGTCTTGCGCTCAACGAATGGGGGCGCCTACAGGTGGAGGACGCCTCCCTTTAAAAAATGCGTCATCACATCGGTAGAGCGAGAGCAGGGGAGGCCCAAGGTGTATGTCCCCAGTGGTCATCCAGGATGGGCTGCTTATGAGGTGGGATGCAGAAGTACAGCGCCACTGCATCATTGTGCCAACTGCCCTGCGGGGTAAAGTTGTGAGAGCTGCTCATGTGCGGCTGATTCACCTTAGTGTGCAGAAAACTTTGTCTTCCTTGAAGTGTGACTTATTTTGGCCCGGGATGTCTGATGACGTCACAACGTTCTTCAGAGATGTGTGGAGTGCGCACGTCAAAAGCCCTCACCAAGGCTAGCCCGACTGCCATCGCAAGCTATTGGGGTTTTCGCGCATAAACGAGCTCGTTGCTCTTGACATCCTCGGGCCATTTCCCACCACTTCGAGGGTAAATACATTTCTGTTCATTGGAGTAAAATACCTGTCAACGGTGGGCCGTAGCGTGACCCCTGCAGGATCAATCAGCTGCGTCGATTACTGACGCTTTCATTCATGGGAATGTGCTAGACAAGGGGGCCTGGAACATCTCCTTATGGACCAAGGCCAACATTTTTCTTCAAGGTTGTTAAAGAAAGTATGCGACCTATTGGGTACTAAGAAAATTCGGACTTCGCCCTACCATCCCCAGACGGATGGGATGGTGGAGCATTTGCATAGGAATCTCACGGCTATGTTGTGCCAGCAGGTCAACGAGGCACAGTCCGACTGGGACTTACACGTTCCGGGCGTCCTCGCGGCCTATAGAATGGCCCCTCACAACTCAATCGGGTTCTCCCCATTCTTTTTGATGTACGGGAGTGTGATCCCCCATGGAAGCCCAGTTGAATATCGAGTGAAGTGCTAAAAATATCGCTGTGCCGGAACTCATGCGCCTCACGCTCAGACGCTTGACTGAAGCGCGGGAGGTGTCCTGTCTGAATTCGGCAAAATGGCCAGCGTCGAATGAAAAGCTAGCGGTGCTTCGGGAGTCAGGGAAGCTGTGGAACGTTGGAGAGAGGGCATGGTTGGAATGCTCCCAGGTGCCCTTGGGCACGTCCTCTAAGTTGCATAGACCTGTGTCAGGGCCCGGTCGAGGTGTTTGAGGTCAAGAGGCCCCAATGCGTTCGGATCCAGGTCGGTCGCAGACGCTGGTATGTACAACTGTTGTGGCTGTAACCTTATTTTCTGCCTTGTCATGACGTTTCATCCCCACTACCCCAAGGCCGGGTGGTTGATGTGCCCAACGAGCCCGGGCATGCGACCACCCAGGTTGTGTCTCAGCGGATTTGTGTTCCTCTACCCACAGGGATCCTGCATTTGACACCCAAGGAGCCACCCATTACGCCGTTGGAAGGCCAGCCAAGGAGGAGGGAGCGGCCAACATCCGCTTCTCCTCCTCCCTCATCTTCTGTCCGGGAGGGGCCACGCCCATTAGGCCAACATCAAGCTGTCCCGTGGGCCCCAGGTAAACCTGCCCTTGTCCTGCCTGGGGGCCCGGCAATGAGAACCCATTTAGGAACTGTAAGGTTTAAATGATCTCCCCGGTCATTGTATATATTCCGACACCGCCTGGAAATAGGCCGGTTGAACTGGGTCCTTCCTGGGTTCGTGGGCTGTGGCAGGCCAGCAGTTGTCGGGTGCTGTACATAGTCCGGGTGTGGGTTATTGCGGTGCATCACGCAATGTTTTTTTTGTGTTTTATTTTTGTTGCATGTTCTGCTGTTGTTTTTGTGGTTGACTCGCGAGGGGGGCTAACGGCTGTTGTTGCTGTTGTTGTCATCGGGATTGTTGATTGGTTGATGGTGGGTTGTCCTGCTGCGCAAGGTATCAGGGTCAGCCGGGACGGTTGACCCTGATACTTGTGTTTTATTGATCCATGTAAAATGGATCACTGTGGCGCATAGCACTGAGTGCAGTATAACAAGGAAATATGGGGACAGAGGTTAGCACACCTTGCAGTACAATAGTGAGTCATTGGGGGCGTGGTATCGGGTGCTAGCAGAAAGAGGAAAAGGAGCCCTATCAACAGAATAGGAAATAGCAGCCACTCCGCCAGCACAGCGAGTAATTTCCGCATAATTGGTCATGAGGGAACGTGGTGAGGACTGCTGGCGGAGGTGGGATGTGAGGACGAGTCACCCCGGCTCCAGGTGAAGTGCGTGATGAGCCAGGGTGAGGGGTAGGGATAAGAGGTGACTGAGGGGACATGGGTAGTGTAGCCGAGAAGCTTCTGGAGAGTTCCTGAGGGGGGCGTGGCTAAGGTTGGAGCCGGGCAGGTAGGATGTGCAAGGTTGTCGGGAACCTTCGGGAACATTCGAGAAGGGGGGCGCGGCCGAGGGTGGAGCCTGGTCGTGCCGAGAAGGATAAAAGGGGAGTCCCGATCCCATATCGGGGCTGTCCGTGGGTGAAGTAGAACCGAGGTGCTACGTCTCCGTCTTCGACATTGTGGGTCAGACAGCAAGTGGCTGCTCTGACCCGATTGTAGTTATCCCGTATAGGAAAGAGATAGGTGTATTACAGTCCCGTGGGTAACAAGAGTGAAAGACAGGCGTATTAGTCCAGTGTGTAAAGGTGTCGTGTAAAGTGTAGAATAAACGTTGTTGCCTCCTAATAGTGGTTCTAAAATCATTCACTACACAGGTATAAACTGTTAATAATGACGTTTTTTGGTTAAATCGCATACATGTCAATGTGCCCACCAACATAGCCGATAAGTAAATTTTGTCATGTGAAGATAACGTGCCAATTCATTACTACCTTGCCTGAGGATGCAATCACCTGATGATGCTGTTTGTAATCACAAGGTGGGTTTATGACACATTTACATTTACACAATGTAACCCCAAAACTGTTTTTAATGAATAATATTATTCACGAAATCCTGTGTTTTAAAGGCATAAACTGAATTAGAAACTTTACAAGTGGTTTTTTTTACATATAAATAAATGACACGTGAATACAATACCTAACCTTTAAGATACACACAAGCACAAATATTTCTTCGAGATTGAGAACTCACACTGGCTATTAATAAAATATGTGGAATGTGTGCGGGATACATGCCATGAGAATAACACAACTGGTTGTGATAACCAGAACTGGAATGGCAGGTAAGAGTGGAAATAGACAACATAGAATGCCCTAAAGGGGAGATGACAATACATTCCATGCATAATAATAATTTCATGTGCTCTAGCGTCATCCATGCAATTGCATCCCACAACGCTGCACATCAATTATCCAGTTCCGTACACAGATAATACAAAACAAAACCCCACTACTTACAAAAAAAACGAATACATAAATTACGAAAAAAATACACGTAACAGGAATAAATCATCACAGAGAAAATAAAATAAATAAATATGTTCGTTTTCAATAACCCATACGTGCAGCAACGTAGAGGACCACAGATGATGTTACTCTCAATAGTCTATGTTTGCTATAATAATGCAATTATTTCATGACGATAAGACTTAAAGGGAAATATCGTCATGTAAACATTAGATGGCACGTTTCTCTTTCTATCTTTGTATAATTAAATGTCTTACATTAGCAGTGAAATAGATATGCAATGGGTGGATGCCACCGCCTTTATGACAATGGAGTGGGTGGGAATGAGACGTGTGACTGTGGTTAAAGTCTGTGAGTAGGATGTGATGACAAATGCGGCGATTTTTACAAAGTCCCCGAGATTTGGTTCAAACCACAATTATAATGCACCAACATCACTGTGCAATGAAATAACAAAAAATTCATTCCGTTCAACAAAACTAAACGCAGCTTTAATTATTTATATTTATTTTATTATTACGACCCTCGCACGCCAGGAGCATACATTTAAATGCAACTGACAGCAACCGTTACTAACCTAAGAGTAACATTCACAATAACCTTGGATGAATGTGACTGCTTTTCAAGTAATTAACATTCACACAATTTGTCGACTTATTTTGTCATCATCCACAGCCATGTTTGTCGTGGTGAATGCTCACGATGTATGTCCTGCAATTGTACTCTGTTCCATACAGGGCTGGGATGCAAAATTAAAATCCACACTCCACTTCCGTCAATGTGATGAACCAGTTTTGTGGTCATGTCTGCGTAAGGATAACACTCGATCGTTTTGTTTTGACGGAAGGGAAACCATGGAAAACTGGCAACTAGAACTACATTTTGTTCCAGACATGAGAATGTTGGATATAAACCTACATTCTAAGAACACATTTTAATGCGTAAGTTTAGTGAGTTGTTTTTGTCATCGGGAAACATTTCAGAGTGTTTACAAAAGAAAAAATATAAATTCAATACACATAGCAAGACGGATGCACATATCAGGTATTAATAACATATGACACTGTTGAAATGATCTGTAAATAGATAAAATATCTGTGCCTTGTTACAGAGATCATATATGACAGCTACAATTTAGACTGCCGTGCGAGTAAGGAACACTAAAGCTCAGTCATTTCAGAAAATTGTTGGCATTTTCTGACAAGGGATTATTTAAAATCGCCATAGTTGTTGCTTTAGCTCTGGTCTCAAAAGAGACATTAACTTATGGAATAGGTTATACGAAGTCATTACCTAGATATGCTGTGTATCATCATAAGGCCTTCTCGGTGGCTGCTCCCTCATCATGGAATGGCTATCGCATTAGATGTGGGAATTGAATCATTGCCGACCGTGAGAAACCTCCATTCACTCCTGAAACTTAAGTTCATTCACAGACGCAGGTGTAATAAATGATTGTCAGAGAAGTAAGAGCCCGAGTCTGTGTGGATTCCAAAGAACACAGGATGAGATGTTACTATCCTTTGTGCAAGCACTTCCAAGAGTTCATGAACAGTGAGCCTGGCGAAATTTGGGGAGCGCATCGTCAGTAGTGACCCTTTGGTTCCTAGGGTGTTTCGGCCTTTCATACTATACACCCTCCCCAAAGGCGGCCAGCGACAGGGTGATCAATCCTACGCTTGCGTCCCATTCCCAATTAGTCATAGGAGTTGCCTTGTTGTTGGTAGCCAACATCCCATGGGACTATGCATGGCAGGGGCGTCCTCCTCCCTGAGTCAAGCATTGTTGACTGCATACCTCCTGGCCCTCTCACTTTGGGGCCCAGCTGGGGTCTTTCCTCTTCATCCAGAGCCACTGACTGCTGCCTTCTGCCGCCTCCGATACAGCTTTGATTGCCGAACGCTGGCTCTGGCCCTTAATTCCCAGGTCTCTAAGCAGTCTGGTTGTAGATGTTGCCACAAAACCTCTGCAGCCCACCTCCACTGGTCGGACTTCTGTGTTCCAGCCATGATGCCGTGCTTCGGCAGCTAGATCGGCATAGCGCAGATGTTTTCGCTCATAAGCCTCATCTACTGAGTCCTCCCAGGGTACTGTGAGCTCAATGATGAAGACCTTCTTGAGCGAACGGGACCAGAGCACCATGTCAGGTCTTAGGGTGGTGGTTGCGATCTCCGGAGGAAACACAAGTTGCCGGCCAATGTCAGCTAGCATTTTCCAGTCGCGGGCCAAGCGCAGCTGGTCTCGCTCTATTGGTGTAGAGCCGCTCTTCGGTGGTTTAGCCCCTTCGCGGACAAAGGTCGTCCGTAAGGGGTGTGATGCTGCTGGGGGTGGTAGGGAGTTGGTGGCAGCTCGCTTGTCCTCCAGGGCGGACGCAAGGTTTTTAAGGACTTGGTTGTGACGCCAAGTGTAGCGTCCTTGGGTGAGGCTTGTTTTACACCCTGTGAGAATGTGCCTGAGGTTGGCTGGCATGGAACAGAGGGCACAGTCCGGATCTTCACCATACCATTGTTGGAAGGATGTCATATGTTGCTCTGATGGAAAAGCTCAACCGCCTCGCTTCCATGGCCCACAGATCCTTCCAGCTGATCTTCCTCTTCTCCACACTGTCCCATCGAGTCCACTGTCCTTGTTTGGCAAGAGAGACTGCCTTGGCCCACCTTGCAGCCTCCTCCTGATGGCGTACTTCCTGCACTACCATCTTCCGCCGCTCTGGTGCAGTGGCCTTACTCCAAGCAGCACGGCTAGTTAGCCCAAGGCCTCCTCTCCCTTGCTGAACATGACCCACAATGTCAGCATGTCTGAGGGCTGCTGTTGCCTCCTGGACTGCTTTTCCTGGCCTCCATTTGCGCCCAGTTGCCAAGGTCGGCGCGTTGTTGCTCACCACTGGGTCTCGAGATTCATTCAGTGTCATCTGGAGCCTGGTTTTTGCACACTTGAATTCCTCGGTTAGACTGGTGAGGGGCAGCTTGAGGACACCATCTCCATAGAGGCCTATGGTGGTAAGGCATCGTGGAACTCCGAGCCACTTCTTTAAGTAGCTCGTGGCTCCTCTTTCCATCTTCTCCACTGTTGAGATTGGAACCTCATACACTGCTAGGGGCCACAACACCCGGGGTAGGAGACCAAACTGCAGACACCAGGCCTTTAACTTTCCAGGTAGCTGGGTGTTGTCGATGGACTGTAGGCTACTACTGATGTCTTTGCGCAGCTGTTGCACCTGGTCTTTGTCCTTCAGGCTTGCATCATACCACCTTCCAAGGCTTTTTACCGGCTGCTCAGACACTGTTGGGATTTGGTCATCTCCGATGAAGAATTTCAGGTCACAGAGTACTCCCTTCACAATCGAGATGCTGCGTGACTTGGATGGTTTAATCTTCATACGGGCCCAGCTGATGTTCTCCTCGAGTTTTCTGAGCAGTCTCCTGGTGCATGGGACAGTGGTGGTCAATGTTGTAATGTCGTCCATGTAGGCTCTGAGTGGAGGGAGGCGAAAACCAGAGTCGACTCGCTGTCCACCAGCAACCCATTTTGAGGATCTGATGATAACCTCCATTGCCATTATGAATGCCAATGGAGAAATGGTACATCCCGCCATTATACCTACATTCAGGCATTGCCATGAGGTGGTGAACTCTGAGGTGGTGAAGCAGAACTGCAGATCCTGAAAGTACGACTTCACCAGGGTTGTGATGGTGTCCGGTATGTGGAAAAATCTGAAGGCAGACCACAGGAGTTCATGGGGCACAGAGCCAAATGCATTGGCGAGGTCGAGGAAGACTACATGGAGGTCCCTTTTCTCCACCTTGGCCATTTGGATCTGGTGCCAGATCATGCTGGAATGCTCCAAGCAGCCAGAGAACCCTGATATTCCTGCCTTCTGTACAGATTTATTGACGTAGGCATTCCTTTGCAGGTACTCGGCCATCCTCTGGGCAATGATCCTAAAGAAGATTTTACCCTCGACATTCAGTAAGGAGATTGGGCGGAATTGGTTGATGTTCACTGCATCCTTCTCCTTAGGGATCAGGACCCCGCCTGCCCTACGCCACACTTTGGGTATTATCTTCTTTTGCCAAGCTGTTCTCATAAGCCTCCAGAGGAACCTCAGGACGTCTGGTGCGTTCTTATACACTTTGTACGGGACTCCATTTGGCCCCGGGGCTGATGCTGTTCTTGCCCTTCGAACTGTGTCTTCCACCTCTTTCCATGTCGGAGGGCTGGTCTCAATATGATGTTCCGGGGGTTCAATGGGTGGGATATCTGATGGGATGGCCAGATGTTCATGTCGCTTTGAGTCAAAGTTTGTTGTTCTCAGGTGCTCTTCTAGGTCTTTCTTTGTTGCTTTTAGAACTCCACTTTTTTCTTTCGTGAAGAGACTTTTAAGGAACTTGAAGGGATCTTTATAGAATCGAGTTCTAGTTTGTTCTTTCTTCCTTCTGCGCTTCCGTAGGTTCTCTGCTCTACGGAGGGATGCCAACCGGGTTTTGATGTCAGCCTGAAGTGCCTCTATGCCCTCCTTTTCCACTTCCGAGGCTTTCTTCCACTGTTTCTTAAGCTGTCTCCTTTCTTGAACGAGGCGCTTGATTTCTTGTTGCCTCCTGGAAACTGGTGGGGTTGGAACCTTTCTCCCGCCTTTTGCCTCTTGCACTCCAAAGCTTTCTGCCCCGTACTCATAGATGATGTCCCCCATCCTCTCCAACTTCTTCTCCACTGTGCCTCGAAGTTTCTCGAGGGTCAAGGTGAGGTCAGTATTCACTGTTTCCCACAACTTCTTGTCACTGGCGCCAGGCCACTTCACATACGGTCTGTGCCCTGGTAGTCTCCTCTCGATTGCAGGTCTCGGAGGCTGGGTGAGTTCCACTCCTGTTGTTGGTTCCACCTCAGTTGTTACTTCGGTGCTTGAGTTTACGTCCTCCATGACAGTGGTACTGATGCACTGCAAACTATGGTTTGCGTCCAGTTGCTGTGCTTCATTCGACTGATTTGATCGCTTTCGCAGAAAGTAATCAATGCGAGGCCTCTGTCTCTCTTTACCCAAACACCCCTTCTTCCCCTGGTGGATCCTCAACCCATGGTGTAATGTAACTTTCCTCCAACCACAGACACATACCTGCATCTGTTTGTGGCCTGCTGTTGCAGCGGAACTTGTGACAGTTGCTGTGGTGTTCTCTTGTGCTGTGCTCTCATTACTCGTAGTCGTTTCCGGTCCAGTCGTTACCATGTTGTCAGTCGATGAGTCATCTTCCGCCCCCGCTCTCACAGACTCTAGGGGTATTCTCGTATGTTGACTTTCTGTAGCTAAATCGGGTGTTTCCAACATACTGCGAAGCATGGGAAACTACAGAAATGGGAAGCTAACCCATGACTGTCCCAGTGGGGTCTATTCCCTCCTGTCAGCCGTCTCTCCGTGCCGCCACAAGGACTTTCCCCTGTTGTCAGCTGATCTTTCTCAGCAGTCACTGGACAAGTCCAGATATTCAGATTCCAAAGAACACAGGATGAGATGTTACTATCCTTTGTGCAAGCACTTCCAAGAGTTCATGAACAGTGAGCCTGGTGAAATTTGGGGAGCGCATCGTCAGTAGTGACCCTTTGGTTCCTAGGGTGTTTCGGCCTTTCATACTATACACCCTCCCCAAAGGCGGCCAGCGACAGGGTGATCAATCCTACGCTTGCGTCCATTCCCAATTAGTCATAGGAGTTGCCTTGTTGTTGGTAGCCAACATCCCATTGTGTTTACTTTGTTAAATTACATATTTGCCCCTTTAAATGTGGTCATACCATAATGTATATTGTGTTATGTACGTATTCTTTTTACGTTTTCAAACGATTCCCTATTCCTGTAAAATGCCAAGCATGTATCGATACTCGCTGTTTGTATTGCGACCGTTGTAACCATGACCGTAACTCAGATTTGTACCGTGTAATAACATCTGTACCATCACAGGATGCCCATAAAATCGAGCTTAAGAACTCATTGGGCTTTTCCTGCTGAAATAAAAAAAAATCTATATATCATCTATAGGTGGGTGGTTCTTTCTTGCTTGAAATACAGTCCTAGCTATTCATTCAACTCCTTTGAAAAAAAACATCAGTATTAATATTCCAAAGCTGTAGAACCGACAGTCGGCACAGGCGTGCTCACACTCCCCCTATTAACCCTCGTAACGCGACAGCTATGTTGTCGCCACTTTCCACGGTTTGTTAATGGCAAAGTTTGTTCGCTGATGGAGAGAATATGAAAGTATGTGCAAAATGTTCTGTATGTACACAAAAAACTAAGTTGTGATTTATGCGACTCAACAAAAATCATATATGATCAATTAAACATTCAAGGTCAGTTTCCACAGACTTGTTTCTGGAACAAAGCCTTCTGGTACCATCCCAAGGTTGGATTAACTTAAGCCAACGCTTTCATCAAATGGCTCAATACTGTGTTCATCTCACCTTCATTTATTTGAAAAGATATCTACATGATCAAATACCACACATTAAGCACCTGGTTCCGGCTTTAATTCTGGGGTTGATAACCTGGCACGCATCCAAAGTATAACAATATATTCTTGTGCAATGCATCCGACACTCTAGATCAGGGGTCCTCAAACTTTTTAAACAGGGGGCCAGTTCACTGTCCCTCAGACCGTTGGAGGGCCGGACTATAGTTAAAAAAAACTATGAACAAATTCCTATGCACACTGCATATATCTTATTTTGAAGTGAAGAAACTAAACGGGAACAAATACAATATTTAAAATGAAGAACAAGTAAAGTTAAATCAACAAACTTGCCAGTATTTCAATGGGAACTATGGGCCTGCTTTTGGCTAATGAGATGGCCAATGTCCGGTTCCATATTTGTCACTGCTAGTCGTAACAAGTGATGCAAGTGTGCATCCGTTAGTCTAGATCTGGTTGGAGATTTCAAATGTTTCATTCTGGAAAAAGTTTGTTCACAGACATAAGCGCTGCCAAAGATGGTTGCCATTTTGAGTGCATGGTTCCTGAGATGAGGATATGTCTCAGAGGGGAGAAATGCATAGAAATTATGAAGGCTGCTTGACTTGAATGCGTCTTTCAGAGAGTCACAATTCTGCAGTTCAGCCAGTTCCATTTGGTAAATTGTATCCACATTTTCAATGTCAATAGAAAATGGGTTACGGAAAAGCTGTATGTCCTGTTCATGGAGATGAAGCTCTTTAAATCTAAATTGGAACTCCTTTTGCAATTTTTCCAGTGAATCCACACATGTTTTGTTTGGGAATGCAACTAATGGTTTTTCCGCTAACAAATTTTGAGTTGTGGGGAGATGGCAGAAGTTTTCCTCCTTCACTTGTTTGATGAGGCCTAATTTTATTTCAAATGCTTTGACATGTGATTGCATATCACAGATGAGCTTCCCCTTTCCTTGAAGTTGCACATTGAAACTGTTGAGTAGCTCTGTTACATCTGTCAGAAAGGCAAGGTGCCATTTCCATTCTGCATCATTGAGCTCTGGTACTTTGTTTTTTGAAAACAGAAAAGCTGTAATCTGTGGAAGTCATAGAAACGTTTCAAAACTCTCCCTCGACTCAGCCAACGGACTTCTGTGTGGTACAGAACATCTTCATAGTCGACATTTAGCTCAGACAGAAATTCCTGAAATTGTCTGTGGTTTAGTGCATGAGCTCTAATGAAGTTAACAGAGTCCCACTTCAGTGATTTACTACACAGCGCTTGTTGGTGGATGAGGCAGTGTATGGCTATTGGATGAGAATGGTTATGTTTGTCCATCTCTTGGTTAATGCGAGCAATTACTCCTTTCTTAGACCCCACCATGCTAGGAGCACCATCAGTTGTCACACTGGCTAGTTTAGCCCAGTTCAGCTCCAAACCATTCACAGTTTGGCAAACCTTTTCATAGATATCCTCTCCTGTAGTTGTTCCTTTGATGCTTTGCAGTGCAGCAAGCTCTTCTGTGACTTCGAAATAGTCATTCGTCCCACGAATAAAAATGAGAAGTTGTGCAGAATCACAAACATCATTGCTTTTGTCGAGTGCCAAGGAAAAATAGGAAAGTTTTTTTGTGGAGTTTTGCAAATGCTGATGGAAATTGTCTCCCATTTCTTCAATCCTCCGTGTAATTGTAGGTCCTGAAAGACTCACTGTACTAAATAAATCGGCCTTCTCTGGACACATCTCTTTGGCAACAGAAAGAAGGCATTCTTTAACAAATTCTCCCTCAACGAATGGTCTGCCAGTGCACACTATTAGCTTGGCAACTTGAAAACTTGCTCGCAGTGATGAAATATTTAGCTGCTTCTGCTTCACAAACGTATTTTGCTGAGTTGTTAATGTATTTTTCATTTTTAATATTTTATCTTTTCTCACTTCTCCGACCAAACAATCATATTTATCTTTATGTTGAGTTTCATAGTGTCGACGTAAATTGTATTCTTTGAACACAGACACTATATTCTGGCATATCAGACACACAGCTCTTTCCTTGTACTGCATGAAAAAGTAATCATAAGTCCACTGTTTTTTGAATATCCTACACTCCGAGTCAATTTTTCTCTTTCTTGACATCATTGTTTCCTAGGGAGTCAAAATTGCTATTAGTAAAATACCAATATATATACAGCGCTACAAAAACAATATACCAGCAATAACTTTGCCCACACAGAGACATACAGACTGCACTGCCCATCAATGCAGTCTGATTGGGGGAACTCCGCTTTTACCCCAGACTCACACTGGTGCGGGTGCCATTAAAAAGTTAATTACACCTGGAGTTTTGTTCACAGATCGCAGTGCGATCTGCGAACTTGCATAAGAATCTGATCACATGGGGGAGAAGACCCATGCGATCCGATTCCACTGCAGGAAAAAAGAAGGCACATGTGCCTTTTTCTTCCGAATCTAATGCAAGTTCAGCCATACAAGCATATGGCTGAACTCGCACTGCTCAGAGATCGCAACAGTATGAACCCGGGCTTACACAATATACAACATATAACCTCATATAATTGAATAGCAATCAGAATATAAATGCACATACTGTCATTTAAATTGGGTTTCCTACTCCTCGGCTGTCTGTCACTGACCAGCACGGGAAAACAGCAGACAGCCCCTCCAGAGATCAGAGATCACTCTGTTATTACCCCTCTATCATTTACTCAGCACACAGGAATATCACTGGGAGTGGAGCCGAGGGGCAAGTGAGGGAGCTGAGGGAGGGAGAGCCAGTCAAGCGCAGCCAGGGGAGGGCTGGCAGCCTTAGGCCTGGGGGGCAAGTCCAGTCAATTGGCCCATTGAACCATTCACCAGCGCAGCCAAATGAGTGCCCACCGCCGCAGCTCAATCATTGCCCACCGCCGCAGCTCAATCAGTGCTCGCCACCACAGCCCAATCAGTGCCCACCACCGCAGCCCAATGAGTGCTCACCAGCGCAGCCCAATTAGTGACCATGGGCCGGATAAATGCCCTCGGTGGGCCGCATGTGGCCCGCGGGCCATAGTTTGAGGACCCCTGCTCTAGATGATGCAAAACACCTCTCACTGGAACTGGAATTGTAGCCAGTGGCAGCTTTGAGAAGTGGAATATTTAACAAGGTTGTTTTTTTTGTGATTAAATAATAATATAAACAACGAGAGAAAACAAACAACATAAATTAGTTTTTTTCTCCCCTGGGTGTTTGACAGGAAGAGAGCTTGTTAAAACAAACATGTCTGCTTTAATTATGTTAGAATTGTGGATATATGCATGGAGCAGCAACGCGTGTGACCACAGGGTAACCACAAGATGTGTGCCCTCCCTGCTGAAAATCAATGAGCCTGAAGCAGTACCTTGAAGAGTACTACTCAGGGGATGAACGCTACTTAGTTCAAGGTTTTACTAATGGGTTTTTAGAGCCGCAATCTATTAGGCAGTACAGAAGAATAGTTCACATTGTGTTTTAGCACGTGTATTTATCCAACTTATGTTCGTCTGCATCTCACAAAGGAAGACTCACGAGCGATTTAATTTGAATTATGTATCCAAACGAATGAAACGTGGGAGACACTCAATAGCATGCTTATCCTTTTTGATATTGCTTTTTCAAGTGGAGGATAAATTGTATAAACGCATTAAATGTCTTTCATAAAAAGAAAAGGAAACACAACATTCTATTCCATCCTAAGAATCATTATTGTGATGCAGAAAGACCATCTGTGATGACAGTGAATGTCCCTTTCGCTAGGACAAATGTGTGGCTAGGTTCCAGGAATACCTTGCTATCGTACCTGCATGCATTGACTACTTCAGCAAAATGCTCGATAAAAATGACCACAACTTTTTTCAGACAAAATGTTTACAAGTCATGCAAGAAGACTTGTGATGCAGTACACCGGCATATTTCTGCAAGTACAATGCTACTTTAAAGCTGGCAATGGATGCAGCTGGCTCGTCACACTGTGAACACGTGTCGTGTCAAAAGGTAATTGATAAACACAGCACTGACTGCAACATTACACAAGCAGATGCAGTGTTTCATAATATGTGACAAATTTGCCTCATTTAAACATCATAATTGTACGCAGCTTATCAGTGTCAGCCCCATTCTGGGTGAAAATGTACTCCAAGGTGATGCTTTACAGTCTAAGATTAGGAACATAACACAATACACCACTAATTATAGGTGTATAAATGTTCAAAGACACGTATCGATAGAAAGACGAACATACAGATTAGACAACAAAAAGACAAGTTTACGGCATTATTTCAAACTTTTAAGAGAAATAAGTGGGTTTGGGTACAGTATGTCACTATAAGGGATGATGGCCGATGGTGGTGAAGAAGGAGAAGAAGAAGAACAAGTAGAAGAAGAAAGGAGTGGGAGCAAACGAGATAGGACGAGCACCGCGGAGATGGAGCGATGAAGCCGACTCGTGTGCAGATGCCAAGTGGATTACATTTTCCAGAATTATGAGAGGTGGCAGCGACTTTCAGAGGCCTTCATCTCGCAGTGTATTGACCAAGGCTGATGCACGATGAAGTGTTCAATAAACTCAATTAAACGTAAGATTAAACACCAAAATCCAGCATGTTAATGTTTTAGCTGCAATATAATGGTATGAAAATTCGTTTTACACAATCTCTGCTCGTTATTATGATTGTTCCAATGTGTAATATTTTAACTGCACAGTGTTGACAGCCTTCGTGTAAGCTATGATGAACTCTTAAACCCTAAAACTCTGTCTGATTTAAAAAGACAAAGATTTCAACTCCTCCAAAGTCAGTCAAGTCTCTCTCTGTGATTTAAAAAGTTTATATCACTGAAATATATACAATTCTCCCAATTCTGTCACCTCACTGATGCCAACTATGTCAAAACCTAGTTATTGCAATTTGTTTCCAGTTCAAATCGAGGTCTTCCCTGTACTTACACAGTGATTAGGAACATCACTTTGAATGGTGGCATTATGAATGAGATTTACTTGATTCTAACAGACAACCCCAAACTCTCTGAGACACCTCTGTCCTCTACACATTTAACAAGGGTAGCGATCATATTCTGGAAAAAAGACAAATGAATGTAAAATACCATTGTAGGTATTTGACTCAATGTAAATTGATGCAGTCATCCAAGCTCAAACAAAACCGAGCCATAAGTAAAACAAAAATACAAAAATGCAACAGCAACCCCCACACCTCCACTTGGCACGGTTGGCTACGTACGGTGCAAAAAAAAGTTCAACATCCATACATACACGCACATGTTTTCTTAAACTTGTATTGGGAAAAAAACACAAGTACAGTAAACCCTTGTTAATTCGACACATGTGGGGCTCTGGCCTTGCCAAATCACCCAATATTCCGAATTATGTACAATGGATGGATATTTTTTTTTTCAAAATTTGTTGTCCAAAAATTATTTTCCAAAAGAAGTTCCACTTACCATCAGTCTTGATCCTTTTTTGTCCCTTTTGGGAGTTGCTACGATCGTCCAAGGTTAAGGCATGCTTCCTAATCTTCTCCCAGCCTTTCTGCGCACGAGCGCAAAGTGTGGTCACCACATCTATGCCTCTATGTAAGGAACGAAACAGGTGGACTTCTCCACAAATCTGGCTGTCGCTTGATGAAGCTAGTTGTAATGACTGGTGAAACGTCATACTCAGATTGTAAATGCTGTGGCTTGACTTTCCAACACACCGGTGTGCTGTACTAGTGACGAATTGACATGTTCTGTTCACGTGACAACCCTTACTAGTTGGCTGTGTCGGGTAGTGGCGGGTTTTAACGACACATTTATATATTTACAAAATCGAACCCCCCCAAAAAACTCTATTGTGGATGGTTTAGAAACATTGATGACAACAGATACACCAGAACAAAAGTTGAAAAGTGAACAAGAAGAATGGAGAGATAAATGTTTGGAATTTTCTTGAGAGAGAAAATGTAACCTATGTTTAAGAGAACATAGAAGTTAGAAACATCATATTGACTGTTTCAAAAGTTAAGTGGGCTTTGGGCAAGAATTCTCACGAGAAGATAAAATAGTTGGTGGGGAGGTACTCCAAGTCGACCTATGGGAGGCCAGGGACCAGTTGAGATATTCGTCACTGATATTAGTCATGAGCGAGATAACTCAAGTTGTCAGGTTCAAACCATATTGCACTAATTATGATGCTACTTCCACAACTCCATAAACACAAATATGCTTAAACGTGCACACAAACAAACATTGATTAATTAAAAATGTGCAAAGCCTGGTTGTAACAAAACACATTTCCAAGTGATACAATCCAAGCCTGCTCTTGTATTAAGGGTTTACAAAATCACTTATTAACATACATGTATTTCAATATAATTTTATAGAAAGCATGAAGAGAAAATGAATGGCCCTGAGAGGTATAACATTGTACTCATCTTGAATAGAGTAGTGGCAGTTAGTGCCATACATAAAACATCAGCATTTCAGTGCTCAGAGCCTTGGTCTGCATGGGGAATATTATTCAGCTTATTTTCATGCAATTTATAAGACATGGTAAAGCATAATCTTAAAGGTTGTGTTCAGCCTTATACCTTTGTATTACATTATTCATCATTGCCATATGGACAAATTAGGCACACTTTATATCTTTCCAAATGATATTCCAAATGCATTGTAACACTGTTTATGAGGGTAATAAAATGAATACACTTTCTGATGTGCATTTAGAAATGCATACATTTTATGTTCTTTTTTACTTTTTACCAGGCTAGGTGAATGAGGGGGACTACAATTAACCCACTAATGATTGCAATGACACGAACCATATAAATAATAGCATATGGCAAAACTACGGGCGGGACAGAATCTAAATACATATAGATGCTGTATACAGTACCGTATCCTATTCAAGAGAAAATTATATTGATAAACCACAGCAGTTGTTTTACAATGTGAACCAAAGACCTTCATGTTTTGTGTTGTTAAACCTTGAGAGTTACATATCAAGGACAGCACTAACACTGCATTTGTCAGACACCCTACCTTTTTGCAAGCCCTCTCAGAAAATAATTTATCTTGGTCTGGCAACCTTTTTTTCTCATCCAAAACGTGATAAGGTTTGTCCTTGGATGTTAATTGATACCCACACATTCATTGTCTGTTACTTATTGAGAATGTGAGGGTAATTACTAAGGCGACATATTTGGACCAAGGAGTTGTGCTTAGTGTACATTCTGTTGTGAGCAAAGTTTGTAAACAAGAGAGGGCATCAAAGAAACTTTAAATTACAAAAGTGCAGTTTTGGAAAACTATAGAACACATTTAGATTATGCTATTATCATTTAGATGCACACAGTAATCTCAAATTCAACAGACGGCTGTTGTACATGCTACGTGTTGTTTCAATAGCATCTCTCAAAAAAAGCATTTGCCGGCAATGAGAGGTATTAAAACAATTTGTAATCTTTCTATTGCAAGAATATTTTGTTTAATGTCAATAGAGGTCTAGTTTGATTTCAAAATTTCCATAACTACAATTCAATAAACAGTCCCCTTGTTAATTACTGTCCACTCATTACACAATTATACTTTAACAACAATTTCATAGTCTGTTTTTTTATTAAGCGGCAAACAGTACCTTGATTAATAATAACTAAACTATTTGACATTTTTATATTTTATATTTAAAGGCAACGGTTGTAAATTTCATATCGTGTTGATACATTTATTCTATTGATGGCATTATAAATGGCTACTCATAATTTTTTTTTTACCAGGGAGCAGATGTGATTTCAAAATCGGAGTAAAACGAAATTGCAAATATCTGTGCTCAGTAACACAGAAGACGCATATCTCTCCACACGTGATGTCAAGTAGTCTGGGATATTAGCAGAAATATTTAAAAATAAGACGTATTTTTTGTTCTGGAATATACTTTTAAAAAGTTACACATGTAGAATAACTTTCAAGCCTATTTTGATAAATGACTCAAACCAATGTGCATTGTTTTAAACATGTACTTGCGAAATATTTCCTATTCATAATAAAACATTTCATCAATCATTTATGATGAATAATTTTATCTTGAATCGGTTTTTTTTCTCAAAAGGAATGAGCCTGTGTTTATAGACCATTTTGTAAACAGGTGAATTATTGTAAACTGAGCGTACACAGAATTTGCAATAGGTACATAGCTCTCTCTACTCACTACAGTAATCTTGCTGTGGCTGTTCCACCTGATGACCGAAGCTTGTGTTGCCTCCGAAACGTCGTGATTTAATTTAGTTATTTTCATTTTATTCTTTTTTTTTCATCTATGTGACTTTACCGAAAGAACCAAAGAGTATGTATCCTTGCAGTCACGAAAACTTCTAATCTAGAAAAAAAGGTACATAGTGATTGTTTCTCTCATTTCCAGTACAATTTCTCATATTTCAGGATAAATAATGTACTACTATAATGAGCTAAGAATGGCTGTGTCCCGCGCGTGACTTCACTCCACGTCGGCCAGCCCCCCTCATTAATACTCATGAACAGGTGACGTCCTCCACATGGACCCTACCCCCTATTTAATAATCATGAGCGGGTGACGTCACTCCACATGGAGGAGCGAGGCGCCTCCTCTACCCCTCCTCAAGATCAACTTACAACACCCATGACAAAGGCAGAACCCTCACGTCACGCGATCTCCATAACGCTATTGAAACATAGAAGTAAAAAGGACGTCATGATGAACACGGGATTATAACCTTTAAATGAAATAAGTCTGTGTCACCATGGCCTTACAAATTGCACACGAATTGATGACATGAATATCACATCACGGTCTTCTTTTCGCTTGCAAGTTTCAGATTTACTGACATATACCCGTCCTTGGACGGGCAAAAGGCTAGTATCCATATAATTGTCAGTGTATCTGCTCACAAATACATGCACAACTAATGTGTCACCTCATTTACGCCCACGCATTTTTTTAAAGGTCTACCTACCTTACAAAAGTTGAATAACCAGTGATTATAATGTAAGTGGTTAGATCCACGTTTCTTTTTTTATTAACACAACACTCTGCATAACTGGAAAAAAATTCATTGTTTTATAAATAAGGTATTGCCGTTGTGTAACCGTTAGCACATTGAACTTGCAATCCTGGTCGCAGCTTTGATTTCCGGTGCAGTAATTGAAATAATGGTGCACGTTTCTTAAATCCCCCTCTGTTGTTGTCCAGGTTCGTGTATCAATGAATGCACCACACTCAATCGGCAGGTTGCATGAGATTGAATACAAAAAATACAGGACTTTAACCGCATCTAGCCAATCCGTACTATACACTTTGAGTTTAGATTATTTGTAGCTCAGTTGTGCAACCATAAAATATCAGAAGACAGAGAGCAGTGACAGTCGTTTTATAATTTCTGGCATGAAAGGCAAGGATGGCTTTCGACTGTATCCAACAGAACGTATCGTCAATTAGCTCGCCAGTTAGTGAGCATGGGGTTAAAGATGTGAAAGGTTAATAAAATGCTTAAAACACGTAAATAAATATTGTAAGTGAAAGGGGGCATAGTGGTTTAATATTGGTTTCAAGCAGCAGCCTCCGATAATCACTTTTAAAACCTCTTTCAGGTGCATAGCGTCTGTAGGTGTTGTTAGTGTCCAAAAGTCATTAACGTGGTTAAGTATACATAAGAGACACTCGTATTACGTCTTGTATGAAAATCATAGTATTTTGAGTATGCGTTTTTCTCCATTCAGCAAGGCTACGCAAATGCTGATTACGTTAATGCTAGTAGCACAAGAATGGTCACCTTAGTACTCAGCAATTTGTAGATTCAGTTTAATTATATCCCATTATGACTCCTCTTATCTGTGACAAAGTAGAGGGTGAACATCGCGGAACCTATCTATAATACAACCAATTTTCTTTGTCTTGTGCATAGCCAGAAACTGTGTGAAAAGTTAAACTTGAATGTCCGAGGTTTGCGGACCACAACACGACTTTGAGTGGTGGTTTCATTGATACAATTGAGATTTCCCGCGAAGCAACGCTTCGGGCAACAGTTTATAGCGGTGCCTTCCATCGTATGGTTACCGTCTTCACGGTCACACTGTGGCCTCTCTTTGATTGTGAAGTGAGTAGGGACGCACAGCACCCGGTGTATAAACTAAAAACTCAACTATTTACCAGGCAAGGCCCACTGAGCTATATAACTTTTTTTCACAAGTGACCTGGCCACAAATTATATCCCAACAAAGTAGCTCATCCTGTGGAAATGTAAAGGAGCTAATTACTCTGAACGTAGGTTTATAGATGTGGAGAGAAAAACCAGAGGTCCTAGAGAAAAATCCACGCGAACACAGGGAGAACATGCAAACTCCAAATATGCAGGCGTCGGGGTTGGGATGGAACCCACAACCTCCTATGTACCAGGCGAGGTAGTTAACATCTCGTCACTGTGGGGCCCAATGTATCTAACCAATAAACACCAGGAACCATTTGCAACTAGGACACCCCCAAACTTCAAAAGGGTGGCCGCACACTTGCGTTTGATGTGCTGCGTTTCCATGACCACTGGCAATCAGGCTCGGTGGCCCAGAAGCAGCCCGTATGTGCATTTCAGGATTAGTATCCGAGCCGAGATCGAGGTCTTGTCTTATCCTGACTAATTTCTATACAGCGCCTTTATTGTGGCGCTTTGCAGGACTTATAAAATTGTACATACGATGATAATGATTTCAAATGAAAAATAGGGTTATTGTAAGGCTTCGTGAGCTTGATTACGTTAATGGTAGCAGCCTTTCTGCCTCCCCATCACCCTCCCCACCCACCCGGCCGCCCTCCATGGTCGAGCAGCAGGCCTCAAGACGTGAACTAAAAAAAATATATACAAACGTTACGTTCGGCTATTGCAAAATAAAGCAAACCATGACCGTGACATTGAACTAAGCAAGGCTGCCTACTGAACACACATCTCATTTATGCATTGATCCCATTGTCTAGACTGGTTCTGGGGGTTGGTCCAGGTGAAATTGTGTGACTCCATAAGAATGAGAGCTCCCCGGTTCCCTTCCTAACACCATTGGTGTTGGGTTAGCCTGGTGAACTGGATTAATGAAATATATATAAAACATGTGATTTATTATTAACATGTTCCACATTTGATGAAACACAGGCCCAAGTGGCCAGCCACAAACAGCATAATCAAAGTTGTAACAGATAAGCGTTAACATGTTTATTGAACTGCGCATACATGTAAGAGATCGGCAAAGGAGATAATGGGTGGAAAGAAGCAGAAGGTAAAGTGGTTGTGACTTGCAATGTGGTGGTTGAGCACAGTGTAGATGAGACAACATGGGTGGATGGATCAATGAGTGAATTTCACAAGAGCAGTAGCCATGGTAGTGGTGATAGAAGAGTGATAAGGCACCTGACCGCAAGTGAGTGAGTGACTGGAGTGAATTAGTGGATGCTGAACTATAAATCAACCTGACTACTTTTTGTTTAATTCTCCTATGAAGTACATTGAATTCAGAACTGTGTGCTGCACCTCCACACATAACAAGAGTATTCCATCTTCAGCAAAATGTGTGCTTGTATAGTGGAAATAAGTGTTCAGAGTTAACGAAGGCTTTGGAAGAAAATATAAAACCAAGTTTCTTTGAGGGCTCCGTAGCCAGATTAGTAATATAGCCATTCCATGACAGTTCAGATGAGTTCGTTGTGCCAAGCAGATTAATGGTTTTACTATGAATACAAATATAATTGTTAAATATCATCGGAGAAAATGTGAAATTGCCAGTCTTACATTATCCCATTCGCTGGGATTTGTTTAAGTTGAACCTGACCAGGTTTCTGTCGCCCCAATCAAATTCTGTATTCAAGTCAGTGCTGATTGAAAGTGAAGAATCTGTAATATTGGGCAGCTAAATTTTATCCACTAACCTCTATGGTGGGGGAACTTCTGATTAATTTCAAGGCCCAGAAAATAAATAAACGATAATGGAGAATTCATTATCATTCCAGCTTCTTTGCTTAACATGTTCGACTCATCCAGTAATAAAAGGTGCGGTGTTTGAGCCACATTCGTGGCGCTCTTGATCTATGCTGGAGCAAGCAAGGATGGGATGAAAATCCCTTTTCTCCACCAGAGTTCGTTTAATAACTGGGAGTTGTCTTGGAATCAGCCATTTCCTAATCATGGCTGAGAGGTTAGCATCATCAAGTATGTATGATATATTTCACAGCTCATTGCTAATTTAATAGGTTCCTTTATAAATGAAGAATGGGTGGGTAACCATTGAGTTGGTAGGAATGCACACGCACGCTCCAATGTCATGACGGTGTTTGGGAATTGCTCATTATCCATATGGCAATGGACAACCGATTCTGTTGGACACAATGGAGCAATCTACACAAATGATTCACGATCATTTGACGAGTGAAAGTTAAAACATGGATGCAAAAAAAAAACACTGAACTTCTATTAATAATAATGATACGAACTTCCCATGACAATTATTGTTATTATTATACTCTTGTATAAGTGCACACCTTTATCTGTGATGAACGCTGCACTTTCCATCGTTGTCATGCAGGGGGCACTGCAAACGTACCCGCCCCCTGCATGAAAGACGGAGGCGCAGGGGCAGACGCTCGATTACGTTGGAATCGATCTGCAGATGGCGGTCTTCTCGCACGGCCAGCAGCTCTATGTCGCCTCATCTCGATCCCGCAATCCCAAACAGGTGAAAGTCCGCATCGAACCTAACCCCCCAGCAAGGCCATCTACTTAACGACGAGAGAAAATTCACACGAAATGTCGTTTTCAATGAAGTCTTCCAGATCTAAAATTATATAAGCTTTTAATGAATAAATACAATTATCTAATTCAAAACATAATACAATTCAAAGATGTTTAATTTTAAAACTTCAAAACGGAGCATCGGGTGCTTGTGTGAATGCGTCGTTTGTGTGCAATTTTTTGGGTGACATTCCTAGCCGAAGGCCATAAATGGTTGTTCAGGGACGACGCAGGCGCTCCCGAACAACTCCTAGTTAATTCTAGATTTGAAGCTTTCCTGACTGCAAGGATTCATACTCTTAGGTTTTTTTCGGTAAAGTCACGTAGGTAAAAATAAAAAATAAATAATAAAAATAATAGAAATAATAGAAATAAAATAATAAATCACGACGTTTCGGAGGCAACACAAGCTTCCTTCATCAGGTGTAAAAAAGGCACAGCAAAATAACTGTAGTGGGAGTTATTTGTGATGGAGCATTAATATATTGGGGTAAGAGGAGGGGGGAGGAGCCAAGGGGGACGGGTGGAGGATGGGGGGGTTGGGGTGTGGGTGAAGCCAGGAAGGTGAAGGTCGAACTAAAAGACCGAGTCACGGAGGGGGGACGCAGAGCGGGGGAGAGTGCCGGTTGAGGTTTAACATGGTTAATCACATCTTTCCAATGATTTCTCAATTTTAATCCATCTTCTCGGTTGAAGTTATGTCTGTGTTTGTATATCTGTATGGCTTCATGGACAAATCTTTGGTGGTATCCAGACGGCTTGCAGAGTACCTTCGTATCGGAGAAAACGATATCATGATCACCCACAGCATTGTAACAATGATCAGCCACGGCTGAAGAATTTGTTCTGCCATGTTTCAAATCTGATTTGTGCTCACGAATTCAGTCCGAAATATGTCGTTTCGTCTCCCTGGTATAGCACCGCAGGTACAACTCAATTTGAGTATGAACCCCTAGTTACATATGTTTACTGAGGAAATCTCCGCCGAGCCTCCAGAAAATATCAGCACGGTCCTGGTAAAAATGTTGAATTGATGGCCGATGATTGCTATGCATTTCCCAATTAAGTGATTTCTACGTAATTTCATTCTAAATTTGGCAAATAGGGGCTATGATGCTGACACGCAATGGCTTACCCTCCTTTTAATCACATCACATGATCTTTAAAATCCACTGTGAAGCAGACAGTGCATATATATGGTTAATATACTTTCAGTATTATATATGAAAATGAAATGTTAAATCAGCAATGCAGAGTGTTTATTTTTAGTATTTTCAACATTTGAAGCTAGCAATGGATTTAATAAAATATATAAAGAAACAATACCGAAACCAATGTTTATGCTATTCCATCAATGATGACCTCAAACTAGATAAATACATTAAACACATTGCAGACACACCTTTAGGACACTATATATACACACAAATGTAAGTGTTTATAGAATAACAAATGTATGTATGTGTGCATGTAGATAGGGTGATGGAGACTTTATGAAACTATTTACAGCACACTGTGCTTGAAAATTCACATATTACAGTGGGTCAGAGCAATGACCCAAAAGGCCAATGAAAGTCTACGTTTGCATTTCTACACTAGCCACTGCTACAGCGCCCGTTACAAAGCAGATTTACAACCAAATAATAAAACGTGCGTGGAACCAAAGGGTAACCTTCCACAAGATGCAAGGAGATTACTGAAGGAGAAAATGAAAGAAGCAGATTTGGATAAATATTCCCTTGCAAAGCAATAGGACCCCTGATAAGAATATTGACAGGTTGGCCTGGCCTCTAGCAGAAAATAAATTCAGCTGGAAAAGGTGACCATGTGCCGTATCAGAACACCCCGCAGTGAACACACTTTAGATTAACAAGACACCGTTGGAGGGAAAGAGTGACTGTCCATAAGATTGCAATGTATGCCTTAAGGGTACACACGCAATGGTCAATTATATATATGAACTCTATTATTCTGGAAGAAGGATAAGTACACTTAAATATGCTAAATACACATATACCGCATTCACACTTTGGACTTAGACGCACAAGCTTAATTCTCGTCAGATTGTTTGCCATTGCATTGTTTGCCACCTGTCACCTTATAACCTATTTGAAGATTAAAAAAATAAATGTAAAATGTTCTCTGGAATTTCTCACTGGCAGAATGCCAATTGTTCTACTCCACACAGCTGTTTAGCAATCCTGGATAATTCCCAGAAGACCACCATTCTGCCAGTCAACAAACTGCTTGAAAGGGACGACAGATGTATAAGAAAATGAAACCAGAAGCAAAGGCTTCAGTCACGGCCCAATAGTTAAAAGGTTGAAATAGGTTTTCTTCAAGTGGTACGCTATTATGTACTCATTCTTTATCCAATCTTGCATTGAGCAGATTGGGGAGGGGATATGGTGAATACAACATGAACCCATTCCCACAAAATGTGACCTGTTCCTGATGCAGAGAAATAATATTGATGTAAAAATTAAAGTTGCCCAAAATGTTATAAGAATACATAATGCTCGTCCAACCAGCATTAGGAGCAATCCCATTAATGAGTTTTTGCTATCTGGGAGAAAGCCCGAAGAACTCCAAAGTAATCTGTTTTTATTTTACCAGGTAAGGCCCACTGTGCTATATAGCTATTTTTGAGAAGCGGCCAGGTGACCAATGATAGCTCAACGAAGTGGCTTATCACGTGGAAATTGATAGCAGCCACATATTCTGATCACATGTTTATAAATGTGGAGGGAAAATTTGGAGGACTCGGAGAAAAAAATCCACGTAACCAAATGTACAGCAGGGGTGAGGGTCAGGATTGAACCCACGGACATCCTGTATACCCCGCGAGGTTGTTAACATCTCGCCACTGTTGTATCCTAACCCTTCTTCCAAACTTGATATTTTTATATATTATCATCATTGATATATAATGAATGAAAACACCCCAAAAAGCAGCAGGCTGCAAAAACCAGGTGTTGTTAAGTAATGGACTGGAGGAGGGCTAGGATGACAGAATTTGCAACCTTGCTTCAAGGAAGGAGGGGGCCTGATGAACGGGCATATGTCACCCGTGCAGGCGGCAGAGACAGTGGGAGAGTCAGCCAGACATAATTAAGGCAAAAAGCCAACCATCCTGCATGGTTTTAAGGAATTAAATTATTAAATCCAGGGTGAGTGGTCAAATGAAGTGGGTCAGCAACGCTGTGTGCACAGGGGAGGGAGCTGATTAACAACCCTGCCCGGCTGAACCGTGAGGGGGCCTTTGACCTGAAATTAAGAATAACACTCCCAGAGCAGAAGGTTGGATGACCACAGTGAGACGAATAAGAGCGTTGTATATCAAGGATGCAGACTCAGCTGAATAACAAGGCTGCGGAGGTCACCAAAAGTTCGTGTTCGCCTAGTTAAGTCGAAAAGCTCAATTATTCTGTATTGCTATTAAAGCAACGTTAAAATCAGAATTTAACAACAGGGTAGGCTAAAGTTATTGATATTCACACCCACTCCAATTAAACCAGGCCACAAGTTACGCCTACTGAACCATCACCATCATTAAGTCAATATGAAATGTTATTTCCATACTTTAAAATACAACTCGACCCAAAGCATATGACAATCAGAACCTTCCTAAGTCAAAATTGAATCGCACCCAGACAGGAGCGAATAGTCGATATAAGGTTGAAGAGGGAAGGAAATTAAGAGCACGGCGAACTGCAAACGTAAGCGAAAAGCCGGGAACAACACACAGCCAGCAACAGCGAGTCGGGCTTCGACAGGCCATAAAGTAGGAATGACAACTCCCGGGGTCAGGGGACATCAGAAAAAGCAAGCAGACAAAAACCAGAACTGACTCCAAGGTACAACCGCCCTCACCTACAAGGAGTGACGGAAATTAATGAGGCCTTGAGTTAACGGCGTCAGCTGGACAGCAACAACAACGGCGAGCAGAGACAGAGTGAGGCAAAGACTGCCAGGCTATGAAATACAACTTCATGTCAGTGAAGCCTGACCAACAAGTTAAGTTAATGACATCACAATACATAATATCGTACATAACATCAATGTTAACGCTATTCACCGTCAACTATATTCCGCTTATATAACCATGCAGACACCAAGGAATACGAATTCCTAGGATCAAGAAACTTACCCCTTAACCTAAGATATCGGAAATAAATTAATAATAATAAGCCTATGCATGAAAGACAAAAGTAAAACTTATGAAAAGCCAGGATAGCGGGATAAATCACCACCAGGTCGAAATAAAATACATAATTAAAGAGCGATGTTAAACCCAGGGTCGGAGAGAAAGGGAGATCCCGGCCGTCTTTGTATCCCCGCAGCGCGGGATGGGAGTGTGTATGTGCTCGGGGAGGCACCTCCACTTGGGTCAAGCACCACGATGGGAAACGACACACCTGAGGTTACATACAGAATCATAACTGGGAAATGGTAAGGGACAAATGTTAATTTAAAACTTTTTAACCATGTCTTTGTGTGCTGTGAGGATCGGAGGGAGTGTGCCCCTCCCTCCAGGTCGTGCAACACGAACAGAGGTGCCTATGAGACGATTTGTAACGTCTGTGTTTTGGTTCATGAAGGAGGCCAGACAAGAGATAATATTGCACCCAGACAGAGAGACGACTTCGAGGCAATTTGTAACATCTGATTGTTTGCTCATGGATTTTATGGAGGGAGTATGACAACGGAAAATACCATGGGTGATGCACACAAGGACACACGGACGTACGGACACACACATGAACACACCTACACACGGACAGATCCTGACACAGTAAATCAAAAGAAAACCCCGCCTTGTGGGCAGGACCCAAAGGGATTTTTCGGCATAAAAGAAAGGACTCTGAGCATTGGAAACCAGTTGGACCAGGAGAGTCAACTCATCACGAGGACGACCAACGGGTCGACTCATGAGTGAGCTCGACCGGAAGGGTCGGCTCGACTCATCAGCCGAGTTCGACCAAGAGGGTCGAACTCACCAGCCGAGCTGTGACTAACGGGTCGGCTCGACTCTTCAGCTTCTGGGACTCAGCCGAGTTCAGCCGGCTCTCGGGGCTCGACTCAAGCAGCTCCCCGTCTCCTCTGCAGGCGGGCAAGACCCGCTTGACAGCTCAACCTGCCGCGTCAGAGGCCCCTGCTGGCAGCCAGGGTCGCGGTTTGGAGACGAGAGGACGACGGTGCGCTGCGAGCGAGCTGCGGGCGCCACCTACCGACCGGGTTCCGAACTACGACAGCGTATCAACAGACATCCAACCAATTCCCCACGGCGACAGAGGAGCGACTAATACGTATGACGCGCACCGTCCCCTCACCACACGACCACCTGGCGTCTGTTTGACATAAAGAACCGACTCCGAACACTGACTATTGAAGACAACTCTTACCACTCAAACCCACTCGAACCCATAAGCCATCCGTGGCTGTGAAGAAAAACTCGAGACCGAGTGATGGCCATCCGTCATTTATAAGAGTATTATCTTTAATATTTAGTGGACTGTACTCTTAATCGCATAAATTCCCAACAGATCCATCAATACGAATTGATTCTTGGCACCTCCTTCCGCCGAGCCACTCTGTTGTCAGATAACCTGCGATGTATCTGTTGAGATTGGTGCCTTTAAGAATAATAACTGTTTTGATTGTGTTTTATCGCCGTATAATCTTTCAAGCATCTTTCATTCATTAACGTTAAGGTTTTCTTAGCATAGTATTTGCACGTTTTAACGACTCTCTCTCACTAACAACCATCGCGTTACGCGGGATCCATGTGCCGTTGTCAAGTGAAATCAGACAATCATTGATGATACTGTATTGATGCCGTGTTGACGTTCCGGGATTGAGAGTTCGCATACTATATCATAGTTGAGGTTGAATTAGTAATAAATTGATTAATACAGAAGTGGTTGTGTGATTCTTTCCTGAAGTCTATGCATAAGATCTGCTTCTGCGTTGAGATCTGAACTTGGTGACCTTAATAAACACACTAACACATACTCAGTAAATGTTAAAGCGATAACGGGGCGAACCGGGGACCTAAGATAAGCGAGAATGAGACGAACCTAGACAACGATGCCGAGTTAATCTAAGTTAATCTTGTATACTTACACCACACCTGCATAACTGCATACGATTAATTGCCTTATTCCGATCGATAACCCACCCTCGTCACCGAGGCGGGGTCTGGTTATCATAACGACTTGCATTATCATAATTACACCCACTCGCATAATTACTACAATTACCTCTCGAATTGGCATAATTAAATGTGCGTAATTACATGGATTAAAGTATTTCCGGATAATTACACCTTTGGCCAAATTTCGATTGATTATTATTATTTTCACTGAATATTCATAACCCACATATACAACATAATAATTTCACCCACGCACGCATACAACACATCAAAATTTTCACACCCAACATATACAACATAATGGGGGCTCGTCCGGGATTTCTCGCAGACAGTTTATGCATGAATTCAGGAACGAATCACTGTTGTGTTAATCAAAGTGTTGTGAACTGACGTTGCCTTGTGATTGTAAACGGGCGTAAAACAAAACAAAACGCGCTCTGAAGGGAAATACCAGAGTAGCAGAGTATAACAAAGACAGCTGGGCTGAAATTATTTGCTCGAGTTGAACTGACGCATCCTGTGATACAATTGTGTATAAGTACTCTGAAAAGGAATGTCAAAGTAACTCCTGCCACTTGAGATGATAGGATTAAGAATAATTTTTGAATGGGTGACGGGGTATGGGGAACTTGTGTTAAAACGTAACGACCAATCTGTTACAAAGCAGTACAGTCAGAGAGACATATGGGGAGGGAGCTGTATCGATAACACGAACACACCTCGGGGGAAACTAATTGACTGGATAAAATGTAACAGAGGCGAACACGATGCAAAAGCTGCAGAGAAGGCAGGACAGGACTCATTCCTCCTCACACAGGCATACAGTCAGGGATGGTGGAATAAAGGAAAATTTGGAAAGGAAACAGGAGAGAAATCGTCTCTAATAAACGAGGGAAAATGTCCTCACACCATCGTAAGGGAGGAGAAATCAGGGCTCGCGACACCAGCGAAACTCACAGACGTGTATCCACAGAATAAATATGGAAGTAACATTAAATCACACTCATTCGAGAGAAGGGATGGAGAGATACATATGCAAACAAAAACATGTGAGATTGACAACTTCACAGATAGAGGGAAGCAAAATGTTAAAGTAAAGTTGACGGGACGTGCTCCGCTAAGGGCAGAGGCAAAAACTGAAGGGAAATGGCAACACGAGCGACACGGCACTGGGCACGCACACAGAAAATGCACACCGCTTAATCACGCCCCACGCAGAACATATAAAAGTGACAGATTGCCTGATGATAACTTGTTTGATGATGACGCTGACGGCGATCAACTTTCGGAATACCTATTCACCAGTAAAACCCTTAAATTGATGGACAAGGCTCTAGTCAGAATTCCCGATTTTGACCCCCACAATAAGACTATGGATATCCACACACATATCGCAACAGTGGAAGAGGAGGCAATGATTAGAGGGTTGATGAGACGGGATGAAAAAGCGAGTTTGTTGAAACGAAGCTTAAATAAAGGTTCTATTCCATGGGTAAAGTCACTACCACACAAGGTTAGAAATGATTTTAAACAATTGAGCCTGGCAGTGATTCGGAAGTTTGGAGAATATTCGACACTCACTGAGGGGTTTTATGCTGTAAAATCGATGACCCAGGGCATGGACCAAGATCCACGTGACTACCTCGTGCAATTTAAAAGAGCGTATTACGCAGGCGATGTGAATCAATACCACGAAGGAGATAAAATGTTCAAAATTATGTTTTTTGAATCCTTGAGCCCAGAGATTACAGAAAGGGTGAGAATGGTTGTGAATCCAGAAACCGCATCCTTACGCCGCATAGAGAGCAAGGCGTACATGGCATGGTTATACAGAGCTAAGAATCATAATTCGGATCCAGAACACAGGGAGAGGGATAAAGAACCCAGCCTCTCAGAGAGGAATAAAAATCACCGAGCAGTCCCGCAATGCAGGACGGAGCAAGGGCGCACGCACACGTGGCAAAATAACCCAGAGAGAGGTTGGCACGAGAATGAGAGCGGCATAAAGCCGAACATTCAGAGGAATCGCAGGAGGGGGAGGTTCGGAACAGAACCATATCAACACCCCATGCCACGACACACACGAGGCCAAAATTACGCACAGAGATGGCAAGATAACGACCTAGCGGGGAGGTGTTACACAGACCGCGGAGGTATGGATGCGAACATTCAGAGGAATCGCAGGATGGGAGGTCAAAAACAATTGATCCAATTCCGACCAATTCCTCCACCGGCTATACCAGGAGGGAATAGAGGAATAACACAGGATGCGGTCCAAAGACATGATAAACGACCCACAGTGAGCGCGAGCGAGCGGCCAACGCGCGCCCCACCCGCCGAGGTATTAAACCCTGAGATCAATGAGGAATACAGGCAGGCTGCAAGTGACCGGGCGGGCAGAAACGTGGACAGTACTCCCGTAAATGACGCGCGGATCGAATACAAGGACAGGGTTGCATTGAAGCGTGATCGGACAGTACAAAAACCGACAGCAGGGACACGCCCTGAGGAGCGCAGGCATGAGCCTTTGAATGGAAAATATCCAAGGGAAACCAAAATTTATGTGGATCGGAGTGCTAAAATGGAGACGAATGTCCATGACGTATCGGGAATGGTGTTGAAATCCAACACACTCGTAAAAACAAAGAGGGCAACATTACGAGGGACAGAATTAAATCGACACACTGACTCGGCAAATGTGCATGTAATCGCAGAGAGAGCGAATGCCAGTGATGACGGAGTAGAGAAGTTGGTTGTGTGCGCGAATTCTGATTATGTGCAGCACAATTTTACACCCCACACTCCCACGACGCGAGAGAGTGAGAGGGGAAATTACAAAAACGAACCGGAAAACCGTGATCGAATGATCAAAGTGATAAGTGGTAAACCAGACACTCAGAACTTGGTAAAAAGATTGCCAGGATGTAACAGGAGGGAAATAACGCAAAAATGCGTTCGAAACCGCTACATAGCGTTTCCCAGGATTTAACAAAAACAGGGAAAAATTAATATCCGTCGGAGTTATGAGGGATGAGAACCATGTAACTGGTGATATCGATGTTCAAGTTTTGTGGTATTTTTTTTTTTGATATTTCAAATGTAATCTTGTTAAGATTGTGATACATGCGCGCTTTGGAAGGAATGCGTTATGGATTAGTACCGATGTTTAACGTGGTGTTTTATTTTTTTTTTTGCTTATTTCAAAGTAACCATGTTACGATGGTGATACATATGCGCGCGTCGTAAGAATAACCGCCGAGAGTGAGGGCGGCTTATAGATTCATAACACAAAAAAGGGGCATTTACTTGGTTTGGAAATTCGCCAGTGTCCAAATCGACCCCTGATAATTTTCAAACGGGCGAATTGTTGTGTCTATTTTTTTTTTTAATTAAGAACAATTCAAAAAAAATATAATAATTTTTAATTTATATATATACCTTTTTTTTTTTAATTAATTAATGAAAACAACTCACTTCTCCTCACAAGAACACCAGGAATCCATGAAACATGGAGGGCGGTTAAAGTGTTGAGAGTTCGGTCACAAAGAGGTCATGGACATCCAAATGGACAAAAGATGTATGGACTAGCCTCCCAAGACATCTGGAGATATACAGATAAGGGCAGAATAATACCGAAAAGTAGAAACTTAACAAAGATAATTAACCAACAAACAATAATATTTTTTTTTTCTATTATTATATGTTTCCTACCTATACGACCTTCCAAAAAAAAATAACAACTAAAGAGTACGAATTCCAGAAAGCTTAAGTGGAAACATAATAACGCTTAACCTTAGGACATAAAAAAAAAATTAACTCAGAATAAAACACCAATCTCTGGGGAACTAAACTAATGGGCATATCACACTACAATAATGTGTAACATGTTTTCCAGGGAATGGCAGCCCTCCTGCTCACGCTCCTGCTAACGTACCTTGCCAAGCTAGAAGGGAGCCAAGGCCTGATGATGCCACCCAAGAATAACCGTAGAAACTATCTTTTAACGATATCTCCTATAACACGTAGTCAATAGAATAATTTCTCCCTCCCTTATCGTGTTACCTTCCTTTAGAATTTTTTTTTTCCTCCTCTCTCTTGTCACATATAACCATGTTAAGTTGTGACACGTACGCGCGCGTTGTAAGGAAATAGCAGCAAAACTTGAGGACAATCGATGGTTCATGATGGAAGAAGGGTATACAGATTTTTTTTAAAAATAACCCGTGGCCATTTGACCACTGGTCATTTTTAAAAGGGCGGCATGTTGTATCCTAACCCTTCTTCCAAACTTGATATTTTTATATATTATCATCATTGATATATAATGAATGAAAACACCCCAAAAAGCAGCAGGCTGCAAAAACCAGGTGTTGTTAAGTAATGGACTGGAGGAGGGCTAGGATGACAGAATTTGCAACCTTGCTTCAAGGAAGGAGGGGGCCTGATGAACGGGCATATGTCACCCGTGCAGGCGGCAGAGACAGTGGGAGAGTCAGCCAGACATAATTAAGGCAAAAAGCCAACCATCCTGCATGGTTTTAAGGAATTAAATTATTAAATCCAGGGTGAGTGGTCAAATGAAGTGGGTCAGCAACGCTGTGTGCACAGGGGAGGGAGCTGATTAACAACCCTGCCCGGCTGAACCGTGAGGGGGCCTTTGACCTGAAATTAAGAATAACACTCCCAGAGCAGAAGGTTGGATGACCACAGTGAGACGAATAAGAGCGTTGTATATCAAGGATGCAGACTCAGCTGAATAACAAGGCTGCGGAGGTCACCAAAAGTTCGTGTTCGCCTAGTTAAGTCGAAAAGCTCAATTATTCTGTATTGCTATTAAAGCAACGTTAAAATCAGAATTTAACAACAGGGTAGGCTAAAGTTATTGATATTCACACCCACTCCAATTAAACCAGGCCACAAGTTACGCCTACTGAACCATCACCATCATTAAGTCAATATGAAATGTTATTTCCATACTTTAAAATACAACTCGACCCAAAGCATATGACAATCAGAACCTTCCTAAGTCAAAATTGAATCGCACCCAGACAGGAGCGAATAGTCGATATAAGGTTGAAGAGGGAAGGAAATTAAGAGCACGGCGAACTGCAAACGTAAGCGAAAAGCCGGGAACAACACACAGCCAGCAACAGCGAGTCGGGCTTCGACAGGCCATAAAGTAGGAATGACAACTCCCGGGGTCAGGGGACATCAGAAAAAGCAAGCAGACAAAAACCAGAACTGACTCCAAGGTACAACCGCCCTCACCTACAAGGAGTGACGGAAATTAATGAGGCCTTGAGTTAACGGCGTCAGCTGGACAGCAACAACAACGGCGAGCAGAGACAGAGTGAGGCAAAGACTGCCAGGCTATGAAATACAACTTCATGTCAGTGAAGCCTGACCAACAAGTTAAGTTAATGACATCACAATACATAATATCGTACATAACATCAATGTTAACGCTATTCACCGTCAACTATATTCCGCTTATATAACCATGCAGACACCAAGGAATACGAATTCCTAGGATCAAGAAACTTACCCCTTAACCTAAGATATCGGAAATAAATTAATAATAATAAGCCTATGCATGAAAGACAAAAGTAAAACTTATGAAAAGCCAGGATAGCGGGATAAATCACCACCAGGTCGAAATAAAATACATAATTAAAGAGCGATGTTAAACCCAGGGTCGGAGAGAAAGGGAGATCCCGGCCGTCTTTGTATCCCCGCAGCGCGGGATGGGAGTGTGTATGTGCTCGGGGAGGCACCTCCACTTGGGTCAAGCACCACGATGGGAAACGACACACCTGAGGTTACATACAGAATCATAACTGGGAAATGGTAAGGGACAAATGTTAATTTAAAACTTTTTAACCATGTCTTTGTGTGCTGTGAGGATCGGAGGGAGTGTGCCCCTCCCTCCAGGTCGTGCAACACGAACAGAGGTGCCTATGAGACGATTTGTAACGTCTGTGTTTTGGTTCATGAAGGAGGCCAGACAAGAGATAATATTGCACCCAGACAGAGAGACGACTTCGAGGCAATTTGTAACATCTGATTGTTTGCTCATGGATTTTATGGAGGGAGTATGACAACGGAAAATACCATGGGTGATGCACACAAGGACACACGGACGTACGGACACACACATGAACACACCTACACACGGACAGATCCTGACACAGTAAATCAAAAGAAAACCCCGCCTTGTGGGCAGGACCCAAAGGGATTTTTCGGCATAAAAGAAAGGACTCTGAGCATTGGAAACCAGTTGGACCAGGAGAGTCAACTCATCACGAGGACGACCAACGGGTCGACTCATGAGTGAGCTCGACCGGAAGGGTCGGCTCGACTCATCAGCCGAGTTCGACCAAGAGGGTCGAACTCACCAGCCGAGCTGTGACTAACGGGTCGGCTCGACTCTTCAGCTTCTGGGACTCAGCCGAGTTCAGCCGGCTCTCGGGGCTCGACTCAAGCAGCTCCCCGTCTCCTCTGCAGGCGGGCAAGACCCGCTTGACAGCTCAACCTGCCGCGTCAGAGGCCCCTGCTGGCAGCCAGGGTCGCGGTTTGGAGACGAGAGGACGACGGTGCGCTGCGAGCGAGCTGCGGGCGCCACCTACCGACCGGGTTCCGAACTACGACAGCGTATCAACAGACATCCAACCAATTCCCCACGGCGACAGAGGAGCGACTAATACGTATGACGCGCACCGTCCCCTCACCACACGACCACCTGGCGTCTGTTTGACATAAAGAACCGACTCCGAACACTGACTATTGAAGACAACTCTTACCACTCAAACCCACTCGAACCCATAAGCCATCCGTGGCTGTGAAGAAAAACTCGAGACCGAGTGATGGCCATCCGTCATTTATAAGAGTATTATCTTTAATATTTAGTGGACTGTACTCTTAATCGCATAAATTCCCAACAGATCCATCAATACGAATTGATTCTTGGCACCTCCTTCCGCCGAGCCACTCTGTTGTCAGATAACCTGCGATGTATCTGTTGAGATTGGTGCCTTTAAGAATAATAACTGTTTTGATTGTGTTTTATCGCCGTATAATCTTTCAAGCATCTTTCATTCATTAACGTTAAGGTTTTCTTAGCATAGTATTTGCACGTTTTAACGACTCTCTCTCACTAACAACCATCGCGTTACGCGGGATCCATGTGCCGTTGTCAAGTGAAATCAGACAATCATTGATGATACTGTATTGATGCCGTGTTGACGTTCCGGGATTGAGAGTTCGCATACTATATCATAGTTGAGGTTGAATTAGTAATAAATTGATTAATACAGAAGTGGTTGTGTGATTCTTTCCTGAAGTCTATGCATAAGATCTGCTTCTGCGTTGAGATCTGAACTTGGTGACCTTAATAAACACACTAACACATACTCAGTAAATGTTAAAGCGATAACGGGGCGAACCGGGGACCTAAGATAAGCGAGAATGAGACGAACCTAGACAACGATGCCGAGTTAATCTAAGTTAATCTTGTATACTTACACCACACCTGCATAACTGCATACGATTAATTGCCTTATTCCGATCGATAACCCACCCTCGTCACCGAGGCGGGGTCTGGTTATCATAACGACTTGCATTATCATAATTACACCCACTCGCATAATTACTACAATTACCTCTCGAATTGGCATAATTAAATGTGCGTAATTACATGGATTAAAGTATTTCCGGATAATTACACCTTTGGCCAAATTTCGATTGATTATTATTATTTTCACTGAATATTCATAACCCACATATACAACATAATAATTTCACCCACGCACGCATACAACACATCAAAATTTTCACACCCAACATATACAACACCACCATGGCAAGTACCACCTCATCAAGTAAACAGTACTTGAGGGGGTAGTACTCAGCACTGGTTGAACTATCATTATGTTCCGGTCATCTAGCAGCAACATGCCGAGCAAATTCTAGTGGCCATCCATTCCGCTGCTAACCAGCCTCAGTTTTATTTCACTTCCGAGATCTGACAAGATGGGGTCCATTCATGATACAATATTTAGTGTGAATTAAAATAATAATAAAATGTTTCAACAGTACAATATACATCAACCTTCTTGGTTCTTTCGGTAAAGTCACGTAGAAGGGAAGTAATAAAATAATAAAAATAAAACATAATAAAACAAGTTTAGTTTTATATTTATTTTTATTATTTTATTACTTCCCTTCTACGTGACTTTACCGAAAGAACCAAGAAGATGAATCCCTGCAGTCACGAAAGCTTTAAATCGAAAAATATACATCAACGTAAGGAATTATTTTAAAGGTTTTCCACTGAAAATTGTATCCAATTCACCTTATTACAAAGTTATAATGAAAACAATTTTGAATAAAACAACAGAGAGTTCTAAGTTTCCAATTAAGTTGTCATTGCCAATTGTGCACAACATAATTGCATATCTACATCAGCCTCATTATTAGACACTCGCATAAGAAGCCTTAACAGCTGAAAATCAGATGAATTGTTATTACTAACATTAGAATCATGCATTACAAAGAGCTCCATATTTTCTATACAGCATGTTTAACCAGATGTTTTAATATGAATACACAGTTCATTGTGTTGTCCCATTAAAGATGGTCAAGTTTATTTTTAATTGTGTTTTAAAATGCATATGTGCACATAATTTCACTTGGGTTTGTTAGAATTCTCAGTATACCGGCATTAAGCAACGCATGTCAGTGAACAATAAACCCGTCAGCCATCTGGGAGAGAATTGGGATGCTACCCACTTAAGGGGCACCCACAGCTACCGCGCTCCATATGTCTGCCTGACTCTCAAAAGTGTGAGACATTGAGACATTTCTGGCAGCTTCATTACTCAAATTATTTTCATCCAATATGTATTATAGATGGCACGCATTTATAACTCAACAATTTCTTATCTAATACCATTAATACCAGTTCCTCCTTCTATCATGCATTTGTAAAATGCAACAGTATGATTAATAAAGGCTATGATGATTAACAACCATTGTTAATTTTAGAACTAACGGTTATATCCTAATGCATTAAACCAAAGATCCCAACCAATACTTCGTGGGGTAACGCTCAGCACTGCCATCTTCTGGCTACACAGTGGCCCCATGTAGAGCTAAGCCTGGTGGTCTCCCGTCCAGGTATTAACAAATATAATCTGTTTAATATGTAATTAAAATTGTATGTTTGTTTGCAATTTATTAGGTACAAGTGGAAAGGCCGCTGGGCTTGTCGGTATCTTTATTTTAAAAATGTAAAACCAATGTGTGAAAAAAAATCAAATGTTTTAACAGTATACACAAAATGTTCTCTTACAGTACTAAAAGTATACTTAATCTGTTTTGTATTTTGTTAGATTAATTATTCATTTAAATATGCAACATTTTGTTTGACCAGGGGAATGAAGATTTAGATTATAGTTACGAACAACATCAATGCTATATAGAATTGTTTGCTATCAGTGCAGTATTTGTTAATATAATATTTTGACGATACACTATATATATAAACTAGATGTTCGTGAACACGAAATCAAACATTGGTTCATGCTTTTATATGCACTTGACGGATGTTTACGTGGAAGAAAATCATTTTTCCACAAATACATTACATGAGAACAAAACAAATGAGAAAATAGGAAAGACGATTGCTGCCAAAATATAAATGAAAAATTAGATTGATCTTGGGATTGTCACAGATGAGAAGGAGCCTGAAGTAATGAACAAAGAATACATCATCAGTAAACAAATAAATCGAGAAAGCAAGGTGCCACTTAGGGGACAAATTAAAACGATAATTGTAATTGTCCCGTTATTCACTTGCACTCATGATTGCTGTTTCCATTTTCATGAGTCAAGTATATCAGTCTCGCAGCGGTCTTGTTATCTCTCAGTATTCACTCACTACGCTGTGTACCCAATTTGAGTAAGTCTAAGCTAATCAGCTGCACTGTCCAGCATTTCATTCCCGCTCATGAAGTCATTCAGTGCCATGAGCTGGGGTAGAGCTGCATTTGGCCACTTCAGAGAATGAGCATTCGACTGTTAAAGTGTGCTCAAAATGGGATGTAAAGTTTTAATGTTATAAAAAATCATAATGGCATGATGATATTAACTTAAATGTTTAGTTCTCCCTCAAATTACTCAAGAGAGATTATACAGAGCAATCATTGCCCCCTATTGGCAGAAAAATTCCCATTCGCAGGCCAGGTGCTGAGTCAAATTTTGTCGACAAAGGACAGCTGCTCCTCGGAGTACCCTTTTATATGTTTGCGACGAGATGCAATGTAGAGCGCTATGATAAGCCCAAGCGTATAGGGCGCTATGTAAAAAAAGACAAACGTTACCATAATTGTTTTCCTGTGATCAAATTCACAACTAGAATGGAAGCAATGCTGATACAGTAGTAGTTTAATTTAACAGAGCTACGATTTAAAATTGGTGACATTTTTGCGTGCATAGAAACAAAATAAAAGTAAATGCGCGTTCACACGCAAGGGGAACACATGTAAATCACTCTTTTTGTATACGACCATTACAATTGCCAGCTGACCTTTATGGTATATTTTATTTTTATTACCATTACAGCCACAATTGGAGTGAGCCATTCCTTTGGTCAACTTTTCATTTCCTTAATAGACTATTTTACATTCACAGTTTTTTGTACTGCATATTCAACATTTATTATGCAGGAAACGTTTTAATGCTTAGGATATCAAACAATTCACGTAAATTTTATTTACAATTGCTCACTCTTACAACTTAAATGTTTTATTTGCAAATAATGCATAGATGTCACATTTGTTATGCTTTGTTTCTCCCTCTTTGCATAAATCACCTTTGTGGGACGGTTTTGTTATTAGGCCTAAACATACATGTTAATCTGTAAGCTAAATTAAAACAGACATGCCATCTGCTTTGTCAAGCACATTGGCGATATGGAAATTACTTTGATTTATTATTCACGTGATGCTACTGTTTCCCCCGCTACCATGTTTCTATTGTGGTTAAAGAGTTGTTCTTATGCTTCTAAGTGTTTGTCTATTCAAGTGAAACCCAAAATGTTTTTCAAAATGATTTTATAACTACAGGTGAAAGTCAATGAATGGGAGAATTGTGGTATTTGATCACGAGTCAAGGCGAACATCAGTACCGAGTAATATCAGTACTGATCCAAGGTGCCCCCTAACCCTTTACCCACTCCACACTGACCAGCACAGCATGGTGTGGTTAACATAACCTTTATGATCGACATTATCCAACAGTGGATTGACAAGAAGATAGTGACAGAAGATAGTAACATGTGAGTATCTATGCAGATACGTCTCACAGACGTTGGATTATACAATGACACTCGACAGCATTAGCCTCAAGTGCACATGTTTGAAATGCTGGTGGGTGAGTGACAGTGTTAATTCTATTTGTAATAGAGTTCACGACTCTTGGACGCCGGAGTTGGAGGCACACGGGTTTATTCACACAGCACGGTTGTGGCATACAACACTAGAGGGGGTGTCGGCCCCCTCACCCGGCTAGCTGGGGATACACGCGCTAGCTACTTCCTAGCCTGCCTCTTAGTCCTCCTCTAACGGGCTAGGGGAGGCTATCTGGCCCGACACTGGTAAGTCGGGCCCGGTACCCTGAGTCCCAGACCAGCGCTGACAAGAGCACCGGCTCTGGATCTCGGGACCACGCCGCTGGCTCGGTCCTGTTCGGCCCTGATAAGGACGGCGAACCAGGGGAGTCCAGGGCTCTAGCTAAGACGTCTTCAGTCTTCACTGGTTAGCTTAACAAGAACCCCGAGCCCTCCGATACATCCCCTTTTATACCCAACCCCCCGCTGAGGGGTGGGGCCCCCCCGGGGTGCCTGGCGCGGACGTCGTAGAGAGCACCTCCCCGTGCACTCACGTAGCCCCGCCCACTGTGTTTGTTTGCCATAAGCTGCCATGCATAACGGGCTCTCTCTCTAACACCCCTACATATTTATGACACTGACCGTGGCCCAATTGTAAGTGCACGAAAGGAGGCGTATTATCTCCTGCAAGTAGTAGTACTGTAAATGCAGTTCACACAGCGATTACGAATGTGCATGCTCCTATCAGGCTTGTACACCGGGTTACAATTCCAGGATTTACACTTATCTGGTTAATGAGCATCACTTGGAGGCATTTGTTTAAGAAAGCACCAGTGATCAATTTTCGTCAGGATGTATCTGGACCTAAAAAAAATCAACCAATGCACAACAGAGTGTGGGGCCACGGGGCTGTAGGGTGTGCCTTATTTCTATTCGGGTTTTGAAATTAGATGTTGTCAACAACTAAACGTTACGTGAACCCTTTCACACAAGGGAATGGTCATTCTGGATAAAATGTCAAGACAGGCCAAGGAAATCAGTGGCCTGGTCTCATTTCCTCAAGACCTCTATCAAATGCAAACAGGCAATGTGGCTTAAATTAACTTATAAACACATTCTAAACATATATGTGAATTTATTGAATATAACAAACAGAGCATTTAGAAGGCCTCCACCAAACACATAACCATCTTGCACTTACACACGAGCTGATGTCTATAATCCATCTCCGAGGTTGAAATCCTTTCAGGCATATTTCCTTCTTTGCCAGCAACTACCATTAGCCTCAACCACGGACCAAAGTAATGTCCTGCCGAAGCCCTCTTACTTTTATGAACAGGCAATACGGTGTATCTAACTATGTCCTGTACTCCATGTGTTCCTCATCCTGTCTCTCAGTTTAAATTCAAACATGCACCTCCTGAATGCTGCTTATAAAAAAAATTCAGCTTTGGATAAATTTGCATTCTCAATTGCTATGTTACAGATTGCTATGCCATCGTAGGTACCGTGCACTGACTAAAATTTTCTTCTTGATGCACATGTTTCTTTCCATTAAGTAAAGAAAAATCCAAGAACAATTCAACCAGCTCTTGAACACCTCTACCATTTAACCAAATTGATCCTGAACCACATTCAATGAATAGTTAAGGCACTTGTACTCTGATGTGCTTTCCAGTTGGTAGGTATCCTCAATCCTTCGGCAAACGTGTTGTACATGACCCTTGCTTTTATCTTGTTATCTTGAGCCCCCACTTTGCCAAATTTCGTTAAGTTCTTCTGTTGTCGTAATATTTGTCATCAGGAAATCGGAGAATTTAATCATATAATTTGTGTATGCATTTGTTTCTCCAATTTATTTTTTAAAATATCCTCTGCCACAAAATCATGTTGGTGAAAGCTTGTAAACCTGCATTTAAAATGTGTATTTTCGATACTTTTTCACACATTGTATCTGCTCTGTTTTTGTATTTTAGTCTTCTATATATATATTATGTAGGCCTCGGGTTGTTAGAAATTAGATGTCTACATCTATTTCAACTAAAAAAATTCATTTGTATAGTTTTACAGAGCTAGCCATAACATTATTTTATATTCCTTAGTTGTTTTTTTACAGAATCTGATAGTATGCATGTGATCGATGGTAAAACAAAATATGCTATCTAAACCAGGCCTGCTAAAGGTTGGTTGGCCTTGACATTTTCCATTACTCTGTTCACAATAACCAAATCAAGATAATAACATAATAATACTATTAGCATAGTGAACACACTCCTGCCATGAGCTAAAATGTATTAAAACGCGTTTAATAATGGTGAATTTGCTTCTCTCTTCCCATATGATGTGTAATTTAAAATACAATGTTAAATTCACAAGGTCGGTGCTTATAAAGAGAGGGTGCAAATTACTGACAACTTCTAACAAGTATAATGTATTTTCTTTTTAGGTCACAGTGACATGTAAACTATTATAATCTATGCTTTAGTTTGCTAATTCAGCCAACGGTACCAACATTTACATGCTATGATGGAATACTGATGTTGAATAATGATACTTTAGGATTGGTGAAACATGCTCGTATTTCAGAAATTGTCTTAAGCTATTGCAGAGCAGAAATTTTTATTCAAGACGTAGAACGATGATAGTAGAAAATTCCATTTTAATAAATTTGCCAGTATTGTGTTTTAAATTAAATATTCTTCAGTCCTCTTGAATTTCAAGTCAATACCATACTCTGATATGCTTCTATGTATACAAAATACTTACAAAAATACTGTAAAATGTTTTCATTCAAGTTTTTTTCTTTTCCATTTGATTTAGGCTCCATATGAACGACTGCAGAAAACATTTCTTGATTTGACAGGCATAGCAAATATACTATTTCAGTGCCAGTTTAATAACTTCAATGTGCTTTGTAATGACCACCATGATTCAATTTAAGCACACCTGAATAATAATTAATTTCTACATGAATGGAGAACTTTGTAGTCATCATCAATACACCCAATTATAAGAATGCATGGACTTCAGCTGTTCGTGTGCATTACAATGCTTTGGAAAACATTAAGCCGGTGGATCTGTCCTGTTGACACGAAGTTATGTTGGTCATTTTGGAGTCATTATAAAAAGCCATGAGGCCAAAAATATTCCTATATTCAGGTGTTAATATAAGTCGCATTGTAAGTAGCCATGCCACATATTTCACTGTGGGTTACCTTGCATTGAAGGTTGCAAAAAATGCAAGGGGTTTGGTCAGAGTAGCAAAGGTTTACAGAGTGCATGTGTCAGTGAAATTCAAGTAATTTTACTTGGGTCATGAAGGCGACACAGTGTTTACACACGGTACACTGCACACTTCACCAATATTTGAAAAAATGTAAAATGCTAAATATTCATCATTAGAGCAATATAAATATTACTGAAATGCACCTAAACTGCCATTTTTACTGGCATATATAAATAATATATTTCCAATTATCTCTGCAACTGTGCAAAAAAGAAACTACTTTAGAATTTTCTGCAAAATAAATGGACCATTGCCAATGTCATACATTCATAGCCAATTAAACAACACTACTGATGTCAGCTTTTGCAGGGACAGCACCTTATTATAAATTTAATGAACAGTCAGAGCTGCTGCTTAAATGGGGACAGCTTCATGTCATAAGTCTCTAACTTCATGAATACTGAACAATGTAAAATGTTGCTGTAATGGGGTGATTAAAACTTATCTTGCACTTGAAGGACGCATATCCTGATTATTTTACATTTTGTATATTACATGGACAAAATTAACATAGAAATTCTATAGAATTACGTTAAAATATGTTGTCCTGTGAATTCACTATGGCTAAAAGTTAATTTAGAAATCTATTAACATGTCATTTATCATGCAATTACATATACATAATTTGGGAATAATAAGGGCGATATAATTATTTTCCTATCCATATAGACATTGCTATCAAAAAATAAAAGTTTTGTATGGAAATGTTAATTTCCAATAAATGAAATATTATATATAATATCCATTATTTATATCTGCAAGAAATGCCCTAAATTCCAATATGATTAATTTATCGTGTGGAACATTCACTTTATGCTTGAAATTGGATGCACCATGTTGTTAGTTTAACCTAACTAAAATGCCAAATGTGCTGAAATGAATTTAACGATCAGACAAAAGTGTATATTTCTTGACAGATAACCACATGATTATGCTTAATGACATTTCCTGCCTTTAAAATAAAATCATCCAGGTGAGTATTACACACTCATTTCTATATTTCAGGTTATTAAACGCAACTGTGAAACATGCTATATAATGGACTTCAGACGGCCATAAAACTGTGCAGAATTATAGTCAATTGCAATTTAAAACTTAAAGATTCAACCATTAAACGTCATTCAAGTTTGGAGTCGTTTTTCATTTCCAAGAATATATATAAGGTATCAGCGAAGTGGAGTATGATACAATCATTCACATGGGAAGTGAGATCTTTAAATATTCTATAGATATCAAAATAAGTGATGATTAATTTCACAAAAGTGCAGTAGTTAGGAGTTGCTCCTCTGTGGTTTCATATTGCGTGAACACCTACAACATACACAACAATGTAGATAATATGTCTCTTGTTTATTTTACTTGTTTTTGATAAAATGCCAGAGGTTATCAGGATATATTCCTATTATGAAGTAACGTTGATACATTCATCCTTCCGCGTACACCAAGTAAAAGCATGTTAGGTTTTACAATACAAGTTACATTCAACCCCAAAAGACCACCGCAAAGGTCTCGTGAAATGCAGCTTCATTTGCTTTCATTTAGAGGGTACAATTACCTTCTGCCCATTATTTAGAAATTACTTCCAAATGCCCTGAGCACACACCACTGCACATACACAACGCGCACTTCTCGGGGAAATAGGCAACATGAGCGGTGACATTTTAATACTAAAATGGAGTCGTGTGGCATTTTTACATTAACTGCAGTGTTTAATTAGCTAACAGAATGCAGAGATTAACATCATTACCCTTATGTTTTGCACCTGCAGCCTTGTCGTGTGTGCATGATTATACAGTAACTGTTAGACCAATTGTCACTGTAATTCTACATGTGCATTCATCACTGTAGCATCCTACTTGTCAATCCCCTTAGTCCAGGTGACCAAAGAGATTAATTTCCACAGACAGTGGACAGTTTTGGTAAATTTGTAGTGAGTCCAACTGAGTCGCAAACGTCTTGGGAGCAACACTATTTATTACATCAACACAACATAACGTGTTGAACGCCCATCTAACCACGCTACGGCGGAACTAGACACGCTATCCCGGTCCGGACTACGAGCTGGGTCCTGGACCACGAGCTGAGTCCTGTACCGCGTGGCTAGAGGCTTCTTCAACCCGACGTGGATCTTCACTCACCAACTGTCAAGAACCCCGAGCCCCACACGGGGCCCTCGTTATATTGGCCCGGGCTGGGGCTGGCTCCGCCTTTCGCCCCGCCCACCTTTTAGATCTCTCAAGCTCTTTCCCGAAGGCTCCCAAGAGCTCCTCTATACACGTGACCACCCAGCGGCCCCCTGTCCACCGGTGGCCTCCCTCCAAAATCATCCGGTCACATGTCGGCAGGTCAACCAGCGTATCATGCCCCAAGATAACCCTGGCTGGATGACGCTGTCTCTAGCTCCCTCACTGGGAGCCTGCACCACACACTGCGTGTGGTGCCTCTGGTACTATGCCCAGTAACCGGGCTGCACATAATGACAACACATTATCCGCCGTGGCCTCGCAAGGCCGGCACCACACAGTGACAGTCACTACAGAATGGTGGAGATAAACTATGATTCCACAGCTTCCAGAATGCACCATTAGACCCTTCTAGAAGGCACTTGGGAAAGTTAACATTCCATTTCGAAGCCGAGGTGGCACACATTTTGTAGAGGCACCATCTTGTCAGAATGCAAGGCAGGCACCTTGAACAAGGCTTTTGGTGCTTAGTTTGTTATCCTTCCCCCGCACGTCCAATTCGTACGGTTGGCTACATGTAGTGCAAAAAAAGTTGAACGTACATACACGGCTGGGATGCTCTGCTCCCAGCTTTACCTGAACACATTCAAAAATATGTTTCTGGATTCCATGGGGTCAGTGGATGCTGCTGTGGTACAATGGTTAGCACACATACTGGACTTACAATCTAGAGGTAGCCAATTCAATTACATTTTCCGGAAAGACAGCTGAAACAAAGGCCGATATTTTTAAATCCCTCCGCCTCTGTCCACCCAGGTGTCCACACCATAGTTAGTTGATCAGCATGTCACGTGCGGTGATCTAAAGCGTGGGAACTTCCACCTCTTCCCAGATGTCTGGACAGCAAATAAGTGTAGGCTGAATACCCTTTATAGGGGCTCTCTAGAGCTATATCTATTAGAGGTCCTTCCACCAGCAGTGCCATAGAGAAGGAAATGCAGGGCTGGACCTTGTATGTATGGATAACTTATTTCGCACCGTACATCGCCAAAAGTGCTAACCTTTACCTTACCTGTTCATATATCTCTATCTATCCATTCCCTGGTGTCTATGTAAACCTTTATTAGTTATATTTTTGTTAAGTAACACTGAAACAATGCTACAGAATATGAAGAGCAAATTACGAAGGCAAGTATTCAATCAAGTCGAATTCCAGAGGACTGGCCTTTATCAACACAACCTGAGAACATGCTGAAGTAGGAGATGCTGGACCGTGAATTTATTTTTAAACTGATTTGAAAGTTGCGCTTCCAACAATTGATTTAAAAGTGTTTCAAATATACATGTTAATATAAATATATATGCAACATTACATTACTGTATTCTAGACGATCGAATTACATTTTTTGTACAAACTATTATTCATTAACAAGTCACACCAATATTGGTCTAAAATGTTTTTTTTTGCATGAAGATACCAATAACATTGAAATGTACGAAAGAACAGAGCGTTCAATTTAAGTGATAAAACATTGAGAAGGCTGGAAAAATGCATCAGTGGGCAGGCAATAGCATGCAGTTATTATTGTCTTTCTGAATTCTATTGGATTAGCAGTTGTCATTCCTCTTTGTCCTTGAGTCATTATACACAGTATATTTTAAAAAGTATGTTGCATGTTGTGATCGGATATTCTTTGGTTTAACAGACGTGTCATGTAGCCTTACTGGTCAGATATATATTTGCATCTCTCAGCTCTGCTGGACTTATTTTTATATTTTCATGTCATGTTTTATTGAAGTTATTTTAATTTTGGTATTTAAATGGAATGAAGTTACCTTATTATCCTCTACATATGACCTAGCATCAGCTTTGATCAATCCACCATATGACCCAATATTGATTAGTTCACATTTGACTCCAAAATGAGCCAATATATATACAAACATATGAAAATCATACAGTTCCTATTATTCCATAAACAATGTGAAAGAAAGGTAGTATCAAATGATATCGTAAAAGCAAATTATTTAGTAAAGGGAACAACTTAAAACAAATATTTATGAAACGATATGTCATTATTACAATTACAACTCCAGGCTAGGCCAGGTGACTGGACATCTGGTCTTCTACTCTCAGAGTAAAACAAAGAAAGTTAATGTCACCACGTTGTTATTCATCCATGGGCATGTGCCATTATATTCTGCAGATTCAACTGTACACAACTTCGAGAGCTACTACTAAAGTATGCTCCTACTGGGAAACCGGAAATTGTCCCCGAGTCAGGGATCTGACATTTAATTATATGCAATGCCACTTGTGTCTAAATTTTGCTGCTTGACATTGCAGTGAAGTTAATTATTATTCAAAAAGTGATCTTGTGCTTCATTGTGCATTCAGGGTAATGTAATGTGAATATCATTAATAATACACTGCGTCATCATTAGTAATACAATTTAGAGCACGTTTTAGTTGCACTGTATGTTTCCTTTTCGAAACAGCATCCAGATAATATCAATAATACAAATAATAAATAGTACATTTGATAGCATGTCATTGTTATAGCAGGGGACTATCATGATCACGCTTGTGGTAGGCTTTTTATATAATTTACAAATAAACTTTCTGTATTCAACAATAGTAAATATCTATTTTTGCTTTAACCATATATATTTTTTGCTTTAACCAGTCTTACGAGGTCTGTTTTATGCGGTGCACTGCTATAAAGCAGCTGAAAAGCGTCTCAAGGTTCGTGTCATCATGGTCACAATGTTGGTAAGTAATCAAAAACTCCACCGGCCTTTTTAACCTCTCTCTCTGACCCAAGAGTAGTAAATATCAAACATATATTTATGACTGTGCGGATTGGTCTGTAAACCAGTTTTAAACTTTTTTTTACCTGCAGATTGATTGCAACCATGGTAGACATGAAAATGAGTTTTGGGAAGACACGCAACAAACATAGCAAATGGGCAGTACAGGAGCTATCATTTGAACAATGACTCGGGCGAGGGGGGGGGTAAATTAACTATGATCTTCTTGTGCTATCGTTGTAATATAAAGACAGATTGTTTGATAATATTGAGCCCTGAACGCTGTCAGTCTCTATGGAATGATGAGAACGAACCATGTCAAACTGTTATTTCACCAATGACTATTTGAAGCAGATTTAGGAGTCCAATAATCTCTGAGACACCTGTATTGAATTGATTCTGTTCGAGAAAGAGTGCTCGCTCCATATAACTAAAATTAAACAAAATGCAAACTTGTTTGAAAGTCATTATTCACCTGACAAATGGAACCTCATGGTCTTACAATATATACGGCTCAAAAACTAATTTACTTACAGTATCATATATTCTACCACCCCATTGTAGGCAAATATAAAACGAATTCTAAAGTAACTTTTAACATTGAGCTTAAGTAAAATCTGTCCAATTTTTCAAAGCAAGTAATTCATAACAATTATTACCAAAATGGGACAGGCAATCTTGTGTAATGAAAAGGAAATGCAAGCTAAGCGAACAGCTACTGCAACAATCATGCTTGAATTAAAAGTTTGGGGGGTGGGATGTAATGGACATATACCTTCACTTTAAACAAACTCACCATTGATATGGTGAGTTTGTTTAATGGCTCAGGAGTGAGCGCATTGAGCTGGGACGGCTGATATCCTGGGTTTAAATCGAAGCATCCACCTATGAATAAATCAGATTCTTGGCCTGGTCACCAATGACTGCACACAAAAACTATTGCGCCATCACATTAAATGTAGCTCTTCACTCGATATGGAAAAAAGTTGTCTGCCATTCAACACACAGGTTTTTTTTTATATATAGTAAGGTAGTGTGTGGATTCGAGGTCACTTGAAGGGATTTTGAAAGTACTTGTGTGATGTCTCCATCAGTGGGCCATTCACTAATATGGGTAATGCAGTGACCTATGTGCAATAAGACAATGTGAATAAATTTGGATGCAATAAAATACCAACAAAACGCACCATTATACAGGCATTGACCAACATAATTAAAGAATAAAAAGTCAAGAGTTAATAGAAAATCTGCTTCATGTCTGTTAGTATCCAGTAAGTCATATTTATGTTACCATCTGAATTCCCCCACACCCATTTTCTAGATTTTTTTCGTAAATTAGTTCATTATTTTCATCTCCTTGCTGGCTGAGCACTCTTATCGATGCTCACAACCTGTTCTTCACTCCAGTGCCTAACTTACCAACCATCTTATCATGCATGCAGCTTTTACTTTTCCAATTAAATCACGCATTACAATGTTGGTATGTGCTTTACTCTCATTTAGTACTTCTTCAAATTATTTACACGTGTGTCTTCTTCCTCATCTGCATAGATTATTGTTGGGCCATATGTTTTTATATTCATTAACTTATAGTATTTAGGGTTCCTTAATGTTAGCTGTACAATTATTCAATATACTCTTGAAACCTAAAACTCTGTTTGATTTTGCCTTGGCCTCCAACATGGCTCAGCTCAGGCTTGAAGCCGCTAGTGATTGGCTCAGCTGTGGCTTGGCTCAGGCTCAGTTCATGTAAATCCATAGCATGAATGCCATTGCCAGGACCTTGCTCAAACCCAACTCAAGTGAAGCCATTCACCATGAAATATAGAGATATGATCATAAAATGAGTGAGAATTGTACGTCGAACTCAATAGCAAACATATATTCATATATATATCCCAGAAATCAAATCGTTTCTCAAAAGAAGAGGAAAAAGTTCCACATGTCACAATTGAAGAAAAAAACAGTCCTTCACAATATGAAAAAGAGATATCTCCAGGACAATATTGTATTCAAAACGATTGATAAAACTGACTTTAAGAAATGCAGACCCATTAGCCTCTTCACCGAGATTACTGGGAACAGAATAACAGAACATTCAGTGAACAACTAAGCACACGTCAGCTGTTAGATACTGTAGGTGTCTCTACTTCTGGCCACATAATACTCCAAATAAAATTTTGACAAAGGTCAATGCACATTAATACCTAGCCTTTCTCAACTATGAGACGAGTTTTGGCTCAGTAGAAATTGGTGCAGTAATCTAAACTTCCTTAAACCAAGTCCATGATAAGGTGTTTTGCACATATTATTGGAGAAATAAAGTAAAACATATATGGAAACAAAATCGTAACTTTCTCATATTTGTCGAAGTGGTAATGCTTTACAAAAACAATTGGAAATCAGCTACGGGAAATTAATGAAAACCTTAATGCAGAAGCCTGAAAAGTTGTGCACAAGGTAAATATTAACTATGTACAACAGGTTCACTCAATGATTGGAGAATGTCAGTTATAAGAGCACAATGGGAAAACACGGTAGAATATTTAGACACGGTCCAGGTATTGAAGCAAACCAGGCTCAAAATGGCAAAACAAGGAGGTGGACATGTGCAGATTGGAGCACATTTGGAAAGGGTGAATTTGAGAATGAAAAGAAACGTACCGTTGTGCATCAATGCAATGCTTTATTCAGTGTATGAAGTATTGATTAGAAACATGGTCATAACAAAATGAGATAAAACGAAAGCTTAAAAGTGCATAACAAGCATGAAGGTGTATATGGATGGCATAACACTGAGAAACACAAAGAGCAACACGTGGATCCAAGAACAGATGCAAGCTAGAGACGACAAATTGACTGTTTAGAAAAGTCGGTGGGCTTGGGCAATACGCATCGTTAGAAGAGATGATGGCTGGTGGTGGAGACGAATGATGAAGTAAAACTAAACAATTATATATCTTACCAGGTAAGGCCCACTGAGCTATACTGTATATCTCTTTTTTTCAGAAGCGACCTAGCCATAAATGATAGCTCAGCGAAGTGACTTATCATGTGGAAATGAATAGCATCCAAATACTCGAAATGCGTGTTTTTAAATATGGAGGGAAAAACCCGGAGGACCTGAAGATATATCAACGCGACCACGGAGAGAGCATGCAAACTCTAAATACACAGGTATCAGGGTCGGGATAAAACTCATGTCCTCCTGAATTCCAGGCGAGTCAGTTAACATCTCGTCACCACCGTGCCCCAAGTGACAGCCCAAAGGGAGAACGCGTGCGAGTTGTTCTCCACCATGTAAAAATAAAACAATGTGTGCACGAGCTAGATGCATCGTTAGATTGAAAGTCCACGTGGGAGTGGCAGCTTGGGGAGACCTTTATTAAACAGGATGATGGGTTTGATGATGATGATGATAGTTTGTATAATGATTCTTTTTATTGTACATTTACTCATATATTTGACTGTTTGTCACTTGGCAAGGGATGATATGAAAAATGTGTAGTTGTGCAGTGTTGTATTGTTTTAAATTTCATGTATCTATATTTTTACGGCGCCAAATATGCAGAAATGCACAATGTGCACAGCATGCATTTACAATTGTATGCGCTATGCATGTAACATGCAATTTAATTCCAACTGGTGATGCAATACAAGAATAAATAATGTTTTGTTGTTTTTCATTTTACTGTTTCTCATTTGCCCTGTCTTGTCCTCTACATTACACTCACAATCCCATGTATTAGTGTAAACTTTATTTTAATTGACGAATGGATATAGGCCTCATATAAAGTTGTGACCTTAAATTCCACTTTGAAGAATATCCCACTTTCCACAGGGCATTTGGCATAGGAAAGGTCTTTGTATTCGAATTCAAAGTGTACAATCTTTGGAATAATAGACATGTGTCACCTCGATGCCTACCTCACCTTGCCTTGCTGTACCTTAATTTCAAGTTACATTATCAATAGATGGTAACCCTTAGTTTACATGAAACAATGTATATTATAAATCTGAATAAGCTTAATGCACTTAAAATATGTTTACTATGACCACGGCACCTCAAGCATGCAGTGTCTAAAAATAGCCACATGATGGTATCTTTCGATTAAGATGGCTCTCACAATCCCCTGCTATCCCTTACGTGTACACAGCTTTTCTGAGCTTTTCTGTTGTTATTTGTTGCTTAAATCTGTGCACAAAATTGATCACGACGCAGATTGCTCCCAAACGTCGCCTAATGCAGAGTAAAGAGGCATAAGGGCTGATTATATATAGAACAAGATGTTTTTGTGAGCGAATTAGTCGTATTTTTAAAAAATAAGCTTTCCCCCCATGCTCACACCTTATTGTACACATATATGCATGATCCAATCATTACTGTAAAAAAAAACAATTCAATGATCCCACAATTTGGGGTGAATTAACTTTTAATCTACCATAGAGAAGCCTGCTTTTGACACGTACATCTTTTTGACAAACATCGTGGTGCCACTCAGCTGAATCTGCAGTGAAGTTACAGCAGGTGGACATGGTAGAATACATCTTGTTAATGTGCTATCTTCATTCTTAATTTTAGAACTTTCGTGACTGCAGGAATTATTATTTGTTTCTTTCGGTTAAGTCACGTCTAAAGATGAAATAATAAATTAAATTAAATAATAGAATACGACGTTTCGATTGCAACACAAGCAATCATCATCAGGTATAATGAAATAGCGACATAAAATCTAACCAGAAAACTATAGACAGACATATTAGCAGACAGATATCACCAAGATACATAGCGAGAGCAACACAGGTAACAGAGAGGGGGTGATCGTCTCTGTGTGGTGGCCTTAAATAGACAGAGGGGGCGGAGGCAGAGAGAGGGAGGAGGGTTAGAGAAAAAATTAGCATATCAATGAGTGGTCAACAGACGTGGTGCTGCGAATGCGATGGCACGGCAAGCAAGCCTGAAAATCAGAAGGACACACTAAAATTAAATAACCTAGTAAAATATCGAAATGTAATGTAATACAACACAGAGGGTCGGTCAACACACAATTAACGCATAGCCTGGTTGATTACGTATTTCAAAGATTGCTAAGTTAGAATTTAAGTGTGAACAATCTAAAGAGAGGACACAGGCAGAGAAAACAAGTCGCCAGAGAGAGAGAAAAAAGATAAGCTTAAAACTTCCCCGTAGAAGTGGTTCAATCTTAATTTTAGAACTTTCGTGACTGCAGGAATTATTATTTGTTTCTTTCGGTTAAGTCACGTCTAAAGATGGTTAGGTTATGTTTCTTTGCTGTATGAAATGTGGACCATGGTGAATTAAATGTGTACATTATCAAACACGAGAATGATATATTTATATATAGTACATACTGTATATCTGGTACACAATATAACTTGTATCATTAATATATCAAGAACACTATGGGACTGTAATACCCCCTCTCACTGGGTACCTAACTGGTATTGGTGCCCCTATCCAGTACCGATTTTCAGTCTAAAAGGCTTAAAAGCTTGTCTTACAAGGCAGTGCCTTATTAAAGGGTTACCCATGAGTAGAATATGATGTTCAGGAACAGGGCCGGATGATGGTCCCATGAGGCCCCTGGGCACATGTCTTTTGGAGGCCCTTCCCCCCCCCCCCCCCCCCCGCTTTCTGAAATTTGTGTCTTTCTTGCCTTCCTCCTCGCAAAATCATCCACTAGATCGTCAAAATCTAGCTGTCTAACAAGGTATGACTTTATTGACATAAGTGACAATGAGCTGAGACGTGTTTGGCACATGCCACTCCGCAGGTATTTTTTAATTCTGCCTAAAAGGGAAAATGTCCGTTCACCCTGGCAGTTTGTCACTGGCAAAGTTATAAAAATCCGAAGTGCCACGAAAACGTTGGGGAACACTGACTCCACATTAAGTGCCTGTAACGTCTCAAGCAATTTAGGTGGGCACTTCTCACCCTCATTCAGACATGAAAGCAGTGGCGGCTCCTGCAAAATCTCTCAGGGGGGGGCAAATGTCTGGATGATTGATAAGGATAAGGTCCACCCATGCAATGGATAAATTAACAGCTTAAGCATGTAAAGGCAACTTCACTTCTTTAATATTAATGAAAAATAAAGTGACTCTTACAATACATCTTGTTTGTTTCTATACTCACTATTAATATACAATCCACTCAAGTTTATTTTATTAAAAATTCCACTAGGTGGCGACAAATTATATTGTTGGATGAAACGTGCTTACGTATGTTGACGTAAGCACGTTAGTGCGAGCCCTCCCGGAAGCCATAGAGAATGCATTGCAGCGCCCCCCGTTCGAAAAAAAACATCTTTGAATGTAAGTCTATGGGGCCACTCGGGGCGATTCTCAGCCGGAGTGAAATCGCCCAAAAAGAGGCGGTACTCCACAGAACGTGACATGACGCTGATTGGACTATATCCAGAGGCACAGTGACGGCTAGCGTGACTCTGTGGTTGAATGACATTGGTGGTGCGTCGCCCAATCGCCCTAATGAAGAAACCGCCCCTGCATGAAAGACTTGAATTGGATGAGTTTGTTGGCAAAGTTCATGTCCAGGTCTGATGGATATGCAGCGGAGTGTGCATTTACCCTTTCCACCATGACATCACTGTTCGACACCTGAACTGACATAAACAGAACTCCAAAGATACTGGTCAAACGCTTGTAAGTGTCTAAGCGATTTCCAAGGCATGCCACTAGCTTATCAATGACCACATAAAATGTTTATATTTTGAACTTCTCCCTCCCCTCAAGTGTCACACCTGGCTCTGAGCTCTCATCTGCAAATGTTTTGCGTTTCCTCTCGCTGAAGATTGTGCTGAGAGACACCTGTCACATTTGAGGGTGCCCTTTCAAAAGCCTCAAACTGGTCTCGCTGTCCCACCACAAAATCCCTCAATGAAGACAAAAGTTATGCTGCTACAAAGATGTCAATGCCACTTTTCTGTAGGTGCATGCTTGTAGCATGGAACCAGTCAAGTATGATGTCCCAGAAATGTGCCATGAGCACCATCTCTAAGGTGTCCAATTTAGCACATAGTCCAGCGGCTTGAATTCGAGTATCTCTTTTCTCATTATGATCATTGCACATACCACCGAAGGCCTCTCTAATGTGGGTGTAATTTCTTCACAGTGTCTTGGTTGACTCTGCCCGAGTACTCCACTGAGTACTGGACAACGATATTAATCCCAGTCTTGACATCTGTCTTCCGAAAGACTTTCCCCCATCTGTGTGTGGATGAAGTGATTGCAACATGTTAAACACTCGTCAGCTTCTGGGCTACTGCCGTCTAAGGCGTTAACACCAACTAAGTTAAGTGAATGCGCTGCACAAGGCACATCCTCTATTGTATTTTCCTGACATGTTGCTTGCATTGTCATACGACTGACCTCTACAGTTTGAGAGGTCAAACTCAAGGCCCTCTACCATCAAAGTCACAGAGTCTGCTAAACTTTTACCAGTCTGGCTCTCAATTGGCTCAAAACCCAGGAATCGCTCCACCACATTCCCGCTGCTGTTAATAAATTAGAATATGAACGTCAATTGGTCCACATGTGACAGGTCTGGGGTGGAGTCAACAATTATTGAAAAATATTTGGCATCCCGAATCTCATCTGCTATTGTTTGGCGAGTTTTCTGACCCATTAGCTTAATGAGTTCTTCACATATTGTTGATGACAAATAGGACACTGTGCCTCTACCTTTTCCACCAACTTTTTAATGTTCAGCGAAGAATGGGTCAAATTTTGATAGCAATTGTAGGATGCCAAGTAAATTACCGTTATGGGTTGACCCAAACCGCTCATCATCTCCCCGAAACGCAAGTCCTCTTTCACCCAAGAACTTGTTCACTGCTACAACTCTTTTCAAAATGTGCCTTCAGTATTTATGTTCCCCATCAAGTTGCTGCATGACAATTGAATCGAAAGCACTGCACTTTGTCCGCTGGTGCAAGGCAAGCCTGCATGATCTGTGTTCTGCACTCTTTTCGTGTCCCCCTATTCTTTAAGAGTGCTTCCAGTCACTAAACCCCTGACTAAAGCCACCAGGCTTGCTGGAGAACAGTTTGCATGTAAAACAGTACACACAACCTGTTGAGGGTGAGTACAGTAGCCACTGTCTAGAAACATTCTGCCCATTTGGCAACATACAGTTCAGAAGTTAATTGTGGAAACTTCTAGTCTTTCCACAAAGCGTTCTATCTCGGACTGAAGCTGGGTATTTGTCGCTGCGGGTTTTGGAAAGGGACTGCTCCTCTTTCAATAAGCACTGACTTAACAATGTTACTGTAAGTGCTTTGCCATAATGCAGGGTCAGTGACCTCATCGCACCAGGAATGGCTTGGTTGCTGATTTGATTCTTGTGAACTGACCAACTGCTCCTGAGGTGGAAATGATGGTTCTTGTATACCATTAGCTGTTGAGGGTTCGCCTTCATGGATGGCTCTGGGGGAGTGAAAACATTATTGGAAACTGAACGAGTGCTAGTTCCTTCCTCACAGCTGACAATAGTGCTGCTATCATTATGCCTATCAGAGGGTATTTGAAATAAGTTGGCAATGAGTGGAACACTTTGAAGCAAAACTTCCTCTCTTGCCTCCTTTTCTTTATTGCCTTTCCTTTTGGAAGCACCTCTATTCCAACGTTTGTGGTCAATATTTCAGAACTAGTATGCCATTTATACGAATATATTTATAGTATATCTCAATACTTATTAAATAATAATATAATTAATATATATATATTGTTCTGCCCCATGGCAGGTATGGGGATGTTGATTACACAGGAACTTCCTGATATGGTGTTGAGTTTGGTCACGTGACCAGGAAGTTACGATTTATGATTCTCTAAGCCATGAGACAGGGTGTCAGCCATTACACAGAGTACAAGATGGAGGCACAAATAGCATCTCGGTGAAGACAGGTGCATCTGTTCATTGTGGGACTTTAAGAAGCATTGTCTGTAAGTTCGTTTATGCTCTTATAATACTGGGAATGCTGTCATAATGTTAGGATTGCCGTTGTAATGCTGTAAATGTCTTTATAATGCTATTAAATTGTTATGATAAATATGAGGCCTAGTTAACAACGAAGCCTGCCACTTGCATTATTGTGAATGTTACTTGTAGTTGGACAAGTCGAGCCAGACTTGTACCCATGTAGCTTTAATGCAATCTTGAAAGCAAGGATGAAGAAGTATCTCATCCACAGTTCAGTGTTATGTGCAGCGCTGTACATTTAGGCTGTAGTATGGTGATTACACGAAGTGACCTTATTTAACACAGTAGCTTATTAGCTTGTATAGCTAATAAGTGCTAATGTAGGTGCCTGGTCCATCCAGGACCTATTGTTGAGTTTCATGTTATATAAGACAATGTTATGATGCTGCAGTGTTCATTAATTGTTCATAATTAACGTTTTTGGGTTTAGATCGCGTTATTTATAAATGTGTCGTAACCCTCCACCACCCGACACGGCCAATCAGTAAAAAAGTGTCACGTTGACAAAAGAAAAATAGTTCACTGCTTTAGCCCACCGGTGTGTTGAAGCGTGAAACCACAACATTTACAAGTTGAGTACGACGTTTCGCTGGTAATTGCATCCAGCATCATCGGGCAATTCACCAGAATGGTGAGGCTCTCCTCTGTCTCCCGTTCTTATATAGAGCAGCAGCAGGGTGACGTCATCATTAACTCATTAACTCATCAGGTGCAACGATTTGAGGGGGGGTTATTGTAATTATATACTAGATTAGTAATCAGGCAGTTGTTACGATGCGAGTTGTAGATTAGTAATAATTTGGAATGTGTTTTATTGTGATTATGCTACGTTAGTAATCAGTTAGTGTTTGTTTCCCCTATAAGGAATTGTAATGTATCTTATTTAATAATACGCTTCCAGGCCGCACTAAGCCTGTAGCTGTCTGAGCGATTAAAGTTATTTCTGTTTTTCTCAATTTCAATGGATTCTCTAATTAGTCTTTGCCAGTAGTAACTAGTTTTACACAGCACTTCAACGTTGTCAAAATCAATTGAGTGTCCCTGTTGGCAAGCATGTTCTGCCACTGCCGACAGTTGTGTTTGCGATAGTTTAATATTTCTCTGGTGTTCTTTTAGTCTTACACTAATGTTACGCCCTGTCTGTCCAATATAGCATCCGCCACATAAACAATTAATCCGATATACACCTTCTGTTGATAATTTAGGTAATTCGTCTTTAGTGTAAGTTACTAGTTGTTGAATTTTGTGTACTGTACCAAATTTTACTGTAATGTTTTGATTTTGCAAAACACGGGCTAATTTGTCAGTTACTCCTGAGATAAATGGTATTTTTTATTGTTTTAATAATCTTATCGCTTTCAGCAGTGTTGCTTTGCGATCGTGATTTGGCATTCAGTGCTCTGTTAATATGAGCATTATTGTAGCCATTCTGTCTTAGTGCTTCTTTAACATATTTAATCTCTCTCACTAGACTTTCACCATCTGACACTGTTTTAGCCCGATGTATGAGCGTCTTGATAAGAGAGGATTTCTGAGCTGGGTGATGATGCGAATCTGCCTACGTGTTAAAATTCATTAATTGTATTGATATTCCAAGTATTAACAGATACTGTATTTTGTGCTGCGTTTTTACATCAGTTTTACCTCGTTCTATTCATTAAATACGTTTGGAGTCAGATGTTCACCCTGGCTCTGAAGGTTTATTGAATGCGAGGTTAACTTCTCAGATAGTGGTGCAACGCAGCGCACAGCGAGGCCGAGACATATATGAATAACTAGCTTTACTACCCGGCTTCGCCCAAGACTTGGATTCTTGTCTTGGATTAATAGACGGCCTACACGGAGGGTGGGGGGGGATGCGTGACGCTGCCGCATGCGGGTGACATCACAGATGTGACGTCACAGATGTGACAGATGTGACGTCACCGCTCACTTGCCGTGCAAAATATATCCATTATTGCGCCCCCCCCCAAATACAAAAGTCTATTTTTATATGGAAGCTGTCCACATGCCAAATTTCAAGTTTGTTGCATGTTGGGAAGTATGCTAAACATTTGGAACAGACACATTCACAAATTCCCTTTTATATATATAGATGAAAACACCTGTCAAATACTATGGTTGGAAAATACAATCAAGTGGTAGTTTTTTTATTGTCTACTTGTAGGCCTCGGCAAGGTAAGGTAAAAGTTAAAAGGTAAAAACAACGAGCGTACCTTTACCCTACCTTTTACCTTACCACAATACAATCACTCTACCCTTACATTTTACCCTTTAGCAGGTAAGGTAGAAAGTAAAAGGTAAAAAGCAACTAGTCTACCTTTTACCCTACCTTTTACCTTTACCCCATACAAATTACCCGATTACAGGGTAATTACTGGGGTAATACGACATGAATAAGGTTTATAACGGTAAATGTTAGGTAGAGCGCTTTATTAATATAGAATACTCTCGATGATTCCAATTTTACACGCTTTCTTTGAACTCACTCTGTCTGTTGTTGTTGTCGTTATTGTTGTTGTTGTCGTTGTTGCCGTCGTCGCTGTCGTATCCTCAAATCTTGTAACTCAATTTTTACCCACTTCCTAATGTGGTATCGACTGCAAACTTGGTATACGTATGCCATAATGGTGACAATACTATATTATATGTTTCGGCTTGGCTCTAATTGTCCACACTCAACTGACGTTGGCTGTAAGTCACCACGGTCCCTGACGTCATGGCAAGCTTCGGGGCCACTTCCTGGAGTCGTGGAGTTCTGCCATTACTAGTAACATTTCATAAAATCGTGTTTTTAAAAAAGTTTTTTTAATATTACTTGTTAAATGGAGGCCATGGACTGCGCCACGGAGCTTCTAGCGGTAAACAAGGTACCGTATTTACCGGGTAATACCTCGCGCTAACTTTACCCTACCGGGTAATTCTTCCGAGCTACCTTTACCCTACCCTTTACCTTACCCCTTGGCATGTCGACACCTTTACCCTTTACCCTTTTACCCGGTAAAAAGGGTAATATACCTTACCTTGCCGAGGCCTATCTACTTGTACCTAAAATCAGCTTTGAGTAGATAAAATCAAAAAAAGAGAAAAGCACATAAAATAAAATAACCCTAACCATTTAAAAAGGCTGTTAGAAAATAGCCCTTAAGATGGATTGTTTAAATAGCATTTAAAAAGGCTGTTGTTTTAGAAAAAGATGAAAAAGTATCTGAATATATTACTGTGTCGTACCAAGAAAGAAAACAGGCATCTGTTTGTGTTTTTTCCTACCACAAAATGTCTTGTATACCTGCCTGACACAGAGAGAATAATGTTGTTTGTAATTCAAAAGAAAACTTTTTTTTAATTGACTGAACAACTAACAAAGGTTTCTGATAATTCAGTGAAATTTCTTGGTGGAGACAATGCACATAGGCCACATTCCTAAGAGCTCTGACAATTTAATGTCAACGTTAGCATTACAATGAATGGGGTTTTCCTTAATCTTTAAGTATGGATTGCGTCTCTCATATATGCATTAGTGTATGACAAAATATAGCTTTTGGCATATATTTTTTAATGTTTCACAAAACCACGGTGTATTTTTAATAATGTATTTGTCAACGGCTAACTACGCTCTCAACAAACGACTAGCCCTCGGTCTCACTATCTGGCTTATTAGTGCAGCTAATTTGGTTGTAAGGGCAGCTAGCTGGCAAAAATGGCAGATAGCTAACTAATTTCTGTTAACAAGCTGAATTATATGGGAAACTAGCTAAAATAAAAGGATAGCAAGTTACGGTAAGTCAAATAACGAACGGCTTGCCATAATATGACGCCCTTCAAACTGTCCGGTTATGCAGAATGAACTGACTTGTTAGTAAATATGTATCATGTCACAGCATATTGTGGCGTGGTAACCAGTGGCTCAGTTGTACAGAAGCACTGTACTCTCAGAGAGGCTCTCGTTTTAATCATGCACTCTATGTACCAAGGTGCCCAGCTGTTACGCTCGATGTATGCACCGAGGGGCCTGGGGGCCCTAGTGATCAACTCACACTGTAAGCACCCAGGGGCCCGGGGGCCCTAGTGGTCAGCTCACGCTTTAAGCGCGGAGGGGTCCAGGGACCCTCACACTGTAGGTGCCGAGGAGCCCAGGGGCCCTAGTGGTCAGATCACGCTTTAAGCCCCAGGGGCCTAGGGGACTAGTGGTCAGCTCACTCTTTAAACGCCAAGGGGTCTGGGGGGCCCTCACATTGTAAGTGCCGAGGGGTCTGGGGGGCAGTAGTGGTCAGCTCACGTTTTAAACACCAAGGGGTCTGGGGGGCCCTCACATTGTAAGCAATGAGGGTCTGGGGGGCCCTAGTGGTGAGCTCACATTTTAAACATCAAGGGGCCTGGGGGCCCTCACAATGTAAGCGCTGAGAGGTCTGGGGGCCTAGTGGTCAGCTTGCGCTGTGCGCACTAAGTGCCCTGGCATTCAACTTCCTTCGGAAGTCTTGGGCCACGCACCGCGCGCGGCCTGAGGCTTAGAGGCCCCCTGGCAGTCCGAGGCCTTGGGGCACTGGCCCAGTCCATAATCCAGCTTTGTTCAGGAATCAGTTTAACAATATTTGTTATAAGAAAATCATGTGGCTAGTGAAAAGCATGTAAAATAGTGTGCAAGAAATGTTACTTCCTGAGTATTAGAAATAGTAGTGCCAGAATTGTTATGACAACTTCTGGCTTTTCACTTTTGGTGTAAACCCAGAATATTGTAATTAATTATTCAATTATGTGGCATAGGAATTAGGCACCCGAGTATCTCATCTTGTTTCCGTGTCCCTAGAAGCCTGCACTTTATTTTGATGAATGGTGTTTTTATTTGTAATTCATCTTGGTGTATTCGTCAGATATATAAATCATAAAGAATGCTGATTATTTTTAAAAAGAGATGTTCATATATTTTTTCTGCGAGAATACGTTAAAATGTAAATGCTGAAAAAAGCGTTTATGCCATATATATGTGAAAGAAGTCTGTATTTTATCATACTTAAACTTATCCACAAGAGATGTATTTCCAAAGCATTAACGTCACCAGAAATGTCAGTGTTGCCTTTTAATGCAAAATATTGAAAATCCACTCACTGTTATGAATAAGATCAGCGATATCAGCATTACCTTACAGATTGCCTAAGAGAACAAGCATATGTTTAATTCCTGTGTGTCTTGGCCCAAATACACAACAAAGCAATTGCACTGGGATTCCCCAGGTAGAAGCCTAATGCTATGATGGCCCAAAGCCAAATACAGCGACGAATAAAGTGCAATTGTTAATTTGCATGTGCATCGCCATAAACAGACATGTTTATAAAACACTTGTGTCATTAAATAACACCTGGTTATTTAACAGGATAAATAAATCAAATGTATGTCACATTTTCATTTCAATTAATTGTTTTCCAAGGACTGTACATGATTATGACTAATGTATCGGAAGCTAAAGCTGGACATTGTATGAATTATTGTTGGCTCTTTGTGTAATTGCCTGCAAGTGTACAAAATTTATTGTGTAAATTGCACAGTATAATGGGTCTTATCATTAAAAATAATTTAGCCTCTTGTAATTTGGTATACATTCCTAAATTCTAGCACACTCTTTTGATTTATTAAATGTTTCAATGCATATGCGGTGCATAAACACGTAAGTGAATGCATAAAATGTGATCATGAAGAGCTTGGAAGTGCATAATGAAATAAATAGCAGTATTAATTTCACCAGATCTGAAACGTAAATTCAATAGCTTTTTCCCTCTTTAACATGTTGCAATCTGTGATGAGCCTTTCAGAGACATTTTGCAGGTATTCTACACGTTTCTTACACAATTAACTGTCCATAATGTTCCACAAGGGGATCAACCATGAATTGCTTCCGAATGTATTAATATTTATTTCATTTTTTTAAATGACAGTGGCTTGCCGTGAGTTTTTTTAAGTTGTACAGTAATCTAGCATACTATAAAATGTGTTGTTGTGTGTCATCGCTCTTCAACACCACTTGGTTAACTCGACAGGAAATAAGAATACTTGGAATTTATATGTTATCTTCCAGATTAAACATATGACAGGATGCATCTGCTACACCATGTGAGGCTGGGTTTCTCTGAAATTCTCTGTGAAGTCATTTGTTTGCTGCAATGCTGTGCAATTTATGACAATGGCTACGATTCTGTTTTATCAGCAAAGACCTATGATGAGGCAAAAAAGACAGGTCACATGGTAAAAATTACATTGCATTTCCCTGCACGGACTTAAAATATGCAGCAACAGAGCCTCAGCATGCATGTGGGAATTAATTCACACCTACATAGCTACATATGAGCATGACTAAATTATGCAGTATAACAGGTGTTCGATAAACGAATGGCAAATATGCATGTAGGTGGTTTCCCACTCACATAAGCGCGGGTGGTGCTCATTTCCTGCACACAGCCTTAAAACTAATGGCAGAAATTCCACTTCACTGTGTAGGCGGTGTAAGTCAATCCAAAGGACAACCCACTTGTGACTTGTAACACATTGTTACGCCCTTTACCAACAGTGGAGGAACGAAAAGATGAGCTGACACTCGAATCCCATTTTGAACTCGAAACTTTTTGAGTCACATCAGCTGGCTCGTGCATATACATTACGGTAAAGGTGATTATTAATGTTCAGCCTTGCAATATGTTGCTCACGCCACTACTGGCAGAAGGGCCTCCACTAAGAGGGAGCTCTAGAGAACCCTTCGAGATGGTATGCTGGCCTACACCTTTACACTGGCCAGACATTTCGAAAGAGGTGTTAGAATCTACACTTTACTCCACCACGCATGACCTGATGAAGACCTAACTGGTGTATCCATCTCTACAGTTCGGTGGACAGATGCAGGGGGTGGTTAAAACTAAAAAAAACATGACCATTGTTTCAACTGCCGTGTCAAATTGAACTGGAACATACAATGTGCTGAACTTTACAGCACGGTTGTATCGCATATATTTATTAGGTATACAATAAAATTGTAACTCTAACTATTCCAATTACCAGTAAACGGATAGTTTTAGGGCCATCTGCTCCAGCTATAAGCTCTTTATCATTCATACGCATCGTTAAAATGATCTGGCAGATGCCATCATTAATGATAATGTATATCTTTCCTTCAACACAACCTTATAACTACAAATATTTAAATTTAAAAAATGGGTATGTGTGTCCCTAGCAAGACCTAACAGAGAATGGCTTGACGACATACGAGATTGGTGCCAGAAAGATGTGGCACTACTTGGGCATATTGGCGCAAGAAGTGGAAATCAAATGACGAAATGTGCAGTGGACACCTTCGGGCTATCTACACATGGATCGTGATGATGAGCAAAAACTTTCTTGAATTTCATCCTCAGGTTTTCTCGAGAGAAACTTAATGATTAACGCAGATTTTTACAGCATTCTAATCCGTGTGCTTCATTGGCTGTGCGTCGATTTGTTCCTTTTTGGCATAGAGATTGCAAATCTCAGCAATGTGGCTGCAGTTAGATAAATCAACATTGTAAAGAAATACGCTGCAGGTGAGCCCCATTGGTTCAGTTCGTAATCTGATTTGTTGGCTGAATAAGCAAATTGGTTCTTATGATTGGAGAGACACACAGCGTTATACGTGATCAGAATTTAGTTTGAATTGCGCCAAGTTTTCTCCATCATAAAGCATCTAAACTGATATTAATTAGCTAATACGCATGACCATAAATTCAATACAAACCTCATGACAATTATCCCATAGAATGGAGCCATAAAAATGTTGATTCAATCAGGTCAGTTTAGTGTCATGTTTTTGATACAATCCACAAGTATCCCATTAAAAAATAGCAACACCATGCACCCCCATTATATACTTGTATACCCTGTGTACACTAATTAGAATGATGAGTTGTCTGCTGAAGTTTATCTGATGTTTCTTGAAATATTTCTATTTTCCCCTTATCTCATTATCTCTAAGTCACAAATCATCTTAATCCGACGATCTTGTATCAATGTGTTCTACTCCTGATGTTGGCTTCATTATTCTGCTATATTTTAATAATATCGCAACATACCTGCTCATCTTAGACAAAGCAGGCGATACATTGAATGCTCAAATCGAACATTGTTGGACAGAATCAGGTTACCCTTACTAGAGCGTTTGTATATTTACTAACAATCCAAGCAAAACTCTATTCGCCAGTCTGTTTGCCAAACACACATTCATTTTATATAATTTAACAATCATATACACACATGACAATAGGTTTTCCCCTTTTTCTGTCAACAAAACAGGTGTTGAGATGTTTAAACACCAAACTGAAACCTTTTACAAGGAATCATGTCTGCATTAACTACAATACTTGTGGTCAGAATGCAAATAAAAACCTACTCTGATAATATATGCATTGTCTTTGAAACTGATTGGTCCACTCTTTGGTTCTTTCGGTAAGGTCACGTATAAAGATAAAATAATGAATTAAATACTAGCATACGACGTTTCGATTGCAACACAAGCAATCATCATCAGGTATAAATGAAATAGAAACACAAATCTAGTATACTTAGAAATGTAATGTAATACAACAGAGAGTCGGATAACATAACAGTCAACACCCTACCTGGTTGATTACGTTCTTCCTGAGAATGCTAAATTTGAGAGAGAGATAAAACACAGAACCAGAGACATATAGACAGACATATAAGCAGACAGATATCACAGAGATACATATAGAGAGAACAAACATAGGCACAAAGAGAGACCACGCCTCTGTGTCGAGGCCTTAAATAGAGAGAGGGGGCGGGGGCGGAGAGAGAGGGAGGGGTTAGAGAAATTAGCATGTCCATGAGTGGCACGGTGAGTGGCAAGGTGCAAAAGTTTGAGAGAGGGGGCGGGAGCGGAGAGAGAGGGAGGGGTTAGAGAAATTAGCATGTCAATGAGTAGCACGGTGAGTGGTACGGTGCGAAAGCTTGAAAAAATTAGGAGACAGGGAAAGAGACACACTAAATTAAATAACATAGCAAAATTTCGAAATGTAATGTAATGCAACACAGAGAGTCGGTCAACACACAATTAACGCATATCCTGGTTGATTACGTTTTTTCAAAGATTGCTAAGTTCGAAGTTAAGTGTGAAATTTTTAAGATAGACAAGACACAAACACGAAGATCAGACAAAAGCAGAGAGGGAGAGGGACAACAGTCGAGACACACAGAGAGAGCAGAACATAAGCACGTCAAAACGAGTGGAGACAGAGAAAGTACACTAAATCAAATAAAACCTAGCAAAATTTCGAAATGTAATGCAATGCAACACAGAGGGTCGGTCAACACACAATGAACGCATAGCCTGGTTGATTACGTTCTTTCAAAAGATTGCTAAATTAGAAGTTAAGTGTGAAATTTGAAAGACACAGACACGAAGACCGATACACAAGCAGAGAGATACAACAAAAACCCAGAGAGAGAGAGAGAGAAAAAACAAACTTAAAACTTCCCCGTAGAAGTGGTTCAAACTTAATTTGGAGCTTTCGTGACTGCAGGAATTACTCTTTGGTTCTTTCGGTAAGGTCACGTATAAAGATAAAATAATGAATTAAATACTACCATACGACGTTTCGATTGCAACACAAGCAAACGTTTCGATTGCAACACAAGCAATCATCATCAGGTATTTCATTTATACCTGATGATGATTGCTTGTGTTCACTATCAATTAATAATGACTGTTTATTTAATTATTAGTTTTTTAACCCTGAGATTAACAGAGACCGACAAAGAGTTATGCTTGGATTAAAATTGCCCGTAACCAAGTAGTCCTAAGATAATAACTATCCTCTCAACTATTAAGCAGTCCCTCCAGAAAAACGCGATTATGCGATCGCAAGATTTCACGCAAAATCAGCCAAAGTCCGCATATTTATGCGGGGGGCGCGTTTTTTCAAATACGCCACACTTTCGCCGCATAAATTGCAGATTTCCACGCGCAAAATATGCGGGCTTGCATGATTTCATAATCCCCGCATTTTCGTTGCAAAAAGTCACATATATCTTAGCAGAAAGTTGAAAAATGTTGCGTTTACCTCACACAAGCGCAGCCATTTCCCCTGTTGCCATGGGAACGTTATGAAGTGACGTCACTCATTACGCGACATCATTGAAAAGCTGCAAACCCCGCGATGCCAATGAAACCATGATGAAGCCCGCAAATCTTTCTCATTTGCCAACAAACATAAGCGCAAAAGACCGCGCAAAGCAGTTCCCCAGTGTGTTACATGACAGTGGGGGCAAACTATTTTGCATAGCTACCTCTGTAAAACAGGAAGCACACATTTTATTTTTTAACATTTTATTTATTCATTTTTACAGAAGTTGTAGCATATTCATTTTGTAAAGCTACAGAACTTGTTCGACTCAATGTTTTGTAAGTTTGAGCCATCTGTTTGTTAAGGTCTGAAATAAAACAAGATGAGAACTTAAATATTCCCAGCACTTTCTGTGATGTAGTATGCTTGCTTATCATAGGAAGTAATAAGAAATGACTCTTTACATTAAAGTAGTAGCCTAGTGAATAGGGTGTTGGGGGAATCACTTTTTTTTTCTCTTTTTCATCAAACCGCAGTTTTTGCAAGTTCCCGCAATTTTATCGCATAAAATTGCATAAATATCCCGCATATTCCATCGCATTTTTTAAGAAAACGTGCCGCATAATCAACGATTTTTGCCCGCAACAATCACCAAAAAACTCCGCGTTTTTCTGGAGGGACTGATTAAGATGCGGAAAAATTTCAACGTTTTTCTTATGAAGCTATTGATATCCTCCTCTTGCAAATGATGCTGCAGCATTTTAACCATATATTTCACAGCACGCTGCAGTAACGCCGCATGAAACTAATGCAGCTGTGAAAACTGGTTGTCTGTCTAAAATCCACGCAATGCAACTATCTGGTCACCTCAAACACATTCCACCAGCATGTGGCTTACATGTAGAATAATGTTTTTTTCCTTTCCTATCTTGATAAGTTAGACAGTAGTTGGATGCAGTAACCTTAAACATACATCCTGGTACTTTATAAGTATAATAAGGGTGCCATGGGTCTCATCAGCTACCCAGATTCCAAAGAACACAGGATGAGATGTTAGTATCCTCATTTTTAATGGCACTATCATTTGGTCTTGCAACAGGATAGCTCAGCTGGTCTCCACGAGGCTGCACAACTGTGTTTGTAATAAAAGGCTTTATTCTCTCCCTTAGAAGCATTCCTTACCATGGGTACAATGCAAAATAAATTGTAACTACAAATATATTTCACTGTTTATTAGCTGTACAAAGAGTAATTGACATTTCAATTCATGGAATTAATGTTGAAAATAAATAATGCATCCCGTGGAATAGAGACTAGCTCATATAAACACGCATGTATTTCATATTACATACACATATCTATCTTCACATAGATTAACTATTTAGTCGGTTTACAAATGGAAACCTGAATACACTGAAAGCATATTTTTTTTGCTAGATGGCGCGAGATGGGATGATGGGCGGTCAAGATGAATTACCGCATGGCAGTTAAAGGAGGCAATGTGCCTGAGAATACGTTCACTGCAGAGATGGGAGCGATGAAATCGGCTCATTCGCTGATGCTAGATGGATTATTAAATCGCAGGACTGTGAGGTATGGTGACGGATTGGGAAGGCATTTATCCAGCAGTGGATTGATCATGGCCAATGATGGACACGATTGTTCATTGCATAGATTAATTTTAGAAGTGCATAAGCCTTTGTGTAAACCCCCCATTAGTGGTATTAGCCAAACATCCCAATGCAGGGCCTTGGATGAAAGAGAGCCTTGAGAATTAGTGAGTCTTTGTTGGGTGAATAAACGCGAATTGTATTCATACTTTACAACTAAGACTGAGAGCATTAATGCATTAATGCGAATGTTATCATAGGCACATCCCGCCCCTTTGGATGCCACTCTTACTATTCTCAACCACTGGTCATATTTGAAATTGAACTTCTTTTGAATGTATGTGTCACATGGCACCAATACAGTACATGTCAAGGCAGAACACAATGGAGGGTGGGGTCAACCTGTAATAAGGAAAGCGGCTGATGAAAATAAGAGACACCTGCAACAAACAAGTTGTCAATCACCATAAGTGAAGTGGTTTCCTATAAATAGGGACCAGCCCACTCCCACCAGATACTGGAGGGTAAATTGAGGAAGACCCCAGCTGCTCGCGAGCTCCAGACAGCAGGAAACAGGAGCGGTCCCCGAATACCTCCGGCATGGACACCCGGTGGGGGAGCAGGGATGGGCAGAGGAGCGCAGGCAGGCTGCCTCTGACGCTTCTGCACTGCAGATTGAGAGGCTCTGCCAAGAAGGCAACTTTGAAAGAGAAATTGAGCACCTGCGGTTAGCTGTAGAGAAGGATACCTGTGATCAAGAGAGGGAAGATCGGCTTGCTAAGGAGAATTTGAGTGGCAAAACCATTTAGAACATGGGGATAAGGAAAGACCGTTGGAGAGGGAGAAGTTGGAAAACAATAGGGTCCTATCTAGATTTATAGGGTCCTCCAGTTGGAAAAATTAAAATTGGAGGAAGCTAGGTTACAACAGATGGTAGCAGATGGGGAAGTACCACCTTGGAGGCCCATGTCAGAGAAAAGCATCTATACCAAAACTTCCAAAGGTCGATGAGGCCCATGATCAGATAGATGCGTTTTTACAGCGTTTTGAGCAGTACGCCAAATGCTATGGATGGCCGAGGCGTGACTGGGCAATCATCAATCTTAGTGCGCTGTTAACTGGGAAGGTTGTCCTAGACTACCATCAGCTGGGAAATGATGATGTAGCAGACTATGATAAGCTCAAAGTTGCACGAGGAAGGATTTTTAAACAAATTCCGATTGGGTAGAACTGAAAAGGGAGAGAGCTTTGGGCAGTTTTTTGTGCGCCTCCAACATTATTTTGATTGGTGGGTTGAACTAGCACTTCGTGCAAGTCCACTAGACTTAGCAGTGTTTCTGCGGGAACAGGTTGCCACAGATATTAAGACGGTGATAACGCTGGCTGAGCAGTACCTTGCAGCCCGGTAATAGGACGTATGATATTGATACCAGGAACAGAACAAGTAGACCGGTAGTGAATCCCAGCCATGAGGTCATGAGTCAAAAACCTGTGGATAAGCAGGGTGTGGGGCCTGGGTGTGCCAATACTCAGTGGACAGTGGCAAGTGTGGACATATAGCTTGTGATTGTGGCCAGCAGATAAGATGTGTCACCGTGACTAAGGGCCCTGGGGTCCACACAGGATTAATGGGATACCCGCTCACTGTAACATCATGAAAAAGACAGGTCACAGTTTACAATGATGGTTCGAATGTACCATGATTGGTGAGGATGGGCGGATCGGGGCAATAGGCAACCCAACCTGAAATCCTAAAATCTGGAGAGGTAGAACATCATGTCCTCCATGATACAAGTTGCAGTGGGATTATAGTAGATAAGCACCTGGCTGATACAAATGACATGACAGGTGAGGAAATGATGTGCACCTTAACGGATACGACTGCACGACTTTGTCCCCTAGCCAATGTTGAATTGGACACTCCATACTTAAAAGGGAAGGCAAAAGCTCTCTGTATGGAACACCCACTATTTGAGGTAGTGATTGGTAATGTAAAAGGGGTGAGGGATCCACAGATGCCGGATTCCACCTACCATGGTCAAGTAATGAAGGGAATAACACCCTGTTGAGAGTTTTCTCAAGGAGTGGTGACCAGAGGATGAGCTAAAAGGGACAAAACGGGGACCAAACCCTTGAAGGTTCCCACAGGCATGGATGCAGAGATCACCTCTGAAAGGTTGATGGAATTACAGAGGGGAGGATGGGATTAACTGATCTCTGGAGGCACGCCAAGGAAGGCAAGGTATGGAATTCTGGCATAGGAACCACTGCGAGAATGATTATTCACTAGGGTTTGCTTCACAGAGAATTCCAGAATGCAAATGTAGAAAAGGTTTTTACGTTCCAACAATTCATGGTCCCGCATAAATTGTCTTACCAAGTCTTGTCTTTAGCACATGATTCCATAATGGCCGGTCATGTGGAAGTAAAGTGAACTCAACACAGGGTGTTGGCAAGCTTGTATTGGCCAGGAGTTAATCGTAATGTGGAACGATTTTGCCAGCTGTGTGATATATGTCCACGCACGATTGTGAAGGGTCGGGTGTCTATAGTTCCGCTGGGTCAGATGCTGCTAATTAGCACACCTTTTCAGAGGGTGGCTGTTGATTTGGTGGGGCCCTTACCAATGTATGGGAACGGATACCGATATATCCTAACTGCAGTGGACTATGCGACATGATATCTGGAGGCATATTCTCTTAAAGGTATTGACACAGTGGAAGTAGCAGAAGCCCTGGTCGATATTTTTTCCCAAGGAGATCTTGAGTGACATGGGATCGCAGTTCACAGCCGAAATGTCAGAGGTTTGCAGACTTTTGTCTGTAGAACAATTGCATACCATAGCATACAACCACAAATATAATGGATTGGTAGAGCAATTCAATGGGACACTAAAGACTATGCTGAGACAAATGGCAAGTGAACAGCCACATAACTGGGACAGATATCTGCCTGCACTGCTCTTCGTGTATAGAGAAACACCACAGGATAGTTTAGGGTTTTTGCCCTTTGAATTGTCAATCCTGAAATTGTTGTGGACAAAAGAGGATACTGAAAAGCAGGTAACAACTACTTGCCAATATGTCTTCGAGCTTCGTAAATGACTTGAACATACGTGTTGGTGAGCAAGAGAGTCCTTGAAGGTAGCAGCAGGCATACAGAAGCAGTGGTATGACCGTCGAGCAAAAGACCACACCTTTACTGGACGTAAGCGGGTCTTGCTCCTTCTGCCAACATCACACAACAAGCTAATGTTGAAGTGGAGAGGGCCGTACATAGTCACCGATAAAGTTGGATTGGCTGACTACCGAATCATTGTTGAGGGTATTAAAATCTTGTACCATGCCAACATGCTAAAAAAGTATGTGGAAAGAGCAAACCCAAGGCGAGAAAGAATGGGAATGTGAGAGAACAGGAAACTGAGGGTGAAGCAATTCTAAAAGCAAAGGCACGGGACATCCAATTGGCAGATGAGGCTGAGAGTGGAGGGGAGCCGGAGATTGTATTTATGCTGTTACCAAATGATAACGAAAACTAGGCTGATGTTAAAATGTATCCCGAGTTGAGTCTTGGACAACAGGAAGAAGTGAGGACACTTCTGCTGGCATATCAGGTCATGCTAACAACAAAACCAGGAAGTACAGACCTAGCAACGTACCGGTTGGCATTAACAGATCGGACACCCACTGGACCGAGACCTTACCCTGTACCACTCGTGGTAAAAGAGCAGATCGAGTCAGAGATAGCCTCTGTGAAGAAAATGGGGATGATTGAAGGATCTGACTCCCAATATGCAAATCCAGTGGTTTGTGTGGGAAAACCAGATGGGTCCATAGAGTTTTGTGTCGACTATCGTTGACTTAATAAAGTTACAGTTTGGGATGCAGAACCCATCCCCAACCAGCAGGTCCTATTTTCACAGTTGGCATGGTCAGTACTTTACAAGGCTTTATTTAGCGAAGGGGTACTGGCAAATTCCCATAGGCCCAGGGGACTGACATAAAACGGCCTTCACAATCCATTATGGTCTATATCAATGGCGGACAATGCCCGTTGCGGTTGTGAATGCTCCAACGGTGTTCAGTAGGATGATGAGGTGCCTACTGAAGGGGATCCCACAAGCTGTCAACTATATGGATGACATTGTAATCCACACAAAGACCTGAAAGGAACACCTAAGGGTACTGGAGACAGTCTTCCATAGACTTGCAGAGAACAACCTCACAGTAAGGCCATCAAAGTGCGAAGTTGGAATGACAGTAATGGACTGTCTGGGACATTGTGTGGGAGAAGGTGGAATACGGCCACAGGAAACATTTTTTTGCAAGATAGCTGAAGCAAAGACTCCCAAAAATAAGGAGCTTCGGTCATTTCTCTGGCTGGTGGGATACTACCAGAAATTTATCCCAAAGTTTGCTGAGGCAGCCAAACCCTTAACAGACAGAACAAAAAAGGGGATGCAAAGCTTTGAGATGCTCAAGACGGCTCAGACCCACGAGCCTATCTTGAGGTTGGCTGATGAGACAAAACCATTTGTGTTACGAACTGATGAATCAGAGACAGATCTGGGGGCAGTCGTATTCCAGAATCATGGATAATTATTCCTGGTGCTTTATGCAAGTCGTAAACTTTTGCATCGGGAGCGCCGGTACTGGACCATTGAGAGGAAGTGCTTAGCGTTGGTACAGGCAGTTCAAAAATTCCGTATATTTTTGTATGGAATGGAGTGATCTTGGAAACTGACCAGCAACCTTTGCTCCATCTAGACTGGGCTAGACTGGAGAATAATAGAGTGATGCGATGGGCATTGGCCCTCCAGCCATATCAATATCATGTGAGGGTATTGAAGGGCTGTAACAATGTAGGAACAGACTTCTTTAGCTGAAGTGAGCCATAAGGAGTGTGCGACCAAGAGGAAGCAACTCCAGTGTACCATGTGTGGTGAGCCAAAGGAGCATTGACTTCCCAAGGGGGGAAATTATGTCCCCCCTCACATTGACATGCTAATCTCTTACATTTACGTACAAATCCCATCTCTAGCACCGTCCACTTACCCTTGGGTTGAGCCCACCTAAATCCTATATAACCTCTTGTTGCAGCAGCTCTTTATCCTGCGTCAGCAGTTCTCCTGCTGTGTTTGTCTCACCTGATGACGGTTGCTTGTGTTGTGATCGAAACGTCGTGATCTATTAATTTTCTATCTACGTGACTTTACCGAAAGAACCAAAGAGTATGGACCTCAACTATATCTGCTCGCGAGGTCCAGCCAGGAACGGTCCCCGAAAACCTCCAAGCATCCAGCTTGGACACCCGGTGAGGGAGCAGGGACAGGCAGAGGAGTGCAGGGAGGCTGCCTGATGCTGCCCTGTTGTGGAGAGGAGTCAGCAGGCACCGGCTCTCTTGTCGGACGACGGTGTCAGGCCAGGGTTGGCCCACGGCGATCAACATCAAGCGTCATCACCTCAAAGTTGGCTTTCTGATGAATGTAGCCCAAAAGTGGGTGGTAAACGCCAGCTAAGGTTAAACATGGCTTAAGGGTGTGTGTGTGTTCGGGAACGCTTAGTCTCAGATGTGAGGTGAGGGGACAAAGGGGTCGTTCTGGGGTATAGTATAAGCACACCGTGTGGTGCAGATATTCACTATGGTGTGAAAGCAGGCAGGGGGAGCTTGTCTAAAATTTTAAGACGAACCAACCCTCTGAAATCGCCGCCGTTTTGATATCCATTACACTCGGTAGACTCGACCCACACTATATAAGCGTGACTTGGCTGACCAAAAATATAACAGTGTCGGCAATAAAGATGAGCCTTGAAGTAGGCTAGAACCAAAAGCGCCACAGTATGCATGTTGAACTTCCTTTGCACCGTATAAAGTCAACCATGATAATCACTGTGTAACATGTTTTTTGTTCCTGGGTAGTAAGTGTTATTTCCGAATTGTTTATGCCTCCAAAAGTACAGAAAATGTCTTATTCCCCACAAACTTTGCTTTTATGACCGGGACAGTGATATTTTTAAATTTACCTATTTTCCAGAACATTCCAGATTCAGTGCTGAGTAAACTTGGAGTAACTTCTAGAACATTATAGAACTTTTCAGTAATATAAATAGTAGTATAAATACAGGGGCCTTAAGCCCACCAGTTCAGTTTATTTCCAGCTGCCTAAGTCGATACATATCTGAATTTTTCTGAGATGGCATCAAGAGGCTGCAAGCATCAGGCCGACGCATTTTGCTATGTCTGTGGCCAATTTATCAAGACAAGAGCAAAAACGTACTCTGTGGAAGCATCTGCTCAGATATGTGAGGCCTAGAAGGCATATTTCGGCATGCCTATCGGGGATCAAAACAAACCCTGGGCACCTGATTTCACCTGCGAACAATGCTATAAAACTCTGGAAGGTAAGATGGACAATTTTTGCTCGAAATTTTATGTTATAAAATTTTTACTTTTAAAATGTTTTACAATTTCCATGTTATTAAAAAAGATATCATACATGAAAAATGTTGCGAGAATCTCTTATATTAGTCATGTGTGAAATAAATGTATTTTTGTAGGATGGTACAGAGGGGAAAAGAGAGCCATCCCAAGAATTTGGCGGGAACCCACTGACCACTCAAGCAACTGCTACTTCTGCATGGTGGACCCTCCAAACGTCGGACTGGCAAGAATGCACCTGCTATCACGTATCTGGACCTTCCTTCATCCATCGCCCCAGTGCCACACTGCCATGAGCTCCCCATACCCACTCCTCCGGAGAGAGAGCAGCCGTCTTTAGAAGAGAGCAGCAAGTCAGAGAGCGAGGAAGACGTTTTAGATCCAGATGACAATTTCAGAGGTGGAGCTGAGGAGAGAAACCCATACGACCCCAACCAAAAAGACCTCAACAACTTGATCAGAGATCTTGGTCTCACCAAGTCCAATGCCGAGCTTTTGACGTCTCGGCTTGAAGCAGTGGAACTTGTTGGATGAAAGTTTGCAAGTTGCAGATCAGAGGAAGCGTCAGCAACATTTTTGCAGCTTCTTCACCCGTCAAGATGGGCTCTGCTTCTGCCACAATGTGACCAGTCTGTTCGAGGCAATCGGAATCGCCTGTAACCAGAATGAGTGGGGTTTCTTCATTGACAGCTCATCCAGGAGCCTCAAAGCCGTGCTGCTCCATAATGGCTCACTCGGTGCACCTCAGAGGATTACAACAGCATCAAGACCTTGCCGGACGCCTTGAAGTGTGGTGATTATGGCTGGGGGGGTCATCGGAGACTTCAAAATGGTGGCATTCCTGATGGGTCTCCAGGGCGGTTTTACCAAGTGTCCCTGCTATCATTGCCTTTGGGACAGCAGGGACACCAAGGCACACTACTACAGGCAGGACTGGCCAAAGCGGACCGAATTCTCTGTGGGGAGGAAGAATGTAAAGTGGGAGCCACTGGTGGCCCCACGGAAGGTGCTGATGCCACCATTGCACAACAAAATGCGCCTCGTGAAACAATTTATCAGAGCTGTAGATAAGGAGTCGGCAGCCTTCAAGTACCTTTAAAACTTATTCCCTAAGCTGTCTGAGGCAAAGGTCAAAGCCAGTGTCTTCATCGGACCACAGAAAATGAAGATCCTGGAGTGCAATGAATTCCACAAGAAGCTCACTAGTGAGGAGAAAGTGGCTTGGAACAGCTTTGTCGCAGTGGTTTGTGGCTTCCTGGGCAATCACGAGGTCGAAAACTATGTGGAGCTGGTTGAGATTTTGGTGAAGAACTAGGGCACAATGGGCTGTAGGATATCCCTCAAAGTTCATATCCTTGATGCTCATCTTGATAAATTCAAGGAGATATGGGAGCGTACTCGGAGGAGCAAGGATAATGCTTCCACCAGGATAAACTGGACTTCGAATGCTGCTACCAAGGACAGTAAAACAAGAACATGATGGGAGACTACATTTGGGGGCTGGTTCGTGAAAGTGATTTACGGTATAGTTGTAAATCTCGAAAAAGTACTCGCTTCTAAATCTTTAGTAGTCATTTTTGGATTACTTCAGTATAAATACATGTTAATTATGATTCATGTTGTTTTTTGTGAACTAAAAAACACAAATTCGCCCGTTTTCTCATTGAAAATAGGTAAATTAAAAAAATATCACTGTCCTGGTCACAAGAGTATCGGGAATAATAGCCATTTTCTATATTTTCTAGGCATAAGCAATTACAAAATAACACTACCCAGGAACAAAAATTGTGTTACATCGTGTAATCAGAGGTGCGGGGGCAGGACAACAAACTAAATGCAAAAAGCAATTTTAAAGTAATTGGTTTTCAATTTCATCCCTTTGAGCAACATGTCTGACACAAGCCTCACTCACTTTTCGTAAATGTCAACATGATGTATCTTAACTTGCATAAGTTACCTGATGGTATGTGTTTGATATTTTTGTCTCGCAGGTTCTGAGCATCATTTCTTTGTACACTTTTGAGATTTTGTTCCATTTATTTGTCATTGTCAATGTTTTTGATCCCTACATCAGAGCAGGCAGCAGGTATATATTTTTTATATATTTAAAATACTTACAAGGAGAAAGGCATGTTTTTAAAGCATTACAAAAATTAATGCATTCAATATTTGTGTTACTCTGGAACGTTTAAATATAAAAAAAAAATTAACAAAGATATTTACAGAAGCTTAAATTCAATTTCACTTTCTCTGGCTCTGCCTTATCAACACGATGTCACAGCGAATAGGTGTAGCCTGGCAGCAGCAACAGCACGCCAACACATTCATCAAACAAAAAAGGAAAACAATCTGCATGTAAACCCACAGCTCAACAAATTGAAGAAAGCCGGACCACGGCAGGACCGCGGCATGAATCAGGATCCAATGGCTGTCAGTGCTTTGAAGGTTACCCGGCTTATAAATATTACTGTGCAGGTTCATAATTTTCCAAGTTTTGTTGACACCAGGCACATTTCTCAAAACTATCAAAGTGTCAGTAGAATAGGATTAAAGGAGCTCGAAGACCAGCTCCACAGAATAATATACATTGTTATCCCATAAAATCCTCAAACCTTTCTAAATTACAAGTGACATTTAAATTACAGATGATGTCTCCCAGCAATTAAACGGTGCTATAAATACATAGTCGCAGCCCTACTTTAAAATATGTGATTTATTAATTTGAACGTGGATTTAAATTGAGAAATGCAATAGCTCTCCGATTTGTTTTTTGAAGGGGTTGTACCACGTGTTGTTCAGAATGATGTCAGACGTTTTTATCCACGTGCTGGCAGCTTCTTTAGGAACTCAATTCAGGATGTCAGTTCAGTTTCTGAACAAGCTCCCAGCACGTGGAGCAAAACGTCAGACATGCCGAACACGCATGAAAAACACCTAAACACATCAGAGAGCTACACGGCACATCTGCGAAAACCTTACACAGTTGGAAATGCATTGTTAAAATGTATTTGTTACGGCAATATTGTTTTTTGTTCAGAAAAAAAGTGTTAAACATGTCACGATGGCTCATATCTGAAGGGTATTAGGTACACTTGCATTATTGTGAAACACGAGCTATCATTAAATGTTGTACGCGCTGTTCTGAGATAAACCTCCTCCCCCACGAGTCTAAGTCATTTCACACCTCCATAATGAGCAAGAGAATACGCTTCACATGGAACATTGAGCAGCACCCCTGCGTGTGGCTCAGCTATGACTATGAAAGCTACCTTCTTCACTGACGTTGACAAGGCATCTGCAAGACGGTGCCATCACAGTATATGACAGCAGGTTTTAAAGACTCTGAATAGAAACCAGTTCTTTGGAAATCTATAAAAAAAACTGCACGTATTAAAATAAATTGGGGTTTTTCTTTTACATTTATAATCCCTTGAAGCAAATGAATGCATCTAAGGCTTCCATTTAACACGTAGGCTTTCACGACCAATAGCCATAATACAGTTGTTTTGGGTTAGATTGGCTTGGCTCCAACACACCGGTGTGCTGTACTAGCAACAAATTGGCATGTTCCGTTTATGTGACAAACCTTACTAATTGGATGTGTCGGGTGGTGGTGGGTTTAATGACACTCATATTTACGCGATCTAACCCAAAAAAAACTGTTATGGATAAGACTGCCTTCCCTGCAGAACTTAAATGTATTGGAATACACTGGGTTGGTGAATGGGGTGGGGGCAGAATATCAGAGATCACATGGCAGTGATTTAAGCCATGGAACAGGAATCGAACACAGATCACCGGGTTCATAGCATAGTATGCTTGCTACCACACCACCGTTCCACCCCACTATATACCACAACAGCATCGTAATTTCTCTTCGTGGATTATATTATATTTCTATATACACCAGTGCTACAGCTCATATATGTATCTTCGATTCCAAGCAAATAACAGATTTCCCTCGATTTATGTGGTAGATGTATTCCAAAAAAGGATGCACCAAGTGAAACCACACAAGAAATTTGTCTGCTGGGTAAGGCATGTGTTACAGACAACTTTGTCCCACGCCCGACCGCATAGCCACACATACATGAATTCAAACTGCATAGAGCGAATTTTGGGTATAAATTGGTCAGCCCCATATACGTGAAATCACAAACCAAACCCATATAAAGCGAAGGTAACCTGAAGTTTTACATGATAAAATTACCAAAAAAAATTCTTGCTGTGAAAATAATCAATGATTATTTTTCTTTCACATCAAATAATTTTCTTACTTGAACTACATGCATTTATTTTTCAGATATAGGAACAACATTCATTTTAGTTGTTTACATATGATTTCAACCTTGTAGATTTTACATAATTTCACGGTTTTAACATGTAAGATTATATTTTCCCTCGTTATTTAGAAAATAAAAATGCAATCCTATTCTTTTTTTAAGAAATGGTAAAAACACCACGTAATTGGTTAATAATGTAAATACAGGAAGAAAATATATAATGTTATTTGGAAAATTACATTGCAAGTATGTTTAAATGCAATTAATGTGTGTTAGATACAATATGAGGGCATATTCCAAGGGCACGTTAATGTGGTGATAATACTTGATTTTAATTAAGTTTAGCGTATTACATTTGTCCAGTTGAATTTTTAAAATCTATTGGCATGTATATAAATTCAAATTATAACATACAAGTATATTGAACTCCACAAAGTTAACAACATAATTGAATATAAAAAAAGCATTACAGAGTATTACAAAATAGCATGTGTGAGAATGCATAATTGCCCTATTTCGTAGTATAACTTATGTCTGCAAATATAAGCCTACACCCTAAATACCAACAATGTAAGGTTTTTATTTTACTAAATATTTGGTATGCAACAGTTCAAGGTCAAGGTTTTGTGGTACAGTAATATAAAGCGTTTTGAAACTGTATTTACCGAAACACCCAAGAATATTAATTCCTGCAGTCACGAAAGCTTTAAGTCAAGATAAAAGATATTCATGAAGTCTTAAGAGTCCTAGAGTGCTATATTCTGCCTTTAAGCATGCTTGTCTGAATATTGTATGTTGATCTTCTTTCGAAACGTACGAAGCCAACCATGCTAATCGGAGGTTCAGGGAAGGACAAAAAACTAAACGCATAAAGACGTTCTAAGAAAATGAATGTTCAATCTAGATTTAAAAGTGCATAGCTCTAGTGGCTTCCTAACTTTGTCTCATCACAGTTATGAGAAATGGCATATTCATGCGTCTCTAATGGTGATGACTTCAATTAGTTCTGGTTCTCCTAAGTAAGGGAGTTTCAACTTGGATTCTGATGAGAACACTGAAAACCATAATGATAATTGTAGCCCTACAAATGAGGTCAAAATGCAGCCGAAGATGTTTTTTAATATTACAGCCACATTATAAAAAGATGTAGCCCTTCAATGGCTTGCTCATGCCATAAACCATGACGCGAACTCCAGTCACCCTCGCAGCGGCTATTGGCTAGCCACCAAATAAAGACGGTCACCACATCGCGTGTTTTCGGATGCGCTTCTGTGTCGTCTGGAATGCTTTTCCGATATTAGTAAGCGACTGGGGCTATACACTTTTAAATATAGATTGAAAACTTCGTTTCTTGAAAACTGCTTTGTTTTTAGTTCGTCCTTCCCGCGCACCTCCGATTAGCATGGTTGTTAACGTACGGTGCGAAAGAAGTTCAACATACACACATACATACTGTACATGCCACCACTGGTATAAACCCCGTCCATCAGAGGGAGATTTTAAAGAGCCCCATTGGAGGTTATTTGGTCTACTCTTCTATGGCGGCCAGGCATCCTGGAAGAGGTGGATTAAACTAACGTTTTACTCTACTGCACGTGACCTGCCAATAGACGAGTTGCGGTTTCCCCATTTCTACTTCTGGGTGCAGAGACGTGGTGAGGGGCGAGATTTAACAAGCTTGCCCATCTCTCAACGTTCATGTTGGGGGATTGACGAACCAATAAACTCTGCAAGTCCAGTCTGCTTCACCATTGAAACATCTGAAGAATTTGTGAATTTAAAATAGGATAGCCTTATTTGAAAATTCACAATGTATGCATCATTTTCGTTAAATATGTATCAGGTTTTATTATTATATATGTATGTAGCAGGTACCTGAATGTTATTTTTTCTATTCGTGTTTAATGTTTTTCATGTGGTTGGAAATCTGAAATACTGTACGGGAAAAAATGAAGCATTGCATACTACCCAGTATACAACAAAATAATATACATTGGGGCCCAAATTACGTAGCCTTTATTTACGTATATTTATAGAATTCTGCCATTCGGCAAAATAAGTATTATGCCAATTAACTTTACTGAATCTTTGAATGCAACATACCAATATGTTTGAATGGGAAACTTTTATAACAGTGGGTATTACCTGCTATGGCATATGGATTTGAAACATTGGACTGTACCAGGAGGCTGAAACAAAAGTTCGTGTGTTCACAACGAGACAGAAATAGGAACGGAAAAGAGAGAAGTTACGCGAGTTAAATGCATACATTTGACCGTTTAGAAAAGTACGTGTGACATGACGTCACGTGGCTTTGCCTGCACATGCTAATTTCATTGTGTGTCCCACTGGAAACTATAGTTGAAGGGCCTTGGTATAGGGAGGAAATCTTGTGGTGCTGGTTTATGCTGGGAATCAATTCAAAGGAATGTACAGATCAGGAAAAATGTTTCCTTGATTTAATCGTTGTCTGCTGTGCTGAATTGTCTTCATTGTAAGCTTTCATTGTATTGCATGGCATCGTTGCAACATTTGAATCTGTAAACGATGGGATAAATATAATAGAAAAAAACACAGTTGGTATAAAAAGACGTAGGAATTTAATGCATTTCATCAATTATCAAGCACACAATTGTGGCTGAAAAACATGTACTACACCTGGTATACAAGAGGAAATTAAATGTACAAAAAAATCCTTATTGAGCACAGTTTACCTCACGAGGTCTGTTTCCCGGAACACGGGAGTGATGTTTCAGCTGTACGCAGTTTGACGCTGATAAGATTCTCATCTCTGCATCGAAAAGTAGTGCCATGAGAGTGCTGCATTCGTTGGAAGGTGTGAATGAATCGCCCGTGAGAACGATTTATTTACCATATATATGTTCACAAATTGCCGCATGCATCTAGTTGTTTACTCGTTGAGGATGTGAGTCATACGGGCACCGAGATGGCGAATCATTTAACGTTCACGTGAAGGTGTAAGGGGTGAGTGTCGTGCTGGCAATTCGGTGTCAGGGGCGTGCATTGGGCACCAGTTCTTCGGTGCCGGGAGAGTAAAGGAGACGGGGTTTTTTTGTGTATTGAGATGAAATTGAAAAATAGTCTAAATTCACAAGAAACGGAGAACGCCTCGGCATCCTATTATACAATAAGGGCGGAAATCTTGTAGAGTTTGTAAGAAAAGAGGGAGGGGGTGATCATTTCGGACCCAGGAATGCAACCATATTTTTCCCATAAGGTCCTATTGTCGAATTCATGGATTTTTCTAAAACGTAAACCTCCGCATTAGGTAAGGCATGGTCTGTATTTACGTCACGTATGGATAGTCACAGTAGGATTGAAAAGTAGTTGAAAAGCACGGATAACTTATGTCAATAATAAGTGGTCCATAACCATATACATTCCAAGGATATACACAATTAACAAATGTTAAAAACTTAATCAAAACAATTACACCTATATCACACACACTCCAATGTGTTTATGAAGCATATAAATACATCATGACAGCAAACAAGAGTTGTATTGTACTTAGTAATTATCATTGTACATCTACATATAACTACAACATGTCAGTACAAGTGTTGTATTAAGCTTTTCATTTACGATGTAAGATTAATGATTGTAAGCACTGCAAAACGGTATAGAAACATGCCAGATGGTGTCACTAATGTGCTCGCGAAGGTCAGCTCAATGTTCCAATTAAAATGTGCCGCACCAGTGCGTAAAGTGTACACAAAACAAGATCCAATGAAGACGTGATGCCACTATCAATAATGATATAAATAAAAGCCTGGAAATGTTGCCTGCAAAACTATTTTGTAAGCACACTGCATGCTGAATAAAGGAAGTGTGGCATGTCGGCACGTTGCTCACCTTGATAGGTCAGCTTAAATCCTTGAGCACCCACTGCAAAATCGCTGCTCAGCTTCATGGTGAGCAGTGGTCCTGTGCTTGTGATAGGCGATGGCAGCTGGAACCCTGTGAACCTGCGCACGCACAAAGTAACAACAACAATGGGGAAGGGGTTAGTCTACCAGATGTTGTAGCATTAGCTAATGTAAGAATAATGTAATTCTATGTGTTTCTCTCTATAAACTGTGTGTGTTAACTTGGGTCTTCTGAGGTTTGGCATCAAGCCATGTGGCATCTTTTAAATCAATTCAATCTAATTTAAAATCCCATTTTGTTCCAGCTGCTACCTGACTAAAACTCAAGCATAAATACGTCTCATACTGTCATGTAAGCAAGGCCGTAGCCATGGAGTCAACATTGGGGGGGGACCAAATCTTCTAGGGGGTCTGGGGTCTCCCCGAGAAAAAAAAATCTGAATTTGAAAACTAATTTCCTGCCTAAAATATTTTTAAAAATCCACTAACACATGGGATGGACTTTTTATTTATTTTTTACAATGTCTAATAGCGTATTGTATTACATTGCTGTTTTTTTTTATTTTTTACCTTTTCTTGTTTCATTGTATGTAATGGCAGAGATATAAAGTACAACCATAACCACAATCATATAAACAGAAATCTATGCATTGTTATATGAAGACAAGTCCAGATATTGTGGCCAAGGTTCAGCAAATTGTTATTTTTATTTACATAGCATCGCAATTTTTTTTTAAATATTTTTAGAGCAATATATTGGGGGGGACATTTTGAGCATATTTTGATTATTGGGGGGGGGGGGGATGTACCCCCCCCCCAATATATATTAGAATTACGGCCTTGCATGTAAGTATACATTTTGTGAATATGCAAGTCAAACATGTCTTTCTAGTTATGTACTTGTCCTCTATGTTGTTATCTATCATCATTTTTAGTTTATTACTAACAGACTGTTTGGGAAAGTGCTGTTAGCGAGTACCTATGAAGGCTGGCACGGCACACGAGGAGGTGGGTGACCAGCACCACGCCCGGCCGCATTTGTCTCCCAAATGACGATGTTTACACATCGCACCAGGTACTCATTTGAGGCTGAGTCAATCTAGGGGAGGCCCAGGACCGGTTCAGATAATCGTCACTGGTGTTGGCCGTAATCGGGAAATCGAAATCCGGTCGTCGAGTTCGTAGCCACTATCGTTCCCCACTCCACCACTTTATGGAGGGGCGTAGGCGGTCGTTTCAGACAATAAATCCGAACAATTCCACAATATCTAATTCGCATGTGGGTTGTGTCCACGTAAAATCACACCCATTACACCACTTCTCTTGCAACAATTGCAGATTGACAAAACATTGGGTGGGTGAGGGCAGGGTTTGGGAACATTTTCACATAGTTGTAGAAACTTTCCACCATAATGTGTCGAGAGTGCTGAAGGTGTGTCGGAGTGCATTTTGCACAAATTATTCTGCACGTTCTGTCTTTATTTTTGAGTAAACATTCCAGTGCGTTTTAAGTGTTCTAAACGTTTTGGAAAGCGGCACAATTGAGGCCCACACTCACATGAAGATGCCAGCGACAATGAACACAAATGATTATGCATGTACAGGCCATCCTCAACTTAGGAACGCCCGTACTTACGAACCAACCTCCTATAAAATGCAAATGAACTGACTTAAAACGCAAACTCGCAATTGCAAACTAAGGGACCGTCCATAAATGACGTCACGCTATTTTGGACGATTTTTGATCCCCCCCCCCTTCGTCACACGGCGTCACAAAAAGTCAGACCCCCCTCAAATATGACGTCACAAAGCTCTGCCCCCCCCCCCAAAAAAAACATGCTTTAAACTATTGTCATTGTAGTGCGTATTTAATGTGGCGCTGCACTCTGTTGTAGGAGAAAACATTTATATAAAAAAGTATATTTGATTAAGTAGAACGTGTTGTCTATATTTATTTAAAGTTGCGCATTTTGATGTGACGTCACATTTCTCAAACCCCCCCCACCCCCCATCGTCAGATATCGTCACAAATGTCTGACCCCCCCCCCCCCCAGATGCGTGACGTCATTTATGGACGGCCCCTTAAGTTCAATTCCCGCTCACGATCAACACCAGTGACGATTATTTGAACGGGACCTGGGCCTCCTCTAGGTCGACTCAAATGAGTACCTGGTGCGGTGTGTAGTAAACATCGCCACTGAGGAGACAAAGGCGGCCGGGCGTGGCGCTTGCCATCCACCCTCTCGTGTGCCGTGCCGGTGTTCATCGGTGCTGCCCGCTAACAGCACTTGGACTTGCCGATGACTGGTACCAGCGGTGTCAAGATCGGCCTCAGTGTAGGAGGCTCGTGAATGACGCTACTGGGTAGTTGGAGGCAGTCGCCCTCCAACAACAACAGAGGGTGGAGGAGCGACGCTCACAACAACGAGCGGAGCGCCGGGTGGCTAATGCACAGCAAGTTGGCACAGTAGGGGGCACAGGTGGTGCATCAGCGAGCCATCTCAGTCGACCTGTGGCACCTGGGTCTGCCCCGTGACCTCCTGCCAGCAGGTGTTCGACACTTCACGTGGCCTCAAGGTGCACATGGCCTGGCACAAGCATCGTCGTGACGTCACCGCCACTTAGTGGCGAATGGCGGTTGTTGTGTGTGTGCGCGCGTGTCCCGTGTGTGCGCGCAATTGTGGTGACTCATTGCCCCCCTTCTGACTACAACGCTAGCATCAGGACTCAAGGTGAGTGAAAATGTAAAAAACATCTAATTATATTACTTTGTTTTATTTATTATAGTATTTTTTCACAGTTACATGCAAATGGGAAAGATTTATTCTTAATTATGAGTTTAACAATGGCTTCCCTTTTTTTCTGAACCGTAAAACAGTTCATAACACTGACCTTATGGCCATGTAAATACAGTGAATTATTAGTGTTCCGACTTACGGACTTATGAACGGGTCTCAGGAACAAATTAGGTTCGTAAACCGAGGACTGCACTACATTGAATTTCTTTTGCACCGCACGTAGCCAACCATGCTAGTTGGAGGTGATCATTTTGATGATGAAAATAAATGTGGTGCGTCGTAGAACCACGGGGAGACAGAACTTCTTGTAAGGGCTTTCGCCGTGTATTAACACGGGTTAAATCACTCTGCTCACACCAGGGGTAGGTGTCCTCGATGCTCGGTGCTTCCCGTGGACCCCCAAGCTCTCCTCGTCCTAACCTCGACTATCCCTTGGGCTCTCTCACTCGGGCCGGGACGGGGGCTCATCCAACACCGCACGGCCGAGGAGAGAAGAACTCCACTCTCAGCCGATTCTCACAAACTTCTTCGAGCCCTACTCTCAGCTATCTCTTCGGCTCTCCCACTCGTCGACCACGGGGACGGGGGTTCAGCCAACACCGTCCGGTCACGAGCAGGAGAGACCTCTTTCAGCTGATCCACACTCCGGGCTCCCACAACGACCACGCCTTCGTCACGGGGTCCCCCTTAAGTACCTCCTTGGGCGGCTCCTCCCCTTCACTCGGACCCGCCTCTGTTCTCGGTGTCTCCTTACAGTGCTCATGACATGACATCATCATACTACTCCTCTACAAATGTATGCTTTTGCTGCTGCTGAGCATTACACTGATGGTAATGTTGCCGATACTATTGTTCTGGTTGCTGACGTTGCCGATGATGATGCAGAAGGATAGTGTTCACAGGAAAGGCACACACTGAGACCTAATACTTCCTTAAAATGCTGTTGCGCGTGGGAAGAAACTACAATACCCAGAGCTAATGCAAAAGAGGAGACAGCACTCAAATGTACACATGGATTCAAAAAATATAATATGCTGTCTTATCCTGACAATTTTTCAGCATAGGTTTGTGAGTTTGATCAACCCACCCACGTCTCCAAAAGTAATGAAATGCCACTCACAAACCACGCCATGCGTGTCATGGCCTCTAATCAAACTTATATTTCTGGAATATATAACTTGGGGCAATGCACAAATCACTGTTCTCTCATCATAACACAAACTGACACCAACACATGCCTGAGCTTGTACATGCAAATATGCAGACACCCTTGCACACGCACACATATACACATATGACACATTACACCACGCGCAGAGATCAGTTCCCGACCATGGCTAAGGTCAATCATTGGCAAATGATATATGAACCGGGTCTGACTAAACCGGTTCGGCAATCTGAAGTACGGTCAAACATTCCACGTGGCCGACGCAGCATGAGGAGGCCTTCATCCACCAGTGAATAAAACAAATGATGAGCAGATATTTGTTTAAATATACATTACTACTGATAGAGTAAGCAGCATTTCGCGGTCTGTGCTTTTGTAGTGTTGTAAATAACAGATGAATAAACGTCTTAAGGCACACACTGGTTTATTGTCTTCCGACACAGTCCCTATGCACACACAGAGGGATATACGGTTCCCCCACCCGTAGCCTGAGGTACAGCCTCCGTACCTAGCGGGACTTTTACACGGCTCTGACTGCTAGCCTAGGGAGGTACAGCCTCCGAACTGGCGGGAGCTATTCCCAGTCTACCCGCTACCCTAGCGTCCTCCGGCTGGGACATAGGGGAGGCTAGCTTGACCCACCACTGGCTCGGTGGGTCCCCTGACCACTGGTCGCGCAGAAACTTAGCTCTCACAAGAGCTGGAAGGCCGGGGAGCCAGGGTCCTGCCTACCAGGACCTATTCTCCCCTTGACCACTGGAACACTGAGCGATCTAGAATTGATGTTACCCAGCCGTGTTGTCTTAGAAATGTTTATCACTTCATATATATTTGTAAATATTGTGAGTTTATCATCATCGTTGGACCACCTTTGCCAGTGTCAAAATATAAGAAAAAAGGGGAAAACCTATTCTTATATTGTGGGTTTACTTTCCAACACACTGGTTTGTTGAAATAGTCACTAATTGGCATGTTTTGTTTACATGGCAAATCTTACCAATTTTCTGTGTGGGATGGTGGCAGGTTTAACGATACATTTATATTTATGCGATCTAACCCCAAAAAACCCCTCTATTATGAATATATCGTCCCCTTGTATATTTAGTGATAATACATACATTTAAAGTACTGTGCTTTATTAGCGTATATTTGGTCAGTGGTGATGCAGTAGTTTGTGCATTGTGCTATGAACCCAGTGATTTCCGTTTCGTTACCGGCCAAGAGACACTTTGGCAGCATCTATTCTGAGCCTTCCTTGGGATAACTCATCCTTAAATGGGTGCCCAGTGCGGTGTATACTTTATGGGTGAAGGTTAATGGATCACCATGGGATGGGTGTTGGTGTGGGTTGGTGGAATGGGGTTGCTGGATCAATGGCAATTAGAAGTGCCATTATCATAGCCTTCTTGTTTTATCATTTTAATTTAACAGCATCATTAAACCAACAATCACTGTCGTCATTATCTTAATTTATGATTATCATTTATTATCAATAATTTCATTAATCATTACCAAATTCATCTATCAATCTACTTTGGATGGTAAGATGGACAATTGTTGCTCGGAATTTTACGTTATAAAATTTGTCAAAAAAAGTGAAATTTTAAAATGTTTTACAATTTTCAATGTTATTAAAAATATATATCATATATGAAATATGTTACCAGAATCTCTTACACATTAGTCATGGGTCAAATAAATGTAATTTTGTATGATGGTACAGAGGGGAAAAGAGTGCGATGAAGTTCGCTATCCCAATAATTTGGCAGGAACCCACTGACCACTCAAGCAACTGCTACCTCTGCATGGTGGACCTTTCCAAACGTCGGACTGGCAATAATGCACCTGCTATCACGTATCCATCACCCCGGTGCCACACTGCCATGAGCTCCCCGTACCCACGCCTCTGGAGAGAGAGGAGCCGTCTTTCGAAGAGAACAGCAAGTCAGAGAGCGAGGAAGATGTAGATCCAGATGACAATTTCAGAGGTGGAGCTGAGGAAAGAAACCCATACTACCCCAACAAAAATACCTCAACGACTTGATCAGAGATCTTGGTCTCACCAAGTCCAATCCCAAGCTTTTGACGTATAGGCTCAAGCAGTGGAACTTGTTGGATAAAAGTGTGCAAGTTACAGATCAGAGGAAGCGTCACCAACCTTTTTGCAGCTTTTTCACCCATCAAGATGGGCTCTGCTTCTGCCACAATGTGACCGGTCTGTTCGAGGCAATCGGAATCGACTGTAACCAGAATGAGTGGGGCCTCTTCATTGACAGCTCATCCAGGAGCCTAAAATCCGTGCTGCTCCATAATAGTAACCCGTCTCTTCCCCTGGCTCACTCAGTGCACCTCAAAGAGGATTACAACAGCGTCAAGACCTTGATGGAGGCCTTGAAGTATGATGAGTACGGCTGGGAGGTCATTGGAGATTTCAAAATGGTGGTATTCCTGATGGGTCTCCAACGCGGTTTTACCAAGTTTCCCTCAAAGTCCATATCCTTGATGCTCATCCTGATCAATTCAAGGAGAACATGGGAGCATACTCGGAGGAGCAAGGCGAGCGCTTCCACCAAGATATACTGGACTTTGAACGCCGCTACCAAGGACAGTATAACGAGAACATGATGGGAGACTAGATTTGGGGGCTAATTCGTGAAAGTGATTTACAGTATAATCGTAAATCTCGAAAAACTACTCACTTATAAAACTTTTCTCGTCATTTTTTTTATTACTTTAGTATAAATACATGTTAATTTTGATTCATATGTTGTTGTTTTCTGACTTCATGTGAACGAAAAGACACAGATTCGCCTATTTTCTCATTGAAAATAGGTAAATTTCAAAATACCACTGTTGTGGTCACGAAAGCAAAGTTTGTGGGGAATAATAGCCATTTTCTATACTTGTTATGCATAAGCAATTCGGAAATAACACTTACGACCCAGGAACAAAAATGGTGTTACATAGTGTTTTCATCTGACCTCCACCGGCTCCCGATTGGCTTGCAGGGTTTTTTTTATGAATGCAGTTCCTACCCATTCTGCTCCGTGAATCAGTCCAAACATTGGCATGTCAAATTTATGGTCTAGAATTCTATGAAATATTTTTTTCATAGAATAGACAAAAATATATGTTTTCATTACAAATGTGAAAAAATAATGATACATATTTAAATGTTCATGCAACGAACTCAGTATAATTAAGTAAATGTTATGACATTTAAAAAGTCATTTTCCAATTCACCTCAATTGCACATGGGATAAGATGTAACCCTTGGAGTATTAAATGTCAATGTATTAATCCTGACTTAATCTGTATTTTAAATTGCCAAACTGATGCAACAATCAGCTTTTTACTGGTACCAAAAAGTGTATGTGCGTCAGTTAATATTAAGTTACTACACTCGATAAGATTGTAGGAGCACAGTTAAAAAGTATTATACAAAGCACATTGATACCACTGTATAGGTTTGTGTGTACAAGCTCGTGAGGAGCCTCTTTGCTGTGTGCAATTGAGCAGGGGAAGAATCTAACTTTACACGACCATAGGTAAGACCGTGGAATTAGTAGTGTCAAGAGAAAACACTGTTGTGTTTGCTTGAGATGGTGTCGGCACTGAGTGTGCCCGAGTGAAAACCAGAGGATTCCTGTCATGTGGACTCCTTTTCACTATCATAGGGTGACAGGGTGGTGCATTGGTAACACTTGTGCCTCACATCAATAATCTCCCGAGTTTAGTTCCTGACTCAGATGCCTTTTTGTGTGGAGTTTGTATGTTCTCCCCCTGTTCTTCATGGGTTTCCTCTTAGTTCCTCCTATAGCTAAAAACACAGAGAACGTAATTGGTATTTGCCAAACGACCCAGTGCTGAAATATTACCTGTAAATTACTGTAATTCATTTGGATTACATTTAGAAACATAACCCACTACTACAAAAACGTCTCAGAATCATCCTGCAGAAGAGTATTGAGACTCGTTTGCCTTAGGCCAACACGCGTAATAGTAAAACAGGTCCTCACAATACCACCACATGTTGCATGAACCTCATTTTGCAATAAACATCTGATGCTGGATTTACATTATATTTTTGCTATTTCACACTAAAGTCAATTTTATGGTTCAGGCCCTAATCTCTGACATCATTACATCAGCATTGACATTCATGAGAATGAGATGATCAATGTGTTCTCATGCATTGGAGATTTAAGAAGTATATATCAATATCAAATGTTATTTTGAGAACATATCATAAAGTATACATATAGTCATTATACTACGTGCTGATTTAAATGTAATTGATATTGAGATGGCATTACACCATATGGTAAATGAACCCTGTGCACAATTGAAACAAGGTACTAATTGAGCAAATCAGAACCCAGTCCACAATCATATAAAACTTACAATTATATAAAGCTTGCAATGTAAGAATGCAAGTTACGTTAAATTATTTTTAGAACTGTGATGAATAAACAATACGTGTTTTCTATGCTTGGTATCGATGCATTTTTCTGCACAAATTGTGTTATTTCAAAGTTAGAAGGGCAATATAAAATGACAAATATAATAAAATTACAATTATAAGGAGAACACGTTCAAATTAAAGTATCATGACACTAACTCACACTGCACGAAAGACTGTTTATTGATTATTAGATATTTAATTAGCACAAGAAAGGTGCCGAACAGATTCAATTTGCAGTCAAAATAAATTACAAGGCCAAATCCAGTCAGCACCAGTCTCCAAAATAAACTTACTTTGATTTCGACTACAGTTTTAACTGCATAGTATGTATAACTGCATTAAAATACATTTCCAATCCAAGTTTTGAATATTTGAAACGGACAGAGGATCCATTATAGAACCATTCTCATTTAATTCATTATTGTGGCGTTATAGCACACAAGTTAATCTCTTTTAAAAGATGTTTCCATCGGCAGCGAATGGTATATGAGCCAGTCCTGGACAACAACAACCTTCAGCAACGTGTACTGATCAGTGTGGTCAAATGTGGTCAAATGACTCCTATGACTGCCATTGTGCTGGAGGCCTTCATCCAGCAGTGCATTGACAAAGGACAATGCATATTGAATGGTCCGAGATTTGCATGACATTTGCATGAAATTTGCATGAAATTATTCCACCAGTTGAATAGTCCTGTTTTGATCATGTGCTATGGGTCTGTATTTCACTCGAAGGTGATAGATCACAATAATCAAAATACCCTTTTCTTCCTGCATCCATGCTTTTATTATTTATCGTTAAATCTTCAACCACTTTTGCGTTGAGTTCTCCGATTTCTGGGTTCATTGTTTTCCTAATAGTTTTGTATAATTCTGTGAATTCTGCCTTTTATTAGGCATTTTCATCTCTCCATTTCTTTATCATGCTCTTCGCAGTTTCACTTAGCATGCACCTTCCATTACAATATTAGTTATTTCATTGTTTAGTGGTCACATCCACAGTATCATTTTGCTTCCCTTGTGATTTGCATACATTACTTAGAATCAATCGAGTTTATCCTCTCATTTAAAAGCTGGCTACTTTGTACATACTGCACATGTTGCCTCCGTTTACATTATAACGGCTTGTTTTTGGAAATATACTTGGAATGATTTTAACTTGTAGTGATTCAAGAGCCTTCATTTAAATTTTAGCTAGGCAACTGTTGTCTCTCCGTTTTATTGGATTGTTTGACCATACTTTACCATGCGGGTCAGTGGGGGTTGGTGTGGGAAGCACATGTTTTTTTTATCTGAGTATCCAGCTGCTTGAGGGTGCCAGGAAAGCTATTCAGGTCCGAAAGGGTCCAAAGATTATTTGCCACATCAGGGCAATATGCCATTTAAATTGAGTGATAGTTAATGTTGATTGACTTATACAAGCACCCAAAAAAATCAGGAGGTGATGACATTAAAATGCCTTACCAAATGACCATGTGACCGTAAATTTGTTCACTTAATAACACGCACCTTTTATTTTAATACATTGTCCACAGTAGCATATTGTTAATCAATGAAGTCGTAGATACACCAACTAATGCCATCTATAATACAATTTACATACAATCTGAATGATAGGAAATTATAAATACATATATTTTGAGAATCAATATCAAGGCAATGGGCCTTTATGGCACAGAAATCAGCTACCATCACTCAAAGGATATGTTCAACTTAGTAATAATCATCAGCTATAGTCCATCGATTGCTGGATGGAGGCTTCCCCAATCTGCTGTTTTATGTTTTATACAAATAAAACACTAATCTGGACTTCTAATCACAGCCGCAGATAAACCATGTTGTCAGCACACTACTAAAATGAAAACTACACACAACAACAACAGCTGCAATTGCCACTAAGTGGTGGTGACATCACCGCAGCATTTGTGCCTTGCCAGGTGCACTCCAAGGCCACGTGAAGTGTCGACGGCTCGCTGATAGGTCACAGCACAGATCCAGGTGTAATGGATTGACTGACTGAGATGACTGGCAGATGCACCAGCTGTGCCATCTACTGTGCCAGCCTGATGTATTTCAGTCACCAGACGCTCCACTCTTTGTTGTGAGCGTAGCTTCTCTGCCCTCCACTGTTGTTGGAGGACGACTGCCTCCAACTGTCCAGTAGCGTCCTTCACGAGTCTCCTCCATAGTGGTCGATCTTGACACCGCTCGTATCGGTCTTCGCAACTCCACTCAGTTCCACATCTATAACCTGTTGTACCGTATCAGTCCATCTCGTCTCCAGCCTTTGTCGTGCCCATTTTGTTCCCTCTATCTTAGTGCAATTATCTAGTTTCAGCAGCAAAACCTCCAATTCCTCAGAGTGAGCAGCAACCACCATATCATCAGCGTACCTACCATGGTGGACCAGTAGGCAACCATCTCATGACCACACCCGGGAATCGATCAGCCTCCTTTTATATCTACACCAGATATAAATTCCAATTGTACAGCAATGGAAGGCTTCTCGAACTACGTCGTCGAAGATTATGTTAAATAATGTGGGAGCTAGATGACATCCTTGTTGCACCCCAATATGAACAGAGAATGGCTCTAACTCCTGGCCATGCAACTTTACCTGGGCCTGCCCACCATGATGAAGGCCCTTTATGATCGTTTAGCATAGAGTCAGGGATGCCAAAATCTGTGTGGTCCCTCCTTTTAAAAATGGGAACCGCCAGGGCATCCTTTCAATCCTGCGGAACCTGTCCTGCGGAACCCGTCCTGTGGACCAGGCAGTTGTAAGGATGTCATATATGACAATCTGCTCACAAAAGCCACCCTGCCTCAACAGTTCGCTTGAGAGGTCCTCTCTCCCTGGTGCTTTACCTGGTTTCAAGCTCCGAATTGACATTCGCACTTCCTCAGCAGATGACACATCAGCCAACCACTCACAAGGAGTGGCTACTTCCTCCAATATATGAGGTACAGCAGCACCAGCAAGGTCAGCCCCACCTTGGCCTATGCTTATGTTTGAGCTGAGGGGTTTCTCATCCCCCAAGACCTCACAGAAATGCTCAGCAAACCTGTGAACCTGTTCTTGGGGTTCAGACATTGGATTACCAATACCGCAGCCTACTCACACACAGAGCCTGCACCACCAGCACTATGTCCAACACACACAAACACAGCCTGCACCATACATACACACAGCTCGCACCACCATCACCACGACCTATAAAGACGCACATAGACATGCATATACACAGAAAGTACAGAATACCCACTTCATAAGAATGGTTAGCGGAAAATCCGAATTAAGGTTACAGGCAGGCAGATGCCTTATTTGATGGCATCAGTAACGACGACAATGACCGAATCGTGTTTCTTTAAAACCAATATAGACATATTCATGAACTAGCAGTGTGTAACAAAAGCATTTATATCTTAAAAGGGTATTGCATATTAGGAATATTTATTTCTCCATTCATTTTGCTCTTTGTTTGCAATGCTTTTGGGGAAACACGTCCCTGGAATAGAATGCTGGGTAGAAGGATAAAATGTATGCCCTTCCACATTTTAGCTCATTGAAAAGTTTGAGGAAACAAACCTCTCTGTGAAAAATCCTCCAGAAATGTCACAAAAATATATCTGAAGGGTTATTAAATTGACACAAAAATGTCAAGGAAATTTTCTTAAAATGTCACGACTAGTTTATCATGAAAAGAGCTAAATAGCGAAGCGTATTTTTAATTGAACAAACATAATTGAGCAATACAACCCATATATATTGTACTATTAATATAGTTTTAAATATATCACAATGCAATCCTATTTGTTTTAGTACGTCAATACTTGTATATACAAATGAAGGATGCAAAGCTTGGCATGAAATGAAACGGGTATATTGGACACATTTTTTTAATGTCATAAATTAACAGTTGAATATAACATTCACATAAAACGTGTAACTGTCTTATTAAAAAGTGCAGGTCGTTTGTTAACAACTGCCGTTCGCCACTAAGTGGAGGTAACATCACCACGACACTTGTTCCAGACTAATTGCACTTTGAGGCCACGTGAAATGTTGAAGATTAAACTGCCTGGTCACGGGACAGACCCAGTTGCCATTGGCTGACTGACTGATATGACTGGCAGATGCATCACCTGTGCTCCCCACTGTGGCAAATTGCTGTGTTTTAGCTGCCTGGTGTTCTACTCATCGTGAGCATCACTCCTCTGCCCTCCGCTGTTGTTGGAAGGCGGCTGCATCCAACTGCCCAGTAGCGTCCTTCACGAGCCTCTCCAGAGACCGATCTTGACACTGCTGATCAGTCTTCGGCAAGTCCACTCAGCTCCATAATCTCCTGTACCACATCAGCCCATGTCTTCCCTAGCATGTGCTGCACCCATTTAGCCCCCTCTATCCAGCCCCCTCTATCCAGCCAAACAGAAGCTAATTTGGCATACAGTAGCTGGGCATACAGTATGGGCTACGTGACCCAGGCGATGTAGCCTCGCCTGCCAGAGGAACTCACTGATATGGCTATGTCGAGATCTTTCCAGGGTCTGTGAACTCCTTACACAATCCAGTCTGGTTAACCCCAGGAAGGATCGTAGGCAGGCCAGCCTGAATGTTTCTGACCGGTGCAGATGTTCCATTCACCCTCACTTCACTACTCACCCCGAGAATACACGTACACACAACATATGTCATTGCTAGAGGTAACAATGCCTCCCCAAACCACATGTTTGGGGAGGCTTTCATCGACCAATGGACTGACCATGGCTGATGACGATGGGATGATAAGGACAAGAATTATGATATTGACAACCAAAAAGTGCTTAAAAACTATTTTAGTTTGAGGGGGGGTTGATCAAAAGGCAAGCAATGTATCGATGAAATCAGTTCGTCCTCAGTACTTAAATTGCAAGTCTCACAGTATGTGTGATCAGTACTATCTTGAGCCATTCCAGTGGCACTTTGAACGCACTTCCTTTGATTGCTAATGAATGGATGGACTGATGGAGTGTTTACGAGTGCTCTGAGGGCATAGCTTTCCATCCCTCAATAAACGTGCAAGGGAAATTTTCTGTTGGGCTACAAATCTGCCCTCAGATGGTTTAATGTAAATAATATCACAGCAAATAATGAAGTCTTAACGTGGTTTTAAATACAAATTCCTGGGCAAAGTAGAGTGCATAGAGATGTATTGAAATATTGTCTACTTGTAGATTCGTGAGTAACATTTTCACAATCAACATGTAGTATTGCTCAAAACTGCATACAAATTGTTGATGTTAAAATCAGTATTTGTTGGGCAGAATTCCAAAGTACAGCGCCGCTATGTTTTTTGTTGCATTTAACAGTCCCGTAAAATGGATGAATGTCACTGCGCAAACCGGGTGCCCAATATTTCAATTATCTTTAATTGATGCAACGTGCACAAAATAAAACCCATTACAATGTGTATGTACCTACGTTGAACTTATTCCGCACCGTACGTAGCCAATCATGCTAATCGGAGGTGCGGTGATTGAAATCATATATATAAAAAGTAACCGTTTTATTTATTTAAGTTTCACAGTAACAAACTAAAAAATAACCCCTGTAAGGAAGCATAAGTAAGACACATCCTGTGGTCCCTGAATGTTATCGAGCTGCCAAGCAAGTCGAGGGCGGTATAGGAGGTGTGGAAGAAGGGAGTAGGACAGGATATGAGAGTAAAAGTGGGGGAAGAAAAGGAATGTAGTGATATGGGTGTCCAGTAAACCAAGCACAATTTAGAGAGGGGTCAATGCACATGTGTCCATCACACTTTGGTATACATCACCAAAGAACATTTGGGAGAGAGTTCCCAAGTGTCTCAGCATGGAGATTTCTCGCCTGAAGTTAAGCCCATGATAAAACATGGGAAGATTATACACGATTTTCATTGCTTCAACTGAAGCAACCTAAGAGTGCTATGAGCTGTTCTCTAAAGGGCACATTGTATTTATGATTTGACCGTTAAATGGTGATTTTCATTTATAAAAATAATATATAGCTATAAATGTTTATACAAATGTAAAGCAACCCGTTTATTGGGGAACCAATCGATGGTTATCCATTACTTTTCTATTTTTTGTCCCCTACGTATCTCTGCCGTGAATCTAACGAACAAAAAAATACTGTGCCCAAATCGTAGCCTTAGTCATAGGTAACGTCTTCGAAATGAGAACTTTCTTTTTCTAAAACTGTTTACGAAAAAAACAGCGGTGGTTATATTTAATGAGCTTTGACAGAAACCAGGCACAAAGGTACGGCTGGGCAATATGGCACAACGCTGGTGGACTTATCCCTTTGGCATCCCTGCTTATGTAACGCATCTTTCACTCATCCCATTGCACTTCAAAGGTACACGTGTAAGTGAAATGCCCTGTGCATTTAATAGTGCCATTCACTTTAACTGCAGCTGTCAAACCATTCAGTTATTTAGTTTGCATTGATGTGTGTGATGAATGCCGTGTGAGGCACAGCACCTTTAAAAAATATATATGAAAATTCAGGAATTCGACGGTTATGGACATCTTAAGTGAGAGTAAGCAGAAAACAGGTGTGAAAGACTTTAGTCGTTATTAAGATACAGCTGCTATCAATAACTAGGCTCTACATCTCTTAGGGGCAGAGATTATATTATCATACTTATCCATGCGATGCCATGAGTGTAAAATAATTGTTATAACAGCTCATCACACAACCACAACCATCGTAGGCACACACACATGCAAGTAAATAACTTATCGTGAAGGCAAAGGTGCAGCCCTGCAATTGCTTGCTTACATCACTGTTGGTTGAAGGGCCTCCATGAGAGGGAACTCTACAGAGCCCCTTTGGAGGGCATCTGGTTCACTCTTCCACACCGTCTAGATATCTTGGAAGAAGTGGGAGTGCCCGCACTTTACCTCACCACATGACATGCCGATCGACTAACTGTGATGTACCCATTTATTCTGCTTGGCTGACAGGCAGGATTCATATTGCTTGGGTCTTTCGGTAAAGTCACGTAGATAGGTACGAACAAATAAAAATAATAAATATAAAATAAGCCAAAAACTTACGACGTCTCGATCACAACACCATCGATCGTCATCAGGAGGAAAGGCTGATGACGATCGCTCGTGTTGTGATCGCAACGTTGTAAGTTTTTATTTATTTAATATTGATTATTTTTTTATGAATTTTTACCTATGTGACTTTACCGAAAGACCCAAATAATTTGAATTCCTGCAGTCACGAAAGCTTTAAATCAAGAGGCAGGATTGTTTAAAATGCGTACCCAATGTCTCACTTGTTGCACCGGGAGATTGTATTCGCGATGTCAGGGAATGATAGTCTGGTGTGATTATAACCATTACACCACAACAACAACCAAGAAACCCCTATTATGTGCCCTTAATAGATTTCATGCATGAGTCAAAGGGTTAAATCTGTCAACTTGGTATGGAGAGAATAAGGTAGAGAGACATGTGTAGAGAGAGGCAGAGGCACGCTGTGATAGAAAATGCCCAGCTGTTAGCACTCTATCAATGCCTTCACCCTAGTCAGGTGACAGCCAAAACAATGCCGCACACAATGGAGCAGAAGGGGAGAACAGGATAGGAAACGGATCAAACAGCACAGCAAAGTCACTGTTCCTAATTCAATATTCGAATGCAAAATCCAGTCGCCTGGGACCACAGCTAACACACTCGATGCGGTTGTCAAAAAGAGATGGATCCTGTATGATTGCTATTGCTGGTATATTGGCCACCACATCCAAAGCGATACAATATTTGTACCAAGGTGCTGCGAATCAAACAATTTTCATGTCCTCGTGTGGCTGTAAATCTCCGGCTTCAAGCGGTTCAATTCACGAGCTGCACTTGCATATGTGCAGGGATGCAGCTCACTGCAGAAATGATCGGCCCATTGTATGGTAACGTGTCAATCATGCATGGGGGGGGGTGTGTAAGAAGCTCCGAGTGAGCACGGCAGCCCATTATGACCTTTTCAATAGCGGTCAGCTGTCGTGTGAATATGGCGTTGGAACACGAATTTCCGGAATACGAAAAAGGTTTTCCCATGTTTTTTTGTCTCTCCTCCCATAACACCACTGCTCTAATTCACGCGTGTGCTTTATTGTCTCTCGCCCAATTTCTTTTTTTGCAAAATGTCGACACGATATTTTTCAAAAATAGGTAGCAAAATGGAAACACTGCACCATGAGAAAAAATGATGATGGAAAATTGCAATGATGATGGCAATGATGTTAATGATTGATGATGCAGATAATGTGTATGTTTACAGTGATCAAAAATTACGATGATGACAATATTGCTGTTACTTGCTGCTGTTGATGGTGCTTCAGATTCAGGCGATGACATCAATTATGAAGATGATTAAGTGTTTATTGGGAAGCTGGCCTGAGTGAGGTCTTATTTAGAAAAGTGGGGGGGGGGGGAATGCAATTACCCAAAAAATAACCCCCTCATAATGATGTATGTTGAACTTCTTTTGCACCGTACGTAGCCAACCGTGCTGACCGAAGGTGCAGGATTACAATAAAATGTCCACACTGATAGATTCTAGAAAACCCTTTGCTGTATTGTCATCTCCTGACCATATTGTAGCCCAGTGGGGGTTTGAGAGCCTCCAATGTGACGAACTGCAGCTGTAGTGCACACACCATCCCAGACACTCATTTCAGGCTGAGATGACCTACGACAATATACAATTCACTACTGATGGCAGCCATGGCCAGGATCAAACTCATATCATTGGGTTCATAGCATACCATTGCACTCTCTACATTCGACATACACCAGTGGCAATTTGTAGAAGAATGTATAATTGGAATATGCAGGAAATGTGATAATGCACCAGTGCCCAGCTGCAACCAAACCAGTATTTTTTTTTCCGCCTACATGTGCCTCTTACGGTGGAGAATGTGCTGATGATAAAGCCTCTGCAGAGTGCATTCTAATTATTCCATCCACTTGCATGCATCACTTAATACTGTAATGCATGTAAATGCAGTGCGAAAGAAGTTCAACATATGAATAAATAAGTACCACTGACAAAGATCCCCATATAGCCACAAAGGCTGCGAGCAAGTGCTGCGAGTGGATACTTTTGAAGCTCTGATACCATTTCCTCTAGCATATATGTGTATTAATCTGTGAGATGGACACAACTGCCCAGTAGCGTCTTTCATGAGTCCTCCACAGAGGCCGATCTTGACACCTCTTTGGAGACAGTCGCTCTCCAACAACAACAACAACGCAAGTCAGAGAAGCGACACAACCACGAGCAGAGCGTCGGGTGGCTAAAAAGGAGCAAGTTGGCACAGTATCACGGGGGGGGGCACAGGTAGTGCATCTGCTTGTCATCTCGGTCACATCCATGGCACCTGGGTCTGTCCCGTGACCTGTCAGTGAGCCTTCGACACTGCACGTGATAGCCTCACCTGGCCTGGCACATGTGCCATGGTGACGTCACCACAACTTAGTGGAGAATGGTGAGTATTGGTATTGATGGACACAGAATGATAGGTCCGCTAGCTGGCAAGCCAAGCCGGCATCAGTACACTTGATCCTGATTCCCCTTCGCAATCTCCCAGCTGCTGATTGGCTGCTTTTTTGTGCAGAATTGGAGCTCCACCCATTGTTACCTGGCGAATCGGCCCAAAAATCTGAACATGAATTTGGCGCAATCACTTTTGAGGAATGTTCACCTATTTTACTGGAATCCTGAAAAGGCGTGAACATCATATTTGTACATGATCAGGCTCAATGTATTTCAAAGGGCTCTCACATGGTTAAAGGAAGAACATTCATTGATCGGATTGATTTGTCAATTGTCATCCCTTTCATGCCTTTCATGTGTTTATTTTAGAAAACGATGCATTATAGGTACTCCAATGAAAAAAGTCAGATAGCATCTTAAATGTTTAAGTAATTACAGCAACTCCACTACAGAGCAGCAAGGTGTAATAGCAATTGTGTTCTCATATAGAACAAAAATAATCTGCCACTGCGCACGTTATTTATTTTTCTCATGTTAAAAAGAGGTAACATTGCCGCTCTTCAAAATAGAAATGAAAACTATGTTTATATTAATACTATGAAATATAATGTAAATAATACATTTAATATTATATATCTCATATAATATTTAAATCACTTCCTATTATAAGTCGTAGGTTTTTCAGCGTTGATACACACCGGTGTCTCTACCATCATGAAACAGCAAATGAGGATTCCTGAAGAGCATCCCCACAAAGAGTCAAATTATTGCCTCCTTCAATCGTGGACGGACCTTAATCTCATTCTTTGAATTCAGAATTCCCCCTAAAAAGACTTAATAACTGATCTTTAAATCCATTCATGTCTATGGTTACAACAATAACAAACAACTTATCATAATATTTATCTATTCAGAATGTAAAAAAAAACTCCATCTATCTTAGAATTGTGTGGAATCATTTTCTACACAGCACCATTAAAATCATACACTACATAGAGTAGACTTCTGTATGATTTAAGCAAAGTCTGCAGTTGGCAATTATTTGAGAAATCATTAAAGGTCTTCAAATAGGAATTATGTTATATTGTGTAAAAATGATGTTACAGTGTAGCACACATTAAATTTGTACATTGTATTGATGAACACCTTTTAACTTAACGATAGCATGAGATAGTGTGAAGCTAATTTATGTATTACTTATGTTTGAATACAGTGGCGGCTCCTGCAAAATCTCTCAGGGGGGGCAAATGTCTGGATGATTGATAAGGATAAGGTCCACCCATGCAATGGATAAATTAACAGCTTAAGCATGTAAAGGCAACTTCACTTCTTTAATATTAATGAAAAATAAAGTGACTCTTACAATACATCTTGTTTGTTTCTATACTCACTATTAAAACAAACCACTCAAGTTTCTTTTATTAAAGATTCCACTAGGTGGCGACAAATTATATTGTTGGATGAAACGTGCTTACGTATGATGACGTAAGCACGTATGATGACGTAAGCACGTTAGGGCGAGCCCTCCCGGAAGCCATAGAGAATGCATTGCAGCGCCCCCGTTCGAAAAAAAACATCTTTGAATGTAAGTCTATGGGACCACTCGGGGCGATTCTCAGCTGGAGGGAAATCGCCCAAAAAGAGGCGGTACTCCACAGAACGTAGCATGACGCTGATTGGACTATATCCAGAGGCACAGTGACGGCTAGCGTGACTCTGTGGTTGAATGACATTGGTGGTGCGTCGCCCAATCGCCCTAATGAAGAAACCGCCCCTGTTTGAATAGAAGTCTCATTTATTTGCTTGATATGTTCAAACTAAACAATGGAACATGCGAAATTTGTGTTTTCTAACTAACGCAAATAGTACCTAAAACATATAAATAAACCATTTGAAGTAAAACAAACAAGGATACTATACTGAATCCGATAACAAATGTGGTTAGGAAGATATTTATTAAAACCATGATCCCAACACAATTGTAACCTGGGCATTTATATTATGGCAGTGATATGAGGGAAAATTATTGGAACAAATATTCAATAAATTATGTGTACTGCAAAGTTTTGCAGCAACGTGAAAATAACAATACATGAACAAATTAAGTAATAAACAAATTGAACACAATTCAACCTTGAACTGCAACCAAAGGACCTTGAGAATGCAGCCTTATCAAAATCGTTCAGTTGCACAAATAAAGGTCACGGAACAGCAGATATTTGCTTGGATACGTGACCCTAACTGAATCACATTTGCCCTTGCCTAGGGCCAACACAGTGTGAGATCTAAACACTCGTGTGTAGCAAGCTTAGGTCAGCGCAGGTTCACTCAGCCAGTAAAGTGTGCTCAAGTGCCTCCGTTTGTCAGTGCTGGGGAAGGCGAAGAGGTGGTAGTGCATAGTTTCTGGCCACCCACATCAACAAACTAGCGTCCTCTAAAATCGCAAGTACGTGTACTACTGTGTAGGTGTTGGCAGTTGTGCTGTATAGTTCTCTGACGTGTCTGGCAGGTTGTACCACGAGTTATTCGGCACGAGGTCCTGGATTTTGTTTCAAGTGCTGTGAGCCGCTTCAGAAACTGACGCGCTTTCTTCAGAAAGCTATACTCGTACTTACAGACTCATAGATTCCTGAAGGAATGTTTGACATATGCACGAGCAAAAATAGGATGGGGAAAAAAGCTCGTATTTGTTTTGTTAATTTATTTTTTATGAGTTCTTAATAATATTGGCATTATCACTTTTGCCTCCAGAATTATGATATTGACAAAACATACCAGGTACTAATTTTAAACAGAGTCAACGCATGAGAGGCCCATTCCACGGTTGGACACTAACTTACAATGATGAGCTTGCTCTGGAATTGAGCCTGGGTAACTAGGATTATAATTATGTTGTAGGCTTGTGTCGCAGTGGTCAGGAGATGGCAGCACAACAGTGTGTTGAATCCAACTGTGCAGAGCATTGAGTGTTATGCTCTCGTGTCTGTCAGTTTTGTCTTCCGGTATCCCCTCCCACATGCCAACAACTCATAGATGGAAGGAGCAAACATCCCAATGGTGGAACCACCGAGATAAACGTCACAAGAATCAATGGTGGCCTTCCTGGATAAAGGTCATAATTAAAGGGGAAAAGGCACAATTCAATAATGGCAGCACTTGCATTAGCTCCATGCAAAAGGGCGATGTGGGTTTAGTCTCATCAAAGTGTTGTTACAAGCATGATCACATACATTCATATACACCAGTAGATGCACATGGGAATGCTCACGGGAACACATGCATCTGTATGTTCTTGTGAGCAAAGCACTGAACACCCCGGCTAGAGTTGAGGTCATCCATTAACCTGTCTTGATGCGTGCAATGCAATTTCCTTAACATCATGGATTCCTCCCGTGGGGATAGGAAGGTGCTTTGCAAACTTGGCTGTGAGCATTTGTGTCAGCGGAATAGAACAAGCATTGCCCTCGATTGCGCACAGTCAAATTGTACTATATGCACTCATCCATTGTAACACACTTAAAATGCAACATTTTAAGTGTGTTAAATGATGCACATGTCAGTCAACGTTTTCGACGTAAAAAAGGTAAAAACTGCAGCATGCATGATTTTGCATGAGTGCATGCTACACACACTATCAAAAACTAAGTATGAAAATGTACTTTATACTACATGGCAGGTTGTCAAGAGTCATGATGGAGTGACAGGCAGGGAATGGAAAGTGTCCGAGAGGATGTCCACCGACTGGATGGAGTGATGATACAGCTCGTGTGCAGGTGCTGTGTGGATTACTACATCACAGGAACGTGAGAGGTAGTGGCATAATGGAGAGGCCTTCATCCAACACCGGATTGACCATAGGCTCAAGACGAGAGGCTAGTGTCTCCATCACGTGATGCATGTTGTCTACGTGTGTTTTATTCAAGGCTTAGTGCTTGCGCCCTGCTCGTGAGAATAAAAAAAAGTATCACGAACTAATTACAAATTAGAGATGAAAATTAAGATTGTCTATTGCCACAAAGAGCTGAATTATTGAATGCAACACTCAACGGACATTAATGTTAGCACACTGAACACATAAACACGGCTCAAAAACGAATACAATTGTACTATTGCATCACTGTGTTTACCACTGAATAATTATAGATGTCCCTGCTCTTTTTCATGCCATGCTTCACATCCACAAATTACAGCGTGCTTTGCGAATCATCATGCTATTATGGGTGTTATATAATGAGCATTTTTATATATTTTTTAAAACGGCAGTCAATGATTAGGAAATTCAATAAAAGTAGTAAACGGGAGCTGACTGGCCAACACGCTTGCAAGGCAGTCGGCAATATGGTTAGGCAGGCGTGCAGACGAAAGGCAAATAGTGACATTGATTGGATGAGCGATTAAGAAAGTCATGTGGAACATGGGGCAGAGTGGATGAGTAAGACCGAGATCACAGGGGCTGGGAAATGGATAATGTTACAGGAAAGAGACAAGGTCAACCACCGAACTAAGAGGATAGCAAGATGAATCTAGGAATTGTAAAGGTTGATAACTGATATGTGCTCCCAGGACTACATGTGCTCCATTAATGCCTCATAGATTAGGAAGCAAATGTAATGATTCGTTCTTAATTATGATATGTGACAGCCTTTAAGCCGCACAAGTGGGACATCAACTGGAGAGGCTTCCATTTGTTTTGCAGGGGCTATCAATTACTCGGAACAATATCTACACGCACTGCTGGTGATTTCATTTAGAGAGTCCTCTAAGCAAATGTAAAGAACCACTAATTTGCTACCAAGCAGCAAACATTTGTACCAGTGCTTAGGACATTCTGCCAAAATTCTTGGCAAAATTGGCCATAATTCCAACAATATAACAATATATAGTAAATTATGATTACATCAAAATTTTAAAAAATCTGAAGATGTGTATAATTTACAATATAAAAGAATGCAAATTACGTCATTATATAAATTGTAACAGAAGCTTATATTATATAACTGTGAAAAGCAGTAATTATCTTTGATAGCATTGTAAACATCATGTACGCAACATTGTGCGTACACACATTCGATGTACACTTTTAGAAGCTATATGTTAAAACAGATGGAAAAATGTTTTATATATATGAAGACTGATCGTTTTATATTACTTGAAAACCTGTGCAGTAATCCTCATAATTATAAGGTTATCACAAAAAATTGATTTGGTGATACTCGAACCCATAAAAAAGGCAATGAACTCACTAAGGGTGTAATCAGAGAACAGATAAACAAGCAATTAGTCAAGGCAGGTAGATGTGTGATCGATAAGTAGTTAAATAGATAAATACATATTATAAAACATTTAGCAATAACATAAAATACTTTACATTCGTTCAATCCTGTAGCCAGAAAATCAATATCAATGAATTATTTGAAACTATTATCTATTAAGTGACAATTGTCAACAAGCAATAAATGATCAAACAAAACAAGTATATGAATTGCACACTATAAACTAGATCAATGTCAGATATCAAATCAATATTTCTTATCGATGGGTAATTCCCTTAAAATAAATATAAAATATAACATTTTGTAAAGCGGTCCTCGACACTTAATTGTAGTCTCCATATGACATACCTTCAAAATTTACACTTTTTCACATACAATACATAGCGCTGATTCAATACCAACCCGTGTGACTAAATGATGACACATATTTCATAATGCGTCATTGCTATAGCAAACATAATATCCGACGATACATCATTTCATGTTTGCACGGTGGGATCTCAAAACTTCTAAATTTACTGGGACAGTTATTGTACTGAGTACCATTCCAGAACAGTGACCTCTAAACAAAAGCAACCATTTCAGGAAGCATACATTCTGCACTGTACTTAAGTAACCCAGGACTGCAATTACCATTATTTTAGCCTCAATGTTGGAACTTAAGGGCTTGAAACTACAGTAGTTTGTTTTATTCATGGTGAAGTTGCTTTGATCCTTGGCACTTCAGATAGCCAATGACAATGAATCCAGTGACCTGAGTTTGATTCATGGCCACAGTTAACCATCAGTGGGATGTGAACTCTACCCTGGGTTCTTCACCGTCCCACACGGAATGGCGTGGTAAAGTATGGTCAAATAACCTCCCCGGTCAACAGTGTGAGGCCTTCATCCAGCAGTGGATTGGCAAAAGTCAGTAAATAATTACGTAATCGTAGATGATGGCAAGAACTCACACTCAATCACTGCATTGTTATTTATTCATCACTTTACAAATTAATAATGAGATTCCACATGTGTGTTTAGAGAGTCACGTGAGTATAACTTTCATTGTTTAGGTGAACATAATTGAGCCATTCCTCTATCTAATCACGTCTTTAATTAGATAATCATATGATGAAAAGGTGCATCGGACAATTCTCTGCAGCAATAGGCATACGTTTATATGCAGCACTGATTTCATCTTTCAAGCCATGGAGCACAAACACAGTGGCCCATTTTAGAGCGGGGGAATTTGACGTCAATTGCACACAATCCGAAAGTGGTAAACCTCACACGCACCAGCAGGTACTTTATATTCAAATCCCTTTGTGTAGTTTCATATGGAGCTTTACACGCCGGAAATGGGTTGCAGAGATGCCTGGCATGGCAGATGAGAGGATGCCCCGTGGTTATGGGCAGGATCTCTCGTAAGCTTTCTGAATGATGCAAACAAAAACAAGTCAGAGTCTATCAAATGCCGCTTATCCAATAAACATGGGTTCAACCACTTTGCAAAGTTCAAATTTAAGTCGCGTTCATTTATGCTCGCCAATGTAAAGTGAAATAGCGTAATGCTAAGTCGTTTGGCTTTGGTCATAACACATTACTGTATAAGAATTTCAAATACCGGCAGCAGACCTATAATTCAACCCTAGACTTATTTATAAAGGGCTACTAAAACGGAGAGTCAGGCAAATGACAGCACGTAAATATCAAAGGTATTATAACACCTATTGTACGATGACAAAAACAATAATAGCGTCATTTATGCTGTTTGAAGTTTACACATCTAAAACATGCAGTGGACTAACAGCTGTGTGCAGACGGCATGAGAATGAGCTAACAACATCCTGAGTAGCTTGCCTGAAAACACACATTACTCAACATGATGACGAATTAACAAATGTTATGTCTACCACCTGTGAAATTACATGAACAAATTATTTACATGAAACACAAGCACATCGAGTGCAGTATATAATTTAGAATTGGATAGTGTGATGTGTGTTTTACATCAATTGACAGAATACACTATACCTTAATAACTACAGTTCGTGTACTGAGCACCACTCGTGTATACAATACCTGTCATGTCATGTGCTTGACTGCACTGGACATAGAAAACAATTTTCCATACATTGAACATGTAAAACAGGGCGCGATAATCATTATGCCTTACAATGATTAGAAATATAGGATATCGGGTTGTCAATACAGTACACTCACCCAGCTTAATAACCATTGCTACAGTCTACATTATAGACTGCCAGTACACTCACCAAACTTAATAACCAGGTTACAGTCAACATTATAGATTGCCAGTACACTCACTCCGATTAAGAACCAGGCTACATTAGTGTTTATGATTTTTTTTTCACTTTCTTTTTGATAATTATTTTTCTATCTACGTGACTTTTACCGAAAGAACCAAAGAATATGAATTCCTGCAGTCACGAAAGTTAAGTCAAAATTTGATCCAACAATTACTAGATGAAGATCTCTCCATTCAGTGTCTTATTTCACCAGACTTCATGTGCAAATCAGTGTGATTTGGTGAAAAGGGAACAACTAAACACAACAAGAAGTTCTAAATAAATGAGTTTTCAATCCAGATGTAAAAGCGCATAGGGGCCGTCCATAAATGACGTCACGCGATTTTGGCCGATTTTTGACCCCTCCCCCCCTCGTCACACGGCGTCACAAAAAGTCAGACCCCCCTCAAATATGACGTCACAAAGCTCTGCCCCTCCCCCAAACCATATTTCCATTTTGAAAATAAAAAATGCTTCAAATCACTTTTAACTATTGTCATTGTAGTGCGTATTTAATGTGGCGCTGCACTCTGATGTTGTCAGAGAAAACACGTATTAAAAAGGAGGCGTTGGAAAGTTGAAATTTAGCATGACATTCATATATTCAACGTCTAACTAAAACTGCAGATGTTCAGAATATTATATTGAAATTCTCTTATAATTATAAAATATTAAAAGTAATTATAACTATAAAAAAATACTTGAAACTTTGTAGTAGAACGAAGCAAAATAGAGAGTACAATTATAACAATCACATATTCATGAATGAAAAGCCCTGGTAGAATCATAAAAATATTTAATAACAATCATTAAAAGATTTTACAAAATGTATGATTTTCCATTCTCCCAAGGAGAAGCAAAATGATCCTTCATAGAATAAATAAAAGGTGACCTTAGTAAATTTAAATAATCAAATAGTTTGAAAAAAATTAGTGTTGTTATAACAATTATATTGTTTATATTTAGTTGTGCATTTTGATGTGACGTCACATTTCTCAAACTCCCCCTCCCCCCCTCGTCACACATCATCACAAATGTCTGACCCCCCCTCCCCCCCCCCCTAGGTGTGTGACGTCATTTATGGACGGCCCCATATCTCCAGTGGCTTCCTAATATCGGAAGGAAGAGCAGTCCAGACGGCCGCAGAAGCACTTTGTAAAAGCAAAAGCCACGGTAACCGTCTTTGTTCGATGGCTAGCCAAAAGCTGCTGCGAGGGTGACTGGAGTTCACATGATGGTTTATGCTCCTTGACGAGATCAGAAAGTTATTGTGGTTCATTTGTTGCAAGCACTTTGTGCGTCATGAGTGCGACCTTACGTTTTTGACGGCCACAGACGCGCATCTTAAAGGACGCGATGCAGTGAACGTTTTTGTTCAATGGCGAGTTTAGATGGAGAGGGTTTCATGTAAACTATTATTATTTCACCTGGAAGTTATTATTTTACCTGCACAAATCCGAGTAAAAGTGGGGTGGTCTACGGGAGTACCACATGAACAACCTAAACCCCTCCTCTGTGATTGGCTAATACTGACCCTAATCTATTCAAATCCCAGGCACAAATATTGTATAATATAGCACAGATGTATTTATCATGGACACTATTTCCAACGTATCAGAAATGTTGAATTGGATCAGAGCAAATACTATTCACACGTGCAGGTTTCCTGTTGACATAAGTGTGTTGGCATGATTTGTGTCGCCATGATTTGTTTGCCAGAGTAACTGCCATGCACAAAGCCACGTTGATGTAATTTGTCAAGTTTAGTTTTCCCCTCAGAGAAGTGGACAAAAAGAAAGTCAACGTGGGCCGATGTCGACTTAAGTGCTCGTGTGCAGAAGCTTATGTCGACATCAGCTCTAAATATCGGCATCCGTGCCGATCTCACGGCCAAAACCTTGTGAGATTTATGTGTCAAGTGCTACATATATAGCAGCCCATATAGAGAAGACAAATGCTGCCATTTTGTCATGGTTAGCATCCTGGACTTGCAATCCAGAGGTCACCAATTCAATCTCCTGGCGTGCCAGTTAAAACAATGGACAATTAACCCCCCCCCTCCACCTCTATCTACCCAACAGTATATAAGGGTGCAGATATATATGGTGGGGTAAAGTGTGAATACCCCCACATCTTCCAAGGCATTTGTCCATTGTGGAAGAGTAGGCTGACTCTCCAGGGGGAGCGCACCAGAGCCTCCTTGTGCCAGTCGTGAAACTAGCAGGAAACTGGAGAGGCATCTTTACATTTTAATAATACCGGAGTATCAGTTCAATTCTAGCCCTGAAATGACAATCACCTTGTTTTGGATATGACCACCATTTGAATTGCATATGAAACAAAATAAATCCATAAGACTAATAATGAGCCGTTGCAATAGAATGCAGATTAAAAAAAGGCTTTTTACATGCTCACCGCGGCACTGTTGCTCCGGCAGGATTTTCAAGCAACAGTGTCCACGGTGCGAGGAGGGCAACATGCTGCGGGCGCGAAAAGAGAAACACGACATCCTCTGGCGCACGCAACACCCGGCGAAGTCCTCGTAATGCGCGCAAGCATTATACGAGGCAACTCCTCCGGTCGTTGAGCGTTCACCCTCGAGCCCCGCATAGCCCCTCTTTTCAAGCCCTTCGAGCTCTCTCGAAAACCCGTGACCATTGATCAATGGGGGTACCGCTGCCAACAATGAATGCCGCAGCCCCCCGCGACGCGGCCGTGCAACCGCCGATCGCCACCAAGGTGGCAGCGACAGAAACGCTGTGCCCCTTGGGGGCCAGGCTGGGTGAACGCTCGTCCGAACATGATGGGGTAGTCGTGGAGAAAGATCGCCGTTCGTAGGTTCATGGAGAGAATGAGATGTGTTGTTGTTGACGGTAAATAGCAAGTTGTGCGGGATATTGCACTCTCTACCCCACCACCAGTGTGTCTGCTTTAGCTGCGCAATGCTCTGCTTTACATTCTAACCAAAACAAAGATAAAGATCCCTCGTATAGCCTTAACAGACTGCTGTGGTAAGTGCTGTTCGCGAGCACCTATGAAGGCCGGCAGAGTGGCCAACTCCACGCCCGACCGCCTTCGTCTCGCCAGTGGTGATGTTTTGTTTACACATCGCACGAGGTACTCATTTGAGGCTGAGTCGACCTAGGGGAAGCCCAGAACCGCTAGAGATAATTGTCGGCCCTGAGTGGGAATCGAATATCGGGTCGTCGGGTTCGTAGCGCGACGTGCTAACCACGACACGACCACGTACAAAAACACATGCACGCATTAACACAAGTGTAAAGGAGAGCCGACACACGATTGGAGGGGGTTCGTATTTTATTCCTTTCCTCCCATCCACACCTGTCCCCAGCCGTCCCAATCTCGTTCGCGCCGACCTCCTCTTCCCGCCCGTTCTCTCCCTTATATCTCCTCACCTGCTCCTCCCCCTTCTCCTGTCACCATTCCACTTCCCCTCCTATTGGTGGGATTCCCTCCCCTAACACCCCTACACAAAAGCATCAAAAGTCATCCCTGTAGAGATACAACGGAAAACACTTTCTCTTCAAGGGGCCAATTATATTATTTTCCAAGCTGATCAAAAGGTAGAATGTACAGTACGTGTTGTACTTATGAATGGACTGAAGCAATAAGTGATAAATAAGTGAGAAAAGAGATGCCAGGAATGTTTGCATGGTAAATAGACGAGCTGTTTCAGGAACAGCTCAGCATGACATCTAACGTATGCTTGGGTTAGGCTATGCATCCAATATATATGTAAACGTTGTATAATATTTTGCCGATTTGTTTTTATTACAAAAAACAGTCCTGAAGTTGACAAACAGCATTGAATGTGCATCACATTCAAAGCCGTTTTGCACCTCCAATTAGCACGGTTGGCTACGTTTGTCTTGCCTATGGTTGGCTACGTACGGTGCAGAAGAATTTCACCATACTCTTCTGAACTCACCGCGTACCATTACAACAGGTTCCAACGCGTTTTTGGGTGAAAGCTTGCAGCTTCCTATAACGAAGCAAGCCACATGGCCTACAAACAAGTTGGCGACACAGCCCACTCGGTGTTGGTTTGGCCCAATGGGGCTGCCGTAGGAATGAGAGCTGAGACCAACTCGGTTCTCAAACCCATCATTAAATGACTGTGGCGGCGATATGGCATCAAACTCGTTGGCTTTGCATTCTGAGTCCAGTGTGCTATAACATAATCAATGCTTAGCCAGTCACGGCTGTGATGCTACAAGAATTTGCCAAAGCTTCCCGTTGATTTTATTTAACACTAATGATTTCTCAGCAGCATGCCAGGAAGCCAACATATATTTGTATGCTGATGGCATTGTGCTGTTATTTGCAAATACGTCAGAACGAGAGATTGCATACCAATATTTCGATAATAAATTCATAACCAGATACCCAATTTAAGTTAATTATTCCAAGCAAGTTGATAAAAGGTAAATAATATATTTAAAATGTTAGAACTCATCTTAGCCTGATTTTCTCTCTTTTGATACCTATCAATCAAGTGCATTGTGAACATGAAAAGTTCCCTTTAACAGGGAATAGCATAAGCTGAACCTTTGACCATTCCCTTTCATAACACAGTATCTGACGTTATTGTATTCTTAATTTCCAGCTTGAATGCTGTCAAAGTAAAGTATCTTAAATCAGAGAGTCACCGTAGCGGCTATTCAGTTCTATCACTAACACGACTCACTTGAAGTGGAACTGATTCACTCACCACTGATTTGTAATAAAAAAAATAACTGAACTGGCCCCCACAAGCTCCTGTAATTGGACCATCATCACAAAGTGGTCTCTATATAATTTTACAAATGACGAGTTCCTACCACCAGCTCAGAAAAAAAATCTCGACAGAATATTAACACAGCATTAATTCAAGGCACAATTATGTGTCACTTTAAATTCCTTACCAGGTCTGAAATAAACGAATTTTTGTTAAATTCTGCAGTGTTCTGCACCAATCTCAATACATGTCAAGTTTTAAGCGTTTTTTTTTATAATTATCTTAAAATAACAATATTAGTTATCAGGTATATAGTGGTGTTTTTTCAGCTTGCACTGTAATAAAGTGCGTACCTGATATAATGTGCATACATTTATTTAATACTAATTAATCTATCAGGGTGATTCAATAATCTCTAACCTACATACAGGTTCTAAGTTATAAACACCTGTATAAATATGCAAACAAAATGAACACACCATTTGCACTCTCAGGACAATATAAAATCGCGTAGTTATTTCAATCAAATTATCTGCATAGACAATCATTAAAAAAACACGTTATCACTGTAGTTAGACCCAGCTTACAAACATTGTACTTGAATTCAGAATACAGTATTCCGTTGTTATTTTCAAACTTGCTAACCGAGATTTTTACTATCTTTGAATCGCATCTAAAACTCTACATGACTGCATCGAGAGAGAAAGAGAAAGTGATGAGAGATAAAGTAATAATGGACAAAGTGATAGGAGATAACGTGATGAGATAGATAGAGATACATAACTCTTCGAAGCATCTGCAGACGTTGTGAGTACAATATTCGTAGGCCAATATCATTATCCGCGAAATGTGCTATTCACGAGCATCTCCGGAACGTGCCCTCGCGAACAACGAGGGAACACTGTAAAATGAGTGGTTGGTTTAATCGGAGGGTGGTACGGGAAAGGAGGGGTGGAAGTGGGATGCGGTGGTAGGGGGTGCTATGAATGAACAGTAGGGTTTCTTGAAGCAAAAGGCTGTGAAAGAAGTAATTGCTCAACCGTGGCCCATTTGGCAATGGAAAAATAGCAAACTGGGGATGTGGTCCACAGGGCTGTAGCCAAATTTAACCCCTAAATGCATCTATGTTTTATTAGCATTGTGCTTGCTACATTTCTAATTAATTCATATTGTCTGCTGACTTGGTCAATATAAAAAGTCAAATTTCGATGCCAGAGGAACAATATAAGCAGAATGGCGCAATTATGTTTACGTAATATATTAAAGGGAAAAAGAAGTAAACTGTAATTTGAAACTCCCTGCTGTAAATTTGTCTAATTTTCTTTTACCTAGAAGGGTTTTTTTAATAAAAAAAAAACTGTGAAATTGTTCATGAAAACTAAAACCAGTCCTATGTTATAACATGAGAGTGTTGACGCCGATGTTTATAATAAAATGTGTAATTTATAAAGAGGCACTAAATGGCACATTTTGTTGTATCAGTGTCTCTCAGTACAGATACTGAAACACTATTGGAAATGAAATTGCACACAATAATCTAATTATAAATTTGAAGTTCTACTAGAAAAAAATGTTTTGCCTCAAATGTTCATGAATGTATGTATGTTGAACTTCTTTCACACCGTATGTAGCCAACCGTGCTAAGTGGAGATGCGGGAGAAGGATAACAAACTAAACACAAAAATCAGTTGTACAGAAATTCATTTTCAATCTATATTTAAAAGTGCATAGCTAATATCGGACGGTCAGAGCATTCCAGACGGCTGCAAAAGAGCATATGAAAGTGCACGATGCAGTGACTAACTTTGTTTGATGGCTAGCCAAAATCCGCTGTAAGGATGACTGTTGTTTGCGTGATGGTTTATGCTCCTCGACGATATCAATAAGGTATTGTGGTTCATTTGTGGCAAGTATTTTGTGTGTCATGAGTGCGAACTTATGTATTCATTCAGCAACCGGAAGCCAATGCAACTCGGCAAGCACCGGACGGACATGGTCGGATATGTTGACACTATTGACCCTTCCCCATTCCAGTGATGAACGTGTAAGAAAAACTAAAATAAAAGAACGTTATCGGTACGTTTTCAGGTCGGAAAAAAACTACAGAGGCTCGCACAAAGCCACGAGGGAGGGCGTGTAGCAACAGTTTGGCGCCAGCTATCACAGTGCAGTCGCTCCAGTTCTCTGCGGTGAGTATAATGTCTTTACAAACAACGGTGCTATACCTCTCTAGATAAAAAATTAATGCTAATTACTTGCTCGTTCCGAAATCCAGCAGTGAACGGGACCCACCCTGCAACTTGCAGACGTCTCAGAACAAGAAAGGGTTACTAATAGATTTTGCAGCACAATTTGGCAATCCGCTGTTTGATAAAGGCCTCCCAATGCCGTGTCACTCAGGAGGGTTGTTTGGCCAAACTTTATCATGGTGGTCAGTGCCTTTGGTGCCGATATTTATACACCAAACTAGGTTCTGATTAAAGCTGCGTTGACCAAGTGGAGACCCAGGACAAGTTCAGTTATTACACTCCACTGATGTTAGCTGTAGCCGGGATATGAATGCAGGGTCAATGGGTGCACAGCGCAGTGTGTTAACCACTGAGCCACCACTCCACCCCTGAACATATTTTTGCTGAATGATTAATATACAATGCAAAGTTTTTGCACGTATAATAATAGTATATGTAGTATATATTGGACAAACATTCTATGCAGTGAAATTATAACCATGCAGGCACCATTTCTTTTAACATTGGTATGAGGTTTTATATGGGTCAGTGTCAAACTCTTCAGGTGTAGCGTTTTTTTTTTAATGGGCATGACAGTGATTTTATAGCAGAGTTCAAATAATATATTGCCAATTAAACAGGGGGAAAACACATATTTGAGTATACGGCATACAATGTAGAGTATGCGAGAGCCTAATACACGTTTTAAATATTACATTTACATTTCCTTTTTATTATTAACTAATCAACTATAGGTTAACTACAGATAATTATTTGCTAATGAAGTCGTTCCCAAAAGATCTTACTTTTAATGTGACCAACAATCACACCATTTCTCAACTTTGTGAAAATGACTTTGTGGTTGCATTTCCATCAAGATTTAATGCCTAATGTGAACATAGATTACAGTGTCGTGATGTGACCGACAGTGAACCCTCATGTAAGGATGGCAGATTTATTGGGTTTAACAGTGTGGTATGAATGGAAAGTATATACTAGTTGTGACAAAAAAGTACCCACAAGCACTCTCGTAGCACTATTGTAATACATGTAACTACAAATTATGCAAAGGCATGATTAGAAACAAGCTTGAGTGCAGATTCAAGCATTTTGGTTAAGGATGTACAAACAACAAGGGATACATTGTCTGAATACTAATTTGTATGTATTTTCAGATATCGGGCAGTCCATCAATTATAGTTGATGTTTTACCAATACGTACATCCATCATGCTTTACCCTTCAAGATGCTCCAATAATGCCGCATAATCATGAAAATCAAGTTGCTGTAATGCAGTACTTTCCGATTTAATTGGGTCTCGCCATGAAGCGATGCCAATGTTCCATTAACCTTAGGCCTTCACGCGTGGACTTTGATACATATATTTTAACTCTATTCACATTCAGGAGTTCCGTGAGTAAGTGCACGCCATTTACAAAATCAAGACCAGTCAGTTTCAATCCATGGCACTGTGACTCATACTCACCGATGTGTGATGTCTCGATGTATTTGCAGTTCAAAAATGAAGGCTAAGAATCACAACCCCTCAAACATTAATGTTGAACAGCCTTGGAGTTCAGGCTCACATGTTACAGATACCAGACTGGGAGATAAAATGGACTATGATAACCATGCTCTAGTATCACAGCAGAAAAAAAAACTGCATAATTTCACTATTGAGATCATGATTTGTTTCAAGGTAAAAGTATGGCGAGTAATTGCTAAAATACTATATACAGGGGACTTCAATTTTTTTTAACACTTAAATGGGTCGATCGTTTTTAATGGAAAAGAACGGATAATATACTGTAACATGATAACAAATGTATGTTGATAGCTTCAAAAAGTCAAAGAGTCTCCACTTGTTCGCCATTATTGTCAACACATGCCTGGAATCTTCTCCAGGTGGTCTCCAGAGCCCGGAGGCACATTTCTTGTGGTGTTGTTGCAAATTCTCAGAAGTATAAACATTTTCTTCAAGCACCCTGTATTTTTCTGCATCTAAAGTGAATGATGGTAGGTGGTATACCCAATTTGGACTCTTTGATTCTTTCGGTAAAGTCACGTAGGTATAAAATAAATAAATCACGACGTTTCGGGCGCAACACAAGCGTCCAAAAAAACGTCGTGATTTATTTTATTTTATACCTACGTCACTTTACCGAAAGAACCAAAGAGTATGGATTCCTGCAGTCACGAAAGCTTCAAATCAAGATTACCCAATATGTATTTGAAAACCATGAATTTCCATTATTTTAACATTATCAACATCGTTCAGTCTGTAGAGGATGTCAGTGTTCACCACTTTACATGAAACTGATCTCATTTGAAAAGAGAACAATAATAGCTTCAGTGAAATAAGTGAGCACATTTGTTTTACTTTTGCTGCTTTCATCAACAGTGATATTGATCCAAAACTTTGTAATATATTCATCAGGTATTGACTATCAATAAAAAAATGTATTAAAAAAATTATCGTATAGGGGTGTCATATGTTTAGTTCTTGCAAAGTAGTTTTTATTGTATTTTATATTTTTAAAATCATGAAACCTTCAAATAATGCATGGCACCTGAAGGAAATTTCCCATACGTATATTTCGTGGAGATAAAGAGCAAAGCTAGCAAAAAAATTGAAATTACTGTAATGGTAATGATAATAATAAATACATTCAATAAATTAGTTCGTAAACTAGTCACAGTGTGAACTAAGCTATTTCAGGCAAGAAACGCAGCATGGCACCCAATTAATGCAATATAGCCAGAAATGGTTCTTGAAGGTGCAACATCTCTCCACTGCCGGCAACTCTGTGGAGACGTGCATGGAGTCACAAGGCAGTTTAAACCACAGCAACTAATGAAATGCCCACCACTTCAAAATGAAACAAATGTCCGGTGGCAATTTGAGGAATGCTTGGCCATGTGTTATGTTAAAAAAGTGAAAGCGGTGTATTGCGCAAATAAGTTTGAGGCAGTGGTCTGTCTCCTTTTCATATCCCTGAGATAGTGGTGACAAATACACATTTCTATGATGGGACCAAGTGTGTCCATAGGAATTTTACTATAATATAGGTTTTTGGGTTAGATCACGCAACTATAAATGTGTCGTTTAACCCGCCACCACCCGACACAGCCAATTAGTAAGGTTTGCCACATAAACAGAACATGCCAATTCGTTACTAGCACAGCACACCGGTGTGTTGGAGAGCAAAGCCACAACATTTACCAGAATTTGAACTCGCAACCTTCCAACGTCCAGCTGCTCACTCTACCGCTGTTATGTTAGAATACATTATTTATATTTTCACTCTTTAATGTATGCAGTAATCTTTGCAGTATATAGCATTATTATTATGATACATAGGTGTCTTTTCTGGTTCGCAAATATTATTCTTATTTCTGTGTAATTCCTGAAATTCCCCACATAGTTCTTGAAATCTTGAAATGTAATTTCAATAAAATCTCACTATCCTTCGAATGAAGAATACTAACCTATATCATGTGCTCTTAGGCTAGAAATTAGATATTGAGGTACTACCACGATTGCCTCTGTATATAACCTTTAAGTGCATCAACAATATTGCAAGGATCAGCATAAGTATGTCACATATCCGACCAATTAACCACACATCCGACCTATTCGCATATGTGCCCATATCTTTGTCTCCAGTGAGTTGGATATGCAACATTGTAGTGCATGGTAGAACACAAAGAAACAAGTGTGTTGCATTGTGCGCTTACACTTACCTCGCTCGAAAATTCTCTGGCCTGGCTTCTCCATCAAAAACCAACATGAAGTCAAACTCCTGCTCCAGAGCAAAAGAAAGGAAAGTCAATTGGATTCGACTCTTGTTCGTGGCCACGATGATCCAGGTGCAATTGGCTTTGTTGGGGTATCCATATGGAAATCCGGGGCTTTCAATAGTTCCATTCAGACCTTGAAGGGTTTCATCACAGGTATTCTGACCTGCAGAAAGAACAGGAAATCACAGCATATGTTACTGATAAGGTACAGATCAATTTGAACAACGAAATGTTTACTATCTCCCAACTCCAGGTGATTGAATTAAAACTGCATTGTACCAAAAAGAACGCTTTTGAATAGTGAGCCCGTACTGCCTGCTTTCGCCCCTTTACTGAACAAATGGATTGTCTACATTGAACACAATTGTAATGTGCCCTGATGTGTTTTAGATGAGGTGCTATCTCAGCGCCATAACAGTCATCTAGAGTTAATCAGCACCTTGGCAGTGGAGCCTATCTCACACTAATCTGAGGCTTCCGTAAGCCAGATTGCAATGTCACAAACACGGTGTCTGATCATCTCCACAGTTGCTGAATGGGTCATCCACAAGCAATCAAAAATATATATTTGCGTCCCAACTCAAGAGCGTGGCTGGCAAAGGGATGTGGTGAGATATAACAGCATGGAAGCTAAAAGAATAGGTATACTTACACTAAGTGCCTCAATCCCCAATGATTATGACATATTCAGGAATATGATGCAGCATACAAGCAAGACCTGCCTGCTGCTTTCTTGTCTGTCAAATAAAGAACTAATTATGCTGTAAACTGCTTAAAAAATATGCATTTGAAGCTAAAATAATCAGCAATGATGAAATCCCATAAATGCATGCTAAATTTGACGACAAAATATACACCTTTAAAAGTATAACCGCATTCATGTAAATAGTTAATATTGATGTATGTAAGTTTTCTAAATTGTACGTGTACATGTTATTAATACATGCAATTTCCTGCTCAAGTGACCATTGAGACATTGCTCATCTCCTATTAACAGCTCAGAGCCAGTGGTGGAAATTCTGCTTTCCTATGGCAGGGGGTGAGTATCAATAGGACAACCAATCTTGACTTTCCCACAAAGCAATCCTAATGTTATGAAACCCAAAGGTATTATGGGCTGAGTCAACCCCCAGCCTGAATTTGAACTTGCAACCTTCCGATTGCGAATGGCTCGGCCAAGGGCTGAGTCACCTGGCTCAGTGGGAGACAGCGCAGGAACACTGCCATAAAGATGTAGGCTTACTCTTTGCCACGTAAATTACCTCATATTAGAGCATACATGCTTCTATTTCTGGATTTTTCAATTAAAATATGAATCAATTAATTACGTTAGAAAAAATACCATCAAGCAATTTTGAAGGCCATTACATGGGACAATCACACATCTGTCAAGTATATCCTTAGCCAAGGACCTCACACACATCTGTCATTCCAAGGCCATAAAATACCTAAGTACCACCTTGAGTATGGAAAGTCTCAGCTCTAATTAGTTGCCTCTTTTCTAGGGTCAATTTAATTGTCCCAGTCAGCAGAATACTTCAAACACTTATATTGATGACTTTGTCCTCCCAAATTACTGCATAATTCATATGAAAGTAGGCATTCCAATTACATATATTTTTATTTTAAACAAATAGCTCTGCAGGAATCTTACATGCCATCATATGTAAATCCTGTTGCTTATTAGCAGATACAGAAGCACACCCAAAAGCAACCCCAAGAAACCCTTGTTGTAAAACAGCATTCTACACATTTTACTTTTTGTCATTTCAGACATTGTCCAATGGTATCACGCCACATTTCATGAAATATACAGTCTTACAAAGAAAGTTAATTTGAGCAATTTATTTTATATATAAGGTAGTAAATTGTGGCTCTACAACTAGACAATTAAATCGCACAAGGAGGAAGACGATAGCTTATCAAGCTCAAGTTTGTCAAGTGTCTTGAAGTGGCATTCGTATCCTAATGGTCCAGTCTCTAGCAGAAGTACATGTTCATGGCCTCGTGAGATATGTTCAGATGCTTATTTACTCATACTTTGCCGTAGTGACATAAGTCAACTATAGTGTAATACACATGTAAATGAAGAAAACATTTAGATTTGCTTGATATTAAACATCAGATGAACAAAAAATATCTAATAATGAAATTGGTGTTTTGTTAATTATATCTTTTCCTATGAACACACAGCAAAAAAAATGCATGTCATGCCTTTGCAGAGGCGATTCAACTGTATGATTGGATCTCTGCCGCAGACTCCTGCAAATGGTAACTTACGGACCTCATAACACCAAGAGGAAGACTAAAGCACACTACACTTGAAGTTAAGCATTTTCCCTTTTAGAATCTTTTTCAAAACAGAAACAAAGAGATCACCTAAGGTCACTCATATAAAGGAAGACTATGGATCAAAAGATAGCTTATTTTGTAGATAAAGTCAGGTGACCTTAGAAACTTTCGAGTTTCAAGCTGGTAATTAGTCCTGCGGGAGCCTCTGAGAGCCATTATAAAGTTTCAAGTGTGTGTGTGTGTAACCAGCAAGGCCTACACTAAGCATTTGTGTGACCCTCTGCAGTATCAGTGGAATGGCTTGGCCATTCATGTTGACCTTCGTCTTTTGGCTTTTACTTGATTTACAAATGGAGCCCATTCAGTGAATGCGATTTTCGAGAATAAAACTGCAGGTCACACTCTTATATGTGTTAGATATCTTGCCAGTGTATTATGGTATCACTCTTTGGGATGTGAGCAATGAAATGCAAAACTCATGAAACAACTGTGTTCTTAGAGTAAACTAATAGTTACCTTTAAGTTCTTTGGTCAATCTACTGCTAGATGCATGCCTTTCCATGCCATTCATTCATGGAAGTTGTTTGATCATACTACTCCACGCTGGTCAGTGCGAATTAACGACCCAAGAACAAGTAAAATATCACTCGCCACTGATGTTAGCCGGGGCCGATAATCAAACTCGAAGTGCAGTGCACTAACCACTGCGTCACTGCCCCATGATAACCTATATAGTGATGTGGGGGGGGGGGAAGTGAAATTGAATGCAGTACTCTAATTAATTTTACTTTACATAATTGGTTTAAAGTAAACTAATCATTGTGTGTCGAGGTCAATCTATTTAGATTTATATCTCCACAGATAACAATTCATTATTTTGGATATTAGTTACCACGGAGGGATGTGTATATAACTGAAATTCCTCTTGAATAAAGAAACCATTGTACATCACACTCGAATTGTATATCAATAAACGTTGTGCTATTGATAATGAATGTTCGTCGGAGTGCTGTGTGATGCTTTACATCAAGTAATACATTCTATTGATCAGTAGAAAGTGCATTTCCATCAATAGCCGACGTACCTTTATGTGAACACTATGTATCAGTGAAGTCAACAAATGTCAACAATAATAGCATGTGCCACATTGTCATTAAGACACAAAATATTGTAAAACATCTGCATACCTAGCACATTCATTTTGATGACGCACATTTATTATGCTATTTGTCAGTATTGTGTTTCTGCTATACCTTTGGAGTGTTACAATGACGACTGTAAGTGGTCGAGTCATTCTCAGTGATATTGGCCTGTTTTCTCGGCACAATATGTATGTTGAGCGTCTTTCACACCATACGTAGCTAACCGTGCTAATTAGAGGTATGGGATAATACATTTAAATTGTGTACTGCGGTTCAGTTTGTTGCCATTGGGCACTTGATGTGAAAAATAGAAGTAGCATTTTTTTAGTTTTGTACTTTCATTATCACCGAGACCAATTCTTGTGCAACACAACTCTACTTCTTGCATGTGCTTGTTCTACAGCCTGTGCACACGTATCCACCATATATGCTCATCCCTGAGATTAAGTTTATCGATTTGTAAATTGATTGACTTATTTAGCAGCAAATGGCCATCAATTTATGAGTGGGCCTTGGTGAAAACACTTTGTAAGAGTTATCCCTTTACTCCCGTGCTTTGATTCACATATAAGTCTATGTTTAGCATTTTACATGACACATCTCTGCAATGTGTGTGTTTTTGGGTTGCACAGCGTGTTGTGCAGCATGAGATCCAACGTTTCATTGCGTGTGCTGGGAGCTTCTTCAATTTAGTTCCTGAAGGAGCTTCCGTGGAAGCGAAATGCCAGACCTCTTGTCCACCAACTCAAAATCACATTGGATAGCAACCGTGAAAGCAATGTAACACCGCCACATCATTGATTTGCATGTCGGTACCAACCATAGATCAATGACATAGAGTACTCTCTTTTCATGTAATTCACTTTCCCCATCAGGCAAGCAAAAGCAATTTTTAAGTCGCCTGCATACAAGCAAGATGGGTTGCCTTTGATGAACCTATGAACCTAACCCTAATTAATAGTGAAGATCTATTATCTTCTTTTGAAAGATGGGGGATGGGTGGTCCAAATGAGACCATGAAAGACGTGGGATCCTGGGTGAGACGTGAGAGTGAAGGTGGGAGGGAGGGAGGCGTTGGGCCTTGTTTGAGGTTCAGTATAAACTCTCATTTTCGGCCTGAATGGGAAAGCATGGTTGCGGCAACACTGCTGCCCGTCGTCACCTCTGAGGTCTGGAGTCGCTGGGGATTCCTGTCAATGCCATTGTCCCAACAAGACAACTTATTCATGAGGGCCACGGTCCCTCCGCAATGGTTCACTGTCACATTAAACACGGAGCTTGTATTTTTATGAAGACAGCAGCTCTCGGTGTGATGGTCCTCAGCAAAATGGTCGAGAGGGTGAGTGGTTGATGACTGGCGCCGGGGTGGCGACGATAACAGGATCACGTGAGGCGGGGGGCCTGGGGGCGAGTAGCGAAGCGGGCGATGACATAATTAATTGGGGCTGATTGGTTCGGGGATAAAGGCAGTGAGCGTATGGAGATACGGGAGTCTTTGTGAGTGTTGCAGTTGGAGCTGGAGACGGTGCCTGGGACAGAGACGGAGCAACAGAGAGTATAGTATAAGGTAGCAGTGGATAAGAGAGTATAGTATAAGGTAGCAGTGGATAAGAGAGTATAGTATAAGGTAGCAGTGGATAAGACAGTATAGTATAAGGTAGCAGTGGATAAGAGAATATAGTATAAGGTAGCAGTGGATACGAGCGTATAGTATAAGGTAGCAGTGGACAAAGAGAATACAGTATACGGTAGCAGTGGATATAGAGAGTACGGACAGAGTAGCAAGGACGGAGCGAGTACAGCGTAGCGAAGCAGCAAAGTAACGGACCTTGGTGGAGAGAGAGAGAGCGAGCGAAGCAGCAGAGCGAGCGAATGGAGGGACATCGAGTGGGGCTGATGGAGAATTGTGCATTGAAGAGTATGGAGGAACATTGAGCGATGCTGTCGGAGATGTGAACTATATGCGGAATAAAAGGAACGAGAAAGACAAAGAAGTTGTCGCATCAGTACGAGTCCTACATTAGTATAAATACATGTTAATTTTGATACTCATGTAGTTTTTTTCTCACTTTATGTGAACGAAAAGACATGAAAATCGCCCATTTTCTCATTGAAAATAGATACATTTCAAAATATCACTGTCCTGGTCACAAAAGCAAAGTTTGTAGATAATAATAGACATTTTCTATAATTTTTAGGTATAAGCAATTACGAAATAAAACTTAATACCCAGGAACAACAATTGTGTTACATAGTATTATCCATTCACTGCTGGATGAAGGACTCCCCAAGTCACCTTCCTTCGTGGTCTCAAGGCACAACAATCCATCTGGCTCATACCTCCATCCTTGCAATAGTTGTCCTATCTAACCTATATAATTCATTTTTTGTCTGTCCGTCCGTCCGTCCGTCTGCGTACGCTCCCTACCGGGGGATTTAGCTCTCGGACCGTGGGGTTCGGCGAGATTAAATTTTGCAGGTGGGCACGCCCCCGGCCCCGCGGTAAACTTAGGCATTTCCGATTTTTCGTCTCTAAACTTTAAATCGGACCGATTATCGATTTAGTGCGATTTACCGTTATTTATTTATTTAACGCTTTATTTATTTATTTACTCTTGCCGGCCGGCGCGGACCACGGCGGTTGCCCCTGGCAACGAGTAGCGACGCATTCGCTGCGGGGTGGACGCCATTTTTAATTTCCGTTATAAATATGCGCACGCATTAACACGCGACTCTGAGGTAAATTCATCAAAGTTTCACGTCCTCTTCACTCCCCCCCCACCCCAATGTGTGCAATTACTATTATAGGGTCGGTAGATAATAAAAGTATAGCGATTAGACAGTATTATTGTAGCGCGGGGGGGGGGGTTAACGGCCCCAGTACCCAGCCTCAGCCGGGTGGGCAATCTAGGCGAGGCCGGAGGCTCTGCACGGTACTAGGCCTCGACACGCAACTCTGTCAGGCGTCGACTTTGTGGTATAAACTCGATATACCCAGCGTTGCCCGGGGGAAAAATACATTTAAAATCTTCTGAAAACTTTAAAACATAACATTCCAATGAAAATACAACTGTGTAATTAAAACTCTAAACCCGACCGCGCCAAGAATCGATTCTCTGAATCGCGAAAAGGAATCGAAGGTTGTAGATTCATTTAGAATCGCCTTATTTCCGTTTAATATTAGTTGGTTATAGAGTTGATATAAACTGCTACGAATGGGAAATATCCGGCGTTGACCCGGGCTAAAATATAATTAAAAACTCCTGAAAACTTTAAAACATAACATACGAATGAAAAGAAAACTCTGTAATTAAAAATAGAAACCTCCTATGCGCCAGGAATCGATTCTTTGAATCGCGCAAAGGAATCATCGAAGGTTGTAGATTCCTTTAGGTTCGCCCTTAACATGTGGTGAGGGAGAGTGGTGAGGGGGAGAGTGGTGAGTGAGGGAGAGTGGTGAGTGAGGGAGAGTGGTGAGTGAGGGAGAGTGGTGAGTGAGGGAGAGTGGTGAGTGAGGGAGAGTGGTGAGTGAGGGAGAGTGGTGAGTGAGGGAGAGTGGTGAGTGAGGGAGAGTGGTGAGTGAGGGAGAGTGGTGAGTGAGGGAGAGTGGTGAGTGAGGGAGAGTGGTGAGTGAGGGAGAGTGGTGAGTGAGTGGTGAGAGTGAGTGGTGAGTGAGGGGTGAGGGTGAGTGGTGAGGGTGAGTGGTGAGGGTGAGTGGTGAGGGTGAGTGGTGAGGGTGAGGTTGAGTGGTGAGGGTGAGTGGTGATTGGTGAGGGTGAGGTTGAGTGGGGAGGGTGAGTGGCGGTTGTTAGTGGTGATTAGTGAGGGGTGAGTGGTGAGGGTGAGCGTGAGTGGTGAGGGTGAGTTTGAGTGGTGAGCAGTGAGGGTGAGTGGTGATTGGTGAGGGTGTAATTGGTGAGGATGAGTGGTGAGGGTGAGTAGTGAGGGTGAGTGGTTGTTGTGAGGGTGAGTGGTTGTTGTGAGGGTGAGTGGTGAGGGTGAGTGGTAAGAGTGAGTGGTGAGGGTGAGTGACGGTTGTGAGAGGTGATTAGTGAGTGGTGAGGGTGAGTGGTGAGGGTTAGTGGTGAGCATGAGTGGTGAGGGTGAGTGTTGAGCGTGAGTGGTGAGGGTGAGTGGTGATTGTTGAGGGTGTGATTGGTGAGGATGAGTGGTGAGTAGTGAGGGTGAGTGGTGAGGGTGAGTGGTGAGGGTGAGTGGCGGTTGTGAGTGGTGATTAGTGAGGGGTGAGTGGTGAGGGTGAGCGTGAGTGGTTAGGGTGAGTGGTGAGGGTGAGCGGTGAGGGTGAGCAGTGAGGGTGAGTGGTGATTGGTGAGGGTGTGATTGGTGAGGGTGTGATTGGTGAGGATGAGTGGTGAGTGGTCAGGGTGAGTGGTGAGGGTGAGTGGTGAGCGGTGAGGGTGAGTGTTGAGGGTGAGTGGTGAGCGGTGAGGGTGAGTGTTGAGGGTGAGTGGTGAGTGGTTAGGGTGAGTAGTGAGGGTGAGTGGTGAGCGTGAGTGGTGAGGGAGAGTGGTGAGGGAGAGTGGTGAGGGAGAGTGGTGAGGGAGAGTAGTGAGTGGTGAGGGTGAGTGGTAAGTGGTGAGGGTGAGTGGTGATTGGTGAGGGAGAGTGGTGAGGGAGAGTGGTGAGGGAGAGTGGTGAGGGAGAGTCGTGAGGGTGAGTAGTGAGTGGTGAGGGTGAGTGGTAAGTGGTGAAGGTGAGTGGTGATTGGTGAGGGTGAGTGGTGAGGGTGAGTGGGGAGGGTGAGTGGCGGTTGTTAGTGGTGATTAGTGAGGGGTGAGTGGTGAGGGTGAGCGTGAGTGGTGAGGTTGAGTGGTGAGCAGTGAGGGTGAGTGGTGATTGGTGAGGATGAGTGGTGAGGGTGAGTAGTGAGGGTGAGTGGTTGTTGTGAGGGTGAGTGGTTGTTGTGAGGGTGCGTGGTGAGGGTGAGTGGTAAGAGTGAGTGGTGAGGGTGAGTGACGGTTGTGAGAGGTGATTAGTGAGTGGTGAGGGTGAGTGGTGAGGGTTAGTGGTGAGGGTTAGTGGTGAGGGTGAGTGGTGAGGGTGAGCAGTGAGGGTGAGTGGTGATTGGTGAGGATGTGATTGGTGAGGATGAGTGGTGAGTGGTCAGGGTGAGTGGTGAGCGTTGAGGGTGAGTGTTGAGGGTGAGTGGTGAGCGGTGAGGGTGAGTGTTGAGGGTGAGTGGTGAGTAGTGAGGGTGAGTGGTGAGCGTGACTGGTGAGTGGTGAGGGAGAGTGGTGAGGGAAAGTGGTGAGGGTGAATGGTGAGGGTGAGTGGTGAGGGTGAATGGTGAGGGTGAGTGGTGAGGGTGAGTGGTGATTGGTGAGGGTGAGTGGTGAGGGTGAGTGGGGAGGGTGAGTGGCAGTTGTGAGTGGTGATTAGTGAGAGGTGAGTGGTGAGGGTGAGCGTGAGTGGTGAGGGTGAGGTTGAGTGGTGAGCGTGACTGGTGAGTGGTGAGGGAGAGTGGTGAGGGAAAGTGGTGAGGGTGAGTGATGAGGGTGAGTGGTAAGAGTGAGTGGTGAGGGTGAGTGACGGTTGTGAGAGGTGATTAGTGAGTGGTGAGAGTGAGTGGTGAGGGTTAGTGGTGAGCATGAGTGGTGAGGGTGAGTGTTGAGCGTGAGTGGTGAGGGTGAGTGGTGATTGTTGAGGGTGTGATTGGTGAGGATGAGTGGTGAGTGGTCAGGGTGAGTGGTGAGGGTGAGTGGTGAGGGTGAGAGGTGAGTGTTGAGGGTGAGTGGTGAGTAGTGAGGGTGAGTGGTGAGCGTGACTGGTGATTGGTGAGGGAGAGTGGTGAGGGAGAGTGGTGAGGGTGAATGGTGAGGGTGAGTGGTGAGGGTGAGTAGTGAGGGTGAGTGCTGAGCGGTGAGGGTGAGTGGTTGTTGTGAGGGTGAGTGGTGAGTGGTGAGAGTGAGGGTGAGTTGTGAGGGTGAGTGGTGATTGTTGAGGGTGTGATTGGTGAGGATGAGTGGTGAGTAGTGAGGGTGAGTGGTGACGGTGAGTGGTGAGGGTGAGTGTTGAGGGTGAGTGGTGAGTGGTTATGGTGAGTGGCGGTTATGAGTGGTGATTAGTGAGGGGTGAGTGGTGAGGGTGAGCGTGAGTGGTGAGGGTGAGCAGTGCGGGTGAGTGGTGATTGGTGAGGGTGTGATTGGTGAGGATGAGTGGTGAGTGGTCAGGGTGAGTGGTGAGGGTGAGTGGTTGTTGTGAGGGTGAGTGGTGAGGATGAGTGGTGAGGGTGAGTGGCGGTTGTGAGTGGTGATGGGTGAGTGGTGAGCGGTGAGGGGTGAGTGGTGAGGGTGAGTGGTGAGGGTGAGTGGTGAGGGTGAGTGCTGGGTGGTGAGGGTGAGTGGTGAGAGAGTGGTTAGTTTTGAGGGTGAGTGGTGAGGTTGAGTGGTGAGGGTTAGTGGAGAGTGGTGAGTGGTGATTGGTCAGTGGTGATTGGTGAGGATGAATGGTGAGTAGTGAGGGTGAAGTTGAGTGGTGAGGGTGAGTGGTGGTTGTGACGGTGAGTGGTGAGGGTGAGTGGTGAGGGTGAGTGGTGAGGCTGAATGGTGAGGGTGAATGGTGAGAGTGAGTGGTGAGGGAGAGTGGTGAGTGAGAGTGGTGAGGGTTAGTGGTGAGGGTTAGTGGTGAGAGTGAGTGGTGAGGGTGAGTGGTGATTGGTGAGTGGTGAGGGTGAGTGGTGAGGGAGATTGGTGAGGGAGGTTGGTGAGTGGTGAGTTGTGAGGGTGAATGCTGAATAGTGAGTGGGAGTGGTGAGTGGTGAGGATGAGTGGTAAGGGTGAGTTGTGAGTGGTGAATGGTGAGGGTGAATGATGAGTATAGTCAATATGCACTGCTGTTATCATACCAGGTACCACCACCACAATATGTACTCCTTTCATCATAGCAGATACCACCACAGCAGTATGCACTGCTGTAATCATAGCAGGTTCCACCACAATATGCACTGCTGTCATCATAACAGGTACCAACACAGCAGTATGCACTGCTGTAGTGATAGCAGGTACGACCTCAGTCGGTATACACTGCTGTAGCGATAGTAGATACTGCTATCGAGTTGGTAGATACCGCTATAGTAAATACTAAAACAGTCAGTATATACCGCTACAGTCAGTCAATACTGCTACAGTCAGTATATACTACTATACAGTCAGTACATACTACCACGGTGAGTTGCTACTAGAGTCAGTAGATACTATTATAGAGTGAGTAGATACTGCTATAGATTTTGTAGTTACTACTATAGTCAGTGGATACAACTATAGAGTCAGCAGATACTATACAGTTAGTCGTTACGAGTATATAGTCGGTAGATACTACTGTAGGCCCAGTAAATACTACTATGGTCAGTAGTTATTACAGTCACTAAATACTACTACACAGTCAGTAGCTACTACTGGCTCAGTAGATACTACGGTACAGTCAGTAGATACTACTACAGAGTCAATAGATACCACTTCCTCTGTTGTATGTAAGGTGTTGTTAGTATATATACCTACGAGGGGTAAAGATATTTTTTGAGGGGGGGGGGGGGGGGAGACCGCAATTTTCGGAAACCTTTTGACATCAACTATTTACCCCACACTTTCTACAACTTTTTGGACTTGTGAAAGCCTCTTATATATTTGTTGGTGGAGAAATGTACAAACAGCCCACCGGGCTTTGACAATACCTTAGTATCTGTGTATATATATGTATGGTTTTTAAGAAATATATTTTTCACCCGGGCAAAGCCGGGTACTTCCGCTAGTCAGTTATATATCATCCTTTGCCTGACACTAAATAATAAATCTCAACCATCAGCCATCATACTTTTTAGTCACAATATGTCCAGCATAGCCCACTGACTTTTTTGAAGTCAATACTACATCCCCAAATTGTGCATGTCCTCTAATCCACGTGTTTCCCATTTCTGTTTCTCAGTGAAATTCCAAGCATACACCTCTCCATGCTTCTTTGTGAATTTTCCAGCTTTTGTTCCATGTTCGTTGTCTGTGACATTTTTTTTATAATGCCTTCCCGAGGCACATTGGTGTGTTTCTATAAATTATCAAGTAGGTAGTTTTATTTATTTATTAATATCCATGGTCGTCAATGCATTCAAGAGAATCAGTGAAGGACCATAATGCACTTTTATGAAAATTCTATGAAAATCCCCGATATAGTGCCTGAGATGTCCAGTACAATGTAGTGCATGTGCAAGCCAAATGAGGACGACAGTCACCATGCTAATCATGGTATATGATTCAATTACGGGCGATGATTCAATCTATTCTAACTGGGCAATAGTTTTACTGTAAAATAATAATACCAAAAAGGATATTTAATTTCACTGACACATTTTACTGACACGGATGTTTTGACACTTGTTAATACATTTCAAATATCTCATTGCTATATATGTGTGTGCATGCAAAATAATCATAACAAGGCATGTTAAAGCGTTGATTAAACGAGCCCATTTCTAACATTGCACGCATCTTTGCATCTGAAACATTTTTGCATTTTTATTTTTGCAAAAAAGAAAATTGCCATGATAATCTGCATTCTACATAAGTCGGCAGAGGACATACATTGGCATGCAGGAGAAATTTGTAATGATGTTGACGGTAAGCCTTGGTCAAAATGCTCTGTATTCTTTGGCAGCAAGGTTAGGTTGAACCTAGAAATACTACAGCATGAAGTCGTGGCATAATCCCCAATTTGCAAGGCAGTGAACACACAGCGGGATGGCCGCGACTGATGCAAACAGCCGTCAGTGGCAAAGCCTGTGCACTACATCAGTGCAGATTGAACAAGACATTTATATTCACATGATAATGCAGCCAAACACACTCCAGCCAATTGCAGCTCAGAAAGCAACGTGATTAAAAATGTGTAATAAGACCAAGTCACAGAAATTCGATAAAGCTGAGAGTCACTGAAGTGGTGCTTAGGAGGAAATGTAAAATGTTTTAAGGATTTGGAGACAATGCTGAAAATTATCCAGCACAATATGGTATGTATGTTGTGCACATGCTAATGTGGAATCCACAAAAAAAGTCTGTTGTATTTGCTTTTCTATGTGAATAAGTACACAAATGTTGTAAACGCCATGAAATTACTATATATATACGGTATATACGGTATAGTGTTGCAAAAGAAACATGTATATGCATAAACGAAACAATGTTGAATATATTAATTGAAATGTTTCGTGATACGTCATTGCCGATAGTGCATAACCTCAGACCATCATTCCTCTATGATTTATAAAATGAGTACGACTGTGAGGAAGTCAACAGTGATTGTCCTATGGATAGACTCGCCCACGCAAGTGGTTAGTGGAATTTCCACCAATTGCTGAGGGCTTTAATTTAGAGATGAACACCGCCTCAATGCTCATTTTAGCAATTATTTACTTTGACTTATAAACGCACGTAATAAAACCTCAACACATTTGTCAAAAGCGCTGCCTTAAAATGAATACTTAACAAGGCAACGTTATAGACAATGGCTCTTCTACATAGCAAGGAGATGTTTACGATGTTAGTTAATTTATATATTTTTTTTATTTCAGTATGAAGGGCCCAATAACCTGTTAGGTTATTTCATTGGCATCCTGTGATGGTACAGATGTTACTGCATGGTACAACCATTCTTACATCGGCCACGGCGCAAACGGCAAGTATCAGTACATACAGGAATGGAAAACCCGTCGAAAACATAAAAAGAAAACCATTCCCACAGCAGTGTCGCTGTACTGTGCTTGGGAAAAAAAACTGTTTGCAGTGCCATTCACTTCATTTTATGAGCAGCTGTTTAATGTGATTGGCAAGTTTGCACTCCGGACTAAGCGTTAGCTGGCAGTCTCCAATGCCACTAGGCTGATGAAGTCATTGAATTCTGTAATGAGATTATTCATCACCAATGTGGTATCTCCAAGTGACCCACCTAACGAACAAAAAAAAACACAAATCCATATTGCCTGTGACAATCATTGGTGAGAAAAGGATGAAGGAAAGTGTAAATCCCAGCAAGGACGACAAAACAACGTTGATATTTGGAGTAAGAGGGAAATGACAACCTAACAGACAAAGAGATAATGTATAATGCCACACTTTCAGTAGGGCACTCAAGAGCACCAAAACAACGTCAAATTAATGCGTTTTTTGGCAATGCTGTATGTATAAGGCTGGTTCTCATCTGTAGTGCAGTATGCATATATGAGCAAGAATCTTACATGCTAGCAGAACATACAATACTAAAATGTACGTAACTAGGTATGAAATAATAAACAAATATTAGAATAAGACATTGAATACTTGAATAATGATAAATAAGACATTAATTTAAATTATTTATTTATCAAACATTAATTTAAATTAATATCTTATTTATCATTATTTATAATTTAAATTAATGTCTTATTCAATTATTTGTTTATTATTTAATACCTAGTTACGTACATTATAATACATAATAAACACATACTTGAATAAGACATTCATTTTAACAATAAATAATGATAAATAAGACATTAATTTACATTAAAAATAATTGTAATTAATGTCTAATTCAAATATTTGTTTATAAATAATTTTAAGTATGAATAATTTAAATTACAAGTTAAAACATCATTTTCAAAAGAGCTCTTGAAGTACTATTTCATATCATCTCGTGCCACTGGATCTCAAGACCATCACAGCTAAAGCCTGTGTTTGCAGTCATTAGTCTGCATTACTTAAAAGGTATAAAGATTATGCATAAGGAAGTGGTGGATAAAGATCAATATCCGGCAACTAATATTATACGTACACAACTAGAAACTGTAAAGCAATGAGTTTCATTATTTGCAAATGTTACCAATTGGGAGTTACCAAATCCTAAGCTCATGGTCAATCAATCCTAGATTATACGAGAAATAAGTTAAACTATTAGATAATGGTTAGATGCATAAAGATTATTCATAGACACGTATCATAACTCTTTTAAAAAACATATCCTGTGTGCGACTGTAGTCATCCAGAACAGACCATAAAGCATAACATGATACAATTCCCGATTCACAAATACGAAGGAGGAGACATCATAACAATGATGCACCACTCCCCGCAACTCCTGATTATCTGGCTCAACTACCTCAGTATAAAATTATAGTTGTCGCTCGCCATCAACAGCAGCAGTTCACAGAAGACGATGAATTAGTAAGGTTTTTCACGTAAACAGAACATGCCAATTCGTTTACGTGACAAACCTTACTAATTGGCTGTATCGGACGGTGGCGGGCTTAATGACACATTTATATATTTACATGATCCAACGCAAAACAAAAACTATTATGGACTCATATTTTCATTAATGGCAATATAAAAATTAAGAAATAATATGCTCCAGTCATGTGTAACCTCGTGATTGTTGATGCTTAAGAGCCAGAACAATCTAGGCTAGAAAACGCTGGGCTTTATTGTGAAAACGCTAACCCATTCCACGTGTCATTTGTGGAACGCATGTTTTCAAATCGGACAAGCAGAATGGAACTGTCAGCTTCATCAAGACATATTCAATTCTTAACACTAGGTGTCAGCATCACAGAATAGCAGAGTGGAAGATGACAAAGAGCAAATATCTTTCCCGTTTAAATTAAATCCTTTGAAATCGCTTTTTTCGCGTGTGAAATAATAACAGTAGGTGGTCACACTAGTAAGTACTACATATACTAAGTAATTATTAGCACGGTTGGCTATGTACGGTGCGAATAAAGTTAAACATACATACAAGATTAGTTTCTATGGACTTATTGCAAATAGAAGTTAGAGTATCAAATATTTAAGAAATATAATTCAATTGGCAGAGCACCGTGATCCTTAGTCATTGAGTTAAATTACCTGCTGGTAACTATTGTACGTGTAATTTCCACCTCTTAGGACATCAATTACATATTGTGGCAAAGCCTCTCGGTAGTTTGAGTTGGGTACAACACGTATTTTTTTCTACAAGATACATTTTACGTGAAATCTGATGTCAAATTACTACTTTTTATGCTTCATATATATAAATGCTAAGTATAGAGATTATTATTTTTTGTAACACCCCTTACCCCTACCATGACGCATCGGCTTTACAGACAAAAAAACAAGTGCTCATTTTTGCATTGATGATAAGTCATTAAAATTCTTTCCAGATTTTCATGGCAATGCGTTGATTAAAAGTACTGTATATGAATAAAGGAATAGCATCAAGAAATTGGTTCCTTAACCATTTATGGAGCGTGACAAAAATTATAATATTTTGCTCAAGCTGGGCTTTGCAAGTGCATACAATTGTGTCCCTTTGATCGGCCCCTAAAATTTGCAAATAAACGTATATTTGATTAACCAAGTTCACCATAATGCTCAAATTAGGTCACAGTTTTATGTTGAACAAGCCATTGCCTCTATTAATGAGTTTAACAGATTTAACAACCTAAATGAGCCTCCAATTTGCATTTTATAAAGCACACTTTTGCCTGTACCCGCCATGGTGCGTAAGCAAGTAACACTCGACTCTCATTCCGTATGTAATGGGTTCATTTCCGGGCAAGACAGTTAAACCTATGAGCAAGTTAATCGCAAACGGATACACTGCATGAAAGTAAATTAGACAATTACGTCTGATGGTGGTGAGAATTATGAAATTAGGTTATTTGTGTTTATGATATCCACTAAAATAATACTGCGTGCATGACAGAAATATTTCGGAAAATGCCACGATTCAAGTGGAAGGGCCATGCTATGTATTTGACTGTACACCGTTGTACGAACATGTACTAGCAGGCTAATACTCAGGCTCGGTTAAAATTAAGGCATACAGATGTCTGAGGTTGAATGATATAAGCCATTTATTCCTCCCTCTCAGGACATAGCATGCATAACATGGGAGCACTGTTTGATTTTCATCATAAAGAGCATACAACCTGAAGCTCAACATAAACAAATAGGATAGGAATAGGATTAACAAACAAATATGGAAGTGATTTACTTTGGACTTTAAACCCCACCCCACATTTCAACCCAAACCCTGCTATAATTGGACAGACTACAACCCAAAATAACCTGCAGCTCAAAGCAGCTGATGTCAGTATGTGTTATCGGGATTCCCGTACACAAGCAGCACTTTTGGACACTCATTGCCTGACAGAGTCCCATGGGCACAATGTGAACGTATTGAGGCAGGGCCTTTTGATCTGGCTAGGACCACTTTCCGTTCTATACCGACAACTACCCAATACAATTAAAACTTATCCGATACTCTCACAAAAACTGTTTATCTGAGACGAAGCGCACATGCAAATCGATAAACTCATATTTCCCACTCAAGATACACTGATCTGGTGGTGGAGGGAATAGGATTGTGTTGTAATTGAAGGACACATGACAATAGTAAAGCCAAAAAAAAATTGATTGATATTTGTGCTATGAATATATGTTTTAATATTTTAATTGCATTATTTAACCTCTCCTTTGAGGTCACTTACAATATAGGCCTTATTTTATGGAAACCACATCAATCAACAATAATTTGTAGAACGTGGCATTTTTAGTATAGATAATAATTATTTGTTGGTGTTGATGAACTATGATAAAAAATAATAGCTCAAATTAAAGGTGTAGCCCTGCAGTTGCTTTCTCATGCCACTGCTGGCAGAAGAACCTCCCACTTGAGAGAACTCTATCCGTTCCCCCTGGAGGGTATATTGGGCCGACTCTTCCATGCTTCATTCAAAACAATTAAATATTAATTTAATTTTAAAAAGCGTCATTCATGCAATTGAATCACACAACGCTGCACATCAATTATCCAGTTCCGTACAAAAAAATACAAAAATAAAACCTAACTACTTAGCCCAAAAAAAAAAGGAATACATAAATAACGAAAAAAAAGTTAACATAATAAGAAAAAATCATCACAGAGAAGTAAATAAATAAATCCGCTCGATCTCCAAACCACAATCCCAACATTTTGCTGGATTTTGGAGAAATAATAAGTTAATGTAAAAATGTGTTCTGTAAATTACGATATTGTTGTCCTTCCCCCGCACCTCCGATTAACACGGTTTGGCGACGTACGGTGCGAAAGAGGAAGTTCAACATACATACGATTTCCAGTTTTAATTAATTGCTCAAGAAAAAAAATCTATCTAAAAATAAAACCAAGTGCCTATTTTTTTTTGAGAAACACCAACGATTGTTGCTTGTCTTGTTAGCAATCTCTTTATTTTACATGAATTAATAGGTACACAGAAATACATGCTAAATCATGAGGAAATGTATTTGCATATACAAATGTATATAGAACATAAGATGTACTTAGATGAGAGATAAATAAATATATCAATGTGGGTCCATCTCCTAATATAACAATGTCCCATTAACATTCAACACATAAAGACAAATTAAAATAGTTCAATACTCAAAGCCGTCATGTTTTTCACGTAATAATTTTAGTGTATTTTTAAGCAACTCATTTCCCTTACTGGTTTAAAAAAGAAGTTAACAGTTTAATACAATTTATATCCGAAATGTTAGTTTGGAAAATGTGGGGAATATATTAATAGCAGTATAATATTAAAACAGAAGGGTGCAGCTCTGCAATTGCTTGCTCATGCAACTGGTGGTGGAAGGACCTCCACTAGAGGGAGTTCTGGATAGTCCCACGAGAGGGTATTTGGCCTGCTCTTCCAGGCTGGATAGACCTCTTGGAAGAGGTGGGAATACTGTTGGCTACCGACGGTGCGAAATAAGTTAAATATACATACTTACAGAGCCACCACACGCGACCTGCAAATGAGTTAACTGTGGTGTACCGACGAATACTGTTTGGTGGAGAGAGGTGGGGGGCGATGGGATTTAAGAAACTGCACCATTAGTTTGACTACCATGCCTGGCGCAATGGTGGCAAGATATTAACTCCATCGCATGATATACAAGAAGTCGTGGGCTCGATCCTAACCCTGACACCTGTATATTTTTAGTTTCCATGTTCTCCCCGTGGTCACGTGCGTTTTTCTCCGGGTCCTCCAAATTTTCCCTCCACATTTAGAAACATGCTTTTAAAGTATTTGGCTGCTATAAATGTCCACATGATAAGCCATTTGGTTGAACTACCATTTGTGACCAGGTTGCTTCTGCAAAAATATATATATAGCTCAGTGGGCCTTACCTGGTAAAATGAAAAGTTTCGTTCATTTTAAATGGTATGCTGCTCACCATTATATTACAGCAGCATCCCCACATTATAGGCTGTGGATATCATTTATAAAGGGGCTGAAGTGTTAATATATAAAATAGCATGCCAGCTCTTAGGAAAATGTTCGCTCAAGTAGCGGAATGCTCCAGCCGAAAAACAACATGCCAAGTACTCATGCCAGTTCTCATTCTTTAATTTTCTTCAGAATTTTTTAAAAGTTTGATCAAGAAATATGTTTTCTATGAATATACACCGTGAACAAATTACTGTGTTTGAAAAGGATGCTTTAATTTAAACATTATATTTGTGTTGTTGTACACCTTGTAATGACCTACGTATTTTTAAATAACATTTCAGTGTGAATGTATGTGTATAACTGCTGTACGGAATTTATGCTCGCTGGTTTTTTCGTAATGATATAGTGTTGCATCAGATAGGAAACACCAAGTATTGTCACAAACATAACGCAGTGCTTTAATGTGGCTGCAATATTCCAACGGCAGCCTTCCAGCAGTTTACAAGCAAGCATAATGCCTCAAACCACCTCAGGCATATGTATATTTTGAGTGTGTGACATCACGCAGTATTTACCAGTAAGAAATCAAAAGCACAAAGCTATATTATCTTCAATAGCTTAGCAGGATGCATGTAATCAGTGAAATGACAGTATGTGTAACATCGCAGTAATTACATATCATTCCTTGAAGATGTCCGAGGTATTAAGCACTTATTTTAACTTACATATATTTTTTGTGACGCAAACCTATAGGGTAGAAACAATTGTGGTACCTTTGTGAGCACAATGTATTTATTGTCACGCGCCTTGCACAGCAGAGAAATTGAATGTAGAAGACAGAGCATTAAATGAATGGATTGAACTGAATTGGAGGCTAGAGAGTGAAGGGGGTGGGCCCAGCTAATGAGTAGAGTGAAAAGGGACAGGGTTGGCTTTTAAACCACCTTCAACCCCTCAGAAGCCAAAGGCATTTAATTGTCTTCTCAGGGATTTTTTTTCATATTATATTTCCCAGAGAAGGCTGACTGAACTGGCTCCAAAACTGTAGGCATGAAAACGGCTTGGTTTCACAATTAATACTTCATTACTGCAAGGACATTCCACCAGGCATCCATTCAAGTACTTGGCTTTGAAAAAAACATCAAGCGAGGGAGGACTGCTCAATGCACCCATTTCAAATTAATGTAGCAGTTTAACGGTAGAGCAACCAGCAGAGTTAAGCACAGAAGGTCATTTAACATACGAATAAACCCAATGATCTAATCAAACGATATAATTTGTTTAGTATGAAAACTACATGTATTTTTTAATCATCTGACATGTGCACAGCTCACAGCTGGACATTTGAAAAGTTAAACTCACAGGCAGGAGTCAACTCTGCCCTTCGTCCCTCTAGGATTCATCACACGCAGTGTTGCCGCTTGACAATGAGCAAGCCAAGCAAAAGATTAGGACCCCATGCAGCTGAAGGGAGCACAGATTCGTAAAAAATGGGTGCATAAAATATCAGCTAAATTTCAAAACCCAATAAACATTACAAGGTAGTTAATAGAAAAGCCAAGTAATCTCTCATCTCTATCTTGTCTGCAGATATCTTCTCTCATTTTACCTCTACATGTCTTATCTCACTCAATCTATATCTCCTATTTGTATCTCTTCTGTCATGTTACTAGGATTGCATTAATTGAAAAGATTGGGCTGCAAAAAAAAATGTCTGCTGGTTTTACAAGCAAACCCTTTTTTGACCTTTTCACTGCGATTGTTTCCTACATGCCACGTTTACCTCTGGTTGCCTGGATCGTAAATTTCAACAGCATATATTTCACACGGCTGCCTTTTTTTCTCTCTCTCTCAAAAGGAAACCTAAAAGTTGATGGGCAACATGAGGAAATTGCCAACAATCCCATGTGTTTGTGCACACACAGGTGTGTGTATGTGTGTGCATATATATGTTTGTGTATGGGGTATATGTGTGTATGTGTGGGCAGCGGTGGCACAGGAGATAGCACATTGCACTACAAGCCAAATGCGCTGAGTTCAACTTCCGGTCAGGATGTACAGCATGTATCTGCTATGAAGAAGAAGCTGACATGTTGCCTATTTTTTTTTCATTTTAACACCAAGGTGTCATTGATTCATGTGATGAGGTGTTGTGTTACTTGTGCGTGTGCACCACTGCCAATGCAAAATAATGTATGAACCGGTCCCGGGCATTCCAAAAGGTTGCCTCAGCCTCAAATGGGTAAGCAGTGTATAAACATTGAAACTGTGGAGAAAAATGCAGCCAGGCGTGGTGCTAGCCACAAAACCCCTTCTTCCATTGAGCCAGCCTTGAAAATGTACTCGCGAACATGAACAGCAGCAACGGTCTATGCAGGCTCTGCAACGGTCTCTGCAGGCTCTACAGCGGATCTGGTTTGTGCATGTGTGTAGTAGCGAGGAGTGAGCAGTTTGAGGAATTGCAGGGGCAACACTAATGCGGGGACGTGGATTAAAGGGGCAGTGAGAAGGGGTTGTCGGGTTATGCAGGGCGATGTTGGGGGGGGGTGTAGATTTGTTGCACACTGTGCCATGGTGGTGTCATTGATTGACCGATAATGAATGCATGCAGCAGGCACTGCTTAGATTCAGGGAAGCATGCTGTTCATTAATCATTCACACCTGCTTCAGCACAATCCAAAACCTGGCACAGGCCCGTTTTTGTCAGATTCATACCATCCAGTCGCAAAATACGCTCTGCGTTAATGACTGGGGGAAACGATGAGCAGCACTGTTTATATTTGCATAATGGCGAGTCGTCTGAGCTCGCATCTCATATACACGCAATAAAACTGGAATTAGCTAAATTTTGGTCTGAAACTGTCATACGCCAATTGTATACAGTTGCAGCATGTATGTTTAAGATTGCTCCAGTATTTTCGTCTGTTCACAACATAGGTAAGTTTCAAACGAAATTAATTTGTTGAGCAGTCCATACTCCTGTAAGCTGTAGCCAATCAGGATAACTGACTGAAGGTAGCATGATTATATGCAAGACCTTCTAGATTGGTCAATTAGTTACTGTTCAATGAAACGTGTAAAATACCATCATGGTGGATAATTGCATTTGCTGTAATTGTTGGGGTTATCAAAAGAGCATTTGTAAATTACACAGTAAAGGGTAGACACATGTTACACTCTAAAAATCAGGCCAGAAATAAAAGTGTGAATAACACTCAAGAGCATTTAAATTACCCACCAACACACAATTGTCAAATACAACATTCGTATCCCTCGTATGAATTAAAATTACATACAGTGACGAATATGTCACTGTTGATATGGAGGGCCTTCAGATTCCTGTGACTTTACAGGTGCCACTGAGGGCCCTGACGATTAGAGTTCATTGGGTCATTCCTAGGGGCCGTCCATAAATGACGTCACGCACCTGGGGGGGGGTCAGACATTTGTGACGATGTGTGACGAGGGGGGGGGGGTGAGAAATGTGACGTCACATCAAAATGCGCAACATTAAATGAATATAGACGACATGTTCTACTTAATTTAGTAGACTTTTGAATAAATGTTTTCTCCTACAACATCAGAGTGCAGCGGCACATTAAATACGCACGACAATGACAATAGTTTAAAACGATTTGCAGCATGTTTTTTTTTATGGGGGGGGGGGGGGGCAGAGCTTTGTGACGTCATATTTGAGGGGGGGTCTGACTTTTTGTGACGCCGTGTGACGAGGAGGGGGGGGGTCAAAAATCTTCCAAAATCGCGTGACGTCATTTATGGACGCCCCCCTAAGCATTTACTGACAAACAAAAATATGTACATACCGTATACACACAGCTATTTAAATAATAAAGCACTGCACTTGAAATTACATTTCAAACGTTTTCCAGAATGACTCACTCACCAAAGGCAATGACAGCTCAGGCAATAATGATCCTTACCTCTAGAACTCAATTCAACACAAGTCCCACTCTTTTTCATTTTAGAGTGTTATGCAACATCGGCCTAATAAGTAAAACCACCTCGACTCAGGATAAATTAAGCTACGGCTTGTTAATTTCTCTCAAAGGTCCCCTGCATTACAGTTTACACAGTGCTAGATAGAATGAGAAAACAAAGCATATGTGATTGTTTTTTGAAAAAAAAGATAGAGTGCTTCACTAAACATAAGGAAATATAGTATACACATGGATGAGCTAATGCAAATTAATAAAGGCCATTAAGTTATCCCAAAGCACGCCGATTCTTACTGTGCACACACACTTAATTTTGCGGAAAGCAATGAATGCTTCCCAAGATTTCTATTACTCTGCCCAAGGGACGACTTTCCAGCAACACGGGGCATTCCACATTTTATCTGATAAGCACTGCTGTTACGCGTAATATTATCGACAGTGCACACGCATGTGGTAAGCGCTGGATATCAGAGACCGTTGTTACCCAGTGGCCAGGACACGGGGTTCCTTTGCCTGATTCTCACTCGACTCTGGGGGATTCAGCGAGTTACATCCCTTGGCCAAAGGTCACGTCATCAGCATTCACAGCTGGATCACCGGGCCATATAGCCTCCCTGGCCCACGCCTTAACAAGTTAAGATTGTGCAGCCTAAGTTAAAGCTGGGGCATGCGTTAGATGAACGCATTAATTTTCTCTCCGAGCTAAGGAGATGACAACGTACGATTGAATTGTGATCCCTTTTGCTTAAAGTGTGCAGGGAAGCATACACCCCACAGTGTGGTGCTGTGCATTAGTGACACATACAAGAGGCAAGGTAGTGTCAAAACTCAGATAGATATCTCCGTGGGAATGAATCCCATTAGAAGAGGATATATGGAAGCGCATGTGTTTTTGAGGTTTAAAATGAAGTGTCTTCTTGCATAATGACAGAACTGCCTTTCCACGCGAGACTCGCATAAATCAATGTCTCGTTACGCAATGTGAATATATAAGGATAAAGCAGAGACAATAAACTTCCCCAAAAAACATTAATGTGTCAAGTACAGTTCCTTTATGAATATGTATCACATCTGAATGTACGTTTGTAGAGTATGTGATGTAAAAATAGCAACAAAATAAATTGAATGTGATCCAACAATGTGCCAATAAATTGTTCATATAGGCGACACAGTAAATACATCTGATACGATACTGGGCACAGAAGAATAAAACAACTTGATGCGAGTCGTTAGCACGTTCCTTTCGTACAGATCGGAGCATAGCATTCTGACTTCAAAACCCATAATGGAAAATTACCCATTTTGTGTTTTTTTGCTTGGTTGATGGTATGGTATCATGCGTTGCCATCAAAACGGCTGTCATGTCCCAAAATTGCAATTCGTAATGGTCCCCATATAATTATCTTGTCCTAGCTGCTTAGCATTAGACAGTTTAAACACCATTAGACACTATCACATCAAGTGTCATATTTAATTTATTTATTCTTATTTTTCCCTGACTCAACGGCTTTAGCTGCCTTCCAATGCAATACTATTTCTATAATGGGTTCCGCATCTAAGAATGGGGGGTGGAAGGGGGGGAACGCAGCTTCGTTAACTTGTTTAGTCATATTGCATTTGCATGCTTATATCCATTTAATTGTTCTTCAGCAATGCGTGCATTTAAACAAACTTACAATCGCCCCTACTCAAGGTTTGGGTGTCTGCCTACATTTAAGTATCTTGATAATGAAATGATAATAGATAAAAAAAATCATATCCCTGATTATTGTATGTTATCGGTGCGTGAGACCGGTGAGAGCGTTGCGCTCCACAACGGCCAGCAACTTTGCCCTAAACCTTGCACAGACGCTGCTGAGAAGCGAGTATCTTTGCCAGAGCGCTGATTCAATGCGCGAGTGCGAACCAAGTCCCGACCAAAGAAATCAAGACCTAGATGGATATTACTTCATCTTTGCAGGGAGGGGACCTGCGATATTCTGCTTGACACCTTGATCCATGTCATATTTTTTGTCAGCAGATGTCCGCTGCGCTGCGCTTCGCACAGACGCCTTGCCTTCAATTAGGCAGAGCAGCATGCACCCATGCTGAGTGAAGAGCAATACATTCTAAAACTGCCACTGTTTAATACACAACACGAGCGCCCAACAAGCCCCCACATGTCAACCAGTGATCATTTACTCACTTCCGTCCTTCCCCTCAGACATTCGCGTGAGATTACACTAACATTTGGACACAAGAGTTACGCTATTCCTTCCATACGTTGGTGCATGTTTTCTGTCACAATTGTTTATTATATATGTAAGAAAATTTACTGCCGACAAAAATACTTGGTATCATAATAATGCCAATATTTTTTTTCGGCAACCGCCTCTGTTTTGAAGATAATTTAAATTGGAAGTAACAAGTTCATGAATTCTCCTATCAATACGTAATGAGTGCCGCCTAGCACTTGCAAAGGGAGACGAGAGAGCCACTTATTCTAAACATCGCAATTACACTCGCAACATTTTGCCTACAATAGCTTATTGGTAAACTGCGCTCTCTCTCTCTCTCCTTATTTCGTATTTTTTTCGTACTTTGGAAAAAGCGACACCCACCCACCCAAGTCAGTCTCTTAACGTGTCTCGCATAGTAATAATGCATTGCCAATTCTTTTCAGCCGTGCTGGATTGGAGCTCGCGCTGAATTAAGTGAGTCCAAAGGCAGCGATCGGGCGAAAGCGAACGAGCTCGGGAGGCGAATGCAAGAAACCCACCTCGCTCGGACGTCGCAGAGCCTAGGAGGGCGACGAGGACGAGCACGGGAATGCTCACGAGCGTGCCTGTAGCCATTGTCGGCGCTCGTACTCCCGAACGCGCATGTAGAGACGAGCGAGAAGAGCAAGGGCGTCTGTATTCCGGCGAGCGGCAGGGTGAGCCCCCTGCTCGGGCTGAGTGGGGTGACTGTGCGCACGGAGGAGGAGGAGAACGAGGAGGATGCAGCAGCAGCGGCAGCAGCATCGCGCATTCGCCGCTCGGCGTCACGCATTCAGGCAAAGGGGGGGGTGGCTTGCTCCTCTCTCCCACGCCTGCAGAGCTGTAATGAGCAGCACGGCCTGAGCAAGGTTCGCTTCACAGGACTCGACCATCTCCTTGCGTTGCGCAGGGGCATCACAGCACTTTTAACGACAGCATTTTTTTTATTTTAGGACATTGTGTTTGTTGTTATTGTTTGTTTGTTGGTCGTCTATTTCTCCAATGCACATAATGTACAGCTCCACCAAATATGCAGTAGATTTAATCCAATAACTATAGAAGTGGAGATGGTGAAATTATGTGTTCAGAAGAAAAGAGAGACTGGAGCTGTTCATATAAAATGTTGTTGGAATTTTTAAAATTAAATATTGAATTTACTTATTTAATATATTCAAGTCACAAAATAATTTTTCAAATAGACTCCTTATAAAGAAGCATGATATGGAAATTTGATTTAATGTATTTGCATGTCTTGCAAGATTTGAATGTATTGGTTGTGGTTGTGCTGTTAATTATCTACAATAAAACCCCAAAGAAGGAAGTTTGATGCCCTCTATGCATTACAATGCAGTATTGTATACACATGTATCACACTTCTTCACAATGCGATCCGACCAATTCACACAACAATGTATACAATTTTGAAGAGCAAAACTATGTTCCGAATTGAAAATTCTTTAAAAGTTATGTTTTAAAGTTTATTACATATGAACACTTGAAGTTCATTTCAATACTTATATTTTAAATGCCCAGAGGATACCTTTGCACTCAAAGCTTAGGACGTGTGTGTAGTATGGAGCAAAAAAAACGTACCAATATATGCCATAACAGTGCCCGAGTATGGATTACTTAGAAGACCCTACCGTATAACAAGAGAAAATCCATTCAATCTGCATTCATCATACGGACATCTCCGTCCCAAGCATCCCAACTCACCAAGCTAGCGATGGACAGGAGAGCCTGTGCACATCACTAAAGCATTGCCATTGGGAGTGCAACTGTGTGTGTAATCCCGGCTGGATGGTCTGATATCACCACCTACAGCTGTATTATAAATACGCGATCTCGTGCTCGGGCAGCGGTTAGCGATCACAGCACAAAAAATAAGGCCTTTCTATTGCAGTGTGAATTTGGCAAGGATAAAATAACGTTGCGTTCATTCTAAAATATGACAAGGTAAATTATTAGGACGACAATTTGTTATTTTGCAAGTTATCTTCAGGTGTGGTGGTAATCGGTGATATATTTGCATTTTCTGTTTATGTATGTTGATCTTCTTTCGCATCATACAATTTTAAATATTGCTTCGTTAAATTAATTATTGTTGTAATATATTAAGCTCTCTTTTAAATGTGTACAGTATAGGATTTTTTTTTCAATTGTTTATTAATGAAGCAACAACTTTATCTGGTCTCCCATTCTTAGAAAATGTATTTCCCAGCTGCTTGTAAAAAAAAGAATCCATGAATAATGAATTAAGCCATGTGGATTTCAACTCCCTGAGAGCAGTGTTACACAACCATCGCATCGCTGATTATTGATTTTGATTTAAAGCATATGCATTCATATGCCATTGCTTTGTTCTCAAACTATTTTACAATGAATGTTTTACCATAATTACCGTCTCCATTCCCCATCGTCACTGAAATGGGATCAATGTGTAGTCACCACTGGCCACTGGGGAGTGCTTTTAAAATATGAAGGAATTATAATTTAACGAGTATTGTAGTTGAGGGTAGATGCGGCAAAACGAACATTACATACTTTTCTTTTGGGATATAGGACCAATTTTACTGATATTTCTTATACCATTTCACAACGTTGATTGTTCTAAAAACACTGATCATTGATTGCCGATTGAAGAGAATAATTATAATCTCATCATCACCATCGGCCATGATCTATCCATTGCTGCATGAATGAAACCCCAATCCATCACCATCCCTCGCAGCAATGCATCTAGTTCCACCTGCTCCATATCCATAGTCGACATCCTCTAGAGTAAGTTCATTCCTCCCTTCTCCTAAAGAGTTCTATCAGGCGTTGTTTCAAGATTTGTTTTTTCCCACCCAGAAAATAAATTCTCCCTTTTTTTCTTTTCAACTTCAAACGCATTTTGTATCAGCATTCTAATCTTAAATTACGATGTTGAATGAAGTCATGCAAGAAAATGTAGTTATTGTATGACAGTACTGTATACCACAAGCACCTATTTGTTACAGTTGCAAAACATTAGGATGCAACTACACTGGACGTTTCCGTAAACATCTCCTTCGATTAAGATACAACTTGAGTGGGTAAACTGTGATTTGCATCTGTTTGAAGTATCAAGAATGGTTATTAACGAATTGGCTTGACACGTTCAAAATAATACAGAAACTATTGTAAGCGTTCGTTTCAGATACAAATGACTGAAAATACCCATCTGAGACAGTTGCCCAATCCCCTTCCTGCCCTCTCTGTCTGGCTCGTCCCGCATCATCAGCCAGGGGACAAATCTATTCGCCAAGCGTTTTTCTTGCTGCCATTTGCAAAAAGGTCAGCGGCCCATATCTATTTTTTTTAGTTCACAAAAAATATATAAAAAGTGCACATTGCACCATCATGATTTATTGCAAATATACTTGTAACTTTGTTTTGATTCATTCGTTTCTCAAAAGATAATGTGGCATCATAATACATGTTAATTTACTCAATAAGATACATTTGTAATTCATTTTCTGGTCAGTGGTTTACAGAGGGGTACTTCCAGCAGGTAATGATCTGACTGCAGCTATTGAGTAACCTTTTTAAAAAGATGAGCCATTGGTATTTGAAAATGAGCCAAACTGCATAAGTATCAGCATGTGGCACTCTTTTTAGCAATTGTTTGGCTACGTGGATTTTTCTTAGAGGAGCTGTGTGAGCTAAAATTTCATGTTTCAGCAGACCTAGTGTGCAAATCCATATTCATGTATGCCATCACAAGGGGAAAATGCATGTTGAATTAGGTTCCCCAGGTGTCAAAAGGCCTACAATAAATTCCATTTATGTTTCTGGGGGGCTTGCTTACTCATTCTATATGATATAGAAGTGGCTACATAGATATGGACACAATTATAATTCAGTCATCCAGAACTTGAAGAAATAATTACAATGAAAATGCTTTTGCAATGAGAATAAGGCATTTGAAAGTATATTTTCAAATGTGTGTTTAAAAAAAAGAAATATAAATGCAAGCTCCTAAAAGTAAGATCAGGGAGGTCATGTGGTAGATGTTGTTTCATGCCATAATGCCATTCAACCCAATCATTCAAGAGTTGATAAAACATGTACAGATATGTGGAGGCTAACTGTAGTTAGTCCACGAGTTTTCCACAATTCCAGAAATATATATACAGTTCTGAAAATATATCAAATGTACACACATTAAAATTTCACGTTCTTTCATGATTGGTGTGAAAAGGGCCTTGATTTTTGAGATATTTGCTTTAATTCGTACTGGGTCAAATACATTGTATTATGTCTTCCAAGGCTAGCTATAACAGTAATGACGTTTTTTTTTTTTACCCAGAATCTGATTGATGGTATGTGGTCAATGGTAGAGCAACCTTTTCTAAACATGGATTTCACATGTGGTGAGTAGGCCTGTAGAGTTGTGTTCTGAAGTAAGATCATTGTCTGCAACATTGCTAAGAAATAGTAAAAACAGACACAGACATTGTTTTTAACGAATGTGTAGAGTTTTGTTGTTAATCACACTCATGCACCACTGACAATCCAGCACCACCAAATAACTAGAGATCATAACACAAACTGGCATGGCTCAGAACTAATGACTGCACACGTAAAGAAAAAGCATAACACATTCCTAAATTCCAGCACAGGTGCTTTGACATTTCAGTTTTATTGACATACAACAAACGCTGTTTGCAGAGCCTATAATAGGAGTAGCTCTCACATAGATAAAGAGACCGATTGAAGGAGCTTCGGAAGTACTTACAGTATGTGATGTCATCTTCCGGGGATGAACTCAGACACAGGGTGATGCACTCGTAGCTGCAAAATTGCGACTTAAAATATTGCCATCTCACGACATGACACTGAAAGCAAACATTGGAATGAGAAAAGGAAACAAACTATCATATTTGCTGAAGAGAGAGCCATTCTAAGAATCAATGAAATTAAACTACAGGACATCATTGCAGAATGAAATAAAGAAGACTGCTAAATTATATTTTCTGGAAGTCCTAATATTTTCTGGAATTCCTAATATTTACAGAAATAAAAAATGTTAGGATTCAAGAATACTTCAGATAGTGGCCGAGATAACGTTCATACTTTTGAACCACTGCAAGCTAAACATAATTAAAATGTATCTCTCAGCAACAAGCCATGAAGCTGCAGATTTATACCAAAGGTATGAGGAAATTATCCATTCAACAAACACTCTTTGCAGAGCATATATACTAAGTGTAACTCTAAATAAGGGCAAATATACACTTCAATATCATAACCAGTAGTTTCAGTGTAAACATAGGTACATAGTGCAGAGATGAGAGGATGATCACTAAAAGTGGCATTTAAGTGAGCAATGTGAGAGAAGACCTATTCGTGTCTACAGTTACATGAAGATGTACACTTTTTTTTTAACAGAAATCTGGAAGATGGGCATGCAGAAGCCCAGTTGGCGAATTCAGAAATAGATTGGACTTGACTCTCCCAGAAAAAAAAAAACCCTTCATATTAACAATGATATTTTGACTTTAACTTTCGTGACTGCAGTAATTCATATTATTTGGTTCTTTCGGTAAAGTCACGTAGATAGAAACATATATTTTTTTTAAAAGTGAATAAAAAAAATAACACAAATAAAAAGTAATAAAAAACAATTTAAAAAACAAAAAAAACACTAATGTAAACTGTAGTCAGGTTCTTAATCGGAGTGAGTGTACTAGCAGTCTGCATTATAAACTGATAGTACACTCTACATTCGTTTTTTATTCACTTTTTGTTTATTATTTTTCTATATACGTGACTTTACCGAAAGAACCAAAGAATACCAATTATATTAACACATTCCATACAGGAGGTGATCACAGGCTTGTCTGGTACAAGTTACACTTCACCATTGCCTACAGAGAGGGAAAAACATGTTATAGGCCAAAGCATTATTTTTTATATTAAATAATTCGTACAGCAGGAAGATATTTTTTATATGCTTTACTCCATTCAAGAATAAAATGGTACGCTTTATAGTTTTTTTTTCTGCATTCCACCACTTTGATTATTGTAAGTAAAAGAATAGGTTTCCCCCTTTTTTCTGGCAACAAAACAGGTGTTAAGATGTTAAAACACCAAACTAAAACCTTTTACAAGGAATCATGTCTGCATTAACCACAATACTCGTGGTCGAAACTGATTGGTCCACGCCAGAGACAGCTTTCTTTTGAGCCAAGTCTCAAAACGGTGTTAGACCAAAACGGTGTTAGACCAGAGACTAGAGGACCAGAGGACGCCAAAAGGCGTCTAACACCATTTTGAGACTTGGCTCAAAAGAATGCTGTGTCTGGCGTGGACCAATCAGTTGCAAATACAATGCATATATTATCAGAGTATGTTTTTATTTTGCATTCTGACCACAAGTATTGTGGTTAATGCAGACATGATTCCTTGTAAAAGGTTTCAGTTTGGTGTTTTAACATCTTAACACCTGTATTGTTGCCAGAAAAAAGGGGGAAAACGTATTCTCATATGTTGGTACTGGCAAAGAAGGTCCCATGATATTGTAAGTAAACTTAATTGTAAGTATTTTCGACATTGAATACAATGTTGCATACATTTAATGAATTACATATGCATATCTTATGGGCAGTGTTACTTAAACTGTTATCCAATTTACATTAATTGCAGCAATATTGATTTGAACAAAAACATTACTTCAGTAAAAATTGCAATCGGAGTGTAATTTTCAAAATGTTATGCAATGGTTTATTAAATCGTAGCATTGCCTAGGAAAGTAGAACTAGTCTCCTTATAATAACAAAGATTTATATTTTGCACATTTATGGTGTTTTTTCTTGTATTATGAATTATATCTTCCTTTTTTATCTAAATTAACAACACTGATTATCCCTCTTCACCAGAATTGCAAGTGTTGCTGAGTGCTTATAATAGCTTTGAGCACTTTTAGCTTACAATGAAACCTGCTGTTGAGATGAGAAAAAGACATGGCCACAAGCAGGGTTTCATTACATTATATAATTTCAAGACATAACCAATCCAGACTGGTAAAGGTCATTTTAAACGCATAGTATTGCTGTGCGGCACTGTAGTGCTGTTACAGCTTTCCAATATATAGCTACCAAAATAAACATCAAAATTATCATCAGCCATTGTCTATCTTCTGCCAGATGTAGGCCTCCCTATGCTATCACCATCCCTCATGGTTCAATGCTGTTACAATCAATATCACTCCTTGCACATTAACGGATTTCATCATTCTATCTCAACGGTGGTCATACTCTTAGGAAGGGTCTTCTACTTTGATTTCCATCATACAGCACAATAATGACAATCAAATCGTCGTCTGTTTCCAGCAGCCCTAAATTCCTCCAGTAATTTTATAACCGTAAAAAAATCAGTGTGCATGTGCATGCTCATTACCTATTAATTTATTAGTTTTTTTGCATCTTGTGAGTTTGTAACAAACACTACATGCAATAATCTATATTTTTTACATTTATCACATCATCTCTGCAAGCTATAGCCATCTCACATTGCAACAATACATCTAACTCCTCCACACAAGCTGATATCATCGCTACCGCTTGGGCTTTTAAATGTTAATTTAATTTACTACATCCATAAAGGTATAAGGAACAATTAAACTGTTGAGTCAGTATTTTGATAATAGCACACTGTGTAATTATGCCAGTGAAACATATGCTAGAGTAAAATAAACACCTTAAATATCATGAGAAATATCGTATCCTTCTGGCAGCCTCTAAACTATGCAAGCATTGCCTATCAAAGGTGTGTTAGCCAACACAACCAACTTACTCTAAAAGATCAGATTTTATTTCAAAATTTTGCCTGAGGAATTAACTACAAAATTACCCATAGTGTCCTTTGCCCATGAACAAAAATATCACAGGAATGCTTTGCATATATGTCAAATGGACAACAGTCACATAACAGCATAGGTATATTTATATACAATGTTCCTCATCACGGGCAGATTTTGAAGAGAAGGTGAGATACTTGAAATTCAACACGTGCATGGTAATTAGTATTAGTCTACGCTCTGTGGTTAAAAAAACAGGTAAATATAAAGATGCTGCCCTGCAATATCTTCCTCACACCACTGCTGGCAGAAGAGCCTCCATTCACGGGAACTCTAGAGAACTGCTCTGGAGAATATGTTGGTCTACTATTTCATGCTGGCCAGACTTCTTGGAAGAGTTGGGAGTACCCACACTTTCCCCACCACATGCAGACCAGCTTATCGACTAACTGTGGTAGAGCCATTTATACTGCTGGGTGGACAGAGTTGAGGGATTTATGAAACGTGCCAAATGTTTAAACGGCTACACTGGAAGCTTAAACGGGCGGCCTCGGTGTGATAACTATTACACCCTGGTAACATCGCTTTTTTGGTGATCAAAAAACCCAATCATTTTGACCTCAAGTGTAGGATAAAATGTTTGCCCCATACTTACTTTGCCAGGTTGGCTAATCTACAAATCAACTTATTTCACCACAAAAGCATAAGAATACAACATTGAAACCGCTATGTCTATGCACACACGACCGGGTGCGCCTTTGTGTGTACATCCATGTACATTTTGTGCATGTCTACAAGTGTTATGACAGTTGGTTGTTTAATACATCACCTGTGGTGAGCTTCAGACAGTGCGAAAGAAGTTCAACATATATACTTTAAAAATATCTTTCCGAGCCACACTTAATTTCGAGCCATCATCTTGATTTAAGTAGTTTTTTTTTACTCTTCGTCTATCTCAATGGATTCCATAATTAGTTTGCCAATACAAGTTGAGTTAAACATAACTCTGCCACATTGTCAAAATCAACATTGTGGCCCTCCCCTTGGCACACACGTTCTGCGACAGCAGACACCTGAATCTGCAAGTATTTATGTTGCACACTCGAAAAGAAAAATGTGGGCAGGTGCTCCAAATCGAGGGCAAACACATTTATTGTGGTAAATCTGTAAAATGAAACAGCACGTGCGTTACACAGCAATCCTCAACCGAGTCGCCATTAACCACGTTACTGGTGTACAAGTCCGGTTAATCAATAAAGTTTCTATTAAACCCAATTCTACTACTGATAAGCCATCTTTATCTTTGCCAATAACCCTTGCACTTCACTATTCGAATATTACTTTAATCCTAAACTGTATGTCTATCTATACCATCCACTTATATCGGTATCTTACACCCATTACCTGTACTGTATGTTTACAGTATAGTACTGTACTTGTCACCATTGTATAACTTACTACTGTACATGTGTTCTATTCTCAATAGCATTGCAAGTCGTCATACACCTGGGTGCATGTGCATGGTTATAGAATAAACAGTATTCGGGTCATCCTTTACAGTGCATAGTGCTAAAACCCCTCCTATTTAATCTATCACAAACTAACATCTCAAAGCCAAGTTTGAAGTCTAGAACAAGTCTAGAACAATTCTATAACGATCAAAAACAACATTTGGGTCCTTTACCTGTAAAATGCAGCAGCACGTGTCACACACAGCAATCCTCAACAGAGTCGCCATTAACCACGTGACTAGTGTACAAGTCCGGGTAATCAATAACCCTGCCAGCCACCTACAGGCCCAACTCACTCAACACAAGCTGGTGTACCCAAGTGCATTGATGTACTGCACAGCACATAAGGACTTTCACAAAACCACACTTTACTCTCACATTGCTGCACGAGAAAATAATTAAAAGAGTGGTCCATTCTTAATGTGCCACACCGAATGCATCAAAGATGCATCGGAAATGCATTAGAGGCCGTCCATACACTACATCACGCACCTAGGGGAGGGGGGGGGGTCAGACATTTGTGACGATGTGTGACGAGGGGGTTTGAGAAATGTGACGTCACATCACGTTTTACTTAATTAAATAGACTTTTTAATAAATGTTTTCTTCTACAATATCAGAGTACAGCGCCACATTAAATACGCACTACAATTACAATAGTTTAATGCGATTTGAAGCATGTTTTATTCGGGGGGGGGGGGGGCAGAGCTTTGTGACGTCATATTTTAGGGGGGGTCTGACTTTTTGTGACGACGTGACAAATCGTCCAAAATCGCGTGACATCATTTATGGACGGCCCCTTAATCAGATTTGTTCAGTTCATTGGTGGCCTAACCCAAAAAATCTTACTTATAAACGTAATTTTGTGTCTGTCCGTACGTCTGTGGATGCACGCTTGCGAAGGATTTGGCTCGCAAACCGTGGGGTTTACGTAAAAAAAAGTAGCCAGGTAACACGCCGTAAGCCCCGTGGTGAGCCAGCACTATTACGTTTTCCCATCTGTTAACTTTAAAGTAGTTAAAGAAACAATTGAGTGCTATTTCCTATTATTTAATTATTTCATCGTGCCACTAAAGATGCCCGGGGGTTGCCCCTAGCAACACACATCCGTCATCAGTCTGGGGGGGGGGGGGGATTTCTCGTTCGCGTTCAAAATGCAAAAAAAAATAAACAACGCTGAAATAAATTAATCAAAGTGTCATGTCCTCCCCCACCCACCCCAATGTGTGCACTTACTACTATAGTGTCGGTAGATACTAATATTATAGTGGTTAGATAGTATTATTGTAGCGCGAGTGGGGGGATGGTGGGGGGGGGGGGTAACAGCCCAGCCCCCAACCTGCCAAGGTGCCACCTCGGCCGGTTGGGCAATCAAGGCAAGGCCGGGGGCTCTGCACGAGACTAGGCCTCACCATGACTCTCTGTCAGGTTAGTAGTTTGTGCTATAGAGTCAGCATGTACTACAGCAGGGATAGCAGGTGCTACCACAGTCAGTATGCACTGCTGTAGTCATAGCAGGTACCACCACAGTATGCACTGCTGTAATCAAAGCAGGTACCACAACAGTCAGTATGCACTGTTCTTATCATAGCAGGTATCCACCACAGTCAGTATGCATTGCTGTAATCATAACAAGTACCACCAAAGAAGGTATGCACTGCTGTAATCATAGCAGGTACCACCACAGTCAGTATGCACTGCTGTAATCATAGCAGGTACCACCACAGTCAGTATGCACTGCTGTAGTGAAACCAGGTCACACCACAGTCAGTATGCACTGCTGTGGCGAAAGTAGGTACCACCACAGTCGGTATGCACTGCTGTAATTATAGCAGGTTCCACCACAGTTGGTATGCACTGCTGTAGTTAAAGCAGGTACCACCACAGACCAAGGTATGACTGTACTATTATAGAGTCGGTAGATGCTACTACTATAGGCCGTAGATATCACTGCAGAGTGGGCGGGGGGATCGTGGGTGGGGGGGGGATAGAGGCCCAGCCCCCAGCCTGCGCCAAGCTGCCACCTCAGCCGGCTGGGCAATTTAGGCAATGCCAGGGGCTCTGCGTGGAACTAGACATCACCATGGCAATGTTAAGTAACTACTATTTTAATCTTGATTTCCGAGACCAAGGTACTCTGCAAACCTTGGGGCTACCATAAAAGATTTGTCCATGAAGCCATCCAGATATATCAACACAGAGACAATTTCAACCGAGAAGATGGGTATAAGCTGAGCAATCATTGGAAGGACGTTATTAACCAAGCAAAGTCCTAACTTTCTGTGGTGCTTCCATTCTTCCCTGCCGTTTGGCTGTTATCTCCGACTCTCTGAGTTGCATTGCCCTGTTAGGTGCCTCTGCTCGATCTTAGTCTCGATGTATCGATGGTTCTGGCTGTGTGATGGGCTGTGTCTCACTGGCGCGACCACCATTGTGGTGGTTCTCCTGCGTGGACGCGCTTGCCTCTCACAGCGCAGTTGGCAGCAACGCAGCTACACATAGACATGACATTAACTTGCTAATCCCCCTAATCTCTCTCATCAACATAGTGCTAATCTCCCATTAACACTGCTGTTGTGCGCATATGCGGGGACGAAACTCTTATGCGGTGACAGAAGCTCATTTCATGCTAATCTCTCTCTCCCTAATCTCCCCCATTAACACAACGGACGTGCTTGCATGGAATTCCTTTCCAGCTCAGACCCCACCTGCGTGCCCTTCGCCACATATATAACCTCTTGTTGTAACAGCTCTCTCGCTGGTTCAGCAGTTGCACTGCTGGATTATTTTTTCCGCCTTAGGACGACCGCTTGTGTTGCGATCGAAACGTTGTGATATGTTATTTTGTATTCTTAGGTTTTTTCGGTAAAGTCAGTCAGGTAAAAAAATTAAATTAATAAAAGTAAAATAAAAATAAAATAAAAAATCACGACGTTTCGGAGGCAACACAAGCTTCCGTCTTCAGGTGGAACCATCACAGCACGATAGCTGTATCAAGTAAGAGAAATTCCAAGAAAACAGTCCTTGTATATATACTGGTTGAGGGTGGGAGGAGTCAAGGCAGGCACCTGAATAGTATTATTGTGAGGTTCGGTGCGGCTGAAGCACGCTGCTAGGAATGAGCCTTTTGTTGTGTAGACTGGTTGAACTCGAAGGTTCCAAGAGTTGTCAAGGTGCGGCTGATGTAAAGGTGCGTGTAAATGAGACCGAGCCTTTGTTATGTAGAGGTGGTGCGGCTGAAACCGCTGCTAGGAATGAGTCTTTGTTGTGTAGACTGGTTGAACTGGGAGGTTCCAAGAGTTGTTAAGGTGCGGCTGATGTAAAGGTGCGGTTGCTGTGAATGGGACTGAGCCTTTGTTATGTAAATGAAACAGCACTTTGCTACGTTGCTGGGATTAAGTCTAGATTTGCCAAATATGTGTGGTAAAACTTAAAGCAGGAAAACCAGTGTGTGAAAAAAGAAGAAACTATACGGTAACTGAAGAATAGTGCCTGTCAAATAAGATGGTCCAAATATGTGTGGATAAATCTTTTTTGCATGGTTAATAACATCTTTCCAATGATTACTAAGTTTGTACCCATCATTACGATTGAAATTATGTCTGTGTTTGTATATTTGGATGGCTTCGTGTACAAACCTTTGATGGTAGCCAGGAGGTTTGCAGAGCACCTTGATCTCGGAAAAGACAATTTCATGAGAGCCCACAGCGTTGTAGCAATGATCGGCAACGGCGGAAGAATCAGTTTTGCCGTGTTCCAGATCTGACTTGTGCTCGCGGACACGATCAGAGATATGACGTTTCGTTTCTCCAATGTAGCAATCACCACAGCTGCAACTCAGTTTGTAGACTCCAGGGTATTGTATGTCAGGAATGACATCTTTCACAGATGGAATTAGATCACGGATTTTATGTACTGTACTGAATCGGACTTGGATCTTATGTTTGTTTAGAATTTTGGAGATCTTTTTGGTCACGCCTGCTATGTATGGCAACGTGATAGTTTTGATCGGAGTTTCATGTGGCTGTTTCTGTATAGTGGGAGAAACAGCTTGGCAGATGGTGCGGTCAGAGTATCCGTTCATCCTGAGGGCCCAATGTACGTGTCTTAATTCACTGGCCAGGTGGTGTTGGTCAGAAATGCCATGAGCTCTGTGGTATAGCGTTTTGATGAGATTATTCTTTTGAGATGGGTGGTGGTGGGAATCAGGTTTCAAGTAGGAATCTGTGTGGGTGGCTTTCCTGTAAACATAATGTCCCAAGGATCCGTCAGGTCTCCTCTCAAACAGAATATCTAAGAATGGTAGTTTACCATCTTTCTCCACTTCCATGGTGAATCTGATGGGTGGGTGTCTGGAATTGATGTGGTCCAAGAAGTGGTTCAATGCTGGGAGGCCATGTGGCCAAATGACGAAAGTGTCATCCACATACCTCTTCCACAGGGAAGGACGCTGGGTGGATGTCTGGATGGCGTCTGATTCAAACTTTTCCATGAACATGTTGGCTATCACTGGTGACAAGGCGGAGCCCATAGTGGTACCCTCATTCTGTTTGTAGAAGGTGCCATTCCAGGTAAAATTAGTGTTGGTGAGGCAATGCCTAACCAGCGCAGGTACATCCGAATTCAATCCATGTTGGACCAAGTCCTCAATTATTGTTAGGGTGTCAAGTACTGGGACTTTGGTAAACAGAGATACTACATCAAAACTGACGAGGATATCATCAGGAGATAGTACCATGTTCTTAACCATAGAGACTAATTGTGTTGAATTGAGTACTGCCGAAGAGGTCTTACCTGTGAAGGGAAGTAGAGTATCTGATAGAAACCGGGCTAGTTTGTAGGTAGGAGAGTTGATCGTCGACATGATGGATCGTAGCGGGGTGCCTTCTTTATGGATCTTGGGAAGACCATAGAGTCTGGGAGGTCTTGCCGCCGATGGTTTTTAAGAGGGACGTTTGGTTGGTTCGATTAGGGAAGTCGAACTCGTGATGATTTTGTTAGTTTTTGTCGTTAGGCTGTTAGTAGGATCGTTTTTAATTTTGGAGTAACTACCATCATTAAGTAGGTCCAGGATGTTGTTGTTGTATGAATCTTTATCCATGATGACCGTGGAATTGCCCTTGTCTGCCGAGAGGATGACTATATCATCTCTCTTTTTTAGGTCCGCGAGTTCAGAGCGTTCGTTTTTGCTAATGTTACTTGTGGGTTTCTTAGCATTCTTAAGAATAGTGGCTATTTCAGCTCTTGCTACATCCGCATGGATGTGTCCTATGCCTCTGAGGGCTACATCAATCTGAGAAATCACATCCTCTACTGGTATATATTTAGGGGTGACAGCGAAATTTAGTCCTTTGGCCAGTACCATTTTCAGATTGTCAGAAATTGGGATGCAGATTTGCTGAGCATTTCTGTGAGGTCCTGGGGGAGGGGAAATCCCTCAGCCAGGAAAACATCAAGGCACAAAGTGGGGATAACCCTGCTGAGGCTGCGGTGCCTCAAATATTGTAAGAAGTCACCCCCTGTGAGTGGCTGGCTGAGGTGCCATCTGTTGAGGAAGTACTGAAGGCAATCCGGAGTCTGAGACCAGGAAAGGCACCGGGCAGAGATGATCTCCCAAGCGAAATGCTGAGGGAGGGTGGCGTTTGTGCACAGACTGCCCTATATGACATCATAACAACAGTCTGGACCACTGGACGGGTTCCGCAGGATTGGAAGGATGCCCTGGTGGTCCCCCTCTTTAAGAAGGGGGACCGCACAGACTGTAACAACTACAGGGGCATCTCACTCCTCAGTGTGCCGGGAAAGGTCCTGGCAAGGATTATTCAACATCACCTTGCTAGGCACGCTGAGGAGAGGCTTGCGGAGCCTCAATGTGGTTTCAGGAAAGGGCTGTCCTGCACAGATGCCATATTTTCTGTCTGCTACAGCAGAGGTGTAAGGAATTCCAACAAGACCTACATCTCTGCTTTATTGACCTGGTCAAAACCTATGATACCATCAGTAGGCCTGGGCTCTGGGTTGTTCTTCGTGCGTTCGGAGTCCCTGACCCTCTGCTCACGATCATTAAGGACCTTCATGATGGTGAGCGGGCCCGTGTAAAACTACGTGGCCTGGAGTCGGAGTCAATACCTGTTAACCTTGGTGTGCGACAGGGATGTCCTCTGGCTCCCACATTATTTAACATATTTTTCGACCACGTAGTCCGTGAAGCCTTTGATGGCTGTATCAGAGGAATGTCTATCTGGTACAGATACAATGGGAGGCTGATCGATGCCCGGGTGTGGTCAATGGATGGCTCCCTATTGGTCAACCATGTTATGTATGCCGATGATCTGGTAATTGCCGCTCACTCAGAAGAGGAGTTGGAGGCGCTGCTGCTGAACCTGGAGCATGTCACTAAGAGGTGGGGCCTTACCATCAGCCCCACCAAAACTAAGCACCTGCCTGGGTATTTTGTACAATCGGGCAACCCACCCACACAGCTCCCAATCGGTGATGGGGCAGTTCTGGAGAGAGTGGAGAGTTCCCCATACCTGGGCAGTGTGCTCATGACTGGCTTCAGTTTAATAGCAGAGGTCTCACTCCGAATCAGTCGAGCGGCAATATATTTTCATCGGTTGCGTAACGCTGTGTGGAAGATACCTGGTCTGTCGCTCCGCACGAAGCTTCAGGTCTTCTCGGCCACAGTCATTCCCTCCCTTCTCTACACTTGCGAAACGTGGACCCCCTTAATGGAGCATCTGTGCCGGTTAGAAACATTTAGGCTGGCCTGCCTACGATCCATCCTGGGTTTAACCAGGCTGGATTGTGTGAGGAGCTCACACTGTCCCATCCGTGAGCTCCTCCGGCAGGCAACGCTGCGTTGGCTGGGTCATGTAGCCCGCATGCCCAGCCACCGGATGCCTTAACAGCTTTTGTTTGGCTGGATCGAGGGAGCTAAACGGGTGCGACACTGGCTAGAAAAGAGATGGAGTGATGTGGTACAGAAGGATGTGGAGCTGAGTGGACTTCCCGATGACTGGTACCAGCGGTGTCAAGATCGGCCTCTGTGGAGGAGGCTCGTGAAGGACGCTGCTGGGCAGTTGGAGGCGGTCACCCTCCAACAACAGCGGAGGGCGGAGGAGCGATGCTCACAACAACGAGTGGAGTGCCGGGTGGCTAAAGCACAGCGAGTTGGCACAGTGGGGGGCACAGGTGGTGCATCAAACAGTCATCTCAGTCAGTCACATAGCCTGGCACAAGCGTCGTGGTGACGTCACCGCCACTTAGTGGCGATTGGCGTTGATGTTGTTGTCTGTGAGTCGCTGTGTGTGTAAGTCGATATGTCTGCGTGTAAGTCGATGTGTGTGTGGCTCTATGTGCGCGTGTGAGTCGATGTGTGTCAGTCGATGTGTGTATGTAGATGTGTGTGAGTCCGTGTGTGTGTGTTAGTCCATATGTGTGTGTAAGTCCACATGTGTGTGTGTGTTTCCATGTGTGTGTGAGTCTATGTGTGTGCGTGCGTCGATATGTGTGTGTGTGTAGGTCGATGTGTGTGTGAGTCGATGTCTGTGTGTGTGACTCCATGTGTGTGTGTCTAAAGTCGATGTCTGTGTGTGTGAGTCCATATGTGTGTGTCTTTTTCGCCTGGGTAATGCTGGGTACTTCCCGTTCGTCTTTCTATCTTCTTTTTTACCTATAAACGTCATTCTTTGTCTGTCTGTGTGTGCGGCCGAAACTTGCGAAAGATTTGGCTCGCAAACCGTGGAATTTTCGTTTAAAAAAATAGCCAGGTTGCACGCCATAAGCCCCGTGCTGAGGCAGCGCTATTCCGATTTCGCGTCCGTCATCTTTAAAGTAGTTTAATGAGAAATTTAGTGCTGTTTTTGGTTATTTATGTATTAGCTAGTGCGCGCTCGACCCTATCAACTCACACGTGTTTATTGGGGGGGAGGGCCCCTACTAAGTCACACGCGTTCGGTGGAGTATAGGGGGGAATTCTCTTTCGTGTGGAAACTGCGCAAGGTAACACACATAGATTTACAGCTCCCTTCAATCATTTATTACCATGACTGGTTACTCATTACAAATTGCCTTTTGTAGGTTATATTTAATGACAGGGATGAACCAATATTTATGAAGAATAGCCTTTGACTGTACTATTGAGGCATAAGCTGCAACGCAATATCACTTATTGCACATGGGCAAACCAAAAAATATACTCATTGCTATTACATCTTCATTCTATGATATTTACACTTGCCTCCTCAGTAGGGGGGTTGAGCAGTGACGTTATGTCAATTACGCTTGCTTGGTGCACTTCTTCTCATAGTTACAGGTAGGTTAGGTTAATTTTGTATTCGTTGATTTTCAATAATTTGCCGCTCTTGCTCGTGACAAATGTTTGCATTAAAATGGCGTAACACTCTCGCAATCACTCCTAATTACTTAATTACCATACACGCGTGCATTTTCCTTCTCCCTTGCTTCTTTCGCTAAAGTCACGTACATAGAAAACTATTGAAAATATTTTTCCCCTTTTTTCAGGCAACAAACAGGTGATAAGATGTTACAACACCAAACTGAAACCTTTTACAAGGAGTCATTTCTGCATTACCCACAATACTTGTGGTCAGAATGCAAACAAAAAACATACTCTGATAATATATACATTATCTTTGAAACTGATTGGTCCACACCAGAGACACCTTTCTTTTGAACCTAGTCTCAAAACGGTGTTAGACGAGAGGACGCCAAAAGGCGTACAGAACAAAACAAGCACTATCAGAGTATTGAGAGCTCGGGGTGAGCAGCTACATCATGGGACATCATTTGCCAGTACCAAAATATGAGAATAGGTTTTCCCCTTTTTTCTGGCAACAAACGGGTGTTAAGATGAATGAAAAAAAAACATAATAAACTTGGACATATAATGCAATACAACACAGAGAGTCGGCCAACAAAACAGTCAAGAACAGTTAACTGGTTGATTATGTTCTTCCAAAGATTGCTAAATTTGAGAGAGAGACAAAACATAGACAGGGAAACACGCAGACAGACACACAAACAGAGAGAGACTCACACAGAGACAAACAGAGAGAGACACACACATAGGCACACAGAAGGACAACGTCTCTGTGTCGAGGCCTGAAATAGAGAGGGGGGTGGGGGCAGAGAGGGAGTTGTGTGGAATTCCTGCCCATAGCGGACGGACGAGAGAATTGACTTATAAACAAGCACGGTAGAAAGCAAATTTAGTAAAATTAGGAAGTGTAATGCAATGCAACACAGAGAGTCGGTTAGCACACAGTTAACGCATAGCCTGGTTGATTACGTTCTTCCAAAGATTGCTAAATTAGAAGTTAAGTGTGAAACAAACAAGCACGGCAAACCCTCCCCGTAGAGGTGGTTCAAACTAGATTCAAAGCTTTCATGATTGCAGGAATTACTCTTTGGTTCTTTCGGTAAAGTCACGTAGAAATAAATAAAATAAAATAATAATAGAATACGACGTTTCGATTGCAACACAAGCAACCATCATCAGGTACAAATAAATGAGAAAACAAACATAGTAAACTTGGAAAAATAATGCAATACAACACAGAGAGTCGGCCAACAAAAGTCAACACCCCACCTGGTTGATTACGTACTTCCAAAGATTGCTAAATTTGAGAGAGAGACAAAACATAGACACAGAGACACACAAACAGACACACAAGCAGAGAGAGATTCAAACAGAGACAAACAGAGACACACACATAGGCACACATAAAGACAATGTCTCTATGCCGAGGCTTTAAATAGAGAGGGGGGGGCAGAGGGGGAGTTATGTGGAATTCCTGCCGATAGGGGACGGACGAGCTGGACACTGGACTTCTAAACAAACAAGCACGGGGCGTTGTGTGGAATTCCTGCCCATAGCGGCCAGGGGAGAGAATGGACTTATAAACAAGCACGGAACAAAGCTAATTTAGAAAAATTAGGAAGTGTAATGCAATGCAACACCGAGAGTCGGCTAGCACACAGTTAACGCATAGCCTGGTTAATTACGTTCTTTCAAAGATTGCTAAGTTAGAAGTTAAGTGTGACACAAACAAGCACGGCAAATCCTCCCCGTAGAGGTGGTTCAAACTAGATTCAAAGCTTTCATGCTTGTTTGTGCCTTCAGCCGCGCGCTGCTCCGCGGGCAGCGCCTCCGTGGGACTTTCCTCTGGGCTCCCGACTCCTGGGGCTGTCGGCTGGATCACCTCTTCCTCGTCTTCCTCGTCCGTTGATGTAAGGGTGATTTGTAATCGCGACATTGTAACATAACCAACTTTCCTAGCTAGGAATTAAGTTTAGGTTTTAACACTTCTCACACCAAATGTAGTGTTATCATTTGCAGACACACTGTTAGGAGGCGACAAATTTTATTCACACAATGCTACACCGTTACACACAGGACTATAACACCTAACTCACTTTGGATGGGGCTACGTACGTACACCTATCTTCTCCAAAACAGGATAACTATAGAAGGGAAGTAATAAAATAATAAAAATAAAACATAATAAAACAATTCTCACGACGGGCATAAGTAGTACTATTCACATACCTGCATTTCCCATATCCCCTCCCTTTGATGCTGCTAATCCTGCATAATGCACGGGCATAAGTAGTACTAATCACATACCTGCATTTCCCATATCCCCTCCCTTTGATGCTGCTAATCCTGCATAATGCACGGGCATAAGTAGTACTAATCACATACCTGCATTTCCCATAAATATGCTAAATTCCTCTTGATATGCATATTATTTTGTCAAGGCGCCCTTTTCCCCCCTTGCAACCCAGCTTATATATATATGCTCCAAGCACGTGTGCTGTTTCATTCAGACGCTGTCGCCTCGACAAACCTGGTTTTCACCTGAGGATGGCTGCTTGCGTTGTGGCCGAAACGTTGTGAGAATTGTTTTATGTTTTATTTTTATTATTGTATTACTTCCCTTCTACGTGACTTTACCGAAAGAACCAAGAAGATGAATCCCTGCAGTCACGAAAGCTTTAAATCGAAGGATAACTATATACAGGTAGGAACAACAGGTTCCATATTGCCCACCAGGGATTATTTGTCTGTCGTGCATACCACGGTCCCGCCCCACCAGAGCCCACCCATTGGCTCGGGGGCGCCGAATACAATTATTTAATTAATCGAGCTTGCGGGTTTCGCCGACTAATGGGAGCAGTGGGTTGGGGTTGGTAGAGGGGGGGTTAGTGGTTGGGGGGGGGGGGCACCGCCGCGACTCGGGCCAATGAGGAGACGGGCGATGTTTCATTCACAAAATGGAACTGGGGAAGGGTGGCTCCATTCTTTTTGCCTCGTGGTTCTTTCAACACTCCCAGCCTTAAGGTGATTCAGTTTGTCCAAAAAAGCAAATGTATTCCTTGTAAGAGATAAAACAAATTAATGCATTTCTAGGTTAACATGAAGCATATAAATTACCACCCCCCCCCCCCCAATAAAAAAAAATACTTTACGGAGTATTATATGACAATGCACATTACAGGTAGGAACAACAGGTTTCACACTGCCCACCAGGGATTATTTGTCTGTCTGTCGTGCACGAATGTGCTGTCCAACCAAGTTCCGACCTGCCCACTCCGAAGGAATGTGTTATCTGGTCAGAGCAGCCCTCGTGCTGTTGACCCACGATGTCAGAGAGTGCGGACCCAGGCAACGAGCAGGATTCTTCTACCCACCGAGGCTCGCTCGAGGCCCGCCTTATATTCTGTCCTGCTCTGCCCCCGCTCCCCCTTCGGTCACCCCTCCCCTCGGGCCCTTCCGGCCAATTCCAGTTCTCTCACACCTGTGCCCCCATCCTGTCACGTGCTTGACCCGAGCCGGGGTGACTTGTCCTCACGTGCCCCTATACCTCACCCCGGCCCGTCACGTGCATGGTACTGTACCCAACTAGCTATCTCCACAACACACACCACGCCAAGCGCCGTCCGTTGTGATCCATATAACGTCACTACATGTAGATCAGTGGTGGATTATAATCCTCCATCCATCAATCCATAGATGGATTGAGGCTTCCCCAGCCATTCCCATCTCTCATAGTCCTGTGATACATAAATCCATCATTACGGTAATACGTACGCTGAGGCACATTCTCTCATTTAGCTTTCATTCTGTCTCCAATCTCATCCATTGCCATCATCCCTAAAAGTGATGTGTTTTGCACAAGCCCACTTAATTTTGTTGACAGTCAATATGTTTCTAATTTGAGTTTATACGATGAAATACTTTCTGTTTCTGTCTCTAATTACGTTTATTTTTTGTCGTTTTCAGCTTTTGTTCCATTGTCTTTGTCAAGGTCCAATTTGGCAATCCTCGTCATCAGAATCAGAACATGTATTTATCTTGGAGGAAACCAATGAGCTATGAAGCTCTTTTTCACAAATGTCCAGTCGGGGTGGGTAAGAACGTTACAACAACAAACAATACAAAAACATGATAGGAGTGCAAAGTAAAATAAAAGTAAACAAATCAAAAGCAACATACTACAGAATGATGATTTTCATGATTAACTTAGCTATCAAAAGCACTCCAACTTGCTTTAGCTCACCCCTTTAATTTGTTTTATCTCGATCCACTTTCTATAATTACCCATATGTTTATATATATATACAGGGTGTCCTATAAGTCTTGAAACATAGGAAAAATAATACACAAATGGAAATACTAAAGCTTTTATTCACAGAACTTGCTCAATGTGTCCACCATTGTTCTTGATAAACAACTCAAGACGAGATACCCAGTCAGCAAGCACACGGTAAATGGTATCAGGGGTAATGGTGTTATATGCGTCAATAATTTGCTGCCGCAAATGTTCAACACTCCGCATTAACCAGCGCCTTCAAGTGACCCCAGAGATAAACATCTAGTGGTGTGAGATCGGGGCTTCTCGCTGGGCTTTCCACAGGCCCTCGACGTCCTATCTATGACCAGGGAAGGATTAATTATTTATTTTTCTCTATGGTTGCAGACTTATGGGACACCATGTATAATGTATACATATGTAGTGTGGTGTTTATTCACGCAGACACTTCGTTTTTTCTCCCGTGTCACTTTATTCACAGCATCCCACATGGATGCTCCTCTTGTTCAACACCACGCACTCCTGTTGCGACCTCTTCCACTGCTAACCTGCTACTTCGAGCTTACTCTCTCTTGCTCCGCTAGCCTGTTACTTCCCGCTCTCCTAGCCTGTCACGGACTCTCTCTATATACTCTGCTAGCTTCTCACCCCGCTAGCCTATTACACTCAGACTAAAGATTATGCTAGCTTCTCCACTGCTAGCCTGTCTACACCCGCACCTCCAACCTCGCCCGTTTCCCCAGCGGGGGTTCAGCCAACACTGCTGGGGAGGATGAGGTGTGGCGGGCGAGGTCACGGACTTCTCTTAAATCTCTTTACTGCTTCATCTCCAACCAAATCAACCCAACTGCCTCACACGTTCCCCTTATACCCTCCTCCTCATTAAGTGCCCTCAGATGGCCCTCATTAAGCCGGCGTCTTTCCGACGCCTCTCGCACGTGTTCTCCCCATTTTGGCCACGATCTCTTGCCTCTGTGGCGCCTACTCCGCGTTTGCATTTGCAGCTAACCAATCACTGCCTCTTTCCCTAATTGCTGGCGTCTCTCTGTCTGCTGTCACCCAGGCCACCCGCCTGCAACTGCTTATCATGAGCTGACCTCACCGTTTGCAACCCCGTGCATAAATGCAATTGCTGTTTGCAAACCCTGCGCGTGTTACGCCACTCCACATATATACTCTGGTTTTCTAGTTGTGGCGCTAGAACAGAGTTTCTCACACTGTTTTGGCCCGTGGACCACTCCACCAATGCAAACATTTCCGTGGACCACTCCTGGTGGCAAAACGCATTCACTTATCTCTCTAAATACCAGTAATACAAAATGATATGTATCACCGGAAAGTTTTTTTTACTGCAGCTATAAGGTTTTTTTTTTACGGGATCCATTTACATCTTAGGGTTAGGGTAGTTTACTTAACTTAATTTTCTATGATATATCATGAGTAAAATATTAATTAATGTTCGAAACAAAAGGTGGCGAGATCTTAGCTACTTCGCCTGGTATACAGGAGGACGTAGGTTCGATCCCGACCGTGACGTCTGCATATTTGGAGTTTGCATGTTGTCCCCGTGGTCGCAGGGAAATGTATCCCGTTCCTCCGGTTTTTCCCTCCACATTTAGAATCAACATGCACTTCTAGTATTTGGCTGCTGTACATTTCCACGTGGTAAGCCACTTCGATGAGCTTTCATTTGTGCTCAGGTCGCTTCTGAAAAAGAGCTACAACCTGCCTTTGCATCACGGCCCTGCAGACCACGTGGAGGACCCGTCGTGGGCCCACTGGTGGTCTTGGGATCACCACTCTAACAACCGCTGCTCAAGAACATTTGGCTCAGAGCTGTAAATGGGCCTTGGACACTGCCTCAGGGTTAATTTGATCAGGAAATAGTTTTTAACTTTTGACTCTCACGTTACTTGGCGATAGCTATCTCATTTGGCAAAATGAAATAGATTCAACACAAAATCTTGACTTAAAGCTTTTGTGACTGCAGGAATTAATATTTTTGGGTCTTTCGGTAACTTTACATGACTTTACCGAAAGACTCAAGAATATAAGATTCAACACACTTTGGAAGCTTCCATTAATTATACGATTGTAGAGTAGAGATGTACGCAGTACGCGCAGTTGAGCGGGTGCAATTGAGGACGAGCAGGTGTGCGCGCTGGAGTGGGAGGTTGGCGTCGGAGAGACGGGAGATGGGGGCGATGATTAGTGATTAAAGAGTGCGAGAAGCACCATGGAGGCGACAGATTAAGTGGGGAGGACGTGAGGACTCGGAATGAGGAGGGGTATATAAGCGGGAGTGTGCATGAGCATAGTTGAGTAGTTCGGGGACCAAGAGAGAAGACATCTCCCCGCTGCCGCTCGAGCCGTTAACGGGACCTCGCCCCTCACGCTGTCGCCGGGCAGGTGTTGACTGAACCCCCCGCCCGGGACAGACGTGTGAGTGGGTACGGGGCAGTGTAGGAGAGGGCAGCGACGAGATAGGAGAGAGTAGGTGAGGTGCAGAGTACGTGAGGTGCAGAGTAGGTGAGGTGCGGAGTAGATGAGAGCGGGTAGTCGGAGAAGCAGAGTGTGTGGTGACAGTGGAAGGCAGTCATAGGAGTAGGATTAATAAAGTGTAAGCAGGTGACCTGTTACTCCGTGTCAGTGTGAGTAATTTCAAGACACTACACGGTGTTATTATATGGCAGTATTCGTTTTCTTCAGCTTCATTGAGTCTATATTTCTCTTTTTCTCTCATTGCTTTAGGACAGTTATGCTGGGTAATTCCAAACAGATAGATTGTTGAAATGATTGTGCAATTAATGGTGGTGTATTGTGTGTTTTTTGTTTATGGGCATGCTCATGCCACCCAATATGACAACCGTTTCCCCTCCAGCAGCCGGTATAGTTTTATCAGGAAACTGCCCTCAATACGAGTGTACTTTACATGAACAGAACTGGCCACATCTCAAATTACAAGGTCATAAAATAAGGGCATAACATTACTACGAGTCAATGGGCCTGGAACTAAAATGTAACTTGTTGGTATCCCCAAAAATAAAAGTTTATATGTAATAATCATATAGTTTACATTAACGTAAATTATCACAACATACACTTTGTTAACCCTCTACAGGAATTGGCATCCCTAAATATTATCCACCGTCAGTCGTCATGGAATATGCTGGATTCATACTCTCTGGACTTTACTCTCCGAGTAAATATTGAACAATGATTGTGCATTGTTTTTTGCAATGACGAAAGCACATTTCGAAGCATCACAATGGAGTTAATTTTAATTAAAATCGTACGCGTAAATACATTTTTACTCCTAGCATTTGCAGGTAATAGGTATGTTAACCAATGCTCTATTGAGCACAACATACTTATACAAATAATGAACAATGTCAATGCACACGTCGTGTAATTATACCCTATTACCGCACATCACAAACTGTGGAGCAGCGCACGGGGAGATCTGTTTATTAAATTATTTTATTGCAGTATCCTTGTTCCATGCGGAGATTTATGGCACTAATCGTGTGGAAGAACAGTACAATTAATCTCCATAAAAAAGCCCTCGAGCATGCACATAGCTCCCTTTCCCCCGTTTGTCTGAATTTAAACAAAACGGAGAAAGAAAGAAGGAAACAACAATAGAAAGACTCATAAACTTTCGTTGTTTCTTCTTTATGCAAGTAGGTCATTACTAGTTGTGATATTGACACCATCCTCTGATAACAATGCAACGTAACATCGCGTTTGCATTCGCAAACAACAACATCTTTTTTTCCCTTTATATTGTTGTGCAATTTCCTTTTGTTGCCGATGTTCTAGAGGAGCATATTATTTATTTATACCGTGAAGGTCAAGACAAGCATTGCACATGAACGCTGGATAACAAATGCCATTGCAATATTCGTACTTACAGAAAACGCCGCTGTTTATGTGATACACTAACTTTTAAATGTCGCAAGTAACAAAAATAAATATATGTACATGGCACTGTATGTGTTGCCATATTGCAACTCTCATATGTAAGTGTCCATTCTGTGAGTGCATCTGTGGCATGTGTGTGGGGAGCAGTCGTGTTGCGGTTAGCGTGCTGTGCTACGAACCCGGCGACCCGAGTTCGTATTCCAGCTCACGGCCAACACCAGTGACGTTTATCTGAACTGGTCCTGGGCATCCCCTAGGCCAGGGGTCTGCAACCTTTAAGACATAAAGAGCCACTTGGACCCGTTTCCGAAGGAAAAAATAAACTGGGAGCCGCAAAACCATTGCAACATTTAAAACAAATATAACACTGCATATATTGTTTCTTACCTTATTGCTATATACAAGATCGTGCAGTCAGCTGTCAATCTGAATAAAAAAAGGACTTTTTCACTTAACAATGTAAAATATATTTTTGCAAATTAATAGCTAAATTACCTGGTTAATGGGATTTTTGCTCCTGAACCTCAGTGCACAGTGTCTGCACATCAGGGCTGTAAGACGTCACCTTCATTTTCACACAGGCTTGCAAGCTGTCATCTGTGAGGCGTGATCGATGTTTGTTTTTAATATAGTTCATGTTGGAGAAGACCTGCTCACATACATATGTGGAGCCGAAGATCGACAGGACTCCAAATGCATACTTTTTCATGTTTATATAAGTGTTGGGGATGGCATTCCATGTTTCGAATACAAGTTTGTCCTGTTTGGGAAGGTTTTCAATATCACTCCATTTATGATTCTGAGCCAGAATGGCCTTCTGACGGGCAACATCCTCAAGAGTAGCGGTCAAGCATTTGAACTTGGACACCCATATATCTTTGTCGGCTATATCGGCCAGTTCCATCTCAAGATCAGGTTGACTTACACCTGCAAATGCAGTCATATTCAATAGGGATGGATCGATCGCCAGGGGAGTGACAGGGAAGGATAATGTCGTTTTTTCCTCTCTGAACTCACAGAATCGTTTCCCAAACGAACTTTGCATTGTGGTGATTGCAGACTTGAAATATTCCAAATTTATCGTATCATGACTTTGTTTGAACTCTCTCAAAGAGGGAAAGTGAGACAGTGTACCTCTCTGTAAATCTTTGACAAACACTGTCAACTTGCGCTCGAATGCCAAAACCTCCTCCAGCATGTGCAGGGCTGTGCCTCCTTTCCCCTGAAGGGTTGTATTTAGCGTGTTTAGATGTGCTGTCATGTCTACCATAAAATGTAATTTTTCCAGCCACTCTGGCTGTTCCAGCTCAGCAAAGGTGAGCTCTTTGCTGCCCAGGAAGGTTTTTACTTCTTCCAAACATGTGACAAAGCAACGGCAACGTTATTGCCTGTCACCGGGCGGGCAGTGTGGAGCGGAGCGGCGACCTGTCAGCAGCGGCAACGCCAGAGCAGGTGTCACAGTGCGCCTCCTCCCCTCGCTAGCATCCGCCCCGGAGCCGCGGTCAAGGTTCAAAAGAGCCGCATGCGGCTCCGGAGCCGCAGGTTGCCGACCCCTGCCCTAGGCTGACCTAACCTCACATGAATACCTGGGGCGGTGTGTAAGCATCGCCACTTGGGAGAGACAATCGGTCAGGCGTGGTGCTGGTCACCCACTCCCTCGTGCGTTGTGCTGGTCTTCATAGGTGCTCGCTAACAGCACTTGCTCCAAAAGCCTGTTCAGGCTATACGGGGGTTCTTTGTCTTTGATTGCCTTTGCTTGCGTGTTGTGTAGTGTGGTATGTATCTTACGAATGTGTGTGCTTGTATGTCACTCAAAATAATTATGTTGCTAAGGTTATAGGTCAGTGTCAAGGGCAACGTTCAATCGCAAACATACAAGACAAAAAAAACAGAAGACTTTAACTCTTTGGTTGATGCATGCATGGATGCATTTTTATTCAGTGGCTTAGGTGCATACGCAAATGATTGATGCTTATATTATTCACATGTAAGCTGGACAATCACTCTAAAACAATGATTAGTTGTGGAACCATGTGGTGTATAATGCATAATTCCAATACTGTATCAATATTACTTAACATATTCTTTGGGTCTTTCGGTGAAGCCCCCCTATTCCTGATAACGACCGCTTGTGTTGCGATCGAAACGTCAGTTTTTTGTTATGTTGTTATTTTCTTTGAACCTATCTACGTGACTTTACCGAAAGACCAAAAGAATATGAATTCCTGCAGTCACGAAAGCTTTATGTCAAGATATAACTTAACATAGTTATTTGAGGCACATTTACAATGCAAGTAAATTTTGTCTCGTTTTTAAACAGAGGAATGATCAAAGCATCGTCTCAAGGTTGAGGTATTTGGGAAATACAATAAGGCGTTTCACGATATATTAATCTCATTCAGTATGTATTAACATATTTACCAAATGAACTAAGCTCTTTTATTTTACTAAAAGAGTTTTTCCAGCCAAAAAAACTGACATCTTTTGCAAGAAATCATGTTAACATTAACAGCTTTTCTTAGAGCCTCGTCTCATATGGTGTTCGACCATATGAGACTAGGCTCTAAGAAAAGCTGTCTCTGGTATGGACCAACCAGTTTCAAGGACAATGCATAAATTATCAAAGTATTGCTTTTTGTTTGCATTTGACTGCAAGTATTGTGGTTAATGTTAACATGATTCCTTGCAAAAGGTGTCAGTTTTGTTGCCAGAAAAAAAGGGGAAACCCCTATTAGTATATTTTGGTACTGGCAAAGGAGGCCTTATGATGTAGACTCTTTAATTTTGTTTGGTAAAAAATCGCCAAATTTTGACAGCTAACCCCACCTCCTGATGATTCCCAAAGCTATTCCATCTGGTCCAGGAGCTTTTCCTTATGCAAGCTCGGGTTGTGCGATTTTTTACGTATATGCGGCCAGCGTATTTCTCCCAAAAATTCACTTTATGCAGTTTCATTTTCACTCACGTGCAGATACACGGTGAGACGTGGGACAATATTGTCTGGCCGACTGTATGCACCGCTTAGCAGGCAGCTGTCTCGTGCATTTTTACTTCGTGTGGCCTTTTTTTTGGAACGCTTCTACCGCATAAAGCGAGGGAAGCCGGTACTTCCACTTCATTTGATGGAGGCCTAATTTCAGATATATGTGCATTATTTTTCCTTTCGAGAAACACGTACTATTCTTCCATTTATTTTAGGCATGATTCATGTAGAGCTTGTTTCTGCGCTTTGCAAAATATATCATTGTTGTGCAGAAAGTTAGCAATTGTGATTCTACCTAACTCATGTGACAGCTTTTGACTTGATTTCCTATACAAACTATAACTGGTGAAAATTATGGTGATGATAGCGATGCTGCTGCAGCTACTGGTGATCCACGTACCCGGATCAATGAACCCATACAACCCTTTACCAATTGTTTAAACGGCGACAATCGGTGAGCTACCCATTACACTGTGGTAACATCCCATGACTAATTTAAAGCATTTTACTTATGTTCAAGTGCATCTAACTAGGACACAGTGTAAACAATGTTTTTATTTTCATGAAATGAATAATTTCACTCCCTTTAGACTAATTAAATGATTCCCATTATCGTATTAGAGTTTTAGTGCAGTGCTTTCCTTGCTGGAATGCGAGAAAACCACCAATTACTGGCAGAGGCTATACATCTCATAAAGGATGGCGCATGTGCAACAGCAAAGGGATTTAAGAGGACCACGTATTTAAATTGCTACGACTTAAGCGTTTTCCCAAATGGCTGCTTAGCTAAATCTCATTTTGCAACAAGTTGCACAATAGTCTTGAGGAAAATTCAATAACCATTTAGCATCTATGAAAGTCTCAACGTGTGCGTAATATATATACAGGGGTTTGCATAAGCAGGGTAAGAGGCGATGATGGAAACCCTGCGGTGTCTAATGTAAACAACCCTTTTAGAGTATTCTACAGCTCCTCTTAGATGATACTCTAATAATAATAGAACAATATTTTGCACGGCAGTATTATGATTATTTACCATAGAAATACACAGTGCCAGAAACTTACAAGTGCTGGGATTCATGAGATGCATGTCTTTTATATAAAAAAGATAGATAAAAAAAAATAAAAGTCAACATCATAAATAATTTATATTTATTCAAATTAAATAATGATTACGAATTGTCTCCCTTTAGAGTTCAGTGAAGGCCCAGAATGAAAATCAGTTTGGCAAGATTTTGAAACATAAGTACAGCAATGTAGGTTGCAATAACTTATGGCAGAAAACTTAACAAAAAAAACAAATGTAGAGTGATTTGCATATGGAAATAAACTGCAACATCTGGCAAAACCCACGTATCTGAGGGAATAATACACAATGGAATGGTGTGTACACAGGTAAATTAACCCTTTAGTTGTACTGTCATTTCATGGCCTCCAAACAGTCCATCTGGTTCAGAAGTGTCGTGCTAGACGATAGGTACGCAACACCACCACCCAAGCTGATTGTCATATCAGCAGCCAACACCAACTGCCAATGCAGCATTGGTGTGAAGCATCCTATTAAGAGAACTGGACCACGAACTTTTGTTCATTTTCTCGTGCTCGAAGTTGAGTGCCAGATATCCACCTGCAGGGCTTTGTTTTATATCACGTGTTAAGTGTCCTGTACTTATCTTTAAAATGGGCCAATACATTTGGTCACAATGAGAATTGTCTCCTATGTTTTAATAGAAATATGCACTTCATTGTGGCTGTGTCTCTCTCTCTCTATGCTTCTCTCTTAGATCTCTCATGCTCACATGTCCGTTGCATTGCACTCTCATGCCTTCGGATTGCACTCTCATGCTCACATGTCTTTCGGATTGCACTCTCATACTCACAGGCCCTTCGGATTACACCTGTTGGGTTGCACTCCCTCGTCGAGGAGGCCGCTCTTCTTCTCCTTATTTTCTACAGATACATGCTAATTTCTCACATTAACATCATGCTAATCTCTCACATTAATACAGCCACTTCCGTGCCCTCGTCGAGGAGGCCGCTCTCCTATCTTACAGTTAAATGCTAATTTCTCACATTAACATCACTAGCCCTGGCCACTTCTTTATAACCCTTGAGCTACACCCATTTCAAACCTTTTAAAACAGTCTGCCTCAGCAGCAGACCATGCTTCCCACCTGATGATGGACGCTTGTGTTGCGCCCGAAACGTCGTGATTTATTTTATTTTATACCTACGTGACTTTACCGAAAGAACCAAAGAGTATGTTAATACGTTGTTTATATAAAATAAAATAAAGATAATTTAAATAATTAGAGCCTTTGCCAATTCACAATTTAGGACAAAGGCTGCCCCACACCATACACGTGACGGGGGGGTTTTGACCATACTTAACCATGCGCATCACGACAGCTTGCTGAAGAGGGGAATACAGGAATAGTTTAGATATCACGAGCCACCGATGAATATAATTCTGGTTATTGGGTTCATAGCACAGTGTACCAACTCTGCAACACTACTTCCCCAGATAATAGATTACATAACATGAATTGGACAACGTATTTGATGAGCCTGTTGTGACCTGCACAATACTACCCTAAAGAGCTTGAGTCAGAGCAAAACTGAAGCAAACACAACGAACATTTTACCTACAATTGTATTTCTATTCATGAGGTTATGCTTTAATGATGATGATGCACACTTCCAGGGCCCTGTGAGAGCTTTGAGTGTACCAACTAAATATTGAAGGACAAAAACTGTGGGGGGAAATAACATTGACATCATCGCCTTACATGAGAAAAACATTGAGGACAGCACGCATGTGGAAAGTTGCACAATAAAATATGGGTTTATGCCTTGGTTAAAAAAACTTGCTTCTCTAGTGCATGCCGCCGTCCACTGGTCACTTATTTAATCATACTGATTAGCAATTGCACGAAAGCTGGTGACCGGAGGAGGGAGAGACCACTCCTCGAATGGCAGGGGACAGAACTTCTCTCCTGAAGTAGGCAGCATACGAAGCCAAGGTGTCCAGCATGGAGTGCCTTGCAAACGGCGTGCAGTGACTTCCAAGTCGTCACCCTCCAAATCACATGCCCTAGCCCACGAAAATGGGCTATGAGTGTATGTTAAACTTCTTTCACACGATACATAGCCAACCGTGCCAATCAAAGATGCGGGAGAATAACAACAAACTAAGCACAAAAGGCAGTTTAAAGTCATTTGTTTTGAGTCTAAAATTAAAAGTGCATAGCTTCAGTGGATTCCTAATATCGCAATTAGCTCTCAAACTCTCGGGGGGGGGGGGGGGGGGGTTGGTCCTTCTTGGCTAACACATAAAAATTCCTGATGTAACCTCTTAGTCATTCGGAAAAAATTCGGACCTCCAAGGCCTCGTTATCCGTGACAGCGTTCCCTTACAGATCGAACAGTGATCCTTGCCAGCTTGCTGTCCTGCTGTCCTCTTGTCCTGCCGTGATCCTCGCCGGGTTGGTGTCATTTGTAGGTACTATTTTACAAAGGGAGCCAGACACAAAGATTGGAAATGCAGCTCTTGCTTATGATGAAAATTTAACACCACCTTGAGCAGAAACTGAGGCAAGATCCTCAGTAAAACCTTGTCGGTCTGAAAGTCCAACTCTTTTTTTACATATATACTAAATTCTTGATTATTATTTCTAAAAGAAATTCGTATTATAAATTTGTAAACAATAATTGAATTAATTTGGGATTTTATTCCATTATCACAAGGTGGCTAAATCTAAATTTAATGTAAATGGCAATATTGCTTTTAATTAGTGAATGAAAATGTTGCCACCAAGCAAGAAGGATGAGAGTGGAGTTCCATGCTTCCCAGTCTAAGTCACTAATGCTGCATACAGCAGATATACGACTGCAGTAGCTTCTATTGTGATACATAATTTTTCATATGGATGTGGCACAACTGTAAATACGACAGGTGGTTTCTGCATGTTTTACACAATATTTACAGCCACCTCAAAGATGTCGTTCTAACGTATCAACGCAAAGCAGGGGACGTATTATTTATATGCTATTTACGTAAAACTAATGTGACACTACCTATCCTGCAAATGCTGAAGGTGAACTTTTATTTTAGTTCAAATTTTTTATATGAATTTTGTCTTTTCGCCAATTTGCTCTCGACAGCATCTTATATTTAATAATCCGTATTACCCGCTGTCGCGAATGCGGATCAGCAAACGCGAACATTGTTAACGCAAATGGAACAAAAACTGGAAAGTGTGGACATATGCTTGGAGAGTTGCACACTTCAAATTACAATGAGAGACAGGAGAACACTTGGCCAGCACACAGAGTGCTTGCCACAAAATAACCACAATACCTTGCTGATCTCGTCAAGGAGCATAAACCATCACAGGAACTCCCGTCATCCTCGCAGCAACGGCTTTTGCCTGGCGATCGAATAACGACGGTCACTGCATCGCACGCTTTCAGATGTGCTTCTGTGGAACGTCTGGAACGCTATTTATTTCGATCCGAGGAAGCCACTGGAGCTATGCTCTTTTCAATCTAAATCGAAAACTCATTTATTTAGAACTGCTTTTTGTGTTTAATTTGTTTTCTTTCCCCCGGAAACCCCGATTAGCAAAGTTGGCTATGCACAGTGTGAAAAAAGTTCAACATACATAACATAAGCAGGTTAAAGACATCATGTATGGGCAGGACATTATACAAGAAGGAATGATGCCTGGTGATGGAAATTAATGGCAGTGGCAGCCAAAAGAAGGGACACATCTGAAAGGATGCACTTCATTCAGCAGTGGATTGAAAATGGTTTATGGTGATGATGATTGCATATTTATGTAGTGAGTCCAACTGAGTCACAGACGTTGATCTTTAGAGGCAACACATTTATTGTAACATCAACCCGCTAACACAAAGGGGTAACTGCCCCTTCACCAGATACAGCCTAGGGTGGTGACCACCCAGCTAACTACTCTATACGTAGGAGTTACAGCTATGAAGAGTCCGACCCTCACTCGGGTCCCCGACCACGTGTTGATGCCTTAGTAGGACGTAGAGCTTCTAGCTTGTAGACGTGGAGCTTTAGCTTGTAGAATGCAGCGACCCCAGTCCCTCTCAGGGACCCACCTTATATTCTCCCGGGTCGGGGCCGCTCCGCCCTTGGCCCCGCCTGCCTTCTCGAGCATTCTAGCTCCATTTCGATCCCTCTCGAGAGCTCTCCCCGGACACGTGATCACCCCCTAGCCCCCCCCATCTGGGGGCCTCTCTGTGGACACTCCAGATCACGTGTCTATGGGCTCAACCAGATTGCAATGGCCCGGGGCAACCCTGCCCCTGGGCTGACACTCTCCCGCTCCCCCTTGTGGGAGCCCGTACTACATGCTATGCGTGGTGCCCACGCTATTCCAGCGCTCACCAAGCCCCGCTAGGGCTGGTACCACACCCGCCCATGGGGTGTACGCGATGACAATGCATCGCACGCCACGGCCCTCTCAGGCGGCACCATACAGTGGCATCCTCGATGTCACTACAATTACACACAGGAATTCTGTCCGTACATCATTGATAAGTGCGTATTTATCTGATTGTTACATTATTTATTCAGCCCAAGGCTTCACCATGTGACTACATTGTAGAAAACAAGTTCACATTTGACTTGAAAAATATCACGTTCAAACATACTACTTACTCTCTGCTATGAACCCATCGTGAGATTGTTTAATTATTGCTCATACAGTATTCCCATTTTGCGCAAAATTCAGTGACAATTTTAGTAACAAATTTGGTGCTATAACAATTGTTTCAGCTGCTGCACATTTTTTTAATTTCACAGGCATATCATCATGTTTTTTTCCCAGCAATGCCGTCACACAACCAAAAAAATGTCCTTTACAATCGTCCCAAAGTTAACCGCCGGCGTGTGATAGAACATTATGTGATTGGCTCCAGCTTTTAATATATATTTACTGCGAATCAGAATACGATCACGCATGTAACCTGAAGTGGAGGACATTTAATCACACATTTCGCAGGGTTGCATGTGTGGTGGCCTCAAGAGGGCCACCACGGTGCAGAGACAGTGCCGTGTCTGGGTGGTACTGTAGGGGTGGAGCACAGGTGTCGCTGTGAAGGGGGTCGCACCAGGTCGTGACCACGAGGTGAACCCGGGGGGACACGTGACTGGACGAGAGGGGGCAGGGGGGTCCCAATCAGGGGTGAGAGGATCACGTGATGGGGATCTACAGTCCCCACGAGGGTTCTGGAAGGGAGGCGTGGCCAGGGGTGGAGCCAGCCAGGCCAGGAGAGATATAAGCGGGGTCCCGAGAGGGACTGGGGTTCAGCCCTGGGAATGAAATCACCATCCTCGATCCTTGATTCTCGGTTCTCAGTCTCCACGTGTGGACCAGGCAGCCCATTGGCTGTCTGGGTCCGGTTATAGAATAGTCCGTGAGTATTACTGTAGTTAGCCGTGGTGGTCACCACACTATGTTATTATCCTGTTAGAGTTACCCGTTGTGTTAAATAAAAGTGTTGCCTCCAAGCACAAGCCTGCGTCTAATTCGCTCACTACATATGCAATACAAAGAGTTGCATGCGCCTAGCAAAAAGTTTGAAAACAAGACCATTTTCCAGAAAGCTCCGCATTCCGTGCCAAATATAGACACTACCGACTGCAGTGATGTCCGCTCTCTGACCCTGGCCCTTATACCAACACCATCATAACTGGATTTGCCAACTTGGCTAATATATGCCAATGGGATAACATCGCACATTGAAATGTTTTGCCTCATACTATATATATGCATATAAAATTAATGTATTATATGGGAGTTCAAAAACCATGTGTAATAATCAGCACCCAACAATATAAATAGAATCACGGAATACGATTACAGTGTGATGTGTTGTTTTATTACCTGTGTAAATAAGCGTAAAAAAGCGAGGGGAAAATACATTATGTTCCTTTTTCCTCAGGCTAAGCAGACAGGTTGAAATTAAATGTAGTCTACAATGAGAAAATATAATACATTTAGTATACCATTTGATTCATAAAAGGGAGTTTCACATGTCAGCAAAATCGAATAATCCGCAACACGCAAGACAATGCAGCATAAAAATGGAGCTCTAATGCTTTTTTTTATTGCTTATAGGTTCACGGCACTATTTTTTTCCAAAGGCCTTCACGCTCATGTTTAGCAACATGCACCAAAATCGATGTGGGGATAAAAAAAAGTGCGGCAGCGAATGGAAGTTTTAAAATTAACTTCCCATTTTTGTGTAAATAAAAAGGCCATGTCTGGGTCCATGTTCAGGTGCACATTTGTACAAAGGGCGTTATTTGCACGGTATGATCTGAACATGAAAATAAAAGAGGATGCATATATGTAATACACGTTGATAGGTAAGTAATGCAGTGTGGAAATGCAAAAACAAATTACGTAACTAAAAAATATCAGTTCTGTGATTTCAGCAGTATAAATAGAACAAGAGTGTTAAGTAACAAATGCGTTACGTTTGAAAATAATAGAAGTTTTGCATCATTAGATTTATTGAACATAATAATTTGCCATGTACAATCCACTGCTGGATGACTGACTGCCTCCAGAATAACATCAGCCAGCATGGTCCCACCATGCCATAATTAATCTTGCTTGTTGAGCAGATTTAAAAACTCCATCTCCATAGTGTTCATCGTCTCAACGGTATCTCTACTCTGAGTACTTTTCCATCACTGGTCTCGTGATATAGCCTGCCGTTGCCCACCTACTTTTTAAAATGTTTATTTTTATTAATTTTCAGTAGGAGGCTGGTACAGAGCACAAACCGCGACGTAGGTCGTGGGAGGATACAGAAACTTCGCGGCCATGATTCCCAAAAGCTGTGCTCCTGAACTGATGAGAAGAGGACCCACCTACTTTCCTGAAACCGTGCAGAAGTTACTTCGTGCACCTGTCTGTCTTTCTATTTCTCAATGTAATTCCCAAAAATGCTTTTTTGTTGCATTATTTTCAGTTTTGTTTCATGTTCTGTGTCAGAGTCGATGTTTATGATTGAACAACTGGTAATATTGCTATGATTGAAAAGAAAAACATTCTTGAGGCAGACTTGGTATATGTTGATTTTTTTCTACAAATTAAATGTCACACTTTTACTGTTGAGTTTTCCAAGAAAATATTTCCTTTTGTGAGTGTACCTGTTGCACTTGATTTTTTTTATCTCCTATTTATTTTAAGCACTACCTCATAACATACTTTGTTAATATCTGCAATATTTTCCATAGGTTGCTATCATGATTGTTGCCATTAAATCTGAGATGGTTCATACTTTTGTAACGCGAGCATATGTGGGGTTTCGCCGCCCCAGCCCCTAAGCTAATCAGGCGCCACGAAGCATCGGGGGCAGGGTCTAAGGGCGGAGCCGGGGGGCGTTAAGGGAGGGGTATTATCTGGAAGGTTCTTAAGGGGTGTGACGAAGGGCGGAGTCTGGGTGACGTGGAAAGGGGATATAAGGGGGAGCCGGAAGGGGCTCGGGGTCAGTTGGTGAGAGCTGGAAACTGGGCCACGTCAGGAGTCTCCGCGAGCCATCGGCCACGTGGCGACGTGGAGACGGCTCCCAGCGCGCCATCTGCCAGCGGTGCATGGGAGCAGGGAAAGCGCGAGAGCGGCGCGGGAGCGGGACGTCAACTCTGCGACATGCCGCGGAGTGACCGGGAGAGCGGAACGCGAGCTGTCTATAACGAAGAAATAAAGAGACGGAGACACAGTCCCTTGTCTTCGACCCGTTTTATTACACTTTCATGGTTTATCTCTAGTTCTTCATTTCTCCAATACAACTTTCTAAATAAACCAATGTGAAAAGCTCTTGTGAAACGCTGACTCCAACCTATGATTCATACTTAGTAACGTTTTAAGCAATTAAGCTGATAATTTGTCCATATGGTTTTGACATAAAATGCATATGGTATTAAGGACTGGATGTGAGCTATGATGAACGTGTCAACATCCTTTGACATTAAATTAATATTGTATTAAGGACTGAATGTGAGCTTTGATGAACGTGTCAACATCCACTGAATCAATTGCCATTTTTCAGTCTACAAAAGTCACGCATATTGGTATTTGATATAACTTCATTTGTCTTTTCGAGAATCGGGTTGATATTTTGTGTGTGGCCAAAGATAAAAACAAACATTTAAAATACCAGATTACTCTTGTGGATGGATGGCTTATAAATCGACCCTTATTTGGTTCCCAATGATCTTCACTGTGTATACATGTTTGATTACAGCATGAGGGCTCTGCAATTATGAGAATCAGTGTTATCTTCCGGTTGAATTGAACAACGGTTGATGTAATTCCATGATTGCGGTATTTCATTTACATGTAAATATATGCTTTTTAATAGGTCCTAGTGTTTTCATCCAACAAATCGTCTTGCTTCTTTGATGATGTCTACAATTATTTAATTCGGTTGGGGAGGTCTCCTCTTTTGATACTTTGAAAGGCAGTGGCTCATTTTTCTTCCGAACTTTGTTCCTTTGAGAAATTATTTGTTAACTGGGGTATATTATTGTTTTTGCTCTATTGCCATAAAGTACTTTTTTTAGAATTATGTTAACCATAGTTCAATTATAGTTCCTTACGGATATTTTGCCAATCATCAACTTAATTTTCTATGTTTTCATGCCCCCATTAGCGTGGTTGGCTGCGTACTTTGCGAAATAAGTTCAACATACACAAATAATAGCATCTTAAACCATTCTCTGCTGTGTTAATTTAAAGGAAAATTATCTAAAAGATGTATACTTATTTTCACTAGTATTTTTTTTTACTTCTGTTTTTTTACGTTGCTTAGAACCAGTCTAAACTCCCTCGTAAACATACATTCAAACCACCGTGAGCAAGAATATTTAAAAAAGCATAACATGCCTGCATTACAGAGGCTCGAATATAATCAAAGAGCAAACTCTACATTGGAGAGACTTCGAACACAGCACATATTTATTTATTTAGATTAGCAGAGTAGAGTGTGGAGGCAAGGGATTTGTCTGGCAACTGTGAACACACACATCAGCAGCCAGGAGGACATATCCTTCCACAGTCAAGTAGCACCAAGGGATGGAACAACATGAACACACAGCGCATAACACGTGCATCACCCAAGCACTATGGCTCATATTAGCACAACCATACATATGTAGTGACATAGAACGGTCACTGCTGTGTTGGCCCGTACGAGGGCTGGGGGCCCCAAGGGGGTGCCTGGGGGGTCACGTGCTGGAGGGATCCGGACCTTCCCAGAGGTGGGGGAAGTGAGGCATGTCCTGGGAAGGGAGGCGTGGCCTGGAGAGAGCCAGCCACGCCTGGGCGGAGCCGGCCATGCCAGAGCGGATATAAGTGTGGTGTGAACGGAGAGCAAGGCTGTTGTACTGTACTCCAAAGAGAAGACATCATCGGTCGTCAAGTCCCGAGTCGTCGTCCTGGGCCAGGCAGGCCGTTGCCTGCCTGGTCCAGTCTGTGTCGCGTTCCAGAGTGTTAGTGAGTTGAGGAAGGTGGTCACCACCTCATGTACAGTGTTATATTACTTACCGTTTAATAAATAGTGTTGCCTCCAAGCTGCGTGTGTGTGCACCTAATTCGAACCTACTACACATACACAAGGATTTATTCATAGTATTGATTACTCTCGTTTAACCAGGAAAGCCTCACCAAGTCTAATTACTTTTTTTTCAGGAAGGGTCCTACCAAGCTTACGCAGTAGTGGACAGTGATTGCTATGTATGTTCCAATTTCGCAAATTTGCTGGTAATTTTACAAATTTAGACCATGACACCACCACATAATGGCCTACTCTTGCGAATGGCGTGAGGGAATCTAAAATGCAAACTGTGAAGCAGACGGCATGCTTTTTCATGGTTATTACACCCGCAGTAAGAATCAGCGATGGAACAGTGAGCCTCTCCAAAAAATGAGCCAGCAAGCTGCGGCTGGGCCATTTCACTGGCACAGTTCAGGTGCTTGGGGGCATTTAGAGTGGGTTCTAAGAAACACCTTGAAGAACACGAGAGGTATGAAAAGTGACGATATCGAATACACAGAAATCGGTCCAACCAGTTGAGGAAAATATTTTGAACATTAAAATAATAACACATGTTGCACGATGCTCTAACAATAATGGGAGCATTAAAGCAGAAACATAACTATTTTTTTTTAGACCATGATACAAGCTTCTTTGCTAAATCGCAGGCATGTTGCCATGGTGTAATGGTTAGCACACTGGACCTCATTGTTCGTTTCAATCTTCTGCAATTGAAGCAAGGGACACGTTTTTTGGAGTTGATAGAATAGGCATCCTATCTAAATTCCTCCACCTCTGTCAAACCAGCAGCATAAATGGGTACACCATGGTTAGTTGCTCGGCAGGTCCGCATGTGGTGGTGTAAAGTCTATGTACAGTGTTTCCATTTCTTCCAAGATTTTTGACCAGCATGGAAGAATAGTAAGCCAAATATTTTCAATAGGTGCCCTTAAGAGTTTCCTGGAGTGGATCAATCTGCTGCCAGCAGTTATATTAGCAAACAATTAGAGGGCTGCACCTTTACCTCAAGGTATATGCATGAAATAATAATGAGATAAATTAAAAATACATATTTTTGCTTAATTTTCTTAAGTTTACTAAAAGAGCAAAACTATTAAATACTGGAGACTTACTCGACACAACCACAATTGACTTTTAGATAAGCCGATTACAGCAAGTCACAGCTTTACTTGTCGTTTTCTAAGTGGTCTAATTAAGGCAATTCAAATGGGAATTGTCCAAACTATGACCTTAATTGGGGTAATAAAGGTGGTAAATGAGAGCTGGGAGGGCTAATTCTCAAACAGATTCCGCTATAATGAGTTTGCATTATCTGCAGCAAGAGTGCTTGATAAAAGATTGTTCCAGTGAGAAATAAACGAACCACTTCTTTACCATGTGATTATGCAGATATGTAATCACATAATAATAACAATAATAAGCATATTTGGGTAACGATTTTTATTTGGCTATTCGAAAGCTAATTTTGGTTAGCAAATAGCTTTTCCTTGTGTATGCTTCACAAAAATACCGAAATACAATCATTTCAAAAGGGGTGCAAACTCTTATGCAGAATTGGGCTGTAAATGCATTTATTGATCTCTCAGTATAGTATTAATTCAGTAGAGTATAATTTGAAATATATACTGTAATGCGCATTAGTTGTAATTAACACTCAAGTGTTACGATTTCAACAATAGCCACAATTGCATTAATGATGTTCAATCACATACATGATGTTCAATCACATACACAATTAATTTAAAAGAGAGGCAGCATGTCCAGTGAGTACAAAAACACAACACGGATCACTTAAGGTTCAACATTATATCAGATAGGTATACATCGTCAAAGTTGTATATGTGTGCTAATTACCTGGTCAATAATAACTTGTAATAATGGACAATCATCAGTTCTACTACAGAATGTATTCATGCTGTTATTTTACCAAAATGTAATTATATAGCATCCTTTCAATTGTATGCAATGCCCCATAGGTAAAGATGCAGCTCTGAAATTACTTGATAATTCCACTGCTGGTGGAAAGACCTCCACTCGAGGCCATTTGTCCTACTCTTCCATTCTGGCCAGACGTCTTAGAAGAGGAGAGTACCCACGCTTTACCCCACCACACAATACCTGCTGATCAATTAACTGCCGTGTGCCGATTAACACAGTTCGGTAGACAGAAGTCCGGTGTGCTAATCGTTACCCAAAGTCAATGCCAATATCAAATATTAATTACTACTAATGTGTTCGCATATCCAACTCTCCATGATAAAATGGTAACTATTTTCTACACAATGGATCAGCCTCTATTAATGCATTGTAAATGTGTATTTGTTTCATAAATTGGAAAACAAACAATACATATAAAAATGGTAAATTTATTATAATGTCAATCTAAATAATTGAAATCTTCTATATGTGTCAGAGCAACATCTGTTATTTGAAGGTGTTTATTTAATGCAGTGTTGTGTTAATGCCATGCCCAATTGCGTGTCGCTATTCCTATAAACCTAAAATAAATTCATAAATTAAAATGATTTTGTTTGTCCAAAATGCATCTTTATTCACACACACACTGTTCTAAACTAATAGAAATTGCTACTTTAAAACATTTTAAAAACCAACATCTGGAGGAAAACTAAATTGCATGATAATTCATGTGATTTAAATGGCCTCATAACATAGTTATTATTTAACACACCTGTTCACTTGTTCTTACATCAAAAACCATGTAGTCTATGATGTATCTGGACCATTTGTGTTTTTGATGATCCACAATGATAACAAAGCCATTGCACCCATAGCTTTTCCTAATTGTATTCATACAGACGTGATTCATCGAAGCAGGCTTGTGTCTGGCTTCGCTGCACCTTATTACCAAAAAAACAGCAAAACACCATTTTTCAAGTACATGTATGTAATGAGTTTTAACCACAGTGACAAATTGAGTTGCTCCGCACTATCACGCAGAGAATACTTGGCAATATGAGGCTGCACATGCTAAGATAAAGGTCATTTTACCACTCAGCACAACATGGCAGAATAAATAAAGAGGCTATGGGCAACGCTAATCAGTGAATCAGTAGACCTTCATCGCCCAAGTCTCTTCTTCCCAGCATATAATTAATAGCCACGCAAGTATTATTGATTAACAGTACAGCAAAAAGCACATGCTAAATACATTAGTTTTCGCATCTTATACCATTAGTAAGACTATGCCCAGAACGTGATGTTAACCCTGGGATAGGTAAATTAGAATGTTTGAATAACATTGGGATGCGATCTAGACGTCTCACATTTCATTCATATCCGTATGTAGTGTAAGCTTCTAGAATAAAAGAAAAATACTCTTTCAATACCTTGGACCTGACTTTTGATATTGTAGGAGCAATACAAAACAATGTCAGCATCTTGATGTGGGTTCATTTTATATCACCACTTTTTATAATTATACGATATGAAATGTATTTTCAACGTAAGAAATACTCCCGAAGAATAGATTAGCGGAGGTGATGGCACACCAGTTTAATTTGATATTGTGAAACCATTCACCTGTAATCAATTCCTGGCCGTGGCTAACATCAGCGGTGAGTGATATCTGAACTGATCCTGGGCTCACCTTCACCAACCCACACTAAACATCATCGTGAATGATGGGCAAAAGCACCAATGACATATTGGCAAGGGGAAGCCTTCCTCCAGCAGTGGATCGACAGAGGGACGTAAATACATCAACATTTCATTGGCCTTAGTTAATCCAGTGCCGAATGAAGCCCTCCCCCAATCACCACCGCAACATCTCACGATCGTGCAATGTGATAATTAACTTTATACAATTATTGCTATAGACACGTCATGACGAAGGAACTTAGAATGCGACCTATACCCTCTTCCCTTTGATAGTTGCGATCGTGGTGGCAATAATTGTGGTGTTTTGACTTAAAACTTTCGTGACTGCAGGAATTCATATTCTTTGGTTCTTTCGGTAAAGTCACGTAGATAGAAAAAATAAAAGTAAATAAAATAGAACCATGACGTTTCGATCACAACATAAGCGATCGTCATCAAGAGGAATGTTTATTTTATTGACTTTTATTTTTTTCTATCTACGTGATTTTACCAAAAGAACCAAATAATATAATTGTGGTGTTGTTTATATTAATAACAATAATTTACAGCCCTTGTCAATCCACTGCTACATGCTGTGCAAGTAGTATTAATAAATACTTGCACGGCATGCTGGTTGGTCCATCTAAGCGAGGTTTCCTTCTGTTATTTCTTTGAAAGGGTACATAAGATGAATACAAATGCTTCGAAAGTGTCGTACATCTCACTGCATTACATGTAACGTAATGTGTTTCCTTACCCTCTGAAGAGGAACATTGGCCTGGACCTTTAAGCAGTGATTTTTGTGGCCTTCTGTGCTCTGAAAAATCAATAGTGAATGTCCAATGCTCAGTGCTTGGGATCCAACATCTGGAGAGATTTCCCGCGGAGAGAGACGATGCAGCGAGGAAGCCGGCGTAACATCATTCTTGAAATGTAATCAGATGAAGGCGTGTAACCACACGAGGGTGGTGATACATTACCGAGTCGGTGGTACAGTAGGCCAGGAATATAGGAAATAAATAAATATATTTCACTTAAACTGCTTTCAAACCGTGTGAGAAAGGTAAAAAAGGCACAACCTTACACAGGCCTACAATAACTTGCCGCTGCTGGCAGGACTTTTACGAGAGGGGGCCTCGAGAGAATCCCATCTATGCTCTTTCACGCTGGCCAGATGTCTTGGAAGAGGTGCGAATATCAACATTTTACATCACCGCATGCGACCTGCTGATCGGCAAACTGTGGCGTACTGCATTGATGCTGCTGGGTGGACAGAGGCAGTGGGGTGGGAGATTTAATCAGCTTGTCCCATTGTTGCAACTGCCATGCTGGGTGGGAGGTAGAAAATATAAGTGGCAAACTCTAGTTTGCAAGTGCAGTCTGGTTACTATTACAGCATGCATACAATCCTCAAAATTGTAACGCCACAATCTCGCAGACTGTTTTGACAAAACACAGTCCATCCAGTTAAGTTTTTAATGCTCATATAAGTGCAGAAAATGTGTATGGAATGCTCATATAAAAATGCAATATTGTGCCACATCGTATGTGATTTTACGTGCTCATTTAATACCACACTGCATTAAGTCAACAAATGAATAAACATTCTCAGATTGATTCAATTCAGTATTTCACAAATATATTGGCTGAGCATCCATATCCATGAAATGTCTTTATGAGAAATTCTATACCATCGCACGATCCTGATTGACCATGACAATGTAGGAAGCAGCATTCATCCAACAGTGGATAGACTGTGGCTCATGGGATGTTAATGATACAATCCATACATTACCTACATTGTTACGTGTTTTAAACATGCAATAATGTTCATATACAAGATGCTAAATGAATATAAAAAAAGCAATATACCAAAGAGCAATTTCAGCATATACACGTTCCAAGTGTCATAAACTGTAACACACACAGACTCTGGTTGTTTACAGATCAGGGGTGATCCATCATCGCTCTATCTGCCTCAACGGATAGGGATATTCCTGCTGACACCGTTCAGGCTGCAGATCCCTAAAGATTCTAGATTTGAAGCTTTCGTGACTGCAAGGAATCATCTTCTCAGGTTTTTTCGGTAAAGTCACGTAGAAAGTAAAACAAAATAAAAAAACAAAAATCACGACGTTTCGGAGGCAACACAAGTCTCCGTCATCAGGTGGGACCGTCACAGCCAGATTAGCTGTATCAAGTGAGGCAATGATTCAAGATGTAATCCCTTAAAAGCGAGTTGAGGGGGGAGGGAGAGGGAGGGGGGAGCTCATCAGACTATGGTAGCCAATGAAAGGAACGTATCGGGAGGGAGGGGGGGCGAGGCCAAAAGGGTAGGCGATGGACGTGGAAGCGCTTGTGCGCACGCGGCCAATTACTGCACACGCCAACACAATGGAGCGATTGTGCGCAAGCGGCCAGCCACTGCACCCGCCAACACAATGGGCAGAGAGGAGGAGGGGAGGTCTAATACACATGATAGACAAAAGAACGAAAATGATGATGGGTACAAACTTAGGGGGAGCTCATCAGACTATGGTAGCCAATGAATGGAACGTATCGGGAGGGAGGGGGGGGGGCGGGGGGGGGGCGAGGCCAAAAGGGTGGGCGACGGACGTGGAAGCGCTTGTGCGCAAGCGGCCAATTACTGCACACGCCAACACAATGGAGAGAGAGGGGGAGGGGGGGTCTGATACACATGATAGACAAAAGAACGAAAATGCCCATGTTTATACCAATGCTGGCTGAACAATGAAGAGAGTACTGTTAAAATAACTGGTACAAACTTAGTAATCATTGGAAAGATGTTATCAACCACGCAAAAAAGACTTAATCACACATTTTTTGGACCATCTTATCTGACAGGCACTATTTTACTGTACTTTACCGAGTGTTAACATCCCCAGTTATTTTAACAGTACTCTCTTCATTGTTCAGCCAGCATTGGTATAAACATGGGCATTTTCGTTCTTTTGTCTATCATGTGTATCAGACCCCCCCTCCCCCTCTCTCTCCATTGTGTTGGCGTGTGCAGTAATTGGCCGCTTGCGCACAAGCGCTTCCACGTCCGTCGCCCACCCTTTTGGCCTCGCCCCCCCCCCGCCCCCCCCCCTCCCTCCCGATACGTTCCATTCATTGGCTACCATAGTCTGATGAGCTCCCCCTAAGTTTGTACCCATCATCATTTTCGTTCTTTTGTCTATCATGTGTATTAGACCTCCCCTCCTCCTCTCTGCCCATTGTGTTGGCGGGTGCAGTGGCTGGCCGCTTGCGCACAATCGCTCCATTGTGTTGGCGTGTGCAGTAATTGGCCGCATGCGCACAAGCGCTTCCACGTCCATCGCCCACCCTTTTGGCCTCGCCCCCCCTCCCTCCCGATACGTTCCTTTCATTGGCTACCATAGTCTGATGAGCTCCCCCCTCCCTCTCCCTCCCCCCTCAACTCGCTTTTAAGGGATTACATCTTGAATCATTGCCTCACTTGATACAGCTAATCTGGCTGTGACGGTCCCACCTGATGACGGAGACTTGTGTTGCCTCCGAAACGTCGTGATTTTTGTTTTTATTTTGTTTTACTTCCTACGTGACTTTACCGAAAAAACCTGAGAAGAAGATCCCTAAAGCTTTTTGCACAACCCCATCCTGCGCTTCTGGTTGGGAAATCCTGGTGTTCGGTGGATTATGTGAATGAAATGGGTATGAGGTAATTATTCCTCCTGCTACTGCTGCGTCCCATTCACATGCCCAATTTTCACCATTTAATCTATCTATCTCTGTTTGTGCCAATGTAACGTTTAAAAGCTGATAAAAAAAATTACCAAACAATAGTGTCCAAAACAACGTGAAAACCTTAAGCGCGGTTTTTACAACGATAACAACAACGAAGAGGACGCTTTGGTCTCCCGTTGTCTTTTCGGGTTGTCTCGCCTGCTGGGTCGACATGACGTCTTATGCTTCGCCCCGCGTGAAATATCGGATATCACGGTGACGAGCACGCGGCAGCACGACCATAAAACGTTGCAGAGCGATAGAGCACAATCACGTAAAACCTACGCAGTGGTATGGACAAATATTATACAACTTTGTCATTTTATATATATATAAAAGAATAGTGAGGACTGCCATCACAGTATGTGGCCAGTGTTTTTTTCTTTTGCACCACTCTGGAAAATCTTCACAACAGCTTCTCAATGTACTATCCTCTAAATTTCGATTTATAGCTTTCGTGACTGCAGGGATTCATCTTCTTTGTTCTTTCGGTAAAGTCACGTAGAAGGGAAGTAATAAAATAATAGAAATAAAACATAATAAAATAAAATAATTCTCACGACGTTTCGGCTACAACGCAAGCAGCCGTCTTCAGGTGAAGAATGAGACACTACCAAGCTAGGAGCTTATATATAAGCTGGGTTGGAGGTGGAAGAGTGCCTTAACAGAAAGAATGTGCATATGAAGAGGAATTTAGCATATTCATGGGAAATGAGTAGGAGGTGGGTGGGGGGGTTTCAAAGTCATATTATGCCCATGCATTATGCAGGATCAGCAGCACCAAGGGGGGGTGCAGGGAGTAGTATTAACAAAGGAAAGGAATGTTAATGATATGTAGCTGCAGTTACTAAACAACCACGTAGAAAACTAAAGTATAAACTACATAAAAAACTAAAGTATAAACTGCATAGCACCATCAGTATACTTACTATACTCTACAATGAGCTGAGTTACTAACAGCAAGTAATACATTACAATTCTACGTCGTAAAAATTATATAATATGCTTCCATCTAAACTTTATTCTCTTACATCACACGAGCATATACCGTACTATATACTGCCATAGATAAACCCAACATTAAATTATATACTGTATTGCTATAAACCACCTATACATACCAATATGCTAAATGCCTCTTGATATGTGTAGGGGTGTTAGAGAGAGAGCCCGTTATGCATGGCAGCCTATGGTAAACAAACACAGTAGGCGGGGCTACATGTGTGCACAAGCAGGTGCCCTCTGCGACGTCCGCGCCAGACACCCTGGGGGGTCGATTCGGTCGTTATGATCCCCCGGGGCCCCACCCCTCAGGGAGGGGTGGGGTATAAAAGGGGATTGTATCGAAGGGCTCGGGAGTGATGTTTAGCTAAAGAAGAGGAGGCGGAAGACGTCTGAGATAGAGCCCTGGACTCCCCCTGGTACGCCGTCCTTATCAGGACCGCGCAGGCTCGAGCCAGTGGCGTGGTACCAGAGCCAGAGCCAGTGCTGGTCTGGACTCTGGGTACCGGGCCCGACTGACCAGTGTCGGGCCAAGATAGCCTTCCCAAGCCCATTAGTGGAGGACTCAGAGGCAGGCTAGGGTTAGCTAGAGAGGTGTGTCCTCAGATAGACGGGTGAGGGGGCCGATACCCCCTCAAATGTGTATGTCACAACGTTGGTGTAAAATAAACAAGTGTGCCTCCAACTCCGGTGTGAACGAGTCGTGAGCGTTACTACATCTGGCGTCAGAAGTGAAACAAAGTACGAACATGGATACACGCCGGACGACTCGAGTTGGAGTACCAGGGGCGGAGGACACCGCTGCAGTCGGAGGGCCCGAGATGGCTGAAGATGCCATCGAGCAGCCGGGGCTGGGTGCACCCACGCCACAGCAGCTGGAGGAAGGGGAGCCGTCGACGGAGGGGCTGAGGCAGGCGCACGCGAAGCTGGCCGAGCTGCTGTACGCCGCAGCCGCCATGCTCGACAACATCACGCGGCTGGGGGCTGCGGGACCGCCACGAGGCGACAGCAGCCAACGACCACAGCGCCTTCCCGCCATTTCAACGGAGCAACATTTTGAAACTCCCGCCATCGCCGCAGCTGCTGTTGAGGGCGTGGCCGCTCTAAGCATCGCGTCCAACGGCGGGAGTACAGTGCCTGCCGCGTCACCACGGGTGCGACCGGCGATGCCATCGCTGCTTCGGGCCGACGCTGAGTCGAGTGAGGGAGACGAGGGAGCGCGATCGTCCTCTGCAGCCGCTGCCTTACATCAGCGACTGCCGCCGCTCAAAGAATTTGTGGGCGAGGAGGGCGACTGGGGCGGCTTCCAGCGGCGCTTCCTCGCTCACCAGGAGATGGCACAGTGGACAGACGCCGAGGCTCTCCGAGCACTGCCAGCACTCCTCGACAGCGACGCCCTCGCCACACTAACATCGGCAACGAAGGAGAGGCGTTCCACGCTGCGGAAGGCGATGCAAGTGCTGTCCGCTGTGTATGGGCCACCATCGGACTGTCGTCAACTCTTTTACGATCGCCAGCGGGGGACGAAGGAGTCGCCCCTGGCGTACCGTACAAGCCTCCTGGCGCTGGCAAAGGAAGCCTTTCCACGAATGGACGACGAGGGGATCGACGCCATGGTGACAGAAAAGATACTTTTGCTGGCGGACGACTTAGACATCGTCATTGTCGCACAGGACGATGCAGAAATGTGCTCCCTACAAGCGGCCCGTCTCCTCCACGCAAACCTGTCCTCTCAACGACGGAAGGCCAGCAAGGCGGCGAGCGGGCGCGCCGTCGCTGCGGCCACCCTCCCGGCGGAAGAGGTTTGCGCCATCAACCATCGACGGCAGCACGGAGCGGGAGCGCGGGAGGACCGGGCCGATTCAAGCCGTCTACAACGTCCATCGTCGCCACCAGCGCTTCCACGCTGTTATAACTGCGGCATCCGGGGCCACGTCGCCTCGGGGTGCCGCTCTCCTCGGCAGCGCGGAACGACACCTCAACGGGACGCCGGCCCTCGTCACAAGCTCCACCATCATAATCCGGCGAGTCGCGGCACCCCTCATGTTTGGCCCACGCACACGCCCGTCACACACTCGAACACCGCAGCGAAGGGGGGGCAAATATCGCGTACCATGGCACCAACACGCACCGCTCTGGGTACTCACATTGAACCCAGCCAGTGGTCCGTGTTGGCCCATCGGGTTGTAGCCGCGTCATCGGGGTCGTCGGCCGTTGTGGGTCACATCGATGGGGTCGAGGTGCGCATCCTGGTCGATACAGGAGCATCGGCGACCATTATTTCGGAGTTGATTTATAACATTCTCCCTGCCCAGAGCCGTCCTTTGATGCCTGTTAATGTGCCATTCTTTGCTGCTAACGGGGGTTCACTTGGCATCATCGGACAAATTCGAGCCCAAATTTGTGTCGGGGATATTAAATTATCTGGGCCGATTTTTGTTTCCTCCTCGCTGGCGGTTCCGTGCCTGCTGGGGACGGATTTCCTGGCCAAAATGCCGATTAGGATATTAATCGATCAGGGATGCATTGAGCTCCCATCGGGCCGACGCATGGCGTTTTTGCCATCCCCCGCTACGAGCCGGACGGCGTTCGCGACGGTGCCGGCGTTCGTAGATAGAACGGTGCGCGTTCCTCCGGTGGCGCAAATGTTAATTCCTTTGAGACTTCGGCGGCCCTTCGCTAAGGGCATTGGGGCTCAAGGGGTTTTGCTGGGACCGTCTAGGGCCGGGGTCAGTGGACCTAATTTACTCCCGGCCCAGACCATAGTGAGAGGGGATGGAGAACCCTTCATCGCGGTCCTCAATGTGGGCTCGCAGACGGTGGTGGTCCCACAGGGGACCGTGCTTGCTCACGCAACGCCGGTGCCCTGTGAGGAACCCGTCGCGAGTCATGTCGGCGCTGCCCCTGCACCGCGACCACATTCAGACAGCGATGAAGGGTGGCTCGAGGCGCTTTGCGCGGGATCGACGGACCTGTCAAATTTAGAGCGCCAACGTCTTAAGACACTACTGAGGGAATTTTCCGACGTTTTCAGTCGGGATAAATACGATTTGGGCTGCACTCATCTGCTGCGTCACCATATTGATACGGGTGACAGCGCGCCAATACGCCAAAATCCTTTTCGGTTGAGTCCCGCCGAAAAGGACCATGTCAAATCGGCTGTTGATGACATGCTAGCCGCCGACATAATTTCTCCCTCCAACAGCCCTTGGGGAGCGCCGATCGTCCTGGTTAAGAAGCAGGACGGTTCGTTGCGGTTTTGCGTTGACTTTCGGCGCCTTAATAAAATTACGGTTGCCGACGCATACCCGCTCCCACGGATGGACGAATCGCTTGACGCCTTGGCGGGAGCGCGATTCTTCTCCACATTGGACTTACTTTCGGGATTCTGGCAGCTTCCTCTGGACGATGATTCAAAGCCTAAAACTGCTTTCCGTACTCCGCACGGCCTGTTTCAATTCAACCGGTTGCCGATGGGCTTACACTCAGCGCCGGCAACTTTCCAGCGGTTGATGGAATTGGTTTTGGCTGGATTGCAATGGGAGTCGTGCCTGATTTATTTGGATGACGTCATTGTCTTTGGCAAAACTTTTGAGGAACATCTCCAGAGGTTGCGGGCGGTTTTCCTAAAGATGCGGGCTGCTAATTTGAAATTTAAGCCCCAAAAATGCCATTTGTTACGCGAGTCGGTGCGTTATTTGGGGCACATCGTGGGGCGCTCAGGTATTTCTACCGATCCCGCCAAAACGCAGTGTGTAAGCTCCTGGCCGACTCCCACCTCAGTGGGAGAGGTTAGGAGTTTTATTGGGTTTGCGTCGTATTATAGACGCTTCGTCGCTAATTTTGCGACTATCGCCAAACCCCTACATGCTTTAACATCTAAAGGGGTTCGGTTTTGCTGGGGTCAGGAGGAGGAGGCTGCTTTTTGCTCCCTTCGGGATGCTTTGGTAAACGCTCCTCCCCTGATTTACCCTGATTTTTCAAAACCGTTCTTGCTCGACACCGATGCGAGCAACACGGGTATTGGGGGCGTGCTCTCCCAGGTGGTTGACGGCGTGGAACATGTGGTTGCGTACGGCAGTCGGGTGTTGTCTCCAGCGGAGCAACGGTATTGTGTCACCCGTAGGGAACTGTTGGCAATTGTCCATTTCGTCCAACAGTATCGCCCATATCTGTACGGTCGGCATTTCACCGTCCGCACAGATCATGCGGCACTGCAGTACGCCCTGAGGGTTCAACAGCCATCGGGACAATTGTCCCGATGGTTGGAGGTCCTCCAGGATTACGATTTCCAAACCACATACCGTAAGGGCGTTCGCCACACCAACGCGGACGCTCTGTCACGCTTGCCAACCACCTCCGAGTGTGCATGCCTCCTGGGGTCTGGACGTTGCAGGCCTCCAGGGGACACATCGGTACCTGTCTTGGCGGCCGCCAACGACGACGATGCAATGGTTCCTAATTCAATCGAACAGCAGGGCAAAGATTCCCTGTTGGGGTTGCCCGTCATTGAATGGGGGCGCCTCCAGATGGAGGATGTCTCCCTCCTCGGGTGGCGACGTCGCGTTGGCGGTGCGGCGGGGGGAAAAAGTGGTGGTTCCGACGCATGGGAAATGTGCCAAGGTCTGCTAATGCATTGGGACGGGAAGTCACGTCGACATCGGCTGGTTGTCCCTACTGGGTTGCGGGGTAGGGTGGTATGGGCCGCTCATGAGCGCCTCCTACACCTGGGGACCCAAAAGACTCTCGCCTTGCTGCAACTTGATTTTTACTGGCCTGGCATGACGAGGGATGTGGGGGATTTGTTGGGATCGTGCCCTCAATGTGCACAACGCAAACCGCCGGCACGAGAGTCTAACCCGCCCTTGCAATCGATCAAAGTGTCCAGGATAAACGAGCTGGTCGCTCTGGACATTTTGGGACCATTCCCCGCCACCCCCAGAGGGAATAGATATTTGTTGACGGGTGTCGAGTATTTTACACGCTGGCCTATGGCCTGGCCTTTGGCCAACCAGTCGGCAGCAGCCATCGTGGAGGCCTTTGTTCAGGGTTATGTCCTGGACAAAGGTGCTCCGGAGAGGCTGCTGACCGACCAGGGCAGAAATTTTTCCGGTAAACTACTCAGACAAGTCTGCGATCTCCTGGGCACAAAGAAAATTCGGACCTCCCCATATCACCCACAAACTGACGGGATGGTCGAACGTTTGCATCGCACCATCTCGTCCATGTTATCACAACAAGTTTCGGACTCGCAAACGGATTGGGACCTACAAATTCAGGGGGTCTTGGCGGCGTACCGGATGGCACCCCATGCGGCTACGGGGTTTTCTCCCTTTTACCTCATGTACGGCCGAGAACCAGACCCGCCTGTTCGTGCCCAGTTGCGGATCCCCGTGCCGCAGGGAATAACTAATCTGGCTGACCACGTTAAATTTAATCTGGACAAATTGACCGAGGCACGGGATGCTGCAATGCAAAACTCTGACCTCCGTCAGAAGGCAAATGAGCGCCTCAGATTGAGTCGAGCGCACATGCTGCAGTGGAAGCCGGGGGACAAGGCATGGTTGCACTGCCCCCAGGTGCCACTGGCAACCTCCTCTAAACTTGTGCGGCCGTGGCGGGGCCCTGTGGAAGTGGTGGAGGTGTTACGTCCGCAGTGCGTGCGCATCAAGTGGGGGAAGCGGCGATGGTTCGTGCACCCCTCCAGATTAAAACCCTTCGCTGCGGTACACAACCCCACTTCACACGCGCGTGGCCAAACATGTGGGGGGTCGGCCGACTTGCTGGGTCCGTCTCCGTCGCTCTCACCTAATGCCTTGCCGGCTGTGCCACCTTCAGGAGCATCAGGAGTGACGGGCTCACGCCCGATCACCCCTCCTGCGGATGCCGAGGGTCACGCGGAGTCAGAGGAATGCTCACCTCAAGACGGACAGTCGCCACCTGATGGTCCGCCACGCGGGGTTACCCCGTGTGAGGGGCCCGCTGCAAGGACGCGCGCTAAAATGCGCAAACTGTTGTGAGGCCGGAAAATGTGTACATAGCTGTTGTGTTTATTGGGTGTTGTGTGGATGGTGTGTTTCCCGCTCCTCGGATGTACATATGCTGGGTTCACCGTTTGTTGTGTGTGCGGGGTGGGTTCCCTGCTGGTTGTATATAAGCTGTTTTTTTACGGAATTCGTATTTATTCGGGGGGGGTGCGTCGGGTTGTTTCTCATCTTGTTGTTGCGTTCTTGTTCTGGTTCCTGTTATTGTTCAAAAATAGTGAGGCACACGCGCGGTCAGGGGGTGAAGGCACCTTTATTGTCAAATTTTTGTATGTTGGCAGCCGGGACGGCTGCATGCTATGCGGGGGGGAGTGATGTAGGGGTGTTAGAGAGAGAGCCCGTTATGCATGGCAGCCTATGGTAAACAAACACAGTAGGCGGGGCTACATGTGTGCACAAGCAGGTGCCCTCTGCGACGTCCGCGCCAGACACCCTGGGGGGTCGATTCGGTCGTTATGATCCCCCGGGGCCCCACCCCTCAGGGAGGGGTGGGGTATAAAAGGGGATTGTATCGAAGGGCTCGGGAGTGATGTTTAGCTAAAGAAGAGGAGGCGGAAGACGTCTGAGATAGAGCCCTGGACTCCCCCTGGTACGCCGTCCTTATCAGGACCGCGCAGGCTCGAGCCAGTGGCGTGGTACCAGAGCCAGAGCCAGTGCTGGTCTGGACTCTGGGTACCGGGCCCGACTGACCAGTGTCGGGCCAAGATAGCCTCCCCTAGCCCATTAGTGGAGGACTCAGAGGCAGGCTAGGGTTAGCTAGAGAGGTGTGTCCTCAGATAGACGGGTGAGGGGGCCGATACCCCCTCAAATGTGTATGTCACAACGTTGGTGTAAAATAAACAAGTGTGCCTCCAACTCCGGTGTGAACGAGTCGTGAGCGTTACTACATATGCATATTCTTTTGTCAAGGCGCTCTTTTCCCCCCTTCCAACCCAGCTTATATATATGCTCCAAGCACGTGTGCTGTTTCATTCAGACGCTGTCGCCTCGACAGACCTGGTTTTCACCTGAGGACGGCTGCTTGCGTTGTGGCCGAAACGTCGTGAGAATTGTTTTATTATGTTTTATTTGTATTATTTTATTACTTCCCTTCCACGTGACTTTACCGAAAGAACCAAGAAAATGTTCACTGAATTGTATTTACCATCATTAACGCTTCACAAAAACACTAAATAACCATCATGATAAACCGACACTACACTCGCAATCCTTGTGTTGGTTTGGTTATGTTTATGTATGAGAATACATAAATAAAACGTAGCAAAACATGCTTCGTTATTTAAACTCAACTAAAGTCCTTTGCACCTCCATACAGCAATGGTTTAACAAAGGGTAACAATATTTATTTGATGGTGCCAAGCAAATATTGTTTTTGTTGTATGCAGGGTTTTATAAATCTTACTTACAGGCATCTAGTAATCATATTTGGTCACTTTTAAACTATCAATTAAGGCATTTAACATTTTGCATCATCCATTAAGGTTGCACTTTTAAGTTGGCCAAGTGAAATAATGCATTTAAATATTACAACAAATATTAACTTTCTGAAAGTATATTCGGGGATTTCCTCACTGTGTAAAATAGAAAACTTCGTTAGAGCTAGAAATTGTTATCACACTGTGCTATGGAACAAACTGGCAACCTGAGTTTGATTTCCAGCTGCAGCTAATATCAGTGGTTGGTACACATTAGGTTTTCAGTCTATAATATTAAACATATATAAAATAAATACACCAACAATCATTCAGTATTTACAATTTTACATTTGTAAAAAAATGAAAAAGACGGTTTCACATCCATTGGCCAGGGGTGAGGTGGGGGGGATCGCAAGCAACTGACCCCCATGCACCTCCGTAGTGAAGTATGATCAAACAATCCTCCGGGACCGAGAGTGGAAGAGCAAAGGCCATATTTTATTTGAATACAATGCATAAGCATGCATATAAATAATGCAGCATGGCAGCAACACCTTGCCTGGCAGACAGGCGTGTCTGGGTTCGATCCCAACTATAACGCCTTGTTCTCTCTCCCCATGGTTGTGTGTATTTTTCTCCAAGTCCTCTGGTTTTTCCCTCCAAATTTAGAAACATGCGTTTATATTATTTGGCTGCCATACATTTCTATATGATGAGCCACTTTGTTCAGCTTTAATTTGTGGCCATGTCACTTTTGAAAAAGAGCTAAACAGCTCAGTGGGCCTTAACTGGTGAAATAAAAAAAAATAGTTCAGTTTAAAAACAAAGTTCATGTGTACTTATTGTTTGATCTGTGATCTTGTTTTGAGGTTCATTTCAATTGGTTGAGAAATTGTTCAAGTTTATCTGGAGCTCTACTTTACAGGTCATTTCGACTGGTTGTTTCAACGCCTATGTCATCAGAAAATCTGAAATGGTTGCTACGTGCACTTACTTATTTCTCCAATTCGATTTTAAGAAAACATCTTCGAATGCATCTGCATACCTATCAACACATATGGTTTACCCGTATTCCTATACAGGGAAATTGAGTTTTCAGGTCCATATGGCGTACAGCCGTTTCAATATGGCTATTTGTGTCTATTTGTTTGTGTTTTTCCCTTGTAATGGGACATTGTTGGATGAACGTTGAGATTTATAAGGGCACGGGGTGACTAATAATGTCTGAATTAGTCTGTAATATGGTAGGCACTGATAAGGGGTTGGCAGGTATGCAGCTGTGAATAACTTCGCTGGAAAGCATAACGACTTGTCTGCAATTGGGCTGTAAAAGTTAAACGTTTGTAGTTTGTATTATTATATACAGTGAGGGAAAAAAGTATTTGATCCCCTTCTGATTTTGTACGTTTGCCCACTGACAAAGAAATGATCAGTCTATAATTTTAATGGTAGGTTTATTTGAACAGCTAGAGACAGAATAACAACAACAATATGAAGAAAAACGCATGTCAAAAATGTTATAAATTGATTTGCATTTTAATGAGGGAAATAAGTATTTGACCCCTCTACAAAACATGACTTAGTACTTGGTGGCAAAACCCTCGTTGGCAATCACAGAGGTCAGACGTTTCTTGTAGTTGGCCATCAGGTTTGCTCACATCTCAGGAAGGATTTTGTCCCACTCCTCTTTGCAGATCTTCTCCAAGTCATTAAGGTTTCGAGGCTGACGTTTGGCAACTCGAACGCATGTATATCTTTTAGACATAAGCAGAGACAATGTACGTCTCATCGCTTGTAATAATCTGCACAACTGTTCCATTTCGGCAGCAACAATGAAACAGTAGCTTGCGAGAGAAGCCGTTATTATAAATCCGAAATTAATATAATAATTTGTAAACAATTGGCCATTGTGCATCGGTTTGCACATTGCAGAAGTAAACGCTGCCCTTTCCTGTACAAAAAAATGGAATAGCTGCTGGATCAGACTCTACAATAGTGCGCATCATCAAAAGGAAGGGGAGACACACATGTGTTGGAACAATGTGAGTTGCACATTTCACTCATGTTTTTTTTTTACTTTTTTTATTACAAAACTCGAGCCCGATGCAACACAGCCGACATTTTTCCAGCGACGGCGCTACGTGAACCACATGGAAGGCAGAGGAGGGGAAGAAGGGAATATGGAGTCCCCGGTGCCCCCAACCAAGTAGTGACTTCGCGTTAGGGGTGGGAGATGAAGATTTAAATGAGGAGGTATTTCACAAATATTTAATTAGAAATGGGAATTCTTCAGTCGTACATATATTAAAAATATAAACGGATGTATTAGCCTCTTATCGGATAGAATCTACAATAATCAAATGTAACTGGTTTTGGGCAAACATTGCAATGCTGAAAAATAACTGACAAATCACTAAACTGATTAAACACAGGAGCATTGCATCCAACTACTAACATCTGGCAGGATCCTCCTGTACAAAGAGTCTTGAGATTCACTGAGACTTTCCTGGGTAAACAGGGATGATAATAACAACAGAAATAACTATGATTGCACACATCTTATTCATACGTATAATTGGGAATGTGAATAAGGATAACTAACCACATAAGCAAGCCAAGTTTGTGAAACATGTCTCTACTAAGGACTACTTATATACCAATGCAATTACGGAATAAAAAAACTAATGAATATCAAATTCTATTGTGTCTGACCTATGTAGGCTTTGAAAAAGGCATTTATTCAGTGTCAAATAATGCTCACCAACTCCATACCTAATGAGAACTTCCTAAATTCTAATTATTCTGTTAAAGCAGAAAATTATACAAATTATCTTTAAGTTCGGTCTTTTTATCCAAAATCAATACATGTATAGTGACATAGAATGGGTCACTATGGCGCATAGCGCTGGTTACTGGTAGAGAACGGGATCATGGGTGTAATAGCCAGGTCTACCAGCAGGGCAGGTGAAGTGTGCCCTGGTGCACATAGCACCGGGTGCTGCGTGATAGGCACGGATGTAGGGTAAAGGTGACAGAGGGGACACGTGGGGCAGAGCCCAGAACCTTCTGGTAGGTTCCAGAAGGGGGCGTGGCCGAGGGCGGAGCCAGGCCACACTGGGGAGGATAAAAGGGAGGCCCTGACGCTGGATCTGGGATGCTGCAGTTTGGGAATGGAACCCGTTGTCTTCATAAGTCTTCGTCCGCATCTTCACCTCCTCATCGGTGTTGGGTCAGGCAGTGTGCCGGCTGTCCTGACCCATATATTGTTATCCCCTATACTGTGGAAAGTGTAGAATAAACGTGTATGCCTCCTACTATTAGTGTATCTGAAGTGATTCACTACACATGTAAAAAATAAAAAAAATCTGTCAACCAATTCCCATAGTATGTGGATTCCATTGAGGTTTAACCCATTTTTACAAGTGAAAACGTTGCTAACGGAACTCCTAATACTACTATCCACTGTGCTTTCCCTTCTATTCTCGTCACCAAGCTATACCATAGCAGTGGCACTGATCTCTTCGGAATCTATGCTTTCATTATACTGTGTGGCTTCCTCTGTGTCTAGAAATGTCAATGTATTCCATACTCCTTTGTGTTCGACTGAAGTATAACTCTGCATTGCTTAATAATTAATGCTCCAGTGAAATTTTTTTTATTTTAATGTTTAGTTTAAATATAAATATAGATACATGTAAAATTCAATATGTGGTTTCTTAGAAATGCCATTGGCCTACCAGGTACTCTATGGAAATTTCATGTTAAAGAGCAAAGGAACATAAATATAATCATAGGAAATTTCTGTCGTAAATTTTCAACTCATACTCACCTGGGAAATATAACTGACTTTGACTGCTTTAATATCTGAAAAAAAAACACTGAAAAAAAGAATGCACTTTTACAAGTACACACTTTAATGGATAAAATAACATTCGGAGCTAATCTGCATTGAAATGTATTCGTATTTTGGCATCTGGTTGGAAGAAATGCATCAAATATACATCATAGATCAATACTGAAGATATAGAGAGTAAGACAAGGTTATATTTGTTTTCGTGACTTGGCATGGGGTCAGGAGGGCCATCTAAACAACAAACCAAAAGTAAATGTTAACCCAAGAAAAGGTTTTGAGTGTTCAATCAATGTAGCTGTGCCGGTAAGTCTTGAACTAAAGTGAATGACACCCTGCTTTAGCAGTGTTTTAGTTAATGTAGTAGTTTTCACATTTGTATTTATTTTGCTGCATCCACTGTCTATCAGGATTACATGCAGGTCAAAATTAAACTTGAAAGTTCCAACTATATAATTCGTCTGAATTCGGGTTATGGTTTGTAATGGGATTTGAATTTCACTGATATGATAGTGATATTCCTCCACTCATTTTAGTGGATGAATGTTGTGCTCATTTCTATGTCAACGATAATTTATCAGTTGAGCATGATAATGTTCTTGATATTACACCCCAGGAAGTAACGACTGTCCTTCGAAGTGCGAAAAATAACGACAGTGTCCTGTTTACATTGAATAAATAGAGACGTCATCAACGAAGCAGGACGCTGTTGAAACAACATTGGAACAAATGTTTACACTGAAATAAAACACCCCAATCGTGGAATGATGCTGCCATTCTTCTTTTAAATAATGGAGACAACCCCGATTTGAAAAATTTGACCCACCAGCCTCCGATTACACGTATATAAATTGTTCACAAATATATTGGTGAACCAAATTATAGCAGTTTTAGAGGACAACCAAACATGAGAGTAAGATTGGTATTTATGAAATATATTTCCACTTTTGACCACATACACACACACTGTCAAAAATCACATACACATTCTGAGTGACTATGAAGTGCATATCCTTTTGGATAATTTTAAAGCAAAAATCATTTACAAGATGCAGAAAAAAGCATTCTCCAAGTGTGAAATCTAAATGAGTAATAAATTCACAATTCAGAAAACCTGCAATGGCCTTAAAATATCAGAATATTTGCTCATCTGTGTGAAAGCCTCATGTGTAGGAAAATGGTATTCCCAACAACACATTACATCTATGCTCCGCTTGTTATGCATGAGAACATGTTTTTTTACACTGGTCACATGCATATGCACGGTACAATATAATGTACAGTATACTGATGCAACACAATATATGCTGATGTTACGCATACCTTGGTTACATTCTTACGGGCACATCTGTAGTGATGTTAAATGTATCACGATGGAGCATAGCGCCAAGTGCTATTGAAACAGGTGCTGAGGCTAACACACCATGCAGTAACATTCAGTGGGCCATTATGGGCATGGTACTGGGTGCTAGCAGGAGGAAACCTGATGAGTCCTACTGAGAGAGTAGGGGATTGCAGCCTCCACCAGCACCGCAGGGAATCACTACAGAGTGTGCCACTGGAAGAGTGTGGTAGGGGGCGGCTGGTGGTAGGGGCCATGTGAGGATGAGTCACCGCGGCACCAGGTTAAGCACGTGATGGGGCGGGGTGAGTAATGTGGGCCAAAGATGAACGAGGGAGCACGGGGGGAGTAGCTGAGAATGTCTAGAGAGTTCCTGAAAGAGGCGTGGATAAGCGTGGAGCCAGAGAGGGATCAGGTGCGTTGTGCACTGAGAACCCAGATTTGACGAGTGAGCAGACGGGCGAGTTACAAGCCTTGCTCCGGGAGTTCTCTGACGTTTTCAGCAAAAGTAGATTTGATATGGGACACACGCCTTTGATGCATCATCATATTGATACGGGTAATACCGCTCCCATCCGACAAAATTATTTTGGTTTAGCCAAAAGAAAAGGACCTTGTGCCCCACAAGAGCTTTTTCAGTTTAACTGTTTGCCGATGGGACTTCACTCGGCCCCGGCTACGTTTCAGCGACTGATGGAATTGGTGTTATTGGGACTCCAGTGGGAGTCGTGCTTGATTTATTTGGACAATGTGATCATCTTTGGATGCATGTTTCAAGAGCATCTACAGCGATTGCACTCAGTGTTTGTTAAAATGGGGGTGGCAAATTTGAACTTCAAGCAACAGAAGTGTCATCTCTTGCAGAGGCCGGTTTGTTACCTGGGCACATTGTGAATGAGGGATTGCCACGGACCCTGACAAAACTGCTTGTGTGCGCTCGTGGCCAACCCCCAAGTCGGTGGGTGAAGTTAGAAGTTTTTTGGGTTTCGCGTCATATTATCACCGCTTTGTGCACGGGTTTGCGACAGTCGTGAAACCACTCCATGCTCTTACTGCTAAAGGGCAGAGATTTCTGTGAGAAGAAGAGGAGGAGGCCGTTTTTCTTGCATTGCGAGATGTGCTGGACACGGACGCCAGTGACACCGGAATACGCACCGTCCTATCACAGGTAGAGAACGGGGTGGAAAGTGTGGTTGCGTACGGGAGCCGGGTGCTGTCTCCCACAGAGCAACGATATTGTGTTATGCACCGCGAGTTGCTAGCCATCGTTAACTTCGTGCAGCATTACCAGCTGTACCTATATGGTAAACATTTCGTGGTTTTCACGGATCACGTGGCTCTGCAATATGTGCTATGAGTTGATCAACCATTGGGACAGCTCTCGCGCTGGTTGTAAGTTTTACAGGATTACTCATTCACTGTCACCTACAGAAAGGGGTTGCGCCACTGTAACGCGGACGCTTTTTATCGCGATTGCTGCCGAAAGGTCAGTGTGCGTGTTTGTCTGGGGCAGGGCTTGGTAACCGGTAGGTGACGGAGTGCCTTGCGCTATGGTGGCATCTGTGAATGTTTCCCAACCGTAGTGACAGATGCGTGCGACAGTGCCATCGGTCTTGTGCTCGACGAGTGGGGGCGCCTCCAGGTGGAGGACACCTCCCTTTTGAAAATGTGTCGCTGCGTCGGTACAGCGAGTTGCAGAAAGGGCCCGGGGGAGATGTCCCCAGTGGTCATCAGGGATGGGCTGCTTATGAGGTGGGATGCAGAAGTGCAGCGCCATTACATCGTTGTACCAATTTTTCTGCGGTGTAAAGTTGTGAGGGCGGCCCATGTGCGGCTAATACACCTTTGTGTGCAGAAGACATTGTCTTCTTTGAAGCGTAACTTATTTTGGTCCGGAATGTTCACAAACGTCCACAACATGCTACAAGGATGTATGGAATGAGTGCATCACAAACCCCTGCAAAGGCTGGCCCGACCACCACTGCGGTCTATTGGGGTGTGGCGCATAAGCGAGCTTGACGCTCTCGACATCTTCGGCCCATTTTCCACCACGCCGAGGGGAAGTAAATTTTTGGTCGTAGGAGTAGAATACCTGTCACGGTGGGACATCGCATGGCCCCTGCAGGATCAATCGGCTGAGTCCATTACCGATGCTTTCATTAATGGGTATGTCTTGGACAAATGGGCCCCAGAACGTCTGCTTACGGACCAAGGCCGTAACTTTTCTTCCAAGTTGTTGAAGGATGTGTGTGACCTATTGGGTACTAGGAAAATTTGTACTTCGCCATACCACCCACAGACTGACAGGATGGTGGAATGCTGCATAGGGCTCTCACGGCCATGTTGTGTCAGCAGGTCAATGAGGCACAGTCTGACTGGGATTTACACGTTCCGGGCATCCTCGTGGCCTATATAATGGCCCCTCACGCCTCTACCGGGTTCTCCCCATCCTTTTTGATGTACGGGAGAGAGTAATGACACCCCCATAGAGGCCAAGTTGAATACTGACTCACCTGCTAAAAAGATAGTTGTGCCAGACCTTATGCGCCTCACGCTTAGATGGTTGACTGAGACATGGGAGGCGTCCTGTCTGAATTCGACTAAACGACAAGCATCCAACGAAAAACTGGCAGTGCTCCGGGAGTCAGGGAAGCCGTGGAATGTCGGGGAGAGGGCTTGGCTGCACTGCCCTCAGGTGCCCGTGGGTACGTCCCCCAAGTTATATAGACCGGGGCAGCGCCCGGTCGAGGTGATAGAAGTCAAGAGGCCCCAATGCGTTCCGATCCAGGTCGGTCGTAGACATTGGTACGTGAACCTGTTGCGACTGAAACCGTATTTTCCTCCTTGTCCTGATATTTCATCCCCACTGCCCCAAGGCCGGGTGTTTGATGTGCCCGACAATCCTGGGCGTGTGACCACTGAAGTTGTGCCTCAGCGAATGTCTGTTCCTCCGCCCATAGGAATCCAGCACTTGATGACCTCGGAGCCGCCCGTAATGCCGTCCAACGGGAAGGGAGCAGCTGACACCCGCTTCCCCTCCTCTCCTATCTTCTGTCCAGGAGGGGCCGTGCCCATTAGGCCCTCTTCAAGTCGTCCCCGGGGCCCCCGGTAAACATGCCCTTGTCCCGCCTGGGAGCCCGGCGACAAGAACCCGCTCCAGAACTGTGACCTTTAAATAACCCACCCCGTCATCCTATTTATTTTGACGCCGCCTAACAAGATGCCGCAGCCATGAGCCAGGTTGCATTTGCTTTCCTGGGCTCGTGGGCGGTGGCGGGTCGGCGGTCGCCGAGAATTGTACATAGTCTGGAGTGAGTCATTATGGTGCGTCAGAGTTTATTTTATTTTATGTTGTTGTTGCTGTGTTGCATTATTATTGTTCGTTCAAGTTGTTGACTCACGAGGAAGGTTCCTATTGTTCTTGCTGTTCGTTGCTTTGTGTGTTGTGTTCCGGTAGTTCGTCCCACTGTACCTTATGGGTGTCAGCCGGGAACGCAGGGGGGGGGGGTGATGTATTGATGTTAAATGGATTACTACGGCACTTAGCACCAAGTGCCGTTGAAACAGGCACTAAGGCTAACACACCATGTAGTACCATTCAGTGGGCCACTAGGGGCATGGTACTGGGTGCTAACAGGAGGAAGCCTGATGTGTCCTATTGACAGAGTAGGGATTGCAGCCTCCACCAGCACCGCAGGGAATCACCACAGAGTGCGCCACTGGAAGAGTGTGGTGGGGGGCGGCTGGTGGTAGGGGCCGTGTGAGGATGAGTCACCCCGGCACCAGGTTAAGCACGTGATGGGCCGGGGTGAGTAATGTGGGCCAAAGGTGAACGAGGGGGCATGGGGGGAGTAGCTGAGAACGCCTAGAGAGTTCCCGAAAGAGGCGTGGTTAAGGGCGGAGCCAGAGAGGGAACAGGTGTGGTGTAGCTTAAAACCATCGGTAACATTCTGGACGTAGGGCGCGGCCGAGGGTGGAGCCAGGCTGCGCTAAGTAAGATAAAAGGGAAGCTCCGATCACAGATCCGGCCTGTCTGCAGGTGAAGTGGAACCCAAGTGCTACGTCTACGTCTTGGTCCCCGTCTTCATCCCCATCTTCGACATCGTGGGTCAGGCAGCACGTGGCTGCTCTGACCCGATTATAGTTATCCCGTACACAAGATAAATAAGTGTATTGTGGTGCTATGCATAACAAGAGTGAGAATAGGTGTATTTAGTCCCGTGTGTAATGGTGTTGCTTAAAGTGTAGAATAAACGTTCTTGCCTCCTAAATAGTGTCTCTGAATGACTCACTATACATGTATGACTGCTTTAGAGCCCCTGCACATGTTGTTAGTGTGTCACATTGCAAATATGTCATTTTCAATAAAGTATCACTATAGTGATTAAGACTCAGGTGTTTGATTTTTTAAGAAATGTTTGTTGACTAAATAATCACACCACTGGCATTAATAATCACACCATCGCACCTCCAATTAGCACGTACGGTGCGAAAGAAGTTCAATATACTGTAAATACGAATACATTATAATGAATACTGCACCGTGCATAAGACATAAAATGGATGCACTTGGGGTGTTAACTTTTTACGAACACTAATTTGACACTGGTTGAAAATGCAATTGTGCATTTCTGTGGTGGATAGGGACAGGGGGGGTTTAGATATAAATTGAAGAGAAAATAGTAAGAGTGGAATTGTCTAGACACCTGCAAAAAAATTAGTTCCCCAGCCATGTTAGCTTTTGGTGTCGTGCCTGGGGCTCTAAAGCAATCGTTGAATTTGGTGATTTTTTTCTGCAGACTTGGCAGGGTAATTTATAACCTGAACAGTGAAACAGGTCGAACAAACGCTTGCAAATTCAAGTAGAAATGGAGAGCATGATTCAAGTAGAGTTTGATTCTAGTTGAGTTTGATTCAGCACGTTTGCAGAATTTTGGTGGAACGGGAAAAAAAATCCGTAATTTCATTTTGCCAAATGTACCTGTTTCGGCACGATGCACCATGCTAAACGGGTGAAGCCCCATCCTACAGAAAAAACAAGCAATCAAAAGCCAATGAAAATGACAGCCGTGCGTGCTGACGTCAGCAAGCTCGCTCTGAAGATGCACCTCGCCGACTCTGCTCTATACCCAGTCATTCCGCAAATTGTGCGATGAGTAGTGACAGAATAGTTCTGCGTTTTGCATGGAATCAGACATACGTCAATTTCTAATGTTTTGAAAATGTTAGGCAAAATTAGCTATTGCTATATTCTGTAAGCAAAAAAAATAAAAGTGGTGGGAATGGTAGGCAATGTAGCCTAATTAATCAGGTCCACTGTTTCTTTAATGCCCTATGCCAAGCCGAAGTTTCATTTGTATTGAGCATAATTTTATTTCAGGTATTTTAATATATATTATAATGATGTAATTTGTATCCTTGTCTAAACAGATCTAAAGAATGATAATTGACTGACATGATAAAAGAAAACTACACAACATTCTAAGCAAACACGTCCTCATGCATAATGACTATTAGCAGTGTACAATATGTAAACAATTAAACGATCCATTTTATTACATGTTTATAAAACGCGAGCTTGTTTTAAAATAAGTTCTGATAAGGAAAATTACTTATCAGCCAGGAGCTATCCTTTGCTGGGTGAAGACCTCCCTAAACCATCACCTTCTTAAATGTTTCTTGTGTTGTCACAATCCATCTATTTCCTGCACACGAGCCCGTCGCATTTCTTTATCAACGGGAGACGTCCTATTGGGTTGTCTCCCTCCTTTAGCTGTCACCATATGGATAGTCTCCACCACTAGTCACCATGCATAATTGTGATGTGCCCTGCCCACATCCATTTTTTTTTAGTCAATGCGATCCTTCTAATTTGCATATCTATTTTTAATCCACGTGTTCCTCAGCTTTTTTAAAATTTTTGGTGGAAAAAAATCCTCTTGTCATTTTTTTGCGTTGGCCAGGGTTATCTTGAAACAGTGTTGCTAATTCCATATTATTTTGACAGGGACTAAAAAGCTTTGCTGACTTTCCACGCCATGATGATCACCAAATGAATTTGATTTCCTTAGTCTAGGCAGGATGTCCTATACTCTTGGCTTTGTGACCCACCACGATCCACCTATGCACACTTACCAATCTTCTTCAGAACAAATGCAAATTGAAGGCATTACACGATGCTCATTGTATGTGTCTGATGATTGGTGAACATGTTACATGTGATGCAGACAAGCCTGATTAAAATGAAGATGGAAGATCCTAATGTGAATCGGTGATCTCTATGTCATGCATGTGTAAATGTGTGTAAAGACAGAGGACGGTAACATGAAACACGAAGGTACACATGTACACATGTACACCTACATAAACTCTATCTTAACTTGAATCGGTGATCTCTCTATTTTGTGGGTGACAAAATCTCCAATTTAATTTAAGTAAGCAATTTCTACATCGCATAAGATATGTTTACCAATGTGTGGGCACGTGGCATTTTATAACATCTTAAATATTATTTGAATGAAGAAAACTGATAACTGTGGACTGCTGTGTGTTGTGAGGAGTGAAGAATTGTAAACCCTGCTGTCATTGGTATGAGTCCCACGATACCCAGTACATTTTGTGGGTATTTACCAAAGTGTATTGGCCATTACGAGGTTGGTTTGCAGAAAAGCAGGCTATCATGATACTGTGTCACAGAAAACTCACATTTAAACACTCATCCATAACAAAAATACAGTTTTCAATATTGACCCTGGCTAATGTAACCACATTTTCCACGTCTCCTTGATAGAAGAGATTATGAATGTAAATATGCCTATAGCCTCTCAATTGATCAATACAGATATGAATATAATTCATACATGTGAAATGATGCCAATTTCAGTTTCGGGAATCTTTCCCCAAAAAACATTGGACACAAATCACGTGTATCCATATGTAGTGACTGACTCAGAGACACTAAGAGTAGGTGGCACTCTGTTTATTAACACGGCCTAACAGTTAACAAGTTTATAATTCGTCTCTAAATGAACTACGGTTCCCAGTCAGGACAGTTGGTAGACTGCCGGACTGATGACTGCGAGAGGGTGAAGACGGAGACGACGGCGAAGACTCCAGCAGCACGACGGGATCCCACTCCACACGATAGCCCCGAGGTCTCCTCTCAGGGCCCCTCTTATACTGTCTGCGTGACCTGGCTCAGCCCCCGGCCATGCCCCCTTTCTGGAAACTACTTGAGGGTTCCTCGTGTGCCCCTTCCGTGACCTTTCCCCAAGATCCCTCTCTAGTCTATCACCTGGCCTCTGTCAGTCAGGGCTGCTGTAAGCTGCAGGTCGCCTTCCCCACCAGCATCCAGCGCTATGCTGCTACATGACCGATTCTATGTCACTACACATATATTAAGCCACCAGCAGTTTCCAACAATAGAGGGTTTCCTTGGGAAGATTACTTAACAAGGACAGATAATGTGTGATGTATTCATAAAAGAGAGATAGCAAGGTAAATAAATATAAATACTGAACTTCACCACTAAAAATAACAACCAGATGTTGGTCTCTCAGTCTATGTGCCTGCATAAAAAAATGTTGTCTAAAGTCACGTAGATAGAACAATAAAATTATAAAAATAAATAAAAATGAAAATAAAGTAAATAAAAATAATAAAAATATCACGACGTTTTGATCGCAACACAAGCAATCGTCATCAGGAGGAAAAAATGGGGGGAAAGCTGCTGAGGCAGGCGGTTTTAAAGGTATGAAATGGGTGCAGCCCAAGGGTCATAAACGAAGTGGGCGAGGCTAGTGATGTTAAGGTGAAAGAGATTAGCATGTCAATGTAATAGATTAGCATGTCAATGTAAACGCGGCTGTGTTAGTGTGAACCTGTTAATGTAAAATCAGAGAGTCGAAAATAACTGCTAACATTGGAAGGTAGGATGGAAACATCACAGCCAGTTATGACTTAAACTAGTTAATAACGTCCTTCCAATGATTGCTCAGTTTGTACCCATCTTCTTGGGTGAAATTGTGTCTGTGTCTATATATCTGGATGGCTTCATGAACAAATCTTTGTTGATAGCAAGTGGGTTTGCAGAGTACCTTTGTACGCTTAGGTTACCTATGTGACTTTACCGAAAAAACCTAAGAGTATGAATCCTTACAGTCACGAACGCTTCAAATCAAGAGTACCTTTGTCTTGGAGAAATCAATTTCGTGTGAGCCCACCGCATCAAAACAATGATCAGCTACGGCTAAGGTATTGGTACTTCCGTCTTTCAGATCTGCCTTATGTTCACGAACACGGTCTGAGACATGTTGCTTAGTTTCCCCAATGTAACTACTGCCGCAGGGACAGCTTAGTTTGTAGACGCCGGGGTATTGCATGTGTAATAGAGTTCACGACTCTTGGACGCCGGAGTTGGAGGCACACGGGTTTTATTCACACAGCACGGTTCTGGCATACAACACTAGAGGGGGTGTCGGCCCCCTCACCCGGCTAGCTGGGGATACACGCGCTAGCTACTTCCTAGCCTGCCTCCTAGCCTTCCTCTAACGGGCTAGGGGAGGCTATCTGGCCCGACACTGGTAAGTCGGGCCAGATAGCCTCCCCCAGACCAGCGCTGACAAGAGCACCGGCTCTGGATCTCGTGACCACGCCGCTGGCTCGGTCCTGTTCGGCCCTGATAAGGACGGCGAACCAGGGGAGTCCAGGGCTCTAGCTAAGACGTCTTCAGTCTTCACTGGTTAGCTTCACAAGAACCCCGAGCCCTCCGATACATCCCCTTTTATACCCAACCCCCCGCTGAGGGGTGGGGCCCCCCCGGGGTGCCTGGCGCGGACGTCGTAGAGAGCACCTCCCCGTGCACTCACGTAGCCCCGCCCACTGTGTTTGTTTGCCATAAGCTGCCATGCATAACGGGCTCTCTCTCTAACACCCCTACACATGTCAGAGATCACATCCTTCACATATGGGATCAGATCACGAATTTTATGTACTGTGTCAAATCGAACCTGGATCTTGTGTTTGCTCATGATTATGGAGATATTTTTGGTGACCCCTGCAATGTATGGCAAGGTGATGGTTTTGATTGGGTCCTCAGATGATTATTTCCCAACTATTGGGGTGATAACTTCATGGATTGTGTAGTCTGAATATCCATTCATCTTGAGGGCTTGGTGTACGTGTTCCAGTTCACTGGTGAGGTTTTGATGGTCAAAAATACAGTGAACTCTGTAGTATAGAGTTATGATGAGGGAATTCTTCTGGGATGGATGGTGGTGGGAGTCAGGTTTTAGGTAGGCATCCGTATAGGTGGCTTTACTGTAGACAGTGTCCCATTAAGCCATCTGGTCTCTTTTCGATTACAATATCCAAGAATGGTAACTTGCCATCCTTTTCCACCTCCATGGTGAATTTGATGGCTGGGTGTATGGAATTGATCTGGTTGAGGAATTGGTTTAGAGCTGATAGGCCATGTGGCCAGATGCCGAACGTGTCATTTAAGTACCTCTTCCACAAGGACGGACGTAGAGTGGATGTCTGGATGACATCTGCCTCAAATTTTTCCATGAAAACATTGGCTACAACTGGAGATAAATATTCTTGGTATTCATAGGTAATCCCGAAGGCAGAGAACACACATTAAAGCAACTTAATACAACCTTAAACATACTAATTAAAACCCATGCAGGGATATTGACCACGGACTCCATTGACAACACGTTAAACCTTTTTTTTTTACGAATAACAATTAATGTTATTTTTATTATATCACGGCAAGTATTCAAGAAACTATGTCCATCGGACATGAGGTATCCGAATGTCTGTAGCCAATGTCAATACGTTTTACTCCGCCACAAATATGTTTACACTGGCTCTCATTAGATTTATATTAGCTTAAAGGAGACAAAGGGCTTGAATGGGGATTCAAGTTGATCCTTTGGCCATAGTTTCACTGCAATGAATAAAAAACCCATGACATTTGTTATTGTATTACATGGATCACATTCCACATTTAGCAAATCATGTATAGTGCCGTAGATGGGCCACACTTACCGGCAGTGGTAGACGAGGTCCATCTGCAAGGGTACCCCGTACCGCCAATGGGGGGGGGGGGGGGGGGGGGGCTTCGGGGGATCTACGATTCCACACAACGCCACCCCTCGATGGGCAAAGGGGCATAAAAGGGGACCTCCCCAACCGATCGGGACCAGTCGCAGCTGAAGACCCAAGACCAGCCAGCTTAGGACCCTGGACCCCCTCGCCCCACTTATTCTTGTTCATTTAATTTCATTTATTTATAAGGGTTGGGATGCTGTGCGGGCCAGTGGTGGGACTCTGGGACTCCCGGCTCTACGCCCTTGCAAGGGCGAGGTCCGAGGAAGCCAGAGTCAAGACCCGCACCTTGGCTGGGTCGGGTCAGGTTGCCTCCCCTAGGGTAATTGTAGCCGGAGGACCCGAGAGCGTAGCCAGTGTCAGGCACGCTAGAAGTAGGCTGTGTCCCTAGGCTGTAAAAGTGTATCAGGACTGTTGGAGTGGTGTATTGTAATAAAGAAGTTACATCTGCAAGTGTCTCCGGAACCCATTAAACATGTGTGGCCAATTCAACACAAATACACCCGTTCCATCACTGAGCATGGCACTATGGGAATTGTCTAGAAATTAGAAGCAATTAGACGTAACCAAATTATGATAAAACTTTTCACCAATGTGGCAACGTTCCACCATCGTGATTTGTGTCAATCACACTTGAGGAGGGGTGACTTATGTGAGGAGCAGTGAGAGTGCAAGGCAGCACACTGTACTGTAATTTATGTAGTGCCTATTGTCTCTACTCTGCAGCTTCATTGTTGAATTTACATAATACATCTAGAGCAGGTTTATGGTTTCCTCAGGGGCCGTCCATAAATGACGTCACGCGATTTTGGCTGATTTTTTACCTCCCCTCCCCCCCTCGTCACACGGCGTCACAAAAAGTCAGACCCCCTCAAATATGATGTCACGAAGCTTTGCCCCCCCCCCCAAAACCATATTTCCATTTTGAAGATAAAACATGCTTCAAATCACTTTAAACTATTGTCATTGTAATGCGTATTTAATGTGGCGCTGCACTCTGATGTTGTAGGAGAAAACACATATGAATAAATAATATAAAAACAAACTTTTTTTAAAACACGCTTTAATGAATTGTACCGTACTAGTAATGGAAGAACTCTACGACTCCAGGAAGTGGCCCCGAAGCTTGCCATACCGTAAGGGACCGTGGTGATTTACAGCCAACGTCAGTTGAGCGTGGACAATTAGACCCAAGCCGAAACATAACATATAACAAATAATGTTTAAAATGTATATTTAATGATAGCATATTGTATTGTCATCAGTATGACATAAGTATACCAAGTTTGCAGTCGATACCACATTGGGAAGTGGGTAAAAATTTAGTTACAAGATTTGAGGATACAACAGAGCGAGTTAATAAAAAGCGTGTAATAATAAAAAGGAGGCGTTGGAAAGCTGAAATTTTGCATAAAATTAACTTTAAAATATTCAACGTCTAACTAAAACTGCAGATGTTCAGAATGTTATATTGAAATTATCTTATAATTATAGAATATTAAAAGTTAGTATAACTATAAAAAATACTGGAAATTTTGTAGTAGAACGAAGCAAAATGGAAAGTACAATTATAACAATCACATATTCATTTCACAGAATGAAAAGCCCTGGTAGAATCATTAGAATCAAAATGTTTAATAAGAATCATTCAAAACATTTACAAAATGTATGCTTCTCCATTCTCCCATGGAGAAGCAAAATGCTCCTTCATGGAATAAATAAAAGGTGACCTTAATAAATGTAAATAATCAAATAGTTAAAAATGAAAATTTATAAAAATTTGTGTTGTCATAACATTTCTATTTAATTAATATTTATTTAAAGTTGTGCATTTTGATGTGACGTCACATTTCTCAACCCCCCCCTCCCCCCCTCGTCACACATCGTCACAAATGTCTGACCCCCCTCTCCCTCGTAGGTGCGTGACGTCATTTATGGACGGCCCCTAGGCACAAATGACTTTTTTAACGTTCATTGTCCCCTCTTTATCTAGAGCTAACCAGACAATTAATTCCACGCCACATCACACTGCAGTTTCTGCCTTCATTTATTTATAAACATTTCTCTGCTGTTTTGCCACCATTGCCTCCTATGCAAATTGTTTGCTACTCTGGCGAGCTACAGTACACCAAAAGTAATTCTCAGAGCACTGCACCGAAAGTAATTTAATTTGTTTAGGTGCAAATTGCCCCTTCTTTATGGAGATATTTCTCTGTGATTTTGCAGATATTGTATCGATTTCCATTTTTTTTTCGAACACAGAAACCGAAAGCAGAAGAGAATAAAGTATCAGAGCAGTGAATTTGAACAAATTGAAGGTAAGTTATATACAGTGCTACAGTGACATAAAGTGAGGTGTTTTCGGACGTAGTTTTGTGCAAGAATCGCTGCCATGAATACAGTGAATTGCAGTGAAGTGTTTTATGACTTAGTTTTGCGCCAGATTCACTGCCATTAATACAGTGCTACAGTGAAATTCAGTTAAGTGTTTGATGACATACTTTCGTGCAAGATTCACTGCCATTAAATTTACACAAGATACAATTATACTCTGCTCAATGTTTTCGTAAATATTACAGCTTCCGTCATAGGACGGGCAAAGATGCTATGTTATATAATGGTGCACCAATTTAATGATTGATTGCAACATCTTAGATAAGAAAATATGTAAACTATTTTCCAATCGGACTCGGATCAAGAGGCTATACTTCAATGCAGTCAACGATCAGGGTTCCTCAAAGTTAGCATTATATCAATGAGAATGTGCAAAAGTTTGATGGAACGCCTAAAAGTTATAATCTCGTTCTCAAAGATGCATTGGTTAATTGGTAGTGGAAAGCAATTCGAATAGAGGTTGACACGTAGGAGTGATTTATTTTGTTTGAAGCTCTCACATGCTGCCTTAGACATGTTTCAATGACCATCAATCAATAACTTTTTTCATTTTAAATAAGCATATATCTTTGAAAAAAAATTACTGCCCAACATATCAATTAAAAAACTGAGTACAAACATGGCAACATATGCACTTGTCAATGGAACAGTAACTCTTCATTAGAGGCCATATCTAAAATTGTCTTAATTTTGTTACACAAATTAATAAACATTTGGTATACCAGTTCAAACGATTATTAATCTATTGTAATGGCTAAACAAATGCTAAATAGTTTTGCATTTTAAAACATTTTATCGTATTAAATGTTTTTTGTTATATTCATACCGCAATATGAATTGCTTCTGACAACATGATTTCATCGATAACTGTGAATATGATTTCTATGCTGTTGAGTTGAAGATAGACAGGTGAGATCAACTTTTTTTTCCTCAAGGAGTGGCAATACACTATCTGATTTGTCAAGTACATGTCGAATAGCTGAAACACCATTGCATTTACTCTCATGCAATTATTGTTAGGAGTGCAAAGGCAAGCCAATGAATAATGTGAATTAGGTTTCATATAAGAGCAGTGTTTGAATTTGTCTTTGAATCTAAATGACATACCATTTTCATGCCAAATGAGTGACTGTAAGTGGAATGTCTACTGTGCAGCCAAACTTAGAAAATAATTCCCGTGAATGTGATGATTAACTTATCATTTCCCCCCCCCCCACAATCGGTCTATTTGTTTCACTGGCCAAAGTTAGTGCAACCTCCTCAGTTATTTTTTGGCAGCTACTCCCACTATGCATTAGCTGCAGGACATTTTAAAAGCATTCTACTTTCGGATCACCAACAGAACAGTGTATAGGTCATGAACATTTGCTTTTCTTTTCCTCACACGATTGTATTTGAAAAGTAAAAAAAAATACTGGCATTGTAATTGATTCATCTCGAAGTACATCAATTATGAAAATAAATACACGGTTAAGTAAGACTTGACAAGTGGTATGTAGCAGTTTAAAGGCAATGTTTACATTTATGATATTAATTGAGTGGGTTTTTTAAAGGTTTCATAAGTTGCAGATGTTTTGGTTAATTTGTTTTTGCACAGATCCTTAAAATAGAACTCGTGCACGACTATGCAAAAAATATGAAAACATGAGCGACAATTCGATTTTGGTGGACATTCTGAATGTGAAAAAACATAATCTGAGAAATTATGGTTTATTCGACGCAAACTCCTGGTTCTAGAAATTCCAAGCTAAAATGAAAAAGAACACAAACAAATTAATAAAGTTATCACTCTACAATCACTTCTGCCTAAGAGTGTGCAAGTACTATACTGCAAGTGATTAAATAGTCTAAATTAACAAAAGAGATGACATTCATTATACTATTCTCTCGTATGTATTGTTTGCCAAAATCATTCAAAATAATGCCAACATTTAGTTTTTATGTAGTGGTGATACGCGCTGGCTGTAGGGATCGTGGGGTAGCGCGTGGTGATTGGCTGTGTTGGTGACGCGCGCTGACGGTGAGAGATCGTAGGTCAGCGCGGGGTCATGGGTTATGTGATGGTGATTGGCTGTGTTTTAGTGACGCGCGCTGACAGTGATGGATCGTGTGGCAGCGCGTGGTGATTGGTTATGTGCGCTGACACAAGCTGGAAGAAGGGATCGTACGGCAGCGCGTGATGATTGGTCGGCTAGGGTGGGTGCTCACATCGCGGTCCGCATAGGCTCCGTCTCCTTGGAGCAGAGGGCTATATAAGGCGGTGCGCGCGGGCGCTCGGGGAGTTGTTGGTGACCAGTGAAGACGGAAGACGGAGGAGGAAGAGATAAGGCCCTGAGACACTTAGTCCCGCTGTCCTTGTAAGGACCGGGGCCCTGTGTAGCTCAGAGGCGGGACCTTGGGACCCGGGGGCCGGACGTCCGTGTGAGGACCGGGCCGCGGGACCCAGTGGTCGTGATCCATACCCAAGCTGGGGTGGGTCTAGAGGTTCCCCCGGATGCTACGGGGCTGGAATGCCCATGTGTGTGTAGCCGGGTGGAACGTGTAGCGTGAGCTGTAGTAACCACACGTGTCGGGTGGAACGTGTAGCGTGAGCTGTAGTGACCACACGTGTTATTGAGGAAACCCAAGTGTTAATAAAGTGTGCTACCCGTCAAGTGGTCTCCCGCCGTAGTTTACTATACTACATTTACATAAAAAAAATCTAAATAAATATATTCTACTGGTATCACTCATTTTTTTTTTGCCATGTCCTATGAAGCAATGCTTCATTTTAAGAACAAAACGGAGACTATCTCATTGATTATACACTTCACAAATCCTTTTCTTTATTTCGAAATGTTAATTTACATTATTCTCCACGCAAGCAGATGTGCATCATCATAATCCTCATCATTATCATTTTTAATTGGCCGTTGCTTGTACATTGCTTGATGAAGTCCTCCCCACACCATTGCAATCTCTTACAATCCATCGACACCAAAACTTCATCTCCACCCTGCAAAATGAATAGATCTCATTACTCCATCTCAGCGGTAGTCATACTCTAAGGTAAATCTTCACCTTGGCCGAAATTCAATCACCAATAGTACCCATCAATCATCTCTTTCTATCCCTGATATGCTCCTTTTCCTCATTGTAATTTTTAGAAAATTTTGAGCTGGAAGATTATGATGATTTCTAGCTTGGAATCTAAAACCGATGTTCAGAATCAAATCACATTTTCCTATTGGAAGCGTATTATTAGCAGGGGGAAGACTATTGCTGTGCAGAGTCTGGCGTGGGCTTCATGCGTGGGCAACATGCCAGGGAACGTTGTGGCCTGGCCAACCATAGAATCGCCTCGTGAATACATTTTAACTGGTCCTGCCCACTCCCTCCCCCCCTTCATCAACACACCCTGACGCAAATCTTTTGTTGTGCGTGGCAATATGTTCAGGAGCTGAATGCCAAAGTCAATGTATGCTAGCCATGATAGAACTTCAGGAGAGAGTTCGTGTAGTTTTGCTCTGCGTCTGTTGAAGGAGCGCATACTACAGTGATTCACTATAAGGTCCATAGTTTTGATTGCATTACCACAGGCACATTGTTGTCGCGTATCTTTAATTTATGTTCATCAAGGAGATGTGCATTGGCCTGTTGATCTTGATACAGTTGATGGTTCCAACACCAGTGTCTTTAAAAATGATAAAGCTACGGGGTGCGTAGTTTGGATTTCGAAAGAGTTGTTTATTCTGGACATTCTTGTTGTTCCACTGCCAGCATTCTTCTGTATCTGGGTGAGATTGTAGGATGGTGACAATGAAATCCCAGAGGGGTGATTGGGATTTGAGTTGGCGAGGTATATTGTTGAGGTCTTGGTTGTTGTTGGCAAAAAAAAGTGGACACTGACCCAGTGACCAGCAGCGCGGTCAGGACAGCAATGCCATGTCGAGGTTTCCATTAAAGTCGATTCACACACGGCTGTAAATATAAAACACACCATAGCAGCAGGAAAGCAGGAAAAGGGAAGTTGGCATGAGTAAATGAGAAACAGCACTTCTTGAAGAGCAATATTGAACTACAATGCATAATAGAAAAAGTCATCATCAGAATCGCGAAACCGACTGGGACCATTGGACCCCACCAGATGAGTGTTCTCGGATGACAGTGGCACTGTAGGCCATGTCCAGTGCCAAGTTGGCGTCGACATGAATTTGTCGCACCCGTGTGTAGGCCGGCCAACAGGGAGCTACCACAATAGGGATGGGCCAAAACCACACCTGGCTTGAATGGCGAGCTGTAAAGGCGCCATTTGATGCCATTTGCTTGTGTGTCTCCACCCATTCTCACAATGTGACCAAACAGTCGCATGCGCCTCGAACGAACGATTCTGCCAGTGTTGGAAATTTCTGAGTTGAAAATCTAGTCGCACCACTTGATGAATGTATGTGTGTATGTATGCACGTCAAACGTATTTTACACTGTACGTAGCCAACCGTGCTAATCGGAGGTGCGGGGGAAGGACAACAAACTTAACACAAAAAGCTGTTCTGAAGAAATTCGTTTTCAATTGAGATTTAAAAGTGCATACCTCCAGTGGCTTCCTAAAATCGGAAGACAGAGCATTTCAGACGGCTGCAGAAGCGCATCTGAAAGCACGTGATGCAGTGACCGTCTTTGTTCGATGGGTAGCCGAAAGCCACCGCGACACCGAAAAGTTGTCACTAGCAGTGCATGTGAAATGCCTGCAACCTGTTGGAAGTCAGAATGCGAAAGAGTAAGAGTCTCTGCACCGCACAGGAAGATTGGCATCACACATGTTTCATACGCCCTGATCTCTTTCCACGTATTGAGCTGTTACTGTGCCCAGATGCGGTGCAACGACTTCATCCTTTATGCCGATCTGGCAGAGTAAGTTAGGTAAACAGTTACCTTCGGAAGACTGTTCAGATCCCAGGTACACGAAGTCCTTCCAAGTATTGGTGCCACCAATGATGCTTGGCTCAGGGAGACCAGCTCCAAAGTTCTGCACCTGCAAATCTGCATTTGTAAAAGCAGAACTCAAGGAGTATTTTGGAATGTAATGTACCTGAGATAACATTAGATGTAATGCTCTATAACAATGCATACCACGTGTTATACAATATTGCTTGCTGAACTGAACAGGGCAACATTGTGAAGATGGAGTGCTCAAACTAATAGTATCTGGCAAACCAACAGCATTTGTTGAACAAGTCTAATTCTGCAGCTGATATGCAGGAGGTAAAACCTCCCACAGAGTTTGTTTTTGCCAAAGCAAATAATGCTGGATAATATTTGTCTGGAAGGCTATATGTTGATCGACAAAAACACATTTCCTTCACCTAACAATTCCCATTGATTGTATCTATACATGAAAACTTAAATATACAAAAAAAACTTTCAAGACATTGCATACATTTCCCCCGTCCTTAGCTACCAAAATCCTCATGATACTTTGAAGCAAACGAACACGTTTGTAACTAACCAATGTACATCTGAATTTGACAATTTAGATTTTGTACGAAACTTTTGTGAAAACCAATAATCACACTTGCATCAGGCTCACAGCACGCATGCCAGCAGTGTGGGCGTCCTGGGCAATGTCAAGCGTCATTTATTTAACATCACTCTTGGAACCAGAGCAGCGCTTTTTTGCATTTACCCACATGATAGCACATTTTAAAATTCCACAGATTGCAGGCTAAGCTTGACACCTCTCCTACACAGGCGCCGGTGATGTCACATACACAAAAGAGCAACTAAGTGGTGGAAAAAAATGCATTTTGCACTCTTGACAATGGGAGGACAGTGGTGGCACAATGGGATCATGGCAGATGCACAATAGATGGCTCCAACAGAGACGCCTCAGCAGCTGTTCTGGGAGCGCACAGTCAGCAGCCGGTGCCCCCGTTCTGTTTATTATTGTTGAGGGGTCGCACTCTTCATCCCATGCCCACCCGCTGAGCCCTTAACGTCCTATCAACAACTGGCTGCTGTGCCACCAGTAGCTTAATGTGCTACTTTTTCGCTGCTGTGACATTGCCTTGTGCACTGTCGGTCAAGCCTACCTCATCTGTGTAGTATTGATGTTAGCGTCCGGCAATCATCGCGACTCAAGCCTTGCTGCAGATGTGATCAACCTTGTAGCGTGACCTTGTTTCAAAGGGAATATAAAAAACCCAGGGAGGTGGGCACAACACAGTTACTGATAAACAAACTTTAAGAATGTATTAAACATCTATTGATAACACTGGTCTACAGACAAAATGCTTCCGAAATAAGTGTGGTTCCACTTTCTAATTCTGGGTCACTGAGAATGAAAATTATACTTAAAATAGTTGATTGGCTCTAGTTTTCAAGATATGCTACTGGGTCAGTTTCTACGACCCTTGACTTGGGAATGAGTAATAAAGGGAAGGGATCTCAATTTAAACCAGAAATTACTAATATACATATTTGACTGGTTCTATAAATAAATCTAAGACTGGGTTTGGACAGTACTTGCTTTTTGAGCAAAAGAATGGATGATGCAATCTGATCCTGGTATTGCATCATACATTATATGAATAGCATCATGCTATTCCTAGAAGTCATGGATGATGCAATCATAACTAGGCTGAAATCCCTCTGCTGAACAAATTGCCTTATATCAGCTCTAGAAATCATACAGTGTCGTGCTCTCTCAATTGTCAATGTTTTATTTTGCAAAGGGACACATTTCTGTTTCGCCAAAGTGAGCAGAGATGCCTCGTACTTGTGAACAAAGCAGGTACCTTCTGCTACGTTTGTGGTGACGTGACTTATGCATAACAAAAGCGCAGTATAACCACTATGGTTAAGAAAGCCTATCACCTTCATGTTGGCTGCAAAATAGATCAGGACAAGATGTGGGCCCCACACATATGCTGCAACACTTGTGCAGTTAGCATAAATTAATTACATGTTTCATTCTATAAGTTACAATCCTACTGTTCACTCACTAGTGAATTTTGTGTTTGTTGTTGCCGACTTCAATTATCAAATTAATAGCACATAGCAAATGGGTGCTTCTACAATAACGCATGCTGGAAGTTATTTCAAAATCTGAAATACATTACCTTTTACCACGCTCTTTTTTGCATCCCCATGGTGTTCAAACTTGAATCAACACATGAAAAGCTGTGCTTTGAATTTAAAAATGTTGGAATTATTATGCACAAGTAATTCCAACTTTCTTAGCAGTTATTTCATCTATCAATCCATTCACATAACAGTAAACACTAATAAGCAATAAAGGGTTTCCTTATATATCCACTAGCTTTACTACCCGGCTTCGCCCGAGACTTTACACGGCCTACGCGGAGAGTGGGGGGGGTGGGATGCGTGACGTCAGCAGGCACATTGCCTAACGCTGCCGCATGCGGGTGACATCACAGATGTGAGCGGCGACGTCACAGATGTGAAATACAAAAGTCTATTGTTATACTTTTTGCACTGTGTACAGTGTGGAAGCTACCCACATGCCAAATTTCAAGTGTGTTACATATTGGGAAGTATACGAAACATGTAGAACAGACACACATAATCACAAATTTCCCTTTTAGAAATATATATAGAAGATTTGTTTGATTCATTTTTTTTCTTGATATAAATAAACCAATGTCTTTTGTTTTCAATTGTTTCTCTTCAAATAACAAAACACCTTCATACTAGCAGCATGAACACATTCGATAAGGCATTACACATACATACATAAATTCCGTGCATGAGACTTCCATGCATGTTTAATTGGTGGAGCATGATTGGATTGTTTTTCTGCAAACAATGGGAAGCAACGCTAATATTTGCATGGCGCTTTTTCACGCATGGCTGTTTAAGTGAACTACCATGCTGTGAATTCAAACAGACACTTTTATTAGTGTGTTTATGATGTGCTTAACTGGAAATTGGTCACATTCAATTTACGAAAGTCACTAACCAGGAACTCAAAAGTATTTCAGTTATCCTGCATATACACCGTGGTCAGTGTATAATGGTATTTGGCATTTGCATGCAAGGGAGGGAGATTAGAGATCAGTACCCTTGACCAACAGTCTTTATTACATTGATTAGTTTGTTTGTATCTACAATGACAAACAAACAGCCAAAAGGTATTGAAAATTGCACGCATAGCAATGCAACATTTTATATATACATAATTTTATAAAACAAGGAATTTCATTAATGAGTAAAGGAAAGCAATATGAAATAGGGTTGATAGGGGGGCATGCAAGGGAGACAAGCAAGCCTATATCAATTACAATCTCTGAACCAAGTTGTCACTAACATTCTTAGCTTAACATAGAAACAATATGCATAACACCAGAATTTTCTCTTTATTGCAAATAAACGCCCTATGACGGTATGCTTTACTCTGGACGGTAATTAGCAAATCTTAACTATACATGATCTACATGTAAATTGATATGCCAATCTGGTAAATGCACTGCGTTTTTTTGTGTGCATTATAATTAGCAGAACAGCTGATGATTTGACAATTTGGAAGAGTGGAAGCATTAAATTATATTTCATAGTGCCACATCATTAACAAAAATAGGTGCACAATGCATTCTTCCATAAAATAAGCTATTAATTACCATAATGCCAAAAATAGAACCTTTAATAAGACACAACCGATTAACATGATTGTGAAATATGCTGTCTATCCAGGGACTGTCATTACATATAACAATATGCATCATGTGGCTCGTTCTCAGTGCGGCATAGTGGGTAGTGAAATAAGTGTAGGCATTAAGTAATTGAGAATGTCATTCATAATCAACGTTTTTGGGTTAGATTACGTTATTTATAAATGTGTCGTAACCCTCCACCACCCGACACGGCCAATCAGCAAAAAAGTGTCACGTTGACAAAAGACAAATAGATCACTATGATGATGCATCCAGCATCATCGGGCAATTCTGGCGAATTGCTCGATAATGCAATTACGAGCGAAACGTCGTCCTCAAAAATGGTTAATGTTGTGGTTTCACGCTTCAACACACCGGTGGGCTAAAGTAGTGATCTATTTGTCTTTTGTCAACGTGACACTTTTTAGCTGATTGGCCATGTCGTGTGGTGGAGGGTTACGACACATTGATAAATAACGCGATCTAACCCAAAAACGTTGATTATGAATAATATTGGTCGCGAAAGCCTACGTGTTAAACTGAGAATGTCATTCTTTGCAGCAGTATTTGCAAACTACAAACCCTGAGCTGCAGAATAACACGTTTTCAACTCTATTATTCATATCTTATTTTATAGAACTGTAATAAATATACATATAACTTGATTGTTTATAAACATGTTCATTCTTCGCATCCAAGGGATTCCCTTGGGAAGGAAAAGCAATACGTTTATATATAAAACCAGAGAGTCAAAAAACAATACAATACATATTTGAAACACAGAGATTTGCCATCTTGATATGGTTCTTCATGCGGAACCCTATAAAATAATGGGTTGCAAGTGAAAGACTGATAAGTATTTCAAAAGGTCGAATGTTTGGCATTCACTGAGAGAAGAAGAATGATGTGTAAAACTTGTTCTACATTTCGCAACGGTGCAACTAGCTTGGCACAAATGAAAGGTTGTGTTTTGCTTTTCTTTTTTTAAAATGGCAATATGGTTTTGCTGATTTAAATACAGGGCTTGTGTAATAACCCAGTGCCACTCATGAATCATGAATACGACTTGAGAATCATTATTTCCACAAAATTATAATTACGGAATATATCCGGACTGTAAGTGCAAACTCTTGGATTTAAATCGGAGATATTCAAATCTTGGTTAGGGTTTCATGCAGCCCATCATCTCTCCTGGGTCAATAAAATAAGAATATTTGTAAGTGGTGTGGAGTTAATGACAATAACTTTCGGCCTAAAATGACTACTTAATATAATTCACAAATAAATAAGTTTACTTTAATTGGCGACGGAAATCAATGTTATACGTTAAAAATGAGTAGCACTTATTTAGCAAGTCAACGGTAGTTTTTATTTATTGGATAGATACACCCCCCCACCATAGGAATGTGGAATATCCTCCACTGGGCTCAGGGCTGTTAACAAGAAATGAGCACCGCCTCAACGCTCATTTGTGCAGGCAATCACTTTGACTTGAGGTCAAACCCTTGGCTTTAGAGTGGGACACATTCATGGGTAACATTCGACCAGCTAACACTGACGGTGAAGACATGTGACAATACAGGTGATCTAATTTGCCCTTTTACTGTATGATGGTTTATTATAATTTAGAATACCTTCTCAGATGTCTAACTGGAAGTCATTATGCACTTTGATGCACTGTTATTCTATGGCAGTAGAATGAATACAATTATTTAAGCTACTTTTTGAGTGGGCAGCAGGCATATAGAAGAAACTAGATTAAATTCAATCATCATAAGGGAAATTGATATACTTTTTGCACAATAGCTCACGAACATACGACTTCTCTGTGAAAATTGGCACCATTATCTCAACAAATGGCTATGTTGATATAGTGAGAGATTGTGCTGTTTATCTTTAAGGTGATGTGTTATGGTTTAATGTTATTACCAAGAAAATGAGGTGGCCCGGTTGCTCAGAAGTCCACTGAGAGACCCTGCGTTTGAATCCCAGCAGGTGCCCGTGATTAAACAGGGTTCTCAAGTGCAGTTAATTGATTGTGTCAATCAGTCACATTAATTCAGATTTTTACACTAAATTTGACTAAATTACAGCATTGAGAATTAAAAATATTATTCAACTATCAATGCACATTAATTACTTTTTAGCATGGCTGGTAAGAAAATGCTGCCCTTCAATGTGTAGATCGGAGATTATTTGAAGGGATTGCAGAAGTCGTTCTGTGATATCCACTTCCATTAGCTATTATTTTGCATGGGAGATTGCACTGCTCTCTGAGAATTTCAAGCAATGTCTGCATCTAATGACACGACACCAATAGCACAATTGGGATGAGTTGTAGAAGATAAAACATATACTGTATGACTATTAATTACGTAGGATTGCAACTTTACTTACATGAGAGGCTCATTTCAGAGTAAATGCATTTTTCATTTTTTTGTAATGCCTTCGGTGTGTGCATGCTATTTTGCTCTCTCGCAAGGTGAATACTTTATTCATGATTAAAATATAATAATAACCCCAGCTGGTGCTCTTACCAATTCCCGCAAGAGTATGGTGTATATTTATTACGAATAATTGTGTATTATCGGACTGTAGTAATACCTGTAGCAGCCATCCGTATTCTTTGTTAAGTTAATACCAAAAATGTATAGCAATATAAGCAATTGCAAATTCTGAGAGATGTTTTGCAGGCTTTAGATATATTTTTTAATTCAACATCTCAAACTGATTTATATGGCATAGCAATAGCCATTTCACTGGAAATGCAGCATCAGAGGCAATTTATGCACAGACAAAAAATGTACGTCGATAAAATAAATGTAGTAAAAAAGTAGAATTATTATGTATTGGATGCTTAGCTATCTGCACCCAGAAAACCGAATGTTCTAGCATTAGTTAACACATGTCTGGCTTTCCTTTTATGTGGCAGACACAATGGCGTGAATCGAGCCAGGTGGCGCGGTGATTAAACTGTGAGACTTGCAGTTGGAAGGATATGGGTTTCAATCCTGATTGGGGGAACGGAGGTCAACTGAACCCACTTTTCCCCTCGGTGGTGGATAACATTCGTAACATTTGACTCAATCTGCCATACGAATGCGACATTCCCACCATTATCATCAGGAAACACAAATACCCCTCCCAAAATGTGTTTAAGCATAAAAACAAAAAAGATATCGTACATCGTATCTTGTCACGAATACCTATAGAAACAGTGACGAGCAAAAACCATCTCTGTCCAACCAGCGGTTTAAATGAGTACACCACCTTATTGTGATACAGCGTGTTGCATGTGAGGACTCATACCTCATCCAAGATGTCTGTCCAAGGTTGAAAGATTAGGCTAAATACTCGCTGGAGGAGTTAGAGTGTATTTAGGTCTTAGGAGCTTAATAGAGCGCCTCTAGCGGATGAACAAGCCATTCAGGGTCTGCACCTTTACCTTTGCAGCAAAGTGTCGCACCTACGTGATTAAAATATTTATTTTCTTGGTTCTTTCGGTAAAGTCACGTAGAAGGGAAGTAATAAAATAAAAATAAAACACAATAAAATAATTCTCACGACGTTTCGGCCACAATGCAAGCAGAGGAGGGCTGCTTGCGTTGTGGCCGAAACGTCGTGAGATTTTATTGTTTTATTTTTATCATTTTATTATTTCCCTTCTACGTGACTTTACCGAAATAACCAAGAAGATGAATCCCTGCAGTCACGAAAGCTTTACATCGAAATTTAAAATATTTATTGACAATGATCCAATTGAATCGTGCAAACATATGCAAACTTTTTCGCGTGGACATTGTTTAAAGTTTATTTTTTTTAGTTTACATTTCTACACACAATAGTACATGTGGGAAGGTAAATTTTTCTTCTTCTGAAAATGCACATCCGCAGGAAAGTAAATTGAACAATTGTCAGTGTTTTCATTGGAATGGAAAGGCACAGCACTAAGTCCAAATGAAAAATGTACGGGGAAAAAAAATCTGTCTAAAGGTTGGTACAAGCTTTCTGAAATTGCTTCTGTATTTGTATATTGAACAGACAGAAATCTCCACGTTATTGAGTTTATGAAACGCACACGTGCATACATGTACTATTAGTATGGCTGGCTACGAACTGTGTAAAATAAGTTTAACATAAGTACACACATAGGGGACAGTCAACACAAACGTGAAAATACTTGAATTAAAGCTTTCATGACTGCAGGAATTCATATTCTTTGGGTCTTTCGGTAAAGCCACATAGATAGAAAAAAATAATCAAAAGAATAATAATATCACGACGTTTCGATCGCAACACAAGCATTCGTCTTCAGGTGAAAAAAATTAACCCGTAAAAACAAAGTTTTTCACTATAAATCCTTTATATGCGTGGCATCGGTTTTATTTTATTATTCATTTCTGTTTTTCTTGAGTAAGAGTTTCATTTTTATCACATGGGTATTTTAAATTAAATATGAATTTATTTTTTCTCCTAAACAGTGGAAAATGTTTGAAAAAAATTTTCACGAAAATAAATTGTCACGCACAACGAGTCTGTGTGCAAAATGTCAGCTCGATTGGATCACGGGAAGTGGGTTAAAAAACAACTGAAAGATTTGCACGGTCGTAAGCGCACAAGCAAGCAAGCAAGTGAACTTAATATAAAGGATTTAAAAAGAGGGGGAAATCTGCCGAGGCAGGCTGTTTATAAAGGTTTAGAGATGGGCGGGGCAGCTAATGTTAATGTTGGAGAGGTCTGCATAACCTGCAGTAGGTCTACACCAATCAAAGAGCTGTTTACAAATGGTTTAGAGATGGGCGGGGCAGCTAATACCAATTTGGGAGAGGTACTACGGAGCTGAGGGGGGTGGCCATTGTATTGTGAGAGATTATCATGTCGATGTAAGAAATTTGAAGCTCGGCGAGAACTCGGACAGCGCAGTGGAAAATCTAAAACAGGGTAGGACCAATACCTCAGCTGTGGCTGATCATTATTTTAACGCTGTGGGCACACACGAAATTGATTTTGCCAAGACGAAGGTACTCTCCAAACCCACTGGCAATCAACAAAGATTCGTTCATGAAGCCATCCAGATATATAAACACAGACACCATTGCAACTGAGAAGATGGGTACACACTGAGCAATCATTGGAAGGATGTTATTAACCAGTTTAGGTCATAACTGGCTGTGATGTTCCTATCCTACCTACATATGTTAGCAGTTATTTTTGAACCTCTGAGTTACATTCACTTACACAGCCACCGTTAGCTGTGTTAGTAATGGCGGCTTGCCATTATTTTCCACCTCCATGTGGCCACTGCGCTGTCCGAGCTCTCGCCGAGCTTACATTTACAAGCAAATTTCTTACATTGACATGCTAATCTCTCACAATACAATGGCCACCCCCACATCTCCGTAGTACCTCTCCCACATTGGCATTAGCTGCCCCGCCCATCTCTAAACCATTTTGTAAACAGCTCTTTGATTGATGTAGACCTACTGCAGGTTACGCAGACCTCTCCAACATTAACATTAGCTGCCCCGCCCATCTCTAAACCTTTATAAACAGCCTGCCCCGGCAGATTTCCCCCTCTTTTTTCACCTGATGTCGATTGCTTGTGTTGCGATCGAAACGTGATATTGTTATTTAGATTATTTTTTTAATCTACGTGGCTTTACCGAAAGACCCAAAGAATATGAATGTTAAAACATTTCCTACGTGCCGACTGCTAGGCTTTTTATTCTGCCAAATACTTTGAATTGGTAATGCATTGACGTTGGGTGTTATTATATATAAATAATTGTTTTACAACTGTTTACATAATTTTCATATTCTGTTGTTTTGTTATCGTTGGTATGAGAGGAATTAACCTTTGCAACGCAGGGCAATCTGCCAATGCTCTCCCCCCCAACCATCCCACTATTAAAGTGGCTCAAGATACCTGGGCAACAGTGTGCTCGGTATTCAATTAACGGCTTGTGTACTGGAAACAAAAGGGAAGACAAGAGTGAGAACGGTTCGGATTGCAAACGTGAAAAGGGCCAAGGGGAGCTGAGCTGGAACTGTGTGCACTGTGTAGGGCACGGGCAAGGTTATACATGCAGAAATATTTCCCTGCCTCCACCAGCGAATCAATTAAATAGAAGCTGAGTGGTAAAATCAGTGCATATGCCACATCAAACTCAGCATTTGCACAGCTAATTTATAACTAATTGCACACTGTACTGTCACATGATGCTGTGCTGCACTCTACATTTACGAAAGTATTTCAACGTGTGTGTTTTGATTTACAGTGAGGAAAAAAGCGTTTCATACTTTGGCCCTGAAAAGCAAGGCTGTATACATTCATAAAACTGCATTAAAGTAAGCAAACACTGAAACTCTAATGCACGTTTAGGCTAACATACAGTCAAAATAAACGTGAATGCAATATTTGAAATTCATAATATTACGCATGTTTACAATTATGATTTTTACTATATGATGCACTTAATGGATTCATTGAAATGACATTTGCAGGTTTCATGTGTCAAATGCAGTTCATAGAGTATTGCCATGTACGTCCATTATTTTTAATTCAGTTGTTAACTGGTATATAGCACACATGTGAAGTGATCTTCTTGGTTCTTTCGGTAAAGTCACGTAGAAGGGAAGTAATAAAATAATAAAAATAAAACACAATAAAATAATTCTCACGACGTTTCGGCCACAACGCAAGCAGCCGTCCTCAGGTGAAAACCAGGTCCGTCGAGGCGACAGAGTCTGAATGAAACAGCACACGAGCTTGGAGCATATATATAATTGTATAGTAAATATATAACAGTGTGATACACATTAGGGTGGGTAGAATAATACATAGTGTTATATTAAAATGGATAAGGCAGCAGCAACTGCAGCAGCAGAAGCAACTGCAGCAGCAGCAGCAACTGCAGCAGCAGCAACTGCAGCTCCCTTTGATGCTGTTAATCCTGCATAATGCACATGCATATGTAGTACTAATCACATTCCTGCATTTCCCATAAATATGCTAAATTCCTCTTGATATGCAAATTCCTTTGTCAAGGCGCCCAGCTTATATATATGCTCCAAGCTCATGTGCTGTTTCATTCAGACTCTGTCGCCTCGACGGACCTGGTTTTCACCTGAGGACGGCTGCTTGCGTTGTGGCCGAAACGTCGTGAGTATTATTTTATTGTGTTTTATTTTTATTATTGTATTACTTCCCTTCTACGTGACTTTACCGAAAGAACCAAGAAGATGAATCCCTGCAGTCACGAAAGCTTTAAATCGAAATGTGTAGTGATGTTAAATTGATCGCTTTGGTGCATAGTGCCAAGTGCCGTAGAAATGGGCGCTGAGGCTAACACACCGTGCAGTACCATTAAGCGGGCCACTAGGGGCATGGTACTGGGTGCTCGCAGAAGAGAACCAGATGAGTCCTACCGACAAAGTAGGGGATAGCAGCCTCCGTCAGCGCCGCAGGTAATTGACAGAGTTGGTAAATGGGGGAGTGTGGTGGGGGCGGCTGGCGGTAGGGGGGCCGGGGGCATCTGAGGACGAGTTACCCCGGCACCGGGTTAAGCACGTGATGGGCCAGGGTGAGGAATGTGGGCCAAAGGTGAACGAAGGGACACGGGAAGAGTAGCTGAGAAACTTAATTCTAGATTTGAAGCTTTCGTGACTGCAAGGATTCATACTCTTAGGTCTTTTAGTTAAAGTCACGTAGGTAAAAACATAAATAATAAAAGTAAATAATGCAATAATATAAGATATAATAGAAATAAAATAATAAATCATGACGTTTCGGAGGAAACACAAGCTTCCGTCTTCAGGTGGAACAGTCAGCACAATTGCTGTATCAAGTAAAGAGAAATCCCAAGAGACCCGACCTTATATATACTGGTTGAGGGGGGGAGGAGACAGCGGTGGAGGAGCCAGGATGGGCCGCGGGGGACGAGTTATTGTGAGGTGGTTAGTACGGCTGCGGCTGCTGCTGCTGGGACTGAGCCTTTGTTACGTAGATGGCAGAAGCAGAAAAGCAAGTCAGGACAAAGCAGCCCCTTGCTATGCTGCTGGGTGGGTAAAACTCAAGGCAGGCAACCAGCGTGTGAAAAAAGAAGCTAAACATGATAAAACAAAACTGGCTGTCTATCCGTAACTGTATGGTAACTAAAGAATAGTACCTGTCAAATAAGATGGTCCAAATATGTGTAGTTAAATCTTTTTGCATGGTTAATAACATCTTTCCAATGATTACTCAGTTTGTACCCATCATCACGGTTGAAGTTATGTCTGTTTTTGTATATCTGGATGGCTTCATGTACAAACCTTTGATGGTAGCCAGAAGGTTTGCAGAGCACCTTGGTCTCGGCAAAGACAATCTCATGAGAGCCCACAGCGTTGTAGCAATGATCGGCAACGGCGGAAGACTCAATTTTGCCATGTTTCAGATCTGACTTGTGCTCGCGGACACAATCAGAGATATGACGTTTCATTTCCCCAATGTAACAATCACCACAGCTACAACTCAGTTTATAGACTCCAAGGTATTGCAAGTCAGGAATGACATCTTTCACAGATGGAATTAGATCACGGATTTTATGTACTGTACTGAATCGGACTTGGATGTAATGTTTGTTTAGAATTTTGGAAATATTTTTGGTCACGCCTGCTATGTATGGCAACGTGATAGTTTTGATCGGAGTTTCAAGTGACTGTTTCTGTATGGTGGGAGAAACAGCTTGGCGGATGGTGCAATCAGAGTATCCGTTCATCCTGAGGGCCCGATGTACATGTCTTAATTCACTGGCCAGGTGGTGTTGGTCAGAAATGCCATGAGCTCTGTGTTATAGTGTTTTGATGAGATAATTGTTTTGAGACAGATGGTGGTGGGAATCAGGTTTCAAATAGGAATATGTGTGGGTGGTTTTCCTGTATACAGAATGTTCCAAGGATCCGTCAGGTCTCCTCTCAAAAATAATATCTAAGAATGGTAGTTTGCCATCTTTCTCCACTTCCATAGTGAATATGATGGATGGGTGTCTGGAATTGATGTGGTCCAAAAAGTGGTTCAATGCTGGGAGGCCATGTGGCCAAATGACGAAAGTATCATCCACATACCTCTTCCACAGGGAAGGACGCAAGTTGGACGTCTGGATGGCGTCTGATTCAAACTTTTCCATGAACACATTGGCTATTACTGGCGACAAGGGGGAGCCCATAGGGGTACCCTCATTCTGTTTGTAGAAGGTGCCATTCCAGGTAAAATAAGTGTTGGTGAGGCAATGCCTAACCAGCGCAGGTACCTCCGAATTCAATCCATGTTGGACCAAGTCTTCAATTATTGTTAGGGCGTCAGGTACTGGGACCTTGGTAAACAGAGATACCACATCAAAACTGACGATGATATCGTCAGGATTTAGTGTCATGTCCTTGACCATAGAGACCGCTACGCTCGTCAACCAGCCAGTGTAGTGCGGGACAGAGATGGGCTGCGTGTTTGGACAGCCTAGATGTAGCCGCGTTATGAAGTGTATTGCCCTGTGTGCTCTTAATAAATAAGAAGCCGTCTACTAGACATGTGTCGGAAGTCGCTCACTACACATGTAAAACAAATAATATATATTGATCAGCTGACATTAAAACATATTGTTGCCTCGCTTAGCACTGCTGAAAAACAAAAAAACACCAGGCTGCTAACATCAATGTAATAATGGAAGAGTGATACCCTTGTTCTTTCATAGGCCATTTTATTTCTGTTCAACATGAATCAAAGACACAATACTTGCATATGTGTGCTATCTATAGTGGCTGGGCATGATACTAAGTACAATCTCTCTGCTCTGTGCATACTAATGTTATATCAGCTTCTTTTTTTTTTAGTAAAAACTTCCTGGGACTCTGGTGAAAGTCACGTTTTAAGGTGTGGGTGATGAAATTACTTTAAAAAAAAATTGTGTCTGGAAACACATCTAAACATATGGATGCCATTTAGTCACAATTATTTTATTGTGATTAAGATTTTCTTCTTCTTAATTTTATGCTTTAATAAACAAATTAGTCTTCCTTTGCTCGTATGTAAAACATCTTACATTTACAGATGGATACTGTGCATTATACATTTTTTATACTATTTTTTGCAAGTAAAAAAAAATCCTGAATGTACATCACAGATTTCAAAAACAAATGCATGCATATCCACTACAAGGTCGTCATCATTTAGGCAGATCACCCCATATAAGACCTTAAGTGTGATGGCAATATGACACAGTCGTTAGAATATTAACGGGGCACACAGTGACGCCCTCCGTCGCCTTGAAACGACAAGGCAAATCCAGTTCATTATTTTTTCTAGGCAACTGGCAGTGAGTACATCATGGCAACAGCACTGCATCTTCAGCCATATTCACATAGATCCGACCACATATATGTCTTCGTTTTGTTTTGTAAGCTAAGATGCAGGACACTCACGATTATGTCAGTTGGCAGGCAGCTTAGAGACTCATAATGTTAGGGCCCACTAAAGCAGAAACCAATCGCAGGCACATGGTAAGCCTCTCTGTTAGATCGGTAATGGGTTTTATAAGGGTCAGGGTTCATAGTGTCCCTAGAATGTTAATACCATAAAGGACTGGCTGCCTATTTCGAGCATCTTGTTGTATATGGACTTCTCTCTTGATCACAAATAATAAGAAAGTTTATGTTTTATGGAGCAAGCAGGTCTTCAGTCACTGCACTCATTTATAACTCGGCTTTAATTATTACTGTGACCATATGAATCACTGAATTGAGGATAAAGTCATTGTTGACCCCAAAACATATAGCACTTGAAATTTTATTTTTTTAAACAATGCACAGTTGCACTTTAGATACATGCAGCTCAGCGCTTACTTGCAATGCTCAGTCGCACAATGCATCAAGCCCGTAGTGTTATAGTTAATTGCAGGTGTAACCCTGATCATCGTTGTCCACCTGTACATTTGGCTAACTCTAGAAAATCATATGTATCACGCAATACAGATGAAACCCTGAGCAAGAGCCCATTGTGCTGCTGGACTCATTCCAACTTTAGTTATTTCGTGTCAAGTGATAAGATGAAGAATTAGTAGCAGTTTTGGCCTCATGAAATTAAGTGTTTTAAGTGACCACCAAGTTAGGTCCATCTATCACAGTCTACACATTTATATGCTCCTCACACCTGGGTGATGAGCGAGCACATGGGTGAAATGGAGAGAGTAATGTGCAAAAACTAACCTGACCTTGTTTACAGAGTATAATATATGTCATTACATTATTTAATTAACAGCACATATTAATGTATGCCCCTGAAGGATGTGCATATCTCAGCCAGCAAATATGTATTGAGAGTGGGTTGCTAGAAACCACACCACAGGCAGATGTCTTGCCGCTCTTGTATCTTTCTACATGTGGCATTCTCGCACTCTACATTCTCAATCTTTGTTGTCTCTCTCTGTTCCTCCTCCTCTACGTTCTCAATCTTTGCTGTTTCTCTCTGTTCCTCCGTCTCCTTGTGCTCAATCCACGCGTTCGCTCTTTTTATCTTCTTGGCCCCTCTTCATTGGAACAACTTCCCTCTCCACATTAAACATTTACCTTCGATCACCACTCAAAACTCACTTATTTCCCCGAGCTCATCCCACGACCCCTTAATCTTCTCCTCATACTCTTTGGTTTTTTCGGTAAAGTCAGGTAGGTAGAAATAGAATAAAAAAAATCACTACGTTTCGATCGCAACACAAGTGACAACCACAGCAAGAAAATGCTAAATTCGGCGGGAGAGCTGCCGTGGCAAGAGGTTATATAGGTAAGAAAAGGCTTGAGGAGGTAAGGGGGGAGAGAGAGGGGGGGGGTGTCGGGTAGGGGGAGGGGGCCACGTGAGCGCTAGGGAAAGAGGACGTGAGGCTGGGGGGGGGGACGTGGGCGGGGCTAGCAGTGGGAAGCTGGAGAAGAACAGATAAAAATGTGCTAGTAAACCGGCAGGTAATGATGTAAACAACAACAACAAGTTAAGGCATTACCTGGTTGATAAAATCCTTCCAATGATTGTTCAATTTGTATCCATCTTCTCGGTTGAAGTTTTGTCTATGTTTATATATCTGGATGGCTTAATGATCAAACCTTTGATAGTAGCCCGAAGGTTTGCAAAGTACCTTGGTCTCGGAAAAAACAATATAATGCGAGCCCACAACGTTATATCAATGGTCAGCTATCGCAGAGGTATTCGTTCTGCTATGTTTCAGATCTGCCTTGTGTTCGCGAACACGGTCTGAGACATGTCGTTTCGTTTCCTCAATGTAACTGCTACCGCAGGTACAACTCAGTTTGTAGACTCCAGAGTATTGCATGTCAGGAATTACCTCCTTCACAGATGGGATTAGATCGCGGATTTTGTGTACTGTATTGAATCGGACCTGGATCTTGTGTTTGTTTAAGATTTTGGAAACCTTTTTGGTAACACCTGCAATGTATGGTCAAATGATGGTTTTGATTGGATTTTCAGGAGATTGTTTCTCCATGGTTGGAGAAATAGCTTTGCGAATAATGCGGTCCGAGTACTCATTCATCTTGACGGCTTGGTGTACGTGTTCCAGTTCACTGGCGAGGTGGTGTTGGTCGGAGATGCAGTGGGCCCTATGGTGTAGTGTTTTGATGAGGGAATTCTTCTGGGTGGTGGGAATCAGGTTTTAGATAGGAATCTGTGTGGGTGGCTTTCCTATGGACAGTGTTCCAACGAGCCGTCAGGCCCCTTCTCAAACAGAACATCCAGGAATGGTAGCTTACCATCCTTCTCCACTTCCATGGTGAAGTTGATGGATGGCTGTATGGAATTAATGTGGTTGAGAAATTGGTTCAATGCTGGCAAACCATGTGGCCAAATGACGAAAGTGTTATCTACATATCTCTTCCACAAGGAAGGATGTAGGGTGGACGTCTGGATGGCATCTGTTTCAATTTTTTCCATGAAAACATTCGCTATCACTGATGATAAGGGGGAACTCATGGGGGTACCTTCATTTTGTTTGTAGAAAGTACTATTCCAGGTGAAGTTAGTGTTGGTAAGGCAGTGCCTAACCAAAGTTGGTACATCAGGATTCAGTCCATGTTGGACGAAGTCTTCAATTATTGCTTCAATTTCCCCTCATAACCACCACCGTTACTTTTCCCCCTTAATATTCTCATTATGTGGCTATCACTCATTCTCCATTCATTAAATCCATTCATCATCATTTACTGTCATAAATTTAGCTTTTACCGAATTCCTGCATCACAAGCTTTGCCCATTGCTTCCTCTCATCTATTCCATCCACCTCATCTCTACCATTACATTCGCACGTTGTACCGTTGTTAATTACTTTAAAGGCGCCTTGGTTAAGGCGCTATCTGAATTCCTTTTAGATGAGATAAGATGTGCAACAACACACGAATCGACTCTGAACATGAGAGACAAAACGATCACAACAGAAAAACAGCGCCAACTAGGACACCACGAGGTTCAAACGGGACATAAAATGCATGAAAGGCACACAGCCATTGTGCATCTTCAACAACAACAAAAATCATCACTTGGTTACACGTTGTGTTCACATTCACTCACATGTATTTCTATGGTGATCGAAGATGAGGTGACGACAATCAACTTATTCAGGAAATTCTGACTTTTTTTATTTTGCATATTTGCAAATGACTGTGCCTTGTTTAAACCCGCACGGACATTTTAATGTGCCGTAATTGAATTAACAACCTGACCTTCTGGATGATCATTGTCGTATATGTGAATTGAATGTAAAAAAACTGTAAAACTATGTGAATTTTAACTTCGATTTAAAGCTTTCGTGACTGCAGGGATTCATATTCTTGGTTATTTCGGTAAAGTCACTTAGAAGGGAAATAATAAAATACGTGACTTTACCGAAAGAACCAAGAATATGTGAATTTAACCACAACCAGCAATAATTAATCACGGAAATATATTAATTATCCACGCCCAGGTATTATTAAAGTAGCAAGGTATTTCCACTCTGTTTTGTTGATGTAGTTCTGTGATCTACATAAAAAAAATACTTAAACTGTTTTATCAAAGTGATGTAATGAACACACTTTTGCTTGTAAATACAACATCAGTAGCTACAAATAATACCAATTAAACCAAGGCATAAAATTGAGTGTACTGCAAACTCATGCTGCAATTTTTTGTTTGGTCTGATCATGATTACTGGCGAGATAACCCTTTGTCTCCTCGAGTAACAAATTATAGCAATGATGCATCCTCGCAGTGGCTTTTGTCGAGCCATCGAACAAAGACGGTCACTGCATCGTGGACTTTCAGATGCGCTTCTGCAGCCGTCTGTAACGCTCTTCCTTCCGATATTAGAAAGCCACTTGAGCGATGCACTTTTAAATCTAGATTGGAATTCCACACAACTCCCCCACCGCCCCCCTCTCTCTATTTAAGGCATCGACACAGAGACGTTGTCTCTGCCTGTGTGTCTGTCTGTGTGTCTCCGTGTCTATGTTTGATCTTTCTCTCAAATTTAACACTCTTTGGAAGAACGTAATCGACCAGGTAAGGTGTTGACTGTTTTGTTGGCCGACTCTCTGTGTTGTATTGCATTATATTTCCAAGTTTACTATGTTTATTTTCTCATTCATTTGTACCTGATGATGGTTGCTTCTGTCGCAATCGAAACGTCGTATTCTATTATTTAATTTATTTCTACGTGACTTTACCGAAAGAACCAAAGAGTAATTCCTGCGGTGACGAAAGCTTCGAATCTAGTTTGTTTTACAATGCTGCTAACCATTTGAGAAATGGAACACAAGTAAAATCTAACACAGAAAAACGAGGGCTATCATCATGTAAGGCCTTAATTTCTTTATTTACGAGCGTGATTTCACTTGAGATGACTATAGATTGCATTCAAAATAGGTAAGATGTAATTTACGTATGCGTGCATTGAATTAAAGACATCCATTTGGGTAATTGACTGATGTACTTCAATTGATATATCTTAAATCTTAAATTAAATTCTGTCATTCTAATATTAAGGTAGTGGACAAAAAACCATTACTAATGATCTCATGTGGCTTGCCATTAGTTTTAATTTGATGATTGAGATACGTAAATAAGAAATTAAATAGATGAGATACACATACGTAGCATTTTCTTGCATGGCAGAAAGTCTTATATTTTATGTTATGAGTCCAGAAAATTATACTGTCCAGTGACATACATAAAAATGGTGTCATAATATTGCTACGCTTTATGGGAAATGGGACACTTCAAAATAAAAGCTCAGCTGTTTGTTTGGATGTATGAAGATATGTTTGGATGATGTGTGTGTTCACTGCAGCGGGAGAGCAACGATTAGTGCAGTGTGCTAGGAACCCGGTGACCTGAGTTAATTTCCCATTCACAGCCATAACCAGTGACAATTATCTGAACCGGTCCTGGGCTTACTCTAGGTCGACTCATCCTCAAATGAATACCTGGTGTGGTGTGTAAACATCGCCACTGGGGAGATAAAGGCGGCCAGGCATGGTGCTGGCCACTCACTACCTCATGTGCCATGTTGCCCTTCATAGGTGCTCGCTAACAGTGCTTGCTCCCACAGCCTGTGAAGGCTATACGGGGGATCTTTGCATTTGTTCACTGCAGCAGTCTGTAGCGACCATGCACATTGAGAGGGATAAGGAACAACGTTTAGATCAACATATTTATGTATTTACTTGCAGACTGTGGGCGGCAGTAAAAAAAGAAGTGGGCAAAGAATTGGGCGCAATATTTGGGGATTGAATCCTCATTGCTAAATAAGGCGCCGCTGAAGCTCTTATTTCGAGAATGGCTCCGAATATGATCAAGAATTTTGCTCCTCTGCAGAGTGAACCTCCCCCCAATGTCACTGGGATGGGGCTGTCTCGCGAGCGCAGCCCAAGCCCTCTGTCTCCCGGCCTCGCATCAGCGGATTCCGCCACCCTACTCTCCCGGATGACTCTGGCATTTGATCAGCAAGGTTCATGAACCTAAATTATGCAAATGTTGTCTAACTCAGCAGGTTTACATGCTGGTATTGTCAGAACGTCCCATAATTCGTTTTTAATGATCAATTTGTGAACAATTGCTTTCCTATTTTTATTATCTCTTTTTAATCCGTCGCAACCTGTCACGTGATCTACTAATAAGCAACGCTACTCAAAAGACCAAAAATCTGCGGATTCAGTGACTTTCGCAAGTGGCTGATGGCAAAATCCGGTGACAAGTGTCCTCACGAGCCTCTGTATAACACAGGGTAGAAATGACATGCGTGCAACAAGAGTGCATAACCCTGGTGGCACAGTGATCTCAGCTCCATTAAGCTGTATTCTCTTGCATTATTTTCCATATTTTATGAGATCCTGCGTTTAAATTCCTGTATACATAAAGCGTGAATATTGCCGCATTGTGTCTGCATGCTTGCATGCCGATGCATGTTATCCAGGTGGACGTATGCCCAGAGTGCAACTATTACGTGACTTTACCGAAATAACCAAAGAGTAATTACAGCATATGTGAGGTACGAAGGACATTGATTGTGCAAAACCGAAAATACGAGAGCAGTGCCAACAGCTATTGAAATTAACATTTTACAAGGAAGCAGAAGGCCGGGTGTTTGGAAATCACCCATGACGTAGGTTTTTTTGGGGCAATGGGGCACATTAAACGCATGATCTGTGGAATCTCCAGACAGTTTGAATGCTTCTTGACAGCAGGTTCATAGTTAGTTCACACAAAAAAAGTGAAGATAATACACTGTAATAGTCAGTTATTCCCCGGTTAAAATAATTACGTGTAAACTTATTTTCAACTTTTACACATTTATTTACGTTGGCGTAAATGCTCGCTATTTGGAATTAACAAAAACATATGTACATGCAGACAGCACCATGATCACATGACATAGAAAAAAAAATATATATCCTTAAATAAACATATTGTGTCACAGTGTGCATAGCATAGCCAGTCACGATGAGCCATGACCCTCAAAGGAATGCAAACAAATGGAAGGGAGGAGAATGAGAATATCCCACAAGACTGTCGACACAAAGGTGGGTTTGCTTAAATATGCCACTGCCTGTGGACCAAATACCCCTTACCTTAGCCTGCTATAAGCGTAATCCCACAGCCTCGCAGTCCTCAGGGTCTGCCTGAGTGGCCCCACCTTCTTGAAATGTCAGCCCAAGGACAATTTGTGTTTGTGCATCAATAGTAAGGGCTCAATGCCACAGCAATGTCCCCATCTCATTGAGATGCCCTTGCGCCCGTGTTTCACTAGGCGGCGCCATAGCGCACAATGAGTATTCACACAATTAGGATTTGTGGCCATTGCTTCTCAAACGATTTTCCTTTTGCACCATGCTTACCCCATCCATTGCCCAGATTTGAGATACCACCAATGAATGGTTGTAGAACACATTGTACCTCATGGTTGCACCTGGCCTGCACGTGAATGAGGAAGACGGCAGACAATGCTGGGTCATAAAGAGGTAAAGATAGAGATTTGGCCAACTCAAGTGGCCCATTTCATGGAGTTATTTTGGCCATCATTCCTTTCCAATCTTTGGCAGAATGTCGGCCGATTTTGTGGAAAATAAGCCCCATTCTGCAAGGTGCAATTAACACAGAGTCCCATTTCTCGACACCTCTTTCCAGAATTGCGGCATTAGAAGTGCGTGGGATTAGAACAAGAGTCATCCTTGGCACAACATTTCTGCAATTATGTGATTCACCTACCACTCACCACTGACCGTGTATCATGACCAGTAATCAATCTTAAGTGGCCAGATTCATGGTGCAACGCACAAGCCAGTGTGCTCTCGCACGCTACACACACTCACGTTTATGAAAACACAGACATGCGCATGTGAAAAACATATATGGACAAACATTCACACCTGCACGTACACACACACCACGCACGTGGGAAGGCTACAATTCTTACAGGCCATTGATGTAAGTCACAAGGTGGCGGTGGTCGAGGTGGTGATACCTTCCCTGTGTCCCCTGCACTGACCAATGTCGTCAAGTATAGTCCAAAAATACCTCAACAACCATGATGACGTGGTGGGGCTTTCAACCAGCAGTGGATTCTTATGAGCAGAAGAGTATGCAACTTAGGCTCTCAGAAACTTACTTTGACTAGCGAGCTAAGTTGTAAATCGGGGTGCTCTATTTTTCAGTCTATCTCACTTTGATCTTCTCCTTTCATCCGAAACAATATAAACCTAACATTTGCAACCCTTGATAATTGGTTTTTTACCCTTCTATCTGGCAACAAAACTGACACCTTTTTACAAGGAGTCATGTTTGCATAGACCGCAATACCTGCAGTCATAATACAAACAAAAGAACATAACTTTGATAATGTGCACTGTCCTTGAAGTTGATTGGTCCACACCCGAGACAGCTTTCCTTAGAGCCTAGTCTCACATGGGTTGGACCAGATGACGCCAAAAGGCGCACAACTCAAAGACAATGCATCATCAGAGTATGAGAGCTCGGGGCAAGCATCTACACTATGGGAACCTCATTTGCCAGTAAAAATATGATAATTGTTTTTTTACCCTTCTATCTGGCAACAAAACTGACACCTTTTTACAAGGAGTCATGTTTGCATAGACCGCAATACCTGCAGTCATAATACAAACAAAAGAACATAACTCTGATAATGTGCACTGTCCTCAACTTCAAGGACAGTGCACATTATCAGAGTTATGTTCTTTTGTTTGTATTATGACTGCAGGTATTGCGGTCTATGCAAACATGACTCCTTGTAAAAAGGTGTCAGTTTTGTTGCCAGATAGAAGGGTAAAAAAACAATTATCATATTTTTACTGGCAAATGAGGTTCCCATAGTGTAGATGCTTGCCCCGAGCTCTCATACTCTGATGGTGCATTGTCTTTGAGTTGTGCGCCTTTTGGTGTCATCTGGTCCAACCCATGTGAGACTAGGCTCTGAGGAAAGCTGTCTCGGGTGTGGACCAATCAACTTCAAGGACAGTGCACATTATCAGAGTTATGTTCTTTTGTTTGTATTATGACTGCAGGTATTGCGGTCTATGCAAACATGACTCCTTGTAAAAAGGTGTCAGTTTTGTTGCCAGATAGAAGGGTAAAAAAACAATTATATTTTTACTGGCAAATGAGGTTCCCATAGTGTAGATGCTTGCCCCGAGCTCTCATACTCTGATGGTGCATTGTCTTTGAGTTGTGCGCCTTTTGGCGTCATCTGGTCCAACCCATGTGAGACTAGGCTCTAAGGAAAGCTGTCTCGGTTGTGGACCAATCAACTTCAAGGACAGTGCGCATTATCAGAGTTATGTTCTTTTGTTTGTATTATGACTGCAGGTATTGCGGTCTATGCAAACATGACTCCTTGTAAAAAGGTGTCAGTTTTGTTGCCAGATAGAAGGGTAAAAAACCAATTATCATATTTTTACTGGCAAATGAGGTTCCCATTTGCAACCCTTGTAAATTCACTACCCTTGTACTTGATCGTTGGTGGGAGGTGGTGGTGGTGGTGCAATTGCTAAACATCATAACAAATCCGTTGATCTAAGTTATATTCCCGGCCACGACAAACATCAGTTGTACATGTTCTGAGCCTTCTCTAAGTTGACCCAGCCTTCAATGAGTACCTGCTGTGGTGTGCACTTTGGAGCTGAGGGTTTGTGGATTACCATGGTTAAACAGGTTTGTATGGGTTGGTTTTTTAAGGGTTGGTGGGTCTTCAACAGTTGCAGTAACAGTGTGATCATTGTCATCATCTTCATGTATCATTACCATACTCATATTAATTTATCTTCAGCATTAGCACAACAATCACCATCATCTTAAACTAAACTATTTGTTACCAAATTATTTTTATATTACCAGATTAAGCTGGGTTGGAAGGGGAAGAGTGCCTTGACAAAATAAATTTGCAGAAGAAGAATAAGAATTATTATTGTATCAATGCATGATGGCAGTGAGACCTCACCTTCAAGGTAATGTTCAAGTAGTGAAAAAGTTTTGGAACAAACCATTGTTGGATTAGAAAGTATGCTGGCATTATTTGGGCAATGGATTGTAAAATACAGTGCAATATGCACATGCGTCAATTACATATGCAGTTGGCATATTATTTATAATCTTCATTGCGCAAGATCATGTGTGCAATTCCCATGGCAGCTTCTTATGAAACGACATGCCAGCTATTATCTGCTCCAGGATTCTTAAAACTACAACAGGCAATGCCAAAGGCAAGAGCCAAATTAAGATGACCTCGTGACCAAAATTGACAATGTGGCTGAACACAACAGGATACAAAAAAACAGACAGCATATTCCAGACTAGAAAAAATGTCGTGACAGTGGAGGAATTGAAAAATGGAAAGACATCCAAAGAGCTACAATAGTTAAACATATCTTCAGGGCCCTTCCATGGGCAATTAATGCTGATGGACAGCGTACAATAAAATAGTGATTGATGCTTCCCTCACAAATGGTGCGCTATAAATGGTTAAGTCCTGCAGCTTGTAATTAGGCGTTAATCTTAAAATGACCAACCGGGCTCCCACTCGAATGCTCTATTGAGGTAATGCGAGTAATATCTCTTGGACTCCAATAGAAGGATTGCACTGACCACCTTCAATAAATCATCACCAACTATCGTACTCGGCAAGGTGGCTCACCGGTTGAGCAAGCGGCTGGCAATCGGAAAGGTGGTCATTGAGTAAACATCCTGACTGGTGGTTGACCCAGCCCATCCTCAAAACGGGGTCGATAAAATTGCAACACTTTGTGGGGAAGTCTAAATTGGGTTGTCCTTTGGATAACCTTGCCCCAGCCATCGGAATGTGAAAGTTTCACCACTGGCTCAGGGCTGTAAAGAGGAGGTGAGCAGTGTCTCAATGCTCATTTGAGCAACAAATCACCAACTTTTTTTTTACTCATGTAGAGTGAGTTGAAGCCATCTATAAGAGGATGTTGAATGGCAAACAGAGACATAGGCTTTGCATCAGCACATATTGCTCAGGAGCCTACTGAGCGCAGTTGCATCATGCGGTAAATTGTATTGCTTAGTTTCTGCAATTGCCACAGAAGAGACAAATACATTACACAGTAAGAACATTTTCCCACGACTTAGCAGTGTGCCAGCTTTAATGTGAACCACACACTGACTTCACATTGATATTCGTATGGTGGCTGTATCTTCAGCAGAAATGTGATGGACAAAACAAACCACATCCCTCGGACTCTTTGATGTGTCTGTTAATGTAGTTAAACAGCCCTACAATGTGACGATCGTATGAACCGAACAGTGGCCTAACAACATTTGCCCACGTTTCTCAGTTTAAAGATAAAAAGGTGCAATTTCTTGCTTGCTTATGTCACTGCTGGCTGAAGAAACTCCACTCGAGGCAACGCTATGGGGTATTATTACTGCTCTTCCATGCTTATCAGATGTCTTGGAAGAGGTGGGTGCACCCTCACTTTACCCCTTCATGGGTGACTCACTGATCCCTAACTGCCGTGCACCCATTTACACTGTTGGGTGGACAGACGCAGGGGAATTTAAGAAACCTGTGCCGTTGTTGCAAATTCCGTGCTGGGAGATGGAATCAATCCAGTAACCTCTGGATTGCAAATGCAGTGTGCTCACTCATTACACAACATCAGCTCCCTTAGTGTCTTGGTTAAAATGTAGACATTTATATATGCTGCAATGCAAGAAAACGATTTTAATAACCCCAATAATTATTTGTCAAGTGGCAATATCTTCTTAGTTTGTATTTCCAATGCATGTGAGGCTGAAGTGCCTTCATGCGGATACAAATCACAATGCGCACTTTAAAATCACTTCCTAATCTCAGGAGTGGCTCTAAAATGCTTGCAGTTTGGGAAGGCTCTTGAGGCTATCGCAGGTTTTCCTAGGTTTGTGAAATGCATGCAGGAGGTCAATTGGTTAATGTGAACGTGAAGGTAATATATGCTGCATGAGCTCTGGGCTCGAAATAAAAATCAGTTCGACTGAGCAGCTGCCTGACTAAATGTAAGACCAGTCCAATAGAATCAGCTTTAATGGAAATGCTGCCATTGCACTCCAATGGATCAATTAATTAATTCCAGTTTCGATTTCAATTAACCGTACCACCCGCACATGTTTTTTCAAAACTATAACATGGAAAACAAAGTGAAAAGCTCAAACCACGACTATATTAAATACGGGTCCTATCACACAGTTTTAACAGCATGACTTTGATATCCATTGAGAGATGCATGTATGTTGAACTTCTTTGGCACTGTACATAGCCGACCATGCTAATCAAAGGGTGTGTGGGGAGTTTAGATCTCAGGAGGGAAATTGAGCTCAATGTAAACTAAACAATTTTTTTTATCTCGCTTATACAGCTCTTTTCAGAAGCAACCTAAACACAAATGCTAGCTCAACAAAGTGGTTAATCACATGGAAATGTATAGCAGCCAAAAACCCTAAATGCATGTTTATAACTGTCGAGGGGAAAGCTGGAGGGCCTGGAGAAAAATCCACGACAAAACGGGGAGAACATTCAAACTTCCGATATACAGGCATAATCAGGGTTGGGATCGAACCCACGACCTCTTGTATACCAGGTGAGGTAGTTAACATCTCTCCACCGTGTAGATGTGTTCCAGACGCGAGGTTGTTTTTATTGGGTGTTTATCGAAAAGACCAACACACAGGTAGAGTGGCCTGCCAAAAAGCCCACTTTCCTTGGGTACTTTTCTTTTAATCCAGTACTGCCTTTGACAGCCAAACACCTTCCACCCCTCCTTCTGCTCCCTTGACTCGGATGAATAGTAGGTGGTCCCATTAACCTCATCACCCCCCCCCCCCAAATAATGGGCTATGGGTGGCGATGTTATATGCGAGTTATAAACACACCCAGAATTGTCGTGTATTGATGACTGCCACACTGGTGTTCTCGATTAATTTCCATCAGTGTGTAGAGAGACTAGTGATTCAGGCCGTAACCCACTAACTGTCCCTATTTTGTAATTGCGTACCAGGATGAACAGTGCATTGTGCAATTGAATTCAGGGAGCATTTTGCAATGACTCTACAATGCGTGTGGTTTGTTTCAGAAATGTTGTGGGATTCTATGACCGTGCAGAAATTACACACAACAGCAATTCCACCTAATTCCTGGGGCAGTTTTGAGGCTGGTTAAAGATTGCACAATGAGTTGAACACGTTGTGAAAAACACTTCCACACCCAATTAGTTAGTAGCCAGTGGAGTTCCGCACCGTGTGAGATGGAGTCACTATTCTTGCTCCGTTGATAGACCCAGCTGACTGATCAATATCTGTTCTGTCTCACTCGCACAAAGCACGCATTTGCTAATGTGCATATGAAAGTTGATCGACCCTCTACCAAGGATTGCTATTATAGAAATTATAATAATGTGGGCAATACAGTAAGATTTTAGTATGTTGACGATGACCATGAAGATGGAAATTATGACGATGGTAATGTTGGTCACATGATGATGATATGAGGATGATGGTAATTATAAACAATAATGAAAATAAATGTTGATAAATTAATATATATGTAGTGACATCGCGAATGTAGTGACATCGCGGATGTCACTGCATGATGCTGGCCCTAGAGGGGCACGGCGTGCGATGTACTCACATCATGGACATCACGTGTGTGGCAACATCGTGTCACTTAGTCATGCCTGCTCTAGCGAGGCACGGCGTGCGATGCATTGTCATCGCGGATACCCCAAAGGTGGGTGTAGTACCAGCCCTAGAGGCGGCTCGGTGAGCGCTGGGATAGCCGATGGGCATCTCGCGTGGCGTACTGTGTTGACTCCTACCGGAGGGAGTGAGAGAGTACAGCCAGGGTTAGAGGTTACCCTGGGCCATGGCACTCTGGTTGACCCTGGAAGTCACGTGACAAGTAAGATCGACACAGATGCCCCAAGTGGGGGCTAGGGGGTGCTCACGTGACTGGGTAAGATTCAACGAGAAAGGTTGAGAGAGAGTTAGAGCTCTCTCGAAGGTGGGCGTGGCCAAGGGCGGGTCCGGCTACGGCCCGGGAGCATATAAGCGGGTTCCCCGGGGGGACCGGGGTTCAGTGTTGCTACTGTCATCTGAAGATCTACGATCTACATTCTACGTCGTCCAAGAAGAAGTCACCAACACGTGGTGAGGACCCAAGCCTGGGTCTCGTTCGTGATAGCTAAACTCCCTGTGTTAGCGTTAGCCTGGTGGTCCACCACCATGTGTTGGTGAAGCATAAATATGTGTTGCCTCCAAAGAGAAAGTCTGCGACGCACTACATATATGATTATGAAACTATGGGCATCCCTTTAAATATGGAACAGATACGTTCTGGAAAAGTTGTCCGTAAAGCGAAATTCCATTTATCGAACTCTATTTTCTAAATTGACTTCAATTACAGAATTAGAGATGAGTTCCTATGGAAAAAATGCTGGTCCCAAGATGGAGTAAAATCACAATTTACTACGCAGCGAATCAAATGTATACAAAACTAGAAATTTTATTTAAAATTCCACAAATATGAATGTAATGTAATACATCGAATATGTCTCGTGATGTAAAAGTTACATGATAGAAACATTCCATACATCGAGTTGCCTTATAGCTCAGGATGACTGTACTCATGGTCTTCCAAACCCACATATAAAGCCCTATCCCGTGGCATTCCACCAATTCGAAAGTACTCACTGCACCAGGTACTCATGGAAGGCTGTGTTATCGAGGGAGGGCCCAGGACTCGTTCAGATTATCACGCATCAGTGAAAATTCGCTGTGTCCCTAAATGTGTAACTCAGGATGCTGGATTTATAGCACAGTGCGCCCATTACGAAGGAGATGCAGTGCGTGGCCCTTAATAGTTGACCAACCTCGTTATGAAATGCGAGCCCACTTGTGCACCGTTTGTTATTGTAAATAACCGATTTGGAACAAGCTTCAAAATGCATTACGCTCTGGTCTCATTGGGCTTAATTTGGTAATTAGCATTACTAGCCCTTGTCTAGCTATTGCTTGGTAAAGACCTCCCCCCCGCATTGTAATCCCTCATAGCCTTGGGAATGTATGTTGATGTGGATTTACAACAACAACAAATAAAAAGTTACGTATATGTATTATATTGACAAAATTAAACTGAGATTTGAAAACAACTGAGAGGAGTCATACATTACATACAATTATTGTAACTTAATTCTAGTGTTGGTTAACGTAATTGTTGCTTTATTAAACAGTATTTGTGGCTCACCACTCAACCGTATGAAGAACTAAGATTCCATATATTAAAAATAAAAAAGAGTCTGACAACGTAATGTTTCACCTTGGTTTAATTACATGGTATGATGAAAGTTATTAGCTAGCATTATATTATATTACCTATTTTATATTTTATAGCTCAAAGTACTTTCAAGTTAGTGAATAATTTTTGGTGACTTACATTTGGAAACTAGGACGGCATTTCTACCAGTATAGATTGAGGTGTTCTTTCAGATACAACCAGTGTCAATCATCATCATCGGCAGCCATGATCTATCCACTGCTGGACGAAGGCATTCATAAGCGTTCACCATCTCTCATCATCTCACAATGCCATAATCTATCAACCATAGTTCTTTGGAATGATCTGATTTAATTGTTCCGTATCTGCTTTGGACGTGAGACAGATGCCATCCAGGCATCCACTCTATGTCTGTCCTTGTGGAAGAGGTACGTAGATGACACGTTCGTCATCTGGCCACATGGCCGACCAGCTCTGAACCAATTCCTCAACCACATATATTTCAAACACCCAGCCATTAATTCGCCATGGAGGTGGAAAAGGATGGCAAGCTACCATTCTTGGATGTTTTAATCAAAAGGAGACCAGGTGGCTCAATGGGACACTGTCTACAGGAAAGCCACCCATACGGATGCATATCTAAAACCTGACTCCCACCACCATCCTTCCCAGACGAATTCCCTCATCAAAACTCTACACCATAGAGCTCGATGTATTTACGACTATCACCTAGCCAGTGAACTGAAACATGTACACCAAGCTCTCAAGATGAATGGATATTCAGACTACACAATCCGTAAAGCTATCACCCCAACAGTTGGGAAAGAATCATCTGAGGACCCAATCAAAACCATCACCTTGCCATACATAGCAGGGTTCACCAAAAATATCTCCAAAATCATGAGCAAACACAAGATCCAGGTTCGATTTGGCACAGTACATACAATTCATGATCTGATCCCATCTGTGAAGGATGTGATCTCTGACATGCAATACCCCGGCGTCTACAAACTAAGCTGTGTCTGCGGCAGTAGTTACATTGGGGAAACTAAGGGACATGTCTCGGACCGTGTTCGTGAGCATAAGGCAGATCTGAAACATGGTAGGACCAATACCTCGGCCGTGGCTGATCATTGTTTAATGCGGTGGGCTCACACAAAATTGATTTCTCTAAAACAAAGGTACTTTTCAAACCCACTGGCTATCAACAAAGATTTGTTCATGACGCCATCCACATATACAGACACAACTTTAATCGAGAAATGGGTATGAACTGATAAATCATTGGAAGGACGTTATCAACCAGTTTAAGTCATAACTGGCTGTGATGTTCCCATCCTACCACCTCCTGATGTTAGTTGTTATTTTCGGCTCTCTGGTTTTACATTAACAGGTTAAATTTCCCACACTAACACAGTCACCTCGCTCGCCGAGCTCGACGTTGCTGCTCTGCGACGTTGTAGTTTTTTGTTATTTTTTCTCATTTTCTTTGAACCTATCTACGTGACTCTACCGAAAGACCCAAAGAATATGTGTTAAGATGGTAAAACACCAAACTGAAACCTTTAGAATGAATCATAATGTAATACTTGCAAAGGAGATATCATGATGTAGCTGCTCACCCAGACCTCTCAATGTCCTGATAGTGCGTTGTCTTTGTGCTGTTCACCTTTTGGCATCCTCTGGTCTAACACTGTTTGAGACTAGGCTCTAAAGAAAGCTATCTCTGGTGTGGACCAATCAGTTTCAAAGACAATGCACGTACTTTCAGAGGATGTTTTTTTTGCATTTTCACGACAAGTATACGTGATTAATGCGGACATGATTCCTTGCAAAGTTTTCAGTTTGGTGTTTTAACATCTTAACACCTGTATTTCATTGCCAGAAATGGGAAAACGCTATTAACCCAATTCATTTTCTTCCATAAATATGCCGAGGTAACGAGATGTTAACTACCTTGCCTAGTATACAAGAGGTTGTGGGATTGATCCCACCATTGGCGATGCATGCATATTTGGAGTTTTCCTTTTGTAGTGTCAATGATTAGGAGACAGAGTTTATAGGAGGCACATAATTTATTAACAACTTCCACGGTCTCGTCCACATACTCTCCACAGTAGCTTTGCCTAGCCTGTACACAACGCTAGCTGTCTAACACTGACGACAACTACTATCCTTCATAGTACAATATCTAGCGGAAACGTTAGCGATGACTGAAAGGTACGGCCCTTCCCTGGCAAGGGCAGTCGGGAGGGCCCGAATGGCCTCCTCTTCCGTTTACCTGACGAACACCCAAGCTGCTTCGAAGCAATAACAGAACACCGTCTAATCGCCTTCTGCCGCCGTGAATTCTTGAACGGGAGGCAGCCTTCGTCGTCGGCACACGTCTCCTGCAGCGCCGCCGGACGCGGCGCCCTGTGTCCCGCTCCAAATGGTGCCCGCTGGCCATGCCATACCCTCCGCGAGCAAAATGGTCTCCACCGTGGGAACTGCTGCTGCCAGTGGTAGCTCTAGCGAGCCCCGCGGCTCACGCGAAATGGCACCCCCCGGCCCCGCTGTGCCCTCCGTGGGCGAAATGGTGGCCGGAAACCGCGTGGTCTCCGGCGCGGGAACCACCGCTGCAGAGGGCAGCTCCGGCGAGCCCCACGGCCCACTCACCATCCCCTGGATGGCAGGCGCGGACGCAGAGAGCTGCGGGACCAGAAGGCCGATGGTCACCAGGAGCAGGTCGAGGTGGCCAACCACCTCGCGCTACCCTTCTCCCGCTGATCTGCAGCCACCGCTTCCATGCCCACGGGGTTTGTAACCAGGGTTCCTGGGACCCGGGGCTGTTGGAGGAATGCCTGTCTCGCTGTCCTCGTCCTCTGATGACACTATGGGTGGGTTCTTATTCCTGGATAATTTATACATAAAGCCTGTCGAATTTTCCAACCACTTCTGACACCAGTTGTAGTGTGAACAATTCAGAGACAGAGTTTATAGGAGGCACCTTCTTTATTACCAACTTCTATGGTCTCGAACACACACACAACACATTAGCTTAGCCTAGCCTGTACACAGCACTAGCCGTCTAACACTGACGTCGTTGACTGAGATAGCCAACTACTATATTTCGTAGCGCAATATCTAACGGAGACGTTAGCGGCGACAGCAAAGAGATGACAACAATGATGAGACGAGTCCACTCCCAAAACCGGCAGCCTCGAGCTTCCGCTCTCAGCTCCTTATATGCTACCAGCGAAGCCTGGCTCCGCCCTAACCTCACCTCCCTTCTCAAACCCACTAGCAAGTTCCAGATGGGGTCCTCCGTCACCCTTACCCTAGTTCTTCCTCTCTGCCAACACCCCGTGCACACCCTCACCGGCGTGTGTAATGTCCGTCCACCACAGTTGCCGCTGCTGTCCACCAGCCGGCGCTATTATACTGCCTCGTTATCCATGTGATTGGATGGATTTTCGTGCGGGTCCTCCGTTTTTTCTCTCCACATTTAGAAACACTTGTTTCGAGTATTTGGCTTCTATAAATTTCCACATGATAAGCCACTTCATTGAGTTTCCATTTGTCGCCAGGTTGCTTTTGAAAAAGAGCTATATAGTGCAGTGGCGCTTACCTGTTTATATAAAAATAGATTCTACTTGTTACTACAATTTGTATGTGTTCTCCGTTGAATGCATTCTACTTTCTGTCTTAGGTTCGTCGACTTTCTCAAACATAGGATATGTCACTGTACAATAACATATGATTTGTAAGTGCAGTAGAGTATATAGTATTGTTGTTTACTATTCTTTTCGCTTCATGGGCTCCCCCCTCAAGTCGAAATGTTAAATAGCATACCAATTATGTTTTAGCTTTATAATTCGTACTGAAGGCTGTTGCCAGATATTTTTACCTTGTGCAAATTTCTACTCTATACTTCATGACGAAAATGTGAATATAACATCTGTTCACAAAAGGTTTGAGGCTGCATGATATTTGACCGCGATTCTGCCATATTCGTATGGCAGTTTACGGGGAGTTTAAACTTGGAGAGAATTTATAGAATTTCATGAACAACCATCTGTTTAAAAAAATAATGTGTTGATTGAAATGTACAGGTCTAAATTGCTAAAAAAAGTCAGTGGCAATAATACAATTGACTATCCTTGAAAGCAGGTCATATAACATTAGTTTCTGATATTAATGAATGTTTATAATGCGGAGCACAATTCCTATACACATATATAATAGCCCAGATTTGTCATTCTGTCATTCTGTGACTGTGATCAACGCCCCCGGATTGGTTGAAGTGCGTCACGTGACCGCGAGCAAGCAGTCAACCAGAGGTGTGCCCCTCCAAAACATGTACGCCCCTGGATTGGTTGAAGTGCATCACATGACCGTGAGCTGCCCACTTCGTGTTGTTGTGGTGTGCCCCGCACCTCGGAGGCCCGAGAAGCAGCAACATCACGGCCACAGCACCGGAGATGCAGCCACGTAAAGCTGATGGTCGATCCACTCACACACGGCTCACTCATAAACACAGCTCACTCACACTCACTCACACACAATCGTATGCAGCTCAGAGGAGACGGGTGAGTGAGAGTGAGGCAGAGCCGTGCTCCGTCCACTGCTGCCCTGAGAGACCCCCGTGTTCTCCACTGCTGGCTGAGGGAGAGCCGCGCTGTCTCCACTGCTGCCATGAGGGAGCCAGACACACTTTCTCCACTGCTACACTGAGGCAGAGCCGTGCTCGCTCTGCTGCTGCCCTAAGGGAGAGCCGTGCTCTGTCCACTGCTGCCCTATGCGAGTCGTGCTCTGTCTATTACATTAGTACTCGAGTTTTTGTGGTGCTTAAATCCACTGCTGGATGAAGGTCCACCGCATGCTGTGGGAGTGGAATGTAAGGATTTACTTGACCAGTCTGTAGGGGGCCGCCGCACGCTGTGGTTTTTGGGGAGTGCCGCAGACTGTGGTTGTTCAGGGCCGCCGCAGGCTGTGGTTGTTCCGGGCCGCCGCAGGCTGTGGTTGTTCGGGGCTGCCGCAGGCTGTGGTTGTTCGGGGACACTGCAAGCTGTGGTTGTGCGGGGGCGCCACAGGCGCCCCCAACAACCTAGTTCATATATATTAAACAAGAGCATATGTCCACCATAAATGTTTTAATATTAGTATGAGTGCAGATATGTACATGTGTATACATGGTTTTGGTGCACTGTATGTATTATATATGTCAGAGCAACGAACCAGTACCCTTGAGATACTGGTTCAAGCCAAATTATGGACAATCTAAGAAATAAGGCATATCATGACAGTCATGTGCGATTTTTAAGTGTGTAAAGTTGGAAGATTAGTCCACATGGGATCCTGAGAGATGCGATGTGCCCTTCAGACTCAGCTACAAAATAAAATGGTTCTACTATGCAGCTTGAATAACTTCTATTACAATCTAACAAAAAAAAACAGGAGAAACAGCACTGACCTAAAATGAGAAAAAAATATGCATGACTATACATATTTTAAGTAACTCTTCGGAAAATATTATTCTGAGAGAAATTGAGGGGCCAGGAAGCTTGAGTCAATAAGAGGTGGAGACTGCACTGGGACACCATAGAGCACTGACAGAAAAAAAGTATATAAAAGGTCCACCAAATAAACAAACAGATAGGAATTATCTCTGCAGTAGAATCACGTGGAGATGTGGAATTCTAAAAGGGCTGTTTGCCGTTTAATAAAATACTGTTACACTCGACATCCTACGCTCACACCATTGTAGGTGCACTCTATCTCGGTCCTTCACCCCGGACGCTGAATACTATCTGGGTCCTCCTCTCAGCTACCCTATGGGCTCTCACTCGTCCGCCAGAGCGGGTGATTCGGCCAACACCGCTCCGCGACGAGGAGTGAAAGACCCTCTTCCAGCCGACCCTTTACTCAACACCTACGGACCCTTCCCTCAGCTATCACCTTGGCTCTCCAACTCGTCTGCCTGGAGCGGGGGTTAAGCCAATACCGCTCCGCGATGAGGAGAGAGACTCTCTTCAAGCCGATCCTTATCCTGGCTCCCTACGACAACCCCGCCTCTGTCACGAGGCTCCCCATGAGAACCCTTTGGGCAGCTCCTCCCCCAGCTCTGCTCCGCCCATGTTCCCGAAGGTGCTCTCCAACTGTCAACCCGCTCGCACATCCTTCTGTTCGCCCCGTCATTGGTTACTGACAATACTCCTCTACACATTAAATAAACACTTAGAGTGCTCATGTAAGCAAAGACAATGTGTTTAAAATTTAAAAATGTTCAGCTCATTTAAAATCCTGCCCCCTCTCACCCCTGATAAATAACAATGCCACAGACTAAGGTGGCTTCAAACAGCCCACGCTGCATTCGTCAGCGGTGCAGAGATGAAAGTGAGGGACCATGAGTAAGAGGGTGTGGAGTAGGTCGGGTGGCAGGGGCCCTGTCCCTTGGGGACCGCCTCACAGCCTCTTCTGCACACACGTCTGTGGCCCATGCCGGGAAATCGCTAATGTTTAGCGTTTTAAATAGGAGTCGCGTGGATGGCGCCATTGAATCCGAGGCTCACTCAAAAAATATATGCCTGACCCCTTTTCTGCTGTTAAAAAAAAAAACGTCATGAAAGGAAAACGTGATTCGAGTTGCAATGCAATAATTTAATGGACAATATCGTGTATCAACACTGACTGGGCTTAGACCGTGATACTTGTGTAGTGATGTTAAATGGATCACTACGGCGTGTAGCGCCAAGTGCCATAGAAATGGGCGCAGAGGCTAACACACTGTGCAGTACCAGTCAGTGGGCCACTAGGGGCATGGTACTGGGTGCTAGCAGAAGAAAGCCAGATGAGTTCTACCGACAGAGTAGGGGATAACAGCCTCCACCAGTGCCGCAGGTAATCGCCACAGAGTCGGTCACTGGAGGAGTGTGGTGGGGGCGGTTGGCGGTAGGGGGGGGGCATGTGAGAACGAGTCACCCCGGCACCGGGTTAAGCACGTGATGGTCCGGGGTGAGGATTGTGGGTCAAGGGTGAATGAGGGGACATGGGAAGAGTAGCTGAGAAACATCTGGAGAGTTCCCGAAGGGGGCGTGGGAACAGATGCGGTGTAGCCTGGAACCGTTGGGAATATTCCAGAGGTAGGCGTGGCTGAGGGTGGAGCCAGGCCGCGCCGGGAAGGATAAAAGGGGAGCTCTGATCACATATCAGGGCTGTCTGCAGGTGAAGAGGAACTCAAGTGCTATGTCTACGTCTTCGTCTCCGTCTTCGACATTGTGTGTCAGACAGCACCTTGGCAGCTCTGACCCGGTTATAGTTATCCCGAGAATGAGAGGAATAGGTGTGTTTAGTCCCGTGTGTAATGGTGTGATGAAAATTTGGAATAAACGTTATTGCCTCCTAAATAATGTGACTTACTACATTTGGTGTCGGAAGTGTCAAAGATTAACTTTAAAATAACTAGTTAGGAAAGAATAGCTAAATTAATATGTCAAGGTCGAGATTGCAACTCACCGTGATGTCCACGGACAATGAAGACAATGGGGAGATAATTCCCAGACAGCCCCGGGGAAGCCGCTGAGCCGCAGCACGCGCAGGCAGCTGCCATTGTCGGCAGGGTGGAAAACTGCTCCCGCAAAATTTGACGTGTCGTAGGCTTCGTGCTCGGTGATGCCCACCCTGTAGAAGTGGCTGCCCTTCGTAATAGAGTTTGTTGCCTCTGGGGGCGATTGGGCAGCCTTTCAAATACAATTTTCTGCAACGTGTGAATTAGCTGGTTGGACTGATACTGAGGTGCTGCATGCACTCCCTACAACATTAGATGACGATGCCTTAGCGGCTTTTTATGCGATTCCCGCCTTGGAGAGGACAACGTTGGTGATGGCGTGTGCACAGATGGCATCTATTTTTGACCCGCCGTCCAATGTGAAACAGAAGTTCGCCATGCGGAGACGGGGGGGGGAGGCTGAGACGCCCCTCGCCTTCCATAGCATGCTGATGTCGCTGGGCCCAGCGGCGTACCCTAAAATGGATTAGGTGGGGTTGGAACAACTGTTGTCGTTGGCATGGGACTTGGACTTTTTTTGCCCGTGACAGAAGATGATGACCTAACATCTCTTAGGGTAGCGCGCTGTATCTAGGCGCACTGTAATTTGCCGCGGCACGTCGGAGTGGCCGCATGCGCTGGACTGACGGAAGACATCAAAAATCCGGAGGAAAAGGAGTCCCCTCCAGTTTGTGCATCACTGGTGGGGAGTTAGCAGGCGTGGACTGACGTGAGATTGCGGCAGGAGCAGAGACTGCAGGGCAAGGTCGTCTCTTCCCCATGGAAGGCGCCCATCACCTGCTTAAGTGTGGCCTGCTTGGCCACGTCTCCAAAGGATGCCGCAACGAGCCGGGACAGCTCGTCATACCTCCATCGTTCTCCATCCTTCCGACCTCCGCTCCTCCAAGCCCAAAGGCGAGTCGCGGCGCATGACACACCCGGCCTACACAGTCACCTCAGGCATCTACATCACAGACCGTGTCAGGTTCGCGCGTTGCTGGTCATAATCGTGTCGCGGCGCATGAGATGCGGGGTTTTGAGGGTGTTACATGGCTGCGGCGTCTGGGTCAGTGGACGGTGTTGGCACATAGAGTCGTAGCAATGGCAACGGGATTGTCAGCGATTGTAAAGACGGTGCAGGGTGTAGAGGTCCGGGTGTTGACAGACACCGGCGCATCCACCACTCTGATTTCAGAACTAATTTACAGATCGTTGCTGCAAAAATCGATTTGTTTGGGACCTGTAAGGAATACTTGTGTCACCGTTAATGGCGGGAGTTTTTTATGGGCCAGATAATTTCAACGGTCCGTTTCTGGGATATTGAGATGACAGGACCAGTGCTGGTATCAAAGTCACTGGCTTTACCTTGTCTATTAGGGACCGACTTTTTGAAGAAGATGCCGCTTAGAATACTTGTGGACGGTTGGCGTTCATGTTAGGCCCGTCTCGATTAAGTGCGGCGAATGTCACAGTTCAGGACCTGGTGAGGGAAACTGTTTGAGTTCCCCCGGGAGCACAATGCAAGTTCCATTACGACTGCGAAAGCAGCTCGACCAAGAAGTTACTGCGGGGTGGGGGGGGGGTTCTCCTGACGCCCTCAAACAGGGCAGTTAAGGGCCTCATGCTGGTGGGAGCCCAGACGATCATGAGGATCAGGAACTCTTCCTCCAGGTTTTGAATGCAGGATTGCATACTGCGATTGTACAGGCGGGTATGGTTTTGGCTCACCTGACGGCTGCATGTTGTGAAGAGACCAGTGAAGTAGCTGCTCATGTTGAGGTTTTAGTGGAGTGTGGAGCGGCGGCGGACAAGTCATGGATGGATGCGTTATGCGCTGAGAACCCGGATTTGACAAGTGAGTAGAGGGGCGAGTTACGAGCCTTGCTCTGGGAGTTTTCTAACGTTTTTAGCAAAAGTAGATTTGATATGGGAAGCAGGTCTTTGATGTATCATCATATTGATACAGGAAATGCCACTCCCATCCGACAAAATTCGTTTCGGTTTAGCCCGAAGGACCATGTGCGTCAGGCAGTCGACGAGATGTTGATCGCCGACATTATTTCTCCATCCACCAGTCCATGGGGGGGCGCCCATCGATCTGGTTAAGAATAGGGATGGGAGCATGAGATTTTGCGTGGATTTTTGAAAATTTAACACGGTCTCTTTTGGCGGATGCATACTGACTCCCACAGATGGACGATTCATTTTCCACCTTGGATTGGCTGTCAGGGTTTTGGCATTTGCCCTCGGATGAAAGCTCAAAGCTCAAAACAGCGTTTCGCACAGCACAAGAGCTTTTTCAGTTTAACTTTTTGCTGATTTCATTCATCCCCGGCTACGTTTCAGCACCTGATGGAATTGGTCTTATCGGGACTCCAGTGGGAGTGGTGCTTGATTTATTTGGAGGATGTCATTGTCTTTGGACGCATATCTAGTGATTGCGCTCGGTGTTTGTTAAAATGCGGGAGGCAAATTTGAAATTTAAGCTGCAGAAGTGTCATCTCTTGCAGAAGTCGGTTCATTACCTGGGGTACACTGTGAGTGAAGCAGGGATTGCCACGGACCCAGAAAAAACTGCTTGTGTGCGCGAGTGGCCAACCCCCAAGTCGGTGGGTGAAGTTAGCAGTTTTGTGGGGTTCGCGTCATATTATCGCCGCTTTGTTGCCCGTGTTTGCGACAGTCGCTAATCCGCTCCATGCTCTCACTGCTAAGGGGCAGAGATTTCAGTGGGGAGAGGAGGCCGCTTTTGTTGCATTGCGAGATGGTCTCGTGAATGCGCCTTCCCTCCGCTACCCCGATTTCTCTGTACCGTTTGTGCTGGACATGGATGCCAGCGACACCGGAATAGGAGCCATGCTATCACAGGTGGAGAACGGGGTAGGAAACGTGGTCAAGTACGGGAGCTAGGTACTGTCTCCCACAGAGCAGCGTTGTTGTGTTACACGCCTCGAGTTGCTAGCCATCGTAAACTTTGTGCAGCTATACCGGCCGTATGTATATGGCGCATATTGCAGCTCTGCAATATGCGCTATAAGTTGATCAACCATCGGGGCAGCTCTCACGCTGGTTTGAAGTTTTGCAGGATTACTCCTTCACAGTCACCTACAGAAAGGGGTTGCACCACTGTAAGGCGGACGCTTTGTCGCGGTTGCCGCCGAAAGGTCAGTGTGCGTGTTTGACTGGGGCAGGGCGTTTTAAACTGGTAGGTGATGGAGTGCCTTGCACTATAGTGGCGTCTCTGGACATTTCACCACCCGTAGCGACAGTCGCATGCGACAGTACCATCAGTCTTACACTCGACGAGTGGGGGCGCCTCCAGGTGGAGGATGCCTCTCTTTTGAAAATGCATCACCGCGTTGGTACAGCGAGCTGCAGAAAGAACCCAGGAGATATGTCCCCAATAGTCATCAGGGATGGGCTGCTTATGTGGTGGGATGCAGAAATTCAGCGCCATTGCATCGTCGTGCCAACTGTCCTGCGGGGTAAAGTGGTGATGGCTGCCCATGTGCGGCTAATGCAGCTTGGTGTCGAGAACACACTTTTTCTGGCCCGGGATGTCTGCAGATGTCCACAACATCCTGCAAGGATTTGTGGAGTGTGCGTGTTGGAAACCCCCGCCAAGGCCGGCCCAACCACCGCTGCAGTCTATTGGGGTGTGGCACATAAACGAGCCTGTCGCTCTCGACATCCTTGGCCCATTTCCTACCGCGCCAAGGGGAAATACATTTCTGCTCGTGGGAATAGAATACCTGTCATGGTGGGCCATCACATGGCCCCTGCAGGATCAATCGGCTGCATCCATTACCGACACTTTCCATTAATGGGTATGTCTTGGACAAGAGGGCGCCTGAACGTCACCTTACAGATCAAGGCCGTAATTCTTCTTCCAAGTTGTTGAAGGATGTGTGCGACCTATTGGGAACTAGGAAAATTCGGACTTCGCCTTACCGCCTCCAGATGGACGGGATGGTGGAATGGCTGCATAGGACTCTCACGGCCATGTTGTACCAGCAGGTCAACGAGGCATAGTCCGACTGGGATTTACACGTTCCGGGCGTCCTCGCGGCCTATGGAATGGCCCCTCATGCCTCTACCAACTTTTCTACATTCTTTTTGATGTACAGGAGAGTGTGACCCCCCATGGAGGCCCAGTTGAATATTGACTCATCTACTAAAAAGATAGCTGTGCCGGAACTTATGCGCCTTATGCTTATATGTTTGACTGAGGCGTCCTGTCTGAATTTGGCTAAACGACAAGCGTCCAACGAAAAACTGGCTGGGCTCCGGGAGTCAAGGAAGCCGTGGAACATCGGAGAAATGGCTTGGCTGCACTGACCTCAGGTGCCCTTGGGCATGTCCCCTAAGTTACATAGACCATGGGAGGGCCCGGTCGAAGTGATATAATTCAAGAGGCCCCAATTCGTTCTGATCCAGATCGGTCGCAGACGTTGGTATGTGCACCCATCGCAACTAAAACCGTATTTTCTGCCTTGTCCAGATGTTTCATCCCCACTGCCCCGAGGCCGGGTGTCTGATGTGCGACCACTGAGGTTGTGCCTCAGCAGATTTCTGTTCCTCTGCCCACAGGAATCCAGCACTTGACGACCACTGAGCTGCCCGTCATGCCGTCGAAAAGCCATCCAACGGGGAGGAAGCGGCTGACATCTGCTTCCCCTCCTCTCCCATCTTCTGTCCGGGAGGGGCCATGCCCATGAGGCCAACTTCACATGGTCCCCGGGGCCCCCGGTAAACCTTCCTTGTCCCGCTTGGAGGCCCAGCGACGAGAACCTGCTCCAAAACTGTGACGTTTAAATGACCACCCTGGTCATCCTATTTATTTCGGCACCGCCTGACAAGAGGCCGCAGCGACAAACCGGTCTGCATTTGCAGGTTGAACTGGGTCCTTTCTGGGTTGGTGGATGGCGTCAGGTCGGCGGTCGTCAGGTGTTGTACATAGTCCGGGGGTGGGTCATTATGGTGTGCCGGAATTTGTTGTTGTTGGTTGTTGTTGGTTATGGTTGTTGACTCACGAGGGGGGGTTTCCTATTGTTGCTGTTCGTCGCGAGGAGGTCTTCGAATTGTTGTGTCACTATTCTTTGGGTCTTTTGGTAAAGTCAAGTAGATAGGTTCAAAGAAAAAAAAACTACGATGTTTCGATCGCAACACAAGCGGTTGTCATCAGGAAAAGGGTGTTAGCTTCTAAAGGCAAACTGTTTATAAAGGTTTAAAAATGGGCGTAGCTGAAGTGTCAGCAGCATTGGCGGGGTAGCTAATGTTAATGCAAGGGAAGTTGCTGCTAGAGCTGCTAAAGGTGATGGTAGTTGTTGGTAGAGATGGTGCTGGTGGTGGCCTCTCATCAATAAAGGGAGAGGGCAGTAATGGTCCTGGTGGTTGGCTTCCACCAATTAAAGGGCTGCCAGGTCTAAAATGGAAACATTACAGCCAGTTATAGTGAGGGAAAAAAGTATTTGATCCCCTGCTGAGTTTGTACGTTTGCCCACTGACAAATAAATGATCAGTCTATAATTTTAATGGTAGGTTTATTTGAACAGTGAGAGACAGAATAACAAAAAAATCCAGAAAAACGCATGTCAAAAATGTTATAAATTGATTTGCATTTTAATGAGGGAAATAAGTACTTGACCCCTCTGCAAAACATGACTTAGTACTTGGTGGCAAAACCCTTGTTGGCAATCACAGAGGTCAGACGTTTTTTGTAGTTGGCCACCAGGTTTGCACACATCTCAGGAGGGATTTTGTCCCACTCTTCTTTGCAGATCTTCCCCAAGTCATAAAGGTTTCGAGGCTGACGTTTGGCAACTCGAACCTTCAGCTCCCTCCATAGATTTTCTATGGGATTAAGGTCTGGAGACTGGCTAGGCCACTCCAGGACCTTAATGTGCTTCTTCTTGAGCCTCTCCTTTGTTGCCTTGGCCGTGTGTTTTGGGTCATTGTCATGCTGGAATACCCCTCCACGACCCATTTTTAATGCCCTGGCTGAGGGGAGGTTCTCACCCAAGATTTGACGGTACATGGCCCCGTCCATCGTCCATTTGATGCGGTGAAGTTGTCCTGTCCCCTTAGCAGAAAAACACCCCCAAAGCATAATGTTTCCACCTCCATGTTTGACGGTGGGGATGGTCTTCTTGGGGTCATAGGCAGCATTCCTCCTCCTCCAAACACGGCGAGTTAAGTTGATGCCAAAGAGCTCCATTTTGGTCTCATCTAACAACAACACTTTTACCCAGTTGTCCTCTGAATCATTCAGATGTTCATTGGCCAACTTCAGACAGGCATGTATATGTGCTTTCTTGAGCAGGGGGACCTTGCGGGCGCTGCAGGATTTCAGTCCTTCACGGCGTAGTGTGTTACCAACTGTTTCCTTGGTTACTATGGTCCCAGCTGCCTTGAGATCATTGACAAGATCCTCCCGTGTAGTTCTGGGCTGATTCTTCACCGTTCTCATGATCATTGCAACTCCACGAGGTGAGATCTTGCATGGAGCCCCAGGCCGAGGGAGATTGACAGTTCTTTTGTGTTTCTTCCATTTGCGAATAATCGCACCAACTGTTGTCACCTTCTCACCAAGCTGCTTGGCGATGGTCTTGTAGCCCGTTCCAGCCTTGTGTAGGTCTACAATCTTGTCCCTGACATCCTTGGAGAGCTCTTTGGTCTTGGCCATGGTGGAGAGTTTGGAATCTGATTAATTGATTGCTTCTGTGAACAGGTGTCTTTTATACAGGTAACAAGCTGAGATTAGGAGCACTCCATTTAAGAGTGTGCTCCTAATCTCAGCTCGTTACCTGTATAAAATACACCTGGGAGCCAGAAATCTTTCTGATTGAGAGGGGGTTAATTACTTATTTCCCTCATTAAAATGCAAATCAATTTATAACATTTTTGACATGCGTTTTTCTGGATTTTGTTGTTGTTATTCTGTCTCTCACTGTTCAAATAAACCTACCATTAAAAGTATAGATTGATCATTTCTCTGTCAGTGGGCAAACATACAAACTCAGCAGGCGATCAAATACTTTTTTCCCTCACTGAATGACTTAAACTGGTACCCATCTTCTCGGTTGAAATTGTGTCTATGTCTATATATATGGATGGCTTCATAAACTAATCTTTTTTGATAGCCAGTGGGTTTCAAAAGTACCTTCGTCTTAGAGAAATCAAATTCATGTGAGCCAACCGCATTAAGACAATGATCAGTCACGGCAAAAGTATTGGTCCTACCGTGTTTCAGATCTGCCTTATGTTCACGAACATGGTCTGAGACATGTCGTTTAGTTTCCCCAATGTAACTACTGCCGCAGACACAATTTGTAGATGCCGGGGTCTTGCATGTCAGGGATCTCATCAATCACAGATGGGATCAGATTACACATTTTATGTACTGTGTTAAATCGAACCTGGATCTTGTGTTTACTCATGATTTTGGAATTATTTTTGGTGACCCCTACTATGTATGGCAAGGTGATGGTTTTGATTGGGTCCTCAGATGGTTCTTTCCCAACGGTTTGGGTGATAGCTTTACGGATTGTGTAGTCTGAATATCCATTCATCTTGAGAACTTGGTGTACGTGTTCCAGTTCACTGGCTAGGTGATGATGGTCGGAAATACATCGAGCTCTATGGTGTAGAGTTTTGATGAGGGCATCTTCAGGGATGGATGTTGTTGTGTCACTGTTGATTACATGAGGTCTTCCAGTTGTTGTGGTTACTTTTTACTTGCAACCTAGGGGCTTAAATTTTTTTGTGCTGTGTTCCGGTGGTTCGTCCCACTGTGCAAGGTATGGGGTTCAGCCGGAATGGCTGAGTTTTATAGGGGAGGGGGTGATGTGGTGATGTTAAATGGATAACTACGGCATGTAGTGCAAAGTGCTGTAGAAATGGGCTCAGAGGCTAACACACCATGCAGTACCATTCAGTGGGCCACTGGGAGCTTGGTACTGGGTGCTCGCAGATAGAAGCCAGATGAGTCCTACCAACAGAGTAGGGGATAACAGCCTCCACCAGCGCCGTAGATAATCGCCACAGAGTCGGTCACTGGGGGAGTGTGGTGTTGGCGGCCGGCGGTCGGGGGGGCATGTGAGGACGAGTTAACCCGGCACCGGGTTATGCACGTGATGGTCCGGGGTGAGGAATGTGGGCCAAGGGTGAATGAGGGGACATGGGAAGAGTAGCTGAGAAACGTCTGGAGAGTTCTCGAAGGGGGCGTGGTTAAGGGCAGAGCCAGAGAGGGAACAGGTGCGGTGTAGCCTGGAACCATCGGGAATATTCCAGAGGTAGGCGCGGCTAAAGGTGGAGCTAGGCCGCGCCGGGAAGGATAAAAGTGGAGCTCCGATCACATATCGGGGCTATCTGCAGTTGAAGAGGAACTCAAGTGCTACGTCTACGTCTTCGACATCGTGGGTCAGACAGCACGTTGGCTGCTCTGACCCAGTTATAGTTATTCCGAGAACGAGAAGAATCGGTGTATTATGGTTCCATGTGTAACAAAAGTGAGAGATAAGTGTATTTAGTCCTGACTACACTTGTATAACAAGGACTCTCATATTCAAGGCACATTCATGCCATTTTCTTACAGCCCAGATTTAAATTGGGACCTCAGAGATGCAAAGATACTCCGAATCACCACTTCAGTTTAGTTGTAGCCATTCCAGTCAAATCACGTTTATATACATCGCAGGTGACGTAAACAATAAATTATGTTTCGGACATAAAGTTTGGAGGTGGGGGTGACCATACCTCACCATGCTGATGAAGCGAATTGATCAGGCCGACAACGATCAGTTGCATTTAAATCCATGAATCAACCACTACTTAATTTCCATAAGCATCGAGACCTACCTAGTAATTAAGACATACGTATATATTATTTTTAGAAGTAATAAACATTACAAATGTATTTTATTCTTCACGGCATACATTCCTTATCTCTAGCATCAAAGTTTATACTAAATTGAATAGATGTATTAGAACTGTCACCAATTCTCGCAGTTTGAATGGCCTACGCGAGTCAATAGAGGTCACATCTTCACGAAGAGCAGTTTCTCATTACCATGGAATGAGCATAAAAATCTAATAATAATCAGTTGTAGTATTAAATATGTTAACCAAAATACTCAATAAATGCCATCACATGTAATATAAACATCATGCAATTATGCATGCCACATCATGTAATTTTAATTATTTGACATGTATGACTGTTTCCTAAATATGCAGTATATTATGAATATAATATTATTATCCGCACCTCCGATTAGCAGAGTTGGCTATGTAGCGTGCGAAATAAGTTCAACATACATAAAAATAATTAACAGTAATATTGTACAACCTATTGTCAATCCACTGCTAGGTGAATGTCTGCCCATACACTGTCACCCCGTAAACCAACCAACAATGCTTGCTATTGTTGGTTTGTTCAGGGGGTGTGCCCAGGACTGGTTTAGATATTACTCCCCATTGATGTTAGCTGTGCCTGGGAATCGAATTCGGTCACCAGGTTCACAGCCCAGAATCCAAATCTTTATTTATCCTGGAGAAATCCGATGAGGTATGAAGCTCTTTTACACAGATGTCTAGGAGGGGCAGGTCAGAAAGTTACAGCAATAAACAATACCAAAACGATGCGAGTGCAAATTATAGGAAGAGTAAGCAAATTACTAAAAATAAATAAATGATATGAAGTATATACATTCAAATTGTACAAGTAGACTAATTCCCAAGCTTGGACAAGGCAACAAAACAACGGAAAAAACAGTTCCAGAGCACACGAAGACAACGCAGTCCCTCAATAAAATAAAATCTCAGTGTGAAACGGCTCTACACATGATTACAAAATGCAACTTAAAATGCATGTTGCACATGGTTATTCATACGTACACCAGAACATATATACATAGGTATCTTTATATTTTAACTTTAGAACAAAGTCAATGGGGTGGGTGTTGAGATCAAGCACAAGTTATAGCATGCAAGCTGCTCTAGCCATGAGGAAATGTGTGGCAAGCAGATTATTTTTGGTATGTGTGTATCTTCCTCTTGACAATAAGATCGTACCTGATTGAAAAGCTATGTTTAGAATTCAGCTTCAGATATACAGCACAGAGTTAAATCTCTTTTTTTTTCACGTGCAACAAACTAAGAATTAGGTTCAATTGTTTAGTATAGCAAATCTCAGGAGACATTGGTTGGTGAAACACACTTGGTTAAATTAAATAAGCCTGTGAATTGTACATATTTTTGCATTCAAAATGGATACTACAGGATTAATATTAATTTTGTAATCCACTATACAAAATAAATCTGTCAACTTTTAACTGAATTGTTACAAAATAAATATAGCATTGGTAATGTATGTACGTGTGTAGTGCTGAACTTTACGCGGACAACTTTTTCCTTTTCTGTCGTCACTTTATTTGTCCAACACAGCACATTTCGCCACCACGCTCCGCCGGCCTCGCTCGCTCCATTTCTCCCTCTCTCTCTCCGTCTCTCCCGACTCCCTTCTCTGCTTCCTCGTCCCACTCCAGCTGTCGCTCTCTCTCGGCTTCTCCGTCTCACTCCGACTGTCGCTCTCTCTTGGCTTCTCCATCTCACTCCGACTGTCTCTCTCGTTCGGCTTCTCCGTCTCACTCCGACTGTCTCTCTCGTTCAGCTTCTCCATCTCACTCTGACTGTCTCTCTCGTTCGGCTTCTCCGTCTCTACTGCTACCCTATACTTCTTCTTCTACTCCACTGCTACTCTACACTTCTTCTACTCCACTGCTACCCTAGACTTTTTCTTCTACTCCACTGCTACCCTACACTTCTTCTTCTCCACTGCTACTCTATGCTTCTTTTTCTTCTGCTCCGACCGACTCCGTTCAGCTCCCAGCACAACTCCCCGTCTTGCTCTGACGCTCCCCTATTTATCCCCCTCCTCATTAATTCCCAATTAATTAGTTTGTGTCCCCCCTAACGCCCCCAGCTCCCGGCGCCACCTGTCCCCATTCCCAGAGTTAGTGGCGCCACCCTGTCCCTGACAACAACAACCGGCCAATCACTGCCCCGCATCCCTAATTGCCTAACGTGCCATCTCTGTCCCCTCCGTTGTCCCCCAGCAACACCAGCCCGTCCTGGTATGACCCCACTATTCCCAGCCCACACGTGTTTACACTTGGCGCGCGTTAAACCACTACACATGTACCGCTCTTTTGTAAATATACTGCTGTATAGCAGCCTTCACATGTTGGGCAAGTTGCGGGGGTTATTTAAGCATACTTAACCATGATGGTCAGTGTGAGTTGGTAAAAGTGGTGAGGATATACATGGGGGGGGGGGGGGGGGGGGTGAATAAAAAGTACAGTACAATAATAGATTGTGCTATAATCCCATCAATTATCCAGGCTCAACTCTGCTTTTATTCCAAGATCTGATGAGATTGGCCGCATCACAGGTAATTTAGTTATCGGGATTCATTATCTGTAATATCAATATGTTTTAAAAGGTTTCCCTCGCTTTATTCGGGTTTGCTTTGTGCGATTTTGCATATGTAGGACTTGAAATATGGCGCGCCACGCGTTCTCTTGTACTGTTGCTATGCAAGAGAGCAGTGTACAGTGGGAGGGTATTTGAGGACGATGTTGTTGTTGTTGGGCGTGAGGGAGACGCCGTTAAGAGGCCCGACAGGTGTTAGGGGTAACCGGGGGACACAGGCCGGTGATTGGTTAAGAGGGTGAGTGCTTAATGACTGGCGCCGCTCAGGCGGGAATAACAAAGTCACGTGAGGCTGGGGGCCTGGGGGCGAGTGGTAAAGCGGGGGTGAGATAATTAATAGGGACTAATTGGTGCGGGGATAAAAGACACAGCGTAACAGAGAGACGGGAGTCCTGGTCGGAGTCTTGGTTGGAGCTGGAGTGATGGGGAGCTGGAGTGATGGTGTCCGGGGAAGAGAGGTGCAGGAGTAAGTAGGGAGATACGATAACGGTAACAGTGATAGAGAAGAGCAGACAGTACGGTAACAGTGATAGAGAGAGCGGAGAGTACGGTAACAGTGATAGAGAGAGCAGAGAGTACGGTAACAGAGAGAGAGAGAGCAGAGAGTACGGTAACACTGATAGAGAGGACAGAGAGTAGGGTAGCCATGCATCTGAGGGGTGCAGTGTAGGGTAGCAGCGGAGTATATGGACCTTGGGAGAGACGGAGAGAGAGCGGAGCGGAATCGCGGAGCGGAGCGAGAGAACGGAGAGACAGGGAGTGTTGCTAGTGACGGATGGTGGAAAGGAGAGAAAGGAGAGAATGGGGAGACACGGAGCGGTGACAATGAGGAGGTGAACTCTATGGTGTGAATAAACGGAACGGAAAGACAACCCGAGTACGAGTCCTACAACTGGCGTCATACGTGATTAAAGAACTGCGCCGAGATGTCAAAAAAAGTTATGAAGAAGAACTTGCCAGCAACCTCGTCGGCCGACAGCAGCAATGCGGACGTGATACCTCCATCGGGAGTGGAGGCTGCTGCGACGAGGGCGACCCGAACGATGATGACGAACCAAGCCCGCCTCACGTATGGAGGACTGCAATGGCTGAGTGGGCGGCCAACGTAATGGCGCTCGCGAAGGAGTTCGAGAATGATATGAGAGGCGCCGACGGGATCGGACCAGCCGCCGCACGAACCTGCGACACCAGCGGTGGGCGGCGGCGCAGCTGTCTCCCGCTATGCCAAGAGCGGAGCCGGACGCTAATGAGGCGCCGGGGTTGCCGACTCCAAGCTCACGGCACCGGCTGCACGTGGAGCGGTTGAGGCTTCGCGACGAACCAGCGCTGGTGATGGCACAGCCTCTGGTGGTGTGCGCCGGCGTGACCGGAGTACGTCGGAGGGACTGGGGTCGCTGGCAGCGGTGGCAGCAGTGGCCGCTCGCGAGCCTGCCTCGCCACCCCGAGCTACGAGTACGGGCGTGGAGGATGCTTCGCACGGGACTGCTGGAGACGGAGAGGCATCTTCCCGGGGTCATCAGGAGACTACAACCACGGATTTTTCCCATTCCAGGACTATCAGGCGAGTCGTGACACATTTAAAATACAGCCGTATACTTCCCATCACCCATCCACGACACCACACACTGTAAATTTCGCACAGTAATGCTGTATGGGGAACGTTAGTTCATCGCGGGTTGTACCGCGCCGAGTTCATCGGATGTGGTGGCTTTGGGTAAGGGGTACAGATTGGAGTAATTCTCGTTACGGGGGCTTCAGCGACCCTCTTTTCTTGGAAATTCTTGTTAGTTGCCGACCTCGCCAAACATTTTGAACCAGTGAATGCTACGTGTATTGTGACAAATGGGGGCAGTTGAGAAATTGGCTCGCGTGCTTGTAACAATTTAAGTTGGGATGGTGTGTGTAACGGGATACATTTTTGTTCATCTGTCTGGCCGTGCCATGTTGTTGGGCACAGATTTTTTTACGAAAGATGCCAATTAATATTTCAAGTCAAAAGGAATGGTTGGAATTGCCATCGGGAAAATGCCTTAAATTTTTGGAAACTCCATCTAAATGTGCTACGATGATTGGGGCGACGATTGTGACGATATTGACGTTGATTGTGCCGATGATGCCGATGTTAACAATAATGACGATGATTGTGCCGATGATGACGGCGATGACGATGGTTGCACCGATGAGGACGATAATTTAACGATAGTGACGATGAGTGTGCCGATAAGGACGATGATGTTTGCGATGATGACAACGATGTTGAGTGAGCAACGGGTGTGGTTATTAATTCATTTAAATGTGGTAAGTTGAACAGTGCGTGTTCCGCCTGCGACGCTGAAGCTCGTGCCTTTGCGCTTGAAAGTGCCTGGTTCAGATAACTGGGTGAAAAGAGTAAATTGTTGACACCATAAACGCCGTGGCACGGACGCCCTCCTTGGCCGGAGTTTTTACGATGGTGCGGGAAAGTGCGAGCATTTATTAAATTGTCAATAAAAAGGGTATACGTTAAGGAATACGTTAAAAGGAATACGAATAGAAGGAAAGGAAAAAGGAATACGAATAAAAATAAAAGGAATACGGATAAAAGGAATAACAGTTAAATGGATAAATGTTAAATGATTTAAATTTAAAAGGAATACGAATAAAAGGTTCACGAGTCGGTTGTTATTTAAAAAGGGAATGTGGTGGGAATACGTTACAAGAAATACGTATAGGAAATACGGAAAAAGGGAATATGTTATAAAGGGAATACGTTCGATCATACATTGGCTGTGCAGAATTCAGAGTGGGTTGCGTGCTGGGCAGCAGGCTAGGGAAATGCGCTGCTGCAGTGTGACGAAGAACCAGAATGGTTCTAGGATTTGTGATGTATGCGTGTTTAGCAGCGGACGTAGGAAGTACGTTACCGCAGTGTTACGAGGAACCGGAGTGGTTCTGGGATTTGTAATGTATTGATGATTTGACATCCGAGCAGGGGACGCGTCTCCGTAAGCTGCTTTTGTAATTTTCATAACGTCTTTAGCTCAGGGAAATATGGTGTCGGTCGCGCGTCCCTGTTGAAACATCACAGGATTGCAGTGGGAGTCATGTTGATTTACCTGACGACGTCATTGTGGTTGTGAGAATTTCGAGGCGAAATTGCAACGGTTGTGAACTGTGATGGCTGGATACGGGACACTAATTTGAAATTTAAACCCAAATATACGCTTCGAGACGCGTTAGCAGACGCACCGCCGCTCGGATGTCTAAATTTTGAAGGGATGGTTGTTATTGCGGGGATAATCGATGGAGTAGAAAGAGTCATTGCATACGGCAGCCATGTGCTGTCTGCCGGCAGAGCAAGAATGTTGTGTACCGCGCAGAGAATTGTTGGCGATTATATGCTTCATGCAGTTGTTAGACCATGTTGTTAGGATATCGTGTTGCTGAAAATTTGTATTGTGGTACCATTGTGCTTGAGGGAAAAACTTATTCGCGATGCGCGCGAGTGTTGATGCACTTGAGGGTAAAGGTAACCATTGACTTGGGTAACGATTTTACTGGCCGGAATTGCATAACGATGTTCATTGTACACAAAGCATGTAACGGGTGCGTACGGCGAGAGGCGCCGGCGCAACGATATCGGGTGCCGTTGCGAGCACCGTTGGGTTAACTGGGTAACACGAAGCGGAGGTAGGCGGTTAACGGGCGCCTGTAGGGTATATAGCCTCCGCGGGAACCATGGCAAGTGGGAGACAGGGCCGGGTTATATTGTCTGATGGTGCCAGTGGGCATGTTACAGAAATTTTATCGGCCCTGGCAGAGTCCCGTCGAGTTGTAGAAAATTGTAGGGACCAGAGTAGGAGGATTCGGTGCAGTCGCCGATGGTGGCATGTTCACCCGTTGCGGTTAAAGAAATATGTCGTTCCTTGTGATGTGTCATCTCCCATCCCGGAACGGCCTGTATTGGATGTGTCTGACGAGCATGCTGTGCGACGACGGAAGGACGCACCTCAGCAGTTTACCCCCCGTGTGTCTGCAGGATCGCCATTTTTGAGTCAGGGGACACCCCGGGACACACGAGGCCACGTTGGGGTCTCATCGAGGAATGGACAGAGTAACGGAGATGGACGCACGTTCGGGCAGGACGCTGCCCCGCGCCCACGGACAGAGATACCCTAGCCCCTGTTCAGTCGAGTCGGGGTGACGGACCGGCCGCGGGAACCCGCTCAAGAAGATTGACTTTTTCTTAAAACTTTGGGGACTTGGGGATTGTGTACATTTTGTTGTCTGTTGTGGTATGTCGTGGTTTCCGCATGGCGCGTTGTGTTTAGCCGGGACGGCTAACTTTTTCAACAGGGGAGGGGTGATGTAGGACTTGAAATATGGCGCGCCACGCGTTTTCTTGTGCTGTTGCTATGCAAGAGAGCAGTGTACAGTGGGGGGTATTTCAGGACGATGTTGTTGTTGTTGGGCATGAGGGAGACGCCGTTAAGTGGCGCGACAGGTGTTAGGGGTAACCGGGGGACACAGGCCGGTGATTGGTTAAGAGGGTGAGTGCTTAATGACTGGCGCCGCTCAGGCGGGAATAACAAAGTCACGTGAGGCTGGGGGCCTGGGGGCGAGTGGTAAAGCGGGGGGTGAGATAATTAATAGGGACTAATTGGTGCGGGGATAAAAGACACAGCGTAACAGAGAGACGGGAGTCCTGGTCGGAGTCTTGGTTGGAGCTGGAGTGATGGGGAGCTGGAGTGATGGTGCCCGGGGAAGAGAGGAGCAGGAGTAAGTAGGGAGATACGATAACGGTAACAGTGATAGAGAAGAGCAGACAGTACGGTAACAGTGATAGAGAGAGCAGAGAGTACGGTAACAGTGATAGGACAAAGAGTAGGGTAGCCATGCATCTGAGGGGTGCAGTGTAGGGTAGCAGCGGAGTATACGGACCTTGCGAGAGACGGAGAGAGAGCGGAGCGGAATCGCGGAGCGAGAGAACGGAGAGACAGGGAGTGTCGCTAGTGATTGACGGTGGAAAGGAGAGAACGGGGAGACACGGAGCGGTGACGATGAGGAGGTGAACTCTATGGTGTGAATAAACGGAACGGAAAGACAACCTGAGTACGAGTCTTACACATATATATGGCGAACCTATTTCTACCCTAAATTCACTACATGCCATTTGAATTCACTCATATATAGCTATGCGGTCAGGCAGCTGACTGGCATGGTGCATTGTGGATTGTGTGAATGTTTGATCTTTGCTATGGGATTTAGCTTTTTGCACCATTATTTTGGAACGCATCTACCACATAATGCAAGAAAAGCTGAAAAATATTAAACTGGTAAACACAGAAAATAATCTTGTATTTAAAATATATTATGCACTAACACATTGTGGAAAAAAAACAATATAACCTCAATTTAAACCAGCAAGTACTTGAAAGCATGAAAATAATGTGTTTGATATTTATAACAATCTGTGGCCTCAACAGTTGCTCTGCGTACATTGCTGTCCTTGTTTTTACCAGGGAGCTTTTGCGATACGGCAAGGGCTGCCACGAGACAATTATGTATTGTGCTAAAGATGTAATGGTGTTCTACACAATATGTTCAATACACGTTGACCAATAACAAGTTCCCAATTTCAAACCGAGTAGGGGACCATTTACAATCGGAAATCATCTTTTAGGTTAAACATTTAAATTAAAATAATTTCCAAAAAGAATTACAGTGTCACAATTTCCTGAGTAGTAAGTGTTATTTCCTAATTGTTTATGCCTCGAAAGTACAGAAAATGGCTATTAATGGCTAAAAAATGAAATCAATCTTGCTGTGGTTTCCCACCTGATGATTACTTGTGTTGTGATTGAAACGTCGTGATTTAATTTATTTTATTTTATACCTACGTTACTTTACCGAAATAACCAAAGAGTATGGATCCCTGCAGTCACGAATACTTCAAATCTAGAATGGCTTTTATTCCCCACAAACTTTGCTTTTGTGACCAGGACAGTGATTTTAGAAATTTACCTATTTTCCAGAACATTCCAGATGGATTCAGTGCTGAGTAAACTTGGAGAAACTTCTAGAACATTCTAGAACTTTCCAGTAATATAAATAGCAGGATAAATACAGGGGCCTTAAGCCCACCAGTTCAGTTTAGTTCCAGCTGCCTAAGTCGATACATATCTGCATTTTTCTGAGATGGCATCAAGAGGGTGCAAGCATCCGGCAGACGCATTTTGCTATGTCTGCGGCCAATTTATCAAGTCGAGCGAAAAAGTATTCTGTGGAAGCATCTGCGAAGATGTGCGAGGCCTACAAGGCATATTTCGGCATGCCTGTCAGGGATCAAGAGAAACCCTGGGCACCTAATTTAACCTGCGAGCAATGCAAAAAAACTCTGGAAGGTAAAATGGATCATTGTTGCTCAGATTTAATGTTATCAAATTTGTCAAAAAAAAATTGTAAGCTTTTTGTTTGTTACAAATTGCAATGTTGTTGAAAAAATATATAATATATGAAAAATGTTGCGAGAATCTCTTACACATTAGTCATGGGTCACAAAAGCAAAGTTTGTGGGGAATAATTGCCATTGTCTATACTTTTTAGGCATACGCAATTACGTAATAACACTTACTACCCAGGAACAAAAATTGTTACGTAGTGGTATCACATGAAAAAAACATCTGAAAAGGTCATCCAGGTCTCTTAATGTGGGCACTCTAAAGATGTGACCAATGAAAGCTGTATACATATGTCATAGTTTAACAGCATTTAAAACAAATATATTTATAGTACAGATATGTTTCCTGTCGTTTACCATCATCAACTTCATCAGTCATGAGTTTTACACTGATGGATACAGGCCTGTCCATCTGCTCTCATCCATCTATGCCATCACTAATCTTGCCCATCGACCATTATCCCTTCGAGCAGTGTCCAACGCAGGCCTACTTACTTCCCTTAATAGTCAATATTATGCATTTTATTTAAACATACTCTTTGGTTATTTTTGTAAAGTCACGTAGATAGAAAAATAGCTCATAGATAACGATGTTTCGATAGCAACACTACCCATCGTCTTCAGGTGAAACAATACAGCAGGCAGACTGCTGAGGCAGGAGGAAATGCAGCGAGAGAGCTACTGCAGTCAAAGGTTAATACATCTGAGGTAGGTACAACCCAATGGTAAGTGGGCGGGGCTAGAGATGGAATTTGCCAGTAAATGTAAGATCGCAGAGAATGTATATAACTTTCGATTGCAGTAGCTCTCTCGCTACATTTCTTCCTGCCTCAGCAGTCCACCTGTTGTATATTTTCACCTGAAGACGATTGCTTGTGTTGCGATCGAAACGTCGTGATCTATTATTTACTTTTCTATCTACGTGATTTTACCAAAAGAACCAAAGAGTATGAATTCCTGCAGTCACGAAAGCTTCAAATCAACATTTAATTTAAGTTTGTTCTCTGATCCCATGCATTCCTCTTTCTCTATCTTCGTGTAATCCACAGCAAATATCTCGCCATCGTTTTTCGGTACACTTATCAGATAGTTTCATTTTATTCATGAGCATCTATGATTGTTATTCATATGCCTTAGCAGGCAAAATACACTGAATAAGCGACCTGGCCACAAATGATAGCTTAACGAAGGGGCTTATCATGTGGACATTTATAGCAGACAAATACTCTAAACACATGTTTCTAAGTGTGGAGGGAAAAACCGGAGGACCCGAAGAAAAAATCCACGACCACAGGTAGAACATGCAAACTACAAATATACAAGCTTGAGAGGGTTGGGATCGAACCAACGACCTCCTATATAGCAGGTAAGGTAGTTAACATCTCACCACCATGGCATCTTGGCTTCACGCTCACCTGTATGCTGTATGTGCCTCCACACTGACCTACACTGATACCAACTTGGATCACACATAGGAAATATATGCATGCAATGCACAATAGGCTTTAGTTATTTTGTTGCCTCTCACGAGAAATATGGTGCAGTTTAAAAGCATGCAAATGATTAATATTTCGTGGGGTTTTTTCTGGCTCTATAATGCAACAGAACGTAAAACAAAACAAGAAATTGAAGTTGTATGTGCTAAATAATTAATTTGCAGGATTTCAAAAACTACTAATAAATTACAATTGTTTTTATATTATGCTGAAGCACTCTGTTACATTACGCCTATAGTACCGATTTATGAAACTGAAGTAGGATAATTGGCCAGGATGGGTTAAATTATGGTGTTTATTCTCTATATTCATCTGAAAGTTGTTTCGAATATCCCATAAAAAAGTATCTTTCCCTTGTTCACCAGCAATTTCAAATAAGCAATATATAACTGAAGCCATGTACAAGAGGATGTGTTTCATCTACCTGAAAACCGCCTTGATGTTTGCATAAACTTATTGTGCATAAAAAAAATGCTTAGAGACATGAAAGACCACAGAATGTCTACACATTAAATTATCTTCCGCGTAAATATGAAAAACAGCTCGACAGCTCAATAATATATTCTTGGGTCTTTCGGTAAAGTAACGTAGATAGGTTCAAAGAAAATATCAAAAATAACAAAAAACTACGACGTTTCGATCGCAACACAAGCGGTCATCTTCAGTAAAAGGCGGGTTAGCTTCCAAGGCAAACTGTTTATAAGGGTTTGAAATGCGCGTAGCCCAAATGTCAACAGCCAATGATAATGTAAGTGGCGGGTAGCCAACCCGACGGTGGTTGGTTTTCCACTAATCAAAGGGCTGCCAGGTTGAAAATTGGCACGTTACAACTTTGAGTGATGATAAATCGTCCTTCTCAATGGCTGGCAGGACGATGTTGAGATCCCTTGCCAGCATCAGCAACCTTTCAAGGACCAGCAAGTCGACTCCAGCATGGTCCATCTTCGGAAAGGCCGCCTTTGCCAGCGCCAACAGTGCACTGCGGAAGGCGAAGGGCATCCTGGCCTCCCCCCTCCTCCGCGCAGCGAACTTGTGGCGAACGTTTGACGGCGGGTCGTAAATTGCTGCGATCTGTGCTAATGCCTGCGGAAGCGTGGCCCTCTCTGCCGATGGAATGGTGCAGAACATCGCTAAGGCATCGTCGTCAAGGGCGGCGGGAAGCGCTCTCAGCGCCTCCGCCTATCCCGCCAAGTCACAATTCATTGTGAAGTGACACTTGAAGGCCTCCCAGTCACTTCCCCCAGCCGTGAACTCCTTTACAAATGGTAGATGGCACCTGAGGGATGGGATCTCGACAGGCGGACTTGGCGAGCTTTCAGATTTGGCGGGCTCTCCTTCCCGCTCGACAAACAAAATGGCGGAAGCGTGCGCGGGCTGCGCAGCGGAACTTTCCCGCTGGCGGGAATCAGTGACGGAGGACTCGACTCCGCGCAGCTCTGGCGCTCTCTCCTCCACCGCAGGCTCTTCTCGGTCGCACTCGGCGACCATCGCAGCCACGGCCTCGGGAAGTTTGGCGAGGCGAGCGCGGAATGATCGGCGCTCTCTCCTTGCCGGCGGCAAGCCGTCGCTATGAAGGTCATCACGCTGCTCTGCCAGCAGCGCCTATCTCCCTTTTTACGGGGTCGCCATCCCCGGGGCTGTTTGGGTAACAATCCCCTCGTCGTCTTCGTCATCCGACAACGTCCTGGTAGGTTGTCTCTGCTGCATAAACACTACTTCTAACTAGGCCTATCTTTCAAGAAAACGTTTGGCCACTTCTGATGCCAGTTCTAGTGGTTTCAACTGAGTCGCACACTGAGACTCGGAGGCAGCGCATTTTATTAATCCCAACACAATTGGGTAACTTAACAAGACAACGACCTAGGGTGGTGACCACCCTGGCTAACTACACAGGTTACTAGGTAACTATTAACTATGGACTGGGGCCAACAACATACTGCCTGGGTCCACTTGTATTCGAAGACTTGCAGAACGGAGATCTTAGACAAAGGGTTTCTTCCCAGGGACGTACAATCCCAATCCCTCTCGGTACTTGGCTTATATTCTCTCCGGCATGGCCGGCTCCGCCCCTGGCCCTGCCCTCTTTCCAGAACCTTCACGAAGAACCTCTTGGGGGCCACCCTGTCATTCTAACCGCTCACATCTCCTCCCGGGTCAACCAGACTGTCATGGCCTTACCTGACCTTCCCCTCAGGTCGACATACACACCGTGCCCGCTAGGGCCGGCACTGCACTTACAGCATGGTGCCATCCAGCGATGTCACTACACACACACCGTGCCCCTCTAGGGTCGGTACTGCACCCACAGCATGGTTACATCCAGCGATGTTACTACATATGTAAAAATTGTGTAAAAATATATCTTCATGTTATATGTTACAGCCCTAAGTGCGAAAGAAGTTCAACATACATACATACATGAATCAAACAATGTTTATTTGCTACATGGCAAGCCCCATGTAGCCAGTAACCCAGCTAGTTTGTAAGAGTGATCTGTGGTGCATCAGCAGCACAAAACAAGAAACACAACATCAAAGTGATCCGTGTGGAGGAACAGGCAACTACAGAACACAACGCGTCAAAGGTGCAGACAACAATAGTGCTTAAAGCACACAAATATTACCAAATTAATGATGAAAACAGGTGTAGAGACACAGTCGGATGTCTCTGTGACCAGAAGCAGTCCTCAATTGGATGAGCTGGGGTCACGTGACTGGAAGCGGTGCCCGATGGGATGAGCTTGGGGCATGTGACCAGAAGTGGGTCTCAATTGGAGGAGGGACACGTGGCCGGAGGAGGGACACGTGGTCGGAAGAAGGGACACGACTTGATCCAGCCAAGGGGCGGGGGCCCGGAGGGGGGGGGGGGGCAAGGAATAAAGGGGGAGCAAGGGGAGCATTCGGGGCTCGTCTCGGGGAACCTACGACCAACACACATGCACACAGTGAGAAGCAGCCTGAAATAAGTTAGCCACACTTAGAAACAGAACTGGTGTACAGTAAAGTAGTTAATAAATACGTTGCCTCCTACAAAAGTTGACACACTGCACAGGTATAATGCCCCCAAGACAGACAATGAGTGAGGCAAGGGGAACACCATCGAGTGAATAAAACAACCATCACAGGAATGTGAAAAGTAACAGCCAACGGGTTTGGGTGCAGGTACAGCAGCCAAATACAGCTTCTACACCTGCCAGAGACAGTTGTGATGTCGCGTGCCACTAATATTGTTTGCTGCCAAGAATAAACCTCAAGTTTCCGGGGGAACGACTGTGCCAACGCTACATATATGTACATAGGGGTGGCGATATATAAATATATATTAAATAGATACACATGCACGTACATAAATATAATAATAGGTTTTACCCTTTCTGGCAATAAAACAGGTGTTAAGATGTTAAAACACCAAACTGAAACCTATTGCAAGGAATCATGTCTGCATTAACCACATATATTTGTGAACATGCAAACAAAAAAACATGCTCTGATAGTATATGCATTGTAAAAAAGATGGGTCTTTCGGTAAAGTCACGTTGATAGGTTGAAAGAACCTATCTACATGACTTTACCGAAAGGTTTAAAGAACCTGTCTACGTGACTTTACTGAAAGAACCAAAGAATATGAATTCCTGGAGTCACGAAAGCTTTAAGTCAAGAGACAGCTTTCTTTAGAGCCTAGTCTCAAACAGCGTTAGACCAGAGGAGGCCAAAAGGTGAACAGCACAAAGACAATGCACTATAAGGACATTGAGAGGTCGGGGTTAGCAGCTACATCATGGTTTATCCTATGTGCACCACAAGTGTAATAATACGCTGGAGACGGCTTGTAGAATCGGTCCTTTTATTTCACTTCCTTTGAAGTTCACAAACACTCCCCGTTGCTGGCAGGCAACGGGAAGCGGGCAGACAGTCACCAGAGACCCACCACCACGTGGCACCCAGAGCCCCACTCGCGCGTGGCCTCTCCCTCTCTTAGTTCCGTGTCTGACCCCGTGTCTCTCCTCTCTCCCCTTATTTAATGCCTGGGTCACGTGGTACCCTCCAGCCAATCCTCAATAGCCTGCGCCGAATGTTCCAGATCCCCCATCAACTCCCAGGACCACGCCCCTGACTTGTCTTCCCATTGGCTGAGGCCAAGACCACCGAAACCAATCACCTAGCTGACATCCCGTGATCACGCTGGGGCCATGCTCCCAGGCTCTTCCCCCATTGGCTGTAAAGCGGGACCGGCCAAGCCGATCATCACGTGAATCTGACATAGGCTCTTATTACACAAGTATATGTGGTTAATGCAGACATTATTCCTTGCAAAAGGTTTCAATTCGGTGTTTTAATATCTTAACACAACTGTTTTATTGCCAGAAAGGGTAAAACCTATTCTTATATTTTGATACTGGCAAAGGAGGTCCCATGACGTACATAATTATACATTTTTTACATGTATATTTTATAATGACCATCATGTTAATATTTAAAAATAACTAATCCAATGTGGGATCATCCCTTGAGTACCGACAGAGATTATGGCCTGTGTGCCATAATTTATTGCAACTTATTACGACATGTTTTCGAAATTATTTGTACTTAACATATCTGATCCCTTGCCAGATATAATTGATTTGCAAATTAAATGCCTCAATTGAGATGAATGTGTTATTTTCTAGTAGACTGGAACATCTATGCAAGTTACTAAAATTTAATAAACCTATTGTATGAAAAATGGTACTGACGCAACACCTTTTGTGAACCAGAACCCTTGCAATATCTCGATTGTGATATGCAAAACTACACTTTATGTCAGCTATTTAAAACGAACATAGTGTGATAAGTTACGGGTCCGTGAACTCGGGTAATAGATTAATTAATGTATAAATGTTTACAATGAGACAAATTAACGTGGATTTGATTGATTGCCATATAATACAACCGATAAGCCCATTACTAGCACCATATATTAACTCAACATGATAAATGTGGGGAGGGCATCACAAAGGTTGGTCGAAGGCAGCACGAGCAGGAACGATCAGCGAGAAGACCACGATCAATTTTAAGGGAATAAAAGAAGACAGTGGACGTCCGAAATGGGGAGATTAAATAAGCTCGTGTGCAGGTGTTAGCTGGATTGTGGGGAACTTAACAGCGTGCTGCACTACGAATCCGGCGAGTTTGATTCCCGCTCACGGTCAACACCAGTAACGACTTTTATTCTTAACCGGTCCTGGTGCAATGTAAACATTTTCACTGGGGAAGACAAAGGCGGTCGGGCGTGGTGCTGGCAACCCAATCCCTCGTGTGCCGTGCCGGCCTTCATAGGTCCTCACTAAGAGTATAGTACTTCACCCGGCAGTCTGTTAAGGCTATACGGGGGATCTTTGGTACTTCAGAGATGTATTAATGGAGGCCTTTATACAACAGTAGATGATCATGGCTGATGATGAAACATTTTCAGGAAAGGACTCTCAATCAATAATTAATACGTTTAAGCACGAAAAAAGACTTCGTTTTGTAGTGGGAACCCTGGATATTGAATATACATTCATTGGCTTGGCAAGCTCTGTGGTATCTTCAACAAAGCTTGCCAGGCTCTGACGTAAATTTGAGTCTAAATCACGAAGGAGACCATCAGAATTAGTCAATCGGCAGGTCGTGTGTGCTGTTGCAAAATTTGGGTACATCCATATTTTTCAAAGACGTCTGACCAGCATGGAAGAGCATGCCAAATACCCTATATATGGGACTCTCAAGAGCTTCCTCTACTGGAGGCCCTTCTGCTAGCAGTGGTAAGCAAGTAGGTGTGGTGCAATAGAGTGCTCCAGAAGCTCTCCAAGGATGGGGCCGGATCACCGGGGCAAGAACTCCCTGGCCATTGCAATGCTGTTGATAACATTCAGCTCAAGTATCCCCATTGTTACACACAACATTGCTTTGCATGGTTTTCTGATGATGGATATGTTGCATTTACATGTATGCTACTGTTTTGCACTAAATACGATATTAGTCTAATAGTATATTGCTCGAGGTAATTTACGCAATTTTCTTCACGTGTATTTCTGAATGTATATTACCAGAACAATTCACTAATTAATTCATTCGACCACATATGCAGTTTTCCACCTTAAAGGAAATCTGTGTATATGTAGTGGCGTAACGCACGCAGGGTTTGCAAACAGCAGTTGTATTATGTACGTGGTTGAAGATGGTGAGGTCAGCTCATGATAAGCAGGTGCAGGCAGGTGGCCTAGGTGACATCAGACAGAGAGACGCCAGCAATTAGGGAAAGAGGCAGTGATTGGTTGGCTGCAAATGCAAACGCGGAGTAGGCACCATGGAAGCGAGATATAGTGGCAATAAGGAGGAGAACGCGGGCGAGAGGCGTCGGGAAGACGCCGGCTTAATGAGGGCCATCTGAGGCACTTAATGAGGAGGGGGATAAAAGGGGAACGTGTGAGGCAGAGGGGTGGTTAGTTTGAGTGAAGACAAGAGAGAATTCAAGATAAGTCCGGGATCCCGCTCTCCACACCTCGTCCTCTCCAGCGGTGCTGGCTGATCCCCTGCTGGAGGCACGGGCGAGGTTGGAAGAGTGAGGGTAGACAGGCTAGCAGTAGAGAGGCTAGCGGAATCCTAAGTGCAAGTGTGATAAGGCTAGCAGTAGAGAGGCTAGCGGAATCCTAAGTATGAGTGTGAGAAGGTGAGCAGTAGAGAAGCTAGCAGAGTGTATAGTGGGAGGCTAGCAGTGGAGAAGCTGGCAGAGTGTAACGTAGCAGGCTAGCGGAGCGAGAGAGAGCGAAGCGTGACAGACGAGCAGTACAAGAGTTGAGACGGAGATGCGTGGTGTTGAATGCAAGGAATTCTGCACGAATAAAGTGACACAGGAGAAAAACAAGAAGTTGTCCATGTGAAATAACACCACAACATATACATAAAACCAAACTGTGGAAATGTACAACCAAATATCTAATTGGCAGTTTTTTGTCCATATTCACCCTTTGCTTTAGAAACACATTGAGTCGTATAATTTAAATACCCCTCCACCATGTGAGGTTGATAGAAATTGAAGGCTGGAAACTCCAAGTGTGTACTACGGCCCATAGCATGACTGTCATGAGTATCGTGGAGCACGACATTGAAACTAATGTGTGCAATAAACTGCATTCAATTCGCAGCCATCCGAGGCTAAAACTAAATTCAAATAACTAAATACGACGTATAATCGGCAGATCTCCCATCAGTTTTGCAAATGAGAGCTGGGACACGCAAGCAAGAGCCATAAATCATTCTGTAAATATTCCGTAATTGCAAGAACACCATCAATATGTAATAAAGGACTCCGTCACACGATGTTGATCTCCATCGGTCCTTTATTTGTGTTCGTCTTCCGCTCACCCAGCTGGCCTCCTCCTCGGCCCAGCGTCGTCTCTCCTTGTGCCCTGCGCACTCTGCAGCTACCCTGCTGCTCCCTATGCAGCCCCACTGCTGCTCCGCTATGCAGCTACTCTGCTGCCTGTGCAACCTCGCACCCTCTGCTAGCCTCCGCTAGTTCTGCAGCTACTCGGCTGCTCCGTGCAACCTCGCACGCCCTGTGCTAGCCTCCACTAGCTCTGCAGCTACTCGGCTGCTCCGTGCAACCCCTGCACGCCCTGTGCGCCCCGCGCACTCTGCTCTCTCCTCACCCCGCTGGCTGGCGCCGTCCGATGAGCCCCTCAGCCACCAGGCTGAGGCACGGCGGCCACCCAACGTGGTCTCCCTCTTCAATCCCTCGACTGCCCCAGATGTCTTCCTGTCTCCTTCCTATAACCTCTCCCCCACGTGACCCTGACTCCTCCCTCGCGGATCGTCACATCCGGCCTGCCCATTTACGCTCGCATTACAAATAAAGCGACATACGTTGCCTGCTGCATGACAACATTTTCACTAATCTTTACTGGCCATATATAACCAATGGTCAACTTTAAAATGCAACTTCAAGAATTGTGATATATGTAAAGATACTGTCACTTCAAATTATGGCAAAGCTAATACAACTGTGCATACGAGGATTCAGTGCTTTGGTTAAAAATGCCTCGAATAAAACCACGAAACTACTGCTAGCGTATTCGAATGGTAGTGTTTGACATTAAAGTGCAGATTTATACATTTTTTAAAGACATATGGCAGCCCAGCTATTTGGGGCTAAACTTGTTGCTGCATTACTCTCTGCATATAATTGGTTTAAATGCTTCTTAAAGTGTTGGCTCCAGTAGGGGCCATTGTGTAAAACCACAGCCGTTCCTCTACTCAAATGTACTATTGCACGACCCATGCTCTGACATGAGAATGCTCTAACATTACGCGGAACTGCCAAATGAAAAAGCTTTATTGCTCTGTACGCTCTCCTGCTATTCTCATGGCAGTGAAAGACGACGTTCTAGTGGTAACTGTCATAAAGTCTTCACTTATAGACGGTGTTTTTAATTGACTCATTATTTATAACAAAGAGCTACCCGAGATGTCTAAAAATAAACCAGAAGCTTCTCATCTATCACCTGGTTTCTACCGGCCACCCCCCGTGTGTCAAGCCAAACTTATTGGAGTAGAAGCCGTAGGGATGTGGGTATCACACTGCATTTGCTGTTTGACCATAAGTTGGTCAGTGTTTGGGCACTCTGCCATACACGAACTGGCACAGTAGGCTCTTACATTTGCCCAAGTGGCTTCCAAACCAGCAACGTCTCATCTTGGAGAGAGTGGCCTTGATGCATGGCTTTGGGATGCATCGTAAAGCATCTTTGAAGGATGTGTGGCGATTTCAAATGTGACGGGGAGTCTACGATGCATCATTGGATAAAATGTCTACTGCGTGTACCTGGCATATCCACCGAGGGTATGACAATATACCAGAGGGGAAGTATGGTCAACTGCTCAAAAGTTTAACCACTAATATTTTCAGAAAATAAGAGTATTAATGTATATATATATACCCTGTGTCGTCAATTTAGCCAAGTTCTACTGACAAACAAGCTAATTTTTAACTTTTGCAATCTAACAATTTCCTTTGAGGTATACCATATATTGCAAATGCATGGCGAGACAGAGCCCTCAGGTTTTACATCTATCCCAAAAAAGCACCGACTGCCAGCACTATTGCCAAACAGAAACTCTGTCCCATTTGTACTTGCTTGTGCTGTGTGTAATACTTGATTAATATTGACGTTGAATGGATGGATGGGGCATAAATATACCCCACTGGTACCTCAAATACAAAAGCATTGCAGTTTTGTTGTGATAATGTTCATCTTATATGCGTGATTATATTTACACATGATTATATTTACACGCATTAACTCGCAAGAACACCACGCATCTAAAGGACTTAAATATTTTTGTAATGCGGGCGTAAGCGACCTTCCGGAGGTGACGTCACGGGGGGTGGAGTCATGTGACGTGGGGGTAAGGTTCGGGGCTTTAAGCGGGTAAACCGGAAGGGGAAGGTAGTCGGGGTGTGAGCGGAAAAGAGTGAGGCCACGCGGGCAAGTGTGGAGAGGGGGGGCGCCGACGGCGATCGGGAGCCAACCCCGAAGATAAGAGGAAGCTGCGGAGTGGTGTGCAGCTGGGGAGGAGACAGCCAGGAGGGCTGCGTGTTAGAGGCAGCGGTGTGGCTGCCAGGAGGAGCTGCGGAGAGAGAGAGAGAGGGGGCTGCTTGTTAGAGGCAGCGGTGTGGCTGCCAGGAGGAGCTGCGAGAGAGAGAGAGAGAGAGCAAGAAGCTGTGAGAGCTGCGGAGGGAGAAGAGCAGCAGAGAGTACAGCCAAGGGGGGCTGTGTGAGAGAAACAGCAGCGGAGCTGCTGTTGTGGATCGGGCCGACATTGGAGTCAGCACCGTGGAGAAGCTACAGAGTAAAGACAGCCGTGTGGGTGTACAGCACGAACCGAATAATAAAGGACACTGAGCCAGACATCGTGGTCCAGTCGTTTATTACATTTTTATAGGAGCAATACAAACACTTGCAGCAGTGGTGCCAATAGTATCAGTGGTATGGATTTCTTATTGGATTTAAAAACATCTCTTTTAAGCATTATACACGGAGATTAACAAGGCACACAAAAGATAAACTGTTGGACTTCTTCTGACAGAAAAAAATATTTCTGGCTGAAAATAGCATTTCTGCAGAAACAATCAAGTCCTGAGAAATGTTCCTCCTGAACTTGTATTATTCCTGTCTACTAAGGCATCCCTCCGAGCATGTTGGCCTCTATACCCATCTACAATTTACAAAAAAATACTATTTTCTCATGAACTACACCTCCAGCCAACAATATATATTCTCTAAGCACTCCGGCTTTGTTGCCATAGAAACAATGCTCTCCCTTCCTCTGGTCAAGCAAAATGTTCTCCTGTTCTTACTCACTGTTGGCAAGAGCTGCCTGTTGGACAAAAAACTTTTATACCTCAAATCCTATCAATCGATCAAACTTGTATTTGTGTTGTTTAAGTACACAATGCTGATCCAGCATTGCTTTTTTCAAAACTTCGGCACTGTTTGCTTTCACCGTCAGAAAGACAGGTGTTTACGCAGGAAAAACAAATCCACCGTCAGTAACACCTTCGAATCATGCATGCCAAACACATCTTCAAACAAGAAGTAATGCAATTTTAAAGGAATAAATAAATAATTCCCTACCATTCCCAATTGAATGCTGTATTATGAGGGCCGACCAATACCACGCAGGCCATGAGGGTTATTTGTTCATAATTCACCACGATGGTTCGTGTGGGTTGTTGGGGGAAGAGAGAGCTGGTCTGGTTCTGATCTTATTTGCCACCGATGTTAGCCATAATCAAGAATCAAACTAAATCAAATTGTGCCACCACTCCACCTCAATGACATTTAATATAAGGCTATATTATAACACGTAGGTTTTCGCGACCAATATTATTCATGATAAAGGTTTTTGGGTTAGATCGCGTTATTTATAAATGTGTCGCAACCCTCCACCACCCGACATGGCAAATCAGTCAGAAATGTGTCACGTTGACAAAAGACAAATAGTTCACTACTTTAGCCCACCGGTGTGTTGAACAGTGAATTGACAACATTTACAATTTTTGAGAACGACGTTTCGCTGGTAATTACATTACAGCATCATCGGGCAATTTTCCAGAATAGTGAAGCCCTCCACCTGCTCCCGGTCTTCAACAGAGCAGCAGGGTGACGTCATCATTTAACCCAATCAGATGCAGAAATCAGAGGTGGAGAGGTGGGGTATTGTAATTATATAATAGATAAGTAATTGATTGGCCGTGTCGGGTGGTGGAGGGTTGCGACACATTTATAAGTAACGCGATCTAACCCAAAAACTTTTATTATGAATGAACCATTATGTATTTATGTGCATCCAAAAAAATAAGCTGTTATCATATTTTAAAATACAGACAGTCCTAGACGTACCAACATCGGCACTTACGAACCAACTTACAAGGGATTTTTTTTTATACGTATACTTGCAAATTCGCACCTGCGAACTGAAGAGTGGAACTATATTATTAATGAGTCACAGCAACCCGCTGGTAGTGAGTGTGTGTGCACGCACGCACGTGTGTGTGTGAAAGTGAGTGTGTGTGTGAAAGTAAGTGAGTGTGTGTGCGTGCGCACGTGTATGTGTGCTTGTGCGCGTGTGCCCCCGTGTGTGGCGGGGGGTGGTAGTGTAGCGGTTAGTGCGCAGCGCTACGAACCCGGAGTCCCAAATTCGGTTCCCGCTCATGGTCAACACCAAGTGACGATTGTCTGAACCGGACCTGGGGGTCTCCCCTAGGTTGACTCAGCCTCAAATGGAGCGGTGTGTAAACATCGTCATTGGGGAGACAAAGGCGGCCGGGCACGGTGCTGGTCACCCACCCCCTTTGTGTGGCTTGCCGGCCTTAATAGGTGCTCACTAACAGTACTTGTTGCAACAGTCTGCTAAGGCGAAACGGGGGATATTTGTCTTTGGAGTGGTAGTGCAATGGTTAGCACACTGCGCTACCAACCTAGCGACCCGAGTTTGATTACCGCTCACGACCAACAGCAGTAACGATTATTTGAATGGATCCTGGGCCTCCAGTAGGTCTACTTGGCCTCGAACGAGTAAATGCTGTGGTGTGGAAATATTGTCAGTGGGAAGTCAAAAGGCAGCCTTAAATAGAGTACATTCTTGTGTTCCAACTTATGAACAGTTCGACTTACGAATGGGGCTCAGGAACGAAACCCGTTTGTAAGTCGATGATTATCCGTAGAGTAGTTGCACATATGTTTGCTCAACGGACTGTTAATTGCCCATTCATTGTTGTGTTCAACTATTTGAAGCATTACATCAAACGTAATCAAACATCATTGTATACAAATGTATAATTATACTAAATTATGAGTTAACATCAAATAAACACAGCAACAATAACAGTTAATATTGTACTTTACTACATTACATACTATCATATACTGGAACTACAAACAATAATATCATTACCATTCATCTAAATGCATTACAAGAATGCACATTTTTCCCCCCCAATATATATTTTCGATCGATAAAAAATAAATGGGGGAGGGTGGGGGCGAATCAATGTCACGTTGATTTATGGTCAAAAATGATCCCATGGAAAATTCTCATTACCTGTGCTGTTTTGCCACTTATGAATAATTCAGTCTTCGATAAATCATTTTTCATAGCACAGTACAGGAGTTACAGATCAATGGCAGGATCACAGGCCAGCTGATGGCACACAAGGTGATCGAGTGATCATCTGCTACTTAGGGCCTGATGTGAATTTCATATTGATTTGCCAATCACAGCCTTTGACAATGTGTGTTATAATTTACATAAACCTAATATTTTTCTCCACCTATAATGCATACATTGCTACATCCAATTTTGGGAAAACTTCCTGAAACATGGATTTCAATAACTTAGTACGCAAGTGTGTTTCCTTGTTCGACTCCCACTTTAATATGCTTACTGTTAAATTTTGACTTAAAACTTTCGTGACTGCAGGAATTCATCTTCTTGATTATTTCGGTAAAGTCACGTAGATAAGAAAAAAAATCTATCAACGTGACTTTACAAAAAGAACCAAGAATATGCTTACTGTTACTGAAAGAACCAAGAATATGCTTACTCTTACTTCAGACTTATAATGTCAATGTCAGATAATGATGACATTCATTATAACAACCAATTGATATTTGTTACAGGAAATTATGTAATTATTTCATAAAGAAATCTGCAAAGTGCCGCTCAATATAAATATGAGTAATACAAATTTCTGTCAGAGGGACGCAACTGGAAAATACATCAGATTACATATACTTAGGGGTGTTATTGGAGGCTGACCAGTATCAAAATGTTTAAATAAAGTGGGTGAGAGAAGGATGAATTGCATTTGGAAAATATAACTCAATTATGATGAGCAATTCACAAATGTGCCTAAAGAGGAGAGATTATAATTAATCAGTGTATATCGTCCGCTACGATGTATGGATCAGAAACACTGACAAAGAACCATAGAGAGGTGTAAATTAGACTGAGTCAGAAAGCGGAAGAGAAATATGAACGTAAGAGACATCATATTGACTGTTTAAAAGTAAGTAGGTTGGGGCAGGACACGTCCCCAGTGGTCGAGACTAATGGCTAAGTGGCAGCCAAAGGAGGAAACATACCCCAGAGGACATACATCATAGAGATGTGACATCCGCTCAAGTGTAATAGCTCGATGGATCGTTACACCACGAGACCATGAGTGATGGCAATGGCTTGGGGAGGCTTTTATCCAGCAGTGGATAGATTATGGGTGCTGATTACACTGTGTAACAAACATGTTTTGTTCCAGGGTAGTAAGTGTTATTTCCTAATTACTCATGCCTCAAAAGAAGAGAAATGGCTATTATTCCCCACAAACTTTGCTTTTGTGACCAGGACATTGATTTTTGAAATTTACATATTTTCCAGAACATTCCAGATGGATTCAATGCTGAGTAAATTTTGAGAAACTTCTAGAACATTCTTGAACTTTCCAGTAATATAAATAGTAGGATAAATACAGGGGCCTTAATCCCAGTTTAGTTCCAGCTGCCTAAGTCAATACAGATCTGCATTTTTCTGAGATGGCATCAAGAGGCTGCAAGCATCCGGCAGACGCATTTTTCTATGTCTGCGGCCAATTTATCAAGACAGGAGCAAAAAAAGTACTCTGTGGAAGCATCTGCTAAGACATGTGAGCCCTACAAGGCATATTTCGGCATGCCTGTCAGGGATCAAGACAAACCTTGGGCACCTAATTTCACCTGCGAGCAATGAAAAAAAAATGGAAGATGGACAATTGTTGCTCATAATTTAATGTTAGGAAATTTGTTAATTTTTTAAAATAAATTTTAATTTTAAAATGTGATTGAATACATATCATATATGAAAAATGTTGCGATAATTTCTTACACATTAGTCATGGATGAAATTAATTTATTTTTGTAGGATGGTACAGAGGGGAAAAGAGAGCCATGAAGTTCACTATCCCAAGAATTTGGCGGTAACCCACTGACCACTCAAGCAACTGCTACTTCTACATGGTGGACCCTTCCAAACGTCGGACTGGCAAGAATGCACCTGCTATCACATATCTGGACCTTTCTTCATCCATCGCCCCAGTGCCACACTGCCATGAACTCCCTATACCCACTCCTCCGGAGAGAAAGCAGCCGTCTTTAGAAGAGAGCAGCAACTCAGAGAGCGAGGAAGACGTTGTAGATCCAGATGACAATGTCAGAGGTGGAGCTGAGGAGAGAAACCCATACTTCTCCAACCAAAAAGACCTCAATGACTTGATCAGAGAGCTTGGTCTCACCAAGTCCAATGCCGAGATGTTGACGTCTAGGCTCATGCAGTGGAACTTGTTGGATAAAAGTGTGCAAGTCACAGATCAGAGGAAGCATTACCAAGCTTTTTGCAGCTTCTTCACCCGTCAAGATGGGCTCTGCTTCTGCCACAATGTGACCAGTCTGTTTGAGGCAATCGGAATCGCCTGTAACCAGAATGAGTGGTGCCTCTTCATTGACAACTTATCCAGGAGCCTCAGAGCAGTGCTGCTCCATAATGGTAACAAGTACCCGTCTCTTCCCCTGGCTCACTCGGTGCACCTCAAAGAGGATTACAACAGCATCAAGACCTTGCTGGATGCCTTAAAGTATGATGAGTACAGCTGGGAGGTCATCGGAGACTTCAAAATGGTCAATTCCTGATGGGTCTCCAAGGCGGTTTTACCAAGTTTCCTTGCTATCTTTGCCTTTGGGACAGCAGGGACATCAAGGCGCACTACCACAGGCGTGACTGGCCACAGCAGACCGAGTTCTCTGTGGGGAGAAACAACGTCAAGTGGGAGCCACTGGTGGACCCCCGGAAGGTGCTCATGCCACCAATGCACATCAAATTGGGCCTTATGAAACAATTTGTGAGAGCTGTCGATAAGGAGTCGGCAGCCTTCATGTACCTTCAAGTCTTCTTCCCTAAGCTGTCTGAGGCAAAGGTCAAAGCCGGTGTCTTCGTCGGACCACAGATAAAGAAGATCCTGGAGTGCAATGAATTCCCTAAGAAGCTCACTAGTAAGGAGAAAGCAGCTTGGAACAGCTTTGTCGCAGTGGTTCGTGGCTTCCTGGGCAATCACAAGGTCGAAAATTATGTGGAGTTGGTTGAGACTCTGGTGAAGAACTACGGCACAATGGGCTGTAGGATGTCCCTCAAAGTCCATATTCTTGATGCTTATCTTGATAAATTCAAATAGAACATGTGGGCGTACTCGAAAGAGCAAGGCGAGCACTTCCACCAGGATATGCTCGACTTTGAATTCCATTACCAAGGATAGTATAACGAGAACATGATGGGAGACCGCATTTGGGGGCTGATTCGTGAAAGTGATTTATAGTATTGTAATAAAGGACTCGATCCTGGGTCTGTCTCCGTTGTCCTTTATTTGGGTTCTTACACTTGTCCCACACGGCCCTCGCTCAGAGTCTCCCCCGCTTGGCAGCTCGACCTCTGCCTTCGCTCCCGTAGCCTTTCGCGCTCCTGCAGCTCCGCTGCAGGTCCCCCTTGTGCAGTCCTCCGGCTGCTCTCACAGCAGCTCCACCGCTGCTCCCCGTTCCTCCGTGCTCGGTCACCGCTGGCTGGCGGTGCCGAGTCTTACCGTGTGTGGCGATCTCGCCACTCTCCAACCTCAGCCCTGCGTGGCCTCTGTGGCGATCTCGCCACTCTCCAATGTCCGCCCTGCGTGGCCTCTGTGGCGATCTCGCCACTCTCCAACCTCAACCCTGCGTGGCCTCTGTGGCGATCTCGCCACTCTCTGTCTCTATCCCCAACTCTCTCTTCCACCCCGCTGGCTGGCGCCGTCATGAGCCCCTCAGCCACCAGGCTGAGGCACGGCGACCACCCAACGTGGTCTCCACTCTTCACTCCCCCGACTGACCCAGATGTCTTCCTGTCTCCCCGCTATAACATCTCCCCCCACGTGACCCTGACTCCTCCCTCTCGGATCGTCACATCCGACCCGCCCATTTACGCCCGCATTACACCACCCTCCCCCGTAGAGAAAAATCCAGCCGTCCTCGGCTGAAACAGAACAAAATAATGCGGGTGAAGGCATCACAATCAGGAGTCCCCCAGACACAACGGAGATTATAACAACAACACAAGTAACGAAAGGGGAGGGATCAGGAACCGGAACAGAACAACAAGAATAATAATAGCACAAAGCACAACAACGGCAACCGACACGCAAGAATGGCACACGCGCACAACCCAGAAATGTGGTGTCTTAGAGCGTGTCCATGTTGTTGTTCCATCCGCTCGGCTCAAGTCCAACATCAAAGAGAAAGTGGTAGAGCAGTATGACGAACGGGCGCTCAATTGCTCCTTTAAGTCCTCATCCAGTTAGCACACCAGGTAACACCCAGTGTGACAGGCGCCGAAGATCTGTGACGAGAAGGAGAATCGAATCCCTGAGGCACAGCACAACAACGCACATCCGCATGTCGTACACGACAGCCACCCGGCCCCAGGGTAGTGGAGATGATGTAATTCCGGCCCGCTTAAGAAAACCCCAATAATTACCCAAAATAAACGCGATGGATGCCCCAGTATTTACATTTTAACAACAATATTATTTACACGTGACAACAACAACAAAAAAATTCCTGCTCTTGCCCACCAGCAGTCCTCCCTTGAGGACCAGCACAGACATCTCACGTACACAGCATGTACCCACGGTCACTCTCAAAAAAACCCCCAGTCGCACACCCTCGCGTGGAGAGAGCCACGCTCCCCAGCGGTAACGTTTAACTCGCCCTAACCCTCACCGTGGTCGTCAAACCACAGCAACATCCACTGATCATACTCTCGGCTAGTGCAATTTCGGGGATGAGCAGCAACTCGGCCATGCTCCTCCCTTACTATCCCAACAGCGATGGACACACACCAGCCTCTTATAGTCTGACGCTTTATAGCCAAGGGAAGATTAATCCCTCGGCAAGGCCAGACACCAACGACCCCCCCCCCCCACGGGGTAATGTTCTCTTATAGAGACAATAACGCCCTAACCCAAATCCCGTGAGCCCCCGGCACACCAGGTTCAGTCTGCCACCGCACAACTGAACCATGACTCCCCGAGCCATATGAGCACATGGCCCATTAGTTTGAGACATACCACGGAGGTTTCGCCTCCGGGCTGTCAGGTCAGCCATCAGCCATAGGCCGATGTGACCACAACTCGTGCATCACCCAATCAACAATGGCAGGCATAACAGATGGAATATATGCCCCACCGAGGTTTTTCCCGCGCGCTCAAAATGGCGGCCCCCTTCGCCAAGCGCGTTCTCGCAATATCTCGCGCGCACTCAAAATGGCGGCCCTTTGCGCAAAGCGCATCGTCGCCATACCCCGCGTGCGCGCAAAATGGCGGCCCAACGTGCGAACACGTGGCCAGTTTTCTCCGTGCGTGCACCCCAGCTGCCATTTGCTGGGGGTCACAAGACGCATCCCCCGTCACGTTGTAACAACCCCACCAACGATAGACGCACAGCCCCAGCTTGCTGTGCACAGCAGTCATATCGGGGAAATTTGAGCCAATATTTTACCAAAAAAACATTGCTTACGCACACCAACCCGCAAAGTAACCCCTGGCTGCATGCAATCAACCGAATGAGTGACGCCACTTGGCGCCAATTTACGGTCCCATCACCCTTAACATCTGAGCCACCCACAACGGCGTCATCGCGCACCCTCATCGCGCGCTCTCTCTCTCAAAAAGCGCAATTACCTATAATATACACGCAATATCGTGTGCATAGACATCCATACAACCAAATTTTTGGGTCCCCCTCGAATTTGTTACCAATTTCCAAACAGGTACGCACAATTAATAACACTCCCAAACCCAATAGTCAACCAATGCATTGCACCCCGTAACCGTACAGAACGGTGTAAACAGCACATGCAGTCAGCATATCGCGATCATACGCGTACCTTTAAGCACAATAGCAAGCAGATCTGCAGGCAACCAACACACCATTAATCCAGTCGTAACATTGCAGCAACAACACAAATATTCTCTCTCTTGCAACCAACCACATCGCACATGGCACCTTGCAGCACAATACACCAAAAAAATATATTTCAATTAAGCCCATCGCACACGGTAACCCACGAGATGGTACAGCGCAGGAAACCCGACGCTCCCGAGTTAATAATTAACTTCGCCATCAAGATAACAACTCCACACCGCAGCGCACACACACTATTTGACACTCAGCAAGCACAGCAGACTCTTCGTCCATCCTCAACACACACACACACTAATTGACACCGAGCAACAAGCAGATAGTGCGTTCATCCTGAACACACACACACACAGCCCGAACCCCGCTCCGCACGCTCGAGACATAACAAAAATCGCCCCCCGGCACACGATAGATGGGTGAGGTGTGTGTTAAGGCCGGGTGCGTATCGTTACGACTCGCCCGGGGCTGCAGCAAGCAGAGGACGGCAGGGTGGTAACTTGAGACGCCTTGCAGAACTCGAACAATGACTTGACTGCTCCGTTGTCTCGCACCCGAGCCAGGACGGGAGAGCTCCCGCCCCAGCAGCTGCAGCGTCGTCGTCCTCTCCTCGCAGCTCCTCCTCGCAAAACAGCAGCTCACAGCAGGCTGCTCACCCCGCGGCACCTCCAGATGGCAGCGCAAGGCCGCCTCTCCGCCGCGATCTTGAAGATGGCGGCGTGTTCCCGCCGCGGTGAAGACAAGATGGCGGCTTCCCGCCGTTTCTCCCCTGCCACGCCCAAGATGGCGGCTTTGTGCCGCGTGGCAGATGGCGCTGGCAGCGCAGGAAAGGCGGAGGCCTGCGGATCACCACCGGGCCTCCCCGACGCCGTCCTCGGCGTGGTGAGCTCACAGAGTTGCGCCAGCACGATTTTCAAGGTCTCCAGCTGTGCTGCCATCTGTCCCCGTCGTAAGTCGGATGATGTAGCAGATGATGGCGCAGGAATATTCTTTCTTCTGAGCTGTTTTGACATGCCGTTTCACTTCTGACACCAGTGTAATAAAGGACTCGATCCTGGGTCTGTCTCCGTTGTCTTTTATTTGGGTTCTTACACTTGTCCCACACGGCCCTCGCTCAGAGTCTCCCCCGCTTGGCAGCTCGACCTCTGCCTTCGCTCCCGTAGCCTTTCGCGCTCCTGCAGCTCCGCTGCAGGTCCCCCTTGTGCAGTCCTCCGGCTGCTCTCACAGCAGCTCCACCGCTGCTCCCCGTTCCTCCGTGCTCGGTCACCGCTGGCTGGCGGTGCCGAGTCTTACCGTGTGTGGTGATCTCGCCACTCTCCAACCTCAGCCCTGCGTGGCCTCTGTGGCGATCTCGTCACTCTCCAATGTCCGCCCTGCGTGGCCTCTGTGGCGATCTCGCCACTCTCCAACCTCAACCCTGCGTGGCCTCTGTGGCGATCTCGCCACTCTCTGTCTCTATCCCCAACTCTCTCTTCCACCCCGCTGGCTGGCGCCGTCATGAGCCCCTCAGCCACCAGGCTGAGGCACGGCGACCACCCAACGTGGTCTCCACTCTTCACTCCCCCGACTGACCCAGATGTCTTCCTGTCTCCCCGCTATAACATCTCCCCCCACGTGACCCTGACTCCTCCCTCTCGGATCGTCACATCCGACCCGCCCATTTACGCCCGCATTACAGTATAATCGTAAATATCGAAAAACTACTCACTTCTAAATGTTTTCTAGTAATGTTTGTATTACCTTAATATAAATACATGTTAATCTATATTCACATGTTGTTTTTTCTGACTTTGTGGGAACGAAAATACACAAATTTGCATGTTTTCTCATTGAAAATAGGTAAATAAAAAAAATCACTGTCCTGGTCACAAAAGACAAGTTTGTGGGCCATAATAGCTATTTTCTATACTTTTGAGGCATAAGCAATTACGAAATAACACAACCCAGGAACAGATATTTTGTTACATAGTTTCTTTAGGCATGTATGCATGTGTCTATTGCCTATGTGTTTTATTAATTGGATTTCAAATTAGGGGTAATGTACTACAGTACAAGCAATTGTGGCCTCATTTTCAATCCCATGATGGTATTGAGCCCTCTGATATTTACACAGTTGTTAAGGATATTGTTTCATCTGCATTTCTGTTCTAGAGCAAAATAAACTGTCGACTTTAAACAGGAGGAACTATATCTACTTATACAATTGGCACAAAGGAGCACGATCTTTCACGCTATAGAAAATGGATTACATCTATGTCCCTAGCCAAATTATACATAATCTGAATGAGCGAGTCATAATGAACGCTAAGTCGTTTAGGAATGCACTAGTTACAACATGCATTGGCCGTGTTTACTTTTATTCGTCAATTACAGTCGGGAAAAAATATCTAGCCAGTGAATAAACACGTTTGAATGCATTCATGAACAAAAATGATAACTTGCAATAAAATACAGACAAGCCTCATACATCAAAACACCAATATCTAACTTTTTGTACCAAGGAAACTAATACTACCAAACATTCTAACTTTTTATTACACTCCATATATGAACAATTTTGGAAAATATGTTGTTAGTGCCAACTTTTAAATTATGTTCAAATAAAGAAAATATGAAAAACACATTTTTAAAAGGTAGTTAAAAAATAATCGAATGCATCAATTAAAATTATACAAACATCATATGCAGAAAAAATATTCCATTTTCTGTATGGGAAATGTGTGTGAATTTGTATTTGTACGTGTGTAGGATTTCTACTCTTGTTAAGAGGTGACCTTTAGGAGAGTCTAAAATTCGTACCTGGTGTTGTCAACATCAGCTTTGCAAAGGGAAGCCAGAACATCACCACAATACCTGCTATTAAGTCATGCAGACTTTAAAGGTTACTTATTGAACCACAATACCTTGATGATCTCGTAAACCACCACGCAAACTCCGGTCATCCTCGCAGCGGTTTTTGGCTAACCATCAAACAAAGACAGTCAAATGCATCGCACATTTTTAGATGCGCTTCTGCGGCCGTCTGGAACGCTCTTCCTTCCGATATGAGGAAGACAATGGAGCTATACATTTTAAATCTAGCTTGAAAACTCATTCCTTTCGAACTGCTTTTTGTGTTTAGTTTGTTGTCCTTCCTCTGCACCTGCAATCAGCAAAGTTGGCTACATATGGCGCAAAAGAGGTTAAACATACATATATTAACAGCACTTCCACCAACAGTCTAACCATGGCTAAATGGGGGCTTGTTACATGTTAGCGTCAGTTTTACTCAACCTCAGGTGCTGCTCTAGAATTACTTGCTCATGACCCAGCTAGAGTAAGGGCCTCCACTTGAGGGAGCATGAGGTGACACCCAGAGAGCGGATATTTTCTTACTCTTCCACGTCGATCAGGCATGGGAAGAGGTGGGAGCAAGCATGCTTTACCCTACATAACTGAACTGTGATTTATCCATTTATACCGCTGAGTAGACAGAGGCAGATTAATTTGAGAAACTTGCGCCATGTTTTTCAACTGGTGTGCCAAGAGATTCAACCAGCGACTTCTGGATTGCAAGTCCAGTGTGCTAACCATTATTCCGTGGCATCACTATGTATATGTGTACACATTTTTTTAAATCTTTAAATTAATTCAAGACAAAGAGTGATAATTAAGCAAGCATACTTGCACATAGGCAGTTATATTACTCCAACACTTCAGCTTTAAGAGGGTGCCAGGCTTATATTCAAGGCCTTCAGATTTTATGCTGGAGCTCGCAGACCACAGCTGTGGTGCATACCAAGCTTTAGCCATTTCATGAAACTTCATGTATTCACGTGAAGCCCTGAACTCGTTCAGGCTGCTGCTGATGCTAGGGACCCACATCATTGCTTGTTATAAGCCTTTCAACGGACGCTGACACCTAGTATTGGTAGACTGACCCCGAATGCTGTTCTCATTGACCCTCATTTTATATCTTGACAGGGCTGCATAGCAGTAGTAAACATAGTAATCACCTACTTATGCCATCATTTTCTGGCTCGCTATTCAGCAATCATCAGGACTCTTAAATTAATCTTGCACCATTCGAGGGCAAAACTGTTTTAATACATTATGAAATTACACACCACCTGTTTCAGGGTTGAAGGGAAATTCGCGAAACTCCCCTTGGCTGTCATCCTCACACAATGGCTGAAATTCGAACACACCTGTAGATGCCACATTATTAAGATCCAAATTTCCACACCCCTTCCCCTATTCCCCCTTCCCCCCTTCTTCCCACCGGCACCTTCTACTCCCGAACTTCAGTTATTATTTCCCTACCTTCTTATCCCCACTCAGTGGGGCAGTGAGCCCAATTCTCCTCAATCCTAGAAGTTCTGGAGTACAGAGTTTGCGACTTGAGACAAAGGAGTTTCTGGATACTCCCTCCTCTTATGTCGTGGTTTGTGCTCTGTATCGGGCTCTTATTGAAATATAATGAAATAAAAAATAAAAAGGCCCAAATTTCCCCATGTGGGGCATGTCAATTCAAAGGTAAAACGCTGATTAAGATCCACAATTTGCACCAAAACACACCTGCTCGTATACTTACTTCAAAAGTATAGTGAGTCCAACTGAGTCGCAGACGTTGTTCCTTTGAGAGGCAACACATTTATTTGTAACACGTAACACAAGGGGTAACTGCCCCTTCACCAGATACAGCCTAGGGTGGTGACCACCCAGCTAACTACTCTATACAGATGAGTTACTGCTACGAAGGATCGGGCTCTCAGTCGGGTCCGCAACCACGTGGCTGCCTTGTAGAGCTTCCAGCTTGAGACGTAGAGCTTCCAGCTTGTAGGTTGCACCTACGGTCGGGGCTGCTCCGCCCTTGGCCCCGTCTGCCTTCTGGAGCCTTCTAGCTCCCTCTCAATCCCTCTCGAGAGCTCCCCCCGGACACGTGATCACCCCCTAGTCCCTTCACCTGGGGGCCTCTCTATGGACACTCCAGATCACGTGTCTGCCTGGTCAACCAGAGTGCCATGGCCCGGGGCAATCCTGCTCTTGAGCTGACACTCTCCCGCTCTCCCTCGTGGGAGCCCCCACCCACACGCTATGCGTGGTGCCCACGCTATCCAGCGCTCACCAAGCCCCACTAGGGCTGGTACTACACCCGCTCAGGCCCGCACCATACAGTGACATCCCCGATGTCACTACTTAAGTAAATACTAAGTTCACGCAAGACAAAATACAGTTCATACGAAGCCATGAATTTAATTTGTTGTGACATTTGACAATGTTGTATGTATGCATGTTGATCTTATTTCGCACCCTACTCAGCCAACCGTGCTTATTGGACGGAAGGACAACAAACTAAACACAAAAAAAACTGTTTTTAAAAAATGTTATGATGGCATAAGAATGCAAGTAAAGACTAAATCTTTACAATGAATCATACATTAAATACAATTATTTTCATACCTTTATAATTACATTTGTGTATGAAGACTCCACAAAAAGTCAATTGTGGGGATTGGTTAACCATACTTAACCATGCTGGTCAGTGCGAATTGTTGAAAGATAGAGGGCCCAAGACCATAGTAGATATTTACAAACAGGCATTACCCAGAAATCAAGCTCAGGTGGCCGTTGGATTCAGAGTACAATGGGCCATAAGCATTATGCCGCTGTACCCCTCCATTGTAATTATCTTGACTGAAACCAATACATTGGATATATTGATTTCTTTACGATGCATACAATACAAATTAAACCACTCTGAATAAACTACCATACATGTAATATAATAAGATGCAAATTGCTAAAGTTATTTCCCTTAAAGTTTTGATAAGAATTATTCATTAAAAGACCTATGCCCTTTTGATTTTGGCATTTTAATCTCCCGTAGAACAATTACACCCGTTGGATTGCTTTAACCAAATGGTGTCATCAATACGTGATTAATTGACTAATGCATGACTACTTGAACTAATTATAATTTTTAAATATCAAAGCGTTACAGATACAACTCAATAAAGTATGCAAAATCACACTATAGTAATTGCAGTGTTAAACTATATGCATGTACCTTTCCATGGCGAGTAAAGTAACCAGCAGTCATTATTATAACAAATGTGTAAACATAGTGTAAAGAAATATTTTAGTTTTGTTTGCTATATTTTCAGTGAGCCACAGCTAACGGGTTGTAGACACTGAGGCATACCGATACTGCAATGCAGTGCCTCATAATGCATACAATACATATAAAGAGGGGTGGAACAATGTATAGACGTGTTTATTTATAGATATGTTCATAAACCAACAAATATATATCAAATTGCATATATGAGAATATATGTTTAAGTTTTTTCTATATTATGCTGCTGGCTTCTTGTAACCCATGTAGCTACTAAAGATGCTACCTCACTATTCACCACAACAATATGTACTTGAGTCAAATTGTGAGGCAGAATCGTGATAACTCTGATGATTGAATTCATCAAATGCGCATTTGGTTTCTCAAATCATCAGAGTAGTGCAATTGTGTGTTCGTGGTTAGCATGCTTGTTTTTCTTGCCTTCAGATACCGTGTTTGTGGAGTATAAATCCAGCACGATAATTTTCACGGTGATGAACAGTCCGGTCAAAAACACTTTCCTAATCTGTGTGCGATGAAATACTGTACCACCCACCCCCCCCCCTTGACAATGTTTCATGAAGATGCTTCCTTGAGAGATGTAACCGTGCACATTGAGCAAGAACCCTCCCTAGTTGTGATGCTCCTGACGAAAGACCAGTTTCGTCGCATCAAAATTCCAGCAATGACAATGCAAATGATAATCATGTTGACTACGATGACGATCATTCTTCAAAGGTTGGCGGATTGTCTTATAATCCAGTGTGTGTGTGTGTGACCGGATTTGTACAATTTTATTGACTGAACACAATTTGGGGTGCCTCTTATTTCCCAGAATGTCCTATAGACCAAAAAGTTTGGTAATACTGTACATGTTTGGATTCCCTGGAAATGGAAACTTTTAGCAAACATATCCAGGGACTATATTCCATAGTTTAAATGTAAAAATGCGTTTACTTAAGTACGTGTAGTATACAGTAATAGCGCCGGCTGATGGGCATCAATGGCAACTGTGGTAGACAGACAGTACACACGCCGGTGAGGGCGTTCACGGTGTGTGGGCAGAGGGTATGAACCAGGGGCGGTTTCTTCATTAGGGCGATTGGGCGACGCACCACCAATGTCATTCAATCACAGAGTCACGCTAGCCGTCACTGTGCCTCTGGATATAGTCCAATCAGCGTCATGCTACGTTCTGTGGAGTACCGCCTTTTTTTGGGCGATTTCCCTCCAGCTGAGAATCGCCCCGAGTGGTCCCATAGACTTACATTCAAAGATGTTTTTTTCGAACGGGGGCGCTGCAATGCATTCTCTATGGCTTCCGGGAGGGCTCGCCCTAACGTGCTTACGTCATCATACGTGCTTACGTCATCATACGTAAGCACGTTTCATCCAACAATATAATTTGTCGCCACCTAGTGGAATCTTTAATAAAAGAAACTTGAGTGGTTTGTTTTAAAAGTGAGTATAGAAACAAACAAGATGTATTGTAAGAGTCACTTTATTTTTCATTAATATTAAAGAAGTGAAGTTGCCTTTACATGCTTAAGCTGTTAATTTATCCATTGCATGGGTGGACCTTATCCTTATCAATCATCCAGACATTTGCCCCCCCTGAGAGATTTTGCAGGAGCCGCCACTGGTATGAACTAGGGTAAGGGTCAAGGAGGACCCCGTCTAGAGGCCCCTGGAACCGGCTAGCGAGTTCGAGAAGGGAGGCGCGGTTAGGGAGAAGCCAGGCCGCGCTGGTAGCATAAAAGGAGCCGAGAGCGGGAGCTCGAAGCTGCCGGTTCTGGGAATGGACTCGTCTCGTCGTTGCTGTCGTCTCATCGCCATCGTCACTAAACGTATCCGCTAGATATTGCGCTACAAAGGATAGTAGTTGGCTATCTCAGTCAGCGCCGTCAGTGTTAGGCGGCTAATGTAATGTACAGGCTAGCCTGAGCAACTGTGGAGAGTGTGCAAACGAGACTGTGGAAGTTATTAATAAAGAAAGTGTCTCCTATAAACGCTGTCTCCGAATCGTTGACACTACACATGTATTAATAACAATAAAGTACAGAAGGGATATCAAAAGATAGAAGGATGAAGCTTGTGCCAGTTTCAGGAAATTAAATGTCTTCATCCTGAATGGCAATCGGGTAAATATGTATCATACATGGACAGCCATTCTAAGCACACTGATGCACGTGTCGTTGGTGTATGAGGATTATTTTGAAAAGGAACGCTGAAAGTATGCACATACTCTCACTTAATCACCTCTACTTTCAATGTTCACATGCTGTAATAATCATTATACGTGGCAGGATCAGTCGATTTATTTGTACGACTTAGGAATGTTATCTGTTATTACTGGGACATTCTAATACTCTGACCTTGCTCCGTAAAGTGTGTTAGTGGACTAAATTTATCTCAATAATGGGGAGAGAGGAGTTGCCTTGTATAGATAAGCATTTTTTTATGGTTAATAAAAAAAAATCAGCTGTGATAGAGAGGAGAAGGTGTCAGAGGGGCAGGATTGAGTGGGTGGAGGACAGTTGCACGCGGTGCTAAGCTCATGCACAGCAAATTAAACTTGTGGTTGACTGAAGCATGGATAAAGGAGTCCACTGTAATTATAACAATAATTGTACATACAGTAGACTCTCGATTATCCACGCTAATAACGGGCATGACAGCCGCAGATAATTAAAAATAATCGATAATTATCCATACTTTTGGATTATATATATAATCCGATTATATATATATAATCCAATAATAATGTATAACTTATATGTATTATCCAAAAGTATCGATTTTTCACGGATCGCTATGCCAAAAAACATGAATATAGGTATAAATTATGTTTAAGTTAAGGAAATGTAATTTGTTAAATGAACAAACAAATATTGATAGTAAAGAATTAACCAATTGATGCGCGTGCTCAGTGATAACTTTCCTGCTCTCGCGCCGAAGACTCGGCCCACGAAGTGGATATCAGAGCCAATTAAACTCTGCCCACTGTTGTAAATAAATGCAACTACTCTACTGTTGAGGAGATCATGTGGATTTCGGATTACCCGGAGCACATATTTGGTGACTCGTAATAAACATTTCTAAGAATAATAATGTATAACTGTTTTTCGATTATGAATTTAGGCTAAAGGGAAAATCCATGAGTTATTAATTTATGGTAAAATCTGTGGTGTGCGGTTAATCTGCACGTGCATAATCGGGAGTCTACTGTATTCCAAAATTTCTTAAATTTAAAGCTACAAAATTTGTAAAAATTAATTATACGAGCATTTTGCAATTACATTTCATTAAAAAAAGAAAAATTGTGAAATAATGAGTGGCAGGAAACACAATAATATGAGACAGTAATAGCCTTAATTCTGAAACAGTCCTTCAAACCTGCAAGCTAGTCAACTCTGCTTTACTTATGTTCTACAACTACATCCTGATCATCACTCTCACGATCCATACATATATTTAAATGTTTAATAGTTTATCTTTGTTGTGTATTTGGTGTTCTATGAAAGTCACGTGTAAAAGCATTCGCTAAATAAAATAAAACTTTTTTAAATTCCTTTGGTCCCTGCCCAAATACCTGAAACTTATTTCTGCCTTAATTGTCTCATTTAATTTGTCTTTGCATTGCCAAGTAATGCTTAGTGATCATTGATACTATGCTGCCTATCCCTCGTGCACTCAAAATTGCTTAAAGTCAACATTCCCCTCTGAAATGGGCTGGCTGAACCGGTTTTCCGTGGGATATAAATTTCTAACAGACGTGCACGCATACTCGTGAGATTATTAAGGGTGAAATAAACGTTTATAAAGGCAAAGTGTGTGACTAGGATTTATCTGGAGTGTGAATGGCTGCCTGTTTTGACTGAGCTCATGGGCCCCCTTCAGATGTAATTCGAAATCCTCCCAATATTGGATGCAATCGCCGAAACTGACCCGCACATCTCTAAGTAAGGAAAATGTGTTGGAAAATAAACCACTGTGATCAAATGTATACTCAAATTTTCACGAATAATCTTGAGGCACAGTGCTGAAGAAAAACTAAGAAAACATGTCTGTATATAACTATGACCTGATGGAAAACGTGAAAATCAATGAACAATCTTTGCACAGTGGCCTTAAAATATAACTTTGAAAACTGTTGTTCAGTCATTGCACGACAGCATCATGACCAATGGTCTAAATGTCAGAACATTTGCTCTAGACATATGTTGACTGCTTGGCTGAGAGGAATGTATCAAATTAAAATCAATGGGATTATTTTATACACTTAACGAATCGTTGTTATCCCTCAATTATGAACGTCGCAGACACATGCAGATATGCTGTGCAGGATGAATGGCCAAAAAAAGTGTTTTGCTCCAGGATGTTTTGAATCACGAGGGTTTATCCTTTCAGTTGCCAAAGGCAGTGCATAATGAAATATTCAGTGTAAGAATATTTTAAAATAAAATAAAAATGCAAACAAATTCAATCCATGAAAAGGGTTTCAACAACAACATCAAGAACTGCCATGGCGCTTGAGCCTGGCTACGTGCACTTTAAGGCCGCGTGAAGTGTTGAACGCCCGGTAGCAGGAGGTGACAGGGTTTACACTTTCAAATACAGCAGCGTGAATGTGAATATATTAATTATGATATATGATGGCAGCCACAGAGGCAAATTGTTAAAACGGAGGCATGCTAAGTGGGGTGATAATGGAATGTGCATTATGAAAGCAGGTTGGGGAAAATTAATGGTATTTAATATAGCATAGGTAATCGCCGTATAATATTTCAAAGTAGCACATGGTTTAAGCACGCAAAAAATACAGATTTTAGGAATATGTTCAGTTTGTGTAATAGTGTAATATAAGCAAGTTAGTTGTTCAATCCCTTAAACTTTTGGGTCACGGCTATGCAAATTACTTAAAATCCAGCTGCCACAATCAATTAGCAATTACATTCGAAGCTCACAGTATTGCAAATTTTGGAATGATTTCGTTCATGAAATGGAATAAAACATAACGTACATTTTATATTCTCAAGGAAACGTAGCACACTATATTATGCATATCCATATATGCACACCGTCATACAATAATTTAATGCCGTCCTTTGATCTACATGTGAAACTATTCATGAGGCGTGAGTGCAATTTAAAAAAAAAACATTCTTCTAAGGTTAATAACCAAATGTAAGGCCTTTGTTGCATGAAATGTGTGGAACTATAATAATATTGCTTTAATAAACAGCTTGCCTCTATGAAATAACTTACAAATAATGGCCACTTCTGCCAGCTCTGCACAAGCTTTGTTGGAGGCTGTGTTTTTGTTACTGCCATTTCAAAAAGCCAATGCAAAGCTGTGATTAAAAAAATGTGCACCCTTATCACTGCAATAAGGAAATGCTAATAATTTAGGAGAACGAACAGGAAATCAAATTGTGGCTTCCCATTATTGTGTGCTGTATTTTGTTTCATTTTAACGTCTCGCTGCAGTTGAGGTCAAAGCCTTACTATCTCTTTACAGACTCAATGGACTGAAGACTAAAGTGTCGCTGACCAGCATCTGCTTTTCTGATAGAATTGAAGGTATTTTATGCAATATTCATGCGTGCACTATTAAAGATAGCAAATTCAATTCAAAGGCAGAGGGTGTGCTCCAAGTACAGAGGAATCACACTCCTCAGCGTCTCAGGTAAAGCTCATGCCAGAGTGCTGGAGAGGAGGCTCTGCCCAGTGGTCCAGCCTCAGATTCAGGAGGAACAATGCGGATTCCGTCATGGTTGTGGGACAATGGACCAGCTCTTTTTCCTCTCATAGATATCTGAGGGGTCATGGGAGTATACTTCTCCAGTCTATCTGTGCTGTTTAGACTTGGAGAAAGCATATGATTATGTTCCCTGTAATGTCTTTCGGGAGTTGCTGCGAGAGTATGATGTACTGGTGCCGCTTTTGTGCGATATCCGATCCCTCTGTTCCTGGAGTGAGAGCTGTGTCCGTTTTATTGGTATTAAATCAAAGTCGTTCACTGTGGGTGTCGGACTCTGCCATAGGTGCATTTGTATCCACTCCTGTTTGTGATGTTTCATGGACAAAATATCAAGGCGCAGCCGAGGTATGGAGAGTATCCAGTACGGGGGGCATGGAGGTGGTGTCGCTGCTTTATGCAGATTACGTTTTCCTCCTTGCCTCGTCAGTCTGTGATCTTCAGGGTGCACTTGAACGCTTTGATGACAAGTGTGAAGTGGCTGGAATGAGGATCAGCACCTCCAAATCTGAGGTCATGGTTCACTCTCGGGAGAGGGTGGATTGTTCTCCCGAGGTGAGGGGGGAACAGCTGCCCATAGTGTAAGAGTTTAAGTATCTCGGGGTCTTCATCTGCAAGTGATGGTAAGTGGGAGCCGGAGATCGGTCAACGGATCGGTGGGGCGTCCGCAGTGTTGTGGGTACCGTAACGTTTCGTGGTAGTGAAGCGGGAGCTGAGTTCTCGAGCAAAGCTCGCGGTTTACAGGTCGATCTACATTCCCACCCTCACCTATGGTCATGAGCTTTGGGTAAAGACCGAAAGGATGATATTGTGGGTACAAGGGACCGAAATTAGGTTTCTCCGCAGATTTGCCAGACTCACTCTTCGTGGCCGTTTGAGGAGCTCGGTAGACCGGGTGAGGAGCTCAGTCATCCGGGAGAGCCTCAGAGTCGAGCCGCTGCTCCTCCGGTTGAGAGGAGCCAGTTGAGGTGGTTCAGGCACCTGGTAAGGATGCCTCTGAGTAGACTTCCTCTGGAAATCTACCGGGCACGTCCCACTGGGCAAAGACCCCGGGGCCAGCCCAGGACACGCTGGCGGAACTTTGTCGCTAGGCTGGCCTGGGAACGCCTGGGTATTCTCCAGGAAGAGCTAGGAGTCTGTCGCCAAGGAAAGGGAGGTCTGGACCACCCTACTCAACACTTTCCACCGCGACCCTCACCAGCACAATCGGACTGAGAAACGACACGAATGGTCTCCTGAATGCAGCAGAAAGGCACCCCGCTTACTGTCCGTCAGTAAGATTATTCCATAACAAGAAAACAGTCTCACATGAAATAAATGTAGGATTACACTAATTATGATTGATGTGATGACACAGACGAGAAGCATACTGAAGCGTCAATAAAATTATTTTATAACTTAAAAGAGTTGCAGTGTTATTATATTCTGAACCAAAAACAACCCCTAGTTCTTTGACAGTGGTCAACCACTTAAAGATATTTAATGAACATTACGATGGCGTCAGTGTGTATCTTTTGTAAAGAAAAAATGCAGCTTTTCAAGATAAGCTATTATACTGCAGAATTGTTAGTAACAATTAATTTTCCTATCTTGCATTAAAATACTATGATGCAGATAAGGTAAAAAATGGTAAAGGTACAGCCATGCAATCACCAGCTTACTCTACTGCTGGCACTATAACCTCCACAAGAGGAAGCTCTAGCGGATCACTCTAGAGCAGTTCTCCTCACTAGAAGGTCCGCAGGCCACTGGCCGTCTCCTGGTGGCCTTTAGTGCCGCCCCTGACGTGTAGTCCCCCGACAATAAACACGTGAAAATTCCCCTTGCGAGGCAGTGTGGTGGCCCTCACGCTGATTGATGTCTTATCGGCGAAAGTGCCCTCCCCCACCCCGCCTGAAAATGATTGAAGCACACTGCTCTAGAGGGTATTTGGCCTACTCTTCCATGCTGGCCAGAAACCTAGACTTTACTCTACTAAATAGTGGCCTTACAGTGAACGCATATAGCAATAGTATCCTTTTTTATCAAGAAAACTCACATTTGTCAAGAACACTGCCTTAAAATAAAAAAATATATATAATCGGTAGTATTTTTAGGCAATGGCCATTTTTCATAGAATATAAATAAAGAGGTGAAAGAGATTTGGTTAATAAGGGTTGGAGACTGCATTTAACACATTCGGGCCTCATGAGAATGATATATTTATTATTATTATTCTGATGACGAGTTTTTATGGCTTACAGATAGTTACGTAATAGTAGCTACTGGGATATGAATATTTAAAGAATAAACAAAAATAATTGCTAAATGTACGTATTGCATTTCTTCGTCACATTGTGTATGTTAATCACCATTACCAACACGTATGCTAACTCAACTGTGTCTTTATAGACATTAATAACACTTATATACTTTATCAACACTATACACAGAAGTATATTTTTTAAATCATCCCAGGAAATGTGGATAGAAAGGCAAAAAATATAATGAAAAAAGTAGTGTAAATTGAATCTCATTCTAACTTTAAGCTATTTCCTGTGGAGTTGGTTGCTATTTTTTTTCTGAGATTCTATCACTGCTATGAAGAGAAAAGAGAATAAAACATAGCCTTTGGCACTCCAATCTTAGCCTTAAACCATTCTTTGCATGATGCATCCGGTACTGAGTCTGTCACTAAATAATTGGTTACTAAAATATATCCCTTGAACGAGTACGATGATATTTTCTGACGCCCTATCTGGCTGACAATAACAAAAAAAAGTTATCCGGCAACCGAATGAAATGCTTGCGTGGAAATTCCTGCAATTTAAAACCTTTTTATATAAACCTTTCCCTACCATTTGTCTCTCCATGAGAGTGGTGAACACTTGCAATTATTTTTTAAACATCAATGTTATCTCCTGTATATAAATTGCATGTAAAATATACATTATATTGAATATCATTAGAGCTTTCAAATTGAGCTGTACAGCACAACTGTAAGTATATAGTCGTTGTTTAAGCAATAGTAACTGTTTTTTTAAGTATAGCATTAATGCAATAATAGAATGCACAATTAAACCATTTTTTTCTGACAGGAACGTAAAAATCTGTTTTACATTTTAGATTTCAATAAAGACAAAAATGCAAGCAATGCGGATTTAGAAAATGGTGTTCTACCATTGACCACCTACATCCTACGTATTAGATTATAAATACAAAATAACATTACATATCACTACTTGGCTTCTGGAGACTCGCAAAACATCTTTAGTAAAAACGTATTCAGTCGTGTAACCCCACTGACAAGCCGTGACATTATTAATGAATAAAATACATAGACACATATCATGAAAACCATTTATAAATGTGGAATGGCCACACATATTGCGTGACGAAAGTACTAATAGTTGAGTGTTTTTTGCTGAGAAAAGAGAGCAAATTCAATGGGTACTTATGTTGGCCAGGTTGTTGGAGATGTATGTACCTTTATTTTAAATGAACTTTCCAAGCGAAAGGACAAATTCCAGGGTTGCGTTATGGTGTTTGAGACAGAAGAGGCATAATTTCAAATTTAGCTGGGTTGGAATGGAGTGCCTTTTGATGCTACGGGGGAGGACAGAGAGAGGGATGTGAGGGAGGGGTGAGTATTATTGTGTGAACATGTACTTGCAGGGAGTGGCTGGCTTGTGGATTAATGGTCATGGGAATGTGTGAACAGAAGATTGTATTGGCATTAATTGGTAAATCCACAATGTCAACCTTTGGACAGATCAAATATTTAATGACGTCATAACAGATTAACCACATGAATCCAATAACTTCCAGGTTTTCAGATACGTAACAGATCATAGATGTAACAACTCTGTAACAAATTAAAATAAGTAACGCAATAACGTCTGCAGTGATTCAAACGCAAAAAATAAGTGGGCGTGGTATAAATCCAGGGTTAAGAGAATTCATTGCATACCAATAACTCAACAGACCAATAATAATTAAGGGTTTAATTGCATTGTTTATATTTGGCTGAGATCCAGGCCTCAGTCAGCGGCATGTTGATAACGACAGTACAGGATGGTCCAGGTGTCTTGTGACCCCAATTTAATCCTCTAAAACTTCATCTTTTAAAAGTAAGGCTCATTTAAAACAGCAATGAATATGCAAATTAATTAAATGTGAGGAGTCAATTATTTGGGGGTCACACCTAGACCACCCTGTATAATATATGTCTAAGCTTTTCAACAAGAGTGGATCCTGGCAGTGTCGACTCGTATGTTACGTATGCATGTTTTACTCGTAGACTTTCGCGACCAATGTTATCCATAATAAAGGGTGTTTTTTCAAGGTTAGATCACGTAAACATAAATGTGTCAATAACCCACCTCCACCCGGCAGAGCCAATTAGCAAGGTTTGTCACGGAAACAAAATATGCCAATTAGTTACTACTTCAGCACACCGGTGTGCAAGAGAGTAAACCCACAACATTTACAATTTGAGCACGACGTTTTGCTGGTGATCACAACCAGCTTCATCAGACGATTTGCCAGAATTGTAACGAAGTATATATGCACGTTCTTTTGCACCGCACGTGGACAACCGTGCTCATTGGAAGTGCCTCCTGCCCAGCTTGGTCAGTGCAACGACATAACCTGACCCTCAATGATAGTTACAATCTGGATGCTGTATTATACAAATGCCGAATTCAAAATATGAACATGATGTGCGCAACCGAAACTTTTAAAATCCATTTGAAGCGTGTAATTACAGCATATATGCAATATAGTGTGCATTATTAACGATGCCAATGGAGGATTGTAAATGTGTGGTCAAAATCAAAACAAACTGAAAACAGTCTAGTCTTTCTATAATGCAGTTACATCTGTTTAATTTAACTGCATAAATAAACCATATACAACAAGTCCTCGTTCAACGCAGTAGATGCATTCCTGAAGTGCCGCGTTAAGCGAGGAATTACCTTATGTACATTACAGAACATAAATATGTTCAACAAAACAATGCAAGTTTTTTTTCATCAAATCAGTATGCAGTCATTCCATGGTGGGTCAAATAACTGAGATGAAGGTATGCTGCCGTGTCTTGTATCGTTCCGCGTACTGTATCATTCCACGTACTGTAATGTACTGCTCAGCCACGCAGCTGAAGTAGTTCGTTATCGACCGCTCACAAACGGCATTATAACGGTGCGCGTTCAGTGTTATAATGGGCCCATTCCACGCTATATTTGTGAAGGTGAATTCCGCGTTATAACGGGGTGCACTCCGTTTTATAACGAGGTGCACTCCGTGTTATAACGAGGTGAGCTCCGCGTTATAGCGAGGTGCACTCCGTGTTATAACGAGGTGCGCTCTGTGTTGTAACGGGTGCATTCCACGTCGTGCGCAGTGTCCCCTAATAGAAGAACGCGCTACAGCAAAAGCATTTTGTGAACACAACGCTTCAAAGCGATCAAATGAGTCCCTGAAAGAAAGAGGGATAATTATGATCATATGAAGTAGACGCGCCACACCACAGCACCCAATCTAGCAAGATCTCGGAAGCTAAGCAACACTGAGCCTGGATAGTGCTTACATGTGTAATAAAGGACTCGATCCTGGGTCTGTCTCCGTTGTCCTTTATTCGGGTTCTTACACTTTTCCCACACGGCCCTCGCTCAGAGCTCTCCCCTTGGCAGCTCCATAGCTGCTCTCGCTCCCGTAGCCTCCACACCTCTGCAGCTCCACTGCAGATCCCCTGTGCAGTCCTCCGGCTGCCCTCACTGCAGCTCCACCGCTGCCCTCACTGCAGCTCCACCGCTGCCCGTCGTTCCTCCGCGCTTGGTCACCGCTGGCCGACGGTGCCAAGTCTTACTCCCCCGTGTGTGTGGCGATCTCGCCACTCCTCGACCTCTGCCCTGCGTGGCCTCACTCTAATTCTGTCTCCCAAACTCTCCCGTCTCTTCCGGTATCTCTCCCTTAAGACCTCACCCCTCTCTCCCACGTGACCTAACTCCTCCCCCCATGACGTCATATCCGCGAAGCCGTTTACGCCCGCATTACACCACCCTCCCCCGTAGAGAAAATCCAGCCGACCTCGGCTGAACAATAACGAGACAAGTAATGCGAGCGAACACAACCATCACACATTCAAGGACAACGAAGCATACAATAAATAAAACAACAACAACAAACACAACAGTAAAATTTAACGAAATGTAAGGGACTTTGAGCGCGTTCGGGTCGCCGGTCCTTCCCGGACGGGCGGCGGCCCTCCTGCAGACCGGGAACGTGACGGGGTTTTAGGAGCGACAGGAGGACTTCATCCTTATTGGAGGCCCATCAACGTCCCGGTCCCGTGTCCCTGAAGGCCCAGCGTCGGGGGTGCGACGCGATCGTGTCTGCGACGGGGTCGGAAGGGCGGCGGGGCTCGGAGTCCCCGCAGCCGTGGTAGGCACACCCAGAGCAGAGTCTCCTGTCTCCAGCAATGTCACGGCCGGCTTGTCTGTAAAAGGCACGACAGGCGCTCTTGCAAGGTCAACAGGCACAGGCAAGGATGAGTCGGCAGCCACAGACCCTGGCAAGGCAACATCGGGAGATGACGCATCGTCTCGAGGGGCCACATATGGTTTCAAGCACGACGTGTGAATGAACCAACGCCGAGATCCAAACCGAACACGCGCAGACTGTGGGTTGGGAACCTCGATGAGGCGGACCGGCCCTTGCCATGGTTTGTGTAATTTAGGAGAGGTACCTGGCCGCACCTGCGGGCAATGGAGCCAGGCCATGTCCCCCACCTTCCAGGGGCACTCCACCTTCGAGCGTCGAGCACACCGCTCGTTCCGGGCCTGGGCTTTGGCAGTAGCCATGCGGGCCCCCTCCCGTGCCTCAGTAACCCGGCGAACGGTATCCCGAATGTAATCAGGAAGAGGCTTAGCAGGTCCCCTCACTCCAGTTCCCAACTGCACATCCATTGGCGGCACGTTCTCGCGACCGTACATAAGGAAAAACGAATATCCTGTAGCCGCATGCGGCGTCATTCGGTATGCCGAAAGTACCCCAGGGATATGCAAATCCCAATCCGATTGTTTTTCACTCACGGTGTGACGCAACATTGTGGACAATGTCTGATTCAGCCGTTCGACCATACCATCCGTTTGCGGATGGTAGGGAGATGTCCATATCTTTTTAGCTCCAAGAGCCGCGCACACCTCCCCCAACAATTTATAAGAAAAATTACGGCCTTGGTCTGTGAGGAGCCTCTCCGGCGCCCCCTTGTCCATAACGTACCCGAATAGAAAGGCGTCTGTGATAGAGGCCACTGACTGGTCAGGCAAAGGCCAGGCCATCGGCCAGCGGGAGAGGTACTCCACACCAACTAGCAAGTATTTATTTCCCTTAGCGGATGGCGGGAAGGGTCCTAAAATGTCCAACGCCACCAATTCGTTAACTCTAGACACCTGAATAGACTGTATGGGCGGCACATATGGTTGTTTAGGTGTTTTTTGCCGGGCACAATCGGGACACGCACGAACGTGACCGACGACATCCGTTGTCATGCCGTGCCAAAAATAGTCTCGCTGCAGCGTCAATAGGGTCTTCTGCACCCCCAGATGTAAAAGCGTGTCCCCATGCAGAGTCCTAATCAACTCGTACCGCAAGGATGCCGGTACAACCAGACGCCAGCGTTCCTGTAACCCTTCCCTCCACATCAGCAGACCATCGCGGAGAGCGGTTTCCGGCATACCCCCCGTACCCAGTCCCCCACTCTTCTTCGCAGTCCGATTCCGTAACGAGACCAATGAACCATCCAACATTTGTTCCCGAATCCACACAGCCCTTGGAAGATTCAGAATCCCATCAGCCGGTCCCGGCTCCTTTGGAGCTTCAGGCACGTCGACTGCCAATGCAACAGGCTGAGGGGGTTGCTGAATCAGCGCACATCTATGCGTCCCCGACGTGCACGCGCAAGGGGATCGCTGTGGCAACCTAGAAAGCGTGTCCGCATTCGCGTGACGCACCCCCTTCCGATGGTGAATTTGGAAGGAAAATTCTTGCAGCGTGTCCAACCACCGCGCCAACTGGCCGGATGGTTGGTCCATCTTAAGAGCATACTGAAAGGTAGCATGATCCGTGCGAACAATAAACGAACGACCGTAGAGATACGGTCGAAATTGGCAGAGAAAAAAAACAATAGCCAAAAGTTCCCTGCGTGTGACGCAGTAGCGAGTTTCTGCGGGAGACAAAACCCGGCTACCATACGCCACCACGCGTTCCACACCACCTTTTGATTGAGACAACACGGCCCCAATGCCCGTGTCACTCGCATCCGTATCCAGAATGAAGGGGTGATCGAAATTAGGATAATCTAACGTCGGTGCCGTAGCCAGTCGATCGCGCAGGCCCTGAAACGCCGCCTCTTCCGGCGGTCCCCAAGCAAATTTCCTTCCTTTACCCGTAAGGAGGTGCAAGGGCCTCGCGATCGTCGCGAAATCCAGAACAAACCTCCTATAGTATGAGGCAAACCCCAAAAAGCGACATACATCCCCCACCGTGGCCGGGGTTGGCCAGTCACGGGCGCATGCTGTCTTGTCCGGATCCGTGGCCACCCCGTCCGCACTTACGATGTGCCCCAAATAGCGCACAGACTATTGCAAATAGGTGACATTTCTTAGGCTTAAATTTCAAATTTGCGGAACGCATCCTGGCGAACACCGCCTCCAACCGCAGTAAATGCTCATCAAATGTGCGGCTGAAGACGATAATATCATCTAAATATATCAGACATGTCTCCCACTGCAACCCCGTTAACACCAACTCCATCAACCTTTGAAATGTGGCAGGGGCAGCATTCAGCCCCATCGGAAGACAATTAAATTGGAATAACCCCTGCGGCGTACGGAAAGCAGTCTTCTCCCATGAGGGCTCGTCAAGGGGAAGCTGCCAGAATCCCGAAGAGAGATCTAGCGTTGAAAAGAACTTCGCCCCCGACAAGGCATCGAGGGAGTCGTCCATACGCGGCAGGGGGTACGCATCTGCCACAGACACTTTATTCAATTTTCGAAAGTCGACACAAAATCGCAATTTGCCATCCTTCTTTTTAACCAAAACAACAGGCGCGCCCCATGGGCTGTTAGATGGAGATATTATGTCCGCAGCCAACATGTCATCCACTGCCCCTCGAAACTGATCTCGCTCCGCCGGACTCATCCGATGCGAGTTCAACCGAATAGGGGCAGCGTCCCCTGTGTCAATATGATGGTAAAGCAACGAGGTGCATCCCAAGTCCAAATCGTCGGAGCTAAACACATAAGAATAACTCAATAATAATTTACGAAGCGCACAACGTTGTTCACCGGAAAGGGAAGAATTTTCCGCACACAATTCGGCGATCCAGCGATTATCAGTGGCACCAGGACCTGAAACACCACCAACCACGACCTAGCTGCCCAGATGATCTTGTGCCATAAACGCCGTAGTGGCATGTGCCACAACCGTACCAGCCGGCACACACACATTTTCGGTACTTGCATTAAGCACCTGCAGAAACGGCTGCTGGTCAGGCCGGACAATAGTTTGCGCCCCAACGAGCGCCGCTCCGCCCGTTATAGTGGCGGACGGCGACAACAAAATCCCAATTGCACCCTGACGACCAGGTACAGGCTTCCGATATCGCAAGGGGATAAGCATCTGTGAGCCAGGTGGAATATCAACAGATACCTGGGACAGCGCCTGCACCTGAGCGACCGGAGCAGGTCACCCCCAGGGCGACGGTAGAAATGTAATTTTTCGCCCACCCGGTAATTCAATGCAGTTTTGATTAATTCGAATTAGAATGGGCATCTTGGCCAGGAAGTCAGTTCCCAACAAGCAAGGAACCACGAGGGACCTCGAAATTAACACAATTCCCAAGGCCGACACTCCCCCGATAGATATTGTAGCGTCCACCTGGCCCACAATGCCCATGCTACCCCCGTTGGCAGCGACGCAGGAATCGTAAACCGGACGCACGGCCTCAGGTGGGATGTTCAACAGATGGAAAATGACATCCGATATAATGGTCGCGGACGCCCCGGAATCCACTAACACACGTACCCCTTGTATAGAACCAGGTACAGTGGACGAACCAGTAGCGGCCGCGACGACCCGCCGTACCAATTTACGCCACTGCGTTACCGAGCGACATGGCCTCCCCCCGTTATTAACAACACCCGGATCGCACGACAACGGTGATGAGTGAGGTGTCAAGCCTTGCCGGGTGTCTGGTGCGCACCGACTTGCCTGTCCTGGAGGATCCTTCCGTGGCACGTCCGCTGACGAGGCCTCCTGCTGGGGCAGACCCGGGACGCGGGCCCAGCAGTCCCTGGCGTAATGGCCTTTTCGGCCGCAGCGGAAGCAGTCGATGTTGTTGCGCCGCGCCGCAGGCACCCCGTCCCGACGCTCCCGTGGCGGTGGCGCAGATCGCGGCCCTGGCGTACTGCGGGCCGACCACTGAGCAGAGGCGGCTGTCAGCTCCTGCGGGCCCCCCCCCCCGTCAGGAACGTGCACCGCCTTCTTGGGATCCCAACCCGCGGCACCTCCCTCGACGATGGGCCCCCCCGTCCACGCCGTGACTTGCTTCCAACGGTGCAGGTTGAACTGGGCATCAAGACATTTAGCGGCCGCCCGGGACGTAAGCTTTTCGTGGCCACACACCGGCATAGGAATCCCCAAATCCCGGGACAGCTCGAGCATCTTACCCAAGATGAGAGGTTCGAGCAGGTCAGGCTCCGTCTCCGGGTATGCAGCCATGGCCAACTCCAATACCGCACCCCTGTATGCCACCGGCGACTCCTCGGGTGCTCGCTGACGTTGAACAAACCGGCGATGAGCATCATCCGGTGGCTCATATGCATCTGCCATCTCGTCAAAAACTCCTTTCAATGTTTTCTTCTTCTCTGCCTTTATGGAGCGGAAGAATCTCACCGACTCGTCATCGAGAAGAGTCGGTAAAACCTCCAATGCCTCAGCGTCCGTCCACCTTGCTGAGCGTACCGCCGCCAGAAATCTGCAGGCGAAAGCACTCCAATCGCCCCCGATGGAGAATTCTTTGACGGTCGTGAGATGACGACTGCGACTCCTTGTTGCACCGTCCTCAGCCGATGACTCACCAGGCGGCATATTCAAAATGGCGTCGCATCGCAACGTGTTCAAGATGGCGGCCTCTCGCCGCGGAGAGTGCAAGATGGTGGCTTCCCGCCGTTCTTCTCCTGCCACGCCCAAGATGGCGTCTTCTTGCCGCGTGGCCAATGGCGCCGACAGCGGAGGCAAGGCAGCGACCTGCGGACCTCCATCGGCTCTCCCCAACGCCGTCCTCGGCGTGACGAGCTCGCACAATTGCGCGAGCACGATTTTCAGCGTCTCCAGCTGCGCCGCCATCTGCCTCCATCGCCAATCCGCGTCCTCTGGTGCAGACGGGTCCACCGACGCGGCGACATCTTGGACTCCTGGACCCGCACTTGTTCCCGCACGGATCTCCTCCTCCATCGCAGGCAGGTCGACCGCCCGAGGAAGGTCGTCGTCGTCGGATGATGTAGCAGATGATGGCGCAGGAATATTCTTTCTTCTGAGCTGTTTTGACATGCCGTTTCACTTCTGACACCAGTGTAATAAAGGACTCGATCCTGGGTCTGTCTCCGTTGTCCTTTATTCGGGTTCTTACACTTTTCCCACACGGCCCTCGCTCAGAGCTCTCCCCTTGGCAGCTCCATAGCTGCTCTCGCTCCCGTAGCCTCCACACCTCTGCAGCTCCGCTGCAGATCCCCTGTGCAGTCCTCCGGCTGCCCTCACTGCAGCTCCACCGCTGCCCTCACTGCAGCTCCACCGCTGCCCGTCGTTCCTCCGCGCTTGGTCACCGCTGGCCGACGGTGCCAAGTCTTACTCCCCCGTGTGTGTGGCGATCTCGCCACTCCTCGACCTCCGCCCTGCGTGGCCTCACTCTAACTCTGTCTCCCACACTCTCCCGTCTCTTCCGGTATCTCTCCCTTAAGACCTCACCCCTCTCTCCCACGTGACCTAACTCCTCCCCCCCATGACGTCATATCCGCGAAACCGTTTACGCCCGCATTACACATGGGTGAACACCATGCACATAACAGGTAGTTATAAACTGTGAGGATGCATAGTCGAGAGAAGAGAGCAGTGTAGCACTGCTGTGCATCTATAATACACCAAATATATGCTCCTCACCTATGCAGCACCAACCCACATTAGTAACCAGCATGGTGCAGTCTAGGCAAATAAACCCCATGAGCCGCATGGCATTGGAGAGGTTCTCATCCAGCAGTGGTTCGAAGAACTCTACATGTACATACGAAAACTTTGTCAGCACTATTATGAACCCTGGTATACATCCATGCCAGGTACAATCTGCTCTGTGCAGTGTAGTTATTGTTTTGGTCACAGTTCAAAATGTGCTGAATACAAATGTCAGTTAGAAAAATAATTGCCACATGATGGCTGATAATCATTCCACTACTGCTTACAAATTAGGTTGTATGAGTAGCCACAATAAGGAAATGCAAATCAATTCTAAGTCCAGATTTTCCATGCAAGCCATGAATAAATTACGAAGCTCCAAGTGGCCAAGAATTAAAATGAACCTTTACTCAACTCACATTATTCAAGCTCGCTGTTTTTTTATTGTTCGAAAGATGTTTACATTTTGAGTGTGATGATGATGATAATAACATCTGATACTACTGGCCAAATTTTGCAGTTGTGCTGTATTGAGGTGTACCGTGGGTTGTTTGGTACGATGTTGCTCAATGCACTGGGTGCTGGTTCAGGGATGGAGGTGTAAGTTCCTGCATTGCGTGTTGTTCTGCATAATGTCCGACGCTTCGTTCCACAAAACTTGTTGTAAATGTTTTTGAAGAGATCACTTTTTAAGGAAGTTTTCTGGCTGGCTAAGGCTACTTTGTTTAGGTTTATTCACATTTTGTGCAATTGTCTCAATTGCCTATATTTGCTTAACTAGTCACAGCCCTTTTCATAAATTACATTATTTTGTTTATTTACAATTTTAAAGTATAATTGAACCTTATTTACTTATCCTGATTCAAATTTCATGATAAGATTATTTGTTAAACTTCGTCTCAGCTTGAGAAAAAATAGAATGCTTAACATATTGTGCACTTAAAATATATTGTTGTAACCCAGGCTGCCCTTGCAAAGGAGGCAATAATTCACGTGTATTTTATCTACCAGTTAAATCAAGGATACTGACTAATGGCTGGCAGCTACTAATTCGAGAACTTAAAATGTAGCTCATTCAGGAACATAAAATTCAGTTTCTGAAGAAGCTCCCGGAACATGGAGTGAAACGTCGGACATCATGCTAAACAATGCGTAGTACAGCCCGGAAACGCACTGAAGGAACAATATCCTGCACTGTTTTCCTGGGTTTACTCTGCATATTGTAGATTGGTCGTGTCGTGCAAATCAACCAAAAGTGCTAAGTGATAGCTGACACCTCATTTGTCTTAAGAGAAAAACACATTTCGAAAGCACATTAGTGTTGGCGGCCGCCATGGAAGTGAAACAATGTCAGAGGTGAATGGCTTGGATGGATCTGGAGGGAGATGCATAGCGTACACAGAGAATGGAATGCTTTTCATCTTACTGTTAACCTCCGTTGCTTTGTAAAGATCGTTCTCTGTTTTGTTAAGAGCAATGACCGAAACTAAGTACATTTTACACAAGGTGTAATTTTTAGTATTGTTACACAACTATATCCACCTCTAACAGAAATAGGATGTGTTCAACAGCTCAAACACCTCCACCTTTGTGTTGTAACCATCACCCTTTCGGAGTTAATCCATTTAGAACGTATTATTAATAAATGCCAATCCCGAAATGTCACCTATCATATACATTATTGTTTTCCGATTTAATGCAGTGATATTGATAAATGTGTGTTTTTTGTGAAGAATATAGTTTTACGGTTTACGACAAATATTTAGAATATCAACAATGTATAATAATTTACCACAATAATCGATTGGTCTTTTGAAGAATTATGTCATCTGTATATAAAAAAGGAATCGGCAGAGTTAATACATTTAAAATAGTATAGTCTATCTTGTTAGCACTATTTAAATTGTGTGACAAGATATGAATGTGGTGAAGGTGTACGAAACCAATATATAATATTGCATCGCTAAATAATGATATATTTGTCTAAAAAGGTTAGATGAAGTGTACCGATATTTTAAAGAAAACACATGGTTTAATTATGGGCAGGTGTTCAGGACAAGAAAAATGTCAAACTCATTTAAAAAGTGGGGAAAATTTTTAATATTGAGGCATTTGCTTTCAAACTAAAATGGAACAGATGTTGGCAAAGACTTCAACGGTAGTTAGACAGGAACCCTAATGGATGAAAAAAAGTCTGCCAAATAGTCCATTATGGCATGCAATGCATCATAGGTGCAGACTCATTCTAATCTTATGCATACATATTTTAAATGGCTTCACTAAACATGTTCTAGCAGAACAGTTCATTAGTATAGACCAGATTTATGTTCACCCATATTGTTATGAAGTCACATGTATAACCTGTGTAATGCACTACATTGCCTTAAAGCAATATCACGATTCATCATTTCGTTTTGGGTTAAGCCACGTAATGATTTGACCAAATTTGTATCATTCAGATCCTCAAATTTGCATCTTTAGTTACCAGTGAGTTGATACAATAATAACAATTGGGATGTTAGACGAGTGCACACCACGTGACAATTTGTTTGACTGTGCTGGGTGGTGGAGGCCCTTAAAGCACGTTTTATATTTACCCTTAGAGTGCGTCTCTGTGGTAATGTCATTGTATGATATATATATAGTGTCCAGTTTAGTGATACTAAAACTAAACACAAGGAATTTACCTAAATTTAATGCAGACGTTTTTGACAAGAAGATACTGTAGATTTAGATAGATCTTTATTTAGACAGATCTTTATATATATCAGAAGGAAGGGTCCGATGAGCAGTAAAGCTCTATTTCAGATATTAGAAAAGTTGCGAAGTGTGAAGTGATTGCCCCACTGAGATAACAGTTGGGCTGAAACGCCGCAGACACGATGGTTCATGGGCTCAGGAATAACAATGAGCGTGGTGCTTGCTGCTCAGACTGACATGGGTATGCATGCCCATCTGCCTTCCACCTATGTACGTACTTCGAATTAATCCGAAAAAAAATGTGCATGTCAACTCAATGGAACATTCACCTTTTTGCTAATTAGGAATGCATTCTTGACTTGAAGCTTTTGTGACTGCAGGAATCCATACTCGTTGGTTCTTTCATCATGCTAATCTCTCACATTAACATAGCCACTTCCGTGCCCTCGTCGAGGACGCCGCTTTCATATCTTACAGTTACATGCTAATTTCTCACATTAACATAACTAGCACCGGCCACTTCTTTATGATCCTTGGGCTACACCAATTTCAAACGTTTTAAAACAGACTGCCTCAGCAGCAGACCATGCTTGTGTTGCGCCCGAAACGTCCTCATTCATTTTATTTTATACCTATGTGACTTTACCGAAAGAACCAAAGAGTATGATGGATGCATTGTTGTGCAGTTGCTCAAGCGAATTTAGATTTATGGCATTATAAATGTTAACAGGATGCACAATGGACGTGCATTTCGGAGGTCGCAGGTTCGATCTATCAGCATGGCAACTGAAACATTCTGCCTGCCTCTGTCCACCGAGCAGTATAAGATCACAGTTAGTCGATCGGCAGGTTGCTTGTGGTGAGGTGAAGTGTGGCTACTATCTCTTCCCAGACATATGGCAAGTGTTGAAGAAGGGATTCTGAGAAATCTCTTGAGTGGATGACTTTACGCAAGCAGTTGGCATGAGCAAGTAATTGGATGTCAACACCTTTTTTGTTTCATGTAAAAAAACAAATCATTATCTTTCCAATGCGGTATCATTGTAGGCTTTGTTTTATTGAAAGCACGGCCTACTTTATACTCGGTTTAATGTTCCTGTCTATGCCCAACCACTATCCATAATTCTCCAGAGTGCTATCACAGTTGACCGCACAGCTGAAGCCATGTATGCATCCAATTATTTAATTATTTAATCATTTAATTACGCTAGAATACATTATTGTTGAAGTCATGTGTGTGTTCTATTGTTTTAAAAAACTCTAGAAGCTCCTCAGAAAAGAGTATCTCAATCGATTTGTGTCTTTATATTTAACTGTTGCTCTTTTAAATTACGAATACAGTGATGCCAATTTTAAAACAAATATATATTGGCATTGGACTGTCCTGGTCCAGTCTAGACGGTAAAATGTAATTAAGAACTGATTATAAGTGTCAAATAAAAAGAACGTATCTGGTATCATACTTCAATTCATAATTCACAAGCACATGAGCAACTAAAATAAAAAAAACTGTATGTCTTAATGGAAAAGCACCTATACACTTTAAAATGTTTAACACACCACTCCATTATACTTAATTGAACTTTTCACATTCATACATTGTAAGTCTGTACACACATTAATTCTTATAATTAGGTATTCATGACCAAAACGTTTGGATGCACCTAAAATTGGCAGCATATTCATTATAAAGTAGATTCTGAAATGGGCATCTACAAGCTGCAAAAAGTGAAGCACTACGTGTGTATATTATTGGGTCTTTCGGTAAAGCCACGTAGATAGATCAAATAAAAAAATAAAAAAAATAAAAACATTACAATATCATGACATTTCGATCGCAACACAAGCAATCGTCATCAGGTGAGAAATATAGCGGGAGAGCTGCTTTCGAACTTTACGTAGCCAGCTTTGCTAAATGGAGGTGTGGGGTAAGGACAACAAACTAAACACAAAGGAACGAAACAGGTGGACTTTTCCACAAATCTGGTTGTCGCCTGATGAATCTAGTTTTAATTACTGGCGAAATGTTGTACTCAGATTGTAAATGTTGTGGCTTTGATCTTGAGCACACCGGTGTGCTGTACTAGTGTAGTGGCATCGTATAGTGGCATAGCGCTGGCTGTGGGCAGGAAAGGGGATCTGCAGCGTACGGCAGCCCTGACGTCAGCAGCCCACGATATACACGAGAGGGGGATCTAGGGGAAAGGTCACAGAAGGGGCACACCAGTAATCCGCTAGTAGGTTCCAGAAAGGGGGCTTGGCCAGGGGCAGAGCGAGGCCACGCTGCTGAAGTCCTTCGTCACCGTTCTTCTCGTCGTCTTCACCATCCTTCTCGTCGTCGTCTCCATCTTTACCATCTCAGGGCACCGCTAGTCAGGCAGCGTACCAACTGTCCTGACTGAGTAGCATCGCCGACAATAGACGGCCTAACCCCGATGTTGCTTGTTAATAAAGAAGTGCCTCCAAGTATTATAGTCTCTGCGGTCATGAAGCTCTCGGCTTACGCAAACGACATATGCGTCGTCCTCAACGACGCGCATGATGCCTCCGCGCTCTGCCAGGCGGTTGCAGTGTACAAGAGGGCATCCTCCGCCAGGGTCAACTGGCCCAAGTGCGAGGCCCTGTGTTTGGGGTCGCGAGGCGGTATTCGCTCTGTGCTCCTCCCAGGAGGAGTCGTTTGGCGGGACGATGGAGTTAAGTACCTGGGGGTTTACCTGGGGAAACCACACGTCGCTCTGAACAACTGGACCGAGCTGGCCGACACAATCGAGGCTAAATTACTGACATGGGCACGCCTCGCTCCACAGATATCATTCAGGGACCGAGTGCTTGTCGCAAACACCCTTGCTGCATCCGTGCTATGGCACAAGACCAAGGCCCTCCAGCCTCCTGCTTTGCTACTCACCAAAGTCAACCGCTCACTCGTGCACTTCGTCTGGTATGGAAAGCACTAGCTCAGGCCGGCCGTTCTCTGCCTGCCGGTGGGCGAAGGCGGCCAGGATCTGGTGTACGTCGCCGCCAGGGTCATGAATTTCAGGCTCATGGCAGTCAGGCGGCTGCTGTATGTCCGGGAGGAGCTACCCTAGAAGTCGCCGGCCCTCGCCCTGCTACGACCTCGCGCAGTTCCAGAACGAGCCCTTGTTCTGCAACGGCCTTTTCCAAGGAATCAGAGGAGAGAAGACCCTGGCTCTATGTCTCACATCAGCAGGGCTGCGGACAGTCTTCCACCTCGTGCAGGCCCACCAGCCCAAGTGGAAACCCGCAGCTGAGATCGCCAACACCGTAGGGCTCCGCTCCATGCTCGCTGGGGAGAAGCTACTGCGGGACGTGCTCCGCACCATGAAGGAGCTGCGCCTGAAGCTGGAGGCACTGGGGGATGGTGGCGCCCCCCCCCCCCTCCTCCTCTTTCCCGGGGTTGTGCTTCTCCTGCGCGCAGCCCCCTGGCCACAGCGAGTCCGGCAAGCTATTGAAGCTCCGAGGCTGCAGGAACGTGCCCCTTAAGAGTGCCCCAAATACAGCGCTCTACATGTGCTGTGTAAAGGCGCTGCATTCCCGGGAGCTGGTCGACCTACCGGACACACAATGGAGAAACCATTTCTCTCCTCTCATTGCGGCCGTCCCTCAGTGGAAACAAATGTACAAGTCTCCCGTAGCCAAACGCTGCGGTGACCTCCAGTGGAGGTTGGCATACTGCACGTTGCCATCGGCCGTGTGGCTCAGCCGAATCTCGCCAGGGGTAACAGACTTGTGCATTTCCTGCGGTGCCAGGTAGGATCTGCCCCACCAGTACTTACACTGCCAACGGCTCAAACCAATGTTCCGCCTTTTGGGGGACATCTTCAGGAAACTGGAGGTGCCCTTCTACAACAGCAGCTTCGTATATATGGTGCCTTACCTGGCTAACAAGCGCCATGACCTCGCCAACTTCGCCTGTGCTCAGGCGAAGATGGCGGTGTACAGAACGAGGAAAAAGATGCTGGAAGGTGACACTAATGACTGCTCAGTGCTTCCAGTATTCAAAAGTCTGCTTAAAGCGTGGCTCCGGCTGGAGCACGCATACCACACACATTTCGGTGATGTGCACGTCTTCTTCGAACGCTGAGGAGCCGGAAAAACCCTCTGTACCAGCGTGCACGGCACCCTCATGTTCACCTTCTGAAGCGCTCACTCGTCACCGTCGCGTGCGCGATGACCATCACAGCCACGTGACTTTTTTTCGTGTTGTGCTTGTAGCGCCACAGCGCGTGGCTTTGTAGCGTTAATATTTCATTTGTTTGCTGGTGACTGTATTTCGAATCGAAATCGCCTCCAGTGCTGTTGCTGCTGGCGGCAATAAAAGTTGTTTAAAGTCTGAGATAGTCACTACACGAGTAACGAATTGGCATGTTTCGGTTAATGTGACAACCCTTACTAATTGGCTGTTGGGTGGTGGGTTTAATGACACATTTACAAATATACGCGATCTAACCCCAAAAAAACCTGTATTATAAACACAAAAAGTAGTTCTAAAGTCTAAAGACATTTGTTTTCAAAATTTAAAGTGCATAGCTCCAGTGGCTGCCTAATATCGGAAGGAAGAGCGTTCCAGACGGCCACAGAAGTGCATCTGAAAGCCCAATAATGCAATGACCATCTTCGTCCGATGGCTAGTCAAAAGTCGCCGCGAGGATGACCAGAGTTGGTTCGCGATCTTTGACGAGATCAGCAAGGAATTGTGATTCATTTGTGGCACTGTACATGTAATGAGTGCGACCTTATAATACATTACAGCATAGGTATTCATCGCTGTACTAGGTAGCTCTCGGAGATTTGAAAAGCATTTCTGCTGTGAATGAATTTCACACATGCTGTTTTAATTCACAACAGTTTACCACGACAATTTTCAATACAGTTGAATTGTTAAATATCCTCAATGTTTGTTTTTTAATGCACGCAATATGTTTTTGCATTAGATGCATTCTGAATATTCACATTCTAATAAAGACAATGAAATACCAGATGCCCAGAATTAAAAAAAGCAGCTTTAAAAAAATTAAGGGGTGCCACAAATCAGTAAATTATTTTATAAACCTGCAAAGCTTTTACATTTGGTGTAAAGACATGCAAGTAAGCACTTTCGAGTAAACGGCATGAAATAAACCATCATTGCATGTCTCAGAAATGTTCTTACTCACCAAATCGTAATGGGTGTGAATGCTTTTGGGAAGTTTAGTTCTTTCGGTAAAGTCACGTAGGTATAAAATAAAATGAATTAAATCACGAAGTTTCGGGCGCAACACAAGCGTCCGTCATCAGGTGGGAGGGGAGTGCTGTGAAAACGTTTATAGGACGGCATTTTGTTTGCTCGTCCTCTAAACGTTTTCGCAGCACTCCCCCCTCGCTCCTCCCCCTCTCTTACCTACATAGCCTCTTCTAGATTTGAAGCTTTCGTGACTGCAATGATTCATATTCTCAGGTTTTTTCGGTAAAGACACGTAGGTAAAAACATTAAAATTAATGAAAGTAAAATAAAACAAAACAAAAATAAATTATTATTATTATTATTTTTGTTTTGTTTTATTTTACTTCCATTAATTATTATTATTATTTTTGTTTTGTTTTATTTTACTTTCATTAATTTTAATGTTTTTACCTACGTGACTTTACCGAAAACACCTGAGAATATATAGCCTCTTGTTACAGCAGCCCTTTTGCCCACTTCAGCAATTGTTTCTTGCTGTGGTTGTCTCACCTGATGACGGACGCTTGTGTTGCGCCCGAAACGTCGTGATTTTATTTATTTTATTTTATTCCTGCGTGCCTTTACCGAAAGAACCAAGGAATATGGATCCCTGCAGTCACGAAAACTTCAAATCTAGATGGAAGTTTAGTTCTTTGTCCTTATAAATGTGTATTTGAAAAAGGACCTGACGTAATGGCATTGTACACACCCAAATGATACATGGTAGAAACGAATTCTGATTTCTAATTGCCTATCCATACATTGGTTGGCACATTTGCATTTACCTACCCTTTGTAAGCTCGTGTGCGCCGAGACATCCACAAGACCTGCATACAAAGTAGGATCACAAAAAATAACAGTAAGACTGAACAGGATGAGTGTCATCAATGTTTGCTTTTGGCAATTTCCACAGGATTCAGCATTATGATTCCTAATAACAAGGCGTGCACGTTTGTCAGCAGAATTTTCCCGCAGGCACTTAAATGCCAGCGGTGAGCACACTGAGTGGATGATTTTTTAGTTCATTGTTTATGTTTATACTGCTATCGCTGCACTGCGGTCATGTTAAACTAAAAACTAAACTATTAAATTATTTGTATTTGACCAGGTAAGGCCCACTGAGCTATATATCTCTTTTTCAAAAGCGACCGGGCCACAAGAGATAGGTTAACGAAGTGGCTTATCATGTGAACATGTATCGCAGCCAAATACTGTAAACACGGAGACAAATCCACACAACCATGGGGAGAACACGCAAACTCAAAATGTACAGGCATTAGAGTCGGGATCAAACACACGACACCAGGTGAGGTAGTTAATATCCCACCATCGCTTTAAAGGCATCAATTCACGAAGAGATATTTACGATGTTAGTTATACAAGCAATAAATTACAATGAAAGACGAGAGAAGGTGTGAACAGAAGACGGACAAAAAATGTGTTCACATGTTATAAAGGGATTTGATCGTTAATCAGCATGTGACTTATTATATTATTCTAAACTACATTTAAACTGTGGTGAATATTACATATAAACCAAAACGTAACTTAAATTGCATACCAAAATTTAACAAAACATTTAACTTAATGTTGCGACAATATGCATTTATTTTAATATGCTATCCATGGTTAATTGCTTTAACTTAATTCACTGAACAAAAATACGTGTTACAAGCATTTGCAGTCGGGTTTCCACATCAATGTACAGCTTTACAACAAAGGACTAATAAAGCAACAGTAGTAGCACTAATTATGAAGTACACTCATAAAAAACATCCCTGATGCACATAAAGCTGCATAAAACACAATGGTTACATAACACAGTCATCCAGGATTGACACACTTAGCTGATATGATTTCGACAAACAATTTTGCATTCGGTCTAACAGCCTGTAACAGTATGCTATGCTTTTCTCCCAAGCCCATAATATCTTAATACGGTGATCATGTTATTCTGAGTATCTTCTCCAGGCTCTTCTACATACTTTGGCAGGGTGAATATTTCGTCTGATTCACACTGTGCATTAATGTCCATGCAGATGGTCTGCTGGTCATTACACAATATTCAGATTCACTTTCTGTAATTAACCACAGATTTGCATTTCATTTACTGAAACACTCAGCAATCATCCCTTATCTGTCACTTTTTGTTAGCCATCTTTACTTGAAGAAATGTGGGTCCTTCTTTGATATGTGATGTCAATTTGCTTCACTTTGGGTCTAATATTGTAATTATAGACATGCATTCAGTGGCAAACGTGAGAAATTTGAGTGCTATCCCCTTGTACATATGGATTTTCTGCAGGGACTCTCCCCTTTCACATGAAACACACACTACTCAAAAGTGAATTGACCAAACGGCTCAATACAAGACCCTCCTGAGAAAGTACTGTAATACACAGGCACTTAATGTGCTAACCAATAAGATGTCTAACAATGCAAATGGATGTACGGGTGTGATATACTTTATAAGATGGTGACAGTGGTTCAGATGATGCTGTCAAAGAGCAGTGGCAGTCCTGACCCTCCATATATTGATTTCATACTCAAGACTTCCTCTATATGCATACACCACACATCAACCATTGTTAATGCAAGACATTCATGCGAATTTTGAACATTTCATTACCATGTGAGCTTTTAGATGAAGCTCTTCGCCAGAGATGAATATAACTGGATGTATTTCATATAGAATTTCACACATTTGGGCTATAAGATTTTCAGGCTAGGCCCAGTTTTAATGTTACTGACACGAGCCGGTTCGAAGGAAGAGAACAAATATTCATCACGGAGGACACACCATCCTAGAGATTATATTCTTCGAAGATTTCGTAGGTTTGTCAATTTCCCTGTTTTTTTTACCCAGGAGCATCCTCTTTTTGAGGTCGTCCTGGCTTTTGTCAGTTGGGCAATAATACAGAACTCAAGACAATGACTTCACAAGTGTACAGGAGTAGTGGGATGACGTCATGTCATGGGCACGGTAAAGTATGATGCATGTCATGAGCACTGTAAGGAGACAACCTCAAGAAAGGGGGCGGGTCTGAGTGAAGGGGAGGAGCCGCCCAAGGAGGTACTTAAGGGGGACCCCATGACGAAGGCGTGGTCGTTGTGGGGAGCCAGAGTGTGGATTGGCTACGAGAGGTCTCTCCCGCTCGTGACCGGACGGTGTTGGCTTAACCCCCATCCGGGGTCGACGAGTGGGAGAGCCGGGGAGATAGCCGAGAGTAGGGCTACAAGAAGTCTGTGAGAGCCCGGTCGTAGTGAGAGAGCCCGAGGGATACCCGAGGTTAAGGTGAGTAGAGCCTGGGGGTCCATGGGAAGGACCGAGTATAGAGAACACCTACCTCTGGTGTAAGCCGAGTGTTACCCTTGTTAATAAACGGCGAAAGCCATTACGTGAAGTTCTGTCTCCACGTGGTTTTACGCCTCAACACAAGTAGTTCTACCCCTCTGCTGAGATGGTGAGATATTCTGTCTATGATGTCCCAGTGGCAACCTTAGTGTCTAGGATTTCCCAGCCATTATTAGCACAAGTGTCGTGAGTAACTTCAGAGGCACTAATAGTAGGAGGCATACACGTTTATTCTACACTGTCCACAGTATAGGAGGTAACTATATATGGGTCAGGACAACCGGCACACTGCCTGATCCAACACCGATGAGGAGGTGAAGACGAGGATGAAGACTTGTGAAGACGACGGTTTCCATTCCCAAACCGCAGCAGCCCCGACCCAGCATCAGGGCCTCCCTTTTAACCTTCCCAGCGTGGCCTGGCTCCGCCCTCGGCCATGCACCCTTCTGGAACCTACGAGGTTCTGGGCTCTGCCCCAAATGTCCCCTCGGTCACCTTTACCCTACATCTGTGCCTATCACGTACCCTACTGGCAGACCGGCTGCTGTATCCTCAAATGCCCTTCACTGCCAGCAACCGGTGCTACTCGCTCCAGGGCACATTTCACCTGCCCTGCTGGTAGACCAGGCTATTACACCGACGATCCCGCTCTCTACCAGTAACCAGTGCTACGCACCATAGTGACCCATTCTATGTCACTACGCAAGTATCAGGCTGACAAATGCTATAACTGAGAAAAATGTACAACTTCCTTTATCATACCGTCTCTGTGTTGGCTCCCCTTAAAACAGGACCTGTCTTGTAAATATTCTTACACCGAGTGGAATTATAAAAAAAAAAGTGTGTATAAACACACTTTGTTTTTTTTTTGTGTGTGTGGTATTTTTATATATATATACGTTTTCTTTCTTACATTTGTGTATGTATTGATTTCCCCACGTGAAAATAAATTACTCCATTATTAATTAAAGCAAATAACTCCGTACTATGTATCAGGCAGTAACAGAGTCATAACACATGCACAGAGTGCCATATTCTTGTACAGTCGGTTGTGGGATCATTGTGCTTGACAGACAAGCAGATGGCAAACTTTATTTATACAGCTGTAATGCGAGCGTAAACGGGGTTTGCTGCTGGGCTCTGGCCCAATCACACGGCCCGGGGTATTGGGGGGCGGAGCCCAGTATGGGGGACGTGTGGGAGGGGCCGCCGTTCACCTCGGGTCCAATTGGAAGCGAGGTGAATGGAGGTGGAACCAGCAGGGCAGTATGGGAAGGCCGGATCTGACGATCCGGAAGGGGAGGAGTCAAGGTCACGTGATAAAGAGGATATAGGTGGGAGCCCAGAAGGGATCCGGGTTAGTTGCTGGAGTAAAGAGGCTGAGCCACGTTGGGTGGCCGGAGGGGATCCGCGCCATCAGCCACGTGGCTGAGGGATCTTCGGCACACCGTCGGCCAGCGGTGTGCGGAGTGGGAGAGCGGAGGAGCTGTTGGAGGAGCGCGCGTGGGCGCGCGCGAGGAGACACTGGTCCGCTGTTAGGACCAGCGGGGTGCGAGGAAGAGCGGAGGAGCTGACGAGGGAGCGCGTGTGGGGCGCGCGCGAGGAGACGCTGGTCCGCGGTCAGGACCAGCGGGGTTCGAGGAGGAACTAAATAAAAGAGCAACGGAGACCAGCAGTGCCTGACGAAGTCTTTTATTACACAGCACTCAGATTTTAATATATGATCGGCATGGGACGATCATGTATTACTTGGTGGCAAGTGGGAAATAGGACGCAGCAGCCTGTCCCAATATCAGCTGACCAAATGCCAAAAAGTATGATTTAAAATTCACCAACTTTACTGAATATTCATTGAAAAATATCCAGAAGCAATAAAAGACAATAACGTCTACATTATTTCAACACCTAAGCACACAGCACTATACAGCACTTTGTCAATCCAACTGCTGGATTTTTTCCTCCCCAAATGTTGGTTGTAGTGGTTGTTTGACCATACTTCACCATGCTGATCAATGTGGGTTGGGGAATGGGCACATAGAACTACTTCAGATATCACTCGCCACTGATGTTTACTGTTGCCAGGCAATTTAACTCAGGTTTCCGCGAGGTTCATCGTGCAAAACGCCGACATCATTATCCCTGAACCTTGTTGCAATACCTGGTGGGGTAAACAAAAAAGTTACATTCATCTCATATGACAACATGGCAACTGAGGTTTAAGCATTCATAGAAAATGCTTAATTTCACTGACATTGTATACTAATTCTAGATTTGAAGCTTTCGTGACTGCAAGGAATCATCTTCTTAGGTTTTTTCGGTAAAGTCACGTAGAAAGTAAAATAAAATAAAAACAAAAAATCACGACGTTTCGGAGGCAACACAAGTCTCCGTCATCAGGTGGGACCGTCACAGCCAGATTAGCTGTATCAAGTGAGGCAATGATTCAAGATGTAATCCCTTAAAAGCGAGTTGAGGGGGGAGGGAGAGGGAGGGGGGAGCTCATCAGACTATGGTAGCCAATGAAAGGAACGTATCGGGAGGGAGGGGAGGGCGAGGCCAAAAGGGTGGGCGATGGACGTGGAAGCGCTTGTGCGCAAGCGGCCAGCCACTGCACCCGCCAACACAATGGGCAGAGAGGAGGAGGGGAGGTCTAATACACATGATAGACAAAAGAACGAAAATGATGATGGGTACAAACTTAGGGGGAGCTCATCAGACTATGGTAGCCAATGAATGGAACGTATCGGGAGGGAGGGAGGGGGGGGGCGGGGGGGGGGGCGAGGCCAAAAGGGTGGGCGACGGACGTGGAAGCGCTTGTGCGCAAGCGGCCAATTACTGCACACGCCAACACAATGGAGAGAGAGGGGGAGGGGGGGTCTGATACACATGATAGACAAAAGAACGAAAATGCCCATGTTTATACCAATGCTGGCTGAACAATGAAGAGAGTACTGTTAAAATAACTGGGGATGTTAACACTCGGTAAAGTACAGTAAAATAGTGCCTGTCAGATAAGATGGTCCAAAAAATTTGTGATTAAGTCTTTTTTGCGTGGTTGATAACATCTTTCCAATGATTACTAAGTTTGTACCCATCATCACGGTTGAAATTATACAAAGGTTTGTACACGAAGCCATACAAATATACAAACACAGACATAATTTCAACCGTGATGATGGGTACAAACTTAGTAATCATTGGAAAGATGTTATATTTGTATGGCTTCGTGTACAAACCTTTGTACACGAAGCCATACAAATATACAAACACAGACATAATTTCAACCGTGATGATGGGTACAAACTTAGTAATCATTGGAAAGATGTTATCAACCACGCAAAAAAGACTTAATCACAAATTTTTTGGACCATCTTATCTGACAGGCACTATTTTACTGTACTTTACCGAGTGTTAACATCCCCAGTTATTTTAACAGTACTCTCTTCATTGTTCAGCGAGCATTGGTATAAACATGGGCATTTTCGTTATTTTGTCTATCATGTGTATCAGACCCCCCCTCCCCCTCTCTCTCCATTGTGTTGGCGTGTGCAGTAATTGGCCGCTTGCGCACAAGCGCTTCCACGTCCGTCGCCCACCCTTTTGGCCTCGCCCCCCCCCCCCGCCCCCCCCCTCCCTCCCGATACGTTCCATTCATTGGCTACCATAGTCTGATGAGCTCCCCCTAAGTTTGTACCCATCATCATTTTCGTTCTTTTGTCTATCATGTGTATTAGACCTCCCCTCCTCCTCTCTGCCCATTGTGTTGGCGGGTGCAGTGGCTGGCCGCTTGCGCACAATCGCTCCATTGTGTTGGCGTGTGCAGTAATTGGCCGCTTGCGCACAAGCGCTTCCACGTCCATCGCCCACCCTTTTGGCCTCGCCCCCCCCTCCCTCCCGATACGTTCCTTTCATTGGCTACCATAGTCTGATGAGCTCCCCCTCCCTCTCCCTCCCCCCTCAACTCGCTTTTAAGGGATTACATCTTGAATCATTGCCTCACTTGATACAGCTAATCTGGCTGTGACGGTCCCACCTGATGACGGAGACTTGTGTTGCCTCCGAAACGTCGTGATTTTTTGTTTTTATTTTATTTTACTTTCTACGTGACTTTACCGAAAAAACCTAAGAAGATTGTATACTAATGTTTTCTTTAGCCAGGAAGACTTTTTCAGGAGGGTCCTGTGGGTGTTGGCCAATTACAATCATCAGTAACACGTGGGAGAAAATACGGATAATTATCGAAGCTCCACACAGATTCATTCAATAATTTATTTTCTGTGCTGCCACTTCCAGGCCACTTTGCAAGGCTCTAAAATACTCGTGTACCGGAATAGTCTTCGGTGCAGCAGAGCACCCATTTTAAAGATGAATATTACAATGGAAAAATACAAAGTCTGCGTAATTCCCACAATGACAATGAAACATTGCACAAGGTACGTTTAAGTTATTTATCTACCTTTGATTCAAAGGTGAAATTTAAATTCTGTACAACAGCGAAAAATGGTCTACACAAACGCAATGTGTTTACAACCAGAACAAACTAAAGTACAGGCTATACAAAATGCATATTTGCACAAAGGCCTATGTGACACAACATTAATTACATTTAATGTTTACACTCCCAATCATGTAGCACACAGTATCACATGGGGGTTGTTTTAAAAGGCTTACGCATTACTACTGTATTTTAAATACAATTACTTAATATGGACTTGAGGTTAACTTTCTTGTTTACAGTTACACAGTAACTTGCAAATATATTTATAATGATTTTGAAGTTTGCAAGAGGAAAGCGCAAATGCGTAAATAAATCAAAGGCCCAAAGTATGTGCTTATTAGCAGTAAAGTTTAATGTGGAAGTAGGGTCAGCTTGAGCACTAAACACGACTAATGCCTGATGCGAAGCTTCATTAGATAATGTGTTCAAAGTGTCAATGGGTAAAGCAATGAGCATAAAAATTAGTGATGTTTATGTGAATGACCTATGATCTATGCGTCTTGTCGAACCTACTAATGAACGCCACATTTAAGTGCCTTTTTATTTTTGACATGGCATTAACCACCGGATCATTTCCACTTAGCTTAAAAGGGTTACCATTTCTAAAACACTCTGAATTAAATGCACGTATATAGAGGTTTTTGTAACTCGGTCACAAATTCCCATAACAATATAACAAATATTTAATCAGAAACACATTAAATGCTCATTTATTTGTATGCGTCGACATTACTAACATGTAATACATTAAGTGCCATAATAGCAAAGTAAATAAGTTATAAAAATGAATTAGACATTTGTTGCGATAATCACTTGCAGTGCATGCTGTAGAATTTTTGTACAGCTCAGGAGTTCATCTTCTTGGTTCTTTCGGTAAAGTCACGTAGAAGGGAAGTAATAAAATAATAAAAATAAAACATAATAAAATAATTATCACGACGTTTCGGCCACAACGCAAGCAGCCGTCCTCACCACAACGCAAGCAGCCGTCCTCACCTGAGGCCGAAACGTCGTGAGAATTATTTTATTATGTTTTATTTTTATTATTTTATTACTTCCCTTCTACGTGACTTTACCGAAAGAACCAAGAAGATGAATCCCTGCAGTCACGAAAGCTTTAAATCGAAATTTAAAGCTCAGGAGTTGTCGGTACATCATTGGCTATGCTAAAACTTATTTCCAAAGCAGCTCTTCTGCTGATGATCAGCATTTTTTTTCTTCGAGATGGACAAATGCACCACTTCGCTGCAATGTAATTTAATATAACTCTCTCTCTCAAGTGTTCAAATACCCACTCGTACCCACAGTACGTGAGCTACCTGGGCTGTGTAAAGAATGCAAATGCATTGCTAGGCTGCACACCGTAACATGCAGAATACACAGAGACACATCAGGGATGCAATTAATCAAAACCCATAACAGAAATTTCCATCCCCGATGTCAGCTTGTGTTAAATGGCTGCTCCAATGCAAAGATCCTAAACTCGAATTGCCATTAATACAAAAAGGTCAGAGGATGGGACACGTGGTAGGATACGATGTGGGTTGGTGACTATAGCTTCCAAATTATATAAACTGGCTAAATGACTCATGAAAGAGGAACGAATGTGCTTGCACGTTGTGTAACGTCACAACTTATGTGGGCGGTTACATTTAACATTCGATTTAGACGCATCTTTAATTATACAGTATGACAATAAATAATGTACATGGTGCAATAAAAACCAATGAGATTGCAAATGCCAATAGTATTTTCAAAGCGATTGTCCATTATACTTACATGATATAAATACATGCACGAGTATTATTGTAGAATACATGCTGTTTTTGACAATTTTGACAATAAAAAGTCGGCACGTGATAACGTACAAATGCAATGTGGGGCAGTTGTTGGCATTCTACACAAACATACGGTCAGCACTCATGTCCACTAAAGGTACCGATCATCATAACTAATATGAATATGTACAATTTAAAACATTATGCATGCTATGTAAATTGTACACGTGGTACCAAATTATGCATTGTTTGTGAAACACATTGGCCATGGTGATAAGCAATTTCCATATGCATTTAACCATGAGTATCCAAATAACATCTTCCACCTTGTCAGTGCTGGAACAAAAGCGTGGCATAGATGGCATAATGAGATGTATAGTATCGTTCAATCCTACAAAGTCATACTGATTTGCGTTGATTGCAATGAACCGCTGCAGTACCACATCGTGAATCTTACATCCTCTGTCATTAAACAAGATAACCATAAAGCATAACATATAATCATATAGCGTCTTTGTGGAGAATGTTAATACTCTGTGGTTTTTTCGGTAAAGTTACGTAGGTATAAAATAAAATAAATCACGACGTTTCGGGCGCAACACAAGCGTCCATCATCAGGTGGGAAAGCATGGTCTGCTGCTAAGGCAGACTGTTTTAAAAGGTTTGAAATGGGTGTAGCTCAAGGGTTATAAAGAAGTGGCCCGGGCTAGTGATGTTAATGTGAGAAATTAGCATGTAACTGTAAGATAGGAGAGCGGCCTCCTCGACGAGGGCACGCTAGTGGCTATGTTAATGTGAGGGATTAGCATGATGTTAATGTGAGAAATTAGCATGTAAAAGTAAGCTATGTATTCCTGCAAGCCACGAAAGCTTCAAATCAAGATTGAGAATGTTAATAACAAAATAATGTTTCTCCACATAAAAAAGTAAAAGTATTGAAGACGGATACATTCAATATCAGCCCAGAGTTTGCTTGTTATAAACCGATGCTCCCAATAAGATGCACTTCCGGAAGGCCGTACATTCGATGGTTTCTATAAAAAGAGTTTATCGTGTGGAAAGGTGTTATATATAATGACAGTGATAATTATCACTGTCATTAAAGTTCATTTTAACGACACTCTACAGTGTATGTGTAATGAATAAACACTCAAATATTACTTTCTAAAACCTTAGCTTAGGTGTGAGATTAGAATTATAATAAAACAAGGAACTGTGAGTCATAGATATATGAAATTCACCAAACAAGTACGTAAATTTGTCTCATGTTCCTTTGAAAAGTTGCGGAACAATCAGTCCCCTTATTGTTTTGAGCGAGTGACACTGGAAAAGAGCATGACTGTCATAAAATATATAATTTACAGCACGTTTACAATCCACAATTGGATCAAGGTTTCATCATGCTGTGTCACACATGGAGGAGGTTGTTTAACCAAGCTTGATACTGACGTTAGCCAAGATCAAGAGTCAAACTCAAGTCACTTGGTGGGGTGGTGCGCTAAGAACTGTACCACCACTCAACCCAGTGTCCGCGTTAGCACAGATTCAATAGACACGGATCAAAGATACAGAAGCAGTTTACAGTGTACAATGGTATTAATATCGGAGATCCTACAGTAAATCATTGTATTATTACACAGTTCTATAGTTATTATTAAATGCCTTTCATGAAATAAAGTTAAGCGACAGCAATATATACACATATATTACTGATATACAGCATAGTATATGGAACACATTTCGAATTTTTGGGAAGAATACTATATATAAAGAGATATTTTATTTTATTTCCAGAAGACTATATTGCTTAGACCCATGCAGGTTTAGGTCACACACAACCGGAGACTTGCATTTCATCACTGTTGGACCTTTTAATCCAACTAAAGCTGAACTGTGGGGCAGTAAATGGTTCACTGCATACATCAAATAAATGCTTCACTGAAATTCGCGAACATACGTGGGATTTTTTTGAAATGCATAATTGTCTGCACATCTACATACTGAATTAAATTGACTTGAAATAAAATGTCCACCTATTGGCTCTATTATTTTCGCAATTTGTTAACATGTAAAACATATACATTTAAATATTTCTGTCCCGTTTTTATTTTCTTTATTTCATATGGTCATTACTCCAGATCGACAGTTATTACTTAAAGTGCAAGAGAATGATATATATGTAAATTTCGACTGACTTGAAACAAAAAAAATCCAATTTATCTTAATAAACTGTTGGGGCAAGTGGTATGAATAAGAACATATTCATGATAACATGTTACACAAAAGGGGTGGTAAAGGAGCCAGCAAGCAAGCAACCACCCCAGGCACCTTTTGTCCTCCTGTTTTTGATGTTGACACAATGCACAGGTTATCATCGTAGATTGGGAATTTCGAAGATGTTGAAGGTCCATTGGCAAAACTATGTTTATAATGTTGTATCACAACACTGTCAATTGTCGCCTTACCCAAAATGCAGAGTATCTCCACGTTTATTTACCTTCTCTTATTAACCTCCTCTTAAAATAGATTAATTAAACGAAGAACGTGCGTGGACAATGCATGCATAATCAATTCCTTTGATGTTATTTTCACCCACCAGCTTGCTCTGTTTTGGCTCTTATTCACATTAATTATGTACAGCAAGCCATCGCACAGCTAACAGCTGGAAGCAAGATCACTGAGCTCTGTGACTAATGGGAAAACAGCTTGATAAAAACACGCTTCAATATATCGATGCTTATCCTTTCGCTTCAATGTTGTGCCAGAATAAATTTAAGCACATTACAATCCCACGGTTGCTTTTAAATATCATTACTGGCATCAAAGTATAACAATAGCTGCGACATGCAACTTAAACAGCAGACGGACCAAAATGCATGACTCATCACTGAATTACGTCTTACTGCAAAATGTTTGTTGCTTTTACATTCAGACATGTGCGTTTAAGAATATGTTTAAGCAAGAGCATTTGCTTAAAATTTGTATTTTAATTGTTATGTACTTTATTGCAAAAGGGCCAGACCACATTTGACAATCTTTCACCTTACTATCACAGTAAGTTGCAGAAGCAGTTGCCGACAAAAAAAATAATATTTTCAGTAAAGTTCAATGAACAAACACCCCGCTCAACATTCCTGTGCAGCCTTAACAGCAAATGGACAGGTTCCTTCTGATTCTGCCAGCAACGCTGAGTCCAAAAACAGCTCAAAGACGTTTCCCGCTGCTAGTGAACTCATGTCATGTTTGTAGTCAACTAAATGTCAGCCCAGCCATGTAACATAAATGAAACCTCTGTACGAGATGAAGCGACATCACACTGCTGCCAGCACAGCCTGCTGAGCAGGATGTTCAAGCATCCCTACTCATGGCATCTTGCTGCAAAATTCATAAGCTCCCGAGAATAGGATTTGATTAATGTTTTTTGTCTTCGACTTCTAAAAAAATAATCTCACTGCTGGTCTGTATTGACATTAGATTTTATCTACAATCTGAAACGATCACCGACAACTTTATAGTCCTAAACATAATAAAACTGAGTCCAGACACAATAACTTAAACAGATTAACAACTTCGTCACAAAAAATTTTAAGTGCCTCTTTGTCAAAATATAAACGTATGGTGAACGTTTAGTGAATAGATGAAATATATCTTTGACGTTGATTTAATCGTTGGTAATGGTGATGTCCATTGGTAATATTTGAGTGGAAAGACAAAGGTAATGATGACAATAAAATAGTGACAATAATTGTTTTTACTTTACTCTAACATCTAACAATACATTTGAGTAGCTATATTTAGCAGTGCACTCTATTGGACATAATTGTAATTGATTCCTTAGCTCAATGACATCTTGCTCAATGGTTCTGCATTGGACATTTTAGTCACTTCCTTATTTGGATTTAAGCAAATGGATTAACAGGTTACCTTTATCAATAAATATGAAAAGACAGGACAATAACAATAATTTGCATTCAACTAAATATTTATCTTTCTAAAATGGAATATTTCTTAAGTCAATACATTACATATACATTTCGTAAGAGTCTAGATAAATATAGGAACACGGGTGAAATTTTTAAGTCAAATCCAGGTGAAACGTCTGCTGAATCTTGGCGATAAAAATACTTTAATTGATAATTAAACAATTCAGTCTCCTAATCTAAGTGAAATATTGTGGTTTACTGTCTAAAATTATTTTAAGTAGTATAACTAAAGATTTCCATGATTGAATAAAAAAACTAGTTATGTTTTAAAAAATGTAAAAATTTCAAAATAATGTGAATAATAAGCACTAAACATATAAATAATTCACGTTATATATAATTAACTATGCGTATTGTATACGATTAATTATTTATGTAATTTATAGTAATACCCCAGTTTACATCGGGGAAGCGTTCCTGAAAGGTGCGATGAATATATACAGGGTACAAGAAAGGACGGATGATGCTGTCAGCGACGTAAGCGTGGGTTGAGGCGATGCATATCAGTTTGTGGTAATAATAATAAAGTGACGATGCATTTGTGAAACAAAGTACAAGGGGGAGACGTAAATCGGAGTATTACTGTACTCTAAGAGTTCAACATCAAAGTTCAATTTTAGTCACAGCATAGGAAACTCAACTTGTTGGCAAAACGTAGCCAAGCATAATACGACAAGTGCACCTGTGTGAGAGACTGGTGTCTTGATCCGAAAAGACGTTAACGCACACAAATGCTGACAGGACCCTATCTGAAAACCCCATGATCTCACGTTGTGATTATATTACTTGGATGAGATTAAACACACCGCACAGCTGTTAAGAGTAATTGGTCTTTTAGAAGAGATGGTGCCACTGTGCATTTACCATATATTAATCTACCTGTCCAACACCGTGCAAGCCTTGCACACAGAACGAATAAATTGTGAGACGCAAGAAATGTAATCAAATTTGCGATAGCAAACGCAAGTCCATGAATAGCCACTGATTACAAAATAATAATAGCAATAATTGGATAATTGAATTATTTACAATGTAAAAGTCCTCCTGACAGCTAAATATATATGTTTACAAAAAATAATGCCTTTAAATAACGTGTGAAAAATGAATAAGTCAAAGAGTTCCGTGATACATTGTAACCCAAGGAAGATTTATTGGCCCGATGGCTGAAGAAGAAGCAGCATTTGGCATAAACTGACTTAAATAATTTAATGCAGACAAATGTTCCATTGTCAGTAGTTTTAGTAAGGGGTGGGCAATGATATGTAAGGGAGCAGTGAAACATTCAGTACAATGGGCAATACAGCATTTTAAGCAACAGTGAACACACATTTATTGTGTTTATAAAGTTTTCAGAGTTGAGAATAGGTTTTCCCCTTTTTACACACTTTTATTTAACTCACTCTGTCTGTTGTTTTCGTTGTTGTTGTCGTTGTCGTATCCTCAAATCTTGTAACTAAATTTTAACCCACTTCCCAATGTGAGATCTACTGCAAACTTGCTATACTTATGTCATACTGATGACAATACTATATTTTATCAAAAAGAATAAAAAAAGTATTTTTGAACATTCATTTTTACATGTTATATTTCGGCTTGTGTCTAGTTGTCCACGCTCAACTGACGTTGGCTGTAAATCACTACGGTCCCTTACGTTATGGCAAGCTTCGAGGCCACTTCCTGGAGTCGTGGAGTACTGCCATTATGAGTAGGGTACATTTCATTAAAGCGTGTTTTTAAAAAAGTATTTTAAATATTACTTATTTCTGGCAACAAAACAGGTGTTAAGATGTTTAAACACCAAACTGAAACCTTTTACAAGGAATCATGTCTGCATTAACCACAATACTTGTGGTCAGAATGCAAAAAATAAAATGTACTCTGATAATATATGCATTGTAGGCCTTTTGGCATCCTCTGGTCTAACACCTGTTCCCCCATCATGTCACGTGCTTGACCCGAGCAGGGGTGACTTGTCCTCATGTGCTCCTATACCTCACCCCGGCCCGTCACGTGCATGGAACTGTACCCCGCTCTCTATCTCCACAACACACACAGTGCTAAGCGCCGTAGTAATACATATAATGTCACTACATCACCCCCCCCCTTTGTAATACTCAGCCGTCCCGGCTGACCACCATCTCGTGCACAGCCAGGCAGTGCCCCAACCATCCAACCGGGCCCCACCCGCCAATTGCCAAATAGCAAGAGCGCAACGCTCCAACCAACAAACCGGCCTCCATAACAACAAGGATAACAACAACAACATAACAAGAGAAAACATTTTGCGAGATTTCAACAACCCCCCCCGGAATATGTACACCCATGACACCAACTGGCCCACCACAGCCCACGAGCTGTGACCTCTTCTGGCCATGTCAGAATCAATAAGCGTCCGGGGCGATCATAGAAACCGCACAGTCTTGGAGCGGGTTCTCGTCACCGGGCCCCCGGGCGAGACTGGAACGACCACATCGGGGGCCCTGGGGACAACTGAAGGTTGGCCGGATCGGCCTCTCCTTCACTGTTAGCAGGCCTTCTGATGGCGTAACGGGCGGTTCCGTGGTCGTCAAACGCTGGATCCCTGTGGGCGGAGGAATAGAAATACGCTGAGGCAGCACTTGAGGGGTCGCCCACCCAGGCTATTCGGGCACATCAACGACCCGGCCATGGGAAAGTGGGGATGATACATCATGACAGGATGACTAGAACGGTTTCAGCCGTGACGGGTGGACATAGCAGCGCCGACGACCGACCATGGCCCTAACATTGTCTATGCAACTTAGAGGACGTGCCCAAGGGTACCTAAGCGCAATGCAACAAAGCCCTCTCCCCAACATTCCATGGTTTCTCCGACTCCTGAAGCCTCAATAATTTTTCATTAGCCACTTGCCGTCTAGATGTATTCTGACAGGATGCTTCATGTGCCTCAGCCAATCGTGTGAGCGTGCAGCGCATGAGCTCTGGCATTGCGGTCTTTTTAGCACCCACCCCCACATTCAACTGCGCTTCCATAGGAGGGTGACATTCTCTTCCGTACATTAAAAAGAACAGGGAGAACCCCAGTAGAGGCGTGAGGAGCCATGTGATAGGCCGTGAGGACGCTCGGAACGTGTAAGTCCCAATCCAATTGAGCCTCATTGACCTGCTGGCACAACATGGCCGTGAGCGTTCTATGTTGCTGTTCCATCATCCCATCAATTTGGGGGTGGTACGGCGAAGTTCGGATTTTCTTGGTGCCCAACAGGTCACACACTTCTTTCAACAATTTGGAGGAAAAATTTCGGCCTTGGTCCGTGAGGACACGTTCCGGGGCACCTTTGTCCAAAACATATCCATTAACAAAAGCACCAGCGAGAGATGCAGCCAACTGATCCTGCAGGGTCAATGCAACCGCCCATCGCGACAAGTATTCCACTCCAACGAGCAGGAATTTGTTTCCCCACAGTGTAATGGGAAACGGCCCAAGGACGTCCAGAGCAACAAACTCATTCATACGCGACACTGCAATAGATTGCAAGGGCGGACGAATCGACCTTAATGAGGGCTTCCATCACGCGCACTCCACACATCCTTGCAGGATGTTGTCGATGGCCAGGGACATCGCGGGCCAAAATAAGTTGTGCTTCAAGGAAGACAACGTCTTCTGCACACCTTCTGCACAACTTCTGCATTAGCTGCATGTGGGCAGCCCTCACGACTTTACCCCGAAGGGCAGTGGGCACAACGATGCAGTGGTGCTGCACCCAGCATCCCACCGCATGAGCATGCCATCCCGTAGGGCCATCAGGGACATATTCCCCAGACCTTGTCTGCGACTCACGGTGCTAATGCGGTGACGCATCTTTAAGAGGGAAGTGTCCTCCACTTGGAGGTGCCCCCACTCCTCGAGCGCAAGACCGATATAAATGTTGCACGCGACTGTCACCGCTGGTGGCATCCCATCCACCGAAGCCATTATGGTGCAAGGTACTCCTTCACTGACTGGTTCACAACGGCCGACCCCAGTCAAAATGCACACTGGTCTATCAGCGGCAACCGCGACAAAGCGTCCATATTACAGTGGCGTAAACCCCTTCTATAGGTGACTGTGAAGGATTAATCTTGTAGCACCTCTAACCAGCATGAGAGTTGTCCCGATGGTTGATCAACTCGAAGCGCATACTGCAAAGCCACGTGATCCGTGCGCACCACAAAATTCCTACCATATGATTTTGGACAGTATTACTGCACGAAGTTGAAACTATCCAGCAGCTCACGGTGCGTGACACAATAACGCTGCTCTGTGGGAGACAGCACTCGGTTCCCATATGCGACAACGTTCTCTACCCCGTTTTAGACCTGCAACAACACGGCACCTATGCCGGTGCCGCTGGCATCCGTGCCAAGCACAAATGGCACAGAGAAATCGGGGTATCGAAGGTGAGGCGCATCCACAAGGGGATCGCGCAATGCAACAAAAGTGACCTTGTCATCCTTCCCCCAGCGAAATTTATGGCCTTTGGCCGTGAGAGCGTGGAGCGGCTTCGTGATTGTCGCAAACTTGGGCACAAAATGACGGTAATAAGAGGCGAACCCCACAAAACTGTGAACATCTCCCACCGACTTGGGGGTAGGCCACGAGCTCACACAAGCAGTTTTGTCGGGGTTCATCGCAACCCTCGACTCACTCACAATGTGCCCCAAGTAGGAAACTGACTACTGCAACAAATGGCACTTTGTGGTTTAAATTTCAAATTTGCTGCGCACATTTTTTCAAATACCGAGCGTAATCGCTGCAGGTGTTCACAGAATGTCATCCAAGAGTATATAGCCTCACTTGATGCAGCAAATCTGGCTGTGACGGTCCCACCTGATGACGGAGACTTGTGTTGCCTCCGAAACGTTGTGATTTTTATTGTTTTATTTTTATTAATTTCATTTTTTTCCTACGTGACTTTACCAAAAGAACTAAGAGTATGAATCCTTGCAGTCACGAAAGCTTCAAATCTAGATTCATCCAAGAGTCCCAATGGAATCCTGCCAAAACCAATTCCATCAACCGTTGAAATGTAGACGGGGCTGAATGAAGACCCATCGGAAAACAGTTGAATTGAAATAGCCCCTGAGGGATGCGAAACGCAGTTTTGAGTCCTCATCAAGGGGCAATTGCCAAAACCCTGAGAATAGATCCAAAGTGGAAAAAAACGGGCATCCGACAAGGCATACAATGAATCGTCCATCCGTGGGAGCGGATAAGCATCAGGAATTGAAACTTTTATATTCTTGGTTCTTTCAGTAAAGTCACGTAGAAGGGAAATTATAAAATAATATAAATATAAAACATATTATTTAATTATTTCCCTTCTACGTGACTTTACTGTAAGAACCAATAATATGAATCCCTGCAGTCACGAAAGCTTTAAATAAAAATTTAATTATTAAGTTTTCTAAAATCGACGGAAAACCGCAAGGTACCATCCTTCTTTTTAACCAGAACGATGGGCACTCCCCATGGACTGGTGGATGGAGAGATAATATCGGCGGCCAACATTTTGTCGACCGCCTGATGCACACGTTCCTTTTCCTTTGTACTAAACCGAAATAATTTTGGCGGATAGAAGCGGAAGTACCCATATCAATAGGATGATGCAAAATGATGTGTGCCCTATTTCAAATTTCCCTCTACTGAACACATCGGAGAACTTGCGGAGCAGAGCTCGCAGCTCGCCCCTCTGCTCACTCGTCAATTACGGGTTCTCTGCGCACAACCCATATATCCACAACTCGTCCTCAGTCACTCCCCACTCCCCTCGCAACCCGACGTGGGCGACCACCTTGTTGTTCTCCTCACAGATCACCCCCGTTGCGTGGGCCAACACCACACCCGCTTCCACAACCGCGGTACGCGTCCCCGCATTTAAAACCTGGAGGAAGGGCTCCTGATCCCCCCTCACCAACATCTGGGTTCCCACTAGCGAGTGACCCTCAACCGCCGTGTTCGAGGGGCTCAGGAGAACCCCTCCTGCCGTGGCCACCCGGTCGAGCTGCTTCCGCAACCGTAGTGGGATCAGCATTTGTGCTCCAAGGGGAACCCGCACAGTCTCCCTCACCAGGGCCTGAACTGTCGCGGTTGCCGCACTCACACGAGTCGGGGCCGACAAAAAAGCCAACCGATGGCCCGACGACAGTTCCAAACAGCCCTGGTCTTTAAGGGGCATCTGCTTCAAGAAGTCAGTCCCCAATAGGCAAGGCACCACTAGTGACTTTGACACAAGCACAGGCCCTGTCATTTCTATGTCTCCGATCCGGACTGTTGCAATTATTTGGCCCACTATCCCCAAGCTCCCACTATTTACGGTGACACAAGGACTCCCCACTGGTCCCAGCTGAATAGATTTCTGTGGCAACAACCTAAAAAGAATTTTTGATATGAGCAATGAGGATGCATCGGTGTCTATCAGCACCCTGAACTCTACCCCCTGCATCATTCCTACAACCGCTGATGAACCCGCTGCCACAACCCTATGCGCCAGGGCCGTCCACCGACCCGGGCGCTGCGGCCATCCTACTACCCCCGACCCGCACAATCCCGGTGCTATGACATGATCAGTATTCGCGGCGCATTAACTCAAACCCGTCTGTGATGAGGATGCATGAGGTGACAGTGAACACCGGGTGTTTGGTTGCCCACGACTTGCCTTCGGACTGGGAGGAGTTGAGGTCAGCAGGGTGGAGAACGACGAGGGTGCGACGAGCTGTCTTGGCTCGATGCGGTATCCCGCATTGATGTGGCCGGGCTGTCGCTGCTCCTGCCGCCATTTTGCGCCGGTCCTTGCCCACTGACTCCCCGCCAGCGACACGCAGACTGCCGGAAGTTCCTTCTCCTCTTGCTTTGCACCACTCTCTACCATCCGCTTGGTGCACGCGACCACCCCATCTCGCCACCGCAAGTTGCTGCGTGCTTGTAAACAACACGCCACCTTTAAAGAAGTCAAGTCATCATCTTCAGAGGCGGGCAAGAAAACGTCCATATCCCTAGCCACCGCCAACAGCTGTTCCAGGACCAAGGAGTCCAACCTCATGTGATCCATATTGGGGAACGCAGCTTGACTCAGTGACAGGAGTGCGCTGTGAAAGGCGAGGGGCGTCTCGGCCTTCCCCCACCTCCACATGGTGAACTTATGTCGCATGCTGGATGGTGGGTCGTAGATGGCCACCATCTGCACGCAAGCAGATGCCAACGTGGTCCTCGTTGACGGGAGAATCGCATAAAAAGCACCTAGAGCGCCGTCATCCAGCGCCGTCGGTAGCGCATGTAGCACCTCAGCGTCGGTCAAGACGCTTTCCTAGGAAGGGCACCTCGGAGCGCGGAGTCAGCAGACCATCATATTTGCCGGGAATGGTTTCCCGCTCTGCCGACAAAATGGCGGCCGTCCGTGCGTCCAGCGGTTCCGCGGTTTCCCGCGCTTGCAAAATGGTGGCCGCCCGCATGGCCATCGGCCCTGTGGTTTCCCGCACTCGGGAAATGGCGATCGCTGGCGGGCTGGCTTCCTGCTCTCGCCGTGGTGCCATCTCCCCCTCCGGCTCATCCATTGCCATCTTCGCCACCTGTGCCGCTGCCGTGGACAATAAGTCGGCAAGGCGCGTACTCCGGGGCTGGCGTCTCCTTCTAGGCGGCTGCAGGGCAGACATGTCTTCAGCTGCGCGCTGCTCTGTGGGCAGTGCCTCCGCAGGGCTTTCCTTCGGGCTCCTGACTCACGGGGCTGTCGGCAGGATCACCCCTTCCTCGTCTTTGTCGTCCGTCGATGCAAGGGTGAGTTGTAATCGCGACATTGTAACTTAACTTAGCTCGGAATTAAGTTTAGGTTTTAACACTTCTGACCCCAAATGTAATGTTATCATTTACAGACACACTGTTAAGAGGCAAAAACTTTCATTCACACAATGCTACACCATTACACACGGGACTATATCACCCAACTCACTTCGGACGGGGCTACGTACACCTATCCTGTCTGCACAGGATAACTATATATCTGGTCAGAGCAGCCACATACTGTTGATCCACTCCGGACGGGATTACTATATCTGGTCAGAGCAGCCCTCATGCTGTTTACCAGCGATGTCGAAGAGCGCGGACCCAGGCGACGAGCAGGATTCTTCCAACCACCCAACAGCCTCGAGGCTTTCTTTAGCTCGCCTTATATCCTGTCTGCAACACTGCCCCCACTCCCCCCTCGGTCGCCCCTCCCCTCGGGCCCTTCCGGCCAATTCCAGTCCCCTCACACCTGTTCCCCTATCCTGTCACGTGCTTGACCCGAGCCAGGGTGACTTGTCCTCATGTGCCCCTATACCTCACAGCGCCAAGCGCCATAGTGATCCATATAACGTCACTCCACATGAAACACACAAAAAAAACCATGCTGAATTTAATCACGAGTGTCACATCGCTTTCCAAATATGGGTGGGTGCCACCGTTGCAATAGTAAAAAAAATGCATTTATACTTCACCTAAAAGGTGGAACACTGACTAGCCATGATAAATGAGGAAAAATAAAGAAATCAAAGCAGATGAGCAATCAAGTTTTCACCTGGTTAAAGAAAGTTTGCTTGGTTTAACCAGGTGAGTACTGAAGAGAACCGGATGAGTCTCACTGCAAGAGTCACTTGTGGCATTAGCCTGCCAGTAGGGAGCAAATTATTGCTATGTATTATCCCAATTAAGTAATATTCAGTTAATTTTCAAATTTGGACCCGGACTGGCACACAACGGCCTACACTTGTGAATAACATTAGGATATATTTAATTTCCACTGAAGCAGATGATGCATAGTATTATTAGAATCATCACACATGCAGTAATCATCAAGGAGGCCACTGGATTCGAAGTATGAACCTCTGCAACAAGAATCAAATGTGCTTCACCGCCGGACTATGTCACCACGCAAGATTAGCATGTATAGGGAATAGGTATGGTACAGTGGAAGCTGGATATATAAGGTGCAAGGCCAGGTGAGCTTTCATCTGAAGTTGCCCTTCTCATTCCCTCCACCAATGCAATGTAAATGTGTGTTGCTTATGTAGTGCTGAACTTAAGCGGCCAACTTCTTTCTTTTCTGCCGTCGCTTTATTTGTTCAACACAGCACATTTCACCACCATCCTTTAACGCGTTCTCCGCTCGCTCGCCACGCCCCGCCGGCCTCGCTCGCTCCGTTCCTCCCTATCTCTCTGTCTCTTTCAACTCCCTTCTCTGCTTCCCCGTCCCACTCCAGCCGTCGCTCTTTCTCGGCTTCTCCGTCTCACTCCGACTGTTACTCTCGTTCAGCTTCTCCGTCTCTACTGCTACCCTATACGTCTTCTTCTACTCTGCTACTCTACACTTCTTCTCCACTGCTACTCTATGCTTCTTCTTCTACACTGCTACTCTATGCTTCTCTCCACTGCTACTCTATACTTCTTCTTCTCCACTGTTACTCTATGCTTCTTATTCTTCTGCCCCGACCGACTGCGTCCAGCTGCCAGCACAACTCCCCGTCTTCCTCTGACGCTCCCTTATTTATCCCCCTCCTCATTAATTCCCAATTAATTCGTTGGCGTCCTCCCTAACGCCCCGCGCCCCCGGCCACCGCTGCCACTTGTCTCTATTCCCAGACTTGGAGGCGCCACCTTGTACTCAACAACAACAACCGGCCAATCACTGCCATGCACCATAATTGCCCAACGGGCCGTCTCCGACTCACTCGTTGGCCCCCAGCAACAGCAGCATGTCCCGATTCGACCCTACTGTTCCCAACCCGCACGTGTGTACAATTACCCCCCTTGGTGCCCGTTAAACCACTACACTTATACGAGAACTGTGCTGTAATTGCTTAATCACTTCGCGACTGGGGGAAGGGCCTGCACTCGAGGGAGCACTAGAGAGGGTATTTTGGCCTACTCTTTCATATCGGCCATAATTCTTGGAAAAGGTGGGAATACCCACACTTTATCCCATCACGTGCAACCTGTGCTCATATAAGATACTCTTATATCCAGCTTCTACTGTATGAGTAAGTACAAATATGAAATGTGTAGCTTTTAATACCTCCCGAATTTTGTATTACTCGTGTGGAAATACTGTATATGGTTTCATGTCAACTTCCATTGGAGTGACTTGTATTCGTTGTTTTTGTCTCAAAATATAGGGTCTGACCTGCATATACACATGTGGTGGTAGTTTTTCAATGTCACAAGAACTTCCAAATGCGCCTTTGCTGCAGTGCACTTTGCATGCAAATGTTAGTTGGAAAGTATGACTGGGGCATTTCTTTTGGCAGCATAATAATTACTCTGGAGCCCTTATAAGCAGCTACATTTGGAGGCTTGCCCCCTCTTTTCTCTCTACCTGAAGAAGACTGCTTTTGTTGTGATCAAAACGTCGTGGGTTTTTTGCTTTTAATTTAGATTTTTGTTTTCTATCTACGTGACTTCACGGAAAGAACCAAGAATATGAATTCCTGCAGTCACGAAAGTTTTAAGTCTAAAATTACTCATCCCTTTGAAATCCCCATTAAATATTTAAGAAGAATTGCTAATTAACACAGTTTGAAAATCAGTATTTACACCCACTGCACCTTCAGGTTCACGGTATACATTGTCATTATTTTAGACGATCAGCTGTGCAAGACTTATGAGACTCACTCTCAGCAATTTCAACCTAATTATGCTGCATGCCTTTGATAAAATCTGCTGTATGATGCACATTGTAGGTTGAAACTGACATCTGGAGGCTGCCCTGGAGAATGATGCCTGGATTTGAGGAAAGCGATTTAATGCAAGTAGCATTCCAAAGTAAGGAATTCTTCTGCGGTTGGTTTACTCGAAAAATGTTCTGCTTTGCAGGCAAATAAAAATTGACAATGCATGTAATTTATCAAGTGTACGTATTTAAGCATGCAAATCATATTGCCATGCATTCTAAAAGAATAATGTAACATAAACGACTGCAAAGTTATGATGCTTCATGTAAATAATCAGACATTTAAAAAACACACAACCTGGATATTGGCAGTTGGCTCAGGGCTCTGAACAATGAGGTAACACCACGAAGATCGTGGCTCTCTATTGCAGCGAAGTTGATGGTCTCAGCCTGGTCAACAATGACCTCACGTTGAGGGAAAATCACGTTAGAAGTACTTAATCTTTCAATTAACTTGTATCATTCCAGCTATAGTGAATACTTTTTTTTAGTTAGATATACATGCAATTAACACTCATTTCAGGGAATTACATGGTGTGATGCACCTTTGTGCGAAATGTTTTGCAGTGATTTCAGGAGTTTTATGACTTCATTTTCATGGGCTGTGCTCTGACGAAGAGTGATGCACTGCTACCTGTGAGAGTTCTGAATGGGAATGTCTTCATGCCGTGGAATGACACCTAAAGCACAAATGGGATATAACCGTGGAAAGCCAAATATATACCATTTGAAACAAATATTTATTATTTCCTTTCCTGCATCCACTATCCCAATTTAATATCGCATACAGTGTGGAAAGCACGTCTGCATACCCCTGTCTTAAAATATATCATGACTCACAGACGGACGATGCCATAAATACATGACAGAAAAGGCAGAAGCAAATAAATATATGGAAGCGTTATTTATAAAAAAAAAGATAATGTTGCTCTCATGATAAAGCCATCAATATGTTTTATATATAATGATTTATATTCTTGGTTTTTTCGGTAAAGTCACGTAGAAGGGAAATAATAAAATAATATAAATATAAAACAATAAAAATTCTCACGACGTTTTTTAAAATCAAAACATAATGATTTATTTACTAATTTTTGCCATAACTGACATTGTATGTCTGTATAATTGCCCTTCCCACCACCCATGCTGTACATATATTATACAAGATCTCAGTTCTGACCATTTTGAATCGTGGCCATCTACTATATAGCAATGTATGGCATACATCACAATGAGAAGTTTGCATGTCTGGTGCCTGATTTATGCAAAGAATTGTGCACTCTTGATTTCGGCAGTTGGATCTTAAAAGATGCCATACAAAGGGGAATATGGTAAATACTGCTCCTGCCTGCTGAATAATAGTAAAAATAAAAACAAGGGCCTCCGTTTTTTTCATATCAGCAAAAGTTACTGTTTGCATAGACTTTGAATGGCAACTCTTAACTGACAAAATAAGCAGAGGAGAGGATTTATATTTTGTGACCTCCAATATTATATGGCACCTAAACTTACTCCCTCCATACCATGCACAAACTTTACCATTACACTTTTAAACTTCAGTGTTGTCTGTGTGAATATTAAGTGGGAGGTGTCCTGCTCACATTAAATGCTCATGCTCTCAGTGCACCACTCTTGAAAAGTGTGCATTTGATCAAACTATGCTCTACGGACAAAGCATTTACCTTTTATGTTTAGAATGGAAAGATACCTCATAGGCACCCTGCTGTACTACAGTCAAATAAAGAGGTTTATGTCCACTGTCGTAACACCTTCCGTATGTGAAATGTTTGAATCACTTCATTACATCTTTACACGAGAATATACTTTGATTTGCGCCGGCGTGTTCACGAGATGGATATATCGCGTGTCAATTTTTGTGTAGAGTTTACACGTACTATATTTATATTACAGAATATAAGGCCATGACAATTAATATATGGTACATCTAATTAAAATTAACTTTTCTAAAATAACTCTTTATGCTTTTTGCAAATTAACTATATTCTTTGTACGAATTGTATAAATAGTTTAAACAAAAATGGACACTGGTTTTTAACCAAAGTCATCCTGACCTGTTGCATCTCAATTAATTGCCATGAAAAAAAATGTCTTAACACTGTTATTTATTAGCCTCTAGATATATCTTCAATGCTTACAATTCTGGCATATCTATAGTAAAATGTATCAGCAGCAAAACACTGTGGCACTAGAGAAAAAACAAAGCTGTGTTTTTAATTATTACTTAACAGCTTTCATAAGTTACATGCATCATCTTAATGAAAGAAAAACTCAAGGTTTAATGACTTCCTTGACGGCCTAATTGTGTGGTTATTAAAAACTGAATTTTTTTGGATAAATGCAGGATAATTAATACAGTAATGAGACAATAGCATTACAAATATAAATACGTAGTTCGTCCTTAAATAATAATTCACAATTGAAAAAAAAAAACGAAAATCACTTCTATTTTGAGGTGGAAGAATAGACTTGAAAATAATTTGACGTTCAATATTTTGTTGAATAACCATCATATAGGTATATATAATATGTATGTTCATGATTTATTCTCTTACCCCCAAATCAACAAAAGGTCTTCTTCCAGCATAAAAAAATGTGAGGAAATATGAACTGTTATAGGTAAGAAATGTTTTCTATTTTGGTTATTTAACAAAATATATATTGTTGGTAATTGGTTTTTCGCTTTTTTCTGGAAACAAAATAGGTGTTAAGATGATAAACCACCAAACTTAAACCTTTTACAAGGAATAATGTCTGCATTAACCACAATGCTTGTGGTCAGAATGCAGACCAAAAACATACTCTTATAATATATGCATTTGACTTGAAGCTTTCGTGACTGCAGGAATTACTCTTTGATTATTTCAGTAAAGTCACATAGAAAGCAAATAAATTAAATAATGGAATACGACGTTTCGATTGCAACACAAGCAATCGTCATCAGGTACAAATGAATGAGTAAACAAACCTAGTAAACTTAAAAATATAATGCAATACAACACAGAGAGTCGGCTAACATCCCACCTGGTTTATTACGTTCTTCCAAAGATTGCTAGATTTTGAGAGAGAGACAAAACATAGACACGGAGACACACAGACAGACACACAAGCAGAGAGAGACTCATACAGACACAAACAGAAAGAGACACACACATAGGCACACATAAAGACAACATCTCTGTGTCGAAGCCTTAAATAGAGAGAGAGGGGGGGGGGGGGCAGAGGGGGAGTTGTGTGGCATTCCTGCCCATAGGGGACGGACGAGCTGGACACTGGACTTCTAAACAAACAAGCACGGAGCGTTGCGTGGAATTACTGCCCATAGATGCCGGAGGAGAGAATGGACTTATAAACAAGCATGGTAGAAAATTTAGTAAAATTAGGAAGTGTAATGCAATGTAACACAGAGAGTCGGTTAGCACACCGTTAACGCATATCCTGGTTGATTACGTTCTTCCAAAAATTGCTAAATTAGAAGTTAAGTGTGAAACAAACAAACACGGCAAACCCTCTTCGTAGAGGTGGTTCAAACTAGATTCGAAACGTCGTATTTTATTATTATTTAATTTAATTTATTTCTACGTGACTTTATCGAAAGAACCAAAAAGTAATTCCTGCAGTCACGAAAGCTTCGAATCTAGTCACGTAGGTAAAAAATAATAGATCACGACGTTTTGATTGCAACACAAGCAATCGTCATCAGGTGGGACCACAGCAAGAAAAAACTTCTGAAGTAGGCGAGAGATGTGCCGTGGCACGAGGTTATATAGGCCTCGGCAGTAGGGGGGAGAGAAGGGGGGGTGAGGAGGTGGGGCAGAAAGTGGATCCCGCGGCAGCACCCGGGTCACTGTAGTAAAGTGGACCACCGCGGCAGCATTGGAGAGATCAGCTGCAAGGGGGGGGGGGGCAGAAAGTGGATCCTGCTACAGCACCCGGGTCACTGGAGTAAAGTGGACTACCGTGGCAGCACTGGAGAGATCAGCTGCAGAGGGGGAAGAGAGAAGGGGGGGGGGGGCAGAAAGTGGACCCCGCTGCAGCACCCGGGTCACTGTAGTAAAGTGGACCACCGCGGCAGCATTGGAGAGATCAGCTGCAGGGGGGAGAGAGAAAGGGGGGGGGGCAGAAAGTGGATCCCGCTACAGCATCCGGGTGACTGGAGTAGAGATCGGGGAGAGATGCACAGAGAGAGAAAGACACACAGAGAGTCGTAAATAACAGCTGACATAGGCAGGTAGGATGGAAACATCACATTCCGTTAATATTTTACCTGGTTAATAACGTCCTTCCAATGATTGCTCAGTTTGTATCCATCTTCTCGGTTGAAGTTGTGTCTGTGTTTATATATCTGGATAGATTAATGAACAAATCTCTGATAATAGCCGGTGAGTTTGCACAGTACCTTCGTCTTGGAAAAGTCAATTTCGTGAGAGCCCACTGCGTTAAAACATTGAGCAACGGCAGAGGTATTAGTCCTACCGTGTTTCAGATCTGGCTTGTGTTCGCGAACGCGGTCCGAGACATGTCTTTTCGTTTCCCCAATGTAACTACTGCCGCAGCCACAACCCAGTTTGTACACACCCGGGTATTGCATAACAGGAATCACATCCTTTACAGATGGGATCAATTCACGGATTTTGTGTACTGTGTTGAAACGAACCTGGATCTTGTGTTTGTTTAAGATTTTGGAAATATTTTTGGTAACCCCTCCTATGTATGGCAAAGTGATGGTATTGTTTGGATCCTCAGATGGCTGTCTCCCCATTGCTGTCGAGACAGCATTGCAGATTGTACGGTCAGAATATCCGTTCATCCTGAGGGCTTGGTGTACGTGCTCCAGCTCACTGGCTAGGTGATGCTGGTCGGAGATGCTACGGGCCCTTTGGTGTAGTGTTTTGATGAGGGAGTTCTTCTGGGCTGGATGGAGGTGGGTGTCAGGCTTTAGATAGGCATCCGTGTGGGTGGCTTTCCTGTAGATGGTGTCCCAACGAGCCATCAGGTCTTTTCTCGATCAAAACATCCAGGAATAGTTGCTTGCCATCCTTTTCCACTTCCCATCCTTTTCCACTTCCATGGTGAATTTGATAGATGGGTGTATGGAATTGATGTAGTTGAGAAATTGGTTCAGTGCTGGCAGGCCATGTGGCCAGATGACAAACGTGTCATCTACGTGTCTCTTCCACAAGGAAGGATGTAGGGTGGATGTCTGGATGGCATCTGTCTCAAATTTCTCCAGGAAAACATTCGCTACCACTGGCGATAAGGGAGGACCCGTTGGGGTACCCTCATTTTGTTTGTAGAATGTACCATTCCAGGTGAAGTAAGTGTTGGTAAGGCAATACCTTACCAAAGTTTGTACATCTGGATTCAGTCCCTGCTGGACCAAGTCTTCAATAATTGCAATGGTATCAGGTACAGGTACCTTGGTGAACAGGGAGTCTACCTTGAAACTGACAAGTAAATCATCTGGAGACAGTGAGATGTTCTTGATTAGAGAAACCAAGTTAGCTGAGTTAAGTACAGCTGAGGTGGTCTTGCCCATGAAAGGAAGCAGGGTCTCAGACAGAAATCGGGCCAGTTTGTAGGTGAGTGAGTTAATGGTGGAGATGGATCTAAGGAAGGCCATACAATCTGGGTGGTCTAGCAGCTGAAGGTTTTAGAGAGCGCTGCTTGGTAGAATCGATAAGAGAAGTCGAATTAGTGATGATATTGTTGATTTTTGTAGCTAGGCGGTTGGTGGGATCTCTGTTGATTTGGGTATAGCTGCCATCATTAGGAAGGTCCTTAATTTTGTTGTTGTAAGTGGTTTAATACATGATGACAGTGGCATTACTCTTGTCGGCTGAGAGGATGACTGTCATCTGTTTTTTTTTATTGAGAGAGTTCAAAACGCTCATCCTTGCTGATGTTGCTAATGGGTCTCTGAGCGTTTTTGAGGATAGCAGCGATTTCAGATCTAGCAACGTCTGCCAGGATGTTTACCAAGCCTTTGAGGGCTACGTCGACCTGGGCAATGATATCATCCACTGGGATGTGTTTAGGGGGGACTGCGAAATAATTCAACCCTTTAGCTAGTACCAATTTTAGGCTGTGGGAAATTGGGATGTTACTATGATTGATGACAATCTTGTTAATATCTAACTTTTAGCGTGTGGCTCTGGCTTCTTTTTGGATAGAAGGTTGAATTTCGCAATCAAATTAACTTTACATTTGGTTGACATTCAAGTAGCTGAAGACACTGTCATGTTATCTACATGGTCCCAATCAGATGTGGACATTTTATCTGTTAATTCTAAGTGTGATTGTAAGAGAATCTTGTCTAAATTATCAAGTTCAAATCAGAGCAATCTTATTCTCTCTGAGATTAGAGCTAGGCTGGCCCTAAACAAGATAATATATGCATTGTCTTTGAAACAGATTGATCTCCACCTTTTTATTGCTTTGTCTCACCAGTGTTGGACCAGAGGACGCCAAAAAGCGAACACGTGAAATCGGTATCTATTTGGTGTTTGATCATCTTGACACATCTTTTTCCAGAATGGATAAAGCCTATTCTTATTTTTTCGACAATATACATATTGGATATGAAGACATGTCTGTTCCCATGATGTAGATGCTCACCCCGATGTCTCATTACTCTGATGTGCATTGTCTTTGGGCTGTACGCCTTTTGGTGTCCTCTGGTCTAACACCATTTGAGACGAGGCTCAAAAGAAGGCTGTCTCTGCTGTGGACCAATCAGTTTCAAGGACAATGCATATATTATCAGAGTATGTTTTTGTTTGCATTCTGACCACAAGCATTGTGGTTAATGCAGACGTGATTCCTTGCAAAAGGTTTCAGTTTGGTGTTTTAACATCTTAACAGCTGTTTTGTTGCCAGAACAAAGGGGAAAACCGATTATCATATTTGGTACTGGCAAAAGGAGGTCCCATGAAAATAGATGATATTATTATTATTATTTTTACGTGGACCATGACATAGGGAAGCTGTCATCTACCATGATGCTTTAATGTCCACTTTGGGACAGACATGTCTTCAAATCCAATAGTCATATTGTCGAAAAAATAAGAATAGGCTTTATCCATTCTGGAAAAAGATGTGTCAAGATGATCAAACACCAAATAGATACCGATTTCACGTGTTCGCTTTTTGACGTCCTCTGGTTCAACACTGTTGAGACAAGGTCATAAAAAAGGTGGAGACCAATCGGTTTCAAAGACAATGCATATGTAATATCTCAATTACGGCGGGAGACGAGTTGACGGGGCAGCACTTATTTATTAACACTGGTGCAACAATAACAGTTACAGCCGAGACACAGCCTACGCTACGCGTGCCTAACTCGGCCACGGTAACAGTTACAGCCGAGATACAGCCTACGCTACGCGTGCCTAACTCGGCCACGCTCTTAGGCTCTCCGGCTACGCTCTCCCTACGGGGAGCTATCGGACCCGCCTTGCCAAGCACGGTCCCGACCTCTGGGTCACACAGCCTGGCCCTTACAAGGACATCGGGCCGTGAATCCCAAGGTCTCGCCTCTGAGCCGCACAGAATCCAGGCCCTTACAAGGGCAGCGGGGCTAGGGGTCTCAGGGCCCTATCTCTTCCTCCGTCTTCTGTCTTCACTGGTTGACTTCCCCCCGAGCGCTGCTGCGCATCGCCTTACATAGCCCCCCCGCGCCAGGGGGCGGGGCCTATGCGGACCTCGATGTGGACACCTGCCTGCGGACCGTGATGTAGCCACCCACTACGCGCTGTCTCACGATCCTCCCCGCCTGCACGTACCACCTCTACATCACCCCCCCCCCCCCACCCACATAGTTCACAGCCGGCTCGGCTGCAAAAAAACTCTCCGCGTGTGCGCCCCGTAACACCAACAACAACAAGCAACCACAACACAACATAACAGAACACAACACAACACAACACCGTGAACCCCGCAATAAATCCGAACACTCAACCGTAACAACAATGAACGTATGTACACGCCGACGAGTAAAACCAATAAATGATATACAAGAATGAACTGTACAGCGTCCCCTCGACCCCCCCGCTCGCCCCTAGAACGGAACATTAGAACGGACGGAAGGGGAACGCTGTGACGAGGTGACCCGGCGGAAACGCCTCCCCCCCCAGTCAGGAAAAGTGGCGCGACCTAGCGCGGGTCCGCCTGGCCGGTCCGTCGTACGGCACAGGACGCGGTTGACCGTCCAGCGGCTCCGGCAGTCCAGGAAGGCACGGAGCAGGCTTCGAAGATCCGCACGTGCCTCGGGGATCCGGTCGCCGACGGTCAGCAGCCGTTAGTTCCGAGATACCTGGGAGCGGATCATGCGGAGACATGTGAGGATCAGGCGGTGACATTCCCCCCCCCCGAGTCGACGGCCACATCACATGCTCGGTCATTACGACATGAAGGAAGGCCATGTGGTGCCGCGAAAGGCTTCAGCCGGGAGGGGTGAACGTACCAACGGCTTTTTCCCCACTTTATCTGAAGGCACTGGGGTCGTGCAACACGCACGACATCCACGGGTCCCCGCCATGGCCTCAGCAGTTTCGGGGACGTAGCTAACGGCGCATGCGGGCAGTGCAGCCAGGCCCTATCGCCCGGTTACCATTCGTGCATGTACACCTTCTGTGCACGCAACCGCTCGTTAGCAATTTGGTGAGACCAAGAATTCAGCCTCGCAGCTTCCCGTGCCTCGGTCAGTTTATCAATGTTAAATTTAATATGGTCGGCCAATTTAGATTTAGCGCGAGGATCGGGAATCCCCAGCTGGGCCTCCATGGGCGGATCGGCCTCCCGACCGTGCATGAGATAAAATGGGGAAAATCCAGTCGCCGCATGGGGGGCCATTCTGTATGCAGCGAGGACCCCAGGGACCTGCAAGTCCCAGTCAACCTGAGCCTCGCATACCTGTTGGCATAACATGGATGTAATTGTTCTGTGGAGCCGCTCCACCATCCCATCGGTCTGTGGGTGGTACGGGGAGGTACGCACTTGTTTCGTACCCAAAAGGTCGCACACCTCACGCAACAAAACGCTCGAAAAAAATTTTCCCTGGTCAGTCAGCAAGCGTTCGGGGGCACCCTTGTCCAAGACATAGCCCTGGACAAAGGCGTCTGCCACGGCCGCCGCCGACTGGTTGGCCAGCGGCCACGCCATGGGCCATCGAGTAAAGTATTCCATGCCAACCAACAGGTACTTGTTACCCCTAGGCGTTACCGGAAAGGGCCCCACGATATCGAGCGCAACAAGCTCGTTCGTGCGCGAGACTTGAATAGACTGTAGCGGTGGATTATCCGCAATGGGCGGCGGTTTTCGTTGAGCGCACCCCACACACCCCTTGAGTATGTTCACCACATCATTCCCCATACCCGGCCAATAATAGTCCCGCTGAAGCAGGGCGAGCATTTTGTTGACTCCCAAATGCAAGAGCCGTTCGTGAGCGGCCAGAACGACTCTACCCTGCATAGCAGATGGCACGACAAGCGCATGTCGCCGGGACATACTGTCCCACCTCATAAGGAGGCCATGTTTGACCACCCAGGAGCCGACTCCCTTTTCCCCTCCCTTGGGACCATTAGCCTTACGACGCAATGTGAGTAGGGAGCTGTCGGCCATTTGGAGCCGGCCCCACTCAATAAGAGGCAACACGAGTAACGAGTCCCCGCCCGTGGGAGTAGTGGGAACGTCGACCCGTGGCACATCGGCGGCAGCGACCAACCCTCCCCCGGGGACGGTGACTTGCGGTTTACAACGCGCCTAGCCCAGAAGACACGCACATTCCGAGCGAGGTGACAACCACGACAAGGCATCCGCGTTGGTGTGGCGCAATCCCTTACGGTAAGTGGTCGTGAATTGGTAGTCCTGGAGGACCTCCAACCATCGTGATAATTGACCCGAGGGTTGGGCGACACGCAACGCGTATTGAAGCGCGGCGTGGTCCGTACAAACAGTAAAATGACGGCCGTAGAGATACGGTCTGAATTGCTGTATAAAAAAAACGATAGCCAGCAACTCGCGACGGGTCACACAGTAGCGCTGTTCCGCTGGCGACAAAATCCTGCTACCATAGGCGACCACCCTTTCGACTCCCCCGATCACCTGTGAGAGCACTCCCCCAATGCCCGTGTTACTGGCATCCATGTCAAGCAGGAATGGGTTCGTAAAATCAGGGTAACACAAGGGCGGAGCACTCACCAAGGCGTCCCGAAGGGAGCAAAATGCGGCCTCCTCCTCCGGCCCCCAGCGAAACCTCACCCCTTTTGCTGTCAAACCATGCAGGAGTTTGGCTATGGTGGCAAAGTGCTCAACGAAACGGCGGTAGTATGAGGCAAACCCAATGAAACTGCGGACCTCAGTAACCGACGTGGGCGTTGGCCACGAACTGACACAGTGTGTTTTCGCGGGATCGGTGGAGATCCCCGAACGGCCCACAATGTGCCCCAAGTACCGTACCGATTCCCGAAGTAGGTGGCATTTACCCGGTTTAAACTTCAATTTAGCAGATCGCATTCTGAGGAACACCCCCCTCAACCGTTGGAGGTGCTCCTCGAAAGTGCGGCTGAAAACGATGACGTCATCCAGGTAAATCAAGCAGGTATCCTATTGGAGGCCTGACAAAACCAATTCCATTAGCCTCTGGAACGTCGCGGGAGCAGAATGAAGTCCCATGGGCAATTGATAAAACTGAAATAGGCCTACCGGCGTCCGGAAGGCGGTCTTTGGTTTGGACTCCTCATCGAGCGGCAATTGCCAGAATCCCGATAGCAGGTCTAGCGTTGAAAAATAACGTGCCCCCGCTAAGGCATCCAGAGATTCATCCATTCTGGGGAGCGGATACGCGTCAGCCACCGAGATCTTATTAAGGCGGCAGAAATCCACACAAAATCTCAAAGACCCGTCTTGTTTTTTAACAAGTACAATGGGAGCTCCCCATGGACTGGACGAGGGCGAAATTATGTCGGCGGTCAGCATGTCATTAACAGCCGATTGCACATGTTCCTTCTCGGCTGGGCTTAACCGGAAGGGATTCTGCCGAATCGGGGCCGCATCACCCGTCTCAATGTGGTGGCGTAACAGGTCAGTGCACCCAATATCATACTTATGTTTACTGAATACGTCCGAAACTTCGAGTAGTAGGGCGCGCAGCGCCCCCAATTGCACACTGGACAGGTTAGTGGAGCCCGCACACAACGAGTCCAACCACTGCTGATCTTCCCCCGATTGAAGATGCGGACCTGGAGTGGGATCAACGTGTGCAATGAGCTGCTCATCCACGGGCACCGGCGCCGCGTGAGCAAGCACGGTGCCCTGTGGAATGACGGCTGGCCGCGACCCCGCGTTCAAAACCATGACGAATGGATCCCTGCCCGTACCATCGTCTGAGCCACCGCCAAAGTCCTGACCCCCAACAGCTTTGTTCGACGGACCCAACAGCACGCACTGCCCCGCCGTATCCCCCCCCAAAGGCTTCAATAACCGGAGGGGTACCAGCATCTGCGATCCCGGGGGTACGTGCACCGTTTGGGTTGCCAGTGCTTGGACCGTCCCACAAACCGCGCGCAGTTTTGTAGGGCTCGACAAAAATGCAACACGGCGACCCGATGGGAGCTCGATACAACCCTGATCGACGAGAATTTTAATCGGCATTTTAGCCAAAAAGTCCGTACCCAATAAACATGGAACCGCCAGGGGAGAAGAGACCAAAACAGGTCCCGCCAATTTAATATCCCCGATACAAATGCTTGCCCGAATCTGGCCGACAATACCCAAAGAGCCCCCGTTCGCCGCATAACAAGGCACATCTACCGGGAGCAGGGGTCGACATTGTACGGGGAGAATGTTATAAATAAGGTCAGAAATGATAGTTGCCGACGTACCCGTGTCAACCAGCACCCGGACCTCAACTCCGTCTATAAATCCCGTAACTACGGACGACCCGGTTGATGCAGCCACCATTCTATGGGCCAACTCGGACCATTTGACCGCTCCCAGCCCCTGTACAAACCCCCCTCGCCAAACTGAATCCCCGGCCCCTATGCGCGTTCCTTCCACCGCGAAGCGGCGACCCACGTGCGACGTGTATGTGGGCCGAGCATGTGTAGTGCCGCGACTTGCCGGGGGTAGTTGGGATGACTTTGGGCCTTGGTCGTCGTCCAGCCGAGGTCCCGTGGCGCGCTGACGGGGAGCGCGGCACCCGGATGCAACGTGGCCCCGAAGGCCGCAGTTGTAGCACATGACGAGAGACGTCGCAGGTTTCGGTTGCTCCAGCTTGTGGGCCGATCGCAGGGGCGAACGACCTCCAGACCTCCAATCCCCCGGTCTCGCTGTAGCGAATGCCTCTTCCCGAGGTAGAACGACTTGGGGGTCGGCGTCCGCCGAGGTAGGAGTTGAAACCGCGGCTGATGCACAGACGACCGTCCGCTTCCATTTCAGGACCTCGTGTGCATGAATACTCATAGCAACCCGCAAGGAACAAATGTCCACCTCGCCCGCCATGTTGATAGGGAACCCCAGGTCCTGAGCCAACGCCAGCAGCTGTTCCATTACCATGGCGTCCTTCCCCTCCTCGTCCATGCGGGGAAAGGCGGCGTCCGCGAGAGCAAGCAGCGCTGTGCGGTAGGCGAGTGGAGTTTCCGTGTCACCCTTCCACCGCCCGTAGAATTGGTGGCGGCAGGCCGAGGGTGGTCCATACACCCTGGCCATGAGGCCCAGCGCGGCTTTGAGTGTGGAGCGGCCCGATCTCGGGGTGGACCTGAAGGCCGCGAGCGCGTCGTCGTCCAGCGTCGCTGGTAGCGCACGTAGCGCCGTAGCATCAGACCACCTCGACATTTCCTGATGGGTGAGGAATCTCCGCTGGAAGGCTCCCCAGTCACCCCCCTCAGCTTTGAAGGCCGTCAACGCAGGAAGTCGCTGTTGAAACACCTGGTCATCTTCCGATAGATTATTTTCCCGCGCTGCGCCGTCGGTATGAGAAATGGCGGCCCCGTCCATGGGTGGTTCATGGCGGCTTTTGGCGCGCGCCGATGACGCGGGCGGCGAAGAGTGGAGGTCCCCGGCCACATGGTGGTCGTGATTCCCGCCAACCGACGGACGATCTGTAAAAATGGCGCCATTTTCAATGTCCGAGGCACGAAGCGCATTTTGGCGGGAATCTTCTTCGCATTCCTTCGCCATACTCGACGTCGTCCTTCCTCCTCCAGACGCGGTGATTTCTGCCAAAATTGAAGCCGCAGCAAGCAGCAGCTCCGCCAGGCGAGAGTGCGCATCCTGGAGTGCGGTGTCGGGCCCGAGCGGAGCGTCGGGCGTTCCGGAAAGGTACTGCGGCGTCGGCATCTCCTCCTCCTCTCCTCCCGAAGCACGCTGGCCCGATTCGTCGTGGTCGTCCTCCCGGTCTCGCTCGTGAGTACGATTAGTCTTCCTGGCATCCATTTGTCGAAGACAGTTTCACTTCTGACGCCAGTTGTAATATCTCAATTACGGCGGGAGACGAGTTGACGGGGCAGCACTTTTTTATTAACACTGGTGCAACAATAACAGTTACAGCCGAGACACAGCCTACGCTACGCGTGCCTAAGTCGGCCACGGTAACAGTTACAGCCGAGATACAGCCTACGCTACGCGTGCCTAACTCGGCCACGCTCTCAGGCTCTCCGGCTACGCTCTCCCTACGGGGAGCTATCGGACCCGCCTTGCCAAGCACGGTCCCGACCTCTGGGTCACACAGCCCGGCCCTTACAAGGACATCGGGCCGTGAATCCCAAGGTCTCGCCTCTGAGCCGCACAGAGTCCCGGCCCTTACAAGGGCAGCGGGGCTAGGGGTCTCAGGGCCCTATCTCTTCCTCCGTCTTCTGTCTTCACTGGTTGACTTCCCCCCGAGCGCTGCTGCGCATCGCCTTACATAGCCCCCCCGCGCCAGGGGGCGGGGCCTATGCGGACCTCGATGTGGACACCTGCCTGCGGACCGTGATGTAGCCACCCACTACGCGCTGTCTCACGATCCTCCCTGCCTGCGCATACCACCTCTACACATACATTATCAGAGCACGTTTGTTTGCATGTTTTACCACAAGTATGTATGGTTAATGGAGACTTGATGCCTTGAAATACGTATCTATTTGGTGTTTGAATATCTTAACGCCTGTTTCATTACCAAAATGGTAAAGCCTATTGTTATGTTTTCATCATTTTTTCCTGGTGAAAAGGTCCCATAGCTATATTGTGAAATCATGTGCTATAAATTGATATTTTAGAGGCATAGATCAACTGCTAGTCCATCTGCATATACAGCATATTAAGCATGTAACCATGCACCAAATCAACAACCAATTTTTATTTTTACACCCATGATATATGCACGTAATTGTGAGAATTACATATAATTTTTGCTTCTTGCCTATTGTATACAATGGGGTTATGTGAACTTTGCAGCCACGAGAGGCATAGTTTGATCAATGAATGAAATGGCTCCTCCAAATCATAACATTCCATTCAATCATGAGGGGGGGATCATTACACATCATATATAAAGAGCATATATATATATACACACAAATGATGATGGATATGCTATAGCAAGATATCCATTGCTATAAACTAGCTGAATGCACAAATAAAATAAGACAAATAATCATGTTGCTTGTTTATTGATCGTAGCTTTCAAACCAGCCACAATACTAGGTTGCACCATACCAGCAAGGTTAATCATATATTTACAAATATATTGACCATAAAGCCTGACTTAGGAAAGGAAAAACACACGGAAAAGCAACAACTGTTTACTAACTGTAATGAATATGCAGAGCCAGCAATGTAAATCGCACCTCTTAAAGGCACGGTTAGCTACGTACGTTGGAAAATAAGTTCAACATAAAAGCATTTGATCCCCTGCTGATTTTGTACGTTTGCCCACTGACAAATAAATGATCAGTTTATAATTTTAATGGTAGGTTTATTTGAACAGTGAGAGACAGAATAACAACAACAAAATCCAGAAAAACGCATGTCAAAATTGTTATAAATTGATTTGCATTTTAATGAGGGAAATAAGTATTTGACCCCCTCTCAATCAGAAAGATTTCTGGCTCCCAGGTGTCTTTTATACAGATAACAAGCTGAGATTTGGAGCACACTCTTAAAGGGAGTGCTCCTAATCTCAGTTTGTTACCTGTATAAAAGACACCTGTTCACAGAAGCAATCAATCAATCAGATTCCAAACTCTCCACCATGGTCAAGGCCAAAGAGCTATCCAAGGATGTCAGGGACAAGATTGTAGACCTACACAGGGCTGGAATGGGCTACAAGACCATCGCCAAGCAGCTTGGTGAGAAGGTGACAACAGTTGGTGCGATTATTCGCAAATGGAAGAAACACAAAACAACTGTCCGTCTCCCTCGGCCTGGGGCTCCATGCAAGATCTCACCTCGTGGAGTTGCAATGATCATGAGAACGGTGAGGAATCAGCCCAGCACTACACGGGAGGATATTGTCAATGATCTCAAGGCACCATAGTCACCAAGAAAACAGTTGGTAACACACTACGCCGTGAAGGACTGAAATCTTGCAGCGCCCGCAAGGTCCCCCTGCTCAAGAAAGCACATATACATGCCCGTCTGAAGTTTGCTAATGAACATCTGAATGATTCAGAGGACAACTGGGTGAAAATGTTGTGGTCAGATGAGACCAAAATGGAGCTCTTTGGCATCAACTCAACGTGTTTGGAGGAGGAGGAATGCTGCCTATGACCCCAAGAACACCATCCCCATCGTCAAACATGGAGGTGGAAACATTATGCTTTTGGGGTGTTTTTCTGCTAAGGGGACAGGACAACTTCACCGCATCAAAGGGACGATGGACGGGGCCATGTACCGTCAAATCTTGGGTGAGAACCTCCTTCCCTCAGCCAGGGCATTGAAAATGGGTCGTGGATGGGTATTCCAGCATGACAATGACCCAAAACACACGGCCAAGGCAACAAAGGAATGGCTCAAGAAGAAGCACATTAAGGTCCTGGAGTGGCCTAGCCAGTCTCCAGACCTTAATCCCATTGAAAATATGTGGAGGGAGCTGAAGGCTCGAGTTTCCAAAGGTCAGCCTCGAAACCTTAATAACTTGGCAAAGATCTGCAAAGAGGAGTGGGACAAAATCCCTCCTGAGATGTGTGCAAACCTGGTGGCCAACTACAAGAAACGTCTGACCTCTGTGATTGCCAGCAAGAGTTTTGCCACCAAGTACTAAGTCATGTTTTGCAGAAGGGTCAAATACTTATTTCCCTCATTAAAATGCAAATCAATTTATAACATTTTTTACATGCGTTTTTCTGGATTTTTTGCTGTTACTCTGTCTCTCACTGTTCAAATAAACCTACCATTAAAATTATAGACTGATAATTTTTTTGGCAGTGGGCAAACGTACAAGATCAGCAGGGGATCAAATACTTTTTTCCCTCACTGTACATGCATGGCCCATTTTATCAATCCGTTGCTATATGAGGGCCTTCCCACACCATGTGGGCTGTGAGGGATCATTTCACCGTGTTGGTCAGTGCAGGTAAGTGATGGCAAGCGGAGGAAATTAAACCCTTAAAACGAAACTTTTTTTTATTTTAGCAGGTAAGGTCCACTGAGCTAATAGCTTTTTTCAGAAATGACCTGGCCACAGATGATAGCTCAATTAAGTGGCTTATCATGTGGACATGTATAGCATCCAAATACTCCAAACGTATATTTCTAAATGCGGAGAGAAAACCCCAGAGGCCCTGGATAAAAATCCACACGACCACACAGGGAGAACATGAAAACTACAAATATATAGGCATTATGGTTGGGATAGAACCCACGACCTCCTGTATACTAGGCGAGGTAGTTAATATATCGCCCAAAACAACAATTGATTTTGCAGCACCGTCCTCTACTGCCCAGAGCACCGAACACAACTGCCTTTTGTTCATGGTGGTCACTGATCCACGTGTAGCATTTCTAAAATTACGATACAGGGTCCATTCCAGATGCCAGAGATTTATTGAATAAGTACGTCACAATAGGAAAAAAATAACGCAATTATGTTCATCTTGCTGCTCAAGAAGCACACTCTACACGTGACATTCATGCAGTGATGTTTCACTGTAAAGGTGTCTCGATCTGCTAGGACATGAACACTGCAGTAATGCACAGCGGTCATCAGTGATAAATGATAGCCAATGCAAATTAATCATAAACGAATTACTATATTTATAAGGGCTAAAAGCCGAGTATTGCTATTGGTCCCTTTCAATACACACGGTCACACATTCGAAATCCAGGTTCAACCCCACTTAGCTTCCAAGCCTCGGTGAGATCGAGCATATTCAAGGTGATTTGGTCATAGGCAAACGGTGAAGTGGTAGGTAAATCTGCAAGATTAGACACAGTGAAGCATTAATACCCTGAAACACGTATTCCCGTTACCCAGGTCCTGGCAGTGACTAGATTGCTGATGGTAATTGCCAAAGTGGAAACTGCAGCAGTGTCTCCAAGGAAAACTGTGCAATATCTGCATAAAAGTATGCCACGTATAGAGTGATTATATTGGAGAAAGTGGACAGGCACACCCAGCCCCCTGATTTGTAGTGGATGCTCACTGAGAAACTGGAATCTGTTTGTCTCTCCCTGGGGAGACAGTAAAAAGAGCTGAATCTGGTTAGTGTCGCTGATGTGCATCCCACATAAATAACGATCTGGCCATTGGTATTCCTCAGGAGAAACACACTTCTGAAATCATTTTTCATTTATATATAAACACAAAGGTATGCTAATTCAGATGTAACTAAACATCAATGAGCGACTGTCAAAACATGTTGAGATTGGGACGAAAAAAAAGCAAACCTACCAATCCTCAAGCCCTTTTCTACGTGCACCCTTTATATGTAATATTATATGTATGGGCATTTATGGTACTTATATTTTCATGTAAAATATAAAATGTTTTATTAAATATAAGCAATATTAGTTTCTATCTATACATATAAAAAAGGTGTTCATGTTATCTATCACAGTATTATATATAAATGGTGTTATGCCTTTGAAATGCTCTTTAAAATAATAATTTTAAAAGTTATTTCCACAATGTTTCACATTATCATTGTCACTGTGATTGTGTGAAAAAAGTTTCCGCTTTTGAAATACTCTACTATGAGAAATGTAACGGTGACTTATTTGTGTATGCATGCATGTTTGTGCGCGTAATACATACAGTAACTGTGCCCGAGAGATATAATACTATGCAGATAAATGAGCAGCACAGAAAATTACTGGGTGACACTCACTAAATAAAAAGCGTGCATGTGATAGGTAACAAAGGCACTGTACATCTTTCTGGGCAAGATTGATCTGTTGGCCTTGTAGCTAGACCATCTGCCTGGCTGTGATGAGTTGTGGATCCCTGCATCTGGCCCTCATCCAGCCACTCAACCATTTGTTGTCAAAGAAACCAGACTGATGAATAGTTTTGAGTTGATCCATTTTAATCAACTATATTTTATTATTTCGAAACACTTGTAATTTCTTTTGAAAAATATGTTGTTTGAGCAAGCATGGCCGATACTATTCTAATAGGCTTAAATAATTTTGCATCACACCGTTCCTTGAAATACTCAATATATTGTGTTAATAAACAACACAAAATTTGGGACACCACTCTGCTTTGCACCAGCATATTCTGCCTGTTCCCCTTGAAACAGTCATACTGGCCTTATAACAATTTCATTCAATTCCTCTCATTTTAGAAATAACTACATTTTTAAATAAATGCCCTTTTGAGACACCAATAGAGTTATTTTTGATCGTTTTAATAAGTCAACACCTTAATACGTTAAGCAAATGGAAAATGTAAATCTGTGCTTAATCCAATGACCTATGAATCCCCTGTGTATTCACACTTTTCCTCTGCTTTATTAGCCATTTATCGCCTTTGCAAACTAAATGCCTTCCTGTGCTCAAATATCAGGGGACCCACAAGTGCACGTTTCACATCTGACCTTGTGAGGCTAAAGTATGTACCGGATTTTATCGATTTGCAGTATGGGGCGCATTTAAAAAGAAAATCAATGGTTTTTAAGTTTTGCGTGATCAAGAAACTGCATATTAAGTTGATAGGTAAAAATAAATGTTCACCTTTCAGAGAAAACGGTACCAAAGAGGATTGAGGTAAAAAAAAAGTGTTCAACACTAAGGTAAGATAATATTCCATAAAACAGCAGTGATATGCACAGGCACATATACACACATTACAGCATACACATACTATAATTTATATATCCTATTATAATCTTCAAAAAGACAATGTTATGTATTCCACATCCAAATACACACCAATACAAATAATGAACCTTTGCATTTTAATTATGTAAACCCTTCCAGAAACATTTAACACAAGGCAATCCACATGAAGAAACTGCTGTACATCTAAATAATAGTTATATAATTATAAATATCACGTTGTGTGGATCAATTTTTCTGCATTTTTCCTGTTTTGATACGTTGAGCTTTATTTCACGGATTGACGTAATTTCAATACAGCTGTATAAAGTTATGCATGTTAAAATCAACTATTGTAATGTATATGTTATCAAAGATAGTTAAGTTTGCCATATATTCAGTGGGGTAGAGTGGCTGAGTGCCACTCCACACTGTAGTATGACTCGGCAACCCGAGTTAAAATCCTAGCCAATGCTCATTCGTAACAAACAGGAGTGTGATACCATGCACTTTCCTCACATTTAAAAATACCAATATCAAGCAACTTGGGCTAATTTGCAAAAGATAGCAAACTTCTCTGGGCAGTCACCGAATGGTATTCTGTGAATCTGCCTGGCAGCATTTACTTGCCTCACGCTGGCTATTACAACTCTTGATACGCACGCTGGAGCCAGTTCAACCAATTCTGGCAGATCTGATTTCTGCCATTATCCCAACAGCCTTATTCTCTCATGCTGGAGGTTCTACCATTATCGGTTTTGGCTGCAAAAAAGTGGTCATGTCACCATCTGTAGTTGCCTGTGTGCATTGGCATCGGCAGCAATGTCTGCTCGAGACTTGGCACTTGCCACGCAAACTTGGAGTGCAGTTTGCGCACTGCACACCGATAAGCCTTGAACAGAGAGTTAATCTAATTGCAGTCAAAACGCAGGGACCTGTTTGTGGGCCACATCAATTTTTTTTTATAGTAGTGCCCACAAAACGGTGGATATGTAGTTATTGTCGTACATTTCGAAGTAAAATATGCTACAGATTAATGTTTTCCTGTCAATCTCTTGGCTTGAAAATTGTGCATGTATGTGTTTGTTGGTGAATAAGGTGAACAACATAAGCTTTTGTCACTGGAGCCTTGCACATAGTCCTGTTTTGCATAGACTTTCCAAATTAACATATTCCCTTGCAGTCGCAGATCCAGTTTCTTTTAAGGAAGTGCTGTCTATATGTTTACCTAATGGAGTACCTGACACTGCTGAGAAATTAGAAGGCACACAGGACTGCTGAACCATCGGACATCTCCGCCCAGAGTGCCAAGATTAATTCATCAACCTGATATCCTATGTGCCACTTTCTCTGCCTCCACCCACCAACAGCACAGGATGAAACGGCGAAGTTTCTACGGGCACGTGTTGTGAGGTTGATTCAAACCCTTCATTACCACATACATCCTTCATCACACGTACATCTTTAATATTTAGTGTAATTAGGAAGATTCGACCGTACGTACAAAATCAACGCAGATCCAAATTGTTCACTGAGCACATCTTGCAGGTGCTTTTCAAGTGAAAGTTATAATTAATGAGCTGACTGCTCACTGGTAGAATAAACCTCCCTCGCATTACCATCACAAATGAAGGGTAGCCAGGTTTGGACAACTATGTTTCTGGTACAATAATCGCCTAAAATCTTCTTCAGCTAATGAGCATCCTCATCATCTGAGAAGAGAGAGGGGAGAAAAAAACCTCTTGAAATTTAACATAAGTGCATGTGGCCAATGCCAAAGGGAGTACAACTATGAGAAATGTATCTCTCATCTCCATTATGTCCCCATAAATAGGGAGAGATGAAGGCGACTTAAATAAATATACGTGGACAGCTGCGAAGTGCCATGTTGGCACACCAAACCAAAGAAGACATCACTTACCGTTATTCCCACTGAAGCAAGTGACAGACTTTACCAAACTGACGACAAACTCACCATCGTCATGAACAAAATCAAATAAAACGGGCTTAATATTTCTAAACAAATGTTTTTTCTCCATTGATATACCATGGGAATGGTATATCAGACAAAAGTCGCATTAGTTCCGGCCTTTCTCCAATCCACGTTATAATAAAGATAGAAGTACGCATATTATTTGCGCCTATAATTGATCTATTTCACTTATCCTCTTTCTCCATGACACTGACGTTTAATCTTGAGTTTAAGCTTTCGTGACTGCAGGAATCCATACTCTTTGGTTCTTTCGGTAAAGTCACGTAGGTATAAAATGAAATAAAAAATAAATCACGACGTTTCGGGCGCAACACAAGCGTCCGTCATCAGGTGGAAAGCATGAAGTTTGTTTGATACTAAGTGTTCATGTTGTTGTATATACAGTGAGGGAAAAAAGTATTTGATCCCCTGCTGATTTTGTACGTTTGCCCACTGACAAATAAATGGTCAGTCTATAATTTTAATGGTAGGTTTATTTGAACAGTGAGAGACAGAATAACAACAACAAAATCCAGAAAAACACATGTCAAAATTTTTATAAAATGATTTGCATTTTAATGAGGGAAATAAGTATTTGACCCCCTCTCAATCAGAAAGATATCTGGCTCCCAGGTGTATTTTATATAGGTAACGAGCTGAGATTAGGAGTACACTCTTAAAGGGAGTGCTCCTAATTTCAGCTTGTTACCTGTGTAATAAAGGACTCGACCCTGGGTCTGTCTCCGTTGTCCTTTATTCGGGTTCTTACACTTTTCCCACACGGCCCTCGCTCAGAGCTCTCCCCTTGGCAGCTCCATAGCTGCCCTCGCTCCCGTAGCCTCCACACCTCTGCAGCTCCGCTGCAGACTCCTGTACAGTCCTCCGGCTGCACTCACTGCAGCTCCATCACTGCCCTCACTGCAGCTCCACCGCTGCCTGTCGTTCCTCCGTGCTTGGTCACCGCTGGCCGACGGTGCCAAGTCTTACCGTGTGTGGCGATCTCGCCACTCCCCAACCTCAGCCCTGCGTGGCCTCTGTGGCGATCTCGCCACTCTCCAACCTCTGCCCTGCGTGGCCTCTGTGGCGATCTCGCCACTCTCTGTCTCTATCCCCAACTCTCTCTTCCACCCCGCTGGCTGGTGCCGTCATGAGCCCCTCAGCCACCAGACTGAGGCACGGCGACCACCCAACGTGTTCTCCACTCTTCACTCCCCCGACTGACCCAGATGTCTTCCTGTCTCCCCGCTATACCATCTCCCCCCACGTGACCCTGACTCCTCCCTCTCGGATCGTCACATCCGGCCCGCCCATTTACGCCCGCATTACACCTGTATAAAAGACACCTGTTCACAGAAGCAATCAATCAGATTCCAAACTCTCCACCATGGCCAAGACCAAAGAGCTCTCCAAGGATGTCAGGGACAAGATTGTAGACCTACACAAGGCTGGAATGGGTTACAAGACCATCGCGAAGCAGCTTGGTGAGAAGATGACAACAGTTGGTGCGATTATTCGCAAATGGAAGAAACACAAAAGAACTGTCAATCTCCTTCGGCCTGGGGCTCGATGCAAGATCTCACCTCGTGGAGTTGCAATGATCATGAAAACGGTGAGGAATCAGCCCAGAACTACACGGGAGGATCTTGTCAATGATCTCAAGGCAGCTGGGACCATAGGTCACCAAGGAAACAGTTGGTAACACACTACGCCGTGAAGGACTGAAATCCTGCAGCGCCCGCAAGGTCCCCCTGCTCAAGAAAGCACATATACATGCCCGTCTGAAGTTTTCCAATAAACATCTGAATGATTCAGAGGACAACTGGGTGAAAGTGTTGTGGTAAAATGAGACCAAATGGAGCTCTTTGGCAACTCGCGGTGTTTGGAGGAGGAGGAATGCTGCCTATGACCCCAAGAACACCATCCCCACCATCAAACATGGAGGTGGAAACATTATGCTTTTGGGGTGTTTTTCTGCTAAGGGGCAGGACCACTTCACCGCATCAAAGGGACGATGGACGGGGCCATGTACCGTCAAATCTTGGGTGAGAACCTTCTTCCCTCAGCCAGGGCATTGAAAATGGGACGTGGATGGGTATTCCAGCATGACAATGACCCAAAACACACGGCCAATGCAACAAAGGAGTGGCTCAAGAAGAAGCACATTAAGGTCCTGGAGTGGCCTTGCCAGTCTCCAGACCTTAATCCCATAGAAAATCTGTGGAGGGAGCTGAAGGTTCGAGTGGCCAAACGTCAGCCTCGAAACCTTAATGGCTTGGAGAAGATCTGCAAAGAGGAGTGGGACAAAATCCCTCCTGAGATGTGCGCAAACCTGGTGGCCAACTATAAGAAACGTCTGACCTCTGTGATTGCCAACTAGGGTTTTGCCACCAAGTACTAAGTCATGTTTTGCAGAGGGGTCAAATACTTATTTGCCTCATTAAAATTCAAATAATTTTATAACATTTTTGACATGCGTTTTTCTGGATTTTGTTGTTGTTATTCTGTCTCGCACTGCTCAAATAAACCTGCAAATTAAAATTATAGACTGATCATTTCTTTGTCAGTGGGCAAACGTACAAAATCAGCAGGGGATCAAATACTTTTTCCCTCACTGTATGCAGGCACACCAACATAACCCAGCACTCTCCCACTTTTCCCCATCTAAATACTTGCATGTGAAAATATAACATGGCGGCTTAACTTCTTGTCATTCTGTAGAAGTTTTTAGGGGCCGTCTGTAAATTACGTCACGCACCTAGGGGGGGGGGGGGGGTCAGACATTTGTGACGATGTGTGACGAGGGGGGAAGGGGGGGGGTTTGAGAAATGTGACCTCACATCAAAATGCGCAACTTTAAATAAATATTAATGAAATAGAATTGTTGTAAGAACACAAATTATGATTACTTTTCATTATTAACTATTTTATTATTTAAATTTACCAAGGTCACCTTTTATTTATTCCATGAAGGAGCATTTTGCTTCTCTATGGGAGAATGGAGACGCATAAATGTTGTAAAAAGTGTTTCATGATTGTTATGAAACATTTTTATTCTAATGATTTTACCAGGGCTTTTCATTCTGTGGAATGAATATGTGAATGTTATAATTGTAGTATCCATGTTGCTTCGTTCTACTACAAAGTTTTAAGTACTTTTTATAATCTTAATTACTTTTAATATTTTATAATTATAAGAGTATTTCAATATAATATTCTGGACATCTGCAGTTTTAGTTAGACGTTGAATATTTTCAAGTGAATTTTATGCTAAATTTCAGCTTTCCAACGCCTCCTTTTTAATACGTGTTTTTCCTACAACATCAGAGCGCAACACCACATTAAATAGGCACTACAATGACAATAGTTTAAAGTGATTTGAAGCATGTTTTATTTTCAAAACGGAAATATGGTTTGGGGGGGGCAGAGCTTTGTGACGTCATGTTTGAGTGGGGTCTGACTTTTTGTGACGCCGTTTGACAAGGGGGGAGGGGGGTCAAACATTGGCCAAAATCGCGTGACGTAATTTATGGACGGCCCCTTAGTGAATTCCGTTTTTGAATCTGCGGAAGCCACTTACCATACGAATGCACATCCCCAATTTATACAGCCTGTGCAGATAATGGCACTTACATTTAGTGTATTATAGGACAAAGTGACTTACAATACACTGAGCTTGTAGTTCCATATAGCTCTCCACCCTGAACATCATCGAGAGCACGCAGTAACCGATAAAATAGACTGTGAAACATTTCAGGACACATTTCTGTACACAGCTGCCCATACCCATATGGAATGTTATATTGCTTCAAGGTCAATTGATAAAACACCAATACAAACGAGCTCCTCAGCACATCTGACAAAAAGTGCTGGTTTCGCCTTTTTTCTTCTTCACAGAAGTCCCCATCTTACAGGCTCCCCGGACATTTCACCAAGGGGAGTGAACGTGACACTTGTCCCAGCTGCCACTTCCCATAGTTCATATCTGAACTGCATTACGTACCATTTGTTACAAGGCTGGCCTGGCGAGTGCACCCCACACAGTCACCCGTGTGCTTGCATCAGTCACTTCCCATCTATTTTCTTCTATTCTGCCCACATTTCCACTTGAGGGCATGGCCATTTCCCCAGCTCGTCTTCTTGGACCCATGGCATGCCATGTGCGGGTACGATGGGGGCGTAAACTACGCAAAGGCTAAAGTGTCATTTCACAATTTAACATAGAATCAGGTGTAAGGCAATGCTTTATTCTCATCAAAAATACAAACTTGATTTGAAGCTTTCGTGACTGCAGGAATTACTCTTTGGTTCTTTCGGTAAAGCCACGTAGAAAGAAAATAAATTAAATAATAGAATACGACACGTGCAATCGTCATCAGGTAGAACTAAATTTGAGAGCGAGACAAAACACAGACACGGAGACACACAGACAGACACACAAGCAGAGAGAGACAACACAGAGACACACATATAGAGACACACAACATAGACACACAGAGGATAATATTCTTCTTCTATTATTTTATTTATTTAATTTCTATGTGGATTTATCGAAAGAACCAAAGAGTGCGCCTTTTGGCGTCATCTGGTCCAACACCATGTGAGACTAGGCTCTAAGGAAAGCTGTCTCGGGTGTGGACCAATCAACTTCAAGGACAGTGCATACATTGTCAGAGTTATGTTTTTTGTTTGCATAACGACTGCAGGTATTGTGGTCTATGCAAATATGACTCCTTGTAAAAAAATGTGTCAGTTTTGTTGCCAGATAAAAGGGTAAAACACCAATTATCATATTTTTTCTTCTGGCAAATGAGGTTCCAATGATGGGAACCAAAGAGTAATCAAAAATACAGTTTAACTCCTCTCATCTGCAACCCTATAACCCATGGCTCCGTATATTATCTGTGCCTCTCGGTCCTTCCAATTATATGATTTTTTTTGCAGATAAGTGGAGAACATTTAAAGATAACATCATGGATAATTGGATCCACAATGTTCACCCCTGCCCCCACATCACTCCAGATGAGAGGAGTTCCACTGTAATGTTTAAATGTGTGACCTGAAGTTAGTGTTCACGGAAAATTGCAAAAGCAAAGAATCTTCCTTTCAACAGGATTTTCTCTTACACCGTGAATAGACTTAAAGGCTTCAAAAAGATTGAGGTGCCCACACTTTATTCCCGTACAAGGCTCAAGCATTGGGCTTACTTCTGAGCTGAACAAAAGCAACACTAATGAGACTTCGCCAAGGGGTTTGAGTGCCTTCTGACGAAACTTGGCCACGAACTCCTGTATTGCAAATTAATGTCCGTAATCGATGCGTGAACACCTTGTTAATTATCACGTGACCTGGTGGGATGGAGTATGTTCTTCTCGCCAAGGCTATCGAAATATCATCATTTTAACGAGGCAATGGTTCTGGTATTTTTATCTCACACTATAATTTATTTTCCATATAAGATCCCACTGCTTGTTGTACGTGAACTTAAACAACACCTGGGATAAGTTGAGAATCGTTGACCATTAATCGTGCATCACCAGTGGAAATGTAGTTCGTGTCCTGCATGAACACCAGTGATCTAATGTCCAGCTGTAAATGCGGGAATGTTTTCATATCACTTACTACATTTGGCCAATTTTTGCATGACTTGCCAGGGCATTAAAGATGTGTTTGGGAACTGCTTGTCATTTACAAAACACTTGTTAATTGTATGTAGGTTGAGCTTCTTTCCCACCTTACATAACCGACCGCACTAATCGAAAATGCTAATTGTCCCCATAACAATTTAGCCCAAAACTGTTTATTTTGTGGCTAATTGACAAATGCTGTGTTACAGCAATACAGTATTCACACTGCTGTTTGTGTGTACATATATGCATTGATTATATAGTGCAGCATTTTCTTGCGTTTAGTAGACTTCAAATAATTAATTGATAGCACTTTGGAACAAGGTTGGGGCCATAACACATGATAGACAAAATAAAAATTGCAGACAAATTGATATACTGTACCTAAGAATCAAATATATTCAGAGGAAGTTCCAGATGTCACAGTTAAAGACGTAAACACTGCTCATCCAGAATGGGAAGGATAAAGCTCCTGGACCAGATGAAATTGCGATGGACAGCATCAAATAAGTGGGAGTAGCTGTTCTATTGGAAACAAAAGACTCTGAACGGCACTAAAATATACTCGCGAGTCGGTGCACCAAGCAGTGGCAAGATGCATGCACAGTAAATTGCCGGTTTCTTGGGCGCTCACACGACATTGTACATCATATAAGAATATGTTTTCAACCTTTTAACTGCTCTCTCGCTGGTTCAGCATTTCCACTACTGGATTATATTTTTTCGACTGAGGACGACCGCTTGTGTTGCGATCGAAACGTCGTGATTTATTTTATTTTATACCTACGTGACTTTACCGAAAGAACCAAAGAGTATAGGTGTTAAGATGTTAAAACACCAAACTGAAACCTTTTGCAAGGAATCATGTCTGCATTAACCACAGACACTTGTGGTGAAAATACAACAAAAAAAAACATGCTCTGACAGTATATGTTTTTTGTTTGTAATTTCATCACAAGTATCTGTGGCTCAAAAGAAGGCTGTCTCTGGTGTGGACCAATCAGTTTCAAGGACAATGCATATATTATCAAAGTATGTTTTATGTTTGCATTCTGACCATAAGCATTGTGGTTAATGTAGACATGATTCCTTGCAAAAGGTTTCAGCTTGGTGTTTTAACATCTTAACACTTGTTTTGTTGCCAGAAAAAAGGGGAAAACCTATTATCATATTTGGTACTGGCAAAGGAGGTCCCGTGGTATTGTATGTCATGCACCGCATCACTCTCAGTTAGCTGAAGTTGTATTAATCAGCCTTGGTGGGGTGAATTTTCCTGTCATTTTTTTAAAACAAAAATAGATAGTCAAGTTTTAATATTTCTTTCAATCAGTTTTTTCTTCTTCTTTCCATGAGCGAGCGAGAGATTAAGCTAGTTGTGTATGGTTGCGTCTGTGGTTATAAGCAATATATAACTATATCTATACTAATAGGTTGCATCTGTCACGAGAAAGCCAAACGTGCATGGGATGTTTGTGATGTCACAACTAATGAGAAATTATGACAGTATTATATATTTTAAAAAATTAAGTTACATTTTATTTTTTGTTTCATATGAAGACTAAATAAAAACGAGTAAGCTCATTGAACAGCAGTGTATGTATATCCTCATGGTAACACAACAGTGCACAGAGAGCCAGACGAAGGCGTGTTTAGGAACCTTAGAATGCATTGGTAACGTCTGAGGCTCATTGAGCCAGAAAAATGCTCTTTTATACATTCTTAGGTTTCCGTGTAAATTATTGAGGTTCAGAGAGCCAGGGACATTTTTGAGGCCGGCCATGAATGACGTCACGCGATTTTGGCCGATTTTTGACCCCTCCTCCCCACCTCGTCACACGGCGTCACAAAAAGTCAGACCTCCTCAAATATGACGTCACAAAGCTCTGCCCCCCCCAAACCATATTTCCATTTTGAAAGTAAAACATGCTTCAAATCACTTTAAACGATTGGAATTGTAGTGCATATTTAATGTGGCGCTACACTCTGATGTTGTAGGAGAAAACATGTATTAAAAAGGAGGCGTTGGAAAGCTGAAATGTAGCATAACATTTACTTGAAAATATTCAACGTCTAACTAAAACTTCAGATGTTCAGGATATTATATTGAAATTCTCTAATAATTATAAAATATGAAAAGTAATTACAACTATAGAAAAATATTTGAAACTTTGTAGTAGAACGACGCAAAATGGAGAGTACAATTATAACAATCACATATTCATTTCACAGAATGAAAGCCCTGGTAGAATCATTAGAATCAAAATGTTTAATAACAATCATTATTTTTTTTTACAAAATGTATGGTTCTACATTCTCTCATAGAGAAGCAAAATGCTCCTTCATGGAATAAATAAAGGTGACCTTAGTAAATTTAAAGAATCAAAGAGTTAATAATGCAAATTAATCAAAATTAGTGTTGTTATAACAGTTATATTTAATTAATATGTATTTAGAGTTTCGCATTTTGATGTGACGTCACATTTCTCAAACCCCCCCCTACCTTCATCGTCACACATCGTCACAAATGTCTGACCCCCTTCCCCCCCCTAGGTGTGTGACGTCATTTATGGAGGGCCCCTTTAGGATTATTAGGGTTCATATTTAATGCCCAAGGATAACTATGATAGTATCCTAGCCACGTGAAGCTAGTTAAAGAACACATCTCAATTTCCACGAAAAACATTGAAGAATAAAATGTCTTCATAACGCCAGTCCCTATATTAGGCAAGTGTTATGACTTTGGTAAGCAATTCCCAGTCAAACCTTGACAATATCTTGCAAATGTTTGTAAATGGAGCCAAATCTCAACACCTGCTAAGATAATTGCTGTTCTGTTGGTATTGAAAGTTTGAAATAGCATGTATAAAATAAAGACAACAGCCTCCCTCCCTATTTACTATACATCTTTGAAAAATAGCTTTGTAGCTCAACGGTTTTCTCCAGGATAAATATTCTGATATTTAAAATATCAGTATATACTTTTGCTTTAATTGAACAATGCACGAAAAGGGACTGTGCAAGCAATATGTAGGAAATACAAACTGTGGAAGTACCTATGAAAAAAAAGTCAAATATAAAAATGATGGTATTATTTTAGTTTAACAAGCATGGGTGCTACGCATATCCAAGCCTGCAAAGAGCAGTGTCAGGGCTAGGCATAAGCAAATCAACATGAAGCTTCGGGCTCCTAGCATCAAATATCTGCTTAAATTGAAACTCTATATCACATACCAAATTCATTTCCATATAAGCTAATTTATCCGGCTCATCTCTATGTTGTCTGCAGCTCAATTTCCTCATGTCACTACATTTAAAATGTTGTCTTACAATTAATATCTCACTCTGTGAATTTCACAAGGACATACATTTTAAGGGGAGCCCCAAAGATATATTTTTGCTTAAGGCCCCCAATGGGCTAGCATCACCATTGGCCAGGAGTTTTAGTAGTAGCGATTCTGATATAAACTGCTTCTCATTTTTTTTTATGTATAGGCAGTCGTAGGGGGGAATGAAGAACATTAACCAGAACCTCCTCTCTTACCCCCCTCACATCCCCCACCCCCCTCTATTTCTCATTTTAACAGGGCTGCCTGGATAAATGACATGTTCCTACAGTGGTGGATGTTTGCAAAATAAACATCAAAATTTGACAAATGCAGTGTGAAGATGTATTTCTTCAACAGGGTTTATGGACGAATCGGGTGTTTAAAAATCACGTTGCTTTCATGGTCCTATACACATACAGTATTTCATAAAAATTGCATATAAATCGTGTAGCTATACATATTATCAGAAACCAATTTAAATAATAAAGGCTAATCTTTCCCATTTTTGCCACTTTCAATGAAAAGCGGACCACATATACAGAAAATCATCCACACAAATTATTTGCAATTATTGTAAAAAAAAAGTATATTCGATACTCTGTATATCTGCTGGGCAGCATTGACTATTAATAAGATATTGCAGAATACTTCGAGCAAAATCTCAAGAGGGGATTGGTAATACTTTTTCATGGTATGCAATTTCTTACTTGGGCTTTCTTGTGCAGTATTGTAATCTGAAAGCTGAGCAAGAGTGGGCTAAGTACAAGCTACAATGCATGAGTCTATTGTTTAACATGTTTGTGCGTGTATCTGACGCTGAACCAAGACAAAAAAAACTCTCCTCTATGTGAAAAACATTTCACATTGACGAGCCAGTGCTCATTTTTCACTTGTCAGCTTTGGGGCTTGAACCTAGGATGTCACTTCTGCTGGTTTTGTAAAATGACATGAGAATTAAGCCCCTGACACACAACCATTTGATACTAAATCCGAGCTAGCTTTATACCAAAATCATTGATATGCATCAAACGTATGCTTGTATGCACTGATTCACCAGCCTTTGAAAAAAGCATGTAAAGGATAATTCCACATACAGTATGGGGATACTCTCGTTATAGATAATAAAAAAAGGACAAAAATATTTAATCTGCAATATTTAGCTTGTAATTGTAATACATTGCATTGACTACCCTTTGGATAGAATGTTCGGTAAAAATATAACTGGTACAAATATATGAAGATATGTTTTCCCTCTGTGCCTACATTTTTACATCTACACTACATCCAGAGTCGGTGGCCAACAAGATTATACCATTCCTCAACATTCTTGTGAAAGCATTTATCTCAGCTGATGGTCTTCAGTTGCAATACTAGTCCAGGTGTGATTGATGATGCTTTAAATGAAGACCCTAGATAAAGTGCCGAAGTGGCCAGAACCTAGCTACTTGGGCTTAATCTGACCAAACAACACAATTAAATGTTTATAATGAACCCATCATCCCATACCCAATAATTTAAATATTGACATCTCTATAAATGGTTTTATACTCGTGCTTGTAAAATCCAGGAAATGCCTCTGGGGTATATATGTCTGGATTATTCTCTATACTTTATCACACTCTGATACATATTTAAAAGCTTTGATGGAAAATGTTGCAGCTTATTCTAGACACTACAATATATCTGAACACCATTATTATGACAAACGTCGATTTTAATATTTTCCTGCATGTTCATCCAAACATGTCAGCGTATTTATATTAACATACAGGTGGAGTGACATCGGGGATGTCAATGTATGGTTCCGGAAGGAGAGGGCCATGGCATGAAATGCACTGTCATTGCGTACACCCTGTAGGCGTGTGTAGTACCCTAGTGCGGCTCGAGAAGGTGGGTGGGGCCAAGGGCGGAGCAGCCCCTATCCAGGGGGATATAAGGTGGGTCCCTGAGGGGGACCGGGGTCACTGCATTCTACAAGCTGAAGCTCTACGTCCTACAAGTTGGAAGCTCTACAGGCATCAACACGTGGCCAGAACCCGAGTGAGGGTCAGACCCTTCATAGCTGTAACTCCTCTGTATAGGGTAGTTAGCTGGATGGCCACCACTCGAGGCTGTATCTGGTGAAGGGGCAGTTACTCCTTTGTGTTACGTGTTGATGTTACAAATAAACGTGTTGCCTCTAAAGAACAACGTCTGTGACTCAGTTGGACTGACTTCAACTGGTTTCGGAAGTAACCACGTACCAGGGCGTTGAAGGACGAAGACCTCGTGCCGCCTACAGCTTTGGAGGATGCGGTGGAGATGATGCCAGCGGAGCAGGACGCCTTTTTTGCACTCGACCCTTCACCGTCGGCGGAGGCGACCCTCCGGGAGGCGCTCGATCGCCTCGCGGAGTTCCTCCACACTGTGACTTCGCTCCTCGCGGAGTTCTGTCCCAGGGTCTCGCTGGTGAAGGAGGGAGCGGTAATGTAGCCCAGAGACGACGACTCCACCCCCATTTCGCAGCTGGCATGAAACTTGGTAGTGCAGCCCGTGCATTCCGCCGCCATTTTGTTTCTGGCGCAGAGCGCGCAGCCCACCAAAATTGCTGGAGAGTTCGTGGCTACCAGTAGTGACTGGGTGGCAGGGTGGACAGAGACGGAGGCGCTGCGGGCGCTACCTGCCGCCCTCGACGACGACGCCCTTGCAGCGTTTTTCGCCATCCCGCCATCGGAGAGGTCCACCCTCACACAGGCTTTCATCGAGTTGGCGTCCATTTAGAAGGTTCCGGTGGACGTGCGCGACATTTTCCACGTGACGGAAGGAGGAGAACGAGTCAGCTCTCACCTTCCGTAGTGCGCTTTTGGCACTGGCGAAAGCCACCTTCCCTGAGATGGACCACGATGGCATCGATGCGTTGGTCCTCAAGAGACTGCTGGCCTTGGCGGAAACCCTCCACATCATTCTTCCAGCCGAAGACGATGACATCTCGTCTCTCAAGGTTGCTAAGTGCATCTGAGCCTAGCTACTTCTACAACGGGTCAGGGCGCAGGTGACTTGTGCCATGTCCCACACGGGGCCGGGGCCACCTGATGAAATGGAGCCCCTTTTTACATGTGCGTTGACTCGGGGTGGAGGTGACCGGTGTGGCGATGGTTCATGGCGGATGGAGGAGCAAAGGCGGCCAAGGTCATCGTCTCGCTCCGGAGGCGGCCGTGTTACCTGCTATAATTGCGACCTGCTGGGGCATGTGTCATCGGGCTGCCACGTACCACGACGGCGCCTCCTAGCATCACCGCCATCCTACGCTTCCCTACACCCTGAGGCGAGTCGCGATGCACTCCAAACTCGACCCTTGGCCTCACCTCACCCATCTAGGCGTTTTGGTTCGTGGCCCGATCACGCGCCAGTACCGGGGAGTCCTACACGTAATCATGAGGTTCGTCAGCTCCAACCGGGTCAGTGGTCGGAGCTGGCCCATCGAGTGGTGGCTGTTGACACGGGTTCATCTACCATGCTTGGGTCCATTGAGGGTGTGGAAATAAGGATGCTAGTCGACACGGGTGCATCGGCAACTATCATTTCGGAGATAATTTTCATTATTTTGACCCCTAAGTGTCGGGTTCTAGATCCTGTCGATGTACCGTGTTTCGCCGCTGACGGCGGCTCATTGGGCATCATCGGTTGGATAACGGCCGAGGTGCGCATCGCTGACATTAAATTATCGGGACAGATTCTTGTCTCCATGTCACCAGCTGTTCTATGTTTACTTGGAACTGATTTCCTTGGTAGGATGCCATTGGAAATTTGCATTCACCGCGGCTGTTTGGAATTTACATCCGGATGTCATGTGGCATTTTTGCCTTCCCCTACCCAGTTGTGTGCCGCCAACGCTACGGTGCAGATGTTTGCTCCCCTCCGCTTGAGGAAGCCGCTCGATTTTGGTGCTATGGGGTATGAAATTGTAGCTCATACGTTAGTGTCCAACGACCAGGAACCTTTCATTCAGGTTCTTAATGCTGGGTTGGACACCACGGTCATCCAGGAGGGTATGGTGTTGGCTCATGCATCGCCAGAATGTCTGGAAGGGGGCATCGTCGATAATGCATGTGTTGAGCCTTGCACGTGACGATCCCGGGATGTGAATCATCCCTCTATCCTGGAACCAGTTATCGCGCCGCGCAAATTCGTTTCATCTCCACATCGCTGGGGCCGAGTGTTAAGTGTGTCCGGTGACCCGGGGTGTGTGCCCATGGTAGTTGGTCCTAGGCAAAGCAATTCTGTTCCGCTCCCTGGTGCTGCATGACTGACGTCCCCTGCGCGGCCGCGCATGCCGGCTTCACGGGTTTCGAGCGAAGAGGATCCATCGACCCGACCTACTGCTCTCCATGAGGAGCTGGGTTCGGTGGAACATTTACACATTCCCCCCGGGACCTCCAGGGTGAGCGAGCCCACCTCCCCTGGGGGCCCGGCATCACGCACTCGCTCAAAGACTGGTTTTTCGTGATTCCCTTGCACACACGCTCCCACGCTGTCAGTTGCTTGTCGCGCTCGCTGTGTCGTGGCAGTCATTTGCTGATCCTGGCCGCCATTGAGCTCACGAGCGTCATTACACGGTGCAGGTGCGAGGTGTGATGGTAAGAGGGATCCTGAGGGTTTACGCGTTTTTTCATATTGCTTGTTGATGTGGTGTTGTTGTTATGGGTATGTTGGTTTAAACCCTTATCCCTGTTGGTTTGTACATTTGTAGATAGTGCAATTTTTGTACAGGTGGGTTGGGGTATTTATTTCTGTTCTGTTATTGTTGAGGCACACTATGTTTTCTTGCATTTCAATAATTTGTTCGTTTGAAAGGGGGGGTTGACAGCCAGGACGGCTGAATGCTACGAAGGGGGGAGTGATGTAGTGATATCGGTTATGTCACTGTATGGTGCCTGCCCGAGAGGACCATGGCCTTCAATGCACTGTCATCACGTACACCCTGTAGGCGGGTGTAGCACTAGCCCTAGCGGGACTCGGTGTGCACTAGGATAGCGCGGGCACCACACATAGCGTGTAATGCAGGCTCCCACAAGGGGGAGTGGGAGAGTGTCAGCTCAGGGGCAGGGTTACCCTGGGCCATGGCACTCTGGTTGACCCCGTAGACATGTGATCCGGAGTGTCCACAGAGAGGCCCCCAGGTAGGGGGTCTCGGGGACGATCACGTGTCCGGGGAGAGCTCTCCAGAGGGATCGAGAGAGAGCTAGAACACTGGAGAAGGCAGAGAGGCCAAGGGCAGAGCAGCCCCGATCCAGGGGGATATAAGGTGGGTCCCACAGGAGGGACCGGTGTCACTGAATTCTACAAGCTGAAGCTCTACGTCCTACAAGTTGGAAGCTCTACAGGCATCAACACATGGCCGGGACCCGAGCGAGGGTCAGACCCTTTGTAGCTGTAACTCCTCCGTATAGGGATGTTAGCTGGGTGGCCACCACCCTAGGCTGTATCTGGTGAAGGGGCAGTTACCCCTTTGCGTTACGTGTTGAAGTTACAAATAAATGTGTTGCCTCTAAAGAACAACGTCTACGACTCAGTTTGACTCACTACACAGGTATGCCTCTATATATCCCAACTTCCATCTAACACGTATGACACAATCAACCCTCACAAATAATAGTTAACATTGGAGTGAAGTCATACACACGTTGTTGGCTCGTCATGGGTAAATATAAACTATTCATTTGGTGAAATGAGACAGAGATAAAAACATGTCTCACTTGGGAAAAAATAAATCAGATGTTTAAGGTGACCGGGTGAGGAAAGTGACTGAGCTTGGGGCCTCAGTACCCCCATACCCTGCTCTTGTGTCAAGTCTGCATATTACAATGATGCTAGTGACAATCTGATGTAAATGCTGATTATTGACAAGACCCCTATGTCTTGTAGACATGTATTACTGTCATATATTCCAATAATTATGATTTTAAAAATCGATGTTGGAATTATAATTATGTCACAATGCCTTAGCTTTAGCAGTGATAGGGGTAATTATAAAAGTGTCATCCTCGGGATTGAAAATTCATAAGCGGTGGCATGCTTATCCTGTCTCAGGTGAGGTCAAACGGCCCATTTAGTTAATTATTACGTATTATTCTGCATGCCAATGACATAATTGGCAAGAACTCAAGAGTATGTCAGAGTAAATCATAACATGGTTCTTGCTAGTTTGGTTTAATGTTCCCAACAGAGCATGACACAGGAATTGCATTTTTAATATAGAAATAACCTGCCGGTATGTGAGGAAGATAAAAAAAATACCCAAAGCAAGAAATTTCTCAACGAATTTGTATAGTATAATGTCCTGTGTAAATAAATATATTTTTGCTATCTAATCTTATTATAATACACTGCAATTTAATATCAACTGTGTGTTTCAAATACCACTGTGATTTATAATTAACGTGTCATAAGCTTGCAAAAGTGCCAACAGTAACGGATGCAATAACACTTGGAAGTGCACAGCAGGTATAGATTGGCGTGAATACTATTGCTATGGGATGCAGGACAGTAGATCAGCTGTACAGCTTAAGCTACCAGCGAGGCTCACAAAAATGAGTACAGAACTCAGCCACCGCCTTGACATTTTTGGGGCACAAACTGTCAAGGCGAGAAATAAATTGATAGATGGGTGAAATAAACTGGTAGCTTTGCCGAGTCAAACAAGGACCGCGAATATCGCTCAAGTGCGGTGGTGACAGAGACAGAGTGGAGGGTGAGGGTGGGCTCAAGTTGTGGATTGGGGGTGATGCAGAATGAACAAGTAAGCATAAGGTTGAGAAAACCAGAGGTTATAGACATCATAAAAATGGTGGCTGAAAAGGATGGGACAAATAGTGTACAGTACTCAAAATGTTAGGCATTTATGGTTGTTAAATATACCCTCAAGCACAGTTTAATATTTACCTCCACGTACAGATAATTATTATGACACGAAGAAGAACTATTGTAAACTTTAAAAGTGTAATTTTTAAGACTTTAACAAGGTATGTTGATATAATGCAAATTTAATTCACACAAACATATTTTCTGTAATAAGTACCACATTGATAACACAAAGCTAATCATAAATAATATTGGTGACGAATTTAACAGAATCATGAACATTAAGTCAAGGTGAATTCTGTACAATAATTTGGACAACAATTAAAAGTCATCTTGCACTCAACATGTTTTAAATGCGAGCTCAGGTGTTCCCAATTCGCACCGAGGCTTGCAATAAAAATCAAGAGTTCTATTTTGGAGCAATTGGACAGGTGGCACATCGAATTCAGAATTCATGGCATCGTTCTGCCCATGGAAAATCTTTCGAGGGGCAGGGGACAGCAGTGCACTGAAGCCGTAAAAAAACATAAAAAAAATTTGGAAAAGGGCAGGTACTGACAAGGGGTAACAACTGAGAAGCTACGATGATCCCCCGAGCCAAATTTCTCAGAGATTTCAGTCACAGACTTACTGCTTTGAGTGTAAATAGCTCTTCGTGGCTTGCATGCCTTTAACTCCCTGGACACATTTGTCACCTGCACTGCAAGAGAATGAGATATTTAGTAACAGCCCACACTATTTAGCCAAAAACAGATTTCATTTCATACGTTTGTAGAGAAGAGCCGACACGAGATTGCAGGGGTCTCGTCCTTTATTCCTTTCCTTCCATTCACACCTGTCGCCAGCCGTCCCAATCCCGTTCCCGCCAAAGGCCCCCCTTTCCCGCCCGTTCTCTCCTTATATCACCTCGATCACCCCTCCCCCTAACCCATCTATTGGTGGGAATCCTTCCCCTGACACCCCTACATCACCCCCCCCCCCCGGAGAAAAAATAACCGTCCTCGGTTCTGCCTCCCCCATGGACCATTTAAGTCTCCCCATGCCTCCCACCACTGACAGTGACGACAGCCCTTACCCCCCCCCACAACCATACAATGCAATATAACACAACAAATCAATTGCGCGGCCTGCCCAGGTCTCCAGCCAGCATCCCGTAACAGCCCGGACATCCACAGGCAGCAGATGACCGTGGCGGCCCCCTCCTTCGAAGGCCCTCTCGTCGCGGTCCCTGGTTCGGTGATGCCGGTGTCGCCTTGCCTGGCGCCGCTGTCTCTCCGGCCCCCGCTCGTGCCGCCGCTCCGTCAGGCCTCACATGGGGTGCTGTAGGTGACAAGGGAACACAGGGCACCGAACCCCCTGCCGGTCGGCGCGTGGTGGTCGGCGACCTTGGCCTGGGTAGGGATGATGATGATGTTGGCAGTGATGTTGGTGGTGATGTTGGTGAAGATGACGGTGGAGAGATGTATGGCTTAAGGCGGGTGGGGTGTACAAACCATCGTCGCTTACCCAGTTGGACCTGGACGCACTGCGGTCGGAGTGCTTTGATGACCTCGACCGGCCCTTTCCAGGGTCGGTGCAGCTTTGGTGAGAGGCCAACCGGCACCTGAGGACAGTGTAGCCATGCCTGGTCCCCGACTTTAAAGGGCTTGGCTGTCACTGTCCTCTCCCGTATCCGTACATTACTCTCTTGGCTCGCGGCCGATGCGGCCTCGGCTGCTTGGCGGGCCTCTCTCAAATAAATGAGGGAGGTCTTTAGTGCCTTCGGCCATGCGTCGGCTCTTGCCGGAATGTCCGTCAGCTGCACCTCAATAGGCGGAACGGGATCCCGTCCGTACATCAGGAAAAACGGCGAGAACCCCGTCGCCGCGTGTGGGGCCACCCTGTACGCCGCTAAGACCGATGGAATGTGGAGGTCCCAGTCGGAATGGTTTTCGTCCACCACTTGGGACAGCATGGCCGCTATGGTGCGGTTAAGCCGCTCTACCATCCCATCGGTCTGGGGATGATATGGAGATGTTCGGACCTTTTTAGTGCCCAGGATAGAGCAGACGTCCTTCAATAGCTGTGAGGAGAAATTCCTGCCCTGATCCGTGAGCAACCGCTCCGGTGCCCCCTTATCAAGGACATAGCCTCCCACGAAGGCATCGGCGATGGTCTGTGCCGTTTGGTCCGGGAGGGCCCACGCCATCGGCCACCTCGTGCAGTACTCGACTCCGACCAACAGGTATTTATTTCCCCGTGGCGTGACCGGCAGCGGTCCCAAGATGTCCAACGCAACCAATTCGTTGACCCTGGTCACCGTGATGGGCTGTAGGGGCGCCCGGCTTACCCGGGGTGGCGGCTTTCGCCGCGCACATTCGACGCAGGTAGCGACCCATCGATGCACGTCAGCGGTCATACCTGGCCAAAAGTACCGACCCTGTAATGTGTGCAGTGTCTTCCGCCCTGCCAGGTGCAGCAGCTGGCGGCCGTGTATGTCCATAACCAATTGTTGACGCAGCGACTCCGGAACTACCAGGCATCGCCGGCGCCCTGTCGGGTCCCATCGCATGAGGAGATCCTCCCATACGATGTACTCCTCCCCCCCTGCCTCTGCTGAGGCGCGTAGTGTTCGCAGTGGGGCTTCCTCCAGCTGTAGCCGTCTCCAATCGTTCAAGGTCAGCCCCAGGTCGTGGTCAGTCAGCTGGACCTCACCCTGTGCGCCCTCCGCCGTGCGTACAGGAGCGATGACCGTCCCCTCCGGCCTCGCCTCCTTGCAGCGTGCCCCGCCTGTGGTGCATGCACAAGGGCCCTGGGGCACCAGTCGGGACAATGCGTCTGCGTTGGCATGTCTGGTCCCTTTGCGATGCACTACTTGGTACCTGTACTCCTGCAGGCGTTCTATCCATCTGGCCAGCTGGCCCGAAGGCTGGTCGATGCGGAGCGAATACTGCAAGGCCGCGTGGTCAGTGCGGACCGTAAATTTGCGACCATACAGGTAGGGTCGGAATTGCTGCACAAAGTGAACGACTGCCAGGAGTTCCCTACGTGTGACGCAGTAGCGCTGCTCCGCTGATGAAAGCACGCGACTACCATAGGCGATAACCACCTCCCGACCCTGCTGGACTTGCGACAAAACACTGCCGATGCCCACATCGCTGGCGTCCGTGTCCAGGATAAAGGGGAGGCCAAAATCCGGAAAGGCCAATGGTGGTGCATCTGTCAGACGTGAGCGCAGCTGCTGGAATGCCTCTTCCTCCAGAGGGCCCCAATAAAACCTCTGGTTCTTCGCCGTCAACACGTGCAAGGGCTTGGCAATGGTTGCGAAGTTGGGCACAAACCGGCGGTAGTAAGAAACGAAACCCACAAACCGGCGTACCTCCGGAACCGTTGTGGGAACAGCCCAGGCCCTCACGCAGGCCGTCTTTTCCGGGTCTGTAGCCACTCCCGACTCACTGACGACGTGGCCCAAGTAGCGTACCGACGACTGCATAAGGTGGCACTTCGACGGCTTGAGCTTCAAGTTCGCGTTCCGGAACCGCAGGAACACCTGACGCAATCGGTCAATGTGTTCCTCGAATGATCGGCTGAAAACAATGACGTCGTCCAGGTAGATGAGGCACGTTTCCCATTGGAGGCCTGCCAAGGCCAACTCCATTATGCGTTGGAACGTTGCCGGCGCCGTCTGGAGGCCCATAGGCAGGCAGTTGAACTCGAACAGGCCCTGTGGTGTCCGGAATGCTGTTTTAGGCCGGGAGTCCGCGTCTAGTGGGACCTGCCAGAACCCGGACAACAAATCCAGCGTACTGAAAAATTTTGCTCCCGCCAGTGCATCCAATGAGTCGTCGATACGTGGTAGGGGATATGCGTCGGCCAGCGTGACGGCATTGAGGCGTCGGAAGTCCACACAGAATCTCAGTGACCCATCTGACTTCTTGACTAGGACCACCGGTGCCCCCCAGGGACTCGAGGATGGAGAAATTATGTCGGCCCGCAGCATCTCCTGCACCGCTTGTTGAATGTGCCCTTTTTCCATTGGGCTCATTCTATATGTGTTTTGGCGCAGGGGTGCGGCATCTCCCGTGTTGATGTGGTGCTGTGACAGATTTGTGCGCCCTAGGTCGAACGGTCCCCGGCTGAACACGTCCGAGAACTCCTGCAATAACGAGTGCAGCTGCTGTTTCTGGTCGGGCGGCAATCCCGGCTCAGGCCCCGCCAGCTGGTCCATCCACGATTTGGCCCCTCTGTCCTCGGACTGGCTGATGCTGCCTACAAGCTCGGGCTCTGTCCCTGGGGCTCCTAGTGACAAGGGACTAACGTGGGCCAGAACTGTTCCCTCCTGCACCGTCGCTGTTCTATCGGAGGTGTTCAGCACCTGAATGAACAGATGCTGGTTCCTCTGTACAATAGTTTCGGCCCCCACCAGCGCATGACGATCCATGGCCGCCGACGCCGGAGACACCAGGATGGGTGAGTCTGGTCGGGCTGTCACGAGGGGGGACCGATATTGCAGCGGAACCAGCATCTGGGCTGCCGGGGGAATGGAGACAGACTTACTGACCAGAGCCTGCACGTAGGGTACACCCCGGCTGGCCCCCTCCGCCTTTAGGAAATGGAGATGCGTTCCCTGGACTTCCACCCGCCCATTGGCCAGATCGATTTTCATTGGCATCCGCCTCAGAAAGTCCGTCCCCAACAGGCAGGGTACGGGCAACGTTGCGGAGACAAGGATGGGTCCTGCTACCGAAAGCTGCCCAATCTGTATCGGGGCTTCAACCTGGCCCAGGAAGCCCATGCTGCCTCCATTTGCTGCAATGAACGTTGTCTTGACGGGGACTAAAGGTCGGATTTTATCCGGCAGCATCTCATGCATGGTGCTCGAGATGATCGTGGCTGATGCCCCCGTATCGAACAAGATACGTGCCGACACTCCCGCGATTTCACCGACCAGGACCGAGGTTCCTGACGTGGCCGCTACCACCCGCCTTGCCAGCTTCCTCCATTGTGTGGCTGAGTCCGGCCACTGACCAGGCGGCGTCTCGTTATCCTGTGGTGCATGGTGAAATGATGGGGGATGGGTGTGGATGGACTGAAGATGGGGTTCCTCCCTTTGGAGTGCGTCACAGCAGGGTGAACGCGCCCTTGTTACATAGTGTGGGCTTACCCCTGGGTTGCGGGCTGGGCTCTCTATGTAGTGCAAATTGCCCCCCCTAGGTGACGTAGGATGGGCCCCCCTTGTGGTGTGGGGGGGCCCCCCCATTGTAGGGGGCGGTGGGGACTGGGGGGTGGGCCTTCCCGTGAGCCCCTCCCTTTCCTTTGTCACGGGGGCGTGGTCCCCCTGGTTCCGTCTCGCTCTGTCGCAAAGCGGTGGTGAGGCGGGTCGTGGAATTGCTCCAGGGCGCAATGTCAATCGTGTGGGCTGCCTCCGCCCCCGGGCCGTTGCCCCTGGCAACTCGCCGGCGTTGCAGGTAACTGGTGACGTCACGCCCGCCGGCGACGTCACGCCCGCCGGTGACGTCACGCCCGCCCGCGAACCCACGCCCGCCCGCGAAACCACGCCCACCCGCGACGTCACGCCCGCCCGCGAAACCCCGCCCGCCCGCGAAACCACGCCCACCCGCGACGTCACGCCCGCCCGCGAACCCACGCCCGCCCGCGAAACCACGCCCGCCCGCGACGTCACGCCCGCCCGCGAAACCCCGCCCGCGCGCGACGTCACGCCCGGCATCGACGTCGCTGCCGGCCGCGACGTCACTTCCGCCCGCGACGTCACCTCCGCCCGCGACGTCACCTCCGTCCGCGACGTCCCTCCCGGCGTCGGCGCGACTCCCGGCGCGGTCCCCGGCCTCGGCGCGATCCCCGACGCGGTCCCTGGCCCCGGCGCAATTCCAGGCGCGGTCCACGGCCCCGGCGCAATTCCCGGCGCGATCCGCGACACCACTTCCGGCCGCGACGTCACTTCCGGACGCAACGTCACGTCCGTTCGCGACGCCACTCCGGGTCGCGATGCGACCACAGGCCCCGGCGCTATCCCCTTCCCCCGACCAGAACAGCGGGGACCGGGAAACGACACCACCGGCGCCCACCCCGAGGAGACTCCCGGTGAGTTCGCGGCGTCGGAATTGTAATTACCCGGCCCGCCCGAGAGGCCGGGTGGGACGGCGTCACTCGCCTGGCTCCTGTCGGCGTTCGGCCCCGGCAGGTTCCAGGTGACGTTGGCGGCCTCCGGCTCCGTGCGGCACCCCCTCGCCACATGCCCCTCGCGACCACAACGGTGGCAGACCCACGGGGCGTTGCGTCGGGGGGGCTCGGCGCGATGTTGTAGAGGCGGCTGCCAGCGACGCGGCGGCTGGTCCCTCTGCTCCGCCAGTCCCCGGATCGCCGCGTACACCTCCCGCAGCGATGGCTCCGTCTCAGACGTCGGCGGTCCGTCCCCAGATGCCCCACCGGCAGCCTGTGGTGACGGTGCAGGTTCGGCGGTTAGTGTCGCTGGACCAAGTAGCGCCGCGGCAACGGCTCGGCTGTTCCCCCCCGCCGCGCCAGCCACCGGGCCCACGGGTGGCGCCCGGCCCATGACCTGCTCGTGGGCTTGGATGGTCCGGGCAGCCCACAGCGAGGTGCGTTCTTCCGGCGTCACTACGGGCATTACAACGCCGGCGCGGCAAGCGTAGGCGATGAGGTGCTCGACCACGAGGTCCTCGAGCGCTTCTTCAGCCAGGCGAGGGAAAGCTCTCCTCGCCAACACGAGCAGCGCCCCCCTGTAGGCTAAAGGGGATTCTTTAGCCCCTCGCTGGCGATCCTGGAACCGTTTAAAGGCTCCTTCCGCCGGGCAATAGATCTCCCCCAAAGCCTCGTAGGCCGCCTGTAGCGTGGACTTGCTGTGCGAGGGAAGGGAGGTGTAAGAGGAGAGTGCTTCTTTGCCCAGAACAGATGGCAGCGCTCGTAGGGCCTCTTCGTCTGTCCACTCGAGAGCGTGGAAGGCAGCCTCGAATCGGCGGACAAACTCCTCCCAATCTTCTTCCTCAGCCACAAACTTGTCGACGGGCCCCAGCCGACGCGGCCGTCCGGCCACCTGCTCTCCGTGTTGGGTGTTTAGCCCTGGGGGTTTTGGCGGGAGCGGCGGCGGCTGGCGTGACGAGGTTGGTTGCGGCTCCTGCCCGGCCGGCTGGTCGGCGTCCGGTTCCCGTGGCCTCTCCTCCCGTAGTACGCGTGGGGGTGGGGGTCCCGGTGCCGGCGGCCCCCCCATAGGGAGCCTCTGCAAGAGCTCCTGGAGCGCCCTCTCCACGCGGGCCATGCGGTCCTCCATGCGATCCTCCAGGCGATCCGGGCCCCCTTCTGCTGCTTCTGACAGCAGGCCCCCTTGTTGCCCAGGATGTGAAGGATCCCCGGCCCCTGCTTCCTCCTCCCTCGGCTCCCTCCCGCGAGGATTCTTCTTTGTAGCCATTAGGATCCCACCGCTGCCACCAAATGTAGAGAAGAGCCGACACGAGATTGCAGGGGTCTCGTCCTTTATTCCTTTCCTTCCATTCACACCTGTCGCCAGCCGTCCCAATCCCGTTCCCGCCAAAGGCCCCCCTTTCCCGCCCGTTCTCTCCTTATATCACCTCGATCACCCCTCCCCCTAACCCATCTATTGGTGGGAATCCTTCCCCTGACACCCCTACACGTTGAATATAATTATATGCTATTTTAGTGTTTTATGCAAGCTGATCTAACATAAGGCAGGATGTCAAGAGTTAGTGGTTTAATGATACCTTAATTCTAGATTTGAAGCTTTCGTGACTAAGCATATTAATGATACCTCTACTTTATTAAGTAAAATTTAAAGATTTATATTTACTCATGTAAAAATATCATTGTATTTCTCTGCACTTTTTGAAGTTAGTTGGCATCACTAAGTTGGTAGGTCAAGGTGCCTTACATTATAACGCTTAGTCAGTTTAACACGTAGGCTTTCGCGACCAATATCATCCATAAGAGGTTTTTGGGTTAGACGCGTAAATATATAAATGTGTTGTTAAAACCTGCCACCACCCGACACAGCCAACTCGTAAGGGTTGTCACGTAAACAGAACATGCCAATTTGCCACTATTACAGCACACCGGTGTGTTGGAGAGCCAAGCCACAACATTTACAACCTGAGTAAATGTGAACACTCAGTTGGCTTTGTCGGGTGGTGGCGGGTTTTAACGACACATTTATATATTAACGTGATCTAACCCAAAAACCTCTATTATGGATTATAACGCTTGTCAGGCCTCATGAAAAATTGCCATTTGAACAGGTGGACAACTAAACGGAACACTTACATCAACTAAACACAACACTTATAACAAATAAACACACCACGTATATAAACATCCATTATTCAGCTCTAAGTTCTAGGCATTACAGCATTTGGTTCACAGTTATTTTCAGTAGTTTGGGTCGATTCCACCTAAGAAAATGTAACTAGTGACCTCAGAAACCCAGGGCAGACACAAAGTAGTATCTGGCTTTAGCTATCACATCAACTATGCAATTGTGAACACCTAATATCTGGGGCATTAATCTTTTACATATATATAACGTCGATGTGCTTCCATAGCTTGGCTCCAGGTTGTTTTATGGCTGTAATACCTTACTCAAAGAAGTTGATAATGGATACGGATTATTTGATCCATGTTGTGGCCACAGTAGTTCAGTGGCAGCAGGTGGTGTAATTTTTTAATTACACCACCTGCTGCCACTGTCTGAAAAACGGTGTATGTCTATCCTCAAATATGTTGATTTACTTATTATCATTGACTGTGACATCCCCAAGTAAAATGCAGTATCTCGTGGAGCATTTATTTACAATTCAAATTCAGCTTTCATATCACTTTTTACATATGATAAATATCACAAGTTTTATGGGTTACAATCCTTCATAAAAAATAATAATGAAATTGCATAGCTTTTATTTGAAGCGATAAAATATGTTAAAAATGTAGCATACATGCAAATGTTACACAGGATATGGATAACACCGTCTTAAAATACGAAATACAAAAGTTACTTGCATTCTTGATTTGAAGCTTTTTACTTACATTGTGTTGCTCACAATATTGACCAGCAAATGCCTCACATTATCATTTGCTGAGGTTAAGAATTAAAATGCCGGGTTGAAAAGATACGATCTTGAGACGTTTCCATCCAAAATACTTTTTTTTGCTTCTTTCCTGGCACACAGTTTTGCTTGGAAGCAAGTTCTGTACGCCTTTGGGCCCAGCGTTACGAGAAGGTGCAGTCCCCACACCGTGATCAGAGCTGTCTGCAGAGCGAAGACCAGGCCGTGATAGGAAGACCAGCCCCGTGATATCAAGACCAGCCCCGTGATATGAAGACCAGCCCATGATATGCAGACCGGCATCCGTGATAGGAAGACCAGCACGTGATATGAGGTTTGCTATGGGTGCAAGCGAGGGTTTTTGGACTAAGTAAATCATCTGAAGTGTTTATTTTTGGAGTCCCAAATGTAATCTAGCATTCAGAGAATGAATTTGATAATTTAAAGCAAGTGGTTACATGTAAATCGCACGACATTTTTCTCATTATTTTATTAAAATGAGCATTTAAAAGTACAAATTGTTGTAATACAAAATGTCAGGAGTGTATATGTACTATGTTAGGTATTTAATTGTTGTTGAATAATGTAAGAATGCATTATTACTTGCAGTGTTTCACCAAACACAATTGTACACGCCTGGACAGTACTTTTGTACAACAATATACCAACTATACATATGAAGTATTGGAAAATGACGGCAGGAAACTCCTTGACGGGAACACACTTCTTTTATTAAATCTTGACTTGTAACGATACAACGCGTGGCCTCTCTTCTTCACAATGCGGTCACCATACAACGGTACAACTCGTGACCTCTTCTCTCCGCCCTACGCTTCTCTTGACTCTCGTAGATTCTGTGCTGCTGGCTCTCTGTGCCTCGTGTAGACTCCGCGCCTCGGCTACACTCTTCTCTCGTCTCGTGTAGACTTTACATCTCTCTCTGGCTACACCGTATGCATACTCGGCTCGTGTAGACCTTTCTCTCTCTCTGGCTACACCGTATGCATACTCGGCTCGTGTAGACCTTTCTCTCTCTCTGGCTACACACTATACATCGCTCAGCTCGTGTAGACCTTTCTCTCTCTCTGGCTACACACTATACATCACTCAGCTCGTGTAGACCGTTCTCTCTCTCTGGCTACACACTTATACCTTACTCTCCTCTACTCTCCATTACTCTCCTCTCCGGGCTCTATCTCTGCACCTTCGTCTTCATTCTTAGATGGTTCCACTTCTGCCCTCTACTCCTCTGTGCATCACCTTATATATCTCTTCCTCCCGGGAGACGGAGCGGATGCGGACCTCAACGTCGGCACCGCTCCTCAGTTACCCAATCACCACGCGCTATCTCTACGATCCGTTTTCCCCCCAGCGCGTGTTTCCACTCCCCGACCAATCACACCGCGCTGCCCCCCGATCACTCCCTCTCAGCGCATCACCGGCACACAGCCAATCAGCAGCACTACCCCCACCCGCGCACTGACGCCTGCTCCTCCCCGTCAGCGCGCGTCACCACACACACACCCGTACATACGCGCTGGCACACAACGTATACACCCAGCGCGTATCACCACTACATCACCCCCTCCCACATAGCTCGCAGCCGGCCCGGCTGCTAACAACAACCAACCGCAACGATAAGACGACAACCAAACAAAAAAAACCCTGTAACCCCCCAGTGTGCCCCGTAACATAACAACAACAACAACAACTATGTACAGATTGACAATGAACACGAAAAGCCAACAATAACACAATACAAACAAATTCCAAAAAACGAACGTGCCCCACGTCCCTGCGACTACACGCAGTGACGAGGCGCTCCAACTGCCCCGACTCCTCACGAGGCAGGTCACGCAAAGTAGCACGACCTGGCGCGAGTCCGTCTGGCTGGTCCGTCGTATGGGACGGGACACTGACGACCGTCCGGCGGTTCCGGCTGCTCCAGACGGCGCGGAACGGGCCTGAAAGGGCCGGCCCCGCCGCGGAGATCCGGCCGCCGGTGATCGGCAGCTGTCAGTTCCGAGACACCGGGGAATGTAGAGATGACTTGGGCTCTCGGTCGTCGTCCAGCCGAGCTCCCATGGCGCGCTGGCGCGGAGCGCGGCACCCGGACGCCACGTGGCCCCGGAGGCCGCAGTTATAGCACGTGACGAGGGTCGGAGTAGATCTTGGTTGCTCCGACTTTCGGCCCGATCGCAGAGGCGACCGGGCCCCCGGCCTCCAGTCCCCTGGTCGTCCCGTGGCGAACGCCTCCTCTCGTGGGCTGACGACTTGGGGTTCGGTGACCCCCGAACCCGGGGCTGCGACGACAGCAGCGTTGCAACCAACGCCTTGTTTCCGTTGTAGGGCCTCGTGCGCTTGAATACTCGTGGCGACTCTCAAAGAAGAAATATCAATCTCGTCAGCTGTGTTGATAGGGACCCCCAGGTCCTGCGCCAACTTAAGCAGCTGCTCCAAAACCATCGCGTCTTGACCCTCCTCGTCCATCCAAGGGAACGCAGCATCAGCAAGAGCCAGCAACGCCGTGCGATAGGCCAGCGCGGTCTCCGTGGCCGCTTTCCGTCTTGCGTAGAAATGATGGCGGCACGCCGAGGGAGGTCCGTAGACCCTGGCCAACAAACCCAGCGCATCCTTCAGCGTGGAGCGGTCCGACTTCCGTGCCGACCTGAAGGCCGCGAGCGCGTCGTCGTCCAGCATGGCGGGCAACGCCCGCAGCGCCGTAGCATCGGACCACGCTGACATCTCTTGATGCGCCAAAAACCTTCGCTGAAATTGGCCCCAGTCTCCGCCTTCCGCCTTGAAGGCTGACAACGTGGGCAGACGCTGCTGAAAAATGAAGTCATCCGCCTCGTGGTTCCTCTCCGCCTCTCCGTCGGTGTGTAAGATGGCGGCTCCAGCGGCAGACGTAAAATGGCGGACCCCCTCGCGCGCTGATGACGTCGATGCGCGCGCTTGGGAACCCACCACCACGTGGCGCTCGCCGTTCCCGCCAAAAGTAGGCCCAGGCGCCATGGCGGGAATCCCCCATTCGTTTTGGCAGGAATCTGCGGGGCGACCTTGTAAAATGTCCCCCACCGTCCCCGCTCCTCCCGACGAGCTGATCTCTGCCAAGATGGACGCGGCGGCGAGCAGCAGCTCCGCCAGTCGGGAGTGCGCCTCACGAAGCCCGGCCACGGTCTCCGGTCGCTCGCCCGGCGCCGTCGACGGATCCTGTAGCGTGGGCAAGTCGTCCTCCTCGCCCCCCGCCACCAGCGGCCCCGAGTCGTCCAGGTTTTCCTCGCGGTCAATCCCGTGGGTCCTACGGGTCTTCCTTGTCTCCATGCTTGGAAGCCCGTTTCACTTCTGACGCCAGATGAAGTATTGGAAAATGACGGCAGGAAACTCCTTGACGGGAACACACTTCTTTTATTAAATCTTGACTTGTAACGATACAACGCGTGGCCTCTCTTCTTCACAATGCGGTCACCATACAACGGTACAACTCGTGACCTCTTCTCTCCGCCTTACGCTTCTCTTGACTCTCGTAGATTATGTGCTGCTGGCTCTCTGTGCCTCGTGTAGACTCCGCGCCTCGGCTACACTCTTCTCTCGTCTCGTGTAGACTTTACATCTCTCTCTGGCTACACCGTATGCATACTCGGCTCGTGTAGACCTTTCTCTCTCTCTGGCTACACCGTATGCATAGTCGGCTCGTGTAGACCTTTCTCTCTCTCTGGCTACACACTATACATCGCTCAGCTCGTGTAGACCTTTCTCTCTCTCTGGCTACACACTATACATCACTCAGCTCGTGTAGACCGTTCTCTCTCTCTGGCTACACACTTATACCTTACTCTCCTCTACTCTCCATTACTCTCCTCTCCGGGCTCTATCTCTGCACCTTCGTCTTCATTCTTAGATGGTTCCACTTCTGCCCTCTACTCCTCTGTGCATCACCTTATATATCTCTTCCTCCCGGGAGACGGAGCGGATGCGGACCTCAACGTCGGCACCGCTCCTCAGTTACCCAATCACCACGCGCTATCTCTACGATCCGTTTTCCCCCCAGCGCGTGTTTCCACTCCCCGACCAATCACACCGCGCTGCCCCCCGATCACTCCCTCTCAGCGCATCACCGGCACACAGCCAATCAGCAGCACTACCCCCACCCGCGCACTGACGCCTGCTCCTCCCCGTCAGCGCGCGTCACCACACACACACCCGTACATACGCGCTGGCACACAACGTATACACCCAGCGCGTATCACCACTACACATAGATGGAGATGCAGCATTTTTTTCTTATTTGTTTTACTACTTTAAATACCATTGCACCAGCTGTGTTGGGATCGTCTCACGTGAACGGCGTCCTCGGATCAAACAAGCTGCACAACGTGCTGTAACGGGCTCGAGCTTTGTTTCAATAAAACAAATATACATACCATTGCTCTTGAAAATATGACGGCAAAAATATGAACCTTAACAAAAATAAGCAATGCTTGAGAACTAGATTTGACAACAGAGTAGCATACAGTACATTGATGCGTGCAGTCAAAGCGTGTAACGTGCCACTCTTAGTACATTGCACACGGCATGAAGGTCATGTTGATGCTTTCTTGGCTCAGTGACAGGGTGAACTCAGATGAGTTTTCCTCATTCAGATTCACGCCAGATCCATGACCTCTGATCCTACGCGGCTCGCAATCATGAAGCAATCCTGGCTCCGATGCTGTTTTGGCAATGTTCATCAGCCACTCTGCCTTTCAAATTGACTGCGATAGATTATTCAATGGATGAAATCCTTTCCTCATGTTCGTCTTCTTACAGTGCAGGAAATCATTTAAGTCTAAACTCTGCTAAACAGCTGTTTACCTGAGCCCTTTTAGTCACTTCAGATTTTAGACATACCAGTGGAATTATATTTTATATATGTATTTTAGCAGTTGTGAATATACAAATTACCTATATCAACAATGCACATGTAAATGCCTCTCCACAGTATGAAGACCATGTGGGCGAGCCTTTCGTGATTTGTGAGGTTTACAAATGTGCACCGTTATTTATATGAATCCATCTGCTTTAATGTAGTGATTTGCTACAAGGATGCATCCTAACGCTTGTATGTGTGATTACCTCTATGAAAGGATGACGTAATGAAAAAATATTTTACCTTTGTATTCGTGCATCAAACCATATCTGATAATAATAAGCATTACAATAATGATTTTTGTTTTACAAAAAGGTGCAGCATTCCAAGATGGGGAAAATGGGAATAGTGATAATGGTAGTTGTACATCTTAGCACATGTATATATTTTCACATGTACCTTTGCATGTGAACACATCTTTATAGTTATTTATACAGTATTTAGATACTTTTATTATTTGGATGGTTAGTATTTCCTTTTTTTATATATGAATGGCAGTCATTCAATGATAATGAAATACAGTGCAGGAAATTAAGATAAATTAGTAAAGAATGCTATAAAGCGGGGCTCAAGACACATATATGAGCAACAATAAAGGTCAAGTACAACACGTTCAGGAACATTTCTTAAATATCAGTAGGATGGACATGAGTGAAAAACACACCATAATGTGTGTACCTAGGGCAGTTGTTGAAGTGGGATGTAAAAAGGGCAAGAGGAAGTTTCAGTATTTTTGAAAAAAAATCTTAGCAATGAAAAGCAATATACCAATATGCTGAATGAACAAAAAATGTTTAATCCGTGTGTTCTGTATTATCTGCCATGTCATGAATGATAAACATGGACTTTGTGGGAAAGAAATTGAAGAAAAGTTGAAAAGTCTGCAAATATATAAAAAGGCATGCTAAGAATAACACCGAGAAACAAGAAGAGGAGACAGGGATTTGCAAAATCACGAAAATTAAAGACATCATATTGATGGCTAAGAAGAAGTTAATGGGCTTGAGCAAGTGGTTGAAACTAATGAAGTGGCAACTAAAGGAGAGAGAAATATTGATAGTACGTCTGCCACAGAGACTAAATGATGAAATCGAATCATTTTCAGGAGCTATATGCATTATTGCATTAGGTGGCGATGAGGTGACTTCTTGGGGAGGCCTTCATCCAGCAGTGAATTACTTGTGGCTCATGATGATGATTATTAATTTAATGACTTATTCTTAATGTGAAGTGCTATTTGAACACACATTTATCTGCCATTAAGCTGAAAACAACAGTTGTAAAATTAAACCACATTTTCTGCTTCATTACAGCTGAATTAGCACAACAAAAATGTCATTAGCTTAACGAGACGTGCGCAAGTGCGTTGATCCAATTGTGTAGGGATATTCAATCACACGGATGCCAAAACCACGATGCCCACCATTGCAGCCATCTGATGAGCAGCTTTCCTAATTGTTGTGAAAATAACAAGGCATATCTCATTTGAAAAATGACATCTAGAGAGGATGACAACCATGGAATGAGCCGCCTCGGTCAGTCTTCAATGTTAATCAACTGAAAATCTATCAAAGTGCTAATTTCTAGAAATGCGCACAATATCTACCACAAGTATTGGTGAAGAAACGTATTGGTAGAAATTCAGCCCTGCAGTGTCTTAGACAACTGTGAGCAGACATGCCTCTGCCAGAGAGACTGACAGAGAGCCCATCTGGAGGTTTTTTAGGCCTACTTTTCCACGCGAGGCATATGTCTTGTAAGAGGTGGGAGTATCCACACATTACACCATGACACGCAACCTACCGATTGACTGTAGTGTACCAATGTATACTGCCGTGTCGACAGGTAGGGGGGAGATATGAGAAGCCTTCTCTTTTGTTTTACCTGCCACACTGGGCGATCGAACCTGCGACCTCTGGGTTGCAAGTCCAGTGGTGTAACCATTACACCACAGCAACATTTGCAGTGTTATGTCACGTTGCATTTCAATGCATTCTCGACAATTTAAGAGGGGTGGGTCCATAGGTCTTGAGAATTGCACACTAGACTAACGCATGCTACAAACAGCAGTACATTAATATTATGCCTATTCTATAGTATACAATTATACACAAATTTATACATTCGCTTTTAAAATGCAGTGAAAATTAGTGTCAGTGTGTACATAAAATATATAATTAGTTTCATTTTGGTTGCCATTGTCTGTATATATATACCTATTACCCTCTTACCTTTTACTTTAGCAAATAACAAGGGTTGAGACAAGGCCATGTCAGGTTCACAGCAATAATTGAAATTATGGTGGGTCAAGCTCAGAGACAAGCTCAAATACACACTGGAGGCATTTACATCATTTATGTTGTCAATTGCCTATATCCCAAAAAATATGTAATATTACTTCTTTAATAATTTAAGACAACTTACTCCGCCCGAGGTGTCATAGCAAAAATTATAAACTGAGTGCTACTGTGAAATATATGAAGCTTTATTTAAAATACTGTATTGCCCTTCATAAGGCATGTTCTTTTTATGAACACAAAACAATGACTTACCTTCTACCCAATAACAAACGCATCCAAATGTTGACTTAATCTTAATCACATATCACCAAATCTCTACATCATTAGGTATGACCTATCCACTGGTGGATGGTAGGTCTCTCCAAAATGTCACGTCATCTCTCTCAGTAAACCTTTATATGTTAACCAAATATAAAATAATTGCATTTACATTAATTGTAACCATATTGAATAAAAACATAATAGCTACAAATGTGTACATACATCTCATGTAATAATGATAAAAACAAAGATCTCTTTTTAGTCTTAATGGATTTTTGGGGAAAGCGCTGTTATTTATTCATCACGCATCGTCAGCGAAGGACCGTTGCACCAAATGTGTGACCTCTTGCGACAGAATTGGCATAGACTATTTTTGCCACCATACCGGTGTCTCGGGTGATTTGTTTGATCCACGTATCACTGAGGCGACCCCGGGGGCGGCGCCATTCTTTAGTGGGTCGCAGTCCACTTTGAACGTCAACCACCAACTGAAGTGCGCAATTTGCTGGAGTTTACACATCAAGACGGGGTGACGTGTCCAAAAACTGACAGCCACCTCCCTCGAACTAAGCTCTCGATCGCTAGAAGACCGGTCGTAGATGCAATGATGACATTTTTGACGAAGTCAAACCATTGGATGCCAAAAAGGCGTCTTTGGTATTGCATGTGAAAGGACTACAGCCGATCCAAATCAGCTTCAAGCAATGTCCGGGACTCCGCACAATACATCACAATTGACAAAACACAGCATTTGTAGACTGCCAAGTGAGACTCAACTGCCCTGGAGAATGTGTCAGCAGTATTGTTGCTGTCTCTGAGTATCTGGACATCATTCTGTTTAACGGCTAAACATTTTCTGGGTATAGGGAAGTCGAGGGCAACTCGTGTGATAGCCAGGAAAAGGTCGGTGTTAGCAGGTGTCTCCGCTTCATGGAAAGCCTGGTATGACTTAAAGATAGGTCTGTGCTTGGTCGGGATATTATCTATTTAGTTGTGTGACCATTGTTTGTGATCCAAATTTGTCTGTGGATGTTGAGTCTACGATACCATGAGTTGACGACAGCGAGCCCTTCAGATGAGCAGAAGTCTGACAGTGTTGTTGTTGGGAATCCCATAACCAAAAGGTGAGACTCGAAGCCGATGCGGCCAGTGCATGTAATGGACATTTAAATATCCAAGGATCATGATTGTGTTATGCTTGGGATAGAAAGCAGCAAGCCACTTAATTGACCATTGAAGTGGTATTTTTCATCATGGTTTGACTGTTAAGTTGGTGAAAGTACAACAATGACCGACATATGTTGATGCTGTATTCTGGCCAGAAAGATTTGTTGTGAGATGTTGTCTATGAAACAAGGATTTGTTGAGAGGGGGGCAGATGGTGAGTACGACCCCACAAATGCGATGTTGACCTCCAGAATGCAGGATGGTTGTACCGTCGATGGTGGCTCCATCACTTCCTGTGAGTCTGGCCTCAGTGATACCGACGATTGTGATGTTATTTTAAACCAGTTAGTGCATGATGGCCTCCTGGTATCATATCCCGTTCATGGTGAGCACATTCCACGCATCAATCCGGAATGTTTGTCCCAAGTCTGGCTTGATCTTCTTTGATGTCATTGCTGGAAACTTAATTGTAGCATATCCTTCCGAGCATTGCCTGCTCGCTGTCTGCAATGTACACTGTTTAAATCAGGGGCAAAACCCGTGGTGCTGTAAGGTTTAATTTCACACGATTGGGTTACCCCTTTGGGTAGAAGAGGCATAAAACACAGCCATTGACCCAGAAATCAGCTTCTTACACCCAAGATACTGGAGACACAACAGCTGCTCGATGTCCAAAGCACTGCTCTGCCATTGCGGTAGTTGTGCCAGAGCCCCGTCAGCTATGTATTATCAAGGTTCCTAACAGGCCTTGGCTACAGTAGTGGCCCGGAGTCCATACCCCATGATACTTCATCCTGTTAGGATGTCCCCTACATGCATACCCATTGGACGGGAGGATGGACTTTTGGAACACAAGTGCCGTTAGAGAGCATCTATGAAGGCTGGAATGGTGGGTGGCCCGCACCACGTCCGACCGCTTTGTCTCCCCCGTGGCGATATTTACACACCGCACCAAGTACTCATTTTAGGGTGAGTCGACCTAGGGAAGGCCCAGGACCGGTTCAGGTAATCATCACTGTTGTTTACCGTGAGCGGGAATCGTACTTGGGTCGACGGGTTTGCAGAGCTACACTACCACACACACAAAGCCCTTCTGTCAACACACTGTTGAATGGAGACCTCATGCTCGTACGTTTGTTATGGGAGATGTTTGCGCATGTGTAATGCTGGTTTAATGTGCACTTGGGAAGTGGGTGCTAACAGGAGTGGGTCAGATATCACTTACCACTTGTGTTTGCCATGGCTAGAAGTCAAACACAGGTCACCAGGTTTAAGCAGTCACTAATCACTGGCTGGACCACCACTCTTATCTCGACAGTCCGTATATATATGTATTTCATTCTATACTGTTGTAGTAGGACCGAATTAGGTGCACACACACGCAGCTTGGAGGCAACACTATTTATTAAACGGTAAATAATATAACGCTGTACATGAGGTGGTGACCACCTTCCTCAACTCACTAACACTCTGGAACGCGACACAGACTGGACCAGGCAGGCAACGGCCTGCCTGGCCCAGGACGACGACTCGGGACTTGACGACCGATGATGTCTTCACTTCGGAGTACAGTACAACAGCCTCGCTCTGCGTTCACACCACGCTTATATCTGCTTTGGCGTGGCTGGCTCCGCCCCGGCGTGGCTGACTCTCTTCAGTCCACGCCTCCCTTCCCAGGACACGCCTCACTTCCCCCACCTCTGGGAAGGTCTCCAGCACGTGACCCCCCAGGCACCCCCTTGGGGCCCCCAGCCCTCGTACAGGCCGACACAGTAGTGACCATTCTATGTCACTACACTGTATATATACACATACATAAACCAGCCCTCCATGAATTGTACATTTAGCTGACTATCCACAATAGGAGTTATTTCAAACAGGGTATAATTAACACCATGCACAATTGAAGCGTGTAGTTTCTAATGGAATATAAACAGCTCAATCAATATACCATTTTGAAATATATTGTCATTTACATTCACCAGTGTATGGTATTTAAAATATTTAATAATGTTGTATTTTCTAAGTGATTCAGGTGAAATTCGATACCCACCCCATTTACTTTCGTAAATAACGAGATGCATTGCTAATGTGTCGAAATAATATTGTTTAAACAATGTGAAAAAATTACATATAGTTGAGTTGGTTGTATCACTGGCTGCCTGGTCGAGATTCATGGCCAGCTGGCGTGCCCGTGTGCGGTGGTGACATCACCGTGAGCGTCTGTGGGATGACGTCTCCCGGTGAGCCAGATTCTTACGTGCCGATGTCATGCATCCCCCCCACCCTGTGACGTTCACCAACTGATGACGTACCGACGAAGGGATGCGAAGCAAGAATAGCGTGAGAGAGCAAGGGCGCGGGAGAGTTGTGAATAAAGTTTGGTTCCAGCGGCACGACGTGTTGTGCCTTTATATTGCATGAAACGGCACCATACGTTACACCACCCACCCTCCACCCTGCCCGTGGGTGCCGCGCAAATGCGATAGAGGAGAGAGAGTGAGTGGAGGAACAGACGAAGAGGACGGGAGAGGATTGAAAGGGTGAAACGGAGAGGGAGGATAGAGCAAAACGGAAAGAGGAGGGCGAGAGAAAGTGGCCAGACAGTGTATTAGGGAGAGTCAAAAGAGATTTAGAAGGGCAATTGAGAGATGGGAATAACGAGAGTTAGAAGAGGAGACAGCTAAACAAACAGATAGAAACAGGCAAAGCGATGAATCGAGATTAATTGGGATATTCATAATCAACGATTTTTGGGTTTAGATCGCGTTATTTATAAATGTGTCGTAACCCTCCACCACCCGACACGGCCAATCAGTAAAAAAAAGTGTCACGTTGACAAAAGACAAATAGTTCACTGCTTTAGCCCACCGGTGTGTTGAAGCGTGGAACCACAACATTTACAATTTAAGTACGACGTTTCGCTGGTAATTGCATCCAGCATCATCGGGCAACGAAACGTCGTACTCAAATTGTAAATGTTGTGGTTCCACGCTTCAACACACCGGTGGGCTAAAGCAGTGAACTATTTGTCTTTTGTCAACGTGACACTCTTTTTTTTTACTGATTGGCCGTGTCGGGTGGTGGAGGGTTACGACACATTTATAAATAACGCGATCTAAACCCAAAAATCGTTGATTATGAACAATATTGGTCGCGAAAGCCTACGTGTTAAACTAATTGGGATATGTACACAGAAGGCAAAATAAAGTTAGAAACCGACAGGGCTCTGTATAAGATACAAATTTTTTTTTTTTCTGGCTGAATAAAGGATGGGCCGTGCAGGTTGCAAGTGTAAGATAAACACAAATGGTGTATCTAATTACTCCGTGGATTAAAACGATCACGAAAATTACTAAAAGACAACGATGTCACATTAGCTTTCACTCAAGTAATTTTCGGCAAATATGTGAAAGGAAGAAATATCAAATGAAAAGTAAAAGAGCACAGACCATTTAAATAAACTTTTTTTTTACACCATCACAGTGGCAGGACGCTTATGAATATGTCTTAATTACCCTGCACAAGAAAAGTGTTTCTAATGAATGAACACAAGTGCCCTCGGTCACTTTTATAACTATTAAAAGTGTAAACTTTGCGAATATAACATTATGCTAATCAAGTCACTCCATGACCTTGAAACAGTGTTAAAAAGTGCTACAAATTTAACCGTATATTCTTTCTAAAGAGAAAACCAAAAACTAAAATATTTTATTTTAGCATGACCTTATTCCCCTATGTTTATTTTTTTTATTTCCAAGCCTAAACCGTAACACTATTAAATTAAATGTCCTAGGGGAAGAGAGAAATGATTGCAAGGGAAGCCAGTGTGTACTGAACTACACTCTGCACAAGCTTTATGTTGGAGTTGGCTTCTAATACAGAATTATATATTTGTCGAGGCCTGTGGGCAAAGACTAACATCATATTATCCAACCCTTTCAACACATGTTGGAGTCGTTGACAGTGGTGTACTATTTGCGTGGACAACTTAACTCTCGGTGGAATGTGCGTTAACAAAAAGTACTGAGGAAATTTTATTTGTTATTTCAAAACACCTGCCTGAAAATCATCTAAACACTGTATTAATGTATGCGTTTTAGAGGCAGCCTGATTCACTGATGATTAGTTTTCGTTTTTTCCTGAATATCATTATTCTTCAATATTAGCAAGGCCACTAACTGGATTTTCATTTGCTCTGTAAATATATATTTCACACCTAATGGTGGAAGAGTAGGCCAAATATCCTTTTCAAGGCACCTCTTCAGCTCCTCCTATCGGAGACTGTTCTTCCAGCAGTGGAATGAGCAAGTAATTGTAGAGCTGGCCCCGTACCTTTTACCAATAAAATTGCATCAATAGTTATGAGGCCGTGTGCTTGCATTTTCACATTTAAAAAAGTAATATCAAATTGGGTAAAAGACCATATTTTTCACATTGTACATGTGGAGATATGCGGTGTGTAGATATGTAGGAATGACCTTCATCTTAATGAGAAAGTGTTCGTGAGAAGGATAGAACCAATGCGGTACACATCATGCTGGACACACGTGGGCTACCCAGAAGGATTCAAGTGTATCACCATTCATGTCGCGCACAATCAAAGACCAACCACCTTGGACATTGTGTGAATTCTGAATAGGACGCAGGTATTGCACAATGAGGTTTATCCCGTAATTATCTTTAAAGAGGCATTCACCTTTCAGTGTTGTTATAGCTGGGAGGGGATAACAAAGGAATGCATTCATAAAACTGGGAGGAAAGCCAATGTGTTATGCATTACTTTGTAGATCTGAGTAATAGCATTGATTAATTAAAACAATAAAGCTATTCATCTTCTGAAAAGTGGACATTAAAGGTCGACATTGTCAAGACAATGCGAAAATAGACCGTTCTGTAACCGATGCCATGAAATAGATCTCTGTTTCTCGAAATGAATGTGAGAAAATCATGCACAGTTTTAATTTTACACGTGTAAATTGCTGCCATTGTGCAATAGCGTACGTCACTTGTGCAAAGGTCGCAGTTGAAACAATGGTGCAAGTTTATTAAATCTCCACAGCAGCATAAATGGGTACACGCCACAGTTGAATGGTGGGATTAAGTGCGGGTACCGCCACCTCTTAAAAGATGTATCGCCAGCATGGAAGAGGAGGCCAAATACCTTCAAGAGGGGCTCTGGAGAGCTATACCTCGTGGAGTAAGTCAATGCCAGGCTGCACCGTCACCTTTGCATATATATCATTATGAAACTTGGTCTGGTCGCTCTTGAAAATGTTATTTTGAACCTCAGTGGGCTCTCCACTACTTTAATGACATTCCTATAAACACATATTTCCCTTTTCATCAATGCAAATATTCATGATAAAACATATAAACAGCCCATCATAAAAAAACACTTAAAATATTCCAGCAGCACAAGGCAGTTAAAGCATCATTTATATGTGTTATGTTAGTTAAATAAATATAATAAAGGCTTTCTCAACATCAAAGGCTGAAAAAGCAGGGCGTGCAAAGTAAACAAATACATTATACAAAACTTCAAACATACCAATGCATTCTCTGCCAGCGAATGTAGTGTAGCATAGACAAAATATAAACACAGAATTTAAACAAATGACACATAAATAGCAAAAACTGTTTAAAACTGTTTTAAATAGTCAAGGCAATAAAAAATACCTTTCATTTATTGGCTGTCAGTTTCATATAGCATGAAATAAGTGTCTATGATCTGTTGGGAACAGAATATTATAACATTTAAAGACTAAGCAGCCATGCGAGAAACCAGGGGTTTAGGATTGTTTTGTTCTCTACCATTGACCACATACATACTATTAATGAGTAAAAGAGTAATTCATTTCAATGACATTGTCTAGCAAACGATGAAAGAACATTCGATTCAGTAGAAATTGATGCAGAGGATGATAGTGATGAAGTACAATATGGATACTCCATATACTTTATTTCAAGCGGCCAGTGTGGGGGGGGGGGGGGAGATAAATATGATTCTAATAAAAGGGGTCTTCTTTTAGTGCACTTAAAACCTTATAAAGACAGAAAATGTCATGTATATTCACATGGAATAAAAACATTTATTATTAGAATTAATTTAAGACTTTAAGTTGAAATGTACTATTCAAAGAACATACAATTGTTCTGCATAACTCAAGGTCCTGATGGCTTTGCAGTGAGTAGGTTTGTTGTTTAAAAGCCAATGCAAGACAGACAGTTTAATTATAATCATGTGAGGCTCAGATTTCAAAATGTGGGATGTTGTTCTGGCTTTTGGGAGAAAAATTAGACAACTCTGATATGAATATGACTCTTAAATTATATATAAAAAAATATTCATCGGACTATAATTGAAGCAACATTTACATTAGACCCTATTAGACTCTTAATTTTAAAATAAACATTGTTTTAGTCCTCAAAATCACCTCACACGTGAGATAGGTATATTCTTTAATGCAATTTTAAACATTCCTCTGGATTTCAGATCTGAAGAAGGGCACATACGTTGGTAAAGCAATAACATGCCATACCATGTGATCATTGCTAAATGATTTCAACGCTTCACTGGAAGCTGAAGTAATGGTTTACGTCACAATTGCCGTCATTCACATGCTGCAGTATGTACATATAATGCAACTTTGCGTTCAGAATCGCAATAATATAGAAACAAATATATAATGTTGTCTTTTAACAATTACAAACATAAATATTACTTGTAATTCAATTGTCAGGTTGATAATATAGTAGAAAAGGCTACTGAAATTGCATTAAAAGTTACCTTTATATTAATTATTTTGAAGAATTTCATGGAATGTGTCCAAAATTAAACGAATACTTGTAAGTTGTATATATATACATGTTATATATATATATACACACACACAGGGACAATTTACAACTATCACATTATCAATCAATCTGATTGAATCCCAAACATCAAATACAAATATATAAATTACTTCGTGCCATTCTGCGTTTCAAAAGAAAGCCAGCAAACTAGTGTGGGCAAACCATTTTAATCTTCTCTTCCTGAGTTATAGTTTAATTAGCCGTGAAGTTCTGACTATGCTATGAAAATGTGACAAAGTTATGCCTCACTAGGCAGAGCATAAAGGAAGTCATCTGATTTATGAGTGGGCTCTAAGCAAGGTTTTATAGCACCTTGAATCATCCCAAATGTCTCACCAGCACGTCAGTACATTGGAAATATATAGTGCCACAATGAAGGTGATCTTTATTGCTTCTTTACAAGAGTGCATAAACCAGGAGAGACATGGATTGAGACCTTTAATTGTTCTCCATTGTAATTTTTACCTGTCATTTAAAAACTAAATTTCCTTTTTTGGTGAAGATGAACCTTCAGTTGTGAAATAAATCACAAGAGATGAATACACCCTTCCAGCAGAAAAAAACAATTGCATTTACAACAAATAGAATGAAAATAGCCGTTCCATTCCTCTACCAATACAATACAACGTTCAAATATACCTACAGGAAAGCAAGTATAAATAAATATGACCTTAATTTCGCTGAACAAAAGTAAATACATCATTATTGAAGCCAGACCAGGATCAGAATTATGGAATAGAGGCGAGAGGGCAGGGTAAAGTGCTTTCTTGGAAAACTGAAAGTGATTGTAGAGGAGAGTTTACAATTAGTTCATCAGTATCCTGCATAGTCCCTGCTGTGACATATTGATCGAAAACGTGGATACTGACATATGAAATAAAACAAGCTTTAAAGTACATACATATAATGAAGATTTGTATGCTTGGAATTTTACTGAGAGGCAGAAGGAAGATCTGGATCAGAAACAAAAAATATTAGAGAAATAATTATTGACCATTAAGACGAGTAATGGGGCTTTGGAAAGCCACATCCACAGAAAAATGGATGAAATCGGTGATGGAATGGCAGTCAAAGCAGGAGCACATATCCACAAATAAGGCAATGTCCGCGGAGGTGGATTGTGAGATTGCAAGATCATTGGGGGGGTGTATTCATCTCATCAGGGATGATGATCCCACATTTACCATAAGTTAAATGTATTTACGGATTAGTTTCCTATGATAATAGTCGGTGCGCCAGAGACACACGTGAGTGAAGTACGTTCTCCAATGTTATTATAACGCGAACTGGATATGACACTATTGTTGGATATAACGCAGGCGTGGGGCTGCCTCGGTGTAGCATCACCCAAGGCGGGATGCTGCTGGATAAGACTGTGCTTTACCTGATGTCATATATTATTTATAATAACGCGATTTTTCCATAACACGGTGTTCATTAGGAACGCAACTCTACCGCGTTCTAGGAGAACAAACTGCAATTAGAAGCATTCTGCCAACGCTGTTGCTGCTTTGACGCAGTAGCCTCATTTGTCTCTCAATTCTGTTCTGCACCTGCCTCTGAAAGAACAGTCCCCCACAGAGCCATCGATTCCCACCTGGTGTGTATAACAGATTTCCCGCTCGTAAACAATTTCTCGGCCTAGAGCGAGTGCTCTCAGTGGGCTCACAAGCCCTCGCTCGTACCTGCTTGCCCCTTGACCACACAAAGACAAAGATCCCCCGTATAGCCTGAACAGACTGTCGGCATACGAGGGGGGTGTGGGTGGCCCCAGACCCACGCCCGACCGCATTTGTATCCCCAGCGACGATGTTTCCACACCTCACCAGGTACTAATTTGAGGCTGAGTCGACCTCGGGGAGGCCCCAGGACCGAGGACCGGGGACCGATTCAAATAATCGTCACCATCGGTGGCCGTGACCGGGAATCGAACTCGGGACGTCCGATTCGTAGCGCAGCGCACTAACCGCTATATTCCCGCTCCCCACATGATCACACACACACACCGCGACTGACATGGCCTCTTGCCGCTTATTTAATGCTCTGTTTATTTATTTCATATTTGCAAATGCCGTGCACCGTCGCCTGCTCATGCTCTTGACTGCACACCTGGATATATATTTACAGTACCACATTTCATGCGATAATACCAGATTATACCAAGTAATTGCAATGTATGCTCAGAATTGTATCCATTCGCCAAATATCTTAAGCACAATCGGCACACAAATAGCATGTGAATGAATTTAATAAATATAGTACTGCCAATTTCAAGCCAATAGCGAAGGTGTTGTTAGCTTGCTAAAACCTAGCCCTCTGGTTTAGAATGACATGTTAACACACGGTGGCTACATGCAATGGCTTGTTATGTAGACCCATATTGATCTTTGTGATGAACAATTACTCAGCTATCAAGTACGCGTCTCACCTCGGCAAGGCGCACACTGCACACTCATCACGCCAGTGCCACAGCTTAATCGGTTGCCAATCACCACAATCCAATTGACAAATTCCATGCTACTTTCCTGTAAATGTTACTTAATTACGACCCTTTCAAAGCGACTATAAACAATTATTACTTGCATCTGCAGTCTGGGGCATGCATGCTAAAGCTGCTGAAATCCTTCATTTTGCTAAATACACGCACGCGCGCACACACACAGGAGGCTACGACTGTGCACTTATTTCCCACCAGATGGTCGAATGTTTACTGAAAGTAAATGATGGTACGTAAACTAAATTGTGTTGCAACTAACTTTACAGCATTTTGCTTGTGAAAGAGAAGGTTCTGATATTTAATGTGAATTAAAGTCAAGTGTTACTATATAGAAAAATTCGTAGGATATGCATTTATTAAAAAAACAATAATAATCATCAGCCTCGATCAATTCACTGCTGGATAAAGGCTTTGCCAAGTCATTGACATTCTTTTCCTCATGTCCCAGCAATATAACAATCCACCGAGCAGCTACATGCGACTTTAAATAATAATAATTCTACCAACAATTGTCACGCTATTATAGCAATTACAGCACGTCTATTTAGTGACATACTGAAAAAGCTATGCTTTGGAATAAAATCCTGATAGTCAACGTGAATACATCATAAACTATTTGCATGTGATTTGACTCCAATATCTTAGATTTGGTACCATTTTGTACAAGCACAAAAGGTAATGTTTTATGCCCTGCAACATCTATTACCCATGGTATAGATATGTTGTCAGAGGTAGAAGATACCCACACAGCAAATGCTTAGTCAAGTTGCCTAACTGTATCACGTTAAAAAAAGACCATTGGGAAGACCAGTCAGGTTATTAAACTGCAGGATCGTGAGGTGGCGGCAGCTTGAGGGAAGCATTCACCCAGCAATGGGTCAAAGCTGCTGCGTATGGATCTGGATTACAAAATTGAATGTTTCTGACCTCTATGCTATTGCAGTTCACTTCTCTAAAGTAGAATTACATTTTAAATACGGTTACATTTTACATGGCTCAAGCCACTCAAGCATAAACAGATTTTGATTTGAAGGTTTTGTGACTGCAGGAATTAATACTCCTTGGTTATTTCGGTAAAGTCACGTAGAAAACAAATAAATTAAATAATAGAATACGACGTTTCGATTGCAACACAAGCAATCGTCATCAGGTAAGAATGCATGAGAAAACAAACCTAGTAAACTTAGAAATATAATGCAATACAACACAGAGACTCGGCTAACACAACAGTCAACACCCTACCTGGTTTATTACGTTCTTCCAAAAAATGCTAAATTTGAGAGAGAGAGACAAAACACAGACACATAGACAGACACACAAGCAGAGAGAGACAACACAGAGACACACACATAGGCACACAGAGAAACAACGCCTCTGTGTCGAGGCCTTAAATAGAGAGAGAGAGGAGGGGGGCAGAGAAAGAGAGCATGTCAATGAGAGAGTAGTGTGGAAATCCACCCCGTAGTGGCCAGGGGAGAGAAATAGCAAATGGACCTCTAGACATTACATTTTACATTTACTTGCAAATTCAATCCCTAGCCCCGCCCACTTTCCCTTGCGTTGTCCCCACCACAAACGTATATAACCTCTGGTTGCAGTAGCTCTCTCGCTACATTCCTCCTGCCTCAGCAGTTTGCCTGCTGTATTATTTCACCTGAATACGATGGCTTGTGTTGCTATCAAAACGTCGTGAGATATTAGCTATTTTTCTATCTACGTGACTTTACCGAAAGAACCAAAGAGCATAAATAGATTGTAAGGAGCCAAATATCTGATTCACCTTTTGTGCAAGCACTGGATTGAATCAGTCGCAGATCCATAGCAATGGCACGGTAGGTTGGTGAAAAAATGGGCATTGCCTCAAATAGCAGTGTTAGAGGCATGCTGAGGTATTAGACATACTGGCATTTAAGCATTTCTCAAATCCACACATTAAAGCCACCATGGTCCATACGGTATACAAACATACTTACAGAATACTCATTTTTGTTACGTGCTTGCCCTTGAAAAATTACTTCTTAGCTGAACTGGCTTCACTAGATGGGAATAAGGCGTCTAATCCTTCTAATTCCATAAAATGCATCTTCAACAGATTGGGCAAAGTGTGTTGTGGACTAAATACTGTACAGTACGTACAAGAATTGTGCGACAGATATCATTTCCCATTGTTGTTTTAATATACAGTATTTTGTATGCAATCGGCTGCATGAGAGTTATGATGACCAAATGTTGTAGTGATAAGTGGTAATACAAAAAAAATCACTTATTAATATTGCATGTTTATTTTTTACCAGAACTAAGCCATGCTATTTTGGCTTCAGCGAACGGTGGGCCAGTTAAACAATGCGACTATCCCACAATCCCCATCCCGACCCTGCATAACCGGTGCTTTCAGTCAGAGTTCACTGATGTTGCTCGACTGGTTAAGCGTATATGTAACGACTCTGAGAAACTGATTTTTTGGCATTACATGCGAATGCAAATGCTTGCGTATAGAGTACTTCACTGTCTTGTGTATTATAATAACACCCATTGTAATGTTAATGTGTACTGCACAGTGATCTCATGCAACAACAGCATTACATATTGCAATGTTTGTAAATGAAGAGTACAAGTGTTCTGATTAAAACCAGGCAATAGAGTGGCAGGGACTTCATTTATATGTTTGAATATGTGAGAACAGCATAATAAAGACAAAGATTTCGATTTAAAGCTTTCGTGACTGCAGGGATTCATCTACTTGGTTCTTTACCGAAAGAACCAAGAAAAAGACAAAGATCCCTGTTTTTGTTATAGCCTGTAATAGAGTGTGGTGGAAAATGCTGAGTTAGCGAGGACCTATGAAGGCTGGCAGGGCGCACGAGGGGGTCGGTGGCCAGCACCACCGCCTTTGTATCCCCAGTGGCGATGCGTACACACCGCGCCAGGTACTCCTTTGATGCTGAGTCGTTATAGGGGAGGCCCAGGGCCAGTTCAAATAATCTTCACTGGTGTTGGCCGTGAGCGAGAATTTAACTTAGGTGGCCGGGTTCGAATTGCCGCACGCTAACCGCTGCACTACCGCTCCAGACGAGAACAGTATACACACACACATGCGGAGAACGCACACCAGACCGTGCAATCTTGCCATCTCTCCATGGTGGATATCTTCTCCAGTTGCACTCCCCCACTTAACTGCCACTCCATCGTCCGTCTCTATCAATGGCATGAATCCCTCCCAGCAGGGTGTCCTGCACGTGTTCACTTACTTTCCCCAACAGGTCAATATGACGGCTGCACCACGTGTAAGTTCTATAACGCATGTATTTATGGTACTGGCAAAGGAGGTTCCATGATGTATGTATTTATCTTCCCGTCTGTCATGTAATTCAACGCGTGCTCCTCTCCATGCTTCTCAGTATACTTTTCAGCTTTTAGACACTTACTTATTTTCATTATTTAATTAAGTTATCCAAAAAGTTTTTCAAACAGTTCTCATCCACCATTATATTTCATAATTTTCATCCTGGCTTGCCTTCAATAAGTAACAGTTATATGTATTCTGCAGTTTTTTTCCAGTCCTGTCCCTCTGACTTGTTTCCCATATATGGTACCTATGCACGAAGGTCTTGAACCCCACTTTCCATCATAGCCTGCAATTCATTAGCACTGGCTGTGATGTGACTACTGTATTTCATCAACAAAATCTGAGATGGCTAATATTTGCTCCACCGATATGTATACCTTTCATGTTTTCAAATTTCATTTGCGATGTTCCACTCCATACACCAAAAGCTGTTACTACTATTGCTCCATATAATCTAATCTTGATCATTGAGTGCAGTCTCTTTGCTTGAGAAGAAATCTACATACAAATTTAAGATTCTATTTGTATTCTATGTTATGGTTCCATCTTTCCCACTAGGGGCTACTATTTGTGAATACAAATAAGAAGGTGCTGAGTTGGTACTCTGAATTTTATATATGATTATAGTATGTTATTTTTTCATATTTACCTACTCATTAAACGTCTCATGAAACCACAACCAATTTAATTCACATGAATAAGTCCCTTTAAAAAAATGTAACGGCCAAAATGAAAATATTGAATGAAATGTTTTTGATACAATAATGCACACAAAATTGGTTTTGTACTTCTAACTTTACTTTGCTGCTGGAAACCAAATCGGTCTCTTATTATGCCTCTTTTATTCTCATAACATAAAGTATTTTTTCCATAATTGGTTGTAATGAAAGTTTCGAGCTAACATATTTTTTTTGGTTTGTTTCAAAATGCTTAACAGTGTCCAATTCCAAATATAAATGTGAGACACACTAAAACTACACATCATGATCAATAGAAAAAAATACAGATCGATACAGATCGACACATAAACGGAGCAATTTAAAAAGACAAAATGATTGGCACATCATGCAAAAATACCCTCATTTATATATACAAATTTCAATAGAGCTTATACAAATCTTATTTTGATAGAAATTGTTAAATTAAATCTGGTAATTCCATGATTATGTTTTTTTAAATTAAATTCATCATCGGAAATGTTCTATCCACAGCTGGACGAAGGTCTGCCCACATCATTCACACTCCAACACATTTGCATGATGGCACAAATTAATGCTTCACACATGAGCTCATCTCAATAGTTGTTCTGTTGGGCACAATACCTCCCCTGGCTGGCACTCCTTCACCAGTCATGTCCGTCGCACCTCCGATTAGCAAGGGCTGGTGTGAAAGAAGTTAAACTTACATACATACATTGGCCATCATCCCTTTCAACAAAGGATTCTAATCAAGCCAGCTTTATCTATCTTAACAATAAAAGTCTCTGATTTGTGTCTGTTACATGATCCATGTGTTTCTCTGTCTCTCTCTCGCTCTCAAAACTAATTCATATCATACACTTCTCTATGCTTCTTTAGATTACTTTTCAAATGTTGTACCATGTCCATGTTTCTGATCCATATGGTATGGCATGAAAATGTGTTCAACGTGACTTTGTTTTGCCCAAATTGGAAGCTTGCTTTATCGATTTACAAAAATAAATTATCTTTTTAATTGTTTATAATATACATCGTGTTACTTTATTCATGCAAACTCAATGTAAGCTGTTCATTCTTTGTAAAAAAATTCGAGCATACATTTTTTGTAATTTATGCTGAATTTTTGTAAGAATTTGGGTGACTGCATCAGTTTCAATTGCATCAAATGCATTTTCAAAGTCTATAAAACTACTCATTGTGGTATTGATATTAATGTGTCCTTTCAAGAGTTTCATTGATCATACATGTAGTAAATGGTATTACTAATTGTTTAATGCAGCGTGCTCACATGGACGGTTGTGTTTAAATTTAAACAAGAATGGCAGTCGTATTCAATTTGCGTTATCGATTTTTTTTATGAAGTCCAAGTTATTTCCTGCTCAAATGAGCATTATGAGGTAGCTTGTATCCCACTTACAGACATGAGCAATTGGTGGAATTTCCAAATTCCTATGATGGGAGAAATTATATCCATAGGATAACCACTGTTGACTTGCCCCCAAAGGGCTACTCATTGTATCGATCCCAGAGTGATGATGGGCTGAATCAGTTGAGTTTCAGTTTATTTTGTACCTTGTGAGATTAGAAGCTCTTGAATTGGCTTTCATCAACAAAAACATCAGTTCCTTGAAGAAATTAAAAGAAATACATCATGATGAAAAAAATGTCAACAAATCACATCATGTAGAGTATATTATATTTAAATATTTAACTAAGGTCCACCCCTAGCCAGGATTTAAACTTTCAACCTTCCAAATGCGAGCTACTCACTTTAAAAATAGACTAAAATATTGTATTTATTTTGCCATTGAGCCACCTGGCTGGTTTTAAATAAGAATGGATAACCATTTAGAATTGCTGTCGAATATTGCATATTCTTGTGTACAAAATGATGCTGACTACAAATGTTGCTGTAAAATGAATACACAAAATGAAGGCAAGGTTTAAATGCCAAAGTAGTAGAAGGAAGAAATTGACTGCTTTACCCCCACTGCCTGCAAAGGTGTTGAACTCAATTTTCTAAGCCATGTGAGTTTCCCCCCCTCCCCTGAGTTCCATCAGCGTCCAACGGTGGCCAAACACGAAAACTCACACTCACGAATCGTGCTCTGCAGGCCACTTTTACTCAGGGATTTTCGAAAACGATAATAATTCAAAACTACACTTGAGCATTCAGAACAGATTCAAACACTACAACAACGTTGTAGAATTTTTGTCCTCCGACCTATTTATAGGATCCGGTGTCATAATCTAAATCAGATATGCAATCTAGGTTTACAAATATAAGCTGCCAAACATGATTAATGAGAAATTAAGAAGTGCAGCAGTAATTATGACATGTATATATATCTTGGTTCTTTCGGTTTGAAGAAGACCGCTTGTGTTGCGATCGAGAAGTCGTGGTTTTTTTGCGTTTAATTTAGATTGTTGTTTTCTATCTACGTGACTTTACCGAAAGAACCAAGAATATGAATTCCTGCAGTCACGAAAGTTTTAAGTCAAAATGCATATATCTATTCGCAAAGAGTGACCAACGTTGAAGTAAGGAAAGTAAAAAGGTTGCACCTAGAAGAAGACCTGATGCAGGCAGTGGTGAGAAGGAAACCGGGAACTATTTAGACACATACCTAAGATGGGCAACAACATCAACATTAAAAGTGTGTTGTTCAGAAAAAATGGGAAGGAACCGCAAAGAGAGGAAGATTTTATGGAGATTGGCTTGACGACGACATCACGAGAGATTGGTGCTAGAAAGATGTGGCACCACTTGAGCACATTGGCACAGCACAAAGAAGAGTGGAAACAAATTACAAAATGTGCAGTGGACATATACGGGCTATCTGCCCATAAATTGTGATGATGATACCTATATGTTTAGTTATCTTAATGCAAGGCATCATTGGTCAGATCTTTGAAATAATAATGGTATAGTCTTGATTTGAAGCTTTCGTGGAATCCATACTCTTTCGTTCTTTCGGTAAAGTCACGTAGGTATAAAATAAAATAAATCACGACGTTTCGGGCGCAATACAAGCATCCGTAATCAGGTGGTAAAGCATGGCCTGCTGCTGATGTAGACTGTTTTTATTTCATACATACGTGACTTTACCGAAAGAACCAAAGAGTATAATAATGGTATAGAACAGAGACCGGACAGAATTAGTTTTACTGAAAATGTAACAAGTCATTCTTGATAACCTCGTGTAGTTGGATTCGTACCGTTCGACATTTTTAAATAATAAAAATAAAATGACATTTGTGATGGCTTATAAATTACATGTATGTGAATAGTACGTCGTAATATTAAATGCACAAGCAATGAAAGAGAACATAAACTAGATCTATTTTTTATACATTAGGGATCTACTATGAGATTGGATAATAATTGGAAATTGCAGGATCGTAAACCCCATCCAATCATTGGATGTTATTAAGTCTGATAAATTGTTAATTGATCATAAAAATTAACAATAAGTTGGCTGAACAATAGTAAATAATTGTTACAGGAGCACAACTGTAAAACTTGACAGAATACATGTATCTCTAGCAATTCTTAAATGTCGATTGGGGCAAAGTGATCAAATAAGAGGCCTAAGTGACATCAGCAGGATGCAGTGATTTTGAAAACTTTCATTTGAAAATGGAATGCAACACATCAGTGTACCTAAAGAATAAACTTTTGAAGCATTCATCTTGCCTACCATGATATAAGGATCATAAACACAAATTCGAAGAAAATTTAACCAAAACTGAATATTATGCAAAGAAACGTGGAGAGATGAATGCTACCACGCACGTAAATTCGAGATCACATGTGATCGGTTCAGAGAAGTGGGCTTAGGCAGAATGCAACACGAGAAGTGATGACAGCAGATGGATGAGACTGGTGATGGAATTCCAGCCCAAAGATGAGACACACCTAAAGATGGGCCACACCTAAGATGAAACACACCTAAAAATGGGACACACCTGAGATGGGACACACCTAAATGTTGGACACACCTGAGATGAGACACCGATCAGATGGGACACACCTAAATATGTGACACACCTGAAATGAGACACACCTGAAATGGGACACACGTAAAAATGGGGCACAGCTGAGATGGGACACACATGAGATGGAACACACCTGAAATGGGACACACCTGATATAGGGCACACTTGATAACCACTGCAGAGATGGAATACTGAAATGAGCTGATGCACAGCAACGAGGAGATTCTGGCATCGTGGGACCATGAGGGGTGGCATTCGGAAGCCTTCATCCAGCAGCAGGTTACATTTGGAGATGATATGTTTCCTAAATACTGTATGCATATCAGCATTTACTAATGCAAGTAGACCATACAGTACAATGATTTATGATAGCTTACAATATTAATTTATCATTTATTTTTTAAAAGCATGCATGAATTTGCTTGCAGTTTTTCGTAAACTCCACAACACTTTTGACTGAGTGTTGATGTGATTAAGATAAGCAGCCTTTTTCACGAAGGAAGCATTTATGTATCTTTTTCGTGAAATTTTGGGCAGTGGTAACTTTCTAAAAAAATATAATGACTCCTCATTCATGAAGAGAGTTTGGTGCCAGTTTGGGAGGAGTAATTGGCAGGTAGCCATTCTGCACTGAATGCATTTGCACTCCCATCACCTATAAGGAGAGACACAATTGTGTACATGCGTGTGTGTATTCGACATGTAGCAAAGCATTAATTTACGTAATAAAATGTATTATGCTCATTATGCATGCATCATACAGTGATAATAATATGCATATTATATTTTAATGCTATATAATGTACAGAACAAAATCACACTTGTTCAACTTACCGCTGCATATTTTCCAATCTTACCACTCCCCTCTTACCAACCTCCACTGACCAGCACGGTTCAGTGTGGTCAAACAACCCCCATGGCCAACAAGGCATGATCAGACCTTCATCCATCATGAAATTGACAAAGGTCTGAATATTTACTAACAAGCTTAATTTTTGTAAAAGTGTAAGTCAGTTTTAAATAATTATCCCCTGCAGGCTTAATGAAGCATGTGAAAAAAGTGTAAATTTTTTCAGACATGTTGGCTTAATTTTCAATTGAATATATGTTCATATTTTGTGTACTAAATTAGAATGATATATGATATAATATGCACACTAGTTCTTTTTTTCTAACTGAAAGACCTGCAGCGAAAGCAACATTTTTTTCTATCAATATTATCATACATGGTCTATTTATAAACCATGATTACATTTTATGTCGAATAATTATGTTTGGAAAATGAAAGGTCACCATTATCATTGGAGTGAATGATAGGCATCTCAAAAATGTTGATTAAAAAAAGTATCTCCTTCTTCTTTGTAATATATCACTATAATTATCAATTAACATATAATTTATCTGAATGCAAAGCTGTGAAAACAATTGACCAATTCCATTTAATTATAGAGCAATTAACCAATGCAGATAGAATCAGTTACACAAAGAAAATGATATGCTACAGATCATGCAAAAGAAGTAAATTAGCTTTGACACACTCACGTCTGAGTAACTCTAACACTTGACACCTAATTCATATGATATTTCAAGTCACAATTCTATAAGATTATTTAAATATATATTCAAAGATTAATGCGGGTGGGCAGGCAATAGTAATATGCTCGCTAAATATATGCAAAGTAGTTTTTATGCACATCGCATTGCTGAATTCCCTGATATTGTCAATGCAAAATCAGAATATGTATTTATACTGGAGAAGAAATCCGATGAGCTATAAAACTTTTTCATAGATGTCCAATACAATATGATGCTCCAATTAATGAGACACAGTAAATACAAATCAGAAATGCACACTTATGAGGACCTCTCCAATGATCGATTGGCGTTTGTAGCTCTAAGTGAATCATGTTTATTTGGCAATTCGTGCTTAGATGTTACCTACCGAACAGGGATGCTTATTCAAACTATATCACAACTTAAATGAACCAACAAGCCAGGATGTAAAGTGTAGAGTGATGGAATTAAAACCATCAATCTTTAAAAGCAATATTGTTATAATGCTTTCCTGAGACGTTAAAAAAACAATATTGGTGATTATACAGAGCACAATTAAATGTGTTAGTGGAGATATGTCCATCAAGAACAACAAATTGCACCTCCAAGTCGCACGCTTGGCTACATACGGTGTGAAATAATGTTAGCATACAACATACATATAGTGTTAAATTACCTTTGCAAGCTTCTCAAGCCATCGCCATCTCTCGCGCCCTGTGATGAAACACTCCATCTAGCTCTTACACTCAAGATGATTAATCTTTCCATCACCATGGGAGACATCCTCTCGGGCACGTTCCCTCTTTTCGCTGGCACTCACTCTATGAGTGGACTTGACCACTGGCCAAGTCAACTTACGTGTTTTTACGGTCAACATGATATTTACGACATGTGTATGTTCTTTGGTCAATGTGTTGCTCTTTCCGTCTCTGAGTGTAATCCCAAGCATGCGCTTATCAACGTTCCTGTGGGAACGTTCAACAATAGTTACATTTTTTTCTCAGTGTCATAGTAGGCAATATGCAGAGAAAACATTCTTCTTCTTTCTGAATGGGAATATTTATTGATACTGGATGAATCAAATGAGCTGTACATCTCTATTTCACAGTTGCCCAGTAGTCACAGATGGATGTCCAGTAGACACACTGGTGGGTTTTCATTTGTTAGGTTTAATTCTCCAAAAGAACTCCACCCTGCTTCTGTCAACCGTCCCCGGCACCTCCGATGAGCACGGTTAGCGATGTATGGTGTGAAAAAAATTCAACATAAGTCTTAATTATTCTGATATCAGTCCACCATCAATTAATGGCATAGGTAAACATACTCCCATGTGTTTTTTCAGTTGTATCAGTTGTACTCTTAGGTTTTTTCGGTAAAGTCACGTAGGTAAAAAATAAAATTAAAAGTTAATAATGGAAATAAAATAAAAAAATAAATCACGAAGTTTCGGAGGCAACACAAGTCTCCGTCATCAGGTGGGACCGTCACAGCTAAAATTACTGCATCAAGTGAGGAAAATTAGAAAAGACCAGCCCTTAAATACAAGTTAAGGGAGGAGGGGCTTATCTGAATGTGGTAACCAGGGAATGGAACGTGGGAGTGGTGGACGGGGCTACAAGAGAAATTGTTCAACGTCGACCTGTGCAAGTAAACGGAAAATTAGAAAAGACCAGCCCTTAAATACAAGTTAAGGGGGGAGGGGGCTTATCTGAATGTGGTAACTAGGGAATGGAACGTGGGAGTGGTGGGCGGGGCTACAAGAGAAATTGTTCAACGTCGACCTGTGCAAGTAAACGGAAAATTAGAAAAGACCAGCTCTTAAATACAAGTTAAGGGGGGAGGGGCTTATCTGAATGTGGCAACCAGGGAATGGAACGTGGGAGTGGTGGGCGGGGCTACAAGAGAAATTGTTCAACGTCGACCTGTGCAAGTAAACGGAAAATTAGAAAAGACCAGCCCTTAAATACAAGTTAAGGGGGGAGGGGCTTATCTGAATGTGGTAACCAGGAAATGGAACGTGGGAGTGGTGGGCGGGGCTACAAGAGAAATTGTTCAACGTCGACCTGTGCAAGACAACAATCGGTGTACCTCGACCTAAACCGATATTGGTTGAGAATCAAAATACAAAAAAGGCAGTACTGTTAAACGCTGGGGATGTCAACACTCGGTAAAGTAGAAAAGTACCTGACAAATAATATGGTACAAATATGTGTAGTTAAATCTTTTTTACATGGTTGATAACTTCTTTCCAATGATTACTCAGTTTGTACCCATCATCACGGTTGAAGTTATGTCTATGTTTGTATATCTGAATGGCTTCATGTACAAACATTTGATGGTAGCCAGAAGGCTTGCAGAGTATCCTGGTCTCAGAAAAAACAATATCATGAGAGCCCACAGCATTGTAGCAATGATCGGCAATGGCGGAAGACTCAAGTTTGCCGTGTTTCAGATCTGACTTGTGCTCGCGGACACGATCAGAGACATGATGCTTCCTTTCACCAATGTAACAATCACCACAGCTGCAACTCAGTTTATAGACTCCAGGGTATTGCAAGTCAGGGATGACATCCTTCACAGATGGAATTAGATCACGGATTTTATGTACTGTACTGAATCGGACTTGGATCTTATGTTTGTTTAGAATTTTGGAGATATTTTTGGTCATGCCTGCTATGTATGGCAACGTGATGGTTTTGATCGGAGTTTCAAGTGGCTGTTTCTGTATGGTGGGAGAAACAGCTTGGCGGATGGTACGGTCAGAGTATCCGTTCATCCTGAGGGCCCGATGTACATGTCTTAATTCACTGGCCAGGTGGTGTTGGTCAGAAATGCCATGAACTTTGTGGTATAGCGTTTTGATGAGATAATTATTTTGAGATGGGTGGTGGTGGGAATCAGGTTTCAAGTAGGAATCTGTGTGGGTGGCTTTTCTGTAGACAGAATGTCCCAAGGATCCGTCAGGTCTCCTCTCAAACAGAATATCTAAGAATGGTAGTTTACCATCTTTCTCCAATTCCATGGTGAATCTGATGGATGGGTGTCTGGAATTGATGTGGTCCAAGAAATTGTTCAATGCTGGGAAGCCATGTGGCCAAATGACGAAAGTGTCATCCACATACCTCTTCCGCAGGGAAGGACGCAGGGTGGATGTCTGGATGGCGTCTGATTCAAACTTTTCCATGAACATATTGGCTATCACTGGTGATAAGGGGGAGCCCATAGGGGTAACCTCATTCTGTTTGTAGAAGGTGCCATTCCAGGTAAAATAAGTGTTTGTGAGGCAATGCCTAACCAGCACAGGTACATCCGAATTCAATCCATGTTGGACCAAGTCCTCAATTATTGTTAGGGTGTCAGGCACTGGGACTTTGGTAAACAGAGATATTACATCAAAACTGACGAAGATAGCATCAGGAGATAGTACCATGTCCTTGACCATAGAGACCAATTGGGTTGAGTTGAGTACTGCCAAAGAGGTCTTGCCTGTGAAGGGAAGCAGAGTGTCTGATAGAAAACGGGCTAGTTTGTAGGTAGGAGAGTTGATCGTCGACACGATGGGTCATAGCGGGGTGCCTTATTTGTGGATCTTGGGAAGACCATAGAGTCTGGGAGGTCTTGCCACCGAGGGTTTTAGAGAGGGACGTTTGGTTGGTTCGATTAGGGACGTCGAACTCGTGATGATCTTGTTAGTTTTTGTCGTTAGGCTGTTAGTAGGATCGCTTTTAATTTTGGAGTAACTCCCATCATTGAGTAGGTCCAGGATTTTGTTGTTGTTAAGACATGTACATCGGGCCCTCAGGATGAACGGATACTCTGACCGTACCATCCGCCAAGCTGTTTCTCCCACCATACAGAAACAGCCACTGGAAACTCCGATCAAAACCATCACGTTGCCATACTTAGCAGGTGTGACCAAAACGATCTCCAAAATTCTAAACAAACATAAGATCCAAGTCCGATTCAGTACAGTACATAAAATCCGTGATCTAATTCCATCTGTGAAGGATGTCATCCCTGACTTGCAATACCCTGGAGTCTATAAACTGAGTTGCAGCTGTGGTGATTGTTACATTGGTGAAATGAAGCGTCATGTCTCTGATCGTGTCCGCGAGCACAAGTCAGATCTGAAACACGGCAAAATTGAGTCTTACGCCGTTGCCGATCATTGCTACAACGCTGTGGACTCTCATGATATTGTTTTTTCAGAGACCAGGGTACTCTGCAAGCCTTCTGGCTACCATCAAAGGTTTGTACACGAAGCTATTCAGATATACAAACATAGACATAACTTCAACCGTGATAATGGGTACAAACTGAGTAATCATTGGAAAGATGTTATCAACCATGTAAAAAAGATTTAACTACACATATTTGTACCATCTTATTTGACAGGTACTTTTCTACTTTACCGAGTGTTGACATCCCCAGCGTTTAACAGTACTGCCTTTTTGTATTTGGATTCTCAACCAATATCGGTTTAGGTCGAGGTACACCGATTGTTGTCTTGCACAGGTCGACGTTGACCAATTTCTCTTGTAGCTCCGTTTACTTGCACAGGTCGACGTTGAACAATTTATCTTGTAGCCCCGCCCACCACTCCCACGTTCCATTCCCTGGTTACCACATTCAGATAAGCCCCTCCCCCCTTAACTTGTATTTAAGGGCTGGTCTTTTCTAATTTACCGTTTACTTGCACAGGTCGACGTTGAACAATTTCTCTTGTAGCCCCGCCCACCACTCCCACGTTCCATTCCCTGGTTACCACATTCAGATAAGCTCCCTCCCCCTTAACTTGTATTTAAGGGCTGGTCATTTCTAATTTTCCGTTTTCTTGCACAGGTCGACGTTGAACAATTTATCTTGTAGCCCCGCCCACCACTCCCACGTTCCATTCCCTGGTTACCACATTCAGATAAGCCCCTCCCCCCTTAACTTGTATTTAACGGCTGGTCTTTTCTAATTTTCCTCACTTGATGCAGTAATTTTAGCTGTGACGGTCCCACCTGATGACAGAGACTTGTGTTGCCTCCAAAACGTCGTGATTTATTATTTTATTTTATTTCCATTATTAACTTTTAATTTTATTTTTTACCTACGTGACTTTACCGAAAAAACCTAAGAGTATGAATCCTTGCAGTCACGAAAGCTTCAAATCTAGAATGTATCAGTTCTATCTCTGAAGCAAACATGTTGTACGTTACTTTGATTTCCTCCTACCTATCTTGAGTCTAACCTTGCAGCCCTTCGTACAGTGTTAAAGTTATTAAATAATTTTGCATGTTTTTTTTTTTCCCCATTGGTTGTTATAATGGCTATTTCATCAGCAATCCTCAAATATTTATTTACTTTTACAACATTATTATCTCAATACAATTGATATAAGTCGAGCACTAATTTTTATATTCCACCAATTAGTTCGAGCATCTTTGACTACAATTCAATGACATAACTGCATTTTAATTAAAATTTGTTTTCAATTATTGTACATTACTACCCTTATCATCGTTTTGATACATCAAACCATTTTCCCCATTAATTTAGCAAATTCTTTTTTGTAACCTATTTAGACTCATTATTTCTCAAAACTTTGATATAATCAAAATAATATATTCTATTATCATCTACCAACATTGTAGTATTTAGCTTTAGGGGCAATCAAGTGCTAAAATAAAATATCTGGAGTTAATGATTAAAAAAGTTAAAAGAAATCGTCAATAACACTGTGGCCTTAAAAGCTAAAATATATAAGATCAAATATTTAGACAATGGCTCTTCTTCATAGCATATAAATCGGCCAGCGACAGAGAGTGGATAACAGTGAGAGACTGCACTATAAATCAGGGGTAGGGCTTGACTATACGCCATGGGAGGAGCCTCAATTAAATATTCAATGTTTTATGATTTAATTTTGTAACTGTCGTATATTTACTTATTAGTAGACAATGAGTAACAGACAACCCGTTCAGTTATGACAACTGTATTACAACCTAAACTTATTTGTATTTGAAAGTAAAATTATAAATTATTGCCGGCACATTGCATAATGTCTACTGATCACGATATTTTCATTTCAATTATCTACTTAGTGACTCATTCCTAAACATCGATTATCGTTTCCATCGGATCAAAGAGGCTGTCAAAAACTTTGGGATCAAACGGGCTTTCAAACGTTATAAATTAGTGAGCTTTCCAGCAAGACAAAGGAATTTAAAGGAGACAATATAAAAACAGTTTGATTTAATTGTCATTTTAGACCTTGCTGTCCATTTTACTGACGAATCAAATGTGTGATGTAAACAAATGTCTTATAAGAGGAGGTACACCATATGTGAACTTGTAAACTGTAAGGCTTGTATCGCACTCAATAATAACTTCTCAATATCTACGAATAGATAATTATTTACATGCCAAATTAAAACTGTTCATTCGGAAACCTTTTTTTTCATCAGTCCACATGGTGTTCAGTGCAATTTCCAAGCATTATTCACTATCTCTCTGGCCTCTCGATTAATGTGCTTTGAAGAACGGCCATTGCCAGAAATGTCACCTATTATATATTTCTGCTTTCATGGCCACAGTGTTATTGGCGAATTGTGAGTTTATTATTATTATTTGTGCTTGTGCACCACTGCTCGTGTAGTACTGCAACACCAAATAATTTATTTTTAAAGTTACAAATTACATGTGGGCAGCTCATCGCTGGCAGTGGATAAAATATGCTTAAGGGCATCTCCTCCTACAGACTGCAGCCATCCCTGACAAAAATTGTAGGCACCACCTCATAATTTAGGGCAAAGTATGAGACGCAACCTGCCAAGCTAAAAAATAACAGATTGTGCTGGTGAGTAACTGATGGGATCTCCAAGGCCACACATGTATATGCAAGGGTACTAACAAAAAAACTATATTGATTCTCAATACGCAGTGAAACGATCCACTGTGTGGAATGGATGGAGCCCCATTTCACACACAGAAAAAATACCACAGCCAATCAGTAGCCAGGGGCGTTCCAAAGAATATCTCATCTGTGCACGCTCGCGTCAGGATCCTCTGCCTCTGTCCTTTCGCAGATCTCTGCTGAAGGTGGAATGTCTGAAGTTTGCCACTGTATCCAATAAAACTTAAACCATCCATACATGAGAAGCACAAATACTGTACAGATCCTGCTGTCGTACAAACTCGACCAGAGATTTAATCTCTGCTGCCATGCTCTTCACAAACAATAATGTATTTCCCCTCACTCGCTTTGTCCAATAAGTTAAATATTGAATGTCCAACCAGGTTTTGCGTACTGGAATGCATGTTGAACTTCTTTCGCACCGTACGTAGCCAACCATGCTAACAGGAGGGACAGGGGAAGGATAAACTAAACTCAACAAGCATTTCTAAATAAATGAGTTTTCAATCTAAGAAATTAGTTTTCAATCCAATCACGATATGGGGAGTTTGTCTATCGGTCCTGCCACCATCACACCTCTGCCATCTTTCCACTCTTCACCTGCTACTTGACTGATTACATACTTCACTCTCTTCTTTTCAGTTATTTAATTAATTTCCCATCTAAACCTACCATACTTCGAAGATGAGACCGAACCAACATTTTTATCATTTGTTTTTTTCATCACTTGGAGACAACTTGCATCCTTCTTCATTTAGATGATCTGTCTCCATCTTCGAATCATATAATTATCAGAATATGTATTTATACTGGAGTAATCTGATGAGCTATAAAGATATTTTGGACAGAAAGCAGGTAGTATAGGAAAGGTAATCAAATCAGTTTAAAATATACAAATTAAACTAAACTTTTTTAAACATCTTACCAGGTAAACCCCACTGAGTTAGCCATACTTTATCTCTACCTCCCTGTAATTTGGATTATTCTTAAACCTGGTTGGCAATGGAGCTCTCTACACCTAATAAAATATCAGGTATATTTGTTGTGAAATACTAGTGTTAGAGTGGATACAGTTTGCATGTAGTGGAATTGTATAGGCTGGTTGGTTTGTGCATTATTTGGCAAAGGTTTGCAAACATATCAATTAGGTTGCTTTTGGTGCTATTTTATATTTAATTCATATTAAGAGCTCTGTACAATTGGAGCTTTAGTAAATTATTCACGTATCACGGTTCAGGGGCATTTTCACACAGACTTTATTGTAATCATCTGTTCTGGTGAGAGTTTGTGTGTTCTGGATGTGTTAAGCCTGTTGGGTGATTCACGTGTATATTTTGTTACATGTGGTGACACCCCGTGTGGAGACAGAGGAGAGGGATGGTTTAGGTTTCCGTGAGACAAACGTTTTTAATTCTCTTTACCCCTCCATATAAAAAAACCCTGGATTCTAGACTTTCGAGTAAGCTCGCTCCACATTAGATCTTACCAATCCAACCGCGCATTGTCAATGAAGTCTGTGCCCCATGGCTTGTGTTCGATGTTCAACTCTCATTGAACGCAGATATAAGACCCTCATTTTGCAATCGGAACAATAGTGTAATAGTCTTTAGCTATTGAATAAGAAACTGTGTGTCGCTGATATAGATTTCGGACATTTGATAATCCAATACAACTATTGCATGTGCAGTGTCAATAATTCGGAGACAATGGTTGAGGAGGCACCTTTTGTAATTTGGAACATTCATGGTCTCGCCTGCACACTCTCTACAGTCGTTTAGCCTCGCCTGCACACAACACTAGCCGTCTAACACTGACGGCACTGACAGAGACAACCAACAACTATCTAGCAGCGTAATATCGAGCAAAGACGGCAGTGTCGATGGCGACGAGACGACAACAACGACGAGACGAATCCAATCCCAGAACCGGCAGCCTCGAGCTCCTTTTATACTACCAGCGTGGCCTAACTCTGCCCTGGCCGCGCCTCCCTTCTCGAACGCACTAGCACGTTCCAAGGGCTTCCAGACAGGGTTCTCCGTGACCCTTGCCCCAGTTCCTCCGCCCTGCCAACACCCCCGTGCACATGCTCACTGGTGTGTGTACTGTCTGTCCACCACAGTCGCCGCTGTTGTCCACCAGCTGGCGATATTACACTACACATTTAAGGTATGCGTTGTTACTTTTTTACCTCCGAGTTTGCTCTGTGTTGCATTTAGCATGCACTATTTGCTTGATGTTGATGCTGAGAAACCCAAATTGAAAATAATGCTGTCGAAATTTTTTGCATATTTAAAAGATAAAGTGCTGGTAGTGACATGTTGGTAAAATATGAATTGTTAAATACTTGCTTTTGCCAGTGCACATACAAACATTTCGATGTTATGCATTGCTTCAATAGTTTAAGTCTCTTTGTAAAAGTGCAACAATATTTTATACTTTCATACTTTGGTTTTCCCAATCTGATCTGGCCTGGGCTCTGAGCAATTACATTATCTCTATTTTGTCCATCAGAAAGCAGCATTCCAATATGGCTATGGATAAAAACACCAACATGTTTCAGAACGTCAAGCGCATTTGCATGCTTAAACAGTATTTGCTTATGTTGTTGACTTAAAAAAATAAGCTCATAGGGCAGTCAGGACAAATGCTCATGTCAATAGGACACTCAGCCAACAACACTAAGATACTGGGATTCGTGTCGTTGGCTCTTCTTTCAGATTAACCAAAGGAGCCTACTTTTCGACAGCATGTTTCCTGATCCCTTTCCAGTCTTCAATCAAACTGGAACAAACAATGCAAATATATATTTTTGCCGAAATTGGTGATAATTAGCTAACAGTACAAAAAAATTGGCATCAGACGAAGCAAAACGTGTCTCTCTTGCTAGTGAGTGCAATTGGGATAGAATACTGTAAAGTCGAGCGGTATTTGATTGTGGATGTTCACGTGAGATGGATGTAGACTGATCGCTCGGTCCAGTCTGTCGGTGAGACAAGTTTGCTGGTGTCACTATGCATGGCCAACATTCCTGATGGCTATCTTATTCACTGCGACAGATGAGACTCGTGACAGAATGGCAGTCAAAGGAGGGAACGCATCCACAGGACGACCACCACGAAGATGTAGCGATAAGATGAGCTATTGTGCAGGAGCATGATAACAATCTTAATTTATAACACTCTGGGGTGGTAAGAAAAAAACACTTGTGGAGGCCTACGTCACCCTCCCTATCACGTGATGGTCGTTGCTCCTGGGAGATAACAGAACTGACAAACTTGGACATCGCGTTTGTGTTATTTTATTTTGGGTTTTATTTGGTTACATTCCCCCCCACCTCTCTCCCTATTCCCCCCCCCCACCTTAAAATACTCTGCCTCCCCAATCGTTACGGATGTTCCCATTCATTCCCTAATTATGAGGGTGCAGTGATCCATTATATCAATCGTACGTTTTGTTATATGCTGTTTCGCTCTCCCTTCCATTTTACCACTCTATTATTGGCTCTTGAAAATACAACAAATATGTTTTTTTTATAAAAATAACTTGTGGAGGCCGTATTCCAGTAGTGGATATATATCGTGTAATTATGCCTAGTTCTACGGTAAAGGGAAACCTTTTACGTTATCCATTTATTGCAATTCTGCCTCAGAGCTCACCCGATCGGTCCACTAAAAAGTGCACTCTATCCATACATGTCTTATTTGCATAATATACTGGTCTGATAATTTAATGTAGAGAAGGTAATATGAGCAGACATTTCCTATGTTTTGATGAATGTATCCTAGAGTACAATTTAGTATCTTCTCGCTGCTAACAGGGAGAGCTTGCCCTGGTGTAATGTTTGCTTACAGTATGCGGTTTTTTTTGTTCACGGTGTTATTCGCCAACAGCCTGCACCAGCATTGCTTAGCTTACACACCACTGTGCTACAAATGTGTACACTTCTGCCTCATTGTTTATTTGAAACATTTCCGGCTTTTGTGTCCTCATTCTGTCATTCACGCGGGAATGAATTCAGTCTGAAGCCCCAGAACTATTACCAGGCTTTGCTCTTTTGTCACGGTGGTACGAGGTAAGTTGCATAAAATAATAAGAAGAATAAAATGTTGTAACTTATTTTAAATATAGCACGTGATTAATGTTTTTTATACCTACGATTTAAGTCATATTTTACATATAAAAATGCAAATACCCAAATACATTTCATTATTATTTTGCATGCAGATGTCTTTCTGGTGAACAATATCGGCACCCTGACTATTGAAATAAACTTAAATGTATAAGAATTTAACAGTCAGAGAAAAGGCACTTGTATGGCAAATTATTATAATTATATGATTTTGTATTGATAGCACAGATAACCGAATTGAGCTTATACAGCTTGTGTTCTTGAGGCAAAATCAAATTAAAATGCATATTACATGATCTCTAAGCTGAAGAAATCAAGTCAACGATTTTTCATCATCTACTTTGCAGTATATGATGGAAAATGATCCAATGACAATGAAATCATTAAACCCTTATAAACTGCCTACTAAGTTCGATAAATTATAGGCTACCTACCCATGAGAATCATATTGTTTATTTGCATAGATAGATGTCATTAATATTGCAATTTTAGGTATTTAATTTCTATATACACCTGATGCTCAAAATTAAATAAAAATCTGATCGCTGTGAAAATAAATCAACATGAGGTTATATCAATCACAAGGACAGCTCAATTTTAATTTTAAATAACTTAACGGTATGGCAAACACACTGCGCAAACAGTGTCTTTCAAGGTAAAGGCCGCCCGTGATTGAAGCTGTGTTATAATGAGTCTTTCTGTCGGATACCCAAAGCCCTCTGCATGCAAGTGCCTTCAACGCATTTTGTCAGACCCACAGACTCGCGCTTAATTCTCTAACCGGTTGGCACGGCACACAGGGGTGGGTGGCCAGCACCACGCCCGGCCGCATTTGCACACCGCACCAGGTATTTATTTGAGACTGAGTTGACCTCAGGGAGGCCCAGGACCGAGTTCAGATAATCGTCACTGGTGTTGGCCGTGAGCGGGAATCGAACTCGGGTCGCTGGGTTTGACGCTCAGCACGCTAACCACTACATTACAGCTCCCCACGTGCAGAGACACACACACTCATATCTCCGAAGAAGCCAGTTTAAGATCTCACATCGCCAACCACACACAGCCAGCATGTCCGCTACATAAGTGGATAGAAAAAGGAAGGATATAAACCTTTCTCCTGGGACTTTGCTTATCAGCAACACGCAAATGGTCCTGTGCACAGGAGGAGGCTGCGTGTGAATTCATTCCAGCAACGCTCCGACTTAAACCATGAGGGAAAAAAGCGTTCTTGGCACCTTCATAGCATAATCCCCTCTCGTTATTATTTGTTTCTGGGGGAAAAAAAAAACTCTTGCTTCTTACGTAAACCATTGGAAATAATATTTTTTTTCTTCCTCACCCGTGGTAGAAAAAAAACATAAGGTAAAATCACATCTTGCCAACGTATGCTTGATATTGCATTCTGGTATATATATATTTTGCCGTTTGCTGAAAGTTGAAGAGCTGCAAAGTATGTCCCATTGTGTACCGGGTTCTGCAAGCATTTGATTTTGGTCATCAATATACATTATTACTGTGGTCTCCAGATTAGGATGCACTTATTTCCCTGCTATTCATAGATCAACGTTACAGGGTATCTGTAATGTGGTAGATGTGTATCACTATATATATGAGGGGCATCATACTTTCCCGAGTATCTCATAATCCAGATTATACAGGCATGTGGAGAAAATAAATAAAATACCCATTATGTTAGCATTATCGTACTTTAGTTGCTTCGGATTAAAGTAAACATTTACACTGCTGTATGCACACAAATGTATACTGAATATTCTATGCATGCTTAAAACACAGTATGTAGACAATATGTAAATGTATTTAATCACTGCTAAATTTGTGTGCTGGTCTTCTGCAGATTAGAGGGCAAATCTAAGTGAATTCAGGTGTCTCCCAATCCACAAGGGTGCAAGTCTCTATACTGACATTTTACAATGTCATACTATTTCGAAAAGTTTTTTTTTATGGCCAGCGTGTACGTGCATGGCGTCACTGTGCACGTCTGCACAGTGATGTCAACCGTAACCCACAGGGTCGAGACCCAGGTTCGTGCGTCGCAGTGACGTTGTGCCTTCCCCAAAAAGACCCCAGCTGTGGATCCGGCACAAACGCGATAGAGGAGAGCGATAGAGGGAGATAAACGATTGAGGTGAGGGGGGGGATAGAGGAGGGAGCAAGAGACAGAGAAGAAGTAGAGAGGGGTGGGAGAGAGTGAACGGGCGTAAAACGATTGAGGAAAAAGAGAGAGCAAAACTGAAAGTGGAGAGCGCAGGAGACGGGAGGATTCGAGAGAGGCAAGAGAGATTTAATTGGGAAAGGGAGAGCTGGAAATAAGGAGAGCGAGGGTTAGAGGGGAGAGATGGAAACAGGGAGAAAGATACAGTGGAGGGAGGAAACAGATTTAGTGGGAGAGGTAGAAACAGAGACAAACCGAGAAATCAGGATACATTGAGATATACTGTACAGAGACGCCAATAAAAAAAATGGTGACGGCAGAGTTCTATAAGATAAAAAAAATTGCTGGCTGGCTAACTGAGAGGGACCGACGAATGGTCACGTTCAAAGGACTTGGAGTTTGCTAGTTGATTATTATTATTATTGAAAAAATACGTTGTTCAGTAAAGAGGATATTTTTTGTTTATCTTGAAATAAGTGGATGGGTGGTTCAGAAATCAGAGCACCAAAACTGAGATTCATGGTTCGAATAACGGCAGCCAGCTGTGATGAATCCACGTATTCTTGTGTAAGTTGGTCTCAGCTGAGTCACCAATAACCGTACCAAACAATTATCAGTCTGTTCTCCTATAACGCATGTTTTCATAACGCGAATTGGATATAACGCGATAGAGTGAAAGCAACTACGTCGCACGAGTAGGAACAAGCGGTTGTACGGTTTCCTCGCCGTAGCATCATACAAGTCGGGATGCTGCTGGGTGCTTTTCGATGCTACCCACGAGCCTCAGTCTTTATTCAGCCTGCATACCCATCGCATATGTTATCATGGACTGTGATTTACCCCAATAATATTTATTATAACGCGATTTTTCTATAACGCGATGCTCTTCAGGAACACAACTACTGCGTTATAGGAGAACAGTTCTTATAACTATATTACATTTGTATTGTCACCCCATTTGGTTTATTCAATTAAATTTAGTTGTACAATAGACAAGGCATAAGTTGCAGGGCATTAACATGTGTGCCTGTTGTTGCTAAAGTTTTACTGAAGTGACTTAAATGTAGTTATGTGGTCTCAATGAATATGTCTTCATACCATGTATGATATGAAATCAATCGGAATATAATTGAGAAAAGCTATAAATTGAGCTTTAAAAAAATTAAGTGGAGATAATGCAAGATTTATATTGAAGCCCCATATATGTGTACTAATTAGTGAAACATTGTATTATGTACCATATTTATAATTATTTAAACAACACAATAACGTTATAGATGCCAAATTTCGATTTAAAGCTTTCGTGACTGCAGGGATTCATCTTCTTGGTTCTTTCGGTAAAGTCACTTAGAAGGGAAGTAATAAAATAATAAAAATAAAACAATTAAATAATTCTCACGACGTTTCGGCCACAACGCAAGCAGCCGTCCTCAGGTGAAGAACAGGTCTGTCGGAAAGACAGCGTCTGAATGAAACACCACCAGGCTTGGAGCGTATATTTAAGCTGGGTTGGAGGGGGAAGAGCGCCTTGACAAAATAATGTGCATATCAAGAGGAATTTAGCATATTTATGGGAAATGCAGATATGGGATTAGTCATTATTTATGGAATGCGTAGGAGGTGGGCGAGGGGATTCAAAATCATAATATGCCCGTGCATTATGCAGGATTAGCAGCATCAAAGGGAGGGAGTAAGGTTAGCATTAATAAAGGGAAGGAATGTTAATAGTATGGAGCTGCAGCAACTAATATGCTTATAGACTATACATTGTACTATTACACTATGTATTATTCTACCCACCCTACTGTATACCACACTGCTGTATATTCACTAAACAATTACGATACTATATATTACCTTATACATTGTATTAAACATTACACTTTTATACTATTTATTATTATACAATCTGCTATACACTATACCATTGACTGTCGCGTGAAAGATACTAAGAGGAAGCAACGAAATATGTCAATGGGAGAGTGGATGTAGGAGACTTGCAGCGGAGCAAAGAATCCATTCCCTGCAGAGAATAAAATATATATTGTCAATGCCAGTGAGTGGACTGCAGTCTGAAAGTCACCGTAAACGTGAACACAATCAGTTAAGATCCGAAATGGTTTATTACGTCCTTCCAATGATTGCTGAGCCAGAATCCATCTTCTCAGTTGAAATTGTCTCTGTGTTTGTATATGTGGATCGCCTCATGAACGAATCTCTCATGGTAGTCAGATGGCTTACAGAGAACCTCTGTCTTTGAGAAGTCAATGTCATGTGAGCCCACTAAATTGTAACAGTGATCTGCCACGGCTGAGGTGTTTGTCCTACCGTGTTTCAGGTCTGCTTTATGTTCACGGATGCGGTCCGAGACATGTCGTTTGGTTTCTCCAATGTAACTGCTACCACAGAGGCAACTTAGTTTGCAGACGCCAGGGTACTGTATGTCTGGAACCACATCTTTTACAGACGGGACCAGATCACAGATTTTATGTACCGTGTTGAATCGGACCTGGATCTTGTGTTTAATCAGGATTTTGGAGATCTTTTTTGTGACCCCAGCAATGTAGGGTAAGGTGATGGTTTTGAAAGGCTCCTCAACAGGATCCTTCTTGATGGTTGGAGTGATGGTTTTCATGGATTGTGTAGTCGGAGTAACCATTAGCCTTAAGAGCTTGGCGTACATGTTGGAGTTCACTGGCAATGTGTTCCTGGTCGGAGATGCATTGGGCTTTATGGTGTAGAGTCTTGATGAGTGAGTTCTTCTGGGATGGATGGTGGTAGGAATCCGGTTTTAGGTAAGCATCCGTATGGGTGGCTTTGCTGTAGACAGAGTGGCTCATTGAACCATCAGGTCTCCTTTTAATTAGGACATCCAAAAAGGGTAGCTTGCCATCTTTATCGACTTCCATGGTGAATCTGATGGCTGGGTGTATGGAATTGATGTGGTCTAGAGCAGGCCGGCCATGTGGCCAGATGACAAAAGTGTCATCTCCGTGCCTCTTCCATAAGGTCGGGCGTAGAGTAGCAGTCTGGATGGCGTCAGTCTCAAATGTTTCCATGAAAACGTTGGCTACAGCAGGAGATAGGGGGGAGCCCATTGGGGTGCCCTCAGTTTGTTTGTAGAAAGTTTTATTCCAGGTGAAGTATGTATTGGTTAAGCAGTGTCTCACCAGGGGGGTACCCCATTATTCAGTCCTTGATGAACCAAGTCTTCAATGATTGCGATGGTGTCAGGTACAGGAAGTTTGGTGAATAAGGAAACCACATCAAAACTGACAAACAGGTCGTCTGGGGACAGGGAAATTCCCTTGATTGTCGATACCAGGTGAGTAGAGTACCGCAGAGGTGGTTTTTCCAGTGAAAGGCCGCAGGATTCAGACAAAAAACGAAGTCGAAAAAGATGGCAAGCTACCCTTTTTGGATGTCCTAATTAAAAGGAGACCTGATGGTTCAATGAGCCACTCTGTCTCAGCAATCATTGGAAGGACGTAATAAACCATTTCGGATCTTAACTGATTGTGTTCACGTTTACGGTGACTTTCAGACCGCAGTCCACTCACTGGCATTGACTATATATCTTTTATTCTCCGCAGGGAATGGATTCTTTGCTCTGCTGCAAGTCTCCTATCACCACTCTCACATTGACATATTTCGTTGCTTACTCTTAGTACCTTTCACGCCACGGTCAATGGTATAGTGTATAGCAGATTGTATAATAATAAATAGTATAAAAGTGTAATGTTTAATACAATGTATAAGGTAATATGTAGTATCGTAATTGTTTAGTGAATATACAGCAGTGTGGTATACAGTAGGGTGGGTAGGATAATACATAGTGTAATATTACAATGTATAGTCTATAAGCATATTACTATTAACATTGCTTCCCTTTATTAATGCTAATCTTACTCCCTCCCAATGATGCTGCTAATCCTGCATAATGCACGGGTATATTATGACTTTGAAACCCCTCGCCCACCTCATACGCATTCCACAAATAATGACTAATCCCATATCTGCATTTCCCATAAATATGCTAAATTCCTCTTGATATGCAAATTATGTTGTCAAGGCGCTCTTCCCCCTCCAACCCAGCTTAAATATACGCTCCAAGCCTGGTGGTGTTTCATTCAGACGCTGTCTTTCCGACAGACCTGTTCTTCACCTGAGGACGGCTGCTTGCGTTGTGGCCGAAACGTCGTGAGAATTATTTTATTATGTTTTATTTTTATTATTTTGTTATTTCCCTTCTACGTGACTTTACCTTATAGATGTCAGTTTGCGTAATTAATTATTTAAAAACCTGTTCACATATATGAATATCAGCATTATGTGAACAAGGACACGCTGGCGAGACTATGTCGCTCGTCTGGCCTGGGAACGCCCGGGAATTCCCCAGTAAGAGCGAGAGTCTGTCGCCAGGTTAAAGGAGGTCTGGACCGCCCTAATAAACACCCTGCCGCCGCGACCCTCACCAGGGCAAGCGGATTGAGAAACGAATGAACGAACGAGCTTTCAAACGGTTTTTTCCCTAAAATGCATCTATCAAAAGTGACCAAATTAGTGGTTGACATTTTACCACAGCTCATACGCCATACAGGGTGTGTTGATGTAATGCAAATAGTAATTTAAGAAACACAAAATCATGCAAATAGCATGTCCAATGCGCATTGCTGTTTGGTCACGCTGTGTTAATTAAATTAATGTGAAGATCTCTCTTGAAGTGGTTTAACTCATGCATTTTTTGTTCCTGATTTTGCCGGATAGAGAATTGCACGCGGTCGCCACTCATCTCTAGGCCGGAGTTCGTGTAACAACAACGAGGTGATCACCACGAGCAGCAGGAGTCGACCCAAGGTATTGCCGTTTCCGATCATTGGCGACGGGCGTGCGTAACTCCGAAAGAATAATGAGCCGCCATCCCAGTAAGTCGTGGCCTCATGTCAATCACTGTTCCCCAGGAGTTAAACATTCATCGGCAGATAAACTATGGATTATCTGCGAAAAATAATATTAATACATTTTAGTTTTTTGTACACTTTCATTATGTTTGAGGTTAAATTGGCCTACCCTTCCACCATTCACAGCCTGCCAGTCGACGAACAGTTGTGTACCCATTATCCTGCGAGGTGGACAGGGCTAGAGGGGGGTTGCGATTTAAGAAATTTGCACCATTGTGATGAGAGATTAAACTAGAAACCTCCAGATTGCAAGTGAAGTGTGTTAACCATTACATCCCAGACGCAGAGTCACGGCACCACTAATATTAACAAATCCATTACTGCTTTACATGTCTTCATCATGAATATGCGCGTGAAAATCTTAATTTTAAATCTTGATTCATCACTGCAGTATTTATCGCTTAATTCTTGAAGTCAAATGTATCGATTTATGAGTCATTAGACCAATGACCACCATGCACTGTGAAAATAAATCACTCAATGATGTGAGTACTTAATGGGTTAACCAATGAGACAGCGAATATTAAATCATGAAAATTATCTCATAATGGAGAACCAAACTTCGAAAAACCTTAAATACCTTGTACTTTTATGGAAGAGTTCTTCTTATAGAGGACCAATCCCACGTGATGCACCATTAATAATATATACCATATTTATTTTTTAAAATGTTTCACAACACTGCATGAGTACTTGTTCAAATACGTGCACGATAAGTGCATTATGCAAACAGCATAGAATGTTTGCAACTATAACATCGCGTGCACATTTATAATTGTGGTCAAAGTGTACCCTCTGTAATGACCTGGCACGTGGAGCTATTTATCAAGTGAAATGTTTTTATTTCATTGTTTTCAATCCATGAGCCAAGCTTTCCATTTTCCTCGCCTCCGGGGCCTACACAAGGCCTGCGGCTACAACTCAGATATATATATATGTTTGACGAACCTCTGGAGACTCATTTTGTACAGATGATCTAAGCAGGGGAGTTGCTATTTCACACCAGCTGTGTGGCCCAGTACTTCGTGCTTACATTGCCATATTATATGAAAGTCACGCCGAGCCTTGTCCTCAGGGTTCGAGAATCTCATCTCAAAGACATTAACATGTTTAATCAAGTCAGAGCAATCAAGAGTCATAAAAGTGTCCAATGTAGACCATCTCCATGGAGCGATTAAAAACAAATTATTAGAATTTTCTGCCAGAAGATAATACGTGGAATATTTGTGTCTGCCATCACAGAGGTCAAAAGTTATAAGGGCACATAAAATATACACCCTTATAAATAATAATTTTAGACCATCCAATAATGCATAAACATGAAGCAGGTAATATTTTGAGATGAGGGCTTTTGAAGTATATTGAGTTATAGATCTAGCCGTTTCATTTAATGGCTAAAGGAGCTAAAATTGCATGGCTCAATTACTGTGAACCTTATCCTGACCCGAGCCAGTGAAAATGCAGTAAAAGTTGTAGCTTATGGAATGCAGCTTAATGCAAAAATCAGCACATTTGAAGAAGGCATCAGACAACTTTTAATGTCACGTGAATGTAATATTATATATTGGGTACCGGAAAAGATTGATAACCCCAATAAACAACCATAAACCAACTGTGGTATAAAGCAGTTAGCAATGCGCTTGACGGATGCTCAGGGGTTCTGAATGAGTGCACTTATTTTGTTGACACCATGCTCTGCTTCAAATCGACACTGCGTAAAATGCCGTGTCCAGAGTTTGGCTAGGTATGCCTTCAAAAGGGTCTGCATTTCAATTAAACAGATCAGCTAATCAGAAGTCACTTTATAACAAACTCTTCATGGTTATAATTCGGTTTTGTTCCAAGCTTGTTACATAATAATGTTGCCCAGTTAAGCTCAAACAAATTTACTTTGTAAAACAGATTTTCTCATGACATAATTAGTTGCTGCAATAGAATATATAACGAAGGTCTAACTCTCCATGGAAGATGGGGGTTAGCATGACAGTGAGCATATAGGTATGACAGCACAACAGAGGGTGGTTACAATAAGCCCAACCACCTTTGTCTCCCGCAGCAATGAATGTTCACTCAAGTTTATTTTCGCAACTTACACATCACTACTTGCAAAGGCAAACAATTGCCTTTGGGAAGCAATCAGGAATTGTAAGGCTTCATGTCATTTTCACATGTGTAAGTAGTGAGGTGCAAAACATTTTCTTCAATAAACAGACAGACAGCATTCAAAATTGTCAGCGTTCTATATGGCTATGTGTAAAGATGATGGTTCACCTGCTGCAGTAGGGATAATACAAATCCCACCTGCTTTTTATCCCCTCCGATCCCCAGAATGTTAGAATATGGACTGGAAATTCTCATGGGATTTTAAAGCACATCACGAATATACTGCGGTAACTGCAATGAGATAAGGGCATTTATATCAACACCAGGGACATGTAAATACATGGAAAAGTGAATCTGATTTAAAAAAAACGCGTATTGGGTAACTATATACAGCGTGGAGCAGAAGCACAGTGATTTTTGTGCTGCACCGCAAACCGGCTAACCTAGATTAAATTCCCGGCCACTGCTAACATTGTTGACCATTGATATCTGAAGGAGTTCTGCCGGGCCCCCCACATTGGTAATATTCACCGGCGTGCACTCATCAACGTGATGAATAATGAAAAAAAACGCCCGTGACTGACATAGTGTAGGGAGGCCTTCATTTCGAAGTGACTTGACAAACAGCTGTAAAGTATTGGTATTAAATATGTTTTTAATCTGAGAAACCCCAGAAGTGTATAATAATGTATGGTAATAATATAGTATCCAACAGATTGGAACTATTTAGGCATACAAATTGGTTGAATATTAATCACATTTCAACTGAAGCAATATTTAAAAAATAACATAATCATATAAAATGTAAATAATAGTGTTTGCGTATTAAACGAAACTATTTTTTATTTTTAATAAAGGTTTGTGGGTTAGATCGCGTAAGTATAAATGCGTCATAACCCTCCACTACCCAACACAGCCAATTAGTAAGGAATTTGTCACGTAAACAAAACGCCAATTAGTTACTACTTCAGCCCACCAGTGTGTTGGAGAGTAAATCCACAACATTTACAATTCGAGAACAACTTTTCGCTCGTAATTACATCCAGCATCATCAGGCGATTTGCCAGAATAGTGAAGCAATCCACCTGCTTCAGGTCTTAAATAGAGCAGGGCGACGTCTTCTCTGAACCCAATCAGGTGCAGAGATCAGAGGCGGAGGAGGGGAGGTATTGTAATTATATAATAGATTAGTAATAAGTTAATTATTATGTGTTTCCTCTATAACATGTTAAAGAAGCGCTACGAATGAATGGCTATAACAATGCTCAAATTAACAGAGCATTAGATGCCAAACTAAGATTGAACAGGAATACTGCTGAAAGCGATCAGGTTAATAAAACAATTAAAATACCATATATCGCGAGAGTAACTGACAAATTAGCTCGAGTTTTACAAAAGCTAAACATCAAAGTAAGATTTGGCATGGTACGCAAAATAAAAAAACTAGTATCTTGTAAATTTCGATTTAAAGCTTTCGTGACTGCAGGGATTCATCTTCTTGGTTCTTTCGGTAAAGTCACGTAGAAGGGAAATAATAAAATAATAAAAATAAAACATTATATAAAAAGAAAACATAACCAAGAAGATAGTGTATTGTACTAAAGATGAATGCCTAAGTTATCAACAGAAGGTGTGTATCGGATTAATTGCTTATGTGACAGATGCTATGTTGGACAGATGGGACGTAACATGACTAAAAGAACACCAAATAAATATTAAATACTCTCAAATACAACTGTCGGCAGTTGCAGAACATGCTTGTCAACAAGGACACTCAATTGATCTTGATCACTCTTGACGTAAAGCTTTCGTGACTGCAGGAATTCATATTCTTTGGTTCTTTCGGTAAAGTCACGTAGATAGGTACAGATGAATAAAAAATATAAAATGAACAAAAAACTACGACGTTTCGATCACGACACAAGCGACCGTCCTGATCACGTAAAGTCACGTAAATAGGTACAATTAATAAAAAAATATAAAATAAAGAAAAATTACGACGTTTCGATCACAACACAAGCGATCGTCCTGATGACGTCCTGATGATGATCGCTTGTGTTGTGATCGAAACGTCGTAGTTTTTTGTTTATTTTATATATTTTTATTAATTTGTACCTATCTATGTGACTTTACCGAAAGACCCAAAGAAAATTATTTTGATATCGTTAAAGTGTCGTGTAAAACGAATTATTACTGGCCAAGACTAATTCCAGAATCCATTGAAATTGAGAGAAATACAAATAATGTTAATCGCTCTGACAGCTACAGGCTTAGTGCAGCCTGAAAGAGTATTATTAAGTAATACATCTTACAATTACAATTGCTTTTAGAGGAAAAACATGCTAATTAACTGACTACTAATCTATTGTATAATTATAATACCCCCCCTCCTCCGCCTCTGATCTCTGCACGTGATTTGGTTCAGTGATCACGTCGTCCTGCTATATTTAAGACCGGAAACAGGTGTATTTCTTCACTATTCTGGCAAATCGCCGGATGATGCTGGTTGATGTAATTACCAGCGAAACGGCCTACTCAAATTGTAAATGTTGTGGATTTAATCTCCAACACACTGGTGGGCTGAAGTAGTAACTAGTTGGCATTTTGTTTACGTGACAAATCCCTTACTAATTATCTGTGTCGGGTGATGGAGGGTTACGACACATTTATACTTATGCAATTTAACCCAAAAGCATTTATTTTTCATAATATTGGTCGTGAAAGCCTACGTGTTAAACTATTTTTAAATCCTTTATATTAAGTTCACTTGCTTGCTTGCTTGCGCGCTTACGACCGTGCAAATCTTTCGGTCGTTTTTTAACCCACTTCCCGTCATCCAATCGAGCTGACATTTTGCACACAGACTCGTTGTGCGTGACAATTTATTTTTGTGAAAAAAAATTCCAAAATTTTCCACTTTTTAGGATTTTTTTTAATATTTAATTTAAATCACCAATGTGATAAAAATTAATCTCTTACTCAAGAAAAACAGAAATGAATAATAAAATTAAACCGATGCCACGTATATAAAGGATTTATAGAGAAAAACTTTGTTTTTACGGGTTAATTTTTATTTTACCAGGTAAGGCTCACTGAGCTATATAGCTCTTTTTTACAAGCGACCTGGCCACAAATTATAGCTCAACGACGTGGCTTATCACGTGGGGGGGGAATTTATAACAGCCAAATACTCTAAATGCTGGTTTGGAAATGTGAAGTGAAAAACCGGAGGACCTGGAGAAAAATCCACCCGACCACGGGGAGAACATGCAAACTCCAAATTTACAGGCATACCAAGGTTCTCTGCAATAAGCATGTTGCGTACATATTAAACGGATTTACTAATGCTTCATTACCATTCATTGTTTACAGCAGAATGAGTTTTCTGTTGTGTTTGTATGCCATATGTATGTGTAATGTGGGATGCTGCTATGGAGTAATGGTGAGCCCACTGGACATGCAATCCAGAGTTTGCCGGTTTTGTCTTTGGGCAAGGCAGTTGAAATAACGGGGCAAGGCAGTTGAAATAACGGGGCAAGGCAGTTGAAATAATGGCCATTTTCCCAAATTTTCGTTAGATGATTCTGTATAGTAACAGGTTTTCAAATTAAAAGTGTATCTTACAGTAAATATATTCATGCAGAAATATCGACAATAAGATAATGCAAATCATGTGTTTTTGTTTTTATCATGGCGAAAGCTGTGAGACAATTTTAAATATTTTTAAAAGCATCACATGAATTAGCTGCAATGGCATAAATTTCCTCTGTGCTACTATTTTCCAATTAAACCAATGTGTAGCAGAGCACCTTCACACATATAGACAGCACTAAATTATAAATTAGCAGGTTAGGTGGCATGGCAATCCTGCAAAAACACTCGTAATGTAATGAGCTCACATATAAAGCCGCAAACATTATTTGCAAAAAATATTTGGAAATAATTTCCGCTTGCCCTGGAGCTTCCACTTACTCTATGTCCCAGGAGCATTGCGCTAATTTGGTTGTGGTAAGTTGCATTGTGATGCCTTGTCACCATACAGAAGATATGTACTGTAATGAAAAGCATATTCATGTGCGTATTCTATGCGAACTCCGTGCAACAGCAAGGACCAGCTTTTAATGCTGTGTGCGTTGCAAAATCGTGAATAAAAAAAAAACAGTCAACAGGGTTGAGATAAATGATGTATCATTGATTCATCTTATAATTGATCTGATTAAAACTATTAAAATATATTATTTAGTTTTTCATTTAAGTTAAATAGATAGGTTCAAAGAAAATAGCAAAAAATAACTAAAAACTATGACGTTTCGATCGCAGCACAAGCGGTCGTCTTCAGGAAAAGGGGGGTTAGCTTCCAAGGCAAACTGTTTATAATGGTTTGAAATGGGCGTAGCCCAAATGTCAGCAGCCAATAATAATGTAAGTGGTGGGCAGCCAACCCGATGGTGGTTGGTTTTCCACCAATCAAAGGGCTGCCAGGTGAAAATTAGCATGTTAAAGGGAGATTAGCATGTTCATGGAGGATCGCAGAGCCGCAACTAAGGGGTCGGCGCGCGAAGTGACTGTGTCAGTGTGAACCCTGTGAAAGCGCAAGTTTGAAATGGGAGTAAAGCACAACTAACATCGGAAGGTGTTAGGATGGGAACATCATAGCCAATTATGACTTCAACTGGTTGATAACATCCTTCCATCTTCTTGGTTCTTTCGGTAAAGTCACGTAGAAGGGAAGTAATAAAATAATAAAAATAAAACATAATAAGTACCCTGGCGTCTACAAACTAAGTTGCCTCTGTGATAGCAGTTACATTGGAGAAACGAAACGACATGTCTCGGACCGCATCCGTGAACATAAAGCTGACCTGAAACACGGTAGGACAAACACCTCAGCCGTGGCAGATCACTGTTACAATTCAGTGGGTTCACATGACATTGACTTCTCCAAGACAGAGGTTATCTGCAAGCCATCTGGCTACCATGAGAGATTCGTTCATGAGGCGATCCACATATACAAACACAGAGACAATTTCAACCGAGAAGATGGATTCTGGCTCAGCAATCATTGGAAGGACGTAATAAACCACTTCGGATCTTAACTGATTGTTGTTCACGTTTACGGTGACTTTCAGACCGCAGTCCACTCACTGGCATTAACTGTGTATCTTGTGTTCTCCACAGGGAATGCATTATTTGCTCCGCTGCGGATCTCCTGCCACCGTTTTCCCATTCACATGTTTCATTGCTTCTACATACTATTAACATGCCCTCCCTTTGTTAATGCTACCCTCCCCTCTCCCTTTGGTGTTGCTGATCCTTCATAATGCATGGGCATAATATGACTTTGAAACCCCCCCGCCCACCTCCTATGCATTTCCCATGAATATGTTAAATTCCTCTTGATATGCACATTCTTTTGTTAAGGCTCTCTTCTTCTTCCACCTCCAACTCAGCTTATATATAAGCTCCTAGCTTGGCAGTGTCTCATTCTTCACCTGAAGACGGCTGCTTGCGTTGTAGCCGAAACGTCGTGAGAATTGTTTTATTATGTTTTATTTTTATTATTGTATTACTTCCCTTCTACGTGACTTTACCGAAAGAACCAAGAAGATGAATCCCTGCAGTCACGAAAGCTTTAAATCGAAACATCCTTCCAATGATTGCTCAGTTTGTACCCATCTTCTCGGTTTAAATTGTGTCTGTGTCTATATATATATGGACTAGGGGTTGTTTGGGGGTGCCTGTGGCACCCCTCACAACCATTTACGGCCTTCGGCCTGGAAAGTCACGAAAAACAATACACACGAACGACGCATTCACGCAAGCACCCGATGCTCCGTTTTGAAGTTTTAAAATGAAACATCTTTGAATTGTATTATGTTTTGAATTAGATAATTGTATTACTTCATTAAAAGCTTATATCATTTTACATCTGGAAGACTTAATTGAAAATTACAATTAGTGCGAATTTTTTTCCGTCATTAAGTAGTTGGCCTTGCCGGGGGTTTGGTTTGATGCGGACTTTCACCTGTTTGGATTGGCGGGATCGAGATAAGGCAACATAGAGCTGGCCGTGTGAGAAGACCGCCGTCTGCAGATCGATTCCAACGTAATCGAACGTCTGTCCCTGCGCCTCCGTCGTTCATGCAGGGGGCGTGTAGGTTTGCAGCGCCCCCTGCATGAAAACGACAGAAAGTGCAACGTTCATCACAGAGAGATAAAGTACCGCGCTTATATTAGAGTATGGCTTCATGAACTAATCTTTACTATGGGAACCTCATTTGCCAGTAAAAATATGATAATTGGTTTTTTACCCTTCTATCTGGCAACAAAACTGACACCTTTTTACAAGGAGTCATGTTTGCATAGACCACAATACCTGCAGTCATAATGCAAACAAAAAACATAACTCTGATAATGTGCACTGTCCTTGAAGTTGATTGGTCCACACCCGAGACAGCTTTCCTTAGAGCCTAGTCTCACATGGGTTGGACCAGATGACGCCAAAAGGCGCACAACTCAAAGACAATGCACCATCAGAGTATGAGAGCTCGGGGCAAGCATCTACACGATGGGAACCTCAATTGCCAGTAAAAATATGATAATTGGTTTTTTACCCTTCTATCTGGCAACAAAACTGACACCTTTTTACAAGGAGTCATGTTTGCATAGACCACAATACCTGCAGTCATAATGCAAACAAAAAACATAACTCTGATAATGTGCACTATCCTTGAAGTTGATTGGTCCACACCCGAGACAGCTTTCCTTAGAGCCTAGTCTCACATGGGTTGGACCAGATGACGCCAAAAGGCGCACAACTCAAAGACAATGCACCATCAGAGTATGAGAGCTCGGGGCAAGCATCTACACTATGGGAACCTCATTTGCCAGTAAAAATATGATAATTGGTTTTTTACCCTTCTATCTGGCAACAAAACTGACTCCTTTTTACAAGGAGCCATGTTTGCATAGACCACAATACCTGCAGTCATAATGCAAACAAAAAACATAACTCTGATAATGTGCACTGTCCTTGAAGTTGATTGGTCCACACCCGAGACAGCTTTCCTTAGAGCCTAGTCTCACATGGGTTGGACCAGATGACGCCAAAAGGCGCACAACTCAAAGACAATGCACCATCAGAGTATGAGAGCTCGGGGCAAGCATCTACACTATGGGAACCTCATTTGCCAGTAAAAATATGATAATTGTTTTTTTACCCTTCTCTCTGGCAACAAAACTGACACCTTTTTACAAGGAGTCATGTTTGCATAGACCACAATACCTGTAGTCATAATGCAAACAAAAAACATAACTCTGATAATGTGCACTGTCCTTGAAGTTGATTGGTCCACACCCGAGACAGCTTTCCTTAGAGCCTAGTCTCACATGGGTTGGACCAGATGACGCCAAAAGGCGCACAACTCAAAGACAATGAACCATCAGAGTATGAGAGCTCGGGGCAAGCATCTACACTATGGGAACCTCATTTGCCAGTAAAAATATAATTGTTTTTTTACCCTTCTATCTGGCAACAAAACTGACACCTTTTTACAAGGAGTCATGTTTGCATAGACCGCAATACCTGCAGTCATAATACAAACAAAAGAACATAACTCTGATAATGTGCACTGTCCTTGAAGTTGATTGGTCCACACCCGAGACAGCTTTCCTCAGAGCCTAGTCTCACATGGGTTGGACCAGATGACGCCAAAAGGCGCACAACTCAAAGACAATGCACCATCAGAGTATGAGAGCTCGGGGCAAGCATCTACACTATGGGAACCTCATTTTCCAGTAAAAATATGATAATTGGTTTTTTACCCTTCTATCTGGCAACAAAACTGACACCTTTTTACAAGGAGTCATGTTTGCATAGACCACAATACCTGCAGTCATAATGCAAACAAAAAACATAACTCTGATAATGTGCACTGTCCTTGAAGTTGATTGGTCCACACCCGAGACAGCTTTCCTTAGAGCCTAGTCTCACATGGAGTTGTGCGCCTTTTGGCGTCATCTGGTCCAACCCATGTGAGACTAGGCTCTAAGGAAAGCTGTCTCGGGTGTGGACCAATCAACTTCAAGGACAGTGCACATTATCAGAGTTATGTTTTTTGTTTGCATTATGACTGCAGGTATTGTGGTCTATGCAAACATGACTCCTTGTAAAAAGGTGTCAGTTTTGTTGCCAGATAGAAGGGTAAAAAACCAATTATCATATTTTTACTGGAAAATGAGGTTCCCATAGTGTAGATGCTTGCCCCGAGCTCTCATACTCTGATGGTGCATTGTCTTTGAGTTGTGCGCCTTTTGGCGTCATCTGGTCCAACCCATGTGAGACTAGGCTCTAAGGAAAGCTGTCTCGGGTGTGGACCAATCAACTTCAAGGACAGTGCACATTATCAGAGTTATGTTTTTTGTTTGCATTATGACTGCAGGTATTGTGGTCTATGCAAACATGACCCCTTGTAAAAAGGTGTCAGTTTTGTTGCCAGATAGAAGGGTAAAAAACCAATTCTCATATTTTTACTGGAAAATGAGGTTCCCATAGTGTAGATGCTTGCCCCGAGCTCTCATACTCTGATGGTGCATTGTCTTTGAGTTGTGCGCCTTTTGGCGTCATCTGGTCCAACCCATGTGAGACTAGGCTCTAAGGAAAGCTGTCTCGGGTGTGGACCAATCAACTTCAAGTAGTGCACATTATCAGAGTTATGTTTTTTGTTTGCATTATGACTGCAGGTATTGTGGTCTATGCAAACATGACTCCTTGTAAAAAGGTGTCAGTTTTGTTGCCAGAGAGAAGGGTAAAAAACCAATTATCATATTTTTACTGGCAAATGAGGTTCCCATAGTGTAGATGCTTGCCCCGAGCTCTCATACTCTGATGGTGCATTGTCTTTGAGTTGTGCGCCTTTTGGCGTCATCTGGTCCAACCCATGTGAGACTAGGCTCTAAGGAAAGCTGTCTCGGGTGTGGACCAATCAACTTCAAGGACAGTGCATATTATCAGAGTTATGTTTTTTGTTTGTATTATGACTGCAGGTATTGTGGTCTATGCAAACATGACTCCTTGTAAAAAGGTGTCAGTTTTGTTGCCAGATAGAAGGGTAAAAAAACTATTATCATATTTTTACTGGCAAATGAGGTTCCCATAGTGTAGATGCTTGCCCCGAGCTCTCATACTCTGATGGTGCATTGTCTTTGAGTTGTGCGCCTTTTGGCGTCATCTGGTCCAACCCATGTGAGACTAGGCTCTAAGGAAAGTTGTCTCGGGTGTGGACCAATCAACTTCAAGGACAGTGCACATTATCAGAGTTATGTTTTTTGTTTGCATTATGACTGCAGGTATTGTGGTCTATGCAAACATGACTCCTTGTAAAAAGGTGTCAGTTTTGTTGCCAGATAGAAGGGTAAAAAACCAATTATCGAACTAATCTTTGTTGATAGCCAGTGGGCTTACAAAGTTCCTTCATCTTAGAGAAATACATTTTGTGCAAGCCCACCGCATTAAAACAATGATGAGCCATGGCCGAGGTATTGGTCCTACCGTGTTTCAGATCTGCCTTATGTTCACGAACACGGTCCGAGACATGTCGCTTACTTTCTCCAATGTAACTACTGCCACAGACACAGGTTAGTTTGTACACGCCGGGGTATTGCATGCTCGGGATCACATCCTTCACAGATGGGATCATATCACGAATTTTAAGTATTATTTATTTTTATTATTTCATTACTTCCCTTCTACGTGACTTTACCGAAAGAACCAAGAAAATGAATCCTTGCAGTGACGAAAGCTTTAAATCGAAATTTATGTACTGTGTTAAATCAAACCTAGGTCTTGTGTTTGCTCATGATTTCAAACCCTTATGAACAGTTTGCCTTGGAAGCTAACCCCCCTTTTCCTGAAGACGACCGTTTGTGCTGCGATCGAAACGTCATAGTTTTTTGTTATTTTTGGTTATTTTTTTACCTATCTATGTGACTTTACTGAAAGACACACGAATATGAATTCCAGCAGTCACTAAAGCTTCGAATCTAGTATGAACTACCTCTACAGGGAGGGTTTACTCACAACTCACACTTTGACTCATAACTCACACTTTACTTCTAATTTGGCAATCTTTGGGAGAACGTTAATCAACCAGGCTATGCTTTAACTGTGTGTTAACCGACCCTCTGTGTTGCATTGCATTAAACTTCTTAATTTTACTAAATTTGCTTTCTCAAACTTTTGATTTTCTTGCTCTAAACCATTGTCTCCCCTCCGGCCACTGTGGTCCGGAATTCCACACTGCTACATTCATTTGTCCTCCGCAGTCCTCTATCTGTCTCCCCCCTCTCTATTTAAGGCCTCGGCACAGAGTCGTTGTCCTTCTGTTTGTCTTGGTGTTTGTCTTTGTGTGTGTCTCTCTCTGCATGTGTGTCTGCCTGTGTTGTGTCCGTGTCTGTGTTTTATCATGCATTCTTACCTGATGATGGTTGCTTGTGTTGCAACCGAAACATAGTATTCTATTATTATTATATTTTATTTTCTATGTGACTTTACCGAAAGAACCAAAGAGTAATTCCTGCAGGAACGAAAGCTTCGAATCTAGTATGCTAATCTCTGTTTAACATGCTAATTTTCACCTGGCAGCCCTTTAATTGGTGGAAAACCAACCATCGTCGGTGTGGCTGCCCACCAATTATATTATTATTGGCTGCTGACATTTGGGCTACGCCCATTTCAAACCCTTATAAGCAGTTTGCATTGGAAGCTAACCCCACTTTTCCTGAAGACGACCGCTTGTGTTGCGATTGAAACGTTGTAGTTTTTGTAATTTTTTGTTATTTTCTTTGAACCTATCTATGTAACTTTACCAAAAGACACAAGAATATGAATTCCTGCAGTCACGAAAGTTTAAAATGTTGAACATTCGAAGTTTAAATTATACAACACATGCAATAATATCACAGGAAAGGTAAACTGTTACGTCCTTACTCTTTGGTTATTTCGGTAAAGCATGGCCTGCTGCAGGCCATGCTTTCCCACCTGATGATGAATGCTTGTGTTGCACCCGAAACGTTGTCATTTATTTTATTTTATTTTTCATACCTATGTGACTTTACCGAAAGAACCAAAGAGTATGGATTCCTGCATTCACGAAAGCTTCAAATCAAGACTGTTACATCCTGTTACATTCATAGGTATTTGTAACCATTCTAGCCATCACAGGTACAGGGGATAACTATACTATGGTCAGCACAGCTAGACAGCCCCGACCCTGAGTTGGGGCCTCCCTTTTATCCCCCAGGCGTAGCCTGGCTCTGCCCTCTGCCACGCCCCCTTCTGGAAGCTACCAGAAGGTTCTCGGCTTCACCTCACGTGTCCCCTCCGTCAACTTTGCCCTACATGCCTTTCCCCGGCCTACCAGATGCCCTGCTGGCAGACCGGGCTGCTACACCCACAGATCTCCCTCTCTGCCAGTAAACAGCGCTACGTGCCCTAATGACCCATTCTATGTCACTACACATGGTTGAAACCGTTGTAATCTAAAACACAAGCTATGCTATGCAATGTTTCCACATTTTGAAATTTCCAGCTTTTTGCCTGTGGCTACATGGAAAATGGGTTACAATTAAAATGTAGTGCCATGATCACCAGCCATTTTCTATCCAGTGCTGTTTGAAGGCCTCCTCCCCCAGTCATCAGCATCCCCCATGGTTCTGTGATGTAACAATCCATATCGCTCCTGCGCATTAGCTGATCTCATCACTCCATCTACATGGTAGTCATCCTCCTGGGCATATTTTCTTCTTAGGCTGCCATTCCATCACTACTCTCACTGTATCCTGCCCAAGCCAGTGTACTTGTCGTCATAGTTAATTCGATCTCAAAATTTAGTTTTTCTCTGATCATGTGTCTCTCTAGGTCTCTAAAAGTAATTCCTTTCATGTGATATGCCATGCTTCTTTGAGTACCTTTTAGGTTTTGTTCCATGTTCCTTGTCAGTGCCCATGTTTCTAATCCATAAGTTATGGCAGGACTACTCGTCGTTAGGTACATTGGTATTCGTGGGCTTTCATTATTCAATGTGATTTTCCAAAAACACTCTTGCTCTCTCTCACCTCTGATCCCTGTGCACTTCCATCTTTCCCATATATACATATAACAACAAACTCAACACATTTGTTAATAGGTCTGCCTTTGAAAGGAAAAATATATAATACTTGCCGTTTTGAGCAATGACCCTTCTTCACAGCACATACATGCTCTTTTTTCCATTCAATTTGTGGCGTATCAACAATCATTTAATTTCGGTCAGCGAAAGACTTTGGGTTTGTAAATGTTTAATCTTTCATATAAGTTACATATTATTCCTGTATTTCTTTACCATCGGTTGTTGTATTACATATGTTGTCAGCGAACCAGAGATAGGTTAATAATTTCACAATTTATATTTATGTCTTTATTTCTACAATCGAATTGTTTTGAAATTATCTTCTAGCATATCTGTGAATATCCTTGATGAGAGCACATCTACTGCCTGATTCCTCTGCTAATTGGTATTGTATTACTTTCTACATGCAACCTTTGTGCCACTGCCCTATGTTTATACATACGTGCTATTAATAAGTTGTGTATATATTATTCAGGGGGGCTTGGTTTGTGCGAGCTTGGATGACTGCATCATTTTAAACTCGGTTAAATGCATGTTCAAGTCCACAAAAGCCAGAAATAAGGGTATATGATGTAAATATATTTCAGAATTAGACTCAAACTGATATTATGTACGTAGTCAATGGTAGATCATATTTTCTTAAACCGGCATTTTCTCATGGATCGTTGGCCTCTGAATATATAATTAATCAGCTCCCTATGATCTGCATGAACAGTTTAGATGCATGTGATGAGATGCTAATGTGTTTATTTTTCACATTACTTATTTCATTATTTTTTGACAGGAAGTATGATATAAAATTTTATACATTGGTAAAAAAAGTGTTTATCTGTCCAATGCCCCTGTCCACTGGTCACTTATCTAACCATACCAATTATCAATTGCACCAAAGCTCGTGCCCAGAGGAGGGATAGGCCACTCCTCAAATGGCTTTGGACAGAACTGATCTCTCGAAGAAGGCAACATATGAAGCCAAGGTGTCCAGCATGGAGTGCCTTGCAAATGGTGTGCAGTGACTTCCAAGTCGCCACCCTGCAAATGACATGCCGTAGCCAACGATGTCGCCACCGCCCTGGTGGAATGGGCACTCAGATCCTCAGGGTGGGGGTCCTTCTTGGCTAACATGTCGCAATTCCTTTTAGCCGTATGGAAATGCGGACCTCCAGGGCCAAGTTACCCCTGACAGCGTTCCCTTACAGAATGAACAATTGTTGTGATCATTGCCAGGTTGTTGTCCTTTATAGGCAATATTGTGTGGCTCTCACCATGTACAAAGTGCGTCTAGCTCTTCGACTGTTGGATGCAAAGGGAGCCCAACACAAAGATTGCAAATGTGGCTCTTGCTGCCGATGAAAAGCCTGATGCCACTTTGAGCAGAAACTTAGGCAAGATCCTTAGTACAACCTTGTGAGTCTGTAAGTTCACAAAGGGAAGACAGGAAACATTCAGAAGCCATTGGCTTGAATAGAACCCACTGGAATACGTCATAAGTTTTTCTTTCAATCCAGTTCCGATGACATACGTGTACATTATCAAAACTAAACCGGAAAAAAACCCCTAAAAGAAATAGCTTTATCGGTACTGAGGCTCCCACAAGGCCATGCGGGAAGGCGTGTGGCACATTTTGGAGCCAGCTATCATAGAGTGTGGTCATGTCACGACAGTTATCTGCAGTGAGTACAATGTATTTGAACACAACAGCACTTATGCCTCCCTAAATTAAATTAATGCTGAGCCTCTTGCACGTTCCGAGATGCATAGGTGAACGGTACCCACCCTGCAACTTGCAGACGCCTTGGAAAGGGATATTGTTAATAAATGCAGTTGACATGCCATTCTCAAACTCTGCATGCAATTTATTGGCGATAGCCGAGATCCCGCTTACCAGAGGATCCGGCCCAGCCCGAACACAGCAACAAGAACATGACCTTGAATGGCTTTTATAAACCTTTGCCTGTAGAGGTGCTCCTTGATTTCAGCAGGGAGTCTTGCACCTTCTCAAAAAATACGTGGCTGGTAAGTCTTACACTTTCAACGTCCAGGAAGTCAGTCAAAAACACCTGACATATGGGCAGTAATCCTCGCCATGCAGGAGGAAATCCTCCCGATTTGGGAGGGACCATGGAGGGCTTGTTCTGAGTTCCAAGGGTTCTGAGAACAAGTGCTGCCTGGCCCAATGCAGGGCAATTACCAACACTGATGCACTGTCCCTCCTTATCTCAGCCACTACCCTCAGAATGAGGGACCAAAGAGGAAAAGCATAGAGACCCTCTCCTGTCCGGGGTATCTTTAGTGCACCGGTCGTGACCACAGTGCGGGACTGAAATTGGGTACAAAACGCAAAGATGTATTTGACTAACGTAACAAACCATTGTTTTGTGAAATCCATCCCCTCCTTATCGAGCCACTCTCCGCTTAGGGCGTCCGCAACCACATTCTCTGTCCCTGCCAGGTGACATGCTTTCATGAACATACAGTGCATCTCCGCCCAACACAGGAGTTGCAATGCCTCTGTCGTTAGAGAGCGATACCTGGGGGAACCCTGATGGTTCACAATTGCCACTGCAGTCGTATTGTCGCAGCAGATGAGAATCCGTTTCTGCCGAATCCAAGACTGGAAATGACAAAGTGCAGCTCCGAGATGCTCCCCTTGTATCTATGTATGTTGAACTTCTTTTGTGCCGTATGTAGCCAACCATACAAATCAGAGATGTGGCGGAAGAACAACAAACTAAGCACAAAAGGCATTTCAAAGTAAATACGTTTTCAAGCTAGAAATAAACGTGGACTGCTCCAGTGGCGTCCTAATATCAGAATGAAGAGCATTCCAGACGGCCACCTCCCCGGCATTTCACGTACTATTCTATGCTAGCCCAGGTATCTTCGAAGATGTGGGAGTATACACACTTTATCCCACCACACGAGATCTGGTGATCAACTGTGCTGTACACAATTATATACAGTATATATAAAAAAAAAAACTTTATTATGGACAATTATACTGCTGGGTGGACAAACGAAGGGATTCAGGAAATATGTCCATTCTTTCAATTGCCATGCCAAGAGATTGATCTGGCAACCTCTGCATCGTAAATGCAGTGTGCTAACATTTACACAATGGCAGTTTCTGTATTTAAATATTAGGTGTTTGGTTTCACTTAATCCATGCCACTTGGCATGTTTGAATGCTAATGAACATCGCCTGCCAAATTATTATTTCAGCACTGAAAGTTAAAACAATGATTATTTAATCCAGTTTTTTTATGCATAATTTCTAAGTACTCCATGCTATTCTGATTAAGATGATGGCAAGAAATAATGCTGAAAAAGTGCCACGAGGTTTGAGAAATGATGAAGAAATTGGCATCTCATGCAATGTGGGGCTCTAACCTGATTCACACTGGCATATGAATAATCATCAAGTACAGAATTCATAATGACAATATGTGAATTGGCATACACTTGGGGTGATACACACGTTTGGCTGAATGAATGATGAACTATAGACTGGATAATGTGTCAAGTCTCCATAACACCGACAGGGCTCATGTGCATGACAAATGTCATGCAACAGAGCAAGAGTGAAATATTTATCTTCAGCAATTTACGTAACATTGAGGACACAGATAAGCTCCTTGGAAAGTTCCTGGAAGGAACAATTACGGTACAGAGGTAGCTCATACACCGACTAGCTCTGTACATAGACATTAGAACATAATTCCAGGTCCTATCACTTCAGGGAACTTAGCAAACGTATCAAAATTGCATAATTTTGATATGCACTTTTAGAGATGGGGAGGGGGCGGGGTGATCACCCCCCCCCCACCCACGTGACATTTTTATCGGTGGAAAGAAAGTTCCCATGCTGAGTGCCACAAGCAATATTTTTCGTCAGATGAGCCGAAACAATAATTATCCAGCGAGCACTGTATGAATCTGGCTCTAACGATCGAGATGGTGGTGGGTAAAACAACACTGGCATGTTAGCGATAGTGTTAAGGTCAGCGGGCGCGATATCTCGCCGGTTTTGTTAATACAATCAGGTGCCATGTCGGGCGCAAGTAAAAAAAATATATTAGTTACGCTAATTCCTCCATTTACGTTGAAAATGCGTCCCCGGAAGATGCGACGTTAGGCAAAACAACGTAAATTTAAACCTATTTTACCATTGACTTAATAATATACATTGAGGATGCATTTCTGGGGTGGATAATTTTTTGGTCAAAATTTGTGGACAAAAATAAAAAATATATACAAAGTCCAACCATCAGCATCAGCAAGTAAATGGGCACTAACTTTGCTTAGAACAGTTATATATCCTTGCTTTTCTTGTAGTGTTTCCATGCATTAATCCAATGAACTTAAATTCAACCGCAGCACATTTACATCCCTTTTATGACAAAATAATCAGTCTGATAAAATATGAATTGTGTAGTTAACCTACCACCAAAAATCCATGCAAGGACAACACATTACCACGTCTGCCAATTAATCCCTCTCCAAACTGAGGAGCCCATTAGTATGTGTGCATTCGCATGCTTACAAAACTATATACTCTGCCGAGTGAAGGCATCAATTTAATTTCTTGGACCAAAGGGTGGTTGCCATAAATAGAGTGTAGCACTGCAAGAGGAAAACAAACTGTGGCCAGGTGTACTGTGGTGGGTGCCTCGGATTCTGTTAACGGGGGTATGGTTTACGTCAATCCTCCAGTGGTTTTCCTTAGCTTCAAACGACTGAACACACTGCCACGCTGCGATCAGCTTCCATTGGGGGCCAGCTGATGGGGATGGATTGATAGACAGAATGTTCACACTGCCGTAGAGGTGAGGCCCTAACGACCTAACCTAACTGATCCCCTCTCAATACATTCAGTGCTGATGTGTCGATGTACAAACACAAAAGCGATTTAAGTGACTTCACGTCAATAATCGAACTTACAACATGAAGTGTATGGAGGTTAACTGGGGAGTGCGTTGTCAACACGAGGGTTGTCAGGAAATGTGTTGTTAGAAGAGTAACAAAATAGGGTAACATACTTGTGGTGTATACTAGTTTCTTGATATTCGCTGCAACAAATGTGGGAGAAGTGGAAATATCAAAAAGCCTTACCAATCATGGTTTTCGGATTTACTTTTTTTTCATTATTATATCTTAGTACTCATGCTTCATACTTGCTTATATTTGACAAAAATAACCATCATAATATTGGTGGTTATATAGTTTTAAACATGCTGAAAAGAATGTTAAGTTCAGTAAAAATGTGTAATAGTGTGCATTACATTATAAATGGAACCAGCAAGTTATACATTTGTATGCCAAAAATGTGGAGTATAAAACCATCGCAAGACAAACTACAAAGTAAAGCAGCTTTTTGTATGTTTAGTTGTAATAGCAATGCAATCAATTTATACGCCTATGAACATGAACTCATCATAACCACGCAATATTGAAAACCACAGATGCATACTATTCCACATAATATAAAAGTCTTCTGAATAACCAAATAAAACATATCTATGTCAGTCACCTGTACATTAATCTAGCCCACCGGCTCTTAACCTTTACTGCTGCCTTGCACCCCTTTGGTTCTCAATCCTAAAACATTGTATAATGGGAATAAATGCATAGGTTTAGTGAAACGAAGTAGTTGTAATTATGTAATAAAGGACTCGTTCACTGGGTCTGTCTCCGTTGTCCTTTATTTGGGTTCTTTACACTTGTCTCACACGGCCCTCGCTCAGAGCGTCCCCGCTTGGCAGCCCGACAGCTGCCTTCGCTCCCGTAGCCTTCCTCGTTCCTGCAGTCCCGCTGCAGGTCCCCTTTATGCAGTCCTCTGGCTGCTCTCACTGCAGCTCCACCGCTGCTCCCCGTTCCTCCGTGCTCGTCACCGCTGGCCGACGGTGCCGAGTCTTAACTGTGTGTGTGGCGATCTCGCCACTCTCCAACCTTCGCCCTGCATGGCCTCACTCTGTCTCTATTCCCAACTCTCCCGCTTCCCTTCTGGCATCTCTCCCTTAAGACCTCACCCCTCTCTCTCACGTGACCTAACTCCTCCCCCCGTGACGTCATATCCGCGAGGCCGTTTACGCCCGCATTACACCACCCTCCCCCGTAGAGAAAATCCAGCCGACCTCGGCTGAACAATAACGACGACAAGTAATGCAAGCGAACACAACCATCACACATGCAAGGGCAACGAAGCATACAATAAATATAACAATAACAACAAGAACACAACAGTAAAATTCAACGAAATGTAAGGGACTTCAACCGCGTGCGGGTCGCCGGTCCGTCCCGGACGGGCGGCGGCCCTCCTGCAGACCGGGAACGTGACGGGGTTTTAGGAGCGACAGGATGAAGTTCTCCTGTCGCTATTGGAGGCCCGTCAACGTTCCGGTCACGTATCCCTGAAGGCCCAGCGTCGGGGGTGTCCCGCGATCGTGTCTGCGGTGGGGTGGGAAGGGCAGCGGGGCTCGGAGTCCCCGCAGCCGTGGTACGCACACCCCGAGCAGAGTCCCCTGTCTCCTGCAGTGTCACCGCCGGCTTGTCTGTAACAGGCACGACAGGCGCTCTTGCAAAGTCAGCAGGCACAGGCAAGGGCGAGTCGGCAGCAACAGACCCCGGCAAGGCAACCTCAGGAGATGACGCATCCGGTCGAGGGGCCACGTATGGTTTCAACCGAGATGTATGGACGAACCAACGCCGAGAACCAAACCGAACACGCGCCGACTGTGGGTTGGGAACCTCGATGAGGCGAACTGGCCCTTGCCATGGCTTATGTAATTTAGGGGAGGTACCTGGCCGCACCTGTGGACAATAGAGCCAGGCCAGGTCCCCCGTTTTCCAAGGGCATTCCCCTTTTGAACGTCGCGCACACCGCTCGTTCCGAGCCTGTGCTTTGGCCGTAGCCATGCGAGCCCCCACCCGCGCCTCAGTGACTCGGCGAACGGTGTCCTGAATATAATCAGGAAGAGGCTTGACAGGTCCCCTCGCTTCGATTCCCAACTGTTCATCAATCGGCGGTACGTTTTCACGACCGTACATTAGAAAAAACGGCGAATATCCTGTAGCCGCATGCGGCGTCATCCGGTACGCTGAAAGCACCCCAGGGATATGCAAATCCCAATCCGATTGTTTTTCACTAACCGTATGGCACAACATGGCGGACAGGGTCCGATTAAGCCGTTCCACCATACCATCCGTTTGTGGGTGGTAGGGAGATGTCCGTATTTTTTTTGTACCCAGCGCCGCACACACCTCCCCCAACAATTTCGAGGAAAAATTCCGGCCTTGGTCTGTAAGGAGCCTCTCCGGCGCCCCTTTGTCTATAACATACCCAAATAGAAAGGCGTCTGTGATAGACGCCGCTGACTGGTCAGGCAAAGGCCAGGCCATCGGCCAGCGGGAGAGGTACTCCACCCCTACCAGCAAATATTTATTTCCCCTAGCGGATGGCGGAAAGGGTCCCAAAATATCTAACGCCACCAACTCATTAACTCGAGACACCTGAATGGATTGTATCGGCGGCACATATGGATGCTTAGGTGGCTTACGGCGGGCACAATCGGGACACGCGCGAACGTGCCCGACGACATCCGTCGTCATGCCGTGCCAATAGTAGTCTCGCTGCAGCGTCAATAGCGTCTTCTGCACCCCCAGATGTAAAAGCGTGTCACAATGCAGTCATAATCAATTCGTACCGCAATGATGCCGGTACAACCAGACGCCAGCGTTCCTGCATCCCTTCCCTCCACATCAGCAAGCCATCACGGAGAGCGGTTTCCGGCACGCCTCCCGCACAGAGTCGCCCACTCCCCTTCACAGGCCGCTTACGTAACGTTACCAAGGAATCATCCAACATCTGTTCCCGAATCCACACAGACCTCGGGAGATGTAGAATGCCATCAGCCGGTCCCCCATCAGCCGACCCCGCATCAGCCGGCCCAGGCTCAAGCGGAGCTTCCGGCACTTCGACTGCCAGCGCGACAGGCGGAGGGGGGTGCTGAATCAGGCCACACCTATGCGTCCCCGACGCACACGCGCAAGGGGATCGCTGCGGCAGCCTGGAAAGTGCGTCCGCATTAGCGTGACGCACTCCCTTCCGATGGTGAATTTGGAAGGAAAATTCTTGCAGCGTGTCCAACCATCGCGCCAGCTGGCCGGATGGTTGGTCCATTTTAAGAGCATACTGCAAGGCCGCATGATCCGTACGAACAATAAACGAACGACCGTACAGATACGGCCGAAATTGGTGGAGAAAAAAAACAATAGCCAAAAGTTCCCTGCGAGTGACACAGTAGCGGGTTTCAGCGGGAGACAAGACCCGGCTACCATACGCGACCACGCGTTCTACACCACCTTTGGACTGAGATAACACCGCCCCAATATCCGTGTAACTCGCGTCCGTATCCAGAATGAAGGGATGTGCAAAATCCGGATAATCCAACGTCGGTGCCGTAGCCAATAGATCGCGTAGGCCTCGAAACGCCGCCTCCTCTGGCGGTCCCCAAGCAAATTTGTGTCCTTTACCCGTCAGGAGATGCAAAGGCCTCGCGATCGTAGCAAAATTTGGAACAAACCTCCGATAATATGAGGCAAACCCCAAAAACCGACGCACATCCCCCACCGTGGCAGGGGTTGGCCAGTCACGGACGCACGCAGTTTTGTCCGGATCTGTGGCCACCCCGTCCGCACTGACGATGTGACCCAAATAACGCACGGAGTGTTGCAGCAGGTGACATTTCTTGGGCTTAAATTTCAAATTAGCAGAACGCATCCTGGTGAACACGGCCTCCAACCGCGATAAATGCTCGTCAGATGTGCGGCTGAAAACGATAATATCGTCCAAATATATAAGACATGTCTCCCACTGCAACCCCGTTAATACCAACTCCATCAACCTCTGAAAAGTGGCAGGGGCCGCATGCAGCCCCATCGGAAGACAGTTAAATTGAAATAACCCCTGCGGCGTACGGAAAGCAGTCTTTTCTCGCGAGGACTCGTCGAGGGGAAGCTGCCAGAAGCCCGAAGAGAGATCTAGCGTTGAAAAGAACTTCGCCCCTGACAAGGCATCGAGAGAGTCGTCCATACGCGGCAGGGGATACGCATCTGCCACCGACACCTTATTTAGTTTACGAAAGTCTACACAAAATCGCAATTTGCCATCTTTTTTCTTGACCAAAACAACAGGTGCACCCCATGGGCTGTTAGATGGAGATATTATGTCCGCAGCCAACATGTCATCCACTGCCCCTCGAACATGCTCTCGCTCAGCCGGACTCATCCGATGCGAGTTCAACCGAATAGGGGCAGCATCCCCTGTGTCAATATGATGGTAAAGCAACGAGGTGCGTCCTAAGTCCAAATCATCGGAGCTAAACACATCAGAATAGCTCGATAATAATTTACGAATCGCACAACGTTGTTCCCCGGAAAGAGCTGAATTCTCCCCACACAATTCAGCAATCCAGCGGTCATCTACAGCTCCGGGGCCCGAAACACCTCCAACAAACCCCCGGCCGGACAGATCATCATCAGCTGTAAACGCAGTAGTGGCATGTGCCACAACGGTACCCGCCGGCACACACACGCTTTCGGCACTCGCGTTAAGCACCTGCAAAAATGGCTGCTGGTCTGAACAATAGTTTGTGCCCCAAACAGCGCCGATCCACCCGTGATGGTGGCGGACGGCGACAACAAAACCCCAATCGCTCCTTGACGACCAGGTACAGGCTTCCGATAACGCAATGGAATGAGAATCTGTGAGCCAGGTGGGATATCAACAGACACTTCGGACAACGTCTGCACCTGGGCGACAGGAGCAGGTCGCCCCCAGGGCGACGGCAAAAAGGCAATTTTACGGCCTTCCGGTAATTGAATGCAGTTCTCATTAATTCTAATTAGAATGGCCATTTTGGCCAGAAAATCGGTCCCTAATAAACAAGGAACCGCAAGAGACCTCGAAATTAATACAATTCCCGAGGCCGACACTCCCCCGATAGCGATTGTAGCGTACACCTGGCCCACAATGCCCATGCGACCCCTGTTCGCGGCGACGCAGGAAGCGTAAGCCGGACTCACGGCCTCTGGTGGGATGTTCAAGAGATGGAATATTACATCCGAAATAATGGTCGCGGACGCTCCTGAATCTACCAAAATCCGTACGTCCACCCCTTGTATCGAGCCAGGTACGGTGGACGAACCGGTAGCGGCCGCGACGACCCGCCGAGCCAACTTACGCCACTGCGTTACCGAACGACAAGGCACAGTCAATGGTCTCCCGTTATTAAAAACACCCGGATCGCATGACAACGGTGATGAGTGAGGTGTCAAGCCTTGCCGGGTGTCTGGTGCGCACCGACTTGCCTGTGCTGGCAAATCCTTCCTTCGAGCGGCCGCTGTCGAGGCCTCCTGCTGGGGCGGACCCGGGACGCGGGCCCAGCAGTCCCTGGCATAATGGCCCTTACGCCCGCAGCGGAAACAGTCGATGTTGTTGCGCCTTGCTGCGGGCGCGCCGTCCCGACGCGGCCGTGTCGGCGGCGCAGCCCGCGGCTCCGGCCACGAAGCAGCGGCAGCCGACAGCTCCTGCGGGCTCCTGTCGTCCGGCACATAAACTGCTTTCTTGGGGTCCCAACCCACGGCTCCCCCTTCGACGATGGGCCCACCCGTCCACGCCGTAAATTGCTTCCACCGGCGCAGGTTGAACTGGGCGTCCAGACACTTAGCCGCAGCCCGGGATGTGAGCTTCTCGTGACCACACACCGGCATGGGAATGCCTAGATCCCGGGACAACTCCAACATCTTCCCCAGGATGAGAGGTTCCAACAGGTCAGGCTCCATCTCCGGGTATGCGGCCATTGCCAGCTCCAGTACCGCGCCCCTATACGCCACCGGAAACTCCTCGGGTGCGCGTTGTCGTTGCACAAACCGGCGATGAGCATCATCCGGCGGCTCGTAAGCGTCTGCCATTTCGTCGAACACACCACGCAATGTTTTCTTCTTCGCGGCTTTTATAGAGCGAAAGAATCTCACGGACTCGTCATCAAGGAAAGTCGGAAGAACTTCTAATGCCTCGGCGTCAGTCCACCTCGCCGAGCGTACCGCTGCCAAAAATCTGCAGGCGAACGCACTCCAATCGCCCCCGATGGAGAATTCCTTGACAGTCATTAGGTGACGACTGCGACGCCTTGGCGCGTTCCCTCCAGCCGCTGACTCTTCCGGTGGCATGTTCAACATGGCGTCGCAGCGTGGTGTCGACAAGATGGCGGCCTTCCGTCGCGGAGGGCCCAAAATGGCGGCTTCCCGCCTTTCGTCGTGCGCCACGCCCAAGATGGCGTCTTCATGCCGCGTGGCTGATGGCGTCGACATTGAAGACAACCCGGGCTCCTGCGGACCACCAACATCGCCTTCCGACGCCGTCCTCGGCGTAACGAGCTCACACAACTGTGCAAGTACGTTCTTGAGAGTTTCAAGTTGCTCCGCCATCTGACTCCATCTTAAATCCGCGTCCTTTGGTGCAGACTGGTCCGCCGACGCGGCGACATCTTGGACCTCTGGACCCGCACTCGTCCCAGCACGGATCTCCTCCTCTGCCGGAGTCGGGTCCACCGCAGGAGGAAGGTCATCGTCGTCGGAAGATTAAGCCGATGCCGGAGACGGAATATTATTTTTTCTCAATTGTTTAGCCATACCGTTACACTTTTGACACCAGTGTAATAAAAGACTCGGACACTTCCCTCTGTCCTGTGTCCTTTATTTGGGTTCGATCTCTTTTCCCTCACGGTACTCCCCTATATACTCTCTGCTCTGCAGCCCCAGGCTGCTGTCGCTCACGTAGCCCAACTCCCTCCTAGCAGACCTGCTGCTGTCACGTCGTGCAGACCCCTGCTGCCCGACTCCTCCCTTGCAGACCCGCTGCTCTCTGCAGCCTCCTCGCTGCTCCTGCTGCCCCGGGGTCGGTCACCGTTGGCCAACGGTGCCGATCCTCGTGCTGCGGGTGTGTGGCGACCTCGCCACCCTCTCCTCACCCTTCGCCCTGCGTGGCCTCTCACTTTCCCAGTCCCCGATCACTCCCGACTGCTTCCGGTTACCCCCCTTATAGACCCTTACCCTCTCCCCCACGTGACGTAACTCTTCCCCCCATGACGTCACTTCCGGGAGGTCGTTTACGCCCGCATTACACCCGTAAGGAGGTGCAAGGGCCTCGCGATCGTCACAAAATTCGGAACAAACCTCCGATAATATGAGGCAAACCCCAAAAACCGACGTACATCCCCCACCGTGGCCGGGGTTGGCCAGTCACGGACGCACGCTGTCTTGTCCGGATCCGTGGCCACCCCGTCCGCACTGACGATATGCCCCAAATAGCGCATGGACCGTTGCAGTAGGTGACATTTCTTAGGCTTAAATTTCAAATTAGCGGAACGCATCCTGGCGAACACAGCCTCCAACCGCAGTAAATGCTCATCAAATGTGCGGCTGAAGACGATAATATCGTCTAAATATATCAGACATGTCTCCCACTGCAACCCCGTTAATACTAGCTTCATCAACCTTTGAAATGTGGCAGGAGCAGCATTCAACCCCATCGGAAGACAATTAAATTGGAATAACCCCTGCGGCGTACGGAAAGCAGTCTTCTCCCGTGAGGGCTCGTCAAGGGGAAGCTGCCAGAATCCCGAAGAGAGATCTAGCGTTGAAAAGAACTTCGCCCCCGACAAGGCATCGAGGGAGTCGTCCATACGCGGCAGGGGGTACGCATCCACCACAGACACTTTATTTAATTTCCGAAAATCCACACAAAATCGCAATTTGCCGTCTTTTTTTTTTACCAAAACAACAGGCGCGTCCCATGGGCTGTTAGATGGAGATATTATGTCCGCAGCCAACATGTCATCCACTGCCCCTCGAACCTGATCTCGCTCCACCGGACTCATCCGATGCGAGTTTAACCGAATAGGGGCAGCGTCCCCTGTGTCAATATGATGGTAAAGCAACGAGGTGTGTCCCAAGTCCAAATCGTCGGAGCTAAACACATCAGAATAACTCAATAATAATTTACGAAGCACGCAACATTGTTCCCCGGAAAGAGAAGGATTTTCCCCACACAATTCGGCGATCCAGCGATTATCTGCGGCCCCAGGGCCTGAAACACCACCAACCATGACCTGGCTGCCCTGACAATCCTGTGCCATAGACGCCGTAGTGGCATGTGCCACAACCGTACCAGCCGGCATACACACATTTTCGGTACTTGCATTAAGCACCTGCAGAAACGGCTGCTGGTCCGGCCGGACAATAGTTTGCGCCCCGACGAGCGCCGATCCGCCCGTTATGGTGGCGGACGGCGACAATAAAACCCCAATTGCACCTTGACGACCAGGCACAGGCTTCCGATATTGCAAAGGGATAAGCATCTGTGAGCCAGGTGGAATGTCAACAGATACCTCGGACAGCGCCTGCACCTGGGCGACCGGAGCAGGCCGCCCCCAGGGCGACGGCAGAAATGTAATTTTACGCCCACCCGGTAATTCAATGCCGTTTTCATTAATTCTGATTAGAATGGGCATCTTGGCCAGAAAATCAGTTCCCAACAAACAAGGAACTGCAAGGGACCTTGAAATTAACACAATTCCCGAGGCCGACACTCCCCCGATAGATATTTTAGCGTCCACCTGGCCCACAATGCCCATGCTACCCCCGTTCGCAGCGACGCAGGAATCGTAAACCGGACGCACGGCCTCTGGTGGGATGCCCAACAGATGGAAAATTACATAATGGTCGCGGACGCTCCGGAAACCACTAAAATACGCATGTCCACCCCTTGTATAGAACCAGGTACAGTGGACGAACCAGTAGCGGCCGCGACGACCCGCCGTGCCAATTTACGCCACTGCGTTACCGAGCGACATGGCCCAGTCGATGGCCTCCCGCTATTAACAACACCCGGATCGCACGACAACGGTGATGAGTGAGGTGTCAAGCCTTGCCGGGTGTCTGGTGCGCACCGACTTGCCTGTCCTGGAGGATCCTTCCGCGGCGCGTCCGGTGTCGAGGCCTCCTGCTGGGGCGGACCTGGGACACGGGCCCAGCAGTCCCTGGTGTAATGGCCCTTACAACCGCAGCGGAAGCAGTCGACGTCGTTGCGCCGCGCCGCAGGCCCCCCGTCCCGACGCTCCCGTGCCGGCGGCGCAGATCGTGGCCCCGGCCTACTGCGGGCCGACCACTGAGCGGAGGCGGCTGTCAGCTCCTGCGGGCCCCCCCCGTCAGGAACGTACACCGCCTTCTTGGGATCCCAACCCACGGCACCTCCTTCGACGATGGGCCCCCCCTTCCACGCCGTGACTTGCTTCCAACGGCGCAGGTTGAACTTGGCATCAAGACATTTAGCGGCCGCCCGGGATGTCAGCTTTTCGTGGCCACACACCGGCATAGGAATCCCCAAATCCCGGGACAGCTCGAGCATCTTACCCAAGATGAGAGGTTCAAGCAGGTCAGGCTCCGTCTCCGGGTATGCGGCCATGGCCAACTCCAATACCGTAACCCTGTATGCCACCGGCGACTCCTCGGGTGCTCGCTGGCATTGAACAAACCGGCGATGAGCATCATCCGGTGGCTCGTATGCATCTGCCATCTCGTCGAAAACTCCTCTCAATGTTTTCTTCTTCTCGGCCTTTAAAGAACGGAAGAATCTCACCGACTCGTCATCGAGAAGAGTCGGTAAAACCTCCAATGCCTCAGCGTCCGTCCACCTTGCAGAGCGTACCGCTGCCAAAAATCTGCAGGCGAAAGCACTCCAATCGCCACCGATGGAGAATTATTTAACGGTCGTGAGATGACGACTGCGACTCCTTGTTGCGCCGTCCTCAGCCGATGACTCATCAGGCGGCATATTCAAAATGGCGCCGCATCGCAACGTGTTCAAGATGGCGGCCTCCCGCCGCGGAGAGCGCAAGATGGCGGCTTCCCGCCGTTCTTCTCCTGCCACGCCCAAGATGGCGTCTTCGTGCCGTGTGGCCGATGGCGCCGACAGCGGAGGCAAGGCGGCGACCTGCGGACCTCCATCTGCTCTCCCCAACGCCGTCCTCGGCGTGACGAGCTCGCACAATTGCGCGAGCACGATTTTCAGTGTCTCCAGCTGCGCCGCCATCTGTCTCCATCGCAAGTCCGCGTCCTCCGGCGCAGACGGGTCCACCGACGCGGCGACGTCTTGGACTCCCGGACCCGTACTCGTTCCCGCATGGATCTCCTCCTCCATCACAGGCAGGTCCACCGCCTGAGGAAGGTCGTCGTCGTCCGATGATGTAGCAGATGATGGCACAGGAATATTCTTTCTTCTGAGCTGTTTTGACCTGCCTCCCCGCTTGTCAGCCCGACAGCTGCCTTCGCTCCCGTAGCCTTCCTCGTTCCTGCAGTCCCGCTGCAGGTCCCCTTTATGCAGTCCTCTAGCTGCTCTCACTGCAGCTCCACCGCTGCTCCCTGTTCCTCCGTGCTCATCACCGCTGGCCGACGGTGCCGAGTCTTAACTGTGTGTGTGGCGATCTCGCCACTCTCCAACCTCCGCCCTGCGTGGCCTCACTCTGTCTCTATTTCCAACTCTCCCCCTTCCCTTCCGGTATCTCTCCCTTAAGACCTCACCCCTCTCTCTCACGTGACCTAACTCCTCCCCCCGTGACGTCATATCCGCGAGGCCGTTTACGCCCGCATTACACTTACATGCCCGTGCTTAATTTGTGTTTCGATTATTTACCTTCTAAAATAATCTGACATGTCTCGCAACCCCAGAAAGGGCCTCTAGTACCCCCAGGGGGTGAGTGCAACACAGGTAAAACATCACTGATTTCTAGCCTATCGTGCACGTAATTTGGCTGATTTTATTTGATTAGTTTTGAAGGATATGATTGGCTTACAAAGCGCCAGGTTGTGGGCTCCTTTAGAGGGGGCTGTAGGACAAAATAAATAAATGAGCATAATTTGTTTTGACTGGCATGGTCTGAGAAATTGATGGCTTTGCGCAGTGCAGAGGGTGACCCATTTACCTTCACAGCAGAGACGCTGCAGAGAGAAGTGGTGACGAATGGGGACTTGCAGTGCTCAAGACTGATGACCTCCAAAGGTGCTCGGGAGTGCTCAATGATTGATACAGCGGCTTTATGGGATAAGATTATTCCTCTTTTTGTCATTTCATGTCATGCCTGATTTCATTTCTCCCAAGTGCCCATTACTGGGCAATTTTAACGCACCAGATGTGTCTCATCACTGAGCACACCAACTTGTAATTTCGAATGCAAATTTGACAAAATAAATATTGGGTGTACAACATGTATCCAACATTGCTTCTTTTGGCTGCTGCCTAAGAGCATATGCACGACAGTCTTATACTTAAGTATACGCTAAGCATGATTATTTTATGCTGACTAAAGTGAACAATTTCAAAGCATACCTCGACACACAGTGGTAAAGTAATTAATAATGAATATGACACTTCAAAATGACATTAAATAGGGCACTGCTTTTGTCAAGTTGTCACTCCACGTCAGATTCTCGATCAATTATCAATTTCACAGAATCTGATTTAAGAACAGCTATTGTATTTTCTGACCAGACTTTGTGAACTTACATTTTTGACACACATTATGTAATTTGTGTTTGGAAATTATTATATACAAAAACATATAAACATCCAGTGTACACGGCAACAGTGTACAGTATATACAGTGAGGAAAAAAAGTATTTGATCCCTTGCTGATTTTGTACGTTTGCCCACTGAAAAGGAAATGATCAGTCTATAATTTTAATGGTAGGTTTATTTGAACAGTGAGAGACAGAATAACGACAACAAAATCCAGAAAAACGCATGTCAAAAATGTTATAAATTGATTTGCATTTTAATGAGGGAAATAAGTATTTGACCCCCTCTCAATCAGAAAGATTTCTGGCTCCCAGGTGTCTTTTATACAGGTAACGAGCTGAGATTAGGAGCACACTCTTAAAGGGAGTGCTTCTAATCTCAGCTTGTTACCTGTATAAAAAACACTTGTTCACAGAAGCAATCAATCAATCAGATTCCAAACTCTCCACCATGGCCAAGACCAAAGAGCTATCCAAGGATGTCAGGGACCAGATTGTAGACCTACACAGGGCTGGAATGGGCTACAAGACTATCGCCGAGCAGCTTAGTGACAACAGTTGGTGCGATTATTCGCAAATGGAAGAAACACAAAATAACTGTCAATCTCCCTCGGCCTGGGGCTCCATGCAATATCTCACCTCGTGGAGTTGCAATGATCATGAGAACGGTGAGGAATCAGCCCAGAACTACACGGGAGGATCTTGTCAATGATCTCAAGGCAGCTGGGACCATAGTCACCAACAAAACAGTTGGTAACACACTACGCCCTGAAGGACTGAAATCCTGCAGCGCCCGCAAGGTCACCCTGCTCAAGAAAGCACATATACATGCCCGTATGAAGTTTGCCAATGAATATCTGAATGATTCAGAGGACAACTGGGTGAAAGCGTTGTGGTCAGATGAGACCAAAATGGAGCTCTTTGGCATCAACTCAACTCGCCGTGTTTGGAGGAGAAGGAATGCCGTCTATGACCCCAAGAACACCATTCCCACCGTCAAACATGGAGGTGGAAACATTATGCTTTGGGGGTGTTTTTCTGCTAAGGGGACAGGACAACTTCACTGCATCAAAGGGACGATGGACGGGGCCATGTAACGTAAAATATTGGGTGAGAACCTCCTTCCCTCAGCCAGGGCATTGAAAATTGGTCGTGGATGGGTATTCCAGCATGACAATGACCCAAAACACACGGCCAAGGCAACAAATGAGTGGCTCAAGAAGAAGCACATTAAGGTCCTGGAGTGGCCTAGCCAGTCTCCAGACCTTAATCCCATAGAAAATCTGTGGAGGGAGCTGAAGGTTCGAGTTGCCAAACGTCATCCTCGAAACCTAAATGACTTGGAGAAGAGCTGCAAAGAGGAGTGGGACAAAATCCCTCCTGAGATGTGTGCAAACCTGGTGGCCAACTACAAGAAACGTCTGAGCTCTGTGATTGCCAACAAGGGTTTTGCCACAAAGTACTAAGTCATGTTTTGCAGAGGGGTCAAATACTTACTTCACTCATTAAAATTCTAATCAATTTATAAAATTTTTGACATGCGTTTTTCTGGATTTTTTTTTATTCTGTCTCTCACTGTTCAAATAGACCTACCATTAAAATTATAGACTGATCTATAATTTCATCATTGAGCTCACAGTACCCTGGGAGGACTCAGTAGATGAGGCTTATGAGCGAAAACATCTGCGCTATGCCGATCTAGCTGCCGAAGCACGGCATCATGGCTGGAACACAGACGTCCGACCAGTGGAGGTGGGCTGCAGAGGTTTTGTGGCAACATCTACAACCAGACTGCTTAGAGACCTGGGCATTAAGGGCCAGAGCCAGCGTTCGGCAATCAGAGCTGTATCGGAGGTGGCAGAAGGCAGCAGTCAGTGGCTCTGGATGCAGAGGAAAGACCCCAGCTGGGCCCCAAAGTGAGAGGGCCAGGAGGTATGCAGTCAACAATGCTTGACTCAGGGAGGAGGACGCCCCTGCCATGCATAGTCCCATGGGATGTTGGCTATCAACAACAAGGCAACTCCTATGACTAATTGGGAATGGGACGCAAGCGTAGGATTGATCACCCTGTCGCTGGCCGCCTTTGGAGAGGGTGTATAGTATGAAAGGCCGAAACACCCTAGGAACCAAAGGTTCACTACTGACGATGCACTCCCCAAATTTCACCAGGCTCACTGTTCATGAACTCTTGGAAGTGCTTGCACAAAGGATAGTAACATCTCATCCTGTGTTCTTTGGAATTTGTCAGTGGGCAAACGTACAAAATCAGCAGGGGATCAAATACTTTTTTTCCCTCACTGTAAGCAGTGCACTGTATGTATACATTGTAGTGAATCATTTCAGAGACACTATTAGGAGGCAACAACGTTTATTCTACACTTTACACGACACCGCTACACACGGGACTAATATGCCTGTCTCTCACTCTTGTTACCCACGGGACTATAATACACCTATCTCTTTCCTATACGGCATAACTACAATCGGGTCAGAGCAGCCACGTGCTGTCTGACCCACGATGTCGAAGATGGAGATGAAGACGTAGACGTAGCACCTCGGTCCCACTTCACCCACAGACAGCCCCGATATGGGATCAGGGCTCCCCTTTTATCCCTCTCGGTGCGACCTGGCTCCACCCTCGGCCGTGCCCCCCTTCTCGAATGTTCCCGAAGGTTCCCGACAACCTCGCACATGCTACGTGCCCGGCTCCGCCCTTTTCCACGCCCCCTCAGGAACTCTCCAGAAGCTTCTTGGCTACCCTAACCGTGTCCCCTCAGTCACCTGTTCCTTCTACCCCTCACACCGGCACATCACGCGCTTCACTCAGAGCCGGGGTGACTCGTCCTCACATCCCCCCTCCACCAGCAGCCCTCACCACGTTCCCTCATGACCAATTATGCGGCAATTACTCGCTGTGCTGGCGGAGTGGCTGCTATTCCCTATTCTGTCGGTAGGGCTCCTTTGCCTCTTTCTGCTAGCACCCGGTACCACGCCCCCAGTGACCCACTATGGTACTGCACTGTGTGCTAACCTCTGTCCCCATATATCCTTGTTATACCGCACTCAGCACGAAGCGCAGTAGTGATCCAATTTACACCACTACACATGTAAACGCATCTTAAAGTTCTCAGGAAGAGAGAGTGAGAAACAAATTCATTGGTTTTATAAAAGTTAAATAACCCTAATGTTTTGTTTAAAGTCTAGGCCAAACTAATATCACTGTTGCTATTTCGCCTTCGACGAAATAGCAACAGTTCACATTCAGTTACACACGGAATAAGTATATACAAAGTAATACACATATAGTTGCACACAGAAAAAGTGCACACAAACACATATCTCACCTGCACACTATTCCCCAATTATATGCTGAAATTGCCTAGTGCCATGAATATATTCACATGATTGTTTTCTTCAAATTTAAACATCATGTGGAAATTGTGTGATTTATGCAAAGTTTTGAGTTAAAATTTAGCAGCCAGGTTTTTTCTCTCTCTCCCAGCATATTACCCAGAGCCAGTAATATAACAAGCGACATTCATAGGGATGCCATTTTAGCTCACAGGTTGATCAAAACAACTACGTGTAGCTTAACACCATGCGAATATACATCCATATGTTGAAGAAAAAATCGAAAAAAACCCATATCTTGCTGTTGCTAAATACAAATTTTCTTGAAAATGTCAGTGACATTTTAATGTCAAGTATGCATCAATCATCAGCGAATCAATGCATTGCTTTTACGATGCAACATGAATGCAAGTTGATTTTTCAAAAGTAGGATCTTCCATTTTGCAAATGGCAGTTAATTCTTTAAAATAATTCGGCACACAACTAACAGTCAGAACTGTCACTGCTTTTGTCGCAAAATAGCATGCTCATATGCCAGAGAACTCCAAGTGTGCATTTACATGGCAAGTAACTATACATATCTGAACAGTGCCCACTTCTACACATGGTGATATGTTATTGAAAACTGGTGAGACATACCTATATATACGAAAAAATAATTGGTGAGGTACATTTTTGACATACATCTTTTGCATGTATTTTAAGGGTATGCAATTACCACTCTTGGAACAACTACTGCTTATTATATTAATACTCTTTACAACCGAGACATAATGAACCCAGCAGCCACACATACGGAAAATGTTAAAATAAATGTACTCTGCAGTCAGAGAGTGCTGTATTTTATATTTCCATCTCTCCACATACACAATACAAGGCATTTATTCTGCAATCCATCTCCACACAGCTTTCTGAGAGTGCATAATTAATCTGCATTGATTCAGGACAAGCGAACCCTGGACCGGTTTTGACATAGTGTTTCATCAGCAGTCAGGCTTGCTTGAATCAATGCTGGTGAACTGCCATATTCTTATGGGTGAGGACCCTCTCTTTAAGACATGGATCGTAGTTTGTCAGAAAAGTATACGATGCATAATGTATTTTTTCCATAATGATGATTATGATTACTTTGAGTTAACATTTTACATCTAGAGAAATATATTCTTGAAATACGGAATTATTCAAACTGTTTGCGAAAAGTAAATGGGCCTGGACAGGACTTGTTGCAAGAACGGATGACGACCAAAGGCAGGAATGATAATGGCGTGTCAGGCAAGGAATGGAATACATCCATCGAAGATGTCCACTGAGGAGATGAGGCAATGAAATAATTACATGTGCAGGTGCAAGGAGGATTATTGCATCGTGAGAAAGTGAAAGGTGGTGGAAGCTTGGGGAGGCCTTTGTCCAGCAGAGGATTGATCATGGCTGCTAATGCTGACGATTAACAAATGAATTGGTATGAACTGGTTTTTGTGTTTAGTGTGTCATCCTTCCCCTGCACCTCCCGGGTAGCCCGGTTGGCTACATATGGCGTGAAAGAAGTTCAACATGCATATATCATTTAATAAATGTTGATCTATTAAATTACTTCATCTACAAGCAGATGACATTAGTATTATATAGCTGCAATACATTTCTCTTTTACATATCCCCCTTGGCTGTCAACCATTCAATATGTACATGTGCTATATATAGGGAAATGATAATGGGTGCATTAAGGAATTAATGTACAACGTTAGCACCTTCAACTCACACACAAAGTCCCCGCCATACCATCTTTATAAGCAGTCAACCAACCCACTTGAAGTCATACATCTCCAACTATTTAAAATAATGAGTTTAGTTTTTCCTTACTGTTACTGTTTTCCTATGTATGTGTTCAACACAAAGGCACAAATACAAGAACAGCTGCCTTTTGCTTTTACATTAGACTGTCCGTGCAGCATTTTAAACATTTCCCTCTGCCTCCATCCACCTAACTGGACCACCCTAAAAAGCATCCACTGCACAAACCATGGCAGATGCGGATTCCTGATGCACAAATGGAAAATTAAAAACTCTCCAGTGTGCAACTATGGCCATCCAAAACAGACTGTACAGCATATAACAACGCAATGCTCGATCCACAAATACGAAGGAGACATCGCAGCAATACACTCCGCTGCTCCTGACGCGATTAAGTGGCTCGACCACCTGAATGTGAAATTTTAGTTTTGCTCTTCATCGACATTGGAAAGTCACATATGGTTTGGTCAGCATGGCGGAATAGGCCAAATACCCTCTGGATGGTATTTGGCGAAAGCCTACATGTTAAACTGACCCTCTGGAGGGGTTTTCAAGAGCTCACTCTCGTTGAAGTCCTTTTGCCAGCAATGTAAGAGCAAGCAATTGCAAGGCTGCACCTTCGCCTTTTCACTTGATTAACAATGGAACTTTTGTTCAAACTTGTGATATTAGATGCTATCTCTGCATGTGTAACGGTGTTATTGGGCCCAGATGAGCCATTCACATGGGATAGCCAGCAATACCGGCCTCATGCCAATAGGGGGCAACAGAGGGGCTGAGCCCAGTGCTGAGAGTTTATGCGCCATCAGGTCCAATGGTTACCCTATGGAATAGTATGTAAAAGGGGAAGGGGGGCTGGGGGATGACATCATCCCCGGATCCTTCTCAAAGGTTCGAGAAGGAATGCGTGGCCGGGGCGGAGCGAGCCACGGCTCTGTATTAAAGCCGGACCTCTGGACGTACCCCACAGTTGTCGTCCAGCTGAAGACAAGAAGCCTCCTGAAGATTGAATAGCTCGAGGGCAGAGCCGTACCCCTGGCAAGGGTCGGCTCCAGATTGTATACCAGTGAAGACTCAAGCTTGACTCACAGAGGACGTGTAGATTAGCCAGTGAGAGGCGGAACAGTCTGAAGAGTAACCTACATAGTGTATCGGGTGTAAGAGGCCGTTACCTTTCTGTGTTAAGTGCTAATTGTTAAATAAAAACTGTGTTGCCTCAAGAGAAGCCTTCTTCTAGTTTTCAACCCACTTCAACTGGCGTCAGAAGTGGCCACATCTACAACTATGGAAACTAGGAGAAAAATTCGTACCCGAAGCCCAGAATATGACGACAACTTCGTTCCAGCAGGGGCAGCGAGCCCTGTGGAGGACGGCGAGGTGCTGCCGGCTGGCCAAGAGCCGGCTCAGCAATTGGGAGGATCACCAACATCGGGGGGTGTGCTCCGAGCTGCGCACTCCTGCCTCGCTGAGTTGTTTCATGCCTCCAATCCTCGAAGAAAAAAATCGCGGGGGGCTGACGGCACGGGTGGAGGATGGAACGGGCCCACTACTTATGGTTGTTGCCGACAGAAAATGTTCCCACGCAGAGGGAGGAGGCCTGGTGCAACACTGGAGCAGTCCGGACCAATCAGGGAGCCCCGCATCATCAGCAGCGGACAGCCGCAGTCCGGAACAACCAGAAAGCGCTGCGTCATCGGCGATGCGACCAACACCAGAAGCTGCCATCTTTCCACCTGTCCATGGCGCTGATTTCAAGGAAGAGCGACCGCTAATGGGATGGGTGCCGTCGTTCCAGCAGCGGCTGCCAGTATTAAAGGTATTCTCGGTGGCGGGGGGTGACTGGGCGGCGTTCCAGCGCTGATTCCTCGCTCACCAAGAAATGGCGGGCTGGTCCAAGGCAGAGGCGCTACGGGCGCTTCCAGCGGCCTTGGACGATCATGCCCTCGCCGCCTTTATCACCTTACCAAAGGCAGAACGTTATACACTCCGGCGGGCGCTTCACCACATGTCCACGATCTACGGGCCACCTTCGGACATCCGCCACCGCTGCGTTCCGCAGCGCTCTACTGGCACTTGCTAAAGCTGCTTTTCCGTGGATGGACGGTGAGGGCATTGATGCTCTTGTATTAGAAAAACTTTTACAATTGACATGGGAGCTGCGCATCCTCATCCATGTCGTGGATGATGAAGAAATGTGCTCCCTGCGCGCCGCAAGGAACATCCATGCACACCTTCAGCTGCAGCGGGAGCTGAATCTCGCTGCGTGCTCGACGACTACGGGGTCCTGCGGATCACCAGACAACACACCACCCAAAGAGGCCTTCGCGACAACTCGGCCTGCAGGGAGGAGGTTCAACGAATGTCTGCCACGATGGGACTCCAGCCAGCGAGGACAAGCTCACTCATGGCCGGCCACAGCCCTCATCACTTGCTATAATTGCGGACTGCGTGGCCATGTGTCATCGGGCTGCCATGCTCCTCGACGTCGTGCATCCGGACCCCGGGCTCTGGACACCCAAGCACCCAAGGCTCCGCAGCATGCTCAGGCGAGTCGTGGCACCACAAATGTTTGGCCCCGCTTACACCTCACACAACTCACTGCGCCGCGTCGCGTATTCGTCGGGATTCGGGCGCTGGAGGGCCGAATTGTCCTAACTCCGGTAGGGCGCTCGGACCTGGTCAGTGGTCCGAGCTGGCCCAGAGAGTTGTGGCTGTGGCCGCGGGATCTTCTGTCATGATCGGTTCTGGTATTGGTCGATACCGGGGCATCGGCAGCCATTATTTCTGATCTTATATACAATATTTTATCCGTTCAGTGCCGGCCCCTGCAACCGCTTGAAATACCATGTTTCGTGGCCAACGGGACATTGCTCGGCATAATCTGCCAAATAAGTGCCAAGATTTGTATTGGTGACATTCAATTGCCCAGTCCCATCTTGGTCTCTTCTTCCCTTGCCGTGCCATGCCTGCTGGAAACGGACTTTTTGGCAAAAATGCCAATTCAAATTCTAATTGACCAGGGCTGCATCGAACTCCCCTCAGGCCACACATTTTTGTCTTCCCCCACGAAATTGCGCACGGCCTGCACCACCGTGCTGGTGCTGGTAACTCAATCGGTGCGTATTCCACGGGGCGCACAAATGCTGGTGCCCCTCCGACTACGTAAATCTTTTACCTCGGGGGCATCGGATAATGGTGTTCTGCTGGGTCCGTTGAATGCCGCGGTTAAGGGGTTGGATCTGGTGGCTGCATAGACTCTAGTAAATGGTAGTAAGGACCCTTTCATCATGGTCCTCAATGCCGGGTTGCAACCGGCCGTCGTTTCCAAGGGTACCTTGCTCACCCATGCGACACCGTCGCCCCTGAGAAACCCAGTTGTAGGTCACGTGGGAACCTTACCTTGGTCGAAGCCGCGCTCAGAACCTGACGAAGGTTGGCTGGATTCACTTTGCTCGGGAGCCGATGACCTGTCCGAGTCCCAACGAAACAAATTGCATGCTCTTTTACGTCAATTTTCGGATATGTTCAGCAAAGGCAAATTCGACATTGGCTTTACTAAAATACTGCGTCATCATATTGACACGGGTGATGCTGCTCCCATCAGGCAGAACCCATTTTGGCTCATCCCGGCCGCAAAGGAACATGTCAATTTGGCCATCAATGACGTGCTAGCTGCAAACATAATCTCTCCATTGACCAGCCCATGGGGGGCTCCCATCGTACTCGTGAAGAAGTACAATGGATCTTTGTGCTTCTGCGTTGATTTTAGACACTTGAATACAATTTCGGTAGCTGACATGTACCCGCTCCCTCGTATGGATGAGTCGCTAAACGCCTTGGCGGGGGTGCATTACTTCTCTACTTTGGACCTTTTGTCAGGGTTCTGGCAGCTTCCCCTTGATGACAAGTCAAAACCCAAAACTGCCTTTCGGATGCCTTAGGGCCTTTTTGAATTCAATAGGTTGCCCATGGGCCTCCACTCGGCCCCTGTGACCTTCCAGAGGCTGATGGAACTGGTCCTCGCTGGGCTCCAGTGGGATGCCTGTTTAATCTATTTAGACGATGTTATCGTCTTTAGTCGCACATTCGAGGAGCATCTCTAATGCTTAAGGGCCGTTTTATTAAAAATGCACGCTGCTAATCTGAAGTTCGAGCCACAGAAATGCCACCTTCTGCGGGAGTCTGCGGTATCTGGGACACATTGTCAGCCAGTATTCCCACTGACCCCTTGAAAACGAAGTGTGTCAGCTCATGGGCGACTCCCACTTCGGTGGGAGAGGTACGTAGCCTCATCGGATTTGCATCACATTACCGTCGCTTTGTAGCTGACTTTGCTTCCATCGCTAAACCCCTACATGCCCTAACGACCAAAGGTGTGAAATTTCATTGGGGGAAGGAGGAGGAGGCCGCATTCCGATCCTTGTGCGATGCCCTAGTGAATGCCCCGCCTTTGAACTACCCCAACTTTGCCGAACCATTCGTGCTCAACACGGATGCCAGTAACACCGGCATCGGCGGGATACTTTCACAGGTCATCGACGGGTTGAGCATGTAATTGCATACGGAAGTAGGGTGTTGTCTCCGTCGGACCAACGCTACTGATTTACTGACCATAAACTATTGGCCATTGTATTCTTCATCCAACAATATCGGCCATACCTGTACGGCGGGCATTTTTCCATTCGGTCAGACCATGCAGAGTTGCAATACGCCTTGCGCGTTGATCAACCTTCTGGTAAACTATCCAGATGGCTTGAGGTCCTTCAGGACTATGACTTCACGGTTTGCTACCGCAAAGGCGCGCGTCATACCAACCCCGATGCTCTGTCGCGTTTGCCACCAAGCGACAGATGTGCCTGTTTCCTGGGTTCCGGCCGTTGTAAGCCTCCGGGAGTTGGCCCGGTTGCGCCCCTCGCAGCAGCTGCCGATGTGCTCCCCTCTGGGATGTGTCCTTCAGGGGACCCTGTTGAGCCAGCCGGTCGGGACAAGCTGCTCGGCCTGATTCTCGCCGAATCGGGTCGCATCCAAATGGAGGATGCATCCCTGCTCGCCTTGCGTCACCGTGCTCGGAAATCGGTAAACGGTCAAGAACGGTTTGGTTCCCTTTTCTTGCACAACGGCCTCCTCATACAATTCGATGGTAGGTCCCATCGACACAAAATTGTCGTTCCGCCCTCCATGCGAGGCTCACGAGCGTCTATTACATCTGGGTGCTCACAAAACCTTCGCCACGCTCCAGCTAGATTTATTCTGGCTGGGCATGGCATGGGACGTAGCTAACCTACTCATGACCTGCACCCAGTGTGCACAGCAGAAGCCTCTAGCTAAGCCGTCTTGCCCGCCTTTGCAGTCCATCACGGTATCCCGCGTCAATGGGCTCATCGCGTTGGACATCCTGGGACCTTTTTCTGCTATGCCTAGGGGTAACAAGTACCTGCTGGTTGGGGTGGAATATATAATGCGCTGGCCAATGGCCTGGCCCCTTCCCAACCAGTCGGCAGCAGCCATCACTGAAGCCTTTGTCCAGGGCTAAGTCCTCGACAAAGGTGCTCCTGAGCGGCTGCTGACCGACCAGGGAAAAAAATGTTCAAGCACCCTGCTGGGCGAAGCGTGATACTTTCTGGGAACAAAAAGGTCTGTACTTCACCATACCACCCACAAACCGACTGTATGGTAGAACGTCTACATAGGATGTTCACCTCTATGTTGTGCCACCAAGTAAATGACTCCCAGGTTGATTGGGATCTGCAGATCCCCGGGATCCGTGCAAAAACAAAGCGATTTTTATGACTTTTAATGCCCAACGCACCCACACGCGCACTGCGCTGACCACTTACCTTAACTCCCGCTGGATCGTCGCGGTTGGTGGATGTTGCCTGTTATTTACCATAGGTCGCGCACGTCCTTTCGCCGTGATTGGTGTGTTGTGGCAGGGATGGGGGGTATAGCCCTTCGCGATTGTATATTTGTGTACATAGTGTGTATTTGTACAGGTGGACTAGGGTTTTTATTTAGGGGTTGCTGTTGTTGTTGTGTTTTTGTTCACTGTTATTTACGAGGCACACGTGGTTCGATTTTCTTGGTATAACACTTTATTATGGTAAAGGATGGCAGCCGGGACGGCTGAGTGCTACGAAGGGGGGGGGGGGGGATGATGTAACCGTGTTATTGGGGCAAGATGCACCGTTCCCATGGGGTAGCCGGCAATACCGGCCTCATGCCAATAGGGGGCAACAGAGGACCTGAGCCCAGTGCTGAGAGTCTATGCGGATCCTTCTCGAAGGTTTGAGAAGGAAGGCGTGGCCGGGGTGGAGCGAGCCACGGCTCTGTATAAAAGCCGAACCTGAAGACAAAAGAAAGCTCCTGAAGACTGAAGAGCCCGAGGGCAGAGCTGTACCCCTGGCAAGGGTCGGCTCCAGCTTGTATACCAGTTAAGACTCAAGCGTGACTCACGGATGACTTGTGAGAGGCGGAATAGTCTGGAGAGTAACCTCCATAGTGTATCGGGTGTGAGGGGCCGTTACCTCTCTGTGTTAAGTGCTAATTGTTCAATAAAAACTGTGTTGCCTCAAGAGAAGCCTTCTTCTAGTTATTCAACCCACTAGACATGTATCAATGACCTTGATAAAACCAATCTATCACAGGCAGGTCAGCATGAATATTTCAAGCTGGTGCAGGTGATCTTCCAAGGATTCCAAGTTTCACAGATGGTAGTAAACACAGGATATGATTGTGGTTGAGCCTACAAGAAAACAGGCCAGGCAGCTGACACAAAGCATTGCACAGCCAAATGATTCAGGATAAGACCTCTGCCACCAAACAAAAAACTTTCCATGAGCGTTCAGCCCAGGTATGGGGATTACTTCAAAGCCTCCACGACGACCTCATTACTCATGGATAGCGGGCAAGGTTAAGTCTTCAATGACACCGAGTACCTTGGCTTTTGTTTTGGTGGGGGTATAATGTAACATGTCGTGAGCTCTGTGCGCACTTAGGAAGGGCTTGATCCAAAAGGGCACTGAGAATAGCTAAAGAAAATAAATGAACCCCAACAGTATATGTTGAACCTCAAAATAGAGCACTGCACTACCACTCAAGGGCGGGTATACAACATGTTATTTTTGCTATTTTTGTTTTTGGTAGGTGAAACGTGCCATTGTTGATCACAAATGTCAAATTAATATTAGTAACTGTTCTTGATGGTAATGCTGCTCCAGATACAAATGACCTCTGCTGACATATTATTTACAAACCTTAAAACAAAACAACTAGAACAGTATTAATATAACAGTTACAAACAGTCCAGTTGTCGCATTATGCAACTTAAAACAACATTGAATATGGATCTGATGAAATGTGTATATCCAAGTGATAAATGTTCCGAATAAAATGAGCTCCTTATGACTGATCTTATGCAATTATGTACCCTTCTATATTGAATGCCATGATGCTAATTAAGAAAAAAACATGTTGCAGTTCTGTACTTTACAGTTTTCTAGAATCTTGTTCTTTAAAGTACTTTAGCTTAATTGGTAAAATGAGGACTGATTATATATTTTTGTATTGAAACTTCACTATGACTTGGCTGTTATATTAGTTAAGCACATATTAGAATAATTGCACTGGTATACATATGCCACGCAACAATTCATTTAAAATCTAAAACAATTGGTTTTCCAAATGTTTAAAAAGTATTTTAAAATGCTCACTCCTATTTATTCATCAAACATGTGGACAGATTTCCACAAACACAAGGTACATTGGTGAACATAACATGGGTGCATTGTGCATTCTGCACGGTCACAGATGAGGTGGGCATTCGTCCATACTACCTGCTAAGGTACGCGTAGAATAGGAAATAGCTCTAGTGCCGATATCATGCAAAACAAGAGCGTACGTCTCATTATCCCAATGTAAAAATAATTAAAAAGTCTGAACCTACGCAAAGGCAGATATGTAGCTTCAGTAGTTGTTTGGGATTGAAGATTCCATGCGTTCTTATGACTGGTTTTCCACCTTTGTGATGCTCACTTGTGTTTGAATCACCCATGATACAACCGCGCCATCCGACTGCCACCACAACATGCATAGCATTAACTAAGCAGAGCATAAACACTTGAAATTATATTTTTTCATCACAATTGTGTAACTGAAAGGGAAATGCAGTAGCCTTCATGCAGATTATACATTTGAGAAATATAACATGTTATCATAATCTAAATGGCAACCAAACAGGTCATTACATTGTATATGTATGGTATTAGACCTGATGTGCATATTCAGTTCCCGTAGCGCCCTTCCTAATTCGATATTTAAACATTTGCCTCAAATCAACCGTATACACGAACCCCTCTTTAAACGCTCCTGGCAGAGCGTGTTACTTGAGATGGCCAATTAATATTCACAACGATGGGTCGTCTCTCGTTTTAAACAGGTCATGTATTTACACAATGTGTGTACAGCTCTCAATCAGGCCAGCACATACGCGTGTGTCAATGCAGCCAGCGGGTGTGCATTGCTTAATGATGCACACAAGTTGTGGGTCATGACGCACTTGCTCAAGCAGTGAAGGTGTGTCGGCAAAAAAAACAGTTGTCCCATCAATGCATGTCTTGCTAATTACCAGTCAGGGATTAGCTGCTAAAACTTAAGGAAATAAGTGCGTACATGTCAAAATAGTTTTTTTCAACAATCGCTTGTTAATGTGCTGATGAAGTCAGAATGTATAAATATGAAAAATTAATTATTTATTTTGAGGCAATTCTATATATGTGTTTTAAATTTATATAATACGTGTAATCAAACAGTGCTTAATTGTCTCTGTATCTATAATAGTCCAGTTTTCCCGAAATGTAAATTTCTACATTATTACAATTAATTATTTTTTATCATGTGATTTGCTGGATTGTAAATATAAAAAAAATGTGCTCTTTTCCTAGATAATGTTGGCCAAATGAGAAAACGCTGTTGGCATGTATATAGAAATAACAGTTTTTCTCAAAAAAATAGAAACTGCATTACTCATATTATAAAGGTGTTTAAAACATAAGACTATGAGCATTTAACCTATTACTATTGTGGATATTTTGAATATGCCTGAAACATTTACGCATAAACAAATGCCAACGGACATCTCTGTAAAGTGTGTACCATTGCTAATAATTGGTAACCAATATAATAAGGATGATTTATTTGGTAAATGTTTAAATAATAGCACAATGGGTAGAAATAATTGTTTCAATCTTTGTTCTATAGAATATAAACAGTATACAGTATGAATATAACACTATTAATACTAACACTGTTAGAATAATATTTTCTTATAAAACAGGTAGACATTACATGTAATATAATGACTGGTTATAGTGTAATTGTCACCCATTAATTTATATGTGATGTTGCCCATTTGGAAACACGTATTCACGATGCGTGAAAAAATGAGTTTCAATATGTGTGACTTAAGGAAATGTACTGCAATGTCTTACAATAGAATATTCATGCCAATGCTCACCGATCACATGCGTCACAGTACTTGCCTTGAAAACTACCGCTGTAGAATGTTAAGCTGCCACTTTTGTCACGTCTGGGTTTCTCATCGTCATCATCATAATATCTCCCAGTCACCAAATACATATTATCATTGCCTCAGACAAGTGACACCCACTTTTGAGGGAATTCATTCCCTTACATTTACATAAAGAAAACCCTGTAAAATTAAGACCACATGCATAAATACACACAATAACCCCAGATATGTGTAGAGCAATCACGGACATATGAGAAACTACTAACAACATTTTTAACAAAGTGGAATGTAACCATACATGTTTTTCATATTACTTCGAGCACACCCCACTGATAATCCTAACCAACCGATTACATATCCAATTTGTTATATTTCTCGAGATGATATTTATTTAAATACATTGCATAAATAATTTAGTTTTTTTTTATATTCATTGCATTAACCTTGTATGCCATCACTATTAATACACCAACTGCAAAGGGGCCTAAACAACAGGGCCCGATTCCCTAAGGTGCTCTTAGCATTATCAAAATGCAGTACTGTTATCATTAAATAATGCATTTAAAATAAGCTATGTAGAACTCTCCCTATACCACTCGGTTGTAAAAATACACTAATGAGTGAGAAAACACTTATTTGTACAACCTCAGCATGCGTGGTTTGGAGAAATATGGGTAAAAGCATCCATATGTAGAAGTCAATTTGGCTATCTTAATAAAATGTTTCCCCAACAAACCTGACTGCTGATGCGACTCTGAAGGACAGAACTGGTCCAGAGTTTTTTGCCTAAATAAAATGATGCTGAACAATAAAGCCAAAAGTTCAATGGGCGTAAACATAGTTTTTTTTATATAGCTGAAGATACATAACGATGTATTTCACTATTGCCTTAATTGGTCCTGTTCCTACTTGTAATACAGTGACCTACATAAGTGTCCAGAAAATGTCATATTTGACGTAAGTATTCTGCACAGGCGTGTTTTAAATGTTTCACGTTGACGATTGTGCATTGTATTTAGAATGAAAAAAAGCTACAATATTTATCGCGCAAAATACATTGCATGGTGTTTTTTACTGCAATTGAAAAATCCAATAAAACGGCTGTGCTACTCCACATATGTTCATGTTTGTGCTGCATAACTTTGTAATGTGCCAAAGGTTGTACAGGATTTTGCTACATGATGCCAGACGTTTCACTCATTCTGCTGGGAGCTTCTTCAGGAAATGAATTGTTGTGACTGTAAATTACAGTCGTTTATACATTTTAGTTTACAAAAAACAATCACGAGAGGTTGTAATTCACACGAATGACATTCATAAATATGTAGCATGGCAAATGGTAAAAATTGAACATAAATATATTGAAACTTACGAAAAAACGTAAAAAAGGGAAAAACATGCACTCTCTTGGTATAATTCTTGGAAAGAACACAATTATAGACACTAGCTGGAAACCATGAACTAGGCTAGAAGTGTAAGCAATAATTACCCACACTATGGACATAGGCAGAGGCAGCATGAGAAATACTGTCATTCTAAAAATGCGGTGCAAAGTGCCTGCAGGTGTGTTAGCATAGCTCATATCACAAGCCATACAGTGCATCTGCAGACATTACCATATGCTGCGAGTTAAATCGTGAAAGCTGATATCCATCTAATGAGATTGCTATCTATAGCATTCTACATATAATATACAAAATACCAAATAATGTCTGATGCTTGAGCAGCAAAAATGTTGTTTTAACAGTATAACTGATGCAAACATATTTTGAAACGAATATCCACAACTATTGTGTGCTATTTTGCAGTGCTTTAATGGGTTATGTGGCCGTACATATTGTTATGTCGAATGCAAATTATGCGTGTGTGTTTTGTTTGTCATAAAAGTATATATTTTTACAAAAGGAATGCAACTGACATATTGAGTCTGGTGAAGTGTTAAAGTGGCTGTGAATATGCCAGTCCCTGTAGAGCTCCTCTAGAGCAATGATTATATAACCTTCACCAACATCTCTTCATCCGACGAAGATATTAGTTTATGAAAGTGCAAAAATGCACTTAAGTGGCAAAGATGCATTGATACAGTAATTAATGGTATGTTTACCTACAATGCTACACTTCACAAAGCCATAAAAAATTAGTGGAAGTCTTTATAAGTGGTGAAGCGTTATTCTTTGCGAGCAGTCATTACTCGTATAACTATTTTACAATTATTGATTGAATAAGTATGAGAAACATTTAGCTTCAGTATCAATAAATAACTAAACGTGTAATGCAATTTTGATGTTCAGACATTAGACCTAATGAGATTGTTTAACACAATTAATGGTTAAAACTGTTAGAGTGGTAATGGCATACAAGATCATTATCTTTATTGTCAGGCTGCATAGGGAATCAAGGATGCAGCTTATCCCACAACAGTTTTATGTTCACATGGTTGATTTTCCTCCATGCCAATTTAATCTCTCTCTGGGATCTTAACCGTTCGTCTAAGGCTCAAGGCCTCTTTTAAATTCCAAAATAAGCATACATTTATTTTATTTACTTTCCATAGTATAAAAAATATGTGCATCTACTTTTCAATCACATGCAAGCATGCCTAATTAATTTTTAATCGAGCATGAAATAGTGACTAATACGTTTAAATTATTTTCGTCGAATTACTGCAGTAAGTAGTTCACTTATAAATCATCATGAAGGGAACCACAAACACTGGTCTCCTGTATGTGTGTGTATGTATAACTATATCATCAGTCTTGATTTGAAGCTTTCGTCACTGCAGGAATCCATACTCTTTGGTTCTTTCGGTAAAGTCACGTAGGTATAAAATAAAATAAATCACGACGTTTCGGGCGCAACACAAGCGTCCGTCATCAGGTGGGAAAGCATGCTTTATGTTGCGCCCAGAACGTCGTGATTTATTTTATTTTATACCTACGTGACTTTACCGAAATAACCAAAGAGTATATCATCAGCAAGATAATATTTATGTATTTACTTTTAAAATATGCAGGCTCCAAAAGCACTCAAACATTTACACCATTGGAACCTCATTTGCCAGAAGAAAAAATATGATAATTGTTTTTTTTACCCATTTATCTGGCAACAAAACTGACACCTTTTTTTTACAAGGAGTCATGTTTGCATAGACCACAATACCTGCACTCGTAATGCAAACAAAAACATAACTATGATAATGTATGCACTGTCCTTGAAGTTGATTGGTCCACACCCGAGACAGCTTTCCTTAGAGCCTAGTCTCACATGGTATTGGACCAGATGACGCCAACTTCAAGGACAGTGCATACATTATCAGAGTTATGTTTTTTTTTGCATTACGACTGCAGGTATTGTGGTCTATGCAAACATGACTCCTTGTAAAAAAGGTGTCAGTTTTGTTGCCAGATAAATGGGTAAAATAACAATTATCACTCAAAGCTTCTTTATTTAATCTCTTCATTCTATACTTTGAATTCAGCAGTGCCTCCACTGTCTTCCCGAGGTAAATGGCCTCAGATAAAGGAAAATCAAGGCTATCTTGTGTATTACTCGGAACATGGCAGCGACTTTCAGCAAGAAAGGTTCTGCAATAACCCCAGAAAGGTTCTGTAGACCACCTTGTCTTGACCTTATGCCACACTGCCTGGTCAAGTTTGCTAAAAACGTAACCAAATGTAAGAGGACTACAATGAACTTCTTCAGGAACTACTGCTGGTTTATGCATATGCATAGAGGCTGGGTAGTTTTAACACGTTCTGTGTGTTGTAAATATAATTTTCTGGCCTGCACTATTATTTTGTTATGATGGGTCTTACTGATTTTGATCGTTTACAGATTTGACTATCCATATCCAATAGTTTGAACGGGGGTTCACACGAAATCGCATGAACCAGTAGAATGTTCAATAGGAACATGTTTAGATGTGCTGGGTGGGAGACTTGCTTGGATTACCATTATCAGGCATGAAGCCACCAGTGAGAAAACCATCCACCGCATAATGGAGCACACAGATAGTGAACCATGCAACTGCAAGGAGGCAAGAGTTAGGCCCTTGTTAAATTCCTCTATATTATTTCAGTCACTGAGACGACACTATGGGATGCTAAATCGACCTTCTTCCGAGTATACAACACTGACAAATGGTACCGGAGGCTACCGTAAATATGCCACATCCGTCTCCTTGATAATAGCAACACCTTCCTAGAGAGCACTAGCCTGGCAAAACCCGGCCCTTGCAATGTTCATGTTGCCGAGTAGAATTTGACCAGATTCTCACACCCAAAGCGCGCACGATAGGTTTTACTAGGCTTGAGTCCCACAATGGAGTTGAAGCTTCTTCCAACTCGGAGCCTTGCTCCTTTGTCAAGGCCGAGGTGGGAAGTTGATGAAGTACCCGGGGTCATTTTAAAGTGTGCCGTCGTGCCCACCACTTAGAGAGCTTCAGCGCCCTCTCCTGTCCCTCCATCGCTTCACAACGAGTGGGCATTCGCCAATCCAAGTAACCCTGGTCGTGGCTGCCACCTTGGCCACGAGGGCCAACTCGCTCCGAGCTGCTCTGGCACTGAATGAGTCGACTGCAGCCACTGGCTGCAGAATTATGACCGCAGGGTACTGCCTCATTAAGGCACTCTGCCAAGGATCTTTGCCCCTGAGATTACCGATACCCTCTTTTCCACTGGAAAGTCCAGCCAAGCCAGCGTGAGGCACTCACGGTACAGATGGTTTTCCACTGGCTATTTGATGTTCTGAGCTATAACTGTGACACTCTGTCCTCACAACAACAAAAAACATTTTAATCTGGCTAGGGCCTAAGCAGGACCAGAGGCAGGGTCTAATTTCGCGTTCATTGCATGATGTCAGTCAGTGCAATGAGGACATAGTATCATCGCGTTCATTGTGGCTTGAAGTTCTGCAAGCGGAAATGCAACCTGGCGCCTTCTGACCCGTGCCATTAAGACTCGGCACAGTCCCGACACAGCTTGATTGTAGAGTGGAAAGCAGGCATCAAACTATACTACAAATTGGCACTTTCCTGGAGCCGCCAGGTCTCATAAATCTGATGAACTGGGGAATCTTTGACAGGGGTCATGTGATGGGAAATCACACTGGGGCCTCACTAAACAAACCCAGACATGATGCATTATTTATTTATTGAGGTGTCTACAACAAAGCCAGACCAAGAATTGAGTACAGAATGTAAGGAACGTGTCAATGATCGCCATGGAAAATGTGGATGTATGCGAAACACAATGATAGAAGGGATGATGCCCGATTAATGAGGTCGGTGTTGGAATGGCAGCCAAAGAAAAGCAACAGGCCTGAGGATGACCATTGCAGAGATGGACTGATGAAATTCTCGTTTGTGAAATGGATTGTGGCATTTGCAGGACCATGTGGGATTGTAACAATCTGGGGAGCCCTTCATTCATTCAGCACTGCATAAACCAAGGCTGATAATATAATTATTGCCATAAACGCATCTGGTTAACGGAATTTTGTTCATACGATAGATTATTCATGTAAGTCACAATATACCCAAACTTATTTTACCACATGAGCAATGTGGTTCAGTGCCAATAGAGATAAATGAATAATGGTTGATTTCCAAGAGCACTCATACTTAATAATATGATCAAACCTTCCCATGGAGAATATTTCAGAAGCATGCCAGGGCAATATTAATTTAATTTTAAGAACTTCGGTGCTTACAGTGGCAGAGCTTATGTTAAAAATTAAGTTTGTGGTCCAACATTTTTTGCTATTTTATTGATCTTTTCCACCAGTTTTTTTGCCCAATGTGTGATATTGATGTCATGGCATTTGGTGAATAATATATTTTGAACTCTCACGGAGAAAAGCATCACTATGAGAGAGCACTGTCCACTGAATGAGATATCACAGAACTGCTTCTAAAATAACTTCAAGTGTCCCCTTATCCACACTCGGGGCAAGCACTTTTCAATGCGCCCTGCTGCATAGAGTAATGTTCATCACGTGACAGTCACATGATAGCAAAACTGATATTTAAATTTCTAGGGCTGTCATTTTGTATGTATGTACCGCACGTAGCTAACTGTGCTAATCAACAAATTTTAGACAAAATTAGGGGAAAAACAGGTTAAAAATGAATGTGCAGTCATTGGTAACCAGGCTCAGAACATAATTTTCCTGTACGTGAAAACCCAACTGCCAGGATTTGAACCCAAAATCACATCGGTGCTAGCTCAGAATACTCTCTCTGACCTCAGAGCCACCGGGTCACCGCTAAAGTTCAATAATTCGAAATTATTTTACTGGAATTGTGGTGGTAATTATACTACATTCCTTATGAAATGCACATTTGTAGGAACTCATTCTAAAATATTTAAATCTTTGGAATATTTGTTCACTTATTCCTGTAATCCTTTACTTTAAATAATTTCATTAAGTGCAAAATTAAAAGTACATTTTCTCTTCTCAAACCTATATAAAATATAGACCAAATAATACATGTGTTCATAGATTCTACACAAAGTTAACATCACATTTTAGTCATTATATTTATAAAACAATAACTTGTGCAATTGATATCTATCACAGCGACCAAAATGCTAAAAGTGTGCATCTAATCTTCCTGTGATGATGACATGTAATGCAGCTTTAGGAGTTGGATGAGATTGTAAAAAGCACTTGAGGTGCATGGGGCATCCTCTACTGTCAGGATAACCTTCACAAAGCCCAGGTAGAAAGTCAAACATAATCTCTGTTTGCTAACCTTGCTGTCAGCTCCCAGCCCAGCATGTGGCTAACAGCAAAGGAGACTGGCATCCTGTGGGTAGTATTGTGCCTCTTAATGGTGGATTTTTAATAACCTACAAATTGCAATGACATTAAATCAAACGCTAAACACTCTGTACTCTGAACACAGAATCTATGATGAATACTAATTAATGTGTCCCTTATTTGCTGCAGAATAGCTCACGTGCCATGCATTAATCTGAATTATTGTCTCGAAATGTTTATGGTTTGCCATTTGCAACATATATCCACGTACAAATATTCATGCACACATTGTGGTGATTACATTCAGGATGCGACATTTACTCGTTTACTTATGTATCCCTTTGTTCGCGTCACAAAACAATCCACGATTAAATGTTTTGCGTGTGAAATGCGGCTATTTTTGCAATCATTCTGTTGTTATTTTTTTTTTGGGGGGGTAATGATAACCAATTCTTACCCTAGGGTGCACGCAACTCTCTACGGGTGTGAGATGCCCTCTCTGGGGGTGCGAGACATGCCAGATTTTTTGAGAAGGTAAATAATCGATAACACAAATTAAGCACGCGCATGTAAGTCCAACTACTTTGTTTCATCAAACCTATGTATTTTTTTACATTATAATTTTTTCACGATTGAAAATCAAAGCGGTGCAGGCTGCAGTAAAGGTTAAGAAACATTGATATCAAGCATTTTGCACTTGGAAATTCACACGTGCTTTCTAATTCTCCGGAAAAAGAAAAAAAACAATCATTCCGCCGCTACTCGTGTCACAATTGCAGAATGGCCCAACGGTGACGGGCTTTGGGGCACAGTTAATAACTGCGGGATAAGTGTCCGCAATTGTGCAGAATCACATCATCAATCGCGCTCTGAAAGCGAGGCTGATGTGGGGGTAGCAATACTACGGCATCGTAGCCCAATTCAAACAAATTCACGTGCGTGTTTTGATGCGGCCGTTGCGCAACTTTTTTATACTTAATATTCATACGGAAACTGGCGGTATTTTGTTTTCAGGATTGGAGGCTTACATTCGCATGAAGACGACAGTGATGATAAAGAAAAAAAAAGATGGTAAATGAGATTATGATTATGACAGGAATAGCACTCAAATGTTTTGCTAATTAATTTAACAACCCAGTGCTGTACTGTTTCCTCTTAAATGCTTCAGGTTCCTCTCATGTGCCAAACAACCACATTTACATAAACATACATTAAGTCACATACACAGAAAAAGATCCCCCACATATCCTTGGCAGACTGTTGGGGCAAGTGCCATTAGTGAGCACCTATGAAGTCCGGCACGGCATAGGAGGGGGTGGGTGGCCTACACCACGCCCGGCCGCCTTTGTTTCCGCCGGGGGAAATGTTTACACATCGCACCAGATACTTATTTGAGGCTGAGTCGACCCAGGGGAGGTCGAGAGCCGGTTCAGAAAATCGTCACCGGTGGTGGCCGTGCGCGAGAATCGAACTCGGGTCGCTGGGTTCGTAGTGCACTGCGCTAACTACTCCACTACACACACACGCTCATACACTCTAGACAAATGCACTCGTGCACACATCCATACACAGTCTCTCTGTAACCTTAAAGGCTATTGACATGTTAGAGGGTGGTGGTGAGGGAGCAGCACTGCACTACGAACCTGGTGACCTGAATTGATTCCCAGCCACAGCTAACGTCAGTGGCAAGTGATATCTGAACCATGTATGCCTTTACGGAACCGGTACCAACCAGCGTGCCAAAGTATTACCAACATTGTGTAGAGAGGCTTCATCCAGTAGTGGATTGGAAACTGATATTATCACCAAATGGAAACGCATCCCCCTTTTTATCTGCACTTTAATTTACCAGCTAAGCATCAATGTTGTCCAGGTGTGCTGTTTTAGTAGCCATTACCACCGTTTTTTAAACAATTCATTTGGTCTCGGCCAATTACAAATAAATATCAGCAGCATTAATGTATCGTCATAATCTTCATTTATCATCAATATAACTGTTATCATCATTGCGACCATCTTAATTTAGCATCACCATTATCGCTATTGTTATCATCATCTTTAAGATAATTCATTTTAATCCATTCTGCAACTCAGTATAGTGTGGAGCAAGTCTAATGCACACGTAAGCATGGGTGTACATTTGTGTATGAGACAGAGTCTGATTGGTTGATAAGAGGTTTTTGTGTTAGAGCGCGTGAATATAAATGTGTCGTTTAATCCGCGGAGACTTAGTAAGGTTTGTTAAGTAAACAAAACTTGGCAATTCGTTACTAGTTCAGCACACCCGTGTGTTGGAGAGTAAACCCACAGCATTTACAATTCGAGTACCACGTTTCGCCAGTAATTACAACTAGTATCATCGAATTGTAAATTAACTAGTAACGAATTGGCACGTTTTGTTTACGTGACAAACCTTACTAATTGGCTGTGTCGGGTGGTGGCGGGATTAACGACACGTTTATATTTCTGTGATCTAACCCAAAACACCTCTTTTATGGATAATATATTGGCAGCGAAAACGTACTACGTGTTAATCTGATTGGTTGGTTGGGTCCATCTGTGGGCCGAGCTTTCGAACATTGGCATGCACGGATGGCCCCGCCGATAGCTGTAGATTGGCGATGGGGATGTTTTGCATAACGAGACTTCACCCCGTTCTCCACAGAGTATTATATCAAAACCGTTAATTTTGAGAAATACATTTTGCAGAATGTCTGCATAAAGCTGGATATCTGCAAGCGTGTGGAATCAACTACACATGAATCAGGCCGTATTTCATCAAAGGTACACTTACATCTGTAGGACTTGAGATAACACGCGTCACGCGTTTGGTTGTGATACGGACGTGCGGCGGACAGTAAGGGCGAACGGGGACACAGGGAGCGGGACGTGCGATACAGTTGTTGTTGCGCCAATTAAGGGGGTGAGGTAATTAAAGGACGCTGCAGGTGTTAGGGGTAACTGAGGACGCTGGCGGGTGATTGGTCGAGAGGGTGAGTGGTTGAGACTGGCGCCGGGGTGTCTACGATAACAGCATCACGTGAGGCTGGGGGCCTGGGGGCGAATAGCGAAGCGGGGGATAACATAATTAATTGGGGCTAATTGGTTCGGGGATAAAGGCAGAGAGCATATGGAGATACGGGAGTTGTTGTTAGTGGTGGAGTCGCAGTTGGAGTTAGCGTTGGAGTTGGTGCCTGGGACAAGAGTGTATAGTATAAGGTAGCAGTGGACAAGAGTGTATAGTATAAGGTAGCAGGGGACAAGAGTGTATAGTATAAGGTAGCAGTGGACCAAGGGAATACAGTATACGGTAGCAGTGGAGAGAGAGTACGGACGGAGTAGCAAGGACGGAGCGAGTACAGCGTAGGGAAGCAGCGGAGTAACGGACCTTGGTGGAGAGAGAGAGAGCGAGCGAAGCAGCGGAGCGGAGCGAGCAAACGGAGGGACATTGAGTGGGGTTGATGGGGAGTTGTGCATTGAAGAGCATGGAGAAACTTTGAGTGATGCTGTCGGAGATGTGAACTATATGCGTAATAAAGGAACGAGAAAGACAAAGAAGTTGTCGCGTCAGTACGAGTCCTACACATCAGTAAAATGTGCCAATGTTATCAACTGGACCCACTAACAGCAGCTCTATTCCATCTACTACTTGTTTCTCATCAGACAAGCTTCCTTGATGGTGGCGATATGACATATATGTCTATTCACTAGTTAAAAATTCCAGCAATGAAGACAATATTATGAGAAGACTGCAGCATAATTGCTGCAGGGTGTTTTGAGTACTATATATAACCAAATAGAAATGTATCAGGGTAATATGTAGAAGTATTATATTTTCACTTATATATCAAAACATATGCATGGCCATGGAAGGGACCTTATGCACCTTCTCACAAGATCATGATTGTTTAATCAAATGTTGCTTGCATTGAGTGAGCACAAAAGATAACTGATTAGAAACCGATTTAATGTCAATATGCCTTGAACTGAAACACGATATGAAGAGGCACATGGACTGCGTTGTCTTGTCACCATTAATTTGTATTGCTGAATATATAACCAAGCTAAATTAAATTAAATGTTCAAATCATTATATATAATGCATGCATTTATGAGCAAGATGAATTATATCAACTCACATGAAAGCAACTCCACGATTTTTTTCTTGTATTGCCATGTTTTTAAATAAAAAATAAAGCTATTTTTAGTACATCAGAATATACTAAATGCATATGTAGAGGTATAAAATAATAAATTAAAGTTCATAAAATGTCTTACCTTTCTACATGTCACTTAATTTGATTTCATTTTACAATATTACATAAGGCTATTCTTTGTTTCAATTTCACACATTGTATCAGCAATAATAACAAAATAAAATTGCACACATGCATTCCCTCACACCCACACATCGCCGCGCAACTTTTACAATTTTGTTTAATTAATCCAAACAGCAAGCTGTTTTCTACACATTGTGAAAATCCTTTGTAATCCGTCTTTTGGAGAGATTGTATGCAAACTTTTTTTCTTTTTTTGTAATATTAATTTCCTTCAGTCCAGCGCAGCGCAGAAATTACGTAATGCTGATCCAGTGATGTGCACAAGACTGCAGACACCAGCCAATCTAGCCTGAACAAAATCCATCACACCTGGGTTGTCCCATGACCTCCTGTCAGCGAGTATTCATCACTGTGTGGCCTCAGCGTGCACCTTCCCTTAGCGGCACAGCTATCGCTTACTGATGAATAGCTTGCTGCAACTGATGCTGGTGATGGTGGCGTTGTGCATATTTTAGTGGTGATTTTCCAGAATAACAAAATGATATTCGTCAATATTTATGAATGATAAGAACAATACCTTAAAATATGTAAGTCATATCAATAACATTGTTTATTTGTATTCTAATAAATGTTTGAGTGTCTGTCTTTTGTTTTGTGATTTTATATTCAGTTTATCGAACAAAACATGTTTTACTTCAGCAATAAACATTACACAAATAGCTCTGCATTTCGCGTATTATACTTTACAATGTGTCAAATGACTTAAAATATGTTTCAATTATATATGTATACAAATTAAGCCCTTTATACATTACTTTTTATTTATATTTGGTAATGCAAAATGTTAACTCTATATTTGGCATTACCACCTACCCATTAGATAGCACACCTCTGTCATAATAGCAGACAACATTTGGGTGCTAACAAAGCAGCACAATCCATACCAGAATTAGCTGACGAGTTAACGTGGACAGTTTGATTTTTCCATTGGCGTCTATGAGAAAATGGCATGATAAAATAACATCTGGAGTGGAATGTCGGCCGAAGAGTCTTTGAAGAGAGATTCATTCAGGTACACTGGCTGTTACGAGTAATTTCCACGCGCACACATTGGGAAATAAAGGGAAAGTGACTTTGCCAAATAGGCATATTTCAGAGGCTTGACGGTGAGAGGGATCTGATCAATCCTTAAATAAGCCACTCACACCTTTAGCACAGCCATGCATACATATATAACACTTTAGTCAAGCTCTTACAGACTCGTTTGCCACTCTTCATATTCAAATGAAAAGTTACGTATCAAACTTATTACACGTAAAACAGTGTAGTTGCATCTATACGTAAGTGCCAGTAACATTGGTTTATGATATTAAGTCAATAAAGATACGTGACATGTTTGTATGAAAGTAATTAATTTATATGCACCAATAAAAAGCATTTGACTACTTTCGGCAAAGTTCATCTATGTGCCTTGCTTATGCGGATAAAATATAGATCCTTTCACCAGGACAAAGTGAAAATCAAGCCATGTGATTCAATACACCATGATAAATAGCCCTTGCCAAAAATCAACACAAAGGTCCTGCTGTGCTCTTAAGATAGGAGTTTTATGTAAAGGCTATGGGGAAAAATATATTGATGGGGAAGTACAAATTGCCATTTGCTCCGGTTGGGTAATATTGGTTCCTTACTTTTAATTCAGAATTGCCTCTGAAGACAATGAGAAACACTGTATCAGTTAAGGTGCTGACATGTATTTAGGTTTCAATTTAAATCCAGACCACAAAGAAGCAATAATATTGAAATACTGAACACACTATAATGTATACTGCAAACGACTATTCAGGGGAAAAAAACTCCTTAGTGTCCACAAAGTGTCATGTTTCACGTATATCGTATTTTATTAGCTATTTATAAAGGTAATTGATTAATTAATAATATCATCGAAAGATGGTCCTTAATTGTAATTTGTATAGTAAACTAGGGTTGATGTAATCCAGTATGCACGCCAGACTTAACCACTGCCCAATAAAAGTAATTCTTGGGACGTTTTCTTAGCTGTGGTCAGCAGTATTGCCATGGCTAATTCAGCTCAGCAATGGCATATAGATTATATAGCATTAACTAAATGAGATTATAATTAACTCCTTAATTATTAAACTATCCATTAACTCTTTGGTGATAATGTCTGGCTTGATAAAAAAAAATCCTAAACTAATCCCATGCACATATTTTATATACATTATGAAGACAATCACGTTCATCTCACATCAGCTTTGAACATACGACCAAATTGTTTGATATACCGAAGTGTAGATAATTAATAAACACTTAAATTATATTTTTGGGGCTCTATTTCTGTTACAATATATTTTCCCTTTTATCTGGCAACAAAACTGACACCTTTTTTACAAGGAGTCATGTTTGCATTGACCACAATACCTGCAGTTGGAATGCAAACAAAACACAACTCTGATAATGTTTGCACTGTCCTTTAATTTTATTGGTCCACACCTGAGACAGCTTTCCTTAGAGCCTAGTCTCACATGGTGTTGGACCAGATGACGCCAAAAGGCGCACAACTCAAAGACAATGCACCATCAGAGTATGAGAGCTCGGGGTAAGCATTTACACCATTGGAACCTCCTTTGCCAGTAGCAAAATATGATAATTGGTTGACGTATTTTAACTAGTCAAACAGCGTGAATGCATCACTATGATACATTTATGCACGACTTGCTGTATGCATTCGGTGGTTGTGAAAACTGATAATTCTATTCAAAAAGCAAAATGATGTCAATTCAATGTTTTTTTTATATATATCAACATCAGACACTGATGGCTTGGCACATGCACATTCTAAACCAGTGAAACTTACAAAACCATGACTGAATAACACTATTGCATCAGCATCTCAATATATTCTCAAGAAAAAAAATACTATCCCACATACTTATGTTCCCAGTGGTTCAATATTCTAATATGTCTATTAATGGATCTGATATAACATTAAATACTGTATCTGTGTTATTTTTAGTTATGTTCCTGTCTCGTATCATTTCCCACAGCAATAAAGGCAAACAAACATTCCTCACATGATCCAACACTACTATGGCAATGTTTATTTTATTATTTTCATTTCATTAAAATGGTGATGTAAAAAAGGTTGTTTTGGACAATAAGCCTTTAATGACTTGGCACTTTACAACTGGCAATCTATACGTAAGCCAAATACTGTGACCTACATTCATCAGCTGTAGAAGGCAAGAAATCAGTAGTAATTCTATGGCCTGCTCCAGGCATGCCTCAGGCATGTTATGTCCCTAAAGGTCCGTTTGACAAGTTGGTGCAGTCAAGTTCCAGAGAAGGACATCCAAAGGTAATGAAAATCAAATCTCCAGACTCTCAGTTAATACTGAAAAACAACACTTTGCAGAATGATATCATCAAACTATGCCATATTTTACTTGAACTATGCAACTTCTATCATCTGGTCCAAAATCATTGTATTTACTGTACATGGAGTCATCACATAAAACTGACTGGATGCATTTGGCAAACATTTCACATGTTGACTGACTTATTTTATTTACAGCTCCTTGTCATTTCACTGCTGGATGAAGGCCTGACTTTACCGTGTTGATCATTGGGGTATTTAACCATACTTCACCATTCTGGTTAGTGCGAGTTGGTGAAAGGGACATTAAGTGGGGAAAGCCAGGACCAGATTAGATATCACTCACCACTGATGTTAGCCGTGGCACCTCTAATTAGCACGGTTAGCTACGTACGGTGCAAAAGAAGTCCAACATACAGACCTGGCTGATAATTGAACTCAGGTCGCTGGGCTCATAAGCGTTGTGCTGTTCTGATTAAGTATACATACTTAAATATATAGTATATATATACTAGTGTAGTGTACTAATTCACATACACTAGTAGGAGGTACTCTCTATTTCTTTTATTCTGGCCTTCACAGCCTATAGGGGATAACCACCCACCGGGTCAGGACAGCCAACATGCTGCCAGACCCACAGCTTGAAGAGGGTGAAGATCACAACAACTATTTCAAAGTTTTATTAATTTCTCAACCATTGACAGTCCACTGTCCTGGACAGCCAAAAGAACCATGACCACAACCCGCACAAGGGATCTTTCCACGACATCAGGAGCCCTTACCACACCCCACACACATCAATTGCACCGATTACGAAAAATGAGAAATATTGCCATCTTAATCACAACATTTTGAAGCAGAGGTTCGCGGTCGTCGAAGAAATAAAAACACTCAATCATCTATTCTAGTGGCGGACGACTTTTCCAAGATTGGTTCACTTCATCCCGTGCCACATGGGGGTGGTGGCCACTGCCGTTTCTTATTTGCGGCTTTGCTGCCCATTTTCACTCTTTCCACCTCCACCACCCTATCGATCAGTCTCCTGGCTAGGTGGCATACCTCGAGGGGTGTCGTATAGGCGCCCTTAATCACCCGCCCTCGTGTCTTCCACAGGGCCTCTTTAATGGCCCCTATGACGGCCCATGTCTGAGCCCAAACCTCCCCTGCCTTCTGTCTGAATATTCCAAGTAATATTTGGTATTGTGGCCTTAGTCGAATAAAAACGAGTCAATAAAGGCTGACATAACTCCCACACGTCCTGTGCAAAGGGGCATTGTACAAGGGCGTGAGCCGTGCTCTCATCCAAATCGCAGCCCCTCGGGCATTTGGGGGTACGGGCCACATGGCAGGAATACATGAACATCCTGCATTCTAACCTGCCCCAGGCCGCCAGCCAGGATAAGTCCCATTGCCTTTTTGTTAGTGCCTCAAATGTCACGTTCTTACAAATTTGTTGGTGCATGGCACTCCGTGCACCTGGCACCTCTGCACAGGCCTCCCCCTTGTACGAGACGTCCATGTAGTGGAGTCGGCCAGGGACCACTTCTTGTGTCTCTTGTACCTCTGCATTTCTACTGCCCAGGAGGATGACTACTCCAGTGTTCTTGTTTGCGTTGCTTCCCGACCAGAAGCAGTGTCCATCCCAGGCCTTGATCAACTTCGCCCGACCGAAGGAGTATGGTAGGTGGCATTCCTGCAGAAAGTATATATCCCTTTTCAGGGATTGTAAATAGTGCACTATTGCTCATCGTCTGGCTCTGCCTCGGATTCCCCTCACATTTACCGACGCCATGAAGAGTTCCATACTCAAAGTGTCTAATCTGGCTCTGACACTTCCTCCAGCAGTTGGTAGCAGTTTTTGTCTACCAGGTCTCGTAGTTGGTCCGCACTCCTCGGCTTCGGGGTTATCCCCCTCCCTTGGCCCACCTTTGCTGCTACTACTTCTTCTTCCGACGTCACTGTGTCAGTCGAATAGTCTGAGTAGATATTGTTGGGGCACTCGATGCCCTCCATTTTCTTTTCGTTGCCCTCTCAAACGTCCCTCTCCCATCGTTCTTCCTCTGCTGCTCCTCCCCGTCCTCTCTCGTCTCCACCTCTTCCATCCAGTCGGCCACGGTTGGCCCGGGGGCCTTCTCTGCCGTCTCGTTGTCTTTGGGGCTTTCATAGTTACACAAGCAATATAATATTATAGACACATTAGTAATTGCTCAAGTCATACCAAGTAGTTATACAGACAATTACGCAATAAAAACTGAAACTTTTCATGAGTAAAAGCTCTCTTCTGTCACAAGACGCTTGACACTTGAAGTTGTCCGAGTCTGCGTCACTCATCATGAGCTAAATGGGTTGTGGCTGGTTACATACATATATGTAAGTATGGCTTAAAAAAGGTTACAAATTCACTTGTCTGGATGCCCTTGCATGTTTTTTTTTATGGTGTTTTGATGTAAAATAAATCAAATTAAAAAAAAGTATTAAACGAAGGTTAGGATGCAGTCCTGCAATTTCTTTCTCATGCCACGGCTGACACAAGTGCCTCCACTAGAGAGTAAGCTCTGTAGAGCTCTGTGGAGCTCCTTTATAGTCTAGAGCTGTGGCCCTGTGGTCCGCAAGCTTCATTCAGGTGGTCCACATAAAGGTTGCATAATTGTGAAAAGGAAGTGGTAGTTTAACACGTGGGCTTTTGTAACCAATATTATTAAATATTGTTCATAACAAAGGTTTTTGGGTTGTGATCGCGTAAATATGAATGTGTTGTTAACCCACGAGCAATTAGTAAGGTTGTCACTTAGTAACTTTAGCACAACAGTGTCTTGGAGAGTCGACCCACAATATTTACAAATTGAAAATTGTTACGTGACAAATATTAGATGATGATTAAGTATACTATGGAAACTATTGCAACATAGTGTTGGATTCATACTAATATGATTATTGAAATGTATAAAGCGCCCTTAAATAATCGTTCTCAGGGCGCTATATTTATGACACATTCTTAAAGCATAACTCATTTTGAGCTCACATGACTCGGATTCCATCATTGTCAAGTGGAAACCACTGTACCAGACTCCAGTACTGTTTTCTAAAAATGTGCAGTTAGTCCAGAAGGCGAGTAGCAGTCGTTAACCCTCCAAAAATTAATTCATGGATGAAAAGTGAATCTTTTAAAAAGAAAACGACAAATAATAAAGCCAGTGAGACTAGATAGTGAGACAAACGAATAGTCCGAAGTCGAACATCTAACTGTAGAAAGGGGACATACATCTCCAGAAAATTTAAGGCAAGGTCCGTGTGTGCCAGGTAGCAGTACGAGTGGTAGTACCTGCACTTTAAAACAAAGAGCGAAACGCCGAAAAACGATAAAAACATAACTATACTCATTTGGGCTTCATATGGACTGGTGTAATCTGGTCCAGCACCAATGGAGACTAGGCTCTAAGAAAAAGCTGTCTCGGGTGTGGACCAATCAACTTCAAGGACAGTGCATATCATTATCAGAGTTGTTTTTTTTTGTTTGCATTTTGACTGCTTGTGTTGTGGTTATTGCAAACATGATGCATTGTATAGAGGTGTCAGTTTTTGTACCAGTTGAAAGGGTAAAAACCTATCACTATAAGATGAACCAAGGCCTCAATGTGTGTTATGCTATGACGTGCTGGCTAAAGAAAAGATGGAAGTGTGTAAATCCGCAGCATAATGTGGAGACATAATATGCTGCTTTCAATGATACAGGTTTGGATTTTTTAAATACAAACTCACTGAGTTGAAAGGAGAAATAACGGTTTGCTAATGCAACAGTAAATGTTTAGCACTGTAAATAGGCCACATGTGTACTAATGGGTCGCGCTACTTACCTGCAGTTGCAAACGAGGTCCACCAGGGGCATTACCTCAGACAGGCAATGGGGCCGCTAGATTCCCCAGTTCCGGAACAAAGGGGAGCTGCGGGGTGTGCTGGGATTCCCCAGGACTCCCTCGGAACTCTCTGGAAGTAAGGCGTTGCCGGGGGCGGGCACGCCTCCAGAGCTGTATAAAAGCCGGACCTCTGGACGGCTCGGGAGCCAGTGGAAGACTGAAGACCAATTAGCCAGTTGAAGACTGAAGCCCAGCTAGCTAGATACCTGGGACTCACCTGACCCCCCCATCCTTGTAAGGGCTGAGTCTGAGTAGACCAGTGGTGCGACCCTAAAACCCTCGGGGCCCGATGTCCTTGTAAGGGCCGGGACTGAGCAGGCCACTGGTAGGAACCTGTACCTTGGCTGGGTCAGATCAGAACAGCCTCCCCTAGGTCACCCCTAGCCGGAGGACCGAGAGACCGTGGCCCCAGTAGTAGGGCACGTCAGTCCAGAGGCGGTATCTCCTTAGGCAGCGGGTGAAGCGGCCGTAACCCCTTCAAGTGATAAGGGTTCGCTACGCACAGTATCGTAGCCTTGTGTTAATAAACGTGTTGCCTCCATCCGTTTGCCTCCACCCTCGTAAAAACCTACACTATACAAATGTGAAAGGCCCTGAATGCATCATATTATGCCAGCCTTTTAATCGCCAAAATAGGGAAGCCATACAATTCGGGATTAACATATGTCTATCATGTGTTGAGGAGATGGCAAAGCAGTTAGATAGTGTGCTTATTTTAAATGATATTGTCACTCATGATTCATACAGTATGGCCGGTATTTTGCATTGCAACTCGATGGGACCACTTTTTTTGCTGACCTTGCAAATCGTCTTGCATACGTCAAGTATGAGTGGGAAGGGACAGTACTGGAAGATATTTTATATTCTCATTCACTGCCAAAACGAACAGCCGTAGAAGATATATTTGTCAGTTATTAGATGAGTTAATGAGCGTACACGGCATTGATTAGAGACATTGTGTTGGAGTATGTACTGACGGTGCACACACAATGACGGGAAGACATCGTGGGGTAATAGCTCATATCCACGAAGTGGCACATAATAGCAAATCGGTGCATCGTAGCATTCATCGAGGCACTCGCTGTCAAGAAAATGCCAGTGGAAATGAAGGCCGTTTTGGATTCTACTGTGAAGACTGTTAATTAAAATCACGACATGAATTCTCACATTTTGTTGTGTGCTGTCCAATGAAATGAGTAGTACCTATGTCGTCCAACTTCTTATTCATACGGAGGTATAGTGGTTTTTAAGATGCAAAGTCATTACTCGTGTGTTTGACCTACGTTTAGAAGTACAGGTACAGTATTTTGAACATACCATCCAATGTGATTCACAAGCTGTTTTGAAAATGAATTTTGGCTCTCGCAATTGGCTTCCCACTCCGATATATTTACACGCCTAGATGAGCGGACCGTGGGGCTGCAGGGAGTTTCAGTGGCTATATTGGAAGTGCGAGGGACAAAATCAATGCAATGATCAAGAAACTTGACTTGATTGCAAGTCGCGTGAAGAAAGAGGACTTCAGTGCATTTCCAACATGATGATTTCTTTTTGAAAAAGAATTGATTCCTGAGAGCAAAATAAAAAAAAAATTGTAGAAGAACGTCTTGTTGCGCTCAAGAAACAGTTTGAAGATTATTTTTCAGTTGAAGCCGAACCCAACTGGATTCGTAACCATTCGGCATTGAAATCCGCGACCTGCCCGCTAGAGTGCACTTTGGAGCGTTCTTGTGACAAAATATTCAGGTCAGAATTTAAAAGACATTTCCTTTTGGAGTTTTATATACAAAGAAATGGAGAATGCGCAGAACTTGCAGTCAAAAGCAGTGCATTTTCGGATGCCTTTTGCTATCACATACCTATGCGAGGCAGAATTTCCATCACTTGCTGTCCTCTTTCAATTACAGAAGCAGGATAAATGCTGACCATAACCTGAGGCTAAAGCTGACAAACATTACACTCGACTTCACGGAACTTTCCTCACAAAAACAGACACATCCATCACATTACATAGGTAAGACTGGTTTTGGAAATGAGTCATGTGCTTTGATTTGTAGAACAAAAACGTTCAATAAGTGTTCCGCCGAGATGCCTCTACAATTATCAAGTGATCTGGCTAAAAAATAAAACGTTTGAGAACCGCTGGTCTAGAGGGTAGTTTGGCCTGCCAGGCTGGCCAGATGTCTCAGAGGATGGTCGCAGTAGTCATACTTTACCACACAACATAAAATAATAAAATACATATCCTGCAATGCCACTTTGAGTTATAGAACTCGATGCCAGAAGGGCCCTGCATTATGTTTTATTTTTTTATTTTAAGATGTTCTCAGTCAATGAGCTTTTATAATTGTGGGAGGAAACCGGTACGACTGGAGAAAACCCACTCGTTTAATGGGGCAACATTCTATCCTCGTACAGATGGAAATATATGGTTATTAGTCCACTTGCTTTGTTACCCTCTCACGGCTCGCCACAGGAAGGGAGTTTCACACCATTTATGCGATCCACCAATCCTCTCCCCCAGTGCTGGATTCCACGCGTACGCCACCATCACCAGCACACATGGCATGCAGAGCAACTGTGTATATCCATTTATATAACTGTCACTGCAGGTCAAACTGCCAAACTCTGGATTGCAAATGCTGTATCCAAATGAATGTTGAACTTTTTTTTGCATGAGGGCAAAACTTGACATGTCTTTATGTCCCAATTATGCATCACAAAAAAATATCATATTCTTAGGTTTTTTCGGTAAAGTCACGTAGGTAAAAACATTAAAAAGTAAAATAAAATAAAAATCACGACGTTTCGGAGGCAACACAAGCTTCCGTCTTCAGGTGGTACCGTCACAGCCACGACAGCTGTATCATTTACTTGATACAGCTGTCGTGGCTGTGACGGTGATTTTTATTTTTATTTTATTTTACTTTTTTATGTTTTAACCTACGTGACTTTACCGAAAAAACCTAAGAATATGAATCATTGCAGTCACGAAAGCTTCAAATAAAAAACAAATGTCATATCAAATTGCAGTAATCAACTGAGGAAATATTCAAAGGATTCCAGTATGATCAGAAGTAAACCACCACATTAATCTCACAACACACTGTACCATAAGCAATGACTTTAAACACTAACTCATTCAAACATCATCCACCCACACATAAGCCACTCATTGTGCAAGGTTGGAAAACTTGTCGCCCGCAGGGACTGAGTGGCTGATTGTTTTCTTTACATTTTGTAAATGTGGAGTGACGTACACATTCACGAGACTGTAGCGCCGGGTATTGGAGGGACACGTGACTGGAGGCCGAGAGCCCTGCCCTCATACAGTAGGGGGCGGGGCCGAGGGCAGGGCGAAGTCACAGCCAGGCAAATAAAGGGGAAGCCCCGACAGTGGTTGGGGCTCGTTCTGTGGAATTCAACTGGAAGGCTCTTTGCTCTTCGTTCTTTGCACCTCGTTCGTCGTGCAGACTGGACTGGGATTCGTGGGTCAAGCAGCATGTGTGCTTAGTTAACGCGCACGCACATAGCGATAGAAAGCCACACCTAGCAAGCGGACTCAGAGTGTTCATCGACGTTTTGCCTCCAACTTATAGTGTGTGCGCCTCCGTGTATGTCATACACTACAAATGTATGATTTCAAAATGAGCTCTGGAGCAAATGTACTGCTTTACACGCTGTACACCGAAGTGTAATGCAAAACAAACCAATTAGTGCGGAGGTATGCTATGCTACAAAGTTTTACTGTGAAGGAGTATGAACATCCTAACCCCACCCACCTCTGCTCCCTTTCCACGCCACAAAAATACACTTAAAATGTGCCAATTAGTGACGTGAACAAAATAAATAAAATTTTAAATTTTAAACCAGTTGAATGGAACTCAAATTAGTTATGCAACTCAACATGTAAAATAAACGTGTATTTACATATTGCATTTAAAAGGTGCTGAAGGTAAAGATGCAGCCGTGCAATTCCTTGCTGATGCCACTGTTGACAGGAAGGCCTCCATTATAAGGAACTCGAGTCCGTCACAGATGTGACCTCACCGCTCAGATGCCGTGCAATACATTGTATCCATTATCCCCCCCCCCCAAAAAAAAAAATACAAAAGTAAATTGTTATACTTTTTACATTGTGTACAGTCTGGAAGCTACCCACATGCAACATTTTAAGTTTGTAGCATTTTGGGAAGTATGCTAAACATTTCGAAAAGACACATCCACACATTTCCCTTTTATATATGTAGATAGAAGAAGATAGATAACATCTAAATGTGGTGTGGAAAGAGATTTGAAGGCTATTGAGGGAGTGGCATAGATTACGCAGTTGAACAATGGTAACGTTTCTTAAATCCCCCCCCCCACCTCTGTCCACCCAGCAATATAAATGGATAGACTATTTACTTAAACAATAAATCAATCACAAACATATTCTGTAAATAGTACTTGTCTGTTTTTTCCCCTAATTGATAAATCAAATGTAAGGATTGGTAATCTGATATTTAAAATTCAGAACTATTGTGATCTACAGTGTTTTTCATGGCAAGATTAACAATATATGGTTCTTTCGGAAAAAAGTCACGTAGATAGAAAAATACTAAAAATAAAATAAATAAAAACACGAATGTAGACTGGAGCCTGGTTCTTAATTGGAGTGAGTGTACTGGCAATCTCTAATGTGGACTGTAGACTGGTTATTAAGTTTGGTGAGTGTACTGGCAGTCTATAATGTAGTCTATAATGTAGACTATAGCCAGGCTGTAGACTGTAGCCAGGCTACAGTGTAGACTGTAGCCAGGCTACAGTCTACATTATAGACTGCCAGTACACTCACCCAGCTTAATAACCATTGCGATAGTCTACTTCATAGACTGCCAGTACACTCACCAAACTTCACCAGGCACAGTCCACATTAGAGATTGCCAGTACACTCACTCCGATTAAGAACCAGGCTACATATTCTTGGTTCTTTTGGTAAAGTCACGTAGAAGGGAAATAATAAAATAATAAAAATAAAACAATACAATTCTCACGACGTTTCGATTGCAACACACCTGATGATTGCTTGTGTTGCAATCGAAATGTCGTGAGAATTTTATTATTTTATTATTTCCCTTCTACTCTACGTGACTACCGAAAGAACCACGAATATGAATCCCTGCAGTCACGAAAGCTTTAAATCGAAACCAGGCTACAGTCTACACTGTAAAACATGTGACACATTGTTACTTAAAAAAAGTATGGCAACAAAGTGACACGTGATATAATTGAGTAGATTTTAAGCACTACAACTTTGAATAAAAAGTATTTAATAAATTAACAAAAAAATATAATAAAAAAATAAGTACATGGTAATAAAAGCAACAGTTAAAATGTGTTGGATTTAGTAATAGGATTCCAAACAATGAGTTATATAGCCTAAAAAAATTGTGTAAATCCAAATAGATTTTACAAGGAAAATTGATTTATATTTACTTAATATCTGAGCAATGGTAATTTAGATTTACTAAATATCTGGTGGAATCTGATTAATATTTATTAATGATCTGGGTGAAATTGATTTACATTTACTAATTGTCTGGGTGAAATTGATATAAGCTTACTAAATATCTGGATCAAAATGATTTTGATTTACTAAATAAAATACTTATATTGAATGTCTGTTGCCATAACTTTTCTATTTCTAATCCCCCCAATATCATGCCTTCGTGGTGCCACAATTCACTTACATTAAGTCAACCGATCACCATGAAAAAGATAAGAACCATGAAAAGGAACAGCAGGTTAACATTTATTCGTGCAATTTTGTCTAAACATGTTTATCCAACATATTACAAGTACAAAACAAAGACAGAAATCATGTATGTGTACAATAGAGATACAATACTGGAGGTATTTATAATTTGTGGGCATTACAGGCACAGATTACTTTTTTGGATGTGATTCAAGGTTTATGTCTTGTTAGCACATTTAAATTACGACAATGTTTTAAAAAAAATCTGTAAAAATACTTTCATATTATTTCTTTTTTATATGCGCAAATTGAAATCCTAAGGGCCAATATGTTTTTCAAACAGCTAAAAGAGATTAAAACATCACGTGAATTGACTTGCATTCCCTGTACTTGTACTAGTAGCCATAATCCACAATCCGGGTGGACCTATCTTTTTTTAACATGCACAATTACAAGCATGGCTTCCTAACAAGTAAACTAGCACAGCCTACAGATGTTCTATGTATCTTACATCTATTCCTTTCGAACAAACACTTGCGATGGCCTAGGTCAGCGTCACATCAGAAGAAAGCACAATGTTAGAATACCCAAGAAACATTAAACAAAAATAAAGATGGCTTTGAATAACAAATCAGTGCATTCTCTGATAGCCTATCAGATGTATAGGCCTATAACGCAGAATTTTGACAGTCAGACTCAGTTATTAACTCGTTAAGCTCAGTCAAACTGAAGTACTTCTTCTTGGTGAAAATCTGAAAACACAATGCTAGTTCCCTTGGGACTATGCCTTCCAAAAGGTCATGTAGTACATCTGGTGGGTACCCAGACTCAAAATGAAAGTGATTTAATTTATCAGTCAATGGACACGACTGCTTTACGCCAAAGCAATGAGTAACATTTGGATTTTCTCTCACAGTTTGCACATGCAAACTATGTCCCTTCTTTGTCCGAGGTGGAAACACTCCGGTCCGCACTTCGTGTGTCTGGTACTCTGAAGAATGTCCAAGACAAAATCTACAGATGTTCGCCCCGTGAAACTTTCAACTATTCCACTGATAGAATGTGCATCGAGATTGTCAGCTACAACACAATGTACTGTCCCTTTAATGTTTTTTCCAACACTGGAAATGAAAATCCCTTCCTGTTCTAAAATGACAAGATCTTTCAAGAGTGGTTCCAAAACTGCTCTGTATTCAAACTGTTTGACATCAACAGCTTTGCAAAGTAAAGCTAGGTGTATTGACGTTAATGCAGATGGCAACTTTGTTGGAACATTTGCCAAAACCCAATAAACAGCTGTTATTTTATGTTTTTTTCTCGAAGTTCCTAGTGAGTTACACACCTCAAAGTCGTCAACGTAAAGGATTATAGACAGTCTTGTTTCTTCCCCAGCATAAAATACATTTTGCTTGAAGGATTTTCCATCAAAAATTGACTTAATATATCCAGTACTATTTGATTTTCTGGATAAAATTATTTCTGCAATGTCTTTATTCTTCAAGACTTCCTGCAAAGTCTGGAGAATAGGCACATATTGAAAGGTCTTGTTCTTTTCAGTATCAATAATATATTCAATGCTATCAACACACTGGAAATGCACCTTAAAATACTTTCTTCTCTTAAAAGCCGAACCTAGTGGACCACCTGCTCCAAGTGCTGTACTAATGGGATGGAAGTTGCACAACTGCTCTGACAATTCAGTTACGATGGCCTGGTCAACAAAGCATTTATTCACCTTCAATGTTGAATCTAGTATGTTTCTAACAACTGCAACTGATACTGAAGATGAAATGAACTGAAGGTTTTCAACCAAGGCATCAATGCACTTCACTGAGGCATTATAGATGGTTTCTAGCTTCAGCAGAAGTAAGCCAATTCTTTGAAGAACTAAGTATGATGCACTTTCCTGATCACAATCTAAACTAGTGCCCTCACCATCACTGGCCTCTGGTAAATCAGAATGGTCAACAGTCTGATTATGGCGACTCTCATACACGTCTTTCTTAAAATCACTCAAAGAATAGGATTTGTGTCTTCTGCTTTTGTGTTTTAGAAATGTATTGTGTATATTTGTCTGAAAGCTGCATACTTCAAATACACAAAAGACAGTTTCGTGGCTCTTCAGATGATTTCCAATATGCTGAAAGTAGTCCTTCTCTATAGAACAACAAGCATTGCAAACTAAACACTTAAAAGCAGAGATGTTTCCTGACCGTAGACTTTCTTTATCTTTATGGTATCTGGACATATGTGTGCGAAGGGCACTCTGCGTTTTAAATGTGCAAGGGCAACTGTCATATAGGCATGCCCACGACCAAATGTTGCGTGTTGTCTGTAATGCTTTAGTAGATTTCCCTTTGTGGCAGACAAAGACTTGCAGATCTTACACTTCCATTCCATAAGCAAAAACCTGAGGCAGAAAAAGGTCCATGTATCAGATGCAATGCCACCAGGTCTCTAATCACATGAGGACAATAGAATCACATTTACAAGATAATTTTTTTTTTTAATATTCAAATTTTCATGCTCAAATTTAGCACATCAACTTCTTGTCACTCACATCATCTAGCTAGCTAGCAACTACACAACAAGCTAGCCACAACGTAAAGGTGACGCTAACTGACTGGTGGCAAGCTAGCTAACGTTAGCATACTGTACGTACATCAACACCAAGATATAATATACTGGAGGTGTAACGGCAGGTACAGGGCTTTTGGTTCGGTACACGTTGTGATCCGAATGAATATAGTCTAGTTTTAATCACGCACGTTACTTTTTCGTGTGCGGAACAAAAAATATAGTCTCGTGCTTTTAGTCGAATCAGACTGACTTCCAAAGGCCTAACGTTGTGCTAGTTAATTTTGATATACGTTACAGCCAGTTAAATTGGCATGCTGGTAACATGCAGTAACATAAAACAATGTTCAACTGCTACCACACCTTTGTTAAAAAATTGTTCGCTAAAATAATAAAACATGTCTTATCTTTGGGAGAACAGCGGTCCCTGAAATGTGTCTGTGGAAGAAGATGGTTGACATGCACGTGGCGCGAAAAAATGCCTCGAGTTGGGGCGGAAGTGTAACGTTATTAAATTCAAAAACCTCCCGATTAGTAAAATTAATCAATTTTTTGCATTTTTGACTTTCCTGATAAAATACAATTAAATTCTACTTAGTTATTGATGGCTGATTTTATTCGAACAAAACTGAGTAAAATACAATTAATAACTAATAGAAATGTGTTGAATTCAGCTCAATGTGATTCCAAACTACACAGTCATTATTTTTATGTATAGGCTACTCTTATATATTTACTAAACATTAATTAATCCCAGTCTCGGTTTTTACAGTGTACATTAGTGGTTTTTTGTTTTTATTTCTTATTATTATTATTCACTTTATTTTTTTTGTTCTTTTCCTATCTACTTGACTTTACCGAACGAACCAAAGAATATGAATTCCTGCAGTCACGAAAGTTTTAAGTCTAAATTTAAGATTAACAATTGTCATACATTTCATTCACCAGTGACCAAATCACCCAGAATGCACCCTATCTCATGAGATAATGGAAGACAAGCAGTGTTGCACCCGTTAATAGAGATCTATGCGATGTACCTTAGCCAACCTGAAATGACGAACGTGCAGAAGGCATGGTTATATAACCCGCACCACCAGCAGTGGACTGACCAAGAGCTGTATACGCGTAGAATACATTTTCTTCATCGCTTAATGCTTTTTTGTACATCCAGCCTTCTAATAAATGTGACTTTGGGAGAAAAAAAAACGTCTTGCTAAACCAAGCCCTTCACCTTTCTGAAAGCATCGAGCACCATTTCTAAAACAACAAAATCCGTATTCTTCTTGTATATAGTACATGCAATAAAAGACCATGATATATAATAAAAGTACATTCTTGAAAATAACGTATACTCAACACAATGACTCGAGCATTTTTTGACCACAGGTCACAGCCTTTTTCCGGGAAACAAATTGCTCACACCACTGGCACATTTAGTCACTGCTGATAACAGCTATCCTTGCCCACTCTCGATAAAAGCCTGACAGTTCTCGGGAGGTGCTAATCAATGGACGTGGCATCATCCCGCTGTGAAATCTGTTCCAGATCCCTATCCCTATTGTGGCCTCCCATTAGCCTCGGGCTGGGTTAAAAAGGCCCCAGGCCCTTTTCAATCATGTTTTTGCCAGCATTAGCTTACCCCTTGCCGAGTTCCCAAGGCAACCATAAGTATCGTCTTGAATTCGCTGAAAATTGCAGCGATGCGAAACGATTGAAAAAACATTTATTCGAGAGACTGACATATTCACAAAGTCAGAAAAAGGAAGGTTGCATAACTCACGTTGTCCTATCATCAGTGACGTTGACTACTGTGCGGCACAACGTAAATCATAACTAAATTGCATGGGGAAAGGTGTTACAAAGTGCACACCAATAAAATTACAGTTGAGACCAAATACACATGCATGTGTGTGAAGTGGCACAGTGGTGACATTTTCAGTCCAATGAAATGGTAATAACAGGTTATTTTATTCTGTGGACAAATGTGTAACGAATAAGGTGATGTATTGCACGTTGATTTATTTTGGAAAATACCTTGCATATATACAAATGTAGACATCAGTATGGTACTTCTATCTGTACGTTGTCCGCTCAGCGGAATGTTACACACTGCCATGTATTAATGAGTGAACATGTACAACACGTTTAGTCAATCAACTGCTAGATGAGGGTCACCTCATTACTTGAAGGCCATGAGGGATACTTGGCCATACTTCAGCACGCTGTCCAATGCGGGCTGGTGAAAGTGATGGAAGTGCAGATCAATAATGGATGTTGCTGTACTGCCCACAAAGCCTAGTACACCTGTCTACTACATCATTGTCAGTCGTTTGCCCCCCGGCTGGAATGTAGCAATCCCCACAGACGGTGGTCCTACACTGAGCACGCCGCCACGCCGAGCAGTTTAAGTCTGTAGTGGTCGACGTCAGCCTCAAAGGTGCGACTCCACGTCAACCGTCTTCTGCCCTCAAAATTGGCTCCAGTCCTGGGCTAGGCCATTGATGATGGTCTCCAGGGCTCGGGTGTGATCGGCCGGGGCGTTTACCGGGGCAATGTGTCCGAAGAGGTGAAGTTTCTTGACACTGACCATTTCAGTCACCACCAAAGGTGCTGTTTGACGATGGACCTCGGCGTTTGGTGATGTGCTCACTGAAGTGGACGCGTGTCAACTGTTGTGTACACCACTGGTATAATGCATTAAGTTTCCTGCACAGATAAGATATCATGGACTACACCTCTGAACCATACAGTAGTGCAGGCAATATGCACTGATTGTCGAGGCGGATCTCTGTTGCCATTGCATTGCTGGAGCGCCAGATGTATACATTAATTTAAACAGATGTATCTGTCAAACTGTTTCATGCACTCGCGCACATTTTTTTTCATATCAGCCTCACTGCTTCCAGAATGTTGCAGATTGGAGCCAAGGTAGGTGAATGAGTTTACCACTTCAACATTTATGTCCACTATTTCTACTTTCTTCAAGTCATGAGACTGCTATTCGGTGGCCTGTATTTTAGTTTAAATGCAATTTATTTTCAGGATAAATGAGAGAGCTTCATTTTTATGATCTCCATCGCAGTTACACTTAAATCATCTCAGCTAGCAGGGTAACGGCGTCTACATAGTGCAGGTTGGTCAACGCTTCATTATCTCCAAGCATACCTTGGTCAACTGTGCACTGCAGGGTCCAGTCCAATGAGGCAAGGCATAGGTTCGGAGCAATGGTCCAGCCGTGCTTGACGCCACTTGATGTTGAACCAGTCAGAGGACTCTCCATCCACACGTGATTACCTATATAAGCACTGAATCTTGGGTGACATGGTCTTAGGAAATTAGTGAATGAACAAAGCGAATTCTGGTTGAACAACAATTAACAATGGTAATCAGATTAAACATTTCAGCGAGAATCAAGTATTAAATATTTTCCTACTTGTAATTCATTCATATTAAATATCATAACTGGTATATGCCAAAGTAAATATGGCTTATTTATCAATTTAAACCAAATAAAATGCAATTATGTATATAAATGATTGATATACATTAATTTGAACAGGTTTAATAGACAAGTGCATGCTTCCTTTATTAAATTCCAAACATGTTTGGTGTGATTAAAACATCACATTTTATATTATTATTATATTTGTGTGCTTGCAATCCTCAAGTAACTTATTTTCACAATATTCTTTTTAATATGAATCAATACACTGCAATATATTTTTTTAAATATCATAACTGTCTTGAATAATAATCGCAATGATATCGTCATTCCAAAGTATTAAATAACATTGACCAATCACGGGCCAAAGGCCAATGAGCATAGCAAGACGAGAACAATTGATTAGTAAACAAAGCGCTGAATATTTGGCAGCTAAGCAAAATTCATACAAAGCATTTGCAAATTAGGGCTAAAGTTAAATTGCATAAACCATCATGCTTCTAATAATTGAATTATATATGCAAATGGAGTATGTGGAGAAGAGTGGACTTGCCGAAGACTGGTACCAGTGGTGTCAAGATCAGCCTATATGGAGGAGGCTCGTGGAGGATGCTAGTGATCACGCTCCAACAATGGAGGGCAGAGGAGTGACGCCCACAACAACGAGTGGAGTGCCGGGTGGATACAATGGGTAAAGTTAGCATAGTAACGGGCACAGGTAACTGCATCTGCAGTCATCTCAGTCGGTGAAGCCATGGCACCTGGGTCTGTCCTGTAACCTGCCAGCAGCAAGCCTTTGACACTTCACGTGGCCTCGGAGTGCTCCTTCGCCTGGCACAAGCACCGCGTTGACATCACCGACACTCAAGTGGAAAATGGCATTTGTTGCCGGTATGGGCTTAATGTAATTAATCACATGTATAATTGTGAATGGAGATAATGATGACCATGTATTGGACCCATTGACTTATGTCACTGCACAGTAGGCCACGCCCACCAGTGGAGTAAGTAATTCAGGGTACAGGGCACCAATTCAGATTCGTTCAGACACTCTACAAGTTCAAGTTAATTTATTAGGTATAGCTCTGTGAGCCATTCGGTTCTTGAATCGGGTGCAACTGCAACAAACAAAGACATGAACAAGAAAACATCTTAAAGTGACTATGTGACTATGTGCAAACAGAAAATAAAAAACCCAGCAAAATATTGCAGAAAAAGCACCGTACACCAACATTACAGGAATTGGGCAGTGAGGTGCTATATAACATGGGGTCGATTAGTGTGAATCTGGTCATAATTACAGAAGCGTGAATGCTCTTTAGAAGAACACTTTGAAATAAAGATTTCGCTGTTTCACAACCCTTAAGTGTCTCTTGGTGGTGCAGTCACTCGATCCTCAAGAGAAGTGCAGAACACAATGCAGAGTATTCACTCGCCTCCGAACTCGTCTTGTATTGTTGTCTTTATTAGCTTGCATGTCCCCTCGTTACGATCACGGAAGGAGAGGGACAGGGCGAGCTGTTACACTTGGTGCTCTGACTCTTTTACTGTATCAGCCATTGTCATTTGGCTGCCGAGCACTTGCTGTGCGTGCATGGACAGCTGACTGTCATTATTTACTTTTTCTATTTTTTTGCGTCGGTGCCTTGGGAATGATTGAATACCCACAATTTTTTTTCCAAATATGTGTGTCCAATGGCAGATAAAATGGAACGAAAAGCACTCAGACAGGTTCCAACAGAGTCACACTCTGAGAGTCAGGTTAGTAGTGAGCTCGGCGACCTAATTACTCAGTTGGCACACCAAAATGGGCAATCGGTAAGAATGCAGCTGCAGTCACATGGCAGGACTAATGATACAAGTGTGCTGGGTAATCCTAAACATCAACTTAAAATTTATCTGGGTTTCGTTTGGCTGTGCAATAAGATACCAAGGAACTTCCATTATTATGGGGTGACGGGTCAGATAAGTACACCATCCAGGAATGGCAGGAACTCATGGAGACCTACCTACCTTCAGAAACATGCATGTCCAGCAACTAAATATTCGGAAGAGGTGAGCTCCTAATTGATGTACAGGGCTCAGGATATTGTGAAAATAAATTTGCGTGGGAGTCCAACACTGTCCTCGGAAAATGACCATAAATTACTTTTTGACATTCTAATACAAAATTTTAGTCGAGCCGACGTACTCCGCAATGCCCCTCGCAGATGTTTGCAACATATTTCTCATTGCAGGGGAGGGAGTAATGGACTATTGGGTATGGTTGCACAAGGCGGTTGACATAGCAACAGAGTGCCTGCAGAGGCAGGGTCGCAATATCGAGGACCCTGGCCAAGAGCTGGCAATGATGTTCATGAAGCACTGTCCAGACCCGACACTCTCTAGGATCTTTTGGTTCAAAACAGCAGCAAAGTAGACTGTCGTGGAAGTGCAGGAGTGGCTTGGGGAACACTTGAGAGACAGTTGAGCAAGAATATCGAATGGTCCACAGAAGTTATCTGAAACGAAGCAGACTGCTACTAATGTTCAACAGTGAGCCAGTGCCTCCGTGCCTGGAGAATCCTGGAGGAAACCATCAACAGCACCATTCAACTCAGGCACCCACGGGAGGCCAGGAAACCACCGACATCTTGCACGTTAAAAGCCTGATCAAAAGGCTAGATAGAGTCTTGGAGTAGCAAGTACAAGTGTCCAGGGCGGGACAAACTCTGATGGGACAAAATCCAGTAAGACTACAAAAGGCATGTGGGGGCGTGCGAGGGAGAAGGGCACACAACACTAGTGCATTGCCGAAGGGCCTGGTCACTGGAAAAGGGATTGCCCCATGTGGAATGGGCAAGCCGCAGTGGGACCTGGCTATGGAATGCCCTCACATCAGTGGCCGTTAAACTAGATCACTAAAATGCACAGATGATCCATGTGGGTCTTAATGGTAATTACCTCAAGCCTCATGCTGAGGCCCAAGGAGCATTACCGACGGATCACACCCTAGTGATCCAGGGGTCTCAGAGAGAGGATGCCTTTAGCGAACTTGTCTACATTCTTGTCAGTTTTGGAGGCCGAGTACAGCTGAAGGGCATGCTAGACTCTAGATCAATGACATGCACCATCAGTGAAGATGTGGAGCAACTGCTGGTGGAAGCAGGACTGATCCTGGTGAAACACTCAGCAGATTAAGTGGTTCTAGTTGGTTGTGATCGAATGCAGACACAGCCAAAGTGTGTTTTTGACCTATAACTAAGCCCCCATGAAGGTGATGAATCCCACAGACAAAGTTGTAATGTTACGACGGAACAGAAAAGTTGGCAGATGTGTCGCCATGTTCCACTGAGGAGAATTTGGACCTGTTTCAGGGCACCCAGGAAAAGGAAGTGCTGAACGCCTACAGTCGTGACAGGAGTCAAGGATCTATACGTATAAGCCTGAAGCATATATTGACGGATGCTAGGTCTGCCGAGGTTCAAAACAAACACTGTTTAATCTGCCGACAGAATATGAGGATATATTCTAAAGGGATGTGCAGTAATGTGGAGAAACCAAGGGGTGTATGTATTGTATACAGCTGTCAGATGATCGTCCTTTCCCTCTTCCATACAGGAGGGTCCCACCTGCTCACTGCCGAGAGTTGAAGAAGGCTATCTCTAAAATGGAAGAGAAACAGATAATACGGAAGTCGGCAAGCAAGTATGCTTCGCCTTTGGTTATGGTCTGAAAAATGGATGGTGGACTCCTAATCTGCACAGACTTTCGCTGACTGAACGCATGTGTAGTGACTGACTTGGAGATGCAAGTTCTTGGAGGCAGTTATTTTATTAATCCGAGCACCCTTTGCACAATACGCACCCTATGCTCGTACACACTGTCTCCCTCTCGTTTATACACAACTCTACGTAAGTTCCAAGCCTATTCACAACAGTAGCCGTCTGACACTGATCGCGTTGAACTGAGACAGCCAATTACCATCTAGCAGCACAATATTAGTTGAAGACGACAGGGACAAAGGCGACGAGATGACAGCGACAATGGCGATGATCTTCAACAGCAACGATGGGGATCCCACTCCAAACGACAGCCCCGAGGACCCCTCCCAGGGCCCCTCATATACTGTCAGTGTGGCCTGGCTCTGCCCCAGCCATACCCCCCTTCTGGAACCTACTAGCGGGTTCTCAATGTGTCCCTTACGTAACTTTTCCCCTACATCCCTCTCTGGTCTATTACGTGCCGTGATGTCAGTCAGGGCTGCTGCAAGCTGCAGATCCCCTTCCCTGCGAGTAGCCAGCGCTATGCTGCTATGTGACTAATTCTATGTCACTACACATGTATGATTAAAGATGCACACCCATTCCCGCATCAGGTCGACTGCCTCGCAGCACTGGGTAGGAGTACATTTTTCAGTATGATGGATTTGGCATCCGGGTTTTACAACATTCCCATGCATGAAGATCACAAAAAGTATGCAACATTTACGATACTGATAGTGTGGTTTGAATACAAAAGGATGCTTCAGGGCCTGTGCAACAGCCCGGCTTCGTTTATGCACATGATGATGGGCGTCTTTGGTGACCTCAACTTTATGAGCCTGTTGTGCTATCTAGACGACCTACTGGTGTTCGCTCTCCCACGGAGGCAGAGGTGCTCCAGATGTTATGCACATTGTTTCAAAGATTGAGAGACAACAACTTGAAGTTTCTGCAAAAGAGTGTGAAGTTCGTCGGTCACATCATGGGCCAAGAGGGGGTGTCAGTGGACCCAGTAAAGGTGGAAGTGATCGCCAAGATGAGTAGGAGTGATTTGATGGAGCCAGTTGGGTGTACGCCTTCTGTGCAGATAATAAAGTCAATCTTAGGGATGGTATTTTACGACCTGCATTTTATCCCGGACTGTTCGGCGAAATTCAAAGCATTGTTTTAGTTAACTGTGGATCAAAAGAGAAAGAACATAAGGGGGCAAAGGGCCAAGACACATTCTGAAAGTTAAATGCTGCATACTGGACCCCTGAGTGTAACAAGGCCCTGGAAGACTTGACAAGCAGCCTAGTGGACTGCGCAGTGTTGGCTCACCCAGACTTTGACGAACCATTAGTTATATCAGTGGATGTGTTCTTTGATGGGCTGGATGCAGTACTATCACAGGTTCAGAAGGGGTGCGACAAGGCACACCCAAAAGTGTTTGCCTCGAACTCACTCAGTGGTGCTCAGAAGCGATATCCTGCCCATAGGCTGGAGTTATTGGCACTTAAATTTAGTGTTTGTGACATGTTCAGTCACTGGTTAAATGGTCACAAGTTTACTGTATGGACAGACAACAACCCGCTGACTTATGTTCTCACGAAGCCGAAGCTGGATGCTTGTGAGCAGAGATGGATTGCAAAGCTCACGTCTTCTGATTTTGACCTCAAGCATATTGCAGGTCGGAAAAATGTGGTGGCAGATGCACTCAGCAGAGACCCGTTTGTGGGAAAAGTGAATAGGCGGTTGCTTTGTGAGCCCTACCACAATCTGGCCGTGCAGCAGGAGTTGGGGACGTGGATGTGCAGGATGCGCTCCGGTAGATAAGTCAACATCAATCAGGTGACGAGTGTTGTTACAGTCACTGTTTGTGATGCAGCCTCAGTCAAGGCAATTGTCAAGTCCCAGTCGAGTTGGGAAGTAGCAGCCAAGTCAAGAGCACTAACGCTAGTGCAAAACGTACGATCAATTGTAGCACCTGGACAGGATGCACTGCAAAACTTTGTCTTGAGGGGAACTAAGGAACAATCAGCAGCAGGACCCATTGATCTCGAGGGTGTTTCCACATCTGAATCAGAAGTGCTTGTCATCTAGGTGAGAGAGATACGGCGAGCGTGATGGGGTTTGTCAACTCCTAAGACAATGGAGGAAACTAGAATTGTGAGATGGGATAGTGTACAGAGTCGTGAAGGAGCAACTATCCGGATAACAAAGGATACAGTTTGTATTGTCAGTATCTCGACGAGAGAAGGCACTATCTGGGATACATGGCTTGGTGGTTCAAGATAAAACTTTGTGTCTAGCAAGGCAGCGGTTATTTTAGCCAGGAATGAAGACAGATATTAGGGTGTATGTCCATTGTTGTAGGTGGTGCGTTGTGGCAAAGACCCCAGAACCAGAGGCACAGACGCCAATGGAGAGCATCAAGACGACATTTCCAATGGAATAAATATGCATGGATTTATGGTGTGCGGAAAACCAACGACTGTGCTGAGTTGATGTTCTGGTGGTGACAGACCATTTTACAAAAATGGCCCATGCCTTCCCCTACATTAACTAGACAGCAAAGCAGGTCGATTGGAAATTGTGGGATCATGTGTTTTGTATTTACAGAGTCCCATAAACGATCCATTTAGATCAAAGCACAGATTTTTTTTTTGTGATCTCATCAAAGAGCTGATGGCACTTGCAGGGGTGGAAAAGTCACCAAAAACGGCGTACCATCCAATGGGTTATGGTGGGATGGAGACATTCAACAGCACCCTAGAGAACATGCTGACATTGCGGGCCAAGCATGAGTGGCCTTAGCAAGTGCAGACGTTCACGTTCGCATATATTGCGACGGTTCATGAGACGATGGGATACGCCGCATTCTACCTCATGTTTGGCCATGTGACCGGGTGCTTCTTGCCAACAAAGGCAAACGAGACCATAGAAAACTTGCTGAAAGGTGGGATCTGGTTCTCTATGTAGTAGCAGATAGGAACCCGCAGACCCATATATACAAGGTTGTGGACCCGATGTGAAATGCAAAGGTTGTGGACCGAAATATTTTGCTTGGCGTGAACTACTTACCTGTGGTGAAAAAATGACTGAAGAGCTTGGATCAAAATTCCGTGATGCAGAAAGTGTCTCAACCAGAGCATCTCGTATTGTCACTGAGAGGAGCTGAGGGATAAATTGCTTTATTCGAGAATAAAAAGATTTTTGAGCGCACAATATCGTGGGTGCTGCAGGAAACTGGAGATGGGACTATTCAGGATTCTCGGGATGGGATCGGTCACTATGGATCCAGGAGATGCGAGTGCCCAAAAAACTAAAGTGTCAGGAACTCGAGTTGTTCCGGATTATTCTCGACAAAATTAGATGACTAGAGTCTCATCGCCCACCTCTGGCAGGGACTTGGGTACTGGTGGCAATGTAGCTCGAGCGACACAGGTTTTGGGGACTGATGGAAATGATGTGCCAGGGGCTGGAAGGGAAGTGTGGCCAATAACCCAACTAATCAAGACTATGCTGAATTAACCTGTTCTGGGTAACATAGGTTTATGGCATAGTAAATTGCAAACAATGCTAAATATGGACAGCCATTGTGAGATTTGTTGAGAATTTCATGAGTTTTTACTTACAATCCACATTTTTATTTTATTTGTTCTTCCCCTATCACCTGTTCAGAGGGGCTGGCGATTTTGGTGAACCAAAAAGCGTCGGGAGGTTCAGACAGAAGAGTGACCAAGTTCAGTGGGGTGTATAAGCCACCACATTCAACGAAGGAGACACCAGGGACTGAACATCCTCGATGTTCTCCATACTCGTAAAGTGAGTAGCTACAAAACTGTGATAAGGAGACCAAGTCCTAAAGGTTCACTTGGGTCTGAATGCTGGGTATTCTCGTTTTGGTGTTTTAGGTCTAGTGGCCTCTGTCATAAGAGATATTGATGGGGTTCTATATATTTTTTTAACAGGAGTGCTGCAATTATAGTGTGGTTCGGGGGGGGGGGGGGGGGTGAATGTAGCCATTAAGGGCTTAATGTAATGAATCATACGTATAATTGTGAATGGAGATATTGATGCCCATGGATTGGACCCATAGACTCACGTGACTGCACAGTAGGCTATGCCCACCAGTGGAGTAATCAATTCAGGATACAGGGCACCTATTCACATTCGAGTGGCCAGTGAGGTCCTGTGTAATGTGGCGTCGATTGGTGTGAATCTGGTCATAATTACAGATGCGAGAATGCTCCTCAGGAAAACACTTTGAAATAAAGAGTTGCCATTCCACAACCCTCTTGTGTCCCTCGGTGGTGGAGTCACTTGATCCTTAATAGGAGGGCAGAACACAACGCAGAGCGTTCACTCACTGCCTCCGAACTAGTCTATTATTGTTGTCTTTATTAGCCAGCCTGTCCCATCGTTACAATCATGGGAGTATAAGGATAAGGCAAGCTGGTTACACATTGCATTAGACAGCTAGATGCATGCAACAATCTGCGTGAACATTTGTGTCGTGTGTGAGAATGTCAAGTGTGTGCTACATGTCTGCTACAATAGCTGCACAGCGGTTGTATAACTTCACTTTTTTCAGTTTGCATTTTTGTAGCGTTTGAAAATCGCTTCCTGCTTAGATTCAGGCAGTTGTTATGCACTTGGGCACCTGGACACCTGCGGAGTTATTGCCGTTTGTTCTGCCTCATGGCAAGTGTCTTGCCTCACGGCAGATGTGGGGCGTGTGTACACAGGATTTTCCGGTTTTTGGATGCTGGGGGTGGTCACGTGACCAGGAAGTTGCGATTTTAGATTTCTGCTGAACCACGCGGGCGTCGGCCATTACAGACATAATTCAAGATGGCGGCACACATCTCGTCCCCGTGAAGCCAGCTGCAGTTGTCCATTGTGGGACTTTGGGAAGCATTGTCTGTAAGTTCGTTTGTGTTCTTATAATATTGGCAATGTTGCTATAATGTTAGAAGGACCTTTATAATGCTGTTATAATGTTAGGACCTTTATAATGCTGTTAAATTGTTACGATGAATGCGGGGCCTAGTTAATAATAAAGCCTGCAACTTGCCTTGTTGTGACTGTTACCCGTAATCGAGTAAGTGGATTCAAACTTGCAATAACAAAATGTCTCCTTCATAAGACAATGTTATGATGCTGTGGTGTTTATTCATTGTGTTGGTGTTTCTGGGTATTAACAGATGCTGTATCTGTGCTGTTTTCTTACCAGTTTTACCTCTCTTCAATTTCAATAAATGACGTTCGGAGTCTGATGTTCACCCTGGCTCTGAGGGTTTATTGGAGATGCGAGGTTATCTACTCAGCTAGCTCTGAAACGCAGCGCACAGCGAGGCTGAGATACCGTTGTTCAAAGCTGCAGGAAACTATGCAGCTTTTAATGTGCAGTGATTCTCAATCGTTTTCTATACATTGTACCCTTTCGAGCTTGCTCAATTTTAGCAGTACACAGAACCAAAACCTCACTGTGACCCCGAATGTGTTGTATCTGAGAAGGGATATTAATCTCTTGCTGATACTTTTCTTACGGAGAATAAGATAATGAAGTGACACTGCCAACATCTGGGACAATAATTTGCCCAAATTTCTGCGTGTGTTTGTGTCTGTATGTGTGTCTCTGGGTTGTGTGAGGAGCTCACATCCTTGAAAAATCTGGACAAGGTCCCATCGGTGAGCTCCTGCGGCAGGTAAGGCTGTGTTGGCAGGATCATGTAGCCCGTATACCCAGTCACCACATGCCTAAACAGCTTTTGTTTGGCCAGATAGAGGGGACTAAACGGGTGCAGCATGGCCTAGAGAAGAGATGGAGTGATGTGGTACAAGAGGATGTGGAGCTGAGTGGACTTGCTGATGACTGGTACCAGCGGTATCAAGATCGGCCTCTGTGGTGGGGGTGGGGGGGCTTATGAAGGACACTATTAGGCAGTTCGAGGCAGTCGCCCTTCAGTAAGAACGGAGGGTGTAGGAGCAATGCTCACAATAATGAGCGGAGCTCCGTGTGTCTAAAACACAACAAGTTCGCACAGTAGGTGGCACAGGTGGTGCATTGGCCAGTCATCTCAGTCAGTCAACCCATGGCATCTGGGTCTGTCCTATGATGTTGCAGCATATTTAAATAGTAAACACTGGGAGTCGAACTGATTCACTTTCAATTAAATAAACCCTTACACCTTATTTTATTCAAAATGGTCTTTGAAGATTGAGTTCCGGTAACCTCATTCTGAGAACCGATTTAAACAACTTAAAATAGGCATATTAGCTATACAATTGTAAATCAAAGACATTTGTTTTGCTATTTTCCATTAAATGTGTATAGCAGAGAGTCGTGTTTGAAGACATTTTAAAAAAATCTCGTTCTGTGTTGCGGAAAACATGAAGACGGTGCTGTAGAGAGAGACAGATTATGTGTGCATGGTATAATTGTAATTTTATATCAATCAATAAATATCGGCTCAGTTTTCCAAACTGAATCAGGTTGTGGTGGCAGCGACTCCACCAATGCCTTCCATCCTGCTCTGTTCTTCGTCAGTGCCATTCTCTCCTCGGTTAGGCGCACCACCTGGTCTTTCCATCGTTATCATGGGCGGCCTCCAGGGAAGTCTTTCTTTCGGCATCCTTAGCAGATAACCTATCCACTGTAACTGGCTTCGTTCCATGCGCCAAATTGCTGACTGGATGTTGAATCTCTGGTGGATGGCTGTGCTTCTCACCCGATTCTGGAGAGAGAACCCTTCCACCCTGCAAAGGAAGCCCATGTCTGTTGCTTGCACCCTTGAGCATGTCCTTTTCATCAGGATCCATGTTTTGTGGCCGTAGGTCAGGATTGGGATGATATTGACCAATAGTTTCAGATCTTTCCCTGAAGGCTCAGCTCCCATCTTGAGACCACAGAGCGGTTCATCATCCACATCACTATGTTTGCTGCTCCGATCCAGGCTTCGATTTCCTTTGCTCTTCTTCTATCCCTCGAGAAATACATCCCAAGGTACCAGAAGTTTTCGACCTCCTCCACTACTTCCCCATTGATGAATAGCAGCTCTGCTACTTTGGTCCATGCCACAGCCATGGCCTTGGGTTTAGAGGTACTGATGCACATGTAGACACCCTGGCATTCTGCTGCAGAGCTGTTCAGTGCATTCTGGAGGTCGGCGTGCATTGGGGCTAGCAGGACGATGTCGTCGGCAAACAGCAGGGCTGACACCTCCCTTCCACCAACGTTGATGCCCATCACCACCGTTAACCATCTTATCAGTCGATCCATGAACAGAATCAACAATGAAGGCGATAGCACACAGTCTTGACGAAATCTGTAACGGACTGGAAAAGGGTCTGTGGGATATCCGGCTCTCGCTTTGCTTGTACAAAGATCTGATCACGTATAGCAACGAGTCAGAAACACTATATTCGAGCATCACCTGCCACATCAACTCACGAGGTACTCAGTTGTAAGCCTTTTCCAGTTCCACAAAGCACATGTGGACAGGTTTGGCGTACTCATATGACTTTTAGAGGAGTTGCTGCAGGGTAAAAAATGTATCCACAGTCCCCCGCCCTGGGAGGAAACATCCTTGTTCTTCATTCACTCTTGCCTCGACCACTTTTTGGAGCCTCTTGTTCAGCACCGAAGCATATACCTTACTAGGCTGAGGAGGCTGTGATGCCCTGGGAGTTGGAACACTGCCACCTGTCACCTTTCTTGAAGATGGGTATTATGATCGCGTTCTGCCACTCCCTCGGTGCTGTTCCAGTCCACCACACCTTGTTGTATAGCTTAGTCAGCCATGCAACACCAGCAGGGTCCAGAACATGTATCATCTCGGGGCGAATCTCGTCGATCCCAGCTGCCTTGCCTTTCCACAGATGTTTCACTGCTTCTGCAACTTCGGCAGCTGAGATATCACGAAAGCCTGTGAGTGCCTCAGCTGGTGCCACAACCACCACAGGGCGGGTCCAGAAGCTCCTGAGAGTGTTCCTTCCATCTCCTGGCAATGGCATCGGTACGGGTCAGCGCTTTGCCGTCCTTGTTCAGCACAGACTGAACAGAGTCTTGCCTTCCCCTCCAGAACACGCTGTATGGTCCATTTAAAGAGTTTCAGAGCCTCTCTGCTGCCGCCTTGGTCCATTGGTACTCCGCATGCGTATCGGGACCAGTCATCCAATAGCATAGCCCTGTACGCTGCCTTTTTTACATGGACATCTTTCCATACATCCGTTGTCCACCAACAGGTTCTAGGGTTGCCACCAACAAATTATCCGACTGACTTCAGGCCACAGCTACTCACCGTTCCAGCATACATAGGTCTTGAACTGAGTCCATTCAGTCTTGATATGTTTGTCCTCCTTGTCCATGCATCGAACACGCTTGTCCTGTTGCGATTAGTTGAAAAACCGTCACCTTGGGCTCTCTGTCAGTCTTTCACAGGCTATACGCACTGCACACTTGGGTTTGCTGGGTCTGTCTGGTTGTGAGCCCATGTAACATATCCAACTCACAACCAGATGGTGATTGGTCGACAGCTCGGCACCTCTCTTCACTCCAGTGTCCAGGACCAATCGCCGGAGGTCCGCGGACAAGGTGACAAAGTCAATAATTTACCATGCATTCCCAGTGTTCGACTTCCAGGTCTACAGGTGAACATCTTTGTGCTCGAACATGGTGCTGGTAACCACCAAATCCCGAGCCATGTAGAAGTCCAAAAGTAGCTCTCAATTCAGATTCCGAACAGGCAAGCCATGTCGTCCAATCATGCCTTTCCAGGTGACACCATCATTACCGATGTGGTTGTTGAAATCTCTCAGCAGGATTAAGGAGTCCCTGCATGGTATTTTAACAAGCACTGCGCCAAGGGTCTCCAGGAAACCTGGGTAATCGGTGGGTAGCTTCAGCGCAAAAGCACAAATCAGTGGGAAGACAAGTCCTTCGACCAACCGTGGTCGTATCCAGGCTATCCTTTCATCCACGGGGTTGAACTCCAGCAGAAAAGCCACTAATGGTGGGGTTCAGCAGGAATGACACCCCAGTTTTTTGCCGTTGTCGTAATTTTACATCAATATTCATAAATCTGTACCTTTTCACATATTCGCCTATACCTCAGTCCCCAGACAAATCATGCATTCAAATGTTATACTATCCTGAGAGATAGAAAGAAATATATTTTTCAACTTAAAAGTGTTAAATGTGAAAGAAGAAATCACAATTTAATTCTAGATCACGGTCTTTTGTGCATTACACACCCAATATGTTTTGGAGCTCAGACTGCATTCATGAACGCAATATGAGCTGCGCAGCTGAGGGAATTGAGGGGGCTGGGGATGAGGGCTGTCGGCTGGTGTGCTGTTAATGTGTCCATTATTTGATGTCCCGCCCCCCTCCATTGAAGCATGAAAATTTTGCTTCTCCACTCCCAAGCTTACGTTTTATCGACCAAGAGAAAGTGATTATCTGCCAAAGCACAATATGCACACGCACTTACCTACATTTTGCACTTTTCAAGAAACATGTGTGAAATAGTTGAGCTTGACAGAGGTTCAACAGCAATAATGGGAGTGCTCAAAAATCCACTTGCAAGCAGACTGGTCAAAAGCTATATTTGTTTGTTTCTTTGGTTCGATGTTTAATTTTAAGTTATTTTGCTCAGTGTGCAATCAGTCTCGACAAATTGTTGTTCAAGCAATATTGCACGCAACATTGATATGAGGTTAATTTAAAAAAATTCTACTTTAAGTACATACTGCGTTTGGATGGCTTAAAGATGAGAATTCTGAGATAGCAGAGCCCGAGGTTCTTGGTTCGAATGTGGGCAACTAAAATGTACCAATGACTGCGAAAAGAAACCCATCACATTCAAATTGGTGTATAATTTCATCTGGATTAATTCTGGTTCTGAGAATTAAACAGATGTAATAAAGGTCGTTGAAGCGACTTCTGGAATCCGGTCTTTATTCGTCTTTCATTACAGCACTCCTTCACGCTGCTGACAGACAGTGTGAGAGGGATAGAAGAGAGAGACGCGCGCAGCCACGTGGCAGCCTGGACCCCCGCTCTCGCGTGGCCTCTCCCTTTCGTTCGTTCCAGTTCTGACCACGTGTTGTTCGTCTCCACCTCTATTCAATACCCGGGTCACGTGGTACGTTTCCACCAATCCTGGTTAGCCTCTATGGAATCTTCCAGACTCCACCGTAGGCTCCCGGGACCACGCCCCTGACTCGTCTCCCCATTAGCTGTGGCTAAAGCCAGCAGAACCAATCCTCTACAAACAGCTGTCACCTTTCCATTACGTCAGGGCCACGCCCCTAGGCTTCCCCCCATTGGCTATAGACTAGGACCGGCAGAGCCAATCATCGTGACGAGTTGTAATCCGTCAACGACCCGGATATAACCTCACATTACACAGATATAGAGTACTCTATTGTTTGACTGTATCATAACAGAGAGTGTGGAAAGGGCATCCCCCTTCTGTGTGAAGGATTTTTCAGGAGACATTCGGCCATTCTTTGTGCTTTTCATGTTATATATATGTCTTTATGTTACTAATTTATGTCATGTACAGATGTGAGATCGGTGGTAGCAGCCCTGGACAATGGGCAGTTGTAAAACACAATAGTCGAGGGGGCAACGGGGGAAATCCCCCCCCCGCCCCCTGAAACCCCAACATTTACCAGAGGAAATATAGTGATTGTTTTTATTTATTATTCATGTGCGGCCCTATTTAAAAAGCTTGACATTTCTGGGGAGCTCACCCTCCCCTCCTCCTCCCCCTTCCCCACACACCAACCTCCCCCCATGCCTTCTCCCCCTCCCCCCATGATCCCTCTTCCCCCTTTGGAAAGTTTCAAGCAACGATATGGAGCGGCTTTTGCGCGAGTTGTGGCTAGACAATGGCTACTGAGGATGATTAATTATCTGCAATTTTATTCTGAACAATTCGGTGTGCAACAACACAGTTCAAGTTAGTCATGTAAGCATTAGGGCAGTGTGTGTGGGGGAGGGGGGCAACCTGATATTCCATTATTACTACTGTTTTCATTTGACAATCACCGCAATAAGCCACAACAAAGTTTTGAAATGATAAATGGCATTTACGCATTGGGAATGGATTTCTCTTTTAAAATTATTATTCATTTGTTTTGGCACAATGCATCAAAATTACAAGTGTACTGCTCATGCACATTTTTATCTGTAAGCTTTCAACAAGTTGTTTTCACATTCACCTACCAGCACTTTTTCAAGCGATTAAGTGTATACACCACAGGCTGGCAGTCATTTGGAATTTCCCACTTCACTGCACCCTTTATTGACTGTGCCACTCAACAGAATAAGAACTAAAAGGATTGCTCTTACTGCCACACATACGTACATATGTCCACACACACCACATACACACAAAGCCAGTAGCCAAGTCACAGTTCAGAAAAGTTCCTTTTCAGTCAAACAGCAACTTTCAAATCTGGTGAGAAATCCATGGTTCCATTCAATCTTAAAATTGGCCAGCTGGCATGAATGGCAAGTGTACTCTCATCAAATTAAGTTTTCAGAACCACATCGATCAACAGCTGGCATATGAGCCCCGTGTGAGGGTAAACTTTATGTTACGTTGTTTTATTTTACTCAACCAGAACAAGTATATATTCTGCTAGAATTATTTAAATTTAGCACCTTTAAAAAACATATGCTATTCAGCATGACTTTCACGTAATAAACTGTCAAAATAAATCAATTTGCATTCAACATAAGCATTAGTCATTAATACACGTGTAGTGATATAGGACAGAGTAAGAATATTGGCCAAAGGTGGTGAGAGCGAGGATCCAGAAGGGGGCGTGGCCGAGGGCAGAGCCAGGCCACGTTCAGGGGCATAAAAGGGAGGCTCCGAGAGCCGATCAGGGCTGTCGTCTGGAATGGAACCCGCCGTGCTACATCTCTTCGGTCTCCGGTCTTCACGCTCGGCATCGTGGGTCAGGCAGTGTGTTAACTGACCTGACCCAGTTATATAGTTAATCCGTGGTGGTTACCACTATATAGTTATCCCATTGTACGTTTGTATAGTTACCCCGTTGTGGTCAGATAATAAACGTTTTGCCTCCTAAGTCAAGTGTGTGTCTCAAATGAACCCACTACACATGGATTATAAATATGAAGTAAAGGTGTGTGTATAGTATTCAGAAAGAGCTGTACACGATTGAAGTCGTATTGTCATTTTTCTTCCAAAAAAGTTGCAGATTGCCCAAAATAGCGACACGATTCAGGCCCAATTCTCCATATGCACACATCATTATTATAACTATTTATGCTTGTTTACCAAATAAAGTCTTAATACTGCATTCGAACCCTGAAGCTCTGCAGCAAGCGGTGTTCATGCTACTGCAATGCAATATCGTCGAAATATACACTGTATAGTATTTCTTAGGGACACAAGTCTGACTGTGGCCCTACTGCACTGCAAACACATTTTTTGTATTCATAATTATTATCTTCATGAGATTTATCAGCAGCAGCAGCAGAAGCAGCACCAAACACCGTTACCAGATGCAAATACATTTCATTCAAACGTATTATTTGCATGCTCAGTTCATTAAACTCTCACGCTTTTAATTGTTCATATTTCTCCCAAAAATATGTTTTCCTCAATTGTGTTTCAAATCAATAACTTCCTTACTAATGATTACTTCAGTTGTCTCAAACATGAAGTGACCAGTGAGATCCTTCTACCATTTCAGACATGACAAACCCAATTAAGTATTTCCCCCCCTAAACCCTTACACCAAATGGAATCTGCTGTGATGTATTATGGAGCTCATTTATTGATGCATGGTGCGTTTGATACGTGGAAACCCCATTGGGATTGCATAAAGTGGCGGATGGGGGAGGGGTATGCAATGCAAACAGAGACAATAACTGTCTACAGAAAGCTTGCTCACCTGCAGAGACCAAACGTCTATTAAGAATATAGTCTCATTCAGAATCCAATAGCAGCCCATGGAATAATCTATCTTAGAAATCATACGCCTGTGTGGAAAATGGTTATGCAGCTATCCATATCTTTCTAGGGAACGCTATGTTGTAACATTTAGGAACTGATAGCACATACTAAATACATTAAGGAAACAATATCAGGCATATAAATGAGCAATTGAATCTGAATTGTTAAACCATGTGTTGGATACAAATTACATAATCTTAGTTGCATGTTCCTCCCAACAAGAAGATGTGTTTATGTTCATGCATGCTTATGATGGCCCTGCATTAAATGCAGTACATGTTTTGTTATTGTATATATTTGTAACGATTGCATAATAATTTAAAGCAATAACAAACTACTGCAGCGCCTACAAAATACATATAACTTAGTCCCATTCCTTAATAACCCCATCTAGGGATGGACATAGTAGAGCACTATCGAGTAAATCACGAAAACAGCGGAACAATGGAGAGGTGGTGGGGGTGGCCTCCAGGGCTGACTCGATCCCCAGAGAACCCTGTGAGATAGTCGAGCCTAGAGAGTAGCTGGGCTGATGTGGGCCTTAAGTTCCTCTTTAATATTTGTTTTGGCACTATTTGGACACACATGTAGGATGGATAACAACAAGCACATTTGAAGTATGTTGTTTGGAAAAATGAAAGCAACCAGAAAAAGAAAAATACCTAACAGAGAATGGCTTGATGACGACAAAAGAGATTAGTGTGGGAAAGTTGTTGCACTACTTGAGCATATTGGCACAAGACAAAGGAAAGTGGAAGTAAATGACAAAATCTGCAGTGGACACCTACAGGCTACCTGCCCATGAGTCGTGATGACGATGAAGATGATGTTTTTCGGGATACCCTTCTCCACTCCTTCCCCCTTTTTCTCTCTAATGATCACCTTCTTTCGCCTGGTCCCCATCTAATGCACCTCCAATAAGCACGGTCAGCTACGTATGGTGCAAATGAAGTTATACATACATACATATAAATACAATGCTGGGTTAGAAAATGAACCTGGTACACCTTAACCTGCTCCTGTTCAAGGAGGAAAGCCTACCCAGAAGGCACACCCCCTCTGACATGCTAATGTTTGTGTGTGCCCTCTGATGTGATCATTGATATTGGTAAAAATCAAACTTAGTATTTTACTAATTATGAGTACTTTGCTCAATAAATGGGTATTTAATATATCCCATGTGCCAAAAGTGTGCCTGCAACTATGCAAGTCTGGAATGCAAACCGTTTTTGTAAGATATGTATGTGGAATGACAGCCTTGCTGCAGGCATCATCGTCATCAGCATCCATCATTAGAAATTATCGTATCTTGTTTAAACACCATACATAAGACATGAATGTATAAATTTAATCCACGTTATGTAGGCCATCCCATGCTACTATCATATCTGGTAACTCTGCAATGCAATACATGATCCTTAAAATGTAAGCATCACAGGGAACATAAAAAACAGGGTATTTTAAATTATGAATGGCCCAAGAGCCACCATCCATAGGTGTCCCATGGCAGTCCATTGATATGTTACAGAAGTTTGCTCGTTAGCTTCCCAGTGTGTGTTTGGGTTGTACCGCATAGTCTTTGGCATGATGCATCTTAGAATTCTACACAGGAAGCTCCCAGCACATGAAGCGAAATGTCAAACAATTTGTGCCGAACAACATACGGTACAACCCCCAAAAACATTGAGAGAGCTATACAGCCCAAGTGTTAAAGCCCAATGCAGTGATGCAGAAAGTACGCACATTGTTGGTATGGGTGTGATAACTATAGCAAGGCATACACCATTGGGGGTTGACGGGCAGCGTCATGTCTCTTATAACAAGCATCATCCCAAGATGTCTGCAAGTTAGTTAATCTTGTAGAAAACTGGCACAACTTTGATCTTTGCTGTAAACTCTCAATATGATGCAGTTAATCCATCTTCCCCAGCAGTTGATCAGGGTAGAATATTTATTTCGCTTCAACGTTGTCTATGATTAAAAATAAAACACTAATATAAACGCTACATCATTAAGTGCCATTCACTACCAAAACGTTAGAAAAGTTATTTAACTGAGAATTTGCTGCATGTTTGGATCTTAGTTGTTGTTGCAAACGTAAGGCATTTACTTCTGCGTTGCCTATTTATAAGGCAATGTGGCGAATCACATTGTGCAATTACTGAGGGCAATCACATACACATTATGCTTGATGGTTAATCTTTGTAGGACATTCATGATAGGTAATTAATCAGAAACTAACATACAGTGCTCCATTGGCATTTCAGCAGAATACACTATAGCATAGCCATATTATTCATCTGATGCGCCCACTCAAGAGTGCAGAAAATTAACATGCACTACTGATATGCGTTCCATGCAGAGCGAATGACAAATTCAATAACCCATGGGTATGTGGGGAACGTATGTGTATCATCCTTCAATATACTTTTTTCTTTATTGAAACCTCACCTACATTTATGCAACACAGTGGTATGCGAAATACCATTATTTCAATTTTAAAAATGTCCAAATAATATACTGTTTTGTACCACAAAAATAATCATTGCCTCGACATATCAAATTGTTAAGTAATAAAATGCGTGTGGTCAAAAACAAGGTCATGTGCATTATAAACGTGGTATGGTGATGTATTGCACGGAATTCCAAACATTGACATGGTTTGTCTACACAAAAAAACTATACTGGCAGTGTGAATCTTCTTGAGTAAAAAGAAGCACCGAAGCATTGCTATTAAAGTTTGACCTTGACAGCCGGAAGGGACATCGGCTTGTATTTAGTGCATGTTTACAATACATCACACGCTCTCAAGGTCTCTCCACTACACGCGGAGCTGTGTGGGTATAGCAAGGTATCGGCTATTCAGGGAACAGTTGCCAGAAAGGGTCCTAATAGCTATTGACACGTTGCTGCGCCAATTAGTATTCATTATACTCGGCGCAGATGCTTGACATTTTCATCGAGGGAGCCAACTCAATTTGAGTAAAATGTTGTGCATGCTATATTGTAAAGTCACCAAAAATGCGCCTTCTTCATGCCCGCCGCGGCCGAGATGGCGCGTGCACAAACACCACCTGCTGCCATCGCGGTGTTAAAATGTCTGCTCGGAACCTGCACACTGCGTCCCGTTTTTATTGTTGTTGTTGTTTCACACCTGTCGGCGGCGATACGTAACGTGGAATCACGACTAAGCAGGCTGGAGTGTGGCCCACTCTAAATTACCGTTCATGTTGGCCACACCTGGTGCAGGGATTTCACAAATTTAGTGACAAGCCACCCCAAACTGATGTTTATTGGCCACCAGGGAACAAGAGGCAAAACTGTTAACATGCGATATAAATAAAACTGCCATCTGTGGTGTTGTAAGCCTATTTGATAGAGGGGAGAAATCTATTTAATATTAAGTTCACTTTAATATGGAGTGGATATTTGCAAGAGCAAGTGATGCTTTATAATTTGGTTCTTTCGGTAAAGTCACGTCTAAAGATAAAATAATAAATTAAATTAAATAATAGAATACGACGTTTCGATTGCAACACAAGCAATCATCATCAGGTATAATGAAATAGCGACATAAAATCTAACCAGAAAACTATAGACAGACATATTAGCAGACAGATATCACCAAGATACATAGAGAGAGCAACACAGGTAACAGAGAGAGGTGGTCGTCTCTGTGGGGTGGCCTTAAATAGACAGAGGAGGGCGGACGCAGAGAGAGGGAGGGGGGTTAGAGAAAAAAATAGCATATCAATGAGTGGACAACAAAACGTGGTGCTGCAAGTGCGATGACACGGCAAGCAAGCCTGAAAATCAGGAGAAGGACACACTAAAATTAAATAACCTAGCAAAATATCGAAATGTAATGTAATACAACACAGAGGGTCGGTCAACACACAATTAACGCATAGCCTGGTTGATTACGTCTTTCAAAGATTGCTAAGTTAGAATTTAAGTGTGAACATTCCAAAGAGAGGACACAGGCAGAGAGAACAAGTAGTCAGAGAGAGAAAAAAGAAGATAAGTTTAAAACTTCCCCGTAGAAGTGGTTCAATCTTAATTTTAGAACTTTCGTGACTGCAGGAATTATTATTTGGTTCTTTCGGTTAAGTCACGTCTAAAGATGAAATAATACATTAAATTAAATAATAGAATACGACGTTTCGATTGCAACACAAGCAATCATCATCAGGTATAATGAAATAGCGACATAAAATCTAACCAGAAAACTATAGACAGACATATTAGCAGACAGATATCATCAAGATACATAGAGAGAGCAACACAAGTAACAGAGAGAGGTGGTCGTCTCTGTGGGGTGGCCTTAAATAGACAGAGGAGGGCGGACGCAGAGAGAGGGAGGGGGGTTAGAGAAAAAATTAGCATATCAATGAGTGGACAACAAAACGTGGTGCTGCAAGTGCGATGACACGGCAAGCAAGCCTGAAAATCAGGAGAAGGACACACTAAAATTAAATAACCTAGCAAAATATCGAAATGTAATGTAATACAACACAGAGGGTCGGTCAACACACAATTAACGCATAGCCTGGTTGATTACGTATTTCAAAGATTGCTAAGTTAGAATTTAAGTGTGAACATTCCAAAGAGAGGACACAGGCAGAGAGAACAAGTAGTCAGAGAGAGAGAAAAAAGAAGATAAGTTTAAAACTTCCCCGTAGAAGTGGTTCAATCTTAATTTTAGAACTTTCGTGACTGCAGGAATTATTATTTGGTTCTTTCGGTTAAGTCACGTCTAAAGATAAAATAATAAATTAAATTAAATAATAGAATACGACGTTTCGATTACAACACAAGCAATCATCATCAGGTAAAATGAAATAGCGACATAAAATCTAACCAGAAAACTATAGACAGACATATTAGCAGTATCACCAAGATACATAGAGAGAGCAACACAGGTAACAGATTGAACCACTTCTACGGGGAAGTTTTAAACTTATCTTCTTTTTTCTCTCTCTCTGACTACTTGTTCTCTCTGCCTGTGTCCTCTCTTTGGAATGTTCACACTTAAATTCTAACTTAGCAATCTTTGAAATACGTAATCAACCAGGCTATGCGTTAATTGTGTGTTGACCGACCCTCTGTGTTGTATTACATTACATTTCGATATTTTGCTAGGTTATTTAATTTTAGTGTGTCCTTCTCCTGATTTTCAGGCTTGCTTGCCGTGTCATCGTACTTTCAGCACCACGTTTTGTTGTCCAATCATTGATATGCTAATTTTTTCTCTAACCCCCCTCCCTCTCTCTGCGTCCGCCCTCCTCTGTCTATTTAAGGCCACCCCACAGAGACGACCACCTCTCTCTGTTACCTGTGTTGCTCTCTCTATGTATCTTGGTGATATCTGTCTGCTAATATGTCTGTCTATAGTTTTCTGGTTAGATTTTATGTCGCTATTTCATTATACCTGATGATGATTGCTTGTGTTGCAATCGAAACGTCGTATTCTATTATTTAATTTAATTTATTATTTTATCTTTAGACGTGACTTAACCGAAAGAACCAAATAATAATTCCTGCAGTCACGAAAGTTCTAAAATTAAGAAGTGATGCTTTCTTTATAGGCTATAAGCTATGTTTACTATAGGTTGAATCATCATACCTTCCCGTTTTTACGAGAGTTCCAAAAGAGATTTATCTCATCACATTCCCTTTTCATACCCTATGCACTACATGAACCTTCCACAAACTCCCTCCAAATACACAGATATTCAACCACAATATATAACCAGTTTCCTTTTCATTTGGCAAACACATTATATAAGAACATCGAAGGAAAAAAAGTGAGTAAAAAATATGTATATATATACACAAGTCTGTATTTTTTAATCACGTGGATTTCAACCGTGCGAGTATTGTTCCAAAAATTGCGTTCTATGAATGTTATTAAATGTCCAGCTTATTTATACAGTTGGACATCAGGTATTGGGCGTATTTTTCGTAAGTACATAAAGCACAAACGATTTTAAGATACATGCAACTGTATTTCTAATTTACAGATTTTTTTCTAATATTACAGTACATTTTACGAATAAGCAAGTAAAATAAAGCAGCTACATACACAAAATAAGTAGAATTTATGTGCGTCAGCCTGCCAATCTTCTGCATCGAAAATTATCCAGCTGCATTTCTTTAAATAGACTCATCTACAGCCCACAGCCAGAATATGGCCTATTAGGGTCGTGACATCACCCAGCGGTAGCACATTGACTGCTTGTTGCAGAAGTTCACGGTTTTGAATCATTCAACCGTCCTCATCAATACCACCGGTGTATTGACTAAAAAGATATGCAACGTCTGCTTTACAGTGGATGTTCCAGATCTCGTGACGTAATTCGCAAGAGTAGGGAATTGTGCAATGGCTTCATGGTTACATTTTACAATTCACCTGCAAATTACGCGATTGGAATATATGTAACATGAATCGCCCCTCGGGCAAATACTGGACAGGACCCTCCTAAAAGAATCATGAAAATTAGATTTGTCTGGGCAAACAAGCGCAGTAATAACGAAATAATTGCTTCGTGGTTGTCTGATATACGTGTAGTGGCACAACACGAGCAGGGTTTGCAAACAGCTGTTGCATTTATGTACGGGGTTGCAGACAGTGAGGTCAGGTAAGGATTAGCAGGTGCAGGCGGGTGGCCTGGGTGACAGCAGACAGACGCAGCAATTAGGGAAAAAGGTAGTGATTGGCTGGCTGCAAATGCAAACGCGGAGAAGGCACCATGGAGGCAAAAGATAGTGGCGATAAGGAGGAGAACACGTGCGAGAGGCGTCGGGAAGACGCCGGCTTAATGAGGGCCATCTGAGGGCACTTAATGAGGAGGGGGATAAAAGGGAAAGTGTGAGGCATCTTCTTGGTTCTTTCAGTAAAGTCACGTAGAATGGAAATAATAAAATAATAAAATCAAACAATAAAATAATTCTCACGACGTTTCGGCCACAACACAAGTAGCCGTCCTCAGATGAAAACCAGGTCTGTCGGGGAGACAGCGTCTGAATGAAACAGCACCATGCTTGGAGCGTATATTTAAGCAGGGTTGGAAGGGGGGGAAGGGCGCCTTGACAGGTATGTGATTAGTACTACTTATGCCCGTGCATTATGCAGGATTAGCAGCATCAAAGGGAGGGGATAAAGGAAATGCAGGTATGTGATTAGTACTACTTATGCCCGTGCATTATGCAGGATTAGCAGCATCAAAGGGAGGGGATATGGGAAATGCAGGTATGTGATTAGTACTACTTATGCCCGTGCATTATGCAGGATTAGCAGCATCAAAGGGAGGGGATAGGGGTAGCATTAATAAAGGGAAGGAGTGTTAATAGTATGTAGCTGCAGTAACTAAAACCACCATGTAAACAACTAAAGTATAAACTACATAGTATCATCAGTATACTAAATATACTCTACAATAAGCTGAGTTACTAACAGTAAGTAATACATTACAATTTTACGTCGCAGAAAATATAATATGCTTCCATCTAAACTTTATTCTCTTACATCACACGAGTCTACACCGTACTAGATACTGCCATAGACAAACCGAACATTAAATTACATACTGTATTGCTATAAACCACCCTAAACCTCATACATTGTAATATTACACTATGTATTATTCTACCCACCCTAATGTATATCACACTGCTGTATATTCACTATACAATTACGATACTATATATTACTTTGTACATTGTATTAAGCATATAATTTTATACTATTTAATATTATACACTGTACCATTGACCGTCGTGTGAAAGATACTAAGAGGAAGCAACGGAATATGTCAATGGGAGAGTAGTGGCGGGAAACTTGCAGTGGAGCAAAGAATCCATTCCCTGCGGAGAATACAATGCCAGTGAGTGAAACGCGATGTTAAAGTCACCGTAAACGTGAACACAATCAGTTAAGATCCGAAATGGTTTATTACATCCTTCCAATGATTGCTAAGCCAAAATCCATCTTCTCGGTTGAAATTGTCTCTGTGTTTGTATATGTGGATCGCCTCATGAACGAATCTCTCATGGTGGTCAGATGGCTTGCAGAGAACCTCTGTCTTGGAGAAGTCAATATCATGTGAGCCCACTGAATTGTAACAGTGATCTGCCACGGCTGAGGTGTTTGTCCTACCGTGTTTCAAGTCTGCATTATGTTCACGGATGCGGTCCGAGACATGTCGTTTGGTTTCTCCAATCTAACTGCTACCACAGAGGCAACTTAGTTTGTAGACGCCAGGGTACTGTTTGTCTGGAACCACATATTTTACAGACGGGACCAGATCACGGATTGTATGTACTGTGTTGAATCGGACCTGGATCTTGTGTTTTATCAGGATTTTGGAGATATCTTTTGTGACCCCAGCAATATAGGGTAAGGTGATGGTCTTGAAAGGCTCCTCAACAGGATCCGTCTTGATGGTTGGAGTGATGGCTTTGCGGATTGTGTAGTCGGAGTAACCATTAGCCTTAAGAGCTTGGCGTACGTGTTTGAGTTCACTGGCAATGTGTTCCTGGTCGGAGATGCATTGGGTTCTATGGTATAGAGTCTTGATGAGGGAATTCTTCTGGGATGGATGGTGGTGGGAATCCGGTTTTAGGTAAGCATCCGTATGGGTGGCTTTCCTGTAGAAAGAGTGGCTCATTGAACCATCAGGTCTCCTTTTAATTAGGACATCCAAAAAGGGTAGCTTGCCATCTTTTTCGACTTCCATGGTGAATCTGATGGCTGGGTGTATGGAATTGATGTGGTCGAGAAATTGGTCTAGAGCAGGCCGGCCATGTGGCCAGATGACAAAAGTGTCATCTACTTACCTCTTCCATAAGGTCGGGCGTAGAGTGGCAGTCTGGATGGCGTCAGTCTCAAATTTCTCCATGAAAACGTTGGCTACAACCGGAGATAGGGGGGAGCCCATTGGGGTGCCCTCAGTTTGTTTGTAGAAAGTTCCATTCCAGGTGAAGTATGTAGTGGTTAAGCAGTGTCTCACCAGGGGGGGGTACCCCAGTATTCAGTCCTTGATGAACCAAGTCTTCAATGATTGCGATGGTGTCAGGTACAGGAACTTTGGTGAATAAGGAAACCACATCAAAACTGACAAGCAGGTCGTCTGGGGACAGGGAAATCCCCTTGATTGTCGATACCAGGTCAGTAGAGTTTAGTACCGCAGAGGTGGTTTTTCCAGTGAGAGGCCGTAGGATTTCAGACAAAAAACGAGCCAGTTTGCAGGTGGGGGAGTTGATAGTAGAGAAAATGGGACGAAGAGGTGTATCTTCTCTATGTGCCTTTGGCAAGCCATATAATCTTGGTGGCCTGGCTGCAGAAGGTTTCAACGAGAACTGTTTGGTTTGATCAATTAATGCGGTTGAATCAGAAATGATTTTGTTGGTTTTAGTGACGAGGCTGTTGGTGGGGTCTCTTTTTAAATCCTTTATATTAAGTTCACTTGCTTGCTTGCGCGCTTACGACCGTGCAAATCTTTCGGTCGTTTTTTCCTAAATTTTACACTTTTTAGGAATTTTTTTTTTATATTTAATTACCAATTGCTTAATGGTGGCAGGCAATCATCTGACCCATAGGTGGCAGCCATCTCAAGCCAGAGGACGAGAGGACTCTAGCCGCCACGCATATAAAGGATTTATAGTGAAAAACTTAGTTTTTACGGGTTAATTTTTTATTTTTGTATAGCTGCCATCGTTGAGTAGTTCTTGAATTTTGTTGTTGTATTCTATTTTGTCCATGATGACAATGTCATCCCTCTTTTTTAATTGAGCTAATTCAAAACGCTCATCTTTGCTGATGTTGCTAGCTGGCATCTTAGCGTTTCTGAGGGTTGCAGAGATTTCAGATCTTGTTACGTCTGCAGCGATGTGACTCAGGCCCTTGAGAGCCACATCTACTCGGGCAATTATATCATTAACTGGTATGTGTCTAGGTGTGACTGCAAAGTGTGAGGCAGTTGGGTTGAGTTGGTTGGAGATGAAGCAGTGAAGAGATTCAAGAGAAGTCCGGGACCTCGCCCTCCACACCTCGTCCTCCCCATCGGTGTTGGCTGAACCCCCGCTGGGGGAACGGGCGAAGTTGTAGGTGTGGGTGTAGACAGGCTAGCAGTGGAGAGGTTAGCAGAATCTTTAGTCTGAGTGTGATAGGCTCGCGGGTGAGAAGCTAGCAGAGAATACAGAGAGAGTCTGTGACAGGCTAGGAGAGTAGGAAGTAACAGGCTAGCGGAACAAGAGAGAGTAAGCTCGAAGTAGCAGGTTAGCAGTGGAAGAGTTCGCGACAGGAGTACGAGGTGTTGAACAAGAGGAGCATCCGTGTGGGATGCTGTTAATAAAGTGACACAGGAGAAAAGACAAAGTATACGCGTGAATAAACACCACACTACATACGTAATAGCCCTCCATTAATATCGCCGGGCCTGTTCAACGCAGTACAGCAAAATTGTACAAGAATACTCTTAGGTTTTTTCGGTAAAGTCACGTAGGTAAAAAGAAATAATAAAAATAAAAATAATATTAATAATAATAGAAATAAATATTAGAAATCACGACGTTTCGGAGGCAACACAAGTCTCCGTCATCAGGTGGGACCGTCACAGCTATATTTACTGTATCAAGTGAGGCAAAATTCCAAGAGACAAGCTCTTAAATACAAGTTAAGGGGGAAGGGCTTATCTGAATGTGGTAGCCAATGAATGGAACGTGTTGGGGGGGGGGGCTAAAAGAGAACAATAGGTATACAAGTCGTTGTACCCGGTGTTGGTTGACAATCCAAATACAAAAAGGAGAGTACTGTTAAACGCTGGGGATGTCAACACTCGGTAAAGTAGAATAGTACTTGTCAAATAAGATGGTCCAAATATGTGTAGTTAAGTCTTTTTTACATGGTTAATAACATCTTTCCAATGATTACTCAGTTTGTACCCATCATCACGGTTGAAGTTATGTCTGTGTTTGTATATCTGGATGGCTTTGTGTACAAACCTTTTTATTATTTATTTTTACCTACGTGACTTTACCAAAAAACCTAAGAGTATGAATCCTTGCAGTCATGAAAGCTTCAAATCTAGAATTTTACAAGAATCTTGGTAGATTGAGACTAATTCATAAAAAAAACTAAGGAGACAAAAAAATGTAGAGACATTTTCTTCCATTTGGGCTTATGCATAAACAGTAATTTTTGGACTGGTTTCGATTTTTCAGAGTTTTTTCAGCAAAGTGTCACATCTTCTTGGTTCTTTCGGTAAAGTCACGTAGAAGGGAAGTAATAAAATAATAAAAATAAAAAATAATAAAATAATTCTCACGACGTTTCGGCCACAACGCAAGCAGCCATCTTCAGGTGGAGAACAGGTCTGAATCCCTGCAGTCACGAAAGCTTTAAATCGAAAAGTGTCACATGTTAATTAATCTAATTTATAAATAAAAACAACCATTGCGATTGGAAATTATCATCCTAGAAACACAACATGCTGATTGATTTAAATGTTATTGTTTATTATTATTATTATTATCATCAGTGGATAAATAGTGCCTTGATTGTTGTATCACAAAGTTCTGCATTTCCATTAATGTGATATGTTTAGTTTTCCCGGGTTATTCACCTGCTTACACAACATTATGTTTACTTATGCACAACACAGATGTAGATGTGTTACGTAACGGGGAGAAACAGGCAGTTACACTGGGGTGTGGGGGGGAGGCTGGGATCCCACACAGCCCCGCCCCTCGAGGACATGTTGGTATATGAGGCAGAGAGCGAGAGAGCTCGAGACAGTTGTTGGGTACAGATGAAGATGAAGAGCCAGTAAAGACTGAAGGCCATCTAGCTAGACCTGGAACTACCCTGACTCACCATTCTTGTAAGAGCCGAGCAGGGCAAGCCAGTGGGCGACCTCAGAGCAGCGAGGTCTGATGTCCTTGTAAGGGCCAGACTCGTGTGGCTGAGGGTCGGAACCTGCACCAAAGCTGGACCAGGTTAGCTAGCCTACATTTGGGGAAGGTCTGGGATAGAGGGAAGTAAGGAGTTAACGGGGAGCGTTAGCTGGGGAACACTTCCTCTAATAGACCGGGTGAAGAGGCCGATACCTCTTCGAGTGTTAGAGTCGTTACTCTGCTGTATTGAATTTAATTGTAATAAATACGTGTTGCCTCCATCAACTTCTCCTGTGTCACATACGCCCGTTACACATACATGAAATAATAACAGACTTTTAAATATTCATCAATCATTGTTCAATTTGTATTACAGAATGTGAAATTGTCAGACTACTAGTTTTATATATTCCTGCAACGTTTTGGAACTGCTTTCATGTATGCATGTTCCAATGTTTAAATTAAAGTTTCCTGTTCATAGTCACCGACTGATCATTGTAATGCATATCGTTAAGTAAATGTGTTTATAGCCTGTAGATAGGTACACGAGTATAATTTTGAAGAAACATTTTTTTTTATATGCAGTTGGAATGATGACCAATGCCCTGAAGCAGAATGTTCATACCACCCACGTAATAACAAATAAGGCTCCCTCGATATTCAAGACAGCCTTTCAACTAGCCTGGTAAATTGGAGGCAGAGCGAGCCGCTAACAATTACAAGGTTTAGAGTTAAAATCCTGGTTGGAAGTTGACTCAGCACATCATCACTTCAGGGTTGATAAAACAAGTCAACAGTCGTTTGTCCTATGGGAATATTTGCCCTCGCTGAAGGAATGTGGATTTTCAACCACTGGCTCAGGGATGGAAGCAGGAAATGATTACGGCCTCAATGCTCATCTGAACAGAAAAGCACTTTGGTAATCTCTTTAGCCTGGACAGATACTTAAACACGAGTTTTTTGTATTAGAATATCTTTTATTAAAGCTGCCTATGAAAGCATGATTGTGTCCATGTGTAGTGATATAAAATGGATCACTACGGCGTGTAGCGCCAAGTGGCGTGAAACAGGTGCAGAGGCGAACACACCATGCAGTACCAAGCAGTAGGCCACTCGGGGCATGGTACTGGGTGCTAGCAGGAGGAAGCCTGACGAGTCTTACCGACATAGTAGGCGATTGCAGCCTCCACCAGCGCCTCAGGGGATCACCACAGAGTACGCCACTGTAAGAGTGGTGGGGGGCGGCTGGTGGTAGGGGCTATGTGAGTACGTGTAATATGGGCCAAAGGTGAACGAGGGGGCACGGGGGGGAGTAGCTTAGTACGTATAAAGAGTTATTAACAGAGGCGTGGTTGAAGGTGCAGCCAGAGAGAGAACAGGTGCAGTGTAGCCTGGAACCGTCGGGAAGATTATAGACATAAGGCACGGCCGAGCGTGGAGCCAGGCCATCCTGAGGGGGATAAAAGGGAAGCCCCAATCACAGTTCCGGGCTGTCTAAAGTGAAGAGGAACCCAAGAGCTACGTCTATATCTTCGTCCCCGTCTTCGACATCGTGTCCAGGTAGCACGTGACTGCACTGACCCGATCATAGATTGTCCCGTAACAAGAGTTAGAATAGGTGTGTTGTAGTCCTATGCGTAACAAGAATGAGAATAGGTGTATTTAGACCCGTGTGTAACGGTGTTACGTAAGTGTGAAATAAATGTTGTTGCCTCCTAAATAGCCTCAGAATGACTCACTAAACATGCAACCTAATCCTCACAAATAAGTTGCTCAGAAAATGTGAGAGTGATACAGAAATTAGCTCCTCGTTATTTCCAAAGGGAGAACAACTTCAAAGAGCACATACAAATAAAAATGCATTTGCATACTTCACAGGCCGCATCGCTGTGCTCATATATTGCAACAACTTTAAAAAGGTAAAGGTACAGCGCTGAAAGCACACACCCATGCCACTGCTGTCAGAACAACCTCGTTTACAGGGAGCTCAAGAAAGCCCCTCCAGTGGATATCTTTGGTGTACTCTTGCATGCTGACCAGTTGTCATGGAAGAGGTGAAGTACCCACACTTTACCCCATCACACCACCTGCTGATCAACTGTGGTAGACAGAGATTGGGAGGCGATTCAAGAAACGTGCCCATTGTTTAAATTGTTACGATGGGAGATCACACCAGTGTCTTCTGGATTGCAAGTGAAGTGTATGAAGTACTTCTGTTTTATAACTTTTTATTGTATAAGGTCATCGTTATGATTAGCCATGATTAATACACTGCTGGATGAAGGCCTACCCAAACCGTCGCAATTTATCATGATACTGCTATGTAATAATCCCCTTAGCCCCTGCACATAAGCTGATATTATATCAGACATTTATGTAACATAAGGAAACCGATATTTATCGTATTTGGCATTTCTTCTCATTTTGAGGAGTGTACCATCAATTTCACAATGTAAAGAGGAATCTCACAAACAAATAAGAGTATTAGCATCCATAATTGAATTCAGGGAATAGCACAAATTGTGGTGGCATCTACTTCTGAACTGGTATCGAATGTTTGTTTTTACAATGCCATCGCATCAGTGCACCAAGTCCTTATGTGGGCAATTTACTATTTTGTAATATGCTGTCATAAACAAAAAAAACATTCTCAATTATTTCACAATACATGCCACCTCCGATGGGCACGGTTTGGCTACTTGCCGTGTCAAACTGACGGCAGTCGTGCTATGGCGGATTCACTCATGTACGTGTGTAACGCCCGATATTTGAATTTACAAGTGAAGAACAAAACAACGGTCTTGTTACAAATGTATGTACAGGAGATCATCGGTGGTTTCGGGGGGGAGGGGGCGCCCGATTTTTAAAAAAATGCCGGATAATCATCACTGATCGTTATTTAAAATAGCTTATTTCTGCACATTCTTGAATGACATGTTTACAGGTGTTGTGTATATGCTTTTTTGTCTTTTAAATGTGTTTACTATATGAATTTGGCATAAATGAACATACATAAAAACAAAAATAAATATCTTACTTTTAAAAGTTACTTATTTAGTGTACCATACTTAGCACTCCAATCTCGAAGACTCTGCATGAGGTGATCTCTATACGTGCGTCATTTTCATTGTTTAAGTTATATGCAGTGTATAATGTACCGTGTATAATATTTAACACTAAAATCAAGCATAGCTATTTTTTTGTCTCGCACATGGTGCTGATCGCCACACTGGTTGCAGCCTTTAGAGTGGTTTTTGCCGGTTTTGCCAGATCGGTCCGGGACGACCGGATAATGTTGGAAGCCGGATAATCACGTGCTGGATAATCGATGGTCAACAGTATGTATGTTGAACTTCTTTCGCACCATACTTAGCCAACCGTGCTAATTCATGGTATTTCAATAGAATGTCGGACAGACTCAGGCTTCTAAACATGGCATTGCTCTTTAGACAAGTACCATCAAAATCATAATCAACAGCCATGGTCAATCCACTGCTGGATGAAGGCCTGTCTAAGCCAATGCCATCTCTGATTAGCACAACTCGCTATGTATGGTGCGACAGAAGCTCAACATACATACATCTCTCACGATCCTAATACTAAGCCATTTTTGTATTCTTTTACGAGGTAATGCCTACTGAGCTGTATAGATTTTTTTCAGACCGACCTGGCCAGAAATAATAGCCCAATTAAGTGGTTTAACATACTCTAAATGCATGTTTCTAAATGTGGAGGAAAAAACCGGAGGACCCCGAGAAAAATCCATGTGACCACGGGGAGAACATGCAAACTTCAAATATGCAGGCGTCAGGGTCGGGATCGAACCCACGACCTATATATCAGGCATGGGAGTTAACATAAGCACATCCTCTTGGACACGTTCCATTCCTTGGCTGCAACTCCATCGTTATTGCTGACCACTGGCCATCATGACGTCTAGCGACGTGTTCTACCAAATCCACTTGTTTTTTACATTGTATTTTATGCCATTAACTTGCATATGTTCATGAATGCACATTCACAATGCTTCTTTGCACGCTTTTCAGTTTTTGTTCCACCAAATTCAATTTTTTCCAAAATTGCCATGAACGGTATTGGGGGTAAATATGTCATGATTGATAAGGCACACAAAATGTGCTTGTATGATTGAGATAATACTTGCAAGCACACTATATATGTGTGTTGCACATTATATCAATTTACTAAATGCAGTTAAGAAATGCATACAAACGATTGATTATGATTATTTATATATTATAATCGTGATATCTTGTACTTGAGTCTGTCTACTACTGAAAACAAATGGAGACAAGTATCATTCTCCCTCCTCCACAACAATTCCACTGTACCACATTCATCTGGTAATAAAATGTACATGTGCAGCCCTGCAGTTGCTTTCTTACACCACTGCTGAGGGAAGGGCCTGTATGAGAGGGAGCTCTAGAGAGCCCCTCTAGATGGTATTTGGCCTACTCTTCCACGCTGGCCAGATTTCCACGCTGGCCAGATTTCCACGCTGGCCAGACGTCAAGGAGCATAAACCATCACGCAAACTCAGATCATCCTCGCAGCAGCTTTTGCCTAGCCATCGAACAAAGATAGTTACTTCATCGTGCACTTTAAGATCCGCTTCTGCGGCCATCTGAAACACTCTTCCTTCTGATATTAGGAGGTCACTGGAGCTCTGCACTTTTAAATATAGATAGAAAACTCATTTCTTTAGAACCACTTGTTGTGTTTCGTTTGGTGTCCTTCCTCCGCACCTCCAATTAACGAGGTTGGCTACCTTACAGCGTGAAAGAAGTTCAGCATATATACTTTGGAAGAGGTGAGAGTACCCACAGTGTAACCCTCCACACTAAACCTTCATTCAGATTGACTAACTTTGGGATACCACTCTATCCTGCAGGGTAAACAGGCGGGCGATTTTAAAACATGTGCATGATTGCTTCAACTGTAATTTTGGGAGATTAAACTGGTGACCTCTGGATTGCAAGTCCAGTGTACAAACCATTTTACGATGGCAGCATCAGTCCCTTAACCTGATAGAGAACATCCAGACCTATTCTGGGATGCTCATATTAGCTGCCAAAATAGGATGCCTCTTACACAGGAAACACATCTAAGGTAGCGTGATTTCAAGTTGAATTGGATGGAGAACCCAACTTTGTCAGGATTTTTTCTTTACAACAATGAGACAAGCCAATGCAATGTAATCACTCACTCCTGGCAACATATCTTCTGTGGGCAACAGAAGCACAGTCACTCTGCTCTAATACAACAGAGCATTCAACACAATGTCAAAAATACTCAATGCCTGGATTTTTTACGATTGCAGGAAGAATGGAAACCTTGGTAACAATGATAGTAAATAATCAGAGGTGATAATCATGCATGTGGGGCAGGCGACTGATATAAGCTCCTCTTTTTATGGACACAGTTCCACTGGAAACCAACAGAGACAACATTTTTAATGTATCAGAGAGGACATCCACTGAGGAGATGGAGATATTCAAAATAATCCAACTCCCATTTGTCGTCCAATTCAAGTTTGAACGTGGGTTTTTTTTTCGTTGCCCTAATTAACATTCGATAAAACCCGTCAGGGCAAGTTAAAGTTGATTTTGTTGAACCAGATGAAAACCCACAATGGTTTCATTTGCAAGAGTGACCTGGGGTGTCTCGGCCTCGTTGTGTATTGCGTTGCACCACTAGCCAGGGTGAACATCCGACTCTGACGTATTTAATGAATAGAACAACGTAAAACTGATGGAAAACACACAACACAAAATACAGCATCTGTTAATACTTGCAATATCGATACAATGAATGAACACAAGGAGCATCATAACATTGTCTTAGATAACATGAATCTCAACAATAGTTCCTGGATGGACCAGGTACCTACATTAACACTCAATAGCCATACAGCAAGAGAATAAGGTAACGTGTTAAATAAGGTCACTGTGTAATCACCATATTGCAGCCTAAATGTACAGTGCTGCACATAACACTGAACTGTGGATGAGATACTTCTTCATCCTTGTTCTCAAGATCGCATTAAAGTTACATGGGCACAAGTCTGGCTGGACTTATCCAACTACAATTACCTTCACAATAATACAAGTGACAGGCTTCGTTGTTAACTAGGCCTCATATTTATCGTAACAATTTAAGAGCATTATAAAGGCATTTACAGCATTATAACGGCAATTCTAACATAATAGCATTCCCAGTATTATAAGAACATAAACGAACTTACAGACAATGCTTCTTAAAGTCCCACAATGAACAAATGCACCGGTCTTCACTGAGACGTTAATTGCGCCTCCATTTTGTACTCTGTGTAATGGCTGACACACTGCCTCATGGCTTAGCGAACCTTAAATCATAACTTCCTGGTCAAGTGACACCCCCATATCTGCCGTGGGGCAGAACATGGGGCATTCATCTGCCAGTAGGGGGCGATTGTTGCTGCTATGTATAAACCCAATTAAATAATTTCTCGATAATTTTCAAACTTGCCAAAATTGGACCCTGAAACTGACATGCAATGGTCTAGTCTTGGATCTATGATTATTGTCGGAATTGTTAACCATCAGGAGTGTTCGAGCACTAAACCCTATCCACCACCTACATATCTTAGAAGTCTAGAAACTCAACCAGTGCAGTGCATCATGTCAACTCACTCAACTATGAGATTTTATATTGTGAGTGAGGGATGTACTCCATAGCTGTGACAATTGTCATGAAAAATAATCTTCCATGAACCAACTATATTTTCACACGAATTCAAAGTAAAACTTTGAAACCAGCCCAAAGATAAGGCAAACTTTACCAACAGCTACAGTGAGGGAAAAAGTATTTGATCCCCTGCTGATTTTGTACGTTTGCCCACTGACAAAGAAATGATCAGTCTATAATTTTAATGGTAGGTTTATTTGAACAGTGAGAGACAGAATAACAAAAAAATCCAGAAAAACGCATGTAAAAATGTTATAAAGTGATTTGCATTTTAATGAGGGAAATAAGTATTTGACCCCTCTGCAAAACATGACTTAGTACTTGATGGCAAAACCCTTGTTGGCAATCACAGCGGTCAGACGTTTCTTGTAGTTGGCCACCAGGTTTGCACACATCTCAGGAGGGATTTTGTCCCACTCCTCTTTGCAGATCTTCTCCAAGTCATTAAGGTTTCGAGGCTGACGTTTGGCAACTCGAACCTTCAGCTCCCTCCACAGATTTTTTATGGGATTAAGGTCTGGAGACTGGCTAGGCCACTCCAGGACCTTAATGTGCTTCTTCTTGAGCCACTCCTTAGTTGCCTTGGCCGTGTGTTTTGGGTCATTGTCATGCTGGAATAACCATCCAAGACCCATTTTCAATGTCCTGGCTGAGGGAAGGAGGTTCTCACCCAAGATTTGACGGTACATGGCCCCGTCCATCGTCCCTTTGATGCGGTGAAGTTGTCCTGTCCCCTTAGCAGAAAAACATCCCCAAAGCATAATGTTTCCACCTCTATGTTTGACGGTGGGGATGGTGTTCTTGGGGTCATAGGCAGCATTCCTCCTCCTCCAAACACGGCGAGTTGAGTTGATGCCAAAGAGCTCCATTTTGGTCTCATCTGACCACACCACTTTCACCCAGATGTCCTCTGAATCATTCAGATGTACATTGGCAAACTTCAGACGGGCATGTATATGTGCTTTCTTGAGCAGGGGGACCTTGCGAGCGCTGCAGGATTTCAGTCCTTCACGGCGTAGTGTTGTTACCAACTGTTTTCTTGGTGACTATGGTCCCAGCTGCCTTGAGATCATTGACAAGATCCTCCCGTGTAGTTCTGAGCTGATTCCTCACCGTTCTCATGATCATTGCAACTCCACGAGGTGAGATCTTGCATGGAGCCCCAGGCCGAGGGAGATTGACAGTTCTTTTGTGTTTCTTCCATTTGCGAATAATCGCACCAACTGTTGTCACCTTTTCACCAAGCTGCTTGGTGATGGTCTTTTAGCCCATTCCAGCCTTGTGTAGGTCTACAATCTTGTCCCTGACAACCTTGGAGAGCTCTTTGGTCTTGGCCATGGTGGAGAGTTTGGAATCTGATTGATTGATTGCTTCTGTGAACAGGCGTCTTTTATACAGGTAACAAGCTGAGATTAGGAGCACTCCCTTTAAGAGTGTGCTCCTAATCTCAGCTCGTTACCTGTATAAAAGACACCTGGGAGCCAGAAATCTTTCTGATTGAGAGGGGGTCAAATACTTATTTTTCTCATTAAAATGCAAATCAATTTATAACATTTTTGACATGCGTTTTTCTAGATGTTGTTGTTGTTATTCTGTTTCTCACTGTTCAAATAAACCTACCATTAAAATTATTGACTGGTCATTTATTTGTCAGTGGGCAAACGTACAAAATCAGCAGGGGATCAAATACTTTTTCCCTCACTATAGATTGCTATACCACTATGTTGATTTTGAATACATTTTGTATAATTATACTGCAATTTACAGCCTTAAGTATCTTGAATTGAGGGCATCAACACATTCTGTCAATAATGGGGGGCAGGGGTGACCATATTTCACCAAGAGGGGCATTGTAGGTTGGCGATGGGGGAGGCCCAGGACTGGCTCAGATGGAATCAACCTCAGGTATCAGAGTTCATAGTGCAGCGTATATATCACTGTGCCCCTGCTTTATCGCCACCACGTATATTCTACACTAAATATGAAATGTATTCACCAGAGATAGAGCGTGTCAAGATAGTATTGACAAGGTTCATATTTATTACATTATCATTTTATATTGAGCCATTTATTGGAAATTTTGAAACATAAAACAATCAATGAACTAGCTTAAATGAGCAGCATACTTCGTAACAATGTATAATAAACAGTATTTTTTCACGTTGAATATGTGCATCAGAAATCAATCATAAAAGTCTGAGTACATTGGAAGATAATACAAAGGACATTAAAGTAATGCTTTTTGGCGAAAATATCAACACAAAAATACGAAGAAACGTTTAATTTAAACAAACTGTTTAAATACATGCTTTATAAATGTGGAGAACATATACAGGTATTTAAAACAAACAAAATACACATGACTCTTACCACAGATTCACTGGGGCTCCATCATTGTGAATAATTAGCATATTAAATTGCTTTCTTTGACTTTCTGTCTGATTTCATGACTCTGACTCTTTGTCATTGTTCTGGGAGAGTGAGATAACGACTCCTGGCTCTCTGGGGCCTTCAGAGCTTAGTATTTAGAGGAAGGTAGAAAATTATTCCCTTTGTTAATTCAGTCACACACAAGCTACAGTGATTCTGCTCGGTGTATATGTGGCTGTATAACCTGTATAATAACATAGGTTAATTTAATAATGTATACTCCTTGCCTCACCATATTTCACCAAGGCTGCTCAGTGTGGATTGGTGGAGTAGGTGGAGGCAGAGTGGGGAGGGTACCAGGACTGGTGTATATCACAACTCATGTTAGCCGTGGCTGGAAATATAATTCAGGCAGCTAGATGTCGAGTGCAATGTGCTCTAAACTAAATATCTAAATATTATTTGGTTCTTTCGGTAAAGTCACAAGATAGGTTGAAATAAAATAACAAAAGACTATGACGTTTCGATCAGAACACAAGCGATCGTCATCTTTTTTTCCTCCTGATGACAATCGCTTGTGTTGTGATCGAAACGTCATAGTTTTTGTTATTTTCTTTCAACTTATCTCCGTGACTTTACCGAAAGACCCAAAGCATATGATTTCCTGCAGTCACGAAAGCTTTAAGTCAATATTTAAGGTCAGTGGCGGCTCCTGCAAAATCTCTCAGGGGGGGGCAAATGTCTGGATGATTGATAAGGATAAGGTCCACCCATGCAATGAATAAATTAACAGCTTAAGCATGTAAAGGCAACTTCACTTCTTTAATATTAATGAAAAATAAAGTGACTCTTACAATACATCTTGTTTGTTTATATACTCACTATTAAAACAAACCACTCAAGTTTTTTTTATTAAAGATTCCACTAGGTGGCGATAAATTATATTGTTGGATGAAATGTGCTTACGTATGATGACGTTAGCACGTATGATGACGTAAGCACGTTAGTGCATGCCCTCCCGGAAGCCATAGAGAATGCATTGCAGCGCCCCCGTTCGAAAAAAAACATCTTTGAATGTAAGTCTATGGGTCCACTCGGGGCGATTCTCAGCCGTAGTGAAATCGCCCAAAAAGAGGCGGTACTCCACAGAACGTGACATGACGCTGATTGGACTATATTCAGAGGCTGACAGTGACGGCTAGCGTGACTCTGTGGTTGAATGACATTGGTGGTGCGTCGCCCAATCGCCCTAATGAAGAAACCGCCCCTGTTTAAGGTCCACTGAGCTGTATAGCTCTTTTTCAGAAGCGACTGGGCCACAAGAGATAGGTCAACGAAGTTTCTTATCATGTGGAAATGTATCGCAGCCAAACACTCTAAAGGCATGTTTCTAAATGTGGAGGGAAAAACCAGAGGACCCGGATAAAAATCCATGCGACCACGGGGAGAACATGCAAATTCCAAATTTACAGGCGTCAGGGTCCGGATCGAACCCAAATACTCCTGCATGCCAGGCGAGGTAGTTAACATCTCGCCACCTCAGCGCTCATGACGAAGCCACCACTCCCTTCATCGCCCAGTGTAAATATAAGGAAATAGTGTACCAAACGCATTATGGATTGTTCGACCAACAGCCATTATCCCAGTCTAGCAACCTGACCTGCTCAAGACCACTCCCATTTATTAATTAATGAAACAAATTATATCATGACACTGCGTTGGCAGTGGTGCGCAAGCACAAGTAATAATACTGACAAACACTTACTTTTGTCAATAAAACTTGCTTGAAAAAGAAAATGTATGTAAATATGTGACGCGTCGAGCAATGCCACTTCCCCACAGCACGTGTAGTGGCCAGACAGGTCGAGTGATTCTCATGAGTCAATTTTATGATGCCTCTAAATGCGTATGTTTTCTGATCCATACCCGTATACTTGTACAGGGAAATTGAGTTTTCAGGTCCATACGGCATACAGCCGTTTTAATATAGGCAAAAAAATGTCTATGCGTTTGTGTTTCTCTCTTGTGATGGGACTTTGTAGGATGAACGTTGAGATTTATAAGGGCATAGGGTAACCAATAAGGTCTGAATTGGTCTGTAATAAGGTAGGCACTATGTCCATGTGCTCTTCTTTTTGTATTTCAGTGTCATTTCAAAAATGTATCTCTCTGCATGGTTATTTGTGCTTTTTCAACTTTTGTTCAAGTTTATTTGTAAATGGTCATATTTACAATCCATATCATGGCAGGATATATATATGGGTAAAACATCCTTCTTCTTTAGGCATATAAGCAAGTTGCTTTGAATATTAAGTTAAGTTCTCCAAAAGCTATCCACCTGCTCTTGCCCACCTCTTTATTGAATCATTTTCTTCTGGTTTTCCCTCAATAACTGTGAATTGCATCCCACAGAAATAGTATACATATGCCAGTAGTGCTCTTCATAACAAGTGTATTTTAGTAGAACATTTTACGAAAAAAATGTGAACTGGGCATCTACCAATTCCCCCATCTCATGATTCAAGGAAATGTCACAATTCTATTCAAAAACTGATTATTTATTTACACATGCAGAGAGTAGCACCTCGAATGCCTAAAATTCATTTTACATAGGGACAGCCAACGTAGCGCTTGTACTGCCCCACGTATAATTGGACCGGCTAGCCACTACTAGAACCTAATGGCCACCTGAGTGTGATAAATGATGTCCATCCTAGACATTACTTTTGTAGTGGGTTCACTGGAGACACACACTTGACTTTGGAGGCAACACGTTTATTCTAAGACCACACCGGGGTAACTAAATAAACGTACACGGGATAACTATCTAGGTGGTAACTACCACGGTTGACTAGACCTCAACAGGGTAACTACATAACCGGGTCAGGTCAGTAATACACTGCCTGACCCACGATGCCGAATGTGACGACCGAAGATCGAAGAGACGTAGCACGGCGGGTTTCATTCCAGAAGACAGCCCGGATCGGTTCTCGGGACCTCCCTCTTATGCCCCTGAGCATGGCCTGGCTCCGTCCTCGGCTACGCCCCCTTCTGGATCCTACCAGAAGGGATCTAGGCCATACACCACGTGTCCTTCTTGCCCCCTCTTGGGCCCCCTCATTATCCTGTCCTGGTGACGTACCCTCTCGGCTTCACCCAGACTGTCATGTCCTCAACTGCCCTCTCTTTGACAGTCACCAGTACCATGCCCCCCAGGGCCCCCTTCTATGCTATACATACTCTGGTGCAAGAGAGAGGCTCTAAAACGCAGAGTACCACTCTTCTGTCAGTAGCTGGCGCTAACACCGTAGTGACCCAATATACGTCACTAAACTTATAAAGCTAGGAAATTGAAGTAACAAACTTACAAACACTTTGGATGTGGTTCTAGGTAATAGGCCTTGCTAATACAAATCATTTTATACTTTTAACATACAATTATTTCACATATAACACGTTAATAATGTTTTTTTCATTTTTAGCATATGCAGTCATTAATATGCCTTTTGCAGTAAGCCTCAGTGGGCGTGTTAACGTGAGCTGCAACACCATCAGTGTACACATTGGCACCTGCCACATTTTCTAGCACAACTGAATGCTTTTACCCTCTGCCTTTCAAGAAGATGGCTCAGGTTTGGGAATAATGCTTTGTGTACTGCGCTTGCCGAGTGTGGTTGGTTTTGTATAATCTGTGCATGCAGATGCCCTTTGCCAAGATTAACACTCAGTGTTATAACACACTCTTTCGCCAAATCATTTTGTGTCAGTGCTTGACTGCCGAGTCTTGGATCTCTGCATCACAAAAAGTTATTTGAATTCCACAATGCATTTTAAAGTATAAGTCTAGTTTTTTTTTTAACAAGGTAAAAGACAAAGGAAGAAAAACAACCGGAGTCCACTCAATTCAGAACCTGAGACTCACAATTTACTAAACTTCTAACTTTATGCATTTATGGCATGGGGGGATCATCAAGGGAAAACCCGTGTGAAAAAAGCATGAGAAATAAATGTCTCAAATAAATGAAGGTTAAACATTGGTACAGATGATTCTTTTTTTTTAAACGCACTGTCAGGGCACTATCAATTCACTGGCGACTGCACTGGAGAGTGCGTTGATAGTTAGGGCAGACTTAAGAAGCAGAACAAGGTTGGCTGCAACCACAAAAGACATGATAAAAAAGAAGGGAGAGATATGAAATAAGGATCTCCTAAGTGGAAGATTCAAAATACACAGCTATATAAAATGTATAGGAAAGAATGAGAAAATAAATAATAGCGCACAGTACTAAAATTATTGAATATGCCTGAGCGAGCAATGAAATTGTAGTGGCATCGCAGGATGTTAACATGCAGTGCTGGCTCTAGAGAGGCACGGCATGTGGTGTAACGATATCGCGGATACCACATGTGTGGGTGTAGTACTGGCCCTAGAGGCGCACGGTGAGCGCTGATTGATAGCGCTAGATGGCACCACACTTTGCGTGCAGTTCCGACCCTACAGGACAGGGTGTGTGGGTGCCAGCCAAGGGATGAGGTTACTCGAGGCCATTGCACTCTGGTTGACCCGTGAGGACACGTGACCAGTTAAGTCAACAAAGAGGCACCAATTGGCGGCTAGGGGTGGTCACGTGGTTGGGACCGAGATCCTTTCCGAGGATTCTTGAAGGTGGTCATCGCCAAGGGCGGAGCCAGCCACGCCGCAGAGAATATAAGCCGAATATTAGCTGGGACCAGGGTTGTTGTTCATCCTGGAGGAAACCTTCATCTACATTCTCCGTTCGACGAGTCTCCAACACGTGGACCTGGCCCCAAGCTGTTGGTCCCGGTCCGTAGTAGCAGTTAGGTTGTAACTAGTGTAGTTAGCCTGGTGGTCACCACTAAAGGTTGTTCTTATGTTAAGCAGAAGTTACCCCATGTGTTGGAGTTGAATACATGTGTTGCGTCCAAGTCTACGTCTGCGACTCAGTTGAACCCATTACAAAATCATAAGCAGAACAAATGTTTATAAATGGAAATTCACAAATGGTAACCTTTGTGGAGAAACACAAAACCGTAACGTATATATAGAGAGTTAACATTAGTGGAGGGATTTTAAGCACGTTTCTAAAGCAAAGAGTCTATCCCAATAATCAAACTAATGTTTCAGATTCATAGAAAACAAGTAAAGTCTGATCTTCAAAGTACTGTACTGTGTTAAAGGAATGCTCCTGGACCAAACGGTATGACTTTGGATATCTTATCTTATCTCCACGGAATTTCTATAGCGGCTTAACCAAGGCGCTTCACAAATAATTTACAACAGTACAACGTGTGAATATAATGGTCGTGATGAGGTGAATGAAATAGATAAGAGGAAGCAATGGGCAAATCTGTGATGCGTGTATTCGGTGAAAGCGACATTGGTGACAGTAAACGATGATGAATGTATTGAATGAATGGGGAATGACATTCAAAGCTGGTCCCAAAGAACTGTTGGAATAAAAATAGGGGACCTATTTACTAAATGTTTACACAAATATGGAATGGTGTTGATTCTATTCAAATAGGATGATACAATTTTCTTTAAGAATTACTGGAATATAAGCATCATAGAACATATATAAACTTTTCACAAAGATCACTGGCAAATGTATTAAATTTCGCTGCACGCAATTTTTTCTCTGAATCACTGTTATGCTAACTCAGATGCTGCCGCACACTGAGCTTGCTCTGCACTCCGGGACCAACACCATCCATTTGAAAAGTTCATTTAAACAATACACACTTAAACAAAAAAACAGCAACCAGACAGAACTACGTGAACAGGCGTGCTCTGCTACCCCCATAATAACAAACATGCAAAGAAAAAACAGCAATCACGAGTTACATTTGATCGAGGATTCGGGTGGCTCTCAATATCACTCACCGCCTGACTGACCAAAACATTTTGGCTGACAAATTTTCATGTGAGTCAGCATTTCAGTTAGCCTCTTGCTCTTTAAATTGACTGTGGCTGCCCCAGCTGATATTAGACAGGCTGATTGATTTTTCTCCTCCAGGATAGAGCGGGCAGATCGACACGACAAGAAGATATTTTAGAATCCAACGGAAATGTGTGGCCTTGTATTTGATCTGTTTGTCAAATCGCAGTTGGGGAGGTGGGGGGAGATAAGAGAGAGTAGGCAAGATTGGTAGAGGACATCATTTGCCCAAGCGGCAACTGACTTGAGGTACAGCGAATGGGTGTAATGGGCGTATGACCAGTTCTTCTTCTGACAATTGATGAGGACAATCATCAGGCACACAGAGAGTCGTTAATCTAATGGGCACATTTATGGGAGAAGTATTCTTGAACAGAGGCAAGTCTTACCATTATACACGTTTGCGCATGTATTTTTTGTCAAATATCACCCCAGACACGCACGAAGGCTTTATTTATGCTGACAAAAAATATATATTTGTAACTCTTCAGGGCATTATGGCATAAGGCTTTCGGAGTTCTTTGGTTTTGACAAAAAGCAATACCGTGTTTTACATTAATTGTACTACAATATAATATATTAAGTACAGACACACAGACATCGACCTATATACATACAAACACATCGACTGACATGCACACTCACATATGGACTCACAAACACAGACATCGACTTTACACACACACATGGAGTTACACACAACAACAACAACCGCCATTCGCCACTAAGTGGCGGTGATGTCACCATGACGCTTGTGCCAAGCCATGTGCACCTTGAGGCCATGTGAAGTGTCTAACGCCTGTTGGCAGGAGGTCACGGGGCAGACCCAGGTGCGACGGGTCGACTGACTGAGATGACCGAGATGACTGGCTGATGCACCACCTGTGCCCCCTACTGTGCCAACTTGCTGTGCTTTAGCCACACGGCGCTCCGCTCGTTGTTGTGAGCATCACTCCTCCGCCCTCCGTTGTTGCTGGAGGGCGACTGCCTCCAACTGCCCAGTAGCGTCCTTCACGAGGCTCCTCCACAGAGGCCGATCTTGACACCGCTGGTACCAGTCATCGGCAAGTCCACTCAGCTCCACGTCCTCCTGTACCACATCACTCCATCTGTTCTCTAGCCCATGCCACGCCCGTTTAGCCGCCTCGATCCGGCCGAACAAAAGCTGTTTCGGCATGCGGTGGCTGGGCATGCGGGCTACATGACACAGCCAACGCAGCCTTGTCTGCCGGAGGAGCTCACCAATTGGACTTTGCCCAGATCTTTCAAGGATTTGTGAGCTCCTCACACAATCCAGCCTGGTTAAACCCAGGATGGATCGTAGGCAGGCCAGCCTAAATGTTTCAAACCGGTGAAGATGCTCCATTAGGGAGGTCCACGTTTCGCAAGCATAGAGAAGGGAGGGAATGACTGTGGCCGAGAAGACTTGAAGCTTCGTGTGGAGCGACAGACCAGGTAGCTTCCACACAGCGTTATGCAACCGATGGAAAGATATTGCCGCTCGACTGATTCGGAGTGAGACCTCTGCTGTTAAACTGGAGCCGGTCATAAGCACACTGCTCAGGTATGGGAAACTCTCCACTCTCTCCACTACTGCCTCATCACCGATTGGGAGTTGTGGGGGTGGAGTGTCCGATGGTACAAAATACCCAGGCAGGTGCTTAGTTTTGGTGGGGTTGATGGTAAGGCCCCACCTCTTAGTGGCACGCTCCAGTCTCAGCAGCAGCGTCTCCAACTCATCCTCTGATTGAGCAGCTATTACCAATCGGCACACATACAGTGAGGGAAAAAAGTATTTGATCCCCTGCTGATTTTTTACGTTTGTCCACTGACAAAGAAATGATCAGTCTATAATTTTAATGGAAGGTTTATTTGAACAGTGAGAGACAGAATAACAACAACAAAATCCAGAAAAACGCATGTCAAAAATGTTATAAATTGATTTGCATTTTAATGAGGGAAATAAGTATTTTACCCCTCTGCAAAACATAACTTAGTACTAGGTGGCAAAACCCGTGTTGGCAATCACAGATGTCAGACGTTTCTTGTAGTTGGTCACCAGGTTTGCACACATCTCAGGAGGAATTTTGTCCCACTCTGCTTTGCAGATCTTCTCCAAGTCATTAAGGTTTCGAGGCTGACGTTTGTCAACTCGAACCTTCAGCTCCCTCCACAGATTTTTTTATGCGATTTAGGTCTGGAGACTGGCTAGGCCACTCCAGGACCTTAATGTGCTTCTTCTTGAGCCACTCCTTTGTTGCCTTGGCCGTGTGTTTTGGGTCATTGTCATGCTGCAATACCCATCCACGACCCATTTTCAATGCCCTGGCTGAGGGAAGGAGGTTCTCACCCAAGATTTGACGGTACATGGCCCCGTCCATCGTCCCTTTGATTCGGTGAAGTTGTCCTGTCCCCTTAGCAGAAAAACACCCCCAAAGCATAATGTTTCCACTTCCATGTTTGACGGTGGGGATGGTGTTCTTGGAGTCATGGGCAGCATTCCTCCTCCTCCAAACACGGCGAGTTGAGTTGATGCCAAAGAGCTCCATTTTGGTCTCATCTGACCACAACACTTTCACCCAGTTGTCCTCTGAATCATTCAGATGTTCATTGGAAAACTTCAGACGGGCATGTATATGTGTTTTCTTGAGCAGGGGGACCTTGTGGGTGCTGCATGATTTCAGTCCTTCACGGCGTAGTGTGTTACCAACTGTTTTCTTGGTGACTATGGTCCCAGCTGCCTTGATATCATTTACAAGATCCTCCCGTGTAGTTCTGGGCTGATTCCTCATCGTTCTCATGATCATTGCAACTCCACGAGGTGAGATCTTGCATGGAGCTCCAGTCTGAGGGAGATTGACAGTTATTTTGTGTTTCTTCAATGTGCGAATAATCGCACCAACTGTTGTCACCGTCTCACCAAGCTGCTTGGCGATGGTCTTGTAGCCCATTCCAGCCTTGTGTAGATTTACAATATTGTCCCCGACATCCTTGGAGAGCACTTTGGTCTTGGCCATGGTGGAGAGTTTTGAATCTGATTGATTGATTGCTTCTGTGAACAGGTGTCTTTTATACAGGTAATAAGCTAAGATTAGGAGCACTCCCTTTAAGAGTGTGCTCCGAATCTCAGCTCGTTACCTGTATAAAAGACACCTGGGAGCCAGAAATATTTCTGATTGAGAGGGGGTCAAATACTTATTTCCCTCATTAAAATGCAAATCAATTTATAACATTTTTGATATGCGTTTTTCTGGATTTTGTTGTTGTTATTCTGTCTCTCACTGTTCAAATAAACCTACGATTAAAATTATAGACCGATCATTTATTTGTCAGTGGGTAAACGTACAAAATCAGCAGGGAATCAAATACTTTTTTCCCTCACTGTAACGTGGATGACCAATAGGGAGCCATCCCTTGATCGCACCCGGGCATCGATCAGCCTCCCATTATATCTGTACCAAATGGAGATTCCCCCAGTACAGCTATTGAAGGCTTTACGAACTACGTGGTCAAAATAGATGTTAAATAATGTGGGAGCCAGAGGACATCCCTGTCGCACCCCAAGGTGTACAGGGAAAGGCTCTGACTCCCGGCCACGTAGTTTTACCCGGGCCCGCTCACCATTATGAAGGTCCTTGATGATCGTGAGCAGAGGGTCAGGGACTCCGAAGGCACGAAGAACAACCCAGAGCCCAGGCCTACTGATGGTATCATAGGCCTTGATCAGGTCAATAAAGCAGAGATGTAGGTCTTGTTGGAATTCCCTACACCTCTGATGTAGCAGACGGACAGAAAATATGGCATCTGTGCAGGACTGCCCTTTCCTGAAACCGCATTGGGGCTCCGCAAGCATCTCCTCAACGTGCCTAGCAGGCGATGTTGAATAAATAACCCTTGCTAGGACCTTTCCCGGCACACTGAGGAGTGAGATGCCCCTGTAGTTGTTACAGTCTGTGCGGTCCCCCATTTTAAAGAGGGGGACCACCAGGGCATCCTTCCAATCCTGCGGAACTGGTTCAGTGGTCCAGACTGTTGTTATGATATCATATAGGGCAGTCTGTGCACAAACGCCACCCTCCCTCAGCATTTCGCTTGGGAGATCATCTCTGCCTGGTGCCTTTCCTGGTCTCAGACTCCGGATCGCCTTCAGTACTTCCTCAACAGATGGCACCTCAGCCAGCCACTCACAGGGGGTGACTTCTTCCAATATTTGAGGCACCGCAGCCTCAGCACAATTATCTCCACTTTGTGCCATGATGTTTTCCTGTCTGAGGGATTTCCCCTCCCCCAGGACCTCACAGAAATGCTCAGCAAATCTGCAAACCTGTTCCTGGGGGTCGGAGATTGGATCACCGTTTTTTCCCCTAATGATGGTAATAGGTGTGGCGCTGCAGGTTACTTTTTTGATGGAGTTACATAGTGATTTGTGATCGCGAGCCACTGAGGCAGACTCCATCTCCTCAGCAACCCTCGACCACCACCCATTACACACGCACACACATATCGACTCACGCACACATGGACTTAGACACACACATTATTATTTTAATATTTACTAACTTAATTTTGAAAGTTTAGTTCTCTATACGCACACGTTATTATTATTTTAATATTTCCGAACTGAATTTTTTAACATTAGTTTTCTATCTACGTGAGTTTAGCAAAAGAATCAAGGAAAAAGTACTTAACAGTGACGTGGTGAGGCCTAGTCCCGTACAGAGCCCCCGGCCTCGCCTAGATTGCCCAATCACAAGTTTCGTCCACACACAGACAGATGTGGGTGTGGGTCGATGTGTGTGTGTAAGTCGATGTGCGTGTGTATAAATCGATGTGTGTGTGAGTCGATGTGTGTTTGTAAGTCAATATGTGTGTGTGTAAGTCGCTGTGCATGTGTGTGTACGTTGATGTGTGTGTAAGTCGATGTGTGTGTGTGAGTCTATGTGTGTGTGTGAGAGTCTATGTGTGTGTGTGTGAGTGGCTGTGTGTGTGTAAGTCGATATGTCTGTGTGTAAGTCGATGTGTGTGTGTGGGTCGATGTGTGTGTATGAGTCGATGTGTGTGTGTGAATCCATGTATCCATGTGTGTATGAGTCGATGTTTTTTGTGTGTGTGCAAGTCGATGTGGGTGTGTGTGGGTCGATGTATGCGTGTGTTTGCATCGATTTGTGTGTGTGTCTGAGTCGATGTGTATGTGTCTAAGTCAATATGTGTTTGTAAGTCGATGTGTGTGAGTGTGGGTCGATGTGTCTTTGTGTGTAAGTCCATGTGCATGTGTCAGTCCACATGTGCGTGTGAGCCTATGTGCGTGTCTGCATCAATGTGTCTGTGTAAGTTGATGTGTCTGTGTTTGTGAGTCGATGTGTGTGTATGTCCATGTATATGTGTGCTTAAGTAGATGTGTGTGTGTAAGTCCATGTGTGTGCATGGGTCCATGTATGTGTGTCTTAGTCGATATGTGTGTGTGTCTGTTGATGTGTGTGTGAGTCGATGTGTGTGTAAGTCGATGTGTGTGCGTGGATCCATGTGTGTGTGTAAGTGCATGTGTGTGTGTTTTAGTCGTTATGTATGAGTGTAAGTCGATGTATGTGTGTGTAAGTCCATGTGTGTGAGTCGATGTGTGTGTGCAAGTCGATGTTTGTGTGTGTGTGGGTCGATGTACGTGTGTGTTTGCATCGATCTGTGTGTGTGTCTGAGTCGATGTGTGCGTAAATCGGTATGTGTGTGTAAGTCGATGTGTGTGTGTGTCCACGTGTGTGTCCACGTGTGTGTGTGTAAGTCGATGTATGTGAGTGTGGGTCGATTTGTGTGTGTAAGTCCACGTGTGTGTGTGTCAGCCCATGTGTGTGTATCAGTCTATGTATGTGTGTCTGTGTGTAAGTCGATACGTCTGCGTGTAAGTCGATGTGTGTGTGTGTGTGTGGCTCTATGTGCGTGTGTGAGTCAATGTGTGTGCGTAAGTCGATATGTGTGTGTAAGTCGATATGTCTGTGTGTAAGTCGATGTGTATGTGTGGGTCGATGTGTGTGTATGAGTCGATGTGTGTGTGTGAGTCCATGTATCCATGTGTGTATGAGTCGATGTTTGTGTGTGTGTGCAAGTCGATGTGGGTGTGTGTGGGTCGATGTATGCGTGTGTTTGCATCGATTTGTGTGTGTGTCTGAGTCGATGTGTATGTGTCTAAGTCAATATGTGTGTGTAAGTCGATGTGTGTGAGTCCACGTGTGTGTGTTTGTAAGTCGATGTGTGTGAGTGGTAGTGCAGCGGTTAGCGCGCTGCGCTATGAACCCAGAGACACGGGTTCGATTCCCGCTCACGGCCAACACCAGTGAAGATTATCTGAACCGGTCCTGGGCCTCCCCTAGGTCGACTCAGCTTGAAATGAGTACCTGGTACGGTGTGTAAACATCGCCACTGGGGAGACAAAGGCGGTCGGGCGTGGTGCTGGCCACCCACCCCCTCGTGTACCGTTCCGGCCTTCATAGGTGCTCGCTAACAGCAGTTGCCCCTACAGTCTGTTAAGGCTATACGGGGGATCTTTGTTGTTGTGTGTAAGTCCATATGTGTGTGTGTGTTTCGATGTGTGTGTGAGTCGATATGTGTGTAAGTCGATGTGTGTGCTTGGGTCAATGTGTGTGTGTAACTCCATGTGTGTGTGAGTCCATATGTGTGTGTGTGTAAGTCGATGTGTTTGTATGTGTGTGGGTCGATGTCTCTATGTGTGTAAGTCAATGTGTGTGTGTCTTTTTCGCCCGAGCAATGCCGGGTACTTCCCGCTAGTACATACATAAATATGTTTACTTATGTAAATCGCACCTTCGATTAGCACAGTTGGCTACGTACAGTGCAAAAGAAGTTCAACATATATATATTGTGATTTCAAACGTGCTTTGAACTATTCACAATCATTAACAGAAAAATACATTTTGTAAAAAAAAAAAAGGGTAAAATGTGCTGCACTGCAAATGACTTGCTAACACCTCTGTTGGCAGAAGGCCTCCACTGGAAGGAGGACGAGAGAACCGTACAGGGTATTTGGCCTACTCTTCTATGCTGGCCAGATGTATTGGAACAGGTGGGATCACCCATGAATGTTAGAAGCCGAAGTAAATTGAGAAACAAAAGGGAAAATCTGGGGAAGGAGCAGGGAATCACTTAAGAATAAATGGAAGATCTTACCTATAAATGTATTTTTTTCATCTGTCTGTCTGTGTGTCTGTCTGTGTATGAAACTTGCGAAGGATTTGGCTCGCAACCCGTGGGGTATATGTATCTCGGCCTCGCTGTGCGCTGCGTTGCACCGCTAGTCGAGTAGATAACCTTGCGTTCAATAAACCCTCGGAGCCAGGATGAACGTCCAACTCCAATCATCATTTATTGATTGTAACAAGGTAAAACTGGTGAGAAAACACAGATACAGCATCTGTTATAATCCGGAAACGCCAACACAATGAACACCACAGCATCAGAACATTGTCTTAGATAACAATAGATCCTGGACGGACCAGGCCCGTACATTACCACTGACCAACTAGACAAAGGCACAAGCCATTGCGTTATATACAGGCACATCGTGTATTCATCCCACTGCACTCCAAATGTACAGCATTACACTTAACACTAAACTGTGGATGAGATACTTCGTCATCTTTACTCTCAGGATCGCAACATAGGCACAAGTCTGACTCGACCTACTAAATCACACGCAACATCCACAATAAGGAAAGTCGCAGGCTTCGTTACTAACTAGGCCTCGTATTTACTACAACAACTTAACGGCACCATAAAGGCATTTACATCACTATAACGGTCATTCCAACATTACAACAGCATTGCCAATATTATAGGAATATAAACAAACTTACAGATAATGCTTCTTAAGCTCCCACAATGGACAAGTGCGGCTGTGGTCTCACTGAGATGCGATGCGTGCCGCCATCTTGACTTATCTGTGTAATGGCCGACGCCCGCGTGGTACAGTGGAAATCTAAAATCGTCACTTCCTGGTCACGTGACCAAAATTAGCATAAAAAAACAGGAACTTCCTGTGAACGCACGCTCCACATCTGCCATGAGTCAAGACACTCCCCGTCTGGTATCTAGGAGATACCACCATTTATTTCCTATCTCATAAACAAGTGTATAACAACTTCAACGGGTCGACTTATTTGTCCATATCTTTGCGACAGAGAAGTAGTACTATCTCGACTATGGGCCTGATGAAAGTTCTTGCGACACCTTGCTTCGCAATCATAACCTCAACCTTTCGAACATTTCCATCGGCACTTGGAATCGACTTGAGGATGCGGCCCATTGGCCACTCATTCCATTTGGCTTGGATGTCTGGTCTGTTAGACTGCGACTTGTTGCGCACTTGGAGTGTCGTAAGGTACTCGTTTTTCCAGCGATGCCAGAACGTGTGTTTGCAAAGCTCTGCACTTGTCTCCATTGACGTCTGTAGAGGTCTGCAGTGCTGGCCTCCTCGGTAGGTGCCGTGAGCACATCTGTCTTCTGGGTAAGAAGTATAGCAGGAGTCAAGATGAATGGTGACTCCGGGTCGGATGAGACGGGGATCAGGGGTCTTGAATTAATTATGGCTGAGACCTCGGCCATGAGAGTGGTTAAGACCTCGTGAGAGAGCCGTGTGGACCCGACATTACATAGCATGGAGTCGAGAATGTGTCGAGCAATCCCGATCATGCGTTCCCAGGCTCCACCCATATGTATAATATCTCAATAATGGCGGGAGACGAGTTGACGGGGCAGCACTTATTTATTAACACTGGTTGCACAGTAACAGGCACAGCCGAGATAACGCCTACGCTACGCGTGCCTAACTCGGCCACACACTCAGTCTCTCCTGTAGGGTACGCGTGCCTAAACTCCGCCTCGCACTCAGGCTCTCCAGCTACGCTCTCCCCACGGGGAGCTATCAGACCCGCCTTGCCAGGGCATGGGTCTCGACCATTGGGTTACACAGCCCGGCCCTTACAAGGACGTCGGGCCGTGAATCCCAAGGCCTCGCCTCTGAGCCTCACAGAGTCCCGGCCCTTACAAGGGCAGCGGGGCTAGGGGCAGAGGTGGGACAAAGTCATTGTTATGCAAGTCCAAGTCGAGTCGCAAGTCATCAAATTCATGACTCGAGTCTGACTCGAGTCCAAGTCACATGACTCGAGTCCACATCTCATAGGTGGGACAAAGTCATTGTTATGCAAGTCCAAGTCGAGTCGCAAGTCATCAAATTCATGACTCGAGTCTGACTCGAGTCCAAGTCACATGACTCGAGTCCACACCTCTGGCTAGGGGTCTCAGGGCCTATCTCTTCCTCCGTCTTCTGTCTTCACTGGTTAACGACTCCCCGAGTGCCCCCGCACATCGCCTTACATAGCCCTCCGCTCCATGGGGCGGGGCCTATGCGGACCGCGATGTGGACACCCGCCTGCGGACCGTGATGTAGCCACCCACCACGCGCTGTCTCACGATCCTCCCCGCCAGCACGTACCACCACTACATCTGCGAAGAGTGGGGAGGATTGAAGATCCATGTGCAGCCTTGGTCACTAAGGTATTGCCTGACAGAGTCATCTTCGATATTCTCCGTATTGATCTCAAGCTCTTTACATGCTCCAGTGAAATTGGTTCCACAATCAGAACGGAGTTGCTTGGCTGGCCCTCTGATGGTGAAGAATTTCCGGAGTGCATTTATAAAGCTCGAAGAGTCCATGGACTCGATGACTTCGATGTGCACTGCTCGTGTACTCATACAGGTGAACAGCACTGCCCAACGTTTGCTGTTCGCGAGCCCTCCTCTGGTGCGGCGGGAGATGACTGTCTATGGTCCGAACACGTCGATCCCTACAGAGGTGAAGGGAGGTTCCACACTGAGTCAATCGGCTGGAAGGTCTGCCATTTTCTGTTCTTCCTGTTATCCACATAGCTTGCGACACCGGATACACTTGTGGATTGTGCTGGCGATGCACCTCTTTGCTCCAACGATCCACAGCCTTGCAGATCGGATTGCTCCTTCTGTGAAGTGCCGACCTTGGTGCTTGACCTTCTCGTGATAGTGCCGCACAAGTAAGATTGCGATGTGGCTCTGGCTTGGGATTATGAGGGGGTTTCGTTCATTCTCATCTAATTTTGCATTCCCTAGCATTCCACCGATCCTGAGCAAGTCGTCTTTGTCCATCCTGGGGTTTAGCTTCCTGAGGGTGCTGACCCTAGAAAGGTCTTCTCCCTTGTTGATGGCCTTGATCTCACTTGCATAAGCTGCCTGTTGCACACAGCGGAAGATTGATTTCCTTGCTCTGGAAAGCTCGTCTTCAGTGCGTGGCACTGTGCAGTGATGCCATCCATTGCAGCTACCAGTAGTGCGTCTCATCGGGCGTTGGAAGAAGTCTGCGATAATGCGTTAAATGTGCGATCGCTCGCACGAGCGTCGTCCATTTCGAGAAATGTTCAAAATGGTGTGGACTCAGTGGACTTCTTGGTCGCACATTTGTTAAGAAAGTTGTCACTTGAGGACGAATCTCCTTGTCTGACTCGGGCTCTATGAGTCCAAAGGTCTCCTTGGTAGTACATGGGCCACCGTCACGTCGTAAGAGGAACGCTGGACCCGTCAGCCAGATGGTTTGCTTCACCTGAGGTGCAGGGACGGACCTAGTTGCGAGAATTGCTGGATTCTGGTCAGTTGGAACGTAATTCCATTGCTCTGGCTGCGTCGATCTCCTGATGCGCTCCACCTGGTTGCTGATGTAGGCGTAGAACCTTCTGGTTTGGTTGTTTATGTAGCCTAGTACGACCTTACTGTCCGTGTAGAACTTGACCGCGTCCAGTTTGACGTCCAATTCGTCTAAGATCAGTTCCGCCACCTCTGTAGCAAGAACGGCTCCACACAGCTCGAGCCTTGGGATGGTATGTTCCGGTTGTGGGGCCTTGCCGTGGAACTTCTTCCAAGATTCCCACTCGGACGACAGCTCCGAGTCGAGGAACGGAGAGGCCACGGTCGCAGCGACCACTGCCACGACCACCAGCAGAGCGACGAACAGCGGCTTCGTCTTAGTCTTCTTCCCGTCAGTCAGGGCTGGCTTGGAGAAACGTGGAGGAACAAACTCCAGCGAAGACGGTGGATGTACAAGCGGAGTCATGGTGGTTTCTTTGTAAATCTGCACGGTACAGCCTTGACTTCTCTCGCCGAGTTTCTCTTTCAGCGTGAAGTTGTTGGGGCACGGTTTGAAGAGCGACGTGCGTCCATTCACGAGCACACTCGTTCTGAATGTGCTAATGTGGTCTGGTTTGTGTGTTCCATCGAGACAAACATCACCTACGATGACCCATCCTAGGTCGAGTCTCTGGGCGTAGGGAGCGTCGTGAGGTCCATTGCGTTGATTACGAACCTTGTGGACTCTCAGCATGTCCCTGCCGAGCAGAAGTAAAATCTGTGCCGCGTGATCCAATGGCGGGATGAACTCTGCTATGGGTTTCAGGTGTGGGTGGTGACGTGCAACTTCGGGCGTGGGAATCTCACTCCTGTCGTCCGGTATCTCGTTGCACTCTGTCACCGTAGGAAGGGCTAGCTTCATGGTGCTATCTATGGCTTCCACCATGAGGCCGCTCGCTCTTCTTCCCGCTGTCTCCATCAGTCCTGAGCATGTTCTGAGCGTGTATGGAAAGGAATTCCCACCTACACTTAGCTGATCAAAGAACTCTGACCTTGCCAAAGACCTGTTGCTCTGGTCGTCCATTATGGCGTACATCCTTACTGCCCTTTCAGGATGTCCTTTGGGATAGACTCGGACGAGGCATATCTTTGAGCAAGATCTTCCTTTGACGAAGTGTGTGCGGCGGTCTCGCCTTGCTCCCCGCCGTGCTCTGCTTCGGGATCAGAAGCCTTAGTGCCACTGGGTTTCGAGTAAAATGTGTGCAGAGCAGTTGCGTGTTTGTCACTGCCACATTCCTCGCACTTGATATCTGCCTTGCAATTCCTTGCAAGGTGGTTTGTAGAAGCACAGCATTTGAAGCACACTCCAAATTCTTTCAGAATGTTCTTCCGCTCTTCCAATGGCTTCCTCCTGAACTCACGGCATTTCTGGAGGGAGTGAGGTTTATCATGCAATGGGCATTGCTTCTCTGGATCCTCTATCTTTTTCTTTGTGGTGGTTGCCTGGACGGAGTTTGCGAATGTCGCAGGAGAGACCTCAGTCTTGTGTACAGAAATTGGCACTCTCGCTGTTCCACGTTTCCCCATTGCTCTTTCCATTTTTGGGAGATCTGGATTGGAAATCCCCGTGGTGCCAAACATGAAACTCGGGTCATTTCTAGTCTTAGCCAGGTTGCGGATAAACTTTGAAAAAAAAGAGAATGGGGGGAATGCAACCTGATGCTCTGACTTGTATCTTGAACCCGCTGTTCTCCATTTTTCCTGCACGTCAAATGGCAATTTCTCTACGATGGGGTTCACGCCATGGTAGGTATTCAAGAAAATGAGACCTGGTAAGTAGGGGTCAGCCTGGGCTGATTCAAGCTCCATCAAAAGATCTCCAAGCTCCCGTAACCTTTTATTGTCTCGACCAGAGATTTTTGGAAAGTTCTGAAACTTCTTGAGGAGGGAGTTCTCAATGGTTGCTGGACTACCATAGCACTCCTCGAGCCTCTCCCACACCGCATGCAGGCTTGAGGTGGGGTCGTCAATGTTTGCTGACCGGATCCTCTTTGCGTACTCTGCAGATTCATTTCCTAACCATTTCACCAACAGGTCGAGTTCTTCACTTGCAGAGATGTCTGCATTTCGGATTGCATTCCTGAAGGTAGATCTCCAGGCTCGATAGTTCTCAGAGTGGTCATCAAACTTAACGAATCCTGTGTTGATTAGTTCGCGGTGAGCCAGGTACCTAGCAAAGTCCCCTAGTCCTGCTGATCCAGGGTGTGTCCATACTGGCGCTTGTGAGGTGGCATTATTGTCTGTATTGCCTTGCATGCCGTCATTTGCGATGGCATTGGACTGTGGGCCCAAAGGGTTTCGATCACGTTGGCTGGATCCCCTTATGTGACTGTCTGGAATGTGGGTCTGACTTGGTGCATCCACGTCTGACCCCACGTGTGCGACGCTAAGTCGGCGACTAACTGCCAGGGTAGGATATGCATTTCCACCATTCCCGTAGACAGCATTCATGTTCATTCGGTGTGGAGATGGCGATGCCTGAACGTCCACCCTTTGTTCAGCATCGTTTGGTGGAGGAGCATTGATGTATTGTTCAGACCAGTCCAAAATATTTTTTCTGGTGAGTTGATCACGGTCCTTAACAGGTATCTGAGTGCCAAACTCACTCCAATTCTCTTCCTTATCCAGGTTGGCTGCTGCCTCGAGCACCTCTGCCTGGGCCCTTGCAGCAGCTGCTTCCTTTTTGAGTTGTAGGGTGCTTAACTTAGCATCCAGCTCAATTTTCTTCCATGTGGCGGTAGCCACTAATATACTCTCTTGCTCTTCAAGCTCTGCTTTCCTCCGTGCGGCAGTAGCCGCTAATGTACTCTCTTGCTCTTCAAGCTCTGCTTTCTTCCGTGCAGCAGCAGCCGCTAATGTACTTTCTTGCTCTTCAAGCTCTGCTTTCTTCCGTGCAGCAGCAGCCGCTAATGTACTCTCTTGCTCTTCAAGCTCTGCTTTCTTCCATGCAGCAGCAATTGCTAATGTACTCTCTTGCTCTTCAAGCTCTGCTTTCTTCCGTGCAGCAGCAATTGCTATGCTTGTTTCTTCCTGCTCTGCTTTCTTCCGTGCGGCAGCAGTTGCTATGCTTGCTTCTTCTTGTATGTAGGCCTTTACTATTAGCATAGCTTCCTCTTCAGCCATGTAGGCAATACGGGCGTTTGCTGCTTCTGCTGCGGCGCGTGCCTGAGCTGCTGCCATACTAGTAGATGATGTCTTTGAGTGTGCTGAGGCTTTAGATCTTGTGGTGGACCTGGATGAGACCGAGTGCTGAGATCATGTCTCTCTTAAGCCCTCCACACGGTCCATTGCATCTTGTATCACTGCCTGCACATTATCATCGAGCAGTTCGAGAAAGTGCTCTTGTCTGCGCACTCCCTCAATGCCCTCATCTGTTTTCACCTTCATCAGGAGGGAGATGTATCTATTTGCCAGGAGCTTGTAGCTTGAACTGCTCACATTCCCTCGCTGGATGGCCCGCTGAATTGAGGCCAATGTGTCTGAGGCATTTGAAGCTTCAGATAAATCTGCTTCAACCCGGTCCCATGCCCGTTGTATCCTGGCATCAAGGTCCTGTTTCTCAGCATCATAGCTTTCCAAGGCCAGTTGTGTCAACCTGACCTCTCTTTGGGGTCTTGAACTCCCTTGGTCCTCTTGAGGCAGGATGGGAGGTCCTGGATTGCTTAAATCACCTTCTTCAGTATCTCTCCCTGCTGAACTGTGGCTTTCCATGCTGTGATGCTTGCAACACGATTTTAATGTAGACTCGTTGCCGAGCTGGTTGCTTGCTGCCGGCTGACTACTTGAGAGTGCCTTTGCTTACTGCAGGCTGACTGCTTGAGAGCTTCTTGCTTGCTGCAGGCTGACTGCTTGAGAGCTGGTTACTTGCTGCAGGCTGACTGCTTGAGAGCTCCTTTGCTTGCTGCAGGCTGACTGCTTGAGAGCTGGTTGCTTGTTGCAGGCTGACTGCTTGAGAGTTCCAAGAAGAGTGTATTTTTATTTCGATTTAAAGCTTTCGTGACTGCAGGGATTCATCTTCTTGGTTCTTTCGGTAAAGTCACGTAGAAGGGAAGTAATAAAATAATAAAAATAAAACATAATAAAACAATTCTCACGACGTTTCGGCCACAACGCAAGCAGCCATCCTCAGGCGAAGAATGAAACACCCCAAGCTTGGAGCGTATATTTAAGCTGGGTTAGAGGGGGGGGAGGTGGGAAGAAGAGCGCCTAAACAAAATAATTTGCATATCAAGAGGAATTCAGCATATGGAAAATGCGTAGGAGGTGGGCGGGGGGGGTTCCAAATCAATACTATGCCCGTGCATTATGCAGGATTAGCAGCATCAAAGGGGGGGGGGGAAGGGGGGGAGCATTAACAAAGGAAAGGAATGTTAATAGTATGTAGCTGTAGTTACTAAACAACCACGTAAAAAACTACAGTATAAACTGCATGACAAACTAAAGTATAAACTACATAGCATCATCAGTAAACTTACTATACTCTACAATAAGCTGAGTTACTAACAGTAAGTAATACATGAAAAATTCTACGTTGTAAAAAATTATATAATATGCTTCCATCTAAACTTTATTCTCTTACATCACACGCGTCTATACCGTACTATATACTTCCATAGGCAAAACCAACATTAAATTACATACTGTATTGCTATAAACCACCCTATACCTTATACATTTTTAATATAACACTATGTATTATTCTACCCACCCTAATGTGTATCAAAATGGTTTATTACGTCCTTCCAGTGATTGCTAAGCCAGAATCCATCTTCTCGGTTAAAATTGTCTCTGTGTTTGTAAATGTGGATCGCCTCATGTACGAATCTCTCATGATAGCCAGATGGCTTGCAGAGAACCTCTGTCTTGGAGAAGTCAATGTCATGTGAGCCCACTGAGTTGTAACAGTGATCTGCCACGGCTGAGGTGTTTGTCCTACAGTGTTTCAGGTCAGCTTTATGTTCACGGATGCGGTCCGAGAACTGTTAGTAACTCAGCTTATTGTAGAGTATAGTAAGTTTACTGATGATGCTATGTAGTTTATACTTTAGTTTGTCATGCAGTTTATACTGTAGTTTTTTACGTGGTTGTTTAGTAACTACAGCTACATACTATTAACATTCCTTTCCTTTGTTAATGCTCCCCCCCTTCCCCCCCCCCCTTTGATGCTGCTAATCCTGCATAATGCACGGGCATAGTATTGATTTGGAACCCCCCCCGCCCACCTCCTACGCATTTTCCATATGCTGAATTCCTCTTGATATGCAAATTATTTTGTTTAGGCGCTCTTCTTCCCACCTCCCCCCCCTCTAACCCAGCTTAAATATACGCTCCAAGCTTGGGGTGTTTCATTCTTCGCCTGAGGATGGCTGCTTGCGTTGTGGCCGAAACGTCGTGAGAATTGTTTTATTATGTTTTATTTTTATTATTTTATTACTTCCCTTCTACGTGACTTTACCGAAAGAACCAAGAAGATGAAAGTGTATTTTTACTGCTGCAGGGCTGGCTGCAGCACTTCTTGGGAGCTTTAAGAAGACTATCTTTTTACTTGGCTGCAGAGAGATGGCTGCAGCACTGGTTGGGAGCTTCAAGAAGAGTATCTTTTTACTTGGCTGCAGAGAGCTGGCTGCAGCACTGGTTGAGAGCTTCAAGAAGAATATCGTTTTACTATCTCGGCCTCGCTGTGCGCTGCGTTGCACCGCTAGTCGAGTAGAAAACCTTGCGTTCAATAAACCCTCGGAGCCAGGATGAACGTCCAACTCCAATCGTCATTTATTGATTGTAACAAGGTAAAACTGGTGAGAAAACACAGATACAGCATCTGTTATAATCCGGAAACGCCAACACAATGAACACCACAGCATCAGAACATTGTCTTAGATAACAATAGATCCTGGACGGACCAGGCCCCTACATTACCACTGAACAACTAGACAAAGGCACAAGCCGGTGCGTTGCATACAGGCACATCGTGTATTCACCCCGTGGCACCCCAAATGTACAGCATTACACTTAACACTAAACTGTGGATGATATACTTCGTCATCTTTACTCTCAGGATCGCAACATAGGCACAAGTCTGACTCGACCTACTAAATCACACGTAACATCCACAATAAGGATAGTCGCAGGCTTCGTTACTAACTAGGCCTCGTATTTACTACAACAACTTAACGGCACCATAAAGGCATTTACATCACTATAACGGTCATTCCAACATTACAACAGCATTGCCAATATTATAGGAATATAAACAAACTTAATTTTAGAACTTTCGTGACTGCAGGAATTATTATTTGGTTCTTTCGGTTAAGTCACGTCTAAGGATAAAATAATAAATTAAATTAAATAATAGAATACGACGTTTCGATTGCAACACAAGCAATCATCATCAGGTATAATGAAATAGCGACATAAAATCTAACCAGAAAACTATAGACAGACATATTAGCAGACAGATATTACCCCCCTCCCTCTCTCTGCCTCCGCCCCCCCCTCTGTCTATTTAAGGCCACCACACAGAGACGATCACCCCTCTCTGTTACCTGTGTTACTCTCGCTATGTATCTTGGTAATATCTGTCTGCTAATATGTCTGTCTATAATTTTCTGGTTAGATTTTATGTCGCTATTTCATTATACCTGATGATGATTGCTTGTGTTGCAATCGAAACGTCGTATTCTATTATTTAATTTAATTTATTATTTTATCTTTAGACGTGACTTAACCGAAAGAACCAAATAATAAACAAACTTACAGATAATGCTTCTTAAGCTCCCACAATGGACAAGTGCGGCTGTGGTCTCACTGCGATGCGATGCGTGCCGCCATCTTGACTTATCTGTGTAATGGCCGACGCCCGCATGGTACAGTGGAAATCTAAAATCGTCACTTCCTGGTCACGTGACCAAAATTAGCATAAATAAACAGGAACTTCCTGTGAACGCACGCTCCACATCTGCCGTGAGGCAAGACAATATGTAAAAAAAAGTACCCTGGTACCACGCCATAAGCCCCGTGGTGAGTTACCACTATTGTATTTTCCCATCCATCAACTTTAAAGCAGTTAAGTTAAGAATGTAGTGAAAAATATTATTTATTTATTTCATTACACCTCTGCATGCATTTGCGCAAGCACGTCAAAGCCCCAAGCAACGCACACGCCTTCGTTGGGAGGGGTAGGGAGTTATCTTTCACGTAAAAAAAACCCTCACAATCCTGAGGTTAATTCTTCAAAGTGTCATGTCCTATTACCCCCCCCCCCCCCACCCAATGTGTGCATTTACTACTATAGGGTCGGTATATACTAATATTATAGCGCTTAGTTACAGCCGGGTGGGAGGATGGTGGTAAGCGGCCCAGCCCCAGCCTACCAAGATGCCAACTCAGCCGCCTGGGCAATCTAGGCGAGGCCAGGGGCTCTGCACAGGACTAGGCCTTACAACGTCACTCTGTCAAGGTAGTAGGTTGTGCTATAGAGTCGATATATACTGCTATAGAGTAAGCAGGTACTACTGTAGTGATAGCAGGGTACCACCACAGTCAGTATGCACTGCTGTAATCATAGCAGGTCGACCACAGTCGGTATACACTGCTGTAGCGAAAGCAGGTACCACCACAGTCGGTATGCACTGCTGTAGTGAAAGCAGGTTCCACCACAGTCAGTATGCACTGCTGTAGTCATATCAGGTACCACCACAGTCGGTATGCACTGCTGTAGTGAAAGTAGGTATCCACCACAGTCAGTTTGCACTGCTGTCGTGATAGCAGGTACCACCACAGTCATTATTCACTGCTGTAGTGAAATCAGGTCCCACCAAAGTCGGTATGCACAACTGTAATGATAGCAGGTACCACTAAAGTCAGTATACACTGCTGTAGTGATAGCTGAAACCACCACAGTCGGTATGCAATGCTGTAGTTGAAGCAGTTACCACCACTGTCAGTATGCACTGCTGTATTGAAAGGAGGTACCACCAAAGTCGCTATTGCACTGCTGTAGTCATAGCAGGTACCACCACAGTCTGTATGCACTGCTGTAGTGAAACCAGGTACCGCCACAGTCGGTATTCACTGCTGTAGTGATAGCAGGTACCACAAATGGTATGAACTGCTGTAGTGATAGCAGGTACTGCCAAAGTCGGTATGCACTGCTCCAGTAATAGCAAGTACCACCACAGTCGGTATGCACTGTTGTAGTGAAACAGGCACCCCCGCAGTCGGTATGCACTGCTGTAGTGAAGCCAGGTACCACCACAGTCGGTATGCACTGCTGTAGTAATAGCAGAAACCACCACAGTCGGTATGCACTGCTGTAGTGATAGCAGAAACCACCACAGTCGGTATGCAATGATGTAGTCATAGCAGGTACCACTGCAGTCGTTTTGCACTGTTGCAGTCATAGCAGGCACCACCACAGACGGTATGCACTGCTGTAGTGATAGCAGGTACCACCACAGTCGGTATGCAATGGTGTCGTCATAGGAGGTACCATCACAGTCGGTATGCACTTCTGCAGTCATAGCAGGTCCAACCACAGTCAGTATGCCCTGCTGTAGTGAAAGCAGGCACCACCACAGTCGGTATGCACTGCTGTAGTGAAAGCAGCTACCACCAAAGTTGGTATGCACTGCTGTAGCTAAAACAGTTACGACCACAGTCAGTATGCACTGCTGTAGTGATAGCAGGGACCACCACAGTCAGTATGCACTGCTGTAGTGATAGTAGATGCTGCTATAGAATTAGTAGATATTTCTAAAGAGTTAGTAGATACTACAACAGTCAGTATATACCACTACGGTCAATAAATACTGCTACAGCCAGCAGATACTACTATACAGTCAGTATATACTACTATGGTCAGTAGCTATTGCTATAGAGTCAGTAGATACTACTATAGATTCAGTAGAACTGCTATATAGTTAATAGCTACTACTATAGTCAGTGGATACTACTTAAGAGTCAGCAGATATTCATAGTATTCATAATCAACGTTTTTGGGTTTAGATCGCGTTATTTATAAATGTGTCGTAACCTTCCACCACCCGACACGGCCAATCAGTAAAAAAGTGTCACGTTGACAAAAGACAAATAGTTCACTGCTTTAGCCCACCGGTGTGTTGAAGCGTGAAACCACAACATTTCACGCTTCAACACACCGGTGGGCTAAAGCAGTGAACTATTTGTCTTTTGTCAACGTGACACTTTTTTACTGATTGGCCGTGTCGGGTGGTGGAGGGTTACGACACATTTATAAATAACGCGATCTAAACCCAAAAACGTTGATTATGAATAATATTGGTCGCGAAAGCCTACGTGTTAAACGGATATTCATATTCTTTGGGTATTTCGGTAAAGTCATGTAGATAGTTTTTTTGTTATTTTCTTTGAACCTATCTATGTGACTTTACCAAAAGACCCAAAGAATATTAATTCCTGCAGTCACGAAAGCTTTAGGTAGAGATAGAGAGCAGATACTACTATAGAGTTAGTAGTTACTACTATAGAGTCGGTAGATACTGCCGTAGGACCAGTAAATACGACTACGGTCAGAAGTTACTACTACAGTCAGTAGATAGTACAGTAGGGTCAGTAGATACTACTACAGTCAGTAAATACTACTAAACAGTCAGTAGCTACTACTGGCTCAGTAGATACTACTGTACGGTCAGTAGATACAACTACAGAGTCAATAGATACCCTTACTCTGTTTTATGTATGGTGTGTACATACACGGGGGTAAAACATATTTTATTAGGGGGGGGGATCGACAATTTTCGGAAACCTTTTAGATCAACTATTTACCCCCCACTTTCTGTTACTTTTTGAACTTCTGCAAGCCTCTTATAATTTTGTTGGTGGAGAAATGGACAAACGGCCTACCGGGCTTTCACAATAGCTTAGTATTTGTGTATGTGTAATAAACGACTGGACCACGATGTCTGGCTCAGTGTCCTTTATTCGGTTCGTGCTGTACACCCACACGGCTGTCTTTACTCTGTAGCTTCTCCACGGTGCTGACTCCAATGTCGGCCCGATCCACAACAGCAGCTCCGCTGCTGTTTCTCTCACACAGCCCCCCTTGGCTGTACTCGCTGCAACTCCTCTCCCTCCGCAGCTCTGACAGCCTCTTGCTGTCTCTCTCTCTCTCCGCAGCTCCTCCTGGCAGCCACACCGCTGCCTCTAACACGCAGCCCTCTCTCTCTCTCTCCGCAGCTCCTCCTGGCAGCCACACCGCTGCCTCTAACACGCAGCCCTTCTGGCTGTCTCCTCTGCAGCTGCACACCACTCCGCAGCTTCCTCTTATCTTCGGGGTTGGCTCCCGATGGCCGTCGGCGCCCCCCCCTCTCCACACTCGCCCGCGTGGCCTCACTCTTTTCCGCTCACACCCCGACTCCCTTCCCCTTCCGGTTTACCCGCTTAAGGCCCCGAACCTTCCACCCACGTCACATGACTCCACCCCCCGTGACGTCACATCCGGAAGGTCGCTTACGCCCGCATTACACCACCCTCCCCCGTAGAAAAATCCCAGCCGACCTCGGCTGACCAATAGCAAATCGTAATGCGGCGAACCGAGCTTCCCCCCCTAAAGGACACTAAGCATACAATGTAACAGCAAGAACAACAACAACGCAATTAACATCAACGAACGTACACAAGCATGCAATAAATACAACTGTAAGAAAAAAAATAACAAGACAGCAACAATCAACGAAACGTAAGCGATTTGGAACGTGTGCGGGTCGCCGGCCCGTCCCGGACGGTCGGCGGCCCACTCGCAGAACGGGAACGCGATGAAAGTCGAGGAATGACAGGGGGTAATCCCCCTGTCGCAGCTGGAAGTCCATCGCCGTCCCGTGTCCCTAAAGAGTTAGTCTTGGGCTTGTCCTGTGACCGTGCCCGCAGCTGGGTCGGAAGGGCTGCAGGGCTCGAAGGTCCCGCAGACCCGGCAGGCGTCCTCCGAGCAGGGCCCCTCGTCCCCCGCAATGTCACGGCCGGCCTGTCTGTTTCGGAGGATCTTTAGCCGACTTGACCGGTGCCGAGGCCTCCTGCTGCGGCGGAGCCGGGAAGCGGGCCCAGCAGTCTCTGGCGTAGTGGCCCCTACGCCCGCAGCGGAAACATTCGGCGTCGTTGCGCCGAAGCGCAGGCCTCGCCTCCTGACGGCCCCGTTCTGGTAGCGCCGCGCGCGGTCTCGGCCCGCCGCGTCCCGTCCATGGAGCGGAGGCGGCCGTCAGTTGTTGAGGGCCCCGGTCATCCGGAACATAGACAGCCTGCGCAGGGTTCCACCCCAGCGCATCCTCTTCTTTGACGGGCCCCCCCGTCCACGCCGTCACTTGTTTCCAGCGACGGAGGTTGAATTGCGCATCGAGACACTTAGCAGCCGTCCGGGAAGTTAGCTTCTCATGCCCACACACAGGCATGGGGATCCCTAGATCCCGAGACAGCTCCAACATTTTCCCTAATATGAGAGGCTCGAGCAGGTCCTGTGGCGTCTCAGGATAAGCTGCCATGGCCAGCTCCAGCACCGCACCCCTGAACGCCACGGGCGACTCCTCTGGTGCTCGTTGTCGTTGAGCGAATCGCCGATGCGCATCATCTGGTGGCTCATAAGCATCGGCCATTTCTTGAAAAACACCACATAAAGTTGCCTTCTTATCAGTCGTTATGGAACGGAAGAATCGGACAGATTCGTCGTCCAAGAGAGTCGGCAACACCTCCAAAGCCTCCGCATCGGTCCATCTTGCTGTGCGTACCGCCGCCAAGAAGCGGCAGGCGAACGCGCTCCAGTCCCCACCGACGGAAAATTCTTTAACCGTTGTAAGGTGGCGACTCCGACTCCTCTTCCCGCCGTCTTCCAATGGTGGTGGTTGTGATGGCAAATTCAAAATGGCGTCGGCCCGCGGCGTGGCCAAGATGGCGGTTTGGCGCCACGGAGCGCGCAAAATGGCGGCCTCTTGCCGCGTGGGCAATGGCGGCGGCAGGACAGGCAACGTGGCGGCCCGCGGAGCACCACTTGCATCATCCATCGTCCCTGGCGCGACGAGATGGCATAGATGCGCCAGGACGTCCTTAAGTGCCTCCAGTTGTACCGCCATCGCTTGCCATCGTTGATCCGCGTCTGATGATGTCGACGGACCCGCCACCGCGCCAACATCCTCCACTCCCGTTCCCGTGGTCGCCTCAGCCGGGCTCTCCTCCACCACCCCAACAGGATCCGTGGTTGGAGGGAGTTCGTCGTCGTCGGACGAAGAAGCCGATGCAGGCGCCGGATTAACTTTCTTCCTCACTTGTTTCGACATGCCGTTGCACTTCCGACACCAGTGTAATAAACGACTGGACCACGATGTCTGGCTCAGTGTCCTTTATTCGGTTCGTGCTGTACACCCACACGGCTGTCTTTACTCTGTAGCTTCTCCACGGTGCTGACTCCAATGTCGGCCCGATCCACAACAGCAGCTCCGCTGCTGTTTCTCTCACACAGCCCCCCTTGGCTGTACTCGCTGCAACTCCTCTCCCTCCGCAGCTCTGACAGCCTCTTGCTGTCTCTCTCTCTCTCCGCAGCTCCTCCTGGCAGCCACACCGCTGCCTCTAACACGCAGCCCTCTCTCTCTCTCTCTCTCCGCAGCTCCTCCTGGCAGCCACACCGCTGCCTCTAACACGCAGCCCTTCTGGCTGTCTCCTCTGCAGCTGCACACCACTTCGCAGCTTCCTCTTATCTTCGGGGTTGGCTCCCGATGGCCGTCGGCGCCCCCCCCTCTCCACACTCGCCCGCGTGGCCTCACTCTTTTCCGCTCACACCCCGACTCCCTTCCCCTTCCGGTTTACCCGCTTAAGGCCCCGAACCTTCCACCCACGTCATCATGACTCCACCCCCCGTGACGTCACATCCGGAAGGTCGCTTACGCCCGCATTACACCTGTATATGTAAGGTTTTTAAGATAAGTTTTGGAATATATTTTTTGCCTGGGCAACGCCGGATACTTCCCACTAGTTTTTTTTTTATAATTGTTTCACGTAATAAGATTGTATTATTTGGTATTTGCTTAAATCATGAACACGTGAATTATAAAAGAAACATGTTTTTATTATATTTTTTTCCCGATAAAAGGTCATGCTAAACAACTTGTGATCAACTAGTCAATTGTTTGCAATAAATAGCTTCTTCACCTTCCCATCAGATGCATAATGTACACCTTAATGCCTCCGTTGAACCATAAATGTCTTAAATACGCACAGGGGCACTTACAATATGCACTCGAGTTTTTTCCAATGGTGTACTGTTATGTTGTGTTCCATAGCAGTTTGCATCCAAATCCAAATTAACAGCCAGTGGAATGCATCCCAGGTAAGTAGGATAATATCAATTATTACCCCCAGTAGGGTTAGTGTCCTGTTGTGATCATGGCTTTAATGCTGCATCTGATTGCATGTCCAGACCAATACATGAATAATTATCAACCCTCTGGTGCAAGCAATGTGCTAACAAAAATAATGCTATCACATAAAGTGCGCATCCCTTGGCTCATACGAGGTTTTAATGGCAACGCTGTGCAGATTGTTCTGATGAATTATGCATTTTTGTTGGGGAAATAAAAACATTACAATAAAGCATTTGCCTTTGAGCTTTCTTTGCATGAACTGGACTCCCTGTGAGTAAGAAGCTAAAAGCGCTGCCCTTTTTAAAGGGATATGCATGATGTTTGGATAACCATAATAAATGTTACATTATCATGGCAAAATCCATGATCACCATCACGAAATGCTGGTTTCCCTCCTGAGTGGTGGGTGTAGCCTCACAACGGAGTGTTCATTTCACTGACGCTAGTTAAGAAGCAACAGCATCATGATCATCAGCCTGCTCTTTTATCAATGGAGTTTCAGCAGAAGTTTAATGTTGTATATATATGTAGTGCTGAACTTTACGCGGACAACTTCTTCCTTTTCTGTCGTTACTTTATTTTATCAAACTCAGCACATTTCGCCACCATTCTCCAGCGTGTTCTCCGCTTGCTCGCCGCTCTCCGCCGGCCTCGCTCGCTCCGTTCCTCCCTCTCTTTCTCCCTCTCTCCTGACTCCCCTCTCTGCTTCTGCGTCCCACTCTAGCTGTCACTCTCTCTCAGCTTCTCCGTCTCACTCCAACTGTCGCTCTCTCTCGGCTTCTCCGTCTCCGACGGTCTCTCTCGTTTGGCTTCTCCGTCTCACTCCGACTATTTATCTCGTTCGGCTTCTCTGTCTCTACTGCTACCCTATACTTCTTCTACTCCACTGCTACCCTATACCTCTTCTACTCCACTGCTACTGTACACTTCTTCTACTCCACTGCTACTCTACACTTCTTTTTCTACGCCACTGCTACTCTACACTTCTTCTTATGCTCCGACTGACTCCATCCAGCTCCCAGCACAACTCCCCGTCTCACTCTGACTCTCCCATATTTATGCCCATCCCTATTAATTTCCAATTAATTACTGGCGTCCCCCCCAACGCCCCGCGCCCCCGGCGCCACCTGTCCCCATTCCCAGACTTAAAGGCGCCACCCTGTCCCTGACAACAACAACCGGCCAATCACTGCCCTGCATCCATAATTGCCTAATGGGCCGTCTCCGTCTCCCCCGTTGTCCCCCAGCAAAACCAGCATGTCCCGATACGACCCCACTGTTCCAAGCCCACACGTATATACAATTACCCCTCTTGGCGCGCGTTAAACCACGACATATATAATCGACGGCAAGCACGGGAATCAAAACCCATATGTACATCAAATTTAAAAAATGCATTCATCATCATCGTCATCAGCTATAATCAATTGACTGCTGGATGAAGGCCTCCCCAAGTCTCACCATCTCTCACTCTCATTCAACTCAGTACAAATGCATTGCAGTCATCCAGGCTCACACAAATTAAGCCATGAATAATTAAATAAACTAATTAGAAATATAAAAAAAACATTTACAAAAATCTAACGCCCACACTAAATTGACACGAACAAAGCACCAAATCGCATACCGTGTTACAGTACAAGGGGAGTCAGACATGGTGACATTCTTTCACCAAAGTGATTTTGCAGATGTATGAATACACCTCTTCTTACTATTCTGTCAGTAATTATTTCAGCATTCCTTTTCATTGTATCACGTTATGTATACTTCCTCTACACCTACACATGTAGAATATAAATAACTAAATAAATCATCAGACAATATATCTCCTTTATATATCGGTCCCTCTATGTAAAAACACATAAAATGATTCTTTACACCTCCCGTCAACCACAAGTCATTCTGCAAGTGCATACTACACCTATCGTATATGGACACAAACTGCAGTATATTAACAACAACAAAAACAACACAAATGTGTGAGGTTGACAATAGAATACTGACACATTACGGGAATGTTACGATAGTAATAAGAAATACAAAATAAGAACAGTTGATAATAAAACGTGCAGGTGAAAAGCACATTAGCACATGATGTCAGAATACCACATTGCAGCTACCTGTGACACGACCTACACCAAATACAAATGCCTATAATGCCACTTAAGAATAAAAGCATTTCTATTGTTGACACTGGAGAAACAAACACTGCTTGTCTTGAAACATGTCCCTTGTAAGGCAATGTTTTCAGTGATCAAACCCCCACTATCCCATCTTACCAATACAATTACAATACTCGCGAAACAATAATCCCAAAACAATAATTTAATTGTTGAGCCCGCTGTAGAGATTAATTACAAATAGAAGTGGAGGGGAGGTTAGATATTCCTGGTTATGCTAGCTGTAAAAGCTCATGTATTTTTTAATCATACAACACTGAAACATGCTAAGCACTAAGAGATATCAGCCTGCACATTCTGCCTGCTTTTTGCAAACTAAGAGCTGTATTTTTTTTATCAAAAGAGAAATGTGCTTCAAATATTAATGACACAAAATGTATGTTTTTGTCTCATTTGGCTTTAACTTGGATTAAAACAAAATTGAAGATAATGAGAATTTGCAATATCTCCAGACGATAACTATTTTTGTGCACATGAAATATCTATATACTGTATATGAAAGTCAAAATTTGTCTTTGGGTTTGTATGTGGGTTTGTGTCTGTTCGCACGCTTGCAAACGATTTGGCTCTCCAACGGTGGGGTTTACGAAAAAAAGTAGCCAGGTACCACGCCGTATCTCTGTTTACCAAAGTTCCAGTGCCTGACACCCTAACAATAATTGAGGACTTGGTCCAACATGGATTGAATTCGGATGTACCTACGCTGGTTAGACATTGCCTCACCAACACTTATTTTTCCTGGAATGGCACCTTCTACAAACAGAATGAGGGTACCCCTATGGGCTCCCCCTTGTCACCAGTGATAGCCAACATGTTCATGGAAAAGTTTGAATCAGACGCCATCCAGACATCCACCCTGCGTCCTTCCCTGTGGAAGAGGTATGTGTATGACACTTTCGTCATTTGGCCACATGGCCTCCCAGCATTGAACCACTTCTTGGACCACATCAACTCCAGACATCCATCCATCAGATTCACCATGGAAGTGGAGAAAGATGGCAAACTATCATTCTTAGATATTCTGTTTGAGAGGATACCTGACGGATCCTTGGGACATTCTGTCTACAGGAAAGCCACCCACACAGATTCCTACTTGAAACCGGATTCCCACCACCACCCATCTCAAAAGAATTCTCTCATCAAAACGCTATACCATAGAGCTCATGGCATTTCTGACCAACACCACCTGGCCAGTGAATTGAGACATGTACATCGGGCCCTCAGGATGAACGGATACTCTGAATGCACCATCCGCCAAGCTGTTTCTCCCACCATAGAGAAACAGCCACTTGAAACTCCGATCAAAACTGTCACGTTACCATACATAGCAGGCGTGTCCAAAAAGATCTCCAAAATTCTAAACAAACATAAGATCCAAGTCCGATTCAGTACAGTACATAAAATCCGTGATCTAATTCCATCTGTGAAGGATGTCATCCCTGACTTGCAATACCCTGGAGTCTATAAACTGAGTTGCAGCTGTGGTGACTGTTACATTGGGGAAACGAAACGTCACGTTTTTGATCGTGTCCGCGAGCACAAGTCAGATTTGAAACCCGGCAAAATTGAGTCTTCCGCCGTTGGCGATCATTGCTACAACGCGGTGGGCTCTCATGAGATTGTTTTCTCCGAGACTAAGGTGCTCTGCAAACCCTCTGGCTACCATCAAAGGTTTGTACACGAAGCCATTCAGATAGACATAATTTCAACCGTGATGATGGGTACGAACTTAGTAATCATTGGAAAGATGTTATCAACCATGCAAAAAAGACTTAATTACACATTTTTGGACTTTCTTACCTGACAAGCACAATTTTACTTTACTTTACTGAGTGTTAACATCCCCAGTGTTTAACAGTACTCTCTTTATTGTCAGCCAACACTGGTATAAACATGGGCATTTTCGTTCTTTTCTATCATGTGTATCAACAGGTGCTTGTACATACACATGTCCACATACACTTGCACCCCATACCCTCTTTTAGCCCCCCCTCCCACTCCCCGTCCCCGTCCAATACGTTAGCATGTGCAACAATAGTTTCTTGCACACAACCACGTCCACGTCGCCGGCTCTTGCGTACCACTTCGTGCATTCTTTTGGCCCCGCCCCCTCCCCCCTCCCGATACGTTCTTCGTAAAAAATGAAATTAAAATTAATACAAATAAAACAATAAAAAATAAAAAATCACGACGTTTCGGAGGCAACACAAGTCTCCGTCATCAGGTGGGACCGTCACAGCCAGATTTGCTGCATCAAGTGAGGCAAGGATTCAAGATGTAAGCCCTTAAATGCAAGTTGAGGGGGGAGGACAGGGGGGGGGAGCTTATCTGAATGTGGTAGCCAATGAATGGAACGTATCGGGAGGGAGGGGGGCGGAGCTAAAAGAAGAGTATGAATCCTTGCAGTCACGAAAGCTTCAAATCTAGAATCTGCCAAATGGTGTTTGGCCAGGAGACGTCATAGACGCCTGTCCCCCCGGGGCCTCCGGCACAAGCTTATTAATTAGATTTTTTACGTGATTTTGTGGTAATTTATTGAAGGTGGAGGGGTTACCAGCCCCTCCCACCCGTCCAAAGCCCCCATTTAGCCGCTGTCGTGGTTACAAACGCCCTGAGGGGAAAGGCCAATCGGAATTGGCCCTCCCCCCACAGCACTGTCCACGACAACGTTGCCCATCCAGCACCACGAGGAGGTAGGGGGTTGTTTTTGCTGGACTTACACACACACCGACTCACGCACACACATACCCAGACTCACACATCGACCTACACACTCAAACACATATGGACTTACACACACACATCGACTTATACACACACAAATCGACTCACACACACACCTTGGTTCTTTCGGTAAAGTCACGTAGAAGGGAAGTAATAAAATAATAAAAAATAATAATAAAATTATTCTCACGACGTTTCGGCCACAACGCAAGCAGCCGTCCTCAGGTGAAAACCAGGTCCGTCGAGGCGACAGAGTCTGAATGAAACAGCACACGAGCTTGGAGCATATATATAAGCTGGGCGCCTTGACAAAGGAATTTGCATATCAAGAGGAATTTAGCATATTTATGGAAAATGCAGGAATGTGATTAGTACTACATATGTAGTACTAATCACTACATATGTCAAGGCGCCCAGCTTATATATATGCTCCAAGCTCGTGTGCTGTTTCATTCAGACTCTGTCGCCTCGACGGACCTGGTTTTCACCTGAGGACGGCTGCTTGCGTTGTGGCCGAAACGTCGTGAGAATAATTTTATTATTTTTTATTTTTATTATTTTATTACTTCCCTTCTACGTGACTTTACCGAAAGAACCAAGAAGATGAATCCCTGCAGTCACGAAAGCTTTAAATCGAAATTTCACACACACACATCGACTCACACACACATCGACTTACGCACACACACATAGACGCACATAGACACATTGACTTATCGACTCACACACACACACATGGATTTACACGCTCACACATCGACGCACGCAAACACATATAGACTCACACACATGGAACTACACACATACAAACACATGGACTTACACACACATATCAACTAATCACACATGGACTGACACATGCACATATCGACGTACAGACACACAGCGACTCATACTCACACATGGACCTACACACACACACATGGACTTACACAAACACACATATCGACTAACACACACACACATGGACTCACACACACATCGATGTACACACACATCGATGTACACACACATCGACCCACACACAAACACATCAACTTACATGCACACGTCGATTTACAAACGCACATGGACTCACGCAGACACACATTTCGACGTACACACACACACACATCGACTGACATACATGGCCCCACACACACACATCGTCTAACACACACATCGACTTAAACACACACATACATAGACACACACGCACATGGAACTACGCACACACATATGGACTGACAAACACACATCGACTGATATACATGGCCCCACACACACACATCGTCTAACACACACATCGACTTAAACACACACCGCACACACACACATGGACGTACACAAACAAACACACGGACTGTCACACACACATTGACTCGCACACACATTGACGCACACACACACGGACTTGCACAGACACAACGCACACTATAACTTTTTTTCGACTAAATAAGTTTGTAAATAATAATTTTCTATGTACGTGACTTTAGCGAAAGAAGCAAGGGAGAGGGGAAATTCACGCGTGTATAATCAGTAAGTAATTAGGAGTGACTGCGAGGGTGTTCCGCCATTTTGGTGCAAAAATTTGCTGCGAGCAAGAGCGGCAAATAAATGAAAGTCAACGAATACAAAAGAACCTAACCTACCTGGAACTATGAGCAGATGCGAACCAATCAAGTGTAATTGAGATAACGTCACTGCTCAACCCCCGTACTGAGGGGGCAAGTGTAAATATGATAGAATGTTGCCCATGTGCAGTAAGTGATATTGCGTGGCTGCTTATGCCTCAAGAGTACAGAAAAAGGATATTCTTCATAAACATTGGTTCATCCCTGTCATTAAATATAATCTATAAAAGGCCATTTGTAATGAGTAAACAGTCATGGTAATAAATGTTTGAAGGGAGCTGTAAATTTATGTGTGTTACCTTGCGCAGTGTCCACAGGAAAGAGAAATCCCATCTCACCCCGACCGAACGCGTGTGATTTGGTAGGGTCGAGCTCTCGCTATTTAAGAAATTAATTAACGAAAACAGCACCAAATCGCTAATTAAACTACTTTAAAGGTGACAGACGCGAAATCGGAATAGCGCTGGCTCAGCACAGGGATTGTGGCGTGTTACCTGGGTACTTTATTTGAGCGTAAACCCCACGGTTTGCGAGCCAAATCCTTCGCAAGTTTCAGCGACACACACACAGACAGAGAAACAGACAGACAAAGAACGCCTTTTATAGGTAAGATGAAAGATCGGCAATTTGTCCCTAAAAACCTGAGAACAAGGTCACGTCAGAGTAAACTAAGAGCAAGCTCTGCTCACTTCTCCCGCGAGAGCGAGGCATGCTCAAGCATTTCCGGTGCATCGGAAACTGCTATACGGAAATTAGATGTTGCCTCAACACACGCGAGAATAATGCGAATCTAGGCTTCCTTGACGTGGTTTGTGTAATTATCAACAAAAAGTTTTTAGTTCGCACACACAGGCTGCGTAAGTCACAGTGGATGGTGCGTCCCACCAATAACTTTGACTATATTCTGTGTGGATGTGTAAGTGTCTTTGTGTTCAATTCGGAATAGAGTCTTTTTGAAATGTAAAAAAAAAATCTTTAAAGGATCTTTAAGCTTCTGTTGAATATTAATATATGATTTCTCAGAAAGAAACACTTCAAAGAGACAGTAATGTCTTAGATATTATGAATCTCCCTTTAGCAATAAACAAATATGTTAAATTACATAATTAACATTTCAAGCACATATTCCATGAGGGTATAATTGATTGGCATTTGACCTTATTTTGAATAGCTTTCTCTTGAATATTTGTTAATCAATTTACTGATAATGAAATGAAAAAAATAGATTATGCTGTCTGATTAAACATATATGTTTTGAATAAAGAAGAATTCAAGATGAAGTGACTTACTGTATAATTTAATATAATGAATTTTAAAACATCAAGTAACACGATATATTTTGCGTATATACAACATTTTAAACAGATTCTTTGGAAATGCATGAAAAACAAGAAGCACAATATTTTTCCACCAAAATACTCACGTATTTACAAATGGTGCCTTGGTTCGTATATAAGTTTATGGATGGCCAGGAAACATTAAGGTGGACCTGTGGGAAGCAGTGTTCTCAGCTTGGATCGCAGATGGTGAGCGATTTTAGCCAAGCTCATCTCAGCCAATGTCAGCTCTTGGGCTTTGTCCCCTTGGCAAGAAGACAACCAGCTCCAGTGTAAATCGTGCTAATATTGTGGTGTTAAAAACAAATCTGTGTGGCCCATAATTCACTTTCCACCAGCTTAAGAGTCACCAGACTCCCATGTTTAAACATTTGAACTGTTTGTGCAATTATGGATATCAAGTTGTCTTTGCACTTTCATGCCCATGTGGTGCCAATGCTCCTACATTTATTTAACTGGATACATACGTCTGCACAGGCAATTATAATTCTACATTTCTCATCTGATTTGCAGTATGTAGGTATTTCTCATTTGAACAAGAGGTCAAGTTTGTTGTACTCCTTTTTCCAGCCACTTTGAATGCACCACATTGCATGCAAATTTGCAATATTGGTGAAAGTTCATTGTGACACTGCTTTATAATTGCTTATCTAAATTTAGATATCAAATGTGTGTGTTTGAGTCTTGATTAGTTTACTTTAAAATAATATTCAACTTTTGTAACCAATCGGTAATATATGTATGTATCAGTCACAATTATAATACTACTTGACAACTTAAAAATTCGTAGATAAAATAATATGTTCAAGAACATTAAAAAATACCATGTGCAGCGTTATCTAGGTTTGAAGTATATTTAACATTCAGTTACTTGTTCACTTGTTTGTAATTGTGTAATTTTTACTGTAACAAATAATTGTACAGAAAAGCAGTAGAAAATCAGTAGTGTGAATTTAAATGCTTTGACCTATCAACTAGGGGCACTACGGTGGTGAGATGTTAACTACCTTGCCTAGTATACAGGATGTCGTGGGTTCAATCTTGACCATGACGCTTGTATATTTGGAGTTTCCATTATCTCCCTGTGGTCGCGCAGATTTATCTCCAGATCCTCCGTTTTTTTTTCCAAACATGCGTTTAAAGTATTTGGCTGCTACAAATGTCCACGTGATAGGCCACTTCGTTGAGCTATCTGTTCTTGCCAGGTCACTTCTGAAAAAATAGCTATATAGCTCAATGGGCCTTACCTGGTCAAATAAAAAAAATAGTTTATTTTTAGTTTTAGATGAAATTATTGGCCCGCTTCATGCATCACTTTCTTAAAGAAAGCTTTAAATGATATGATTCAACACATAAAATAAGTTAATATGGTTTCTATTTAACGTTCGAAACACATGTGATAATTGGTTAATTTATTTTGCTGATCTGACTTTACTAATTAATAACAAACGAAAATAAATAAAATAATTAATGCCTTAATATTTTCTGACAGTTTTGTTTTCATCACGTATGTGTAGTAATGTGAATTAAATTGAAATGTTTCAAGCAAAAATACACACATTTCAGTTTTAAATGTCAATCCTTTAAACGGTACAATATATTAGCGTTACATTTCCTGGACAATCGAAACATATGAAGCCCTCACACTGGCTATGACCTACAAGTGAGTAATGGAAAGTTGCAATCCGCTTTAGGGCAAACACTTTATCTAAAAGACATATAACAAAAACAAGGAAAGACTCTTTCTTTCTGCTTCATAAAGCACTAATGGCTTCCTTACCTATAAACTATTATCTGAAGTATCTATTTGTAGAACTCAGCTATCAATCTGTTTACTTCTTGAACGCTTTCCCACAATACAACCTGGAGGTGATCACTGCCTTAATAAATTAATATTATCGGCTAAACATGCATCAAATGCTTTATAAAGTTAGATTCTTAGCGATATGCCGTAATAATGGTATTAAACATTAGCGTTTAACATTATTTTACGAGCCCTTACACAAATAACATACACTGTATAATTTAACAGTCAGACAATTATATATAGACAAGGATGTGTTCTTATTTTATAATAGTTTATGATTGAATATCATTGCTCTAAACGAACAATTAATATTATATTTAAGTTTTAAGGATTAGCCACTGAAAAAATGCCTTTATTCCTAAGGATGTTACGTTGGTAAAATTATTATATTTTGTCCTAAAAATATTGGGTAAATTTTAGGCATGAAAATGTTCCATAAACAGAAACAAATCAATTGGTAAACATTCCCCAAAACAATTCAGGCTAAACGTTGTCCACACATCACAATTTCCATGGTTGTATCACATGAATAGACACAAATACATTAAGCTATTTTAAAGCTCCACACATAGCATCCTTGGAGAGATGCACGAGATACCCATGGGAAAGCAGTGTGGACATCAAGGCCTCAACAAAATGGGCAAAGTTGTGACATAAATTTATACCTCGAATTATAGAGCCATTTACACGGAGATATTTTTGGGGTTTTTATCTCTGGCAAGGAATCCCATTGCCACCAAATCTGTTGTGGTTCTGCTTTGTTGGTGTATTCTTACAATGACAGGAGATCTGGTAAATTTGAATTTTTAAACGGTACATGAGAATCGTATGATTGTAATGCATTTCAAGCTAGTATTTTATTCAAAACCAAAATTCATTGTGTTTTTTTTAAGCGAGTGGGGTCAATGGACTTACACGAGGATATAAGACAACAGACATGTTGTGACAAATACACTATACAACAAGAGATACAATGAAAAGTGTTTTGGGGCATTATACAGAATACTTGCAGCTGCATTGGCAATTCACAGTATGTTATTCGTTATTTTAATTTTGATGAAAAGTTGCACTCTTGTTAAATTTGAAAATCTAAAACCTAAGTTAATATGTGCTAAATAAACAGACTTCTATACGTAAATATATTGCTCTGGAAAAAGAAAACGCATATGCTCAATGAATTCAACGCATTGCCTGAAACACAACACAGTATCTCCAAAGATGCTACTAGATGGCTGGCAGCAGCTACCCACCAGCAACTATGGGACGTGGAGTGACACAACAAAGAAGCTTAAACACAGAAAGACAGATGGTTTGTCACCCAGCTAGCAACTCTGTAAATGTGGGTCTGCCATGTGACCTCCTGCTTGCAGACCTTTTTCCACTTGACATGAATTCAAAGTGCACCTAGCCTGGCAAAAGCGCCATAATGACATCATTGTCACTTCTTGGGAAACCCCATATGTTTTATATTATTGAGTGGCATTTTTATATTTGGTAAAATGCCTTACATGCACTATGAAAGCAGTATATTTGTTTTGAGGATTATATAAAAACACTCAAAATGCAAGTCCACATACAGCAGTTGAGTGAAATCGTTCTCTCCTGAAGTGCAGTAGAGGGAGATCGTTGAAGTAATACTATTGGGAACGGAGATGAAGAGAGGAAAATGGACGGAAGCAGGGGGAGGGAGTAAAATTAGCTGAAGAAACCTGTCTGCTTTGCCTTGCCAACCCAATTCGTCATCAATGCTGTCAAGGGTATTCCATCCCAGATGAATCTGTGCATGCTAACGCACTCGCAAGTAACACCAGAAAGTTTGTCGTCAGATCTGAGTGAGAAATTCGAATAATGATCAGTAAATTTATTTATTTAATGAGAACATAAAAAACAGGATCTACTTCAAAGGCGAATAAGGAGGCTCTTGGAGCCTGTGGTGTGTGAGGGGAAGCAACAAGCACTGAGCTGGCCCTGCTGATGTGCTGGGTTTGAATTCAGGATGCTGCCTGTGATTAATCAGTGCTATCGCTCTGCACTCTCTGCACCTGACTACCCGAGTTTGATTCCTGGCCAGAGCTCATGCCGTCAGAGAGAGAGAGAGCCGTGTAGGAATCGGTACTTGCCTCCCCAACAGCCCTCCCCCCGCCTACACCACCTACCCAGGGTGACTGCCGTGGTGACGTACGGTCAAACATCTCTGCCCCCACACCTCGCCAAATTTTACATCATCATCATCGTCGCCATCTAATGTAGGTTGAACTTGTTTCGCATCTTGCGTAGTAGCCAACCGTGCTAATCGGAGGTGAGGGGGAAGGACAACAAACTAAAAACAACAAAGCAGTTCAAAAGAAAATGAGTTTTCAATCTAGAATTAGTGTTCTCAAGTGTGACGAGTTAATGGTCCCAGTGTGGTCACTAATAACTGCACACACAAAACGAGGAACATTAAATATCTCTTATTGGTTCCCTTCTACGTGACTTTACCGAAATAACCAAGAAGATGAATCCCTGCAGTCACGAAAGCTTTAAATCGAAAAATTAAATATCTCTTTCTACTTAATTTAGCTAAATTCCAGCTCTGAGAATGAAAACGAACAGGTTGGCTGTCATACAACAAACACTAATCTGTAGGAGGTGAGTGTTATGAACCCCCGCTTGATGTGGTTATTACATATCTGCTTATGTGGACTATTCTCTAACATGGGGGACTGCACTGCTCTGAAAGAGTTCTGAATGGATTCTTTGTCTTGTGATTTGATAGCGGTTAGAAGTGGGGACAACATTCAGTACAAAAATCGAAATGTACACTTTGTTGTGATTTAACTTATTTAACCATCAGCTTGCCAATTGACTAACCACCTAAGCTTAGTTTCCACTCGGCTTCTTTGCAAATGAATTTAAATTCATAACTTGCTCTTTCAAGCCTTTCCACCCAAATGCCAATATAACTCTAATCTAGCCTTAAGCTGCCTTGTCTGAAATAGATTATTGCCCAGATTGCTTTCCATTGTATGGAGTGTCGCTTTGTACATGCATGCCACGTGGCACTATTTCCCTTGTTTACTCTACTTATCCTCAAACCCTGACATATCTGTCACCTCCTATTTTGCTTTGCACCGAGTTCTCTACCTTTTAACAGCTCAGCATCATTTTACCGCAAAAAGTGAGGCACCAAAGCCCTTAATTTTTTTACAATTTCGTAAAACAACTGTTCATATAATCTTTTATCATTAGCGCAATTATATTTTTAATAGCTAGGTGTATATAAACAAATAAACACTATCTTTCAGTTTCCAGCATTTACAGAAATCCCTTCAATTTGTATTTGGTGGAGCTTTGTTTACACATAATCTTTAACGTAAGAAATCGACTATGTATTTCACGGTTCTTGTCGTTAATAAAATAAAAGAGCAAAAGCAGTCGCACATCAAGTGAGTATGATGGTGATGGACTTTTTGTTGTTGTTGTTGTTAAATCTCTATTTCAATATAGCAATCTTTTTTCTTTTGGCTAGAAAAAACAGCGTCCAGTTAGCCTAGGGAACAGGCAAAATGACAGGGAAACCATTTCTCTCTTTCGGAAGTGGCAGTGAGAGGCAGATGTGACATTTGCGCAAATACGAACCATGGCCATCTAACAGTTGACCCAGTAATAAGATATTTTATTCGGGTGACATATAACAAATGGGATATGATTTGACATTCACAAGATAATCCTTGCGCGGATTTTTTTTTGACAATACCATCAATATAATTGACAACTTAGGAAGTGCAATAACTTTAAAGCTCCACCACATAGCTGCAACACATCAACATGTCCCTTCCCAAGTTTAAGGCTTTGTTTTGACGTTTTATAATATTGATGTATGCTTATCCCAAAGCTTCATGCCCAAACATCCTGTTCAATTACAATAGATGAAAATGAAAAGGTCAAGATTTTAGTTGACTCTTTTTTCACTTCATATTATTAAACATAAAGCAATTTGTATTGCACATTGAAACTCTTGTGAAAGACGTACAACACGGCCGAACTTTATTGACTTTTCTAATTATTTTGTTCATAATTGATGTGTTTTGACATTCACAAATTGTTGTTGCTTTCCAAAAGTTCAAAATAAATCATTACCAATTACTTAAATCTCCATTATAAAGCTATCTGCTTGCTAAATAGTGTGACGTGATGTTGGGCAAGCTGTTTAACTATTTATGTTTTTATGACAATCTCTTTATATCGATGTATTTCACGTAAATTTATATACCTATATTATCAAATGCTGAATTGCTTTGGGAACATCAATCCATAGTCCCATATTCATATATGGTCTCTGAATGTTCGTGCACGTAAACCCTGCTTACAATGTAGAGGGAAATGTTGCTATGTGACGTACAGTCTGGACATCATGATCAGGAGATGCTGCTACCATGGCACGTAGCGGTTACCACACAATGGACTTGCAATTCAGAGGTCGCTGGTTCGATCTCCCAAATGAACCTGTTTTTTGAATCTCTGCCGCCTCTGTCCACCTAGCAATATAAATGGGTGAACCACAATTCGTCAATTAGCAGCAGGTCGTATGTGGTAGTGTGGAAGAGGAGGCCAAAGACCCTCTAAAAGGCCTCTATATCTTCTCCGAGCAGGGGGGCCCTTTAGCCAGCAGTAGCATGAGAAAGTGGTTGCAGGCCTGCATCTTTACTTTCTACCGTTTGTAGCACAGTGCTGAAAAGGACAATATTTCTCATGGGGAAAAATGCATTGGCCTTGTGTGTGATACGTATTGAACACAAGAACATTAACAAACAGTTTGGTGACGTTTTGCATGAATTAAAAAAAAAACGGATCACACGGTTTAAATGAAAACAATCTTGGGGGATTATTGGCATTTCAAGTTGTGGGAAAAAGCTAGAGCTGATATTAACCAATACTGCATGCAAATGCAAATTGCTCACATTCTTTCTATCTTTTTACGTGATGCACCTCCACAAGGGCATTCAAAAACACTCCGAAGCGAATCCATGGAAATGACAGCTGAACTCAAAGGAATATATCCCTTAATGTACATCAAAGTTTTCTTTAGACTTTGCTTTAAGCTTTGGGATGAAAATGCAATTTCCCTGCAATCAATATTATCCTTCATGTTGATGTGTTTTTTAGCCTTTGTGTGAGCATACCCAATAGTTTAAATGCACTATGGAAACTCAACAAAAAAAGAGATATATAAGCCTGAATTTTAACGCATTTATCATCATATGGTGACGTCTAGCCAGGTATAGGTTTCTATAGATCTACCACGGTATAACACACTAACATTTGTCAAACAACCGGCAACACTGCTCACTGTATTGGCCGATTAGAGATGAAAATCCACACTTGTGGTTGGTTTTTGTTCTCAAGCTTCATTTATTAAATTATATAAGCTATATAGAGCCATTGTCATGGTAAGCCTGATCAATCCATTGTTGGGTGAAGGCCTCATTAAGCTGCCACCGTCTCGAACAATCCTCCAATATAATAAACAACTTAGCACGTGCACACGAGCTGGCTTAATTTCTCCACTTCTATGGCGGATGTCCTCTCCAATGCCTTCCATTCCTTGGCTCCCACTGTCAATATTCTTGACTGTCCGTCATCGTCCCTTCTTGAGATGTGTCCTGCCCAACCCCACTTTAATTTATTAACAGTGTGAATTATGTAATTTACCCGCATGCGTTTCCCTTTTTCGTCTCTCAATATGATATCAGCCATTCATTGGTCATAGCAGGCAGTATGCAGGCAGTTTTGCATATTACTTATTCGGAGCATTGCTTGATAAATTAGTCACGCATCGATGGTTGAGGTGTATGAAGGCTTTCACGAGATGTCAAATGTTAAGGAAACATTTGGCTCATTTCAACATTGATTTTCTTCGCACATACAAAAACATGTATGCACTAATTAAAGAGAGAAACGGTGGAACATTAGCTGCAAAGATAACGATAGGTAGAATTCGTGAACATGAGTTCTATCACAATTCTTTCCTAAAACTTGAGCGTTAAAAACAATATCCACCATTAACATTGTTAGATAAAGGTACTGACCCTAAGATTAACGAGTTATTCACGTGATTTCCAATGTCCGACGTAATTGTCTTCTCTATCAACTAAAGTTCGTAACTTCCCTCAGCACCTGCAGGCAACCTGCAGATAAACTTTGAGAAATTAAACACAGACTACTGCAACAAGCACGTTCTGAGTATTCTAATTCTAACGGATCACTTTGTTCTGAAGAGTTTTATAAAGGCATTACTTTAAATGCATCCCAACGCTTAAGCTTTTTGCAAGACAAGTAAGCACTCCCCTGGTGAAGGTATATACAGCGTTTGCTTTGTTACACCTTGTCAGCTGGCAAACAGTGTCAAACTTTTGAGTTGTCATCAATTCTGATCACGTGTTCTCTTACACAAATCTCAACTTTGTATGATCTCATACCTCCATTCACACAACTTCTCCCACATCTGATATTTTCTTACTGCAACTGCCGCTTAGACACCTATCTTTTCACCATATCTCAGACTATTGAAAACGTTTTCTTCCACAGCCTCTCCAAATCGCACACCACCAAACCCTGATATGATGATAACAAAAAACATCACTTCCAAACTACTCATACGCGCCCATAAATGGGACCACATCACTCCAACACTCCAACACTCCAGTCCCTTCTCCACTTGCTCTCAATCGAGTCTCCTATTGAGGTCAAAAGCGTACACACTATTATCACGATCCTCCACGTGGACTTGCCCCCGCCTACCTCTCTCCCTTATAATCCCACTCTGCACCTCTCTACATTCTCTGCACTCCATATATCAAGGCTTTCTGTAAAATAACTCAGTCAAGCGTCGCTCAGCGAGAGTTCACTCGTGCAATTCTAACGGCCCATGGTCTGGAATTTCCCTTCCCCAAACCACTGTGCTGCCAAGTCCCTGGTCCTGTTCAGTTCCAGGCTCATGACTTTAAATGCTTCCTCTGCCTTTATCTCTACAAAATACATTCGGCCACTGGTTCTGTGAATCGTCTTGAGATGCAGCTGCATTTAGATGCTATAAAATACAAATTGTATTGTATTTTCATCACTTTCCAATAAAGCTCAAGCGCGATTCATATTACTATTGGGTATGGAATGACACACACTATCTGAATGGGAAAAAAGTAAAAAATAATGTTTAAACCAATCAAATAGAGTATGTTAGCCATGACATTTTATTAATATGTGCAATGCAAATATAGCATTCGTTTGTATAAATATATAAACTGTAGATTATTTTAACGGAGAGCGGTGACACATCATGATATGAACCGAGTGACCTGAATTAGATTTCTGGCGATTGATAAAATCAGTGGCGAGTGATATTTGAACTAGTCATGGTTCCCTCTTCAACTTGCGCTGACCAGTGTGGTGAAGTATGGTCAAAATCCCCCCCCCCATCAACACATCGTCTTGATCCAGCAGTGGATGGACAAAGGCATGTAGATTCTTACAGTTATTATTTATTTGCACAAACACCTAAAATATACCTATTTCTGTATTTGCATGTATTATCACAATAGTAATAGCTAAAGTCATCCTCTATGTCCACGAAATGACCGAGGGACAACATTATATAATAGTTTTATGTCATTTTTTTTTATCACTGTGAATATTTGACCTCGACTAAATTGACAACTTGTCCTGGGCTTTAGCTGAAACCGTTCCTTTTGATGTATAAGCAAAATGGCTGTTGGTCTCCATAAAATCGCACTCTACTCCAGAGATATCACAACCTGCAGAATCCTTCAACTTAATTGATTGCACTTATTTCAAGCGCAGCCGGAGCCACCTTTCTCTGATTACGTGGTGCAGCATTGCAACCCATGTGCTGACTTTTAAAAAATATATATGGAGGGGGCTTTTTGTTGTGGGCAGGTTACACAGGGTGAACTAGCCCCGTGCCTCTGGGTCTCCACACATTTTTAATTGCTTTGGCCGATGATCCTTTTTCCATTCAGCATGCGCAAATTACCTGCCACTTGCAAGTATCAATATGAGAACAAAAGGGCCATTTTCATTATTTGAAAACAAAAAGGGAAAGAAAAACGCAAAGGGGGGAAATACAACATTGGAAATGTAGATGGATGCAATGTGTTCGAATAATGGCCATGTTTAGTTAAAATTTGCATAACATTAACAAAAACCCATCATCCAATGCAGGTGCGAACATCCCTTGCGTTTTGCTTTGTCTGAAAGCATAAATGACAAAAAATACGTACATTCTCGGAGCTGCAAACAAAAAGAGTTGGGAATTTTTTTTATAAATGTTAACTGCTAACTTTTAATTGATCATATCACAATTGCACAAGCGATTTTGTTTCACAACAAATATTCAATAATCAACAAAAAAGGAATATTCGACATGAATCTGACTCCAATGCATCCAATCGATGCTATATATGAGGATGCGTTTAAATTACTCTCCTTCCTCACGTGAACAGAATACAAATATAATTACCATGCAATAATTATGAACAACACATGTGGAACTTTCAAGGGCAAAGAGCCAAAATAATGAAGGCAACGGATTAATGCATTTGGGAATGCTATCCACGTGTTATCAATAAAGTGCTGGACGTGCACCTGCATAAAGAAAACACAGTGTGCGAGTCATTTTAGCTGGAAGCGAGGCAGCCCGCATTAACCCCACACGCCCCTATTCTCTCAGAACATGAGTAGACCACACAAATGTTGCACTGCACCACCTACGATCAGAGTATATATGCTGAACCCGTAGAAATGAAAGATTAAGGTTAGACCATAGACCCTGGGGCAAAAATCACAGTCGTATGCACTCACACACAAGGCATTGATCGCATTACTTTTATACATCGAGCACTGTGGGGGGAATTAACAGATTGTGACATCTCAAGATAATTGTTCTTTAAAAACAGCAGTCCGCAACCTGTCGTAATGTATTACTAAGATGCGGGCTTAAAAGGTTTTGAGTTTATACGTTTGCCTATTGCTGGATTGCACGTGCCAATGTGCACTAATTAGCATGGTTGGCTATGTGCGGTGCGAAAGACGTTCAACATACATTAACTATGCCTAATAAATCAGTCATTATTTATCCACTGTTGGATGAAGGCCTCCACGTGATTGTTCCATCTCTTATGGTCCTGTGCAATGCAGATGGCACTGCTACCTTCTCAAAACCTTTTAACAATTTACTATCTGTGTATGGGTGTGTTTAAGGCACACAATTACAGCATTTGCAATTATGTATACAGAATAAATAAAAATAGGATACACTTATTTTTAAAGGGTATGCTCTGAAAACGACCGTACCTGTGTGTGCATACATGTCACACAAACACCTTTCCATTAAAAAACACATTTGTCAAAAGAAAGTAAGCTCACTAGGACAAAAATGTGTACGTGGTAATGCATCACTTTCCCTGTGAATATAGATGGTGAGATTTTCAGAACTCATATTTGAGCATGTGTGCCTGACCTGAAACAAAGTTGTTCCCAAGGGTAGAATCGTCCCGTTCAGTCTGCAGCTATTAAAATTCTAGAAGCCAGAAAATCACTTACATTGCCTTTTAAAATAAAGACAATACTTAATACAGATATTAAGTTAAGGCTTTCATATCCATACTCCTTTCGCTGGAGTGGAATGTGCAGCTCTCCAAGGAGGCAAGGCACACGGCTTTGGAGTGGCTTAATGCATTAGTGTCTACTCAACTACTGCAACCATGCCTCCCATGAGGGGCAGGCTCCATCTGATGTGCATTAGTTTGCCCTATAACTCCCTGTCCAAAAGGTACCTTAAATTCCACGTCAGGTCACCTTCATTCCTCCAACCTTCTCTTACTTTCTTCAGTGCATAGGCCTTAACGCCACCGTGTAAACAATATGCGCACCAATTGCACTCGTACGTAAATCGACATCACTATATTAGAGTCATTCTGTTGACAATATTGATATTGATTTGATGAGAGTTTTGTAACAACGATGTAAATATCAAGGGGAATGCCTCTATCAGGGAAGGTTAATGGATAACAGCTCAATCAAGTACTTTGTACTACTAATCATAAGAAAATGATTATATAGTTTTGGCGTAAAATGCATAAGCACATTCATAACAAAATAATTTAACGGTATAACATTACTAAAATTGGCAGTGAATCATAAAGTCATATACATGGCTTAATGAGTGGATAAAATAGATACAAGGCAACATTATGAACGTTATTTTTGCTTTTACTTAGCACTGCTTATGCAGAGCATGCCAGAGCACTTTTATCTAAAATGTGAAGGAAAAAAATCATTTTGGCCAATCAATCCAGTTCAAAGATACGCTAATGCATAAAATGCCTTTTTAAATTCGACTTTAAAAATACATATATATATGACTGTGTCTGCATTCCTGATAGGACTTGTTTTTCAGTTGTATTATACATGACTTGTTCGCTCATATTTATCATGAACTCACATTTGCTGCTGTTCTTATAACACTAACTGTAGCTGATTCGTTTTGAATGTTACAATGACTGTGTAGCCAGCAAATTTGAAATGACTCATACCTTTTCCATGTTTATATGTATGCCTTTGTTTCTCCAATCCAATTTGAGAAAACGTCTTCTAATTTTCATGTGAATGAATTTGGAAAAAGCGTATCAGCTGGTTTGACTCCCATCCTGATATGTATTTCGATAGAGTATTAATGTAATCTTAGTTAATGAAGGCAGACCAAGATCAAAACGTTGAAATAAAGAGGTCGACAACAGCAGCTTGGAGTGCTGTTGGAAAGCTGAACTTGATAATAAAAAGCAGAGTACCAATGTGGTGAAAGAGGAGAGTTATGAATCAGTGTATATTAACTGCTATAACATGGATCATAAACATATTCACTGATAAAAACGTAAATAAGTAAACAACTATTAAATGTGTAGTGGTGATAACTACTCGCTGTTCGCAAGCTGTGAGAGAGCAGTTGGTAAACAAGGTTTTCCCGCTCAATCAAACAGTTAGGGTCAAATGGGGTGAGGTAGGATCCAAACGCCAGATTGGGAAGGACTAATCGGAGGGGTCCAAGAGGTGGCTGGGGATTGGTTAACCCGGCCACGAACAGGTATAAAAGCCAGAGCTGCTGAGAGCTCTTAGTTAGTTCTGCTACACGAAGACCCAAGTCGGCTGAAGACAGCTAGAACCCTGGACCAAGCCTTCCAGCCCTTGTCAGGGCTGGGGTTCAGTGTGACCAGTGGTCAGGGGAGATAGGTCCTGGATAGGACCCTGGCTCCCAGCCTTCCCACCCTTGTGAGGGCGAAGGTCTCGAGCGACCAGAGGTCGAGGACCCGCCGGGCCAGCGGCGGGTCAGTGTGCCTCCCCTAGGTCCCAGCCGGAGGACGCTAGGCTAGCGGGGGAGATAGCCGGCAAGTCCCGGAGTCTGTAGCTCCTCAGGATAACGGGTAAGGGGACCGTATACCCCTTGTGTTAGGTGTAGCAAGTATTGGTGAATAAAAGTGTGTGGCCTCTAAGAAGTCTCCGTCTCCTTCAAGAACGTTACAAATGTACAAATAAACATGGAGGGATTTTTGCTTGGAATTACATTTGAGAAACACAAACAGAAATGCATGAATTAAAGGATGTAGAAAAGTTAGAGCCTTAATTTGTACATTTAAGTAAAATAAGTGAGCTGGGCAGGACACATCGCTAAAAGGTATGATGACGATGATGGTCAGTAGTGACTACTTATGTCAGAATGATAAAATAAGTGTGCGTACAAGTGTGAGATAAATTGCGACATTGCAATGGAATAATCATGATTGGCTGACGATTACAATAACGTGAAAATTACAAACATTTGTTGGTTCTTTCGGTAATGTCACGTAGAAGGGAAATAATAAAAATAAAACAATACAATTCTCACGACGTTTGGAACATTTATGGAGCACAATGCATGTAGTTATATTTTGCTCATCATTCCACACCTTTTTGGCAGACAAGCTAAGAGGTTCGGGCAACAAAAAATGAGTCTCTGGGCATCCTCAAGGAACCCAGCCCCTAACCAAATGAGACCCAGTCAGGGTAGCACCAAAGCATCCCAGGGAAATCCCGGTGGCAGACGAGGGCTGGGATGACGACGAGAGGCTGTGGCGTTGAGCAGCAAGGAGCGATGTTGTGGAAGGGACAGGTGTCAGCATGGTAATTAGTATGTATGGTGATGATAGGGGGAGGGGGGAGACCAAAACAAAGAGAGATATAAAAAAATCAGCGGCCCACAGGCAAAGAAATGACAGGAACATTTGGGATGGGTACCTGATTGGGATGCACAGTGGCATAAAGATCTTAACCGGTCCCAAATCATGGAGAGTGATTGATACGTACATTTACGGCACATTACATTATTACTGGGCACCATTTACATGGTTTGATTTTACATAGAAGGGGTTAACATTTAACTTTGTTGTAAATGTATATACCTAATGAACACAAAATGTATTTTTCCAGCGGTCTGGCCAGAAACACATCTGTCGAAGAAACGTTGAGAGAGTTGAAACACTGCATCAGGTACTCATTTGACCACGGAAAATACTCTCATCCATAAATCATAAAAGGGAATTCGTAGCAAAGCTGCATTGTCAAAGTCAAGCAGTGGTCATGGGGTATATGGACTCCAGATGAGAGGCGTTTATTTTTTCTTTCATGGCAAAGAACCTGTCTCGCCAAGCATTTCCGCTGGCACCGCATTTTTAATCCAGCAGGTGTGCGGGGATGCCACAGATGGAGTGAAAACTGATGACATTTATAGTGGGTGGGGGGGGAAGAATGCAATTTGAATCACAGCTGGGAACACTGATCAATGTGCATGAAATTGATTTTTTTGTTCTTTTGAAATGAGACTCATAATAAGCCTTAGATAACAAACAAAAAATCCATGCAAGTTCAATGGCATTCATGTTATAATTTCTGCATTTTTTTCCCAATAAAAATACAGACTTTCATTTGCTATCATATGCAATATGCATGTCGCAGCATTTCTGAAAATTCCATGCTTTTATCTGATAGATTTTTAAAGGGACCATAATTATAATATAAACATGCTGCCGTACAACAAATATACGTGTAATACATAATTAATATGCAGCCACATTGCAACTCTCTTGGTGATAGTGGTAAATGGCAATCACGACTTTACGTAGCATTGTGTATATGCAAGGATGAATTGCAGTTGCATTTTTCAATCACAAATCCACATTATTTAAATTAAGATATTGTGGTAGTATATCAAGGTTTAATTTACCGAGGATTCTTGGCCTCCAAAAAGATAGATAAATGGTAAATTATGTATGGCTACGTACCACAACTAAATCAGTTATCATTGGAAAGGCTCATAATTGGTCTCACGAGTTTTGTAAATGCATTAGCTATTTTGTTGTTTAAATACTAAAGAGGGAAACATTATTGGTAAAGGATAGCTGGAGAACTTTAATCATGAGAGGCAGCCTTAGAAAAGTGGGGCTCATTATACTGTGTATATAATACGATTATAGTGGAGTACATTGTCCGCATTACATTAGCGTTTGAAATGTATAAACAAAGGATAAAAGATTGGAAAATACAATTCTTAGTTTATCATTCTTAACTCACTTTGGCTTCATTTTGTTTAAAGCCGGCATTAGTAATGATGCATAACAATCGTGAATCATAATTTGCCGCTCGGAGTCAATCTAACCGCGGAATGAAATACCTCCCTATACTGTCAGTAAAACACAGTGAATCCGTATTTATTTTAAATGTAATATCACACTGTACACTAAAGTAAAATGCAAATAAAATAAAATAATGTTAAGTAAAATCCGTGAGAAAACAGCGAGTCTTGCACTTCCTCCTGAACACATTGAGGCTCGCAGCGTACCGGATCACCGCCAGCAAGGCATTCCAGATCCTGAAGGCAACACTTGAGAAGGCCCGACAACCTCCACCCCTCCAGCGTCGAAGCCAAGAGCCAAGGCTGGGAGAGTAGGTCCGGCTTTGAAGAGCGTGTTTGACCATACTTCACCTATGCTGGTCACTGCGGTTGGTGACATGGAGGATGGGAGGTCGGGGAAGGGGGGATCCAAGAGCAGTTCAAATATTGCTCGCCACTGATGTTAGCCGTGCAGAAGAATGCAACTCAGGTCACTTGAGTTCATAGTGCGGCATGCTCACCAATGTGGCATTGCTCCACCCTAACGGTAAATATATACACTTTATATATAGAAAGAGCCTGTGTGCTTTATGAGCACATTTATATGTATGCCGTGTGTGTCAGTCTGTGAAGGTTATTTAATCCCAGTAGAGATTTACTTTCAAATGCAGTAATATTGGCTTTCTTTTTTTCTGGGTAGAATTTAGTGTTTTCTCTATTTCATACACAAGACTGAGATCTATATATATTTATTTAAGGTGATAGTTTCGTTTCAATTAATTTGCCCTGCAAATTGCTAGGCGCGAATATTTAATTGTGGATATGCCCAAAGCATTTTGGTAGAAATCCTATTGCAGACTATCACGGAATGAAACTACTACAGAAATCAATTTGACCACAAGAGTGAGAAAATATTTCCATTTTGAAATGCTCCATTTTAAAAGAAAAAAATGTCTTCGTAAATATTTCTGTGAACATGTTTCATGAAAATGAAGGATCAAATGAGTAACAATATTCTAGGATTGGTAAACCAATAGTTGTACACGTTATGGATTCACAATTTTTTTTTGTAATATAACATGGAAACAGGCAAAGATATACGAGCATCATATAATTTTGAATGTAAAAAGTGGAAAGTCTGCTTCTCCACCAAATGTCGTTGTATCAGCATGAATTTCACTTGCTCCATTATTTCAATTAGACTAACTTAATTTTCTCTACCTTGTGTCTGTGAGACTGGGAACTTGGATTGATACTGCACGACTTCATCTGACATGTCAAAAGTTTGTACAACTACTTGATTTGCAAAGAAAATCATTGTACATTCGAAATCTCTTCTGACAAGAATGATAGTTATCACAAAATCGCAGTTATTGTTAATGAAAAATATCTTGTAACTCAGCAGGGAACGATGAAAGACACGTGGTTTAAGATCAAAATAAAAACTGCAACAAAAATCACACTCAATATACATTCGTATTAATGACAAGAAACATCAATTGGACGCATGACAACAAATACCAGGAATAGAAAGTCGGTTATGTGGGGGAACATAGAAAAGTCCAAAAGGAGAGCTGAAATGAAGGATATCGGTAAAAAAAATTAAGTTTGGCTGCATCTGCCAAAATCTATAGACAATCGTGTCAGCATAAGTCACGATATTTGCTGAAATAGATTTTTAAAAATGCGTTTGTAGTTGAATACGTTCACCTTGCCTCAAAATAGGTGGCTAGAAGATGAAGTAACTACGATATACCTTTACTTGCCAAGTCAACTCCTTTACTCTGACTTTTAATGAAATTCCAGCTCTGAACCAGCAACATAATATATTGGTTTGTTATCTAAAATTTTTGATATTATTTAGTGAACGATATTTGTATTGATTTGTTTGTATTCAAATTCTATTCGTATTTTAATTGAAAGAGCTTGACTTTTCATGAATGTCCAATGATGCGTTTCTGTTTTAAGACACTCGATGCATAATGGAATGAGTTGTATTCCTATATCAGCCGACACGTGATTATTTCCTAAAGAAGGTCACAGGTGACACATGTGCACAGCTAATTCATCTGCTACTTCATCTGCTTGAGAGCTATATATTATATTGCAGCTTAAAGGATGACTGCAAGTAGACTGCCAATGTCATCTCTGCATCTTGTCACCCACTCCTTGCCCTCGCCACCCACACTCTGAAATTGTCACTTCCTTTCTGCCTTAGAGCACTTTATGGTTTCAATATAAAAAACGCTTTTTACCAGGGAACAAAAAAATTGCTGGCTTTCAGTTATACTCATGAAATCCCTGGGGTAGCTTATACATTGTCAAGCTTAAAATAGAGAATGAACTAGATGTACCAAAAATATAGATCAAACGTTGCAATGTCAAACTCGCGTGCCACGATAGTTTTTAATACAGGCAACCTGCTTCTGCTATTCTACTACTTCACAGTAAAAAATCCGCATGGTGTACATTTTTATTTTTAAATCATCAACTTGGATCATGGTATATTGTCTTCCATTAAAATAATCGTTTAATAAACGTGCTCAATGTGTACTTTATACAGGTGTACTTCAAGAGCCATCTTAGTTACATGAAAATACATATTTTAATGCCATCAGTGTTTTCTAAATATTCAAGTTCAATTGTTTGAATATTAAGATTGTGTCAGCACCCACACCGTATTGGCATTGCGATTCTTCTCCATTCGCACATTCCATGAGCATATTCTATGAAAGGAGGACCCTATCATCTGAGAGACAAATTGTACACCAATCATATCAACTGTTTTTACTTCATGACCTGGAAGTTTACCACCAGAGATTCGGAGGTGTAGCCTTTTCAGAACCTATTCCGAACGTGTTGCCCACTTTCAACCAGTGGGTCGTACAAATGCTACACTGGAAGGCATTCAGAAACTGATGTGTGAAGCAAGGGGTAGATAAAATCTCCTGTGGTCTACCTGAAATAGCAAACCACTATCAGCAGAATCATCATAGACTGGACATCTTGGCATCACAGCCGCAGGAAATTACCAACGCAGTACTGTCAGTGGCAGTATATTTTTTGTATAACTCTTGTCCGGATGTGAAGCCGTGGATCTGTTTTTGCCAACATTGGAGAATTATAATACTGTATAAGTGCAAAGACTGATAGGGACACAACAAATAATAGTTACAACTTAAATAAGAGGACTTTTTTTATTCTTCCAACAATCACAATTGCAGCTCACACAGCACCCATCCCAATCACCCTCAACATGCGCCATTTGAAACTGCAGAATAATAATTATCTTACAATATATAGCGAGGTTTCTGAAGAAGCTCTGCGATATGGAGTGAAATGTTGGGCATCATGCCAGACAACACGCAGGACAAATCCGGACAAATCTAAAACACATGCAACTAAACTAAAAACTAAACCAGTTATATAGTTATTTTCAGAAGCGACCTGGCCACAAATGGTAGCTCCAACGAAGTGGCTTATCATGTGGAAATCTATAGCAGCCAAATACTCTGAACGCACGGTTTAAAATAAAGTGGAGGGAAAAAACAGAGGACAACGAGAAAAATCCAGGCCACCACGGGAAGAACATGCAAACTCCAAATGTAGAGGATTCAGGGTCGGGATAGAACCTACGACCTCCTGCATACCAGGTGAGGGAGATAACATCTCACCACCGTGGTTCACCAAAGCACAACTGTTACAACTGACACAGTGGATTCACCATTGAGGAAAGATTGCTTGTTTCTTTGTACGTATTTTTTCACATCATCGTGTAGTTAACATCTTTATTAGATGTTATTAACCATGCAAAAAAGATTTAACTACACATTTTTGGACCATCTTATGTAACAGGTACTATTCTACTTTACCGAGTGTTGACATCCCCAGCGTTTAACAGTACTCTCCTTTTTGTATTTGGATTGTCAACCAACACCAGGTAAAACAACAACATGTGCACCTATTGTTCTCTTTTAGCCCCGCCCACCCCCCAAACACGTTCCATTCATTGGCTGCCACAATCAGATAACCCCATCCCCCCTCTTCCCCCCTTAACTTGTATTTAAGGGCTTGTCTCTTGGAATTTTGCCTCACTTGGTACAGTAAATCTAGCTGTGATGGTCCCACCTGATGACGGAGACTTGTGTTGCCTCCGAAACGTCGTGATTTATAATTTTATTTCTATTATTATTTCTATTATTTTCTTTTAATTATTTATTTTTACCTACGTGACTTTACCGAAAAAACCTAAGAGTATGTTTCCAACACACAATTGGTGTGTAGTGAGTTCCAGGGAGACTGACGACAGAGTCGAGGCACACTCTTTTATTAACTCAAGGACAGATACAATAGTTGAAGGGTTAACGGCCCCTTCACCCGTACTAGCTGGGAAACCACCCCTAGTACTAATTCCCCTGTTCTGTTCCCAGTCCTCCTCTAATGGGCGACGGGAGGCTGTCTGATCCGGCCCTGGTAAGCACGGATCCCGGCAACCAGCTAAGCCGGCCTTGCCCTTACAAGAGCAGAGGTCCGGAAGCTCTTGGGCCGCGCCGCTGGCTTACCCAGCTCGGCCCTGACAAGGGCAGCGAGACAGGGGAGTCCCAGGGCCTATTCTGCCGGTATTCAGACTTCACTGGTAAGCTTCTTCTTAAAACTGGCCACGAGCTCTCTGGCTCCCCGCCTTTTATAGGGATCCCCTCGGAGGGGCGGGCTTATGGGGGATCACAGAGCCCCCATGGCCCCCCAGTGGTTAACGGATGCGGACGTAGGTGTAGCCACCCGTGTGTGTGGGTGCAGACACCCTTGTGTTTCCCGTCCGCCTTTTCTCCCCGTAATAACCCCTACATCACCCCCCCCCCCCCCCCCTGTACAGCTCGCAGCCGTCCCGGCTGCAACAACCCCTAAAAAACCAACAATAAAGACTTAACACAGTCAACACGCGTGTGCCCCGTAACAATAACAAGAACAAGTGTAACAACAACCAACGGTCCCCTATAAATACCCACCGCCCCCACATGCAACATATGTACAGAGTGTGGTTCCCCCTCCCCACCCACAAAAAAATTTAAAAAAAGGTGAGCGAGCCCTCCAGCAGCGGAACACGCGCGGAAAGCAACTCACAACAACCGGCGCGTCTTGGCGCGTGTCCGTGCAGCGGGCCCGTCACAAGGGCCCGACCCGGTGGGGTCGGCGGCAGGTGTTGAAATTGCAGGTGCACGGCCCTCCGGCTTCCTGGACGAGCCAGCGCCGACCCCCTCGGGGGAGGCTGGCGGCCGAGAGGGCGTCAGTCCTTGGGCCCCTGAAGACGGAACAATTAGCAGCGGATCAGAGGCTGGCGGCGACCCCGCCCTCCAGGAGTCAGTGGACCCCCCACATGTTCGGCCATAGTCATGAGAGGAAGCATGTGGCGCAAAGAACGGCTTCAACCGTGAAGGGTGCACGAACCACCGACGCTTCCCCCATTTAATGCGAACACATTGAGGCCGCATAACCTGCACAATTTCCACGGGGCCCCTCCATGGTCGCAACAACTTAGACGAGGTGGCCAATGGCACCTGGGGGCAGTGTAGCCACGCTCTGTCGCCCGGGTGCCATTCGTGCGTGTGCGACCGGCGTGATCGCAACCTTTCATTTTGCTTCTGGCGAGAGTCAGAGTTTTGCATAGCCAATCTTAATTTAGGAGCTTTCGTGACTGCAGGAATTATTCTTTGGTTCTTTTCGGTTAAGTCACGTCTAAAAATAAAATAATAAATTTAAATAACATATTACGACGTTTCGATTGCAACACAAGCAATCATCATCAGGTATAAAAGAAATAGCAACAAAAATCTAACTAGAAAACTATAGACAGACATACAAGCAGACAGACATCACAACGGCACACAGAGAGAGGACACACATCGGCACAAAGAGAGGGGTTGTCTCTATGACGGTCCCTTAAATATAGAGAGGGGGGGCGAGAACGGAGAGAGGGAGGGGGCAGAGAGAATTAGCATATCAATGAGTGTACGCCAACGTACTGCTGCTGCTGCAAGTAAGATGACAATGTGGAACGCGCACGCAAAATTGAAAACTAGGAGACAGGCACACGAAAATTAAATAACCCTAAATAAATTAAATTAATTTTTGCATAGCCACCTCCCGTGCCTCAGCCAACCGGAGGATGTTAAATTTAACATGGTCCGCCAACTTGGATTTAGCGTGTGGTGCGGCAACTCTCAGCTGAGTCGCGACAGGCGGGTCAACTTCGCGGCCATACATAAAAAAAAATGGTGAGAATCCGGTCGCCGCGTGAGGAGCCATCCTGTACGCTGCCAAGACTCCCGGGATCTGAAGGTCCCAATCGGTTTGGGACTCAGATACCTGGTGGGACAGCATGGACATAAGAGTCCTATGCAGGCATTCTACCATCCCATCCGTTTGTGGGTGGTAAGGCGAAGTACGAATTTTCTTCGTACCCAGAAGCTCACACACCTTGTGTAAAAGGGCACTAGTGAAATTCTTTCCCTGGTCGGTCAACAACCGTTCTGGAGCGCCCTTGTCGAGGACATAGCCCTGGACAAAAGCCTCCGCAATGGCTGCTGCCGACTGGTTAGCGAGGGGCCAAGCCATAGGCCATCGCGTGAAATATTCCACGCCAACCAACAGGTACTTATTACCCCTCGGCGTGAAAGGAAACGGCCCCAAAATATCAAGAGCGACAAGCTCATTAACCCGGATGACCGAAATAGACTGGAGCGGTGGGCTGGCTCCCCTCGCTGGCGGCTTCCGTTGAGCACACTGGGTACAAGACTGCAACAGATCGTCCACATCCCTTGCCATGCCCGGCCAAAAGAAATTAAGCTGCAGCATGGCAAGGGTTTTGAGGGTGCCCAGGTGCAGGAGCCGCTCATGAGCGGCCCATACAGCCCTACCCCTCAACGCGGAAGGCACCACCAGCCTGTGGCAGCGGATCATTCTGTCCCAATGCATGAGGGGGCCCTGGCACAACCCCCATGAGTCAACGCCCGACTTCCCCTGACCGGATTCTTCCGCGCGACGCCGTAGTGCCAGGAGGGAAGTATCTTCTATTTGGAGGCACCCCCACTCCGCACCTGACAAGCCCAGTAGGGAAGCCTTCCCTCCCATATCAATAGGGCCAACGTCTGAATGAGCCTCAACGGCGGCCGCAAGGACCCGATCCTGGCCGTCGCTCGCCGATTTGCAACGCCCCGAGCCCAAGAAACAAGTGCAATCGGAAGCGACCGGCAGGCGTGACAGGGCATCTGTATTGGTGTGGTTGTGGGGGTCGCTAGCCCCCGAGATCCCTCCCTCGATAATACTAACGGCCGGACTAACATCATCAATCGCCCCCCCGCTGCTAAGCGAACCGCCGCTAGGCTCCTCACCCAGGGTGTGGGAGCCGTCACCCGAGGATTCCCCTCCACCGCGGGTCCGCGTAGCAGGCATGGATAACCACGCACGCGCACACCCACACACAGCTCTGCACGGCACTCACCCAACCCTGACCACTCACGTTAGGATCGCGCACCTGTGTTACACACGTCGTGAACGTGCGCGCACACACGCATACAGCTCCACACGCGATACCCACTCCTGCGCCGCTCTGCGCCGCGCTGGCCGCCCACGTTACGATCGCGCACCTTGGGCACGCCGATTACGCACGCCGAGAGCTTACGCAAGTAACGAGCGCACGCAAGCGGGGCACACGCCGACACGACGACTCGTCCCCTCCCCCACTCGCGCGTGCACGTCAACACAAATATCGTACAAGGACGATTCTCCTCTCACACGGCTGCGTAGTCACGCCAACACACCAAAAGTGCTCTCCCCGGGCGTTAACGCACACACCTCCGTACCCGCACAATCGTACAGAGACCACGGCCTTTATGCGTACAACGACCACACACTCGCGAATGCAGTGCACGCTAATACCACGTTCCAAAAACACCCAACAACACGGTTTTGTTACTACGCTCGAGATTTTATTAGCCCTTGCTAACCAACCGAGCCACCCGTGTGTGTGTGCGGGACAGCAAGGCGCTTCTAACCCACACTCTGGTGCCGTGTAGCCCTATTCTATGCTGCGCTCTCTGCTAAACCGCTTTCCTACTCGTCCTTACCCCGAACTAACCCTCTCCTACGGATCCTACCCTCCGCTCTGAGGTGTTGTAAGGCGCGCAACACGATACCGTCTGTAGTCCTTGGTGACCTTGCGGCGCTCAGATCGTCCTGCAGACAATCTAGCGGCTCGCCCGATGACTCCTTCGTCGCTGACCCCGTGTCCAAACTCCAGAAGAAGAGAGTTCCCTACTGCCCCTGCGTTTTCTTTTAAACTATTCACATCAAAGGCTAGGCGCCCCCGTCCCGACCGCCTTGGTCTCTCGACCAATCCTGAGCCTAGGATTTCCCGCTCTTTTGCGATCCCGCCGGCCTTTGAACTTTCGACCAATCAGTCGTCCCGGGTCCTGATCCCAGCTATCTGCCTTGCTGACCCGTGTTTGTGTTTGTATGCGTTTCTAACTGCGGGGCTCTCTGAGCTCGCCATGGTCGTGCGATCTCAAATCCGCCCACGGCGCCGCAGTGTTACTTGGCCTGGGAAGGGTCCTGTCCAATTCCCTGGCCCTGAGAAACCGTGGGGTAACCCCCCTAGGGGGCCCTCGGGTGAAAACTCAGGGTAGGTGACCCGACCACGAGGCCCTACGTGGGTGCGGGTGCGTGTTTATGTGGGGGGGGTGATGGGGGGCAGTGCGGCGGTGGAAGCCGGGCGGCTCCCTGGCTCGGCCGAGCGGCCCCGTCGCTGTGGCACCACATAGCCCCCCGGGGTGCCAGTCCCCGTCCCGGGTTGACTGGAGCACCTCGCCTGGGTTGCCCCCACGAGGTATCGCCGCGGGGTCCGCGGGATTCGCCCGGCCCTTGTGGCTGGCCTCGGGGGTGGCGGCTCCGTCTCCTGGGGCTCCGGCGGTGGTCTCCTCCTCCATTCCAACGGCTCCCCTCGGTCTCTGGCACCTGCGGGCTGGGGAACAAACTCAGAGGCGGTGGGGTTTAAGGGTCGCCGTCCTCGTCGCCCCCGGCCCCGCCCGGGGCCCCTCGGAGCCCGGGGCTCCGTGGGGCCCATATACTGCGCGAGGCCCCCGGGCACGGGGGGTGGGGGGACCCCGGGGTTTCGGGGTACTTGGACGGCGGGGCTCCCCCCCTCGGGGGCTGCTCGCCACGGCTTCAGTCGGCGGATGTTGACCACCATCTCCCGGCCCCTCTCTCCTCCCTGAATCAGCACCGTCCATGGTGAGATCTGCCGTCTCACAATCCAGGGTCCTCGCCAGAAGGTGGTCAGCTTCCCCACCTGTCCGGCACCGACGCGGGGAGTGTACAGCCACACCTCGGAGCCCGCAGTGTAGAAGGGGGGCTCCATACGGGGTCGGGCGCCCTGCTCTTGCCGCTGGTGCGCGGCCTCTCCGTGCGGGTAGGCTCGGCCCCTGGCCCCTCGCAGGGTCTCCAGCAAGTGCTCCACGGGGTGGCTCCCTTCCTCCCGTTGCGGCGGAGGGACACCGAACAGCAGATCTGCGGGCAGGCGAGACTCGCGACCAAACATCATTAGGAACGGGGTCTGTCCTGTAGATGTGTGAACGGCGGTGGTGTAGGCGAACAGGGCATAGGGGAGGTGTTCGTCCCAGTCCTGTTGATTCGCGGCCGCCATGCGTTTAAGCTTCCCGGCCAGAGTCTGGTTCATCCTCTCTACCATCCCGTTCGCCTGGGGGTGATATGCCGTGGTTCGGTCCTTCTGGATCCCGAACTCTCGGCACAGCGCCTGGAATAGTTCGGCCTCGAATTCACTACCCTGGTCGGTAATGACTCGTTCGGGGATCCCGCACTTAAGTACGTAGTTTTCCACGAAGGCCCGGGCCACTACGAGGGCTGTTTTATCCGGGATAGCCACCGCCACGGGGTAGCGGGTGAAGTACTCCACCGCTACAAGAATATATCGGTTGCCCCGGTGGGATCGTGGAAAGGGCCCCTGCAGGTCGATTCCGACCAACTGATTCGTCCGACTGACTCGGAACGGCCTCAGGGGTACCTGGTACCTCGCCGGCTTTTGCCCACACTGCTGACAGGCCCGGCAGCCCTGCACCCAGGCGGCCACATCTTGCGCTAATTTAGGCCAGAGATACTGGCGACGCAGAGTCTCCCGGGTGCGCCGTTCCCCATCATGGCCCCCGAGCGGGTGGTCGTGTACCAGTCGTAGTAGTTGGGGTCGCACATGGGCGGGAACGCAGATGCACCCCGGCTGCCCAGCGTCGGCCAGTTCCCTCACCACCCCGTTTTCTACACACAACCGGGCATACAAACCGCTCCAGGGCCCTGGTAGTGCATCCTTCCTCTCTCGCAGTGCCGCCTCCACCGCCGCCAGATCCGGATCCCGCTGCTGGGTTTGTCGCAGCTGCTCGTCGTCCAAGCCCGGGAAGGCGCAGCCGACATCCTCCTGGATCCGCCCGGTTGGGGTGGGATGATCCGTCTGTCCCCGGGCTCCTTCTGCAGGGGTTCCTGCGGCGCACACTGCACTCTCTCTCGGGGGGGGGAGTTTAGTTTCCGCGCGCTCCTTGGGTTCTGCTGCCTGGCGGCAGCGTCCCCCCGTGAAGCACGGGCAGGCGTCTCCCTCCCTCGTCTCAGCGCGCACCGCGGGCCGTCTTGACAAGGCGTCCGCGTTCGCGTGTGTTCGCCCCGCTCGGTACTCGATCTGCAGGTTGTACTCCTGCAGCTGCGCCAGCCATCGAGCCATCTGCCCCCGCGGTTCCTTGAATGTAAGGAGGAACTGCAGTGCATAATGATCGGTGCGCACACGACATTTCCTGCCGTACAAGTACGGTCGGAACTGTTTACACGCGAAAATTACAGCATACAGTTTTTGACGGGTTACACAATAGTTCAGTTCGGCCCCGCTCAGGGTCCGACTGGCGTACGCGATGACCCGCTCCGTCCCACCCTGCACTTGCGACAGCACCGCGCCCAGCCCACTGCTGCAGGCGTCAGTGTCCAAAATAAAATCGGTGGTGAAATCTGGGAAAGCCAAGGTGGGGGTGTGGGTGAGGTGGTCTTTGAGTGTGGTGAAAGCCGTCTGGCAGGCCTCCGACCACTGATAGGGGTTCTTAGGGGAGGTGAGTTGGGTGAGGGGGCGTGCAATCTCACTGAATCCCTTTACAAATCGACGGTAATAAGTGGCGAGTCCCAAGAATGACCTGATCTCCGTCAGGTTCCTCGGCCGCGGCCAATCCACTACGGCACGCACCTTCTCGGGATCGGTGCTCACCCCTGCCTCGCTGACTCGGTGTCCGAGGTACCCCACCTCGCGTTGCGCAATGTAACACTTACGTGGCTTGAGCTTGAGATGGGCTGCTCGCAGTCGCTGGAATACTTCCCGCAGCCTGGACCAGTGTTCGGACAGCGACCTACTGAACACTATTACGTCGTCCAGGTAAATCAGGCACTGTTCCCACTGCAAGCCCCGCATCACCAACTCCATCAACCGCTGGAACGTCGCGGGCGCGTTAGTGAGTCCGAACGGCAACACTCGAAACTCAAACAGGCCCATCGGGGTGGTGAATGCTGTTTTTGGCCGATCCTCCTCCGTCATCTCCACCTGCCAGTAACCGGACGCCAGATCGAGGGTGGAAAAATACCGCGCTCCTGCGAGACTGTCGAAGGTGTCGTCGATGCGTGGGATGGGAAAAGCGTCGCCGAGGGTGACTGCGTTCAATTTTCGGTAATCAACGCAGAACCGAGTCGATCCGTCCTTTTTCGTTACCAGTACCACCGGGGCAGACCAAGGGCTCGCGGAGGGCTGGATTATGTTATCGCGTAGCATATCCGTGACTGCCTCTTTGATCTGGGTCCGTTCAGGCGCGCCCACTCGGTATGCGGGGAGTTTGATGGGTCGGGCTGCACCTGTGTCAATTTGGTGCTTGACCAGGTCGGTCCGGCCCACGTCCGAATCGTGCTCACTGAACACGTCGGCGTACTCCCGCAATAACCCGCGCAGCTGATCGGCCTCCCCCTTAGGTAAGGCTGCCCAAGGCACATGTAACGCATCCTGCAGGGGAACAATCTCGGCTCGGGGGGTCGGGCCGACCCGCCAGGCCAGATCCTGGCTGTCCTCGGGGCGGCCAGGGTCCTCCGCCCAGAGTGCGAACACCGAGTCGTTCGAGTGGCGAGCGTGCAGGGGGTGTACGGTGGCTACCGGGGTGCGTCGTCGTATCATTGCCGGGGTACTGTGTGGGTTAAACACACGTATAAACAGCCGGCCCCCATCTGCGTTTACCAGTGTGGCTGACCCTACCACCCCGTATCGCGATGCCAACTCCGGGTGAGGAGTCAGCATTACCTCGCCCGATGGTCGGTGGGTTGGGTCGGTGGAGAGGGTTGCCACTGGCACCAGCATCTCGGCGAGAGGCCCGATGGTGACGGCCGACACCAGCGTAGCGGCCACGGGTGTGAAGCGTGGGCGATTCGGCTCCTGTCCTAGGAACGGAATCCGCTCCCCGCTGCCCTCCACCGTAGCGCATCGTTGCCGGGGCTGTACGTTAAGTCCCAACTTTTCCAGGAGGTCCGTTCCTGCAATGCACTCGTGGCACAACACACTCGAAACGTAGAATTCCTGTGTGCACACCTGGTTTCCTAGACGGACCTCGAGGGAGACCTTCCCCAGCAACCCCATCCCGGCTCCGCTTGCCGTGTGCAGCGCGCGATCCGGGGCCTGCAGGCAGCCCACGTCCACCCCGAGCATGCTGCAGTGCGCGGCGCTCATGAGAGAGGCCACGGCGCCCGTGTCCAACAGGATCCGGGTGCGCTGCCCGTTCACCTGGCCTTCCACCAGCGACGTGGCTCCCGTTATCCCTGCCACCAGCTCCCGCAGCCAATCGCCCGAGGTCCCTGCGCCCTTGGGTGTTGTCGTTGTAACCTGTTTATGGATCACTCGCTCGCCATTATTATTACAGCTGGTTTGGGTCGGGTCTACGTCGATTTCATCCCCCGGTGGTCCCCTCTCTAGGGGGGGCTTAGTGTTTGACCTATGCATCGGCCTCGCACGGGCGAGCTGAGGGCAGTCCCTCATGAGATGCCCTCGACGGTCGCACACATAACACGTCCTGGGAGGAGTGGCGGCTCTGTGGCGAACTTTCTGCCCACTCCCTCCTCCCCCCGTGCGCTGTTGCTCATACTCTGCTTCTAGTCGGGCTATCCTTCCAGTTAGCCCTCCTACCGTGGAGTCTAGGTCCCCCATTTCGGATCGGATGGTCTCAACGGAGGATTGCAGTTGGGTCATATTTTTATTCGTTTCCTCGCGTACCTGGGTTACTTGGCCGGAGACATCCTTTATACCCATTTGTATACCGGCAACCCATCCCGGGGTTGTCTCGCGGGACACTGGAGGCTCTCTTTCCCGGCCCCTTACCGTCCTCGCGAGCTCCTGTTCCTCCTCCTCGTCTTCCGAGAGCAGGCTCGCAATGGCGCGCTCTCGTCCCAGCCCCCGGAGCTGCGCGCGTTCGCTGTGAATTCTTTCACACTTACGTGCGCGCTCGACAAGGGTGTTAAAGGGAAGACGTGGGCAGCTCATGTCTGGCTGCCACCACGCCGTGCGAGACAGGTACCGCTGGATTTTCTCGGCGGCCAGTTCCTCAATAACATCAGTTGCGTACCCCGGGCGTGCGATCTTTGTTAACTCGCGCACATCCTCGGCGTAATCACGGAGATCTTCGCCAGGTTGGCGACGGCGCGCCTCTAAGGCCGATTTTGCTTCCTCCTCGTCACGTGTGCCAAAACGCTGATCGAGTCGGCGCATCAGCTCCTCTAGCTGTGTCTGTGCGCTCGCGGGTAACGCTTCTACAAAATCGGCTGCCCGCCCATCAAGATTCATATTAAGTTGACGTACTGCCTGCGCGTCCGTCCATCCATTAATTTCCTTGGCCCCTAAGAGATTGCGGGCGAATGCCTTCCACGAAGGGGCCCCTCGGCCGGTAAATATCAGTCTTATTTTAGCGTGAGGTAACGCGGGGGTCCGTACCGCTTCCGACACCAATTTGTGGGGGTCGCTAGCCCCCGAGATCCCTCCCTCGATAATACTAACGGCCGGACTAACATCATCAATCGCCCCCCCCGCTGCTAAGCGAACCGCCGCTAGGCTCCTCACCCAGGGTGTGGGAGCCGTCACCCGAGGATTCCCCTCCACCGCGGGTCCGCGTAGCAGGCATGGATAACCACGCACGCGCACACCCACACACAGCTCTGCACGGCACTCACCCAACCCTGACCACTCACGTTAGGATCGCGCACCTGTGTTACACACGTCGTGAACGTGCGCGCACACACGCATACAGCTCCACACGCGATACCCACTCCTGCGCCGCTCTGCGCCGCGCTGGCCGCCCACGTTACGATCGCGCACCTTGGGCACGCCGATTACGCACGCCGAGAGCTTACGCAAGTAACGAGCGCACGCAAGCGGGGCACACGCCGACACGACGACTCGTCCCCTCCCCCACTCGCGCGTGCACGTCAACACAAATATCGTACAAGGACGATTCTCCTCTCACACGGCTGCGTAGTCACGCCAACACACCAAAAGTGCTCTCCCCGGGCGTTAACGCACACACCTCCGTACCCGCACAATCGTACAGAGACCACGGCCTTTATGCGTACAACGACCACACACTCGCGAATGCAGTGCACGCTAATACCACGTTCCAAAAACACCCAACAACACGGTTTTGTTACTACGCTCGAGATTTTATTAGCCCTTGCTAACCAACCGAGCCACCCGTGTGTGTGTGCGGGACAGCAAGGCGCTTCTAACCCACACTCTGGTGCCGTGTAGCCCTATTCTATGCTGCGCTCTCTGCTAAACCGCTTTCCTACTCGTCCTTACCCCGAACTAACCCTCTCCTACGGATCCTACCCTCCGCTCTGAGGTGTTGTAAGGCGCGCAACACGATACCGTCTGTAGTCCTTGGTGACCTTGCGGCGCTCAGATCGTCCTGCAGACAATCTAGCGGCTCGCCCGATGACTCCTTCGTCGCTGACCCCGTGTCCAAACTCCAGAAGAAGAGAGTTCCCTACTGCCCCTGCGTTTTCTTTTAAACTATTCACATCAAAGGCTAGGCGCCCCCGTCCCGACCGCCTTGGTCTCTCGACCAATCCTGAGCCTAGGATTTCCCGCTCTTTTGCGATCCCGCCGGCCTTTGAACTTTCGACCAATCAGTCGTCCCGGGTCCTGATCCCAGCTATCTGCCTTGCTGACCCGTGTTTGTGTTTGTATGCGTTTCTAACTGCGGGGCTCTCTGAGCTCGCCATGGTCGTGCGATCTCAAATCCGCCCACGGCGCCGCAGTGTTACTTGGCCTGGGAAGGGTCCTGTCCAATTCCCTGGCCCTGAGAAACCGTGGGGTAACCCCCCTAGGGGGCCCTCGGGTGAAAACTCAGGGTAGGTGACCCGACCACGAGGCCCTACGTGGGTGCGGGTGCGTGTTTATGTGGGGGGGGTGATGGGGGGCAGTGCGGCGGTGGAAGCCGGGCGGCTCCCTGGCTCGGCCGAGCGGCCCCGTCGCTGTGGCACCACATGGTGAATCCCCTTGCGATATGTTGTTTCGAAATCGAAATCCTGAATGATCTCCAGCCATCGGGACAACTGCCCCGATGGCTGGTGAATACGCAGGGCATACTGCAATGCCGCATGATCTGTACGGACGGTGAAATGCCGGCCGTACAGATATGGCCAGTACTGTTGAATAAAGAAAACAATAGCCAACAGTTCACGGCGGGTGACGCAGTATCGCTGCTCGGCAGGAGACAATACTCTATTACCATAAGCCACAACGCGCTCCACGCCACCCACAACTTGGGAAAGCACGCCCCCAATCCCCGTGTTGCTCGCGTCCGTGTCGAGCACGAAAGGTAGAGAAAAATCGGGGTAACTCAACGGCGGGGCCCCCACCAGGGCGTCACGAAGAGAGTTAAAGGCGGCCTCCTCTTCCGGCCCCCAATGAAATTTCACCTCCTTTGCCGTTAAGGCATGTAACGGCTTAGCGATGGAAGCGAACTCCGCGACAAACCGGCGGTAATATGAAGCAAAACCGATGAAGCTTCTAACCTCCCCCACCGAGGTGGGAGTCGGCCAGGAGCTGACACAACGCGTTTTGGCGGGATCGGTTGAGATACCTGACCGGCCGATGATGTGACCCAAATATCTTACAGAATCGCGTAGCAAATGGCACTTTTGTGGTTTGAATTTCAAATTAGCTGTGCGCATTTTGAGAAACACGGCTCGAAGCCTATCAAGATGTTCTTCGAACGTCTTACTAAATACGATCACGTCGTCTAGGTAAATCAAACATACCTCCCATTGCAAGCCAGCGAGAACCAATTCCATCAGGCGCTGGAACGTTGCGGGAGCGGAGTGGAGCCCCATAGGCAACCGATTGAATTGGAAGAGGCCGTGCGGCGTTCGAAAAGCCATTTTGGGCTTCGATTCATCGTCCAAGGGAAGATGCCAAAACCCTGAGAGCAGATCCAAGGTGGAGAAGAATGGTGATCCTGCTAGGGCATCCAGAGATTCGTCCATTCGAGGAAGTGGGTAAGCATCGGCCACCGAGATCTTATTCAACCGCCGAAAATCAATGCAGAACCTTAGGGACCCATCGTGCTTTTTAACCAATACTATGGGTGCACCCCAAGGGCTGGTCGAGGGAGAAATAATGTCAGAAGCCAACATGTCATCTACAGCCGATTTGACATGATCCTTTTTGGCGGGACTTAACCGAAAAGGATTTTGGCGGATAGGAGCGTTGTCACCGGTGTCAATATGGTGGTGCAGCAAATTTGTACATCCGATATCGTATTTGTGCTTACTAAAGACGTCGGAAAATTCGTACGTTCTGAGTCGGACAGGTCAAGTGACTCAGCACAAAGCGCCTCCAGCCAACCCTCGTCAATGTCTGAGAGCAGTCGCGGCTGAGAAGCGGTGGCCACCTGGCCAATGATCGGCGTTTCCGCAGGTACCGGAATCGCATGTGCGAACACGGTTCCCTGTGAAACCACCGCCGTCCGTGTCCCGACATTGAGGACCGCGATAAATGGGTCCTCATCTCCTTTAACAATAGTCTGGGCCATCACCAAATCTGGCCCATTCACTCCGGCCCTAGACGGCCCCAGCATAATGCCCCGGTCTGAGACCCCTTTAGCGAACGGTCGACACAACCGCAGGGGCACAAGCATCTGTGCCCCCGGGGATACGCGCACCGTTCGAGCAACGAGCGCCTGTACCGTTGCACAGGGAGTAGGCAAGGTAGGGGTGGAAGGCAGGAACGTTATACGTCGGCCCGATGGAAGCTCGATGCATCCCTGGTCAATCAAAATTTTGACAGGCAATTTGGCCAAAAAGTCTGTCCCCAACAGGCACGGAATTGCCAGCGAGAAGGAGACCAACACCGGGCCAGATAATTTAATGTCCCCGATAGAAATTTGCGCTCGAATTTGGCCGATGATACCTAACGAGCCCCCGTTTGCAGCGTAACACGGTATGTCGACGGGGAGCAACGGGCGACTCTGAATGGGCAGGATATTATAAATCAAATCGGAAATGATAGTCGCCGATGCTCCCATGTCGATCAGTACCCGTACCTCCACCCCATCAATGTGCCCCGTGACAACGGACGACCCCGCCGACTTGGCCACAACACGGTGAGCCAACTCAGACCATTGGCCCGGTTGGAGCGCCCTCCCCATCAAGCCGCGACCCGACGCACCAGCACCCGAACCCCGAGAATCGTGTGTCGGGCCATGTGAGAGGGAAGTGGGTGTGCGTGCAGGCCGAACATGTGGGGTGCCACGACTTGCTGGAGGATGTTGTGGAGGCTTTTGAAGAGGGCCATCTTCAGCCGCAGTTCTTGCTCCGCGCTGTCGAGGTGCCCGGCATCCCGAAGCGACGTGGCCCCGGAGGCCACAGTTGTAGCACACGACGAGTGCTCCAGAAGACTTGGGCTGCTCTCGGTGGCTCGGTACGTTCCGAGCCGGTCGCCCGCCAGACCGCCATCCCGCAGAACGGCCCGCAGCGAAGCCCCCCTCAGATTCGGAGGTGGTGGCCACCACGGTGTGTCCCGCAGCTGCCTTGTGAGCCTTTCTCCGCTGGGAAATCAGATTGGCATGAATGTGCCTTGCAGCCCGTAATGACGACATGTCCGCATCATCCTGTGCCAGGATGACGAAGTTCAAGTCGTCAGCCAATAGCAAAATTTTCTCGGCCATCATCGCATCGATTCCCTCCTCGTCCATGCGCGGGAAGGCTGCTTTCGCCAACGACAGCAGGGCCATGCGGTACGCAAGTGGTGACTCCTTGTTGCCCTTCTGCCGCTCGTAGAAAAGCTGGCGAAAATCGGAAGGCGGCCCATAAACCGTGGCCAGCACCTGCAGCGCCGACTGAAGCGTGGAGCGTGCCGACTTGGGTGCAGCGGTGAGGGTGACGCCAAGGGCGTCGCCATCCAGCATCGCCGGAAGAGCACACAGCGACTCGTTGTCCGTCCACCCAGCCATTTCTTGGTGGGCGAGGAAACGGCGCTGGAACCCACCCCAATCGCCGCCGCTCGATACGAACACCTGCAGGGCCGGCAGGCGTTGCTGAAATGTCGGCTCTGTCTCCGATGATCTCCCAGCACTCGTACCGTGTCCATGGACAGTATGGGGAGCAATGGCGGACCTAATGGAGGTCGCGCCATTGGTGACGCGCTGGTTCCAGCTTGGTCTGTGCTGTCGTCCGCTGGTGATGACCTGGCAACCGCTGATAGGTAGCCGCTGCGACCCGCCCCCGCCGATGACGTGGCGCACGCTGGTTGGGCCCCGCCGCCCGCGTGACGAGCTGGGGCCCCTCCCTCGGCTCCTACTGTACCCGTGGCGGGAAGTTCAAGCCTCCGGCCCATCGCAAAGGCGGGAGTTTCTGGCGGGCACTGTCCGTCTTCCCGCTGCGCCGCTCCCCCCAACCCCAGGCGAGTTATCTGCTCCAGCATGGCGGCCGCTGCATATAAGAGCTCCGCCAGTCGGGAGTGGGCTAACGCCAACTCATCAGCAGACGTCCCGACCCTCTCCGACTGCCCCGCAGGTGTTGGAGCCGGCAGCGGTTGGCCAGGTACGTCGGCGGCGATGTCTTGCACCGCCTCTCCCTCGTTGTCGTCCTCTCCGGGGTCTTGGGCACGAGTCATCCGTCTCGTATCCATGCTTTGAACCACTCCTGATGCCAGATGTAGTGAGTTCCAGGGAGACTGACGACAGAGTTGAGGCACACTCTTTTATTAACTCAAGGACAGATACAATAGCTGAAGGGGTAACGGCCCCTTCACCCGTACTAGCTGGCAAACCACCCCTAGTACTAATTCCCCTGTCCTGTTCCCAGTCCTCCTCTAATGGGCTACGGGAGGCTGTCTGATCCGGCCCTGGTAAACACGGATCCCGGCGCCCAGCTAAGCCGGCCTTGCCCTTACAAGAGCAGAGGTCCGGAAGCTCTTGGGCCGCGCCGCTGGCTTACCCAGCTCGGCCCTGACAAGGGCACCGAGACAGGGGAGTCCCAGGACCTATTCTGCCGGTCTTCAGACTTTACTGGTAAGCTTCTTCTTAAAACTGGCCACGAGCTCTCTGGCTCCCCGCCTTTTATAGGGATCCCCTCGGAGGGGCGGGGTTATGGGGGATCACAGAGCCCCCATGGCCCCCCAGTGGTTAACGGATGCGGACGTAGGTGTAGCCACCCGTGTGTGTGGGTGCAGACACCCTTGTGTTCCCCGTCCGCCTTTTCTCCCCGTAATAACCCCTACAGGTGTGCTGAACTCGTAACTAATTGCACGTTTTGTTCACGTGACAAATCCTTATAATTGGCTTTGCCGGGTGGTGGTGGGTTAACGACACGTTCATATTTACGCAATCTTACCCAAACACCTTGATTCTGAATTTACCCATGTATGTTCACGTGCTGCATCTGTAATCTTGCCTAGAATGTGTTTTTTTTAATGACTTCAACTGCCAACTCTTCCTTTACTTTAACATTGTTCACTCAATCCTTTCTAGTTTTTTTTGCCCTCTAATGCTTCTTAAAACCCTAATTTCTGCATGGACTTTCCTTCCTTTTGTCAGAAGTTCTGTTTCTGCAAAGGTTAAAATTGGTACGCAACATACATTGTTTACCACGATATACATTGTGTACCATGTTGCATATCTGTGCCACAAGATCTTTACACTGCGGTAAAAATGACTGCTGCATTATATTCATCTATTGATGTCCTTTACTTTTTTGGCATCCTGTCACCTCAATTCAAAGGGATGTGAAACTCTCTAATCCTTCATTTGTCCCCCCTCTTAACTTTATAATTCTAAGCATTTTAATGTATCTTTACACAATCACTGCTTCACTTTTCTCTACAATAAATATTAATTCCTTCATCTTAAATCCATTCAATATATCCAGTTGTGTCTGTACATGCCTATCTGCCTTCAGCTCAGATCACGATATCGTCATGAATAGACAAGCAGTATGCAAATCCCTACGATGAAATGGAATTGGAGAAGGGATAACAGAGAGAAGCCTGCGTATGTATAAACTTAACTGTGTGTTTCATACTAAAAAACACACGGGCATATCAGATTGGTTAAACATTGATTGTGGACTCGGACAAGGATATGTCCTGTCGCCCCTGTTATTCACAATCATAACGCATCGCATTTGGAGTTGTGAAAGACAGAAAGCAGAAACTGTAACGCAAAGGCAGCACTCTCTCCACTGTCGACGTAATGATCTGGGCCCAAATAAGGAAATGGGCCTGCACAAGTTGCCCAGGGTAACCACCAGCAGTGGAGAACTGTGATGCCACACGAGCGGTGACACCGACGTCACGATAACACATCCGTTACGTAAGTACGAATTGTCCTACATAAGTACGAAATATTCTACGTAAGTACGAACTGTTCTACGTAAGTATGAACTGTTCAGCCTAAGTAGGAACTGTTCTACCGAGGCACAAACTGTTCTACCTAAACACTAACTATCCTTTCTCCTCTTAAATGAGCACGTAGTAATGCTCATGCGCCAGTGGTGAATAGTCCACATTCTAACAGTAGTGTGAGGGCCTATATGATCGAGGCAATATTGACTTCACATACAAAGTGGTACTCATTTTACCAAACCCCCTGAAAAGATGCATGGATGCATCAATACCCGCTCGGTATATCTTCGTTGTGTGTTTTACATTTAAAGGTGCAACTCATTTTGATTAAAAGCATGCTTTAAATGACAACCATTTGCTCTGTAGCGTGCGCATGTCTAGCCTTGCGTTCAAATTGACATTCGCGGGAATGCAAGTGAATGGCCCATCGGGTTTTAGTGCACATCACTTTACTGAAGCATAGGCGTTCAATATGAAGCGTGTCCAAACTGCTTGAAATGCTTTTGGCTAACCAAATGCTGTTAAATTGTTATGCTATGAGTGAAGGAAATGGAGAAAAGCACACAGCATAAATGATTTGCTTCATTAGCTGTATTCACTGCTTTCAGATGCAATTTAACACTATTATATGATAAAGCACCAATGCATGTTGTATGTGCGTATGTTGAACTTCTTTCACACCGTACGTAGCCAACCTTAATAATTGGAGGTGCGGGTAAAGGAAAGCCAACTAAACACACCATTTATTTAATAATTGTTTTAAATATGCAATTAATTAAGACCTTATACTTTCACAGGCAATAGCAGTTTAAACACATTTGAGGATGCATATAATAATTTAAGAAAAACTACAAATACAAATAAGTCACCTTATAAACAAAAAAAACGTTACTGCTGCAAAGTGCAAACAGGTGAATTTAACAAAGGTAACGTTTTACCAAAAAAGGGACAGTAGTTAAACGAAATAAAGATAAATATCCATTATTAAAGTAATATATTTTCTTTGTGACAGGCAGTACTAGAGGTCAAGCCACAATTCCACCAAAAATCTTAATATTAAAGCCACTGATATAAATGATCTGTATCTTACCTTCTGAATGTGGAATGGCTTGTCAGAAAGAATTATCCATTTATAAGGGTTAATCATGGATTGTATCAGGCGAACTTGGTTTGGGCTATCCAAATAGAATTAAAAGTGCTATTTGCCAAATGCTGAGTCAATTGAGATTGTTCTAAAGGTCAAATGTATTATTCTGCAGACAGAAACATTGTACAAAATTAATTTCCAAAAACTTGAATCGATGCCACCTTCACTATTTGTTTTTATCCATGAACATTATCGAAATGTTATTTAAACATAATATCATCGATATTTAAATACCAAATAAATATCAAAGCAATATTTGTATCATATTGGTACAAACATTTATATGACAAATTGAAGCATCAATACATTATTATACCTGCATATTTCATTGTTTTAATTAATCATAGTTGTGTAAGGACACACTTTAAAGTATGTTTGTTGTCAACAATGTAAATTAAAAAAATCATTGTATTAAAAAGTACGAATCTAGACTGACAAAGGTTAATTTAAAAATATTCCAATAAAATACATACTAAACTTTTTTAACGTGATGTTTTCAATTCCAATTGAGTGGATGCTGCAAAACTACATTCACTGATGCTTATGGAAAAAAAATAGATCTTAAAGAAATTTCAAAGAGAAGATAAATAATTGTAAAAACAAACAACCCACATTGTGTTCTCCTTCTGGCTCTTGGCAGTCACACGGAGCTTTCACAAGGACAAGAAGATTGGCGAGATTCGAATATTTGCCAAAACAACTGCAATATTTTCTAGCCTCGACAGCACACCCCCCCCCCCCCAATCAATTTTCTCCCCAGCAGCATCATGATCAAGCGATGCTGCCACAATGGTGTGGCGGTTACTACGCTGAACTTGCAATCCAGAGGTCTCTGGCTCGATTCAATCTCTCAGCACGGGGAGTGGTAACAATGGGAAAATCTCTAAACCCCCCCCACCCGCTCGGCCCCACACCTCTTCACCCATCAGTATAAATGGGTTACCACGGTTAGTCGATGTTTAAAGTGTGGGGTATTCCCCCACCTCTTCTAAGACATATGGCCAGTCTGCAAGAGTTGGTCAAATAACCTCTAAAGGGGCTCTTTAGAGCCTTGTTGCTCTATGCATCGGAAGATCGCGCATGGTGGATGAAAGTGTGAGTAATTCAGCCACTTCCGATATATCCACCGTGGAAATGTAGGCCAAATACGCTCTGTGGTGTTCTCTAGAGCTTCCTCTCGTGAAGGTACCTTCCTCCAGCAGTGGGGTGAGCAAGGAATTACAGAGCTGCCCCTTCACCTCGATCATCATGACCAACCGGCAGAGGTGGTGTTCACCTGCCCTCCACCCTGCCAATGTGCGAGTGGACAAACGTTACCATTGCAGGTAATTACCCTGGCACAACACCCGGATAAAGCACAGGGTCAAAAGGGTTCAATTAGCAGTAAGTAATGCTTCAGGGCAGGTGGGTACGTGGGTGGCGAGCAGGGGAAGATCTCAGGGAAAGATGAATGAAGGTTAGCATGACTTCAAACGGTTTTTTTCTGTGCTTTAGATTACAGAAACAATGTGGATTGGATTTTTTTTTATTAACCAATTTCGCTATTCATTTGTTCATTCATCACAAGGAAATAGGTAGATGCCCGACTGAAATTGTGCCTGTTGGTACACATGGATGAACAATTGTAGAATACATTTTCATGGAGTGATGAACATAAGGAAGTGTATGCACAACATTGGTAAATAACAGGAACATACATTTTGTGGACAAAAGCACTTTCATTCAGATTAATTTAGAAGTCGAATTTGCTTGTGTTTTCAATTCATTTTATGTTTGTTATTTTGATTTACTTTCCAAGTGAATGCCCCAAAGCTACTTGTTACACAAAGCTACTTGTTCGGGTTCCCTGATATAAACTGAGGGTAAAATGGAGACACTGGGCCATTATATTTCGATTTAAAGCTTTCGTGACTGCAGGGATTCATCTTCTTGGTTCTTTCGGTAAAGTCACGTAGAAAGGAAGTAATAAAATAATAAAAATAAAACATAATAAAATAATTCTCATGACGTTTCGGCCACAACGCAAGCAGCCGTCCTCAGGTGAAGACCAGGTCTCTCGGGGAGACTGGGCCATTATGTTATAGACTGGGCCATTATGTTATAGAAAATGATTTTAAATGGCACTACTGTCGGTGCTAAACTGCTGCAATGGCATTGAAATATTAATTATTTGTACATTTGTTCACTTATGTTTTAATTAATTATGTTACTTCACTCGAATTCATTTTGCAGAGCTTCACTAATTCTTGTGTACAATAAATGCACATATAACGATTTTATAGAAAATTAATTGCATAAAGCCTTTATATGCTTTTCTTTTGAACCAACAACAATTTGCTTTAGTTTCCTTTTGCCAAACATTTTGCTCTGAAAAGGAGCCTTAATGCCCAGATTGTTGTCTTCATAATTAAGAAGCTCACACTTGAAAATTATCATTAATGAAACAAAAGTCAATGTGCATTCGATTTCCAAAGAATAACTACGGAGCAAAATGTTCACAAGGACATAAAAATGGCCAGTGTGGGCTTCTGCCAGTGGACATCAATTATGTGAAAGGAGAAGGTGATGGGGAATATTGTTTTATGGTGGTTTGAAATAATTTGACCAAGATCAGCCACAATGAACAATTGTTTTAATATTTGTCTTGTGATCTTCAATGCACCGATTAAAGTGTGAGAAACCGCGAGATTTTCTCTACACCACAGTGCTCTTTATACTTCTGTGCCTACGACATCATACTTGAGGCTAATTGGGTTTCAGATCTCAACTTGGAGTCTACCAACCCTGTGCCCGAGGGAGCAGACGCGAGAGAAGACCGCCTGAGAGAGCAAGATATTCACAGGCTCAGTCACGTGCAATTCATGGCTCCGGTTAAAGGTCTGACACCACGGCGAAGACATGAAAATGCAACAGGGCAGTATAAAAGCTAAGCAATTCCATATGCAAGGAACGGCTTTGTGCTATGCTAATGCTGACACTTGCACCCACAATTGTCCCAGGTCGCTTCAGTTTGGCAAAAAAAAAGTCACTAAAGTTTTGCTTTGACAAATGTTGTACCTCAAGAAGACTCATAATCGAACCAAATGTATGTTTCACACATCTGTATATTGTAACTAATGTTACTAAATTGTATTCAGTAAAAGGTAAAGGTGCAGCACTGCAAGGAGGTTGAAGGGCCTCTGCTAAAAAGAGCTCGAGAGAGCCTGTATTGAGGGTATTTTAGTCTTCTCTTCCATGCTGGCTGGACATGCATAAGAAGGTGGGAGTACCCAAGCTTTACCCGACCACACGTGACCTTACATTAACCAACTAATAATGCGGGGTTATATTGACATGTACAGTTTATTTTGTGCATGCAATCATTGCAATATTATTCTAAATGTGTGGAAATCTGAAATATGTATCAGTAATTGGTAACATTTGTCAAATACAGGTTCACCTGCGCGCACCAAGTTAAATATTTTTTTTAAATATAAAATTACCATAGTTGCACATTAATTCGCCATTTTGCTCCCTGTATATCTGTAGTGATGTTAAGCAGGGAATACCGATTATAGAAATTGTGATAATTGCCATTGCCTGTACACAATGTCATACAGTACGTGCCAAATTCAAATGTTTCAAAGCAAGTCTTTTTCCTAACACAATCTTAGTATTACGGTTGTGTGCATGACTTACATTTAGAATTACAGAAAGTATCAAGTTAAATTAAACACAGTTTCCAATTCATTGGCAGGAAAGGCATCTCCCATAGTTATGCCGTGAATGCAGATGAAGCACATTTATGAAGATCAAACAGCCATGTGAACTTACTGCTCTGACCTCTGCGCATGAGGTGAGGGGATTAAAGCGGAGAGTGATGTGATCGGAATATTGATCAACGAGCCAGCCGTATTTGTTGCAGCTAAAAAAAAGGATTATAGATGCTGAGGCTGATGATGATGATAAGTAATTGAGTTTTGACATTTAATAAAAGCTGCCAGGAAATTAATAGATTGAATATCCTGGGTGGTAGACTTGAGGGTGGGTATGACCTTTATAAATTGACTCTGATAATTCCTGCAGAGAAGCATGTCCTTGAATGTTTCATGTGGCTTATGCCCTTTTGTTGACACTGAATCCAATGCTAACAGCACCAACTCACCAATTTACTCGTGTAATTATTGCTGGTGATGCTATCATGTGCTTGACATTGGTAGTCCCGTCTTGGAGACTGACAATACAATACACACTAGCTACTACTTTTAACTGACACTGGAACACAAAGCAGACAACTCTGTATATTTGGCGGGGCAATTATCGTTAGCGCACAATGCTATGAACCCAGTGACCTATGTTCAATTCCAGACCATGGCTCATATGAATCGTGAGAAGTATCTGGGCTGATCCTGCCAATCACCACACCATCATGCACTGGCCAGCCATCATGGTGAATTATGCTTCGGCAAATCCCATGGCTTACATGGCGTTTGGGAGGCCTTCATTCAGCAGTGGATTGACAAAGGGGCGTGCAAATGTGATCAGAGCCATCTTTGGCTCGGTGCCACAATAGCAGACCTTTTCGGATAGTGGACCAACTGTGTGTGTGTGAGAATGGTGGAGAGCGGTGGTGTAGTGGTTATCGCATTGTGCTGCGAACCCAGCGACCCAAGATTGATTTCCGCTCATGGCCAACACTAGTGACAATTATATAACGGATCCTGGGCCCCCCCTAGGTTGACTCAGCCTCAAATGAGCACCCGGTGTGGTGTATCATAAGCATCGCCACAAGGGAGACAGAGGCGGCCGGACTTGGTGTTTGCCACCCACGTCCTTGTGTGTCGTGCCGGTCTTCATAGGTGCTTGATAACAGCACTTGCCCCTAACCAGTCTGCTAATGCCATACAGGGGAGCTTTGTCTTTGTGAGAAGGAAGAGAGCCTGATTGGTCGGTAGTGCTAACGTAATGACATCAGCGCATGGAGGATCAGATTATCTTCGACACTCCCCAGGGCACGACCCATTGCACAAGTGTAGGCGGGTCGCAAGCTCCTATGTGAGTTTGGTGGCACCGCTTTAGCAGATTTTTTTTTTACAAAACAATGGAATTCCCGCAAAAGTGGGGAAGCAAAGACTACATGAATTGGACCCAATATATTTGAAAGACAAGAAGAATGCACCAAATTTCTATATTGCCCTTTTGGAGGACATGTATAACCAGCTGACAAGGGTTTGCATGAAAAACGTATCTTACTTATGCAATGCCATATTCCTGCTGTTATTTTAAATGTTAATCACTCTTTCTGCCTCTTATTTTTTCTTTGTTTACTTCCATAAGATACACAGTATAAGTAAAAAAACATTTTTGAAAATATCTGCTTTAAAAAAAAAACACTAGTATTCTATTCAAAATGTTACAATTAAGTTCAATCACGTACAAGGCAACTGATGATATAATGACGTGTACAAATTGCTTTAATTGTATATATTTAAATTGAGCAAGCTTTCTAAATATGTTCACTTATGGATAGCGAGTTAGAAAACATGCTTATACCACTATACCACTAGAAATGCTCCTGTTTTAGTATTATATCTAAGATCAATACAAATTGGAGCTCACAGCTCAAATCAAGGTGACACAAACGTATGAATTAACGGGAAAACTTGCGGGACTGTGCTAAGATAAATATATTGAATTAAGATTGTTTTGTGCTGATAAGTGTGTTACCTAATTAAATTCTTTTGACCAATAGGTCCTGGTGATATGTCCAAGTGATGTTTGCATAACTATAAATTAAAAATGTATACAAGTGCCTGTCTAAAGATTAACATGACATTCATAATGAATCATTAAAACAGTATAAATCAGGGGTCGGCAACCTACGGCTCCGGAGCCGCATGCGGCTCTTTACGGGCTGCTTCTTGACGATATGTACGTATGTACATAGATGCATTGCGGCTCTTGAAATACTGAATTTTGTACCGAATTGGAAAGAAATGGCTCTTCTTGTTATTTTGGTTGCCGACCCCTGGTATAAATTAACGAAACAGCTGCCATATGAATATTTCAGTTCTAAGTTATCTGAAATAATGAGTATTCTCAGATGTGTTAGTGGTTTGTTTTAAATGAGGAAGAAGTAATTCTCCCAAGATTAATGTAAAAAACATTTAGAATATTGGTGGTTATTTTTCTTTCCTGCATAAACAACAACAGCTGCAATTGGCGACTGGTACCGGAGCTCGTACACAAAACTGCTCGATGCACAATTAAATAATGCAACGCACAACATAAACAGAACACTCATACATTCTTCAGACATGCAAACTGCAACGGAGTCGTCTTGCCTACGACAAGAACTTATATATCAAACCAAGACCAATCCCCCTCCTGGGATTTCGCTTCCACCATGCTAAAATATCACCCAGATCCAGAAGAATGCTGGAAAACAAAGTGGAACTATGCGGACATCCAGAATAAACACCTAGTTCTAGACCAAACCATCGTAACTCCTGGCTTTGACATTCCTCGAAGACACTGGTGGAACCATCATCCACATTGGAACATCAAAAGGCTGATGTGCACATCTCATTCATGAATGGAAAATCAAAGACAAACCACTAGTGAGACTCTTGCCACTGTAGGATTTGCTACTTAAATGGAGGAATAGCAAAACTACACGATTTCTCGCCTGAAGAACCCTCTCGTGGCTAGGGGATCTCGACATTGGCATTTCGCTTCTGAACATATTGTCACATGCAAGAATAGAATACAATCGCCACAGTGATTGTGCCAAGCTAGGTGCTGTTTGAGGCCATGTTAATTGTCAAAGTACTCACTGGTAAGAGGGCATAATACATATCCAAGTGTTATGGGTTAACTTAATTAGATGGTTGGCAAACGCACCACCTGTGTTCACCATTGCGTTTGTACACAGTTTAAAGATTTAGTTCAAAAACTTGACACAAAAATCCCTAAATGCTCAAATCGTTTGTATTTCAAATAGTTTTTCTTCCCCCTATTATATGCTTCCCAAATCTACTATTAGTGACATGACGCAAGACAAATAAACGTCAATTTGGAAGTCTATCAGATAGTGGTACACTATTCCTCGTCACAGAAATTTTACCAGAAGTTGACATCATAATTTTACTTCTGAAGTCACCTTCAATACAACGTTCTCATCCGCACAAAGAGCACACCTTTATATGCCTGACAAAGAGTGTTCATCACATGTCATTAAAACCATGTTCATGCTTTAAAAAACACGAAATCAAGCTAAAACACATTTTAGTGTAACGTTTATGTTTTGGTGAATGTTCTTGGAATACCAATTCTCTGCACTTGAAGGCTCGGTTTAAACATGTGGAGTTTCCAGTTTCGGAACTCAGAATCTCAACAGTGCTGGCCTCAGACAAAGTGTTATCATGTGGGGAAAACATCTAAACACGTTTAAGTGGGCACGACAATACACTTATATAAAACATTCATATTTTATGCAATAATCACACCGAAAAAATGCCAAACTGCACATTCATTCTTAATACACAGGGATACAATTGTAGTGGTTTAACACGCGCCAAGGGGGGTAATTGTAAACACGTGTGGGCTGGGAACAGTGGGGTCGTACCGGGACAGGCTGGTGTTGCTGGGGGACAACGGAAGAGACGAAGACAGCCCGTTAGGCAATTATGGATGCAGGGCAGTGATTGACCGGTTGTTGTCAGGGACAGGGTGGCGCCTCTAAGTCTGGGAATGGGGACAGGTGGCGTCGGGGGCCGGGGGCGCGCGGCGTTAGGGGGGACGCCAGTAATTAATTGGAAATTAATAGGGACGGGCATAAATACGGGAGAGTCATGGGGAGTTGTGCTGGAGGCTGGACGGAGTCAGTCGGAGCAGAACAAGAAGCGTGGAGTAGAAGAAGAAGTGTACGGTAGCAGTGGAGTAGAAGAAGAAGTGTGGAGTAGAAGAAGTGTAGAGTAGCAGTGGAGTGGAAGAAGTATAGGGTAGCAGTAGAGACAGAGAAGCTGAACGAGAGAGACAGTCGGAGAAGCTGAGAGAGAGCGAAGTCTGGGAATGGGGACAGGTGGCGCCGGGGGCTGGGGGCGCGGGGCGTTAGGGGGGACGCCAGTAATTAATTGGAAATTAATAGGGACGGGCATAAATACGGGAGAGTCAGAGTGAGATGGGGAGTTGTGCTGGGAGCTGGACGGAGTCGGTCGGAGCAGAACAAGAAGCGTGGAGTAGACGAAGAAGTGTACGGTAGCAGTGGAGTAGAAGAAGAAGTGTGGAGTAGAAGAAGTGTAGAGTAGCAGTGGAGTGGAAGAAGTATAGGGTAGCAGTAGAGACAGAGAAGCTGAACGAGAGAGACAGAGAAGCTGAGAGAGCTACAGTCGGAGTGAGACAGAAGCCGAGAAAGAGCGACGGCTGGAGTGGGACGGAGAAGCAGAGAGGGGAGTCGGGAGAGACGGAGAGAGAGGGAGGAACGGAGCGAGCGATGCCGGCAGAGTGCGGCGAGCAAGCTGAGAACGCTCAGGAGAATGGGGGTGAAATGTGCTGTGTTGGATAAAATAAAGTGACGACAGAAAAGGAAGAAGTTGTCCGCGTAAAGTTCGGCACTACACAATTAAGAGCAAATTGTGGCATTGAGACTTTTGAAGGTATGGAAGGGTGAATCAGATTAAAATGTTGCTGGCTATATATTCCAGCTACATTGCGAAATGATTGGGCATTATTGCATGTCAACATATCACAGGATACACACATCAGATATATTGTACAGTTCGTTTCATAATAGATTGTATATAACCAAAGCGATACATATTTTGTTCAGAAATAGTCACTAATTGCAATGGCTGCAATTGTTGGTATGATGCTGTGAAATCCATTATCCAGGAGACCCTTATGAGATTGGACTGGCGCACATACATAGCTCTATTGATTGACTGGAAATCTACAGCTGTCTTGGCTTAATTACTTCAATCAAGGACATTGTTCTGCCAAGACAAGGGTCGAGTGGCTTTAGCTCTTTGAGGTGCTTATTCGGTTCCTGAAGAAGCTCACAGCACGTGGAGTGAATCATCGGACATCCTGCCGAACATCACATGGTACAACCCGATAACAACATCGGAGAGATATATAGCACAAGCGCGAACAAAAACTACGCAGCGGCAGTTGTTGTAGAATGCAACTTGAACAACCACTAGGGGAGATGGGGCTCACTGTGTGCAGAACCATTCCGTAAAGACATCCACGGTGTTCCACACAGCCAGGTTTACAGTTTTCATGATAAAGTGCTCAAATATGATCGGTATTCATAGTGTAAATATAAATATTATTAAAGCTTATGGGTAACCTAAGTGCAATAGGACTAGTAAATATGTTCTCATCAGTTTGACAATGTTGGAGAAATGCTGAATAGTCACTGAAGATAGACATTGTATCCCCTATGTATAAAGCAAAAACAGCAATTGTAGAAGTGGAAATTGCTACAGGCAATGAAATATTGACAAAAAAAGACGGTGTTCTTCTGCCATTCAACCAGAAAAATGTAAGCCTCTTGACCTTGGAACTGCTGCAACAGCTGAGCACAGTGTCAATGAAAAAGCACAATTAATCTCCCTGTCATCAAAAACCAATCCGCTTGATAACTTATAGTGAACATACATGAATGCCATATTTTGTTCAAATTTGACAACTCATTTATGAGAAATCATCGCAGGCTCATCCATCACGATGATGGCAGTCCAAAGATTGTGAAAAACATTACCATATCAATGTTCTCTACAACAATGCAGATGTAGTGCATTTATGAGTCACAATGGAATTAAAAAACATGTTGTGAATTGCTGTTTTGGCCATAACATTTTCCCCTTTTAGTTAAAGAATGTTTTTGTTAGCAATATAACATTTTAAGGCCATTAAAAACAGATGGGCTCAATTTACACTGCTGCAATGTTGTGATATATGGACATTTCTGAAATAGTCACAAGGACATTGAATAAATATTATGCCTAATTCAAATGTAAATATGGATGATGCATGACTGCAAAAACCACCATGGTGCTGCTATTCACTAAAATGTCATGCTAATAAGAATGCAAATGTATTACCTCAATTACATCATTAACCCAAGTGAACACATACTATGCACAGAGTAAACCATTATGTTGCACCCTAGATAAGGCATTTGTACAAAATAATAATTTCATAAAAATGTACCAAAACTATTCACCATTGGAACAATATCAAAAGTCTAAAATAATGATAGGTTAATTAGACGTGACTAGAAAAGACAAGTCCGTTGTAAAATATAGAACACAAAAATATCAGTTAATATTCCTATACTTATTACGTAAATATAAAGTATGCTTATCTATGTTATTCATTACAATGCCTCACATCAAAGCACGGTGAGTTTGTATATGATATTGCTGTTTGCATTGAACAGGGCTAAATCTAGGGTTACCACCTTTCCCACAGAAACAAAAAAAATCACCACGTATTTCTCAGTCAACCTAGGTCAGAACTGTACAGTCAACTTGTAATAATGGTTTAAAAAAATACACCAGATCTCAGTACGAATCAATGCCTGCCATCCAAGCATAGATGCCAATTACCAAACTGGGTTAAACCTGGACAAGCTACAACCCTGGCGCCATCGTTTCGACAGAGTATGCTTACCAATAACATATGGCAACTATGCAGCATGCTTTAACAAGCTTGACTCTGGTTGATGGGACCCAGCAAGTCAAAACTGTTCAAGGGTTTGCCAATATTATCTGCAGCTTCTTTGGCGATGTCCATATTTTATTTGGCCTAGAAGCTTTCCCCATTTTCATCAGAAACATGAACATTTTCATAACAATTTAAAGCAACAACTGAAAACCCCGCGAATATGTTACTTCATGGAGAAGCACAATGATGCCATTGAATAAAAAAAAATCTAACGGATTAGAAAACACGGAATCTGGAGAAACAATATCGACCATTTGCAAACGTTAGTAGGCTTAGGCAGGATGCTTCGCTGGAAAGGATGATGGTCGGTGGTCGAGACAATTTGGCGAGATGTTAACTACCTCGCCTGGTATACAAGAAGGTCGGAGTTCGGTCCCGACCCGAGCACCTATATATTTGCAGCTTGCACGTCCTCCCCGTGGTCGCGTGTATAGAAACATACGTTTAGAGTATTTGGCTACTATACATTTCCACGTAATAAGCCACTTCGTTGAGCTATCATTTGTGGACAGGTGGCTTCTGAAAAAGAGCAATATAGCTCAGTGGACCTTACCTTGTAAAATAAAAAAAATAGTAGTCGTCGTCACAAGCGATGGAATGGCGGCCACACGATGGAATACATCCAAGAGGATGTCTACGTATGCAAATGCAGGATGGATTGTACATCGCAAGCCCATCAGGGATGGCCATGGCTTGCAGTAGACCTTAATCCAGCAGTGAATTGATCATGACTGATGAAAATCAATGTACAACTTTTATGACCAGAACATGTGTTGTGAAATCAATCACACATAACTCATGTTAATTGCTTAATTGTCCTGCAAAGTGCAGGTTTGTGTGTGCGTGTGTTATTAGACAGATAGTTCCGCTTTATTTTCAAAAATAAAAATGGATTTTTGTTTATTGCACTGCACTTTCAAAGAGTTAATAGTGTGCATTCGTTATTAGTGTGGCAGCAAATACATCTTAACAAGGCAGGATACGTGATGCCGACAATTAGCCCTCAATCCATCAATAAATCTTTCAATAGCAGACGGTCATGCATTTAGGTTCAATTGCTGTAATTTCGTTAATTGTGTGTCCCTAAATTGTAAAGTGAGCAAAGGGCTTCTGGCCAGGCATGCAACCTGGTGTTTAATGTGTGCCGAACAGCCCTGAAAGAAGATTCAAATATCACGAGTGCCCACTCGAAAGTGCCAATCAATATTTTAATTGTTGCTTTACTCTGGTAGGCTATGCAATCAAATGTGTGTAAGTTTATATATAATTATGTTTCTTTATGGATACAAAATAATGTTACATCAAATCTTGACTTAAAGCTTTCGTGACTGCAGGAATTCATACTCGTTGGGTCTTTCGGTAAAGTCACGTAGATAGAAAAAATATAAAATAATAAAAAATCACGAAGTTTCGATCGCAACACAAGCAATCGTCTTCAGGTGAAAAAATACAGCAGGTGGACTGCTGAGGCAGGAAGAAATATAGCGAGAAAGCTACTGCAGCCAAAGGTTATACAGGTTTGAGATGGGCACAACCCAAGGGTAAGTGGGCGGGGCTAGATATGGAATTTGCAAGTAAATGTAAGATCGCAGAGCAAGGTATACCTTTTGCCATTGTGTTGCTAGAGATTAGCATGTCCCACGGCTCCGGTGCTGAAGAAGCCATTGTATTGCTCGAGATTAGAGATTAGCATGTCAATGTGAGACGGCTCCCGCAGCAGAGGCTGTGTTAATGAGAGACATTCAGCCTATTAAACGTCGCGATTTTTTATTCTTTTATTATGTTTCTATCTACGTGACTTTACCGAAAGACCCAAAGAGTATGAATGTAACATGTATCAACAAAGTTACATTATGTTTAAAAAAAATTAATACAACTAACTATAGATATTACGATTGTCACTACCTCATTGATAAACAACCATTTGTATTGGTCTGCGAATGGTACATACTTATTTGTAATACATAATAGTTGAAGTGTTACGATTTAAACATTACTAGTGCATTACTTATGTAGGACTTGAGATAACACGCGTCACGCGTTTGGTTGTGATACGGACGTGAGGCAGACAGTGAAGGCGAACGAGGACACAGGGAGCGGGTCGCGCCATACAGTTGTTGTTGCGCCAATTAAGGGGGTGAGGTAATTAAGGGACGCTGCAGGTGTTAGGGGTAACTGAGGACGCAGGCGGGTGATTGGTCAAGAGGGTGAGTGGTTGAGACCGGCGCCGGGGTGTTTACAACAACAGCATCACGTGAGGCTGGGGGCCTGGGAGCGAGAAGCGAAGTGGGGGATGACGTAATTAATTGGGGCTAATTGGTTCGGGGATGAAAGCAGAGAGCGTATAGAGATACGGGGGGTGTTGGAGTTGCAGTTGGAGTTAGAGTTGGAGTTGGTGCCTGGGACAAGAGTGTATAGTATAAGGTAGCAGTGGACAAGAGTGTATAGTATAAGGTAGCAGTGGACAAGAGTGTATAATATAATGTAGCAGTGGACAAGAGTGCATAGTATGAGGTAGCAGTGGACAAAGAGAATACAGTATACGGTAGCAGTGGATAGAGAAAGTACGGACAGAGTAGCAAGGACGGAGCGAGTACAGCGTAGGGTAGAAGCGGAGTAACGGACCTTGGTGGAGAGAGAGAGAGCGAGCGAGCGAAGCAGCGGAGCGGAGCGAGCGATCGGAGGGACATCAAGTGAGGTTGATGGGAAGTTGTGTATTGAAGAGTATAGAGGAACATTGAGTGATGCCGTTGGAGGAGATGTGAACTATATGCGTTAATAAAGGAACGAGAAAGACAAACAAGTCGTCGCGTCAGTACGAGTCCTACAACTGGTGTCAGAAGTGATCAAAAGAACTACGCCGATATGTCAAAGAAAGTTACGAAGAAGAAGAACTTGCCGGCGGCCTCGTCGGCCGACAACAGCGACGCGGACGTGATACCTCCCTCAGGATTGGAGGCTCCCGCTCCCCCGGCGGACGCGGCTGATGGGGCGCCGCCGTGGGATGAGGGCGACCTGAACGACGAGGATGAGCCGAGCCTGCCTCACATATGGAGAGCTACGATGGCGGCGTGAGAGGTCAGGATGGCGGCGTTCACGAAAGAATTTGAACAGTTTATGCAAACGATACGGACGGCGCCGACGGGATCGGATCAGCTGCCGCACGAGCTCGTCACATCTGCGAAGGCTGGCGGCGTGGCTGTATCTCGCGATGCGCCAGGTGCAGAGCTGGACGCCGAGGAGGAGCCGGAGTCGCTGACTTCGAGCACGTGACGCCGACTGCACGTGGAATGCTTTGAGGTTAAAGTCGGCGACTGGACGGCGTTTACACGACGGTTTCGGGCAGCGTACGAGTCACTCGAGTGGACGGAAGCTGAAGCGCTACGGGCTCTACCAACGGCCTTGGACGACGATGCGTTGGTGACGTTCTACGGCCTCCCTGGGGCGGTTCGCTTGTCGTTGTCGGAGACATTCACGGCGATGCAGGACATTTACGAACCTCGATCGGTCGCCAAACGCAAATTTCAGTTGAGACGGCGGGCGGAGACGGAATCTCCCCTCCCGTATCGCAGTGCGCTATTGACCCTCGGACAAGCGGCTTACCCGGCGATGGATCAGGCTGCCCTTGATTCTTTGGCCCAGGAGAAGCTGTTGCAGATGGCAAAGGAGCTACGAGTCGTCCTCTCACTTCCCAGCAACAGCGACGAGGACAGGTCGTCTTTGCAGATTGCCAGGAACATCCACGCCAACCTGGATCTTCGCGACGAGCCAGCAGCGGTGCCACCACAGCCCCTGGTGATGTGCGCCGGCGCAGATGGAGGCCTGCCAGAGTTGGAGCCGAGGTCGCTGACGGTAGCGGCCGCACAACCGCTGGTGGGCCCACCTCGCCGCCCCGGGACGTTCGGATGTGGCAGTCCGCTGACGTGTTACGAGTGCGGGCGTCGAGGACACTTCGCACCAGACTGCTGGAGACAGAGAGGCGTCTTCCCACGATCATCGGGAGGCTACAACCGTGGATTCTTCCCATCGCAGGATTATCAGGCGAGTTGCGACACATGCAATACACGGCCGTATCCTACACCTCACCCATCCGCGACACCACACACTGTTGATCCCCCTTCGTATGACGCACATGGGAATGCTGTATGGAGTGCGTTGGCTCATCGTGTTTTGGGAGCTGCGCCGGGTTCGTCGGATGTGATGGCGCATGTTCAAGGGGTTCAGGTTCGAGTCATCGTCGATACGGGGGCTTCTGCGACACTCATTTCCTTGCAAACTTTCCGATTATTACCAACCTCGCACCATGTTTTGGAACCAGTGGATGGCCCGTGTATAGCGGCAAATGGGGGCAGTTTGGGAATTTTGGGTCGAGTACTTGCAACGATACAAGTCGGGGAGGTGTGCGTAACGGGATACATTTTGGTTTCGTCTGTTCTGGCCGTGCCTTGTTTGTTGGGCACGGATTTTTTGCAAAAAAATTACAATTACGATTTCGATTGAGAAGGGACGATTGGAATTGCCATCGGGGAAGTGCCTTAAATTTTTGGGAACTCCATCTAAATTTGCTCGTGTCAACGCTGTAGTTCAGGCGGTGGTTAGCCGCACGGTGCGCGTTCTGCCTGCGACGCAGATGCTTGTGCCGTCACGGTTGAAAAAAGGGCTGTCAGTGGGTAACTTGGAGGAAGGCATTCTGTTGACACCGTCGAATGCTGTGGCATGAACGCCCTCCTTGGTGGGTGCTTTTACGATGGTGCCGGCGACGGCCAAACCGTTCATCCAGATTGTAAACATGGGGCATGAGTCAGTCAATATTCAAGAAGGGACTACGTTGGCGCACGCGTCGGTTGCGCGGGACTCGGAAGGGGATGCGTGCTTGGCAGCTGGGGAAGGAGACACGCTGCCACAGGATGAGGAGGAACCGGGCTGGTTTCGCGATTTGTATGATTGCAACGATGATTTGACACCCGAGCAGCGGTCGCGTCTAAGGGGGTTGCTTTGGGAATTCAGGGACGTTTATAGCTCAGGGAAGTTTGATGTCGGTCGCACGTCCCTATTGCGGCATCATATTGATACTAGGGATGCACCCCCAATACGATTAAATCCTCACCGAGTGAGCCCGCTGGAGAAGGATTGCATTCGGAAAACGTTAGACGAGATGTTGCAACAGAATATTGTCTCTCCTTCCAGCCCATGGGGGGCTCCGATCGTATTGGTTAAAAAACGAGATGGTTCTCTACGATTTTGTGTGGATTACTGCAAATTGAATAAGATTTCGGTGGCGGATGCAAACCCGCTCCCGCGCATTGACGACTCATTGGATGCCTTGTCTGGTGCGAAGTTTTTCTCCACTTTGGATTTTTTGTCGGGCTTTTGGCAATTGCCCTTGGACGAGGAATCTAAACCAAAGACGGCCTTCCGCACGCCGTAAGGGTTGTTCCAATTTAATGTACTACCGATGGGGCTGCACTCCGCGCCAGCCACCTTTCAAAGATTGATGGAACTTGTATTTTCCGGATTGCAGTCGGAGTTATGTTTGATATACCTTGACGACGTCATTGTGTTCAGTAAAGATTTTGAGGGACACTTGCAGCGGCTACCGGCTGTATTTCGCAGGGTACGGGATGCCAATTTGAAATTTAAACCCCAGAAATGCCAATTGTTGAGAACATCTGTTAAATACTTGGGGAATGTCGTCAGTGAGGCGGGGGTCACCACAGACCCGGAGAAAACCAGCTGTGTACGTGCGTGGCCAGTGCCTAAGACAGTGTCGGGAGTGCGGAGCTTCGTGGGATTTGCGTTATACTACCGTCGATTTGTTAAAGATTTTGCCACAATTGCGAAGCTGCTGCACACACTGACTGCTAAGGGTAAGAAGTTTCTATGGGGTGACGAGGAACAGCGTTCATTTGAGATGCTCCGGGACGCTTTGGCTGATGCACCACCGCTCAGATATCCAAATTTTGTGGAAATGTTTATTATGGACACCGATGCCAGTGACACGGGCATCGGCGCTGTATTGTCGCAGATGATTGACGGAGTTGAAAGGGTCGTCGCGTATGGCAGCCGTGTACTGTCCCCGGCAAAGCAAAGATATTGTGTAACACGCAGGGAATTGTTGGCGATTGTACACTTTGTGCAGCTGTATCGACCATACTTGTACAGGAGACAATTTTTGGTCCGCACTGACCACGCGGCGCTGCAGTACTCCTTGCAGATCGATCAACCCTCAGGTCAGATGGCCCGGTGGCTTGAGGTCCTGCAGGGATACTCCTTCACGGTCTAGCACAGGAAAGGGACGCATCATGTTAACGCGGATGCTCTGTCCCGATTGCCTCAGTCATCAGGCTTGTGTAGATGCTCCGAGGGATCGCTGCGCTGCGGGCCGCCACAGCAGGGCATTCCGGCCATGGCCACTGCAGCCGATTCAGACCGGGTTGACAAAGCACCGGCTAAGGAGCCTGGGTTGCTGGGATTGTCACAGGAGTGTTGGGCGCGCTTGCAAGCGGACGATCCTTCGCTTACCAGAATGAGGCTTCGGGCCTCCCGTTCCAAACAGTCGGATGCTCGGGCCTTTCTTTGACTCGGACACGACCTCCTGGTCAGATGGGATGTCGTCTTACAGAAGTTTTGTATTGTGGTGCCATTATGTTTGAGAGGGGAACTTATTCGTGACACGCACTAGCGATTGATGCACTTGGGTGAAAAAAAAACCGCCTTGACTTTGAGTAACGAATTCTATTGGCCGGGATTGCAAAATGATGTTCATTTGTATGTTAAGGCTTGTCACGATTGCGCATGGCGGAAGGCACTGGCACAGCCATATCGAGTACCATTGCAGTCGATATGGGTTTCGCGGGTGAACGAGATTGTAGCCCTTGATATTCTGGGACCGTTCCCCAATACCCCGCGGGGTCACAAATACTTGCTTGTGGGGGTTGAGTACCTCACTCGGTAGCCTATGGCATGGCCGCTAGCGGACCAATCGGCAGGATCAATCGTGGAGGCCTTCCTGCAGGGTTACGTTTTTGACAAAGGTGCCCTGGAGCACCTGCTTACTGACCAGGGTAAAAAAAATTCGTCCCGCCTATTGAAGGAGGTGTGTGATGCATTGGGTACAAGGAAAATTCAGACATCCCCATACCACCCGCAAACCGACGGGATGGTTGAGCGCCTTCATCGAACGTTGATGTCTAAGTTATGCCAACAGGTTAATTTGGCTCAGACAGACTGGGACCTACATGTTCCGGCGGCCTTGGCCGCTTATAGATTGGCCCCACACGCCTCGACAGGGTATTCACCCTTCTATTTGATGTATTGTCGTGAACCAGAAGCCCCAGCCCTGGTCAAGCTGGGGGTGAAAACTAAAGGGAAGTCGTCAGCGGTGCCTGTCCCCATGCTTGAGGCATTGGATCGTCTGAAAGAGGCTAGGGAGGCCTCGCTGGGAAATACGGAACGGAGGCAGGCGGCTAATGAGCGCCCGCACGGTGAGGTAATTAAGGGACGCTGCAGGTGTTCGGGGTAACTGAGGATGCAGGCGGGTGATTGGTCGAGAGGGTGAGTGGTTGAGACCGGCGCCGGGGTGTCTACAACAACAGCATCACGTGAGGCAGGGGGCCTGGGGGCGAGTAGCGAAGCGGGGGATGACATAATTAATTGGGGCTAATTGGTTCGGGGATAAAGGCAGAGAGCGTATGGAGATACGGGGGTTGTTGGTGTTGGAGTTGGAGTTAGAGTTGGAGTTGGTACCTGGGACAAGAGTGTATAGTATAAGGTAGCAGTAGACAAGAGTGTATAGTATAAGGTAGCAGTGGACAAGAGTGCATAGTATGAGGTAGCAGTGGACAAAGAGAATGCAGTATACGGTAGCAGTGGATAGAGAGAGTACGGACAGAGTAGCAAGGACGGAGTGAGTACAGCGTAGGGTAGAAGCGGAGTAACGGACCTTGGTGGAGAGAGAGAGAGCGAGCGAAGCAGCGGAGCGGAGTGAGCGATCAGAGGGACATCGAGTGAGGTTGATGGGGAGTTGAACATTGAAGAATATGGAGGAACATTGAGTGATGCCGTCGGAGGAGATGTGAACTATATGCGTTAATAAAGGAACGAGAAAGACAAAGAAGTTGTCGCGTCAGTACGATTCCTACACTTATATGGAGAAATGTAACATTTTACTATGCTATAGTTTGTTGTTTAGTAAGTGCATCAATGGAGCGCACATTTACGAGTACATTTCTTCTCATAGACCAAGCATAACAGGCAATTTCATTTTTCTCGCTCTGATGTAGTAGAAATAAACTTAAGTATGTAATTATAAAGGTCCGTATTGTAGAAATGTATTGAGTGTGGTGCGAAGTAACAGCCATAAGAACTTCTCGTGAAGGAAAATAAATGCATGATATCTTCAGATAGCCCAGAGGTATTGTTAGCAATAAGACCAAGAATGTCCAATAATCTGGTATGTCAATTACACCCTGTGCTTGTGGCGTTCCATATCCAAATAAATAAAAGTTACTTATTCCTAAAGGACTTCACATCTCAGAGCAGCTGACTTTCCATCATATTTTGTCAGAATATATGAACTTATAAGGATTGATCATTTTAATAGTTTGAGGCCACACACATCAAAATTAGCCTTGTAAAAAATACAAGAAACTTTAACAAAATATCTAAGTGCATCTCAATTTATAAACAGAATGCCATTACCTTAACATATCTATTGATGAGAGGTTTTTTATTTAAAAAAATCATTATTAATTCCAAAACAAATGCACAGAATCACGTGGTCAACAATCATGTTTTTTAAATATTTATTTTCTTCCAAATTTGTTTTCCCATAAGTATTTTATCGAAAAGGAAAAAAGACAGGGGAAGATACAGCTTATGGTCAGACGGGGTTGAGTTGGGGAACGCAAGGCGTGAAGCATCATGGAGTGAGGGCAACCAGCGAGTGTCCCACACAGGGAGGGGGTGAACGTTCAACGTGGAAGAGACAGAGTGGAGGGGCAATACTTTGAGCAGTGTTGTGGGGGAGGCAAATGATGCTGTGGGGTGTGGCGTGTGTATATTGTGGAGGTTGGGTGACTCGTGGGGTGTGGTAATCGGAGAGTGTGTGTTGAGTGAGGGTATGTATGGCAGGGCAAATAGGAGGCATGTGCTGTCAGTTGGAGAGCGTGGGGTGTGATATTGAGTGCGACATACAAAGGCGAACACGAATAAAGTGATGAACCGAACGCAGGGGAAGGAAATGGAATAAGAGGGGGGGCATGGGGGGGGGCAGGGGGAGGCAGCCCTGAGACTCAGGCAATTGGTTTTCTAGCCATAATTTCTTCATGGAGTTGAGCCATGAGACGCAGAATGTATTTGGAACTCTCGTGAAGTGGTGCATCACCCCATGCTTGAGAGCAACCTGCAGGAGGAGATTTCACAGAACTGCTTCTGAAATTGGTGCCACTGACCTCGTATCGACACGAGGGAAAAGGTCTGCCCAGTCTGCCAAGCGTTGTCCATCGTATGGCAATAAACACAAAAATAAGTTAATTCTCGGAGCTAGAATTTACCGAAGTTAAGTACACAATCAAATGTTGTATTTAGTATTGACTGGGCTGAAACCATAAACTTGTTTAGCAAATTTTGCAAATAAGTATCTTACCTAGGTTGAAACATGATTTACAAGCAAAACTATACACTATACTCTTTGGTTCTTTCGGTAAAATCACGTCGATAGAAAATTAATAATAGATCACGACATTTTGATCGCAACACAAGTGATCGTCTTCAGGTGAGAGAGAGAAAGCTACTGAAACAAGGTCTCATATAGGCTTGAGATGGGTGCAGCCTCAGGGTAAGAGGGCGGGGCTAGAGATGGTCTGCCTGAGGCTGTGGAAGTGGCTATTGCATTGTGAGAGATTAGCATAGCAATGCACGAGCTTAGTATGCCGCAGCATCGGTGACTGAGCGAGAAGGACATCCAGCCCACCAATACAAAGACATCCAACCTAATAATGCAACTCAGAGCGTCAGCTAAAGTCGCAGGAAGGATGGAAACATCACAGCAGGTTAAGACTTTACCTAGTTAATCACGTCCTTCCAATGATTGCTCAATTTGTACCCATCTTCTCGGTTGAAGTTGTGTGTGTGTTTCTATATCTGTATGGCTTCATTAACAAATCTCTGATGATAGCCAGTGGGTTTGCAGAGCACCTTTGTCTTGGAAAAATACATTTTATGTGTGCCCACAGCGTTAAATCAATGATCCGCAACGGCAGAGGTATTGGTCCTACCGTGCTTCAGATCTGCCTTGTGTTCGCGAGCACGGTCTGAGACATGTCGTTTCGTTTCCCCAATGTAACTGCTGCTGCAGCCACAACTTAGTTTGTAGACACCAGGAAATTGCATGTCAGGAATCACATCCTTTACAGATGGGATCAAATCACGTATTTTGTCTACTGTGTTGAAACGAACCTAGATCTTGTGTTTGTTTAAGATTTTGGAAATATTTTAGGTAACCCCTGCTTTGTATGGCAAGGTGATGGTTTTGATTGGGTCCTCAGATGGTTGTCTCCCCATGGCTGGGGAGACAGCTTTGCGAATTGTACGGTCAGAATATCCATTCATCCTAAGGGCTTGGTGTAAGCGCTCCAGCTCACTGGCTAGGTGGTGCTGGTCTGAGATGCAATGGGCCCTATGATGTAGTGTTTTGATGAGGGAATTCTTCTGGGCTGGATGGTGGTGGGAGTCAGGCTTTAGATAGACATCCGTGTGGGTGGCTTTCCTGTAGACAGAATGTCCCAACAAGCCATCAGGTCTCTTCTCGATCAAAACATCCAGGAATGGTAATTTGCCACTTCCATGGTGAATTTGATGGCTGGGTGTATGATTTTGATGTGGTTGAAGAAATGGTTTAGTACTGGCTGGCCATGTGGCCAGATGACGAAGTGTCATCTACGTATCTCTTCCACAAGTACGGACGTATCACTACCTATGAGATTTTCACTCAAAACTGCTCTAGAGGAGTTGTACACCCCTAGCTGCCACTGCTATTCAGTGGCCTAAAATATAATGTTTTGCTCCGGATGATCGCTGTAAAGTATGATCTGTGTTTTGATTTAGTGTGCTGATCTTGAAGGTGCATTGAAAAATGTTGATACTCCGACTGATGCTCCTGCTGTTGTGGAGTGACTCATGCAGCCAGCTATGGCTGCAGAGTTTGGTAGTACATGTTGTTTATGTCGTTTATTGTGAAAATTCGGTCACAGTTCCTATGATCACTGTTTCATTGCTTTATTTTGGTGATTTTCGAAAAGTTTTTTTGTTTGGCCATGTTTGTTTTATGTAGTACGGAGTTAGACTGATGGCTTTAATCTAAGTTGTCTTGTGGTTGTTGTTGTTTGACTTACATCCCACTGGGATTTTTGCACACAGCGTTGGTGTACGGTGCTTTTTCTGCAATATTTTGCTGTCTTTTCTTGGATTTTGTTTGCACATAGTCGCATAGTCACTTTAACATGTTTTCTTGTTCATGTTTTTGTTTTTTGTTTGTTGCGGTTGCACCCGATTCAAGAGCCAAATGGCTCACAGGGCTATACCTAATAAATTTACTTGAACTTGAACGTAGGGTGGATGTCTAGATATCATCTGTCTCAAATTTCTCCATGAAAACATTTGCTACAACTCACGATAAGGGAGAACCCATTGGGGTACCCTCCTCTTGTTTGTAGAATGTACCATTCCAGGTGAAGTAAGTATTGGTAAGGCAGTGCCTCACCAAAGTTGGCACATCAGAATTCAGTACCTGTTGGACCAAGTCTTCAATGATTGCAATGGTGTCAGGCACAGGTACCTTGGTGAACAGAGAGACTACATCGAAACCGACAAGCAAATCATCTGGAGACAGTGAGATGTCTTTGATTAGAGAAACCAAGTGAGCTGAGTTAAATACAGCTGAGGTGGTCTTGCCAGTGAATGGAAGCAGGGTCTCAGACAGAAATCATGCCAGTTTGTAGGTGGGTGAGTTAATGGTGGAGACGATGGGACGGAGCACACGATAGGATGGAGCACAAAGAAGGTACCTTCTTTGTGGATTTTTGGAAGGCCATACAATCTGGTTGGTCTAGCAGCAGAAGGTTTTAGAAAGAGCAGCTTGGTAGGTTCGACTAAAGAAGTCGAGTTAGTGATGACATTGTTGGTTGTCGTAACAAAGAAGTTCGTAGGATCTCTATTGATTTTGGTATAGCTAACATCCATAAGAAGGTCCTGCATTTTGTTGTTGCATATGGTTTTATCCACGATGATAGTGGCATTGCCCTTGTCGGCTGAAAGGATGACAATATAGATTCTACCAATTGCTTGGTTACGAAAACCAACAATGTCATCACTAACTGTGTTTATATATCTGGATGGCTTCATGAACAAATCTCTAAAGGTAGCCGGTAGGTTTGCAGAGTATCTCCGTCTTGGAAAAATATATATCTCGTTTGAGCCCACAGCGTTAAAACAATGATCGGCAACGGCAGAGGTATTGGTCCTACCTTGTTTCAGATCTGCCTTGTGTTCACGGACGCGGTCCGAGACATGTCGTTTCGTTTCCCCAATGTAACTACTGCCGCAACCACAGCTCAGTTTGTAGACACCATGGTATTGCATGTCAGGAATCACATCTTTCACAGATGAGATTAAATCACGGATTTTGTTTACTGTATTGAAACGAACCTGGATCTTGTGTTTGTTTAAGATTTTGGAAATATTTTTGGTAACCCCTGCTATGTACGGTAAAGTGATGGTTTTGGTTGGATCCTCAGAAGGTTGTCTCCGCATGGCTGGGGAGACAGCTTTGCGGATTGTAAACTAGTTTTATTTTACCCCCACTGAGCTATATTGCTCTTTATCAGAAGCGACATGGACACAAATAATAGCTCAACCATGTGGCTGATATCATCATCATCGTCGCGTGTACATTTATAGCAGCATTTTACTTGAAACGCATATAGATGTATAGAGACCTACAGAGACCCATACACATGTTGATTCTAAATGTGGAGGGGGAAAAAGCAGGATCCAGAGAAAAATCCGAGCGACCACAGGGAAAACATGCAAACTCCAAATAAACACACGTCAGGGTTGTAATCGGGTCCACAACCTCATGCATACAAGGCGAGGTAGTTAACATCTCGCCACCATGGCGCCCCTACAAGATCTCTACTACCTCAGCGGATATCAATATTTCCAAGCATTCTGCATGGAATTTAATTCTACATTCCTTTCCAATTATTAATAAATCAGAGGGCATATGAACCATAAAACTTAATAAATTAACAGTTAAAGCCTTGTAAACATATAAAAAAAATTATACACATTGATCTGGTCATTTATTTAAAATATAACAACCCATATCAATTGGCATATATTTTACAATTAATGCATAACTCTGTGGATTAAATATTAGCAAACAATTAAATATGATTGGATTACTTATCTCATTTCCACGCGATATTTAATTTCCAAAAATAATTATATTTAGATTATTGCTTCAGGAACCATGCATATTTTTACAAGCGTGTGTGCACAACGCGTTTTCGTGAACACAGTTTTTCTCTGAGGGAGCTCTTCGCAACAACGTTCTACCGCTGAGCTGCCGGTTTATATTAAACTATACATTGAGTAAAATGCTTGATAATTGCTAATTTCAAAATATGTTATTTTTTCTCAAAATGTTCATCCAACTACATTCCAACTGTGCTGTTGCCATTATTCCTCCTTGTTAATGACAGGATCTGCAATATTATTTTAAATACGAGGACAAGTTTGCCCATGCACATGAGGGGACTTGAGGGTGCCTTTAAATATATGTGCTAGCATTAATGGTATGATGGGTTTCTGAATTCTGGGGCATCTGGCCTGTGACCTTGCCCTCTTTTCAGAGGTGAATAAGTATGAGCCTTTTCTCCTTTAGTCATAGACATTAACATATATATTTCAGATATGAATAAATAATCTATTCATGAACTTCATTCATGATAATCACAGTGCCATCACATTTACACAAAATAACTCTTATTTAAGGTGGACCTGGAACTTGTTCGCTTCTACGTTGACAATGCGAGAGCTGACATTTTTCCCAATGATGCTGCAAACCTCACTCAGCCTTTGCAATTGTTTTAAGAAAAGAAGCAACACCTCTGCCACGCCACAAGCATTTCTCAAAATTAAAGCGAAAACATGACTTATTGACATGCCCCATCAACACGTTTATAGTGCCTCATTCCATCCCACTGATCACTACCCACGCTTCTCTTATGGAATTGCCAGCTTAAAACTCAGACAGTTGCCGACCAACTGCAATGCGTGAGGATGTAGTGTGTCATAACGGTCTATGGCAACTTGTACAATGTGACCAGGCAATGATGAATTAGCTCAGGGGTCCTCAAACTTTTTAAACAGGGGGCCAGTTCACTGTCCCTCAGACCATTGGAGGGCCGGACTATAGTTAAAAAAAACTATGAACAAATTCCTATGCACACTGCATATATCTTATTTTGAAGTGAAGAAACAAAACGAGAACAAATACAATATTTAAAATGAAGAACAAGTAAAGTTAAATCAACAAACTTGCCAGTATTTCAATGGGAAATATGGGCCTGCTTTTGGCTAATGAGATGGTCAATGTCCGGTTCCATATTTGTCACTGCTAGTCGTAACAAGTGATGCAAGTGTGCATCCGTTAGTCTAGATCTGGTTGAAGATTTCAAATGTTTCATTCTGGAAAAAGTCTGTTCACAGACATCAGTGCTGCCAAAGATGGTTGCCATTTCGAGTGCATGGTTCCTGAGATGAGGATATGTCTCAGAGGGGAGAGATGCATAGAAATTATGAAGGCTGCTTGACTTGAATGCGTCTTTCAAAGAGTCACAATTCTGCAGTTCAGCCAGTTCCATTTGGTAAATTGTATTCACCTTTTCAATGTCAATAGAAAATGGGTTACAGAAAAGCTGTATGTCCTGTTCATGGAGATGAAGCTCTTTAAATCTAAATTGGAACTCCTTTTGCAATTTTTCCAGTGAATCCACACATGTTTTGTTTGGGAATGCAACCAATGGTTTTTCCGCTAACAGATTTTGAGTTGTGGGGAGATGGCAGAAGTTTTCCTCCTTCACTTGTTTGATGAGGAGGCCTAATTTTACTTCAAATGCTTTGACATGTGATTGCATATCACAGATGAGCTTCCCCTTTCCTTGAAGTTGCACATTGAAACTGTTGAGTAGCTCTGTTACATCTGTCAGAAAGGCAAGGTGCCATTTCCATTCTGCATCATTGAGCTCTGGTACTTCTTTGTTTTTTGAAAGCAGAAAAGCTGTAATCTGTGGAAGTCAGTCATAGAAACGTTTCAAAACTCTCCCTCGACTCAGCCAACGGACTTCTGTGTAGTACAGAACATCTTCATAGTCAACATTTAGCTCAGACAGAAATTCCTGAAATTGTCTGTGGTTTAGTGCATGAGCTCTAATGAAGTTAACACAAGATACCACAATTTTCATAACAGAGTCCCACTTCAGTGATTTACTACACAGCGCTTGTTGGTGGATGAGGCAGTGTATGGCTATTGGATGAGAATGGTTATGTTTGTCCATCTCTTGGTTAATGCGAGCAATTACTCCTTTCTTAGACCCCACCATGCTAGGAGCACCATCAGTTGTCACACTGGCTAGTTGAGCCCAGTTCAGCTCCAAACCATGCACAGTTTGGCAAACCTTTTCATAGATATCCTCTCCTGTAGTTGTTCCTTTGATGCTTTGCAGTGCAGCAAGCTCTTCTGTGAATTCGAAATAGTCATTCGTCCCACGAATAAAAATTAGAAGTTGTGCAGAATCACGAACATCATTGCTTTTGTCGAGTGCCAAGGAAAAATAGGAAAGTTTTTTTGTGGAGTTTTGCAAATGCTGATGCAAATTGTCTCCAATTTCTTCAATCCTCCGTGTAATTGTAGGTCCTGAAAGACTCACTGTACTAAATAAATCGGCCTTCTCTGGACACATCTCTTTGGCAACAGAAAGAAGGCATTCTTTAACAAATTCTCCCTCCACGAATGGTCTGCCAGTGCACGCTATTAGCTTGGCAACTTGAAAACTTGCTCGCAGTGATGAAATATTTAGCTGCTTCTGCTTCACAAAAGTATTTTGCTGAGTTGTTAATGTATTTTTCAGTTTTAATATTTTATCTTTTCTCACTTCTCCGACCAAACAATCATATTTATCTTTATGTTGAGTTTCATAGTGTCGACGTAAATTGTATTCTTTGAACACAGACACTATATTCTGGCATATCAGACACACAGCTCTTTCCTTGTACTGCATGAAAAAGTAATCATAAGTCCACTGTTCTTTGAATATCCTACACTCAGAGTAAATTTTTCTCTTTCTTGACATCATTGTTTCCTAGGGAGTCAAAATTGCCATTAGTAAAATACCTATATATATACAGCGCTACAAAAACAATATACCAGCAATAACTTTGCCCACACAGAGACATACAGACTGCACTGCCCATCAATGCAGTCTGATTGGGGGAACTCCGCTTTTACACCAGGCTCACACTGGTGCGGGTGCCATTAAAAAGTGAATTACACCTGCAGTTTTGTTCACAGATCGCAGTGCTCACCAGCGCAGCCCAATGAGTGCTCACCAGCGCAGCCCAATCAGTGCTCACCAGCGCAGCCCAATTAGTGACCATGGGCCGGATAAATGTCCTCGGCGGGCCGCATGTGGCCCGCGGGCCGTAGTTTGAGGACCCCTGAATTAGCTTCAAAAATGAAAACCAACAATTTGCAAGGCAACGGTTCATCAATGACTGCGGGTGGCAGCTGAAACATGTTTTTTTGCCAAGGGACCTTTGAGTGTCAAGAAGAATATCCTGATGTTTTACTATCGTTGAAAAGGTTATATTAGAAACAGGCCTTGTTCACTGACCATTTAAGGATTTTATTAATATTAATTGATTTCAAATTTAACGAATGATACATTAAATCGGAACGGTACTGATGTTTAAACGTTAATACAATATACATGATTGATTTTTTCGTCAGTAATTTATTCTAACCGTTTTTGATATTCATCAATATTATCAGCAGTGAGCATATGTGAAATTAAACGCTGTAGTCTTAACATAATTAGTTATAAATACGACATCTTAACAATTTACTACTATAATGAGCCAAGAATGTGTCCCGCCCGTGACGTCACTCGACGTCGGCCAGCCCCCCTCATTAATAATTATGAACATACTCTTTGGTTCTTTCGGTAAAGCCACGTAGGTAGAAAAAATAATAGATCACGACGTTTCGAACGCCACACAAGCAATCGTCTTCATGTGGGAGAGAAAAACAGGTTGCTGAAACAAGTCCTTATATATATAGTCTAGAGGAGGGGGGTTACCGCATCAGGAAAGAGGGTAGGGGCTAGAGATTGTGCCTAAGCGAGTGGGAAATCCAAAGATGGGAATCGAGATGGGGGGAGGGGGATACACCTCCAAAATGACGAAGAGCTGAGGAGGTGGCCATTGTACTGTGAGCATGTCAATGTAAACGAACCAACGCAACGGTGGCTGTGAAACAAACGAAGGACAACACCACATCGAGTGAAGGAGAGGGAGATACACACCGAGAGGCACACCTACACACACAACAACCGCCATTCGCCACTAAGTGGTGGTGACGTCACCACGACGCTTGTGCCAGGCTATGTGCACGTTGAGGCCACGTGAAGTATCGAACGCCCGCTGGCAGGAGGTCACGGGGCAGACCCAGATGCCACAGGTCAACTGACTGAGACGACTGGCTGACTCACCACCTGTGCCCCCTACTGTGCCAACGCGCTGTGCTTTAGCCACCCGGTGCTCCGCTCGTTGTTGTGAGCGTTGCTCTTCTGCCCTCTGTTGTTGCTGGAGGGCGACTGCCTCCAACTGCCCAGTAGCGTCCTTCACGAGCCTCCTCCACAGAGGCCGATATTGACACCGCTGGTACCAGTCATTGGCAGGTACACTCAGCTCCGCATCCTCCTGTACCACATTACTCCATCTATTCTCTAGCCTGTGCCGTGCCCGTTTCGCCCCCTCGATACGGCCGAACAAAAGCTGTTTAGGCATGCGGTGGCTGGGCATGTGGGCTACATGGCCCAGCCAATGCAGCCTTGCCTGCCGGAGGAGCTCACCGATGGGACTTTGTCCAGATCTTTCAAGGAATTGTGAGCTCCTCACACAATCCAGCCTGGTTAAACCCAGGATGGATCATAGGCAGGCCAGCCTAAATGATTCTAACCAGCGAAAATGTTCCGTTATGGGGGTCCGCGTTTCGCACGCGTAGAGAAGAGAGGGCTGACCGTGGCCGAGAAGACCTGAAGTTTCGTGTGGAGCGACTGACCAGGTAGCTTCCACACAGCGTTACGCAACCGATGAAAAGATAAAGGAGATGTTGCATAGATGGACGTATATGTCCTGCAGAGTTCGGATATGGTTGAAGAGAGTCAAAGCCCAGGAATAAGGGCAACTTAAATGATTTCGGGAGATGGACAGTGACAATAGAGTTATTCCCGAGATATAACGACTATCGAATTGTTTTGGTAATAAATATTTACGTGAACAAAGAGGTCAGCAAAACATGAAAAATTCCGAAACTGTACGAGTAAATCTTTGAGTCAAGTGTTGACCTTCCAACAGCTATGGGATATAGCAGATGAAAGGACGAGACGTTGAGGTATGGTGACATCAACAGCATGAGCAACATATTATTATTGTATTTATTTCTACGTGACTTTACCGAAAGAACCAAAGAGTAATTTCTCCAGTCACGAAAGCTTCGAATCTAGTTTGAGCATTAGCAACGATGACCTTTTTGACCTTTCTGATCTTGCCAGATGTTACATTCTTATATTAGGCACTATATGACATGTAGATTGTTATAATTATGTTTGTACAACATCTCAAGAGCAATACATTAATGTACCCTCATACGTATGTATATATTCCCTTGACTTAAATTAATAACGTAGTTATCATATAAAAAGCAATCTATGAACCATACTACATTACCCAGATTTATATGTTCATGTTTTATTATTTTTCAATGTTTTTTTTATAGATAATGGCTTTAGAATGACAGTGTTTGTTAAAAAAAATTATTGAGTCACAAAATGAGGACAGCAAGCCATTTGTAAAATATTGTAATTGAATAATAGGTTTTCAGATAATGGGGAATGCAACACATTAACAGTCCACTAAGCAATTCAAAATCATTCGCGAATGTGACACTGTAGGTCGCCCCAAATACATTAGTGGGGGCTTTTAATTGAAAATTGTCAGTCAAATGTATCAGTATGATCCATGCAAGCCAGTACTCTTGAAATGTTATAATTAAAATGAATATCAGAACAAATACAAGGACACTGTAAGTGAAATGCAGTTTTCAAAGCAGGCCATCGTAGCCAAGTACATGCACGTCCGAGCAGGTGCCTTTACGCACGTGCTACGTCAATGCATTGACACATCTTCACCGTACGTACAGACATTCATGCATGGGTATATGTGGAGTGAGTCCAACTGCGTCGCAGACGTTATTCTTTAGAGGCCACACATTTATTTAACATCAACACGTTAACACAAACGGGTAACTGCCCCTTTACCAAATACAGCCTAGGTTGGTGACCACCCAGCTAACTACACTATACGTAGGAGTTACAGCTACGAAGGGTTGGACCCTCATTCGGGTCCCCGACCACGTGTTGATGCCTCGTAGGACGTAGAGCTTCCAGCTTCTAGACGTAGAGCTTCCAGCTTGTTGAATCCAGCGAACCCCGATCCCTCTCAGGGACCCAACTTATATCCTCCCGGGTCGGGGCCGCTCCGCCCTAGGCCCCGCCCGCCTTCTCGAGCGTTGTAGCTCCCTCTCAATCCCCCTCGAGAGCTCTCCCTGGACACGTGATCACCCCCTAGCCCTCCCCTCCCACCTGGGGCCTTCTCTGTGGACACTCCAGATCACGTGTCTACGGGGTCAACCAGAGTGCCATGGCCCGGGGCAACCCTGCACCTGGGCTGACACTCTCCCGCTCCCCCTTGTGGGAGCCCGCACTATATGCTATGCGTGGTGCCCACGCTATTCCAGCGCTCACCAAGCCCCGCTAGGGCTGGTATTACACCCGTCTACGGGGTGTACGCGATGACGATGCATCGCACGCAGTGCTATGCTAAAGCCGCCATCACACAGAAACCCACCCAGTGCTGTCCGCGATGTAGGGACATCGCACGCCACGGCCCTCCCCGCCCGCTCGCGGGCGGGGCTTGACGTCTACCCCTTCCTCTCTGGCCCCCTCCTCGGCCGCTTCTCGCTGGACTCCCCGGGCCCCCGCCCGAGCGGGTGATCGGCCCACCCGCACCTCTCTGAGGGACATGGCTAGTGGCTCGCAGACACCCTCACGGCGTCACACGGACACGGTGGGAGTTGGGGAGGATGCTGGCCGCGAAGATTTTGCCTGGGCAATCGTTTGCAGCTGCACCCAGCAGGCGTCACGTGGACGCTGAGGGCGGCTGGTATTCACCTCGACTCCAGAAGAACTCTGCTCCAAATTTGCCCTCCTTCCCCTCTTATGTTCTCAAAGCCTGTTAATCCCCGGGTGACATGATGTCATCCTGCGCGTCCAATCGAATGCTTTTTGCAGCCGTTTTTGAGCGCTCTGGCCATTACGGGGGGGCACTACGTCGCCTCCCTCCCTCTTCTCCCCCCCCCTTCCATTGTCCTCGCATCTACGTTCCTTATCGCTGACTCACCGGTTTAACCTGGATGTCTGCTCGCCGAAAACACACTCGGGGCGCCCGCGGGGATTCCCCCCCCCCCACTGTTTATGCTGTCCGTAGGGCGTCTGCCTTGGGGACCCCCCCCCCGTGTCGTGTATGCTTCATTGTGGCCGGCCTGTAAAGCTCTATGCCCCCTTTAAGGGGGGCTGCCATGTAATCCGGCCTGGGGGGGGGGGGTTCGGCCAATCTCCTGGTCCGGGGAAACCATGGAACATCCCTGCTAGGGGGATCCTTGGGTAAAAACCCATCGTACCAGGTGACCCCCCCTCGAGACCCTACGGGGGTTCATGTGAGTGTTTAGTGGGGAGCGTGCGTGCGTTCGTGTGGAGGGGTGCGAGGAGAGAGCAGCGCCGGCCGAGTTTCTCCGCTGCCGTGGCACCACAACATCCCCGATGTCACTACATCTGTATTCTAGGAATACAACTCCTCAATTTCAGATTGATCTGAAAATAAACAAACAAAAATCAGCCCTAGATATGCAATTTCATACAATCTAAAAAAAACTAATCTATCGGATTATTCCAAAACGGCAAGTGGTGTCACGAATATGTCGTCACTTTCCCTGTTTTGCCAATCAAAAAGTGGTCTCACGTGGCATCGAATGGTGCCACTTTTTTTTTAGCCCGAATATACTTACATAAACATAATATAAGTAACGATACAAATTCTGAAAGAGATCTGGAATTCTCCTTCAAAATCTGAAAATGTTCTAATCCAAAATATATCCCTGGTATATTCATATAAGTGGGCATAAAATAAACCTTTTGCGTGCTTGCAGAATGTAAAACAATAATGTGGAAATAAGTATATATTGTATTTTGTTGGATGGAGCATTTGATCAGCTTTAAGACTGTCAATATGTTATATTCATATGACAATTACTACAGTTTTAATAAGGATCTTGTGTCCAATGCCAGATTTTATGGACTCACATGTAACAGCGCATTAACTAAATATGTAATGCAAATTTGGAATTGGAAGACAATGAAAAGTTAAGCACTGGATTTTATTGCAATATGCCTATGATAATATAGGACATTTTTAGAACTAACATTTATTAGAACACATTTTTTTGAGACGTGAGCTGTAAAACTATATGGTCATATATAGACAGATATGCAACTTAAGAATTCCTATCCTACTATTCGAATAAAACGTGCACAACAAATGAGCAATGCAGTCATTTCAATAACTCAAATATCTCAACGCTCGTTTATTGTATTTCAGTATTATTTACTGCTCTGGTTGCCAATCAGATGGCGCTGGCTTTTTTCGGGTGTTTCTTTTGCTTAAAATGGACCATTCTGCATTGTTTTCAATCTCAAAAATATTGCAGACATCTGGAGCCGTTTACCTGCATAGACACACCGTGTTGTGTGTACGGACAACTGACACCTTGCTGCCTTGGTGCAATCATTAGCACACCAGACTCCAGAGGTTGCCGCCTCGTTCTTAATTGCACGTTAGCAATATAAACAATGTTGCACGTTTTTGTTTAACTCCCCCCTGACCCCCCGCATGTCCACCCACCAGTATTAATGGTTTTAGCACAGTTAGTGAATCCGCATGCCTGCAGGTTCTGCGATCCTTATCAATAAAGCTGGGCCAGCATGGAAGAGTAAGCCAAATACCCTCTAGAGGGACTCTCCAGAGCCTCCCTCTTGAGTTCCATCCAGTGGAAGTCCTTCCATCAGCAGTCTCGAGCAAGCAATTGCAAGGCTACGACTTTCCATATAACCTATAAAATGCATATGTAGGGCTTGACTATAGCGCGCCACGAATCCCCCGCCTCTGTTGCTATGCAAGCAAGCACAGTACAGTGGGGTGATGTGAGGTAATGGTTGTTGTTGTGACTTTAGGCGAAGTGGGTCGTTAAGGGTTGAAACAGGTGTCAGGGTAGCCGGGCGGACACAGGCCAGTGATTGGCTGGAAAGGTAATTGGGCATTAGCTGGCGTCGCTCCGGCGGCAAAAACAAGGCCACGTGACACGGGGGGCCAGCGGGGGGTAGAGATAATTAGGGAGATTTCAATCTTAATTTTAGAACTTTCGTGACTGCAGGAATTATTATTTGTTTCTATCGGTTGAGTCACGTCTAAAGATAAAATAATAAATTAAATTAAATAATAGAATACGACGTTTCGATTGCAACACAAGCAATCATCATCAGGTATAATGAAATAGCGACATAAAATCTAACCAGAAAACTATAGACAGACATATTAGCAGACAGATATCACCAAGATACATAGCGAGAGCAACACAGGTAACAGAGAGGGGTGATCGTCTCTGTGTGGTGGCCTTAAATAGACAGAGGGGGGGGGGCGGAGGCAGAGAGAGGGAGGAGGGTTAGAGAAAAAATTAGCATATCAATGAGTGGTCAACAGACGTGGTGCTGCGAATGCGATGGCACGGCAAGCAAGCCTGAAAATCAGGAGAAGGACACACTAAAATTAAATAACCTAGTAAAATATCGAAATGTAATGTAATACAACACAGAGGGTCGGTCAACACACAATTAACGCATAGCCTGGTTGATTACGTATTTCAAAGATTGCTAAGTTAGAATTTAAGTGTGAACAATCTAAAGAGAGGACACAGGCAGAGAAAACAAGTCGCCAGAGAGAGAGAAAAAAGATAAGCTTAAAACTTCCCCGTAGAAGTGGTTCAATCTTAATTTTAGAACTTTCGTGACTGCAGGAATTATTATTTGTTTCTTTCGGTTAAGTCACGTCTAAAGATAAAATAATAAATTAAATTAAATAATAGAATACGACGTTTCGATTGCAACACAAGCAATCATCATCAGGTATAATGAAATAGCGACATAAAATCTAACCAGAAAACTATAGACAGACATATTAGCAGACAGATATCACCAAGATACATAGCGAGAGCAACACAGGTAACAGAGAGGGGAGATTAATTAGTGTGGGGATATAAGCCAGAGCGCAATGGAGAGAAGGGAGTCCTGTACGAGTCGGCGTCGAGGATGGAGCTGCAGTAACGGTGCCCGGAAAGTCGCAGAGCGAGTGTTAGTAGAGTAAAACATAGAGACAGTGTTAATAGAGTAAAGCACGGAGAGACAGTGGTAGCCAGAATGCAGTGAGCAACCAGGGTAGCCATGCATCGGAAGGATGCAGAGTAGGAGAAACCGTAGAGACGACAAGTGTAGCGATAGTGAAGTAGAGGGCATGGAGAGACGCGGAGCGGTGGCGCAGCAGAGAGACACGGAGTGGAGACAACCCTTGTACGAGTCCTACAACTGGTGTCAGAAGTGATAACGGACCTGCACCGAGATGTCCAAGAAAGTCATGAAGAAAAAGAACTTACCGGCAGCCTCGTCGGCGGAGAGCAGCGATGCAGACGTGATAGCTCCCTCAGGAGCGGAGGCCCCCGCATCTCCGGAGGACGTGACGGAGCAAGCGCCGCCGCACGACGAGGTCGACACGCACGACGAGGAGGAGCCGAGCCCGCCGCACGTGTGGAGAGCTGCGATGGCGGCGTGGGAGGCCAGGATGGCGGTGCTCGCGCAAGAAGTTGATCGAGTTCTGCGGTCGATGCGGGAAGCGCCGACGGGATTGGATCCGCAGTCGCAATACCTCGTTACATCTGCGGGGGCTGACGGCGCGGCTGGATCTCCCGAGGCGCCAGGTGCGCCGCTGGACTAGGAGGAGGAACCGGAGTCGCTGGCCTCGAGCACGCCATGTGGCTGCACGTGGAACGCTTCGAGGTCCCGGTCGGCGACTGGACGGCGTTTACACGACGATTTCGGGCAGCGTATGAGTCGCTCGGGTGGACGGAGGCTCAAGCGCTACGGGCGCTGCCAACAGCTTTGGACGACGACGCGTTGGCGACGTTCTACGGTCTCCCTCGAGGGGTTCGCTTGTCCTTGCCAGAGATATTTGCGGCAATGCAGAAGATTTACGAACCTCGCTCGGTCGCCAAGCGCAAGTTTCAATTGAGGCGACGGGCGGAAGGAGAATCTCCCCTCGCGTATCGCAGTGCATCTGTTGAACTTTTCGTGTACTGTGGGTTTCGCGTTTCGCGTTGTTTTAGCCGGGACGGCTAGTTTTTTCACAGGGGGGGGGGGGGTGATGTAGGGCTTGAGTATAGCGCGCCACGCATCCCCCGCCTTTGGTGCTATGCAAGCAAGCACAGTACAGTGGGGTGATGTTAGGTAATGGTAGGCGAAGTGGGTCGTTAAGGGTTGAAACAGGTGTCAGGGTAGCTGGGAGGACACAGGCCAGTGATTGGCTGGAAAGGTAATTGGGCATTAGCTAGCGTCGCTCCGGCGGCGAAAACAAGGCCACGTGACACGGGGGGCCAGGGGGCGAGCGATAAGCGGGGGGTAGAGATAATTAGGGAGATTAATTGGTGTGGGGATATAAGCCAGAGCGCAATGGAGAGAAGGGAGTCTTGTACGAGTCGGCGTCGAGGATGGAGCTGCAGTAACAGTGCCCGGAGAGTCGCAGAGCGAGTGTTAGTAGAGTAAAGCGTAGAGACAGTATTAGTAGAGTAAAGCACGGAGAGACAGTGGTAGCGAGAACGCAGTGAGCAACCAGGGTAGCCATGCATCGGAAGGATGCAGAGTAGGAGAAACCGTAGAGACGACAAGCGTAGCGATAGTGAGGTAGAGGGCACGGAGAGACGCGGAGCGTTGGCGCAGCAGAGAGACGCGGAGCGGAGCGAGGCCGCGCCGAGACGCGAAATCAACCACTCTACACTGAACCTTATATACATCAAATTGTATTACTATACAATCAGTGTTTATTATGCTACGTTATTATTTTATTTTTGGACATGCATGTTCATTATTGTGCAAGACACTGCATTGCAGTTTACCCTTTGTGTGTAAAGTCATCGTTGTAACAAACCCTTTCCCGTGTTGTCCCCCATTTTGATTTATCAAGCAATGACCATAAAATGATATGTCAGGGCTTATGTTATAAATGATTTCAAGAGCATTGCATACAATAGTGGCAGAACATAAATTTGGCACTTGTCAGTCCAGAGGTGAGCCTTGCGCTGGTATAGCCGTGGAAGGTCAAGTTGATCATATTTTAAAAGTCAACACAGACAGTCTTGCTAAACAGGTACGCGAAGGTGATCGGGGTCAGCAGTTAAAAGACGGACAAAAATACTGCTGGACAATAATGGTCTGAGCAGCCCAAGAGGCCAATGGACTAAAACATATCATTACTTATGTGGAAACACAACATTTAAATCTGCTTGCATATGCTTTTGCCCAGAAATCTCCACAACAACGCGTACATTTCCCTGATCTGTGGTGATGTGAGTGCACTATAGCCCGATTCTATGATCTGTATTTATCCATTGATATTACTCCTATTGCACATGCGTATATCAGTGGATAATTTGATTAATTTTCCACCAATTCCCACTCATTTATGCCATGCGAATAAGCTTGAATAATAAGAAAAAAAAGTGCCACAACCTCCGGCTCATTTAAATTACACACAAATCCATGGCTCACAGGATAAATCTCGCATTTTCGGAAAACCGCTTTGAGTGACTTTAATTTACATAAGCATTCATACTGGTAATAATTTACTGCCAACTTCTGGGAAACTCCCGTGGATCAACACGGATAACAGGATAAATGTAACATATCCAGGTGACCAAGTCAAATATGTACGGATACTGTTAGTCGATCGGCAGGTCACGGAATGGTGGTTTGAAGTGTGCACTCCCAACTATTCTCAGGAACATGGTCAGCATGGAAGAGGAGGCCAAAAATATACTATCAAGGATTCCTGCTCGTAGAAGTACTTCTGCCAGCGGTGGGATGAGCAAGCAATTGCATGGCTGTCCTTTTGCCTTTATTAGAAGGCATTTGCTGCCACTGTGGAAAAGCGTGGATTTATAGGGGAAAAAAATCAATGCCGGTATAATATGATTTGCTGCAGTTGCACTAACGGGGTAGGGATAATAGGAAGAGCAGATATGAGAAGGGCAGATACGAGGCGTTTTGTGACGGAATATCTATTTTGCCTCATTGCCATTAGAGCAGAGTTTGGCACTTGAGTGTCAATTGCCTCTTTCATCCTACTTGTTTTTATCAGAAACGTATCACAATCACCAATTTCTAGAATGACACTCAGTAATGCGGTTGTCTGGCTTGACCACCTGAATGTGAAATTGTGGCTGTAGCATCTACATCATCTATATGAAAGAAGAAGACTCAGCAACACTCAGCCTCTGTCTTTTATTCACGTGATGGCAACTGTGACACTATTTAATAGATGCACCCGACTGTTTACAAACAAATGCTTTAATGATGGGTATACAGAATGCTGCTCATTTATATCATACGCAACGCAAAATGTGCACTTTAAATGTATGTTCAGGGAAACAATATCCAAACAATCAGATACTTAAAATGTATACTACCTTCACGTCATGTGTCCATTGGGTATATTTTTGTAATATACCCCACTGCTGTACAGACAGTGTGTTCTGTCCGAATATTTTCCATCCATTTTCATAGAATCTCCTAAACAAATTGCAGTGTGCTTGGTCTGTACAACCGACACACTAAATCCCATGGCATTTGCACAGTATCAGATATGTATATTGCAAGATTTGTATCTATACAATTCATCTGATGACTTGTATTGTAAAATGTTGGAGGCGCACACTTTTCTAATTTATTTAAAAGGCACACAAATAAATGAGCAAACTGACGAATTAATGCCGAGTCTGTTGAGGTCCAGGTAGATGTCACTGCTGTGCTGTACGCTCTCTGATGCAGTGTTCTTCATTGCAAGGCCCGTGTTCCACTGGTGGCCTTTAGTGCAGCCCCTGACGTGCGGCCCCCGCCAATACACAAAATGTGAACACACCCCCATCGTGTTGTCAAACCCCAATGATTTCAAATGTGTGGCGGCCTCAGACTGATGTCTTATCGGCGAAAGTGTCCCCCACCTCTGAAAATGAGTGTAGAATACTGCTCTCATGTGTGTTTGTGTTGTATCGCGTGGTATTGTTCCACATGCTGAGAGTGTTTTTAATGAACGGAATGAAAGGGACTGAATGAAGCTTCTAGGATGTAGAATGAAACGTTGGACATCATGCCAAACAATACCCGGTACAATCTGAAAACGCATCAGAGACATATGCACTCTAGAAAACACTGCCCTTCAATCTTTGTCCTTCATAATTTGGTCGATGCTACCCAACAACAGCTTCATGAAGTATAGTACAATATTTTGATATTGGCATCCACCCTTCATGCGTCTTTGTGTTTAGGGGTTGCAATCAGCTTTTTAAGCTGAATGCACGTTGGTCAATCAGGTAGAAGCATGCGTTTCCATACCAAGGATTGGTTATGGTTAATGTTAAAGGAGAGTTGTGACAAGAGCGCACTTATCTCCAATATCACATCCGCCTGCAGAGGAATTGCCTTAAAACTAAGTGGAGGTGTATAGTGCAATTCACCACTTAATCCTAATTTTAGCTTCATGCTGGTCAAGCTGTGGTCAACATGAACCAGGGGCTTTTGCTGTGATTGCTATCGTGGTTTGTGGCTGGGTGGATAGGTGGTCTCGAGCTCTGGAAGGATATTGAAAAAATCCGATGATCAGTGGTCTTGGAAGCGTTTCTGGCGTTCATGATAATGTTCTTTGATCACTTTATCAATTTAATGAAATTCAATGTTCGAACAATAAATGATCTTCCATCTGCTAACTTGTAGACAAATGATCCCACCACATCGCTCATAAAGTATACCACAGAATGCTGATGTGGTGATAAAATTTCCCACAAATCATCAACTTGAGAGTGATCATAAAATGACAACCTTTGCTGCACTACTCAACTCCTTACAACGGTGTCGGAAGTTCACAGATACATATTCACGTGAAGTAAAATGTACGTAAATATATAAACATGTGCGTGCATGATTGAAAGGGAAAATTAATCAATGGCAAATCAAACCACCTACCATTTTCAATATCTTTATCTCTGGACAACACAGATTAGGAACAAAACATGCTTTGAAATCAGTTATCACAAGATTAATTTTAAGTGACACACTTGAGTTCTAAACAGCTCAGTGGTACAGATGAATTATACATTCATCTTTATTACACTAAAACTATTACACATTTGATTTTACCAGGTAAGCCCACAAATCATAGCTCAACGAAGTGGATGACCATGTGGACATTTATAGCAGCCAAATACTCCGTAACATTTTTCCTACATGTGGAGGGAAAAACCGGAGGCCTCGGAGAAAAATCCACACGACCACGGGGAGAACATGCAAACTCCAAATATACAGGCATCAGGATCGGGATCGAACCCATGAGATCCTGTATACCAGACAAGGTAGTTAACATCTCGCCACCATGGCACCCCATTGCTACCAGTATCCATACTACTGAGCTGGGCCGACATTTTTAGCATGCCAATGTGTGTTATTACGTAAAGCTGTGCACTATTTCTAGCACCCTTACGATTGCCTCTGTACGTGACATCAAAGGTGCCATGTAGTGGTCTGGATTTGAGTAAAACGTCCTGTCAGGCTGCCACAATTTCCAGAGAAGACGAAAGACGCAGCATGATAAGTCTCCAGAGATATTCTACAGAAAAGCCATTGTAACTCAAATCAGGGTTCATTTTTATTCTGGGTCTACCCAGAGACAACACAAGGTTATTTGTCATTTGGCACAAAGTGCAAGTTATTTTCTTTTTCATTTCAGGATGCCTGAACAATGCATAATGAGATATGTATTGAATGTGCAATTCTGTTAGAAGTAAAGACTTGTATTTGGCTCTATAACTTTTTCAAAACTATGCACAGGCATACATTAAAATACAAAAGCAACTGATATTATGTATGTACGTGAAGGCTAACATGCAAACAGAGCGTGCAAACAAAGTTTGTTACTGCATGGCTTTTTTAGTTCTACTTCGATGTCAGCTTAAACATTGCATCAGCCGTATGCAATGCCTGTCAGACTTCTAAGCCCTGGTCTTAGATTGATGTTTCGAATTATAAAACTGTTTTGTATTTAATGTTTTATGAGCAAAATGATATATATGTGTTGTAAATTTTCAGAAACGGGATATTTTAGAATTACAGTTTTTCATTACTTACTGTAAAAAATTGCATTTATTTACGTGATTTCCTCCGTTACCAATATATTACAGTCAAAAAGCTATATATTCTAAAAGTGTCACTTGCAGCTCTGGCCTAGGTCCAATTACATTCTTGGACCATGACGTGCAAGACTATCTACCTTTATAAAGTACCTTCATACGCAAAAATGTCCTGGAAACGCTTGACAGAATCATGAAAAAACCAGTGTCATGTATAATTATGGACAAGTAAAAGGAGCACAAAAGTAGAATGATGGCACCATTAGAGAGAAGGAAGGTTTGTTGGAATTGCGAGGGCAGCATAGGGAACATGATATCAGTAAATTGTGTGAGAGCAGTCACCACAGAGGATGCATAGTGAAAGCAGTGAGGGTGACGTTAATGCTAAGGTAGACGAATACCCACAATCGAGGTATCGTTTGATATGGTCCATTTGATATATTCCAGCAAGGGGATGAGAAAAATAGATCGTATTCAGAATGCAAACAAGGGGCGTTTGAGTCCATTGGAATTATCAACATAGAAAGTGTTAGAGTGATGATCGTTTCGGCAGCTGTGTATTACGGGCATTGTATACAGTGTGAATGATAACAGACTTTGTAGGGATGAGACAATCAGAGTAAATGAGTTCAGAATAAAAGGCAATGCCAAATTACAAACCTCTTTATATATTTTTATTCACATATAAATACATTTTCAGTGTCAAGGATAATATAAACTCATAAGATAAAGAGCTAATACATGAAATAAAAAAATATAGTAATTTGTTTACTGCTTAAAATAATCAATTGTAATGACAATTGTTGCTATAGCTACCTAAAATTAAAAAAAAACTTTTGTTTTACCAGGTAAGGCTCACTGAGTTATATAGCTAATTTTCATAAGCGACCTGGCCACAACTTATAGCTCAACGACGTGGTTCATCATGTGGAAATGTATATCAGCCAAATACTCGCAACGCATGTTTCTAAATGTGGAGGGTAAAACCAGAGGACTCGGAGAAAAATCCATGCAACCACGGGTATAACATGCAAACTCCAAATATACACGCATCAGTGTCGGGATCGAACCCACAACTTCCTGCATACCAGGTGAGGTAGTTAACATCTCCCAACCGTGGTGCCACAAGCAAAATTATTATGTCTATGTAGTGTAGTGACATCGCAGATGTCACTGTATGGTGCCGGCCCTAGAGGGGCATGGCGTGCGATGTACTCACATCGCGGACATGACGTATGCAGCAGCATCGTGCATGTCACCAAGTATTGTCGGCTCTAGCAAGGCACGGCATGCGATGCACCGTCATCGCGGACACCCCGTAGGTGGGCGTAGTACCAGCCCTAATGAGGGCTTGGTGAGCGCTGGGATAGCGCTGTGGCACCACGCGTGGCGTGTAGTGCCGTCTCCCACCGGAGGGAGTGGGAGAGTGTCAGCCCAGGGACAGGGTTACCCTGGGCCATGGCACTATGGTTGACCCCGAAGGCACATGACCGGTAAAGTCTATAGGGGAGCTCCCAGTTGGGGGCTACGGGGTGGTCACGTGTCCAGGAAAGTTGTCTCAAGAAAAGTCGTGGGAGAGCCAGAGCTCTCTCAAAGGTGGGCGAGGCCAAGGGCGGAGCCGGCCCCGACCCGGGAGCATACAAGCGGGGGTCCCCGCAGGGACCGGGGTTCGTTGTTGGTACCGTCATCTGAAGATCTACGTTTTACGTCCAGAAGAGTTTCCAACACGTGGTCCGGAACCCGAGTCGGGATCCATTGTAGCTAACTCCTAGTGTGTTAGTGTAATTAGCCGGGTGGTCCACCACCCTAGGCTGTCATCTGGTAAAGGGGCAGCTACCCCTTTGTGTATTCGTGTTGGTGTAATGAATGTATTACCTTTAAGAAGTACGTCTGCGACTCAGTTGGGCCCACTACACCTATATTAACCAATCAATGTTTATTATTGTTAATAATTATAATGTGTGGTGATTAAAACAATGTGGAAAGTATTTGAAATCATCAACGTCTCTTTTAAATCAATACGTTCCATAACGATTAGTGTTTTTGGTGGAAGGGAGTTATTCACGCGATGCTTTATACAGGTAGGAACAACAGTTCCACACTGCCCACCAGGGATTATTTGTCTGTCATGTCGTGCATAGCCACGCCCTCGATTTGTATTTCATAGAGCGCTTCGGGCAGGCTCAGCACCACGTGACGCGCCGCCCCACACAGCTTGCGCCGCGTGACACGGATCGCACGAATGCGCTGTCCAACCAAGTTCCTACCTGCCCACTCCGAAGGAACGTGTTTGGGTAGCTGTTCAACATCACATCTAAATCCGCAGTTACAGCATATGTCTGGTTCTATTTTATGAATGGATTTTCAACGTTTACATTGTTGCTGTTTCTCTTGAGAGGACCAGATTTCGATTTAAAGCTTTCGTGACTGCAGGGATTCATCTTGGTTCTTTCGGTAAAGTCACGTAGAAGGGAAGTAATAAAATAATAAAAATAAAACATAATAAAATACAATTCTCAAGACGTTTCGGCCACAACGCAAGCAGCTGTCCTCAAGTGATGAATGAAACACCACCAAGCTTGGAGCGTATATTTAAGCTGGGTTGGAGGGGGAAATATGCTAAATTCCTCTTGATATGCAAATTATTCTGTCAAGGTGCTCTTCTTCCCCCCTCCAAACCAGCTTAAATATACGCTCCAAGCTTGGTGGTGTTTCATTCTTCACCTGAGGACGGCTGCTTGCATTGTGGCCGAAACGTCGTGAGAATTATTTTATGTTTTATTTTTATTATTTTATTACTTCCCTTCTACGTGACTTTACCGAAAGAACCAAGGAGAGGACCAGAGTTTAGGTTGTGTTGTCATTTTCTCTTTCGTCTCTAGTGTGGAGAAGCAACTAAATTGAGTTGAATCTTTACATATACATTGTTCCACAGTCAAATATGCTTGATACATAAATCATTTGAACAAAATATATATGGGTAGGTCTGGTCCACCCATGCTATGCCCGTGTATGATTGCATGCCTACATCGAGGAAGATCAAACCGGCAACCTTTGGATTACAAGTCCAGTGTACTAACCGTTACACCATGCTGAGATATGAAGCCTGTCTAAAATGTTTTTAAGCACAATATACCAAGATATAAACCCAACATGTAAAAATATACATCCAATGAAAAAACTGCACATGTCATAGAAAGGTGGAATTTCCACCACTGACATGAGGGAACACATAAGTAATGAGCACCACCCCTTTCTCCTTTGAACTGGAAGGCACTTATTTTATTTCGAAATTTAATTTGGACATACTATAGAACCCCTGTGCATATGTGGCAATTATAGAATGGAAATTAGTAAATGTTCTTGATACGAATCAACTTTACTGTCCCTCTATCTGGGAAATGATGTTCAGTGCGAGATGACATTTTTTTTCATTAACCATCACAACCCCTGAAGCCGGCGACAGTGTATGCTCCACTTGCTATTCTATTCATACGTATGTATGGTGTGTATGTATGTTGAACTTCTTTTGCATCGCACATAGCCAACCGTGCTAATCGGAGGTGCGGGTGAAGGGACGACAAAATAGACTGAATGCCAATGTTGATGTCTGCTTGTCACGAGAGGGCTTTTTAGGAGATAATTCATGTATTTTTCTCATTCTGGCATTTAGTTTAGTTTGTACTTCACCCGTACCTCTGATTAGCATTGGTGGCTACGTACATTTTGCTCTTCCTCCATTGTATAAGGAATAGCAAAACTCTGTGGTCCATAGTTTGTGTTGCATGGGCAGTCGCACTGGTGGCTTGTCTTTAAATTTCTATGCATTAATGAGATGTGCACAGCGGCCTGCTGATGTCCTTATGCAGTTGCTGACTTCGTAGAAAGAGATAATGTGGTACTCGTAAAATCACAATTCATAGTGCCACACATTTGCTCATCATAGCTTGCCAACTAATTTGTTTAGCTTTTATGTTTGTATCTTTGGTGTTTCATTTGTATAGCCTAAGGGTGATCGTCATGTTTGTGCAGACAGACACGCTGCATGAAGTAGCAGATATTCCACATATGTAACACTCCTGGGTATACGTATAGATTTAGTATTTGCACATTTCTTTTGGAGGTGTCAGCTGTTTGTGTGTTGATATAAAACCACCATACCACTTGTCCAGTCCAAGGGTGTTTTGTAGGTAGAAGGTATATTCAGATGCATAGCATCGAAATGAGTAGCGTTTTTCGATGAAACTGTCAACTCGTCTTGAAACCCAATTCCACTTGTGCTTCATATGAAATAAATATGAATAAAAGAAAGAAACATAACATGAAATAAAAGTACTTGCATGGGCGACATTAATGAACCAAGAAATACATTTACAATGCCAAATGTGCAGTGCATGTGTTCTTGTATAAATGTATAGAGTTACAAATATGTCAAACAAAGTATGAGAATGAGTTAACTTTAATTGTTTAAGTTTCATTGCCGTTATAATTTCGTGCCGCGACTGTGGATTTATCGCCGGCCGCTATTGCATGAATAATGAAGCAGGTCCTGGGTGTTTGAGGGCACTCATTCATGCACTGATCTTCCTCCAACATCCAACGTAGTGCTCACTATAAACGTGCCATGTAAACACGGCTTACGGAGAGCTGTATTTAATCAACATCACCAATCATTTAGACAAATTGTGTTTTGCTTTCTTTATTCATGTTTATTGGGTCCGTTGAATCACAGCCTCACATGCAGAGTAGGCAACATATTTCCACATGACTTTACACGTGCACGTTAATGCAAACAGTTTAAAAGGCATGCATCTGAAGCTTCGTAAAGTGCAAATGCTTTTGTTTAAGGGAACATAAACACTCCTTCTTTACAGGAATTATTATTTGAATCATTATTCAAGGATCTGTCATTATTGTATTCGTGGGTAAATCGGTTTAGTACTATTGCCATGCTGGTCAACTTGCAAAGTTGGTAGGCCATCAGACTAAAATATATTTATATACACATTCATATTATGTATGTAGTTTAATATACATGTGTATATGTTAGTGTTGCCACCTGTTCTGTTTTTTCCCATGACACCCTCTTGTTGAGGTGGCCACCTTGGGAAATGTGTAAGTCTTCCTGGAAGCTTAAATTTCCAATTGTTGTGAGTTGTGTAATAAATCAAGACAATGCATTTACAAGTATAATTGTAGTTATTATGTATTCTGGTATTGTGATATATTCTTCTTCCCATCATATGTCCGGGTCTGTTTGTACTTCACAGGTGGCAACCATCATCTCTGTGTATGCACATATACATTTTGTTTACCTTCTTGGTTATTATTCAGAAGCTTTTTTTTATTATGACAAAAATTAAGACTAAATTACTGAATATGTTTTACAAAACTTGTCCTACAAAATAAGCATGTGCCAGTTTGCAGCTTTTGTCTATGAGCCTACTATCTACCGATCCATGTAGTCAGATAAGGAAATAGCTTTCGCAACAAAATAATACAATTTTTGATGAATATTTAATATTATTTGCGCAATCATAAGGCTTATGGTGTTGCCACTGTCACACTGTTCCGCTTCCTCTGTATTTACAGTGTGAAATATTGATCTGGCTTGCACAAAGATTGTGAACAGAATTACAAATATTCTATTCTGGCAGTTTTTGCAATACACAGAAATTGAAAAAGAATGTCTCACGCATTTGTAACGCTTTTTGTTGTTGTGGTATATTTAAACATATTCATGAGTTACTGTAATCTATGCAAGATACGGGACAATAGGAAACAATGACGTGTGATTAATTTACGAACAGCATTTACAGCAATGAAGAATGTATTAATCGGTTGTTTAGCTGATATGGAGTATGTGCAGAGGTTTTAATGAGACACATGAAAAATGCATTTCATCAGAGTTAATTGGTGTGGGGTATTCTTTCCTTACACTTATAATTCAGAAAATATCAGATCATTGAAGTTTGTATTTTTTTAAAGGATGCTCTGTCACATGCTTAGACATTTAAATGGTTTCGCAGGAAGATAAAAGATAGGGGAAAAATTCGTAGGTTACATATTAATAATAATAAATCGGAAATAAGATGACTACCTTCACGTGGACTTCCCTGTTTTGTGGTAAAACGCAACATAACAGTGGCATCAATGGCATCAATGCAAATCCTAATGAATAATACTAGTAATAGTTTCCCACCCTCTGTGAATCCACTGCTGGATCATACTTAGCAAGGCCGTTCAGTACAGGCTGTTGAAGTTGGGGGAGAGGCCCAGGGCCAATTGAGAAATAACTAGCGACTGCTGTTAGCTGTGTTTTTCAGAAACTTTCAGCGTGGTGTGTTTCACGTTTTCTGGCACGTGTCGTGATGGGTACTGCAAAATCAGTGCTCGCCAAGCTGCATTGGCTCCCGGTTGCCGAACAAATACATTACAAGGTCGCACTCATTACACACAAAGTGCTTGCCACAAACAAGCCACAAATTAACCACAATACCTTGCTGATCTGGTCAAGGAGCATAATCCATCACACGAACTCCAGTCATCCTCGTAGCGGCTTTTGGCTTGCGATTGAACAAAGACGGTCACTGCATTGCGTGCTTTTAGATGCGCATCTGCAGCCATCTGGAATGCCCTTCCTTCTGTCATTAGGAAGCGACTGATGCTATGCACTTTTAAATCTAGATTGAAAACTCATTTCTTTGTAACTGCTTTTTGTGTTTAGTTTGTTGTCCTGCTCCACACATCCGATTAGCACGGTTGGCTACGTACTGTGCAAAAGAAGGTCAACATGCATCCATACATCGGTGTCACCACCACACCATATTTGTAGATCAATACTGTAGTGCAAAAGAAAAATGTCAAAGGAAAAATGTAAAAAATTATCCGCACAAATTTAACAATGGTGAACATGTTCTCAAGTCACACTTTGATGTCAAAGTACACATTTGTATTAATCACTGACGTTTTTTTAAACATGTCATATAATATCCAACTGGCAGATTAAAACAACAATTATTCTGACTATTACAAAGTCGTCTATCATAGCATCCAGCATCGTATACGATGTAATAAGCATTATTTCAGCCCTTTATCAATCCACTGTATTATGAAGACCTCCGTACGTAATTCCAGTCAATATGGGTTGTTTGACCCTACTTATACAAGCAGAACATAAATAAGCAACACTCCATTCTGTGTCTCCACAATGTAAATGTTACGTGGATGTTACTCAATAATATTGGTCTGGAAGGCCAATAAATTGGTGAACTAAAATGTATTTCATCTATATGTGGAGACACATGATGGAGGTCTGCTTAAAGATAGTTTCACCATGCTGGTCAGTATGAGTTGGTGATTGAAGAGGAGGCAACAATGTTAGCTTTGGCCAAGAACTGAACTCAGGTTACTGGACTCGTAGTGCAGTGTACTTACCACTGCCGAATGAATACATCATTATCAGGTCGCACTCATTACACACAAAGTGCTTGCCACAAATTCGTCAAGGAGCATAAACAATCATGCAAGCTCTGGTCATCTTCGCTGCGTTTTTTGGCTAACCATCGAGCAAATATGGTCACTGCACCGCGCACGTTCAGATGCGCTTACACGGCCATCTGGAACGCTCTTCTTTTTGATATTACGAAGCCACTGGAGATATGCACTTTTTGTGTTTAATTTGTCCCCCCTCCCCGCACCTCCGATTAGCACGGTTGCCTATGTATGATGCGAAAGAAGTTCAACATACACATACGTGACACTGCACCCCCAGCATCTTACACTCTGTTTTGTGAACACATGCACATGGCATTATAGTAAGCATATCAACCAATGGATACTATTATAAGCATCTTATCTCGGAGCCAATTCCAGTGGGCAATTCTAGTGAAGGCTTGAGAGCAAGAGTCCATGTATAAGCAGATTATAAACTCAGGGGTACTGACCGATCAGTCACAATACGGCAGAGTTGCTGCCAGGTCCAGCACATCTGACTGGGACCACCATTGCCGAGACATGGACCAGTGCCCAAAAAGGCCACAACACGTGAATATGTATTAAGATTTCCAGTTGAACAACACTCAAATATAAATTTTGGATTACTAAGTAATAATTAAATTTTGAATGATTGTATCATTACCACGAAGTGACTTAAGGCATTACATATACATTTCTAACATTTCTAACATTCATAATTCGTCATTAGTTTGTATTCTGTTTTTACATCTGTAAATTACACCTGCTCTGTTTGTCCAAAATCTATTTGCTGCATTCTAAAATATATGTCATGTTATTGAATCCTGCTGGATTAACATTTTAAACACACGCGGCCACATTTCCCCAAGTAAATTGACAGGGTCAGATCAAGCTCGTTTATTTCGCCGTTGAGCAGTGGATGACAGGGGAGACTTGCACGTTTCCAGCAATGCTATATCAAGTGAAACAATTTTCTCCCAAGCACCGGGGGCTCTAATCTGGATTCCTACAGGCTCATGGAATCCTGCAAAGGGGAAAAGATGGCTCATGATTAATTCAGGTTTGTGGGTGAGCACATTTCCTATCCACCAACCCTGCAAAAAAGGCACTTCAACTGGCGACTCAGTGTTAAAATGGCAATTTGTTACCTTAAATAGTGAATAATGCAGAGGTCATTGGAATTGACTGTTTATAAAAACACGAGGCTTGCAGAAACTTTCAATTCCATTGGCGAGGCGATAAAATGATTTAATGAAGCCATATGTGCAATTTTCAGTTCCCTGTGCTGCTCACCATAAAAGAGGGCAATTCACAAATATGTAAGGCAGAGCATGTCTGTATATATGCAAAATTCAGTAATTGCGGCTGACAGGCTGATTAGAGAGAGGCATTATGTCCTTTGAAGTGTTTGCCCTACCCTGTTACAGATCTAAATCCAAATCCCATTAGCATATGCTTGGCTCCATCACAATTTGAATTAATGGCCTGGGAAAAGTTTGTGGAAGTACAATTGGTACCATGGCAGACACGAATCTTATATTACGTATTTTTATTTTATTGCTTTGCTTCTTTAACGGCAAACAAGGGAGCACAGTTAAAAGTAGAAATAAAGCGATTCTCAGCGAATATTTCATGAAAAACAACATAAAAGTTTGACTTGTCATATCAAATAATATCCAAATGTAGCCCAAATGTAGCCAAATGCCTTGAATTTATATAATGTGAGTAGGTTTCCCATATGTACACTATATATTATTTTTTAGGGGGGAAGTCACTCAAAGTGAAACGATAAAAAGTTAACTAAACGATTTAGGAGGACATTTGCAAATATTTCCATAACTAGGTTGTTGGGGGTCGCCATAGGTGCCAACCACAGCGTGCCGCTGCCCCCAACAACCACAATGTGCGGCGGCCCCCCAATAACCACAGCCTGCAGCGTCCCCGAACAACCACAGTGTGCGGCGGCCCCCAACAACCACAGCCTGCGGCATCCCCGAACAACCACAGCGTGTGGCGCCCCCCAACAACAACAACCTGCAGCGTCCCCGAACAACCACAGTGTGCGGCGGCCCCTAACAACCACAGTCTGCTGCGCTCCCCAACAACCACAGCGTGCGGCGGCCCCCAACAACCACAGCCTGCGGCATCCCCGAACAACCACAGCGTGTGGCGCCCCCCAACAACCACAGCGTGTGGCGGGCGGCCCCCAACAGACTGGTCAAGTAAATCCTTACGATCCACTCGCACAGCGTGCGGTGGGCCTTCATTCAGCAGTGGATTTAAGCACCAAAAAAACTCGAGTACTAATGGTAATGGACAGGCACGGCTCTCCCTCAGGGCAGCAGTGGACAGAGCACGGCTCTCCCTCAGGGCAGCAGTGGATCAAGCACCGCTCTCGCTCAGGGCAGCAGTGGAGAGAGCACGGTTCTCCCTAAAGCCAGCAGTGGAGAGCTCGGGGGTCCCTCAGGGCAGCAATGGACGGAGCACGGCTCTGCCTCACTCTCACTCACCCGTCTCCTCTGAGGTGCATGTGATTGTGTGTGAGTGAGTGTGAGTGAGTTGTCCGGCAAAACAACCCCCTACCTCCTCGCGGTGCCGGACGGGCAACACTGTCGTGGACATTGCTATGGGGGGAGGGCCAATGCCCATTGGCCCTCTCCACTCAAGGCGTCTGTGACCACCACGGGGCTGGTAACCCCTCCACCTTCAATTAATTACCACGAGACTACGATATAAACATAAAAATGTAACAAATAAGCTTGTGCCGGAGGCCCCGGGGGGACAGGCTTCTATGACGTCTCCTGGCCAAACCCCAATTGGCGGAGCCAGGAGAGATTGAATCTTCACCCTCGGGGCTCCTCCAGAAACAACATAAAACCACTACGGATGGCCACGTGGAATGTTCGAGCGCAGGGGCGGTTTCTTCATTAGGGCGATTGGGCAACGCACCACCAATGTCATTCAACCACAGAGTCACGCTAGCCGTCACTGTGCCTCTGGATATAGTCCAATCAGCGTCATGCTACGTTCTGTGGAGTACCGCCTCTTTTTGGGCGATTTCCCTCCAGCTGAGAATCGCCCCGAGTGGTCCCATAGACTTACATTCAAAGATGTTTTTTTTCGAACGGGGGCGCTGCAATGCATTCTCTATGGCTTCCGGGAGGGCTCGCCCTAACGTGCTTACGTCATCATACGTGCTTACGTCATCATACGTAAGCACGATTCATCCAACAATATAATTTGTCGCCACCTAGTGGAATCTTTAATAAAAGAAACTTGAGTTGTTTGTTTTAATAGTGAGTATAGAAACAAACAACATGTATTGTAAGAGTCAATCTTAATTTAGGAGCTTTCGTGACTGCAGGAATTATTCTTTGGTTCTTTTCGGTTAAGTCACGTCTAAAAATAAAATAATAAATTAAAATAACATATTACAACGTTTCGATTGCAACACAAGCAATCATCATCAGGTATAATAGAAATAGCAACAAAAATCTAACTAGAAAACTATAGACAGACATACAAGCAGACAGACATCACAACGGCACACAGAGAGAGGACACAAATCGGCACAAAGAGAGGGGTCGTTTCTGTGATGGTCCCTTAAATATAGAGAGGGGGGGGGGGCGGGGACGGAGAGAGGGAGGGGGCAGAGAGAATTAGCATATCAATGAGTGTACGGCAACGTACTGCTGTTGCAAGTAAGATGACAATGTGGAACGGGCACGCAAAATTGAAAACGGGCACGCAAAATTGAAAATTAGGAGACAGGCACACGAAAATTAAATAACCTAGCAAAATATCGAAATGTGATGTAATACAACACAGAGAGTCGGTTAACACACAATTAACGCATAGCCTGGTTGATTACGTGTTTCAAAATTTGCTAAGTTAGAATTTTCACACTTAAAATTCTGGCTATGCGTTAATTGTGTGTTAACCGACTCTCTGTGTTGTATTACATCACATTTCGATATTTTGCTAGGTTATTTAATTTTCGTGTGCCTGTCTCCTAATTTTCAATTTTGCGTGCCCGTTTTCAATTTTGCGTGCCCGTTCCACATTGTCATCTTACTTGCAACAGCAGTACGTTGCCGTACACTCATTGATATGCTAATTCTCTCTGCCCCCTCCCTCTCTCCGTCCCCGCCCCCCCCCCCTCTCTATATTTAAGGGACCATCACAGAAACGACCCCTCTCTTTGTGCCGATTTGTGTCCTCTCTCTGTGTGCCGTTGTGATGTCTGTCTGCTTGTATGTCTGTCTATAGTTTTCTAGTTAGATTTTTGTTGCTATTTCTTTTATACCTGATGATGATTGCTTGTGTTGCAATCGAAACGTCGTAATATGTTATTTTAATTTATTATTTTATTTTTAGACGTGACTTAACCGAAAAGAACCAAAGAATTGTAAGAGTCACTTTATTTTTCATTAATATTAAAGAAGTGAAGTTGCCTTTACATGCTTAAGCTGTTAATTTATCCATTGCATGGGTGGACCTTATCCTTATCAATCACCCAGACATTTGCCCCCCCTGAGAGATTTTGCAGGAACCGCCACTGTTCGAACGCTCACTGCGGAGGAGAGGCTGCCACTCCTTTGTCGGGAGCTGGACCGGTACCGCCTGCATCTCTGTGGCATTCAGGAGGTCCGGTGGACCAGTTCTGGCTCCTGCCACCATGAGGGGTGGACAGTCCTCCACTCGGGGCAGGAGACTGCCAAACAACAGGGTGTGGCTCTTCTTCTGAACAAAATAATGAAGGGGGCGTGGGAGCGTGGCAGTGAGGTGTGGGAAGCTGTAAGCCCCAGGATACTTTGGGCTCGCCTTCCCATCAACCGGAGGCGAGGAGTGGTGGTCGTGGTTACTTATGCCCCCACCGAAGATGAACATCCATGGAGGGATGCAGGCAAAGCCGATGAGTCAGATGCCTTCTATGACCTCCTGTCACAGGTACTGGCTAAAGTGGCCACTCGGGACAGAGTCATCTTGTTGGGTGACTTCAATGCCCGAGTTGGTCATGATGCTGGCACCTGGTCTGGAGTGATTAGAAGGCATGGGCCAGATCAGCTCAATAACAACGGTAGGAGGCTGCTAGATTTTTGTGCAGCCCATGGGCTTATAATTACCAACACGCTCTTACGGCATCGGCGCATCCACACAACATCATGGATGCATGCCGGGTCCAAGCAAGAACATCTGCTGGACTACATAGTGACGGACCAGCGGATGCGGGCCCATGTCCTTGACACCAGGACCTACCGTGGAGCTGATCTACCCTCTGACCATCGACTAGTCATCTGTAAGATGCGCCTGCAGTTCTTCCACTCTGGTGGTGGGTGTACACCCAGGACCCCATTCAAACCAAAAGTGGCCTAGTCTCAGTTAGCTGATGAAAGTTGCAAGCGAGAATTTCATCATCGCTTGCAGCTGGGGTTGGCATCGTCCCCCACTCCTCCTGATGTCGAGGGTAAATGGGCGAGGTTTAGGACTGTGACTCATGCAGCTGCAATGGCTGCTTTGGGTACGCGGTCCAGACCTCCCTAGAAACCCTGGCTGACAGAGGAGGTGTTCAGGTTAGTTGAGAAAAAGCGACAGGCCCACTCTCATCGGCTACAGCATCCCATGTCAGAGAATGAGGAGGTTTACCGCAGCCTTCGCTTGGAGGTTCGGAGAGCCGTAAGGCGCTGCAAGGATGGATGGTGGTCGCGGGTTGCTGAGGAGATAGAGTCTGCCTCAGTGGCCCGCGATCACAAATCACTATTTAACTTCATCAAAAAAGTAACCTGCAGCGCCACACCTATTACCATCATTAGGGGAAAAAACGGTGATCCAATCTCCGACCCCCAGGAACAGGTTTGCAGATTTGCTGAGCATTTCTGTGAGGTCCTGGAGGAGGGGAAATCCCTCAGCCAGGAAAACATCATGGCACAAAGTGGAGATAACCCTGCTGAGGCTGCGGTGCCTCAAATATTGGAAAAGGTCACCCCCTGTGAGTGGCTGGCTGAGGTGCCATCTGTTGAGGAAGTACTGAAGGCGATCCAGAATCTGAGACCAGGAAAGGCACCGGGCAGAGATGATCTCCCAAGCGAAATGCTGAGGGAGGGTGGCGTTTGTAAACAGACCGCCCTATATGACATCATAACAACAATCTGGACAACTGGACGGGTTCCGCAGGATTGGAAGGATGCCCTAGTGGTCCCCCTCTTTAAGAAGGGGGACCACACAGACTGTAACAACTACAGGGGCATCTCACTCCTCAGTGTGCCGGGAAAGGTCCTGGCAAGGATTATTCAACATCGCCTTGCTAGGCACGATGAGGAGGGGCTTGCGGAGCCCCAATCCGATTTCAGGAAAGGGCGGTCCTGCACAGATGCCATATTTTCTGTCCGTCTACTACAGCAGAGGTGTAGGAAATTCCAACAAGACCTACATCTCTGCTTTATTGACCTGGTCAAGGCCTATGATACCATCAGTAGGTCTGGGCTCTGGGTTGTTCTTCGTGCTTTCGGAGTCCCTGACCCTCTGCTCACGATCATTAAGGACCTTCATGATGGTGAGCGGGCCCGGGTAAAACTACGTGGCTGGGATTACGAGCCTTTCCCTGTACACCTTGGGGTGCGACAGGGATATCCTCTGGCTCCCATATTATTTAACATCTATTTTGACCGCGTAGTTCGTGAAGCCTTCAATAGCTGTACCAGGGGAATTTCCATTTGGTACAGATATAATGGGAGGCTGATCGACGCCCGGGTGCGATCAAGGGATGGCTCCCTATTGGTCAACCACGTTGTGTATACCGATGATTTGGTAATAGCTGCTCATTCAGAAGAGGAGTTGGAAACGCTGCTGCTGAGACTGAAGCGTGCCACTAAGAGGTGGGGCCTTACCATCAGCCCCACCAAAACTAAGCACCTGCCTGGGTATTTTGTACCATCGGACACTCCACCCCCACAACTCCCAATTGGTGATGGGGCAGTAGTGGAGAGAGTGGAGAGTTTCACATACCTGGGCAGTGTGCTTATGACCGGCTCCAGTTTAACAGCAGAGGTCTCACTCCGAATTAGTCGAGCGGCAATATCTATGAATCGGTTGCGTAACGCTGTGTGGAAGCTACCTGGTCCGTCGCTCCGCAGGAAGCTTCAAGTCTTCTCGGCCACAGTCATTCCCTCCCTTCTCTACGCTTGCGAAACGTGGACCCCCCTAATGGAGCATCTTCGCAGGTTGGAAAAATGTAGGCTGCCTGCCTACGATCCATCCTGGGTTTAACCAGGCTGGATTGTGTGAGGAGCTCACAAATCCTTGAAAGATCTGGGCAAAGCCCCATCAGTGAGCAAGGCTGCGTTGGCTGGGTCATGTAGCCCGCATGTCCAGCCACCGGATGCCTAAACACCTTTTGTTCGGCCGGATCGAGGGGGCTAAACGGGCGCAGCATGGGCTAGAGAAGAGATGGAGTGATGTGGTACAGGAGGACGTAGAGCTGATTGGACTTGCCGATGACTGGTACCAGCGGTGTCAAGATCGGCCTCTGTGGAGGAGGCTAGTGAAGGACGCTACTGGGCAGTTGGAGGCAGTCGCCCTCCAACAACAACGGAGGGCGGACGAGCGATGCTCACAACAACGAGCGGAGCGCCGGGTGGCTAAAGCACAGCAAGTTGGTACAGTAGGGGGCACAGGTGGTGCATCAGCCATTCATCTCGGTCATCTCAGTCAGTCGACCCGTGGCACCTGGGTCTGCCCCATGACCTCCTGCCAGCGGGCGTTCGACACTTCACGTGGCCTCAAGGTGCACTTGGCCTGGCACAAGCGTCGTGGTGACGTCACCGCTACTTAATGGCGAATGGCGGTTGTTGTGAGCTGTGTGAGTGAGTTAGCCGTGTGTGAGTGGATCGACCGTCAGATTTCCGTGGCTGCGTCTCCGGCGCTGTGGCCGTCATGTTGCTGCTTCTCGGGCCTCCGAGGTGCAGGGTGCACCACAACACGAAGTGGGCAGCTCGCAGTCACGTGACGCACTTCAACCAATCCGGGGGCGCGCGGTCACGTGATGCACTTCAACCAATCCGGGGGCGTTAATCACAGTCACAGAATGACAGAGGGACAGATCTGGGCTATTATATATGTGTATATGTAATGGCAAGAATGCAATGAAATTTAAGTAATGTATGTTAGAAGTGGACTTTCTCTCACACTCAAGAGTTTCAATATTTGTCTGCTTTATTGCTATCTCAGAGTATTGATTTCATGTGCGAGCATAACAACAAAACAGTCAACATATTGTCGTCACAGATCAGTGTCCATGTGATTTGTATTTACTTTCGTATTGATGAACTAAGATTTTTGCCCACAAATACCAATGATTGCTCTTTCATATATTTTGTGAAATGCTCACATGTGAGAAATTCACTATGTTTTCAATTTGTCTCAAGGAACCGTCGATGTTTGTCATTATTACGCCCCATAGAGAAAGCTGAACATATACACGACATATATATAAATCCTGTCCAAAATCAGCAGTGTGCTCTAAAAACATCAAATTCCTTTGTTTAAAAATAGAGTCCATGAAACGCAGAAAAAAATATATTATCTGAATTACAAGACTATGCTTTAAAAATGTAGAAACCATTACTGGGAAACATGCATTAATTTGATGCCTAACTAAAATTAAAGAAAGCTTGATTTAATACGTTTAAACACATGATCTCCGTTATGGTCTTTTTTGTGAGCTATTCCTGTGGTTATTGTGATCGACGAAGACCTTCATCACTCCAGGGGTGATAAATGAGTGCCACTTTGCGGCAATCCAACAGCAAATAGACTCACCCCTCTCCTTATGAATGTAGAATGATCTGTACTGCCTCGGGGTTGTAAACTGGATATGAGAAACGTAAAGACAAGATGAGAACTGCTCCACTCTTCATCAAGCAGTGAACTAAATTAGCGTTTTGACTTTACATACATTCCAAAAGCTATTCCGTAACCAATATATTGGGTCAACCAACTTTTCCTACACAACACCAGACAATTCGATGTTTGTAAACATCGGCATCTCAAAACATGCAGGATCAAAACAGTAGGCATATTTATTTTATAGAGGGGCAGTCAGTCATAGACAAAGGGGGAAAAAAGAGGGTCTTGACCGTGGACGTCAACAAGGCGAAGGGAGTCGACAGGACGGATGGATGGGGGAATGGAATTTCAGACAATGGGAGAAGCAAAGAATGAGTGACCTACTGAGTGAGAGTTGACTGGGGGTTATGACAAAAGCCTGAGTTAATGGAGCGAACTGTGTGGAGGTGAAAAAGTGTGACGAGAGGTGAGAGTTAGGCAGGTCCGAATCCATGGAGGATCTTCAATATGGTGTGATCTTGAAATCGATCCAGGATGGGATTTGGAGCCAGTGTCGAGGTGACAGATGGGTGAGATGTATTACAGATGCATTTTGGATCATATAGAGGTTGATGATGATGGTCTTAGGAATTCCATAGAGAAGAGAATCTTAAAACATAGTATAGCTTAAGCAATGATCGATATTTGTTTTTGGGTTAGGCCACGTGGTAGTTTCGTGCAAAAAATGTTGTCATTAACCCTCGACCACCCGACAATGAGTGGCCTAACCCAAAGACAATTTAGATCACGAGGATGAGTTTTGCGGTATGTAAATGGGGATGTTACAGAATTATGGATAAGGATTTCAGCAACAGCAGGGGCAAAGAAAATAACAGATGTAGGACTTGTGGTGCATTATGAGGATGTTCTGCAGAGCTGAGATTTGTAAAAAAAAAGATAATAGGAGCTCAGGATCAATGCCAACTCGAAGTTTTCAAACACACTTTACCAGTGCAATGACAGAACTTGGGATGTGCACTTTCAACATGGAGTCTTTTGTGAGTGTTGACGTTTTGCTTGATAAGGAGCACTTCAGTTTCGGTAACATTGCTGGAGGAAGTTACATCCAATCCAAGATTAGACCTCATCAATCAAGGCACGATTTGAGAGTGGATTGTGAGATTTAGTTCATTCAGTTAATAGTAATGTACAGATTTATGTCATCAGCAGGAAAGTAACGGTTGACATTAATACTGCAGATGTTTTATTTTTTTCTCACCAGGAGGATGCACATTAAAAAGAGCAGAAGTCTAGCCTTGTAGGACAGCATATAGCCCTTGTGCTTTACCTTTGGAATTGTATACACAATCCCGAGAAAAAAGTTGAACAATGAACTTTACTCAACATTGACGATGCTGCATGCCTGCTTATCAAGACATTTACCAATGATAACGGGTAAGTAAATCAGAGATGTAAAAAAGCACGCTAAAAACATTCAGGTTTTGAACGCATTAAATGCGTGCGTGGAGAAATATTACACAGAAAAAGAGTTATATGTGCATTGTAAGGTGCATGGCCAGATTGACATTAGCTAGGTCACACATGTCCTCCTATTTCAGATTTCAGGTGTGGCCCACACGGTGCTGCATACATTGCATAATTTAACATGAACGTTTCCAGCAGGACCCATCATTGTGCTGCAAATCGTATCAAATGTGCACACCAAGGTGCATGACTGCGCACTCTGCTTTCGCATCAATGCAAGTCAAGAACGTGCATCTTTTTGTAATGAGTGTCAATCGGACTCCCATGGCAAGCCACATAAATTGATGGCCGTTATATTTGAATGACTGGTAAATGTGAAAAAATATCCAGCATAGCATTTTTTACGTTTCATATGATGGTTTAATCCTACCAAAAGTGAGCCTCTACTCCGGTATTATTGCAAAGTGAAAATGCTTTTCGATAGCCAGGCAGTGACCGCTAATCTATTTTTCTCCTCAAGTCCCTTCTATTCCACAGTATGTCAGGAGACATTAGGCCATAACTCGGATATGTAATCCTTCATGGTGTGCAGGCAAAATGAGTTAACTTCGGTGCATTATGGCAGTTAGATGGACATACAAATGCTTTAAGAGGGTTACGGCAGGATTATAATTTACTAACATGCTTCCATGAAAATCGTATGTTTAAAGAGCTTTGCGTTTTGCTCAGTGTCCATATGAAAGTTATTTGGATAATTACGTGTGTAGATTAAAGCTGAGCATATGTTCCAATATTTGCAAGCAATTACTTCATAGGTTAAATAATTGTTATTGATAAGCTGTGTCAAAATATTATTTCATCTCAGTATTTGGCGGATTCGAGGTGAAAAGGGTGATGAGTGGTGTCATGGGTTATAAGACATAGATTGGCAGATGAAGGTTGGACCTTTGCAGAAGCTGAAAGTCAAGAGGGCCCGATTGAACTGACTGAGAATTGAATGAAGTCATATTTCAAAGTCACCAATAGCTCTCAAGACCAGAAACAAATACACTAGAAATTATTCAATGTTTGTTTCGTGAAATACCTTGAAGGGCAAATGTGTAGGTGACAGACAAATAACAGCTGCAGAGGACTACAGGAAGCAATATAATTTGCTGATTTCTTCGAAAAAGAAAATGCCTTGTTAATTATTACATAGCACTGGTCTCTAAACAAAACACACCCACTGGTGTAATGTTCTGGAAACTCCATTCAATTATTCTAAAGAATACCCAATACATTCATTAGTTTTACTCAGCAGGCTAGGGCATATTTTACAGGGTTTATTTTAGATTATACAAAGCAAACTATTGGCTATGAGACAAACTTAAGTATGGGCCATTAACAATCCAATTAATGCAGTACATTGTTGTCATTTAATAAATAAAACACATTCAACTGAGTGAATGTTAATCAAACATAAACATGTATTATTTAATTGCAAATACAAATCATTAATTGTGTTGATTACTGAACCTTAAACCATTACATTACTATTGATTATGTTTATCAAAGCAGTTAAATATTAAATATCTATATCAATATGTATACATTTGATAAAATTGTAATAAAAAACACCATTTTTTTTTTACAATGGCTACCACATTATATTGGATACATTTGTCAAATATCTGGTTAATTCTTATGTCACTAAAACAAAGTGGATTTAACACATCATAATTACCAAGTCGTGCAAAATGTGTATTTCGTGAACAATACAATTAATTGGACAATTATTGGCCTTTATCCAGTTATGTTTACATATTTGCCACATTTTTTGATAATTGAAATAATATTACCTTAATATTTTAATCAAAGTGAAATGTGCAAATTGGTTATCTATTTATTTTCAGGAAAGAAATGGTTCATTATTGCAGATAATAGATTATATTTTCCACTCAACGACTCTTATCCACAAAATAATGCGGATGATAGGAAGACGTTTCACAATGCAGGATGGAAAACACCACAGGAAATTGCGAGTAATAGGACATTTTGCAGATCCTACAGCTTCCGTGGATTGTAAGAGTCGTGTGTAATAGTGTCATGGATAAAATGAGATTTTCTATATATTGCAAGTAGAAATTTAATATACACGTAAACTTGTAAACAAACTAAATAATTCTAAGATGTCCTGAAAACATCTCAAGGTCAAGAAATGTAGCATGCATTTTTCTAAGCATGTGTGCTAACACTCAAGTATCTGCCAAATTGTAAAAAGATAGAAAGTGAATAGCTTGAATAAATTTAAATCATTCCACCAATGTGGCATTCCATGACGACTGCCCTTCTAATACACAGTATATAGTTGTTACCCTTAAAAAAGACTGTGAAGGGTAGCCCGAGGTCACCATTCATTGCCCCTTTGTGATATGTAGTCAACAATGGGTGAAGGATGGCCTACCTTTTCAGGGCTTCCAAAAAAAAAAATTGGGCACATTGCTTAGCCTGTTCACAGGTTGCTTTCTTCCAACCAAATCAATTGACTTTCTGTTGAACCTTGCCTTTGAGAGTGGGTGTCCTCAGCCAGCCTAGACCAGAAACACCATCTCTGTTTAAGTATTATTAGAGGGCAACATTGGAGAGTTAAGTGTAATCAAAAGTTAGATACCAGAGCTTTTTTTGTTGTGGCCACTGGTGATTGGGCTGAGCTCATCCAACTCGCTGTGCAGGTGAATGTTTATGGCCTAAGAAAATAACATTCACGTATCAATTGTCTACTCCTGAGAAGTGGGATCCATGTTTTCAGAGGTTCTATCTGATGCGTTTTAGCACTCAACCTGTAAAGTCCCCTTTCAAGACAGGATTACATGACAAATTCTAACATCTGAACACATTTTTGGAGAAATTCGTGACAGTGTGATTAAAACTTACCTGATTTTAATCTCATTAACACTCAGTACTTGGCATTGGGAAACTGTATCATGATATATTTACTCTGTATGCCAGGTCATAAAGACAAACCTCTCAACTATATACGTGAGTTGTCTGCCTTATGTTTAGGAGCACAATGAGTCAATACATTGTGATAAAGTAAATATTGGTACTCAAAACGGACGAGTGAATCAGGATTATATTATACAAACATTGAACTAAATAACGGATCATGACAAATTAATTGCATGATTAATTTCTGATATGGGCCAATGACTTCCAAAGTAACTGCAGCATCAGCATAACCAAGTTTATCTGATAAGTATGCCTTTAAGCTGCTAAGTGACATGAAGGGCCACAAATGAGTATGAAACTTGCAATACAATGCAAAAATCACTAGAGCACAACTTATAAAGCATTCGCAGTATAATTACGCCATTAACATTATAATTATTGACCGTTGATGTTGTTGCTGTTTATGTTTAAAGTGACAGTGCATTAATCGCGTGGCAATTGTAGAACAAGAACAATTTAGCACAATTATTATTATTTTTTAAATCCCTTTCCAGAAACAATGGACGAGAAGGCACTTAGAACTGGACATAGCAATCATAATTCCATACCCAGCGTACCATCTCCCTGAGCTGATTACAAATGAAAAATGTGTACGTGTAAGATTCGCATTGACATAACTTATTCAAGTTTTATGATCTGTCCTAAGCCAATGTCTTTTGGTATCAAAAAGTAATCAGTCTCGTCTCATGTCTTGAACCACGAAATGATTTCATCTGCAGCATGACCTCACTGGAGGAGGCAATTCCCAAAATGAATAGGGATACGTTTCCAACTGTACCACACCACTATGGTGGAATTCCAATATATCGCAACACTCTTTCGTCTTCTCCTCTAGATTTGTGGCCATTCTCAAGCTGATTGCGTGCCGTTTGTGGCCAGCTGCCATCCTCCAGTAGACAGACTGCACGCCACCAATGCACCAGGATTGCGCATGTAATTTTGGCAGATATGTGGTCTCTGATAGATATCAGTCACGTTTGTTGGGTAGCTTAACAAGCTAAACTTCAATATCAAAAGTTGTTCTTGAGACCTCTGCAGTTCAGAAGTTAAACTCCAACAAAAAAAATGCGGTTTCTGGCCAAGTGCCAAGCCAGACAATGTAATCCATAAACATTACGTTTAGAGAGTAGTGGTTTTGCTACACATTTAACATTTACACATTCAACTATAAAAAAAAAATACCAGCATAATACCATGATCAGTGTTCTTAACATAGAGAGACCCTTATCCAGCAGTGGTATGAAAATTGTCTTTTTAAATGTATACAGCATTAAAAGTTTTGCCTGCAGTAAAGACGGAATGAATTATATTATCTGCTTTGTGCTCAAAGGAAGAGATAATCCCCAAGATCAACAGGAATATCTCTGACTCATACTGATAGGAGAATCCTGCAGTACTCATCTCCCATTCCCCTGAAATTCATAAGAATGTATCTGATCAAGGCACACTGCTTCCAGCTATATTACTGGCAAGAGCCTAGTCTGTGGTAAGCCCATTTCATTTTGAGGTGTTTAGGTCATACATTTAATTTATAATTCTTTTGATCCAATTGTTCAATGTTACCAGTATGTATTTAAAATCTAAATAATGTTGTTCTTGTAAACTCTTTAGCTAGAAAAATGAAAATTTCAAGTAATTTTCTGATGCCTTTTGTGTGCATTTCACAAAACTACAAAGCTATACAGAAAAATACTACGGTTCATATAATACAAGCTAGCACAACACACGAATGTGTACACAGAGCATTAATAATATTTTGCCGGTGTTGAAGGAGAGAATTTGCCGTGGTGCAGAGCACATATGGGATGCATGGAAAATTTTGTACACCCACCCACGTCGCTTTGATATATATATTTGCCACTCATGAAACGAAAAAAACATCGACATTTTAAAAGTCTATTCCTATCTAGGATGAAAATGCTATACAAAAACAATGATCCCCCGTATAGCCTTAACAGACTGTTGAGGCAAGTGCTGAGCGAGCACATTTGAAGGCCAATTGGCACACAAGGAGTGGCTGACCAGCACCCCCCCCCCCCGGCGCCTTTGTCTACACACCGCATGAGGTACTCATTTGGCACTGAGTCGACCTTGGGGAGGCCCAGGACCGGTTCAGATAATCGTCAGTGGTGTTGGCCGGTGAGCGGGAATCGAACTTGGGTAGCCGGGTTCATAGTGCAGGGCGATAATCGCTGCACTACTGCTCCGCACACATACACACGAGCATACGATGCACCAACGCCAAGCTTATTGTGTTCCCCAACTGAATTCACAACGCAAATCGAGTCCCTTGTGTCACAGAGAATAATGCATTTTGGCAATGGAATGCCTTCCGAGCCATGTCCATTTGGTCTCCGTTTCGATTCGTCAACTGGTTCTACGTTGGAGGGGAGCGGTCAGGTGGGAGGAATCACCTCCCGAGGGGGCCTCCTTTTAAAAAAAGTTCATAAATAAATATATATTGTGCCTTGCGAATGTCAGTTGCAAAAATCATCACGTACAAACACACTAAAATCTATTTTTAGAGTTAAAAAAGAGCCAAAATTACGTTCAATCCATGCACCCACAATACAGAGAGGCATAATGATCAATGACTTGATTTGTCATTAATAAATGCATCCGATTGTTATTTCAGATTTATATTTAAGCACATATAAAAGGAACAATAAATGTACAATAATTCACAGTATCAAACAGAGTAAATTATTGGAAACAGCAGGTAAGTAATGTCAATAGATTTGTCAACAATTAGATAAAGATATTCAATAATATGTGTTTTGAGGACAGGTCACTATGGACAAATGCTAGCATGCTTGAAATTTTGATTTTCAGAAATGATGCACACATCTCATTATCCGTATGGGATATTTGCATTTCAAAAGTATTACCCCAATATGTATTTATTTTAGTACTGTATCTGTATATGTAAGGTATGTGTTAAATATTAACATATTAACAACAGTATATCTTCTTGATTCAAATTAGACTATAAGATTGTGATTATTTTACGTCATTTTAGATAGTTATTGCTATGGTTTTGTGTATACCTGGCCATGCGTGTTCAATTGTTCACTGAGAAACCCAGGGATGTCTCGTGACATGTCTATATAATATTTTTAAAACATTACACATTTTACAGTCTCTATTTTACATTGGTCAACCCGCAGACTGGTAACCAACATTGCTGGAATTATTGCACAACAAAGGTTTTACAAACGAATCAAACATATCTCTAAGGATACTGTCTAATCAGGAGATGCAGGAGTTTTTAATCCACTAAAGGATGAATTCGGTGATTATTCTCCACTCCCTCTGGTGGCAACCAAGACTGATTGAATTTAAAGCATAGGACCTGCATCCCCGCATCTCCTAAAAGGATACAAGGTCAAAGGAAATACTTTATCTAAACAGATCTACACAGGATTTTGCAACATTCCATCAGCTTGGGTTGTCTTGGAGCCATTTCCTGTCGAGAGATGCTAAAGCAGGACCTGACAGATAACCCACTGGACTGATCTGACCATTGGCAAAGGAAATAGGAATACGTTCACGTGGTTATGTTGTGTTACAGAGGCTTAGCTATTTCCAGAGATGAATTACAGCAAATCCATTTTCAAACATAGACCTTCTCGTAATATTAATATTGCTTCAAACACAACTGTGTCCATATGAACTTTAATGTAATGTATTGTTTACGTACACAATACGTTTTAGCTTTTTCAATGTCCATTGTCTCAAATTCCCTTTGCTGTACTGCTGGATGAAAGCATCCCCATGCTCTGTCGGTCATGGGGGATGTTTAACCATACTTCACCACGCTGGTCTGTGCAGATTGACGAAGGGTGCATCTTGGACCAGTTTAGATATCACTTGCCACCGACAGATCTCAGAATTGAACCGGGTTCATGGCGCCGTACATTAACCATTGCTCCACCCCCTGAAACTATCGGTGCACATTTTCTCGGTGCCAAAATATGTTGCTTATAAAGAGTTGCCATGTATTATCCCATCCCGTCTTGTAAGAGTGATGGCATTGGAGAACTGCGTTCTGCCACACCTCAGTTCGCAAAGTGGATTGGGTGGCCAAAGTGGGTTAGGGCAGAGCTGGGGCAAGGTCACGGAATGGAGTTTCCCCATGATCCATTCCACCTCGTGGAATCACGGCACTGATCTCCTCCTGGGGACATGGCCATACAACTCTGGGGTGAAGTAGGCATGGCAGCGGTGCCAGCCGTGAGGCACGAGAAAAATCAACAAACCTTAGAGGACCCACTCAGCGCAAGAGGCTCCCCAGTAAGCATTGAACAATGAAATATATAGGTGCATCAATATCCTCTCAAATTCATAATCCTATAATAATCCTATATATATAGTGTAGCGCTTAGCGCATTGCGCTATGACACCGTTGAGCCGAGTTCGATTCCCGCTCATGGCCACCACCAGTGACAATTATCTGAACCGATTCTGGGCCTCCACTAGGTCGACTCAGCCTCAAAGTAGTACCTGATGCGGTGTGTACAGTGAAGGAAAAAAGTATTTGATCCCCTGCTGATTGTGTACGTTTGCCCACTGACAAATAAATTATCAGTTTATAATTTTAATGGTAGGTTTATTTGAACAGTGAGAGACAGAATATCAACAAAAAAATCCAGAAAAACGCATGTCAAAAATGTTATAAATTGATTTGCATTTTAACGAGGGAAATAAGTATTTGACCCCCTCTTAATTAGAAAGATTTTTGGCTCTCAGGTGTCTTTTATACAGGTAACGAGCTGAGATTAGGAGCACAATCTTAAAGGGAGTGCTCCTAATCTCAGCTTGTTACCTGTATAAAAGACACCTGTTCACAGAAGCAATCAATCAGATTCCAAACTCTCCACCATGGTCAAGACCAAAGAGCAATCAATCAATCCGATTCCAAACTCTCCACCATGGCCAAGACTAAAGAGCTCTCCAAGGATGTCAGGGACAAGATTGTAGACCTACACAAGGCTGGAATGGGCTACAAGACCATCGCCAAGCAGCTTGGTGAGAAGGTGACAACAGTTGGTGCGATTATTCGCAAATGGAAGAAACACAAAAGAACTGTCAATCTCCCTCGGCCTCGGGCTCCATGCAAGATCTCACCTCGTGGAGTTGCAATGTTCATGAGAACGGTGAGGAATCAGCCCAGAACTACACGGGAGGATCTTGTCAATGATCCTCCCGTGTAGCTTGGACCATAGTCACCAAGAAAACAGTTGGTAACACACTGCGCCGTGAAGGACTGAAATCCTGCAGTACCCACAAGGTCCCCCTGCTCAAGAAAGCACATATACATGCCCGTCTGAAGTTTGCCAATGAACATCTGAATCATTCAGAGGACAACTGGGTGAAAGTGTTGTGGTCAGATGAGACCAAAATGGAGCTCTTTGGCATCAACTCAACTCGCCGTGTTTGGAGGAGGAGGAATGCTGCCTATGACCCCAAGAACACCATCCCCACCGTCAAACATGGAGGTGGAAACATTATGCTTTGGGGGTGTTTTTCTGCTAAGGGGACAGGACAACTTCACTGCATCAAAGGGACGATGAACGGGGCCATGTACCGTCAAATCTTGGGTGAGAACCTCCTTCCCTCAGCCAGGGCATTGAAAATGGGTCGTGGATGGGTATTCCAGCATGACAATGACCCAAAACACACGGCCAAGGCAACAAAGGAGTGGCTCAAGAAGAAGCACATTAAGGTCCTGGAGTGGCCTAGCCAGTCTCCAGACCTTAATCCCATAGAAAATCTGTGGAGGGAGCTGAAGGTTCGAGTTGCCAAACGTCAGCCTCGAAACCTTAATGACTTGGAGAAGATTTGCAAAGAGGAGTGGGACAAAATCCCTCCTGAGATGTGTGCAAACCTGGTGGCCAACTACAAGAAACGACTGACCTCTGTGATTGCCAACAAGGGTTTTGCCACCAAGTTCTAAGTCATGTTTTGCAGAGGGGTCAAATACTTATTTCCCTCATTAAAATGCAAATCAATTTGTACAATTTTTGACATGCGTTTTACTGGATTTTGTTTTTGTTATTCTGTCTCTCACTGTTCAAATAAACCTACCATTAAAATTATAGACTGATCATTTCTTTGTCAGTGGGCACACGTACAAAATCAGCAGGGGATCAAATACTTGTTTCCCTCACTGTATATATCACCGCTGGCCACCCACCTTCTCGGGTACTGTGCTGGCCTTCATAGGTTCTCACTAACAGCATTTGCCCCAACAGTCTGTTGAGGTTATATGGGGGATCTTTGTCTTAGAAATATTATGTCATCTCACTAAGATGTTTTAAGTCGATAGGGGGGCCCACAAAGGACTAGCACCACCAATGCATGGCGGTAGATTGATCTCAGATCATAAGTTGCTCCTTAATGCCCCCTCTGCTACAAAATGGCAAGAAGTCCTCAACAAATAAACACTCACTGCTGTCTTCTTGGTTCTTTCGGTAAAGTCACGTAGAAGGGAAGTAATAAAATAATAAAAATAAAACATAATAAAATAAATCTCACGACGTTTCGGCCACAACACAAGCAGCCGTCCTCAGGTGAAGACCAGGTCTGTCGAGGCGACAGCATCATTTTAGACGCTGTCGCCTCGACAGACCTGGTCTTCACCTGAGGACGGCTGCTTGTGTTGTGGCCGAAACGTCGTGAGAATTATTTTATTATGTTTTATTTTTATTATTTTATTACTTCCCTTCTACGTGACTTTACCGAAGGAACCAAGAAGATGAATCACTGCAGTCACGAAAGCTTTAAATCGAAATTTAACTCACTGCTGCTTCTGGAGAGATGGGGGTGGGGGGCTACTGTTGCAGAGTACAGAATTATGTTCCTTGCCAATTTGTCCCATCACAAGATCTTTCCCTGGTGGATCTGTCCTGTCACCAACAGATTAATAATGTAACTTTTTTCAGATCAATACCGCACAGCCCCAAAATACACAAGCGTGCATGCATGCACACACACGGTACATATACAAAATCATACAGGCACACAGACACATAGCCATACATACGTAAACATCTAAATCATATCTACACAATGCATGCAATCTTATGCACACACACACAACCTCACAGACTCACACATGCACAAAAGCAAAGATCCCCTCCATAGTGATACAGACTGTTGAGATAAGTGAGGTTAGTGAGGACCTATTAGGGGCCGTCCATACATGACGTCACGCACCTAGGGGGAGGGGGTCAAACATTTGTGACGATGTGTGACGAGGGGGGGGGGGGTTTGAGAAACGTGACGTCACGTAAAAATGCGCAACTTTAAAAAAATATAGACAACACGTTCTACTTAATTAAATTGACTTTTTTAATACATGTTTTCTCCTACAACATCAGAGTGCACGCTCCACATTTAATACGCACTAAAATGACAATAGTTTAAAGCGATTTGAAGCATGTCTTATATATTTTTTTGGGGGGGGGGCAGAGCTTTGTGACGTCATATTTGAAGAGGGGTCTGACTTTTTATAACGCCGTGTGACAAAGGGGGGGTGGGGTCAAAAATCGTCCCAAATCGCGTGACGTCATTTATGGACGGCCCCTTAAGGCTGTCACAGCACACAAGGGGGTGGTGTTTCCAGAATCACCCCTGGCCATTCATCTCCCGAGTGCAATTTTTGCATACCATACCAGATATGCATATGAGAGTTTACCTCGGAAGGTCCAGGACAAGTTAAGATATCACTTGTCATTAATGCTAGCCATGGAAAGGAATCAAACTCCAGTCGCAAGATTTGGTGCAGTGTACTAACCGTTGCACCACTGCAACAAAAACTAAAACAAAGATCTCCCGTATAGCCTTAACCAGACTGTAGGAGCAAGTGCTATTAGCGCAAACCTATGAAGGCCGGCACGGCACACGAGGGGGTGGGTGGTCAGCAGAGGTGGGACAAAGTCATTGTTATGCAAGTCCAAGTCGAGTCGCAAGTCATCAAATTCATGACTCGAGTCTGACTCGAGTCCAAGTCACATGACTCGAGTCCACATCTCATAGGTGGGACAAAGTCATTGTTATGCAAGTCCAAGTCGAGTCGCAAGTCATCAAATTCATGACTCGAGTCTGACTCGAGTCCAAGTCACATGACTCGAGTCCACACCTCTGGTGGTCAGCACCACGTCCGGCCGCTTTTGTCTCCCTAGTGGTGATGTGTACACACCACACCAGGTACTCATTTGAGACTAAGTCGACCAAGGGGAGGCCAAGGACCAGTTCAGATAATATAATCGTCACTGGTTTTGGCTGTGAGCGGGAATCGAACTTGACTCGCTGGGTTCGAAGCACAACACGCTAACCGTTACGCTACCGCTCCCCATCACTGCTCACACACTCACACGTACAAACAGGTGCTAAATGGATAATGTGAGTGAGTAACCGTTAAGATCCTGGCATGGCATGTGCCTGTATGAGTAGTGGGACCAGCACCATGCTTATTTTAGACGTGTTGAGCCAGCTCTAACACCAACAAATATGGGGCTGGCTATGCTCACCACTGTGGAGATGGAGCGATGGGATCACTTCATTTACAAGAGTGAGATGGATGGTAGCAGCACTGGACCATGAGGGTGTTGGCAGCTTTGGGATGCATTCATCCAGCAGTGGATAGACATTTGGTGATGATTAGGAAGTCAGCAGTGACTGGGCTTTGGCCATCAGTTCACTATCCTTGAAAAGTATAATGAGAGGTGGCTGCCCAGGTTTTAACCCCACGATCTTAGCTGTACCAGCTCAGTGCTCTGACCCCTGAGCTACCAGGTCACCGCAGCAGTTTTATTTTTGGCAGACCCATGAAGATAAGTACACGTCAATGCACACACACACACAAGTGTACATGCACATGTGTGTATCAGATGGATGAAAGCCGGATTGGCTGGCTGCATCCAAGGACAACAATGCACATGCGTACCATACCTGACACTGTAGTAGAAATATCTCACCACACTGACTTAGGTTCGTTTAGTATTTGTGGAGCAGACTTTCACTCTACCTAATCTGCATATCGGGATAGAATTGCAGCCGGTTCATGAAAAGTAAAAAAAATAACCACGGCAAAAAGTGTCCCACTCGCAGAAAGTGTGTTTTTTTTTCTCGTCTATGCTGCCTGATATTGTGTCTGCTGTCTGCACCATCCACCTCATTTGTACTGCCTCATTCATTCAATCTGAGTTTTAATTTGAGAAATAAAAATAAAGGTTTAAATTCGCTTAAATTGAAAATAATGTATTTTTACACGCACAATTCAATGTATCACGAGTATAAGACTCAGTTTTAATTGAGATTCTTTAAAATCATGCTACGTAGCGATTTCAATTTACATAATTATATATATAGAAGAAGAAATTACATTATTACACATTTTCTATCCTTAACTGCACAAAAAACACCGTTTAATAACACAGACTGATTTTCTTTTTTAAACTGTACACTATTCCCACATTGCAAGTCAAAGATTTTATGTTTTGTGTTCAGGAGATCTTTAAAGTAATTAAGTTAATTCAATACTCATAACAACCACCTTGGAGGCCATTATTTTCTGCTGCCAGATATTTGGTGCTCAATTACTTTTCATATAGAAACCCAATGTGTCCCCAATTGGCGTTTCATTGCATAGCATTAACTGGTAAGAAAATAAATAATGTACTTGCCCAAAGGATTGAACTCATTGTAGCACCATGCCCTGAATAATATCTAGAATAAGCAACATGAGCTTAACCTTTTTGAGCCCTAATAAGGTCTGCTCATTAGCTGTCTTGCGTAAAAGGGTCACAGCATTCGCTCTCAAAAAAGATGCCACGGTTCACCCATCATTAGTCACTTTGGATGAACTGACAATGCAATTAGTGCTTTGCGAGTCACACGAATGTGAATGCTGCGTGACTGCATGAGAAGCCGTTAATGAGCTGTCATGAGAAAACATAGTTCAGGAACAGCATTGTGGTGAAGCAGTCGCAGTTGATTGTGTTTGGAGAAAGTATGACCAACTTTTTGAGCTTAGAAACTCTAAACATGTTCGAATGACTCGAGCTACTAAGTGACGTATAGTGCCACCATCCCTTAATTTGTATGAACAACGCTCATTTGGATTTTAATTGCCTGTCCAAACGTACACCAGTCAAACGGATAGTGTGCAATTATTCTAAACATGTTTTTTTTTATTTAAACAATACAATTAACATCTTGAAGAGAGATTGTATTTGCACACACTTAACATAACCTGTCCGTTGACAACACATTCCTGTATCTCCACGGGACCTATGGGAATTGGCAATGTCCTTGTCACGACGGGATTCTGCATTCGCTCACAAAAAGGTGAATTATCTTTAAGAAAAAAAAGTTGCGCAAATAATGTTTTTTTTAGAAAAAGCATGAAAAAACATTAGAACCACACTAATTAAACTCCAGTTTTTTAAACTTCAAGTAACGGATCACCAATTTGTCCTACTTTGGTTTCTACATAAACATTTTATATCATTTGTGATATTCATGACGTTTATTTAACGCTATTGCTTTGTTAACAGGCAGCACATTTTATATATACGTAAGATTATTAATCACTGATGCAACATATTGTATGTATTCATAATTAACGTATGTTTTGTTTGTAGGCAGAATGATGTAATTAATTACGCTTGTAAGATTAACATGTATATGGGAAAAACAACAACAGCCATCGAGATATTTTTGCTAATGCAGCCTGTCATTAGCCATGAAGTTGGATTGCATCAAGTCAACAAGCAATAGGCAATCTATAACCATAGCATACCTCTATAGATTACCAATATAGCCTTATTCCTGAGGATTTTGTTAAAAATATGTATTTACATATATTGATCAAGAACCAGCTAAAATGTGTTTACGTCCGGCATATGGTTGTCGCAATCCTTTTTTGTGATACAATATACATTTTCACAATATGATGATTATCACAATATCAGTTGCCCATATATATATGTGGTTGTGTTTTTGGCATTGTATTGTTATTTTTTCTGTACTTCCACTACAATACTTAAAAGTTAATCGACTGCAATTCACTCAGCATAAGCCTGCCAATCTGTAATGCGTGTTACACAAATGCCAGTCACATAAAAAATAATGAAATTAACTATGAATATTATGATGTCATATAACCCACAATACTGTCCATCAGAGCATAATAGCTTTTTATTTTTATCTTTAATAATTGCAGTGGCATTTAATAAATGTTATCAAAACGTAAAATACCGTAGAAAATATGAATGGCAATAATAATAATGATATCATGATTTTTTTATTTTATGAAAATACGATTATATTATAACAATAGGTTTTACCATTCTGGCAATAAAACAGATGATAAGATGTTAAAACACCAAATAGAATCCTTTTTCAATGAATCCTGTCTGCATTAACCACAGGTACTTGTGGTGAACATGCAAACAAAAAACATGCTCTGGTAATATATGGATTGTCTTTGAAACTGATTGATCCACACCAGAAACAGCTTTCTTTAGAGCCTAATCTCAAAGTGGTAGACTAGAGGACGCCAAATGGCGAACAGCACAAAGACAATGCACTATCAGGGTATTGAGAGCTCGGGGTGAGGAGCTACAATATGTTATATTTTGATACTGGCAAGAAAGGTCCCATATTACGATTATACTGTTGTGGGTTTTATATTGTACGATATATTGTAACACTGTAATGCCATATGGCAGAAACCCTAAAAGGGACGAGATTTGCAGACAGCAGATTGTCAGTTTGAATCTCCGTTTGGGGATCGACTTAGCCCATATATATAGGCTTTTGATGTTGATACTGTGAGTACCATCTTTGTAAAATGTTAAGAAGTGTTGCCCACTATAGGAATGTAGATTTTCCACCACAAAGTAATGACACTAAGCACAAGAAAGGCACTGTGCTATGCTCATATTAGTCATTTTTCTATTAATAATTTAAGCAACCTGGGACCTGACTCCTGTACAGTTTGTTTAACATGTTTGAAGAATGCTGGCATTAGCCCGCAAACAATGATTGATTTCATCCGCACAATTGCATAACATTCAAACACTTATAATGTTCATCAAGAACCTTAGCACCATGGTTGGTTCTATCATAACCCCACTCATATTTGGCCATTCCACAATACTCTGAAAGGAGTAATGGCACAATGGATATACATGGTGGAGAATCGGCTACACGTGAATTACAAAATGCAGATTTTTTTTACATATCTTTGTTCTAAAAGTGATGGCTAAACCATGATCAGGGCCCGATGACATTGTTGCATACAGTGTTACATGTTCAGGACATGCTGTTAGAACATTTCACTGGATTGTACAAAATACTACTGTTTGAAAGCTACAATGACATCACATTGAAAAGATACATTTAATGAGCAAGACTAAAATAACTCACGAATTATTTTCAACATAAACTTTGAAACCCAATTTAAATGTCGGCTCACAGGAGTCAGGACATTTTTTTGTACAGCTACGTTATTGTGTGAAGTCGTACAGCCATTTCAGCCTATGTGCTGAGGCTGGCAGTTCCATGAAGACAGAAACTGTAGCCAATAATCAATAAACAAACAGTGCAGAACACGAGGTGGCTACTCTGCAGGCCATATCCGACACAACCTTGTGCCAATAGCGCATCAAGAGGTGATCTTTTGTCCGAGTTTCTCAAGGGCCAACGTTACAACACATTTTGCGAATTTGCGATGAGCACCCTGCCGTATTTGCATAATATGTATTTGCACCTGCAGCCATTATGTCAATCAACTGCTGGATGAGGGACTCCCAGCACTGTGCGGGTAATGGGATTTGTTTGACTGTACTTCACCACGCTGGTCATTGCAGGTTGGTGGAGGCAGGGAGCATGGATGTAGGTGTCGTAGACGTGCAGCACGACAATGGATTGTTTTATCTACTGCTCTCTTGCTGCCCACCATACAGCAGCCCATAATGCCAGTCATGCACAGTGGTAACCCATCAAAGCACTTTCCAGGGGTCAATCCTGCATCGCTTCCGAGAGCTGACGACATAATTTGCAATGCAGGTTATTTGGTCATCGTCATGTGTGTATTTGCATGCATTTACAATTGCTGTAAGTCATTGTGGATATTTGGGGAATATCCTTTGCAATTATATGGATTTACAAATGTTAACATTACGTGTGTTTCAATATGCCTAAATATTAGTTGTGTTGTATCTGTGAACGCAGAGTCTGTCATGATTATGTCCTCAATAATCAGGAGCATGTTATCTTGATATAAGCCGATGTATATAAATGCCCACATATGAATACGATTGAATGCACCAATATTTTGCAGACATAACTCTTTAAGCTACTGAACTATATGTACTCTTTGAGTCTTTCGGTAAAGTCATGTAGATAGAAAAATAATATTAAAAGAAAAAAATCACGACGTTTCGTCCTCAGGTGAAAAAATAGAGCAGGAGAGCTGCTGAAGCAGATGATCATTGGGACACTCTGTCTACAGGAAAGCCAACCACATGGATGTATATCTAAAACCTGACTCCCACCACCATCCAGTCCAGAAGAATTCCTTCATCAAAACTCTACACCATAGGGCTCGTTGCATTTCTGACCATCACCACCTAGCCAGTGAACTGGAGCACGTACACCAAGCTCTCAAGATGAATGGATATTCGGACTACACAATCCGTAAAGTTGTCACCCAAACCGTTGGGAGAGAACCATCTGAGGACCAAATCAAAACCATCACCTTGCCATACATAGCAGGGGTTACCAAAAATACTTCAAAAATCATGAGCAAACACAAGATCCAGGTTCGATTCAACACAGTACATACAATTTGTGATCTAATCCCATCTGTGAAGGATGTGATCCCTGACATGCAATACCCCGGTGTCTACAAACAAAGCTGTGGCTGCGGCAGTAGTTACATTGGGGAAACTAAGCGACATGTCTCAGACCGTGTTCGTGAACATAAGGCAGTTCTGAAACACGGTAGCACCAATACCTCGGCTATGGCTGATCATTGTTTTAACGCTGTGGGCACACACGAAATTGATTTCTCCAAGACGAAGGTAATTTGCAAAACTACTGGCTATCAACAAAGATTTGTTCATAAAGCCATCCAGATATATAAACACAGACAAATTTTCAACCAAGAAGATGGGTACAAACTGAGCAATCATTGGAAGGACGTTATTAACTAGTTTAAGTCATAACTGGCTGTGATGTTTCTATCCTACCTGCCGATGTTAGCAGTTATTTCCGACTCTCTGAGTTGCATTCCTCGATGTGGTGGTGGCGACATTGACATGCTAATCTTTCACAATACAATGGCCAGCCCAACAGCTTTGGGGTGCCCTCGATCTTCCTTTTCTAACCCCGCCCACTTACCCTTAGGCTGCGCCCATCTCAGGCCTCGATGTGGCACTAGCTACATTGACATGCTAATCTCTCACAATACAAAGGCCAGCCCAACAGCTTGAGGGTGCCCTCGATATTCCTTCTCTAACCCCGCCCACTTACCCTTGGGCTGCACCCATCTCAGGCCTATATAACACCCTGCTTCAAAAGTTATCTTGCTATATTTTTTACCTGAGGACGATTGCTTGTGTTGCGATCGAAACGTCGTGATTTTTCATAATTTTTTCATTATTTTTCGATCTACGTGACTTTACCGAATTAAAGAGTATACATTCCTTCAGTCACGAATGCTTTAAGTCAAGATTGAACTATATGTGTTAAACTGATTTTGTAACAATCTATACATTGTTTATGTTTGAGCCTTTAACATGATATGAACATTGAGACGTAAGGGTAAAAAGTGAATATTTATAAACGTAAATACATTTGAAATAATGGAGAATAATACAAACCCATGTAAAAATTTAAAAATTAGGTGCAGTCAATATTTGAATACAATCTTTAAGGACAAACAAGCACACATTAAAACTGTTGTGCACAACAGTATGTTACGATTTTATTTTATGGTTGTTGTGCTTAATGTCTCTGTCAACAGGGACACTTGTTTCACATTGAGAAAGAGACAATACAGTTTTAGATATGTACCAGGAGGAGACACTTTGCAAATAAAAGGAATTAATTTAAAGACTCAAAATTTTGACTGAAATGTTTTATTTTAATTCAGAGTTGTGTTCTGACACCAGCAGGCAATGGCTACCTCTTACAGATGGTGTTACAGCAGATGGTGTACATAAGTGAAACTGCACAAATGAGGCACCGATTGTGTTGGTTTGATGAAAAACTTTCTGAGTGTAGCTAGATCACCCAGATGACCGGAGCTTGTTGCTATTCCATGAATTGTTACTGAAAATTCTGTATTTACATAGTATATACTGTATATATCACGTGCATTTGTATTAGAAAGACAAGCATGTGTTAAAAGCTGAGTAATGAAGGATGCAGTGTTTCCGTTTCCCCATCTTGCTGTCCCCTGCTTTTAATAACCGGGTTTGCTTATATTACTCTTTTGTTTTTTCGGTAAAGTCACATAGGTAAAAAATTAAATTAAAATAAATTAAATCACGACGTTTCGGAGGCAACACAAGCTTCCATCTTCAGGTGGCACCGTCACAGCAAAATTACTGTGGTAAAATATTTTTACAAAACACTTTGTGAAATAATATTGAATAACTTATCAGGCATCGTCAGGTTAGCTTTTTTTTACTTTTATATATTCGCTGAAAATAATTAACGAGGAATACCCATGCTCTCAGGTGTCTTGGAGCAATCACAATAAAAAAGCAGCAGTGTTAGATGAAACACATTTGCAGAATTTTTTAACTGTAGAAATCACATGATGAGAAAAAAAGCAAGCAAAAGCGCTAGCTTACCAAAATAATTAAACACAAATATTCGAAGTCAAATTGGACACGCTATCCGAGGGACATTGTGAAGATGAAAAAAACATAAACAAGATGGGAATAGTAATAATGACTATAAATGTAACTATATATAGTGTAGGCTACAATCTGCATTATGTTTTCATGTGTCAATGAACACAAAATGTAACTGTCAATCGGATGCCCAATGGAGAGGTAAAGTGCACATATTGGCTGGCACATGCTCCATAAGGAAAGCAATGCTCTGGCTGATGATTGTGTGCAGGGAGCATGTAATCAACATTCATTATCCGAGCTTTCAGTGCTGCTTTAGCCTCACGTTGAATTCACATAGATACTCAGTAGACAGTGTGCGCACAATAATATCCTGAAGCTGATAATAGTAACCTCAGAATATATGAATTGTGCGGTCTCATCGTGTCCTCTGATGTTTTATTCTTCTTCCCACACTATTCGATGTTGTTGTTTTTTTAACAGGAATCTTCTTACATTCCAGTTTCAGCCCAGGGCAATAGCCTCATAGTGTAGCAGTGGCTGGAGACAACTAAGCGTCCCCCCCCAACGCTTCTCAAGGTATAGCCCCCCTTTTAAATTCTTATTACCAAGTCGAAAAATGTTGGTTGGGAGAAGCTGGAAAAAAGGGTGTACAATAAAGTTATGTGCGTCACAGCCGTCCCTCGTACACACGGTGGGTGAAAGCAAGGGCAGAATGCACAAAAAAGCTAAAAATCAGTGCATCGTGTTTCCCATTCTCCGCAGTGTTTAACATTAATTTAGTTGTTTTGGTGCTTGGTTGGCTGCATACGGTGCAAAAAACAGTTCAAAGCACCACATACATATGTAGTGAGTCCAACTGAGTTGCATACCTTATTCTTTAGAGGCAACACCTTTATTGTAACACGTATGTACAAAGGGGTAACTGCCCCTTTTCCAGATATAGCCTAGGGTGGTGACCACCCAGCTAACTACACTATATGTAGGAGTTACAGCTACGAAGGGTCGGACCCTCACTTGGGTCCCGGCCACGTGTTGATGCCTTGTAGGACGAAGAGCTTCCAGCTTGTAGACGTGGAGCTTCCAGCTTGTAGAACGAAGAGATGTCGGTCCCTCTCAGGGACCCACCTTATATCCCCCCGTGTCAGGGAGGGCTCCACCCTCGGCCCCGCCCACATCCTCGAGCGTTCTAGCTCCCTCTTTATCCCTCTCGAGAGCTCTCCCCGGACACGTGATCACCCCTTAGCCCCCCCATCTGGGGCCTTCTTTGTGGACATTCCAGATCATGTGTCTACGGGGTCAACCAGAGTGCCATGGCCCGGGGCAACCCTGTCCCTGGGCTGACACTCTCCCGCTCCCCCATATGGGAGCCCACACTACGCGCTATGCGTGGTGCCCACGCTATATCAGTGCTCACCAAGCCCCGCTAGGGCTGGTACTACACCCATCTACATGGTGTACGCAATGACGGTGCATTGCACGCCGTGCTATGCTAAAGCCGGCATCATACAGAAAACCCACCCGGTGCTGTCCGCGACGTAAGGACATCGCACGCCACGGCCCATATATACAAGCTCCATGGTGTGTGGAGTGAATCGTCGGATATCGCGCCGAACAACACGCGGCAACAACCGCGAAGCACATTGGAGAGCTACACGGCACAGGCGCGAGACAATACACACAATACCTGCAGTCATAATGCAAACAAAAAACACAACTCTGATAATGTATATACTGTCCTTGAAGTTGATTGGTCCACAACCGAGACAGCTTTCCTTAGAGCCTAGCCTCACATGGGTTGGACCAGATGACGCCAGTGCATACATTATCAGAGTTATGTTTTTTGTCTGCATTATGACTGCAGGTATTGTGGTCTATGCAAACATGACTCCTTGTAAAAAAAAAAAAGTCAGTTTTGTTGCCAGATAAAAGGGTAAAAAAACAATTATCATATTTTTTACTGGCAAATGAGGTTCCAATGGTACAATACACACATTTGTGGTGAGTTCTGTGTGATTTGCTCAGGCATGGGCTGAATGGCAGCAGTGTTAATAGGGAAGCAACTGTGTGGGTTCTTTCTTGTCTGAGACACATTACTCATTAAAACGGTTACCCCTTTTACTGACACACGTCAAAGGATTCGCATGTGTGCACGCATACGTGTGTATTTAAATGGAGTTAATTTAATTCACGCACTATACTATTGTTTGATGTAAATGTGCATGTATGTACATGTGCAAATAACATATATTTTTCATGTAATTTTAAAAAAAATAACAACATTTATCCTACTCTTGTGTCCGTTTATTTACACGGTATACACATATTAATAATATGTACTAGACATCTGTGAAAAAGAGCTTCATAGCTCATCGGATTCCTTCAGTATAAATACATATTATGATTCTGATATGCACACTGCAGTATAAAAAAAAACATTTTAGACTCAGCACAGCAGTACTTGTATAGATTATAAATTAAAACCCAGCAAACCAGGCAAATAGTTATTATTGCAGTGCTGTGGGGTGAGGATATGGATGCACACACTTTGTCGACAATTGTGGCCTGTTGTGTCTGCATATTTTATAACTCTATTAGTCCTCTTAATATAAATTAATGTAGGAGGTGCCGGGTGGGTGGGGAGGGAGACGTGGCACCTTTCGCCTGCAGTCTTGAGACCTCTCTGCCTGTCAATTTGATCAATTTCAACAATGCAATGATGCACAGCTGGAAGGAATTTCAGTGGATGTATGGGTGGCTGGGAAGGGCAGGAAAAAATGAAAGTACGGTAATCAAGGAAGCACAATCAATGCTCTGAATGTGCCAGATTGATTTTATTAACAGCAATTACGAGCCGATTGGGACTGTTGCCACTTGTAATTCTAAATCAGGTCAAATCAGCATGGGAGATTTTGACCTTTCAGTAGATGCTGGTCAGGAGCATCGTTAACTGTTGGATACCAATTTAAATCGAGGCACTTTCTAGTTCCATGTCGAGAGGTAAGTGATAATGTCATAATTTTATGGTAATATTTCAATAATTTGCATTGCAGGTTCTTGTCCTTGGATTGCAGACTACATCTGTCATGATTTAAATCTTTTGTGTATTCTGCAGATTTTTCTAACTTTTTAGGCATGTCAATTTACTGATAGCTTGTGGGTACAATATTTAAAATCACTGCATTCCAACCACAGCAGGTCAGGAAGTTAAACCTTCAACCTTGGATCATATAATTTATTTATAACGGACAAGAAATGTATGTGTATAGGTTTCAATTTGTTTAAATTATGTGAGTAGCAAAATTATGAAAGTGATCTTGCCCTTTACAAAGTTTGACTTTGCTCGGTAGAAGGATAACAATTGCTTCCTTGGCAGGGCTTTTCAGAATGGTGTAGAACTAACACATTGTCAAAAGCATATCAACAACAGAGACTCCATAAATTGAAATAAGTGCTTTCAAATGTACCATATCTGCAATGAAACGGAGTCATTTTCATGCCAGGAAATATGCACATTTCTCTCTGGATATACGATCACTGTGATGCAACTGCAAACTGCCAGTGGCCTAATATTTAAGGGCAATTTAAACAAGGTATTTTGAATTATTGGCATACCATGATCATCATCAGGTCAATTCACTGCTGGATAAAGGGTTCGCCAAACCACCACCATCTTTCACAGGCCAGCCATGCAACAATCCACCGAGCACCTGCACACGAATTCATTTTATCAAATGGACGTCCTGTCAGAAGCATTCCATTCCTGAGATATCACTCCTTTATTATTATTGAGCGTCGACCACGGTGACGTGTTAACGCCCTCGCCTGGTATGCATTAAGTCGTGGGTTCGATCACGACCCTGTTTTCCATGTAGATATTTTACCGGATCCTCCGGTTTTTCCCTCCACATTCGTTGAGCTATCATTTGTGGCCAAGTCGCTTCTGACAAAGAACTATATAGCTCAGTAGGGCTTACCTGGTAAAATACAAATGTTATAGTTTAGTTGTTATCCTTTCGAACAGTGTCATCTCAAGCAAACTTACTTACCGTTAACAGTTTCAATTATATCTCTAACACGTGAATATTTTCTAATCGGTGCACTACTCTTTATGTGTCTCAATATAATAATTGGTATACAATGGAATGTAATTTAACATTAGTTAAAATTGCTACTAAACATTTTGTTATCAATATATAATATTTGTACATTTGACCTCTTACTTTGTACAACGGACACGATTTTTTCTTCTATAATTTTTCACTCGAATAAAGTAATTTAATTGTATGTTTTTCTTTTATTGTGATATCCAATGTTGGGCGGTTCATTGCAAAAGCAGTACATGCCTAGGTGACACTGCCATCTAGAGTAAGCCTATGTGCATGAATGTAAACTTGCAAATACATTTTTTTAATTGAACTTGATGAATTCCTTAATGCTTTCACAAATACCTCAATTCACCAACGACACAACAAGAGCATAAGAGTGCATGTTCAAATCATGCAGATGGGAGACCTTTATATTAATAAAAGCTTGTTAGTGAACGAGTGTTCCATTTTTATGCAAGCAGCAATCACAATGCCATTTGTTGCATATTGGTATATTAGAGGAAAAGCAGATTGCAGAAGCGTGCAGTTACATCTGTAAAAAAGCCTTTTGAAAGGTAGCAAACTGATGATTGTATAAATACATACATTTTATCACAGGGATGCACTTGAATCAAATTTCAATAACCTTTGTGCTGAAATGAATTGTGTTAAATGCCAAGTGTCAGTATTTTAAATCAAAGGTGCAAATCAATTGCATTTACATTATTAAACAGATTCTGATTCGTATTCGGTTAATTTTGCAGTTGATCATCACTGATGAATTGTGGTCTATGACCAATGGGGGGGGGGGATATCTCTAAGAATGAAGATGAAAATCCTCTCTCCCACCCCTTCTATTCCCTTACTTTTGTTCCTCTTCGCTCATAGCCCCTGTCCGGGTGGAGGGCAGTGAGCCCATTTTTCTCCTCTCTGCTAAACCGAGGAGCACTGAGCTCTGGTTTTTGTCCACCCGAGTTTTTGTGCCCCCCCCCTCCCCCTGTTACGGTTTGTGCTTTGTACTGGGCTCTTGTTAAATGAAAAAAATTTAATAATACAAAATTAAGATGAAAATAAATGCATGTCGTCGTGCTGAGTGCATCGCACATTGAATCCGGCAAACGTGAGGTGGATTCCTAGCCATGGCTATAACATTAGCGGTGAGTGATATATGCGATGGCCTTGCCCTTCCAACTCCTCCCCCTCCACCAATTCACCAACCTGCATTCACCGGTATGAAGTATAGTCAGGCAAACCCTATGACCCTCCTAGGGAAAAACAAGATTGATGAACTCGGTTTTGTTCAGTTACATTACACTGTTTAATTTTTTTTTGTTTCTGGGTAGTACGTGTTATTTTCTAATTGCTTCTGCCTCAATAGTACAAAAAATGGCTATTATTCCCCATACATTTTGCTTTTGTGGCCAGAACAGTGATATTTTGAAATTGACCTATTTTCCAGAACATTCCAGATAGATTCAGTGCTGAGTAAACTTGGAGTAAATTCTAGAACATTCTAGAACTTTCCAGTAATATAAATAGTAGTATAAATACAGGGGCCTTAAGCCCACCAGTTCAGTTTAGTTCCAGCTGCCTAAGTGGATACATATCTGCATTTTTCTGAGATGGCATCAAGAGGCTGCAAGCGTCCGGCAGACGCATTTTGCGATGTCTGTGGCCAATTTATCAAGACAAGAGTGAAAAAAATAATTTGTGGAAGCATCTGCTAAGATGTGTGAGGCCTACAAGGCATATTTTGGCATGCCTTTCAGGTATAAAGATAATCCCTGGGCACCTCATTTCACCTGCGAGAAATGCATAACAATTCTGGAAGGTAAGATGGACAATTGTTGCTCGAAATTTTACGTTATAAAATTTGTTAACAAAAAATAACTGTAAAAGTCTTTCATTTTTTTATGTTATTTTTGTAGGATGGTACAGAGGGGAAAACAGAGCCATGAAGTTCGCTATCCCAATAATTTGGCGGGAACACACTGACCACTCAGGCAACTGCTATTTCTGCATGGTGGACCCTTGCAAACGTCAGACTGGCAAGAATGCACCTGCTATCACTTATCCAAACCTTCCTTCATCCATCGCCCCAGTGCCAAACTGCCATGAGCTCCCCCGTACCCACTCCTCCAGAGAGAGAGCAGTCGTCTTTAGAAGAGAGCAGCAAATCAGAGAGCGAGGAAGACATTGTAGATCCAGATGACAATTTCAGAGGTGGAGCTGAGGAGAGAAACCCATACTACCCAACCAAAGACCTCAACGACTTGATCAAAGATCTTGGTATCACCAAGTCCAATGCCTAGCTTTTGACGTTTAGGCTCAAGCAATGGAACTTGTTGGATAAAAGTGTGCAAGTCGCAGATCAGAGAAAGCGTCACCAACGTTTTGGCAGCTTCTTCACCCGTCAAGATGGGCTCTGCTTCTGCCACAATGTGACCAGTCTGTTAGAGGCAATCGGAATCGCCTGTAACCAGAATGAGTGGCGCCTCTTGATTGACAGCTCATCCAATAGCCTCAAAGACGTGCCGCTCCATAATGGTAACAACTACCCGTCTCTTCCTCTGGCTCACTCGGTGCACCTCAAAGAGGATTACAACAGCATCAAGACCTTGCTGGATGCTTTGAAGTATGATGAGTACGGCTGGGAGGTCAACGAAAACTTCAATGGTGGCATTCCTGATAGGTCTCCAAGGCGATTTTACCAAATTTACCTGCTATCTTTGCCTTTGGGACAGCAGGAACACCAAGGCGCACTACCACAGGTGGGACTGGCCACAGGGGACCGAGTTTTCTGTGGGAAGGAACAACGTTAAGTGGGAGCCACTGGTGGACCCCCGGAAGGTGTTGATGTCACCACTGCACATCAAATTAGGCCTTATGAAACAATTTGTCAGAGCTGTAGATAGGGAGTCGGCAGCCTTCAAGTACCTTCAATACTTCCCTAAGCTGTCTGAGGCAAAGGTCAAAGCCGGTGTCTTCGTCGGATCACAGATAAAGAAGATCCTGGAGTGCAATGAATTCCCCAAGAAGCTCACTCGTCAGGAGAAAGCGGCTTGGAACAGCTTTGTCGCAGTGGTTCGTGGCTTCTTGGGCAATGACAAGGTCGAAAATTATGTGGAGCTGGTTGAGACTTTGGTGAAGAACTATGGCACAATGGGCTGTAGGATGTCCCTCAAAGTCCATATCCTTGATTCTCATCTTGATAAATTTGAGGAGAACATGGGAGCGTACTCAGAGGAGAAAGGCGAGCGCTTCCATCAGGATATACTGTACTTTGAATGCCGCTACCAAGGACGTATAACGAGAACATGATGGGGGACTACATTTGGGGGCTAATTCATGAAAGTGATTTACAGTTATATCGTAAATCTCGAAAAACTACTCACTTCTAAATCTTTTGTAGTAATGTTTGTATTACTTTAGTATAAATATATATTAATTTTGATTCATATGTTTTTTCTTCTGAATTTATGTGAACGAAAACACACAAATTCGCCCGTTTTCTCATTATAAATAGGTACATCTCAAAATACACTGTCCTGGTTACAAAAGCAAAGTTTGTGGGATAAATTCCATTTTCTATACTTTTTAGGCATAAGCAATTACGAAATAACACATTATCCAGGAACAAAAATTGTGTTCCATATTGTTATCACTCCCCACCGTCCGCTTTCCACTTCTTCCTTCATTTCCCCCCCACCCCTGTAAATCTGCTGCTCACAATCGTTGCCCCCTCTCGTTGGTAGGAGGGCAGTGAGCCCCAAGTGCTTCTAGTCGGTCCCCTACTTGAGGGCGCATCGCTCTGAACTGTTAATCGACCGTGACGCGTGTTTCCTGCGTGGATGTCTGCGTTGTGTTTTGGGGGTTCTTGAATGAAACTGAAAAGCAAGCAAGCAAGCAACTAAAAAGCAAGCAACTCCCATGACCAACACAGCATGGGGCGGATTCTATCCAACAGTGGATTGACAATAGGCGGCTCTACATTCAGAATAAAATAATTTTAATACTGGCTCCATCCTAAACCTACCAGGTAGTGGTAATGACTATAATGAGAGAAAAAACCCTTGCACTTTACATCTCATATCAGCACATATGCAACGGGGTAGTCATGATCTGTTTACAGTCTTGAACCATTGAGGAACAATTCCACATTCCTATGGCAGGACCATATGAATGATGGCCAGTTGTCAAAACCACCAAAGGAAAGCAAGCACGCCCGAGAGGACGTCTGCTCAGGAGATGGGACGATGAGATCAGCTAGCTATGGGTTGTTACATCGCTGAAACATGAAAGATGGTGACGGTTTTGTAAGGCCGACATCCAGCACTGGATTGATCATGGCAGATGATGATAACAATATCAGGGCCGGCAATGTTGACTTATCATAAAGTAATATTATAACTTTGTGTGTGTAGTGTCTTCAAAAATTACTCACACCGATACGTTGTAACAAGTCACCTGCTTACACTTTCTTTCACCTGTTCTTGCGCCAGTTGTAGGCACTCCTATAACTATCTGTATGGTCACATAGACTTGACTTGTCCCCACTCTTATCTATTCTGCACCTCACTTATCCTGCACTCAGCAACTCGGCTCTCAGCGACTCCACACACAGCACCTCCACACTCAGCGACTCTGCACACAGCAGCTCCGCACTCAGCGACTTTGCACACAGCAGCTCCGCACTCAGTGACTCTGCACACAGCAACTTCGCACTCAGCGACTCTGCACACAGCAAACTTCGCACTCAACGACTCTGCATCTCCACCGCTGCCCTCACCTATGCTCCCTCAGACCCGCTCACCCATCTGTCCTGGGCGGGGGGTTCAGCCAACACCTGCCCGGCGACGGCATGAGGGTTGAGGTCCCATTGACGGCTGGAGCGGCAGCGGCGAGATGTCTTCACTCTTGGTTCCCGGGCAACAACAATTTCTTCCGCTAATGCACACTCCCCTTATATATCCCCCCTTATTCCGAGTCCTCACATGCTCCCCCTCAAGCTGCCGCCAGCCCCGCGCCTGTTGGCCAATTAATCCCTTATCATAACCCCCCATCTCCCGTCTCTTCGACGCCAACCTCCGGTCACAGCGTACCCACCTGTTCGACCTCGGTTGCACCCGCTTCTCCCCTTAATTTCTTGAGGTTTGTCGGTGCAAACCTCATGTTGCAACACACACACCTGTTCGACCTCAGTTGCATCCGCTTCTCCCCTTAATTACTGAAGGCTTGTTGGTGCAAACCTCATGTTGCAACGCACACACCTGTTACGCACCCGCCGAACAGCGTGCACCGTGCATATCTCTCCTCTACATATGTATGTATGTATGTTGAACTTATTTCGCACCGTACATAGCCAATCGTGCTAATAGGAAGTATGGGGGACAACAAACTAAACACAAAACGCAATTTGAAATAAAAAAATTTGAATTTAGATTTTAAAGTGCATAGCTCCAGTGGTTTCCTAATATCGGAAGAAAGAGCATTCCAGACGGCCGCAGAAGCGCATTTGAAAGCGCATGTTGCAGTGACCATCTTTGTTTGATGGTTAGCCAAAAGCCATTGTAAGTGAAAAGGACTTCGGACAAGGTGAGTTTCGCTCAACTTCATGGTTTATTCGCAGATAACGTGCAAACACATAGAGTCCATACTTATAGAGGCTTCACTCCACAATGTGCCCGAGCTCTCTCTCGGGCCCTTATATATCATGTGCCCCCCTTTATAGCAGGTTATCCTCTTTCTTCCAATCCCAGCAGCTCAGCGAGCACTGGACGGACATGGTGGGATCTTGTAGTATTCGTCACGACATGCAGCAGCTTGCTAATGCTTTTGCCAGACGGCCCGTAGTGTAAGCGAATTGCAATAATCGTGCTTTGTAGGTACTATACTACACGCCACCATGTTGGCTATGTCAGGACTCAATCGTGGCCAAATGTGTCGTCAAGCCCTGATGAGCAAACGACACATTCTCGTCGCCTTCGCAGTGGTGTTCACCTGTGTCTCGTCAGCGTATCGATGTAACTTGATGTCATGCGATCGGAGAAAAAATAGGAAGGGCCTCAGGACGGGACTCAGTGTTTTTCACGTAAAATAGTCAGAGTCACGTGCATCGACATTCGTAGCAGTAGGTGCTCCGAGTTGTTTCCACGCCAAGGAAAATCCCATTCAAAAGCCTGCAATGCTTCAGAATCAATATTTACACTCTAGGTGTATGTCTCACACGAAAGTAGGCAATTAACTGTGCTGTGTATTATGCGTTTGGATTCTACTTTGGCTTTGGAAACATCCAATGTTATTGCCACTGGCGACAATTTGGAATTAGCCACAGCATTAACCAGACAGACAAGAATAAGAATAATCAGGTTTATATGTGGTAATGTGTGTACATTTGCACGTATAGGTGTGGACACCTGCAGTAAAGTATTACAAGATAATGCATCTTAGACTCGCCATTTCCATATGTGAAGTGCTTTATGATCCCGTAATTTATTTATACTTAATGTATCTAGGAAAGGCTGTCGAGATACGAGAATAGCTCTGCTTTGGTTTTTTACATTTTTATCTTTTGCATTTTCAAGTGTCAGAAAATTCCAGATTACACGGAGAAAGCTCAGCCATCCAAGGGAAGCACTTACGATTTACCACAGCTTGGTCAGAAATCTATTAGGTTTACTCAAAATGAAACAATTGAATCGGTTATACTGTATTTGTAGCTGTGCATAACCACAAAATAACAACAAAAACACGACATTCTAAACGGAAAACTAATTTAATTAGAACTGCTTTTGTGTTTAGTTTTTTGTATTTCCCCCACACCTCCGATGAGCACGGTTGGCTACGTACGGTTCGAAATAAGTTCAACATCCATACATCGGTGACATCTCAGGCAAATACACATAAATAATAAGCGACATACGTGCTATGAGGAAGGGTCATTGCCGAAAGCATTACCAATTAAACATACATAGCTTACATTTAAGGTAGTGTTATTGATGAGTGTGTCGAGTTATTTGTTACTTGCTGGACTGCCTTCTCCATGCAGCACTTGGATATGCAGGTGGATGTCTCACGCCCCATCTTGGCTCCATGTCAGTGTGGACTACCCGCCCTGACTGGAAGTCCTTAGATTAATGGTGTGTAACACTAGGACAATGCACACATTGCATTAAAATGTAAAGTGCTGGCAAGTAGAATATACTTGGGAAGGTTATCCTACCATTGAGCACATCCATAATATCAATTGGACCATATACAAGACAAACACATAGTAAGTACCATTATGCACTAGCTTTCAGAGACTATGAAAAGACAATTCATGCAGTGGGGACTGCTACAGTAATAAATCTCACAAGCCAAGGCCTTGATAATGAAAAACGTGCAAAAATTATCCATACCATTTATTAAAAGTAACCACTAGATTGAGGCCGAATGAAGACGAATACATATTTCAGAAGAGGAGTCAGGCACAACGAAATGTTTGAAGGTTATTCACATTATTGTTGGACTGCATATTTGTGTTCAACACACCTCTAGACTCAAACGGAGTAGAAATTGCAAGATGCAGACCTCAGTTGTTTTTGTATGTTGTTTTAGTTGGGACTCCTCCTCACAGATTGAATGCAGCCTTCGTCACAAGACAATTCAGGGATTGCTACATTGGATAGAGGAACTTCCTATAAAGGTGTAATGCGAGTGCAAGCGGGGTTCGCTGCTGGCCTTTGGGCCAATCACATGGGCCGGGGTATTGAGGGGCGGAGCCAGTATGGGGGCGTATGTGAAGGTCCCCGCTTACCTCGGGTCCAATCGGAAGCGAGGTGAGTAGGGGCGGAACCTAGGGGCGGAGCCAGCAGGGCGCGATGGAGGGGCGAGATCTGGAAGGTTCAAAGGCACGTGGTGTGAGGGAGGAGACAGGGTCACGTGGTGAAGGGGATATAGGTGGGAGCCCGGGTCAGTTGTTGGTGTGAAGAAGTGGGACCACGTTGGGTGGCCGGAGGGATTTCGCGCCATCAGCCACGTGGCTGCACGGACTCAGCATACCATCGGCCAGCAGTGTGCGGAGTGAGGGAAGCTGAAAGACTGATGGAAGAGCGTGTGTGGGGCGCGTCGCGAGGAACAGCTGGTCAGGTGTTGGGACCAGCGGGCTGCGGGTGTTGACCTAATAAAGAGTGGACGGAGACCAAGTGAAGCATGGCGAAGTCCTTTATTACACTGGTGCAAGAAGTGGTTCGAGATGTCAAAGCATCTCATAAAGAAGAATCAACCAACGCTTTCTTCGGATGACGACGGAGACCTTCCTCCAGTGGTGGCGATCCCGGACACGGAGGGCGCGGAAGGGTTGGCGGCAGGCGACGCTGCGGGTGTGCAAGATGTCATCGCGGGAGCCAGCCCGTCTGCATCTCCGGGCGCAGAGGATGGCTGGCGTCTCGTGGCGGAGCAGATTAATTCGCTGCAGGCCGTTTTGCTGGACTTGGTCACCCTGGTCACGCCGGCAACGGCGCTGGGACAACCACGCGGCGGGCCTCTGAGGGGGCAAGCTTCGGGTGGACCCGGGCCGTCCACCATTGCGACCTCTGCGAGGCTTCCCGTTTTTCTTGACACACGGCAAGACGCCGCCATCTTGGGCGCGGTCATGACAGACTGGCGGGAAGCCGCCACTTTGTCACCGCCGCGTGGGACGGCCGCTTCAGGTGACAGCAGCGGAGGGACCCGCAGCCACCGTCTGACGACTATAAAGGAGTTTGCCTTTGGTGGAGATTGGAGCACATTCGCTTGGCGTTTCGAATCAGCTGTCCACTCCGCCAAGTGGACGGATGAGGAGGCCTTGGAGGTTCTGCCGACACTCCTCGATGACGCATCTTTGAAGTTTTTTCCGCTCCATCCCGGCTGCTAGGAAGGCGACGCTAAAGGGGGCTTTTGATGAAATGGCGGAAGCATACGAGCCACAGGACGATGCTCATCACAGATTTGTCCAAAGGCAAGGGGCACCGGAGGCGCTTTGATTGCGCCTGCCATGGCGGCATACCCCGAGACCGAGCCCGACTTGTTGGAGCCCTTGATACTGGGGAGATGTTGGAGTTGTCCAATGACCTGGGCATTCCACTGCCCGTGTGCGGCCACGAGCAGCAAACCTCTCGGTTGGCGGCTAAGTGCCTCGACGCGCAGTTTAACTTGCGCCGTTGGGTGCAGATGTCCGCCTGGATGGGCAATCCGGCCGTTGATGGGAAACCCGTGGGTTGGACATCGTCGAAGGTCGTCTTTGCCCCGAATGATGCGGGGCCTGGCGATCTTACTGCGGCGGCGGGCCAGTGGGTTTCAAGGAGGGAGAGGTTGCCACGCGAGGGGCCCTTGTCGGCGGATCGCCGGGACGCTGTGGGGGCTGGGCGGCGGACCAACTTGGCATGTTACCGCTGCGGCCGTCTCGGCCACTTCGCGTGCGACTGCCGGGGTCGACCACGTCCACCTCTTCGCCCGGAGTCCCCGACCAAGGACACTCCATCGACATCGAATGGTGACCCATGTCACGCAAGTCGGTACGCATCAGACACCCGGCAAGGCCTGTCAACGCATTCATCATTATCTGCGTGCGTTCCGGGTGCCTGTCTTAACGAGGGGTGTTTAATTGATCCACATCGGACGTTGACGCAGTGGCGGAAACTGGCTCGCAGGGTCGTTGCGGCAGCCACAGGGTCCTCGACCATGCCGGGCTCTATACAAGGGGTCGATGTGCGGATTTTAGTCGATTCGGGCGCGTCCACCACTATCGTCTCGGACGTCATTTTCCATCTCCTGTCTATTCCGCCATCGCGGGTACGTCCGGTCTTCGATGCATGTGTTGCTGCTAACGGGGGGAGTATGGGCATCGTGGGTCAGGTGGAAGCACACATTTTCTTTGGGGATGTGTCGGCTTCGGGGACGGTGTTCATCTCCAGGTGCCTCGCGGTACATTGCTTATTGGGGTCCGATATCCTGGCAAAGATGCCGATTAAGATAAGGGTCGATCAGGGTTGCATTGAGTTATCGGCGGGCTGTAAGAATTTCTTTCTGCCGTCGCCGTAGGGCCGGTCCGCCCCGGACCTCCCGGTGCAGGTGCTGGCCGACGTCTTGGTCGACATTCCTCCGAGCTTGCAGATGCTCATTCCGCTGCGCTATCGGAAACCCGTGCCTGGGGTTCAGGGGGCGGCGGGTGTGTTGCTGTCTCAGTCTAACGCCATTACGGGCGGATTGGCGCTAGTCACAGCCCGGACGATTGTTCGGCCAGGTCAGCCTCCGTTTTTGCAAGTTTTGAACGGAGGCGTGGACGATGTTGTGGTGCCAGCCGGTACAGTCTTGGCCCATGCAACTACCGCTTTTACAGCCCATGCTGAAGGGGATTGCCGGGGTCTCGTGGTGGGGGTTTCAGCTTTTACTTCACCGGACGATCGATGGATCGCCGGGTTGTGTCAGGAAAACGCGTCCTTGACTACGCACCAGCGTCCGCGCTTCGCGCACTGCTGTCCAAATATTCCGACGTCTTTAGCAAGGATGATTTCGATCTAGGACGCACCTCACTGCTTTCCCATCACATTGATACCGGGGATGCTAGTCCCATACGTATGAATCCGCATCGGTTGAGCCCCTCGGAGAGGGATCACGTCCGCGGTGCAGTGGATGATATGCTAGCCGCTGATATTATCTCTCCCTCCAATAGCCCATTGGGTGCTCCGGTTGTTCTGGTGAAGAAGAAGGATGGTAGCCTGCGATTTTGTGTAGATTTTCGGAAGCAGAATAAAGTGTCGGTCGCAGACGCGTACCCCTTGCCGCATATGGATGATTCCCTCGATGCCTTGTCTGGGGCGAAACATTTTTCGACCCTCGACCTCTCCTTGGGGTGCTGGCAGCTTCCCCTCGACGAGTCCTCGAGGGAAAAGACGGCTTTCCGTATGCCGCAGGGGCTTTTTCAATTTAATTGTCTTCCGATGGGATTGAACGCCGCCCCTGCTACGTTCCAGAGGTTAATGGAACTTGTGTTGACCGGCCTGCAGTGGGACACGTGCCTGATATATTTGGACGACGTCATTGTTTTCAGTCGCACGTTTAAGGAGCATCTTTAGAGATTGGATGCTGTTTTCGCTCGGGTGCGTTCCACTAAGTTGAAATTTAAGCCTTTTGCAACACTCTGTGCGCTATTTGGGTCACATTGTCAGCCCTGATGGTGTGGCCACGGACCCAGACGAGACGGCCTGCGTTCAGGACTGGCCGACTCCGGCCACGGTGGGGGACGTACGTCGATTTGTCGGGTTCGCTTTCTATTACCGCAGATTTGTACCAAATTTCGCTATGATGGCTAGGCCGCTATACCTCCTTACAGCGAAGAATCAACGGTTCAAATGGGGGCCGGAGGAGGAGAAGGCGTTTCCCGGCCTGCGCGATCGATTGGCTTCAGCGCCGACGCTGGATTACCTTGATTTCACTTTGCCCTTCATTTTGGATACAGACGCTAGTGACACGGCTATTAGCGCCGTCCTTTCGCAGTGTAAGGGGGGCGTCGAACATGTTGTGGCTTACGGGAGTGGCTATCGTGCATTTTGTCCGCCAATACCGTCCGTATCTGTATGGTTGCAAATTTATTGTACGCACGGACCATGCGGCTTTGCAATACTCCCTGAAAGTTGACCAGCCATCTGGCCAGCTGGCACGATGGCTGGAAACTTTGCAGGAGTTCTCATTTGACATTCATTACCGTAGGGGTTTGCGTCATGCTAATGCGGACGCGCTCTTCCGACTGCCGCATGGGTCCGCCTGCGCGTGTGCCTCGGGCACAAATAGGTGCACGCGGGTTCCACGGCCGCCGGGGCCGGTCATATCCGCTGTGGAGAAGCCCCCGGACTCCACGTGTTCGGAGCCGGCTGATGGGGTTTTGAATTTGCCGCGTTCCGTGTAGGTTCGGGAACAATAGCTCGATGACTCGCTTGCGGCCTTGCGGGGTCAGGCTGCAAAGTTGAAAGGGTGTCGGTCGTCTGATGGGATGCCGGGAGCGGCTCTCCGGGATGGGTTGTTGATGTGGAGAGAGGACTTGCAGGGTCGCTGGCGCCTGGTCGTTCCGTTGTCGCTGCGATACGAGATGATTCAGACTCTGCACGCTGAGAAGTTGTTACATCTCGGGGTGCAAAAAACGATGTTGACGTTGCAACGTGATTATTTTTGGCACGGCATGACGACTGACTTTGTTTGGCACATTCAGTCGTGCCCCGACTGTTCCCGGCGGAAGCCGCCCAAACAACCGTATGTTCCCCCAGTGCAATCGATTAAAGTGACGCGGGTTAACGAATTGGTGGCATTGGACATTCTGGGGCCCTTTCCACCGTCCACTCAGGGAAAAAAATTTTGTTGGTCGGAGTCGAAAATCTTTCGCGATGGCCAATGGCTTGGCCTTTGTGTCACCAGTCGGCGTCGTCTATCACGGAAGCATTCCTGTTCGGGTACGTGATGGGCAAGGGGGCGCTGGAACGACTGCTCACGGACCAGGGGCGAAATTTTTCTCGAACCTTCTGCGGGATGTGTGCGACGCGTTGGGAACTAAGAAGGTTCGGACTTCACCATACCATCCACAAACTGACGGGATGGTTGAACGGTTGAACCGGACCTTGTCGGCCATGCTCTGCCATGCGATCAGCGAGAAGCAAGCCGATTGGGATTTGCATATCCCAGGAGTGCTCTCCGCTTACAGGATGGCACCGCATGCGTCGACGGGGTATTCACCTTTCTTTTTAATGTACGGTCGCGAGAATGTGCCGCCTGTGGAAGTACAACTCGACACGCGGGCGAAGGGTTCTGTTAGAACCCTCCCTGAATACATTCGCGAGTCGGGTCGGCGCGTGGCGGAAGCGCGAGACGTGGCCCGATTGGCTACGGCCAAGACCCAGGCCCGGAACGAACGGTGTGCCCGGCGCTCTCATCGTGTGTCCCGTTGGCAGGTGGGGGACATGGCCTGGCTCCACTGTCCACAGGTGTCGGTGGGGACCTCTCCTAAATGGCACAAACCCTGGCATGGCCCAGTGGTGCTCATTGAGGTTGCTAGTCCGCAGTCTGCATGCGTTCTTGTTGGGTCACACCGTTGGTACATCCACACGTCCCGGTTGAAGCCCTACATTGCCCCTCGTGTCGATGCGTCATCTCCTAATGTTGCCTTTCCGGTGTCTGTCGCGTCTGACGTGCCACTGCCCTTGCCTGTTCAACCTGCAAGCGCACCTGTCGTCCCTCCTGTAGACGGGCCGATGGTGATCCTACCGGACACGAGGATTTCTGCACCGGGTGGGCCTACCACGGCGACGGGAGCACCTGTTCCCGCTGCCCCTCTGACCCCGCCGAGGCTGCAGCTGCGGCTGCGAGACGCCCCGATTTCGGGCCGGTCTGATGAGCGGGATTCTGCAAAGGACGGGCCTCCACCAGCGGTGGATGATTCCGTTTCCGTTGCTCCGAAAACCCCGTCCGAACTGCGGTCTCCGAGGGCGCCGGTTCTCGTGAAGGACGGTCCGGCGGCCCACACTCGTTCCAGATCCCTTCCCTTTTATTGATTCTATTCGTCGTTGGTTTGTTTTGTCATGTCTGTTGTGGCCTGTCGCTCGCATTATTACATCCTGATTCAGCCGAGATGGCTGGTGATGGAGGGGCGAGATCTGGAAGGTTCGAAGGCACGTGGTGTGAGGGAGGAGACAGGGTCACGTGGTGAAGGGGATATAGGTAGGAGCCCAGAAGGGCTCCGGGTCAGTTGTTGGAGTGAAGAAGCGGGACCACGTTGGGTGGCCGGAGGGATTCCGCGTCATCAGCCACGTGGCTGCACGGGCTCAGCACATCATTGGCCAGTGGTGTGCGGAGCGAGAGGAGCTGAACGACTGACGGAACAGCGCGTGCGGTGCGCGTCGCGAGGAATAGCTGGTCTGGTGTTGGGACCAGTGGGCTGCGGGTGTTGACCTAATAAAGAATGGACGGAGACCAAGTGAAGCGTGGCGAAGTCCTTTATTACAAAGGCATAAGAAGCCAACAACATTGAACATATATAACGTGTCCGCCCTGATACAGTTTGACACACAATGAAGGAGAACCTGAAAAACATGATCAGAAGTTGACATCGTCCTATGGCATGATATGTCTTCCAATGTTTGATATGTTCAAAAATGAGAAAGTATTTGCTCAACTTATTTGATGCATACTTAATTATTATCGACAACATATGAAATAACTTAATGTCCTTAGAGTAATATTTTAAATTATTGCTTTTTAACATATACAAAATGTAAACAAAGCAACAAATGCCATGCCATATCGTCTTCCAGTGTGTGTTCTAGTTGCACTGTGTATTGTTTGGCATGCCCGATATTTCACTCTTTGTGCTGAGAACTTCTTCAGCGTGCGGTAATAAACACAAAACACACCGAGGAGTTATACAGCAACACCCCGAACACCTGCAAAGTGGAAGTTATCATCAGAGGCTAAGCCAATCTCAAGCCAAGTAAAATGTTTAATCATAAATTATTATGTTAAAATGAGGTACTTTAAAAAGAGATAAATTGGTATTTTAAATAATAATATTGGCATTGCCTTTAAAAAAAGTTTATTATACCATAGTTTGAAAAACATTTTAATGCATTAGGTAAATGAAAGGGTTATTATGAAAAATTATTTTGAAGAGAAAAATCTAATTTCCCAAAAAAATATTTGAGAAATAAAAAGCATGATCATAAATGGAGAATGTAATAGCCATTTCAAAATTGCTGATAGCAATCATTATAATAACCAATGGAAACGAATTACAGGAAATTATTAAACATGTTTAAAAAAAGGCTGAAAAGTTGGGCTCAGTGTATATGGACAAATTTAAGTGATGTACTATAATAAGGTGGTTGTAGCATCAAAAAAATATAAGGGATGATGACGGTATTGGAAGGCCTTCATCCAGCAGTGGATATACAATGGCTGATAACGACGATGACTTATATTATGTCTGGCCTTTTGGCGCAGTAGCTTTATAGCGTAGCTTGCAATCAGGAGGTCACTATTTTAATTACAGACAGGAGACCAAAACTCAACTTGCAACCCTTAATTCTTCTGGAATTGAAAGGTGACGTAAATTGCTCTGTGGATGAACTTCACCACCACAACAATGTACAGTTTTTACCACTGAGAACTATAAACAGGTGAGCACAAACCCACTTGTTTGAGTGGAAGGCCAATTAATGAATGACTTTAAAATGCACAATTTGTGCAGTATGCAGCACATCAAACTATTCATAATCCAGATTACCTAACATATCTCAACAAAATACATTCTCTATGTATCCAGAAAAGCCTCAATTAAGATCAATACATTTGTTCAGGTGGGTCCTGCAATGAACAGTTCTTCCGAATTCAGATATCCATACGGATAGTGATAAACAAATGCATGCACGCCCTGAGCACTGGTCAAATAATAGAGGTTTTTTGGGTTGGATCACGTAAATATATAAATGTGTCGTTAAAACCCGCCACCACTCGACACAGCCAACTAGTAAGGATTGTCACGTAAACAGAACGTGCCAATTTGTTACTAGTATAGCACACCGGTGTGTTGGAGAGCCAAGCCACAACATTTCCAATCTGAGTACGACGTTTCGCCAGCAATTACAACTAGCTTCATCAGGCGACAGCCAGATTTGTGTTTCGTTCCTTATATAGAGGCGTAGTTGTGGTGACCACGCTTCTGCGCTCTTGCACCACGTTGGGGGGGGGTATCCTGAGGCAACGGATATTATGCATTATGTGAGCCCTTTGAACTTGTCCTTCACGTCTGTTTTGTGTATTAAAATAGCCATACCAACCGTAATCCCTATTGAAGTACGCTGCATTTATAGGCATGCATTTAAATATGTATTATTTTTTTAACGTATTATTTGATGATTCGCTTCCACGCAGCACTCAGGTGGTCGCTTTCCGAACGGTTAAAATTATTTTTACTTCTTTCAATTTCGATAGATTTTCTAATTAGTATTGGCTAGTAGTAGCTAGTTTTGCACAGAACTTCAACATTATAAAAATTGATTGAGTGTCCTTGTTGGCACGTGTGTTCTGCTACTGTTGACTGTTGTATCTGGTACTTCCCGCTAGTATTTAATATTTATCTGAAAGAAATAAAAATAAATGTAACCGTTCGGATAGCTACCGCCTTAGTGCTGTGTGGAAGCGAATCATCAAATAATAAATTATTTAAATGCATACCTACAAATGGCAGCATGCTTCAATAGGGATTACCGTTGGTACGGCTATTTTAATACACACAATAGACAGGAAGGACACGTTCAAAGGGCTCGCATAATACATAATGGACGTTGCCTCAGTAATTCCCCCCCCCCCCGCACTTTGCACAAGAGTGCAGAAGCGTGGTCAACACATTAACGCCTCTATATAAGTGTAGGGCTTGAGTATAGCACGCCACGCATCCCCCGCCTCTGTTGCTATGCAAGCAAGCACAGCACAGTGGGGTGATGTGAGGTAATGGTTGTTGTTGTGACTTTAGGCGAAGTGGGTCGTTAAGGGTTGAAACAGGTGTTAGGGTAGCCGGGAGGACACAGGCCAGTGATTGGCTGGAAAGGTATTTGGGCATTAGCGGGCGTCGCTTCGGCGGCGAAAACAAGGCCACGTGACACGGGGGGCCAGGGGGCGAGCGATAAGCGGGGGTAAGAGATAATTAGGGAGATTAATTGGTGTGGGGATATAAGCCAGAGCGCAACGGAGAGAAGGGAGTCCTGTACGAGTTGGCGTCGTGGATGGAGCTGCAGTAACCGTGCCCGGAGAGTCGCAGAGCAAGTTATAGTAGAGTAAAGCGTAGAGAGACAGTGTTAGTAGAGTAAAAGCACGGAGAGACAGTGGTAGCGAGAACGCAGTGAGCAACCAGGGTAGCCATGCATCAGAAGGATGCAGAGTAGGAGAAACTGTAGAGACGACAAGCGTAGCGATAGTGAGGTAGAGCCCGCCGCACGTGTGGAGAGCTGCGATGGCGGCGTGGGAGGCCAGGATGGCGGTGCTCATGCAAGAATTTGATCGAGTTCTGCGGTCAATGCGGGAAGCGTCGACGGGATTGGATTCGCAGCCGCACGAACTCGTTATATCTGCGGGGGCTGACGGCGCGGCTGGATCTCCTGAGGCGCCAGGTGCGCCACTGGACGAGGAGGAGGAACCAGAGTTGCTGGCCTCGAGCACGCCACATGGGCTGCACGTGGAATGCTTCGAGGTCCCGGTCGGCGACTGGACGGCGTTTACAAGACGATTTCGGGCAGCGTATGAGTCGCTCGGGTGGACGGAGGCTCAAGCGCTACGGGCGCTGCCAATGGCTTAGGATGACGACGCGTTGGCGACGTTCTATGGTCTCCCTCGACGGGTTCGCTTGTCCTTGACGGAGATATTTGCAGCGACGCAGAAGATTTACGAACCTCGCTCGGTCGCCAAGCGCAAGTTTCAATTGAGGCGACGGGCGGATGGAGAATCTCCCCTCGCGTATCGCATTGCGCTGTTGACTCTTGGCCAAGCGGCTTACCCGGAAATGGACGAAGCGGCCCTTGATTCTTTGACCCAGGAGAAGCTGTTGCAGATGGCGAAGGAGCTACAAGTCGTCCTCTCACTTCCCAGCGACAATGACGACGACGGGTCATCCTTGCAGCTTGCCAGTAACATCCAGGTCACCCTGGATCTTTGCGACGAGCCATCGGCGGGGCCATCTCGGCCCCTGGTGGTGGGCGTTGGATCAGACGGTGGTCTACCGGAGGGAGAGCTGACGCTGCTGACGGCAGCGGCCGCACGACCACCGTTGAGCCCACACCGCCGCTCGGATGCGAGCGGACGTGGCGGTCCGTCACGCTGCTACGAGTGCGGGCAGCGAGGACACTTCACGCGGGACTGCTGGAGATGGAGACGCGTCTTCCCACGTTCATTGGGACCCTACAATCGTGGATTCTACCCAGCGCAGGATTACCAGGCGAGTCGCGACACATGCAATACACGGCCGTATCCTACACCTCACCCATCCGCGTCGATACATAATGTTGATCCCCCTTCGTATGATGCTCAAGGTAATGCGGTATGGGGTGCGTTGGCTCATCGTGTTTTGGAGGCTGCGCCGGGTTCGTCGGATGTGATGGGGTTTGTTCAGGGGATTCAAATTCGGGTTATTGTTGACACGGGGGCATCCACGACGCTTATTTCTTTGCACACCTTCTGATTGCTCCCTGCTTTGGCCCATGTTTTGGAACCGGTGGAGGGCCCGTGTATAGCGAGAATTGGGGGTAGTTTGGGAATTATGGGTCGTATACTAGCAACGATACAGGTCGGGGAGGTGTGTGTAACGGGGTACATTTTGGTTTCGTCTGTTCTGGCTGTGCCGTGTTTATTGGGAACGGATTTTTTGCAAAAGATTCCGATTAAGATTTCGATTGAAAGGGGACGGTTGGAATTGCCGTCAGGGAAGTGCATACAATTTTGGGTACTCCGTCTAAATTTGCTCGTGTCAATGCTGTGGTCCAGGCGGTGGTTAGCCGCACGGTGCGCATTCCGCCTGCGACGCAGATGCTTGTCCTGTTGAAATTGAAAAAGGGGCTGTCAGTAGGTAACTTGGAGGAGGGTATATTATTGTCACCTTCAAATGCCGGGTCACGAATGCCCTCTTTAGTAGGGGCTTTTACGATGGTGCCAGCGATGGCCGAACCGTTTATTCAGATTGTAAACACGGGGCACGAGCCAGTCGTTATTCAGGAAGGGACCACGCTGGCACACGCGTTAGTCGAACGAGGTTCGGAAAGTCATGTGTGTTTGGCAGCGGGGGGGGGGGGGGGGGGTGGTAACACGCTGCCACAACCGGAGGAGGAACCAAGCTGGTTTCGCGAATTGTATGAAGGTAACGACGATTTGACACCCGAGCAGCGGACGCGGTTAAGGGAGTTGCTTTGGGAATTTAGGGATGTGTTTAGCTCGGGGAAGTTTGACGTCGGTCGTACGACCTTGTTGCGACATCACATTGACACTAGAGATGCGGCCCCTGTTCGATTGAATCCTCACCAGGTGAGCCCGCTGGAAAAGGATTGCATTCGGAGGACGGTTGACGAGATGTTGCAACATGTTATCGTATCCCCTTCGTCCAGCCCATGGAGAGCCTCGATCGTGTTGGTAAAAAAAGGGACTGCTCTCTGCGATTTTGTATAGATTACTGGAAATTGAATAAAGTTTCGGTGGCAGATGCTTATCCGCTTCCGCGCATTGACGACTCATTGGACGCATTGTCCGGCGATAAATTTGTTTCCACATTAGACCTCTTATCGGGCTTTTGGCAATTGCCCTCGGACGAGGATCTAAACCGAAGACGGTTTTTCGCACGCCGCAAGGATTGTTTCACTTTAATGTTTTGCCGATGGGGCTGCACTCCGCAACAGCCACTTTACAACGACTGATGGAGCTGGTGTTCACGGGATTGCAGTGGGAGTAGTGTTTGATTTACCTGGACGACGTCATTGTATTCAGTAAGGATTTCGAGGGACATTTGCAGCGGCTGCGAGCTGTGTTTGGCAGGGTAAGGGGCGCCAATTTTAAGTTTAAACCCCAAAAGTGTCATCTGTTGCGAACTTCCGTTAAATATCTTGGTCATGTGGTCAGCGAAGCGGGGGTCGCAACGGATATGAAGAAAACTAGTTGTGTTCGTGCGTGGCCAGTGCCTAAAACAGTGTCGGATGTACGCAGCTTCGTGGGCTTTGCGTAATATTATCGGCAATTTGTTAAGAATTTTGCTACGATTGCGAGGCCACTGCATACGCTGACTGCTAAGGGTAAAACGTTTCTATGGGGTGATGAGGAGCAGCGTTCATTTGAAATGCTCCGGGACGCGTTGGCGGACGCACCGCCGCTCGGGTATCCAAATTTTGCGATAATGTTTACGTTGGACACGGATGCCAGTGACACAGGCATCGGAGCTGTGTTGTCGCAAATGAACCGATTAACGGTGTTGAAAGGGTCGTCGCGTATGGCAGCTGGGTACTGTCCCCGGCGGAACAAAGGTATTGCATAATGCGCAGGGAATTATTGGCGATTGTACGGGCGACAGTTTTTGGTCTGCACCGACCACGCGGCATTGCAGTTCTCCTTGCAGATCGATCAACCCTCGGGCCAAATGGCCCGCTGGCTTGAGGTCCTGCAGGGATACTCATTTTCGCTCCAACACAGGAAGGGTACGCGTCACGTTAACGCGGATGCTCTGTCCTGGTTGCCTCAGGCATCGGGCTCGTGTCGGTGCTCCCAGGGATCGCTGCGTTGTGGGCCGCCGCTGCAGAGCGAGCCGAGAATGGCCGCTGCAGCAAATTCAAACCGGGTTGACGAGACACCAGATACTCAGCCTGGGTTGTTGGGTTTGTCACGGGGGCGTTGGGTGCGGTTGCAAATAGATGATCCGTCGCTTACCAGGATGAGGCTACGGGCCTCTAGCTCCAAACAGTTGGATGATCGGCCTTTCTCTGACTCATTGACGACCTCCTGGTCAGATGGGATGTCGTCTTACAGAAATTTTGTATAGTGGTGCCGCTGTGTTTACGAGGGAAACTCATTTCCGACACGCACGCGCGGTTGATGCACTTGGGGGAGAAGAAAACCGCTTTGACTTTAAGTAATGCTTTCTATTGGCCGGGGTTGCAGAATGACGTTAATTTGTACGTTAAAGCTTGTCACGAGTGCGCACGGCGGAAGGTGCCAGCCCAGCCATATGGGGCACCATTGAAATCGATACGTGTTTCGCGGGTTAACGAAATTGTGGCCCTTGATATTTTGGGACCGTTCACTGTTACCCCGCGGGGTCACAAATACTTGCTCGTGGGGACTGAATACTTAACTCGGTGGCCTATGGCATGGCCGTTAGTGGACCAATCAGCGGGATCAATTGTGGAGGTCTTTCTGCAGGGTTACGTTTTCGATAAAGGGGCCCCGGAGCACCTGCTTACAGACCAGGGAAAAAAAATTTCATCCCGCCTTTTGAAGGAGGTGTGTGATGCATTGGGTACGAGAAAAATCCGGACATCCCCATACCACCCGCAAACCGACGGGATGGTCGAGCGTCTTCATCGAACATTGACATCTATGTTGTGCCAGCAGGTTAATTCGGCTCAGACGGATTGGGATTTACATGTCCCGGCAGCTTTGGCCGCTTATAGATTTGCCCCATACGCTTTTACAGGATATTCGCCCTTTTATCTGATGTATGGCCGTGAACCAGAAGCCCCGGCCTTGGTCAGGCTGGGTGTGAAATCTAAGAGCAAGTCGCCACTGGTGGCTGTCCCCATGCGCTAGTCAGTGGATCGGTTGAACGAGGCCAGGGAGCCCTCGCTGCGGAATACGGAACGAAGGCAGGCAGCTAATGAGCGTCTGCACGGGGGGCAGCCTCCACGGGAACCATGGCAAGTGGGGGACAAGGCTTGGTTACATTGTCCGATGGTGCCGGTGGGCACGTCACCAAAGTTCCACCGGCCCTGGCAGGGGCCCGTTTAGATTGTGGAAGTTCGTCGGGATCAAAGTGTAAGGATTCGCTACGGTTGACGGTTGTGGCACATTCACCCGTCACGGTTGAAAAGATATGTTGTGCCATATGATGCGTCATCTCCAATCCTGGAATGGCCTGTATTGGATGTGTCCGACGAGTGTCCTGGGGGGCGATAGGAAGATGCACCTCAGCGGTTTACCCCCCGTGTGCCTGCAGGAACACCATCCTTGAAGCGACGGACACGCCGGGATGCACAAGGCCGTGGGTGGCTCTCGTCGAGAGATGGACAGGGGGATGGAGATGGACGCATGGTTCGGGCAGAATGCTGCCCTGTGGCCACGGACGGGGATGCCCTAGCCCCTGTTCCATTGAGTCGGGGAGACGGACCGGCCGCGGGAACACGTTCACGACGATTCACTTTTACTTCAATTCCTGGGACTCGGGGTTGTATATATATTGTGCATCTGTTGAACTTTTCGTGTACTGTGGGTTTCGCGTTTCGCGTTGTTTTAGTCGGGACGGCTAATTTTTTTCACGGGGGGGGGGATTTGTAGGGCTTGAGTATAGCGCGCCACACATCCCCCGCCTCTGTTGCTATGCAAGCAAGCACAGTACAGTGGGGTGATGTGAGGTAATGGTTGTTGTTGTGACTTTAGGCAAAGCGAAGTGGGTCGTTAAGGGTTGAAACAGGTGTCAGGGTAGCCGGGAGGACACAGGCCAGTGATTGGCTGGAAAGGTAATTGGACATTAGCGGGCGTCGCTCCAGTTGCGAAAACAAGGCCACGTGACACGGGGGGCCAGGGGGCGAGCGATAATCGGGGGGTAGAGATAATTAGGGAGATTAATTGGTGTGGGGATATAAGCCAGAGCGCAACGGAGAGAAGGGAGTCCTGTACGAGTCGGTGTCGTGGATGGAGCTGCAGTAACGGTGCCCGGAGAGTCGCAGAGCAAGTGATAGTAGAGTAAAGCATAGAGAGACAGTGTTAGTAGAGTAAAAGCACGGAGAGACAGTGGTAGCGAGAACGCAGTGAGCAACCAGGGTAGCCATGCATGGGAAGGATGCAGAGTAGGAGAAACCGTAGAGACGACAAGCGTAGCGATAGTGAGGTAGAGGGCACGGAGAGACGCGGAGCGGTGGCGCAGCAGAGAGACGCGGAGCGGAGCGAGGCTGCGCCGAAACGCGGAGCAGTGGCGCGGCGAAGCTGGACTCTAAAAGAAAAATAAAGAGGAGAGAAAGACAACCCTTGTACGAGTCCTACATAAGGAATGAAACAGCGATACTTCGACACAAATCTGTCTGTCGCCTGATGAAACCAGTTGTAATTTCTGGCGAAACGTCGTACTCAGATTGTAAATATTGTGGCTTGGTTCTCCAACACACCGGTGTGCTGTACTTGTGACGAATTGGTATGTTCTGTTTACGTGGCAATCCCTTACTAGTTGGCTGTATCGGGTGGTGGCGGGTTTTAACGACACATTTATATACTCTTTGGGTCTTTCGGTAAAGTTACGGAGAGAAGAATAATAAAAAATCACGATGTTTCGATCGTAACACAAGCACTTGTCTTCAGGTGAAAAAATACAGCAGGCGAACTGCTGAGACAGGAGAAATATAGCGAGAGAACTACTGCAGCAAGAGGTTATATAGGTTTGAGATGGGTACAACCCAAGGGTAAGTGAACGGGGCTAGAGATGAAATTTACAAGGAATATACCTCGGCCATTGTATTGCTAGAGATTAGCATGTCAATCTGTTAATGTAACCCCACGACTAAGGTGATGAAGAAGCCATTGTATTGCTAGATAATAGAAATTAGAATGGCATTTATATATTTACGCGATCTAACCCAAAAAACCTATATTATGGATGATATTGGTAGCGAAAGCCTACGTGTTAAACTGACTGGTTAAATATGCTGCTGTTTCTGCTGCTCGTCCCCATGTATTGGACCACAGACTATTTGGCAGACGATGGCACAGATGGTACCTTATACTGTAATGATCAAGATACGAGCTTCACATAAAGTTGCGTTTTGCATTATTTAATACGTATCTGAAATTTAAGTTGCGTTTGTTTATGTTTCCGCAGTGTTTCTTCGTAATGAAAATTATATTTGCCTACCTAAATATATCTGCAGACGGCCGATTTCACAAGTGTGTTTTCCTCGGTTGTGCTGCGTGTTGAGCGTTTCTTCTCCTGGACTTTCACCATGCGCTACTTGCGAGCTTCTTCAGGAGGCTAATTGAAGGACTCCTCAGTACCTTCGACATACCTCACGGCACTGATCCCACAATCATGGCATGGTTCTCTCCTTTGGCTGCCATTTGTCCACCAATCTTGCCCCTCAGTCATCATTTTTGTTGTTGTAAAACGTGTGCTGCAGAGGACCGCTTAAAATGTTTACTTGAATTGCTTAAACTGCGCAAAAAACACGTTCACACCACACGTACAGTGTACGAAAAAAACAGTGATCGCTATTTTAAACGTGTGCATATATTCGTCATGCCATCGTGATTATTAGACAATGAGCAACATGCAGCATTTTTTTTTTATAATTGGTAACCTCTTTATGCATTACATACAGATCATAATTCATTTCACGGAATCCAAGAATATGTAAAGTTTGGTAGAATGAAATATCACAGCACGAATGAAAATTATGCTGTCCTGCAAAGGCCATTACTTAAAACTCCAGTTACTTTCAATTACATTTATCCAACAAGTCCATCGAAATAACAAACGCGTTGGTATCATTTCCATTCATGAACAATTGAACAGCTATTCCCACTGGCATTATTTCACGGGAAACCACAAAATATGAACCAACCTCTATGATGTGCACTAAATAAAAGATGGCATCGCTATGGTGAAATAACACGTGCTGCAATGACTGGGTAAGTCAGGGGACCCAATCTATTTGTAGGTTTTCACACTTGTGGCTGCACAGCTCGCCAATGTATTTTCGAGTTGAACCCCGTGTTGGTCGGCATAATATCTGACGTTTCATTCCATATACTGGGGGGAGCTTCTTCAGGAACTAAACTAATGAGCTCAAATTCTCTCTCAATTATATATGAAATGCCAAAATTTAAAGCAGCTTTCCAATTTTCATCCAAAGATTGTCAACTCTTCTTGGCTAGCGGTAGGTTTCCTACCCACAGAGGAGAGTAATACAACTATAAAGTTGTTTTTCAGTTGTGCTGTATAGCACTATAGGCCAAATTACATTCGCATAACACAAAACACATTCGAGAAATCTTTCACAATTGTGAAACCTTACAGTCCGCTGCAGTGGCAATTAAACCCTCTTCTGAGCTTTCATCCATCTCAACTGAAAGCACTTGCCTTCAAAAGCCATGGAAGTGAGCCCGCATGCACCAGACATAATATAATTATGTCAAAAATATATACTTCTTTGAAGTGTCGTGACATCGCTGGATATCAACATGCTGGGTGCAGTGCCGGCCCTAGAGTGGCACGGCTTGCGGTGTAGCGACATCGCGGATACCACAATGGTGTGGGTGTAGTACCCGCCCTAGAGGGGCCCGGTGAGCGCTGAATAATAGCGCTAGATGGACGTGGCCAAGGGCGGAGCTGGCCACGCCACAGAGAATATAAGCCGGGTTCCGAGAGGGACCAGGGTTGTTTTTCATCATGGAAGAAACCCTTCATCTACGTTCTCCGTTCAACGAGTCTCCAACGTGTGGACCCGGGCCGAAGCTGTTGGTCCCGGTCCGTAGTAGCAGTAACGTTGTAACTAGTGTAGTTAGCCTGGTGGTCACCACCATAGGTTGTTATTCTGTTAAGGGGAAAGTTACTCCGTGTGTTTGATCTGAATGAATGTGTTGCCTCCAAGTCTACGTCAGCGACTCAGTTGAACCCATTATAGAAGAAACACAAGATTGCAGCAATTTTCATCACATTGTAGAGTCACAGAAAACCTAAATTCGAATGTGACGGCAAGTGGGAATATACGGACTGAGAATAATGGTGGGCAGGGTCTGTGGAGAGTCTTAATGTTCAAGACCTCTTGGTTCAGTGTTGTGAATGGTTCTAACCATTTCACAAAATGCACCAACATGGCCCTGGCAGTGTGCAATGTGCAAATGTGGAAGTTTTGGCAGAACACTTGTCTTGTTGTGGTATTCCAAGGAAAAATATGTTACTATCGCTCTGATGCATTGCAGAGCCTACGTATCTATTTTCATCTCCAGCAAAAAAATATAAAATAAAGCAGGGGATTTTTTTTTACTCAGAACACATTGCTGAAAGCATGGATTCATTACGTATCAACTTTATAAAATTACAGCACAGCCCTTCAAGTGTGGGTTTTGATCTCATTTCTGGATATACATTTAACGTTGAGAAAACCGATGCCGTTCAACACCAACATTTACTATAGTATTTCCTGCAATAACCATCTGTAACTCACCCCATCGTCGACTACAACCCAGCTGTACGGCCTTAAATACTCTCCGATGAACACTAATTCACCCGCTTCCACCTTCATGGGCACAATGTGCCATATGGCATAACACAAAGCACACACATACTATGGGCTGCCCACATTTGGCAAGTGCAAGGAAGCTCAGGGTCAGACAGGTCCACTGCAGCACAAATCTCCCACTGCCTGAGCAGCATGGGAGTGATCAAACCTGGGCACCATCATTATCCTCATTGAGACTCTTGCTTGGTAACAATGGTAATCGCCTATTTGCACTGTTATTTGCACTATAAATGCTAGCTATTTTCTCAGTACCAGAATCTGTATTTATACTTGAGGAATCCGATGAGCTTTTAAGCTTTTTATTCCAGGTGCTAATTCTTGTACACGTGAGCCATAGAATGAGAGGAGGTAAGTGTTAAGGTCAAGGTGCAGCCTTGCAATGTTTTGCTAATGCCACTGCTGATCGAAGAGCCTCCACTCGAGGGACCGCTAGAGGGAATTTTTGCATTCATACATTTTTATTATTTCAAAATAAATGTTTTCATCCACATCTTCGACTGGATGTTAACAATGGGAAAATATTACGTACCAATGTAAGCCTAACAACTGGTGCTCTATAGAGCTCCTGTAGAGAGATTAGTTTAGCATACTCTACCATACACGCCAGACATCCTGGAAAGGAGGTCGTACCCACGCTTTATTCCAGCACACAAGACCTGCTCATCGACTGAGAGGAGGTAAATGCGATTTTATTTTTGTTAAATGACTACTTGCTCATTTTCAGAAGACTGACATAATTAGCTTTTATTCATATTCTTGTTAATATTCATACATTTGAACTATTTGCCTGTTTGTGCAATTATATATACAAATGTAAACAATGCACATTTACCTTAAAAAAATTGGATATCTTTTGAATAATGCATTTAACATCTGTGTGGAAAGTGTATGCTCTTCTTGCAGGAGACCTTGTGCAAAAGGCAGCAGATGTCGTGGCATAACTGCACTACTCTTCAGGGAAAAAAATATATTATAGAAATGTGCACATGGATCCACAGTCAGATGCACTGATCAACATCCAATGTTCCTCTCTAGTTAACATGTTGTGCACTGTGAATTGGCGTTATTGCATTGGGTATCTGTTAACTGGGCTGGAATAAATCGCATTACTTATATTTCAGTGAATCTACACATCGGCTGATATATGATTAAAAGAATTTCAGAATTATAAAACATCACAGCTACACTCCTTCAATAAAGTGTTTGCGCGAAACACTATATCGTTGATTTTTCTTAACCACCTGGGCACTAAATATTTATGATGTTAACTTTGGTCACCTCGACAGGTGAGTAGGCACGCAAGCCAAGAGTAATACCATGCATCTCTGTGCCACATTGGTTTACTGAGTTACAGTCCTCAAAATAATGAAAGTATTTTGTTTTAAAATGAGCAAACATTTCCTCACAACATCTGTCCGCAGGCAGTCTTCCTACCATAATAAAAAAAAATCACATTTACTTATTTGTTTGATTTATGCCAGTTGACTTACTGAATGCGGTGGTTAACTTTACCAATGATACACAAATTTTGCTCCGTTTTAAAATCTAACCAAAGCTATGGATACCAACATTGCTACCCATTTTCGAATACTACAAATTGATACATTTTACATTTCTCTCACAGTCCTATGTCGAAATGCTGTTTTGTGTGTCCTACACGTGGTTGTATTTTAATGCATTGGCATTACCTTTCCGTTAAAGTATTAAACGCTGCATTGGTATGCAAATTAGATCAGAAGCATTATTACAATCTGTTGATTTGGCAGACATTTGGAATCGGGATACGGAAGGGACACCCTTGGGGGTTTGAGTTGTGAAACATTACAAACACGTGACACCAGTAATTATTACAGACATGCATTGATCTGTTCCGTATCCATCGCATTTGCCGAAAATAACGATTTCATAATTTATCACCATTTATTATCAATTGCATTCTGGTGGTGAGCAATGTGCTGTACTTTTTTTCGCAATGCGACATTAATTCGAATTGGGCACTGCTGTATTTGGTTTTAATACAGTATTATAAGATAATCAAATAGGGGGAACATTGAGGGGGGGTGACAGAGGATAAAAGATTATGACGGATTTGCTGATAAAAAAAACAACTAAATCTGAATATTAATGAAAACTAAATCTCACCGAAAGCATAAACAGTGCAATGCCATGCAGATCGCATGAACAATAGTCGAGCCTTTAAATGTAAATCACGATGTAAGCACTCTTAAATATCAAGTTTCACCAAGCACAAATAAGACATTTGTGGTATTTAAAATTAAAATAACCTAACCGACTTTACAGAGTATGACAATTATAAAATGAAGAAAACTGCATTCATGAAGACTAAGCCAAGGCAGGTTACATGCCATTATTGGACGGGTAAAAGTATCCATACTTTTTGGGTCTTTCGGTAAAGTCATGTAGGTAGAAATAAAATAAAATAAATCATGACGTTTCGATCGCAGCACAAGCAATCTTCATCAGGAGAAACAAGGGGCCGTCCAAAAATGACATCACGCACCTAGGGGGGGGGGGGGGGGGTCAGACATTTGTGACGTCATATTTGAGGGGGGGTCTGACTTTTTGTGACGCCGTGTGACGAGGGGGGAGGGTCAAAAATCGTCCAAAATCGCGTGACGTCATTTATGGACGACCCCCAACTACAGCAAGAAAAATGCTGAAGTAGGCGAGAGAGCTGCCATGGCAAGAGGTTATATAGGTTAAAAAGGGGGGAGAAGCAAGGGGGGAGAGAAAGAGAGGGGGGGTGTCGAGCAGGGGAAGGGGGGGCTTGCGTGAGCGCTAGGGGGAGAAGAAGTGATGCTGGGGGGGAAGTAGGCGGGGCTAGAAGTGGGAAGCTGAGTGTAGGACACGGGAGGAAAGTAACTCGGAAAAATAGACAAGTACCCTTTCTTAAAGCCTTAACTGGTTGTGGTTGTTTTCCATCATACCGCCGGGTACGAGTCTATTGTTCTGAGTTACTTTCCCCCCGTGTCCCACAAACAGCTTCCCACTTCTAGCTCTGCCTACTCCCCCCCCACCAGCCTCACTTCTTCTCCCCCGGGCGATCACGCAGCCCCCCCCCTTCCTCTGCTCTACCCCCCCCCCTCTCTCCCCGCTTGCTCCTCCCCCCTTTCTTACCTATATAACCTCTTGCCACGGCAGCTCTCTCGCCTACTTCAGCATGTTTTCTTGCTGTGGTTGTTCCACCTGATGAAGATTGCCTGTGTTGCGAGCTAAACGTCGTGATTTGTTTTATTTCATTTTATTTCCACCTTTGTGACTTTACCGAAAGAACCAAACAGTATGAATTCCTGCAGTCACAAAAGTTCCGGACACATTCTAATATTCTATAATATATATTGGAACCTATTTACTTATCAAATCTCGGGCTTTAATTAATGATTTCAGCCTCCAATTCACTATCTCAGCCCGAGTGTGTAATGCACTTTTATTTTAAAATCAAAATAGTGTATAACCTAGTGAGACGCTATATATCGAAACCAGTCCATAGTTTGCCAAAGCTGATGAAATTATGCACTCCCAAAAGGCCACCTGGTTGACAGGAAGTGTAAAGATTCCTTTTTTTTTGTGAAGGGACAGATGTGTAAAGGAGATATGTTGTCTGCTTCTCTATTTTATATAACAAACGCCATGTAACACGTGAAATGCATGCAGTAAAAATTGTGCATATAGACATACAACATATAGACACAATTCACGTATTATAGTGCTTTTTAATTCGAGCGCTTTAGCCACAACACCTACAATGATTAAAATATGCAAATCACTTTTTTTAATGACAGAAGAATCGCTGTTCTCTGCGACTGAGAAAAAAATAATTTAAGCATGGGAGTGGATAACAAGGGCATGTGACACGTGAAATTCGTGCATTTGGAATAAATTAGACAATGATGTACATGTACATTCATTTCCAACTGCATGCAGTTCATATTTCCTGTCCTTGTTATACGATGATATGAGACGATGATATGTGCCAACGACACGTGCTTCAAAAGTCACACATTAGTTGAGGCGCACAGTGTTATCGTTACCAGCTGAAATAAGACTCGTACAAACGGCATCCCAATTTATAACAAACGCAGCCCTCTTCAATTAAACGCAGCTCTCTCCAATTCACCGGTATAATCACAGCCAGTCTTGCTATTGCTGCTTCATTATTTACCCTGTGTTTGTAAACAAATCCCATTAATAAACGCACAATGCGTGCGTACACGTACATATATCTTCGTGGACACGCTACGGCAAGCGTGAGCTATACCCTCACACGTCCCATCTTAAATGTGTAAAAGTCAGGAGTTCAAGTCGGCACAATTTGATTTATCACTGTCACAGTCGGTAAAACAAGGCAAGGAACATCAAAGGCGACATGTCGCACCTCTCTCTGCCTGATGCAAGTCTCAGCAGGAAGGGTGTACTGCTGACCGGCCAATTTTGCATGGTCGTCTACCCAGCAACACGTCCATGGGGTGGATTTCCAAATGAAAGATTGCCCACTCCCTCTGCTCTGAAAAGGGAAATAAATTATAGTGCGTGTCAACTTGTGATGCTGAGAAAGTGGAATATAGAAAAACGCAAGGGAAAAAAAATCATACGACCATCAGAAAGTCCTCTACAATACTTATATGTAAAGATATTGTTTAATAATTAATAGTTCATGACCACCTACTGCAGTATATATATTTTTTCATACGGATGTATTATGTATATACATTCGAAGCCGTGTGTTTTGTAAATGTATGTATATTTACGCGATATAACCCCAAAAAAACTCTATTATGGGAAATATCGTTTGCGAAAGCTTACGTGTTAAACTGATATCGAACTTCTTTCGTAGCCAACCGTGCTAACACTTACTTTTCTTACGGTCAAAAATACAATTTGCATGGCATACTTCACACGTTCATTCATTCAGCTATATATAAAAGGGAAATTTGTGATTATGTGTCTGTTCAAAATGTTTAGCGTACTGCCCGACATGCAACAAACTTGAAATTTGCCGTGTGGGTACTTTCCAGACTGTACACCATGCAAAAATAATAAAAATAGACTTTTGTATTATTATTTTTTTTTAGGGGGGGGCACAATAATGCATACATTTTGCACGGTAAGCGAGGGGTGACGTCACATTACTGTCATGTCACCCGCATGCGGGAGCGTGACACAGTGTGCCTGCTGACGTCACGCATCCCCTCCCCCCAACCCTCCGCGTAGGCCGTGTATCCCGCACGAATGCACGGCATCGCTGTCTCGATTTTATAAGTCAACGCGACAATTTTCAGCTCACTCTTAAATATAAAGCGGAAAATACATTTGTTTGTGTGAAGCAGCAAAAACTCTCCAACGCTGAGCTCTGACGTCACGAAATTTGAACAGCTAACGCTGTCTGGAATTTCTAAGGAAACGCGACGATTTTCAGCTCGCCACGTCATTTCCTTCCCGAGTTGCCTAAATCGACCTTGCGTATAAGTGGGTTAAGGTTGAATTTCCTTCAGTGAAAAACATACGATTTAGTGAAATTGATTTGTTTCGGCGTTTTTCTTCCTTGCAAGCGTACCATTTTTTTCGGGGTTTTCAGTGAAATTTAAGGGAATATGAAATTATTCCAAGACAAGAATCCAAGTCCCGGACGAAGCCGGGTAGTAAAGCTAGTTTACATATAAAAGTAAATCACGAAACTTTCCTGAAGGACTTATAAACTCAGCAAATCACGAAACTTTCCTGAAGGACTTATAAACACACAGGCAGACCTCGCCGAACACGGAGGTTACATTCCTGGAAAAATACCGTTTTTGGCAAAACCGCATTCGACAAAATAAGACATTTTGGAAAACATAGGGTTGCGTTGCTGGGTCCAAAATGATCACTCCCTCTCTCTTTGTTTAACTAATCCTACATGATTTCTACCCTTGTTATTGTACTATAGGATGCCGAGTCGCTCTCCATTTCTTGTGTGTGTGTGGACTTTTATTTAAATTTCACCTCAACACAAAACCCCCGTCTCCATTGCTCTTCCCGCATCGCGGAAACTCACGGCCGACTCTCGCTCCTGACATCGAGCTGAAAAGCGAAACTCCCTGCAGCACAAGTCAGCGGATAAAATTATCAGCAGCGCGGAGATGACGCGGGTGGAATTAAAACGAAGAGGAAGAGTTATTAAAGTGGATAATTCATATTTCAGTTTGGCGAATAAGAATTGACGCGAGTTATTGCACGGGTATTTTTCACGTGTTTTCGGATTAGATTGGTACGTGGTTTTATTTGTCCTTATTTTGGGTAGTGTGATATTGTCGTGCATACGTGAGAAAAATCTGCATGTGTTTGAAAAGAAGTACACAACATAGCATAACCTTGAAGTAATGCAACGATAAGACAGGAAAACGGGGCTTATTGTTGTACAGTGCTACGGGAAAAACAGATCGTGAGCCTAATTCATATCGAGTTGGCTTTCACACTTTTGCGGAATTCTGACATTGGCTGGAAATTGTGCAAAAATGAATTCCCCCTAATTAATGCGGTGGGTTTTGGTCCACTTGCCAATGTGGAATGAAATCCGCATTACGTACATTTGAGAATACATGTTATCATGTACGCTATGATGGCCATGAGCAGTGTACAATCATGAACTCTATCTACTGCCCTGTGTATCAGTTCTGAGAGTATTTGAGAGTCTCCTCCCTGTAAAACAGGATGTCCAGGGAGCACTTTGACCACTAATATCTACGAAAGTCACAGAGGCGAACATTTGTATGTCCTCATGAATGGTATAGTGAGCTGATGTCATCCTAAAAGTACTCAACCCTCTCGTGGATTTCTCCAATTTCTTGGAGATATGTTTTTTTAGCACTGGAGAGTGAAGCGAAGTTCTACCATTTATCTCTGGTGAGTAAAGTACCCCGTGATTTACCGGCTGGCTTTCACTATGTAAGCCAAGTCACTTGTGAAACTTGGCTTCAAAGAGACTGATGCTTTCTTATTTTTTACAACTCCCACTTCAATGGATTGTTTTTCTTCTTCAGAGGATAAGGTATTTGACTCACTTAGCCCCACAGTAAAATCCAGGTTTTTCTGAATCATCCGAGGAGGAGGCATGCAAGGACGCGTCATCTTGTTATTCGCCTATCCTTTTTAGGGTGGTTCAAATCGATTCGTTGCATTTTAATCTGCAAAACCTGTCAGATCAACTGAGATCATCCAAGGGCTTCCACACATCTGATTCTGCATTGTCATCTATGGTGGACAATACCTCCTTACCCGAGACACCTGGATCGAAGGGAGAGAAGTGGGGCACGGAGACACAGAGGCATTATATGGTGTGACAACTAGGCAGCTCAATAGGCCATTGATGACAGCTACAACACCAAGGCAGATTAGGCAGGCCCTGAAGGCATTCCTCCTTTTTCTATTTTAACAACAAATACTGAAAAGCACAGAACCAGGGCACATGACATCCAAACGACTTGCCCTAACAAGCGTAGCTGCAGAAAAGCAAGGGGAAAAGGAAAGCTGAGAGAAAGGGAAGAACGCGAGGACTGAACCGGGAAATGAAAGGAGCAGAGTGACGAGCTTAAAGTGCACGATGGGGCAAGAGTGTCAAACCAAGAATGTGTCAACAAAAGGGGGGACAGATCTTAAAAACACCATTAGCGACCCCTGCAACAACAGCATGCCTCTTTAACAGCGGAGGCTCGAACATCATTTCATATACGGAAGCTGGACATTAGCAGACTTCTTGGAATCGAGGCACGGTGTGCTTGTATCTGAAGATACCTGTCACGTTCCTTCCCACACAGCGCAATTTACACTCCGCGATTGGGGGCTGATGGGCAATGGTCAAGAATAATAACACAGTGGCATCTAAGGACAGCATCTGAGAGTACATCGCAGGATTGTGATAGATTGTGTTGGTTTAGCGATGTCTTCATCCAGCAGTGGATTAACCATGGCCGATGATGATGATGAATAATGACAATGCTCTCCCTTCCTGTGTCCTCGTTCTCATAAACACTGATGGTGCTGGTGAATTTCTTGTCGGTTCCGCTTGGGAGATATAGGTCTTTAAAAATATGCATTTTTCCCCAATTGTATCGCAATTGTACCATTGGCATCACGTAGCAAGACACCGTATCCATTTTGATCTCTCGCAGAGCAGTGCAATACTTTGTGTTAGAAAACGGCCCACAGAAGTCGATATCACAGAGCTACCTCTGAGATCCATTTAAGTGGTCCAAACAGTAGAGGCTGCACTTTCCTTCTCACCCTGTATATGAGCGCAACGTTCATTGAACGAGAGTTAAACACATGTTTTAACTCTCATAATTGAAATTTAGTCAAATTAAGTGCAAAACCAAATGTAATGCAATGCTCTTTTATCTTCAAGATCCTATGTGCCAGCTCGGCTCTGTAGGGACATCTTGTGAGGGATGTCTGTGCGGGATCCACGCTCGTTTTGGGCAGGAAATATGGCCATTCCCGAAGATGATGTGAGTCATGGAAGGCCCAAAACATTTAAAAGTTAATAGATCGAATAACAACTAAATAAAACATAAGACAGGAAAATATTAAACCTAAAGAGCAATACTCTTCCCCTGCTGTGCATCCTGTGCAGAGAAGTAATAAAATATTTTTTAAACCACGTGACAATGCTAACTCTTATGGGAAGGATTTTGCTTATTCAGTGGAAGCTTCTCTGCAGCAGTAGTCTGTGCTGTGAGGAATATATGCTAACGGTATGGATATGGGCCAGTGCCTCCACTGATGAAGAACAACTATATTTAAAATATGCTCAGAAATGTGTTTTATTTACAATTACATACGTTGACAATTAGTATGCTCAATGGCCTTCCGCATGGGCTGGAAATTGCATTACGCAAGCCTTATTCATCTAAAATAAATCCCTGGACATACCCTAAGCATCATGGCATTGCATTTTGAGACAAATCTTGAAGAATGTTGACAAAAATGCACATAGCCAAAAGTAAGCACGACATTCTCAAGGGTGTGTTCCAGATAAGGGATCGTGCATCACAATGCATAAAACATGTATCTGGCTTTTGCTGTGGCTGAGAGACATTAGGGGGCTTTGGGGTTGTGAAGATCTACGTCTGATTTCTTGCATAGGGAAAGAAAAATCTCAAGAGGCTAGCCAGATCTCTCAAACACATTGCCATAACGATAGACCAGTGCACCAAATTTAGTTGGAACATTCCAGTTCTTCATGTATTTCATAGTATCTTGATAATACCAGCGATGTTCAGATTAATGCTAATAGTCCCTGACAAGTAAAAGTCAGTGAGTGTGCAAATATTAAAAAACGCATCTTTATTGTATGTCTCGTATTTACAGCTAATTTGAATTAAAGCCACCATTCGTTGTTTTGTACTAAACTCTGAACAGATGGGCATTATAAAAAGAGTGTTGATTACCCCTTGCACTCCATGCCTGCAGAGCAGGGTTGGAGTTTGTTGCCACAATCTACACAGGGGACACAATGCACATTAGGATATCAGCCATCACATTATAAAAGGTACGGAGGCTGCCAGGAAATGACCACATTAGTATACACAGACACAGTGGCCAAGCAGGGCAGATTTTCTTTACAATGTCTGAAATCAGCTGGAAGCTGTGAACACTAACACCCCGACACACACCATTTTTACAAGATATCGCAGTTATATTTTGGCATCAGAAAAAGATCGTCACTGTAATGGTATACCTAATATGCAACGAAAAGCATGCCGACTGCATTTATTGTTGCATTTTACGTTGTAAACCTAAGCAAAGACTTAGTAAAATCCAATAAATTGCATTTAAAAAATAGATCGTGTACAAACTTACAGGTTTTAATATTTCACGCTGAAATGTTGATGCCCTCTAATATAGGCGTACTAATATGCGTGCATCTCTCATTCTCTTGCGTTCTTTATGACACGGTTCTTAGGTCTAGGTAACACACCACAAGCGATTTGCTATATAGTGGGAGACCGAAGAAAGCCCTATATATTTGCAAAAATACAATCGCCCTATTTTCAGCTGTCCTGACAAATGGCACACTCCAGTCGGCACATTTAATCAATACAGAAAATGATTAGTCTCGCTTCAGTGTGCCCATGAATTATTGGGCACATGGTGGGCTGCAACCGCTTTGGCCAAGAACGTAATGATCTCATTTGTTTGAAACCCACCCTCACTTTCTGCCAGAGGTCAGCCTTCATTCACTTCATTACACAACATTAACTGAAAGAGACTTCAGATGTCAATTAATCTCTGCAGCTGTTTTTTTATGTCCCACCTTCACCCTTTTGCCTCTGTGTGAGTCATGCAATTTGCTTCCAAATTTAATGTCTGCACATTCTCCAGAAAATATATGAAGCCTTACCTGCTATGAGAAGATTTACATCATTGCTTCCTTGTTTAATGCTTTAAAAGGCACATTAGTCGCACTTAAGTAAGCTCGGTTGCTCCAAATATTAAAGTTTTAACTTGCCTGGACCATATCAAGCCCAGAAAAATGTCGATGCTATGTTTGTTCTGTTTAACACAACTTATTTATTGTGCATTTATATTATTGGGATGATACAGCTTATTTATAAAGCCATTGCACTTCAGTACTCATACAAACTGGCAGTGTATGTATGTAGGTATGTGCAGAGATGGTGTTAAAAGTTTGTGCGGTAGCTATCAAAATGGGTTCATTTGCCAACCCCAATGTGGAAAGAATATCTGAACCTGATCATTTGTGATGTAAGGTAAAGTCCTGCAAACATTTGCTGGTTCACATCGTTGCTGATTGAAGGACCTTCACGAGGGGGAGCTCAAGAGACCCTCACTAGAGGGTACTGGCCTACTCTTACACCCTAGCCAAACATCTTGGAAGAGGTGGGAGTACCCGCACTTGACCTCACCACACGTGACCTGCCGATCGACGAACATTAATGTATCCAATTTGTATTGCTTGGTAGACAGAGATGAGGGGATTTAAGAATCTTCCCTCTTGTTGCAATTGTATTCTGTTATATCAAACTGGCGAACTCTGGATTGCAAGTATAGTGCGCGAATCGTTACACCATGGCAGCATTCCACTAATTTGACTTAGCCTTGAAGAAATACCAGATAAAGTATGATTAACACATCAGTAATGGGAGACAAAGGTGGCTAGTGGGTACCTATGACGATTGGCCTTAATACGTGGCCATTAACAGTGCCCACTAACAACATTTCATCAGGATATAGAATATATATTTTGAATGTGCAACAAAACATGCACAAATTAATCGGTATTCGCCCAACATCTCAATGCTGAAATATTGCCTACAAACTTAATTTGGAGCTTTCGTGACTGCCTACAAATTACTCAATTGGGATTAGACGCAACAGAAATATCGCCCCCTACTGTGACACCTTGGCAGGGCCCTCCTGAACGGATCTTGGGGCTCAGGCAGGCTTTCCTGGATAAACAAGCATACATAAATGGAACACTTCAGTTTATAAATGAAAAGACAATATCTATTCTATCACTAAACAGGTATTGTACGTTTCAGTCATGTTTTTTTCTTCTGAAATTCAGGAAATTCCAAATCAAAGGTAACAAAAAAATATGGGCTAATACGATTATATTGACATACAGCACAAATAAACAGATTACACAAATGTGCAATGACCTAACATCACCTGCTGCTTGACTTTTTAAACACTAAATTGGGAATATTATGTTCATTGCCATTAGATATGATGTATCTACTGCTGGATTAAGGCCTCTCCAAGCCATCGCCATAGTTCACGCTCTGGCGACAACAATCCATCTCGCTCCTGGCATGAGCTGATCTGATCGCTCCATATTCCCAGTGGATATCCTCTCGGTGATGTCTCCTCCCTTGGCTGCCACTCCCATCATTAGTCTCGACTACAGGCCATCATCCCATGAAATGACGTGTCCTGCACAAATGGCACTTTTCTTAACGGTCAGTATGAGGTCTTGAACTTGCACATGTTCTCTCATCCATGCCTCTTTGCATACTTGAATGTTTATGTGTTCACTTTCTATTTGTATGCTGCTATTAATGTGTGCAATTTCAGTGTTACTGTTCCACCTGATTTCATCGGTTTATGTTTAATAAAATGCCTCTCATCTTTGCTGCTTTACATATTAAAGGTTTTTTTCACCTTATAATGTGTATATTGCTATTTATTTGTGCAATTTTACTTTTACTGTTTTATCTTCATACATGCCTTTGATAATTTAATTTTCATGACTCCATCAGTTTCCGTAGAATCAAATGCCTCTTCATGATTTATGAAAGCAAGACATGTGGTTGATTGGCTTCCAAAATGTCCATTATTCAGTTCGCTTTGCCTTTTGTAAACAGTTTATATTCGTGTGGTGATGGATTTATAACTTTTCAAATCATTTGCATCTCCTTTTTTGAACAAATTAAGGCATCATGATTGAGGTGTTTAATTTCTGTATAAACATTTGATAAATATTTCTCATACTCACTTTTTTAACCTAAAATGTAAAAACCCTGAAGGAAATGTACACTAATACGCAAAATATATCAGGATGTATTATTTGCATAACAAATTGCACTAAGCCATTTTCCAATATGTTACAACTTTAAATGTTTACGTTAATTCAGATGCAATTAAATTCAGATGTAATTACGAACAAAAATTAAACACCATTCTCGTTGTCTCTTTATACCAAGTATTTTTTTTTACCAAAACGCACCCAATTTGGACTGGTTGTATAAAAATGCCCATTACATTGGCATTCTAAACAGTCTTGCTGAAAACATCTCTCGTATTATTGCTGCTGACATGAGTTATATTCTCTGGCCAGTTGCTTGGCTGATCAGTGCTTGTAAGTGGTTTGTTGTGGCAGTCCGCAATAAAGTTTGATTGGAAACAACAGACAAATATTAAATTCCCATTTCCAAGCAAATAGAGGGACTGATGCTCCACTATAAACATATTGCTAGACAATTTAAAATCCTCAATAATAACCTTTATGACCCCTGAAGAGAAATATCCTTTGTTAGATATTCAAATTCAAAATTAAGTCAAAATTATGCCTTTCACTGAGCAGACTGAATAGGTCTGAGTGCCATTGTCTACACTGTGGTTTAGTGGAACCTGTAGGTGAGGTATCTTGCATGTAGAGTTAAAGCGTATGCCCTCTACTTGAGGAGCTCTCGAGAGTCCCTTTAGGGGTTATTTGGCCAACTCTTCCATACTGGCCAGATGCCGTGGAAGAGATGGGGGTACCCCACACTTTACACCATTACACGCAACCTGCACATCGACTAACTGTGGTGTCCCCATTTATACTGCTGAGTGGACAAAGGTGGATGATTTCAGAAATCTGCCCATCGTTTCAACTGCCGCACTGGGAAATTACATCGAACTACGGTACCGCTGAATTGCAAGTCCAGTGAATTAGCCACTATGCATGTTGAACCTTTTTCGTACCGTACGTAGCCAACCATGCTAATCGGAGGGGAAGGACAACAAACTAAACGTAAAAATACCACGGAAACACACATATTGCACGTAGACATCATGAAATACGGCAACATGCTCTAAGTTGGCCTTGCATTGTTGGTATGAAGAGTTGAATGTCAAAAGTGTAATTGAAAATTTTTTTCTGGTAAAGCTGCTCAACTTTTATTCATTACTTTGAAAAGTAGATTCCCAAGTGTTAAAAAAAGTTTTTTTTCTCACGTTCAACACTGTGGTGTATCATATGTCAATTGCTTTTGAAGCTGCAAGAGCTGATGCCATATATGAAAAATTACCAAGAGGAAATGAGCTGTTTAAGGCTGTGCTTCCAAGATGGATAGTATAAACAACATGCATTATGTAATTATATTCCCCTGTTGTAAAAAATGATGATCAACACACAAATGTATTGAGCCTGGTAAAATGTATTCATTGTGGAAATTCCACGTAGGTATAATTTACCATTGTTATTGTCATGTTAACATTTAGATTTTTTTTATTACATGTTTCTCCAAGTTATTTAAAGCGTGTCTTCAACTCCCATTATACCATATATATCCACCATCCTGTTTTGCTATTTCTGTTTTCTCATCCTTTCCTTATTTCCCTCTACAATGTTGATGCCTCTATCCCTTCCCTAGATCACAGCTAGATCACCACAATTATGCGTGCATGTGTAGTGACATAGAATGGGTCACTACAGCGTGTAGCGCTGGTTACTGACAGAGAGAGGGAATGTGGGCGTAATGACCGACCTGCCGGCAGAGCATGCAATGCCACGGAATGGGTCACTAGGGTGCGTGGCGTTGGCTGCTGGCATAAGGGGTCATATGAGGACATAGCACCCCGGCTGGCTGGTGGAGCACGTGATAGGCCGGGATAAAGGATGTGGGGCAAAGGTGACTGAGGGGACACGTGAGGGATAGCCCAGAACTTTCTGATGGGTTCCAGAAGGGAGCATAACCAAGGGCGGAGCATAAAAGAGAAGTCCCGATGCTGGATAAGGGCTGTCTGTCGGTGGAATGGAACCCAAGGTGTTACGTCTTCGTATTCATCTCTGGTATCGTGGGTCAAACAGCGTGCCGGCTGTTCTGACCCGTTTAAAGTTATTAGCGTCTCAGAAGTGACTCACTACATTTGGTGTCAGAAGTCGATGTTGACGCGGAGGAAGACACTTGCCGTGGTGTCTTCTGATGAGGAAGACGGCGGGGAGGTGATTCCCCAGACAGACCCGGGACCCCGGAGAATAATCCTGAGGAGGCGCTCCAATTGGAGCAACGGGAGGAAGACTGCGACTCCACGCTGCGGCCATCATGAGGGAGGTGCCGTATATGAAATGCACGCCTCACAGACATGCTGTCTGTGGCAGCAGCGCTGGTGGCAGAGATGGACGTGGAGGAGCCAGAGGAAGACCTGGTGGTTCAAGAAGGGCGAGTGGACAGCCCCGCCGCCGCCATTAGCCGAGCACGGGGAAGGGCGGAGCCCCAGTCTGTGCGAGCGGCCGCCATTTTGTCGGCTGGGCAGGAAAAGGCTCTCGCCAAATTTGACTTGCCGCTGACTTCTCGCGTGGGGATGCCCGCCCTCCAGAAGCGGTTGCCATTTATACGAGAGTTTGCAGCTGCGGGGGGCAATTGGGCTGCCTTTCAAAGGCGGCTTGCTGCTACATGTGAGCTCACGGGATGGACTGATGTTGAGGCGCTGCGAGCGCTGCCTACGACTATGGACAACAATGCCTTGGTGGCATTTTATGCGATTCCCCTGCGGACAGGACGATGTTGTCACAGGCCTATGCCCAGATGGCAGCTATCTTCAATCCACCACAAAAATTTGCAACGCGAAGATGGAGGGAGACTGAGATGCTCCTCACCTTCCACAGCGCATTGATGTCGCTGGCCCAAGCCGCATACCCCAAGATGGAGCAAGTGGGGTTGGACTCCCTGGTGTTAGAGAGGTTGTTGGCATTGGCCCCCGGAAATTTACGTTTTTCTGCCCACCACGGAGGATGACCTGACTTCAATTAAGGTGGCTCAATGCATACTGGCACATTGTAATTTGCAATGGCTGCTTGTGCAGGACAGTCGGGGGAATTGGAAGAGCCAGAGGATAAGGAGCCCCCTCAGATGTGTGCATCACTGGCTGGGAGTCTGCGGGGGAAGTCGACGCGGGACAGCGACAGGAACGGGAACTGCAAAGGAAAACCATCACTCTACCATGGTGGGCTCCCGTCTCCTGTTTCAAGTGTGACCTGCGGGGCCACATTTCCAAGAGATGCCGTGCTGAGCAGGGACAGTTCTCCGCGCCTGTGCCGTCTTCCACCCCGCTGACCTCCGCTCCTACGAGCCTAGAGGAATCCAGCACTTTACAATCACGGAACCACTCGTTCAGCCATCTGAAAGCCATCCAGGAAGGGAGGGACGACCGACACCCGCTTCTTCTTCCCCCCCATCTTCTTTCAGGGAGAGGGGCCACGCCCTTTAGTCCATTTTCAATTCGTCCCCGGAGTCCCCAGGCAACCCGCCCTTGTCCCACTTGGGGGCCCGGCGACGAGGACTCATTCAAGAACTGTATATTTTAAATAACCGCCCCAGTCATCTATTTATTCCGCCACCATCTGGCAAGTGGTCACAGACATGAGCCGGGCTGTGTTTGCCGGTTGAACTGGGTCTTTCCTGAGTTCGTGGGCTGTGGTGTGCCAGCAGTCGTCGGGTGTTGTATGTAGTCTGGGGGTTGGGTTAATTACGGTGCATTCGCAAATGTTTTTCTTTCTTGTTGTTATTGTTGACTCGCGAGGGGGGCTAATGGTTGTTGTTGTTGTTGCTGTTGTTGTCGTCGGGATTGTTGTTGGTTGATGGTGGGTCGTACCGCTGCACGAGGTATGGAGGTCAGCCAGGATGGCTGTGTTTTTTAAGGGGGGGGGGTGATGTAGTGACAGAATGGGTCACTATGACGCATAGCACTGGTTACTGACAGAGAGACGGAATGTGGGCGTAACGGCTGACCTGCCGGCAGAGCAGGGTGTGGCAGCCGTTCTGCCAGCAGCACATGCAATGCCACGGAGTGGGTCACTAGGGTTCATGACGCTGGCTGCTGGCAGAAGCGGGCATATGAGGACGTAGCATCCCGGCCGGCTGGTGGAGCATGTGATAGGCCGGGGTAAAGGATGTGGGGCAAAGGTGACTGAGGAGATAGGTGAGGTATAGCCCAGAACCTTCTGGTGGGTTCCAGAAGGGGGCGTAGCCAAAGGCGGAGCCAGGCAGGGCACACGTAGAAGGTGGCCCAGAAACTTCTGGTAAGTTCCAAAAGGGGCATGGCCGAGGGCGGAGCCAAGCCACGCCAGGGGGCATAAAAGGGATGTCCCTAGGCTAGATAAGGGCTGTCTGTCGGTGGAATGGAACCCAAGGTGCTACGTCTTTGTCTTCGTCTCCGGCATCGTGGGTCAGACAGCTGTTCTGACCCGTTTATAGTTATTCCATGTGTGAACAGTGTCCAAAGGTGTAGAATAAACGTGTGTTGCCTTCTACTATTAGTGTGTCAGAAGTGAGTCACTACACATGTGTTGTTCACTTGGAGGATGTGTACCCTGGCTCTGTGTGTCTTTAACTTGTGATTAAAAATATGAATGCAAGTTTTGGGTTTATTTCTGTTTCATGTTTCAACAATGCGGTGTATGTATTGTTTTTGTAATGAATATAAGCATCTCAGAATTCCAATAATAATGTTAGCAGAATTTTAATTATTGTGTGGTCTTAAAAGATATGCTAAAAACTTCAAATATTATATACTGTACATATTCTGTAAATATGTAAAACAAGACTCCACTCAATACTACGTGGATTGACAACACAATTTAATATTTGCCAATTAAACTGTTGGTATTTGTGTTATTCAGATGAAATGAATTGGGCCATAGGAGGTAATTTCCCCTAGCATGAAAATTATTTACTTTGTTTATTTTGTTAAACCCAGTGAGGGACCAGGATAGCCTCATTGGCAGGAGTGAGAGGAGTCACCAACATTACAAAAAAAAGTAAAGTCAAAATAGATCGAGGAAAATATAACAAACACATCAGATCAATGATACAGGAGAAATAAAAAAAATATATATAAACTGTGTCTGTCTCAATATTAATTACAAAAAAAAACTTCCAATAACATACACTATCTCAGTCTAAATAATTTCAAACCATTTGTAGTATAATTACATGAGAGAAACGCATTTCTGCCATACAAGAATTCGGGACTTGGATTCTTGTCTTGGATTAATAGACGGCCAACGCGGAGGGTTGAGGGGGGGGGGGTGCGTGACGTCAGCAGGCACACTGCGTAACGCTGCAGCATGCGGGTGACATCACAGATGTGACGTCACCGCTCACTTGCCGTGCAATATATTATATCCATTATTGCGCCCCCCCCCAAAAAAAATACAAAAGTCTATTTTTATACTTTTTGCATTGCATTGTGTACAGTCTGGAAACTACCCACGTGCCAAATTTAAAATTTGTTGCATGTCGAGAAGTATGCTAAACATTTCGAACAGACACATATTCACAAATTTTCCTTTTATATTTGTAGATATAACGTCGCGTTCATCGTCTAAAGAACCTGATTTAGGAGTGGTGGCTGATGAGAGAATACCAAAACCGTAATGCATCACATATGCTCAATGTAAATAGGCAAATATCATCGAATAATAACATGTGTGCTTAATGCACAGTTGATGCTTTGTATTTTGTGTCTATTTGGTGTTTGAACATCTTAAAACCTCCTGTCTTTACGCCAGATAAGGGTCCAGTCTTTATATCATTCAATATGTATGTTGAACTTATTTCGCACAATACATGCTAATAGTAGGTGCAGGGGAAAGACAACAAAGTAAAATAAAATGCAGTTCTAAATAAATTAGTTTTCAATCCAGATGTTAAAGTGCATAGCTCCAGTGGCTTCCTAATATCGGAAGGAAGAGCATTCCAGACGGCCGCAGAAGCGCATCTCAAAGCGCGCGATGCATTGACCGTCTTTGTTCGATGGCCAGCCAAAAGCTGTTGCGAGGATGACCAGATACTGGCAAAAGGGTCCCATAGCTATCTATTATTCTTTACAAACATTTAAAAGCAGTGCATGTCACATGTAATCACATTACAACAAGTTACACTTATGTCAGCTATTTACAACTACGGTTCTATTTAAAAGTGCAGTTAAAATGTATCAACGCATGATTCATGGTAAAAGTCACACGTTAGACAAAGTGTTTTAAAAAATGTGCACGTGCCATTTTTTCCCACGTGTAGCCTTACCAACAGCCATTGGCTACGTATATTTTTTCGTCGCAAAATATGCTCTCTCATTAAATACCGAGTCAAGCTCTTCACCTCTAATTCCATAACTCCTCTGCTTCTGTCAACCAGCCTTTGCCACAAGTGTAAAGGAGGTCAACACGCCTTATCCTTGAGCGCTATTTTATTGTCCAGTCGTCTTGATTCCACACCAAAGACAAAGATCCCCCGTATAGCCTGATCAGACTGTCCGGGCAAGTGCTGTTAGAGAGCACCTATGAAGGCCAGAACAGCACACGAGGGGGTGGGTGGCCAGCACCACGCCCGGCCGCCTTTGTCTCTCCCAGTGGCGATGTTGACACATCGCACCAGGTACTGATTTGAGGTTGAGTCGACGTCGGGGAAGCCCAGAACCGATTCAGATAATTATCACTGGTGTTGCCAGGTTCGTTGCTCAGTGCGCTAACCACTGCGCCACCGCTCCTCACCCCAGACCGTAAACTCTTCCACACAAATTCGCCGAGAGTGGAGGGTGAGCGGTGGGGAGATCTGACGTCAAACCGCATTAACCCCCAGGTTCAATGCTGAGAAATGCTGGTGACGTAATAGATGTACGTGGTGACGTCACAACCACACGCGTACTTGACCGCGTCAGCCATGAAGCCAGCCAGCAAAACTATCTCACGATAAAATGCGATGAGCCAGAAAGCACAGCCCTTCGACAATCGTCTACAAATGTGTAATAAAGTAACTTTCAAACAGGTGGCCTTACACAATGCAGCAGCGTTCGCGAAATGTCAGGGTATGTGTTTACTTATACATATGGTACATAAAATAACACATAACTCATGCCCAGAACCTCCTGCATCAATAAACTAAAACGATCAAATGTGTGCAGTGTATAAAGAATATATCACATCATGCTCCAACAACAATACACGTCAAATTTCAGATCACTGGTTTTATGCACAAATAAGAAATATGAGAGCAGAGAAGACTCCAGTGTTATATTACATTATTATAGCTCTTCTAACACAGAGGGTTACATTGCTTTCAGTAACCTACCCATTCATATATTGACATGGCTACATTACTGACAGCATTGGACATAGTACTTCTCAAAAATGTATTCTTTGTTATTATCATACAACTGAGTTACAAAACATCCACTGAACTCGTTGATGTCTTACATGGATTATTTAAATTAAATATTTTACCTGGATAATCCCTTGAGATTAAATGTCTTATTTACAAGGGTTAACCTGATATATATCTATGCATAATACAGGTTTTTTTTGGGTTAGATCGTGTAAATATAAATGTGTCATTAAACTCACCACCACCCGACACAGCCAATTAGTAAGGTTTGTCACGTAAACAAAACATGCCAATTCGTTACTAGTACGGCACCCCGGTGTGTTGGAGAGCAAATCCACAACATTTACAATCTGAGTACGACGTTTCGCCAGTCATGTATTATCATTAAAAATTATTAACATCATAGCTTTTGAAGCGACAATAATAAAATCCAATAAAATACAGGATATTTAATTATTGTGTAGATTTGCTACTTTGAGAGTTAATTTAGCAAAGTAAAAAAAAGATCTGTAAATTCACGTTTAAATCGGCACCAGCAGCCAATAGCACGCATTGATCATTTGACATATTGTTAACACGTTTTTACCACCATAACTTGCTATATTAGCAATATTAGCACATGTTAGAATTACTTATTCAAAGTAATAACATGTTTCTGGATAAGATGTATCGTCTCAACTCAATTGAAATTCCCCTGCGTCTTCATAACATTCAAACTTTGCAAGAATCAGACCATGAAAATTGGACTTAGAGGCGCTACAGCAATGTGCTGAGATCAATAGGTTGGTAAATTAAGCACTAAATTGTCCACAACATTGCAAAACAATCATCCTCCCCAGAGCTGAGGAAGTTAATTCAAAGTATTGCTCAAGAAGCACCGTAAAACTATCAATACCCTTGCCTTGCCAGCTATTTTGGAACAAGTGTTTCATGGCTCCCTGAACGAAGTGCATCAGTTTAATGGGAGACGTCTGCAGCCCCTATGCTGTGCACATTATTTCTAGCCGGGCAGGAGTATTGACCAGGATTTTGTCTGCCGACACACCGGCATGTCACACAAACGCCTTCCACTACAAGATGGACCGCGGCACAAAATCTCTAAGCCACCATTAACATGAAGGTGCGTGAGAAATGTATACACAGCAGTGCTTAGAATTTTCTTTATGGTGTAAAGTAGGCCATCAGTTCAAACATTTTTTTTCAAGGTGCAGATCTAAAAATACGAAACCTCTTGTTTTTTTCACTTTCGTTAACTTCAAGGTAAACCCCTTCAATTCCACCTTGTTAATCTTGAAAGATTATTCTCACAAGGAAACCACGCCCGTGCATGTTTAATATAACGTTGAAGCAATGTGCAAAGCTAATGGCTAAACTCACAGGCGACAAGGGCTGCAACAGCGATAGCTGTTGTGCATCACACGAAGAGGGACCTGGGTTTAATTTCTGACTCAGGTGCCTTTCTGTCAGGATTTTGAATCTTCTCCCCCTTGCTCTGCATGGGTTCCTCTGGGTCTCTGCGGTTTCCTCCCATAGCTAGAGAAAACATAAACAGTGTGACTGATACTGGTCATACATTGCCGGGAGGAAACAAAGTACCTGCATATTACCCTATTGGGATTATACATTACAACATCGCCCGATGGTGAAAAATTGGCTGGGTAAACAAGTGGTGCAATAATAACAACAGATTCGTTATAATGTCTGGCCTGGTAGATCAGTGGTATAGCAAGTGACTGAGAATTGGAAGCATACAAGTTCAAATTCTGGATGGTGGGTAACTCAGCTCATAGTTTCTTCGGAGTTGATGATACAATGGAAGTAAACAGTGGTTGTTATATGGACATACTCGCCGCCACCATAGGAATGTGGACTTTACACCACTGTGTTAGTGCTGTAAACAGGAGGTGAGCACTGCCTCGATTCTGATTTGAGCGGGGAATCACATTCACGGTTTTATTACGATTTATACAGCTCTTCTCAGTCTACTTTTGGGTGAAGACCTCCTGGTGGCATATCGCTTATGGGGGTTATTTGACGATACTTCACTACCCAGTGTGAGTTGGAGGAGGAGAACACCTTCCACTGAAATCGATGGATTATATCCTGAAATTATTCTATTATTTCGTTTTCTTATTTCAAAATATCTGAACTGTCTTCATTATCTACCTCTACGTTTGAAATTATCACATTGATTATATCTACAAATATTATCTTAGAAGACAAAATAAGTCCTAATAGTACTGTATTTAAATTCATGTTCATGATCATTTTTGTAAGAGTAAAATATACTTGCCTTTTTCCCATCTGAAACTTGCAAATGAAAAGCAGACCGTGACGTGATATTCATTGCATTAATGCATATGCAATTTGTAAGGGCGCGGTGACACAGACCTATTTCATTTTAAGGTTATAATCCCTTGTTCATTATGACGTCCTTTTGACTTTGATGTCTCAATAGCGGAGATCGCGTGACGTGAGGGTTCCTGCTTTGTAGTGAGGGTTGTAAGTTGACGCTGAGGAGGGGGGAGGAGGCGCCTCGGCCCCCCCATGTGGAGTGACGTCAGCCGCTAATTATTATGAATGGGGGGGGGGTGTCCATTTGGAGGACATCACCTGCTCATGCATATTTGTGAGGGGGGCTGATCGATGTGGAGTGACGTCACGAGCATTAAGGACAGACATTCCTGGGTGATTATAGTAGGTATACCTGTAGAGATTAAAAGGCATTCATTAATCACGAATATTTTATTAAATACAAATTTTCAGACCAGGCTGGCCAATGGAAGCTGATGCGATCATTATAAATATCTGTATATGATATTCTATGGGTCTTTCGGTAAAGTCACGTAGATAAGTTCAAACAAAAAAACAAAAAACTACGACGTTTCGATCGCAACACAAGCGGTCGTCATCAGGTGGGGAAGAAAGAGGGGTTAGCCTCTAAAGGCAAACTGTTTATAAAGGTTTAAAATGGGCGTAGCCCAAGTGTCAGAACGGACTGGGTGGGGCACAAGGGCCCTGGTGCAGCATGGGCAGAGGAGCTTATGTTAATGTCAGGGATTAAAAACGGTAGGTTGCTACATGTGCAATGCGAGCGTAAACAGGGTTTGCTGCTGGGCTCTGGGTCAATCATACGGCCCAGGGTATTGGGGGGCGAAGCCCAGTATGGGGGTGTATGGGAAGGCCCGCCGTTCACCTCGGATCCAATCGGAAGCGAGGTGAGTGGGGGGCGGAGCCTAGGGGCGGAGCCAGCAGGACGCTATGGGAAGGCCGGATCTGAAGGTTCGGAAGGGCGTGGTGAGAGGAGGAGACAGGATCACGTGGTGAAGGGGATATAGGTGGGAGCCCGGAAGGGCTCCGGGTCAGTTGGGAGAGTCACGAAGCTGGACCACATTGGGTGCCCGGAGGGAATCCACGCCATCAGCCACGTGGCCGAAGGGGCTTCAGCACACCGTCGGCCAGTTGTGTGCGGAGTGGAGGAGTGGAAGGACTGACGAGGGAGCGCATGCGGGACACGCGCGAGGAGCGCTGGTCCGCTGTCGGAACCAGCTGGGTGCGAGGAAGAAGCTGAATAAAGAGCAATAGAGACCAGCAGTGCGTGACGAAGTCCTTTATTACACATGTAGGGCAGAGAAGGTTATGTTAATGTGATGGGGGGTTATAAAAACTGGTGAGCAATGGACAGTGCTAAAATTTCAACATTTCAGACAGTTATGACTTAAACTGGTTAATAAGGTCCTTCTAGTAATTGCTCAGTTTGTACCCATCTTCTCGGTTGCAATTGTGTCTATGTCTATATATACAGTATGTGTAGTGACATCGTGGATGTCACTGTGTAATGCCGGCTCTAGAGAGGCACGGCGTGCGATGTGTTGACATCGCGGGCACCACGTATATGTGGGTGCAGTACTGGCCCTAGAGGGGCTCGGTGAGCGCCGACTGACAGTGCTGGAGGGCACCACGCTCGGCGTGCAGTGCCGACCCCTATAGGATGGGGTGTAAGGGTGCTGGCCACGGGAATGGGGTACTATAGGCCATGGCACTCTGGTTGATGCGAGAGGACATGTGACCGGTAAAGTCTACACAGGGACCCCAGGTGGGAGCTAGGGGTAGTCACGTGTGATTAGTGAAGTTAGCCTGGTGGTCCACCACCATAGGTTATTATCTGGTTAAGGGGTAGTACCCCGTGTGTTGGTTTTAATAAATGCATTCCCTCCAAGAAGTGCGTCTGTAACTCAGTTGAACTCACTACATATGGATGGCTTCATGAACGAATCTTTGTTGATGGCCAGTGGGTTTGCAAAGTACCTTCGTCTTAGATAAATACATTTCGTGTTAGCCAACCACATTAAAACAATGAACAGCCACGGCCAAGGTATTGGTCCTATCGTGTTTCAGATCTGCCTTATGTTCACGAACACGGTCCGATACATTATTGTCATGCGGGACCAATGACAACATTCACCTAAAAGGAAGTGTGGCTATATATTTTGAAAGGCATGATTGCCACAGTTAAACGTGATGGCGCTTTGCATGTATGTATGTTGAACTTCTTTCACACCGTACGTAGCCAACTGTTCTAATCAAAGGTGCGGGGAAAGACAACAAACTAAATACAAAAAAGCAGTACTAAAGAAATTAGCTTTGAGTGGCATATTTGTCACAGAAATAAAATGTATTTGACTTTACTGATTATACATAATAGAGGTTATTTTTGGTATTATATCACGTAAATGTGTCATTAAACCCGCCATCACGCGACACAGCCAATTAGTAAGGTTTGCCACGTAAATGTAAACAATCAATCCTATGTGTCAAACTTTACTGATTATAATTATGAAAAACAATCTAAAGTACTGTACTTTGGTAACATATTTAGGTCCAGCTGAATAGTTTCGGTTTCCAAGACGAAGAAACAAAGTTCCAACTGTTAAAGAGCTCGCATTCTCCTTCTTTCTCATTGGGAAAAGCCACAATTGTCCTCTTGCGGAAGGCGTCTGCGATATATACGGCGGTGGATTTCTATGCCGCCTCGTGCATCTATCGTGTGAGTGACATTTTGGGGAAAGTCACTAAAGGCTTCTGCTTTTTGGTGCCATCAATCAGTGTATAATAACCCGACTGGCAGTGACCGGTGACCCGGGGGCCAGATTCACATACATTTGAGAATTGCAAGCGCAGCGGGTGCTAAACAGAGGTGAGAAAAAGAAAGCAGCGAGTTATATGGGTGAGGTTTCCCATGGAGACCATTTCATCTGGTTTTACATTTAAAACAAAAGCATTTGAAAGTTGTTTATTTTGTATTTAAAATCTGCTGAGGTCATGTTACCAGATAAAAACAATTATTTGTCATTTTTGTTAGTCACTCCAAAATTCTGTTTGTAAAAAATAACAGCTTAATATTACACATACTCTACCACATATATAATAAGATCCTCTACACAAAAATATTAATTAAACTTACAGTGTTATGTACAGTACAATAAGTCAATAAGATGAATTCACTTGTAAATTATAACATACTAGCTTTACTACCTGGCTTCACCCAGGACTTGGATTCACCACGCCCGGCCGCCTTTGTAGCCCCAGTGGCGATTCATGTTTCCAGCATCACCTCTGGCCATTCATCTCCCGAGTGCAATTTTTGCAATTTTTGCATACCATACCAGATATGCATATGAGAGTTTACCTCGGAAGGTCCAGGACAAGTTAAGATATCACTTGTCATTAATGCTAGCCATGGAAAGGAATCAAACTTCAGTCGCAAGATTTGGTGCAGTGTACTAACCGTTGCACCACTGCCACAAAAACAAAGATCTCCCGTATAGCCTTAACCAGACTGTAGGAGCAAGTGCTATTAGCGCAAACCTATGAAGGCCGGCACGGCACACGAGGGGGTGGGTGGTCAGCACCACGCCCGGCCGCCTTTGTAGCCCCAGTGGCGATGTTCACACACCACACCAGTTACTCGTTGAGGCTGAGTCGACCTAGGAGAGGCCCAGGACTGGTTCAAATAATCGTCACCGGTGATAGCCGTGAGCGGGAATCGAGCTCGGGTCGCCGGGTTCGTAGCGCAGTGCGCTTACCACTACACTACCGCTTCCCCCACACACACACGCGCGCGCGTCCATAGGTACACATACATGCGCTTGCTGCAGACACACGCAACTTTCAGGGTGCGTACGGCAGTAAACGACTGAAATAATAAAGCAATGCTGCGCAAAGAACGCCTTAGACCTGCATCACATTTGTGTGGCACTTTATTTGCGGAGGATTGGGGGGGGATGCATAAGTGGGTGTAACCTGCATTCTTCGGCATGCGGGTGACATGACAGATGTGACGTCACAGCTCACTTGCATTATTGCGCCCCCCCCCCCCCCAAAAAAAAAATACAAAAGTCTATTTTGATAATTTTTGCATGGTGTACAGTCTGGGAAGTACCCACATGGCAAATTTCAAGTTTGTTGCATGTGTAATAAAAGACTTGACCACGATCTCTGGCTCAGTGTCCTTTATTCGGTCCGTACTGCGTTCCCACACGGCTGTCTCTCTTATTCTCTCTGTGCTGGTTCCGATGTCACTCCAGTCCACATCAGCAGCCCCGCTGCTGTTCTTGTCGCTCTTGCAGCCCCACAGCAGCTCCGCTGCTGTACTCTCACACAGCTCCCTTGGCTGTTCCTGCTGCAGCTCTGACAGCCTCGTGCTGTCTCGCCTTCTCGTTGCTCCTGCGACTCTTGGCAGCCACCTCGCTGCCCCTCACACACAGCCTTACTGCCTAACTCTGTCTGCAGCTTTACACCTCCCAGTAGCTCCCTACTGTTCCCAGGGTTGGCTCCCGCTTCTGACGGTGCCCCCTCGGCTCGTACGCCCGCGTGGCCCCACACCTTTCCATTCACACCCCGACTGCCTTCTCCTTCCGGTTTACCCGCTTAAGGACCCCCTACCTTTCACCCACGTCACCTGGCTCCGCCTCCTCGTGACGTCACATCCGGAAGGTCGCTTTCGCCCGCATTACACCACCCTCCCCCATAGAAAAAAACCCAGCCGACCTCGGCTGAACAACACCAAAGCGTAATGCGGTGAACCGACCTTCCCCCTTAAAGGACACTAAGCATGCAATATAACAACAAGAACAACACACAAGTAACATCGACGAACGTACGAAAGCATGCGATAAATACGATGGCAAGAACAAGAACAATAACAACATACAATTAACGAAACGTAAGCGATTTGGAACGAGTGCGGGTCGCCGGCCCGTCCCGGACGGTCGGCGGCCCACTTGTAGAACGGGGACGCGATGGAACACGAAAAATGACAGGGGGTAATTCCCCTGCTGCGATTGGAAGTCCACCGACATCTCGTGTCCCTGACGAATCAGTCTTGGTCGTATTCCGCGAATGCGCCTGCAGCGGGGTCGGAAGGGTCGCCGGGCTTGAAGGTCCCGCAGCCCTGGCAGGCGCCCTCCGAACAGGCCCACTCCTCCCCCGCGGTGTCACGGTCGGCCTGTCTGGAACAGGTACGACAGGCGCTCGAGCAAGATCAGTGGACGCAGGCAGGGGAGAGTCGGCAGCAACAGACCCCGGCAAGGCAACATTGTGAGATGACGCATCACGTAGGGGAGCAACATATGGTTTCAACCGCGACGTATGAACAAACCAACGGCGAGAACCAAACTGAACGCGCGCCGACTGTGGATTGGGAACCTCAATGAGGCGCACAGGACCATGCCAAGGTTTGTGCAATTTAGGAGAGGTCCCCGGCCGCACCTGCGGGCAATGGAGCCAGGCCAGGTCTCCCACCTTCCAGGGGCACTCCCCCTCAGACCGCCGAGCATACCGCTCGTTCCGGGCCTGGGCTTTGGCCGTAGCCACGCGGGCGTTTTCCCGCGCCTCCGTAACCCGGCGAACCGTGTCCTGAATGTATTCAGGGAGTGGTTTACGAGGTCCCTTCACCCCAGTACCCAATTGCACATCCACCGGAGGCACGTTTTCCCGACCATACATAAGGTAAAACGGCGAATACCCTGTAGCCGCATGGGGCGTCATCCTGTACGCCGAAAGCACTCCGGGGATGTGCAGATCCCAATCCGATTGCTGTTCACTCACAGTATGGCAAAGCATGGCAGACAATGTCCTGTTCAGCCACTCAACCATACCATCCGTCTGCGGATGGTATGGAGATGTCCGTATCTTCTTAGTCCCAAGGCCTGCGCACACTTCAGCCAATAATTTAGAAGAGAAATTTCGGCCCTGGTCCGTGAGGAGTCTCTCCGGCGCCCCCTTGTCCATAATGTACCCAAACAAAAAGGCGTCGGTGATGGCCGCGGCCGACTGATCGGGCAACGGCCAGGCCATCGGCCAACGGGAGAGATACTCAACCCCTACCAGCAAATATTTATTTCCCCTCGCCGATGGTGGGAAGGGTCCCAATATGTCCAGTGCCACCAATTCATTGACTCGAGACACCTGAATCGACTGGAGAGGCGGCACGTAAGGATGTTTAGGCGGCTTACGCCGGGCGCATTCAGGGCACGCGCGCACGTGCCCTACGACATCTGTCGCCATGCCGTGCCAAAAATAATGACGTTGCAACGTCAACAAGGTCTTCTGCACCCCTAAATGCAATAGCGTGTCACAATGGAGAGTTCTAATCAACTCAAATCGCAAGGACGTTGGTACCACCACACGCCAGCTTTCCTGGAACCTTTCTTGCCACATAAGCAGACCATCTCGGAGAGCGGTTCGCGGCCCCACAGCCGAACTCGGACTCCCATTGTCCCTCATAGACCGCTTCCGCATGGACAACAACGACTCGTCCATCATCTGTTCCCGAATCCAGACAGACCGCGGCAGATTCAAAACCCCATCAGTCGGTCCCGGTTCCATCGGAGTATCTGACTTCCCGACGGCCAACGAAAGCGGCTGAGGGGGGTTCAGAATCGGCGAACACCTATGCGTCCCCGACGCACATTTACAAGGGGCGCGCCCTGGTAATCTGGAAAGTGCGTCAGCGTTCGCATGGCGCACTCCCTTCCGATGTTGAATTTGGAAGGAAAATTCCTGCAGCGTGTCCAACCAACGTGCCCACTGTCCCGATGGCTGGTCCATTTTAAGTGCATATTGCAAGGCCGCATGATCCGTACGCACAATAAAAGAACGACCGTAAAGGTACGGTCGAAATTGCCGTAGGAAAAAAACAACCGCCAAAAGTTCTCTACGAGTGACACAGTAGCGTGTTTCCGCAGGCGACAAGACTCGGCTACCATACGCCACGACGCGCTCTACGCCCCCTTTAGACTGTGATAATACCGCCCCAATACCTGTGTCACTCGCGTCCGTATCAAGAATGAAAGGGCGATCAAAATCGGGATAATCCAATGTCGGGGCCGTAGCCAATAGATCACGCAGACTCCGAAAGGCCGCCTCCTCCGGCTCTCCCCAAACAAATTTCCGTCCTTTACCCGTAAGGAGATGCAAGGGCCTCGCAATCGTCGCAAACCCCGGCACAAATCTTCGGTAATACGAGGCAAATCTCAAAAACCGCCGAACATCCCCCACAGAGGCCGGAGTCGGCCAATCCCGGACACACGCCGTCTTTTCCGGATCCGTGGACACCCCCTCTGCACTCACAATGTGCCCCAAATAACGGACGGACCGTTGCAGTAGGTGGCATTTCTTTGGTTTGAATTTCAAATTGGCAGAACGCATCCTCGTGAACACTGTCTCCAGCCGCGTTAAATGTTCCTCAAATGTGCGGCTGAACACAATAATATCGTCCAAATATATAAGACACGTCTCCCACTGCAACCCCGTCAAAACGAGCTCCATCAATCTTTGAAATGTAGCAGGGGCCGCATTCAATCCCATCGGGAGGCAGTTGAATTGAAATAACCCCTGCGGCGTACGGAATGCGGTTTTCTCCCGTGAGGACTCGTCAAGGGGAAGCTGCCAAAATCCCGAAGAGAGGTCCAGTGTGGAAAAGAACTTAGCCCCCGACAATGCGTCAAGGGAGTCGTCCATACGCGGCAGGGGGTACGCATCTGCCACCGATATCTTATTCAATTTCCGGAAATCGACACAAAATCGCAAGTTGCCATCCTTTTTCTTAACCAAGACCACAGGAGCGCCCCATGGGCTGTTAGATGGCGATATAATGTCCGCAGCCAACATGTCTTCCACCGCCCCCCGAACGTGTTCTCGCTCCGCTGGACTCATCCGATGCCAATTTAACCGAATAGGGGCAGCGTCGCCCATCTCAATGTGATGGGAAAGCAACGATGTGCGTCCCAAATCCAAATCGTCAGAGCTGAACACATCCGAATACGTCAGCAACAATTTACGCAGCGCATCACGTTGCCCCACGGACAGGGAAGAATTTTCGTCACATAAGGTAGCGATCCAACGATTATCCGAACCCCTTGGCTCGGAAACACCAGCGACCACTCCCCGGCGATGCGGACAATCGTGCGTCGCAAACGCCGTAGTGGCATGTGCCACAACCGTACCGGCCGGAACACGGATGTTTTCCACCCCCGCATTAAGCACCTGTAAAACCGGTAATTGATCCGGCCGGACGATGGTCTGTGCCCCAACTAACGCCAATCCCGTTGTTATCGTGGCGGATGGTGACAACAAGACCCCTAATGCTCCTAGCCGATTGGGCAGGGGCTTCCGATACCGCAAGGGTATAAGCATCTGTGAACCAGGTGGGATGTCCACAGATGCGACGGACAGCGCCTGCACCTGTACGGCCGAAGCAGGTCGCCCCCAGGCCGACGGCAGAAACGAGATTCGACGGCCCCCCGGCAATTCAATACAATTCTCATTGATTTTAATCAAAATGGGCATCTTAGCCAAAAAATCCGTGCCTAGTAAGCAAGGAACCGCCAAAGATCTCGATATTAACACAACGCCCGAAGCCGACACATCCCCTATAGATATCTTAGCATCCACCTGGCCCACAATACCCATACTACCCCCGTTCGCAGCGACGCAAGACCCATAAACCGGACGCACAGCCCCCGGCGGAATGCCCAACAGATGGAAAATGACATCCGATATAATAGTCGCAGATGCTCCCGAGTCGACCAAAATGCGCACGTCCACACCTTGTATGGAGCCCGGTACAGTGGACGAACCCGTAGCGGCCGCGACAACTCTCCGTGCCAATTTGCGCCACTGCGTAACTGAATGACAAGGCCCCGTCGATGGCCTTTCTTTAACAACAACAATAGGATCGCGCAACACAGGTGGTGGGTGAGGTGTAAAGCCTTGCCGAGTGTCTGGTGCGTGCCGACATGCCTGTTTCGGAGGTTCCTTGGCCGGCTTGTCCGGTGTTGTGGGCTCCTGCTGCGGCGGACCCGGGAAGCGGGCCCAGCAATCTTTGGCGTAATGGCCCCTACGGCCGCAGCGGAAGCAATCGGCCTCGTTGCGCCGAAGCGCAGGTCTTGCATCCCGGCGGCCCCATCCCGATGGCGTAGCGCGCGGCCCCGGCCTTCCGCGTCCCGACCATGGAGAGGAGGCAGCCGTCAGCTCCTGTGGACCCCGCTCATCCGGCACATAGATCGCCCTTGTGGGGTCCCACCCCATCGCGCCTCCTTCCTTGACGGGCCCACCCGTCCATGCCGCCACTTGCTTCCAGCGACGGAGATTAAACTGCGCATCCAGACACTTTGCTGCCGCCCGGGACGTGAGCTTCTCATGCCCACACACAGGCATGGGGATCCCCAGATCCCGAGACAACTCCAGCATTTTTCCCAATATGAGAGGCTCGAGCAGATCCTGTGGCGTGTCAGGATATGCTGCCATGGCCAGCTCCAACACCGCACCCCTGAACGCCACGGGCGATTCTTCGGGTGCTCGTTGTCGTTGAGCGAATCGCCGATGCGCGTCGTCAGGTGGCTCATAGGCGTCGGCCATTTCCTCAAAAACTCCACATAAAGTCTTCTTCTTATCGGCCGTTATGGAACGGAAAAATCGAACAGATTCGTCGTCCAGTAGAGTCGGCAACACTTCCAAGGCCTCCGCATCGGTCCATCTTGCTGAACGAACCGCCGCCAAAAATCGGCAGGCGAAAGCGCTCCAATCGCCCCCGATAGAGAATTCCTTAACTGTAGTAAGGTGGCGACTCCGACTCCTCTTTACGCCGTCTTCCAATGATGGTTGTTCCGGAGGCAAATTCAAAATGGCGTCGGCCCGCGGCGTGGCCAAGATGGCGGTTTGGCGCCCCGGAGCGCGCAAGATGGCGTCTTCTTGCCGCGTGGCCAATGGCGGCGGCAGGGCAGGCAACATGGCGGCCCGTGGAGCACCTTCTCGTTCCATCGTCGTCCTTGGCGTAACGAGGTGACATAGATGCGCCAGGACGTCCTTGAGTGTCTTCAGTTGTTCTGCCACCTGTTGCCATCTTTGGTCAGCGTCCGATGTTGTTGACGGACCCGCCATCGCGCCGACATCTTCCACGCCCGTCCCCGTGCTCGCCTCAGCAGGGCTCTCCTCCACCACCCCAGCAGAATCCGTGGTCGGAGGGAATTCGTCGTCGTCGGACGAAGAAGCCGATGCTGGCGGCGGGGGAATTTTCTTCCTTACTTGCTTAGACATGCCGTTTCACTTCTGACCCCAGTGTAATAAAAGACTTGACCACGATCTCTGGCTCAGTGTCCTTTATTCGGTCCGTACTGCGTTCCCACACGGCTGTCTCTCTTATTCTCTCTGTGCTGGTTCCGATGTCACTCCAGTCCACATCAGCAGCCCCGCTGCTGTTCTTGTCGCTCTTGCAGCCCCACAGCAGCTCCGCTGCTGTACTCTCACACAGCTCCCTTGGCTGTTCCTGCTGCAGCTCTGACAGCCTCGTGCTGTCTCGCCTTCTCGTTGCTCCTGCGACTCTTGGCAGCCACCTCGCTGCCCCTCACACACAGCCTTACTGCCTAACTCTGTCTGCTGCTTTACACCTCCCAGTAGCTCCCTACTGTTCCCAGGGTTGGCTCCCGCTTCTGACGGTGCCCCCTCGGCTCGTACGCCCGCGTGGCCCCACACCTTTCCATTCACACCCCGACTGCCTTCTCCTTCCGGTTTACCCGCTTAAGGACCCCCTACCTTTCACCCACGTCACCTGGCTCCGCCTCCTCGTGACGTCACATCCGGAAGGTCGCTTTCGCCCGCATTACACATGTCGGGAAGTACGCTAAACATTTTGAACAGACACACATACAGTATTCACAAATTTCCCTTTTATATATATAGATGAAAGTATGTAATAATACACTCAGGTTATGTTAAGCTTAAATCATTGACCTATATAAATAAAATGATAATTAATTTAACAGAGGGCCCAGAACGGCTTCAGGTACACTGATGGCATCAGTGACAGGAATTTAACTGAAGTCAGTGGGTGAATGATGCAGTGCGCAAACACTGTGGGAATGCAGTAAGGTCCCCCTTTAACAGCGCACACTGTACAGAATTGTGCACTATGGTCAACAAAACCCCAAAATCGAAATGTGTGAGGAGGTCATCATCCAGCAGTGCAACACGTAGGCTTTCGCGGTCAATATTATTCATAATAAACGTTTTTGGGTTAGATTGCGTTATTTATACATGTGTCGTAATCCTCCACCACCCGACACGATCAATCAGCAAAAAAGTGTCACATTGACAAAGGACAAATAGTTCACTACATTAGCCCACCGGTGTGTGAAGAGTGAAACCACAACATTTTAATTTTTTTAGTACGACGTTTTGCTGGTAATTGCATCAAGCATCATCGGGCAATTCGCCAGAATTCTGTGGTTTCACTGTTCAACACACCGGTGGGCTAAAGTAGTGAACTATTTGTCTTTGTCAACGTGACACTTTTTTACTGATTGGCCGTGTCGGGTGGTGGAGGGTTACGACACATTTATAAATAACGCGATCGAACCCAAAAACTTTATTATGAATCCAGCAGTGTATTGATAAAACGTTTCTGTCTGGTGTATGCACTTAAAACATTTTTTTACGTGCATCTTTTTACCCGAGATCAACTTGTTATGCCAAAAGTGAAGCTTGGATATTCCCAACTCAACTCTTACATTGTCTTTGTTAAGAACCATTATTGTTCAGCCTAATTGCTGTGTTGCTACAGAGAGAGCAGCACTTACATTTCTTTATAGATCATGGAAGAACACACAATAATGCATGTTTTTCCCACTCCTAATGGGCTTAGACACATTAAAATATTAATTAAATGTTCATAACAAATAGTCAAGGCAACACTTTTCAGTTCAGTGGTATTTAATTATAGCAATTTCAAGAGCCACTATTAGCACTGCCCTGAATTGTTGAAAATTGTCGCATATTAATACAAATTTTATATTTACCCGAGAAATTACATTATCTGCACTATGAATCCACATTAAATGTACCCTATACCATATTCCCATAAAAATGTCAATTTCATTGCGCGTAAGATAATAATTCTCTTTTAAATCGCGTAATGTATACAATTGCATCTCAAAGCGCTGTATAATAATTACACACTTACACCATGGGGAGGGGTTAATGCCTAAAGAAAGAATAAAGCTGTGAACAAGGTTACAAAGTGCAGAAATCACCAAAATGACAATAAAGTAAATTTTCAGATACATGTTGAAAAGTATTTATGAAGATGTTTAATGTTCAGGATCATCAGCAATATTGATAGTAATTGTGTAGATTGCATTGAGACAACCAAGTGACTATTAAATTAAGCAAATTTTCACATAAATTAGTGAAGCATGCAGCATTTTGCTTTCCTCTATGGAGAATACACTATTTTAAACGTTTAACCAATTCCATGAATTTCCTTAATCGCATCACACTACCAGTGATTCATAATATATATATTTATCATTCTGATTTTTACTCGAGAACGATAACTAATAAAAGGACGAGTGATACACAAAGCTAATTCTCAAAGAAATCCCATTTCCAAAATAAATGCATGCTTGTTTTTGGAGTGACCATAACCTCAACTTGGAGAAAGACAACACATATTTTAATTAACGGAGTTATCGGTTGTCATTTCTTGCCAGTGACACCTATTGATGGATAGTTTAAACTGCATATTCTTCATAGCGTGATACTATAAGGGTGAGTTTGTTTTCTTTATTCCATCTTTCCACTCGTAATCAGTGATGCAAATGTCATGCAAGTGTAATGACAGGGTGACACCTGCCGGCCTGTAAGGGTAATTATGGTTATATCTGTATTACATAACGCCTTATTATGAAGGGGCGTATCTGGGGTAAAGGTTAAGGGGGGTGTCAGTCGAGAAGCTCTGGGAACCATCCCGAAGGGTCTAGTAGGTTCTATAAAGGGGGCGTGGCCAGAGGTGGAGCTTGGCCACGCCAGGCAGATATAAGGAGCACCGACCCAGAGCTTCGTGGCTGTTAGTTTGGGGTCTGGGTCCTGGTTGCGTCGCAGCCGTCGTCATCTCTTCATCTTTGACCACGTGGCTGTTCTTCTGCAAGACCAGCTCTGTCGCCGCCGCTACGCTCGTCAACCAGCCAGCGTAGCGCGGGACAGAGATGGGCTGCGTGTTTAGACAGCCTCGGTGTAGCCGCGTTACGAAGTGTATCGCCCTGTGTGCTCTTAATAAATAAGACGCCTTCTACTAGACGTGTGCGGGAAAGTCGCTCACTACACAAGCGTGAGCCCCTGTATATATTGTTTAGCTTTCCTACTTAAATGGCTGTCGTGATGAAATGATGCTGAATGCTCCCACATTTTTAAAAATAATTCATTTAAAAAATCTAAATAAAAAGCAAGATATCAATGTACCCACGGAATAATGTTTATAATCCGTGCACATTATCCACTATAACATTGATTAGAAGCATAAATACTTGAAAAAGAAAACGAAACGAGCAGACAAGTATGAAAAGAAGAAGAACGGGGAGATGCATGTTTGCAATTATGCGGAGGCAGAAAGAGGAGCACACGGATCAGGACCCAAATGCACAATAGAGACGTCATATTGACTGCGATGGGAAGTGAGTGGGCTTGGGCAGGTCATGTTGTCAGAAGGGATGGACGAGACTGGTGATGAAACGGCAGCCAACGGAGAGATAACACCTGAGAGAACAACCGCCGTGGAGCGATGAGTTCAGCTCATGTGGAGGAGTGAGATGGAGCGTTGCATCATCGTAGGCCATCGGTGGTGATGGCGTGGGGAGGCTTTCTCCCGGTAGTATACACCACGACTGTTCATGACAACGGGTTATTTTGTTTACGAATTGTCTCCTGTTCTCCTTCCCCCACTTTCGGTGCCTTCCTTCGGTTTTCACTGACGACCGTCTGATGCTCAGAGCCACTTAATTCCCTAGATAACCATCTATCTAAAAAAGTGTGCTACATTCATTTCGGTACATGCAAAGGAAGATAAAGTATTATTCATGGTAGAATGTCATAAATTAGAAGAACATCTGCCTGATCAAATTAGAATCAGCATAGTTTTTTTGTACACATTTAAAAATGGAATGGCATAACTAACCAAGGGATGTAATGGAAATATACTTCATGGGCAAGTAATCCAAACTAGAACTATACCTCAGTTAAATATGATGCAACAACATTCCACATGGTTCACGTTCAGTTCAGTTGATATTGTAGTACCCTGTGAGCTAAGCTGCTCGTAAGTCGGGTTTCATCAATAAAAACACACCGTTTTCGTGACAGACATAACACAGAGGGGAAAAATATAAATTAATACATAAATAAAGATAAGAAATCATATAATTTGAAAAAGATCATTAATCTTTTAAAAGTTGTAATCAATTACAGAATAAAAAAGTGCAATATTAGGCATAACAAGTGATGGTGGTAAAACACACCGTTTCCCAAAAAACACTACATTTTAACCTCCAAAAAAAATAATGTATATATATATAAATGCACCATCAATCAACAACGACATTGACAAAACACAGCACGGGCACTAAGCTTCCTCCTTTCTTGCCCATGTTTGTTATCATGGCAAAATAAATAGCCCTCTTTAGCAGTGGTGATGTTCTCATGCTGTGATATGCAAAAACGAATATCCATTGATCTTGACAGTACAAACAATAGCTGAGGGATGCAATAAACATTCATTTTTGATCTTCTTGGTTCTTTCGGTAAAGTCACGTAGAAGGGAGATAATAAAATAATAAAAATAAAACATAATAAAATAATTTTCACGACGTTTCGGCCACAACACAAGCAGCCGTCCTCAGGTGAAAAACAGGTCTGTCGGAAAGACAGCGCTGCTTAGCTCACAGGGTACTACAATATCAACTGAAAGACAGCGCTGTCTTTCCGACAGACCTGTTCTTTACCTGAGGACGGCTGCTTGCGTTGTGGCCGAAACGTCGTGAGAATTATTTTATCTTGTTTTATTTGTATTATTTTATTATTTCTCTTCTACGTGACTTTACCGAAAGAACCAAGAAGATGAATCCCTGCAGTCACGAAAGCTTTAAATCTAAATTCATTTTTGAATTACAATAAATGCAAAACCGTGTGAATAAAATCAACGTTGGAATAAATGGGTAGAATATGCAAATGTAGGTTGAGTAGTACACACTGTTTCCTGTGTTTTAGCAGAATCCTCATTACCCTTGCACGCAGAAGATTAGCATTTCAGCACGTAAATTCATCAAAACAATATTGGAGGAAGGCAGTGTGTCTGTGTTAAGCATTGCGAATAGAAACTCATTATTCAGCAAGGTCAATTCAAGATTACTATTGCTCGCATTTAAGTCCCAAGGCAGGTCATGGCACAGTAACATAATAGATTCGATAGGAAATACTGTTGCTTGAAATTTACAAATCAACAACGGTTGATTAACATTTAGGATTCCGTGTTGTGCGTGAATATCGTGAAAGGCATGGGCTCTGTTGATTTAAAACAAATCAACATGAAGCAGTGAGGTCAGAAGAGACAAGCACCTCTTGTCTTTGTAGCATAGGCGTATTAAACTAAAAACACTTATTTTGATGTAATAGATTACTCACTTAATAGACTCTCGCTGGGCACCACTCGACTTTGAATGATATTAATGTACTGCACGTGGAATGATGTTGACATTACAGGTGACAATTTTACCCAACATTATGGATTAATAAAATTTCATTTTATAAGCTCATATGTAAGATATCACATTAACCAGAAATATCTAATCTAATTTGACAAATAAATGTGCATGGAAGCACAGCCTTGAAATATTATAAATATACTGTTAGTCAGGGGTTTACAGAAGTACAGAAACGATGTGAATGATGTTGCTAAGAGACAAATATCCATTATATACCATGTACATTTGAACATAGTTTAACATTTTATAGTGGGCATTTAAAATTGCAACTTATATTCTATTTATATTTTTAAAAAAGCAACCGCTTTTCACCACTAAATGGTCATGACGCCACCACAGTACTCGTACCAGCCGAGGTGTACTTTTATTTCTATACCCACCTAAACACAAACCTATCCACATACGCATACATACAAAACAATGCATGGAGTGAGTTTCACATGAGTGGGGTTCAATTTTAATGAACACGTCTGGAAGGAAAATCAGTTGGCCTATTTTTTACATAGAACATAAGACTGTGGACCTAGAAACAGTGAATGTCACAATTCTCAAGGTGTGGAGTCACAGTACATATGTTAGCATTGCCATCTGTGATACAACTTCTGCAATTAAAGAAAAGTAATGGGATAAGATACAGGATTATGTATATATAAACCCGACTAAAATAATGCAGGAGTTGTTATGGAGAAATTATTTATATTTTAAAGCCTCTACACGTATCCCTATAGTCTGAATACACTAAATCAATACGTAAAACTCTCCTCTGTATGACATGGAGCCATCGCTTTCACAATATTAAATCGCCTGTTGAAAAGCAGCCCAGAAATACATTATACATCAATGGTAAATCTATAAATGAATCGTCCTGATTATGCAACATATTTTTTTACAGTCGTAACTAAATTGGAAATGTTGTTAGCAGATAACAAGTAGAAGTATATTATCACGATTTGTTGAAGGTTAATTAACGTTGTTCTGTACTCTGTAATGAGTATGCTTGACATTTGAGGTTTAATCAGGAACTTGCTCTCATGCCAAACAAAAACTGACCTCAACTGTTACTTTTTAACTTTTTGGGTACAAATTTTTGTTCATTTCTATCTCAAGCTTGAGTTTGTATTCGAGTGCACTTCTATTAACTATTCTCGTGTGTTAAATAGCATGGCCTCTCAGTGACACAGAAAGATAAAACAACATTTAGAAAACGTTTTGTCAACAATATTTTTGCAATTTCACATTTCTTACCTACTCAACCAGACATAAACAAAACAGCCATTTAAGTGGAATGGTGAACCTGACCAAATGAAACGAATTTAACAGATATTCATCTTCACACTAAGTGCTGAGGTGTGTAAACTCTTTACGGTAAAATATGCAGTGTTTTGAGTTTCAGGAGCAAACCCTGCAAAACAAGGGTGCCTGCGATAACAGATAACCCTTGAAGTGTATTTTATCAAAATCTAACATTTCTGTGCAACGTTTAACTTAATGATGAACATACATAGGTTAAAGACAATTCAAGCTGTAAAACAAAGTGTTGGGCTTGACCCATCATGTATGTATGGTGAACTTCTTTCGCTCGGTACATAACCAACCATGCGAATCAAAGGTGCGGGAGAAGAACAACAATCTAAACAGGAAACCGTTCTAAAGAAATGAGTTTTAAATCTAAATGTAAAAGTCCATAGCTCCAGTGACCTCCTTATATCGGAAGGAAGAGCGTTCCAGATGACCACAGAAACGCATCTGAAAGCACACGATGCGGTGCTCGTCTTTGTTTGATGGCCAGCCAAATGCCGCTGCGAGCAAGACTGGCCATTAGAAGGGATGACGAACGATGATCAAGAAGAGTCACCGGGTGGCAGGCAAGAATGGAAGACGTCGACGATCACACCCACAGAGGAGACGGAGCGATTAAACGAGATGGTGTGCAGGTGCTGGTTGGATTGTTGTATCTGGGGGAGGCCTTCATCCAGCAGTGGATTGACCATGGCCAATGATCATCATGTTAAGAAGCTCTTCCTACGATTTGTAGCTCTTAGTCTTTGGCCAGATGTATCTAATCCCTGCATTGTTGTACTCATTTTATTCTACAGCACAACTCTACAGCATCCACCATATAAGCATACTTACATTAAAGCTTGTATCTCTCTCCCTCGCACAGAGCCTCTCATGCTCTCTACCAAAGCCCCCTCCAAGATCTGACCAGTTCATTTTCCAAAAAAACACACGCCACTTCTGTCCATGCTTAAAAATCCCGCATTGTTCCCTCCTTACAATCACCCCCCAAATTAAAATGTTCTTCCGACGATTAAATCCTTTAAACTCGCCATGTCTGCTTGCGATGTTCCCAAGCATGGGCTTCATGGCCTGGCTCAACAGGCTGTGAGACATTCTGATTCACGAAAAGTTCAACAATGGTTTTGTGCTGAAAATGTGCGTTTACATCTCCGTTAATGTTTGTCCATGATTTCATCCATTAGGTAAATAATAATCACAACATATTCATCAAGAACACTGCCTAAAAAAGGAGAAATATAATGGGCAACATTTTTGGGCAATGGCCCTTTTACATAGTACCTGGTACAGTTTGCAACATATGATCAAATACACTTTTTTATTTTACCAGGTAAGGCCCACTGAGCCATATTGTCCTTTTTCAGAAGCGACTTGGCCACAAATGAGAGCTCAACGAAGTGGCCTATCATGTGGAAATGTATAGCAGCCAAATACTCAGAACTCACGTTTCTAGAGAACACGCAAACTCCAAATGTACAGCAGGAGTCAGGATTAGGATTGAACTCACGACCTTCGGTATTGCAGGCGCGGCACTCCACTATACCTCAGCTATCTTTCAAACGCCACAAGAAATATAAAAAATATATAATATATGTGTGTGGTGGAGTAATAGTGCAGTGGTTAGCGTGCTGCACAATTCGATCCCGAGTTGGATTCCCGATCGCAGCTCATGCCAGAGGTCAGTGAGAGTAGAACCGTCCCCGGCTCCCCCCTTAACTAACCTCCACTTGTCCAGCATGTGGAAGTTTCGCGAAACAAACCCATGACTGGCATGGCATGGGTAAGTTTTCATCCATTGGTGGATTGAGAATGGATGCACTCTTATTTCATTATTTAATGTATATGCATCAGGTATATGCTTATTTACCAAAGTAAAATCTACACAACCCTAATTGCCACGATCACTCTCAATATTTGCATGCAGTTGTTTTTTTCAGACTTAATTTTTGCAAAATAATCTGTTGCGTGTACATGAGAAATGTTTACAACAAAAGGAATATAACCAAATGTAGTAAAATCATTGGACTGTACTTGTGCTGCCCACCTTCACTAACCCTGACCAGTATGGTGAAGTATGGCCATATCGCCACCACGACCCCAGCGTGGGCAGACCAATCATCCAAGCAGTCGAGTGACAAAAGGCTGTAAATATTGTTTAATTATAGTCATTAGTATACTACATAATCCATTAGATTGGTATTAATGTTGCACATTGTCATTCAATTACTGTATGAAAATGCATGGATATGATTTATGCGAGGAAAAACATTTCCATACCAACGAAGTGGATGAATGTGTTTAAAGGAAATAAACAAATGTGAAAACTTTAAAAAAATGTACGTTTCACGACTTGATGAAAACAGTGTATTGTTTTTACTCTGGGTCATCAATATCAGTGTTATCCAATGGCATCTGTATAATATAATATACGAATCCACGTTTAATTATTCGCGGTGCTAATCAGCACTGGTGACACTTGTACCTCAAGGCAAGAAGGACCCGGGTTGATTCCCAACTCGGACGCCTTTCCGTGTGGAGTTTGTATGTTCTCCCCCTGTTCTAAATTGGTTTCCTTTCTTGTTGTCCGATTTCCTCTGAAAGCTTAAAAAAACCCATACGATTTAACCGATATTGGCCAAACATCCCAACGGTGTCAAATGCCCTAAACATGTGTCAATTGAGATTACACATAGCAAAATTGCCCCCTTCTGCAAAAAAAAAAACATAACTTGGCAGGATCCTCCAGAAAAAAAAGTATTGAGACTCAGTGAGGGTGTCCTGCCTAAATGGGCATAAGTCATCAACATGTCTGAGCCAATCGCAGTTATTTTCCAGGGATTCAGACAGATGAAAATGGGTGACCAACACCAAACTTCATGGATTCCAAAGCAAATGCTGTAATATTCTAGCGAATTATGTACAATACGGGCACTGTGGAGAACTCGAAAGGATAATGTATATCGTGTTTGCACCCTGCAGTGGATTCATCTTTCTACCTGATGACGATAGGAGCGAAAGGTCTAGTAAACAATCACTAATTATTGCATCCTGTGATTATGTTTCCAGTAGTTACCTGCAAGCCTAATTGTCAGGATAATAGGGTAGCCTTTGGACATGTTGGTAATTACACTCATAACAAACAGTAAATAACCAATAACAGATTATCCTTCATTTGCTTTGCCTCCCACCCCATCAACTGGGTATCAATCAGCTAATACATGTGCAATTACACTGTTGCAGCTTCACGTTATTGCTCAACCATGACACTAGTAACCAACCACATAGCAAGAAAATTATCAATACACAACAACCACACACGAAAACCGTTCGTGCTTGAGACGTTCCGCTAAACCTTCCACAATTCATTATCGGTGTACTATATATTGGTGTACTATATATATTGGTGTAATATATATCTTTCAATTCTTGCAGGAAAAAAACTATGTTTCTCATACGGCTATGATCAACCCATTGCTGAAAGTTTGCGAATGAGACTGTGTGTAAAACTGTCTCTCTAGGTACACAATTTGTCCCATGAGTTTTCCTCTATTTAGAACACAAGTGAGATACACTTATATATAAGACTGTCATGATGTAATGGTTACCACACTGAACTTGCAATCCAGAGGTCGCCGGTTCAATCTCCCGGCGTGGCCATTTACAAAATTGTCAATTTTTTTAAATCCCCCTCCCGTCTCTGTCCACCGAGCAGTATAAATGGGCACATTACAGTTATACGATCAGCAGGTCATGTGTGGTAGGGAAAGTCTGGATACTCCCAGCACTTCCGAGAAGTCGAGCCAACATGGAGGGACAAGGCAAAATACCCTTTGGAGGGGCTATTTCGAGTTCATTCTTGCAGGAGGCCCTTTCGCTAGCAATGGTGCGAGCGAGGCAATTCCACGGCTATACTTTTACCTATACGTGCAATACTAAGGAAGGCTGCTTCGGGCGAAAGCTATTTGATTATCCTACACTGCAACATGAGCTAATCATATGTAAACACACACACATATGCCCAAATTCGAATACGGTTTTTTTATTCCACGTGGATTCATGTTCACGATTGCACCATTGCACGAAGACAAAAGATCCCCCGTAGAGCCTTTAACAGACTGTTATGGCAAGTGCTATTCCCGAACACATGAAGGCCGGCATAGCACACGAGGGGATGGGTGGCCAACACCCGGCCCGGCCGCCTTTGTCACCCTTGTGTCGATGTTTACACACCGCACCGGGTATTTATTTGAGGCTGTGTCGACCTAGGGGATGCCCAGCACCGACTCAGGTAATCGTCACCGTTTTGGTCACGAGCGGTGACCGAACTCGGATCGCCGTGTTCGTAGCGCAGCGCGCTAACCGCTACACTGCCGCTCCGTTGCGCGCACACACACACACTGACACACAAGCACGCTCGTTGTCCACAGGTAACATGCACACAGTCGCAGGATTAAATCAATGGCTGATAATTGAGGAGCCCTGCGTGCTTGAACACTGTCTCACACAGTGGGACACCCATAACTCACACAGGCAACGGCATACACGTCTCAGCGCGGGTTTTTTTTTGTGAAAGGCAGCGTGGCTCAGGAGCCATCAGCCAGGGTAAATGGACTATCGATTGGTCAAGAGCCATCTTTGAAAGGTACATGAGTACAGGTAATGATTGTTATCTATAGTGAAGGCTCCAGGTGAAATGCTTTACACAGCTGCCAACAGAGGATTCTAAAATTATACTTCCTGTGAACATAAATGGTGTGTATTCTATACCCAATGTAACTCTTGTGGTACGTTTTTACGGCACAATTTTTTCTGACTATTTTTCAGTAAATGAGGTACTCAACAGGGCACGAAACAGAACGAGTGATGGATGGTCTCGCCAGTGCAGTTCAATGCAATTTAAAGGCTTATATTTTGTTTTTGCTAAGGCTTTCCATGAAAAAAAAATGGAAACGTCAGTTTACAAAAATATATATTTTAAAAGTACTTAATGCACCTTTACTCAATTTATATATGGTACATTGCAAAATATGAGTCTTGACCGGTGCCTACATTTAAAATGAAATATAGGCAGAGAAGAGAAGCACATGGAAAAAGTAAATTTGAGAGCCCAACCCCACTGCAATAATGGGACTTTTGGCTTAGAAGAGGTATTAAAACAACTTCAGACATGGGGTAATTGTTTGAATGAGAAAAAAATGTACGTGTCCTTTAACAAAGTGTACTGTGTTCCGACATGATCAGGTCATTCAATAATCACCACATTACTAACAGGAAACATTTTCAATGCCAATTGGGAAATACTTGTGACCATACGTGAATGGAATAAAAATAAAACACAGATGACATAAAAAAAATTGTATTCACCATATTTCAATTGCATTGAACATATAATTAGAAAGAGCAAAAATTGCTTATAATAGGTTAATACTATTCCATATTTAGTTGTAGGGTGAACGTTGACAGTTTGGACATTTCATTCGTATAAGAATGTATTTGAAATATCCTCTAGTTGTTGGATTTGTGAAGTAAATGGTGTTAATCGATTGAAGATATGTTGAGCTGGAGAGTGAGAGAGAGAAGATGGTTCATCATGTAAAACCATCGACAAATCTATTAATAGTTTCCATGTCTTTGCACAATGTTGGTATCAACAGCTTTGGCCACAAAAAAAATCACTCATTGGATCTTGACGTCTTTAGAATACCAATTGACAGCATATTTGATTTTGTATTCCATAACAAATATAAAATAAGGTTACTTTTTATAAAAAGTTTCCCTTCATCTTGGCTTAAGGATCTCCATGAACTTAACCAAAAACTTAATCTTAAAGTAAAACAAAGTACACGTTTAAAATTAGATTACATCTCGAGGCACTTGTAATTGTAATGTACTTTTTTGCTGTATAATTATTACTTCAGTTGCGCATGAGGTCATGTGGTTCAACCTTTGCCTTGTACCAATTTAAAATATGCAGCGTACGCTATTTTGGGGAATTTTATTGCAGCCTACAGGACCCCCGAGGCCAATGCCAAGTGTTTATCTCAGCATGCCATGAAAGAAAATGCTTGCATTAAATGTCGGGTTTACGACTACCTAACCAGATTAGGTATCCCATCAAACCTGTTTAAAACAATAACATTGACATTATGCAGGTGCAGCCCAAAACTCAATTTGCATAAAGATAATAACTTAGCACAATCATCCAGTCGTTAAGATAGAGGTGCAGCTCCGCATTCTTTTACTCACTACCGGCGGAAGGGTCTCCACGAGAGGAAGATCTGTACAGTATCTCCAGCGGGTACTTTGGCCTAATCTTCCACGCTGGCAAGACGTTTGGAAAGAGGTGGGTGTATCCGCATTAAACCCCACCGCACGTGACCGGTCGATCAGTGCACTTGTGGTGTATCCATGTATACTGCTGTGTCGAGAGATTTGCGGGGATTTAAGAGTCTCACTCGTTGTTTCTTAGACTGCCACGATAGGAGTTCAAATATTATCGGCAACATTCGTATCACAAGTCCAATGTGCAAACCATTGCACCACAGCAGCATCCCTTCTTCAGTAAAGAAAAAAACATATGTAGGAAATGTTTTAAAGGGTATTAATAATATTATTTAAATGAATGTTCCAAAAATATAACACGGTCATTATTATTAGAACAGCTTTTACATTTAAAGGTAATTCATTGAATCAAGTTCAACATTAAGAGTGTGTGCATAATACTTCATCCTTTGCTGTAGGGGAAAGAAATATGCTTTAAAATGCCAGCACGAATAACATTAGCAATAAGGCTAAATGTCTGACCTTCAGGGCAATTATCTGGAGCCTACACTTTACAGGCCCATCACACAACATTTCCACTGGGAATTGGCATTGGTTACTGAATCTATGTATATGCTATGCAGTTGCAAATTCAGGGAATTTTTCCATCTCTACTTTGACTGCACTCAAAATCCCTAATTGGTCAATTAGGTACAGCCAACAATTACACTTACGCTGTAGCTCAGGCACAACTCTAAATTGAGCAGTGGTCAACAAATCCCATTCCTTATTCTGAGAAGCTACACCTTCTGAATCGTGTAACCATATTCTCCAAATAATAAGATACTCTAGAAAGTAAGACGTACCCCAAACACATGCCCCTTGTCAATATAATAATACAAATTTTGTCACACACACCTACTGAATTATAAGCAGCAAACCCCAACTTTGTTTTAAATTACGGGGGAGAATATGATAATAATAATTATAATCACATAGTTTCACAAATCTTATAATTTTGCGGATACTAAATGACATATTCTTAACATGAGAATAGGTTTTTCCCCTTTTTTCTGGTAACAAAACAGGTGTTAATATGTTAAAACACCAAACTGAAACCTTTTACAAAGAATCATGTCAGCATTAACCACAATACTTGTGGTCAGAATGCAAACAAAAAACATACTCTGATAACACTGGTCAACACACTTTTTCTGGCATAAGGTATTCCAACGGTTTTAAGGTAAATTTGGGGTGCTGATTCCAAATCTGGCATCAGTTTTTGTCTATCACATCAGGTTTTTGAGATATCAAATATTGCATTTTCAATAAAAACTGCAGAAGAAAAATATTAAATAAATGTGGATATCTACATAAAATTATATTATAAATACACTATCCTAAAAAAAATAGATGTGCATTTAATGATTTATTTTAGATATAGTCACCATTTATTTCACAGAATAAAATAAAAACATTTAAAAGCACAGTAAAATGGTCAAGTTTTGAAATGGATGTATCCTGCAAATACCTTTTTTGTATTAGCATTTACTTACCCCTCACATTTCACACATTCTAGATCTGAAACTGATACTAAACATGACAAAATAACAGTATAAAAGCAGAGTACCAAGAAAGATGATGCAATTGCTCTGAAACGAGGCCACGCGGGTTTGAATCCCAGCAGTGGCTAATATCAGTGGCTACATATCCCTTGGCACCACTTTCAACCAACCCCATTTACCAGTGTGATGATGTATGGTCAAACAACCCCATGACTGACACGGCATGGGGAGGCCTTCATCCAGCAGTGGATTGATAAACAGTTGTCGAGTTTTTTTTTTACATTAAAGCAGAGAAGGTGCACCAATGCACTCAGTCTATCATAATAGATAAGAATGTATGCTTTGTTCGACATTTATTATTGTTTATTATTCTTGTTTCCCCAGGAAGGGCTCTTTTGTAGGAGGGTCCTGCCAATATTTTGTAGCCGAGGATGATGATTGCTGTGTAGATCCAGTTGAGTAATTTGCGAGCAATTTTGTAAATACTGTTGTGAATTATGTCACACAATATGTAATGTCCACTGTGAAGCGGACGGCGGGTATTTGTATGGTCAATATACGCGCAGTATTATTCATCGCGTCCGATGGAGTCGAACCGTGAACACCTTCCACAAGCGGTGAATGTGTAACCACTAGAATCAACGATACGGGGCCTGATTCATGTCGAGTTTATCACACTGTTTTGAAATGCAAGTGTTATTCAGCAAATATGCAAAAGGTATTCTGTCTATACCGTGAGACAGGTTTTGTCCTGATTTGCCACGTGGAATGGGTGAAAGCCCATTTTGAAAAGAAAATCCTGCAGTCAATTAGCAGCAGGGAGGAGTGCTCATCTTGCTGATGGACCGAGAAGACCATTCAGTCTCCCTCACTTTTGCCCATTCTGCCATTGTTTTCAGAGGAGACGCAAAATGGGCACCGAATTGACATCAATGGCAATTTTTCTTACCCAATCTTGCCATTTTGTAAAAACCAAAAACGTTGAATAGCAACGTAATTCTTGAAGAGCGATGTCATTCTATATTTTATCGATAATTATTTTACTTTCCCTTCTCTTAAAAATAATATACATCTTTGTTTGTCCAGTGCACAAGGCTGGTCAGACAATTGACAATTTTAATTGCTACAAAAGGCAATGTGCTGTATGTAAGTTGCCATTATGCAATTCTAAAATATTTTATCACTTCCTGCACAAATAAGTGTAGCTGATAAACAGCGCTATTTTGTCAAACGAAATGTGTTGGATATCAAAAGCATGGATACCACTGTCATAAGGAATTTTCTTTAGTAAAAAAATATAAAAGTGGCAGAATGGATATCTGATTGTGCCTCAGGATATGTTTAACTTCACCAGTCCTTGCTTCCCAGTCTCAATTGTAGGCTTTTCAAAAGCCGGATAAAACATGCTGCCCATTCAGCACACTTCTAAGCTATAACCTCCACTTAACACCATTCTCTTGCTTAAATCTATCGGGCAATTGTAATTGATGACAATAACCACACTGAAGTTGACAGTGGAAGGCAGGCATTCTCTAGAAAACACGACCTTCAATCAACACTTGGCCACCCGGCCCAAATGGATCACAATTTTGAACTGTTGAATTTATAGAATATTCTACACAGCAAATGCCATTACATTTTCACATCAACCCATGCAATTGTGTCTCTGATGCATCAAAATTGGTGGTCTTTATTGCCCCTGAGCAAATATAAAAAGTGTAGGCTCGATAATGCGTGTAAAAGACTAGCATGAACGTCCATCATAATTATCAGCATATCCACTCAAATCGTGGTGTACTTGTTACCAAAATTGGAGTTGCAAATCCAGAGGTCACCGGTCTCATCTCCTGTCATGATAGTTGCAACAATTGGAATGTTCCTTAAATTCCATACCTCTATCCACCCAACAGCATGAATGGCCAATACCACAGTTAAGACGATCGGCAGATAATGTGTGGTGGGTAAAGTGTGGGTACTCACACCTCTTCCAAGACCTGAGCACAGCGTGGAAGAGTAGGCCACAAAAATATGCTAGAGAAGCCCTCTTAAGCAATCTCTAGTGCAGTGAGCAAGCAGTTGCAGGGCTGCACCTTTACCTTTTTTACAATTTACTATGACATAACCATAATTGCCATCACTGGACACGACATAATGTACACTTTTGTGTTCCATTACATGTTGGGAATGAAACGGCATGCTTCCTCCCGCCTAGTCAGCAGGTCGGTTGTGCACTTGCTGAATAAGAACAGCATAGGGAGTTTTGGAGAGGTGCTTGAGTGAGATGAAGGGGATAAAAAGGTGAAATGATAAGACGAACGGATGCAAAAGATTCCATTATTGACACATCTTCTTATAGGAAATAACAGCTATTGGTAAATAACAGTTAGGGCATCAGCAATTCCTTGCACTTTTCTCCATGAGCAGTGTTTTTCATTGCAGAAATAACTCTCTTTCATTGCTGAAATAACTCAATGCATACCTTACCCACCCTCCGCACCCAAGCCCCCCCCCCCCTTCCAACCCATCTGACCGTCATGGATTAGTTAGAGGGAGAAAATCTCACGTGTAAAGAGAGAAGCCCACGTTCTCTGCAAATTGTGAGTACTTTGTGCAGGGTATCTTTTAAACACTTTACTGCAGAAATTATCCACTTGTGTATCGCTATTGGCATAAAAAAAATAACACCACCAAAAGTCATCTATCAAATGGCTTCCCATTTTTTCTTTGGAGGGGGGGGGGCCCTGTTGCTCTCTCTTCAGAAAATGCCCAATGGAGCAGTCACACGTGATGTACACTCACTGAGTGCAGAATTGCCCAGGGGTCCCCTGCAGTGGGTCAGATTCTTCCTCAATGTGAGTGCATTCACTGGCCTTCATAAAACAAAACAAAACATTATCTTTGCTGGCCACAAAAAAGTTCCACGAATAAAATTGATAATTTTCTACTCTTCGGCATTGGGCGTTGTTTTATGCCCACCATCATATCCTTCCATATACCTGTTATACCAAGCTACTTTCTTCCTGTTTAATAAGGCGCACTGTGTGCAAGCTTTACTGAGTGATCACTTCCATACCATGTGTAAGAAGTTACTGTTAAGGGTGACTAGTCACCTCTCCCAACTCTCTCCAGTTGGGCAACACAATACATATATCAATCCCCCTTTCATATACTCCAGAGCCATGACTTGTGTTTTTTACATTGTGCCACAGGGGTGAGCATGTGCCATCCAGGACGATACTACGCTTTACACGGAACTGGAATTCAATGCAATGTCTGTTATTTATCAGTATCTGGAGTTGATATACTCGCGTATTCATATGCACCGATTCGCCACCCACTGTGAAGCTATTTTACATTTTACAGAGCTCAGGGTTTTTACAGCGTCAGCTTTTTGCAAAATGATTTTTACAAAATGCTGGCCAAAACTATTCCCAGTGAGAAAAAAACCCTGCTGATCTTACATTTTATGAGTGAGTAAAAAAATCCATCGAGAAACCCAAAACAAGGACACCTTGGCTTGACGTGTAGAGGTAAACACTAATAACTGGTGCCGTGCTGCATGCTACATATTTTAGTGGACAAATACAGAATGAAAATAATAAATGTATGATCAGCTTCCATAAAGGAGCAAAGTGCAATGGACAAATAATTAATTTTCTATGCCTTCATAGCGTTTTTTTCTACACTGATTAATATTGCGTTTTCACTTTTCATTTAACCAAGTATTTTTGTGCCAAGCATGGTAATTGCTTTTGGACCACCTGATACATACATTCACAGTCAATGAGACGAACATAACATGAAATCATTTCATGGTCCTTTGAGAAAAAGTCTCACATCGAAAACGATTTGAATGAATCATCCAAATACTGCAAATGCACAATAAAAAAATGTATAACAAAAAAATGTCCCTTTGCTTTAATAGGGACGATTAGGTTAGAAGACATTTCATTCACAACAGGCTAGTGATTAAAGTCAAGGAGATCATGCTTTTAAACATGTATAATTCCTGAGTTTACAGTGCATAGACATTAGTTGTGACTGAGTTGACACATGACAATGTTTTTATGGCATTTGTTACCATCTATTACTATGTACTGTATTACTATTTAGACAACGTCCCAACGTAACAATGAGCATCTTGGGTATTTGGATAATGCAGTACAATATTTATAGATCTAGCACTGCCACCTAGTGTCTCTTACGTTCTAAATGAATGATCGCAAACGCACTGCAGTTTGCTCATGGATAAAAACGAACACATTTCCTGCATTGATTAAGCAATTGAAGGACACTACATCCCTATGGAGTCCAAATTTCATTAAGCAGTTTTAATTATGCTCGGTTTATTGGCATCTGATATTTTCACAACACGAAAGGCAAACACACAGAAAGGTTAAGATGCAACAGATGAGGGGAACACGTGGCAGATTTAAGAATGTAGATTACTTTTGCGTGTACACAAAGGTAAAGGTGCGGCCCTGAAATGGCTTGCTCCCACGGTACGTTGTCCACTATAGAGAGTTCTGGATAGGCCCCTCCAGAGGGTAATTTGTCTTTTTATTCCAAACTATCCAGATGTCTTGGAAGAGATGAGAGTTTCCACACTTTACCCCACCACATGTGACCTGCCGTTCAACTGCGGTGCACACATTTATACTGCAGGTTGACAGAGATAGGGGCGCGGGGGGGGGAGATTTAAGAAACTTGACCATTGTTTCAACTGCCACGATCGGAGATTGAACTGGTGACCTCTGGATTGCAAGTCCAGTGCGCTAACCATTATACAATGGCACATCTCTTGCATGCATATGTTTGGGTATGTATATGTAATGTATATATGTTGAACTTCATTCGCACCGTACGTGGCCAACCGTGCTAATCAGAGGTTGAGCACGGTTTTCTACGTGGGAAGCGGGAGTGTAGTGGTTAACGCCCTGTGGCAACAAACCCAGCGATCCGAGTTCGATTCCTGCTCATGGCCAATACCAGTGACGATTATCTGAACCGGTAATGGGTCTCCTCCAGGTCGACTCAGCCTCAAATGAGTAGCTGGTGTGGTGTGTAAACATCACCACTAGGGAGACAAAGGTGGCCAGGGCGTGGTGCTGGCAACCCACGTCCTCCTGTGCTGTGCCGCCCTTCATCGGTGATCGCTAACAGCTTTTGCCCCACAGTGTGTTATGGCTATACAGTGGATGTTTGTTTTTGACTGTATATACATAAACATGCAATATCATAACATTGCAAAAAGTGCATGATAAATATAAGTATTTATTACGTGTAAAAATAGAGTATTCTGTATACACAGTACATATAAGAGTATATATATAGATATATATGAGTGGGCGATTGTTTTTAATTCCTGTCTAAAAATTTACATGCACATGTGCACATGTGTGAAAAGCCATGGTGTCAATGTTTTAATTGAGGTTCCAAGAGAGCACACACAACAAAACCTGTTAAGTGCTACTAATCTAATGAGTTAAGAATATAATCTAAATAAATATGCAAGTTGAAGAAAAAACCTTGGCTTGATTGATTGAGATGGCCAGCCACATACAACAAGGAGCCTTTGTCAATATCTGCTTTGTTGACGCAGTATAATTAAATGGATCAGGATTCTGGCTGCACTTTGGCACATGACACGCGTACACAATTGGGTTCGTTTTGTATTCAATGCAAAACTCCACTGCCATGTTCAATCTGCGCCTCCGGAGACCGTACTCCAAACTGCAAGATCCGTTTTTTGTCTATTTTGTGTAATTGTATCTCCATTCAGGTTTCTCGCAGAGCAGCGCAACCCCTTGGCGTCAGACAATGACAAACAGAAGTGCATACAACAGAGCTACCCGTGAGATTCCGTAAGTGCCCCTGTTGCTCTCACTGGAGGCGGCAACATATTCTAGCGCATCAAAGCCAAATCGATATATAAGCGTATTAGAGCTGAATTTTTTTTCGAAATTACTGAATTTACTGCGATGGGTTTTCTTTGTGCAGTTGTTGGTGACCAGGTTGACGCCAACTCTCTATACTCGAGAATCTGGTTTAATCACTCACAAGCTGCTGGAATTTGAACCAGGATCTCTGCGATGCCACCTCAACACTGACATCTGAGCCAGTTGGCCACCTCACACCTGAACGATTCTCAATGCTTACTTCCATGAAGTGCCACTGAAGGAATTAATTATGTTATTGGACTGGACCAGGAAGACTTTAACTCTTGCTCACTTTTGGCGTACATCACAGGACATAACTGTGCATGAAAACATCCATCCAATCTATATATAATGAGAAAATATTTTGACTGTACAACTACCAGATGCAACGTAACGGGTTATCGAATTTTAGATAGTCCACTAATTTTGTATATTCACCATGGAAGTGGAGAAAGATGGCAAACTACCATTCTTGGATGTTTTCTTTGAGTGGAGACCTGATGGCTCCTTGGGACATTCTGTTTACAGGAAGGCCACCCACACAGATTCCTACTTGAAACCTGATTCCTACCACCACCCGGCTCAAAATAATTATCTCAGCAAAACACTATACCACAGAGCTCATTGCATCTCTGACCAACACCACCTGACCAGTGAATTAAAACATGTACATCTGGCCCTCAAGATGAACGGATACTCTGACCGTACTATCCGCCAAGCTGTTTCTCCCACCATACAGAAACAACCACCTGAAACTCCGATCAAAACTATCACGTTGCCATACATAGCAGGCCTTACCAAAAAGATCTCCAAAATTCTAAACAAAACATAAGATCCAGGTCCGATTCAGTATAGTACATAAAATCCGTGATTTAATCCCATCTGTGAAAGATGTCATTCCTGACTTGCAATACCCTGGAGTCTATAAACTGAGTTGCATCTGTGGTGAGTGTTACATTGGGGAAACGGAACGTCATGTCTCTGATCGTGTCCGCGAGCACAAGTCAGATCTGAAACACGGCAAAACTGATTCTTCCGCCATTGCTGATCATTGTTACAACGCTGTGGGCTCTCATGATATTGTTTTTTCCGAGACCAATGTGCTCTGCAAACCTTCTGGCTACTATCAAAGGTTTGTTCACGAAGCCATCCAGATATATAAACATAGACATAACTTCAACCATGATGATGGGTACAAATTGAGCAATCATTGGAAAGATGTTATTAACTATGTAAAAAAGATTAAACTACGCATATTTGTACCATCTTATTTGATAGTTAGTAGTCTATTTTACCGAGTTGTTGACATCCCCAGCGTTTAACAGTGCTGCTATTTTTGGTTTTGGTAGCCAACATCGGCCGTAATTCTTGCCGAGGTGTATCAGCTGTTCCTTCCCTTCTAGCCCCGCCCACTTCCCCCCACACTTTCTCAGTCCCTGACTGCCACATTTAGATAAGCTCCTCCCCCTCCCTTTAACCGGTATATAAGATCTTGTTTTCTGGATTTCTCTTCACTTGATACAGACGGTCCCACCTGAAGACGGAGACTTGTGTTGCCTCCGAAACGTCGTGATTTAATTTAGTTATTTTCATTTTTATTTTTTACCTACGTGACTTTACCGAAAAAACCTTAGAGTATGAATCCTTGCAGTCACGAAAGCTTCAAATCTAGAATTGATTTTGTATAGCCCTCTTTTTTAGTTAACAGATAATTGAATATAGTTTTGTGGAATATAATTGTAAGATTAGTGGTAGAGGCTTGAAATAAAATGTTTTATCTCTGATTTCTCCCTATTGTATAAATGGATATATATAAATAGATCACCCTGTATATTTAATCCAGCAATACATGTGAACGTATCATTGAGTTCACACACTCAACAACATACAAGAGCTTAGTGGCAAACACTAAGTGTTAACATGAGTTGTAATGATAAGTCTGCATTCAAAGACACTACAGGGAAAAGCTGTTTTCAAAAATCCACTTTAACACACTACTGCCATCTGCAATGCGGTATAACCTCATTTTGCAATGAATTAATATGTTTACACATTTTTGCCGGTGGAAATCACATTGACGAGAGCATGCATGTCATTGTCTCAACAGTCGTTAATAAAATTACTGCCACCATCTATGCCAGGGGTCGGCAACCAAAATAACAAGAAGAGCCATTTCTTTCCAATTCGGTACAAAATTCAGTATTTCAAGAGCCGCAATGCATCTGAGTACATACTGTACATACGTACATATCGTCAAGAAGCAGCCCGTAAAGAGCCGCATGCGGCTCCGGAGCCGTAGGTTGCCGACCCCTGATCTATGCAATGCCATTAAGTGGTTAAGTTGTAGACAGCGCAAAGCTGAATGTATTTAAAACAATAATAATGGAGAAGGTAATTCTGTAGCTTTCACTTTGAATGAATAAAACATGCAACAGCATGAATCCACAAGGCTGGATGTGCGAATTATGTTTCCTTTCGATCATATTTTCATTGTAAAGTAGAGTATTACATTGAAAATGTTGTTACCAGTTCACATGCTCGACATACTTGATATAACGCACCTTAAAGACCCTTCCATATCTCACAATGATGATTATGATATTTTTCTGACATTCTGTCCAATATGGTTGCCATTAATGAATGTAATAAACAGTGGAAAAATACTCGTACATGAAGTCTATTAGAAAGTCCACGTAAACATATCCAACTTAATTGTTTGCTCATGCATGCGTTCTTACATGATAGGTAAGGACTCTTTTCCTAACGTATGAATGCTGAATAACAATTCCAACAGCCACGGGTCATTTTACTCAAAACGAGTTTCATTACCAGTAAAAGTAATAGTACGCAGAAAGTTGCACAACTCTGAGCCATCACTCTCAATCCATATTAAAAAGAACAAAAAATAAGATGACAACTTCCAAAACTGGAACAAATTTGAAAAAAAGCATTCAGAAAATAGCATTAACATTCTGTAAAGCCACCAGAAACGAGACCTGGTATGCAATGAGACTATGAAAAATGATGACATTTACTTGAAGTTTTTTTGAAAGGGGGCTCAAAACTCTTGGTATTATTTCCATAAAAGCTGACCAAAATAAATCATATTGACACAAACACCTAAAACATCTACAAACAACCAGTAGGTGTTTTCAAAAATCACATACTTTTCTGAATTCCTCTATCATTTGCTGAATATATTTTAACCTTTTGGTGGAATCCAACATACTTTTCCTTTATGGAACAATATGCGAAGGCAATAATTTGTTTGTGCCAACCTGTAATTTTGGATAAAGAGATCGATTCTAATATAATAAAGGCAGACTTCCAACGGGTTTCGTACAATGTATCTTTGTGAACTTTACTTGTATTTGCTGCCTAAACATGTCTCTAACTCCTTGTGAAAATGCAGTGTTAAAATAGCACCGTGACATTGTTGTACATTTTTTATACTGTATTGTATGTTACTGAATTAAATATTTATAATGTATGCCTGACAGCAAACGGTTGTTTAAGGACGCTTTATAATTTTAAATTATTAAAGCAATATGCTATGAACCCAGCGACCAGAGTTCAATTTCTGGCCATGGTTGTTATTAGTGGCGAGTAATATCTGAACCTATCCTGGGCTCCACCGCTTTCTCCAACCCGAATTAGTTCGTGACATATAATACCTGACTGATATATTTTAAACAACAGAAAACATATTTTACAAAATTATATATATGTGTGTTGGATGAGTGGTACATGAAACCATCAACTTGAGTTCAATTTCTGACTGCGGCCAATGCCAGTGGAGAGTGACATCAAAACTGGCCATGGCTTCCTGCCCTTTATCAACCCCCCACTGTTCAGCATGGTGAACTATGACGAAGTAATCCCATTCACTGACTTGGCATGGGCTGCAAATAATTATAATAAAAAAAACTAAAACATATACAACAAATATATTCATGAGGACAAAGCTACTTTCTGAAAATAAGCCATATCATTTACTGACTCGAGAAATGAAATCCATTTTCGTACGCAATTGTATATGCATTGTATGCAAATGTACACTGTAAGGCCAGTGTGGTTAAATATGGTTTAACAACCCCCATTCTTTCCGTATCAGGTTGAGAAAGGAGTATAAAGTCATGTAAACATATGAAGTGGATATTTAACCAAACCATACTACAATTGTACAAATAATCATGAAATTAAACGTGAAAAAAGCACAAAATATTCACAACTAAGGCATTTCTTGTTTTTATTCCATTCCAGGTCCAAATGAATTCAGAGAAAAAACGTGAAAAAGTCCGGATAAATTTAGATGCACCACATTTCTAACACATACTGAGGCTTCAAAAGAAGAGCCCGATGCTTATGTGCGAAAGAAAATTCCCGATGAGAAATTATGCTGTCCACTGACAATATTTCAGTGCTGTCTGTGAATTTAAACCTTGTTGCATATTTGAAAGATCCTACCCTACTCACCTTGTGATTCAAATTCATGGTGGGGTTACAAAACCTATCAGAATTCTGTTTCCATTGCATAGATTGTGTGATGAATACTGAATATGCTATCATAACCCTTGGAAGCCCATAATCAGTTTATTTCTTTTATGTGTAGTGGTGGTATTGACGTGCGCCGACTGTGACAGTGATGGATCACGGGGCGGCGCGGGGTGCGGGGTTGGGCACGCGTTGTGGGCGTGGTGTGGACGCGCGCGCCGGGAGTGACAGATGACGGGGCGGCGCGGCGTGAGTGGTGAGGCACGATGAGATGTGGGAAAAGAGGATCGTAGCCAGCGCCGGCGATTGGTCGAATAAGTGGGTGCTCGCAGCGACGTCCGCAGGTGGGGTATAAAGGGGGACGCGCGAGAGCACTCGGGGAGAGTTACCCAGTTGAAGACCCGAAGACGGAGCTGAAGACCTAGAGCTCCGAGTAGCTCAGTGGCGTTAGTCGCCGAGTAGCTAAGTGGATGTTGGTCGTCCGAGTAGCTCAGGGGCGTTAGTCGCCGAGTAGCTAAGTGGATGTTGGTCATCCGAGTAGCTCAGTGGGCGTTAGTCGCCAAGTAGCTAAGTGGGTGTTTGTCACCCGAGTACTAAGTGGATGTTGGTCATCCGAGTAGCTCAGTGGGCGTTAGTCGCCAAGTAGCTAAGTGGGTGGTTGTCACCCGAGTACTAAGTGGATGTTGGTCATCCGAGTAGCTCAGTGGGCGTTAGTCGCCAAGTAGCTAAGTGGGTGTTGTCACCCGGGATACTAAGTGGGTGTTTGTCACCCGAGATATAAAGTAGGTGTTAGTCACATGTAAACGAGTTTGATAAAATAAAGAGTGTGTTACCCGTGAAGTCGTCTCCCGCCGAGTTACTACATTACATATGTACGACAAGAATCAATGATGAAGTAAACAAATAATATTCATAAAGCATGAGGAGTCAGAAAACATTAGGCGATCGCTCACATTTTTGCTTAAAATGCCACGAATTTTATACAAGCAAGAATGAGCCTGTAATGTTTTTTCTATCAGGCCCACTAATCAGACCACATAATAGAAAACTGTGAAAAGCAGCTAAGCCATGGTGGTAATTTAAAACATGTCACACCTTATTCTTAGGTTTTTTCCGTAAAGTCACGTAGGTAAAACATCAAAATTAATAAAAATAAAATAAAAAATCACGACGTTTCGGAGGCAACACAAGTCTCCGTCATCAGGTGGGACCGTCACAGCCGGATTAGCTGCATGAAGTGAGGCAATGATTCAAGATGTAATGAGCTCCCCCCCCTCTCCTCCCCCCCTCAACTTGCTTTTAAGGGATTACATCTTGAATCATTGCCTCACTTGATGCAGCTAATCCGGCTGTGACGGTCCCATCTGATGACGGAGACTTGTGTTGCCTCCGAAACGTCGTGATTTTTTATTTTATTTTATTTTTATTAATTTTGATGTTTTACCTACGTGACTTTACCGAAAAAACCTAAGAATATGAATCCTTGCAGTCACGAAAGCTTCAAATCTAGAATGTCACACCTTGTAATTCTAATAACGTTCACATCACTTCACTAAATGTAATAGATCCCTATACGACTACTTTTCTAACTTGAAATTTAAACACATCTGGAACACGTGGAGTTGGAAGATGAAAACTCAGGCACTATCAATTGTTATAGAGTTGGACGTTTCTCGCGATCCCCAGCAATAACTTGAGATTCCATTAATATAATGTGATATAATCCCGAGTGGGGTGAAATCATGGAATTTGTGGGTGGTGGCGCTGCGTGGAGCTTAGAATAGCATTCAGGCACGTCGGGAGGACCCATCTTTAGCAGACCAGCCTTGCAGAATAATCATTGAAACATAGAGCCGATCCTCAAGTAAAAAATCAATGGTCATCTGGTTGATGATTGGTGTGGCGCACTGGGACCACCACTGTGATCACCAGGACAACCACTATGACCTGCTGGACTACCAATAGGACCATCAGAACCTCCTGTACAACCGCTCAGATGAATGGAACTGCCAGTACTCCTGCTGAGGCCACCTCAGAATGACTGTTTGGACCACCAGTACAATAATCGGAAAACTCCCAGGCTACAACTTTGATTATTGGAATCACTAGATCTCTCAGAAATTGAATCGTTATTGACAAACCTACCACGACGACTACCATATGGGTTGTACAATGACAGTAGTGTGATGTGTTGTGTGTGTATAACATGAAGATTTCAAAGGATAGAAAGCCTCTGTTTTGGGTATCAACCCTCAGTTATGACTATGACACTAGATATTTTAACTTACAAACTCAAAATAATTTCTGACATGAACATTTTATAATGCCAATTGTACTGTGCAAAATAATGAGGCATAATGTATTGCTAATGATGAATATTTATAGTATGTCTAAGAGATCTCATTTTATTATATTATTCCAAACAGATTTTAATTTTAAACACTATTTTTAAAAAGTCTAACTAAAAATGCTCAAATTAACTTAAATACAAATTATAATGCGTGGACTATTAAATGTCAAACTGCACTTTTAAAACCAGTCAAGTGATACATGTTGCTCAAAAAGGCTGCTGCTAAATCTTACACGATAAACAACAATGACACATGGACGGGGTTGGGTGAGTTAAGTAGAACATTGTGCTACTTCAGAACACTGAGCAAGGACTCCGTATTTCTAGAATAAACCCCTAGCATGGCCAAGTGAAAAATTAATGTGTCTTTTCAGTCCGAAAGGGTTTGTACAAGGAGACACTCTCACAGTCGTAGCCCAGTCATAGGCTGCACTTTGTGTGATAACTTTCTTTCTGCGTTTCCACGGACATTTAAAAATCAGACCAGAGCCATGCTGCGCCATTGCAGACAGAGTTCCAGCAAAGACTCAGGTCTAGTCCCAACGTGCAGCCCCATGGGCTCTTTGCCTCCATTCTCCTCGCTGTCTCACGCCCTTCTGCAGACGAAGAGAAGCAATCGTATCTCTTTTTGTAAGAATATGCTGTGGACTTCTTCACGAACCAAAGGCTTAATTAATTCCAGGACTAGCCACAGCTATCTCCAAATCGTGGTCTTGAAATATACAGTACCTACACAAGATACAACATTCATGACTCATGTTTTTTCTGTAGTGTAAGTCATTAAAGTAATGCAAAATTATACTAAAAGGACCTGTCATGAGCAATTTCTTCTCACCACCCTGTTGGCATTAAGTGTGTTTTCAGGCCACGCTTTAAAAAGGTGGTTGAGCTTGAGAGCTAGAATGGTAGATTTTTAAAATAAAATTTTCACACAAATGCCCTCCTCCGGCCCCCAAAACTTCTGCATTGACCTCAACAAAGTCATTCTTTACCAGCGTGGCTGAGTAGAAGTGTATGAACTATGCAACTATTATATTATGCCAAGGGTATGTGGTCCAGTATAAGCGGGCCGTGCAGCCTTGTAACATAAAGGTTGGCCCGGTAACGCTTCCAAGGGAATCTGGGGCTCGGCCAACTCTACCCGCTTCACGAACTGGGCCAGCCTCTTTTCACGTGCCTGTGGGAACGCTGCACCTGGCAGAAGAAATTGAGATGCCCAAGTTTACTTCAGTCAGTCCAATGGAAGGTTCCTTTGTACTTTGTTTGTATTGAACAGGAGCCCATTGCAAAGCATAAGCAGTAGGGTAAGGGGTACATCTATCCCGCGGACGACAAGCCCGAGAAAAGGTTCGTTGTTCATTTGTACTTAAGCTTACATTTCACACAGGCTTTCATGACCAATATTAGTATAATCGTCTACAAATAAACTCTTTGACCGCGTAAGTGTATGCAAATATACTAACGAATTTAACATAATGTATTGTAATCTAACAGCATTATAAACTGTGCGAATACTTAAAACTCTACGCATCACTTCCTGCCACTTCCTCCTCTCTTATGGGCCCAGATGGATGATATCACACAAGCCATTTAATCTGCATTTGTGGCAAATTTGACCGAGTCTTGCCCTAGCACACAGAAATCATCTTGTAGATGCTATTTATTTACATTATAATCATAATGTCAAGCTGCCCAAACATTGAACGCGGCTGTTAATGTGTATATATATAAATCTAGCCATCGCACAAATCATTAACAGTTGAGACTGATCATTAGGTTTTGTTGAACAGACTAGGTCACTTTGGATGAAAACTTTTGATGAATTCATTTCACAATATAACATGCATCTCTGTGGCACACACTGTGGCCAGGTTATTTATAGATACTGAGTTGCAATGCACATAAAACAATGCACGTGAATTTCTTATTATGGAAGATTAAACTGAGTATGTTTAAATATTATTTTTTAGTGCAGGCATGTTACTTTATGTATGCATGACAAACATTTACGAATGCAGATACAATATGACATGCTTAGATGCCACTTATTTGTCTTATCCTGAAACCCATGTTTTAACCAAGAACAGAAACCAAGTAATTGACAGTGGCCTTCACTCAAGTTCCAGGCATGACGGCATCCACATCACATTGGTGCCAAGAATATGCCAATAAGCCCACGAGATACTGTGCAAGGTATGCATCAGTCTCAATGCAGGCTGCCAAGAGTAAAAGTTAAAGAAAAAGATAGCCCAATTAACATTCTTGCTTGAAGACAATTACAATGCAAGATCAAAGAAGTTGGAGCCTGATTTGGTGAAAATGTAAAGTTTGAACGGCTGATCCAATTGATTTATGTGTAAAGTATTACAATTAATTAACTAAGTTTCTTCTACTTTGATCTTTTAAATAGAAAGCCAGTTACCGCAGTTGCAGACTCCCCAATTGACAAGTTGTGTCGTGATGAGGCTCAAGATGTACTTCATTCTGACAGCGGACTACAATGTGTCAGTGTCAAAAGTAATTAACCTTTTGAAGTTTATTCAATACTTTGAGTTGTAGGTACTGAGTCTAAATGCTACACAGGTGCAGTGAACTTTAACTTAATTCTGCAGTTCTTAATCAAGCTTTTTTTGCAATGAAGATTGTGGACAAAATCAATCGTGCTTTTTTTGTTTACTTGGGACTGAATATATCAGAAAAAAATAAGACCGAATTAGTTTAACATTTTGTTTTACGTTCTGGCACAAGTTAATTGTAAATCGACAAGGGCACAATTTAAAAAAAATGTTTAGTAAAAATCTACCAGCATCAACAGCCATGATCAATCCACTGCTGGATGAAAAGCATTCAACTAAGTATAAATCGATGCATCCAAGCATAAAATTATAAAAAAAATATGTTTATAAACTAAAATCATTGTTCTTAAAAGGAAAAGCCACACTAAGATCAAGTAAAAAATGTATGCCATGTTTATAAAACATATTGTCGGTAGGGCATTGCCAAGATTGTATTGTATAATTGATTGTGTGGTGAGAGTGAAATTTTAACTTACATATGGGCCACTGGTAAATCATTTTGACCTCCACAGTAATCACCCACTTACAAACCGCCTGCATATAACTAAATAATGAGCTGCCTACATTTATTTTATCAATGTGTCACCTGTATGTACGTGTGTGGCTCCACATATTTAATCCGTGACTGCTTACTTTCCTTTTAACTATACATTTCTTACATACTCGTATTAGCCTGCTTGCATGGTACTCGACCATTAGCTTTGGTTGCATTTCAGTTGCATTGTGCACGGTACAGAAGTCTACAATTATCAGTGCAGATGGTTCAGGCCATCAATTGGAGAAAAGCATACATCTTGCACTGGCAGCCTGTGGGTAAATGTCTACTGGACTTTTGAAAAAAGAGCTTCATAGCTCATCGGATTCCTCCAGGATAAGTACATATTCTGGTTCTGAAATACAGTACAGTATATTGTTGGGTATGGAAGCCTGTGGGATGGGGGAGGGGAAATTGGAGAAGGGGGAGATAGGGAGGAAATCGTGGGGAAGGGGGAGGGAAGGGGGAGGGAAGGGGGAGGGAAGGGGGATGGAAGGGGAGTGTTTATACTGCAGATATCCAAGTGATATTGGTGGGGGAGGTCCATACCGTGGATCGTGTAATCCGCTGTGCACCGCAAAGATTGGACCTATATTCCATAAAATACACATTTCTCGCTGATGCGGTGAAACGCGGAATATGGGAGGCATTAGCCACCTGATTCCCTTAAACCACACATGACTAGCGCCTACATCAATTCGTGATCTATTAGCGGATAATAAAGTTACACATGTTTAAAAGACCCAAATGGCATATATCTGCCATATATGCTCCATGTAAAAGTGTTTTAAAAATGTTTTAGTTGATATCCAAGTAAAACAAAAATCTAAAATTCAAATCACGTCAGCAAAACCAAACTTACCTCCACGTTTCCATACAGCTTCACTCCTGCAGTTCTGCATAAACCCCGTATACTTCTATTAATTACGGTTTGTTGTCTGCAAAGGGTTTTCAATCTGCTGCAGTGTGATTCCAGGAGCAGTCACGAATCGCCAACAATGTCAATTACATGGCTTTGCCACAATGGTGAGATGTTAACTACCGCTCCTAGTATACAAGAGGTCGCGGGTTCGATCCCCAACCTGACGCCTGCATATTTGGAGTTTGTATGTTCTCCCCATGGTCGCGTGGATTTTTTTCCGGTGTCCTCTGGTTTTTCCTTCCACATTTATAAATATGTTTTTAGATTATTGAGTTTCTATACATCTCCACATAATACATGTAAGCCACATTGTTGAGCTATCATCAGTGGACAGGTTGTTTCTGAAAAGGAGCTATATAACTCATTACCTGGTAAAAATAAAACATTGTTTACATTAATCTTCGTAAAGAGTGTCCAAAAAGTGACCAACGTAGAAATAAGAAAAAGAGGTTGAGCATAGACAAAGACATGATGCAGGCAATGATGAGAAGGAAACTGGCACTATGTGGACACATATATAGGATGGAAATTAAAAGTGCGTTGTCTCGCAAAATGGAGGTAATTAGAAAGAGAGGAAGACCTCACAGAGAACGGCTTGACAGCATCAGAGATTGGTGCCAGAAAGATGTGGCACTTTTTAAGCATATTTGCACAAGACGGAGAGGGAAGTGGAAATAAATGACGAAAGGTGCAGTGGACACCTACGGGTTATCTGCCCATGTATCGTGATGATGATGCTAATACTTAGTATAGGTAATTGACATGCGGAAGCACAGCAAGGACTAGGGGCCCTGGGTCCTGTGCCCCTCCATGGCCCAGAACATAAACCCAATGCAGCATGCACATGAGCGCCCACAAACTGCTGTAATACTTGCAATTGCTTCATAGCACGTGGTAGGGGCACGACAACATTGCGAATAAAATGGCTTGTTTGCTTCCATGTACACGTACTGAAGAAGAAACTGCCATTATAAAACTAGACTTCATCTCGTCTTAAACATTATATAACATGACTGTTTATAAACTAGTTTCTTCTCGTGTATTTTTGCATTTGGCAGTTGAAAAACTAAAAATCCATAGATGTCAGAAACCTACTTCCTGTGCTCACTCCATGCAGTTACCTTTTGGCCTTTCAGGTGGGTATCCCACGCTCCATCTGCATGATGAACCAACCCTATCCCTGAGTCATCACGCCCAGTGTACAGTCTTGCTGCACTGAAAATCATACATCCTAAAGATAAAAAATGCGTATTATATTTTACAAAATGTTTACCTTTTAATTTAATTTTAGCAAGGACTACACATTCATACCTGAGTTTTTGAGTCAATGTTATCCCCTGTCTGTAGATTAGAAGAAGCATTGTTTTATAAAATGTGTATGTATCAGAGCAAAACAAGTTATATATCCTGAATTTAATCATGTATAATAGTGCTGTATGACGAAACATATACATTGGCTATATTGTATGAGTCGACAGTGGAAATTCCTCATTCCTCATTCCTTTGACGGTGACAAGTATAGTCATCCTACGACCACCGTTGACTTTCTCACAAAGTGGTTTTCAATGTATCGACCCAGGAGGGATGATGGACTCAGTCAACATCCAACCAGTATTTGAATTCACAATTTTCAGATTACAGGCCGCTCACTCTACTGCTAAGCTACCTGTTCGGATATAACGATAAGACATTTTATATATATAAAACATTGTAAGTTGGAGTCAATAAAAAGGGATACAGAAATATGGCCTGACCTTCACATGAAAATTAATCCCTACTGTAATTCTTAAACAATATTACTGAGCAGGATGTTGGCCAAATGCATTATTGTAAATATTAAATAACGTGCTCACTGATTAAATTAGAAAGCAACTTTTATGGGAGTAAATTATCGTAATTCCAGCTCATCAAGACATTTATATAATTCACGTTAAATTACGAAAGTGTCACGCAGCTATATTAGACCTTAATGTTAAGCAGCATAGATAACGGGGATAACTCAGAGTACGATTAGACAATGTTGTAAATACGAATTCATCCATCCTACTGTATGAGATTTGAACTTTGATAAGTGATGATCATTGTATACAAGCATTGATGAAAATATACTTTAAAATGTGGGAAAACCATTTGTCTTGAACACATCTAAGATTGCACAATTTAACCTTATGGCGGGGCCCCGGAGTCCCGAATAAACGGAAGTCAAAATCGTAATTAATTGATTCTTGACTTAAAAGCTTTCGTGACTGCAAGAATTCATATTCTTGGGTCTTTCGGTAAAGTCACGTAGGTATAAAAATTAAATAAATCACGACAAGCGTCCGTCATCAGGTGTCGTGATTTATTTTATGTTATACCTACGTGACTTTACCGAAAGAACCAACGAGTATAAAACTTTGAAACTTTGATTAGCGCATCGTGTAGAGCTGGTCAAGATGAATAGATTGCCTTGAACAGATATAAAATGACGTCGCAACGCAATTTATGCGCCATAAGGTTCAATTATCCACATTATACCACGCGCTATTTATATACAAAGTCAGGGCCTCTTGTTGATTGGTTCGTGATCGGGTCAATTTCTCCACGATGTGAATCTAGGCGGACAACCCTCTTTCCCCTTTCCACTCCTCACGCCCCCGATCCTTCTCCCTCTGCTCGTCCATCACTCGTTAGCGCTCTCCTCGAACAGTGGATTATATCCAGATATACGTTTTACTGATCTCCCATTTGACCGCTTACTTTTGGTCTTGCGCTGTCATTTTAAAGGCAAAATATAAAATGTTAACAACACACAAACATAACTAAGAAGTCAGCAATGATGAATAACATATTCACTATTCTTGGTTCTTTCGGTAAAGTCACGTAAGTGACTTTACCGAAAGAGGGTTGTCCGCCTAGATTACCAAAAGAACCGAGAATATGAATCCCTGCAGTCACGAAAGCTTTCAATCAAAACATATTCACTCTTTGGTGATTTTGTAAGTGTGTAAGTTGCACCAAAATAACATTGTCAGCCTCACACAACATAAGGTCAATTCGTTTATGCCATCAAATCTGTACCACATCGTGTTTTTATGAAATAAATCATCGTCAATGTTCCGGCATGAAATAAACACGTTTACCTGCGTAAAACTGTAATTCTTGCATTAGTGCTTTAAGTAGTACATTCGTAATTATCTGAAATTTTACCGCATAATTATAACACATCAAATGCTGAGGGAGCAATGGCCCAGTGCCTACTACACTTCACGATTGCAACTGCGCAGTGACCTAAGTTTGATTCTAATCTTGATTTGAAGCTTTCGTGACAGCAGGAATCTGTACTCCTTGGTTCTATCGGTAAAGTCACGTAGGTAGACAAAATAACAGATCACGAAGTTTCGATCGCAACGCAAGTGACCGACTTCAGGTGAGAGAGACTCTTTCTCAACGTGACTTTACCGAAAGAATCAAAGAGTATGTTTGATTATAATGAATGGCTAACAGCAGTGGCAAATGATGTTTGAATCAGTCAGCCTGGGATGACCCCCCCCCCCCCCAGTACTGACCAGTGTGGTGAAATATGGTCAAACAACCCCATGGACTGACTTGGCAAGTATATGGCCTTTATCCAGTAGTAAATGGATAAAGCGCTATAAAAGCATTTTAATTAATAAACCATTTCATTAGTACCGTACTATTAATATCTACAATAATACATTAATGTTATAATATATAACACAGCTACTTTAACAGGATATTTTGAAAATAACAGTCAGATCATTCAATTCCTCCTGTAATAAAATAATGTACGTGTAAATAGGTGCCAATACTGAGCAGAACAATCTTGTGTATGTTTTATAGAAATATTTACTTTACAGGGAATGTTGTCGTAGTATATATAATTGCGTCAAGAGAACCAAATACGTTGTGTTCATCAACATGCTTTACCTCTTCAACTCCAACCGATGCAAGTGCTGCTATGGTATATATTAATAGTTGTATTGCAACAATGTATCATTTCTTATCAAACCTTTTCTAAACTGCAACCAAGCCAGGCATAACCACTTTGTTCCATCTGTAATAGGGCAGTCGGGTAAGCAGGAAAATGAAATATTGATTTCACGAATATTTTTTTTTGCAAATACTGAACTATAATTATTTTTGATGGTTATTATTGACTTGGCATAGATTTCTCATTATCTGAATTAAAAGAGCCAAACAAAGGCACACGTATCAACAGGCTCATGCGTTTTAATTACACATTTTAACAAGTAAAAAAGATGTGTACATACTGCACGGAAAATGTAATAACTTCCGCGTGATGTAGTTTTTCAACCGGTGCATATTATTGAGACTCACACTGCAGCCAGTGCCGGATTAAGCTAGTTCGGGGCCTGTCATATGTTATAAAGGGGCTCTAAATACGTAAAAAACATAAGAATTAAAACACAAATGTTTAACTTGTATAGTAAAGTAATTGTATTTTTTCATTTGCTATACAACCAGATAATGAGACAAATCGCTAATCTTAAACACCCAGTCGCTCATAACAGTTGAAGGCAGTATAGTACTATAGTAATAGAGCAAGTGCAGAATCACTGAACCGGAATTGATAGCTTGAAAGTATTTAGCGCGGGGCCCTTGAAAGTGTGGGCCCTGTAGCATATGCTACTTTTGCTACTAGGATAATCCGGCACTGATTGCAGCTCAGATCTCATCACCATTTTTCCTTGACCTTGAGCCCACACCTCTTTCCTGAGTTGCCGTACCCTCCATATCCTCGCTTGATACTCCTTGGACAAGATTAACTTAAGACTTAAGTCTTCCATGAAGCAGCAATATCGTATTTACTAAATCCCCTCGTACACAGGTTGAGAACAGAATTCCCTGCTTTTTATGTGAATACACAAAGTAAATTTCCAGCTTTAATATATGTAACACTCAATAATACAGCGGCTTTTTACTGGTCTTTTTTTACTTTAAATAAATCATTTTTTGAATGCAAACTATTATGAAACCGAGTACAAACCTTCATAAAAATCTAATTATAACTTTTTATTTCATCCATGTAAGGAATAACGAACCATGATTTTATCCATATGCACCAGTTCATTAGAATCATAGGGGCTCATCGCGCCAAATCACAACCCCTACCTGATTAATCTGGTCTAAATTAATCTTCGATTCATCAGATCCAACGGCTTGGCAGAAGAAAAGAAAGGTGATCCGGAACGGGTGATGGGGTGGAGGTTGGAGGAGAGATGGGTGGAGCTGAGTTTACACCATGCGTGTCAAGTCCAGAAGGACCATGTGTCCTGCCGGGAGGCACTAGCCTTGGAAATAGGGCATGAGGCAGATTGGTTTTAACACACAAATGAAGAGCGTTTTAATCCATTCTTCAGGTTTAATGTGTTTACCCATCTCCTCGCATAAAGCATCTCTCAGTGAGTGATGTAATTGCAAATGAATTAGTGTTTTCCTATTACTCAGTCTACACACATTTATAGTGGGGGTATTCTGGTTCCCCCCGTCGCCTATATATCCTTCCTGTAGTTAGGCATATGGATCCAAATCATTTTTTCTAAATAAAAGTGGATCAAATTCAATTCCGGTCCTAATCTAGCATTCCAACTCTCATTAAAGCATTCGAACTATGATGATGGAACCTTTTAAAATGCGAGAAATATGGCTTACTAGAGAGTACAATCAATGTATTGGTGTTTGCTTCTGCGGCTTCCTTTCATTATTTATCCGTGGATAAAAAAAAATCCCATTGCACAACCAATTAAACACTTTTAGTACATCCTATGGCGACCTGAGAACTGCACAGCTCTCGTCACACTTCCTGTAAGTGCGTGCAGGTAGTACCGTAATCTATGCACACCAATGTGCTCTTCATCACAAACAAGTCAGTTTAAATGCATCCAAAAGCACGGTCCCAACGGTACATCTGAAAGTTCGCTTGACACTTGAAAGCTGTGCTCACTGCGTACCCCACCCCACTTAACACCTCACTGTGACCTTGCCGTGACATTAAAAAATATTTTGCACAATTTTGCACGGTGTTGTACAGAGTCAGCGGAACAGGTGTTGAAAGATATTCATGCAATATATTGGGGCTGTAAAGCTGCAGTCCTATAGAAAACAAGTGATTTGAGATAATGATGTCGGTGCGAAGCGTTGCCCATTCCTCAAAAAGTGAAAGGCACAATCGGTGCTTGGGAAATTCAGGAGCACATTTGTTACTGAAGCTAAAAACGGATTCCGACTTAGATTTATAGACAGAAAGAAAGAAAATAGATGGGGTTTCTGCCACATGCAGCTGCTCTCGCCAAATTTCCCGAAATATATTGCACGTTTAACTTTGGAAGTAGCAGAAAAACTTGTGTGTCAGACCATTTTTTAAGAGAAGAGAGAAAAATTCCGTTGCCTAAATATGTCATTGTAAAGTGGAATATAGATTATGTAATGCCCCCGAGAAATTATTATTCAATGTTTTTCTGAATTAATAACTTCAAGAGACATTCGACCAACGCAATAATTTGTCAAATGTCACATCTTCAAAGGCACATATGTGCGGCTGACTCAAACCAGGGGACATAATGAAGGAACAAAGTTAAAGATAGTCAAGAGGACTGTAATTTAAATACAGTTTTGAATCTTTGTTTTTGCATTTAATGTCATGAGAATGAATACATGTTCATAAATGCTGAATCAGCAAGCCAACTGGTCACTTTCATGTGGAATATGTATATATGTTGAACTTATTTTTGACCATACGTAGCCGAGTGTGCTCATCAGAGGTGCGGGCATATTTACGATATAATCCCAAAAATGCTAACTAATCATCCTTTAAGAAATACATAGATGCTGTATAAATGTATTTTGATTAATGAAGTGAAAAGTGTAGCTATGAATAAGGTCAAATTCTATTCCTGAGTATAACAATATGTTCGGGAGTTAAATGCCAGTGTCGAGGTCTACTATCCAGGAGAGGGTTTCAGGAGAGCTTCTGTAGTTTTGCTATTCCTCTATTGCAGGAGCCAGAATGCAGTGGTTCACTATATTAGTCCATAATTTGTGTTGCATGGCCATAGCCGCACTGCTGTGGCTTGTCTTTAATATCCCATTAATGAAGGAGATGTGCACATTAGCCTGTTCATGTTCTGATGATTACACCAGAGGAATTTCAAAGCCAGGAGATGCGATGTTTGGGTATTGAATTAAGTGATATCTGGACATCTGCGTTGTTCCAGTTTGTTCGCCAACCTTTTTTTCAGATCTGGGTGAGATTCTAGGTTGGTGATAGCACAAACCAAAGGAGGTCAAATGTGACGATTTCACCAGAGTAAACAAAGTTGCGTCAGTTTAAAAGTAGTATCAGTTAGAAGCGCATTGCTTGTTAAATAGGTTAAATCATCATCACGAAAAAATCACACTAAACATTGCATGACTAATCATTACAGCTGTAGCTTGGAGTAGTCAAAAGGTGGAATTCGTACATTAAGTAAAAAATAAGAAAAGACACAAAATCAAACAACGTTTAATCCATGTATATTTCTACGTGCATGTTTTGTTACATATTCAAAAGATATCTTCGATATGTAGTGGTGTAACGCGCGCAAGGTTTGCAAACAGATGTTTTATTATGTACGAGGTTGCAGACAGTGAGGTCAGCTAAGGATAAGTAGGTGCAGGCAGGTGGCCTGGGTGACAGCAGATAGAAAGACGCTAGCAATTACGGAAAGAGGCAGTGATTGGCTGGCTGCAAATGCAACTGCGGAGTAGGCGCCACGGAGGGGAGAGATAGTGGCGATAAGGGGGACGACACGTGCGAGAGACATCTGGAAGACGCTGGCTTAATGAGGGCCATCTGAGGGCACTAAATGAGACCACGCTGGCAGCAGTTACGTATTTGTTCAACATGCTGATAGCAGCAGGCCGGACGATGTCCACGGAGGTGGCAACGGATGCGACTACTCTTCACGTCACTTCAACAACGCCGAATGCGTACGAGCGAGCAGTCACGGGACCCACCATTGGAGTGGCTGTGTTGGACTTGACATCTACTTCGCCGACGGTGCGTACAGCTCCGTTACGCCAGTTGCCACAGGTCCGCGCATTCTCCGTGACCGAGGGCGACTGGACAGCATTTCATCACCGCTTTGAAGCAGCATATCGCTCCATCGACTGGTCGGAGCACGAGGCGTTGTGGGCCCTTGACGATTACTCGTTGGCCGCCTTTTACTCCATCCCCGAGGCCGAACGATCATCACTCGCTGGTGCCTGCGCTGTGATGGCGGATATTTTAGAACCACCATTGACCATCCGAAGGAAGTTCCAGCTCAGAAAGCAGAGAGACACGGAGTCACCCTTGGCGTTTTGCAGAGCTCTGTTAGCCCTCGGATGGGCGGCCTATCCCTCCATGGATCGGGCAGCTCTCGACTCGCTCGCCTTGGAGCGGCTCTTGATGATGGCAAAAGAATAGAGAGTCGTCCTCTCCGTCGCCAACGACGACAACCTCTCGTCCCTCCAAGTCGCGAAGAACATTCAAGCGCTTCTGGGCCTCAGGGAAGAGCCAGATGCGATGACGTGCACGATGGTGAAAGGGGACTCGACGGCCAGCGATGGCGGCACGGGATACACAGCCCGGTCTTCAAGTCCACGACGTGCAGAGATGTGAGGTGGTCGGTCGCCAGTTGGGTGGCCACAACGTCGCGGACCACCAAGGGGATACGATTCGCATAGGTGCTACAACTGCGGGCGGATGGGTCACATCACGTTGGTGGTCCGCCTGGAGCTCATGCGACCTACGACGTCAACTTCTCCTCATTCCGAGGACCACAGGCGAGTCGCGATGCATCATGCACATGGCCGTTTCATTCCCATCACTCATCTATGCCGCGTTGCCCTGTAACTGCTCATCCCGACGGATTGTATGACAATGATAAATGGTGTGCGTTGGCATATCGGGCGTTCAGTGCCACGCCGGGTTCGTCAGACGTTATAGCGCTTATCCAGGGGGTAGAGGTCCGAGTGGTAATCAACACGGGTGCTTCAGCTACCCTCATTTCGCTTTCGACTTTTCGATTATTTCTGGCCTCACCCCGACCGCTAGAGCAGGTGGACAAGCCATGTATTGCGGAAAATGTTGGTAGTCTTGGGATTGGCGGTCACATGATTGCTACGATACAAATAGGGGATGTATGTGTTGGTTTCCATGACTTTGGCCGTGCCGTGCTTATTGGGCGTGGATTTATTGTGCAGGATGTGCCTTAACATTCGGCTGGATAAGGGCTGTATTCAGATGCCATCGGGACAGCGCCATAAATTTTTTAAAATATCTACAAAGTATACGGCGATAAATGCTGTTGTGCAGACTATGGTTAGCTGCACTGTACGCATTCCACCAGCCACACAGATGCTTGTCATTACGGCTGCGTAAAAACTTGCCCTTGGTGAACCCGGCGGAAGGAGTCTTGTTGACCTCAAATGTGGTGTCACGGACACCCTCTTTGGTGGGGGCACTGACTGTGGTGTCGGCAAATAGCAATCCCGTCATTCAAGTCGTTAATGTGGGGCATACGCCAATTGTCATTCAGGAAGGCACCGTGTTGGCACATGCGACGGCGGCTGCAGGTACGGAACAGATGGCGTGCATGTCAGGGGAGTTGGAACAGGATTTGCCTGTATGCGATGCTGAACCCAAGTGGCTGCGGCGGTTGTGTGAGGAAAATCGGGATTTGACGTCCGAGCAGCGAGTGCGACTTCGCCGGCTTTGCATGAGTTTAAAGACATTTTCAGTGATGGCAAATATGATATAGGCCGGACAACCCTATTACAGCATCATATTTATATGGGAAACACGCTTCCAATTTGATTGAACTCCCAGATGATGAGCCCACATGAAAAAGATTGCATTCAGCAGATGGTGGAGGAGATGGTGGTGCAAGACATTGTCTCTCCCTCCACCAGCCCTTGGGAGGCGCCCATTCTATTAGTCACAAAGCGTGACGGCTCGTTGCGTTTTTAGCATCAATTTCAGAAAACTTCATAAGGTTTCTGTTGCAGATGAATACCCGCTTCCGCGCATGGATGATTCTTTCGACGCCTTGTCCGGTACGCGATTCTTCTCGACCTTTGATCTTTTGTCGGGATTTTGGCAATTGCCTTTGGACGAGGAGTCGAAATCAAAGATGTCTTTACATACACCACAGGGGTTGTATCACTTTGATGTCCTTCCGATGGGACTCCACTCCGCGCCAGCCACCTTTCAGCACCTCATGGAATTGTTTTTTTCTGGGTTGCAATCGGAATTGTGCCTTATTTATTTGGATGACGTCATTGTTTTCGGGCAAAATTTTGATGAGCACTTGCAGCGGCTGCGCTCTGTTTTATCCCGGTTGCGGGACGGTAAATTGAAATTCAAACAACAAAAATGTCACTTGCTACAGACGTCAGTTAAGTATTTTGGTCATGTGGTTAGCGCGTCAGGAGTCACTACTGATCCGGAGAAGACGAGCTGCGTGTGCACATGGCCAACCCCCAAATCAGTGTCAGAGGTCCGCAGCTTTGTGGGGTTTGCCTCGTACTACCACAGGTTCATTAAGAATTTTGCAACGATCGCGAAACCGCTCCATGCGTTAACAGCTCAAGGACACAAGTTCCATTGGAACAAAGCACAGCAGGATTCCTTTGAAGCGCTTCGTGACGCACTGGCCAATGCGCCGCCACTCGTTTACCCAGATTTCTCTAAGACGTTCATCCTCGACACTGACGCTAGTGATACGGGCATAGGAGCAGTCTTGTCCCAGGTGGTCGACGGAGTGGAGAGAGTGGTGGTGTATGGCAGCCGTGTTTTGTCCCCTGCTGAGCAGAGGTATTGTGTTATACGCAGGGAGCTGCTTGTCAAGGTCCACTTTATACAGTTGTACCGTCCATATCTGTACGACAGGGACTTCCTTGTCCGATCTGACCATACTGTGCTTCAGTACTCTCTGTGTGTAGACCAACCCTCCGGCCTGCCGCTGCCGCCCAACTCATGCAGGTGCGTGGCGGGCTCGTCGCGGTGCGGGCCGCCACTGCAGACGGCTCCTGATATGGTCGCCGCAGCCGTTTTGGGCCCTTCGGGCGAGGTGCATACGCCAGATGATCGCATTTTGAGGCTCGACCTCATTGCGTGGAGACGCCTACAGGTGGAGGATTCCTCCCTGTTGAGATTGTGGCACCGAGCTTCCCGGACGCCAAGGTCAGTTGAGCGCACTTTTTTTACGGCTCATGGCTGGACTGCTCTTGCGATGGGACGTCGAGCTTCGAAGATTTTGTATAGTTGTGCCCACGAGCCTACGAGGCAGACTTGTGCACATGGTGCATGATAAATTGATGCATTTGGGAGTGAAGAAAGGTCGTTGACTTTAAAGAGAGAGTTCTAATGGCCGGGTATGGACAATGATGTGCACTTGTTCGTTAAAGCTTTCCCTGAATGTGCGCATCGGTAGGCGCCCGTGCAACCATACAAGGTACCACTGCAGTCATACAAGTTTCTCGGATCAACGAATTGGTGGCATTGGACATTTTGGGTCCATTTCCCGTTACCCAGAGGGGGCACCAATATTTGCTAAAACCGAAGCCTTTCTGCAGGGGTATGTGCTGGACAAAGGTGCACCAGAAAATTTGCTCACTGACCAGGGTTAAAAAATTTCATCAAAGCTGTTAAAGGAGGTGTGTGATCCCCTCGGCACTAAAAGATTTGGACTTCCCCGTACCACCCACAAACAGACGGGATGGTTGAGTGCTTACATCGAACCTTGACATCCATGTTGTGTCAACAAGTAAATATGGCTCTAGATTTGAAGCTTTCGTGACTGCAAGGATTCATACTCTTAGGTTTGTCGGTAAAGTCAAGTAGGTAAAAATTTTATAGTAAAAATATAATTGAAATAATAATAGAAAGAAAAAAAACCACGACGTTTCGGAGGCAACACAAGTCTCCGTCATCAGGTGGGACCGTCACAGCTAGATTTACTGTCTCAAGTGAGGATATATGACACAAACCGACTGGGATTTGCACATCCCGAGTGTCCTGGCCACCTATAGATTGGCTCCACACACCTCGACGGGATAGTCACCCTTCTCTCTGATGTATGGACAGGAATCTGAGGCTCCTGCATTGGTGAAATTGGGTCGTGCGTCCGCCGGGCAAGGTGTCGGCCGTACCGGTTCCCATGCAGGTGACCCTTGAGCAATTGAGGGAGGCTTGAGAGGCCTCCACAAGTAATTCAGCATGGCGTCAGGTGGCCAACAAGCGCCTGTAGGGTATGCAACCTCCGCGCGAACCATGGCGGGAAGGTGACAAGGCATGGCTCGATTGCCCCATGGTGCCAGTGGGCACGTCACCCAAACAACATCGCCCGTGGCAAGGGCCGGTAGAGGTCGTTGATATTCGTCAATCCCAGTGCATGCGTATTCAATTCGAGTGACGCCGGTGGTATGTGCACCCGTCACGGCTAAAGAAATTTGAGCCACCGACTTACGATGCGTCATCTCCCATCCCGAAACGGCATGTGTCAGATATGTGCGACGAGCCTGTCACGCCGCCCCACGCGGATGCGCCTCAGGAGCCTTGTTCCTTTACACCCACAGGATCACGATGACTAATGCGAGGTGAGCCGACCGGCCGGCCATCGGAGCCCAAGTCGGAGGACCAGCCGCAACCGGGCGCAAACGGGAGCGCACGGACGGTCCGGCAGCGGGAACCGACATCCGGAAGGGTTCCTTCGAACCGATGATCGCTGTTCGTACGTTCGAAAGGGACCCACGGGAGGTTCACGATTCTATGGGGAAGAGACACGGCTCCTTGTTGAGCTCTAAGCCATCTCTTCCTCCGGCTGGGCAGGACCCGGTTCGTGGTGACAGACCGGCGGCGGGAACCCGCTCCCGGAGGACTGTTTTTCATTAAATTGAAGAATGCGAGAGCATTCAAAGGGACAGACTGAATTGCACACACCTGTATATACACACATATTTATTGTTGTTGTTGTTGCTATTGTGTTATTGTTGTTTTAACCTGTGTCACAGATTCTCTCTATTTAAGGCCATGACACAGAGGTGTTGTCTTTCTGTGTGTCTAAGGCCGCGACACAGAGGTGTTGTCTTTCTGTGTTTATGTGTGTGTCCCTCTCTGTGAGTTCTCTCTCTACTTGTGTGTCTGTCTGTGTCTCCATGTCAGTGTTTTGTCTCTCTCTCAAATTTAGCATTCTTTGGAAGAACGTTAATCAACCAGGTAGGATGTTGACTCTCTGGGTTGTATTGCATTATATTTCTAAGTTTGCTATGTTTGTTTTCTCATTTATTCTTACCTGATTAAGGTTGCTTGTGTTGCAATCGAAACTTCGTATTCGATTATTATTTGATTTTATTTTCTACGTGACTTTACCGAAAGAACCATAGAGTAATTCCTGCAGTCAGAGGCGTAGCTAGGGGGGGGCAGGGGGGTACATATGTCCCCGGGCGCCAAGGTAAAGGGGCGCCAAAATGAGGCTCACAACGTTACATTATAACTTATTGCGGCGGGCGTGGGAGCCTGAAACTACTGCACAAATCTACATGACAACCTAAAAGTTTATATATAAAAGTTTATATATCCCTCCACACACAGCCTACATGTCATGTAATTACATTTTGGTACGCGCGCCTATTAAGAACTTACATTTGTAATGCGAGCGTAAATGGGCAGGTCGGATTTGACGATCCGAGAGGGAGGAGTCTGGGTCACACTGGAGAGGGAGGAGTCAGGGTCACGTGGGGGAGAAGTTATAGCGGGGAGACAGGAAGACATCTTGGAGCAGCCGAGGGAGTGAAGAGGGGAGACCACATTGGGTGGTCGCCGTGCCCTCAGCCTAGTGGCTGAGGGGCTCATGACGGTGCCAGCCAGTGGGGTGAGGAGAGAGCAGAGTGCGCGGGGCGCACAGAGCGTGCAGGGGTTGCACGGAGCAGCCGAGTAGCTGCAGACTAGCGGAGGCTAGCAGAGGGTGCGAGGTTGCACAGGACAGCAGAGTAGCTGCATAGAGAGTGCGCGGGGCGCAAGGAGAGACGACGCTGGACCGAGGAGGAGCCCAGCGGGGTGAGCGGAAGACGAACACAAATAAAGGACCAACGGGAGATCAACATCGTGTGACGGAGTCCTTTATTACATTGGTGTCAGAGTGGACTTTTTCAAGGTAAAATAACATCGAGGAAGAGGACCAAGAACTTGAAAAAGCGTAACCCACTTGTTACGTCTTCCGACAACGAAGAAACAGCCGCCGGCGCACGTCCTCCAGCGGCCACGTGGCGGTCCAGCTGAATCGCTGCGGGCCGTTCTGCTGGATTTGGTCATCTTGGTGGCGCCGGCGACGGGGCCGGATCGGCCACGCGGCGGGCCTGGAAGCGGTGAGCCTCCGAGTGGGGCTGAACCGTCCGCCATTGGGGCCTGGCCCACGCTTCCCGCCTCTCCAACACGCGGCAGGGCGCCGCCATCTTGGGTGTGGTCGGGGAGAAACGGCGGGAAGCCGCCATCGTGTCTTCACCGCGGCGGGAAGACGCCGCCATCTTCAACATCGCGGCGGAGAGGCGGCCTTGCGCTGCCATCTGGAGGCGCCGCGGGGTGAGCAGCCTGCTGTGAGCTGCTGTTTTGCGGGGGAAGGGGAGCCGCGAGGAGAGGACGCCGATGCTGCAGCTGCTGGGGCGGGAGCTCTCCCGTCCTGGCTCGGGTGCGAGACACCGGAGCAGTCAAGTCATCGTTCGAGTTCTGCGAGGCGTCTCAAGTTACCACCCTGCCGTCCTCTGCTCGCTGCAGCCCCGGGCGAGTCGTAACGAGATGCACCCGGCCCTAACACACACCTCACCCATCTAGCGTGTGCCGGGGGGGCGATTGTTGTCATGTCTTGAGTGAGCAGAGAGCGGTTCGGGCTGTGTGTGTGTGTGTTGACGATGGACGCGCTATCTACTTGTTTGCTCAGTTTCAAATAGTGTGCGTGCGTTGTGGCGTGGAGATGTTATCTTCATGGCGAAGTTAATTATTAATTCGGTTGCGTCAGGTATCTCGCGCTGTAACATCTCGTGGGAGCCGTGTGCAATGTGGTTGTTTGCAAGAGAGAGAATATTTGTGTTGTTGCTGCAAAGTTACGACAGGGTTAATGGTGTGTTGGTTGCCTGCAGATCTGCTTGCTATTGTGCTTAAATGTACGCTTGTGATCGCGATATGATGACTACATGTGCTGTTTACACTGTTCTGTACGGTTACGGGGTGCGATGCATTGGTTGACTATTGGGTTTGGGATTGTTATTAATTGTGCGTACCTGTTTGGAAATTGGTAAAAATTCGGGGGGGACCCAAACATTTGGTTGTATGGGTGTTTATGCACACGAGATTGCGTGTGTATTTATAGGTAATTGCGCTTTTTGAGAGAGAGGGCGCGCGGTGAGGGCGCGCGATGACGCCGTTGTGGGTGGCTCAGATGTTAAGGGTGATGGGACCGTAAATTGGCGCCAAGTGGCGTCGCTCATTCGGTTGATTGCATGCGGCCAGGGGTTGCTTTGCGAGTTGGTGTGTGTAAGCAATGTGTTTTGGTAAAATATTGGTTAAAATTTCCCTGATATGACTGCTGTGCGCAGCAAGCTGGGGCTGTGCATCTATCATTGGTGGGGTTGTTACAACGTGACGGGGGATGCGTCTTGTGACCCCCAGCAAAGGGCAGCTGGGGTGCACGCACCCCAGCTGCCCTTTGCTGGACACCACGCTCCAGGCGGCTGCAGCAGCCGGAGCAGCCCACGCACGTCAACATAGCGGGACCTTCATTTAGCAGCATTTACTACAAGGCTCACTTATACGTGTACGTCGCTCGTACCTTATATTTGAACTGACCTACAGTGAGGGAAAAAAGTATTTGATCCCCTGCTGATTTTGTACGTTTGCCCACTGACAAAGAAATGATCAGTCTATAATTTTAATGGTAGGTTTATTTGAACAGTGAGAGACAGAATAACAATAAAATAATCCAGAAAAACGCATGTCAAATATGTTATAAATTGATTTGCATTTTAATGAGGGAAATAAGTATTTGACGCCCTCTCAATCGGAAAGATTTCTGGTTCCCAGGTGTCTTTTATACAGGTAACGAGCTGAAATTAGGAGCACACTCTTAAAGGGAGTGCTCCTAATCTCAGCTTGTTACCTGTATTAAAGACACCTGTTCACAGAAGCAATCAATCAATCAGATTCCAAACTCTCCACCATGGCCAAGACCAAATCGCTCTCCAAGGATGTCAGGGACAAGATTGTAGACCTGCACAAGGCTGGAATGGGCTACAAGACCATCGCCAATCAGCTTGGTGAGAGGGTGACAACTGTTTGTACGATTATTCGCAAATGGAAGAAACACAAAAGAACTGTCAATCTCCCTCGGCCTGGGGCTCCATGCAAGATCTCACCTCGTGGAGTTGCAATGATCATAAAAACGGTGAGGAATCAGCCCAGAACTACACGGGAGGATCTTGTCAATGATCTCAAGGCAGCTGGGACCATAGTCACCAAGAAAACAGTTGGTAACACACTACGCCGTGAAGGACTGAAATCCTGCAGCACCCGGAAGGTCCCCCTGCTCAAGAAAGCACATATACATGCCCGTCTGAAGTTTGCCAATGAACATCTGAATGATTCAGAGGACAACTGGGTGAAAGTGTTGTGGTCAGATGAGACCAAAATGGAGCTCTTTGGCATCAACTCAACGCGTCGTGTTTGGAGGAAGAGGAATGCTGCCTATGACCCCAAGAATACCATCCCCACAGTCAAACATGGAGGTGGAAACACTATGCTTTGGGGGTGTTTTTCTGCTAAGGGGACAGGACAACTTCACCGCATAAAAGGGACGATGGACGGGGCCATGTACCATCAAATCTTGGGTGAGAACCTCCTTCCCTCAGCCAGGGCATTGAAAATGGGTCGTGGATGGATATTCCAGCATGACAATGACCCAAAACACACGGACAAGGCAACAAAGGAGTGGCTCAAGAAGAAGCACATTAAGGTCCTGGAGTGGCCTAGCCAGTCTCCAGATCTTAATCCCATAGAAAATCTGTGGAGGGAGCTGAAGGTTCGAGTTGCCAAACGTCAGCCTCGAAACGTTAATGACTTGGAGAAGATCTGCAAAGAGGAGTGGGACAAAATGCCTCCTGAGATGTGTGCAAACCTGGTGGCCAACTACAAGAAACGTCTGACCTCTGTGATTGCCAACAAGGGTTTTGCCCAGGGGCGGTTTCTTCATTAGGGCGATTGGGCGACGCACCACCAATGTCATTCAACCACAGAGTCACGCTAGCCGTCACTGTGCCTCTGGATATAGTCCAATCAGCGTCATGCTACGTTCTGTGGAGTACCGCCTCTTTTTGGGCGATTTCCCTCCAGCTGAGAATCGCCCCGAGTGGTCCCATAGACTTACATTCAAAGATGTTTTTTTTCGAACGGGGGCGCTGCAATGCATTCTCTATGGCTTCCGGGAGGGCTCGCCCTAACGTGCTTACGTCATCATACGTGCTTACGTCATCATACGTAAGCACGTTTCATCCAACAATATAATTTGTCGCCACCTAATGGAATCTTTAATAAAAGAAACTTGAGTTGTTTGTTTTAATAGTGAGTATAGAAACAAACAAGATGTATTGTAAGAGTCACTTTATTTTTCATTAATATTAAAGAAGTGAAGTTGCCTTTACATGCTAAAGCTGTTAATGTATCCATTGCATGGGTGGACCTTATCCTTATCAATCATCCAGACATTTGCCCCCCCTGAGAGATTTTGCAGGAGCCGCCACTGGTTTTGCCACCAAGTACTAAGTCATGTTTTGCAGCGGGGTCAAATACTTATTTCCCTCATTAAAATGCCAATCAATTTATAACATTTTTGGCATGCGTTTTTCTGGATTTTGTTGTTATTCTGTCTCTCACTGTTCAAATAAACCTACCATTAAAATTATAGACTGATCATTTCTTTGTCAGTGGGCAAACGTACAAAATCAGCAGGGGATCAAATACTTTTTTCCCTCACTGTACCATGAAAAAACTTGGTTAAGAGGTATCTGATTTTGTATTAACTCTAAGATAGAATGCAATTCCTCGAGGAGTAAAATTATGAAATTGATGTTACCTTCTTTAATTAATACAACAATTCGCATATTAATGGTTAGCGCACTGAAAGTGAGGTGAGAGGTAATAGAAACAGAACGAATTATCTTAAACCTATAAAAGACAAGTGGATGATGAAGAGAGATGGAGATGCCTTAAATGATCATTTATTGAGTTTAATCTGATACCTTTAACAATGGTCAGTATTCCTCAATGCTTTTGTTTTTGCATCTTTCTCAGACTCCATTAAAAACTATAATTTTATTTACAATCTACCATTATTTTCCGTTGCAGTGGATCAGCCAAATGGCCCACTGCAAGCAATCAAAAGACTGAAGTGATCTTATCGAAGAATACAGTATATGCAAAATAACAACTACTGCAAACGCTGCATAGTCAAGAGGTAGCGTGGACACAAATAGAAATACCCTGCTGGGAAGTAATGTGATCCAGGTGTGTTATCTTGTTTGGTGGCTTGTGCAATTCTCAGGCAAAGACGGCCCAGTTTCATTCATACACATAAAGCATTACCAGTGTAAAAAGTATCCAATGTCAGTGACATTTCATGAGAGCAGAAGACAAATATGAGACAGCGAACTCGGCACAATTCTTGCCATTGGATTCCAATTAACTTTGTCATTGTAAGCATATCAAATACATACAATACGTAAATAACGACATTCCAATTGACTTATTTGGCACATAATACCCCCCACATTGCCATCTAATGACAACATTTGCAACAGCGTTGGGTTCTTTATGAGAAATTTAGCATACCATGTTTGCAAAATGTAAGTTTTCATCCATAACTATAATGCAAAAGTTGTGTGTGTGGAAATAAGCTCATTTGTGGCAAAACCATAAAATGAGCAAAATAATGAAGACAAAGTAAGCTCGAATCTTGACATCAGGTAAGCCGTATCACCTATGCTATTTCTCCATTCTCTTTGAATCCATCACCCTGGCATGCTATTACCTCCAAAGTTTATGAGGCCCACAATGTTAAAGTCATAACCTCATTTGAAAGAACAACAATCAAGAAGTGCGTCCCTACGAACATCTGCAACACTTTTCTCACACCACAGTCTCTGAAGCCCTATCCCACTTCCACTAAAGCTTTGCGAATGAGTCTTCAATATTAATGGTGATACACAATTACCCTTAATGTTGATGATTTTATTTGTTCACTCACTCGTAAAGCAAACTTTTAACTAAAACTGACATAACTGCAATGGGAAATTGACGCTTAATTAAAATAAATTGTGACTACATATAATTTACAAACACAATCCACTAGAATAAAAATCTATAATATCAAAGATAATTCGAATGTTGTGCTACAAATACAGCACAATTCCATTAAATGTTTACAATTATAATTCCATTCATAAAGAGCCTAAATGCATACTAATACAATAAATATCTTCAAAATTAAAACGTTTCTTTTGTGAATGTCCTTTAGAACTACAAGGTTAAATGCCGTAGGGTAATCTAATGTTATATTTATTTAAAATAACATACTAACCCTGATTCTTGGAGTGGCATGATTATTGATACAAATTTAACGTTTTTTTTTACTTCCAATCCAGTGCCAGTTTTAGTGAAAGTGTAAAGGAATTACAGCCGGGTGAGTCTTGAACTTGATCTTCATGACGTCTTCCCATGTATGTGTGTACGTTGAATTTATTTCGCACCGCACGCCGACAACGGTGCTAATCTGAGATGCCAGAGAAGGACAGTGAACTAAACACAGCGCATCACACATCGGGGAATCACTCCATTCATTCTCCCCGAAACCAAGTTCTATCCATCCCTCCTCTCATTCTCGTCCCCTATCCACGACTCTCCGCCGATCCCGTTCATTTCTCCCCATGATCTCCCCAACCGACCCCCTCATTTCCAACTAGTTTTCCCTGACGACCAATACGATGTGAATGGCTCTCCACCATCAAATCCGATTGAGCGTTGCCCCCTTACTTCACCCCCCCCCCTCCCCGTGTCAGCTACTCGCCATTGAGAGTCGGGCGCACTCTTCAAACTCAAGAAGAGTCGTTCGACACAGGGAGTGCTTACGTGTTTATTTCCTGATAGCGTTTGCCTCTCGGCATCCCTCATGTAAGAACGCGAACTGGACATTAGAATTTGGATCCTATTCATATTCTTCGGGCTTTGGTAAAGCCACATATACAGAAATGTTTTCAATCTACGTGCCTAGATCGAAAATGTTTCTATCTACGTGGCTTTACCGAAATACCCAAAGAATATGAATTCCTGCAGTCATGAAAGCTTTAAGTCAAGATTTGGATCCTGGCTGTGACACCTTATGCCCTATCCCAGTGGTTCCACGTCTGTGTTTTGCAGACTAGTGGGGGTCCACAAGGCTGTTACAGATATCTGTTACAAATGCTATTCTTTTATTTCCCTCACAAAATACCATATTTTTTTCTGCCAATTGCACAAATATGTAGATTTTACTCATCACACAACTGGCTATTGACAGAATCTGCTAATCACTGCCATTTTATAGCTTTAGTTCAAAAGTATATATCATGGATGCATGGTGGTCAGCGAATGTTTATTATTTTAGGTTTCACAGTGATGTCCCGGGTCTAGAAAAGTTGGGAACCACTGCCCTTCCTGTGCAGATCAGAACTTGGTTTCGCAATTCGCAAATACAGTACACGTGTACCCAATGCTACGGCACAATTCTCGCCAAGTGCTACAATCAGATCCTCTTTGAGTGAAGTAGCTGGGAAGAGTGATTGCTGAGCTGATAAAAGAGACCGTATTTACACGAAGCAAGACTCTTGTCACGATTGAGGCAATGAATAATCTAATCTATGAGACAGAAACATGGAATGCATGAGCTGCACTTGACATTGTTGTTTTCCCACATGGCAATCCTATCACCATATTTGTCTAAGTTAACTACAAGAACTGCTTGCAAATTAAGTGGATTTCTGCAGTGCTCTTACGCAGGAGTAATGAATTGCAGACAGTGTTGTGCTTAATAGGTTCAGGAATTGATTGCAGTATGGAGTCCTACAGGATAAGAATGGAAATAGCTGATGCTAGTAATTGATTTTGGTCATCAACAACAGATCCTGACACCGAAGACACCTGGGAAAGCTGCTTTTCAAAGATGTTTTCTTCAGATTGATATACACTTCACACGGAGAGACACATTATATTACCTGCCGTTATATTGTGTACACTTTTTCTTAAATGGGCATGTACACGCGTCAGACATTGATGTACATAGAACAAATAGGTTAGTGGTAGCCTTCACTTGAGATTTAATTAATTATCATCAACATCATCAGGATCAGCATGATTGGCCATGGTCAGTCTACTGCTGGATGAAGGGCTTCCCAAGCTGACACCACCTCTCAAGGATTCTGTGATGCAATAATTCACCTGCAAGGAACTGGTTTCACTGCTTCAGTGGACGTACTGTCGGACACGTGGCATTCCTTGGAGGCTTCGTTAGGCTCTCATACACTTCAAGTTCCCCCCACTTTAACAAATAAAAAGATGGTATCCATACGATGGAATAAGATGGAAGTGACCAAACATCCAAATGCAGTACTGTATTGACATATAGGCTTGGAATTTAATAATCAAGGGTTTCCAGCATAAAAAAAACAATCATCAGTATGTGTATGAAGCTTAGTCGTCTTAACCAATACCAATATAGAAATCATGTTTTGATAATACTGTACCCTAACTCAAGAGTTGCAAAAGCTGCATTGAAAAAGTAAACTCTGAAATCCAATGAGGTTAGTTGTGTTAATCAGAAGGCTAATGTGTAACTAGTTAAAGTTTAGCTTGTCTTAAAATCTGGGCCTTTAAACAGTATATATATGTAGTGACATAAGAAGGGAGGGGCTGCTGGGGGCTCTGGGTTCCCAGGTCCCTTCTTATGTCACTACATATATAACCCTATGGATGCAAACAGAATAGATGCGTTGGTGTAATGGTTAACACACTTTACTTTCAATCCAGGTCGACTGTTCTATTTTATTTCCTGGCATGACAGTTGAAACACTGTTACAAGTTTATTGAATTCCTCTGCCTCTCTCCACCCAGCAGTATAAATAGGCACACCACAGTTAGTATATTAGCAGGTTGTGTGTGGTGGGGTAAAGTGTAGGGTGTAGGTACTGTCACCTCTTCTAATATATTTTGGCCTGCGTGCAAGAGAAGGCCAAATAATAATCTAGATAGGCTCTCTTGAGCTCCCTCGAGTGAGAAAAAAATTGCAGAGCTGTAACTTTGCCATTTCTTATATGCAGACAGAACACTGACAAAATAAAACAAATTTGTCATGTTTCCATCACCGCATTATCAGGCACGTGGCACTGTATGATTTTGAGATTCTAAAAATTTTGAGATTCTAAAATCCAACAAATATTTTCTTTAAATGTATACAGTATATATATAAAAAAACACACGTACTTTTACAATAGTCCTTATTTTTGCATTTGACCCAGAAAGACAAAAAAGGCGGAATTTTTTTTTCCATTTGTTTTCGTAATGACTGTAATAGCATTATCATTTAAGAGATGATTTGCCTGAATGAGTTGTATTTTCTATCTTGACTTAAAGCTTTCATGACTGCAGGAATTCATATTCTTTGAGTCTTTTGGTAAAGTCACATAGAACAATTTTTTTTTACAAAAAACTACAATGTTTCGATCGCAACACAAGCAATCGTCATCAGGATAAAAAAGGGGGAAAGCTGCTGAGGCAGGCTGTTTTAAAGTTTTTAAATGGGTGTAACCCAAGGGTTATAAACGAAGTGGGTGGATCTAGTGATGTTAAAGTGAGAAATTTGCATGTAAATGTAAGTGTCATCAGGAGGAAAAAAGAGGGGGAGAGCTGCTGAGGCAGGCTGTTTTAGAGGTTTGAAATGGGTGTAGCCCAAGGGTCATAAACGAAGTGGGCAGGGCTAGTGATGTGAAAGTGAGAAATTTGCATGTAAATTTAAGATCGGACAGCTACCTCCACGACGAGGGCACGGAGGTGGCCATTGTATTGTGAGAGATTAGCATGTCAATGTAAGAGATTAGCATGTCAATGTAAGATCGCATGCGGAGGTGGCCATTGTATTGTGAGAGATTAGCATGTCAATGTAAGAGATTAGCATGTCAATGTAAGATCACAGAGCCGCTGCCACATCGAGGACACGAGCGACGGTGGCTGTGTTAGTGTGAGACATTTAACCTGTTAATGTAAAATCAAAGAGTCGAAAATAACTACTAACATCGGAAGGTAGGATGAAAACATCACAGTCAGTTATGACTTAAACTAGTTAATGACGTCGTTCCAATGATTGCTCAGTTTGTACCCATCTTCTCGGTTGAAATTGTGTCTGTGTCTATATATCTGGATGGCTTCGTGAACGAATCTTTGTTGATAGCCAGTGGGTTTGCAGAGTACCTTTGTCTTGGAGAAATCAATTTCATGTGAGCCCACCGCATTAAAACAATAATCAGCCACGGACGAGGAATTGGTCCTACCGTGTTTCAGATCTGCCTTATGTTCACGAACACGGTCCGAGAAATGTCGCTTAGTTTCCCCAATGTAACTACTGCCGCAGACACAGCTTAGTTTGTAGACGCCGGGGTATTGCATGTCAGGGATCACATCCTTCACAGATGGGATCAGATCACGAATTTGATGTGCTGTGTTGAATCGAACCTGGATCTTGTGTTTGCTCATGATTTTTGAAATATTTTTGTGACCCCTGCTATGTATGGTAAGGTGATGGTTTTGATTGGGTCATCAGATGGTTCTTTCCCAATGGTTGGGGTGATAGTTTTACGGATTGTGTAGTCTGAATATCCATTCATCTTGAGAGCTTGGTGTCCGTGTTCCAGTTCACTGGCTAGGTGGTGATGGTCGGAAATACATCGAGCTCTATGGTGCAGATTTTTTATGAGTGAATTCTTCTGGGAGGGATGGTGGTGGGAGTCAGGTTTTAGGTAGGCATCCGTATGGGTGGCTTTCCTGTAGACAGAGTGTCCCATTGAGCCATCTGGTCTCTTTTCGATTAAAACATCCAAGAATAGTAACTTGCCATCCTTTTCCACCTTTATGGTGAATTTTATGACTGTGTGTATGAAATTGATGTGGTCGAGGAATTGGTTCATAGCTGGTGGACTATGTGGCCAGATGACGAACGTGTCATCTACGTACCTCTTCTACAAGAATGGACGTAGAGTGGATGCCTGGATGGCATCTGTCTCAAATTTTTCAATGAAAACATTGGCTATAACTGGGGATAAGGGAAAACCCATTTGGGGTACCTTCAACTAGTTTGTAGAATGTTCCATTCCAGGTGAAGTAAGTGTTGAGGAGGCAGTGTCTAACCAGGGCCGGTACATCAGCATTCAGTCCTTGTTAGACCAAATCTTCAATGAATCCAATAGTGTCAGGCAAAGGAACTTTGGTAAACAAAGAGGCCACATCAAAACTAACGAGCAAATCACCTGTAGATAGTGAGATGTCCTTAATTAACGATACCAAGTGAGCTGAGTTAAATACAACTGAGGTGGTCTTACCAGTGAATGGTTGTAAGGTCTCAAACCTTACAATCATCGAAACGTTGTAGTTATTTGGAAAAAAAATTGTTCTACGTGACTTTACCGAATGACCCAAAGAATATAAATTCCTGCGGTCATGAAAGCTTTAAGTCAAGATTTAACTGCCTCTACGGGGAGGGTTTCCACACAACTATTGGATATTTTAACAAACTTTGAGATAAGAAGGCTCAGCTGATCGAGTCGATCACATTTCTGAAGAGATGCCACGACACTAAGGTAATACCGATCGCCTTTACACTGACATCTGCTGCTGTCACTTCTCCTAATGCTAAACGGATCTTGTTCAGGGCCGGCCTAGCCCTGATCTCAGAGAAAATAAGATTGCTCCGATTTGAACTAGACAATTTAAACAAGACTCTCTTGAAATCACACTTAACATTGACGAAAAAAATGTAAGTCATAACTGGCTGTGATGTTTCCATCATACCTTCTGATGTTAGTACCTATTTTCGACTCTCTGATTTTACATTAACAGGTTAAATGTCTCACACTAACACAGCCACCGTCGCTCGTGTCCTCGATGTGGCGGCGGTTCTGCGACCTTACATTGACATGCAAATTTCTCACTTTAACATCACTAGTCCTGCCCACTTCGTTTATGACCCTTGGGCTGCACCCATTTCAACCCTCTAAAACAGCCTACCTCAGCAGCTTTCCCCCACTTTTTTCTCCTGATGACGATTGCTTGTGTTGTGATCGAAACATCATAGTTTCTTGTATAAAAATGTTGTTCTACGTGACTTTACCGAAAGACCCAAATAATTTGTTTTTCCTATTTGTAAAATTACTAAAATCTTTAAACAAGTCTGGAAAGTATGAAGCATGAAAATTACATTTACACTAACAAACTTCAGCTTTTTTGCGTAAAAAATTGCGTACATAAACTAAATCTTTCTTTTTTTCTATCTACGTGACTTTACCGACAGACCCAAAGAGTATGTATATAAACTACTTGATTTGAAATTATAATGGTACAACAAAACAGCATTTAACTAAGGAATGCCATGTATAAAACATTAGCGCAATGCAGCATTAAGTCATGCAAAAAACGAAGTGTGTACAGTTATGGCACAGTAAGCCAATTATTTGGATCAGAAATTTTCATTGCATTTATATAAGGTGCTATTAAAGGCACACATTTGTTTTAATATCATAAGCTTTTTTCATATGCATGAAACCAGTAATCTAGTTTTAAAGCTCTGCAGCCACAACATTGTATCGCACAACTAAATATTTCACATACAGATTTTATTTAAAGCAATAATTGTGGGACTAAGTAAAGGCACATTCATGCATGGGGCTTAGTTTAGCTCTGGCATAATGTTAAAATGTAAAAAAACAACACTTAATTTGTCATATAAATAAATAAACTTCTGGTGTACATCTGCCTGAATATAATTATCTCCACATGGTTATACTCCCACCATGATCATTTGCATTTATACGAAAACAATTTCAACCAGCATAGCATGAAGATAAACAGCGGGACCATCTTGATACCCTGCAGAGATCAGAGGCTCGAATCTGAGGCATGCTGATAATCAGCTATGGGCAGGCATGCACCATTAACTATTTCTTCCACAGATTCAGAGCTTCTTGCCATAGCTGGCATCATGGCGCTCATACTGTGAATGTATGATATTGTATATTTATATAAAAGGAGAAAGATCCTCCCCTTAACATACTTTTTGGGCAAGTGTTGTTAGCGAGCACCTGTGAAGGCCAGCAAATGAGTACCTGGTGCAATTTATGCACTGCACCAGGTACGCATTTGAGGCTGTGTCAACCTCAGGGAGATCCAGGACCGAATATTCGAATCTTATTCACTGTTATTGAATCGCTGGGTTTGTAGTGCAGCTCACTAACCACTGTGCCACCGCTCCCCAAGAGTGTGTGTATATAAATATACTTTACATATGTGTAGTGAGTTTGACATAGTCGCAGACGTCGACTTGGAGGCAACACATGTATTTAACGCCAACACACGGAGTAACTACTCCTTAAGAGAATAACAACCTATGGTGGTGACCACCAGGCTAACTACACTAATTGCAATGTAACTTCTACTATGGACCAAGACCACAGCTCCGGTCCAGGTCCACGTATTGGAGACTCGTTGAGCAGAGAACGTAGACGAAGGTTTCTTCAGGATGAACAACAACGCCGGTCCCTCTAGGGATCAGGCTTGTATTCTCTGCAGCGTGGCTGGCTCCGCCCTTGGACACGATCACCTTCCAGAATCCTTGGGAAGGATCTGGATGCTAACCACGTGACCACCCTAGCCCCCACATGGGCCCCTTTGTAGACTTAACTAGTCACGTGTCCTCTCGGGTCAACCAGAGTGCCATGGCCTTTAGTAACCTCATCCTACGGCCGGCACTCCCACGCCCTGTCCTATAGGGTTGGCGCTGCATGCCGAGCGTGGTGCCATCTAGCGCTATCAATCAGCGCTCACCTTCTAGGGCCGGTACTACACCCACACCATAGTGACATCCCACGATGTCACTACACATGTGCAGACAAATACACTTGTGTGTGAGGTGAATCAGTGGTCTGAAATGGTCCTCTACTCGCCTCCTCCACCTATGTTCCCCAACCTGCACTGACCAGCAGGATAAGATATGGTCAGAGAAACCACCATGACTGATGTAGCATGGGGATGCCTTATATTTATTATTATATTCTGTGTGACTGAACAGCAATGGTCATTGCTCTCAAATGTGAGTTTGCAGTCGACGGTTTAATTTCTGCCAGCATTCAGTAATTAATTAATACAATTATCCAAGCACACCATCTGCTGTAAAGTGCACATTATCAAGCCAATTTGATCATCCGTGCGCGCACACTGCTGCTGGAAACTTTTACAGTTAACTGCGACTAAATTACAACAAAAAAATAACACCTGCTCTTGCAAAACGGCAGATATGCAAGTCTCCATCGTATAGTGACAGAGGCAAAAATAGATGACAATGTATTACGATCGTATATGGTTGAATAAAGAAATCAGATTTTGTTTGCATTAACTTTTTATTTTTCAACCATCATTGGCACCCACAATATGTATGATGTATGTGACAAAAATACAAGGGACACATATTATAACTCAATATAGGTTCTAACGCACAAGTACATACATGTGCAAGTACAAGCAAAACCTTTTGCAAAGCAAATAACTCATTCAAATACGTATTGCATAAATGCATTTGCACAGGCTGGTGTGTATAGTGTTTACCCCAGCATTAGTCAACTCGGCCCTCTAGCATTTGGGGGGCTTGGGTCGAGCCCCCCCTCCTTCCTCACCCACCCCATTACAATTTTTTCAATATATAAAAGTAACAAAAAAATGTGAAAACCATTTGCGCAATCAGGCGATGGGCGTTACGGCCATTACTCGTAAACTCAGGGAGTGAGAGCCAGAGCAGAACGCACGATAGACAAAACCAGATTACATCGATACACATATTTTTTGCGTTTAACATTCATTTAGAATTTGTTAAACAGTGACTGTGTTGTAACCCCCCCCCCTCCTTCGTTTTATTTTTCTGGCTCATCTTAAAAACAATGTCATGCCACAGTATGTAGGTTGAACTTCTTTTGCATCGTACGTAGCCAACCGTGCTCATCGGAGGTGCAACTCAACGTTGCAAAACGCCACGATGGGATTTGACCCTGCCTCGCCCACACAGTGAAGAAGTGGCAGATCGGCTTGGCAGACGCCAGTTCCACAGTTGACGCCGACGTTCAGCGAGATTCATCCCGGACTCTGCTCCCGGTGACGTCCAGCAAAGCGGCGGGGTGGCCTTCTCCCGAGGGTCGCATTACTCAATTGCGCACATCTAAGGAACGGCCGTGCCCCCAGAACGGGCCACTTGGTAGCAGCGCCTCGCCAAGTTGTCCATCCAATTCTAGATTTGAAGCTTTCGTGACTGCAAGGATTCATATTCTCAGGTTTTTTCGGTAAAGTCACGTAGGTAAAACATAAAAATTAATAAAAGTAAAATAGAATAAAATAAAAATCACGACGTTTCGGAGGCAACACAAGCTTCCGTCTTCAGGTGGAACCGTCACAGCCACGACAGTTGTATCAAGTAAATGAGAGATTTCAGGAGCTACCACTCCGTTTATATAATGGTTGGAGAAGGGGGGGGGGGGGGGGGGTAAGGGCCAAGTACAGCACACTTTTTATTCATATGGTAAGGTGAGGCTTAAGAGAGTGAGCCTTTGTTATGGAGAGGTACGGTTTGTGACTCAACCTGTGACAAGGAGAAAACAACTAAACATGGTAAACCTGTAATAGTTGTCTGTCAAATAAGATTGGCAAATAAGTATAGTTAAATCTTTTTTGCATGGTTAATCACATCTTTCCAATGATTACTCAGTTTGTAACCATCATCACGGTTGAAATTATGTCTGTGTTTGTATATTTGTATGGCTTCGTGTACAAACCTTTGATGGTAGCCAGGAGGTTTGCAGAGAACCTTGGTCTCGAAAAAGACAATTTCATGAGAGCCCACCGAGTTGTAGCAATGATCGGCAACGGCCGAAGAATCAGTTCTGCTGTGTTTCAGATCTGACTTGTGCTCGCGGACACGATCAGAAACATGACGTTTCGTTTCTCCAATGTAGCAATCACCACAAATGCAACTCAATTTGTAGACTCCAGGATACTGTAAGTCAGGAACGACATCCTTCACAGATGGAATCAGATCACGGATTTTATGCACTGTACTGAATCGGACTTGGATCTTATGTTTGTTTAGAATTTTTGAGATCTTTTTGGTCACGCCTGCTATGTATGGTAACGTGATAGTTTTGGTCGGAGTTTCATGTGGCTGTTTCTGTGTGGTGGGAGAAACAGCTTGGCGGATAGTGCGGTCAGAGTATCCGTTCATCCTGAGGGCCCGATGTACATGTCTTAATTCACCGGCCAGGTGGTGTTGGTCAGAAATGCCATGGGCTCTGTGGTATAGCGTTTTGATGAGAGAATTCTTTTGAGATGGGTGGTGGTGGGAAAAGTCCCAGTACCGGACACCCTAACAATTATTGAGGACTTAGTCCAACGTGGATTGAATTCTGATGTACCTGCGCTGGTTAGGCATTGCCTCACCAACACCTATTTTACCTGGAATGGCACCTTCTACAAACAGAATGAGGGTACCCCTATGGGCTCCACCTTGTCACCAGTTATAGCCAACATGTTCATAGAAAAGTTTGAATCAGACGCTATCCAGACATCCACCCTGCGTCCTTCCCTTTGGAAGAGGTATGTGGATGACACTTTCGTCATCTGGCCACATGGCCTCCCAGCATTGAACCACTTCTTGGACCACATCAATTCTAGACACCCATCCATCAGATTCACCATGGAAGTGGAGAAAGACGGTAAACTACCATTCTTGGATATTCTGTTTGAGAGGAGGCCTGACGGATCCTTGGGACATTCTGTCTACAGGAAAGCCACCCACACAGATTCCTACTTGAAACCGGATTCCCACCACCACCCATCTCAAAAGAATTCTCTCATCAAAACGCTATACCACAGAGCCCATGGCATTTCTGACCAACACCACCTGGCCGGTGAATTAAGACATGTACATCGGGCCCTCAGGATGAACGGATACTCTGACCGCACTATCCGCCAAGCTGTTTCTCCCACCACACAGAAACAGCCACATGAAACTCCGACCAAAACTATCACGTTACCATACATAGCAGGCGTGACCAAAAAGATCTCAAAAATTCTAAACAAACATAAGATCCAAGTCCGATTCAGTACAGTGCATAAAATCCGTGATCTGATTCCATCTGTGAAGGATGTCGTTCCTGACTTACAGTATCCTGGAGTCTACAAATTGAGTTGCATTTGTGGTGATTGCTACATTGGAGAAACGAAACGTCATGTTTCTGATCGTGTCCGCGAGCACAAGTCAGATCTGAAACACGGCAGAACTGATTCTTCGGCCGTTGCCGATTATTGCTACAACTCGGTGGGCTCTCATGAAATTGTCTTTTCCGAGACCAAGGTTCTCTGCAAACCTCCTGGCTACCATCAAAGGTTTGTACACGAAGCCATACAAATATACAAACACAGACATAATTTCAACCGTGATGATGGTTACAAACTGAGTAATCATTGGAAAGATGTGATTAACCATGCAAAAAAGATTTAACTATACTTATTTGCCAATCTTATTTGACAGACAACTATTACAGGTTTACCATGTTTAGTTGTTTTCTCCTTGTCACAGGTTGAGTCACAAACCGTACCTCTCCATAACAAAGGCTCACCCTCTTAAGCCTCACCTTACCATATGAATAAAAAGTGTGCTGTACTTGGCCATTACCCCCCCCCTTCTCCAACCTTTATATAAACGGAGTGGTAGCTCCTGCAATATCTCTTTAACTTGATACAGCTGTCGTGGCTGTGACGGTTCCACCTGAAGACGGAAGCTTGTGTTGCCTCCGAAACGTCATGATTTTTATTTTATTCTATTGTCCATCCAAGTGCAATGCGTTAACTGTGTGTCTCTTCCACTGTTTAAAAAGGAAAAATACTAAAGTGGATCCAAAGTTAGACAATGCGTTTGCTGTGTCGTATGCATGCAACGTAATAACGATATGATAATACGAACAAGTCCTTTCTTCACTCTTAAAATTTTGTTCGCGCAAAGAGTTAATATCGCAATCCATCTGGATTGTCACATTTCTTTCTCCTCAACAGCAAAGCATGACATGTGAAGCTGCATAAGTGGTGTTCGTGTTTAGATGCCTGATAAATAGTTCCACAGATCAGGGTGGAGTAAGTGATGCAAATGTTGATTGCCTTGGAGGAGGATTTTCAATCACCCTCGAGACACTAACTAATAGCTGCAGCAAATTTGCCCGTGTCCACTTTGTTAAAATAAGGACGGCGCAAGATATGCATAATGTAATTATAAACATAAATGTCAGGGCAATAAACCATTAGTTTTCATGCTCAAATTAGGTGTAGGAGTGCAATAGTTAGAATGATATTATCCTGATAGATCATTTTTAAGATCAGTGCAAAAATAGAGATAATGATGCTGCAGAATATTTCAGACACATTTTTGAGAAATGTTTACTTTTTTTATCCTCACTTCAAAAGGAATCAACATTTTTTAGATCACATACATGAAAATATTAATGACAAAAACATAGTTAATTATTTCAGCTACTTTTTCCCAAATGCACCACTTAAACTAATATGCTGTAAAACAAACTGCCTAAGCTGTTTTTACTGAGAGCTCATAAGTTAGATTTTAAGGATATTTTCCACATATTTAGAATAAAGGGGCCCATTGAAGTGGATTATAAATTAAATAATTCGAAATACGTAAAATTAAATTCGTACAAGCAGACATTATGCAAATGAAATCACGTCTCAAGTGAACGATAGGGATGGATATGAAGGAAAGGCGTGAACTTCACATCAACAAATGCTTTTGCAGTTTATTGCTGGACTCTTTGGCCTCAAAAAGACAGTCCCATCTCCCAACCAGAGCAACAGCTATCAGCAAAACCGTTTTAATCAAGGTGTAGTTTTAGCACTGTGACCTGGCTTTAGGTTTGCCCCAAGAAAAAAGGGCAGTGTTCAATGAGGATCAATCAACATCTCAAACCTAATTTAATTTAAATTATAGGCCTTGTCAATGCACTGCAGGTTGAAGACCACACCACAGCGTGGTTGTTCGTGGGGACATTGCTTGACCATAGTTTCCCCGCGTTGGTCAGTACAGGTTGGTGAAGGGGAGGCCCAGGATCAGTTCAGATATCACTCGCCACTGACGGTAGCCAACGTCATGAAAACAATTCAGGTCTCTGGATTCATAGCGCTGTGCCCTAACCTATGAGCTACTGCTCCACCCCACTAAACTGAATAGGTTTATATTCCTATTAGATGCTGATAACCATTCTAGATTTGAAGCTTTCGTGACTGCAAGGAATCATCTTCTTAGGTTTTTTCGGTAAAGTCACGTAGAAAGTAAAATAAAATAAAAACAAAATTCACGACGTTTCGGAGGCAACACAAGTCTCCGTCATCAGGTGGGACCGTCACAGCCAGATTAGCTGTATCAAGTGAGGCAATGATTCAAGATGTAATCCCTTAAAAGCGAGTTGAGGGGGGAGGGAGAGGGAGGGGGGAGCTCATCAGACTATGGTAGCCAATGAAAGGAACGTATCGGGAGGGAGGGGGGGCGAGGCCAAAAGGGTGGGCGATGGACGTGGAAGCGCTTGTGCGCAAGCGGCCAATTACTGCACACGCCAACACAATGGAGCGATTGTGCGTAAGCGGCCAGCCACTGCACCCGCCAACACAATGGGCAGAGAGGAGGAGGGGAGGTCTAATACACATGATAGACAAAAGAACGAAAATGATGATGGGTACAAACTTAGGGGGAGCTCATCAGACTATGGTAGCCAATGAATGGAACGTATCGGGAGGGAGGGGGGGGGCGAGGCCAAAAGGGTGGGCGACGGACGTGGAAGCGCTTGTGTGCAAGCGGCCAATTACTGCACACGCCAACACAATGGAGAGAGAGGGGGAGGGGGTCTGATACACATGATAGACAAAAGAACGAAAATGCCCATGTTTATACCAATGCTGGCTGAACAATGAAGAGAGTACTGTTATTTTAACTGTTATTTTAACAGTACTCTCTTCATTGTTCAGCCAGCATTGGTATAAACATGGGCATTTTCGTTCTTTTGTCTATCATGTGTATCAGACCCCCCCCTCCCCCTCTCTCTCCATTGTGTTGGCGTGTGCAGTAATTGGCCGCTTGCACACAAGCGCTTCCACGTCCGTCGCCCACCCTTTTGGCCTCGCCCCCCCCCCCCGCCCCCCCCCTCCCTCCCGATACGTTCCATTCATTGGCTACCATAGTCTGATGAGCTCCCCCTAAGTTTGTACCCATCATCATTTTCGTTCTTTTGTCTATCATGTGTATTAGACCTCCCCTCCTCCTCTCTGCCCATTGTGTTGGCGGGTGCAGTGGCTGGCCGCTTACGCACAATCGCTCAATTGTGTTGGCGTGTGCAGTAATTGGCCGCTTGCGCACAAGCGCTTCCACGTCCATCGCCCACCCTTTTGGCCTCGCCACCCCTCCCTCCCGATACGTTCCTTTCATTGGCTACCATAGTCTGATGAGCTTCCCCCTCCCTCTCCCTCCCCCCTCAACTCGCTTTTAAGGGATTACATCTTGAATCATTGCCTCACTTGATACAGCTAATCTGGCTGTGACGGTCCCACCTGATGACGGAGACTTGTGTTGCCTCCGAAACGTCGTGAATTTTGTTTTTATTTTATTTTACTTTCTACGTGACTTTACCGAAAAAACCTAAGAAGCTGATAACCATGTCTACATGACGTATCTTAAGTGGTACTGTTTACTATGAAACAAATAGTCATCAATGACTTTACTTTTAAGTCATGGGTGCATCAGTGATATTTGGGCAATCAACTCTCCTCATCGCGTGTTGTCTCCTGCAACGTGCATAAGGTCCGCGGTTGATCTCCCTGTTCAAGCGAACTGTTCATCACCCAGCTGCTCCTTTGCTGACCTCTCGTCCTTGTCACTCTGACTGGGCCCTGCAAGGTGGTCTTGAAAAGTCCTTCCAAGTGAAACGGCCGAACCATCGCAGCTTCTTTCTCTATGCTCTTGCCAGTGATGACTTGTTGTACCCAGATATGTTGAGTCAACTCTGAACAAATTGACTAATTTATACGATGGGCAATGCATAGAATTCAAAGCACTTTTCAGAAGGCACTACGTCTCAGAAACCTGGGTTCCCTGCATGGTGTGTCTTGATAGTGACTAATATTCACATCTTCTTGGTTCTTTCGGTAAAGTCACGTAGAAGGGAAGTAATAAAATAATAAAAATAAAACATAATAAAACAATTCTCACGACGTTTCGGCCACAACGCAAGCAGCCGTCCTCAGGCGAAGAATGAAACACCACCAAGCTTGGAGCGTATATTTAAGCTGGGTTAGAGGGGGGGAGGTGGGAAGAAGAGCGCCTAAACAAAATAATTTGCATATCAAGAGGAATTCAGCATATGGAAAATGCGTAGGAGGTGGGCGGGGGGGGTTCCAAATCAATACTATGCCCGTGCATTATGCAGGATTAGCAGCATCAAAGGGGGGGGGGAGGGGGTAGCATTAACAAAGGAAAGGAATGTTAATAGTATGTAGCTGCAGTTACTAAACAACCACGTAAAAAACCAAAGTATAAACTGCATAACAAACTAAAGTATAAACTACATAGCATCATCAGTATACTTACTATACTTTACAATAACATAAAGAAGATACACCTCTTCGTCCCATTGTCTCTACTATCAACTCCCCCACTTACAAACTGGCTCGTTTTTTGTCCGAAATCCTACGGCCTTTCACTGGAAAAACCACCTCTGCAGTACTAAACTCTACTGACCTGGTATCGACAATCAAGGGGATTGCCCTGTCCCCAGACGACCTGCTTGTCAGTTTTGATGTGGTTTCCTTGTTCACCAAGGTGCCTGTGCCTGACACCATCGCAATCATTGAAGACTTGGTTCATCAAGGACTGAATGCTGGGGTACCCCCCCTGGTGAGACACTGCTTAACCAATACATACTTCACCTGGAATGGAACCTTCTACAAGCAAATTGAGGGCACCTCAATGGGCTCCCCCCTATCTCCGGTTGTAGCCAACATCTTCATGGAGAAATTTGAGACGGACGCCATCCAGACTGCCACTCTACGCCCGACCTTATGGAAGAGGTACGTAGACGACACTTTTGTCATCTGGCCACATGGCCGGCCTGCTCTAGACCAATTTCTCGACCACATCAATTCCATACACCCAGCCATCAGATTCACCATGGAAGTTGAAAATGATGGCAAGCTACCCTTTTTGGATGTCCTAATCAAAAGGAGACCTGATGGTTCAATGAGCCACTCTGTCTACAGGAAAGCCACCCACACGGATGCTTATCTAAAACCGGATTCCCACCACCATCCATCCCAGAAGAATTCCCTCATCAAGACTCTATATCATAGAGCCCAATGCATCTCCGACCATGAACACATTTCCAGTGAACTCAAACACGTACGCCAAGCTCTTAAGGCTAATGGTTACTCCGACTACACAATCCGCAAAGCCATCACTCCAACCTTCAAGAAGGATCCTGTTGAGGAGCCTTTCAAGACCATCACCTTACCCTACATTGCTGGGGTCACAAAAAAGATCTCCAAAATCCTGATTAAACACAAGATCCAGGTCCGATTCAACACAGTACATAAAATCCGTGATCTGGTACCGTCTGTAAAAGATGTGGTTCCAGACATACAGTACCCTGGTGTCTACAAACTAAGTTGCCTCTGTGGTAGCAGTTACATTGGGGAAACCAAACGACATGTCTCGGACCGCATCCGTGAACATAAAGCTGACCTGAAACACGGTAGGACAAACACCTCAGCCGTGGCAGATCACTGTTACAACTCAGTGGGCTCACATGACATTGACTTCTCCAAGACAGAGGTTCTCTGCAAGCCATCTGGCTATCATGAGAGATTCGTTCATGAGGCGATCCACATATACAAACACAGAGACAATTTTAACCGAGAAGATGGATTCTGGCTTAGCAATCACTGGAAGGACGTAATAAACCATTTTGATACACATTAGGGTGGGTAGAATAATACATAGTGTTATATTAAAATGTATACGGTATAGGATGGTTTATAGCAATACAGTATGTAATTTAATGTTGGGTTTGCCTACGGCAGTATATAGTACGGTATAGACGCGTGTGATGTAAGAGAATAAAGTTTAGATGGAAGCATATTATATAATTTTTTACAACGTAGAATTTTTTATGTATTACTTACTGTTAGTAACTCAGCTTATTGTAGAGTATAGTAAGTATACTGATGATGCTATGTAGTTTATACTTTAGTTTGTTATGCAGTTTATACTTTGGTTTTTTACGTGGTTGTTTAGTAACTGCAGCTACATACTATTAACATTCCTTTCCTTTGTTAATGCTACCCCCCTCCCCCCCCCCCCCCTTTGATGCTGCTAATCCTGCATAATGCACGGGCATAGTATTGATTTGGAACCCCCCCCGCCCACCTCCTACGCATTTTCCATGTGCTGAATTCCTCTTGATATGCAAATTATTTTGTTTAGGCGCTCTTCTTCCCACCTCCCCCCCTCTAACCCAGCTTAAATATACGCTCCAAGCTTGGTGGTGTTTCATTCTTCGCCTGAGGACGGCTGCTTGCGTTGTGGCCGAAACGTCGTGAGAATTGTTTTATTATGTTTTATTTTTATTATTTTATTACTTCCCTTCTACGTGACTTTACCGAAAGAACCAAGAAGATGAATCCCTGCAGTCACGAAAGCTTAAAATCGAAATTTAATATTCACATGTATGGTTGTGTGATATTATTTTTCCCGCCAAGTCACAGGAATTCATATTCTTTGGTTTTTTCCGTAAAGTTAAAAATAATAATAAAAATAAAGTTAATAAAAATGATGAAAATAAAATAAAAAATAATAAAAAACCAAAAACCATTTATATAGACTGTAGCCTGGTTCTTAATCGGAGTGTGTGTACTGGCAGTCTATAATGTAGACTGTATCCTGGTTTTGAAGCTTTGTGAGCATATTGGAATTCTATAATGTAGACTGTAGCAATGGTTATTAAACTGAGTTAGCGTACTGGCAGTCTATAATGTGGACTTATTCTTGGTTCTTTCAATAATACATTTTTTAATAAAATAAAAATAATACAAAATTAAGAATAAAAAAACTAAAACCACGACGTTTCGATTACAACACAAGCGATCGTCTTCAGGAGGAAAGAGGGAGATGGTCACCTAAGGCAAACGTTTATAAAAGTTTTCAAAATGGGCGTGGCACAAGAGCAAAAAGCTCCTGCGGCGCAACGAAGTGGGCGGGGCATATGTGCCCTGGGGTCAGAGCACCAATGTGAAGCACGGGACATGCAGTGCCACAAAACGTCTCGGTGTCAGAACGAAGTCGGTGGGGCACATGTGCCCTGGGGCAAGACAACAAGAAAACAACATAAATCAAGTCATGACTTGACCTGTGCTCCCCCGACAAGAAAACGCAAATCAAGTCATGGCCCAAAGTGGTGTATGACATCTTTCCAATTATTGCTGCGTTTATAACCATCCTCTCGGTTTAAATTGTGTTTGTGTCTGAATATATGGATGGCTTCATGAACGAATCTTTGTTAATAGCCACTGGGCTTGCAAAGTACCATCGTCTTAGAGAAATCAATTTCGTGTGAGCCAGGCGCATTAAAATAATGATCAGCCACAGCAGAAGTATTGGTCCTACTGTGTTTCAAATCTGCCTCATGCTCACGAACATGGTCCGAAACATGTCGCTTAGTTTATCCAATGTAACTGCTGCCACAGATACAGCTTAATTTGTAGACGCTGGGATATTGCATGTGAGGAATCTTGTCCTTCACAGATGGGATCAGATCACGAATTTTCTGTATTGTATTACATCGGACCTGGATCTTGTGTTTGTTCATTATTTTGGAAATATTTTTGGTTACCACTGCTATGTATGGCAAGATGATGGTTTTGATTGGATCCTCAGATGGCTCCTTCCTCACGGTTGGGGTGATGGCTTTGCGGATTGTGTAGTCAGAATATACATTCGCTTTGAGAGCTTGGTGTACGTGTTTGAGTTCACTGGTTAGGTGTTCATGGTCGGAGAAACATTGAGCTCTATGGTGTAGCGTTTTAACGAGGGAATTATCCTGGGATGGATGGTGGTGGATATCAGGTTTTAGGTAGGCGTCAGTATGGGTTACTTTCATGTAGACAAAATGGCTCATTGAGCCATCTGGTCTCTTTTTGATTAGGACATCCAAGAAAGATAGCATGCCATTCTCTTCTACCTCCAATGTGAATTTGATGGCTGTGTGTATGGAATTGATGTGGTTGAGAAATTGGTTCAGAGCCAGTCGGCCATGTGGCCAAATGACAAACGTGCCATCCACGTACCTCTACCACAAGGATGGGCGTAGAGTGGATGCCTGGATGGCGTCCGTCTCAAATTTATTTCCATGAAAAGCGTGGCTACAACCGGAGATAAGGGAGAACCCATTGGGATGCCTTCAATTTTTTTGAAGAATGTTCCATTCCAGGTGAAGTATGTATTGGTGAGGCAGTGTCTCACCAGGGCCGGTACATCAGCATTCACGATTGTGGCAAATTTTGGGACAAACCGGCAATAATACGACGTAAAGCCAACAAAGTTACGTACATCACCCATGAATTTTGGGGTCGGTCAATTCCGCACACATGCTATCTTGTTGGGATCCATGGCAACACCCGACACGCACGCAACGTGGCCCACATATCGCTCAGACGATTGCATTAGGTGACATTTAGATGGTTTCAATTTTAGGTTGGCTCTGGGCACCCTGGACAATACCATGCGGAGCCACTGCAAGTGTTCATCAAACCTGCGACCAAAGACGATGACGTCATCCAGATAAATAAGGCAAGATTCCCACTGCAATCCTATGAGAACTAACTCCATTAACCTTTTGAAATGTAGAAGGTGTCGTCTGAAGTCCCATCGGGAGACAATTAAAATGGCACAATCCTTGAGGTGTACGAAACTCCATCTTAGCCTTTGAGGACTCGACTAATGGAAGTTGCCAAAATCCCAAAAACAAGTCCAACGTGGAAAATATTTTGCTCCGGATAAGGCGTCTAAAAATTGATCAATGCGCGGGAGCGGGTATGCGTCAGCTAGCGTAACCTTGTTAAGGCGATGAAAATTCACACAAAAATGTAGACTGCCATCCGGCTTTTAACGAACACAACAGGAGCCCCCCAAGGGCTAGTGGACGGAGAAATTATCTCCGCAGCGAAAATGTCGTCCACTGCCTGTTGCATGTATTGTTTTTCTACCGGGCTCATGCAATACAAATTTAATCGAATAGGGGGCACATCTCCCATACTAATTTGATGGTACGGTACTCTGCAGAACACATCCGAAAATTACAGGAGCGCCGATCTTAACTGGCGCCGCTGTGCCTCTGAAATCTCCAGATTTTCCCCACAGAGCTTTTCCAGCCAGGCATCATCAGCCGATGGCAATTCCTTACCGACTCCTGCAACCACTATTTTTGATGAGTGATCTGATTAAAGGAACACAGGTACCACATGAACCAATACCGTCCCCACCTGAAAAGTGGTCAGTTCCTCCCCGACATGTAGCACTTGCAGGAACCGTCTTTGGTTAGTGCTCAAAACTGTCTGTGCACCTGCTAACATTAACCTGCGGGTAATTTCCTTTGATGGAGAGATCACGATCAGAGAGTCATCCCGCGTCATCACTAGCGGTTTGCGGTATCGTAACGGCACCAGCATCTGCATGCCTGGGTGTACAGTCACCAACTCACTGACTAGCGCCTGCACAGACACGCTTGTTCCCGTACACTGGCCCACTGGTTGCAGTGTACGGGAACTATCTAGCCAGGTTTCTGGGGTGTTGCGACACACCTGATGTTGTTGAGCCATGGCCACTCATGAGGAGGTGGATGCTGTCAGTGCTGATGGCAGTGGGTCACTCCTGCACCCCCATGTGTTGTGTCTTTGAGGGCCCCAGCGATGGCACGTGATGGGTTGGGATCTGCCATGAAGTCACTATCTCCTCTCTCAGCCCTCAACTTCAAGGTCACTGTGGAGCCATTCTACTGGGCCCTGTCCACCCGGAGACCACCGCCGCTATTTCTTCCAGCAGTCCTTTGTTCGCCCCAACTGCAGTCATGACGGACACAGGACCCCACTGGGGGTAGACCTTGACTTCCAGCTTGGGCAGGAGATGCAGGCACCGCCCCCTGGAACCTCTTCTACTCGTGGCAACACCTGGGTCCGCTGGTTCATTTCATTCTCATTCCATCAGGCGTCGGGCTACCCACAAGGAGCTCTGTGCTTCCTCCTTGACTATGTGCAGAACAACGCCCATCTCGTGAACCAGGGCCAGCATCCTCTCCATCACAAACGAATCCAGTGCCACTTCATCCAACCGAGGGTAAGCCACCTGCCCGAGCACCATTAGAGTGTTATGGTAGGTGAGGGATGCCTCTGCTTCATCTCGCTTGTGATGTTGAAACTTTCTTTTCGTGTTGGATGGCGGGTTGAAGACTTCAGCCATCTCGCGGCAGGTTGCTTGCAACATGGCCCTCCACTCTGCCGGTATGGCCTTGAAAATGGAGAGAGCTTCGTCGTTTAAGGCCCTGGGTAGTGCCTTCAACACTTCCTCTTCTGTCCAGTCTATTGCCTGGTATGCGGCCTCGAACCATCTTGGTAAGGTCCCCAGTCGCCTCCTGCCGCCACAAACTCTTTAACCGGCCCCAGCCGTCGAGGTCTGTTGGGCGCTCTCATGTGCGCCACCGGGACTGCCTCCCATGATGGTGCCATAGCCGCCGCAGCTGCTGCTATGCTGAGCGTCCCTGGCTCCCCAGTTCCCATGGCAGTCGGCGGGATGGCTCCACCCGCCATTTCTCCAGCCATCTGCTGTCCTCGCAGCACCGCAGGTGTCTCCTCCGATTGTCCTGACGGGCAAGTTCCTCACGCCCCGTCCGACGATCCAGGGCCCGTCGCTATTTATGCAGCTCCCAGTCTCCCCTCCTTCTCAGCGAGCTGAAACACTAGCTGAGAAACCATATCCGTAAGGCTGCCTATTTGTCCCTCCAGCCGCTCCAATCCTTTTGGTCACCAGCAACGCTTGGATGAGTGGACACTCTTGTTTCTGTGGCTGCCACCATTCCATTTCTGCTGGCACCGCCGCAGCCTTTCTTGCATCCCCAAGCTTGATCTCCAGATCCTCTCCGCCCGTCGTCAGTGGGTTATTTAATTGGCTTAGGCGTGACATCTTCTAGAGCACCCCACTTCTGATACCAGTTGTAATGATGACTGACACGTGTACTTCAATTTATTAAGCGCCTTTATTGTGGACACGAACACTGTCTTCAAGCACAGCTAAGTCTTCTCTCCAAGCATCTCCTGCCCTTGTGCTTCCCCTTTTTATATTCCTCAAGCTCCCTTTTCTAAAAGGTTCCCTGACTTACTTTCCACAGCTAATCCGCGTATTCCTTCTCTAATGGATCTCAAATGCTCTCCTCTCAGTCAACCTTCATTTCCCACTCTTTGCGTTTGTATATTTCCCCCAATCCCTTCAATCTTCTGTCTATAGCCAACTCCATGATCCACCCCACGTGGTCTCTCCCAGATTAGGGATATCAATCCGAGGCATTTTTTTCACTTCCTGACTGCCCGTGTTTGCACGCACAGCATACACACTGTGTGAGGTAAGTCGTCTGTTGTCTTTTAATCTTTACAAATGTATGCAACTACTGGCTACAGACTCAATGATAAGCTACTGTATATTAAAAATTTCTCTCATCAGCATAATCAGCATTTATGTCACCTTGTTGGGGGGGGATGTAAATGTAGACATAAATAAATAACTGCCCAGATTTTGTGTGGGTGTCTCTTAGCCATATGCACCTTATGGCGGGACCCCTGGGTCCCATAAGCCCCCGGCTCTCACATAAACTGCGTTGCAACGTGATTTTATTTCTGTTGAAGGCGAACGCTACGGCAATCTATTGCTCTCGACGAGCTCCACACGATGCGCTAATCAAAGTTCCAAAGTTTTGTTACTTCTGCGCATTCATCCTCGCTGTGCTTTGACGACACGACAACAGAATGATCCGCGCCAGGTGGGTCGCGGCGTTTATGTGCGCAGTGGGACAGAGTCGCCAAAAATAAATAAATAAAGTATGATTTTGATTTCCATTTATTCCGGACCCCGGGGTCTCGCCATAAGGTTAATATTTAAACGCACTGCCAGTGTCCGGGCACTCACAGGCACCTTCTGCTGCTGCGCGCCTAGGGGAGGGAGCATCTTGCACACGGCTGGTGGCCTTTACATCTAGTCCCGTGGTCTCTGGTAAGCTGGGACAAATGGCCCCAACTCTTCCTGCTTCTTGATCATCCTTGGTAGGGATTAAAACCGCGCTGCCGGTCGCCCCTTGTGACTCCATTACAGCAGACAACCAGGAGCAGCTCTTATTGAGCGTGATTGGCTATGTACGGCGCGAAAGAAGTTAAACATACATACTGCCCAAAGACTAACATTACCCACAGACTCAACACTGCCCATCGACTCAACAATGCACCTCCGCTTACTGCGGCTGGCTACATACGGTACGAAAAGAGTTAAACATGTGTAAGGTAAGGATATATCCGGGTGGTTGAATGATCACACCTCTTTATGATTGGCTCTACCGGTCCAGGCCCATAACCAATGGGGAGAGGTCTATGGGCGTGGCCCTGACGTAATGGGAAGGTGACACCTGGATGGAGATGATTGGATCTGCTGGCTTTAGCCACAGCCAATGGGGGGACGAGTTAAGGGCGTGGTCCTGGGATCATAGGATGCAATCTGGAAGATTCCATGGAGGTTACCCATGGACTGGTGGAAAGGTACCACGTGACCCAGGCATTAAAAGGGGTGGAGACGGGCAACACGTGGTCAGATCTGGAATGAACAAAGGAGGAGGTCACACTGGAGCGGGGGTCCAGGCCTGCCACGTGGCAGCAAGAGTCTCTCTCTCTCTCCCTCTCACACTGTCTGTCAACAGCGTGAAGGAGTAAGACAGTGATAGAGTTATATGAAGAGAGCTGTGAATGAAAGAGAAATAAAGAACCTGATTCCAGAAGTTGCTTCCACGACCTTTATTACATTGGTGTCAGAAGTACTTCTTGAGACCGTTTGGACCACTATTGAAAATGCCCAAGTACCTCAAGAAAAGAAACCCACCGGATCCTCCATCGGACGAAGATGACGATGCGGACGAGGACGAGCTGCTGGGAGTAACGGGACCGCTGCCGCCGTCTGCCGCTCTCCCCGACGCCACGCAACGACGACAGGCCGGCGAGGAGGCGTCTCAAGCTGTGGTCGAAGGGTGGCGGCGGGTGGCGGAGCAGATAGAGTCGCTCCGTGCAATCCTGCTGAATCTTGCAATGGCGGTCACGTCATCTGCGGCCCTCGGTCGGCCGCGTGGAACTCACCCAAGGGCCGACGACCAAGATTTTCAGCGGGAAACGCCGTCCGCCTTTGCACCTGCCGCGGAGGGAGAGGCTGCCATTTTGGGCGGGGTTGCTGCCACGCGGCCGCCGGATGCCATCTTGGGCGGGGCTGCTGCCATGCGGCCGCCGGACGCCATCTTTACGGAGCCGCGCGCTGCGCGGGTAGCAGGAGCGGACACGCTGGAGGCCTCGACTATTCACCGCGGCAATCGCCTTCCTCAAATTAACAAGTTCGTCGCCGGGGGCAACTGGAGTGCGTTCACGTTGCGGTTCGAGTCAGCCTTCCGGTCGGTGCGATGGACGGAGGCAGAAGCGCTGGAGGCTCTGCCCACACTGTTGGACGACGTCTCTTTGGCCGTCTTCCGCTCCATCCCGGCGAGTAAGAAGAAAACGCTACGTGACGTCTTCACGGAAATGGCGGAGTTCTACGAGACACCAACGGCGGCTACTAGGAAATTTATGCAGCGGAGTCGAGGAGCGGAAGAATCGCCCTTGGCATACCGTGGGGCGCTGTTGGTGCTCGCTATGGCCGCCTACCACAAATCTTCCGCCGATCTCCTGGATCCTCTCATCCTTTCTAGGATGATTGAGTTATCACAAGAACTGAACATTACATTGCCGGTGTGCGGCCACGAGCCACTGACATCTCGATGGGTGGCGCGCTGTTTGGACGCCAAGTTCAACCTCAAGTGCTGGGACCAGAGGGCGGCATGGATGGGAGATCCAGAGATAGGTGGGCCACCGTTGGGATGGACTCCACGTCGTGTCGTCCACATCCCTAACGACTCCAGCGACGACGAGGTGATTGCCGCCGCTCCTCGCCGGGTCCCGAAACGCCGGCTGCACGAGCAACGCGACGTCCACGAGCGGGGACCGGGGCGACTGACCGCCGGGCGGCTGCCACATGTTTCATGTGTGGCCGACGGGGCCATTTTGCCCGTGATTGTCGGTGCCGACTCCAACCTCCTCAGCCGCCGTCGGGCCACCTTCCATCTCCTCCACCGGACGAGGATCCATGGCACCCTCGGGCAAGTCGGCACACATCGGACACCCGGCAGGTCCTGACACCTCACGCATCCACTCGCACCCATGTTTGCACTCCTGAGGGTAATTGTGGTCCACCTGGGTCGATGCTGCACTAGGTTACACAATGGAAAAAATTGGCTCGAAGGGTGGTGGCAGCTGCGTCGGGGTCCTCGACGGTACGAGATACTATTGAAGGGGTCGATGTCCGTATTTTGGTTGATACCGGCGCGTCTGCAACCATCATTTCCGATGTAATTTTTCATCTCCTGTCCATCCCTACGTCGCGGATCCGACCGGCTAATGATGCATGCGTTGCTGTGAATGGGGGCAGCATGAGTATTTTGGGATGAGTAGATGTACGCCGTTGCTATAGAGAATATCACACCGTCGGGACCAGTTCTGATCTCGCGTTCATTGGCCGTTCCATGCTTATTGGGCACCGATTTCCTTCGTTGGATGCCTGTTAAAATCCTTATTGATAAAGGTTGTTTGGAAATTCCAGGGGGCCGTAGAATGTCTTTCTTGCCGTCCCTGTTGGGCCGGTCGCCCCCAGGAAACACTGTTAACGCGATTGTTGCTGTCACATTAGAAATACCCTCGGGTACACAAATGCTTATCCCGCTACGTTACCGAAAGCGGTTGGAGGCCATGGAAGGAACGGCGGGTGTGTTGTTGTCCCCGTCAAACTCCGTGGCTAAATCTTTTTCCCTTGTGGCAGCTCAAACTATCGTTCAGCCTGGGCAGGCCCCGTTCATGCAGGTGTTGAATGGGGGCCCGGACCGGGTGGTCGTTCCGGCTGGTTCGGTATTGGCTCACGCCACTACCGATTTCACCAGCTTTGAGGGCGACCAACCCAGAAAAATGACCGCTGGCATGGCACAGCCCAATTGTTCGGACGATCGATGGATCGCCAAATTGTGCCGCGAAAATACGTCCTTGTGAGCCACGCAGCGGAGTGCCTTGCATTCACTATTGTCGGAATACGCTGAGGTTTTCAGTAGAAACGATTTTGATTTGGGCCATACCTCACTCTTGTCGCACCATATCGACACCAGTGCGGCAGGACCGATTTGTATGCACCCTCATCGCATGAGCCCGGCAGAAAGGGAACACGTGTGTGGTGCGGTGGACGACATGTTGGCGGCCGATATCATTTCGCCGTCCAACAGTCCTTGGGGCGCGCCTGTGGTGCTGGTTAAAAAGAAGGATGGCGGTGTTGACTTCTGCCGATTGAATAAGATATCCGTGGCGGACGCATACCCCCTGCCACGGATGGATGACTCGTTGGACGCCTTGTCGGGGGCAAATTTTTTCTCAACCCTCGACCTGTCGTCTGGGTTTTGGCAGCTTCCCCTCGATGACGCGTCCAGACCAAAGACGGCGTTCCGCACGCCGCAGGGCCTCTTTGAGTTTAATCGACTACCCATGGGCTTGAATGCAGCACATGCGACGTTCCAACGTCTGATGGAACTGGTGCTGCAGTGGGAAACGTGCCTCATATATTGGGACGATATCATTGTATTCAGTCGCACCTTCGAAGAACACCTCCAACGGCTCGAGGCTGTCTTTCAGAGGATGCGATCGGCTGACCTCAAATTTAAACCAAAGAAGTGCCATTTGTTGCAAAGTTCTGTCCGTTACCTTGGACACATCGTCAGCTCTGACGGTGTGTCCACGGACCCTCAAAAAACGTCTTGTGTCCAGGAGTGGCCCACGCCCACTTCAATGGGCGACATACGGCGGTTCATAGGGTTCGCATCCTACTATCGCCGATTTGTTAAGAATTTCGCGACACTGGCTAAGCCTCTGCATGTTCTGACAGGAAAGAATCAGAGATTTAAATGGGGCCTGGAAGAACAGCACGCTTTTCAGTCTCTCCGGGATCGCCTGGCCACCGCTCCGACACTCGACTACCCAGATTTTTCCCAGACGTTCATCCTTGACACGGATGCTAGCAACATCGGCATAGGGGCCGTTTTGTCGCAACGGAAATACGGGGTCGAGCGAGTGGTGGCATACGGCAGCAGGGTTCTGTCTCCTGCCGAGACGCGCTATTGTGTGACGCGACAGGAATTGCTGGCGATCGTCCATTTTTTTCGCCAGTACCGGCCGTACCTGTATGGAAGAAAATTCCTGGTGCGCACTGACCATGCTGCCTTGCAGTATTCATTGAAATTGGAACAACCGTCCGGTCAACTAGCTCGGTGGTTGGAATTGCTGCAGGAGTTTTCCTTCGAGATCACGTACCGCAAGGGTACTCGCCATGGCAACGCGGATGCTCTCTCTAGGTTGCCCTCGACCCCTCCCTGTGCCTGTCTGACGAGTACGCACCGCTGTGCAGCGCTGCCTTCTCCGCCCTGTCCAGTCATGGGGGCGATGTCAAAGAATGAAGGCCGGGATATACCCGTTGGGGCCGACGGTACGCTGCATTTGCCGCACTCGGTGTGGCTACGCGAGCAAAAGGCTGATGCCTCTTTGGCTCCACTGCGGGATTTGGTCGGGAAACCGAGATCTTATTTGGCGGGATGGAAGTGGAAGTTGTTTCAGGGCCAGGCAGGATTGCTAATGTGTACGGATGGGTTGTCGGACCGTTCACACCTGGTTGTGCCGTCGTCCCTTCGCCATGATCTCATCCGCGCGCTGCACGCCGACATCTTGGCGTGCAGAAGACATTGGCCGCGATGCAGCAAGATTTATTTTGGCCAGGCATGACAGCGGATGTCACCAGCTTTATCCGGTCATGGCATGATTGTGCGAGGCGGAAACCGCCACGTCATAATTATGTCCCACCCTTGCGATTGATCGAGGTATCCCACGTGCGGGACTCGCTTCAACGGGTTACGGAGGCGCGAGAGGCCGCCAGGTGTGCGACGGCCCGTACGCAGGCACGGAACGAGAGGTACACGCGTCGATCACGAGGTGACATGCCTTGGTCGGTAGGCAATGTGGCATTCCTCCATTGCCCTCAGGTGCCGGTGGGTACGTCCACTAAACTGCACAGGCCTTGGCGGGGGCCTGTGAGGTTGGTGGACATTCGGAATCCCCAGAGTGTTCGCATCCAGTACGGTCAACGTCGTTGGTATGTTCACTCGTCACGGCTCAAACCCTATGTTGGTCCGCGCACTGGCCCTTCATCCCCACTTGTTGACCTGCCGGGGTCTGACGTGCCGAATGTGCCACCTGCCTCAGATATTGATCCCCAGCGGGGCCGTGTTCTACCCCCCGCAGACGCACAGGTTCTGAAGAACAACGAGGCCCCGGACGTCCCACCTCCAGCGGGGCCTGTCCCGGCCACAGGGGACACCGAAAATTCTTCTTCTTCACTGCTCCCACCTCCTGCTGAACAGTCGGTGAGGCAACCACAACATCGTGAAGGAGTAAGACAGTGATAGAGTTATATGAAGAGAGCTGTGAACGAAAGAGAAATAAAGAACTTGACTCCAGAAGTTGCTTCCACGACCTTTATTACACATGCACACATACATACTGCCCAAAGACGAACACTACCCATAGGCTCAACACTGCCCATTGACTCAACACTGCACCTCCACTTACCGCGGTTGGCTACGTACGGTGCGAAGTTCAACATACACACATGCAGCAGGGCACACGGCGCCCGGCTCTAAGCAACAGATACATTCACCGGCGACGTTACCAAAATGTTGCTTACCGATGCGCTCCTGAACCGCGGGCTCTTTGGGGCAAGTGAGGGGGGGGGGCTGTGTGCTGCTGATTCGGTGATCTCATCGGCGATGGTCCGGGCCTCTCGGTCCCTCTCGTTTGACAGACGCTTCATGCGCTTGCATTTCGTGTTTTCTGTCGTGGGGAGTTTAGCGCGCGCCTGACGCGCTGGCATATTGTGCGCTACCCCCAGGCCTGCAAGAACACCTGTCGTACAGGTGCCTCTTTACGCGCTCCGAGCCACGGTGACAGCTCTTCGGTTTACCTTCAGGCGGCTTTGTCTAGCTTAACGTAAGGTGTTTGATTCACTCTGGGAAACCCAACATGGGGACAAAATTAACAAGCGCAATGTGTGGCTCTTACCGTGAACCGGCAAGTGTCGCTTAATAGTGTAATTTATGTATTGTTACGCAGAATGTTTCCCTGACGTTAATGGTTAGCACACTCGAATTGTAATGTGGAGGTCAACGGTTAACTTTCTCAGGGCATAGCGGTTGAAACAATGGGCAAGTGTAATACATTTCTTCCATCTCTGTCTACGTGGCAGTACTTATACTTCATGGCTACAAGTACAGTGAGTGGATCAGCAGATTGTGTATGTTGGGGTAAAGTGTGGGATACTCCCACCCTCGACGTATGACGAGTGGGAAAGACTCAACCAAGATTTGCTCCAGAAGAGCTCTGAAGAGCTCTCCCAAGTAGACACCTCTCTGCCAGCAGTTGCCTGGGCGAGTAGTTGCACAGCTGCACCTTCGCCTTCATAATCAACCTTCTAGATGCTGTAGCACACTGTTTGCAGATATGAAAAGGGGGGTGGTGGAGGGACAGGAGCGCGGAGTCATTCATCAAGGTGGCTTTGGATGTGCCACATACAATTTTGCTCCAATCTGTGCAGGTTACCATAAGGTGCTGACAGAGAGTGTGTTATGCTGCATGCATACACACACACACAGTGATAGGAAGAAGAGCATTGAATGTTGTCATTGTTCTGAACATCCTCATAAAGTGTGGTATAATTAACAAGTAGGCTATTGCAACAAATATTATCTGTAATAAAGGCTTAACTTTTTGCGTTCGATCGTTTAAATATGAAGCTCGTTAAACCCGCCACTACCGAACACAGCATATTAATAAGGTGTGTCAAGTACATCAAAACGTGGCAATTTCAGCAGACCGGTATGTTGGAGAGTAATTCAATTCTGGATAATCGCATGAAGAAGCTGGTTGTTATCACCAGCAAAACGTCACTCAAATTGTCAATGTTGTAGGTTTATTCTCCAACACACCGGTGTGCTGAAGTAGTAACTCATTGGCATGCTTTGTTTATGTGACATCTTACTAATTTGCTGTGTCGGGTGGTGGCAGGTTTAACAACATATTTTAAACTGACACGATCTAACCCAAAAAAATACATTCATTTCGTGCAATAATTGTCTATAATGTCACGACATGTTTACGAGGCGTGTTAACACTGTGAGTACGACGAACCAGTGATGAGAAGCACAGGAAATGCAATGGAAAACTTTAGATTTTAAAAGGTGCCCGAAATATCACGTAGAATGTAATTTTTTTCGCAGCAGTGATGTACCATTAATGCAACGATGTTTTTATACTGATAGTTGCACGAAAGCCACGCTGTTTATTATCCAGTGCAAAGTGCCACGCGTACACTTAAAGTTACACAATTTATATTTGTGCTAAATAATATGATAAACCCAACGTAAGGTAACTACTAACACTTGAATATGGTGCTGTTTTCGTGCAGTGCAGAAAATTGTTGATGATGTGACAGTGGGTTGGGATGCTGCCACAGTGACGTAATTAGTAGGGCACTGAACTTGCGATACAGAGTTCTTCACTTCCATTTGATCTCTCAGCATGGCAGTTGAAACCAATGGCAAATTTATTAACCCCCGAGCTCGCCCACCCCATTGGCTCTGTTCACCCGGCAGTATAAATGGCTATAGCACAAGTTGGTGGATCGACAGGGTTGTGTGGTGGGGTAAATCGTGATGACTCCCAGCTTTTCCAAAACTTGTGGGCATCCTGGAAGAGTATGGCAACTACCCTTTAGATGGGTTCTCGATCGAGCAGCGGTGTGAACAAAGAAATTGCAGGGCTAAACCATTACCTCTATATCAAGTGTAACATTTATACAACTGGGGGCTACATGGTGACAATGACATACAGTACATGCATATTTACGTGCATTTACTTCATACAGGAATGCTCAGTTCTAATAGCACTCCTTGAAGAGAAGAAATATGTTAATGATACAATAAGGGTAATTGGACCAAGGCATTGACATGAAAAGCACTTCTTTTTTAGCAATGTTTTGGAATTTAAATATAAAAAACACAGTTCTATATTGTGTGCTCTAAATGCATAAATAATCTATTTTAGGTCGATGGCAAAGGAATTTTCTTCTACAAATTCTGATCACCTCATTGCTATTTCAAGATTGAAATTTACATATTTTTGTGCTGTAAAAATAAAAACCAAAAAAAAATATTCTGGGGGGGGACATAGTCGCTACACTATTTTTTTTAGATTGATGGGTTTTTGTAGGGGTTTTTAATGTAATAATGCAGCACATCCACAAATCACGCCGTTATTTATTGTGCGAGGGTGTGACCCATGTGAGATTTAATTAAACTTGCATATTTATCATTCTGGCATTTGCCTTTAATTTACCTCTTGTGAGCATCGTCAATTTTCAGTGCGTTTGTGCACCATTTCCCGAACCGAAATATAATAGATTTTAAAAAAGCATTACCTTAGATAGGATTATTCTACTATAAGGCAACATATTTCCTTCATGCTACAATATAAGTGTAATTCATCATCATTAGCCATGGTCAATCCACTACTCGATGAAGCTTTCCCCAAGGCACCTGCCAATTTTCATGATGCTGTGATGTAATTAACGATCTAAAAGACACATTTGTTCTCACCACTTAAAAAACATATATATCATAATGTTCATGTCAATAAGACATTTCCAGAAATAAAAGCAAATGTCTCAACTGAAATGATCATACTGGGTCATTGAGGCCTAAATTCAGATAAGTTCCTGAATGTTATTTAATGTTTATATAATTTTGGTACGAAAATATATTTTTATTAAGTAATTATGTCCATGCCTTGTTCATAAATTAGACCAAACTGTGATATATTCAAGTTTTTTTAGGTTGCATGAAAGTAAAATGTAGTTTCAAATAGACTTCATAGTTATTTTTTTTAATCTGTACTGCCATGGTGTAATGGTTCGCAAATTGGAGCTAGAAATTCAAAGGGCACCGGTTTGATCTCTGAACGCGGTAGTTGAAACAACGGTGCAAGTTTCTTAAATCCCCCCGTCTATGTCCACCCAGAAGTATAAATGGGTTACACCACAGTCGATCTACAGGATTACCTGCGGTGGGGTAAAGTGTGGGTAGTCATCTTGCAAGATGCCTGACCAACATGGAAAATTGGGGTAATATACAGTTTCACTGAAGCTTGAAAGTGACTTATGGGAGAAACAGCCACGGAAAGTTCACTCAAATGCATGACTATTATATCTGCAATGTCACAATTACTTAACATCTCAAACAATTATTTTTTAAATACCAATCATAAATTAAACCATAATCAAAATAACAAGCAATTAAAAAATTAATGCAAACGTGGAAAATAGCGTGTAAAACATTATACGTGAATATGACAGATAATTAAGCTGATATGTGATTTATGGTACCAATTGCACACGATGGAGACTAAATAAATCGAAAAGTGCTTTTAAATTTTTTATTATTATTATTTTCACCTTTGCACACTGGAGCGAAGTCCTTGCCGACACCCATCAAGCAGATGGCATTATTAACTGCCTTTGGGCAGAAAAACAATGGCCTTTTTTTTTAAAGAACCCAACAGACTAGACCACGGAGAGTAATGCAACTATTTTTCTCCCTCTTTTTTTCTGTCCTCTGCTGCCCCCGGCGCACAAAAAAAAATCCAGTACCCACAAATCACACAATAACACCACCTCGCAGCATCGATCGCAAGATGACGCCGCAAATGGCATCCGTTGTAAGCTGTCGTCGGGAAAAGGAGAAATTCAAATTAATGATATACTATCGGACGGAGGATGGAGCATTCCCCAGCCTCATGTAGGCAATGAGTGAAAGCGGCTTTGTTTGTGCTGTTCGCTCCCTTGTGGATATGCCTATTGAATTAGGTAATAGATTTTGACCACTGACAGTGCATGAACACACATGAACATACATCAAAGACACTTGAAGCCAAACATTTTTAAAATAAAAATATAATTATTTTTGCATGTAAATTGAGTGAAGATATGAATAGACACATATGATGCAAACGTTAACAATTTTAAGTTTTAGTCAATATTTTATACAGCGATTCCGTTTAAATTGAAGACATAATCCTATATTTTTGTATCGTTATTTTACAATTGTTTCAAATACATATGCATCTATTGGAGCACATTTGAAACTTATTTTATGATTTGTACGTATGGCAGTCGACACAGATTGGTCCCGTCACTGACGTTACAAAAAATACTGCAAGACGACGCAGGTAGGAATGTAAAGGTGCAGCCCTGCAATTTCTTTCTCACACCGCTGCTGGCAGAAGGGCCTCCAGTAAAGCAACGGTCGGCAGCCTCCGGCTCATTAAGTAACTGCTTCGTGACGTTATTTATGAAGGACCACCGTCTCGTAGTCACATGCATTGCGACTCTTGAAACATTTCATTTTTACCAAATTCGAGTAAAATGGCTATTGTTATACTGGTAGGGACCTCCTGGTTACACCAGCCCACAGGGGATTATTGTGTCCGTCCGTCGTGCAGGGAGGGGCTGGGTGGGGAGGGGAGGGTGGGGAGGGGCTGGGTGGGGAGGGTGGGGTGGGGCTGGGTGGGGAGGGTGGGGAGGGGCTGGGCTGGGTGGGGAGGGTGGGGTGGGGCTGGGTGGGGGGTGGGAGGGGTGGGGCTGGGTGGGCAGGGGCTGGTCACCCCGTGGTGCCCTTATAAAACTCAACGTTTAACCTACTCACGCCGGCTTGTGCCCGCCCTCACAGTCGGGCATATTTGCGGAATACACCATGCCGCCGTTGACCCTGGCTATTGACCGAGCAACCCAACGTTCCTACCAGCTCCCTCCGCAAGGATGTGTTTTTAGTTGCCGAACCCTGCACTAGAGGGAGCGCTAGATAACTCTAGAGAGCCTCTTTCGATGGTAATGTGGCCTTTTCTTCCAATCCTGGCCAGACGTCTCAGTAGAGGCGAGAAAGACAATGGTATGCAACGAAAAAAACACATACGCCGAGGGAACCACAGGGAGCTTGTACATATCAGGAAGTGTGATGCTATGCGCTTATTCGCTCCTTCATGAGACCGTTTAATCTGTGCCGGCTTGATTTCGTGCACAGTATGCTATGCAACTCTTAATTATGTGACACTAGTAGACTTACATGCAGTGAAAATAGCTCTGGGGGGGGGAGGATGAAACAAAACATTCAATATTAACGATGATAAGGAAAATACCACATTATTTGTAAGGTGACATTCCAGGTTTCAAGGTATTACGTCATAGGCCATTATTACTTCTATAAGACTTGTATTACGATTACAAGTTTTTGTGTATTCTTTTGTTTACCCAACACATAAAATGTAGGAGGTGAATGGGTTTGCTAATACAATGCAAACAAATATATGCACCGACGTTATTTAATGTTAATTTCAAATACATACATGTTGTTGTCCTCAATAGTAGTAGTTGTCCTTTAGAAATACTCGCCTGTTCGAGGAATATTTTAGTTTTTACACTGGCTCATTGACAATACAAAGTGACATGTCAGAGTGTCCGAGAGGGCCGTCTGCTGACCGCTGAGGAGAGGGAGGGATCAACTTAGCTTGTGTGCCCATGCTGGGTGGGTAGATTATTTTCATTGCACGTCCATGAGAGGTTGGCGATGGTTTGGAGAGGCCTTCATCCAGCAGTAGATGATCGCTGCTGCTGCTGCTGATGATGATGGCTCATGTAATGAGACAGTGACCAGTGATGTTCATTAAGCAGGAGCTTACTTTGACCACTGCACGTAATTTTTGTATCTTCTAAAGATGTGATTTGTGTATTCAGGGAAGAAATTATAATATGAAACATTCAGATACACTGGCAATAAACACAAATAAACACTAGTTTTATAGACTGTTTTTCCCCTACAAAATATAGCTGAGATAGCAGAAAATAGAATCAAATTAAAGGGCATCTCCATTGATTACAATGACTTGGGGAAGGTTAAGGGATAACCTATATGAGTCATGATGTTAATAAAGCAATTACACTTGCTGTGCCTCTAAATGTATTGCTGTGATTTATCTGAAATACATATGCATTGTACATATGCACCAATAGCATACGTTAGAAGCAAGGCTTATAATTTACAACCCTTTATCAACCCACTGCTGGATGAATGCCTCCCCACACCACGCCAGGCATGGGGGCTATTTGATCATACTTGACCATTCTGGTCAGTACGAGTTGGTAAAGATGGGGGGGGGGGGGCAGGACTGGTTTGGCTGCCACTCGACACTTCTATTAGCCATACCCTGAAATCAGCCTTAGGTCTAATGGGTTAGTAGTGTTGTGTGCTACCCACTGCACCATTGCTCCCCCTACACAAGGCATGCAATGCTTATGGTGCTCATATATTGTTTTACATTTGTTTCATTATTAAAAGAAAATACATCGTCAACAATATGAACATGTGTAAAGAGTTATTTATGTATAAAATGTATAGCAAATACATGTATTGTTAATAATGCAAAGAAGACACAAACGGGTAAGCATACATTCAGGAACGACTCACAAACAAGATCAACATAGTGATCTCAGCAACGAGGCCACCCAACCAGATTATCCACGCAACATTTACATATCTTTTTTTCGTTACGGATTTCAATGTTTCATACTAATGCTATGGCCTATTTTTGATGTTCATGAAATTGTATATAATCGGATAGATTGTTTTTATTGAAGATATATTTAAAGTCGCAGTGCCTGCCACTGAGCAAATACATATCGAGACCATGGAAATACTGAAATGTTTTATTTTAAGTGACATATCCGAGATGAAAAATGTGTTGCTCTATATATGAGCTTGATTAATGTGAATGTAAATATCAAGTAAATTATCATGCTGGAGGCGATATTGTTGTAATTTAAAAGTTAAAAAAATGTAATGTTCTACTTTGTACTGAGATATAGTCTGGTTTAAAATTAACGAATTACTTTTATCACGAAGCCAAAATAAATATACAGTCAGTCCTGCTTTTTAATTACGTATTTATAAACACTATAACTTTTTTGTTGAACACGCAAACATGAACAGAGGAAATGTAATCTCAGTGATCAGCATAACTTTTAATAGATTACACTGCATTCATATTTTGTGCAGTGTCTTTTACCCATTTAAACAATCCAAAATTATATATTCTCACATCGATGAAATGCATTTGAGAATAAAGGGATAATCTGAGAATGTTGCGCTATTTTTTTACCAAAGTTTTTGTCGCAGTAATAAGGGTCAGAATTTTGCCTGAGGATTGTTTTCCCTTGTGACACATGGAATCGAGCATCGTATAACTTTGAACCATATTATTCTTGTTTTGAATTATTGCCAAAAAGTAACTCGTGCAATGGATTTTACTTTCCACAATCTGAGCATTCCATGTTTTGAATTCAAATAGAACATTTTCTTTGACACATTTTTACTGGATTATGGGGTTTCTTCTAAAATTTCAATTCTAAATAGTTGTTTAAATTTTGAAGACACCCCTTTAGAAGTTTACATATTAAAGTTAAAAATAAAAACAAGGGACTGCCGTGCAATTGCTTGACCCCTTTATTGCTGGAGGAAGGGCCTCCCCAAGGGGTGGCTCTCGAGAGCTCCTCTCAAGGGTATTTGATATTCTGCTCCACACTGGCCAGACGTCTTGGAAGAGATCGGAGTACCCACACTTTACCCCACCACACTTGACCTGACGATCGTCTGTGCTGAACTCATTCATACTCCTGGGTGGAAAGCGGTGGGGGGGAGATTTAATAAGCGTGTCCATTGTTTAAAATTCTACATCTAATTTCTGTAAATCAAATCTAATATTAAATCTGCTAAATATTTTTTCTCATATTTTGATTCAGTTTCATTGAAATTACAATTACTTGCTTGACAATATTTGTTTGAATGTATACATTTCAAATAGTAGATTAAAACGAAACTATGTTTTAATGAATGAATAATAACTTTGCTGTGCACTATTACCAAAAAATGTGTTTTTTAAATACCATTGAGAACTCTTGCTTGCGATTGGTCATAAGTTGTCTCTAAAATTCCTTGCGCATTTTCCAATAAACTCTTTATTCAGGTCATGCATAGAGGAGTACTGATTGACAATCTCTACCGAGCCAGCCAGACGCCCTAACGTCAAAACACGCCCTTGAAATTCCACAGCAACAATTTGTTCGTGAATGGAAAGTGTAAATTGCAAACTGTGATCAATGGCAACATCTGAGCCTGACCTTTTCAATGTTCCAATTGAAACAGCTTTTGACTGAAACATTACAAATTGCTGTAAACAAATTTGAAAGAAACCAATAGATAATAATATGTTCCTACCCTCCATTTCCATTGTGTTGATTTTTCTATATCATCGAAAAATATCCATGAATCTCGGGAGAGATAAATCAGTGAGCATGTGTGCCATGCAGGCATGGTGCATTCTGGATACTATAAGTTGTGTGTGTGTGAGTGCATGTGAGTGTGTATTTTAGACTAACTTTAACCTTGCTTATTTGTTTCTAGAGACAACAGAAAAAACAAGTTTATCATGCCTGTCAGGACATAAGACGCTCCAGGGAAATGCTTACACAGCTCGGTATTTGGCAACCGAATCTACAAAAGTAGGTTATAGCGCTGAGGTCAGAGGATGATCATCTGTGACAGCAGAATAATAATTTATGCTGTTTTGCAATCTTTATAATTGCCAAAAAAATACACTTTTTAACAAGCTTGTGACAAGTGGGAAATTATTACAGTAAAAAATAAATCTGTAAAAAGTCTATTAACTTTCACCTTAAAGAAAGATGCTGCTGCCTCTGCCACTCATGATGATGATTTAAACACCAATTTGTTTTGTTTGATTTTGGGCACAATTATGGAATGTCAAGCGCAACTATATTTCAAATAACCATTGTATAATAACAAGTTCCAAAATCAACATATTGATATGGCAACAATGTCACACATTTGTAGCTAATACAGGAAGGGATGTGAGCATTGCACAATTATGTGTTACATGGTTTAACATTTTGAAGAAAAAAAAAGTAACTTTTTGTCTAATTAAGTGTGCAGTGCATGTACGTATAACCACTATCGTACAATATAATAGACACACATAGTATTGTTAATTTTGGCACTTTATGTGTTTGAAAACACACGTCAATTGTTGAAATATTTCTAATTTGACACATACCATATAAGCAAGTGTAGAAAATATATGTTGTCATTTATTGTCAACTACTAGAAATGGCTAAATTGTTGGAAGTGCCATTTTTGTCACGAAAACTCGGCATCACATGACGAATGAAGCATTGCCTTTTTTCCCCCTTTAGGCAACACAGGGACCCTGCTATGTGGATATAAAGTAGAATTTCACAAAACTCAACTTGCAATGGCCCCTTGTGGCTTTGACAGACCTGTGTTTAAAGCCACCGTTATCTGAGAACAGCAAGTGAAGGAGACAGTGCATAATTAATAGTATAAATAACATACAAATCATAAAAACAACTATATTCACAAATGTCTTATGCTATCACAACATCGGTCATTTAATACGTCAGAATAAATAAGGTTTTTGGAATAGAGGATTGAATGTGATGGCAGGAAAGTTGTGACATTTGGTGGCTGTGCATATTGCATTGACAATGAGGCTGTGAATTGCTATCTGCTTCCCTCAGCCCACTTTATAGACAAAGGGCTCAGAAAGGAAATGCCTTCCTGTAGCTATTCACACTGTGACAATTGTGCAATGCATGACAAACGGTTCTTGAGATTTTGGACGATGACATGACTGAGTGATGGCATATTCTCCACTGTTTGCAGAGGTTCGCAATTCGAACCCAGAGGCTACCATGGTTAATACTGTGAGGGTATTGACCGTAACTATGCACCGTCTTCTTCGTAGTAGATATTAGATATCCCGTGGTGTTATTTGAAGAATAGTAGTCCCTTCTGTGCTGGCATCAGGTTTTAGAAATTACAATAACTCACAGATTATTTAATTGTGGGGAAAAAACACGTAGCTTTATCACCCCCTGATTATGTATTATTATGATTAATGTTATTGGTTTATTCCACTCGGTTACACAGGACAGACTACTTGAGGAGGGTCCTGCCAAGTTTTCACAGTCGATGGCGATGTTGCTGCTCTGTGTATTCCCAATTGAATTGTATGCAGGTAATTTATCTGCATTGTGATGTTTAGCCAATACCAGTTACATTTTATATATATATACGTTTTTTACTAGGGGCAGAAACCATAGAATCTGATGGAAACCCATGCAGAACAGGGGGGAGAACATACAAACTCCACAAACAAAAAGAAACCCAAGCCGAGATTCGAACACGAGCTCTTCTTGCTGTGAGGCAAAATGTTACCACTTCACCACCTTGCCACCCTACTGACAGACTAAGATCCATATGCAGACTGGTTCTGCATACACTGCTTAATGCATAAGGACAGCTGCGACTGGGGTCCCATTGGCTAGACCACAGCAGAGCATTTGAATGGTTGTAATGAGATGTGACGTAAAAGCTTTTAGTTGCTGAAGTATTTAAGCAAACGCCCTATCCGTTCAAATACTATTATTGAATAATTTATTATGCTATTGTTCCTGATGTGTTGACTAGGTTTAACTTCAGTCAGATGCTCTTAGGTTTTTTCAAATCTATAATTCAGTCAGATGGTTTAAGAGCCATTGCTTTCCTTTCTACTGATATCCCATCAAGATACACGGATGAGCTTAGGGTTTGACTGCTTGAATATCTGGAATCTTGACACCAATATCACGTAATCAAAACCTCAATATACACTCAGAAAGTGGCTAGATATATCCATTAAGGTGGAGCCTAAGACATGTGTGAATTTACGTGTGTGTACCCTCGTCTGATTATGTTCTCTGTCCTCCTGCCACCTGGCCTCTGACACTTCACGTTGCTTTAAAAGTACACCAAAATTGGCACGTGCGCTGTGTTATTGTCACCGTAACTTAGTGGTAAACAACAGCTCTTGTTACTCTTTGGTTCTTTTGGTAAAGTCACGTAGATGAAAAAAAAATGATAGAAAATAATAAAATGAAAATAACTAAATTAAATCACGACTTTTCGGAAGCAACTGTAGTAATTTTGCTGTGGCTGTTCCACCTGATGACGGAAGCTTGTGTTGCATCCGAAACGTCGTGATTTAATTGAGTTATTTTCATTTTATTATTTTTATTTTTCATCTACGTGACTTTACCGACAGAACCAAAGAGTATGGATCCTTGCAGTCACAAAAACTTCAAATCTAGAATTAACAGCTCTTGTTGTTTAAGGGGTTCAGAATTTTTTTTAACACACGATCAAACAGTTGTCAATAAACTGAATTAAAGTTCTACGTGCAACTTGCAAACGGAAAGAAAGCATGATTCTATTGAAATACATAATTACTTTCAACTCTCAAGCGAATATATTAGCGAGTGCCGTGCACTCAGCATTTACTTGAATGTATAATTGCGTATGATCTTGAATGAGACCATCAAAGATGACTGACGTAATGCGACTTGATAAGAAACGATTCACTGTGATTTGCATCAGCAATTCTTGGTCATGTAGGCGGTTACTGTGTCCTGCATGTTAAATATAGCTCCAGTTCTTTGTCGGTTCAGTGCTGGAGGAACGCTTCCCCATGCCTTGTTGGTAAAAGGGGCAGGAGTGGGAGGTGTATTTGACCATACTTCACCACAGTTGTCAGTGCAGGTTGATAAAGACGGGGGGGGGGGGATAGTTGAGATATCAAACAATTGGAAAGGAGAAACAATAAACTGCATGAGGACCAAGTAGAGGCAGGCTCTGCATGCTATTTATTTATTACACTTCTATTTAATTACAAACGGAATTGCACGTTTTAATTTGCTTGTTTTTTTAACGCCCAATCAACGCTTACACTCGGATTTAGTCAACTGAAAGAAATGAACAGGAATTACTCCACTGGTGTGTCTTACACATACGAGCATGCGTACACATTATTTTTAGGCAGCAGTGCTGATAATATTTTTCGATCATCGTGGGATTTTTGTTCCAAAAACCTCCTCCCAACCCCCCCATAGGATATGCCTTCAGCCGGCATGCTTGACCGTGAAAACATTTAGACCACTTGACATTTTTCTAAATAACAGAGACATTTTTTTGTTAAATTGAATAGTCTTCAATTTAACTATCAGGTTTAAACCTTAATATTGTTTTTTTTTTTACAATGACGTTAAGTGACCTCCTTGCACTCCAGATTGTCCATTTGTTAAACAGCTCGCGAGCTGATAAAATGTAACACCGTCTCAAGGTCTGTTACTCTCATATCTCAACTTCTGAGTCGAGTCATGTCTGCCCCAGTATTTGTAATATTGTTTGTCACCGAATGGGATGCAGCCATGGTGTAATGGTTAGCGCACTGGACTTACAATCCAGATGTGTCTGGGGCAATCTCCCGGAATGGCAGTTGAAACAATGGAGAAGTGTCTTAAATCATCGGGCCTCTGTCCACCCAGAAGTATGAATGGGTGCACCACAGTTCAGCAATGGCCAGGTTGCATCTGGTGGGATAAAGTGTGGGGTGCTCTTCCAAGATGTCTGGTCAGCATAGAAGAGGAGTCTAAAAGGCCCACTAAATGAGAATCAGAATCTTTATTTATCCTTGATGGATTCCGATGTGGTATGAAGCTCTTCGTCACTGCCAGCTGTGGCATGAGCAAGTAATACTAGGACCACACATTTACCATTATCGTCAAATTAAATTCAGACGTGGTGGCAATTTCCAAGAAAGGTGGCTGCAGCATAGCCAATTTCATTATCAAAAACAGAGTAGGAATGAGAAAAAAGAGCTCACGCATTTAGTGTCAAATAATAATTATAAAGAAAACTATTTCTCAAAAATCATCATGCAATTGATCAAGTAAAGCCTCCACCCCTCTCATTACCATGCATTTATAAAAGAGATTAAATCGATATACAGGACTGTATTGACCAAAAAGTTAACATAACCATAAACCACTAAGCAGCCTAGATCTGCCATACTCAGAGCCTGTAGTCTTAATCATATGCAATCACTAGGTGATGGGACGAAATGTATATTGAACTTCTTTCGCACATACTCTTTGGTTTTTTCGGTAAAGTCACGTAGGTAAAAAATTATAATGAATGAAAACAACTTAATTAAATCACGACGTTTCGGGCGCAAAACAAGCGTCCTTCTTAAGGTGGGGACAACGTAGCGAAAGCGCAACCGCTTAAGTGTGTCTCAGAGATGTCGTGATTTAATTTAGTTGTTTTCATTTATTTTATTTTTTACCTACGTGACTTTACCGAAAAAAACAAAGAGTATCAATCATTGCAGTCACGAAAGCTTCAAATCTAGAATTCTTTCGCACAGTACATAGCCAACCGCGCTAATTGGAGGTTCGGGGGAAGGACAACAAAGTGAACACAAAAAGCAGTTTTAAATAAATTAGTTTTCAATCCAGTGGCTTCCTTAAATCGGAAGTAAGAGTGTTCCAGGCGGACGCAGATGCGCATCTTAAAGCGCACGATGCAGTGACCATCTTTGCTCGATGGTTAGCCAAAATAATTTTAGAGGTGCATCCATTGTGTACGAATATGCGTGTAATGGACATCACGGTGCTTATTGCACTACAAACCAATTGGCTCCATTGTCGACATACTGATGGCATGGCTGTGTGTCTCTTTCGTCATGCTTGTATCGCGTTACAATCAACATGCCGTCGTAGTCTACATGTTGCAGGCTGCATTATTGGCCCGGCTGGTTGGTCCACTGCATATTAATCACGTAATAATATGTTACATTCCCTTGTCAATCTACTGTTGGATGAAAGCCGTCCCTTAAATGTGATTATTTGACTGTAACTTCATCATCTGCTCAGTGCAGATTGGTGAAAACAGGACCCTGGACCATTTCAGATATCACTTGCCACTGATGTTCACCATGGCTGGGACTCAAGCTCAGGCGGCCGTGTTCATAGCCCAGTGAGCGCAACGCCACGCCACTGTTCCACCCCATGGAGTATTTACGCCGTTTTTTTTATGACGTACTCGGATTTTATGGGGCGTGGTTAGTCGTGCCTGGGCTAAAACACTTCGGGCGCAAACTACCCGTGCGGAGGTAACAAGCTCCACTGCCTACGCCTAGCAAATACTCTCGTGGTCTACAACCAAATCATCCAGAAATATGTTATCGGTCACCAGAAGCTCAGAAAAGATGAACCTGTATAGTACTAATCTAGATTAGATGATAGTGTCCAGATGGTAGTGTCGGTTTTGACAACGTGCTAAGGTATCCAGGAGCCGACGGCACAGAAATTAATTGCTAAACGTATTGTGAAGCTTCGAGTGTTAAACTCCTTTGCATGTGTGGGTATTCTCCAGGTCCTCCACTTTCCTCTAACATACGAAACACCAGCAAATGAATTGACCGAACACAAATTAAACGTCCTCTCCTAAAATCCGTTTTAAGACTCAGCGAGGCATTTTCTGCACATGTAAGGAACATATAGTAATTTTAATCCCTCATTTTAATCCCTCATCTATGTTATGGAATCGCCTTTAATGACACCGAATAGCCTGGTGCATAAGTGTACATTGTACAATGAAAAGAAGCTTAGGATGGCCAAAAAGACGTATAATTAAATTACATTATATAAGGTCAAGTAAAAACATCAGCAGATTCTACTGCATAGGCTCCATGGAATATAAAACATATTCAAGGTTAACATCATTGGAACCTCATTTGCCAGTAAAAATATGATAATTGGTTTTTTTACCCTTCTATCTGGCAACAAAACTGACACCTTTTGGCGTCATCTGGTCCAACCCATGTGAGACTAGGCTCTAAGGAAAGCTGTCTCGGGTGTGGACCAATCAACTTCAATGACAGTGCACATTATCAGAGTTATGTTTTTTGTTTGCATTATGACTGCAGGTATTGTGGTGTATGTAAACATGACTCCTTGTAAAAAAAGGTGTCAGTTTTCTTGCCAGATAGAAGGGTAAAATAACCAATTATCATATTCAAGGTTTTATAGCAAAGCAGTCAATACAACTCACATATAAATCCAACGCCTCTCATTATGGACGGCCATGACGTTTCGTTATAGCGAGCTCAAGGCCACCTGCATATATTACACATCTTGCAAAGATTTCCATGGCACATATTTGTATCTGATACTGAACGTATACTCTGTAACTTCCTCGCCTCTGACGTCAAACGTTGGTGGTTGTATTACTCTTTTCATGGTCCACGAGAGGGATGAATGGCACGTGTCTATCACGACATAGTTTGGAGCCATGCTCTGACCATGCACAGCTATGAGAAGAATAAAGTAAACCATATTTTAACAAAATCACGAAACATGTTGTGCTCACAGGTTCCCCCCCCCCACACCCACAGATACATGGGGAAAACATTTTCCACTTTAACAAATAGACATGCCAGCGGCACTGAAAAAGAAGCTACATCACTGTTCCGGATTGCTCTCAGTCAACATAAGTAATGTCCCCGAGCTCCCAGGCACATTTGGCAGAATTGGTTTCTTTGCCCATGTTGTCGTGGTCGGAAACGGTGCACCTTCAAAGAAGTGACAGCCGCAATCGTCCACAGGTTTAAGTCACGGGCACTTTACGTTCGTTGCGGTGTAATTAACTACCAGCCAGGATACCTGGGGCACGGTAATGCTGCCACTGAAGACTGGCCAGTTGACTGCTGCTCCTACCAGTGCACCTTGAGGCGTTAAATTTAACTATTTACCACCGGTGAAAGTGGCCTACAGGCTTCGGAGCTTATAAGAGTTGTAAAACAAGAAACTATTGAGCAGTAACAAAGAAAAGTGTGCCGTCGAAGCAGTTAGAAAAAAAAAACGAACAAAAAATATTAAATAAGTAAATGGTTTATTTCACTCAGCACTGAATGTGCACTGCGTGACAGGGCATCCCAAGGCACTTTTTTATGCTCTCAGTTGCTATCGGACAAAGACGATTCATTGTCCTGCTTGAGATGTTGGGCCCTGCACTTGCTGAAATTGGAAGATACTTTTTGTTAAGGGAATGCATTTATACTGCAGATTATTCCCCTATGCACTATTATAGGAGTGCACAATTGCCGACTTAGGAAAAGCTTAAACAAACAATGCTGCAATGGCTTAGACAAAAAAAATATAGGAATCTAACAATAATGAGGCTACATGATGCATACTGCGTAGTAGTAGAGTGCCCTAGTGAACACACAAAGCAACTTTAGGACAATTGCTCTACGTTAATATGTCTTCAAGTTTACATACTTGTGACAAGCCCTGCACCCCACTACATTCTGCTGTTTGTAGCAATTGGAAATATTCATTGGTTGTGACAAATTTTCTTGACTGTATTTCCACTACGGCTGAATTTGGCACAAGACAAGGAAATCGGCAGCATATATTCCTGATAATTATGCACTTATATTCAGCAGGACTGCTATATATAGGATAGATATGTAAATATTTCAGGAAACATGGTAAGACTGTACATCAAATAATCCATTGAACAAAAATGTTGGGGGACATGCATAAGTATATTCATTTCATTTTAACTTTCAATACGAACCTAGTAATTGTTCCTTTGCATTGACCGTGTATATTTTTTGTAAGTGTGGAAATAAAATGATCAAGTTGTCACAGCTTCCTTGTAAATAAACTACACACCGAACAATATGGATTCTACACAAAATCATGCACCAGTACATTTTGCTAAAATCTTAGCTGCATGTTCTATTTCCCGGTAATCAGCGTGGAACCTATCATTTAATTAATCACGACATAAAATGAAAGCTTAAAAAAGAAGGTAGCATAAGATTAAACTAAAATTCACGGGCACATTGTAATCTGCATGTGAAATATATTAAACGCACAAAATGCTCTGCCTATGCATTAGTAGTGGTTTATTGAAAGCGTCGCTCTTTAAATTACAAAAAGTGCAGATGAAAGGGACATGCACGTTCAAAACAGAAGACAGTGGCAAATGAAAACAGGAACCATTGATGCTCAGACCAATAATTTTTACACCAATTAATAATTAACCGTGTCGTTATTTATGAGGAATGTCACAATATAAAACACTCGGGCCATCATCCCTCTTGGGTCCATAAAATATGTACCACATTGTGGTGAGGTCAACTTGCCCACGCCATAAAAATGTGGAATTCTTCACCACTGGCTCAGGGCTTAGAACAGCAGATGAGCACTGCCAAAATGTTCATTTGAGCAGAAAATCACTTTTTTTTCCTTCTTGGTTCTTTCCGTAAAGTCACGTAGAAGGGAAGTAATAAAATAATAAAAATAAAACATAATAAAATAATTCTCACGACGTTTCGGCCACAACGCAAGCAGCCGTCCTCAGGTGAAGACCAGGTCTGTCGGGGAGACAGCGTCTTACCTGGTCTTCACCTGAGGACGGCTACTTGCGTTGTGGCCGAAACGTCGTGAGAATTATTTTATTATGTTTTATTTTTATTATTTTATTACTTCCCTTCTACGTAACTTTACCGAAAAAACCAAGAAGATGAATCCCTGCAGTCACGAAAGCTTTAAATCGAAACAGAAAATCACTGTCGACTTTTCTGTAACAATAAATAGATACGTATATTATTCTCGATACGTGAATCAAATCGCATGCAGTTACAGTATTTCTTTTTCTTTTGTTTTACTCAATCGGTCCATGTGACTCTACAACCATTGGAGGCCACTACAGCCACTGATATTAAAAGAAAATATCCCTGAATTTCCTTTCTAACATGGCAATTGATTGAATGCAAGTGGTTGGATGATCACACCCCAATGAGTATTTATATTCATCAGCAACGTCCACAAGTTAGACAAACGACAGTCTACCAAAATTATGATAATACGGAACTTTTTAAACGTCATTAAAAATGAGGTCTCCCTGCAGATATGCATGGGTTTCATATTTTGCCATTATCGTCAAGGCATTTCTAACCATGATTTGGGGCATCGCAAAAGGAAGTGGTCCAAACATGAAAACAAATTGTGTTCAAAGCAACCAAAGGAACAGTTCACCCCAAAAATAATCTTACTTTATCAATTCCTCCAATTTCCTTAACGAGTTCCACCATTTTATCAGCATTTAAAAAAATCAATATCTACCTTCTATTAAAAAAATATTAACCCTCATCACTCGCCACTAAGTACTTAGGAGAATTCTCAGCAGAGGAGAGCTTTCAAGTCCAATCAATCTACATTCCCGTCGACAGGCAATATCCTTGAAAAGAATTGGCAAATCAAGTTAGGCTGTGGCATCTGCTGGCTAGTAATGGCACGAGACTAATTTTTAGAAAGAGCGATGGCAGAAGGACTGATTGCTTTATTTTTAAGGTTTAAATTTCAGGAAGAAGCGATATGCTCACCTTTTGTGGCTAAGGGAATAATTGCTTGGCGAGTGGCTTGAAATGACAAGAATCATCCATCAAACTCCTCTCTGTGCAGAAAGTGTTCTGAATATTAAATTTGTCTCTCAGTGTGCCATTCATCCTTGCCAAAATAAATAATTTCTTCCTTTAAAGAGTTATTCATTTTTTTAGCTGCGCTATGTATGCTGAGCTTCCACTACAATCAAAGTTAATGTAAAATTGCAGCATATCTTTAACATTCTTATAATATCATGGTTGGCTTATAACTTGTTCGCAAAAAAATAAATGCTATTTTATATAATCTTTGAAAATAGATGATATTGACTCCTATGAGGATTTCAGAGTGTACGTTTTTTTCCAGGTACATATCTCTCACCCCTTTCTCGAGATCAGGGGTGGGGAACTTGTTTTCTGCCAAGGGCCATTTGGATATTTATAACATCATTCGCGGGCCATACAAAATTATCAACTTAAAAATTTGCCTGTTATATTTGGTCAAACATTTAATTAACTCACCCCTAATGTGATGTCTGGAACTGCTTCTCTTTTGTGAGGCGTGTGATGTGAGCTGGTATTGATGATGTTGCTACTCGCAACTGCTTTTCCAGGTTTGCTCCTAGATGTATTGAATTTCGAGTCCCGCCTGCGGTTGCCTTGGCAGGGCCACACCAAATGATTTTGCGGGCCTTATACGGCCCGCGGGCCGGACGTTCCCCACCCCTGCTCTAGATCAACGTTTCCCCCCCAATGCCCCCACTCAGTTGAGCAAACATACATACACGCTGCCTGATCATGCCCAGCATTTCAGAATAAATATTCAGCCGTTATTCAATATTTTAATAGAAACATGTTCTGCATTGGTTATTCATACCTGAAGCCTGTGTTCTGGCATTCCACCTCCAGTACTACGTGTAGCACGGTCAGCTTCACCATACTCTTAGATTGTAAGGAACACCGTTGACCAAAAGTGTAATGTTTGGCTTCCAAAAATGAGTACATTTACAGGTATACAAGATTGGGACACTTCTCCCTGAGGGGAAATGAACGAACATAAATTGAGGACCATTTTTAAAAGACAACTGCCCCTCCCCCCCATGCTAACTACTTCTGGTGTGTGTGCTATGATAAAGGTATAATCAGTAGTATCTACTACACACCCCACATACAATAGAGTCAGTAGTATCTACTACACACTCTATATACAATAGAGTCAGTAATATCTACTACACGCCCTACATGCAATAGTCAGTAGTATCTACTACACACCCTACATGCAATATAATCAGTAGTATCTACTACATGCCCCACATACAATAGAGTCAGTAGTTTCTACTACACACTCTATATACAATAGAGTCAGTAGTATCTACTACACGCCCTACATGCAATAGTCAGTAGTATCTACTACACGCCCTACATACAATAGAGTCAGTAGTATCTACTACACACCCTACATGCAATAGTCAGTAGTATCTACTACACACCCTACCTACAATCGTTGGTAGTATCTGCACACATGGGGGGGGGGGGGGAATGGACATCAGTGGGGGCAACAGGCGAGGCACAAAGTGCCGAGAAACCCTCCACGGGAGTTAGAATAAGTTAGTAGGCCGCCGACATTCTAGAAATAAAAGTTTGAAAAATATTTCTTAATATACATCATTTTTATGTATATAACACTTTTTTAAATAGCTTTACCACTTTAAGCATTTCTTACTTTTACCCTTCAAAGAATCTCATTCTGGAAAGATGCATACAAACCGTAATTTTAAGTGTATTTGTAAAAACACTTTTATCAATAACATTGTTCTTATGCTGGCATTCATTTTCATTTCAGCGCTATAAATAGTAATGTTTAGCCCTCAAGGCACACAATTACTTCAACAAATCATTTGTTGTGCAACACATATGGAGTTTCCCAAGAGCAAAAAAAATGAATTAAGCTCAATTTGACATGTATTGCATTTTTTATTATTTGCTTCTGATGTGTTGAAGTGTCGTTTGATGTATGTCACTGCCTTCAAATAAAGAGCAATGAATATCCACACCCCACTTCCCCCCCGCCACTTGCCACTGGCAATTCAATTATTTGTTGTAAATCAGAGTTGAAATTCGACTCAATAATATAAGAATAGGTTTTCCCCTTTTTTTAAGGCAACAAAACAGGTTTTAAGATGTTAAAACACCAAACCTTTTGCAAGGAATCATGTCTGCATTAACCACATATACTTGTGGTGAAAATACAAATTAAAAACATGCTCTGACAGTGTATGCATTGTCTTTGAAACTGATTGGTCCACACCAGAGACAGCTTTCTTTAGAGCCTAGTCTCAAACAGGACTAGGCTCTAAAGAAAGCTGTCTGGTGTGGACCAATCCGTTTCAAAGACAATGCATTATACTGTCAGAGCATGTTTTTTGCTTGTATTTCACCACAAGTATATGTGGTTAATGCAGACATGATTCTTCTTTGGGTCTTTCGGTAAAGCCACGTAGATAGAAAACATAATAAAAATATCATGACGTTTCGATCGCAACGCAAGCAATCGTCATCAGTTGATGACGATTGCTTGTGTTGCGATCATTTTTCTATTTACGTGGCTTTACCGAAAGACCCAAAGAATATGAATTCCTGCAGCCACGAAAGCTTTAAGTCAAGATTCAGACATGATTCCTTGCAAAAGGATTCAGTTTGGTTTTGTTGCCAGAAAAAAGGGGAAAACCTATTCTTATATTTTGATGTTGGCAAAGGAGGTCTCATGATGTCGATTCAAGAATCATTTATTTTTTTCTTCAATGTGGTAAATGTAGCAGCCTCTAGCAATTGCAGGGGTCACGTGAACCCATTACATGAAACATATGGCCATCAGCCATGGTCTATCCACTGTTATATGAAGGCCTCCCAATGCTGAGATCCATACCCACATGGTCCTGAAATGCCGCAAGCCATTTTACTTTCGGCACCAGAGCCGTAAAATGTCTTGTCACTGCCCATATTTCTGATCCATATGTCATCGCTGGTAATGTGCGCTGATTGAAAACGTCACACGTCAAGCACATCAGGTTGTTAATTTTCATGATCAAATTAAACGTTGTGAGCCAGAGGTCACGTGATGGGATCTCAGATGTAGCTCTGTAATATCAGGTTTCACGGGGGATTCTCTAACGCAAAGGGATGCACTGCCCGGCGAGGGATCCGAGTGGATTATTTGTATCGTGGGATAACATTGATGAGATATGGCTAACCTTATATGTTTTTGAAAGTATACATTTGGCACGTTGGGGACTGACAGGAGTGTCAGTGACATTCCCTCTTGGCGAAATCGTGCCGAGTCGCCATGTTTAGCAGTGGGGCTACTTCACCGCCACACGAAATATCCTAATCCAGCTGTGACTAATACCTAAGTCATCACTCTCTCCCAACAAATATATAAATTTTACACATCCAATATCGTGAGCTTAGAGAATTGATATTAATCTGTGAATCGATGGAGCAAGGCTCCCCTACTATACACCATCTTTAAAGTGCTATAATCGTCAGTCATACCATGCTATCGTTTGCTGTCTGATAACAACTGTTGTCATTGCAAATAGAGTCTAGTAATTAGCTTCAAATTTTCTACCATTTTTCTTTTAAACATTCATTCTTATTATCCACTTGCCAAGAGATAAAGGAGAAAAATGTTGTAATAAGCGCCTCACAAACAACGCCTTTTTCCGTGAACCAAATGTAAAAAAAACACAATTGGCACAGTTATAATTCTCAAATAGAAGTTTATCTATTTTTTCAGATAAACTCAAGCCAATTTAAAGTACAACCAGGTGTTTACTCTATCACCCGAGGCCATTTGTCAACCAAGATGATTTTCATATGCAAAGTGAAATACATATATGCATTCATACAACAACAATCCCTGCTTTTAATTCACAAGGCTTAGCCCTTGTCTTAAAAAATCTATATCTTTTTCCTTAAACGCATGAGTGGCAATTATTTCTGACAGTATAATGCAGCTTCTTCAGGTTTCATTACTTCAAATATTTTTTTGTATTTATATTCCCCTGTAGCTGTGCGTGGGGTCCTCTTCCACCTGTCTCCGACTCTGGCGCCAAGAGGAGCAAAGGCAGAGAGTGTTTGTTGGACTCAAGCATCCCCTTAGCAGATTGGAAGTGACAAGTGAAACAGCCCATAGTCACCTTGTTTCTAAGCCATCGATGAACAGTGACAGCTTGGCACATTTCCTCGCACCCACTGTGCTGCACATCGCTATCTTTCTTTTTTTACCATCTGAAGCTGAAAACATTAAAGAAGAGGTGGCCGAGACAAAAGAAGGAGATATGTCACTTGCAGCCAAACAGCCCGAAGCTTTGAATTACTTCAAAAGGGCAAATCGTTCTGAAATTTACCGTATTAATCAAACATCGCCCTCCACCCACGTGCATTCACTGTTGGCTCGTGTGGCAACAATGAAAACAAAGGAAAAAGTGTTTGTTGTGGTGAAACGTAAAATGGCTGCAGGATGTTTCTCTAATTAAATTGAAACGCAACACCGCATGTGAAAATCAGAACTCTCTGTTCTGTCAATATATTGTTTTTTTTTTAATATATTAAGCTCCCTGTTCAGTATTGGTTTGATATTTAATTGTGTCGACATCTTGTTATCATGCAATATCAGATTGATCAATTATGAGCCCAGTGGAATGCGATTTTATCTGTCGTAGGGGATGAGCCAGTCGGCCTCCCTGCTTGTAAAAGCTGGCGCATAAACAATACTTCAGATCTGACCTAAACATTTCAAGGAATTGAAGTTCTCACCTAGTTAAACAAAATAACCCTGAACTTGAAGCGTCGGCATGAGACGGAGCCAACCATCGTAAATGTATCTTTTGATAGAGTAAATTCGATGTGAGAGCTATTTGTTCATACAGTGTGAGGGCCAAACCCGATTTGGCAAGGTGCATGCATGTTTCGGTTCTGTAATACTACGTCAGAACACTGAGCGGTCACAACCGAGTTCAAATCTATAGCAAATTGATGATATCAGCCCAATTACAAATGGTTGCACACACAAACAACTATCATATAAAGTTTGAACTTATTTTATCTTGCATATCTCCGGTTGTGAGAAGTGCAAAACGTTTGGTTCAATTTTGATTAAATTGCATCTCTAAATTAAGACAAGCGAGTGCTCTTAGTGTGGACTATGATAAGCAAATTCATGAAATTAGAAAAAATTACATTACAAACACTCGTAAAGTACACATTAAGTGCATTTAGAAATAAGCGGTCATTCAATACAGGTACATAACTCATGAGTGTTTATGCAATATCGCAAATTTACCTCTTGCTTTTCAATTCGTTGTAACTTAAATGTGATGGTCATTTTACCCTTCTTTAAAAGCTTCAGCTAAATAACGTTCAAACGAGAGAGCACTTTAATAATTCTGGAAACATTGAACGCATGTGCATTTGTACATGTATTAAATCAGATTACAATCTGCCTTGTAAAGACCATCAAAATATAAAACTGAGTCATTTTACTTGTCAGCTCTATCGTCTAGTATTAGTTTCCATTGGTAGAAAGGTGCATAAAAAACAATCGAAAACGTAGAGTATATTTCACGGAAAGGAATTGCAACATAAACATGGAATTAAATTATTTAGCTTAAATGGTAAAAAAAAAAACTTTTTTCCTTTTTACCGTCGGCTGTTAAGGGAACAAAATGTTAGCGGGTGGAAAGGTGACTGTTGAACATATTAAGCCTTTGAGCAAAGAGAATGTAATTTTAAAGCAATTCATGTAAATGAGAAGATGGACCTCAAAGAACAGTCCGCCTTAGGTTTTAAGAGGTGTGCGGAGGTCAACTTTGTTCACAAAAATGTACGAAAATGTATCCATGAGGTTAAATAATTACTGCATTGTCCCGGAGGCGGTAGCATCACAAGAATGAAAACTGGATTAAAGAATTTCCCCGATGGCCCGGCCACCTGCTTAGGTTGTGAGTTATTGCTTTGTGCAATGAGGCTTGAACCAAGTGGGTTTTTTTCTTTCTGCAAAGCGTTTAGTCAAGATAAACATATCTCATGCAATTGCATGAAATATAGCTCAATCTGAATTTATTAAAATTGATACAGTTATTATTATCAATTCATGAACATCATCATTATTAATGGATGTTATAGGCATCTTATTATTTCTGACAAATACATTTTTACATTATTAATCAGGCCGTCACACAGACACAATAATTCTAAATGTAGTAAACCTGATTTATGCGCGAGCTTTTACAAGCAGAGAGGCCTACTGGCTCATCCCCTGCGATGGATTAAAATCTAATTTCACTGGGCTAAATTCCATAAATGTGTTTTTAATGGATATAGGTTCACCGACAGCAGGTCAACTCTGTCGAAAATAAACATGGGCAACTGCTAGTCAATGCAGAATTGCGGTTACCCTTTATACATAAAGTACAGGATACAGTGTTGCTGCCATGATGCAATGGTTAACACAGTGGACTTGCAATCAGAGGTCACCGGTACGATCTCCAGGCGCGAAAAGTTGAAACAATTGGCACGTTTCTTAAATCCTCCCCCCACGCCACGACAGACTGCAGTAAAAATGGGTAACGACCACAGTTAGTCGATGGGTTGGCCGCATGCAGTGGGGTGAAATGTGGGTACTCCTACCTCATCCGAGGTGTTCGACCAGCGTAGTAGAAAACGAAGATAAAATACCCTCCAGAGGGGCTCTCTGGAAGCCCATGTGCCAGAAGCGGCGTGAGCCTGTAATCGCAGGGATGCGCCTCAACTTCTCACTCATAAAGTATCATCATGGGACCTCCTTTGCCAGTACCAAAATATTAGAATAGGTTTTCCCCTTTTTTCTGGCAACAAAACATGTGTTAAGATGTTAAAACGCTAAACTGAAACCTTTTACAAGGAATCATGTCTGCATTAACCACAATACTTGTGGTCAGAATGCAAAAGACGCCAAAAGGCATCCTCTGGTCTAATACCGTTTTGAGACGAGGCTCAAATAAAAGCTGTCTCTGGTGTGGACCAATCAGTTTCAAAGACAATGCATATATTATCAGAGTATGTTTTTCTTTTTTGCATTCTGACCACAAGTATTGTGGTTAATGCAGACATGATACCTTGTAAAAGGTTTCAGTTTCGTGTTTTAACATCTTAACACCTGTTTTGTTGCCAGAAAAAAAGGAAAAACCATTCTCACTTATAAAGTAGTTTGGCACCAAATATGCAGTTTGGTGCTGGTTTACCCTCAATGTGCCCTCGGTTTTTTTTTCATTATCAGTGTCGGCACCCATGCAGCCCTACCAATCTCCCACTGTTAGCAATTTCCCTGGGTACTTTATGACAACCTGCAGAGTCATTTGAGTATTAAAAAAAATTCTGTCCCCATCTCAAGCACACCCACAGTATCTCCCCCCTCCTGTGAAGGAACGGCTCCTTGCACTTCACTTTTCCTCTCTACAACCATTTAGCACACCAGGAGTCTATGAGGTCCAGAAGTTAATTCAGAGTGGAGTAAATGAGTTCACGTCATTTGTGGACCTGATCAGTGTGTATACGACACCAAACGTTTTTTTTTCTTCCCTATCAGTGTGACCTAGATTACATTATGTTAATCACGTGAAAATTGCCTTAAAATATAAGATAGGAACATCTAACCGTGGTGCTGAGTTCGCAAGGAGTGACCTGCACGGCAGGTGTTTTGCGTGGCTGGGGGAAGCGCATGATTTCTGCAAGCCTGCCAGGCGTGCAACGAACTCCCCAGAATATTGACGCAAGCGCAGGAAGCGTCTTGTCACTATTGGAGGGCGAAGAGAAGCCCGCCTCATCACCGATAAAAATGTGCACATCAGCTCAAAGAAGCCCCTAAGAGCTCACATGCCACGGAGACCCAGAGGCTGTCGTAATGCACACAGCGATCTTCGCTACTCGTGGTTGGGGGGGGGGGGCACTGCACCGCGAAATCTGATGCCGATCTGGACCAGCTGTTTTGGGCAGCCAAGTCAATCAACTACATCAATAAGTAGGTCACCCACATCATCGTGTGGTCAAAATGGGGCTTTAAGATGTTGGCGGATTCTAAGAGCATGCAGAACAATTTCCACTTTGAAGAGTTGAAGTTATTCACAAGGACCTATTTGCCTAAATTCCAAAAGTTACATGCAAAGTACATAATCAGGATTATACATACAAATCATCGCCCCCTACTGGCAGATTAATGCCATTTCGCAGGCCACGTGCTAAATCAGTTGTCGCCCCGCATGAACAGCTGTTCCTTTCAGATTGTTTTAAATACGATTTGATGTCAAGTGCCCTGAGATGCCCCAGAAAATAAGGCGACATCCAAAATCAGACACATGGGTCCTGAAGGTGTTATAGGAAGGGAACGGGTTGGACTTCTACAGCAAGCCACCTTAGTTGGGGAAATGTACTGCTCTCAGCCTGGGTAAAGGGACAAAGAGTAAAACAAGTTCTGTAATCAGAAAGTTGGTGCGCACCAGCAAGGTCACTGTGAGATTTCCTGGTCCTTCTGGGCCACTTGGTGGTGACAAACGAAACATCACCCCAGCCAGGGTGCTCAATGGTGGGAAGGCATCCCCTCACTCCGGCTGAAGGTAAACGCATCCATCATCCTGTATTGGGTACAAAAAGTCAGCAGGTGGAAGTTGACGCAGAAAGGTCCATCTCCCATTGGATGGCTCCTAATAAAAATAATTTTGGTAAAAAAATCCCTCACATGGATGGCTCATTCTCTGATTTGATCTGCAATCCCTTCTGAGGTTAGCCGCCATCATGTTGTATTTGTATACCAGGTGTGCTGCTCTGAGCACGCATGTTCTGCAAGAAGTCTGTGGATCTCATGAGACCCTCTGCTTCCAATATCAAGGCCCAGATCATTGTCTTGCCTGTAAATCACGGCAACCACAGTTGTATTGTTCCGCCTAAGGACCGAACTCCGGGTGAGCCAAATCTGGAAAAGCCGCAGCACCTGATTGATTGCTGGCAATTCCAGTACATTTGTAGTGACATATAATGGCTCACTACGGCGCTTAGCGCCATCTATCGACAGAGAGAGGAATAGTGGGTATGGTAACCCTCTCTGCCAGCAGAGTATTTTATGTCATGGAAGAGGTTTCTGGGGCTGGCAGAGTAGGGGGCAATCGAGGATGTAGTAGCCCGATTGGCCGGCAGGGGCGCGTGATGGGATGTAGGCCAAAGGTGACAGAGGGGACACGTTATAGGGCCCAAAAACCTTCTGGTGAGTTCCAGAAGGGGGCGTGGCCAAGGGCGGAGCCAGGCAAGGGACACGTGGAAGGTGACCCAGAACATTCTAGTGGGTTCTGAAAGGGGGCGTGTCCGAGGGCAGAGCGGGGCCGCGCCCAGGGGCATAAACGGGGGTCCCAGGGCTCCATCGGGGCTGTTTGCTGAAATGAAACCTGCTGTGCTACGTCTTCTCTTCGGTCTTCGTGCTCGGCATCATGGGTCAGGCAGTGTGCCGACGGACTTGACCCGTTTGTGTAGTTACCCCGTTGTGGTTTATGAATTTACCCTGTTGTGATTGTAGAATAAATGGTGTGGCCTCCTGAATCCGTGTGTCTCTCAAGTGAACCCACTAAAAATTCATACTGCCTTGCTGTCCCAAACTCTGGAGGGAGCAGGGGAGAATATGGGTGGCTAGATATGTGCCACGAAGAACGTTACTCTATACACTCTTTGCAGGTTGCATGAACTCCCGAGGGAAGATTCTAACAGAGAATTAAGAGGCTGCATGAGCACCAACAATTCAAGAAAACACAATCCTTTATTCAAGTACAAACTATTATTTTCACGGGTTGCTACCCACTATTTGAGATACAACAAAGGCAATAGGGATCCATCCAGCAATGCACCTTCCTCTGCTGGTATATATGTTATCGACTTTGAACACGTTTATCTGTCCATTATACTTCTTCAATACCAGAAACTTTTTTGATAATATTCCAACTACAGCATATGTTGTCTGGCTCCTTCACAAACATGAAGTAACCTGCAGTGATTTTACATCAACAAATGAAGTTGTTAACATCATCACCAGCCATTGTCTATCCACTGCTCGATAAACACCTGCTTATGCTCGTTGGTTCTTTCGGTAAAGTCACGTATAAAGATAAAATAATAAATTAAATATGCTTTCGCAATCCCTCATGGCCCAATGCTGCTAACATCTATCTCCAGCACATGAACCGATCTCATTGCTCCATTTCTGCGGTGGACGGCCTCTTGTATGTTTGTTGAACTTATTTACCACCGCACGTAGCCAACCATACTCATCGGAATTGCGGAGGATGAACAATATGCTAGACACAAAAAGCAGTTCTAAATAAATGTATTTTCAAATTACATTTAAAAGTACACAGCTCCCAGTGGTTTCCTGATATCGGAAGGAAGAGCATTCCAGACGGCCGCAGAAGTGCATCTGAAAGCGTGTGATGCGATGACCATCTTTATTCGATGGTTAGCCAAAAGCCGCTGCTGTGAGGATGACCAGAGTTTGCGTGATGGTTTATGCTTCTTGACGAGGTCAGCAAGGCATTACGAATCATTTGTAGCAATCACTTTGTGTGTAACGAGCACGACCTTCTAATAAAATGAACGCGACCTCTTGGACACATTCACTTCTTTTCCTGCCACTCTGTCACCAGTCTTGTCCTTCGGTCATCGACTCATCTTTGGATATGTCCTGTCAGGATGATGTCTGATTTTTGTCTGTTCTCTGAAGGACGTGTTCATTTCCCTCTGTCTCGGTGTAATTAATTCCAAACGAGTATCTCTCTGTGCATCTTTGTGCACTTTACAGATTTTGTTCAATATTATTTTTCAGTGTCCATGTTTATGATTCATTTGTCATAGCTGGCCATGTGCACGGATGCTTAAGTACTTAAAAAAAGAGGTAAATGACCAACTGAACATCTAAATAAATGTACGTGCCTTTAAAATAAGTATTCATTAAAAATGAAATATATATATATTTGCATTTGAAAAAAATGAACATGGAAAGAACTGAAAATTATCAACATAAATCAGATAAAATATAATGAATAGCTATTCTAAGTCGAATTTTAATGAGAACGATACATTTGTTTACATTTTTTACAAATAATAATTATAAAATACCAAAAAATGCAATCATTTAAGTAACAGATGGAACATGTTTATAGCATGTTATCATTAATTATTTAGCATAAGCCTAATACAAATGGCAGTGAAAACAAAACGTAATGCAGAACAAAAATAAACATGTAGATTGGCTGAAAAATATTTTTAACAGGTCCAATTTTGTGAGAGCTGCAATCCATCACAAAGCTTGAGCATTATTTTCATACCCATCATTCCTCGCGCAACAATCACATCGCGACACTATGATTAGCCACTTTTAGACAATAGCATCATAGCCTGTGTTATTTGTCGGAGCATGCCGTGATTATTTAATGTAACACATCAGGTGCACCTTCTTCATGTAACACAAGGTGCAAATGCGCTACTGGCCCTGTTTACTACATGTGTTGCTACGAGACCCAAAGTTATAATAGGGCAACATGAACGTCCTTTTCTACGTAAACATTATTCACGCCAAAAGGAAATGCGTTTAATAGATGTTCTATAGAAATATATATATAAACACAGTGACTTACACGGAATTGAGATTGGGATGTTGTTAATACAATGGCGTGATAGTGAAGCGATTTGTATATTTCAATTTGTGATATACGGATTCTATGTTAAAACCACATTTATCCATCAATTTTGCATAATGAGCTTTGCCAAGCTGCGTAGCCCATATCGATATCCATAATGTGCACAGACACTGGCTCGAAAGTGTGCCGATAACGGTAACTTGCATCCTTTACTCTGCAGATACAGCTTCGTCGTGTGGAGCGGATGATTGAATTGTTTCCACAGCCATCTCGGTGTAGATACGGCTGAAACTGGAATAGAGAAGCAGCATTTACCACAGTTTAATGCGTACATATCCACGGGGCCAATGTGTCATGGAGATGAGCTTTTAAGAAAAGTCGCATTGCAAACATATGGTCCGACTTAATTACTAACAGGTCACACTGGGATAATATTGTTGTAATTTTATTCATCCAGCCATCCGTGGTTAAACCATGTTCTCAAGCGAAGTGAGTTGATGGTCTAAGCCGATGGTTGCATAAAACACCGCCAAAGGAAACTTGGTTCTGCACAAATTGGCGATATTCCAGCTCTGAGAATTAGAATTGTCAGTTTACTCTAATATAGAGGGGTGGGAAAGAGGTCACTTGAAGGCACTCAGAGATGGCTCTGTGGTATCCGCTTCTTTGGGCTCTTCTATAAAATTAATGGTTGCACATCTCACGAAACTAATGGCACAATCAGGACACAATTGGGGAAAATGACAAAAAATGGTAAAGCATTTTTTTTAATGTAATTGTAGTAATTTCTTAATATGTATTTAAGTTACGTATACAAACGAATACTGCTGCAATTTAAAGTTTTTTGTTCCTAAAGCCTTAGGGTGTTATATTTTTACTCTTTGGTTCTTTCGGTAAAGTCACGTAGGTATAAAATAAAATAAATCACGACGTTTCGATCGCAACACAAGCGGTCGTCCTCAGGCGGAAAAAATAGAATCCAGTAGTGGAACTGTTGCACTGCTGGATTAAAAATATAATCCACTGCTGCATTATATTTTTCCGCCTGAGGACGACCGCTTGTGTTGCGATTGAAACGTCGTGATTTATTTTATTTTCTACCTACGTGACTTTACCGAAAGAACCAAAGAGTATGGATTCCTGCAGTCATGAAAGCTTCAAATCAAGATTGTTATATTTTTATTGCCAATATTTTAATTGTCTACAATCACAAATAATGTTTCTGCACATGTTGTCAGAAACGTAATTGTGCATTAAATTACATGCAGACATTTTAACACCTGCATGACATTTGCATATAATTATGAACAATTAAACTTTAATTAGAGGCAATACACTGGTTTGTAATGGACGACTACTAATCCAACAAATGTGTTTGTCCGCAAGGCATACAGTTCTAATTAACTTGGATTATTGGAACTTTATTATACAGTACACACAAATATACCTATATAGATAACTCGGGAAAAAACAATAGTATGTATTATTTTTCCATGAACTTAGGGTATCAAGGATAACAATCTTTTGGTCTCAGACTAGTTACCAATGACTGACCAAAAATTTACGTGAAAGTTTTTTTGTCCACTTACTTTGGTTCAGTTCCTGCTCTGGGAATTGAAAACATCAATTTACCCGTCACAATAACAATATCAAAGCAAAGTGTGTGAGTAAGTGTGCCCTGTACTTTGGATAAATGTGCTTTATAAATCTGGATAAGATAAGGAAAAAATATATAAGGTCCACTTCAAGGATTTTTCAGAAGCCCCAGAAAAATATTTCCCTGCTCGGTGAGATTTCTGAACGGATTATAATTATTTATCTCATGACCTGATGCAGACAGCAACATTTTAATAAATTGGACCGAAAAGGCTGAAGTTAAATAATGTACAGAGACGAAATATACACGAAAAATTTAGGATCTGACTTTTGATGAGTTGGAGTCATGCATTTGGTCTTAAGGAGCAAGACGTAAACTCTGCAAGCAGAGGTAGAATTATTCTGCGTTTCTGAAACGGTTTGGAAAATCTTGCCAGTGCCCTGGTAGTGAAAAAATGGGGTTGCACGTAACAATTATATATGCAAACCAAGACAAATATCCGCAGTATAGCCTTTAATTGGCTGTTGGGGCAAGTGCTGTGCTGTTATCGAGCACCTATGAAGGTCAACACAGCAGCGTGCCTGGTCGCCTTTGTCTCCCCTTAAATGAGTGATAAATGAGTACTAGATACACATTTAAGGCTGTGTATGAACATCAAATCAGTACGAGATACGAATGTAAGGCTGAGTCGACCTAGGGGAGGCCCAGGACCGGTTCAGATATTCGCCACTGATATTCGTCGTCAAGCGGGAATTGGACTCGGGTCGCCGGGTTTGTTGTGCAGTGCGCTAACCACTACACATGTGCAAACACACGTACACGCAGACAAATCCATTGCCTCTCATTAGATTGATGCATCAACATGGCATACATTTATCTGCTCGAGCATGATAAGGCCACATCTGTTACCTGCATGTATCAGCCCTATTACACCATATCTGCACGCCCATGAGATGAACCTTTATAGCTGATACCAGCAGTACTGCAATGCAAACAGCACTCGTATGTGAAACTGCACTGGTTATTCAACATCAGCACTTCAATTCACGTATTAGGACGTTTTGTTTCATGAAATGCATTATCAACGTATTTAACAAACAGTTCGATGCGGTTTTGTGCAATTTATACAGAAACTATTAAATATAATAACAAAATGCATATCAAAACCTGGGTATCAACTTCGACTCCTTTTCACGAGGGACCTACATTTTAATGTTTGACTAAATCAATGTTTTAATTAATTAATGCTTTATCCCTCTGCCAAATGTGAGGTCTTTGGCTCAATCTCCTCCTTACCGCCCAATCTTGTGCTTTTTTAAATCCTTTATATTAAGTTCGCTTGCTTGCTTGCGCGCTTACGACCGTGCAAATCTTTCGGTCGTTTTTAAACCCACTTCCCGTGATCCAATCGAGCTGACATTTTGCACACAGACTCGTGCGTGACAATTTATTTTCGTGAAAAAATTGTTACAAAATTTTCCACTTTTTAGGGAAAAAAAATGTCATATTTAATTTAAAATACCAATGTGATAAAAATGAAACTCTTACTCAAGAAAAACAGAAATGAATAATAAAATAAAACCGATGCCACGCATATAAAGGATTTATAGTGAAAAACTTTGTTTTTACGGGTTAATTGTTTCTTTACTTCACTGTTCGGATCTCTTTCCAAGTCATCCAGGAATATGTTTTCCTTTTTTGCCCATTGGCCTTTTTCCCAACATCGTTCCAGAGCTTCCTTCATCAAGCTTCTGCCTCTGAGAATGTGTGCATCCCACGTCTGATTTCTGTTTCCATTGTTATGTTGAGACTTTTCTCCTCCTCAAACTGCTCTAGAACTTCCTCGTGCTCATTCTCTCCATCCAACTGATCTCCGTGCCACATCGAAACCCACACCTCAAGGCTTGCCAGTCTCGTTATGTATTCCTAACTTCGGAGTGCAAGTTTCCGCAACATTCATACAGACAGACATACATAATAAATTACAAAAGCCAATGTATGTTCTGCGCAATTTCACTTCGTATGTTTATTATGTAGAAAGTGTGGATCTGCAAGTTAACATTTAATACCAAGACAAAAAGCATATGACATCAAAGATGTGCTTATTCTTAAACAACCCTGTTATCGGTTAGTGCTATTTTACGTGCATTCAAGAGGATTAAGCCAATGTTTCGTGCTTGGATGCGTGACCACCACGGATACACGAGGTGCTGTAGGCTGCTGCAGGGCTATGTTGTGGGCAACAGAGGGCAGTGTTGTGCTGTACGTCAATGCCCCCTGCCTTCGCCATTTACATTGATACTGGTAGGAACCACCTGGTTCCACCAGCCCACAGGGGATTATTGTGTCCGTCCGTCCGTCCGTCGTGCATCCAGAAATGGGAGGGGTGGGGCTGGGTGGAGAGGGGAGGGTGGGGAGGGGCTGGGTGGGGAGGAGAGGGGATGGTGGGGAGGGGCTGGGTGGGGAGGGGAGGGTGGGGAGGGGCTGAGTGGGGAGGGTGGGGCTGGGTGGGGGTGGGAGGGGTGGGGCTGGGTGGGGAGGGGCTGGTCACCCCGTGGTGCCCTTATAAAACTCAACGTTTAACCTACTCACGCCGGCTTGTGCCCGCCCTCACAGTTTGCGGAATACACCACGCCGCCGTTGACCCTGGCCATTGACAGAGCAACCCAACGTCCCTACCAGCTCCCTCCGCAGGAATGTTATTATGGTCGGTCAACACCGGTGAGCCGCACGTTGTTCTGTTGGGTCGGTTCTCATCCAGAATTTGATTCACACAAACTGGCTGTGCATGTACAAGCTTGCACGTAACAGGATAACTCCTCTGGCCTGTGATGATGTGAGGGACCAACGTAATCATTATAATTATTCACAGGGTTATGTAATAATTATTTTAATTCATAACGTGCGCAATATTCGCTCACTCTAGACGAGATAGAATGACGTGAGAGGCGCAAGGAGGAACCACAGACCAGCAGAAAGGCAGGCACGCGGTGAGCCGGCGTCAAAAATTACCAAAGCTCTGCGATTCTCTATATATAAAGGTGTGCTTTGGGGCCGTCCATAAATGACGTCACGTCATTTGTGACGATGTGTGACAAGGGGGGGGGGCGGTTTGAGAAATGTGACGTCACATCAAAATGCGCAACTTTAAATATAGACAACACGTTCTACTTAATTACATTTACTTTCTAATAAATATGTTCTCCTACAAAATCAGTGACAATAGTTTAAAGCGATTTGAAGCATGTTTTATATTTTTGGGGGGGGGGGGGCAGAGCTTGGTGACGTCATATTTGAGGGGGGGTCTGACTTTTTGTGACACCGTGTGACGATGGGGGGGGGGGGGTCAAAAATCGTCCAAAATCGCGTGACGTCATTTACGGACGGCCACTTTGTTGCTCTGGAGACCGGAACATCGGTGATCGATGTTCGGTGGCCGCGTTGATGGCAGTTGTCGTTATTTCTCGCTTGACAGAGTGAGCCGCGTGAAGGCTGCCTTCTTCCCACTCCACGTGTGAAGGTGTTTACGTGTGGGAGGAAACCAGAGCGCCTGGAGAAAGCCCACGCGTGTGATGAGGGAAGCACTCTATCGCACGCAGACGAAACAGGTGGAGCCCACACCTTTGCTCTTCTGCTTTCCCATGGCGAGCCAGGGGATGTGTGTATGTACGTTGAACGTCTTTTCGCACCGTACGTAGCCAACCATGCTCATCGGAGGTGCGGGCACCTCGACGCCGAAGGGAAGGCACTTTCACAACATCTGTGCGGTGATTCACCAACCTTCGCCTTGACAAGTGCTGGTTTGCAGGCCGCCTGCATAGGCGCCACTTATCCGCACGAAAAGAAAATACACGGATAATCGCCGACCCTTTGAAGAAATAGGACCGCGCGAAATAGGAATTTTCTCAGACGCAATAGCTCTCGCAAATAGTGGAGACTTCAGGGGTAATATGGTCAGGGGATAAGAAGAGTCATCCTGGACATAACAATGCACACGATGTACCTTCGCCTGTTGTCTACTCAGCTGAGAAGCATTTTTTTTCATTATGATCTTTGGCGTTCATTAATTCATGTAATAATGCTTTTTTGTGGGTCACTGCGTACTCAACCTCCGCCTGTAATACCGTCTTTGTCCCCGCATTTCCATTCCCCCCTGAACGTAATGGAATGAGGATGAAGACACGGCACTGGGACCCCCTGCTGGAAGGAATAAACAACGTCAGGTTTCTCGTTCCAGCAAAGCGTTGGTGACATTCGGTGCAAAAATAAGGAAATAGAATAAGAATATGCATTTATACTGGAATAATCCGATGAGCTTTCAATCTCTTTTTCACAGATGTTCAGTCAGAATGTTACAGCAACAAACAAACAAAACACATGATGCAAAGTATCGGAAAGGTAAGTAAATCACTTTTAAAATATACAAAAATTTAACTAGACTCGTTTTGTTTATCTTACCAGGTAAAGCCCACTGAGAAATTAGCTTATTTTTCAGAAGCGACCTGGCCACAAATGATAGCGCGAAAAAAGGTGCTTATCACGTGGAAATTTATGGCAGCAAAAATCATCCAAACAATCTAAACGCAAGTTTCTAAAATTGGAGGGAAAAACCGGAGAAAAAAAAAATCCACATGATCACGGGGGGAGAAAATGCAACATCTAAATATACAGGCGTCAGGGTCGGGATCGAACCTCTGCTGGCAGAAATACCTGCAAGACAGGAAGCCCAAGAAGGCCCCCTGTGGACGGTATTTCGCATGCTCTTCCATTCTGGCCAGACATCTCGGAAGAGGTTGGGGGGAGCACCCACGCTTTACCACATCGCACAGGACAACGAACTGTGGCGTTCCGATTTAGACTGCTGGGTATTTCTCCGGCCATTCATACCAGTCTTCCAAGCTGGCCAAACATATTGTTCCGTTCATATTCAATGCAAAATGTATTTACATTAACACATAATGTACAACATATCATTTTTTTTAATCTCTACTCACTGTTTAAAAAACAATTAACCATAAGCTACATTACTCCTGTGCAAGCTTCCCCAAAAGTATCTGTTGTAAATCAATATCATGGAGAAAAACACACTGCTATTTGTTTGAACCCCATGATGCATAAAACAATTATACGGCGGGGGGAAAAACATATTTGGTTTCATTCGACGGTACCTTAATGAGTTCATCTGTTCTAGTAAATTGCTTCCTAGGTCTATGACTAATACAACAATTATGAGGCAGCTGAATATGAAAGCATGTTAAGTGTGCTGTATATAAACTCAGTACATGGCCAAGGTCAGCTGATGAGCTCCATTATTTCCACACCGAACTTATTCCTAGGGCAATGTATATTCCTGCGTGTATACGGGCGTGCGCCAGACATAGCATTGATATTGTAGTTACTCCTATGGTATCTGCTGGGGCTGTTCGCTGATGTAGCACATCGTTAGACTGATAGTGAGAGTTCTGGAAGGGCATCTCGTACATTGACTGTAATAGCACGATTGGGATAGGGCTGGCAAAAAAAATGAAACTGAAATTCTGTTAGTGGTTTCATGGATATCTATTGCGCCTGCTTATTAGATGGAACAGAGAATTGCAATTTGTTTGAGCACTAACAATGTGAACCCACTTACTGTGGGCAAAAAAATGCAAATGCAGCAAAAAAATTCAACAAAGCTCAGCTATCTGCTTGCTCAATGTAATTAAAATGTTAATTAGGAACATTTCGAGCAAGTTTATAAATAATCTCCACCGACAGCGGTCTGCGCACAACTACCTGCCATGTCCCGTTAGCCTAAGTGTGTGTTGCTTACTCAGCTCCGCTGTCATAAGTCAAATTCTGCCTAATTAATTAAAGGAAAGGTGTGGGGGGTGGAGATGGAAGGGGCAGTAGGGGGGCAGTGGGGAGGCAGGGAAGGTGCGTTTGAGGAGGTGGGACAGGTGACGTTCATATTCATATTCTTGGTTCTTTCGATAAGGTCACGTAGATAGGAAATAAAAAATAAAAATAATAAAATATGTTCCGCCAGTGGACATCGGGGCTGCCCAACTTGAATTGTTAGGAAGTGCAATTAATAATATTCAAATTGCCTCTAGTCGTGGAACCAACAGGGGCACCTAATCAAATCTGCATTAAAATGGAGAGGACAGTAGTTGAATGAACCCGCAGGAACGCTCTGTAGCGCTCAGCGCAGGCAGGCAATAATAATAATAATTATATGATCCGAGGATATTCTGACTAATGCCTACTTATAGTGGAGTGGTAGTAATTTACTTCCCCACTAGGCATCTTTCCATTCATTACACTCGTTTGATATCAAAGAACCACATATACGGTCTTATTTGTTCAATAACAAATAAGCAGACCCCTCATTTGCCAGGGTCATGCTGTGGTACAATTTCATATGCATTGCAACCAAAACAAACGCTTGATAGGAACAATTTGTGCCCGAAATTGACTTTGGCTTAATTGTGACCCTGTCCATATCCGTGGTACACGCACGCAGGCGTTGAGACGGCTGCGCTTACTCTTTGGTTCTTTCGGTAAAGTCACGTAGGTATAAAATAAAATTTTAATGAAAATTTGTATTTTTTAAATTAAAATTTTATTTTTCGGTGAAGTCACGTAGGTATAAAATGAAATCTTAATTTTAGATATAAAATATTTTTTTTATAAAATAAAATTTTCATTTAATTTTAATTAGATTTTATACCTACGTGACTTTACCGAAATAACCAAAGAGTATGGATCCCTGCAGTCACGAAAACTTCAAATCTACGGTTGCGCTTGTTTGTTCCATTACACTATTGAACGCATCCTCAAGAGAAGAGAAGCAAGGAGTAACATTCTCGCTTCATCTACACAGCTCACGAATGCCACTGATGCGTTCGCGAGATTAAACAATTATGCTTCGCAAATGCAGAGCCTCTGCAAAACGGTCGACCAAAAACAGACAGAAATGCTCCGAAGTTTCTACGTTAATCTGCAAACCAATTCCAAAGTTGTTGGCAGCTCAACCCTAGAGACATTTTATTTTGTTACTCTCGGTAACTCTACATAGTGAGCGGAGGCTGTATTGTTCAGATCCCAGCAGATAGTTGGTTTTTCCATATCTCTTAACATCACGCCCATCACACAGTAATGTTTAATGACTGCAGGGACCTCTTGAAGTATCTCTTGTTATGCGATACCCAATACCAGTATTAAAAACAGCCCTACCCCAAGTGCCCCCTCATAATGCAATGAAGACTGCGTGTTTACAGCGAGAACATCAATCGGAAGCAAATCCCAGCCGTGAGCAAATTTAAAAACCTGCAGTGCGTATTGGGTTTTGTACTCCGCTGCGCTGTGCGCCACGGAGACTGTTTAGCATAAGTCATTACAATATTCATGAGTGACAACTAAGAAGAGGCTTTATTAACCCCTTCATCTTGACGTGTAATGCGCCGTGAGGTCTGGGCCAGTGTGGAAGAGTAGGCCAAATACCATCTGGAGAGAGGGGGGGGGGTCTCTTGAGCTTCTGCTCGTGGCTTCCGGTTGCGAATACATTATTATACACAGGGTACTTACTACAAATGAATCGCAGTGCCTTGCTGACCTCGTCAAGGAGCATAAACCATCACGCAAACTCCGGTCATCCTCAAGGCGACTCTTGGTTAACCATCGAACAAAGCCGGTCACTGCATCAAACGCTTTCAGATGCGCTTCTGCGGCCAGTCTGGAATGCTCTTCCTTCCGATATTAGGAAGCCACTGGAGCTATGCACTTTTAAATCTAGATTGAAAACGAATTTCTTTAGAACTGCTTTTTGTGTTTAGCAGTTAAATATGTACGGTACGAAAGAAGTTCAACGTACACACATACATACTGCCCATAGACTAAAACTACCTATAGACTCAACACTGCCCATAGACTCAACACTGCACCTCCGATTAGCATGGTTGGCTACGTACGGTGTGAAAGAAGTTCAACATACATGCATAACAGGGGCCATGAGTGGCGCAAGAAATAATATCTGCACCTTCACCACTAAATGTTTTAATTTTGGTTAAGGTTAAAATTGGTAATGTAAAAAGTAAGCAAAAGAATTCAGATTCGGAATGAATTTAGAGAAAGACAAAAAAATCAGTATTTAATTTTTTTCATGAAATATGGACTAATATTCACATCGTTTTTTTTTTTACGATTCAAAAAGTAACCAAAATCATGTTCCGTAGAAATAAAGAAATATTCGTCGTAATATGTTTTTTCAGTCATCACCATCATCATTGGCCACGATCAATCAACTGCTGGATTAAGGCCTTCCAAAGCCATCACCATCTCTCCTTATCCCGCGAGGTGATAATCCACCGATCACCTGCACCTTAAATTTCGATTTAAAGCTTTCGTGACTGCAGGGATTCATCTTCTTGGTTCTTTCAGTAAAGTCACGTAGAAGGGAAATAATAAAATAATAAAAATAAAACATAATAAAATAAAATTCTCACGACGTTTCGGCCACAACGCAAGCAGCCGTCTTCAGGTAAAGAACAGGGCAGCATTCGGACGCTGTCTTTCCAACAACCCTGTTCTTCACCTGAGGACGGCTGCTTGCGTTGTGGCCGAAACGTCGTGAGAATTTTATTTTATTATGTTTTATTATAATTATTTTATTATTTCCCTTCTACGTGACTTAACCGAATGAACCGAGAAGATGAACACCTGCACCTTATATGGGACTATCGTTTTTAATGGAAAAGGAACGGATAATACACTGTAACATGATAACACATGTATGTTAATAGCTTCAAAAGGTTAAAGAGTTTCCACTTGTTCGCCATCATTGTCAACGCGTGCCTGGAATCTTCTCCAGGTGGTCTCCAGAACCTGGAGGCGGCACATTTCTCTTGGTATTGTTGCAAATTCTCGGAAATGTAAAAAAAAATGTTGAAGAACATTTCTTGCACACGGTTATGATGACAGCCACACTTCTTAAACACACACGAGCGTATTGCATTTTTTTTTCCACGTCAAGCCAAAATTGTAAGACTGGTGGTGGTGGTATGCGCTATAAACACCGACACATTTTAGCTCACCTGTGCTAACATTGTGTTTGAGTTGAATTAAAAAGGAACGGAGAAAGCCGTTGTGTGCTGCCGTCTTTAAAATAAATGCATGGAATATGGACTCAGCAGCCAACCAACCAAACGTTGTTGAAAATGTAATCGCATTCTCGTTAACAAGTAGAACGACATTTTGAACACAAGTTAAAGGTTAAAGGTGCAGCCCAGCAATTGTTTCCTTACGCCACTGCTGGCAGAAGGGTCTCAACCTGAAGAAGCTTTAGAGCAGTGTTTTTCACTAATTTTCAGACGGGGGCCACTTTCGCCAACAGGACATCAGTGTGAGGGCCGCCACACCGCCTGCAAGGAGTGTTTTCACGTTTGTGTATTGTCGGGGGCCGCACGTCAGGGGCCGCAATAAAGGCCACCAGAGGCCGCCAATGCCCTGCGGCCCTTGCAACGAAGAGCACTGTTTTAGATGGCATTTTGGACCATTGTTCCACGCCGACCAGACGCCTTGGATGATGTGCGAGTACTCACACTTTACCCCACCGCGCACGACCTGCAGATCACGCGACTGTAGTCTCCTCATTCATACTGCTGGGTGGACAGAGGCAGAGGGTTTGAAGAAACTTGCCCCATTGTTTTACCTTCAACTCTGAGAGATTGTACACAATTGGCCTTCTCTAGATTGCACGTCCGGTGTGCTTTGCATTACACCGAGGCAGCATCTATTACGAGTCCATATGCCAAAAAACACGACTTGAGATGCATATGTGCCAAGTGTGTGCTGTTATTTTAAAAGGGCATGTGGCCGGCCCATTTCCTAATGATTTGCCTGCCTGGAGATGATTGAATAACCTCTCTTGACACTGCTCTCCACATGACAATAGCACAGTGTATATTCTTTACTACAAGTGTGGCTCCGTTTGTTTACTACGTTGTTCTGCTTAGGATGCGTTGAAGTGCAACACTGTTGCATGTTTTACAGGCTGCTCGGTTACTTCTACAGGGAACGAGGCAGAGGGTGAAAGGGGAAGTATCAGCAGTTCAGAGACTTGACAAGTCGGCCGGTAATCCTGATGGACCCTGCCAGAATCTCTGTTGGAGTCATTACTACAGGAGCAGACACAGTTGTGGATGCCACTTAAAGTCGACTTTAGACGCAGAAAATAAAACCTAGTGGATATTTTTTGTTCATGGTTTGCAATCCTAGACTCTTCTATATTCCCACCTCTTGGCTTGTTTACTGACAAAGAATGTAAGAACTGGACCGCTCCTTCAAATATTTGTGGCATTTTCCTTCTGAATGAGACACACAATCGCTCTTGTCCGTGAAGAAAGGAGTATGCGTGTCACGACGTCATAACCAATTTGGTGCCACTTAAAAGCAGCCTTATTCAAAATACTCAATGGGAAAACACATCATAACGTTGGCCCATACTGTAAAACATAGCGGAAGTCTCCTGAAATGGGTCTTGATACTCGGCGATGCTTTAATAACGACAACTGAAACAATATTTTTTATTTGACCAGGTAAGGCCGACTGAGCTATGTAGCTCTTTTTTCAGATGTGACCTGGCCACAAATGATAGCTCAACGAAGTGGGTTATTGTGTGGATATTTATAGCAGCCAAATATTCTAAGCGCACGTTGTTTCTAAATGTGGAGAGAAAAATAGGAGGACCCAGTGAAAAATCCACGGGGATATCATGCAAACTCCAAAGGCAGAGGCGTCAGGGTCGGGATCGAACTCAATACCTCCTGTATAACAGGCGAGGTAGTTAACATCTCGTCACCACGGCGCTTTGCTGGCTAACTTAATGTTATACATCTGTAGCCACTTCACTGCAAAACAAAAACCGAAGCAAATAAAATGGCATCGAATTCACTTTTGCACATTTGAACTACAAACATTATCTTAGGCATGCACCCTTGGTCAGGAGAATGGCACCCAGTACTCTGAGGGGTTCTTAATTAAAAGGCGTTAGTGTTAGACACTCAAAAAGGCTCCCTACGGACTCATACAACAGTCCTTTGTTATGCATCCACATTTGCATATATATGCGAGAAATAGACTTCCTAACTTTAAAGTTAATTTGCGCTACCTTTTGTTTTAAGAATCCCACCATCAAGGGCTCCAATTTATGTGCGCACTGTCTTCATTACCTACTCTTTCTTTTGTTTCCTTTATCAAGCCTGGGGGGTTGATAAAAGCATGGCAGACACCAGACTGTAAGGCCAAGTATGATGCATTTATATTGGGGAAACTCCACAATTGCCGGAGGGCTTGAAATAGCATTCCCTCTGCAATTTAACTCCTGCCTAAAGCAATACAATCACGACTTTCCTTTTCTGTTTATCCAAAGCATTTTCACTCTGACTCACTCGTCCGGTTTCGGATGAAGCACAGTCTAGGAGATTGGAAAGACCTGCTTTGAGGATGAGAGAAATAGTAAATGAGTGATGATATTAAACCTTAAAGGTTTGAATTCTTTTTTTTGCAATATAGATGAAGCACAAGGATGCATGTATGTACGTATATATGTTGAACTTATTTTGCACCATATGTAGCCAACCATGCTAATCGGAGGTGTGGAGGAAGGACAACAAATAAAACACAAAAAGCAGCTCTAAAGGAATGGGCTTTCTATCTAGATTTAAAAGTCCACAGCCCCAGTGGATTCCCAATATCGAAAAGGAAGAGCGTTCCAGACGGCCACAGAAGCACATCTGACAACGCACGATGCAGTGCCCGACTTTGTTCGATGGCCAGCCAAAAGCCGCTGCTAGGTTGATGCCACAGTGTAATGGTAGCATAATGGACTCACAATCTAAAGGTCACTGGTTCCGTTTCCCGGGACACAAAAGTTGAATCAATGGTGAAAGTTATTAATCCAGCCGACCGCCACCACCTGCCACCTCGGTCCACCCAGCAGTCAGAATGAGTACATCACAGTTGGTCGGTCGCCCGGCCGCGTGTGGTGAGGTAAAGTGTGGCTACTACCTCTTCCCAGACATCTGGCAAGTGTTAAAGAAGTGTGGGTACTTCCACCCCTTCCGAGATGTCTGAATATCGTTAAACAGTTGGCCAAAATACCATCTAGAGGGGCTCTCTAGGTCTCTCTCCACTGAAGAACAATTGCTACAGTACATATCCATCACTTGTCTAATGTAGTCTAATTAATTGTCAATAGCAATAATAATGAATGGTCAACCATCCTGCATTCAATTAATCGCATGTCCCAGCTCACACTGTGGCTATGATTACTTGTGCAGCCCACGTTCTTTGAATAAACTGTCAAGGCAACAGGGACTCATTAACCATAAAGGTGCAGCTCAACAGACGAAGGCATATGTGTTAATTGCTCGACATTGTTTTTGCTGAGAATTGCAACTAAAATTCCTTCTTAATTGTGGTGATCATTTGGATAGCAGTTGGCATGAACTTTCATCATGCAATTGTGTGGGTCTCTATGGAATAATTATGCAGAAACAATGTACTCAACTTAATGCAGACTAACTTGCATTTCATTTTAATCGAATATATGAGTTGTACTTTTTTACCTAATTTCCTGAAATCAAACAACAATCTATTACCTCCCCATTGTCCCAATTATCATTAAGTGGTTGATGTCCCTGTAGGATAGCCAAAGGGTAGAGCTAAGGTAAGACGTGTGAGTTAAAGTGTAGATTTTTAATTGCTCTATTAAAACTGCTATCGATTCACAGGTCTTCGATTGAAAACAAAGCATTGCAAATAAAGCTCCAGTGAGCACTTCGTATCTGTGCAGCGCAAATGTTGTTTGGGTTAACAATGCTATGAATAGCAACACGAAAATTACTGCAAATTATATTTGCTTTTGAGCCATATTTTATCGAGCGATAATTCTAAATTTCAAAGACATTTTGTCCAGCATGCTCTAGCCAATGTTACGCAGCATGAATGGGCAATATTACATCTGTCGTAAAAAAAAAAGCATGGGACTCACCTTGAATTTGGCTCAAATTAAAATACTTGAACATTGCCTCTACTGGTCTGGGCAATGCTTCTGTGATGGAAAACTTAGTATTCCCAATACTGCACTTCCCCAGCGATGCATTAACGTTATAGGCTAACACTTGGCAGCCTCTAGACATGGGCAATGGCACATCTCTTAGGGCCCATTTATTGTTAAGCCTAAAAAATGCAGTAGAATGTCGTAATTGTTCACTGTTTAACATTGGCTTTGCAGAAAGGCTGTGCTTGTGGAATCCATAACTCGGAAATGCAGGAACTGCCACTTTCCAGACAACCGTAGATAACGCTGACGTGTCTTTTGAATTATCAATCATTTGTGGAGAGAAAGAACATTTCAAAAAGATATTCACACGGAAGACACATAGCCGCCACGTTTCTTCTGTATTTATGTTGCTAGACAATTGCAAATATTGTAATTTTCAGCACGTGTATATAAATATATATGTATGCAAAAAGGATTAACTTTGAGACAAGTTGTCATATTTGATCAAAGAAAAATTACAGGCCCAAGTATTTGGATAATTTACATTCAATTTTCAATTATCTGTTGTTATGGATGTTCAACTACTGTTAAATTACTCCAGAGAAATATATGCTTATTGGAATCCAACCCCAACGTGTGTAGGAGATGCTGTATTATAAAATGCATTGTTTTTACTGTCGTTTGTTTAGTCCACACACACTCCATAAGATGCAAATTCACTTCACCGTGTTAACAAGAGCCACATGTATGTTGAACTTATGTCGCACTGTATGTAGCCAACCGTGCTTATCAGAGGTGCACTCGAGTTGCTGTCCCTGCAGTGCAATTCCATATTTGTTGTCAACTCGAGTTGGTCCGCGAATTCTGGCCACAGTTCAAAATCTCTGGATCGATTTCGCTCCACGGGCTGGCCTTAATTCCTTGTGTCAGAAGTCAGGTCGATCCGAAGCACATCACCAAACTTTTTCTGAATTAATATTATTGAAGGCGGCAGGAACATTTAATTAAATTTCACATTTAAAAGTTTCATTTGGTCAGAACTGCAGCCTTGACTTTTCACGTATATTTTTTTTAGGTGTGTCTTACTCGCTGACCTTGCGACCCACCTTGAAAAACCCCCAAGGGCTGGAGCCGGAGGATGAATGTGGCCTGGCGCGGTTTAGGTGTACACACCCATGTCCGATATCTCATCTAAACATCGACTAACACTATTTTTGTTTTTTTACCAGGTAAGGGCCACTGAGCTTCATAGGTCTTTTTCAGAAGCAATCTGGCCACAAATGATAGCTCAACGGAGTGGCTTATCACGTGGAAATTAATAGCAGCCAAATACTCTAATCGCTTGTTGATTCGAAATGTGGAGGAAAAAAACCGGGAGGAACGGGAGAAAAATCCACGTGACCACGGGGAGAGAGACATGCAAACTCCAAATATAGAGGTGTCAGGGTCTGGATCAAATCCACAACCTCCTATATACCAGATACTTGCCCAGCTCAAGTTATAATTTGAATAACAGGAAAAACAATTGAAGCAGCACTTTTTTTACCAACTCAAGTCCTTTAACTCAAGTTCTGGAAGACATAAGGCCAACTCGAGTCATCGCAAGATAGCTGCCACGTGGAAACAAGGTATTAGACTGTGAAGGCGTTATGACCCCTTGAGACAACACAAGTTCCATTGCTCATGGCAATATGTTGATCTAAATGTCAATGTTGAGGTCTGCTAGCCATGAGAGGGATTCAGGAAAAGTTTGTGTAGTTTTGCTATTCCTTGATTGACATAGCAGAGACGATAGTGGTTTCATATATGGTCAATTGTCTGGGTTGCATGGCCACAATCGAGTTTTAATTTTGGAAATATAATTCTTCTGTTGAATGTTTCTCTGTGAACAATACACACATACGTGATTTTTATTCGCAAAGCGTAACAACAGATGTCAATGACATCTCAAAGTATATTATAATTTTCTGAAAAGCTGTTGTATTATTTAAAATGAATCCTTTGTTACTACAAATCCTCTCAGGAAACAATTTGACATCAATGTTTTTAAAAAGTGTAAATTGCACCTTGGCATAATCGAATTATTTGTCCTAAGTTTAAAATGTCATCAGATTAATGATACAATTTAAATTGTATCTGTAGCTTTGTTGACAATTCAGTTTTAATCATTCACAATGATTTGCATTTTTCCTCTGAAGATTTTAACACAACAGGTAACAGTAAATGAGCTTTAAAAAATACGTTTGCAACCACATTTCAATCGACGAAAAGACAACCTACGTGTGTTCTGAATATATGATTTTCTTACCGATACTTTCGTTATTGTTTTCTGGAGTACTCATTTAAAACAGTTTGCAGTCTATTTATATGCATACCTCTGATGTGTATATATGAACCTCTATATCCTCATTATATTAAACTAATTTTAATTAGAACGATGAATTATTATTTATTTGATTATGCTTGTTTACTCAGGAAAGGCTCATTGAGTCTCAGGACTCTTTTTCAGTCGGGGCAGTGCTGCTTCTCGTATTCCCAATTGAGTAATTTGTATTCAATATTTCTGCTTTGGGATGTTTGTCCAATGCCGGTAGCAGTTTTGCTATGTGAAGAATGTTGAGAACCTGGAAGAAATCCGTGTAAAACGGGTGGCTGGAACATACAGTGAGGGAAAAAAGTATTTGATCCCCTGCTGATTTTGTACGTTTGCCCACTGACAAAGAAATGATCAGTCTATAATTTTAATGGTAGGTTTATTTGAACAGTGAGAGACAGAATAACAACAACAAAATCCAGAAAAACGCATGTCAAAAATGTTATAAATTGATTTGCATTTTAATGAGGGAAATAAGTATTTGACCCCCTCTCAATCAGAAAGATTTCTGGCTCCCAGGTGTCTTTTATACAAATAACGAGCTGAGATTAGGAGCACACTCTTAAAGGGAGTGCTCCTAATCTCAACTTGTTACCTGTATTAAAGACACCTGTTCACAGAAGCAATCAATCAACACAGGCCCTTCTTGCTGTGAAGCAAAAGTGGAAAGTGCTGCACCGCCCTGCCACTCAAAATGTCTCGAAATACAGTTAAAGGCATGAAGTACAGTATATGCCACCGGTTTTTAAGTACATTTGTCAAGGGCAAACATAATGAACCAATATTCGGAAAATGTTCGAAGAATAATCAATATACCATATCACGATGCACTGTATTAAAAACCCAGTTAAAATTACGTGTTCCGTATACAAATTAGACAAGTTTCTTCCGTTAGCACCAAATTCTATATGGAAAGTCTTACGTAGAACTGGTAGAAGGGTGTTGCTGAACTTTGAGTACTGTTGCCATAAACCCGAAAAAACTGAGTTTGATTCCATGCTACGACTAACATCGGGAGTAATCGATATATGTGAATGGTCCTGGGTCGTCCACTTCACCAACCTGCACTGACCAGCGTGGTGAAGTATGCGTCCAGCAATAGATTAGCAACGGATGATACGTAGTTTTGCAGAGTCGCTTTGCTTTACATTCAGATGAAGTTCACGGCAATCAGCACTCTATTATCAAGTGCGTCTCCACGTGTTAAAACAATGAAACAGGTATTTCAACAAACTATACAGCAGCTCCCCCTGCTGAGATACGATTTAACAAACAACTCCATTTTTGTGGAGTATATGGAATAACATATGCTATGTGCTTCATCCTGAAATCAGGTTAATTAAACCGGTATTTCAACAACGAATTGGAGAGCAGCTCTCCCTGCCGAGAGAAGACTGCACACATTATGAATATGCAAACTGTCTTGAGGAAGTATTTACAGCTAAAGAGGTGAGGGATCAAGGCAATCACGTGGATTTATTGAAAAAGACGGACAATGTCTGCATATTCACCTGGTGGGAAGGCAAGGACACAAACTAACCAATCATAATGGTTTACATTGTTTCCCTTTGTGAATGTTAGTTGAAGTGAAATTTTAAAATCCACCCCAACCATCTGTATTAAGTCCTTTGTTAACTACAGTAACAGAGAAGGCTTCAATTTTAGGGTAAAGATAAATATGAGTAAAGCAAGAGTCAGAAAACACATTCACTGAACAACTGGATATATATATAACATTTGATACGTAGGCTTTCAAGACCAATCTAATTATTCATAAAATATTTATATTGGGTTAGATCACCATGTAAACTGTCTAAACTAATTATGAACTGGGTATGTGTCAGACACGATTGGAAGCAGAAACAGGAAATGTGCACTGCCCAGACTGAGATCAAAATGATGAAATAAAGTGGCGGACAAGCTGGCGGAGTCTTGTTGGAAAGCTGATAATGACAAGCAACATACCGTTATGCCTAAAGAAGAACATGTGTAATCTTGATTTGAAGCTGTCGTGACTGCAGGAATCCATACTCTTTGGTCATTTCGATAAAGTCACGTAGTTAGTAATAAAATAAAATAAATCACGACGTTTCGATCGCTTGTGTTGCGATCGAAACGTCGTGATTTGTTTTATTTTATTTGTAACTACGTGACTTTACCGAAAGAACCAAAGAGTAAAAACATGTGTAATACGCCACAGTATCTGCCATGGTATATGGATCAGAAACATTGACACTAATAATATTTAATTAATAAATACAACTGAGCGGTATACAAAGATGCATGAAGAGAGACGCCCCACTGTAAATGTATATTCAGGACACGGTGGTGCAGTGGTTCAGACACTGCACCAACATCTGGGATACCTAGGTTCGATTTTTGGCCGTGAACAACTTGGGTGGAAAGTATTGTAGTTGTAGAACCACTCACGGACCTCCCCTTAGATTGACTCAGCTTCAAAACAGTCCTGCATCTGTGTAAACATCAGCGCAGTGCAAATTAATGTGGCTGGTATGGGGACAACTACGAACCTCAATGCTAGTTTGCACCCAGTATGTATTTTTGTACACGTTATATCTATTTATTTTGTATGCTCATTGCATCGTCTTGATGTACGACCTTGCCATTCAGAACTTGAATCAGGTGCAGTTGCTTTTAAATTGTTTCATTACGTTGTGTGCTATAACCAGGTTTTTATTGTGTAGCCGGGGTCCCATCGAAAATGTGCATTTATTGCCCAATGGGTGTTTTACCTTTGCGAAATAAACAACAACACTCACATGCCAGCATTTATAGGTGTTCTGTTAGTACGCCAGCGCCCCCCGCTTGTTAGGAGACAGTACAGCATGTCACAACTACATAGGGCATCATAGCTGATCTGCAAAGCTCTCTCTCAGTCCCTAAAAAGCTCCCAAAATATGGAGTGAAACGTCGGACACCATGGTTAAACAACACTCGATATAACCCGGTGTTATTCACAAATAACAAAGTTAATAATAATCGTAAGATATACAGCGTATGTAGCACATCGATTTTTGCCCTATGACTGTACAATAATAGTAATGCAAACGAAAACACATTCCTGCGGAGGGAGCTGGTAGGAAACGTTTGGTTGCTCGGTCAATGGCCAGGGTCAACGGCGGCGTGGTGTATTCCGCAAATATGGCCGACTGTGAGGGCGGACACAAGCCGGCGGTGAGTAGGTTAAACGTTGCGTTTTATAAGGGCACCACGGGGTGACCAGCCCCTCCCCATCCAGCCCACCCCCCACCCAGACCCTCCCCACTCTCCCCTCTCCACCCAGCCCCACCCCTCCTATTTTTGGATGCACGACGGACGGACACAATAATCCTTTGTGGGCTGGTGGAACCAGGTGGTTCCTACCAGTAAAATACTTAGTTGTATTAAATGCAGGCTTCCTGTCTAAATCTGTTATTTTGCATTTCCTTTTAGTTTTTTGGTAGACTTTTCAAACTTCTCAGCAACATGGGTAACCTCTTCTTAGGTTTTTTCGGTAAAGTCACGTAGGTAAAACATCAAAATGAATGAAAATAAAATAAAATAAAATCAAAAATCACGACGTTTCGGAGGCAACACAAGTCTCCGTCATCAGGTGGGACCGTCACAGCCAGATTAGCTGCATCAAGTGAGGCAATGATTCAAGATGTAATCCCTTAAAAGCGAGTTGAGGGGGGGAGGAGAGGGAGGGGGGAGCTCATCAGACTATGGTAGCCAATGAATGGAACGTATCGGGAGGGAGGGGGGGCGAGGCCAAAAGGGTGGGCGACGGCGTGCAAGCGATTGTGCGCAAGCGGCTAATTACTGCACACGCCAACACAATGGAGCGATTATGCGCAAGCGGCCAACTGCCGCACACGCCAACACAATGGGCAGAGAGGGGGAGGGAAGCTCTAATACACATGATAGACAAAAGAACGAAAATGCCCATGTTAATACCAATGCTGGCTGAACAATGAAGAGAGTACTGTTAAAAAATAACTGGGGATGTTAACACTCGGTAAAGTAAAGTAAAATAGTGCCTGTCAGATAAGATGGTCCAAAAAATTGTAATTAAGTCTTTTTTTGCGTGGTTGATAACATCTTTCCAATGATTACTAAGTTTGTACCCATCATCACGGTTGAAATTATGTCTGTGTTTGTATATTTGTATGGCTTCGTATACAAACCTTTGATGGTAGCCAGGAGGTTTGCAGAGAACCTTGGTCTCGGAAAAGACAATTTCATGAGAGCCCACCGAGTTGTAGCAATGATCGGCAACGGCAGAAGAATCAGTTCTGCCGTGTTTCAGATCTGACTTGTGCTCGCGGACACGATCAGAAACATGACGTTTCGTTTCTCCAATGTAGCAATCACCACAAATGCAACTCAATTTGTAGACTCCAGGATACTGTAAGTCAGGAACGACATCCTTCACAGATGGAATCAGATCACGGATTTTATGCACTGTACTGAATCGGACTTGGATCTTATGTTTGTTTAGAATTTTGGAGATCTTTTTGGTCACGCCAGCTATGTATGGTAACGTGACACCCATCCATCAGATTCACCATGGAAGTGGAGAAAGACGGTAAACTACCATTCTTGGATATTCTGTTTGAGAGGAGGCCTGACGGATCCTTGGGACATTCTGTCTACAGAAAAGCCACCCACACAGATTCCTACTTGAAACCGGATTCCCACCACCACCCATCTCAAAAAAATTCTCTCATCAAAACGCTATACCACAGAGCCCATGGCATTTCTGACAAACACCACCTGACTGGTGAATTAAGACATGTACATCGGGCCCTCAGGATGAACGGACACTCTGACCGTACTATCAGCCAAGCTGTCTCTCCCACCACACAGAAACAGCTACATGAAACTCCGACCAAAACCATCACGTTACCATACATAGCTGGCGTGACCAAAAAGATCTCCAAAATTCTAAACAAACATAAGATCCATAATAATGTCGTGATTTTTTATTTTATTTTATTTTCATTCATTTTGATGTTTTACCTACGTGACTTTACCGAAAAAACCTAAGAAGATGATTCCTTGCAGTCACGAAAGCTTCAAATCTAGAACATGGGTAACATGAATCATGTATCCAGTACGAACAACGTTTTAACTATCTTGTACGTATAAAAAAAAAACTAAGAATATCTGTATATATTCTAGATTATAAACAATAAAACACCGAGGTGGCTCAGCAAAAAGAGCAATGTGCCTACGCCAATGACCTGCAGAGTTCGAATCCAAGTACACCTTTTGAGATTTAAACTGGGTCCTCAAAAGGTCACAGGTTGATATTCTCTATCTAGATCTGCAATTTTCGTGACTGCAGGGATCCATATTCTTTGGTTCTTTCGGTAAAGTCACGTAGGTATAGCGTAGCCTACTTCAGCAGTTGGTTGTCCCCACCTGATGATGGACGCTTGTGTTGCGTTCGAAACGTCGTGATTTAATTTAATTTGTATTATTTTGTTTTATACCTACGTGACTTTACCGAAAGAACCCTAAAATATTGATAGTTTCTGTTCACTCACCAATTGCTCCACAAAACAAAAGAAACAATTATATTACATTTCGTTTTTCACTGATTTCGTAAAATTAATAAATTGAGAATTCAAGATATGGATTTGAATGCCATGCGATTAAACCACTGTATCTGTACATTGGGAGTGCATTTTGTCGTGGATTAAAAAGAGCTATGTTAAAATAAATCCCTGGGGCAGTTCTGTGTTGTCTTCTTCTGCGGGCCGTTCTCTAACAGAGTTGACGCAGTGCCCTACGAGAGTACAGATCTGATACTTCAGAACGGGATACTTGTGATGTGATGTCAATAGCACAGCTGAAATAAAGTATGTATAAATAGAAACACATGTTTTTCTTTTGAATTATCATATTTGGAACTTCGACACGCGTAAAATATCATAATTGTATGGTGTATTAACAATCTAGATTTGAAGTTTTCGTGGCTGCAGGGATCCATACTCTTGGGTTCTTTCGGTAAAGTCACGTCGGTATAAAATAATTTAATTTATTTTATTTTAAAATAATTTAATTTATTTTATACCTACGTGACTTTACCGAAAGAGCCAAAGAGTATAGTGTATTAACGATTTGATTTGCGGTTTGTTCGAGACAGACTGCTATTGCTTGTGTACCAGAGTACCTCTAAGCAGTTATTGTGGTTATGGCCATGCACAGCAGGTGGCAGTATTGGGATAAAAAAAATACACGAAATATGCTTGTGAATATTAAATAAAATGTTTGGAATACTGTATCTTACTTGCATTAACATAGCGCCAGTGAGGAAAATAAGACAGTGATAGATAATTATCAAAACTGAACGTGCACATCGTAAATGCTAACTTTGTATTTTGGGTCTTTTGGTAAAGTCACGTAGATAGGTTTAACTTAATAAAACATAAAATATACAAAAAACTACGACGTTTCGATCACAACACAAGCAATCGTTATCAATCGTAGTTTTTGTTCAATTCATTTTTATTAATTTGAACCTATCTACGTGACTTTACCGAAAGACCCATAGAATATTAATTCCTGCAGTCACGAAAGCTTTAAGTCAAGATTTGACTTTAAATGTCCACACGTACAATGAAGAAAGTATTATAAGTAGCCCACGTGTAAATATTATTGTTATCCACGTGAGAAAATGAAGGTGGAACGACTCGACTCCAGTCACATTTTCAGAAATGTTGAGTATATATTTTTTAATACGTTGTCTTTTGGCTAACACTGAACTGGCATTAAAAAAAGATGCAACTTTCTGACTATGTTCACGAAGCAGCCCCCTTTTTTCGTTCTCAAAATAAACTGCCAAAACAGCAGACCAGACCTCTGAGTAATCAAAAGTGCCTTTCCGCTAGTCAGTGATAACACCATGTTCTGAGGACACACACACTGGCCATTAGGAAGTTTACAAAGTTCTTATTAAGAGTCACTACATCATTAGATATCCTAAAATAAAACGGAGTTATCAGCTGCGGAAATGATATTCTTCCGAGTTTGGATAAGGTTTTTGATGATTTTTTTCGATAATTGAAATCAGCTGCAATCGATTACATGGGGACATAGATGGAGCGATGCTGGCAGGGGTCCAACATCACTCATGGTGGTGACGGGCAAAAACAGAAACGGCCCATATTGGCTGTCAGCTGGAAGTTTCCAATTTGCATTTCCAATGAGGCCATTGTCACTTAAGCCAGGAAAACACATGCATTGACAAAGAGATTCTGCCAGAGATGTTTCAAAACACACAAAGACAAAAGACAAAGATCCCCCGTAAAGGCTTAACAGACGTTTAGAGCAAGTGCTGTTAGCGAGCACCTATGAAGGCCGGCACGGCACACGAGGAGGGGTGGAGTGGCCAGCACCACGCACGACCGCCTTTGTCTCCCGAGTAGCGATGTTTACACACTGCACCAAGTATTTATTTGAGGCGGAGTCGACCTAGGGGAGGCCCAGTACCGGCTCAGATCATCGTCACTGGTGTTGGCCGTGAGCCAGGTTCGTCACGCTGAGCGCTAACCACTGCACCGCCGCTCCAAACTTCAAAACACACGCACACCACACGCGTATACACAAAACGTTGTTGCGACTGTGACCCACTCCGAACTGTGTTTTTTGAGTCGTACCGCAATGCTGTTTGGCAAAATGTCCCAACGTTTTGCCCCACGTGCTCGGAGCTTCTTCGAGAACTGAATGGTTTCTTCACGAAACACAGTTACTGAAGAAGCTGCCAGCACGCGGAGCAAAATCCCAGGCACCATGCCGAGCAACAATAGCACAACCCGGAACCACGTGGCAGAGATGTACATATGCGTCTGTGTGTGTTTGGAAACTATATTGTCCTGCACTATAAGTGCAAATTAATCGCAACTTTCAGACTTAATAAAATGTAAATGAAAAAGGGTAATGCAGATTCTCAAAGCACTAAATTATAACTCTCTCTGTGGAAACATCGTAGCATTAGGAATCATTCTGAAAAGTGCCGGTGCAGATATTTGGTGTTTCTCAGAAGTGCCGGTGTGTTGACGAGGCCGCCCCTTCAAACCACTGAGCATAGTGCAGTACAAAAGTGTTTTTTCTGTACCGCCCTCTACTGACAACGTATCTTCCCCCCCCACCCTTCAGCAGTCGACACCGTTTGCTCTATGTAAGTGGTCGCCAATCAACAATTATTATCCATTGCATTCTCGGTAATTTGGTCATAGGCATATTGTTATATTTGTACGAACATATACGTGTGCCGTTGATATATGTGTGCTGTGGGGAATTATGTTTGCAATACAATTCCTCACGTGCGATTATTATAATTCAGAAGTTGTATTTGTATTTATCTCTGTCATTTTGGAAACCCAGGTCACTCTTTCAAATGAAACGATCTTAGTCTCTTGAGTTCTCACCTGGTTAAACAAATATAAACTTATGAAACGTGATATATGTTGAGAAGATCATTCAAATTGATCATGCTACCTAGATCATATGAAGCTGTAGATCATTTAAAGTAGAAAGAAACGTGTCTCAGTAAAACGCGTTATAGGTAAAAAACACACATAGCAATAACAACTGCTGCATTGGTTGCAACATGTCTCGGTCATTCTATAGCTGCAACTTTCTCTTAACGCACCCCCCCCCCCTCTAAAAGAAACGATCTCTGTGTGATGCATAGCACCTTTCCTTGAAAATCTAAACAATGTCTTTGGAATGGGCAAAAGAATACGTGTGGACAGCTGGCGAATGATGAAGTACCTTCGTTGGGGATGGCAGGCTGGGCTCTTCCTGCCTGCTGGAGTCTCCCTTCTTAGCCAAACGGGTTTGGGGGGGTTGTGGCGTGTCCTTTAGACGGACGTTCTGGTGACCCTGTTTCAACCGATGGCTTTGCTTGGTGGCAGTAGGTCTCGGACCCCTGGCAAAAAAGAGACGAACGCCCAATGATGGATCATTGGAATCTGTCTTCCGCTGTCAATTTTAGGTGACAAGAGGTGATTTTATTGTTATAGACAATATCGCTTCCTAGTTTTGTTCGTATTTTGTGAAGTTTTTGTTCATTGTTTTTTTTGTTACGATCTCAGTAACCGTACGTTTGTTTTAAGTCTCAAACCGTGAGCCTTTAAACATTTTCTTGCGTTCAATTCCTGCAGCCAAGTGTGTACATTCACAAGAATTTATATATAATCATGAAACTATTAACAAATCGTTTTATGGAGAAAGAATATAAATATTTCATAATGCTTGAAAACCTTTTTTCTCAGTTCGCATTCACGGTGAAATGGAATGGAACGGTTTTCAATGATGTAATCATGCGTGAGTGTGGCTCTGAGAACACACAATCGCTCAGCCACTGCACCCATCCTGGGAAATGTCTCAGGCGCGAGTTTTTACTTAAACGTTTCTAGAAACATGTGCGTGTCCCAGATTTATTCCAGCATTTTCCCTGAACGTTTTCCAAAATAGAATACTGCGAGTGAGTGTAAGGTTAGGTTTAACGTGGTATGCCCAAAAGTACCCTTTATCTTGATGGAAGCCTATCAATACACATTTGCTTCGTTTATTCTATTGTAAAGTTTGTTCCATTTCCTTATTCACTGCACCAAAAACGAAAAATACAAATCACAGCAGATATGTGTACATAAATATATTCATATTAATTAGAGAAATTTGGTTTCCCTTCAAATTAGAAACACAAACTAAAATTAAACTCTTTATGAAGCAGTAATTTGAAGTAAAGCCAAGTTTAAATTGCGTTATTGAAAACAGATTGCAATCGTAATTTTCCAGTTTTTTTTTCTCTTCTCTTCCAAGATCATTATCGTTACAAAAAAAACCATATCTGTCAGGTTTAATTAAACGATACCGTTTGTATGGCTCATGTGTGCTTATTTGCCGTCTGTCAAAAAGTGAAGTATATAGAGTATTCACATCTCGTAAGAATGGTGTCAGCCAGCATGAAGTTACTCGCCCATAGGCAGGAAACACCAGTGTATTTTATCCGAAATGCTATTTAAAGAAAAAACACAATGGCTGGCAATACTTGATTCTGCTTCTAAAGCATAGCCTGTGTGGAAAAAGTGTCTAAAATGTATTCATCATCTTGTATCAAGGAGGCACTTGAGAATGACCCAAAACAGACAAAGCCAAGTCACCTCGTGGCACAAAATATCTTATATTAATGAAATATGAATACACGTGGAATATTCCACTTATTTAAGTAAAACAGTAAATAGCGCTAAATACATTAAATAACGTAAGCAAAGTGAACTGTAAATATTTGATATGTACGTTAATTCTAGTATATTAATGGAAATCACAAAACTTAACAAATAATATATTTTTAAAATAATATCCATTTTTTTTTGTCAATCCACTGCTGGGTGAGTAAAGGCCTCCCCACAAATGTTCATAATGGGTTGTTTGACTATACTTCACCACACTAGTCAGTGCAGGTTGATGAAGGGTGGGGGGGGGGGCTCATAGTGGGTTTAGATATTCCTCGCAATTCCTTAAAGGCCTTCATCCAAAAGTGGATTGACACAGAGCTTTGAATACATGCACTGCATCACTACACCAACTCCTTCGCCCTATCTCACCACATTAAACAGACGTGAAATATTGAATTTGTATTAATACCTAGAATACGTAAAATAATAAATTAGTAGACTGATAAAGCCTTTTCCCTGGAAACTGTAGCACAAGGGCAGGCAGGCTCCAGGGACGTTTTGAGTGATTGAAGGTTCCAGCATATGCCCGACACCACTTTTGAGTGCTTTCTCTGGCACTCCGGTTGCCGCTTGGCCTCTACACGTGTCTTGATATCCCCAAGCACATCTTTCCAGAGACATTCCTCTCTCTAGAGTTACAAAGACGGGTCTATTTATATTGTATGGTAAACAATGTGCTGAAAATGATATGTCATCTGCTTAAAAAAGGTAAAAATCGCTTCCAATTGAAATAAAACTTAAGAACGTATGAGATTTTACCGAAAGAACCAAGAATATGCATTCCTGCAGTCACGAAAGTTTTAAGTCAAAATTTAACGGTTTTACAAATTGGAAAAATACTATGTAATTAAACGAATACATTTGTGTTATATATATACATAGAACACCATTAATTTTTCAGGTTAAAGACAAAGTCAACCCGTTAATAGAAGTAAATGGGGACGTGGGCGGGATATGTCACAAGAAGAAATTAATGCTGATGGAAAAGAAAAGTGATGGAGTGGCAGCCAAGAAATGGAATGTCTCCAAGAGCAAGACCACTGTGGAGTTGGAGCCAAGGAATCAACTTGTCTGTAGTTAATTCGGTGGATTGTTACGTTGCTGGATTTAAATACATAAATCGTGGAAGCCTGTGGAGGCCTTCCTTCATCAAGCGGTGGACTGATCATAGCTGATAATGACGATGATAACTTTTGACTTTGATTTCGATTTAAAGCTTTCGTGAGTGCAGGGATTCATCTTCTTGGTTCTTTCGGTAAAGTCACGTAGAATGGAAACAATAAAAATAATAAATAAAACATAATAAAATAATTCTCACGACGTTTCGGCTACAATGCAAGCAGCCGTCTTCAGGTGAAGAATGAAACACTGCCAAGCTTGGAGCGTATATATAAGCTGGGTTGGAGGTGGAAGAAGAGCGCATTGACAAAATAATTTGCATATCAAGAGGAATTTTGCATATTTATGGGAAATGCGTAGGAGGTGGGCGGGGGGGTTTCAAAGTCATATTATGCCCATGCATTATGCAGGATTAGCAGCATCAAAGGGAGGGGGTAGGGGGTAGCATTAACAAAGGGAGGGAATGTTAATAGTATGTAGAAGCAACGAAACATGTTAATGGGAGAGCGGTGGCAGGAGACCCGCAGCGGAGCAAATAATCCATTTCCTGTGGAGAACACAAGATACACAGTCAATGCCAGTGAGTGGACTGCGGTCTGAAAGTCACCGTAAATGTGAACAACAATCAGTTAAGATCCGAAATGGTTTATTACGTCCTTCCAATGATTTCTGAGCCAGAATCCATCTTCTCGGTTGAAATTGTCTCTGTGTTTGTATATGTGGATCGCCTCATGAACGAATCTCTCATGGTAGCCAGATGGCTTGCAGAGAACCTCTGTCTTGGAGAAGTCAATGTCATGTGAGCCCACTGAATTGTAACAGTGACTTTGATTTAACCTAACATGTCAATTACCAACAGCAGATTTTCACTCTGTAAATGTTACAATCAAATGTGGACAAAAATGCTCTGCCAAAGTGACGAGAGGAAACCTGCCAAGCAGCAACATATTTGCCAAAGATGTACAAATCAGATAATTTGACGATATTTTATCTGTCGACGTGTAAGGATGACAGGGATCCAATAGAGCTGTCGTTTGCCACACTGCTACGTGACAGAAATATGTTTAATTCGCTAAACCCCAGCAATTGTGAACAATGGAAATGGGTGCCCTTGAAATTAGGCCCCGTCAAACAACAATTGGAAAAAAAAATTTAAAGTCAGTCTCATTTATCGCACCAAATGGCAAAATGATGGGAAAGCTTAAAATTAAATTTCATGTGACATTGTGAATGTTTGTGTTTTATTATGAATTAAATATAAATGCAATGTGATAAAATAAATGCTCCAGTGCCTTGCATTTTATCTCACATATTAAATATTTTAACTAAAGCAGTGAAATGTTAAAATATTCTACTTCTCAAATAGTCTATGCATCATATCATAGGCAGTGATCAACCAAATACTGAAAATGTCAATCTACTGTTATATGCGTGTAGAAGATTTAATATAATGTCTGTGCTAACAATGCATCTCAAAATGCTTGACATTAATTGCTTTTGACAGATGTTGACATTTTGATGAGGTTATGACATACTAACATAACAAAGCAGAGCTTTCTATCACCTAGTTAAGATGTACATCAGGCAGCGATCAGATGTATCTGATTAAACCAGCCAAGTGACAATGCCCACAGGACAAATAATAAATGCACTGACTTTATTTAGGACTAGCTGAAATTCTTTTGAGCCAAAAATGTCCTTCTTCAAAGATAGACCGAGGAAGATGCTGGATTTAGATACTGTGCTCAGTTCTGTTTGCCGGTCATATTGTGTCCAGAATTATCCTTTCATCTCATTTATTTTGCAGCCCATTTTCAGTCCATTGCTGGATGGAGGTATGCCCACACCGTGCCGGTCAGAGGAGTTGCATGGCCATATTTCGCCACGCTGATTATTGTGAGTTATTAAAGGCAGATGCTCAGAATCAGTTCAGATCTCACTCACCGCTGATGTGAGTTGTAGCTGGGAATTGAACCACGTTCATAGATCATTTTAAACGAAAACTAAACTATTTTTGTTTTACCAGCTCAGGCCCTCTGAGCTATATAGCTCTTTTTTAGAAGCGACCTGGCCACAAATGATAGCTCACCAAAGTGGCTTATCATGTGAATATTTAAAGCAGCCAAATCCTCTAAACGCACGTTTCTAAATGTGGAGGGAAAATCTGGAGGAACCGGAGAAAAAAACCGTGCGACCATGGGGAGAGAGACACGCAAACTCCAAATATACATTCGTCAGGATCGGGATCGAACCCACGACCTCCTGTATACGAGGTCAAGGAGTTAACATCTCGCCACCGTGTCACGCTAATCACTGCATCACTGCACAACTCCTTCCCCCCTTATCTCGCCACTGCTGGAAAGGTTACAAAGAGAACATGCAGAAAAAAACATTGATTTGATCAATTGTAATATTAATATACAACTGGTCATCATGCCGGGAAATAAGACATGACTCATATATTCCACTACACTAGTTATAAGAATCACGATATAGCAAATAAGCACATTGCTTGCCAGGCTGTTTGTTAGACAAAACACTGCAAGCCAAATATCAGATAACTTACACAAGGCTAAAAAATGTAATAAGCAAATATGCCGTCAAGGGTATTTAACTGTGTGAATAAAACATTTATGGATATGCTGAATGCCACGTGACATTGCACACAATTCCTTCTCACAATTACGCTACATGGAACATTTCAGGAAAAGAAAATTGCAATTTGTTGACGTGAATATTTACAAAAAAATTACCTTTGCACGTCTTTTCACTGAAATACTCTGCCTTCTAACTCACAATCATACATTATTCACCATGTCCTTTGTTGTGTGAATCCAGAGAAGATGCATGCAAACATTATGCACATTTTTTTTTCAATACATGTATTAAAGGCACAACAAAAAAATATGAGTGTACTTGTTTTCATAATGGCTGGTTAACCGCAAGTTTTTATACGTGTGCGTATTTCCACTCAGTCATGCTGAAAGTATGAGAGAATAATTTTACTTGTTTGTTGTAGAATATAATTCGCTAAATAAGAAAAATGTGGGTTTCATTGGTGTAACGTTCACTTGTATTTAATCACATCAACATTTCACAGTATATAAACTAAAAGTAACTTCCTCAAACATCAAAAACACCTGTGCCCTCGTCCATGTGTGACACGCAGTTTGGAAGGTTGAAGTAAAGGTGCAGGACTACAATTACTTGCCTAGATCACTGCTGGCAGAAAGGCCTCCACTAGAGGGAGCTTTGGAGAGCCCCTCCAGAGGATATTTTGGCCTCCACTTTCACATTGGTCTGATGTCTTCAAACAGGAGTAATAACAGCAACAATGATGCCATGTTCTTGGTTCTTTCGCTAAAGTCACGTAGAAGGGAAACAATAAAATAATAACAATTTTCTTGCTGTGTTTTTCACACCTGATGATGATTACTTGTGTTGCAGGCGAAATGTCGTGAGAATTGTATTGTTTTATATTTTTATTATTTTATTGTTTCCCTTCTACGTGACTTTACCGAAAGAACCAAGAATATGAATCCCTGCAGTCACGGAAGCTTTAAATCAAAATTATGCCATGGTGAAATGATTCGCGCACTGGACTTGCAATCCTTAAATCCACACTTTAACTCACCAGACGCGACCTACCCATCGACTGTGGTGTACCCATTTTTCCATTCTTACTGCTGGGAGGACAGAGCTTGGGATGGGGCTGGGATTTAAGAAATTCACACCATTCTTTCCACTGCCCCGCCAGGAGATCCGACTGGTTACTTCTGGACTACCAGTCCAGCGTACTAACCATTACATTTTGGCAGCACCCCAGAGTCTGAAATATTATTTCGAACATGAAATAGGTGAAAGTGAAAAGCTGGTTTTATTTCTATAGTTCTTGAACTAAATTATTGTTTGAAAAAATAAGTTTTGAAACATGTTTTAACAAAAAAAAATATCCCCATAAATGTATAATGCTGAAAAGCAAATTGGTGGTATAAAGTTCAATATGGGTTGAATGCATCTGGCTACTTGTTGAAGCACTATTTTGCAAGCTGAAACACATGTTCAGGAAATTAAAAAATTCAACAGCATTTTCCACTTTTCATTTCCATTTCTTATTAATAGGTCTTGTTTATTGATTTGGTGAAACATATTGCGCAAGGAAATTTTCCATATATTTTTCTACTTGCCAAATGTGAAAGTCCAGATCGTATATTTTGCAAACGGTATTGTATGGGAGTTTTTCCTCCAAAAGTAATTCTTCCATGATTCTATGAATTAGCAATACATCCATGAAGGCAGCCAAAAAGCCAAACATATGCAGTCTCATTGTCAATTTCATTGTCAAGTATGGGGCATTTTTCAACTACTGCAAACTCAAGGTCAAGTGGATTATAAGTGGTGACAAGCAAATGTTGCAAGCTGCCGAGCTGACTGTTATACAACGCCTCGGAAAGTTTGATGGTCTCATTAAGGCAATGACACCATGCACACACTTAACTCTAAATACTTAGGCAATCAAACAAAACATTGTTGCATGCACTCGTCAAACAGTTACCTTGAAAACAGAACTTGTATTGAACAACACAGCACCCAAAGTAAATTTATTTTACAGGTTCTAGTAACTTCACATTTATGACAATTCATAATAGTTGTGTTGGCAAAATATACATCAACCACATCTCATATCGTATGCATGTGGCAGAAGAGCGTATATAATATATGTAATACATCATTTAAGCCATACACAACCGAATATGAAATAGGACATGAAGCAACCGTAGCATTAGAAACAGTAAACATAATAAATAATGAAGGTCCGTTGAGAACAGGTTTGGATCTATATCCACTATGACCTCAAAGAGTAACAACATTACATGCATCTCCAAACGCCAGGACATGTAATCCAACACTGCAGTGATGTGAGGTTTTCTCACATAGAGCCAACTGGCCTCTTGCAGAACAGCAAATGCCCTCTACTGGATTAGCTGAGGATTAATGGTTTGGAACACCTGGCTGAATTCCGTCACACTCTCCTATAAAACATTTGAGTAACAATTTAAACGATACAATTATGTAGGCCACAAGAGCTGGAAACCACAGTAACCCATTGCCATGGCAGATAACCCTTTGGCAGAATATTGCCTGTTCCCCTATAAAATCAAGCACCATCTACATTTCACACAATAAAGGGTTGTTTGGGTTAAATAATACTAATATGAATGTGTCGTTAAACCCGCCAACACCTGCAACAGCCAATGAATAAGGTTGGTCACGTCAACAAAACATTTACATGCAAATGCTGTGGGTTTTTCAGAACACCTGGCATGCTTTTGTTTACATGACAAACCTTTCTAATTGGCTATGTCGGGTGGTGGCAGGTTTAATGACACATTTATATTTACACGATCTAATCCAAAAATATCTCTATTATGGATAATATTGATCGCGAAAGCCTACTACGTGTTAAACTGACCATCTACATTATGCAGTTCCTGTGCGGCTGAATCTGCACAAAAACGCACAAATATTGAGCCATGACCCACATGATGCAAATGCAGAATGGCTCAACAATGGCTGGGGTTAGGCTAGTGGCCAAAGAAAACATAATGTTTCAGCATATATTATGATGAAGATTGTGATCATGATGATGTTAGAGATAATTATGTTAATGCTGATGTTCATGACATTTTGAAGTTGATGATGATAATAACCATGATGCTGATGTTACTGTTGATGTTACTGTCATCTACTCCTTTTGTTGATTCTGCTGCTGATAAAAACGATAATGTATATGATGCAGGAGAGGTAGTATTCCTGGGAAATCCCCACTCAGTCCTAAGACTCATTTTGGGAGTGTTTGGGATGTAGCAGAAAGCTGTCATACCCAGAGGACACCCGTGAAGAGTGGGGGATAACGTTCCACACAGATAAAGAAGAATCCACTTTGTGTCCTGTCTTCTCCTGACCACATCACAGTTTCGTAAATACTCTACGTGAGCCACCAACTCACGTCACCAAAGTGACGGATTGCATGTGTCGTGCTCACAGTGCAACAGGTATCCGTTTCATGCTGAATTTATCTAGGCTAGGCTGAGTACAGGTTCTGATACAACTCACCACTGTGTGCCGTGGCAGATAATCAACATTTTGTGTTCATAGCACATTGCCTGAGCCACTGTGCTCCCCAGATTACAAACACACACAAATGCTAAGATCCCCCGTATAGCCTTAACAGACTCTAGGAGAAAGTGCTGTTCTCGAGCACCTATGAAGGCCGGCATGGCACACACGGGGGTGGGTGGCCACTGCCATGCGTGGCCGCACCAGGTACTTATTTGAGGCTGAGTCGACCTTGGGGAGTCCCAGGACCGGTTCTGACAATCGTCCCGTTGTGTTGGCCGTGACTGGGAATTGAACTTGGGTAGCTGGGCTTGTAGCACAGCGCGCTAACCGCTACACTACCGCCCCCCACGCAAACACACACAATCACATAGGCACATACATGTGGATGTAACGATTCCCTGTGTAGCCTTATGGATAATTGATAATGGGTGAAGGAGGCAGGTGGAGAGCAACACTGTCCGATGAACCCATTGACCTTTGTTCAATTCCTGGCCATAACCAACATCATTGGTGAGTGTCAACTGAGCATGTTCTGCCCCCTTCATGTCACTAGCATGCACTGGCTATTTGGTGAAATATGGTCACATAACCCACACGACTGACAGGCCGTGGGAACGCCTTGATTCAGCAGTTTTCTAACAAGGAATTTTTTTTGGCATTTGTATTACTAAAAGCTTAAGCAGCCTTTGGCTGTCAACACTCATTATCAACAATCTAGGCATTGCTGGTATCCAAGCAGGTGCTCTTCAATATCTTTATGACTGCATTTGACTTTGACTCTGATTATGATAATAACAACACTTATAGATTTACCATAATTTCCCCTCAATCTTTGTGTGTGCTCACAAATCGCTCTTTAACACCATCAAAAAAGTAACCTGCAGCGCCATACCTATTACCATCATTAGGGGAAAGGACGGTGATCCAATCTCCGACCCCCAGGAACAGATTTGCTGAGCATTTCTGTGAGGTCCTGGGGGAGGGGAAATCCCTCAGCCTGGAAAACAACGTGGGACAAAGTGGGGATGACCCTGCTGAGGCTGCGGTGCCTCAAATATTGGGAGAAGAAGTCACCACCTGTGAGTGGCTGGCTGAGGTGCCATCTGTTGAGGAAGTACTGAAGGTGATCCGGAGTCTGAGACCAGGAAAGGCACCAGGCAGAGATGATCTTCCAAGCTAAATGCTGAGGGAGGGTGGCGTTTGTGCACAGAATGCCCTACATGACATCATAACAACAGTCTGGACCACTGGACGGGTTCTGCAGAATTGGAAGGATGTCCTGGTGGTTCCCCTCTTCAAGAAGGGGGACTGCACAGACTGTAACAACTACAGGGGCATCTCACTCCTCAGTGTGCCGGAAAATGTCCTGTCAATGATTATTCAACATCGCCTTGCTAGGCACGCTGAGGAGAGGCTTGCGGAGCCCCAATGCGGTTTCAGGAAAGGGCGGTCTTGCACAAATGCTATATTTTCTGTCCGTCTGCTACAGCAGAGGTGCAGGGGAATTCCAACAAGACCTACATCTCTGCTTTATTGACCTGGTAGAGGCCTATGATACCATCAATAGGCCTGGGATCTGGGTTGGTCTTCGTGCTTTCGGAGTCCCTGACCCTCTGCTCACGATTATTAAGGACCTTCATGATGGTGAGCGGGCCCGGGTAAAACTACGTGGCCAGGAGTCGGAGACATTCTCTGTACAACATTGGGTGCAACAGGGATGTCCTCTGCCTCCCACATTATTTAACATCTATTTCGACCACGTAGTTCGTGAAGCCTTGAATAGCTGTACCGGAGGAATTTCCATCTGGTACAGATACAATGGGAGGCTGATCGTTGCCCAGGTGCGGTCAAGGGATGGCTCCCTATTGCTCAAACATGTTATGTATGCCAATGATCTGGTAATTGCTGCTCACTCAGAGGAGGAGTTGAAAGCGCTGCTGCTGAACCTGGAGCTTGCCACTAAGAGGTGGGGCCTTACCATCATCCACACCAAATTTAAGCACCTGCCTGGGTATTTTGTACCATGAGACACTCCGCCCCCACAACTCCCAATTGGTGATAGGGCAGTTGTGGAGAGAGTGGAGAGTTTCCTATACCTGGGCAGTGTGCTCATGACCGGCTCCGGTTTGACAGCAGAAATCTCACTCCGAATTAGTCGAGCGGATTTATCTTTTCATCGGTTTCGTAATGCTGTGTGGAAGCTACCTTGACTTGTCACTCCGCACAAAGCTTCAGGTCTTCTCGGCCAGTCATTCCCTCCCTTCTCTACACTTGCGAAACGTGGACTCCCGTAATGGAACATCTAAGCCGTTTAGAAACATTTAGGCCAGCCTGCCTACGATCCATCCTGGGTTTAACCTGGCTGGTTTGTGTGAGGAGCTCACAAATCCTTGAAAGATCTGGACAAAGTCTCATTGATGAACTCCTCCGGCAGGCAAGGCTGCGTTGGTTGGGTCATGTAGCCAGCATGCCCAGCCACCGCATGTCTAAACAGCTTTTGTTTGGCCGGATCGAGGGGGATAAATGGGTGCGGCACGGGCTAGAGAAGAGATGGAGTGATGTTACACAGGAGGATGTGGAGCTGAGTGGACTTGCCGATGACTGGTACCAGCGGTGTCAAGATCGGCCTCTGTGGAGGAGGCTCGTGAAGGACGCTACTAGGCAGTTGAAGGCAGTCGCCCTCCAACAACAACTGAGGGCAGAGGAGCGACGCTCACAACAACGAGCACAGTGCCGGGTGGCTAAAGCACAGCAAGTTGGCACAGTAGGGGACACAGGTGGTACATCAGCCACTCATCTCACTCAGTCGACCCATGGCACCTGAAACTGTCCCGTGACCTCGTGCCAGCGGACGTTCGACACTTCACGTGGCCTCAACGTGCACATAGCCTGGCACAAGAGTCGTGGTGACATCACCGCCACTTAGTGGTGAATGGCGGTTGTTGTTGCTATGTAGGGAATGGTGACACAGTGGTACCACCCAATGTACTTTGAACTCAGCCACCTGAGTTCGATTCCAGCCATTGCAAGATTATTGTCATTTTTAAATCCTTTATATTAAGTTCGCTTGCTTGCGTGCTTGCTTGCTTGCGTGCTTGCTTGCTTACGACCGTGCAAATCTTTCGGTCGTTTTTTAACCCACTTCCCGTGATCCAATCGAGCTGACATTTTCCACACAGACTCGTTGTTCGTGACGATAAATTTTCGTTAAAAAAAATTCCAAAATTTTACACTGTTTAGGGAAAACAAATTATATATTTAATTACCAATTGCTTAATGCTGGCAGACAATCATCTGACCCATAGGTGGCAGCCATCTTAAGCCAGAGGACGAGAGGACTCTAGCCGCCACGCATATAAAGGATTTAGAGTGAAAAACTTTGTTTTTACGGGTAAATTTTTATATACCTGTTCTAGGAAATGCAACATAGCATGTTTGCCTCTGGTCATTATTGTCCGTAGATTGAGAGCAAGAGCACTGCATAGAGAGCAGTTTGGACTACTGTTGGAAAAGTTACATACAGTGCCGAGAAAAAAAAACTACAATCGGGTTTATATTAACCAATTCCATTTCTTTTTAAACAAAATTAAGTATTAATTAAACAATGACTAATTAAGTTTCAGGGTTTGTGAAAAAGTAAGTGAACCCCTGGTTTCATTAGCTAAATTAAGGGAATAATTATAATCGGGTGTTTAAATAATTAGGTAGATCTTCAGGGATGAGTTTGGGAGGCCTCACCCTATATAAATATCAAAAACTGTGTGAATTTTGGTCTTCACCATACAGGTATGTGAAAACAAGTCCTGCCACGATCTAAATAAATCTATGAGGACATCAGAAAAAGAGTTAATGATGCTCATCAGTCCAGAAAGGATTACAAAACCATTTCTAATGATTTGAGGCTCCACCAATCCACTGTCAGACAGATAATACACAAATGTAGAAAGTTCAAGGCCACAGTTACTCTACCCATGAACGGTCGTCAGACCAAAATCTCTCCAAAAACAAACCGGAAAATCATCAAGAAAGTGACAAAGAACCCCAGATAAACATCCGCAGGCCACTCTCGCATTGGTTATTGTGTGAGTGTTCATGACTCAACTATCAGAAAAAGACTGAACAAGAATGGTGTTTATGGAAGGTTAGCAAGGGAAAAAAACCTGTTCTCCAAAAAGAACATGGCTGCTCATCTGAAGTTCACCAAAGACCACATAGGTGATCCACAAGGCTTCTGGAACAATGTTCTCTGGACAAACTAGACAAGGGTATAACGTTTTGGTCTCAATGAGAAACGTTATGTTTGGCAAAAACCAAACACTGCTTTCGAATAGAAGACACTCATCCCAAACGTCAAGCATGGTGGTGGGAATGTAATGGTTTGGGGCTGCTTTACTGCCTCAGGGCCTGGACGGCTTGCGATTATTGACACAAAGATTAATTTTGTATTGTATGAGAATATTCTAGAGGAGAATGTCAGGCCATCTGTCCGTGAGCTGAAGCTGAACCGAAAGTGGTTCTTGCAGCAAGACAATGATCCTAAACATACAAGCAGATCTCCAGCAGAATGGCTGCAGAAGAAATTCCGCGTTTTACAATGGGCCTAGTCAAAGTCCGGACCTAAACCCCATCTAAATGTTGTGGCAGGACCTGAAGCGAGCTGTCCATGCAAGGTAACTGTCAAATGTCACCGAGTCGAAGGAGTTATGTAAGGAGGAATGGGCCAAAATTATTTAAATCCGATGTGAGAGACTGACCAGCAGTTACAGGAAACGCTTAGTAGTAGTCATTGCTGGTGAAAGGGGTGTCACCAGTTCCTGAATCTAAAGGTTCACATACTTTTTCACACATCGTTATTAAATGTAGGATATTTTGAGCATAGACAAATGTTGAAAGCGTATCATTGTTTATGTCCTTTTTTAATTAGGTTGTCGTTATCTACTATGATGACTTAGATTAACATATAATAACATTTTAGGTTTTAAGTATGTAAAACATGTGAAGATAATTTTTTCTAATGATGCCTTGAATAAAGGTGTCAGTTTTGTACCAGTTAAAAGGGTAAAAACCTACCATTATATTTTGCCACTGGTAAAAGAGATCTCATAGTGTAAATGTTTACCCCGAACTCTCAATACTCTGATATTGCACTGTTTTTGAGTTGTACGCCTTCTGGTGTCATCTGGCCCTACACCAATGGGGACTAGGCTCTAAAGAAAGCCGTCTCGGGTGTGGGCCAATCAACTTCAAGGACAGTGCATATTATTATCCTTATCAGAGTTGCTTCTTTTTGTTTGCTTTATTGACTACTTGTGTTGTGGTCATTGCAAACATGATGCCTTGAATAAAGGTGTCAGTTTTGTACCAGTTAAAAGGGTAAAAACCTACCATTATATTTTGCCACTGGTAAAAGAGATCTCATAGTATAATTTTTTCTGTTTGCCTCAGAAAACATTTCTAAGTAATGCGTTAAAAAACTAACATGGATCAGACCCAGAGTGGCTGATGGCATAAACCACAAACATGCCCGATTGACAATTATTAATATTCAATTTCTAAGGTGCAATAACACCATGAACACCAATTAATCAACTTAATGAAATGTTTGTTGTCATTAAGTGAACAACATTTTTGTATAAATAGTATCACAAAGTGCCGAACTTATGTGTTAAGATACTTAAACAGCATAGATCGATTGTCATGTTATACTAAATTCAGGACAATAGGAGCAATCGTATAGGCTACAATTGGCACAATGTTGGGCCAAGTTGAATTCGAGTTCAAAGCGATACAACAAGAAAGGGATGACACACTTTGCAGCACATGCCGTGTCTATGCATGAGCGTGCATCATCACAAAGAGCTCTGTTGAATGCGCTACACTTCCGTATTAGTCACTTCCTGATCGTGTTTATTTGAAAGGCAACAGTTTTGGTTGAATTTCAATGGTTGGCACGTTACCGGCCAGACGCAATACTAAAGCTGCATGGGTTTTTTTTGTTATTCAAGTGTGAGTGATGTTCTATTTTTGGTACAATTGGACGTTTGTTTTAGTGCTGAACAGTCATTCTGATGCAGGAAAAGCATTAATTTTCCGAGAATATGAGCCACTCGATGAATAACGGTTTCTGCTTTCTCTTTTAAATCCGCCAGAATGTACTTTGCACTATCTAATCGAATTTCCGAATGTTCCGTTGAGTAAACTGACCGATTCATGTGTATATGTATGTTGCACTTCTTTCATACCGTATGTAGCTAATCGTGCTTATCGGAGATGCGGAGGAAGGACAAGTAGCTAAACACAAAAAGTGGTTATAAATAAGTGCGGTTTCCCATCGAGATTTTAAAGTGCATAGCTCCAGTGGCTTCCTTATATCGGAAGAGCGTTCCAGACAGCTGCAGAAGCGCATCTGAAAGCGCGTGATTCAGTGACTGTCTTTGTTCGATGGCCAGCCAAAAACAATACGTACAAGGTATACAAAATGTGAAATAACTACTAAACAACATATATAGTGGTGCCATTCGCCTCAAATATTTATTTCATGGTAACTTTCAAGTGTGGAATTTGAGCCATAGCACCGTGATCAACCAGACAAAAGGCGGCTCTTAAGTATGAATGTCATAGGCTCTTCTACATTTTCTGTGCAGCAGGTGGTACATTTTTAGAATTCTTCACATGTTAAGGTGGCATTTAAAGTGCAGACACTTGCATACAGGCTATCCCAGAACAGTCGCTCGATTTAAAATCCTGACATCTGCATAATTGTCGCTTGGGTAGCAATGGTCGCATACGAAACTGCATTGTTTCACGGCAATATAATTTTCCTTCGAGACGACCTGCACGCATTGCTTCCACAGAACGCCATAAGCCACGCTTGTACAAACGAGGAAGAGGGGGAACCTCGCACTCTTGAAACAGGACACCACGTTTAGAACGCTTCACTGTTGTTGTTGCACAGCTGGACGAAATCACTCCCTCTTAAACAGCAACATGGAAGTAGCTTGGATCATGCCACCGTGTCAGGCGACCCTTGATTTGATGTGTTAATGCTCTTCGCGAATGCATCTGCCTTTGATTAGCGAGAGCCTCCCTGTGAACTGGCACGCACATCGCCACTACAAAGGCCACGGGTGGTTGTTATAAGCGGCAGTGAGCGTGCATCTTCCATATTAAGTCTGGCCTGTGGGCCGTCCCTTTTGCCATGGGCGGCAAGGTGTTTCAACTTACTCCGTTTCAACCACGAGACTCAAAAGAGCCATGTACCGCATACAACTCCTTTACGACGGACTTTTCACTTACATTTACCGAACAACGCACGTATACAGTCACCGGCGAGAGGACTTTATTTGCACACTACACTATCAACCCAACAACCCGAGATCAATTTACAGTCAGCCATAGCTAATATCAGTAAACATTTTTTAATCACAGCCATAGCTAAGAGTCCATTGGCCAGAGCAAACATTGGTAAGGTAGCAAAACATTAATCATAATGATGTGTGTGTGTATATGACTAATGATTTCATTACCCACTCATTTTGAATGGTTGTCAAATAATTTATTTGGCCACAAATAAATTAGAAGCACGAAATGTGTGTCATCGCCAGCAGCAGCAGGAAGTTGCGTATCTACTTTGAGCTCATGGAATATAAAATCAGCGAATGCTTTGACATCGAATTAAGAACAATCATAGTTGACCTACTGCGACATTCTACCAGGTGAACAAGTGTCAAACTTTACTCGGCGTGACAAGAAAGCCACCTCGGGGACATTATTTCTGGGCTCGACTGCCGATGTCAATTCCCAATTCCGTATGAACTGCGGAAGCAGCACGAGGTTACACTTCCCCTGTCGGGTCGCTGCAAGTTGCCATAGTCACACCAAACCATGTTTCATATTGTTATGGGGCATTTACATTGATAAGCCAAAATAAAACAACGTATTATTAATACTAGATTTGAAGCTTTCGTGACTGCAAGGACTCTTAGGTTTTTTCGGTAAAGTCACGTAGGTAAAAAATCGGCATCTCTTGAGGAAGGCCAGCGTTTCGAAAAGCTGTGACTTCTTGTCTCATTGTCTGTTAAAAACTCTAACAGATAGGTAAAATTCCTCCCCGTAGAGGGTATTAATTCTAAATTTGAAGCTTCGTGACTGCAAGGACTCTTAGGGGTTTTTTTATATTTAAAAAAACACCTTGGGAGAATTGGGATGAGGTCTCCACACATTCTCCGTTGCTGCTTTTAAAAATTTACCCGCAGGAAGACGTATGTTTGGTCGTGGAAAATATATACACATATGTCCCTATCTTCTTCTTATTCTTGCACACAATATCTATAAACAATGTTTAAATTACATTGAATACTATGACCATGTCACCTAGAATGTACACGATCACATCAGATCTCAGAAGCCAAAGAGAGTTGAGCCTGTACAGTGTACTCATGGGTGAGCACGATGCATACAAGAAAGGTGTAATAGGAGTTGTGGGCAGTAGAGGGAAGTGCAGTAAATCCCTTATTATACTGCATTACCCCCAATTTTCACAGACCAGCAGGGTTAAGTATGGACCTGCACAGAGGGTAGATGTGCATTAAACAGAAACTACTAGCCTCAAGATGTGACATGCAGAATCGCGTGTCAGGAGCTTGTAGGTCTTAAAAAATATATATCGTAATAAAACAATCTTATTTTATTAAATAGCGAAGAAGACGACGATTTTACAGTTCCATTGTGAGCCACATGCCAAGCAAAATATAAAAATTAGAAACACAATTGATAGCGTGCACATATTTTACAAAGCGCACGCAATGTTTGATCTAGAACTCTGAGGTGTAGAGCCAGTGCTCAGAGTCCCTCGTACGCCTGAGCAGGTGAGAGCCTGAACAGGTGAGAGCTTGGGCAGGTGAGAGTCTGGGCAGGTGAGATCCTGGGCAGGTGAGATCCTAGACAGGTGAGCCTTGACCTGTTGCTTGAAAGTGGAGAGTGCTGCGTGTCTGCAGCGACGGAGGGTTCCAGATGGCTGGTGCGGCTCCAGCAGAAACGCCACTCAGCCAGGATGAACGCCACATCAGAGATTCCTCACCACTAGCCGCATGCACAACAGCCAGCGTTTCCCACAAGCCCTCGTAAATAGGGAGCAGTGGTTGTATGGTCGAGGCATGCGGTGATTCACCCCACCAGTGGTTCAATGAATTGTCACGTTTCAGCGTAATTTCTATTGTTTCTGGTTTGTTCTGTCTTGTTTGTACAAATTTCCTTCACTTTAATCACCTACTATTTCCGCTAATGATAATTGTAATAATTACTCTGGTTAAAAAATGTTTAATAAAATAAATAACATCGAGTGTATTTAAGACCTGTGGGTCACTGCAAGTTGCCTAGGTTTAGAGTTCTTAGGCCTGGTTCAGGATGTAATTCAGTGTAAATACAAAGGCTCCAACAGCCACACTTATGCAACTCATTAAAGACCCTAAGAATAGCAGAAAAAACACCCCATGCCATCCTGCTCAGCTGCCGTGTTTATTGTTGCTAGCTTTGAAGCGTCAAATCACATTGCTCATACTAGGAAAGTTCAGAATATGATAATGTATGATTTTGATTGACAGATGTGTCATTGGCATATACTTTATGAAAAAAAAACATTTTTACAAGGATGTCTTACCTCATAAATTTGATTTTTAAAAAATATAAGCTATTTTATAAAGTGTATTTATCCTAAACATACGTACCAGTGTCCTGCATCATTCGTCCTGAATGAAGACAAATCATTACAAAAATTAATCATTGGTTCATGTAATACTTTTAAAAAAACGGTGCCAAAATATTCAACTGCATATAGATAACGCGTGCTTTTCAGTAATGAGATTTTCTCTACCACAACACAACGATTTGCATGGCCACAAGGTAAGACTAAATGAAGAGCTTCTCGTTACTGAAGAACTTTAAAGCCGTATCATAGATATTCATTGCATTCAAAGCTAGCACATGTAAGCCATCTCTCTCAGCACATGTAACATGAGTTTTGTTTTGCAATAAAGGTGGTAAACAAAATGCATCGATTTAAAAGTATTTTGGGGAATAGGAAAATGTTCTCTCAGTTTCCTCTGCACAATGTTTGGGTAGATACTGAAACCTAATTGGCAAAAGCATAATAAGTAGAAACATTGTTATTCCGTGATCTAGAAAATGTCACGCAAATATGGTAAAATGGTATTTTATCCAAGAGCCCTTTTTCCGATGCACTGCAGGATGAAAGTCTCCTCATGCCATATCGGTCATGGGGTTTGTTTGACCATACTTCACCAAACTGGCCAGTGTGGGTTGAAAGGGGTGGTGGCGGGGGCCACGACTAAAAATGTTGTTTTTAGGGCCCGTTGTGAGATTGCACTTTTTTTTTTATATCACACGTGTCTGTCAAGGGGAAACTATTGGCCAAAGCCAATTGGCACATGAGCTCATGCGCCTGTACTCACGTTAACACATGAACATGAACATTTAACCAAAGACATGTGACTTTTGCCATGAGTTGGGGAAATTATGCAGCCAACTGTCCATAATGGATGAATTTACGCCCACGGTTTTTTTTCATAGATATAAACACACATTTTCTAAAAGACGTTGACTAATGCATACTTGGTTTCATCAGAATGCTATACATGCTAAAAGTCAGCTCCTAACATGTTGGTGGAATTTGCGATGCGAATCTTGTGAACATCACAATGGTTTTTTGGTGAGCTTTCCAATTGTACCACGTGCTGTTCAGTATGATGTCCAACGTTTTGCTCGGCTTGTTGTGAGCTTCTTCAGGAACTGCACGTGGAGAAAAATGTCAGACATAATCACGAACAATACGCGGTACAACCCCCAAACCACATCAGAGAGCTATACACAGCACAACCCGTGGAAGCCTACCCAGTAGGATCACAAAGGTTGGCTCAAGGTTGTCTGAACAGTTTCATACACAGGGCTGAGCTGCATGGATTAAACATCTAAACGAGTGGTTTATTTATCAGGAAATGCGTGATTAATTTTGGAAGGATGGACTAGCGAGGTAAAATGGGGTGGTTTTATACATAGGGGAATACAGTTTTTAGTTTTGGGGAGAGACCTCAGAGGAGACCTTCAAATGCCTTGGCAAGCTCTGCGAGAGGAAGATAGGACATTGGATGTAGTGAGAGCGTCGTGTGGAAGGAAAAAGGAGCAGCGGCTGGAAACGTGGTGCTGCAACGTGTTGTGAGAATACTGTCAAGGCGATGTTGGAAACTAAAGTATTGAGGCTGTGGTGGGAGATGTGGCAAACGGGGTTTTTTTTGTTCGTTCTTTTAACAGCATAAAGTTTTATAACGGTATCATTGTATATCATTTTCAGTTCAAATTGTTCCATCGTTGTAGACATTGTTTGTTGGGGTCTGGTGGCTTCATTTGTTCACCTTTCCTATACGTTGCACTCCGATCTTGTTTTTGTACTGTTTGTTGTTGTAATGTTCGGATTCCTCCAGTATAAATGAAAATTCTGATATGCTGCAGTTGCACCAAGAATGAGGATATGTTTCAAGTACAGCATAGGCTCAATGCCTTCCTTTCCTCTGCCCATAACTTTCCTGGATAAATAAGTACAGGTCTCCTCACTTTATGCGGTCATAGATCCGTTCCAAAAAAGGACACACAAAGCGAAACTGCATGAGACATCTGCGTGCCGAGTATAGCACACAGTACACCACCCAACGTCATCCCACGGCCGACCACATAGCAGTGTATGAGTGAATTCAAACCGCATAGAGCGAATTTTGGGTAGAAATAGGATATCCTCATATACACAAAATCGCACAAACCGAACCCACATAAAGCGAGAGAAACCTGCAGTTATTATTCTTATCATCGACTGTCTCTTACTCTGTATACAATAATCAATATGCCTCCTTTCCATTGTATATGCATGCTGCATTGTTCTACACGTAATTTTGAGACGCGTTTGTATTTAAATGATATATGAAGAATACAATTTTAATTTTATTGTACATGGACACAAACTTACATTTGCATTTCGATTTATCTTGACAAAATGTCTTCAATGAATACACACTAGACTAACTTTTGACTGCGTGGGAAAGATGTTTACATGAGTTTGGCAAACCATAATTTTTATCTTGCAAATACTCGATGTACATAAATGCCAAATTATCACATCTGTCGATTTGTATTGGGCATGTTCAGAGGCTAACTCATACACATATGTTAAATTAATAAATTAATAAGTTTGGACCCGTGAAGAAAAAACACTCCCTTAATCATGGCTGTTTTACTTATTAATTATCTCCATTCCACAGACTTCCTTCACAAACCATATCACTTGTTTACAAGGAGGTTATGTGCTTTTGGAGGAGTATGATTTATTGTGGGCAGTTAATTCTTTTTTCCAAGGCACATGGCATACAATGCTCTACTGTTGCGGGGGAAAAAACTCTGAATTCCCTGACGTGCTAAAGCTCAGAATGTACTCACTGAAGCCTCATGTGCTTCCCAAGTCTCTGCTGGCATTGAGAGGGCAACTCCACGTGCCAAGCTTTTCAGCGTCAACCGCAGCAACACGCCATTGCTCACTAAACACTGCACACAGCACACACGTCCGTGATAAATTCAGGGTTCATCTAGCAACTCAGCAGGAGGTTAGTTTTAAGACATAAAAAACACCTTATTGGTACACACTGTACAGTATTTTAAATTTATAGCCCTTTTGTCAATCTAGATGAAGACAATCAGCAGAAGTTATGGGGTTTCTTTGACCATGCGTCGCCTTGCCGGTCAGTGTGGGTTGGTAAAGGCATGGGGCATAGAATCCATAGATGGACCTCAGTACAGTACAACAATTCATTTTTCTGAACCGCCTGCTACTGACTGGCATCCTCACAGCTGCAACAGCCTACTAAATACACAGTGATAGAGGAATTTCACACAGTGATAGAGGCATTTAAAAAAAAAGAACACTTAGTTAAAAAAAACACTTAGTTTTAACAGCAATGCCAATATCACTGGTAACTAATGCTAACAGTCAAAGGCTGTTAATGTTTTCAGTAATTAATACAAATATATATACAATTCATATGATAATGTACAACCGTTTGTCAGTCCATTTCTGCCGTGTCAGTCACGTCGGTTATTCGACTATACTTCACGACTATGGTCACTATGGGTTGCTTAAGTTGGGGCAGAGGGGTTACCTGGACAGGTTCAGATATCACTCGCCACTGATGTTAGTCGTGCCCTGGATACTCGGCTCCTAGCAGTGCTCTCACCACGCTGAGTACCACTCCATGCTTTGATTAATACAGCATGTAAAACACGAACACTTTTGACAATCAGGTGATAATGATACGCACGCAGTGTTTTACTTTTCCAGTATGAATTGGTAACATCGATCTTGTTACAGCCCGGGCTGTGTATGATTAGTGCACAGAGATGGGTCTTCAACATAAGGTTAACATTAGGTTGGTACCAATCTTTTACTATTCCATTGCACGAACGTTTTGAGCCCTGCATTGTTTATATAAGACCAGCTATAATCCGCACAATTCCTCGCCAGTATATGGCACACAAAACCATCTGAATGCCTTATTGAATTAGAAGTTAAAAAAGGCCTCATTACAAACACCTTCAAAGGGAATTTTACTTCATTCTTACGGTTTTCGAATGGCATACCTAAAGATTAGCACATTACGTGTCTTGGCATAGGTGTACAAATACCGGAAGAAACACAATACTACTCTGGTACATTTAATTGCGTCGGTGGACATGTCCAACCAATCTTTTTTTTTAGGTGCAATTTATGAGTCTTTTATTGCAGAGGTCACTGTGGGTTTTTTCTCGTACATCACTTTGAGAGTTGTATAACATCTGGTCCAAGGTTTATTCAGAAGTGGATAAACATCTCATGTCCTACTTTTATATATTTATAGTGGAGACCACTTCAAAACAATTCCAGCAATAGAATTCCACACCGAACAAAAATTAGTGGTCGGCAAACCGAATAGAATTGTGTTTTTGCACCAGACAAGCGACAACAAAATTGACGTGAAAAATATTTCATAAATAAAATGAGTTGGCTGCCGCCATTCTTGTGTGTTGTAACATGTGCAGCAAATACAACATTTGCAGAGAGCCTCCCATCGAAGCAAGATCGTTGTTTGTGACTGTGGTTTTACCCATAACAGGCCATGGAACATACAACGACTCAACGCCCAATTCACACATACGAAGGGGACATCACAGCAATACACTCCACTACTCCTAACGCAGTTAACTGGCCCAATTACCTCAATGTAGAATGATAATTGTTTCTGTACATCAACATCAGCCATGCGAAGAAGAAGATGGTTTGTCATGGGAAATCAATTTAAATTTGCTTACACGTGACGTATTTCTGGCACAAATCTGCCCCTGAAAGTGTATCCCATGAATGCTCAAATATACAAATATAAAATTCCATACAATGAGAAAAAATAAATGATATTAACTATGTATCAGCTGCCACTGATACATAGTTAATACGAAATGTCAAAACGAGAAGTCCGGAAGACACAAAATATAATGTGAACAAAGTAAAAAGGAAAGTGGGCACGTGTTCCAGATTTTCAGATTAATCCCCAAAGATTCAGAAAATTGGGTCTACACACGACATTTCTGATGCTACTCGGAAAATGCTTTCAGGTTGTTCCACAAAGTATGAAAACACTGAGAATGTCACTTCTGTGATTTTTTGGGGCCATAAGTGGTGTCATATGGTCTCGAGTAATGTCACTTTTATCAGCAGGAATATCCATTCAATTGCTGCATTGTGTAAATTATATGAATATCCCAAAAATAACAAAAAAGTTGACGTAAAAATCCAAAATGTATTAATCCGAAAACCATCCATAGTGGAAAGCATCATGACATAAAATGTAAACCATCACATTTTTCTCGTGAAAATGTATTGAGATATCCTTAAGTACAAATATTTGCTAATTTATACACCTTCATGACATGCACCATGATCATTGAATGTGATACTATTATTTTTACGTAATAAATGTAATATATTTACATACATATATTATCAGTGCCTTAAAAGAAAGACAATTACAAAAATCTTTGAACTTAGAACAACTGACAAACTGAATGTAACTGAAATGTCTGCATAGACACTATTTCTTCTATCCAATGGTTAAACCATCCAGGGCATGATGAAGACTCAACAATGTGACAACAAAAACTATAAACTTTTATTTACTCCAGCTTTGTAAATATATTGCTGGATAAAGGCCTGCCCGTGTCATGTCGGCCATGGGGGCTGTTTAGCGATACCTCACCACACCAGAAAATGTGGCTTGGTAAGGGGATGTCGCGCCAGGTGATCGCTAACAGCACTTGCCCCAACAGTCTGTTCAGGCTATACAGGAGATCTTTGTCTTTGTAGCGCCAGGGACTGGTTCAGATGTCACCTCACCACTGATGTTAGCCATGACGGGTCACCAAGTTTATAGCGCACTGTGCTCACCATTGCTGCATCATCAAATAATTGTGAAAAAAGTGGGTCACAAATGGTTATGGCATGCAATGTGATTAATAATACGTATTTTGGCCGTGAAACAAAGAATACAACAGATTTAAAAAAAGATTTTGAGAGGCAAATGGATTGTGATTTAGAGAGCTTGTTTAGGTAACTCTCTGATGGACTGATGAATGTGATGCTATCACACAGCACTTAAACTCTCAACCCCTACGATCCCATCCCTGCCCAACCCACTAATTTTTACACACACAAAATTTTTCCTGGCAACTAATCCCCTATAAAAAGCATCTAATTACTTCTTCGCTTTGTACACAAAGGTACGTCTAACCTCAGTAAATACTGTAATTTTGGCACTTCATCATATACCAGCAAAGAATTCCTCTTATTATTTCACAGATGAAAGTGGCTATTATCAGGTGTACAATCTTTTGTGCTATAAAGTGCTTGGCAGAGTATATTGGTACCCACTGTTATCTAATATTTGTGTATGCACCAAAGGTTTTCCACAAAAGCGTTCCCATATTTCAAACGACTGAAGTTGGATTCGTTTATGGTACAGCACCTCCAAGTAGAACGGATGGCTACGTACGGTGCAAAAGAAGTTGAACATACATACAATAAGTGCTTGATGTATTATGTTTAGAATGTTCTGTCATAAAGGTTAGGTAGCTTACGGATTTGTGAGATATAAAATAATCCAACAACTGCAAAGTCACGTACAAGCAGAACTCCGTTCTATATAACCACATACAAATAAAAATGTGTTTTAGTCCATCATTCATCGAGTATTGTGACTATGATGTAATACTAATAGTATGCTTTTAAACAAATCTAACTAATTTTCGTTCATCTCACACCAAGCGCCTGTGATCTGAAAGAGGTTTGAGCTTCCGTAAAAGGCAACAGGTTCTAGCGATATTCTAGATTTGAAGTTTTCGTGACTGCAAGGATTCATACTCTTTGGATTAATTCGGTAAAGTCACGTAGGTAAAAAAATTAAACAAATTAAATCACGACGTTTCGGGCGCAACACAAGCGTCCTTCTTCAGGCGGGGACAACTTAGCGAAAGCACACACAACTTAGCTAAAGCACACCGCTTAAGTGTGTGTCTCAGAGACACACTTAAGCGGTGTGCTTTCGCTAAGTTGTCCCCACCTGAAGAAGGACGCTTGTGTTGCGCCCGAAACGTCGTGATTTAATGTATTTAAATGTTTTACCTACGTGACTTTACCGAATAAAACCAAAGAGTATGTTCTAGCGATATCTTCTCACTGTAGTGTTCTACTTAACGACCTCGTCCAGTGATGTTGAGGCAGTGTTCTTGACAAATGTGTTCAGTGTGTTTCATTAACAGAGAGAGAGGGGTGTTTATCAGCAGTTATAAACCCAGCTTGCAAGATACCGCAACGGTCTGCTATCATTTGCATAATCCTGAAAACATACGATTGGCTTCCATAACATTCCTTAATGTTTTGAGTTCTGACTGATGTTTAGAAGTCTCGAGAATTACCGTGGTTAAACAGTGTCAAAGTATGTGGGTTTTCATATGAACATTGTTGTGTTATCGTCTGACATGGAGGAGGGTTTGAAAACGCAATTAGGAAGCTAATTCACTCACACTCAATATAGACTCATAATGATACAATACACACTTCTAAGAATGTTTGTCAAATGAATCATTCATTTGCTAAACTGACATGAGGTCAACCGAGTTGTATATCTCCATGTACTAAAAACTAGGGACGGAATCTGGTATGAATGTATGTTGAACTTCTTTTGCACGGTACGTAGCCAACCGTGCTAATCGGAGGTGCAGGGGAAGGACAACACACTAGACACAAAAAGCAGTTCTAAAGAAATTAGTTTCAAATCTAGATTTAAAAGTGCATAGCTCCAGTAGCCTCCTCATATCGGCAGGAAGAGCATTCCAGACGGCCGCGGAAGCGCATCTGAAAGCGCGTGATGCAGTGACCGTCTTTCTTCGATGGCCAGCCAAAATCCGCTTTTGCGCGGATGACCGGGGTTCGCGTTAATTGTCTATGCTCCTTGACGAGATCAGCAAGGTACTGCGGTTCATTTGTGGCAAGCACTTTGTGTGTAATGAGTGCGGTAAATGGGAGCCATCTGCAGCGTGGGGCAGTGTGCATGGAGAGCGAGTCTAATGGAGCGTGTCACAACAGCATCGTCGTGTGAATGAAGCTTAACACCCGAGCCATATGCCACTAACACCCTGTGCACCCCCCCCCATCCACACGCATTCACTACTCTTGAATGCAATTTCAAAATTCTGCATTCTTTTGGTCTTTATAACTTGAAGTTTCATTGTGGACTAGTCATGTATTGCAAAACGGTACTAGAGCATTGACCAGTAACTGTAAAACATTCCGAGTCGGTTTTTTTATTCACTTGGACACACTGGCATGTTTGGAAACCAAAGTTTAATTCACACCATTACCCATATCTATTTCCACAAACGTTTTCTCAACATTCTTTTTTAGTCTGCCAAGAGGTTTGTGAAAGCCCCAAGGAGGTTAAATATTTTGCAAACGACGCAGCGCTGTTCTTTGGCAGAAGTGGAGGAGTATGAATCTGTCTTATTAAAACACTTCAGAAAAGTTCGTGGCATCAGATTTTAGAAAGGCAGTTGGATGAGACTCAAATAATCCACAGCCAAGACTGCCTATAGACATCCATCCTAATCTTACCTGCTGAGATGTGATTGTTAGCAGACAGCGTGGGGTTCGAAGAAGAATGCTTGTCATTTTGTTCCAATGAGAACATGCTCTGAAGTTTCCCTGAGTGCTACTGGAGTTGATTACGCGTTATTGATGATGCCTTGCAAGCGAATACTTCCAGTTTTGCCAAAATGTCACCGTATTTTCGAAAGACGTATTAAGCATAAGCTAGAAATGAGAAAGACGAAACTTCCGTGTCTATTATAAATAAATTAGAAAGCATTGTGAAGTTCCACAAGTGTCGCTTAAGTAGTCATCAAGCGATTATAGTTTGGGCAGACTTGTCCACCATGCTACCTACTATCAATCTAATTGTGAGCTATTGTATATAAGCCGATAAACACTGACAGAAAAATTACATGGGGTAAGCATTGTGGCTTGTGGTTACAAACCCCTATTACGCTGATCTAACGATTGACGGATGAGAATGTTAGTTTTCCACATGTAAACAACCTGAAAGACCCCGCACGTATAATTCTTTGTTTTAATTATTTTAATACCAACCCAAAAATCATTGCATGTCACTTGCATTCCAACATTCTCTTTTTACATAAAAAAAATGTTGAATAAAAAAACTATTAAAGGGGTTTCTTTTCATGTTCAGAACACTCAAAATGCACAATTTGGCCAATTCCAGTTTCTAAATGTTTCTACACTGCAGGATGGTGTGCCGCATAACAGAGCCCATTTCATATTCCTTGGTTCTTTCAGTAAAGTCACGTAGATAGAAGAAAAATAATCATAATAAAGTGAATAAAAATGATTAAAACAATATTTTTTTATTATGATTCTTATTTTTCTATCTACGTGACCTTACCGAAAGAACCAAAGAATATGAATTCCTGAAGTCACGAAAGTTTTAAGTCAAAATTTAGAGCCCATTTCATCTCTGTGCATTACATGCCACCATTGCTTTATAAATCGCTTACTCTGGAATCACCCATATATTTCTGCAACCACCCCCCCCCACCACCACTGCAAATGTTATTTCACCAGTGCCGTCGACGTCACGCCATGAGATAAAGATCTCATTCAGGTCCCTCATGTTCATATCAGAGAGCCACTCTGATATCCCTTCAAGTGACCTCTGGTCCACACAGTAGAGAAGAAGCACTTCCCCTACTGCCCTGCATATGAGACAGTCAAGTTAATATTTTAATTCTCAGCGCTGGAATTTTTGCCGAATTAAGAAGAAGAAAAAACTACATTTAACCTGATGCATTTTTGGTGTGCAGTCACTGGTGACCAGGCTGAGACCATTAACTCACGACACTTGCATGCCCGGTTCAATCTCAGGTGACCCGCTGGATTCGAACCGAGGACATGGGGTGGTAACAGCTCAGCGCTCAGACCTCTGAGCCACCTGACCACCACTTTTGAAGCCACATTTTAGTTCTTTAAATAAGCTACAATTTATCTACAAGCCAGGCTGCGTCTATCTTAAGAGCACAATGGCAAGTGCGCTGGCCACAAAGAAAAACATGCCACGGTGGTGAGCGTGCCCCGCAGCTGTGCGGCTGGCGAATGCCGTGGGGTCGCGCCACGCTCAAACGTCTGCCAGGAATCCCAACACTCACCAGGGCGTCTCTACTCTGTCTCAGGAAGTTGTAGTCTGGTTCACAAACAAGACCACATCAGAAAGCAACCGTAATCAATGCGCAAAAGGTTTGAACTTGGCGTATGCCTCAGCTTGCACAGCTGGAAGCGATAGATAGAAAGCAAGAACGAGATAGAACAGGATTAGTAGTTGAACTGGTTGTTTATTTTTTATCATTTGAGGTGTCCTATTAGATTAAGAAGCAAACTATGCATATAGATAATCAATTACTGTGCTTCGTTCGTAAGTGCCGGTTTGTGCCAGTGTCAATTGTTTTAATCATAAGTCTCCGCTTGGAAATTATCCAACATGGTTTATTTCAAAGGAGGTTCCAAACCCAAAGAAACAGCTCACCCCAGGCCGTGTAACCCCACATGGCATAATGTTCTGATCTCTTTTTTTTCTCTCCAGTTTAACAAATGCCTAAAGCAGAGCTGTAACTGATGTGAGATAGAGATGACAGAAGCCCTTTGGGGCCCACACGGCTACTGGGAGCAAGACGATTGCACTGGATGGGATTATTACAGTTTGCAGTGAGCATTCTTGACGTTCATATATAGTTTTGCTTTGGTCTTTAATACATCAGCTTTGTGAAGGGATACATTATATTCAACGGTGTGATTTCCTAACCTTTAAAACGTTACCTGAGCTATATAACACTGTGCCCACATTATATAGCAGTTGTCCATAAAATCTACATAGCTACGAATGCCTCATAGAGATAATATGATGTGCAACACTAATACTAATTTATAACCCCATATTACTCCACTGTTGAGGGTTGTTTGACAATACTTTACTGGAAACTTCACCTAATAGGTCAGTGCAGGTGAGTGAATGTGGGGAACAGCACTGGTGCAGATGTCACTAGCTGCAAAACTAAGGTAAAAGGGGTGGGTTCATTGTACAACGCTCTTAAACCCCTGTGCCACCATTAGCCAGAATCTATCCTCTGCTGGATGAAGCCATCCCCAAAGCCATCACCATCTGGCATAATCACGTGATGTAATAACTCACCTAGCATCCGTACACGCGCCAATTTAATTGTTCTGTCTCCACGGTGGACGTCCATCTCTGGCGTGTTCCAGACGTGTAGCGGTGCTTTTATGTTATATGTTTGTAGGGGGGGCGGAGGGGGTGGAGGGTGCAGTTTTTCTATGAAAATTCAACGTATTACAAAAACATCTCATTGAGGCGTTCAGAGCCTATATCAGGTGCTTCATAAAACCCACTGACATCATACACAATGTGTTTGCATTATGACTGCAGGTATTGTGGTCTATGCAAACACGACTCCTTGTAAAAAAGGTGTCAGTTTTGTTGCCAGATAGAAGGGTAAAAAAACAATTATCATATTTTTCACTGTCAAATGAGGTTCCAATGGTGTAAATGCTTACCCCGAGCTCTCATACTCTGATGGTGCATTGTCCTTGAGTTGTGCGCCTTTTGGCGTCATCTGGTCCAACCCATGTGAGACTAGGCTCTAAGGAAAGCTGTCTCGGGTGTGGACCAATCAACTTCAAGGACAGTGCATACATTATCAGAGTTATGTTTTTTGTTTGCATTATGACTGCAAGTATTGTGGTTTATGCAAACACGACTCCTTGTAAAAAAAGGTGTCAGTTTTGTTGCCAGATAGAAGGGTAAAAATCAATTATCGTGTACAACGCTCTTAACCCCCTTTAATTAGTGGCCCGCACCTTTCAACATTTAATATCGCAATCAGACCCCCGTGAGTGGACTTTCTTGCAACACTTGTTGCTGTAATGTCAAAAGCCAACTGATCTTTATAGGTCCCCAGAGTAGCAGGCAAGGAATGGAATGCTTCAAAGTGGACATCCTCTGAAGAAATGGGAGCAATAAATTCAGCTCGTGTGCAAAAAAAAACCCATCACACGATAGTGAGAGATCGTGACGGCTTGGGGATGCCTTCATCCAGCAGTGGATCGATCATGCCTTGTGATGATGGTTGTGATTAATATCCCTGTACGAGGAGGTGTGAAGGAAATGTAGTTGTCTCAGAAGTCATCGGATTGTTCAATATTATATATTACTCCAATGTTTTAAAATGGTAAGCAGCAGCGTTAGTCAGAAACAACTATCACCATCGTCTGCATTTATTACTCATACCGAGCCTCCCATGCATTACCTCCCGAGTCACCAGAACAATGGAGATCATTACTCGGTGAGCAAGTGATTGCAGAAAAAAATACGATGTTAATGATAAAAACAATACCATACAAAACTATGAAACACCTCCCCACTTCCCTGTCTTCGGTCACATCATTACAATCGTGCGGTCATGATCAAAGTGCCAATCTGCCACTCTGCTCGAAGAGGTGGCATGGCCAACACAAGAATCATGTTCGAGCAAACAGGAATGTTTGCTGTCCACTGATTCCCTTGTGTCCTTGTATTGATCAGTTATTCTATGACACATTATCGGGAAAGGGATGCTCTGAGGGGGGGGGGGGGTGTTCATCATGTGGCTAGCATGCTGAACTGGCACCGACGTTTGTAGCAGCTGAAATATGAGTCACGTGACTGTGTATGCAATGAAATCGTGTATCTAGCTTATTGCAGCGCCAGTTTAATTAAAATCTACATGAAGAGTTTGACCATCTGTTTTGAACATCTTGTGGTCATTACATATTGGCAGTTAGAAAAGCTCTGATGACATTATAAGTATTTTTTTAAGGAATTCTAAATCATTTCTTACGTTTAGGATTACGTCAATACAATCGATGTAATCGATACAATCGACGTAATCTTAAACAACGTGGCTGATGGTGTTTATATTTTCCTTACAAATGCACGTTGTACATACAGTATTACAGATGCAACGATTCACCCCGCGATCGCAATTTGAATAACCTGTGCGAATCAGGGTCGCAATCCAATTCAAGAAAATATTCTCTGAACACCGTTGGTGAATGGAGTGGCATCTCATGGCAGCAAGGGGTCACGTGAGCAATTACATGCAGCGTGGAAAAAAAATCAAAGAACGTCTGCTACATACGCACACAATTGCACGTACGTATCGATATGAATCAATACACCCCTGAGTGTAATATCTCTGCAAACCTCAAATGAAGTCGACCAAATTGCTTGAATTTTAAGTGCCACTGTATTAGCTTGTTCTTTTAGTTTGATTGCTCCAAGCTGTAATCGTTTCACTGCCGATAAACTAGAATTTCACACATTTTATACATAGAGCTCCACCAAGGGCCGTCACTTGCATAGTGCCTGCTGTACAATATACTGTGATGTCAATGAGGTGCACTGCATACACAGTCACGCCGTGCATTTTAAAGCATGTCACGAAGTCAAGGACGGTCCTGCTTACGTGCACTTGTGAGGAATTCCCACACATAACACCAGGTTCAGGGCTACGACTGTCACCCCCCATGCCTCAGTATGAAGCCTATGCTACCCGATTAGCACGGTTGGCTATGTACGGTGCGAAAGAGGTTCACCATACAGTGCATGCATTCGTACTCTGTGTCTTCGTAGTGAGCCAGGTCTTGCAAGGTGCAAGGTCCATGCATTTTTTACTTCAATGTGCGCATAGGCAGATGACGAATGGGCCACAATTTGCCGTGCAAACATTGAACCCCAGAATATGTATGGGATGCTCCCATAGTGTGATGGCTGGACACTGGACTTTCAATCTAGAGGTTGCTTTTTCAATTTCCCTGCAACGTAGTTGAAATAAAAGTCGCCGCCTCCGTCTACCCAGAAGTGTAAATGTTAACACCACAGTTGTATCGGCAGGTTGTGTTCGGTTGGGTACATTTTGTGGCTAGCGTTGAAGAGAAGGCCAAATACCCTGAAGACTGTAGAGGGGTCCGATAAACCTTCTTCGAGTGAAGACCATTCCACAAGCAACCAGCAGAGGCAATGCACAAGAAATTGCAGGGCTGCGCCTACACCACAACCTGTTAGATTCTTTACGGTCAAATTGCATTCAGTAAATAGTCTTTGTTTACTATACTAATTCTGTGTATGTATGTAGACAAAGTCAATGCTCCCACTGGAATTTGGGAAATGAAAACGGTCCACAGGCCAAGGTTAATGATGACCCTTTTAAGCAGCCCATTTATTCTTGCCACACACAATGTCAGAGCTAATTGAAATTTGACATTTAAGGAAGCAAAGGAATCGACAATGAACTCATCCTTCCTTTATGCCTCATGCAACCACAATATTGTCAGCATGCGAATGAACGCACTGTGGCAGCACTGTGGATTATGATTTTACATTTCCATGGCAATGCCACTGAAACATGAAAATATTTGGCAATCATTTGTCGTCCTGGGATGCCTGGAAGGAACGAGGCGCTATAAATGGAGAGAGCTGGCCCGAGTTCTGTGCCAACTAATTAAATTTTATTGAGTTGGCAGTTTCATTCTGTGTTGCTCACAGCACATGGGGTCAGGGTTCACAAGAGATTGCCAGGCTGAGCTGTGAGAAAAGGAGCCAGCCTGGGAATTTTCCCAGGAAGTCTTGTCAAAGGCAAGGCAATTTGCAGAGCACTCAATTAAAAACTACTTACAGAGGGAATACTGCTTATGAGAGGCCAGCGCATGCCTGAATTAACAAACGCAAACAATTTTTGTACTGTATGTTCGGTATTATGATGATGAGGTTCACATATCTGTATGTGAGTGAACTATTTGGGGTAATAATCAATGGACAAGGATGATGAATAAAAATAGAAACACATTGATTAAAGCGGAAATATTGCAGAAAATATTCCTTTTTGTATTGATAATCGTTACAAAATGCAATGAACAAAGTATTCACGTGGCATCATGGACCTCCTAGATATTATATTTTTAAAACAATTACCGTATTTATTTCAGAAAGTAAAAATTTAATTGTTTACATGAATACGAATATCACATTATCACACTAATATTCAACAATAGCTTTATGACGTTCATTGCAGAAATAAGAGATGACTGCGTAACTATGTAAGACATTTAATGAAGAGATGATTTTGTGAAAATTACATTGTAGTCTGATTTCGATGAAATTTTTTTTTTAAGTGTAGAAGCGAGCAGCAATTTCAGATAAGAGTTATTGACATGACATCATCATCAAATGTTCATCATGAGATTGCAGCACGATGGTTCAAGGATCCACCAATGCCTGCCCAAGAAACATATGCGTCTTGTTTGTACAAAGATAAGCAGCCAGCATGTCTTCACAGCTGTTAATTACAAAGCCATTTGGGAGTTCGAGCTGATGGGAAATATTCTCATGTGCTCAGGTCAATAATTCAGAACATGGACTTGTATGTCGGTTATATCAAAGACAATTTTTTTGTTTTCAAACATCACAATTGGCACGAAATCCACTCTTGTCTCCTGTTCACTGTTTCATGTTTGAAAAACAACAAATTACTATACTAACCAATATTAGTAATAATTTACTCTCCGTTGTTAATTCGCTGCTGGATGGAGGCCTCCCCAGGGCTGTATCAGTCATGGACGGCTGTCTGACCAGACTTCACTGCATTCGTCAGTGCAAGGGGTGAAGCACAAAACTGATCCAGACATCACTTGCCACCGATGCGAGCTGTAGGTGGAAATGGAACTGAAGTGTTCAGATTAATGGAGCAGCGCAATTTCCACTACGCCACCACTCCACAATCTTCCAATGTTGTATTAATATTCGCCACTGTGAATTTGAAATTAGGAAAGTATGGTACGTTCATGTGTACGATTTTTTTCTTAGACTTTTCAACCTATCATGGTTTATTTCTTGCTTCATGACGTTTTTGGATTAAAACACTCACAAAGGTTACATATGTGGACAGCTGTGATTGCTTTTTTTACGTCCACGTCATCATCAGCAGCCATTGCATACCTACTGCTGGATGAAGGCCTGCCCATACCATCACCATCTTTCTCCGGCATGTGATGCCTGAAGGCACGCCATGGTGGCGAGATGTTGACTCCCTCACCTGGTATACATGAGACCCTGACTCCTCGTGGTCCGCACGGCTTTGTTCTCTGGGTCCTCCGGTTTTTCCTTGCACATTTAGAAACATGCGTTTATTGTATGTGGCTACAATGCATTTCCACACGTAATAAGCCACTTCGTTGAGCTATTATCTGTGGCCAGGTCGCTTCTGAAAAAGAGCGACGTAGCTCAGTGTGCCTTACCTGGACAAATGAATAAATAGCGAAAGAACCAAAGAGTAATTCCTGCAGTCACGAAAGCTTCAAATCAAATTAATAAATAGTTTAAAGATGCCACATTCCAACTCACTCTTGCGCAATAGTTGCTTTCATAACTCCATCCTCACGTCTCCCTTTGGCTCCCATTCAATCAACAGGCACATCCACCGGTCATCATCTCTTACAGCAATTCCTGTTGCCTCATGTCGACGTGTTTCGTCCTAATTATGGTGTATCGGGTTTGCTTTTGTCCCACGAACCATGTACTCCTCTTACGATTTCTCAACATTTGCTAATGCTTCTTTACGCAATATTCAACTTTTGTTCCATTATATTTGCCAAACTTCATGTTTCTGGTCCGAACACCGTATCTGATACGCGGTGATTATCATAATTATAAGTTCAGCTTACCAAAGGTTATTCAGCCTAATATTTGTACCTCCATTATTTCATCATTCATGCTATTCATGCCAATTCTATCTCACAACGCTATACAATAATTATATGGATAATCACATTAAGGGCCAAGTAATTAAAATACTTGAAAAATTGCATTGCTAGTTACCGTATTTCATTATTTGTAGTGAACACACATCCTGTTCATGCTTATTTCTTTGGGGATGTGAAGATATTGCTCATAGCCAATAAAAAAAACTTTTCCTGCTTCTCAATTTATGTTTTCATGTACAATGTATTGTGTTGCCTGTGATTTACTTTGCCCTCTGTTTAGCAATGTTAAACATAACCAGCCTGTGATTACTTCCTGCGTAAATGAGTTGCGGACAAAGACATCACTGACGTTCTGGGGTATATCGATGAGGAAAGAGTCAATATCACTTGTCTTCATGTCACCATGTTCATTTTAAAGACTCCGTGTTAAAAAGGGTGTTTGTAATATTAACGTCCCTTTTGTCAAATAAGTTTAGTAAACGTTATTGTGTCTCATTTATCTCTCCTATACCACATTTACCAATCATCCTCTCATCTCTGCTCGTCTCTACCAGCTTTGCATTGAAGACTCCCATTAGTCTGTCGTGTATTTTGTTATCATTTAGAAGTTCGATAAACTCTCCATGTGTTGCCTACATTTCGACCATTCATTACTTGTTTATGGCTATCTACAGGACAGTGTGATAGTTACGTTGAACTTGTAGAGATTTGAGAGCCTTAATTTCAGTTAGAAAACTATCTGAAGTAAACTTGATTTGGAGCTTAAACTTGATTTGGAGCTTTCGTGACTGCAGGAATTACTTTTTGAAGTACTTGTGAATCCTAAAATGCTATATTTGGATCACAGATAGACTAAAATTTTCACTTGTCATCATCCCATCTATAGTAGACAAGGTCGCTACGACTTAAATGTATGAAGGTCTCTACTTTTCACTTACACTATATTTCAATGGAATTCTCAAAAAATTTGCGTCCAATTAAACAAAGTTTGGTTTACCCCTGTGCTCTAAATAGCAGTGGTCAAGTCCAGAAGGAGCCTCTTCCTCTTCTTGGTTCTTTCGGTAAAGTCACGTAGAATGGAAATAATAAAATAACAAAAAGAAAGCAAAAAAATATAATTATTATATTATTTTTACTATTATTTTATTTTATTATGTTTTATTTTTATTATTTCCATTCTATGTGACTTTACCGAAAGAACCAAGAAGATGAATCCCTGCAGTCACGAAAGCTTTAAATCGAAATTTAGAGCCTCTTCCTAATCAGTGATTCTCAGCGCATCCTCCTCCATTCACCATCCAAGCTGATGCAGTGGCTGGTGTTTCCAGGAGTTGCTGAGGACTAGGGGGCTGTAGCTTTTGTTTGTCACTTATCACTTAGCGTGGGTTTGTGGAAAGGAACGTATATATGGATTAACTAGCGACATTTGTGATTTCTCATATCTATTTAAATAATTTGAGCATAAAAATATAATGTCTCCCGAATAATTAAGTAAAAACAATACACGGGTAGAGCTGGTGGTACAGTGGTTAGCGCACTGCGCTACGAACCAAGTGACCCGAGTTTGATTCCCAACCATGCATATCAGTGATGATTGATATCAGATACGGTCATGCTTCTCCCCTCCTCACCTTACCAGCACGCACTGACCATTGTGGTTAATTATAAAACATGACTGACATGGCATGTGGAGGACTTCATCTATTTGCGGATTGATAATAGCAGGGATTTAATTTTAAAACAAAAAATAATAATTTACATTCAATGTCATTTCACAGATATGATTTTTTTTCAAAATTCATTTTTTCTATTCAATAAAGTATAGGGAAAAAAAACATTAACAGTTGAAATCAGCGTCACATTTTCTCCACAAAAATATGATATACAATATAAATAAATAGCTATACACTTCAAAGCAGCGCTGGCTCGCCTGAAAGAAAGGGGATATTAGGCCAGCGTGCACGACGTTAAGCCCTGAGAGCTCATTAACTCGACGCGGATAGCGCTTGTGGCGAATGTCAGGCGGGTCACTGGAGCCGAATCGCACACAAATCTCCCCGCTGCCAAACACAGGGCGCGCAGCGAAACGAGTGCACCTTTCACATGGGATGGCGTGCCATTTGGTGGCGAAAGAGCTTAACTGGTTTGGAGATGCGTTTCAATGGAGAGAAACTGCAGGTACAGCCCTGCACTGAAGCGCCTTCAAAGAGGGTGGCCTCAATCCCACAAAAACCCAGCCAAGTGCCTAGTAATGTCAGCATGCCCAACAAAGTCGTCACGTAACGCCTCGCAAAAAATGGAACATTTGCTAAATGCGCGTTAATGGCACACTGCTTGTTAAGGCAGACGTTCACTTACTGGCAAAGACCCCCCGTATAACCTTCAAGATACTGTTTGAACAAGTGCTGTTAGCGATCGCCCTATAAAGACTGGCACGGCACACGAGGATGTGGGTGGCCAGCACCGCGCCGGGCTGCTTTTATCGCCCTAGCAGAAATGATGTGTACACACAGCACCAGATACTCATTTAAGGATAATTCGACCTATGGGGAGGCCCAGGATCGGTTCAATTATATACCGGCCACCGTTATTGATTGTGAGCGAGAATTCAACTCGGGTCGCCGGGTTCGTAGCGCAGCGAGACAAGCACTTCTTGCCACCACGCCGCTCCTCGCTTTACTGGCAGGCAGGCAGGCACGCACGCGTCGATGGGAATTAGCCGCGCTGGATGCACGCAGCGCAAAAAATTAAGTTGTATGCGATCAATTTCCGTGACAAAAGAACTGCAGCAGAGAACAAAGAAGGTAATAAGTACGAAGTGGAAAGTCAATATGGTTATTGTTTGACACTTGGTGAATAACAAGAGTTAAAATTAGATTTTTTTTTAAGTGGGTTGACAAGAGCCAGTTTCTTCAACGTCTGCTTTATTTTTTATTGCACTTGCAATTTAGTTACCATAGCATTTATATCTAAAGTATATACAAGTATTTATAAATAACAGCAACAATATAAGCATGGTGAAAGAGCTCAAGGTGCAGCCCTCCAATTACCCTACAGGACAAAGAGCTTTATAGCTCATCGGATTCCTCCAGTATAAATACATATTCTGATTCTGAAATGCCTCCACGAGAAGGAGCTCGAGACAGCCCCTCTACATGGGTTTTGGCCTACTCTTCCACATTGGCCAGATGTCTTGAAAGGGGCCTTGGTGTGTGAGCTGAAGAACTTTAGTTCCAACAAAATTAATTTAGCTCAACAAACTTTAACCGAGATTTACCGAAGCTAACCTTGGTGTTGTAATCAGCAACACCACACTTCACCCTGTTTACTGGCACTGACCCTCATGTCATTTCATTAATCCATGAACTTTATTTTAACCAGGTCAGAGCCCACTGAGACACAAAGCAGTGCATTTAACAAGGACATGAACAATCAAATCATCAGTTGACATTCCATCTCAAAACTCATAACAAAATTTTACATTCGTGATTGGATGAAAGAAAAACAACTTTTCACGTAAAACTTAAATTCAAAGAATGTGGCAGTGCATTCTCCGCGGTGCGGCCGTTGAGAGAATGATTAAAGTTATATTCAATCCCCCACCGTCCGCCCACCTTCCACCCCCCATCGTCTACCCAACCAGCGGTGTAAATTGGGGTACAACACAGTTATCCAATTGGCAGATAGCGTGTGGTGGCTGTAAAGTGTGGGTACTGCCAACTTTTTATACAAAGGTATTTGGAATAAAAAAATAAAGTTTGTTTTTGGCCGGCGTGGAAGAGAAGTGAAAGACCCTCTAGAGGGACCCTGTAATGCTCCCTCCAGTGGAGACCTTTCTGCCAGCAATGACGGAAGAAAGGAATTGTACAGCCGCAGCTTTCCATTTTACTCTTGACTCATGACTGGACATGATACAATACGACAGCGCACAGGGCAAGTTGATATTACAAGGACCTTAACATCATCTGGGAACACAGCCCAGAAAGGCAATTATTGTTAAACATCGAAGCCTCACATACACTGCATATAACATTTATTATCTTGTATTGATCAAATGCACTCCAGTTGACTGTGTAAATTGTATATGATACTGCAGAAATAATTAGCAATATTGTACGTTTGGCAAAATAAATGCGTAATTTAAATTACCATTAAAATACAATTATCGTACATATCTTTAAAATATTATTTCAGTCTTGGAAAAAGTCTGCGAGAGATGCTTAATAAGAATGAAATATGACATTATCAGTACAAGTTAAAACTTTGGAAATATGTTTTTATTCATCTGTGAATAGGTTATAGTTGGAGAAAACTAAATCCCTCGCTGATGCATTCTCAATTGAAGTACTTAATGGATGGAGACATTCAAGGACACACAGTCATGTATATTAAACAGCTTGAGGGTGGAGCAATGGCTTAGTATACAGCCCACAGTGGTGTGAACCCAGAGACCTGAGTTTAATTCCGTACCACTGTTATCACTGGCAACTGATATCTGAACCAGTCAACTGTCACTGACCAGCATAGTGAATCATGGTTAAATAACAATATGGGGAGGCCTTTATCCAACATTGGATGACAAACGAATCCAAATCATACATTTCAATGTTAAGTTCAAACATAACTCATTTAAGACATTCTGACAACTTTACGAGGGCGTGGTGGCACATGCCAGTAGTAATTCTAGATTTGAAGCTTTCGTGACTGCAATGATTCATATTCTTAGGTTTTTTCGGTAAAGTCTCGTAGGTAAAAACATTAAAAAAGTAAAATAAAATAAAAATAAAAATCACGACGTTTCGGAGGCAACACAAGCTTCCGTCTTCAGGTGGTACTGTCACAGCCACGACAGCTGTATCAAGTAAATGAGAGATTGCAGGAGTTACCACTGCGTTTATACCTTCTCCAACCATTATATAAACGCAGTGGTAACTCCTGCAATCTCTCATTTACTTGATACAGCTGTCGTGGCTGTGATGGTACCACCTGAAGACGGAAGCTTGTGTTGCCTCCGAAACGTCGTGATTTTTTTATTTTATTTTACTTTTTTAATGTTTTTACCTACGTGACTTTACCGAAAAAACCTAAGAATATGCCAGTAGTACTCTTGGTACTTTGGAGGCAGGGGACTTTGGATCACGTTGATTTATGACCCTGCTCAAACCCAACTGTGCTGCCAAGGTGGCCATAAGATGGTGCGGCTGCTGGGTTCACTAGCCTGTCTGTGTGACGGTTTAAGTGTGAGGCACAAGTATGCATCAGTTTTTCCTGATTTTTTCTAACACACAAATCAAACAACTCCATCAGATCTAATTTGTCAAACATTGCAATGCAGGACCCCTCCTGGAATATAATCTTAAAACTCAGTGATACTCTGCTATAAAAATGATCATTATCCACTACCAGCAAACATGATCTATCTACTGCTGGACGAAGGCCTCCCAAAACCATCTCGAACGGTTAACTTAAACGCAAGTTTTCATGACCAATACAATAATCCACGTTTCTTTATGGGTTAGGCCACGTGGTAGTTTTAAGCCAATATTAGTGTCATAGAAGTTGACAATAAGGGTCAGTGGTAAAGGGCTAATGCCAATAGTATTGCCATTAATCCAAAAACAAATATGGATCATGACAAATGGATCATTATTAATCTGGCCCATGCCCCCAAGCTGATTTCATCACTACCCCTCCGTGTTAGATGTCCTTCAGACATATTATTTCTTTTGGCTGCTACTCTATTTTGAGGATTGAACACTGGCCAGAAACATGTTTTTTTTCTGAATTGGGTCAAGCACAAGGAAACTACGAGCTGAAATAAATGTAACAAAAAGATACTTACACTGTGGAAATAGTATTCGAAGGGCGGCAAACAAATGTAAGAAATGAAGAGTGAGATGGACGAGTGCAAGTGCGTGTAAGGGTGGATTAACGCCTGCCTCGAGACGGGGCCGGGGAGGCAGAAAAACCCTTCACGGGGCCGTGACGTCACCGGAAGTCTCCTTTAAGTTTTTTTTCACAGAAACCAAAAAATTGTTTCACAAAAAATGTAGCTGTGTGCCAATGCATTATGCTTTCCCTCCCCCACCCACCCACCCATACTGAACTTTATTGGCAGGAAACGGCATAGCATGGCTTTTGTTGAAACCCCCTTGGGAATTGTATATGTAATATGTACTGTTTGCAATGTTACTGATTATCAGCTACTACACATATATACTCTGTATGTATGTATATAAACTGACTACAGATCTTTGAACTACCGCCACTCTTTCAAACAGCAAAACATATTGCTGATGTTAAGGTCAAACTGGCCACAGGCTAAAATCCAACACAAATAAGAAACTCGTGTTATAAAAATGCCCAAAATATAACTGCCTGTAAACCTTGCTCAGCTGTTATCCGTGCCAATAATAATTTTGACGCACCGTAAATTAATACGCGCACGACATACGCAAAGCCACAAACGAGTTGAAATGCCCCATTTGCCAATGGGCATTTGATGGTTGTATTGTTCACGAGCAGTGATCCTAAATGAACGATTAAAATACTCTTTGGTTCTTTCGGTAAGATCACATACGTGACGTACGTGACTTTACCGAAAGAACCAAAGAGTATGGATCCCTGCAGTCACAAAAACTTCAAATCTAGATTGAACGATGAAAAGTCAAAAATAGGCAATCCACACGACAACTGCTTCACACTTCCCGCCACGTGGAGTTCACGAGAGAATGCTCACTTTACTGGCACCAGACGGACGATGGGCCGTGTCAATCCTGCTCTGGATGTCAGCTCACAGGCTCGCAGTAACGAACCCAGAATCCTCCTGAGCAAGCCATACTGGCTACTGCGCACATAGCATGATGTACGAATGCGTGCAACCTGAATGCAGCTCGTGCCAACAGTCGGATTCAATGCAATTTGTAAGGAGTGTAAGAGGAGATATGCTATTGCTTATTGATATGCGAATTGTTTAATTGAGCGAACTGGCAATAATGTCACATGTTGGCAGCGTTCGGCAGAAATGTGAAAAAGTACAGCTTTGTAGACGAGTGTATTTTACCACGTACTGAAATGGAGAAGATAACAACTTGGGTTCTTTGGTGCTTCTTTTTGTTTTTGCAGTTATGTTATAAACACACTGTCAGAGGGAGTGATTAAGCAGGTGAATGAGATTACTATATCCCGGAAAGTTAACAGAGGATCACTGCAAGGGAAGAGCTTGGAAATTGTATCTGCTCGAGCTTAAACAGCTGACATCCCTGATAAACGACACACCGATGAATTCATTTTGTGCTTTAAATGAAACAATGTTAACAAGCAAATGGTTTCGTAAAGCACTCACATCGCATCAGCTGTCTGCATTCCTTGCAAGACGCACGTTTCTACTTATTTATTCCCATGTACAGTATTGCCATGCACGTATAAGTAACCAAAAAATTAATAAGAAATAATAAAGATCTACACAATGAAGACGAATCGTTTGGTGATGCTGCATTTGCAATGGTGCGCACAAACACGATTAATATATATTTTTGCAAGCCTCAAACAAAGTAACCAACGACACTGCCTTAAAAGAAAACTTACTGAATTGGAATTGTTCTGAGCAATGGCCCATTTATTTTTAAGGCCACAGTGTTGTTATTGGGTGGCACAGTGCTTAGAGTCCGTGGCGGCTCAGTCAGAAGATTGCAGGTTCAAATTCTGGTTTGGGCGTCGACTCAGCTCTTCATATATCCGGGACTGTGGGAAGTCAACAGTGGTTGTAATATGGATATAATTGCCCTCGCCATAGGAATATCGAATTTCCACCACTGGCTCGTGGTAAAAAATGGAAGATAACCACTTACACATTAGTTTGCATCAGAATCCACGATAATTAAGATAACATTGTCCGTAATGATACATTTACACAGGCATATACTGCATTCACGTAATTTCATACATTATGACTTAATGGAAAAACGTGTTGTGTTGGGTAGTGTTACGCACATTGATGACTTAAGGTTGCGTTATGCCGGCGATTGCTAGGCAGGTTTAATAATGTAGCAATCAAGCATCACAATTTTTATTTTAAAGTAATAGCTGTTATATGTTGTTTAAATAATTCATTACGCGTGCGTGTGTTTTTGTTGTTATAATTTGACAGCGATCCAGATGAATTCAATTCGTAAAAAATGCAGCAACAACAACATTGAGAGTGATGCATTCTTGCACTGGGCTGGATGGAGAGGCAGAGAGCCACCCACAAACTTGACGCGAACGCCTCTCCCTTTTTACCCTTCGCCCGGGGCAAGGCCTTCTGCCCAAAAGTATAGTATTACCGGCGAGTACATTAATAATAAGCCTTTAGCTACTACCAAACAGTTCATCCCCATATGTATAGAGATAAGAATATTATCAAGTGTTTATCAGCCAGGCCAGCAGCCACACATGTCACAAATTATCCTGTGTGCTCAGATAAATAAAAAGCAGATGAGTCTGCAACTGAGAGACACGGGGCAAAAAAAAGGGAGATATAACAGGTTACACTGAGTAATGTTTAACTATTACCACAAAGGCAGAATATTTTGCGTAGCCGTTGCCCAAAGCGTTGACAAAAATTGCTGGAAAAGTGGAACGATGTTGGATCCAAGTTGAAGAAGTGAAGAATAATAGCACCCGTCACAAGTTGTACTTTCATTATTAATAGGCTCAAGTATGCGAGGCAATTTATATACTGGCCACAGCTTGACACCAGTCGAATGGACATTTTTGAATGCACACAAAATCTGTTAAAAGGATAACTTTCATTTTGGGGGGGGGGGGGGGAGTGTCCCTGGGCTTAAAAACAAAGAAAACTACAGCTGGTCAACGGAGTTATTGAGATAAGATGCGATATAATGAGCGTTGAGTCGCTGATGCATTTAAGCACCCAATAAATGCGAACCCTGAGAGGAAAGTGTAGGCCACCCCGTGTGTCCGTGAAGAAAATGTATAAAGGCGAGGAGTGCTGAGTTCAGGTGCACACATGTTTCTCTGCTATGAAGCGCAAGCACAACTTTCATTTTATAATATACAGGTCCGTGTTACCAGGTGCTCATTTCACGCTAGGCTCCCCCTGGGAGTGGCCTTCACCAGGTGCGCCGAATGAAAACTGTCGCTTCGTTAGCGTGAAGTCTCAAGGGGCACACACATATATCCTCAGCTTCTGATGTCAAGCGTTTACGTGACAGAGGATATGTCGACGAATTATGGTTTCAATAATGAGACGTGGCATCTCGTGTAATCTGGTGTCACTGTACTGTGTTCATGTCGAATGTAATTTTAAGCGCACAATGGTAAAGGTAATAAGAAAGGGAATAGCGATCCATGTGGTGTTTTCCAATGGGTAACCGAGAGCCCGCGCGCTTAAGTTACCTTTGTCAAGTCACATAATCCATGCTCAACAATGCACACGAGATAGTGGGAAGGGCAACATAACGGTAAATAAATAATTGCAACGTGGATTAAAAACTGCAGTTAATTGCCACGAACAAGGCAGCATTATTGACGACTGACACATTGCTCATTGATGACCAAATGAACTGTGTAACCTGCAAAATGACTTGCTGCTGGCAACATTAACTACCTGAATAATGCATTTAGATGTCACATTACAGCGTCTTTTTTTTTAAATACAGAATTGCATACCACGCTTTATATAACAAGATCAGTATTGTTTTATCACAAGTATCTGTCACAAACTGAGGCAACTGTAACCAGCTTGTTGAAGGTGCACACATGAGGAATCAGCAGAAATGAGACCACAGTGGTTGGGTGTCAGCCAGAGGAAACCCTTCACACGCCTGGTATCACGCTGCGACCCTTTCAGTGTGTTTAGACGTGTAATTACTTTCGCTAGGGAATGGTTCCCTAATCCCACAGAAGGACCCAAACGTCACAAAACTCCGCAGGTTTTTTTTTTTTGAAACCAAATGCTCAGCGTGCAGACACGACAGGAAGGGGGATTTGCAGCATACTTTACCCGGGCAAAAGTTCGGTTGGCTCAAGATTACAGGACTAGAGAATATGCCTAAGCATAGAGACCTGTGATTGATGGCTTAACCATTATCGCAGGGGCTTAAGCTGGTGAATTCACTTGTGTCATGCAAAGAATGTGCACTAATGGCTTGGCAAAGCTGGCATACTTGAAAAAGTATTTCTTTATTTAGTTTTGTTTTGAAAACTAGTTCTTTTTTTTTCATTATTATTTTAGAATTATCACTAATTGTTGTATGTAAATATATTTGCTGTGGATATTACTGTAAAACAACTTTTTAGGCGAAAACCAAGGGCCTTTCTGGCATGGAGGTTATTTATGCTAGAGTACATTCCAGCATGGGATCAAAGACCACGGAACCCATCAGAAAAAACTCGCAGTAGCCTGGCTGATACCGTTCAGGTTTTTGCGCAGCTTAAATTACATCTCTTAACGCAGTGAGATGGTGGTTTGGATTAAATGGCCTGTGGCAACCAGATACTGTGTTGGAAACCTTTAACTAAACTACAGAGGATACACTGAATTTTTTGTGACCAACTGGATTCCATTTTAAGAAGCATTTTAGCTACATGTGGTTCTCTCCTCCCTTGCTATTAGTTAAACCCTGACAGTCTTCTGTTATTTTACAACGAAAAGAAATGTTCAACATTGCTGCAATGGCACGTTTTTTTATTCCACAGAAATCAAAATGGCTGCTCGCGATTTGTCTTTGCTGTTGCCAGAAATATCGGCACGAATTATACTTTCTGTCACAGTCAGGTAAACGACGAGTACGTAATTGTTACGTTTAATTATTTTGAATTACTATTTCAGCTTTAAAGATTCAGAAGATATTATTTTAAATTTTTATTTACGTAGTCAATCGACAGGTCGTTTGTGTTTGGTACTGCCATCTCTTCCAGGAGTAGGCCAAAATTACCCCTTGAGGGGCTAGCTAGAGTTCCCGCAAGTGCAGACCCTTCTGCCAACAGTGGCACAAGCAAGTAATTGCAGGGCTGTACCTTTAGCGTTGATATATTCAAGGGTTCGCCTACTACATGGGAGTAAAATTGTGCCTGCTTATGTTTCTCTTCAGATCTTTGTGCTGCAGTTTATCTCAATCCTTCACATGGACCGATGTCATTGCTTCATCTTCACTTCGGTCACCCTTTAATCCGCTCTCCCTCTCATGGTTGCCAAGAATAATTATTGGTCGCAAAATATAAGTATGTATTTTAAACATAAACGTGAGGTTAAACGCACAACAATTGAAATATATGATACAAACGCATTGTCATGTAAAAAGCTAAATAATGATTGACTTATTCTTCAGATTGTTTTCATTATTATTCGTGAATACACAGCTGAGTTGTATTACAGCACTGAAAATTCAGCTCTCAACATTTACACAACATAATGAGGCGCTAGGCCTTAACACAAAACGTTAATATAGTATTCAGTTGATCTATGACTTCATTTTTATGTTCCTAGTCACTGCGCCTTCCCAAAATCAACAGCACAAAATCAAAGTGAAAACGATTTCCAAAAAAGGAATATTATGAAATACTTCATTGCTATTTAAAGTCCGAGACAAGAATTGGCTTCATTATAATACCTTCGTTGCACTGGGAATAAAAGTTTTCTGCACTCACTATGCTATAAATAAATGGACTGGTCAGATGAAATTCCAAAAAAAATGTGAAACATCATAGATTATTTGCGATGCAGCGAACAATGTCCCAAATGCCAGGTTTATTCTTAATTTGGTCAAGATAATATTGCACAATAAAGTGTTATGAATATATGTATTCATAATTTGGATAAACAAAAATAGTTTTACTTGGTTTGGTTACATGATCTATTTTCACAATATTTTGTATATGAATTCACATGCATATTTACGTGTTATACAATGTCTTCATGTTTTTATACCAATTATAATAATCCTAAAATGTATATAATGTTTGAAAAAATATCCTGATTAGTGACAAATTTCCATATATTGTAAAAATAGCAACAAGACCTGAGCGAGCCATTAATGTAAGAAATGCGTACCTCATGCAAAACGTATACATCGTATGCCAAAGCATTACATTCTGCGATATTGCCAAAAAAAATAATTTTAGGCTCTATGTTCGGATATGACATATCTTTTTGAACCATACAGGCTTCTGACAACGTCATGCTTCTCAAGTAAGATTAGATAGATATCACGTGTGTGCTGAAGCTTCCCCTGAGCACATGTTCACACTGTAAATTGCTTCAGCACACCTGCCCACAGAGACAGATTTCATCTCATCGTAAAGTCACAACTTTTTTTTATGCGTTTATTATATTTCAGTAAGAGCCCGATAAAGAGCAATTACCGAGACGTAAGGGGAGGGGGTATACTGAAACTTCTGCGGACACAAGTCCCAAACTCTGAGCTCCAGAACTTCGTAGGGGGGGGGGGGAGATTAGGCTCACTGCCCCCACTGAGTGGAAATCGCGAACGGGGTATTTGTTACTTTAACATGGGGAAGGGAAGGTAGGGAAAACATAACTGAAGGGAGTGGAGATCGTGGGGGAAGAAGAGAGGGGGTGGGGGGCTGAGTAAAGTCACAACTTTTTAACGTGAAGGAAAGAGAGCAAAGACGCTCTTTGCACGTAATCAGAAAATGAAAACGGATTGTATTTGTCTGGCAGTGATCACGACCCACTGCACGTGGCAAACGCACTGGGAATATCATCTCCCACTGGTCAACGTCAATACGCCAGCAGTGTTGTCACCCGTTAACCCATCGTGGTTCACGAGCGTGAATTCGGTGCTATTGTAGCCAATTGTTACCTCCGCTACTTGACAAAACCCTTCAACTTAACTGTCGTCATTTGTTGTCGCCCCGATTTTTTCGCAGTGCCATATTCTCATCAGAAATCCATCACAACCGTTTACTGGCTAGCACAAGGCTTGCTCACCTTCAAGTGAACTTAAGCAAAATTCCAGGTTATTCCACGTATATGAAACCAGAGTTGGGCGACCCGATTATTTAAGTAATCGATTACTCAACCGATCATATATCAACTGAAAACTTTCGTGACTGCAGGGATTCATATTCTTTGGTTATTTCGGTAAAAGTCACGTAAATAAAAATACCTACGTGACTTTAACGAACCAAAGAATACGATTATATATCAGTTTGATTACTAATCAGATAGACACGTCTGTTCCTGCATGTGCAGCTGGCCGGGAAGTGAAAGGTTAGGACTTAGTGACGTCATGGGCATGATCAACCGCTGTCAAGCTGGACGTGGCTTTCCCCTTCAGGAGGCAGGAGGTGGGGGTGATCACCATTATGAAATGGGGTTTACTAAGCAACCAACCACACATTAAGGCAATGTTATAATAATAACCACTTTTGGTATTCACACCATCCTTACAGTGCAAAGTTATCATAATTATGCTGTTTCAGAGACAAGTATAGTCTGAGTTATTATAGGAGGTGATGTTGCTTTGTAACATTTTAACCAAATAGGTAATTCAGCAATTTGTGTGGATATTTCTTTTTATTTGGGCCGCGACGCTAGGACGTACGGCCTACTTTTTTTTCTCCAAATTACATCACGGGATGTTTAAAGCGTGGCAGTGTTAAGCAGACGGTGGTACGTATATTTGGCTAACACGGTTGTAGTATTAACCAGGACATCCACTGGGCTCGAACCGCGAGTATCTGCAGCAAGTGGAAATTGCGCTACTGCTGGGCCACGTCTCAACTCTAGATAAAACGAAAGAGGGGAAAGCCCTCTGAAACCACGGTTCTCTGTATGTATGTTAAACTTCTTTCGCACCGTATGTAGCCAATCGCGGTAATCAGAGATGCGGGGGATGGACAACAAACTAAACACAAAAATAAGTTCTAAAGAAATGCGTTTGCAATCGAGATATCGAAGTGCATAGCTCCAGTGGCTTCCTAATATCGTAACCAAGAGCGTTCCAGACGGCCGCAGACGCGCAATCTGACAGCGCCGCGCGATGCGGTGACCACCATCCTTGGATGAAACGAAAGGGTGGGAAGCCCTCTGAAACCACGGGGCTCTCCATGGATGCACGGACAAAAGACGCACTGTGGACGTGGTGGGGACATCTCAGTGTGAACGCCGAGGATGCATGCCAATGCAGAAACCCTTTGTGTTTGTTTTGCTCGCCCTTGTTTATTAGGGACTGCACCTCAGGGAGCAACAACGACCACATGGGTATGAGGTACAACAACCCACTCCTTCTCACCCCATCGCAATGCCACCTCAACAGCTGCCCGAATGCCTACAGAGAGACCACGAATACATTGGAAATGTCACATATTGTTGGATTCGTGAGCTACAGCTGGTATTCGTTGTTTTGGTGTAATTTTATAATCATGCACAAGGGAGCATTTGAAGAACGCACATCAAACAAGTGCACACAATTTGAAGCATCTATTTATATAGGGCATAGACCAGCATGAATGTCTCATTAATTTCATTGCAATGCCTTTCGATAAATATTGAATTGCACATTGTGCCTTATTACTTGAAGCTGTAAACGCTTTAAAATGGTTTTATGACAGAAAACAACAATTACTTGTCCTTCTTTGCTTAAAAAAAACGTGTGAATTGTTAATTTCATTGTCTTACATATTAAAAGGTACTCTATATCAGTTATTGGCTCCACTTTTTAATTAAAAAAACGTTATTTTGTGGAATTGAATCTTCTGCTTTTTTAATCATGCTATTCAGTGCAAACATCGCAACACCTACGAGTACTTTAATAATCTAAACGTAATGCATGCAGTGGTTAAAATCAGCACGAGCGCAGATGCCAGGTGGATTGTTAACATCGCAGAACTGTGCGAGATGGGGACAACTTGAGGCTTTCATACAGCAGTGGATTGATCATGGCTGACGATGACATTGATGATGCAATGGCATGAATTTAATATGTTTTACTACGTAATAAAAAGCCCATATTTGTGTGTCTTGTGGGCCCATGAAATTTCCTGTTTTATTTTTTTAAGTGCCACTCTGTGAGTGATGTCACGTCTGCGGGTGAGACCCTGGGGATGCATCATTTTGCTGCACAGCAAAGCGTGCATCTCTCTGTGAGATCAGCAAGCAAGGAGGGGAAGGCCATCAGCCCGTTAGTCGGGCTCATAGATCCGATCGCTGCCATAATTGACAGTTCCCTTGGCAACGTCTGATGATCCAAAGGGTCTCTGCCAAAGAGTGCATGGCATAAAAAAAATCCATCTTTTAAGAACCCAAAGGGTTGCTGTCATGGTGTAATGGTTAGCGCACCAGACTTGCAATCCGGAGATCACCCGTTCGAACCCCCAAGTTTCTTGAAGTCGCTTGATGGGAGAGGTAAAGTGTGGGGTTCTCCACTACCCCTTCGAAGGTGTCTGACTGGCGTGTAAGAGGAGGTCAAAAGGGACCCTGTTGAGCCGATCTCTAGATGAACTGTTAGTAGAAATATAAAATAAATAACTATAAAGTGTAAATATGACTGATTTAATATACATTGCATGACACCAGAAAACGATCAATAAACACAAACACTGTGAACGCATTCTACTGACGAAGTTGTAAATAAAGAAATCCGTTTTCACTGAAAAAGTAAAATGTAACTGGAATATAATGAGATCGCTTGGAATGCACCAGAATACACGTGTTCAGCATTGAACCATGTTAAAATAGATCCTCGCTACAAACTTGCTATGGATGCTCACATGAAACAAACCGTTTGTAGATGGGGCTTTGTGCAGATGCAAAGCTTAATATTGTTTCCCGTGGCTGTGGTGGACGCGGAATAAAAATACAAATCGGGCAAAAACTAAAATACAAAAAAATAACTAATTAGATCAAAATAAAACGGACAGCGAATATCCAAAAGACGCCAAGTTATAAAATAAATAAACACAAGAAAACAAATAAATAATTGCATTCACTGTCATTGGGCCCATGGGTTACATAGCAGCTGAACACGCATCCTAATTGCTTCCTTTGTGAATTGAATGCTGTTTATTTTGCTTGGGAAGATGAGGCAGAGTTTCCTATTTTTTGAGGGGCAGGTCCCTTTTCCACTTATCCAAATGGACCTTATTACACCAGCGGGGTGTGTAAGCAGCACCAGGGGAGCTGGGAAATCGCTTCTCGTGTCAGCTGTGCTCAACGGATTCAGTCGACAGCCCGACGACGACGGCAGAAGACGGTGGAATTACTTGTTGACTTTAAAAGCTACATTTATTTGCTCTTGCTCGCGTTCATATAGATGCTCAACTCCGTGTCTGCTCTCTGGGGCAAGACTTGAGTGCAATTATAGAGCACGGATTTCATAATCCTCGACACTAGCCCACGAGTCCTTTAAACAAACCAAACACCCTCATTGTTTTTGTATTTGCAGCGAGCATGTGTTGGTCTTTTTTTTTATAATATCTATTTACATTGTGTGTGGTTTAGCTGGCAATACGTCCATGACACAACCGCATAGCAGCCAACACTTTTGCAGAACATTGCAGGTCCTCTCCGTGTGTGTGTGGCAGCAACAGCAGTCTTTGGTCTGTTTGACAGCAAAGCTGTGGCATTATAATTTTCACTGGCCGCTTGTACAACATGATGTCGTGGATTGGATGTCACGATGGAACGCCATTTCACCCAGAGGGTGGTGGTCCCGAGTCCAAGATTCCCCTGCCACCGCAGAGATTTCCCCACTTTCCCCACCCTGCTGAATACAAATTAATAATGATGTCATCCACATCGCAATGACACCAGTTGGGTTTTTTGTTCAAAGGCTTATGAAGAATGTTCTAGCCATATTTTTTTAAACGTGCTGTGGACCAAAACAAGGTTTGGTCTTCGTCTTACAAGAACGTGCATTGAAGTAAGCACTGCCTGAGGTCACTCCAGTGACAAAACGCACCTTGCAATGATTTAGCAGAACTTAAGGAAAATAAAAAATATTATATTTATCCATAACTATATAAGATATTTTTAAATCGTATGTTAAAATTAATGAACTATAAAAAAAAACAATGTGCATAGTAAAACCACGAGAAAGAGAATGAGAAAGTAAATGAGCGAACATTGCACAAAACATTGAACGTGTCCCAGCATACAACGGGATGATGAAAGCAGAAAAATGGCCGGTTATTATGTTGTAAACGTACAAATGAAAGTCCTGTGGCAGAAATATATAACCCTGAGATGTGCTCGCGACGAGTGAGACCAGGTTGGAGCATTTTTGTAACATTTAATTTGAAAGTGAACAACAACAACAAACCGTTGACTCAACGACTGTGAATAAATATAAATTGACTTGGTCACGACGCATTGATAAAAGGGATGATGGCCAATGGATGACACTGGTGATGGAATAGCAGCCAAAAGGAGAGAAAATGACCAAGAGGATGACCACTATGGAGGTGGTGCGATGGGACTAGCTCAGATGCAGGAGACGGATTATGGCCCCAACAGGTCATGTGAGATGGCGACGACATAGGAATGTCTTCATCCAGCAGTGGATAAATCATTGCTGATGATGATGATGATATGTGTGAAAAAACATATGTGCACGTATCTATAAAGTAATATTATTATTAAACATTTTAAAAGCACCCACGTGGCAACAATGCTTTCCCCTATTGTTAAATCATGATTATAAATTAACAATTTGGCAGAGAGACAAGACACCATTTAAAAATAGCACATTCGCGTGTGATCGCTGACATCCTGGAGTGAAAGAATCTGGTTTTCACAACTCAACTCGAGAGCTCACTCCCTGCTGGGATGATCATTAACACCTTGCCGTGAACAGCATTTGTTATTTGTTCTAACTCACTGGTCTCCGCTCCTCTGTGACTTTTAACCTACGTAATAGCAAGGGCTTAGAATGCGGAGCCAGCCTCATTAGAGTTTCCCTGGTGTAATGACAAGGCTGAACGAGCCGGCTATTTGGCGTTATCAAAAAGCCAACGCGTTGTTGGCATTACGTGAAAGAGTATGCTGGCAGCAGAGGAAAACAAATTGGGTTAATTACTGCGTAGGTCTTCGCGGTTGTGCGACGTAGCTCTCCGATGTGTTTGTGGGTAGCACCCAGGATTGTTCCGCACGATTTCCGACATTTTGCTCCACGTGCTGGGAGCGTCATCAGTATCCAAGTCAGTTTCTGAAGAAGCTTCCAGCACGTGGAGGAAAAAAAATATCGTACATCATGCTGAACTCGGAATCGTTATTTATACTGGAGTTATCCGACGAGCTATAAAGCTCTTTTTCACGTATGTCCAGTAGGGGCGGGTTAAACAGTTGCAACAACAAACAATACGAAACCACGACAGGCATGCAAAGTATAGGAAAGGTAGGCAAATCACTAAAAAAGCTAAACTGAGTTATTTGCTTCTTTTCCAGAAGCTACCTGGCCATAAATTATAGAGCTACGAAGTGGCTTATCACGTGGACATTTATAGCAGTCAAATGATCTGAACTGCATGCGGCACAACCTAAATCATATATCAGTGAGTTAAACAAATGAATTTAACATCACTACATTTTAGAAGCATTGCGCAGAATCACCAGAACAAACAAAATGCACGAGATTCACAAATATTCATTTTGGATGTGGATGTAAGAATGTCTTACTAAAAATATGGAAACGAAAATATTTCACCATAAACCATCATCAAATCCCTCCATGCAGGCAGCTGACAACTCCCTCTCCGAGCCTTGTTTTGATTTCACGGCCTGCAGCAGTGCCCATGAATGACCGACCAGGGCAAAGCACCCATTGCGGTAAATAATTACATTTACCTGGAGCTGAAATACATTTTAAAAAACACCTGGGATCACGGCACAAAAAGGGTAACACAAATTGATGGGCGCACACAAGTAACAAATAACAGGGTGCTGCTATCAACCGATAATTTTTAATTTTACTTGCTTATGACCGTAACTTTTCGTTTCTGTGAATATACCATTATTTTAGTGAATTATTCTAGATAAGTGTTTCCTTTAAAAGGCATTCATTGAACTGGGAACTATCTTAGGTCACCCCATCCAAAAAAAGCCTAAGAAATGTATTATAAACCCATCATTATGTTAAGATTAAGCACAATAATATTGTAAACTTTCCAAGTACCACGTGTGTAGCCAAACAAAAAATGTGTATTTGCTTTAAAACAAATTTACTTATCAATAATGGATGTATATATAACAGGAGAAAGTATTCATCTTCGGCCAACATACACTGCAAATTACTAAAATTGCACTCCGTAAATATGTGAGCTGTCTGTCCGTAATAACCCTGCAGAAAATACAGAGACAAAACGAGAGACAGACAGCATGATAAGGAAAACAAGAATAGGACGCAGAGCTCTGGAATGGGTGGCAGAGGAAAACAGGGGAAATAAAAAGAAAAGTCACTAAGAAGAGATAAAAGGACAGAGACAGAGAATAAGGGTGGTGAAAAAGCATCGCAAGTGCATCATTAGGTGACCGGAGAACCAGTTGGCATAATATCATTAGCTGCACGCGGCCTTTGATGGAGGTGGGTGGGTGGGTGGGGGGCCGGCCCCGGCCCACCGCTTGACCAACTCTGACGTGCGCACCGCTAATTGCGAGGCAGAAGGTCTGCGTGCGTGTGACCGCGGTGCTCGTATCCGACAGCTGCTAGCGAGCTGGGGTGGAGGGGGGGTTCCCGTGCCGGGTTCCCGTGAACAGCGGACGCCTCTGGGGAGGTGTGGACTTTGCAAAGAGTCGCGAGCAGCTGCACGGCGGAAACCCGACGTCGCTTCTTCGGCCTCGCAGAGGTGGCAGTCGGACTCGCAAAGACTTTGCAACGCCGCCGCAAAGTGTTCGTTCGTTTGTTTGGTTTTTTTCCCCACGTGAGAAGGAGTTGCGGAAATTCACAGTATGTGGCCGTTTGTTGATAATTGTTTTTTTTACCCTTCTATCTGGCAACAAAACTGACACCTCTTTTTTACAAGGAGTCATGTTTGCATAGACCACAATACCTGCAGCCATAATGCAAACAAAAAACATAACTCTGATAATATATGCACTGTCCTTGAAGTTGATTGGTCCACACCCGAGACAGCTTTCCTTAGAGGCTAGTCTCACATGGTGCATATATTATCAGAGTTATGTTTTTTGTTTGCATTATGGCTGCAGGTATTGTGGTCTATGCAAACATGACTCCTTGTAAAAAAAGGTGTCAGTTTTGTTGCCAGATAGAAGGGTAAAAAAACAATTATCATAATTTTTTACTGGCAAATGAGGTTCCAATAGTGTAAATGGTTTTTGTTGTTTAGATTTGACGAATGTTAGAAATCTTACGGAGGTTCACGTACCGCCTCGTTCCAAATGTTCCTGCTTCTTCGGGAAACTGAACTGAATTCCTGTTCAAGCCGAACAACGCGCGATACAAACCTGAAAACACAGTGGAAGAACCGCGTAACGCAACCGCGGAAACCTTAGGCACTCGTAATGTCGTTCGCCAATGGCACACGTCGGGTAACATAATTCTACAACTCCAACCGTCGCAGGCCACAGCATTTCACCGAGCAGACATCAATCACAGAAAAAAAGTCAAGCGTTATGTCTTGTACACCGTTGCCTGATCGATTCCGTTCTGTACATGAGCTAAGTTGGGCAATCATTTAGTTCCATATTTTGCCACCTACATTTAAACATTGCCAGTTTAAAACAATCAAGCTCTGGTCGATTAATTGGCATTTAAACGTTCGTGAAAGAATGCAATCCTATTTGGCTTTTTAGCAAGCTTTCTACGTACCCAAAGTGTAATATTTTTTTCAAATCTTATTTCCACACAGTTGAGCACATCCTGTGCGTTTACACCCGTTGCCGAGTGTCAAGGCGCTTAATAACAATGCGGTTATTTATAGCTCACTAAAACTTAATTTTTGTGTGTCGTGTATTCCCTGCTCCAGCCGTAGGAGGAAATCTAACAATTATTTGGTGCTTGGGCATCGCATTCCATTTGCAGCTGCTGCTGGCGCTGCTGTCCGGCCTTCAGCTGTGATTACATTTGAGAAGAAGCAGTGGTTTCTGTCACTGAGGGCTTTTAATTGGGGCCAAAAGAGTACAGTGTGATGAATGGAGTGCAGGCTACTGACCTTTTGTTATACCTTCACTGCACTGTAGAATGGCACGACAGTGAGTCAAAGTGAATTGAAATTGGAGGAGTGCAACAAGGAAGGGAAAATATTTGCACGAGCTGTGAGCTTAATGCTTTATTTTCATGCAGACCCCAGTGGGGTTGCTTCATTTTTTTTACCAAAAACTTCTGAAAATTAAATTTAGATTTTTGAGATTTTTTTATGGAACGCTATGCATAAATAACTAAATTGTTTAATTATATCAGGTAGGACCCACTGACCTATAACGATATCTTTCAGAAGCGACTTGGCCACATATAACAGCTCAACGAAGTGGCTTATCACGTGGACATGTAGAGCAGCCCAATACTCCAGACGTATCTTTCTAAATGTGGAGAAAAAAACCGGAGAAGCGGAGGACCCTGCGAAAAATCGACGCGACCACGGGGAGAATGTGCAAACTCCACAAATGCAAGCTTCATGGTCGGGATCGAACGCACAACCTCCTACATATCATAGTAATAGGTTTTTACCCTTTCAACTGGTACAAAATCTGACACCTTTATACAAAGGATCATGTTTGCAATAACCACAACACAAGCAGTCAAAATGCAAACAAAAAGAAACAACTCTGATAACGATAATGATATGCACTGTCATTGAAGTTGATTGGTCCACACCCGAGACAGCTTTTCTTAGAGCCTAGTCTCCATTGGTGTTGGACCAGATGACGCCAAAATGCGTACAACTTAAATACAGCGCACTATCAGAGTATTGAGAGCTCGGGGTAAGCATTTACACTATGAGACCTCCTTTACCAGTGGCAAAATATAGTAATAGGTTTTTACCATTTCAACTGGTACATATCAGGCAAGTTAGTTAACATCTCGCCACCGTGGCACCCATATGTTCTAAGCTGGCTGTTTAATTGCATATAAATACATTAATTAAATGCCATTGCATCATCATCGGCAGACATGATCAACCTACGGCTGAATAAATGCCTCCCAAGCCATTGCCATTCCTCGTTGCGATGTAACAATCAACCTAGCAATTGAACGTCAGATGCACAATTGGTTGTTTTAATGTTGATGACTGTCATTGAATTATTGTGAAGTTGATCAAGATTAACATGAAAATGTCAATAACGAGCAACAATGGAAGAATAAGATTATTGGATTTATTATAGAAACAGAGCAAGTATCGACTATTTTGAATACGATTAATTTTAATCTGTAAATATCAAATTAATAATCAAAAATATAAGTATTTTAATAATTTTAAGTATTTTAAATGGATCTTATTTTAATACATTGACTGTATGTAGAACACTCAGTGATTGAATGCAATAGCAATTAAATATTTTGAAATCTTATCCTGATAACTCGATATAAAACACTGATATTGTGTTCACATTCATTTAATATTTTATTCCATGATTGAATATCACAAAAAGCCGTGGCATATTGACACACACGTTTTCTTTTAAAATGTGCACTGTGAAAGTTTAAATCTTTCACGAGCTTCATTCGCGGAGGTGATAATGCACTTCACAGCAGCTATCACGCAATATGCAGGAGACAGTCTGACAGCCTCCAAATCCCACGTTGAATATTGACATTTAAATCCCAAAGCCTTCAGCGCACCGTGCCACTCATTGCCGCTGTCACAAGGCACCCTTTCATTGCCAAAGCAATTATTTAAATCTACATAGACTAGAGGCGTATACTTTGTGTGTACGTACGTTGAACTTCTTCGGCGCCGTGCGCAGCCAACCGTGCTAATGTCGTGTGGTGCATTTGCGTCCTTCAATTTAAGTTGTAAATTTGAATGTAATAACATTCGGTAAAACCAAATGTACAAAGTGGCTACACTGGAGCACCTGGAATCGACAGTTTATGGAGACCTGGGCCGATGTTTAAGCATCTGGAGTCAAACCCTGCAGCTCCTTTTCGACCCTACTCGATTTTTTTGTGAATATGAAACTCCTTTTATTTGACCAGGTAAAGCCCACTGAGCTACGTAGCTTTGTACAGAAGCGACCTGGCCACAAATGATCGCTCAACGAAGTGGCTTCTCGCGTGGAAATTGATTGCGGACAAATACTCTAAACGCACGTTGATTCCAAATGTGTGGAGGGCAAAACCGGACGACACGGAGAACTAACACGCGACCACGGGGAAGAGAACATGCAAACCTCAAATATACAGCAGGCGTCAGGGTCGGGATCAAACCCACGGTCCCCTGCATACCAGCCGAGGTTGTTAACATCTCGCCACCCTTGCTGCCTAGAGCACTACCATCAGATATGCGTTGCACCTCTCATAATTTGCTTGTTGTTGTTTCTTCCCCTCCCCTGTTACTTTGTCATCAAGTCCTTACCCACCTCCCCTCTGTGTTTATTGCTGATTACATTCGATATTTATATATATATACATACACACAAGTATTATATTGCATCGATACTAATGGCCAACATAAAACAAACGACGAAATTGTTTTTATTTGACTTCCTTGAGACATCAGTTTGTACTGTAAAAATAAAAAAATCTGTTCTAGGATTGAAATTTTATTACATTACATTTTTTTTAAGAATGGCATATAATCTGGAACAATAACACAGTTCAGACTACCAACACCATGCAACAGTAATTATTCCAATAATAAAATGTCATTGCTTAAGACCTTGACTTTTTTGTTACAAATCTAAAACAAATGCCTATGTTTTTTCATAACGATACACAAAGCCAAGTACATAAAGGTCTATAACAAATCGTAAGTCCTCCCAATTCATGTTCCTCGTGAGAACTGTGACCAGGATGTTGTATCTGAGATGTCGTACTTGGCCAAGAGGACTGCTATTGAGGAGGGATTGTGGGGGCGGGTTGGGGGAGGGGGGCAGTGGCAGCGGGGGGAGTGGGGGAGCACTGTAAAATTGTTGGTATCTTGCAAAGAGCTATAATCATGCAAGGGTAGAATTAGCAAGGTTGAGCAAAGGATCATTCTTTAATATCGGGGAATTTCTTATGAAAGCGATTGTCCAATGGTCTAACTATGTTAAGTAATTATTCTACCAGCAACTAACGATACCTGTCTAAGCATACCGATAGATCCCACAGTCACGCTGCGAAGACTTCTGACAAAGACAAATCACATTAATTCTGCACTCAGTGAAGATGTACAAGTGGCTAATATCACCATTGAATGAAAGAAATAGCTGCCGCATTGATTGTCATGTATTGGTTTACCAACATGGCACTGCTATACTTAAGCACCTTGAGCGAATATAAAAAGCCAATAAGTTTCAGGAACATCTACTGAATGTAAATATAAGCGTCAATGTGCTGCATGGCCTTTTGAGAACTAAATAAAAGCCACGTGGTTTCTTATGCTCTCAAAACGTGTACATTTTCAAAGTATAAAAGTTGAGACCATACAATATACTGTTTGTTCATGGCTGCTATTTTATCAACATTGTACAACCACTTAAGCAAACGTCAATTGTTGCAATGAAGTGCTTGTATTCACTTGGTACTGCATCACGTTTAAAATGTAGGTAAAAATGTGCAGGCCTGCAATTCCTTGCTCACGCCATTGTGGGCATTGGGGCCTCCACTTGAGGGAGCTCTCAAAAATCCCGTCTCGCGGTCACGTTGGCCGACTCTTCCGCACTGACCAAGACATCTTGGAAGGGCTGGGAGGCCCCACACCTTACAATTTCCGTGCACCCATTCATACTGCTGGATGGAAAGAGGTGTTGGTGGGCGGGGAGGTTGTGGGATTTAAGAAACTTGCCCCTTGTCTCAACTGCCACGCCAGGGGGTCAAATCGCACGGGCGACCTCTGTATCGCAAGTGCAGAGTGCGAACCAACTACATCGTAGTGGTGGTGGCGGCAGCATCCCCCATAAGAAGGGGAGCCATCAACTTAAACAAGACACGCCACATTAAATCACATTTGCCAACAAGTTAGGTTAGGTACCCTGATTAAAACAGGGCGTGTGGGGTCAGAGCAGGCTCTAACAAGGCAGCTGGAAGAATACCTCCAACATGAATCGAGTGGGGCAATTTTAAAAGATAAAGATGCTCATTAGAGGGCACATGTGCATGAGGTTCCCGTAAGTCACATCCATCAGAGAGCAGTAAAAGTTTCGTCCATTAGTGCTGTCACGCAACCCCCACCCCAATGTATTGATGCCAGTGGTTTCCGTCACGTGGGCTGTAAAACACCTCGTGTGGTTCGGCGAGTATTCTTACAAGCGAACTTTGATCTTTAAGCTTCACCAGTGGTTCGAGCGTGTCCTTTTTATTGAAATGTAACCGAATAAACACGTCCCAGACATGCTAAGTATATTATCCGATTAAAGTGTACAAAAAGTTGTATTTGTTTAAAATGCATTATTGTTACGGTGGAAATTCAGTACGTGCTGTAAACGTTTTCACATACGCACAACTTTCACTTGTGAGAATTATAAAATATGAAAACGAGTACTTCACAAATATCTATCCTCATTAAACGTAACCTTGCTTTTGGCTCTTTGAATACGTTTCAATGAAATGAACGGTAAAGTAATGTTATAATCATAAATAAAATGAATAAAGCGCATATCTACAAGGTGCCCAGAGCATCGTACATCAAATGACTAAATGGGTCGTTCGCTAAGCGGAGGAAAACTAAAGAGTATAGGAGCTAATTTAGACCACAGAAAGCGAGAGAATAAATAGGCCATGAGGCAGGTTTTAAACACCGTAAATCCAAAAATGCTGTTTTGATCAACGATTAGTCATAATAAAATTTGAATGCTATATACGTTGAACTTTTTTTCACACCGTACATAGCCAACCGTGTTAATCGGAGGTGCGAGTGAATGACAGCAAGCTAAACACACAAAGCAGTTCTCAAGAAATTAGTTTTCAATCTAGATTTAAAAGTGCATAGCTCCAGTGGCTTCCTAATGTCTGAAGGAACAGCGTTCCAGAAGACTGCATGAGCACATCTGAAAGCGCACGATGCAGTACCTGCCTTTGTTCGATGGCTAGCCAAAAGCCGCAATGTTGGATGACCGCAGTTCACGTGATGGTTGATGCTCCTTGACGAGTTCAGCAAGTTATTGCGGTTCATTTGTGGCAAGCACTTGGTGTGTAACTAATCCTATAGATTGTCTATATGTGTATCAAATTTGAAAACACTTTCGAATCGACCTGCTCATCATGTTAGTGTGTAACAAGTTTTTTTTTCCTGTCGCGTTTCCCATTGAATGATACAAGGATGTATTTATATAACTTACCCTGAAGGCACTCATGAATCACCAGGATTGCACTTATAATATAGAAATACCACCAATGGAAAAGATATGTTCCGAGATATTTGAGTCCGTTTTGGCCAACACAATGTCACAAACGCCACAGCACGCACGAAAGGAGCCCTTACATTACAATTTTAGATTCAATGAAAGTGTAATTTTTCGTTGCATTAGAAAAGAAAAATACATTATCTCAACAATCAACCAAAAAAAATGCAACCAATCAACCCTTTAGCATAAGTGGCTAGGTGGATCAACAAGAAGGAGACATTCAGCCCACAAAAGAGAAAGCTGTCAACCCCCAGCTAACGGGGAACGAGGCCTTTAACATGGGGAAGAGGCAGTCATCGCTTTATTTTGTTTGATGTCTAACAATTTAGCGATTGTTTTCTTAGATTAATCGTTTCAACATATGTCCCCAAGGCTTGGCGGCCCTCTCTGACAGATCACCTGCCAGCATAAGATCAAAGGGTGGCAGACATTTCAACTAAAAAGACAATTCTAAAGCAGCTAGATTATTTTGCAATAAAACTCTGCCCACATCTATGATTACACGTACTACATGCAATTTACACATATATACACACGCATATACATGTTTTCAAAGGGATATCCCTCGTTGTATAGGACACCTGATAGAGAAAAGTTATGAAATGTCAGTGTCTGGTTTTCATTATAGGCATTCGGTCCTCAACATAACAACCCCAGGGTGGATGTGGGTTTAGCTATAACCTCAATTTAAACCTTTTGGATGCGTGTCTGTTACCACTCCACATCCAAATCTATTACCAATCAGTGGGGCTGGGGGTGGGAAGACAAGCGAATCTGAAAGAGCTTTTTAAGAATATCACTTAGAAAACTATCACGTGAGAAACATCACCTTTACTTTTGCATTGTTCATGCTTTTCATTAATAGCATTTAATGTTACATCATGGGACAAATTAAACATAATGTAATCACTGTGAAAGTAAAAAACATCTTCAATTATAACTAGGATTTGACAACTGTTCAAATAACAATGAAAATCCAACAGGGCAGCTAATGAGAAATGCATATTATAAATATGTATTACATCAACCTACGCTTGAAAATATTGTAGTCAATTGCGTGCAAAAATGTTCTAAGAATATATATATATTGGCTTGATCTAATTCTGCTAATACCCATGCATTATCACAATGTGTTTTTCGATAAAGTACTGCATTTATGGCATAAATATTTGCAATTCAGCTTGCCTCAGAATGTTGAGAGTTCAAGTTCCAATTGCGGGTTGACTCCGCACATAAATAGACAACAGTGGTTGGTCCATGGATAGATTCTCCCCCAGCAGAGGAATGTGGAATTTCTACCAAGGCTATAAACAAGATATAAGCAATACCTCAACACAAATTTCAATAAGAAATCACTTCAACAATTTGATTTATGATTAATTTCTGTAAACTACTCGTTTAGTCAATGAACCAATAATGTCTGCGTAACGCGAGTGACGTCACTCCACGTCATGAACAGGTGGGGTCCTCCACATGGACGCCATTAATAATCATGGGCTGAAAAAAATTTACTATTGACTATTTCAGATTTACTGAAAATGTACACCCATCCTTGGACGGGCAAACAAGGCAGTATGTAATATTCAACATATTTCATGGTGGACGGAGCAAGGGGGATTTAAGAAACATACCAATTGTTTCAAACACAACACCCGGTGATCGAACCGGCAACCTCTGGTTTGCAAGTCCAGTGTGCTAACCATTGCACGGCGGCACTATCACAGACACGTAGCAATTCATGGACATCCGTATGGAATACATTTCGCATGGCCTCGATGCAAGCAGCTTAATTCGCGAGATAACTCGAGTGTGATTCTCTGACACTACCGTTTCACTCTTGTAATTCCAACACGTCAGCACCTTGATCGATTCCACAAGGCCACCGTCATTTGTTTATTTGTATTCCACGTAGAATGGCTCTGCACGTGCAAACAGGTTTTAGCGACAGCTCGAGTCTCCTCACTGAATTCCTTATTTCTGACATCACCGTGATACCACAGCACAGGCTTCCCACTCACATTTTATGAAACAATGTTAGCTCATATAAAAGAGAAGGAGTTCTTCTGTTAATCTAAATTTCACATCGTTGACAATACTGCCATTTTAGTTTATCTAATTGCCCTTAGAAATTGTAAATATGTAAATGATTTGGTCAACAATACTATCTTGATTTGAAGCTTTCGTGACTGCAGGAATCCATACTCTTTGGTTCTTTTGGCAAAGTCATGTAGGTAGAAAAATAAAATAATATAAAAAATGATATATCACGACGTTTCGATCGCAACACAAGCAGTCGTCCTCAGGCGGAAAAAAAACAATAATCCAGCAGTGGAACTGCTGAACCAGCGAGAGAGCAGCTACAACAGCTTGTGTTGCGATCGAAACGTCGTGAGAGATATTTTTTTATTTTATTTTATGTTTCTACCTACTTGACTTTACCGAAAGAACCAAAGAGTATCAACAATACTACTCAATGATATTCTTCTTATATGGATTTTATAGAATATGAATGTCAGTGTCAGTAACACAGATTACTCACGCATGCCTGAATCAGATATTATCATGCAATAATCTACTAAAGAGGGCATTCACTACAGTAAGAACATTGCAATTCACTCCAATATTATACGCACAGGAATTCCACACAGTACATTATTTTCAGAAACACAAAATTGGTTAACAAAGAAGACAGCCACTTGTAATGTTGAATATAATACTTTGATTTAAGGTGAATTGTGGGTAGGCAGTCGTGGCTGTTTTCCCAGCGACTCAGGGGGCAATTGTAGATTTTTCATTTTGATGAAACGTTAAGGGGAGTTGTATGACATTTCAAATAACCATGCGAGTGGAACTCAGACCCCCAGTTTCCTTTCATTAATCGTTGTCAAAAAATAAGAGAGCCTAATATGCCTACAGTAGAGTATTGAAATCCCAGAGATGAATGTTGCTACTTTTTAATATATCTTGTGACAATCTCCACCTCTTCAGATTCAGCAAAAAGGTATCCAGGAAAAGTACAAGTCCAGCCCTGAAATGTCTTAATTACCGCACTGCTGCTCGAAAGGCCCCGACTGTAGGCAGATCTAGACAGGCCCTCTAGAGAGTAGTTGGCCTACTCTTCCACACTGCCCAGATATCTTGGGGGGTATGGAGTACCCTCACCATATGAGCTCTGCCAATCGCCTTACTGTGGTGTACCCATTGATTTTGCTGGGTGGACAGAAGGAGGGGAGATTGAAAGAAACTTCCACAATTGTTTCAACTGCCGTGCTGGGAAATGAAACCTCTAGATTGCTGAGCATTACAACATGGCAACATTGGAAAATAATACCTATAAACAAGACCTTGACACTAATGGAGTCAATGATCATGGGAAATGGATCCTTCAGTGATATAGGCTATAGTCACTGGTTTCAATGGTGCCTGAAAGGGCATGTCACTGGTTACTGCTGGTATCATCAGTTGCTATTCGTATAGCAATACATCATGCAAACACAAATATGTTAGCACTCGTGTAAAGAGCCTGGTAAACATTCACAAGATTGATGTTTGGTTTAAGCAGATTTTTTTTTGCGAAGGCCAAATTCTGGCCCCATATGATGTTCTCTCATATTGGAAAAACAGTTTTTTGTGATGCTGCGTTGGAAGTGGCGCACGCATAAGTGCAAATAAGAACATCTCACACCTTATCTTCATAATAATGCCTCATATAATACTATGTTACACCATTTTTGTTCCTGGGTAGTAAGTGTTATTTCGTAATTGCTTATGCCAAAAAGTATAGAAAATACCTATTATTCCCAAAAAACTTTGCTTTAGTGACCAGAACAGTGGTATTTCTAAATGTACTTCTTTTCAATGAGAAGACGGGCGAATTTGTGTCTTTTGGTTCACATTAAGTCAGAAAAAACATATGAATCAAAATTGACTTGTATTTAAACTAAAGTAATAAAAAGATTACTACAAAAGATTTAGAAGTGAGTAGTATTTCGAGATTTACGATTATACTGTAGATCACTTTCACGAATCAGCCCCCAAATGTAGTCTCCCATCATGTTCTCGTTGTACTGTCCTTGGTAGCAGCGTTCAAAGTCCAGTATTTCCTGGTGGAAGCGCTCGCCTTGTTCCTCCGAGTACGCTCCCATGTTCTCCTTGAATTTATCAAAATAAGAATCAAGGATATGGACTTTGAGGGACATCCTTAAGCCCATTGTGCCGTAGTTCTTCATCAGTCTCAACCAGCTCCACATAGTTTTCGACCTTGTGATTGCCCAGGAAGCCACGAACGACTGTGACAAAGTTGTTTCAAGCCGCTTTCTCCTTACTAGTGAGCTTCTTGGGGAATTCATTGCACTCCAGGATCTTCTTTATCTGTGGTCCGACGAAAACACCAGTTTTGACCTTTACCTCAGACAGCTTAGGGAAGAAGTCTTGAAGGTACTTGAAGGCTGCCGGCTCCTTATCTACAGCTCTGACAAATTGTTTCATAATGCCAATTTGATGTGCAGTGGTGGCATCTGCACCTTCCGGGGGTCCACCAGTGGCTCCCACTTTATGTTGTTCCTCCCCACAAAGAACTCAATCCGCTGTGGCCAGTCCTGCCTGTGGTAGTGTGCCTTGGTGTCTAAATCTTTTGTAGTAATTTTTGTATTACTTTAGTATAAATACATGTTAATTTTGATTCATTTGTTGTTGTTTTTACTTTATGTGAACGAAAAGACACAAATTCTCCCGTTTTCTCATTGAAAATAGGTATATATAAAAATATCACTGTCCTGGTCACAAAGGCAAAGTTTGTGAGGAATAATAGCCATTTTCTGTAATTTTGAGGCAGAAGCAATTAGGAAATGACACTTTCTACCCAGGAACAAAAGAAATGTGTTACACAGTGTAATTGTTCTCGTTATGGCAGTGTTATTGAGGAATGCTTTGCGTTTTAATAATTGAAAAAAGTCATGAAAATGGCTTGCTGTAGAATATTTTTTTTCCGATTAATTATTTGTACTCAACTACAGTATATATTTTCAAGAACAGGTTTTTCCCCTTTTTTCTGGCAACAAATCTGAAACCTTTTGTACGAGGAATCATGTCTGCATTAACCACAATACTTGTGGTCAGAATGCAAAAAAAAACATACTCTGATAATATATGCATTGTCCTTGAAACTGATTGGTCTACACCAGAGACAGCTTTCTTTTGAGCCTAGTCTCAAACGGTGTTCGACCAAAGAACGGCATACCTTTTGGCGTCCTCTGGTCGAACACCGTTTTGAGACTAAGCTCAAAAGAAAGTTGTCTCTGGTGTAGACCAATCAGTTTCAAGGACAATGCATATATTATCAGAGTATGTTTTTTGCTTGCATTCTGACCACAAGTAGTGTGGTTAATGCAGACATGATTCCTCGTAAAAAGGTTTCAGTTTTGTTGCCAGAAAAAAGGAAAAAAACCTATTCTTATATTTTGGTACTGGAAAAGAGGCCTCATGATATATATCTTCACTCACACTGGACACCGTGAGAATGCACGTTTATTTATTACGGATGAATATATATATGGAATACATAGAATAGATAGCAATGTTTGATATGGGTTATACTTAATTGATTTGTATTAGTTTTAACCCTTATTGTCCATTCCACGGTTAGACTTGAAGGCATTAATTTAAGAAACTACAAAAGACCATCATTGTATTTAATGACATTTGAACCTTATGGCGAGACCCTTAGTGCCATAAGCCCTCGGCTTTCGCATAAACTGCGTTGCAACATCATTTTATGTTCGTTGAAGGGGAGCAATATGGCATTCTATTCCTCTTGACGATCTCTACACGATGCCCTCATCAAAATTTCTAAGTTTTGTTTATGATAACGGAAATTTTGGCAACGACGGGTGCTCGGTGAAAAAAGAGCGGATTTATTTCTGGTAGGTCGCGGCGTTTATGTGTGTGGTGGGACGGAGTCGCCAAAAATTTTTTTATTATGATTTTGACTTCTGTTTATTCAGGATCCTGGGGTCCCGCCATAAGGTTCATTTGTACAACCGTTCTAATGTTTTTGAGGATTCCAAGAAAATAACTATCGTTGAATTTGTGCTTAGGTTTGGATTCAAAAAGATGAAATATAGCATGTAACAAAAAAAATCTAGCTATTGCTACCGCATCTCTCTGCTAGGTCTGTTACCACTATTACCAGCGTTGGCTCCAGCTGCAATCTTACATTTGTTGCCAACACATAAGTCAAAGCACATGCACGATCCGTTATTATATCTTCAATACGGTTCTTTTTTTTTAACTAAAGACAGACATTTGGGACGTACCAGTGGATTCATAACGTTCGTCCTCGGCAAGAAATATGAGGGGCAAAAATAATGTAAAATATATTCGGCATATTTCAAAATCATAAAATTTCTCTGCTTAAATTAGTTGAACTACCGATTAAAAGTTTGCAAGTATTCTTGCAAGGACATACTCGAATAATAATGATTTGAACTTAGTGTATTTTAACACAGTATTTACCATACATGTCGCCTAAATGTGCAATGGTTAACGCACTGTGCTAATCGCCTGGTAGCCTGCATTGAATTCCCTGCCATGTCGAATATCAGTGGCGAGCAACACTCTTCACCAACACACGCTGACCAGCATTGCGAAGTATGGTTAAACAGCCCTCACAATCAACATGTCCTGGAGAGGCCTTCATCAAATAGTGGGTTTGATGAAAGGATATCCATTTCTACTATTGTATAGCACAACACATCAACATCATGAGCCAGAAAAAATCCACTACTGGATGAAGGCCTTACCCAAGCTGACGTAATGATTCACCTCGCACCTGCACAGGGGCTGATCACATCGCTCCATCTTCTGTATGGACGTCCTGTCACATTTCATCGCATGGCTGCCATTCTATATTGTTATTATTTATGACTTTCCACCACCATGCTTTATTTTAACGTGCTCTGGCGCAAGCTCTCTTGCTCTTCTTCAGAATTTGTATTACGCATTTGACCTGCATAAGTTCTCCAAGTTATGTGTTCCTTTTTTTTCTCTTCTTGGTTCTTTAGCTAAAGTCACGTGAAGGGAAATAATAAAATAATAAAAATAAAACATAATAAAATAATTCTCACGACGTTTCGGCCACAACGCAAGCAGCCGTCCTCAGATGAAGAACAGGTCTGCCGTGAAGACAGCGTCTGAATGAAACACCACCAGGCTTGGAGCGTATATTTAAGCTGGGTTGGAGGGGGAAGAGCGCCTTGACAAAATAATTTGCACATCAAGAGGAATTTAGCATATGTATGGGAAATGCATGTGTTCCTCTGTTGCTCAACAAAGTTCCAAGGATGCATCTTTGTCCACAGGTTGTGCACAATGATGAAAAACGTGATTCTTTAGGCACATTGGTGAGTTGCTTTTTTATGATCAAGTTTGATTTAACGAAGAGCATCTGCTTTTGTCCACCTCTTTATACCATCGTGCTGATTCCAGCCCACGTTCAATAACTCACCTAGACACACATGTTCCGCTGTGTTTTCAAAATCTGTCAAATTAAAAGATATCTCCAATTGTTTTCGTGAACTTGTTGTACATGGCCATTTTTCATATTTATCCATAGGCCAAGTTTGCCGTCTTCTTCATTGTGTTGTTTCCAACATTTCAAAGGTCATATTTAGTTTCAGGGTTTTGCAAGACCTAGTGTTGGCTGTAGCATTCGAGCATCGAGTTAGGCTGCTCAATCTCTTTTCTGTGCACTTTTAGGAGTTTCATTCCGCACGCGATTTTCTTGGCAAAATAGGTAAATCATTTATAACGAATAGGTGCATTAGACTGTTGGAAAATTGGCAGGAATAAGCTAGATATCATTATTGGGCAAAAAGTACTCAAATTGGGCACATAATGCCGATGGAGCATATGGATTAGATTATATGGGTATGTCAAGGTAAACAAAGACCCATGCTTGTTAATGTGGAGAGGAAGCACATAGCCAATCTTAATTTGTAGCAATCATCGCATTAAGGTAAATTAAGTATATATTGGAACAGTGACGACGTGGTTAGCGTACTGTGCTTTGAACCTGGTGACCTGATTTTGAGTCCTAGCCATGGATGGGTAACGACAGTGGCGAGTGATATTTGTACCAGTCCTAGCCATCCACTCCGTGAACCCGCAGTGGCCAGCGTGGTGAAGTATGGTCAAATAACCCCCACTACCCACACAGCATGTAGGGCCCCTCAGCTAGCAATGACATTAACAAAAAAAAGTGCTGCATGGGTACATGTGATCTTCAATCCTAGTCTACACAAATTAAAAACAGCATCCAAAGTAAAAAATTACAGACACAAACATAACTTTAAACTATGCAGGGGTATATACAGCCGCTTAACTGGTGTTTTTGTGGGTGGGGGGGGAAATCATCTATGGACGTATTTTGTTTCGTTATGGGGCATATGTGTAACCTAGCAGTGATAATGTACTGCAATGTTGTGGAAGCGAGTTTCAAACCCATGTGCACATCATGCACAGCCGGTGTAATGTATTATGAAGCCTCTGGCTACTAGAACTCCTGCGTTTTTTTTGAAGGTACATCAAGAGCATATTAGTGTCACAAAATAATGCCTACGGAGTATATATATATGTTGGCAATCGCCGCTAAAGTATTTTTATTTTTTTACAAATATTATAAACTACATTATATAAAAAAAAATAACGGGCAGACGAGAGAAGCTTGGATTGTGTTTGAAAAGCTGAACTTGACAATGAAGGGCAACAAAAAGAAAAGTGCCCAAACAAGAAAACCACGTTTTCAGTCGCAAATGAGACTATCGGAGGAGGGAATTTCAAGGTGGAGCAGTACGAGGAAAGAAACTGAAAAAGAAGCACCTCGACCAGCAGAGGTGTCGATGAACACCGAATATAAAATGACATATGCTTCAGAACCATAAACATTAACTTAAACATATATAAAACGAAATCTTCCAAGTGTGCAAAGCGTGGAGAGATAGTTTAATTGAGTGTCAAAGCTTAATGTTCGTGAGATGTTAACTACCTCGACTGGTATGAAGGAGATCATGGGTCCGAACGCCGACCCTGGCACCTGCTGTATATTTTGAGTTTACATGTTCTCCGGTTTTTCCCTCCACATTTAGAAACATGCGTTGTGATTGCTTGGCTGCTAAACATTTCCACATGATAAGCCACTTTCGTTGAGCTATCACTCGTGGCCAGGTCGCTTCGGAAAAAAATAGATACATCGCTCAGTGGGTCTTACCTTATGAAAAAAAAATAGTTTACAGTTTAGGTTATAGTTTAAATATATGTCAGCTTTAACTTACATTGAGAGACAGAAATAGTAACTCGTGGAAAAGAGAGCAACACTGCACACCAGTTAGTGGCATCATCATTCAAACTGTTCAGAAAATTAAGTCGGCTTTGGCAGGACACGTCGTTAGAAGGGACGATGGTTAAGAATACTGTACTGATGGAGTGGCAGCCAGGAGATGGGACGTATTTGAGAGAACGTCCAACGAGAAGATGGAGCAATGAAATCAGCTGATGTGCAGGCGCTAGGCGGATTACCATTACATCGCAGGATCGTGAGAGATGGATGCGACTTTGGGAAGCTTTCATCCAGCAGTGGATTGACCATGGCTGCTGATGCCGGTGATGATGATCACAAACGCAATGGCTGGAAGAAGTGTTATTCCAGCTCAATCTGATTGTATTTGCTAATGCCACCGTTAAAAGCAAAAGCAACTGTCCACGGCTGTATTTGCAACTTCCTTTAAGTGTTAAAAACTTGGTAAAAATTTGACTCCAGCAGCAATTGACCCATTTCCCTCGTATGCGTCACTGGGAAAGTGATGGAGGTGGTGGTGAACCCAAGTGACACGTTTGCGGCTGCAATTGCATCTCACCGGTATAGGTTTCAGAGGTGGGGCCACTGCAAGAAGCACCCACAGAACTCGACGAAATCTCTCAAGAATGGAGCAAACCCACAGGCAATACCTTCGTAACAACGTACCTTTAATACAACAACAGAACTCCTTTTAAATTCCTGTTTTGGGCTCGCGGTAACACATTATTCTGTACATTTTGAAATATATATTAAACTTTGTTGCCAGTGGGGCACAAGCACAAAAGGACAAACACTCAACAGTTTCATAAATAGGACTGCCCAAAAGAGCAAAACATGTATAATAGGTGATGTTGTGGGTAGTGGACCTTCTTCTTGGCACAGGGATATAATCTCATATGATGCCATTCACCCACCTTAGATCAGGGGTTAGCAACCAAAATAAAAGGAGCAATTTTTGTTCGAATTTCGGTAAAAAAAAAACTCCATATTTCAAGAGCCGCAATGCATGTGAATACGAGCCCAGGAGTCCTTGATAAATAAAGTAACGAAGCAGTCACTTAAAGGGCTCCAGGGCCGCAGTTTGTTAGCCCCTGCCTTAGAGGGATGGGATTCTGGAATGTTAAGAAAGCTGCTTGTTGTCCCAATCAATTAGTCGGCATTGCAAAGCTAATATACACTTTGTCAGATGACATGTGAAATATATGTGTGAAAATAATTTATTCCGCACATAATTAAGACAGGGAAATAATGAGCAGTCCATCGCACGCTTTCAGATGTGCTTCTGCGGCCGTCTAGAATGCTCTTCCGATATTAGGAAGCCAATGCAACAATGCGCTTTTAAATCTAAATTGAAAATAATTTCTTTAGAACTGATGTGTGTGTTTATTTTGTTGTCCTTCCCCCGCACCTCCGATTGGCACGGTGGGCTACATACGGTGCGAAAGAAGTTCAACATGCATACATCATCATCATCATCACGATCCATGGGCAGATATCCCCGTAGGTGTCCACTGCACATTTCGTCATTTGTTTCCACTTTCCTCTCCGTCTTGTGCCAATATGCTCAAGAAGTGCACAACTTTCTGGCACCAATCTCGTATGTCGCCGAGCCCTGCTCTGTGAGGTCTTCCTCTCTTTCCGGTTCCTTCCATTTTTCCCGAACAACACACTTTACATTTTCCTGTTGGTGTCCATCCGACGTGTGTCCAAATAGTAGCAGTGTCCTTCTCCTCACTGCCTGCATCATCAGGCCTTCTATGTGCAGCCATTTTCATTACGTTGGTCCCTCTTAGAGTTCAGCTTGGACGCAGTATCCTTCTGTAGCAATACATACCGACATATGCAAATCTAATCAGGGAAAAACCAATGGAGCAATAATGGACAAAATATAGCGAACAAAAATTATGCACAGTACATATAAACAAAACGATTTAATGCTTATAGATTGGCATTTTAGCAGCATAGTCTTGATTGAGAACATATGCCAGGTATTAGTTTCAGGATGTAGATACTATGCTAAAAAAAGTGCATCTCATCTATAATTACCGAGGTATGGCTGTTTGCTGTTAAGTTTACCCCATGGGCTAAACACCTGTTGCCAAAGAACCAGGATTTAGTAGTCCTTTGCAGTAACTGGTTTTTGCCATTCATGTAATCCATCATGGCATAGTTTAAGTGAGTCATGAGGTTAACTTAAAACAAAGCACAAACCACTCACATTGGAATAGATTATTAATATTTTGAATCCCATAACTGTACATTGCTCGGGCAGCCGAGCCCAATGGTCAGCATCATCTTCAATTGGCTGGACTTGTGACTGGCTGAAGGAACAGTGGCATATTGGTTTATCCATTTCCCTGTGTTTTTAACGTAAATAATGCAAGAGATCAAAACTATGAGCATATCAACAAATACTGACGCACAATGAATTCATGGAAAACTATATTGCACACACACTCTACTCATATCATCAAGAATAAACCAACGGCTTGCTAGATTGTAATTTAGCCTAATACTTAAAGTGTTATATATACACTTAGAGTGTTATGTTCGCTAATTTCGTTAATTGCTCCAAAACTTAACAATCTAAGAATAAAGGAAATTGTTTTCTCTACATATTTCTAAACATTAAGGAACAAGTCGTAATTTTATTTAAATATAGCGCAGGCAGTGGTGTAATTAAACTTTCATTAATACTGTGTTTCCGCATTTTATTTTACTTAGAAAAAGCTTTTTCAAATTGTTCCAAATATGACACAATTACTATAGCTTGCCTTATTCTTTGGTTCTTTTCGGTTAAGTCACGTCTAAAAATAAAATAATAAATTAAAATAACATATTACGACGTTTCGATTGCAACACAAGCAATCATCATCAGGTATAAAAGAAATAGCAACAAAAATCTAACTAGAAAACTATAGACAGACATACAAGCAGACAGACATCACAACGGCACACAGAGAGAGGACACAAATCGGCACAAAGAGAGGGGTCGTTTCTGTGACGGTCCCTTAAATATAGAGAGGGGGGGGCGGGGACGGAGAGAGGGAGGGGGCAGAGAGAATTAGCATATCAATGAGTGTACGGCAACGTACTGCTGTTGCAAGTAAGATGACAATGTGGAACGGGCACGCAAAATTGAAAACGGGCACGCAGAATTGAAAATTAGGAGACAGGCACACGAAAATTAAATAACCTAGCAAAATATCGAAATGTGATGTAATACAACACAGAGATTCGGTTAACACACAATTAACGCATAGCCTGGTTGATTACGTTTTTCAAAATTTGCTAAGTTAGAATTTTAAGTGTGAAAATTCCAAAGAGAGGACACAGGCAGAGAGAACAAATAGCCAGAAAAAAAAAGTATAAGCTTAAAACTTCCCCGTAGAAGTGGTTCAATCTTAATTTAGGAGCTTTCGTGACTGCAGGAATTATTCTTTGGTTCTTTTCGGTTAAGTCACGTCTAAAAATAAAATAATAAATTAAAATAACATATTACGACGTTTCGATTGCAACACAAGCAATCATCATCAGGTATAAAAGAAATAGCAACAAAAATCTAACTAGAAAACTATAGACAGACATACAAGCAGACAGACATCACAACGGCACACAGAGAGAGGACACAAATCGGCACAAAGAGAGGGGTCGTTTCTGTGACGGTCCCTTAAATATAGAGAGGGGGGGGGGCGGGGACGGAGAGAGGGAGGGGGCAGAGAGAATTAGCATATCAATGAGTGTACGGCAACGTACTGCTGTTGCAAGTAAGATGACAATGTGGAACGGGCACGCAAAATTGAAAACGGGCACGCAAAATTGAAAATTAGGAGACAGGCACACGAAAATTAAATAACCTAGCAAAATATCGAAATGTGATGTAATACAACACAGAGATTCGGTTAACACACAATTAACGCATAGCCTGGTTGATTACGTTTTTCAAAATTTGCTAAGTTAGAATTTTAAGTGTGAAAATTCCAAAGAGAGGACACAGGCAGAGAGAACAAATAGCCAGAAAGAAAAAGTATAAGCTTAAAACTTCCCCGTAGAAGTGGTTCAATCTTAATTTAGGAGCTTTCGTGACTGCAGGAATTATTCTTTGGTTCTTTTCGGTTAAGTCACGTCTAAAAAATAAAATAATAAATTAAAATAACATATTACGACGTTTCGATTGCAACACAAGCAATCATCATCAGGTATAAAAGAAATAGCAACAAAAATCTAACTAGAAAACTATAGACAGACATACAAGCAGACAGACATCACAACGGCACACAGAGAGAGGACACAAATCGGCACAAAGAGAGGGGTCGTTTCTGTGACGGTCCCTTAAATATAGAGAGGGGGGGGCGGGGACGGAGAGAGGGAGGGGGCAGAGAGAATTAGCATATCAATGAGTGTACGGCAACGTACTGCTGTTGCAAGTAAGATGACAATGTGGAACGGGCACGCAAAATTGAAAACGGGCACGCAAAATTGAAAATTAGGAGACAGGCACACGAAAATTAAATAACCTAGCAAAATATCGAAATGTGATGTAATACAACACAGAGATTCGGTTAACACACAATTAACGCATAGCCTGGTTGATTACGTTTTTCAAAATTTGCTAAGTAAGAATTTTAAGTGTGAAAATTCCAAAGAGAGGACACAGGCAGAGAGAACAAATAGCCAGAAAGAAAAAGTATAAGCTTAAAACTTCCCCGTAGAAGTGGTTCAATCTTAATTTAGGAGCTTTCGTGACTGCAGGAATTATTCTTTGGTTCTTTTCGGTTAAGTCACGTCTAAAAATAAAATAATAAATTAAAATAACATATTACGACGTTTCGATTGCAACACAAGCAATCATCATCAGGTATAAAAGAAATAGCAACAAAAATCTAACTAGAAAACTATAGACAGACATACAAGCAGACAGACATCACAACGGCACACAGAGAGAGGACACAAATCGGCACAAAGAGAGGGGTCGTTTCTGTGACGGTCCCTTAAATATAGAGAGGGGGGGGCGGGGACGGAGAGAGGGAGGGGGCAGAGAGAATTAGCATATCAATGAGTGTACGGCAACGTACTGCTGTTGCAAGTAAGATGACAATGTGGAACGGGCACGCAAAATTGAAAACGGGCACGCAAAATTGAAAATTAGGAGACAGGCACACAAAAATTAAATAACCTAGCAAAATATCGAAATGTGATGTAATACAACACAGAGATTCGGTTAACACACAATTAACGCATAGCCTGGTTGATTACGTTTTTCAAAATTTGCTAAGTTAGAATTTTAAGTGTGAAAATTCCAAAGAGAGGACACAGGCAGAGAGAACAAATAGCCAGAAAGAAAAAGTATAAGCTTAAAACTTCCCCGTAGAAGTGGTTCAATCTTAATTTAGGAGCTTTCGTGACTGCAGGAATTATTCTTTGGTTCTTTTCGGTTAAGTCACGTCTAAAACTTAAATGGGTAGATACACATTTACTAGGAATAATGTTGCGTGGACGATCGCACAGAGGTTAGCACACTGCACTACGGACATGGCCCACTGAGTTCGATTCCAGGCCACCGCTAACATCCGTGGCTTAAGATATCTGAATTGGTCGCAGGACCTCCTTTGCCAACCTGCACCGATCAGCGCAATGAAATATGTTCAAACAGACCTCGCGACCAACAAGGCGTGGGGAGGCCTTCATCCAGCAGCGCATTGACAAATAGCTGTACATTTCCATTTCAATTCATGAACAAGAGGAATTTAGCACCCTTTGTCAATCCAGTGCGGGATGAAGGCCTTCCCATTTTCTGACATTTTTTTGACCATGCTGTGTCAGCGTGGGTTGGAGGGTTGAAGAACGAGGCATATCTAGTTCAAAGATCACAGTGATATTACCCATGGACATAACTGCATTTAGGTTACAGGACTCATTGTGTAGTGCGCTAACCAATGCCCCACTATTCCACTCATGGAATACCCTGATTTTTTTTAAACATCAGATACCACATACCGTGTTAGAGTAGTCCTTAAATCCTTATCATTGTAACGATTTTAGGTTTTTGCATTACAAGTGGGGTATTCGTTTTCATACATGAACACTGTCTAAGTCACGCAATTTGCACATGCCAATAGAGCACAATTAGCTCTTTCAGATGTGGTTTTCATTGAAAGGTCGACCTTTTTAATGAGCTTGAGTGTCAATGTTTCTGGGCTGCGGTAAATACCCCACGAGTGTGTATAATGAGTAGGAAATGTTTAATTACAACGCCATCACAGTAGAGGCATAAGAGTTATTACAGATGTCTAACAGCGCTCCGGTTGAGCGCCGAGGTATTTCTTCGAATTATATTTAAAGAAACAAATATATGTTTAAATATGCATTTTGAGCGTTTTGGTTCGAAACAAAATTCTTTGGATTCTTTACATTTCTTTAATAATGTCCAGATTGCATTTTACATTTAATTGTTTTGTTTATCCTATAATTTTTTTAAAGCTTTCCAGCAGAAACACGAGCTTGTACATTGGACGGAAAACACGCGTACATTCTGCATATTGCTGCACATTGAACATCTGTCTGCATTCCCAGATTTCAGCTCTTAGGAGACATTTCGGAGAGTTTACAAATGGTGTTTAAATTTACCTCCACCCCCACGCCCCTACCTCCCATTTAGCGAACAGACGAAGCTACACGAGCAGTGCACTTTTTTTCACGTGGTCTGTGCTGGGCCGCGTTTGCGTGCGCCTGTGGCCTGGCTGGTATCAAGTAGATCAATGTTTTGCGGCCTCTGGCTGTTAATGACCTCTGGCAGAATCACAAGTTAATCACCACGCCGGTCTACCAAGAACACCAGGGTCCGCTTTTCAGATGGTCCTTTCTTGCACTTGCAATTAATTGCCCCGTTTCTAGCGATTGGGGAGTTATGATTGAACCGTATGCCTATTTAACAAGGTGGGCCAATCATCATCCACAGCTCACCACAGTTGCAGGCACGTGCAGCAACTCGGTTCACTGGCGCTTTAAAAAGATGTAATCGTTTCTATAAAGTGCTCAGGTCATTTGACTTATTGTAGTAAGTACATAAAAGGGGGCCTCTGTTCATACGGTGCCAAAAATGCTGATTAATTTGAGGTCACAGTGGAATGCACAAAATTATTTGCATATGCAGAGAGTAACATCTTCCCGATGATGCCAGTACCGACCGAACTGTTGGCCGAATGTGAAGCACCCTATAAAAACCTCAAATATTCATTTTGTTGTTTCACAAAAAAGATAAATGGCCAGTTGTCAAACATGTGCACGAGCCTACAATGCGCTATATAGCTTATAACACGTGCGTGTTATTTATTCGATGTAGAGAATGTGTTTTGCTACATTATACACAAAAAAAACCTTCAACTGTTCTCAAAAAGAAGCCATATTACCCCCGGTATCACTGTGAACAGATAATAATTACTTGTGACTAAAAGAGAAAGCCAACATTTAACAATCGCTGGTTCAGACGGGCTTCCACTAGAGGAAGCTCTAGGGAACCCTTATAGGGGATATTTGGACCAACTCTTCCACGCTAGCCAAATGTCTCAGAAAGGGGTGGACGTGCCCACACTTTACTCCGTCACTAACTGTGGCACACTCGTTACCGCTGAGTAGAAAGGGTTTGGGGGATGGGTAATTGGGGATTTGTATGATGTTCAACTTCTTTCACACCGTAACCAACAGTGCTAATCGGAGGTGCGGAAGAAACACGTCCATTGCGTCCAAGGGTATTGAGCTTAAAAACACAATGTTTAGAGTTGTATTTTTACTGCACCTATATTTTACATACGTCACTTTGTTGGCTGTATTTTTCTCACTTACATAATTGCACTTATTACCAAGTGTTTATAATGTTGACTTAAAACTTTCGTGACTGCAGGCAGTGGCGTCACTAGGGGGGTGCGGGGGGTGCGGACCGCACCGGGTGACACCATCAGAGGGGGTGACACCAAAATGACTGTCTATGAAAACATTTTGCGCAGTGTTTCAGCAGAAATGTATTATTTTTGTTACTAGAAATATCCCAGTAGTTATAACAACTAAAACATTTCCCTAAGCCCAGCTTACATGTACTGTATCAATATACCTACAAGGCTAAAACTCGATGCTAATTACCTTTTAAAACCTCCTAATGCACTCCGGTCAGAGCTGTCATTGTTACCCAACTACAGTGACGCTTCGAGTCACGTGGTATCGTCTGCACCGCTACAGCAACGCGCTGTTGTTTTCGTCGCTGCTGGTGTTTTTATCGTCGCTGATTTTGTCACATTTTCTCGTGTTTTAGCTACAATATTGTAGTAATTAGTATTTGTGAACGTATATCAATAACTTTTTTGAGAATTAAGTGGTAATTAAAGGAAAAGGAGAAGAATAAAAAAAGACTTCCGCTCAGTTACTAATAATGTTATAACTAATAATGTTGTAATTCAATGTAGAAAGATTTTATAAAAACAATTCTGTTGTTAGTATTCATATAATTTAAGAAATATTACATTTATGAAATTTACAACTATATCACATATTATTCTATGATTATAATTGATAATAAACTTACATGTAGAACAATTATTGATTATATAACTCTTTGATAACTAAATAGAGAAATTTACCATTTTAAAAATGAAGTGGGGGGAAATGCTGTTTCTTGATACATGTTTAGAAATATAAGTTAAATATTAAATTAAGTTTTTTTCATTTTAGTCTTTTTAAATTGATATTTCAAAAATCACTGTCTTGCAAATATATATATCTGATTTAATGTAATAATTGGTTCTTTACCCTTCTATCTGGCAACAAAACTGACACCTTTTTTACAAGGAGTCATGTTTGCATAGACCGCAATACCTGCAGTCATAATACAAACAAAAGAACATAACTCTGATAATGTGCACTGTCCTTAAAGTTGATTGATCCACACCCGAGACAGCTTTCCTTAGAGCCTAGTCTCATATGGGTTGGACCAGATGACGCCAAAAGGCGCACAACTCAAAGACAATGCACCATCAGAGTATGAGAGCTCGGGGCAAGCATCTACACTATGGGAACCTCATTTGCCAGTAAAAATATGATAATTGGTTCTTTACCCTTCTATCTGGCAACAAAACTGACACCTTTTTTACAAGGAGTCATGTTTGCATAGACCGCAATACCTGCAGTCATAATACAAACTAAAGAACATAACTCTGATAATGTGCACTGTCCTTAAAGTTGATTGATCCACACCCGAGACAGCTTTCCTTAGAGCCTAGTCTCATATGGGTTGGACCAGATGACGCCAAAAGGCGCACAACTCAAAGACAATGCACCATCAGAGTATGAGAGCTCGGGGCAAGCATCTACACTATGGGAACCTCATTTGCCAGTAAAAATATGATAATTGGTTCTTTACCCTTCTATCTGGCAACAATAGTGTAGATGCTTGCCCCGAGCTCTCATACTCTGATGGTGCATTGTCTTTGAGTTGTGCGCCTTTTGGCGTCATCTGGTCCAACCCATATGAGACTAGGCTCTAAGGAAAGCTGTCTCGGGTGTGGATCAATCAACTTTAAGGACAGTGCACATTATCAGAGTTATGTTCTTTTGTTTGTATTATGACTGCAGGTATTGCGGTCTATGCAAACATGACTCCTTGTAAAAAAAGGTGTCAGTTTTGTTGCCAGATAGAAGGGTAAAGAACCAATTATCATATTTTTACTGGCAAATGAGGTTCCCTTATGATTTAATGTAGTTCATAAATGTTTTGACGTTTTTTTTTACTTAGTATTCTATTGTTTTCTTACCGCATTTTCACATAAACCACATGAAACTATGTAAAAGTACATTTAGGCTGTACGTATGATATTGTAATTTAAAGGTGTAGTTGTTTCTGCCACTACTATTGCCATTACATTCAGTGATATACGGGAATTACGATTTACGAGTAACAGTACACAAAACATTACTAAGGATTCTGTATGGTGTGGTACGGGAGGAGGTCCATGGGGGGTGACACCACGAGTTACCGCACTGGGTGACACCAACCCTAGTGACGCCACTGACTGCAGGAATTTATATTATTGGGTCTTTCGGTAAAGTCACGTAGATACGTTAAAAGAAAATAACAAAAGATAACAAAAAAACTACGACGTTTTGAACGCAACACAAGCGGTCGTCTTCAGGAAAAGGGGGGTTAGCTTCCAAGGCAAACTGTTTATAAGGGTTTGAAACGAGCATAGCCCAAATGTCAGCAGCCAATGATAGTGTAAGGTGCCAGGTGGGCAGCCAAACCGACGGTGGTTGGTTTTCCACCAATCAAAGGGCTGCCAGGTAAAAATTAGCATGTTAATGAGAGATTAGCATATTAATGGTATATCGCAGAGCCGCAACCAAGGGGTTGGCGCGCGAAGTGACCGTGAAAGCACAAGGTTTAAAATGGGCGTAAAGCACAACTAACATCGGAAGGTGGTAGAATGTGAACATTATGACTTAAACTGGTTGATAACGTCCTTCCAATGATTGCTCAGTTTGTACCCATCTTCTCGGTTGAAATTGTGTCTGTGTGGGGGAGGGGCAAGGGCACTTCCAGCCCCGCCCACTTCCCGTCGTCCTAGCTTCACGTCTCCCTCTCCTCGCGTCCACTCCCCCTACCCCCCTCTCTTGCCCCTCCCCCCTCTCTTACCTATATAACCTCTTACCACGGTATCTCTCTCCCACTTCAGCAAAACATTTCTTGCTGTGGTTTTCCCACCTGATGATGATTGCTGGTGTTGCTATCTAAATGTCGTGATTTAATTTATTTTATGCCTACGTAACTTTACCGAAAGAACCAAAGAGTATACTCTAAAGTATATATATATGCATTTTCTTAAATATTACATTATAATGTATAACAATTATCTAAATTTGTTAAATAATGACACTCCTGGTATAGTGGACAATATACTAAGGAAATAAAGTATTTATTATCTTTCGATTTAAAGCTTTCGTGACTGCAGGGATCCATATTCTTGGTTCTTTCGGTAAAGTCACGTAGAAGGGAAATCATAAAATAATAAAAATTAAAACTAGATTTCTTTTTATTATTTCCCTTCTACGTGACTTTTTAATTTAAAAAAATGTTTTATTTTTATTATTTCCCTTCTACGTGACTTTACCGAAAGAACCAATACTATTTATTATCTATAATCTTAGAAGGCACTTAATTGTAATTTACTTTCATGAATAACAGGGCTATGTTTAATTAATTTGTTCACGCAAGAATGGTGACAGATTCGTTAGTTTGAAATACTATAACAGTAAATTGGCAATGTGGTTATTTTGCCTTGATGGATGCTCGTGTTTTTATTTCAAATTGGCTTCAAATCGTCCTCATTACTCTCCTAAATCAAGGATATGTCCATTGCATCTTCATACTGCACATGTGATGTAGATTTTTTATCAATAGCTATTTAGTCTGGGATATGCAGGTAAGAAACATATACAGGCAAGATAAACAATGATCGTCTCCATCAGATTGCAGCCCTAAGCCCATTACCGGTAATTATAGTGCTGGAAATGAATCTTTCATCTCCGTAACAATGACTGTTTCCATTACAAGCTTTGTAATTGGTTAGGCCATTGCCGTTTCTGTTGTCCTTCAATGAAGAAGATTGCAATTGGCCCGTGGTGTGGCATGTGAGACATGTGTTGAACATGCAATAGGGGTTTTGATGATGGTCACACGTTTTGATGCAGTTAAACGTTGGTGGTTAAGCCAGAACAATATTGGTAGACAGTCGCCCATGTGTACGAAGCTCTATCTACAAAAACGCATGTTTAACACGACAGTCTGAAGATACTATAGTTGGTTGTTAGAATCCAGTCTGAAGATAATTATGCTTAACATTGGCTTGTGTTTTAAGGCTGCGAGACATGTACACACCTTTGACTTTACATCTTAGTTCCATGGGATGCTGTCATTATGTAACGATCAGCACACTGGACGTGCCATCCAGAGGTCACCCTTTCGATCGAATCTCCTGGCGTGACAGTTGAAAAAACGTTATTTAATCCCCCAAGCAACTCCAAAAAAATTTGCTCTGAAACAAAGTGTGTGGGGGGGGGGTAGAATTAGGCAACTACGTGGAACCTCAGTCCATAGGCTTTGCTGTGCACTTATCTTCGATGTACTCCTTCAAACCTAAATATTTGGTGCCCCTCCTGCCCGCCTGCCCCCCTCCCACCATCCCACCCCCCCCTCCCCCTCTGTTCGTGTAAGTTCACATAGGTGACAAAAGGACCTTTTTAGTTCTTTAAAGATTGAAACCAGTAAGAGGAAGAGTGGGGGGTGAGGGGTTGTGCGTCCTTAATTGTGTTGCTTTGCCACGATTGTAAAACACAGGAGGTCTGTTCACTTTGGTTTTCCCCCTGGTAGTGCCCGCCCGGCATGCGGGGGGTCTCCCGCCCCCTTGCGCGTGAGCTTGAGCACATGGCTGGGGGAAACGTGCACCCCTCTCTAACCTGCACTGCTTAGTGCTTAGCCCCAATTAGGCAAGGTCTCGGAGGGACACTTGGTTAGCAAGCATCGCAGCGCGCACGGGTGGAGAATATTCTTCCACGCGACTCGCCCCCTCCACCAAAAAAATCGAATCATGCTGCAGCTACTTCGCAAACTCCATCGCGCTGCCATCAATGCCTGCCGCGAGCCTCGCTAACCTTTGATTATGCTCCGCTTATTGGAAAACGGGTGGATTTGTGTTGTTGTTGTTGTTATCAGCCACGTAATACGTATTTAGTAATATAATGATACAGCCGTCACTTGGAAGAAATGAGATGTCAACAATGGTAGTAGGCTACGTGATATTCTTAAATGTCAGATAATGTAATTGAGTCAATTACTTTAGAGTGAGGTGTGTATGGCCCACTGAGCTATATATACCTATTTTTCATACGCGACCTGGCCATGAATGATAGCTAAATGTAGTGGCTTATCACGTGGAAATGTATAGCAGCCAACTTCTCTAAACGCGTGTTTTTTTTTATTTTGGAGGGGAAAAAACCGGAGGACCCTGAGAAAAAATCCACACAAGCATGGGGAGAGTGAAATGCAAACTCCAAATATGCAGGCATACGGGGTCGGGATAGAACCCACGACCTCCTGCATACCAGGCGAAGTAGTGAACATCTCGCTACTTACTGATTGGTCGGAAAACGGTGGAGATTCACGAAAACAAAATGTCACTTTTGTTCTCCCTCCGTGTGATTGAAGGGGCTTAGTGACGTCACTATCATTCGCCACGTTGTTCTGGGCGTGGGATGTGCGTGGCGCGGGGGGGGTTCCCATGTTCGGGATGCAGGGGCAGCTGCTATTTTTTTTTTAAGGAATCCGAGGAATTGTGTAGAATGGTTACGATTTAGAACAATCTGCTCAGATCTCCACGAAATTACAAGTACTACCCGATTCGAGCCCCGTGATAATAACAAAGCAGACACATTTATACATGCTATCCATGTCGTATGTATCATATAAGCTTAATCTATATGGTGTTTATGAGAGTAAAGTTTTGCTGTTGGGCTTACAAGAACGAAAATAAGAATAAAAATAAAGTGAATAAAAATAATAATAATAATAATAAACCGAAAGAACCAAAGAATATTAATTCCTGCAGTCACGAAAGTTTTAAGTCAAAACTTAAGAGAAGGGTTAATGCTCGGGGTTCAGGCATTGGAAACGGTGAGAGTTGATCAAACACGCCAACTGTATGAAGAGCAATATTGAAAAAGCAATATCCTTCACGTGTCTCTCCACAATAAAATCATTCTTACACAATCCATCTTGCCCAACCCAACGACCGTAAAGGAGTGAATCATTCCAGCAGCCTTGATTAAGCACAAGCAAACTATACACCGGTTTTGACATTCAGCGTCTCATCAGCAGACAGGCAGAATCAACGCTGGTGAACTACTGAATGTTATTGGCAAGGACCCTCTTCTTTAATATATGGGCGTCCTACGTTCAGACGAAAAATTATATTGTGAAGATTTTGAGAAAAATGTTTTCTCCCCGCACCTCCGATGACCACGGTTGGCTACGTGTATTGCGAAATTAGTTCAACATGCACACGTCTAAAGTGGAGCTGTGATCATACCTAAAAAAATATCCATTGTTGCCAAAAGTGGATCGATTCAGGAACGTCAGTCAATTAATGCAATAGCGATGCCTTGCATCCATCCACATGTTCAGACGCAGCTGTAGCACTGGGGCAAGCGGATACTCATGCGACCTGGGCTTCATTACTCATGCAATATTTTTCGAGGTCCCCCCCCATTTCCCCAGCGGCACCCCAACCCCTCCCCCCATCCTCCCTTCTCTAACCCCCCCCCCCCCCCCACACACACACACAAGGCGGTGGGGCAAATTTATTCCAGAGCTAAGCCCCGGACAGCTCCGGATAAGAATAAGCCTTGCAATTTGCCCGTGCGTTTATCAACATTAAACAGTGTATATGATACATCATCGTGGGTCAGGTATCCTAATCCACGTGGAACGCAGCGTTCAGTGAGTTGCACCGTTCTGCAATATTTACATCCACATTATTGTTGCACGATTCTACTCTCACCAGAGGTCAGTCGCCTCCCTATCACTCTGCTATGGCTACCACAAAGGGGTTTACTGTTCCTGTGGGCTTCCAATTGTTGGTTCATCCCACCCGTGTTGTGGACTCGATCTACCCGCCTCGTCCACACTGCGTTCAACCACGAAGTTGCATCACAACACCACCCTCGCTCACCCATCCACTCACTACACCACCCTCGCTCACCCATCCACTCACAACACCACCCTACAGGTCACAGCACTGCCTCGATATTTGAGTCTTCCCCTCTCGCACGACTCGACTTTGGCGTTCCCTCCCATCGCCTGTTCCCCAAGTTATTCTAACCTTTAACCTTGCTCAAGTCAAGAAACGTGTTGACTCCTTTTTTTAATATAAATAACAACTTTAATTGTGATGAAAAGAGAATAAGCATTATCCCGTACGGTAGTAAAACACGTATGAAAGATGTTGAAACGCCAATTGGACACTTATTGAAAACCATCAAGTCTGCATTAACCACACGATGAGACAAGGCCACGTATGATTAATGCAGCCCTGATGCCTTGCAATAAGTGTATATTTAGTGTTCGAATACCTTGACACTTACTGTTTTATTGGCAGAAAGGATAAAGCCTATTTTTTCAGCATTTTGATACCGACAATGAAAGGTTCCCAGAGATGTGTGCTGTTTGTTGATGGCCACTTTGGAGTTGTGCCTGTACGCAGCAACTATTATTTAAAAAAACAAAAGTAAATATACCACTTCACATGCTGGCCATATACCTTATAAGGCTGACTTAACTATACAGTGGCAGCAGCGATATACGTTGGCTTTAGTTTCTATCCATTTCATTTAATCCTCATTTCTTCAACAGGACGGATCCAATTATTGGCCCGAGAATTGGCATCACCCTGAGGTGCGCACAGCAAAGCGCCTAGCGCTCGTATATTATTAATACCATTACGACTAAATACAGAGAGGGAAGGGGGGGCAGCTATAAAGTTCGGCATGAAAAGAACAAAAAACTGACAAGAGCGTGACGATCTGCCAGTTGGCAGGAAGAGTCGCGCCCTGCGGGATTGGGAAACACACGCGGAAGCGAGCCAGCCAAACACGGTGGCACTTGACTGGCAGGGAAAATCAAAGCACACGGGGGGTGGGGGGGGTTGGGATTCGGTGATTCAGGAGGCACCACCGGAGCGCGCCTGCAATGCGTGACCCCCTCATTTTCAAGAGCGCTCGTTTATTACGGCAGTTGCCGTATTCGCTTACCACCCCGCGCGTTGCGTAAACGCCCCTCCACCTCGCGGTCGCCACCGCCAGCGGTCCGCGTTCATCTTTAGCGAGACAGCTTTGCCGCTCACTTTGTTGTGCGCGCGTGTGTGTGTAGATATTATGTGTGTTAGTATGTGTTTACGGTGTTATTACACGTGACGACGTTCGTTTGTTAACTCGGGAGATCAATTAATTTACACCGAGGATGAGGAACGGGTGGGGGGGGGGGGCTGTAGGGTTGGCTGAGTCCCCCCCCCCTCCCCTTTAAAATTGTTACGTTCAAAATAAATGTAGGGACAGCCTTTCCTCACATATGTACCAAGAAACCATATTCCCCGGATTGTAAGACGCACCCCCGCACATATGTGTGCCCCGTGTCAGAGTAATACAGATGTGGTCACACGCACGCACATCGACCGGATTACAAGACGCACCCTCGAATTTGCTTTAAAATGCAGGAGGACGCGATGCGTTTTGCGACTCGGAGAATGCGCTCGCTACATAGGGGGAGGGTAAGTGGGAGCTCGGCCAGAATGCATGATAGACGAAAGCAAATCATACCGTTACTCATTCTGTTTAGTGTTTAACATTTGTTTAAAGTTTGTTTAACATTCACGATGTTCCGTGCCCCCCCCCCTCCCCACCTTTAAACGGTCACGCCAGAGGTATGGTATGATGATTCAGATGATAATTCCAAATATCTAAATCAAAACAGAACATATCTAAAGTTGCGGTTTGTCTCGAGCCACGTGGTGCGCTAAGCTTGCGTTTATTTAATTTTCTTCGCTGGTGTCTGATGGTGCTAGGCGGGGATGTGATCGAGGCTTTAATGGTAATCGCATGGGGCTTTGGATTTGGTCGGAGTTTTTTGGTCGTCGTCTTCTAAAGAATCTTAGCAAATCGACGTTGATGCATTTCCTCGACGAGTACAAAAAAAACACACTCATTTCATCATTGCCATCAACAATCAGCCACGATCAATTCACTGCTGCGTGAAAGCCTTCCCAAAGCCATCGCCATCATCTATTACTAAGTATAATTGCTAAATAATAATTATAAGAAGAAGAATAATCCACCCAGCACCTACTACACACAAGCCAATTTGACGGGCTCCATCCCTTTGGTGGATCGCACTCTCTGGGACGCGTTCCATGGCGCCTCGTTGTTCTCTACCGTTGACAAGCATCTCTTCTCGCGACGCGTTTTGCCCCCCCACCCCCAAGCCCACTTTATTTGACTCAATTGTTGTCGTTTGTTGTAGTCGAATTCACCCCACCCCCCCAAACATACAATTCCCCTTAAAGATGTCACACAAAACGAGAAAACAACGCAACCCATGCCAGGCAACTCTTCCGCTTGTGACCTTATAATTATAAGGTCACAAGGTCACAAGTGGCGTGTAGCGGTGACGTACGTGCGTAGCTTTATACATTGCCGTCGAATAACCTTCGGTGAAAGGGAACATTAAAAACCAATGACGACGCATATTATCATCCCCCGGGCAACTTCCGACCTCCTTGAGCGTTTGTTAAATTTGTGAACTTTGTTCTTGTAGATTGACTACGTTTCCATTTGAGACACACTCTTAAAGTATAGTTACCCCTCCTTCTGTCACTGTTACTTTTTTTCTGACCCACCCTTACTGGACATCTGTGAGAAAGAGCTTCATAGCTCATCGGATTTCACCACGACAAATAAAGATTCTGATTCTGAAAGCATTCAACGGGATTTTAGCGCAAAATGTATGACTTAAATAAATGCAGAGGATACTAACCAAAAGAGCAACACATGGATTCGGGAATGTATGCAGGTGAATAACATAATAAAATAGAAAGTGAGTGGGCTTGGGCAGGACACATCGCTAGAAGGGGTGATGGCCGACGGTTAAGAACAGCAACAGAGTGGCAGAACAAGGAAGGGGAATGCGTCCGCCTCGGAAAATGGGAGCGACGGAATAAGCTCGCGTGCAGGTGCTGGTTGTGGATCTTTACGTTCCGCGATCACCGCGTACAATCTCGCCATGAAGTGCGCGATAATTGAAAACAAAGGAGGCCACTGGAATTGTGTCACATCCTCCAGCATTCACGTGTAATCGGGGTTTTTGTGTCAAATAAAGCACCGCGGGAAAAAAATTGGATAAACCTTTCCCATTCATTTTACACATCGACGTATCATTGCTCGAGGAGTTACAACACCCTCTTGAACACGTCCATTGGCTCTAGTACTCAGACCGTCGCTTCATTGTCGGATGCCAGCGAGTTAGATCAGTGCTTGCACGAAAGCACGGTGGAGGAGATATATTGAAAAAGAAAAAAAAATCGAGGAGAGAGGGTGGGGAGGGGGGGCTGAAAGGGTGCATGTAATGAGGCACAGCCGGCCTGTGGAGGTACGGGAGGAGGAGGAGAGACGAGGGGGGGGGTGTGCAAAGAGAGTGGTTTGTGGGGGGTGTAGTGGAGAGAGGAGGAGAACGGGGAGGTATGTTGCATTGCCATTGACGTCCGCCTGCGTCACTCACCACCCGCAGCTTCAAGTGGCAAAAAGCTCTCGGCAGGTCCCTCCCCGCGCGGACTGAGACCTGCGAAACGTGCGCGGCGCACATGGTTACTGGGAAAGATTAGACGAACAAATGATGCAACTGATCGGGATTAAGCGCAGAGATTAGATAGTAAATCCACATCTGAAGCGGGAAGGTTGTTTTTTCTTCTTGCGTTCTCTGTTCTCTCCGTGAACGGTAAGAATTTTAAAGTGTATTTTCTCATGTCTTGTTTTTTTGGTCATTGGAGATGTATTGCTGAGCCTTGTTGGAACAATACGCGCGATTTGTATTGTGCGTATGTGTGTGTGCGAGCGTTTTTTTTATGCGCAATGTGTTATTTACTCTGGACTGGAATATGTATAAATAGCAGATCGTGTTGCAGGGTAATTGGTTTGCATGCCAGATAAAATACCAGCGAAATGAGCAGCTGGAACATCACGCGCGAGTTGGGTCTTTGCATCAAAACCGTTACTTTAAATAAACCACGTGAGATCACTTTCTTGTGGCAGCGTGCTTTTTATTCTTCAAATCCACTCGTCGTCTCCCACGTCCTGTGTAGCAATTCCTATTGAACTTTATAATTTAGCTTCCTATTAAGGAGCATGAAAAGTGATGCTGTAATATGAATTAATTATGTGATGTGTATATATATTTAATGAGTCGTAAATACTCGTGCGCACTTACTGCAACTGTGTTTCCAATTTTGTATTAACTTTTATTGACCGGTCTTGGGAAAAACCGTGACTTTTCTTTTTCACGAACCCATTTTATTTTATTTTGTAAAATGCAGTTCTTGAATCGCCTGCGGCTCAAATTGCACCACAATAAGTGGCGTCGTCTTAAATTGGCGCAACGCTCCTTGTCCGCTGTTTTTATCAGATACAAAAAAGCCGTCCGCCAACAAGTATACAAGAGGCAAGCGGAGGCGCCTGCATTTTTTTTTCTGAAAGTCCAGACATCGTCTGCATGGTGCAGCCAGCCCCACGCCCAGCTACGCCTGCATCCCTCCAGATCTTGGCGCATCACTGAGCTGCTCTGGACGTCGAGACATCCCCTTGGAGAGATGCCATGAGGGGGGGATGGGGGGAAGCCAATTGAGTCAGCTGCGGCGTCGATTCTCCACCTCGCTTCCTCCTACATGGAAGAGCGATTGAAGCGCCTTTGCAACCAGCAGACATCTGCGACCTGATCACATACCAAGCGACGGTCCTTTGGGCGAGCAAGACCTTACAACCACTATAATATGCATCTGTGGTTGTTGCCTCTAATACTCATCACTGCTCACCTTATGGAGTACAATTATGGCCAGAGCATTATAAGACCAAGGAGGAACGCCCGCAGTAAGTTCACCGTGCTGTGTGTGCATGTAACATATGTGGCTCGAGCGTGTGTGTGTCCGCACACCTTACACACGTGTGTACACGTGCATTGCATGTCGCCATGAAACACGGCAGCCGCGCTGGATCGCAATAAGCGGCGCTTGAGTTATTTCAATTCAATAACGATTCAATATATAGGTGTCTGAGCATGTCCCAGCTTGTGCCGGGAAATACGCTAAATCGGTGCACAATGGTTAGGAGTCAATCGATACTGCACATATCTACGCACATATGCGATGCTAAAATACCACATTATTTCAATGCAACGTCGATCTGTATTTCATAGCGCGTGTAAAAAAAAACCGGCAAAGGTCAACGTGTCTATAACGAGTGCCGCGTATGATGCACGGTAACTGCCTGAATACCGCGTGGCTCCATGCTCTCGACTGTTAATCGGTCTCGGCGTTATGGAGTATTATTTAAGTGATACGCCGTCCAAAACGATGGTGTCACGTCCCTTAATCGTGTTTACCAACAGTGCAAACAATGATATTTAAATGATCGTTCGCCGCGGTACGATATAATACATCGTATATCATGCTATTATTATTATTATTGCTAAACATCATTATCGTCACCATTACAATACGATATTAAATTGTACAATAGTTTATCACTGGGCAGAAGTACACCCACCAGAAATGTGACTTTCCTTTCAAGATGATTTCCGAAACCAGAATTTATTTACGTTGAAAATTAGTCATACCAAAGCCTGATTAGTATTCCTCACGTTACACATCAATTAGTATAAGCGCATTCTTTTAATTTTCATTATAATAACCACGATGTAAAGGACGTGACTTATGAATTACAATTGTATATCCCCCCCCCCACCAATTTCTCTAGCGTCATAACCGCTGCATGAAATTGGCCAAAAAATATAACGTTGCTTCAAAAATAACAATAATTCGTGTTCGACTTGTCGGGGCTCAATAGTGATTCGCATTTTACTCGACGATAATTCGTATTGGACTTATTGGTGTGCCACGCGAGATGGGAGGGCGTGGCCCCCACTCATTAGCTGCCTAAGGGGGTCGGGCTCCCTGGTTTGTTTATGCGCGGGGCTAGCCCCACACACGCGGCCAGATGCCCTCTCTCACTCGGCGGCTCTTGAACATGTAATTCTCAAAGCCTCACGTTTCAAGTTGCCGCAATATAAACGGCTTTGTCGAGCATTACGAGTCCACCCCAACATCTACACATGCTCCGTTTTCGTGAGAGGCCCCCCTCTTCTCCTGCTTCCTAGACCCCAGCCCACACCGTCCCTTCTCCTCTCACTCTTCTCGCTCTCATCCATGGCTTTTAGAGAGCCAGTTAATGACATTAATGGTTTTAACCTCGTCCGCTCCTAGACTTCATGAGCGCAGCGATTTACGTCATTGGGATCGTCGAATGCTATGAACCTGTGCTCCAGAATTCAAGTGGCGAGCGATTCTTGTCTGCCCAGTCGCGCGAGACACTTCAAGTGCATCTCCCGTAACGAAATAAACACAGTTTTTCGTCATCGTCATGTGAGAATTCATGACCTGTAGATACCCATGGGCGTGTGGATAATGGATACCCAGGGCTTAACATGATTTACATCTTCACTGCAAACACTGTCTGCCTTCTTTGATTAGTAAATTAATGAGATAATTGTCTCGGCAATGCCCCCGACTTTTGTAGTGAGAGAAACAGCTGCACTCAAACGTTTCTACTGAATGTTGGTGTCGGCAGTTGTTATGCAGAGAGTATGATTTAAATCGTGTGGTGCGTGTCTGCTTAAAAAAGTCAATTTAGGGCAATTGCAAATGTTATTTGATTTAGCCCATGTCTTTTGTACAACATAAAATCATTGCTTATTTTTATAAAGTAACCCAACACTACAGTGGCTGTGGTTTGTGTTAGATAAAGGCATTGTTCTACTTCATGACATTGAAAAATGCAATTAATCCGTTTAGTGACATTTCAGAATACACTTGAACGGGAGTAGTTCTTACCAATATAATTGCAGGCCACGGGGAGGCTAATGCTCTATTAATAGTGATGGGTAAAAGAGCAATGGGGAAAGGGATATGACTGTTTCACATTTTCCGAATCATTATTTTAAAATGCCAAATGCAGGGCCGGGGGTGGGAAGTGGGTGGGCTAGGCTAAAATTAAACTTTAGAGGGCATTTCCACATACCCTACCAAATAGACGCTTTCTCCACAGGCTGCAGGTGGTGGTCACTTGGCAACCAATAGCCCAAACAGTTTTGCATGTCTAGCTTTTCAAGGTGCATGGTCTTTCTGTCAGAAACTATTTTATTGGACGAGTTATAAGGTCTATTTATGCACCAAGGTATTTCTAAAGTTAAGTAGGGAGATTGTATATCCGAATTCTCATAAATGTAATGCATTGTTTCCCAGAATTGCATTTTTATTGTAGTTTTATTAATTGTCATGACTATTTCATTCTTCGCAATGTTATATTACAAAGCAGCAGTGTTTCTTTAATAGGTAATGTAGAGTGGTCTGAACGCATATGGATTCGTTTTGCAGAAATACAAAAAGAGAGCTCAACATATTGCAGCAACTGGTAAAATTAATCAGTGGTTAACATAACAGGTCCTATATCAAAGAATGTAGGGTTTTATTTTTTAAATAAATAAAGCACACGACAGCATGTGAATATAACATGCTAAAGGGTGCTAGAAAGCACATTTACAATTACGGTATGTTTGTGTAGTTGTGTCCCGTGCTTTTATGACCTACCCCCCTCCCCCCTCCTTAAATGTTTTATAATTTGTAATTATAATGCTGGTGGAGCACACAAGGACAAATATCTCCCGTGTAGCCTGTAACAGACTGTTGTGGCAAGTGCTGCTAGCGAGCATCTATAAAGGCCGGCACGGCACACAAGGGGGTGGGGGGTGGCCAACACCACGTCCGGCCGCCTTTGTCTCCCGAGTGGCGATGTTTACACATCGCACCAAATACTCATGTGGCTGAGTCGACCTAGGGGAGGCCCAGGACTGGTTCAGATAATCGTCACTGGTGTTGGCCGTGAGCGGGAATCAAACCCGGGTCGCCAGGTTCGTAGCGCAGCGCGCTACCCGCTACACTACAACTCCCCACACACAATGCACTCACACAGAGACATTCTTATGACATTCTTATGCAAAAGGTCACACGCAGAGACTTGATAATGGGCACATCCGTTTTGTTTACAAAGAGCCACTTTGCAAAATGAAGATGTTGCCTACTGGCTTGATTTTGTTTTTTTACATTCTCGGACGAAAGGTTCTGGTTGGAAAAGTGTAGCAAGTGTAGGAATCGATTGTGCTTTTATTGGGGTCATTTCAGCCCACGAGGGGATGGCTTTCACTGCAAAATGCCCTTCCCCTGTCCCCTGCCCCGTCTCCCCCCCCCCAACTCCTGCCGCACACACAGGTACTAATTTCAGGCCGAGTCTACCAGAAGAAAGCTGTGGCCAGGTGTAAAAACTCATTTAATGTGCCCATGGTTTGAGTAAGGGAGAATGATATTTAAACCGGGATTCATGAGAAATGTGGTCAGGCTCAATAACTACGGTGAAATCCATCATTCTGCCACGTAATTTGCCATGTAGAGCTAGTTTGAAAGTACAGGCCAGGAAATTCATAAATTTTACTAAAACCAAAAAAAATCTACAATAAAACAGACTCACAACATGCCACACCGACTACACTGAGCTATTGAAAGGGCTTGATAAATTAGTTTTGATGTAAAAATTTGAAAACAAATTTGAGGTTACGTTTAAGGTTACACTGATGTTGTGTGTGTGCGTGAAAATGTTAAAAACCCACCTGCAAGATAATGAATTTGACCCTGCTGGGTGCCCTGTAAGTTACAAATGTGGCCCCATATGGCACATGCCTATGTATGTACTTTAGTTCCCTTGCACTCCCTCTGGTCAAAATGTCGTTTGCAACCAGTGCTTCCGTTTGCTTTGAGATGTAAAAAAAATCCCATGACACTTTTTACAACAGTAGACCATTGTGACCAATGTTCCATTGCAAACCCACCCATTAAATCACAATTCCCCATAGCCATCTCCTTTGCCTTAGCATTGTAAGTCCTCTTGTGGCGCAAAAACAGTGGTGAATTTCTGCCATGGTACTGCAACCGGTACAAAACGAGGAGAACACGAATGGCTCAAATTCCTCTTCGTACTAATAAAGTGCAGACATTTGTAATGATAATGTGAATGTGTGTGACGGGTGAAGGAAATCGTGATTGAATTTTCAGAGAAGTTAATCAAGGGCCTGCAATCACGTATATGTAAAAGTTAGTTATTAGTTATTCGCAATATTCACAATTCTAAAGAGATACAAAATCCAGTGTTTGTTTGTCAGCACCAATAACACTCCACAATATATGCCGCTATTCCAATAGTACTTTTTTGTATACCGTATGCGTTTTTATTTTTTTTGTAGGGTGCGCTTTGTGACATCTGCAACTAGTTTTAGACAATATTCACTCGTGTGCCACAGTTGTATTGCATGGTTTTCATCATAACCCTTTATTTTCACATGCTTTCAGGAGTCTGCATCCTATATTTCATTGAATGTTTTTTTTCCCTGTCAAAAACACCCACGGACACTTTGTTTAGATTTTAGCATTGTAAAACAAATGCGCACATTATGTATATCCACATGCATACTTAAACCAATTCAACGTATCAGGTCAATGAAACTTGGAGCTGGAGCCAACCTTATAAATCTAATATCAGGAAAACAGGACTTGCACTGCGATGACCTCTCCCCTGAGTGTTATGCCTATCATACTCGATGAGAAACACGTTTTCTATGTGGCTTCCTGCCTGGATTCCTGTATGCCGGCCTGCCTGACGCGCACCCGAGTGCGCATCCACGCTGGTGATGTCACCGCGCACATCTGCGTGATGACATCACCCGCATCCCTGCGCGATGAGCCGGGTTCATGCGTCAGTCACGCCTCCACCCCACCCACCCTCCACCCCCTGCCGTGTATTCCACGGAAATGTGTGGGATACGCTATAATACTATAACTGTACCGTAATCGCAAGCAGTTTTGCTGGCTGGCTGGCTCGCTACCAGGGGGGAGGGAGTAAGGCAGGGGGAGGGGTACATCTAAACGAAGTTTGGGCTGCTCCTATTACACTAAATTGATTTATTGAAAAAAAAATCTTGATTAAAAGCAATCTTTCGTATAATTTTGCAATTATATTAAAGTACATTTTTGGGAAAGCACATGTATCGTTGTGTTTCCAAGTAGACCTAAACATTTGCCTTCAGAGGTGCCTGCAAAATTTAATTTCCTTTCAACCCATCACCAATGACATTAAGAAGGTTAATGCTTACCTCATGGGGTATAATGCATCGGGATTTCAACTCCAGGCCAAATGCACAGACCAAAGACCACAGCACATAGAAACGCAATGGATAATCCCATAAATATTTAAATCATAGATGCATTAGTGAGCCACAAAAAAGTCAATAATTGAGAAATAATTATAATTTGTACATCAGCCAGAAAATGATGTCATCCTTGCTATTGTGGCAAATACACAAGCTTCTACACAATAACACACCAATCAATATATTTGTATTTGATACGGATGCTTGAAATGTATCACTCAGTTTTCATATGTCGCATTAAAAAGTGTGGTGTGAAAATTAGATCCTTGGTTGTGACTTGGCTAGAAAAATGTGTGTACTCATGAATTATTTCTTTTTAATATTCCAAGACATTGGTGGGCTATTTAAAATATATATATATATCCATGGGCTTTTACTTTGTTGCACTATATACCACATTTCTGAATTTAACGTCTTTTAAAATAAAAAAAATGCAGTTAATTCTACGTCGTACAGTCATTAAAAGTAAATGAAGAGCAACGGAGCATGGGGCTCAATATAATTAAACCTTTGCTGCACATTACAAATGTGTGTATTGTATTGAAAATAGAACTCCATGTACACTACCTTACTTATACATATTTTTACCTTTCCGTTTTCTAGAATATACTGCCAGCAGGTGTTTCCCTCTGAGCATTGTCGTAAAAAAGAGGGCAGAATAGATGGTAAGAACAATTAAGGTTTACGAACAAACACACAAATTGTGAACTTTCTCATTGACGTTGCCAGTGTGGGTATTCCCAACCGTTTCTAAAGACGTTATGGGCCAGCATGGAAGATTAGGCCAAAAATACCCTCCAGCGGTGATTCAGTGGAGGGCCCTCTCCAGCCGTGGCGAGAACAAAGCAATTGCCAGGCTCGTCTTCACCTTTAACCTACATATTGCCAGGAGGTCACCAAGCTGGCTTACACGTAAAGTTAACAAGCTCTCACGTTTATCAATAACACCATCTTAAAAAAAGGAAATGTGTATAATGGGCAAAATGTCGAGCAATGGCCCTTCTTCGTAAACTATTTAATCTCTTTTGTCAGGCATGGGGCTCTCTGGAGTCTAATGTAAATGTGAAGTGGGGTGGGTGTGATCTCGATACCTCGTACGACCTGACTTTGTGCTTGCTCCCGTCTCTACAGCCTCGCTGGCGAATGCGTCAACCAATCCCCTGTGCCCGCTGGGCTGCGACAGCTGTTCCGGTGCCAACGGCTGCATTCGGTGCAAGTCTCGCTTCTTTTTTCACCTGCGGCGCACCGGCATGCGGCAGGTGGGCACCTGCCTCTCCGCCTGCCCCTCCGGCTTCTACGGACTGCGTGGGACCAACATGAGCAAGTGTGCAAGTACGTGTCGCCTGTGCTCTTCAGGGCACCTGGCTCTGTAGCCCAAACTGGGTGTTTTTAAATCCTTTATATTAAGTTCACTTGCGCGCTTGCTTGCTTGCTTACGACCGTGCAAATCTTTCGGTCGTTTTTTAACCCACTTCCCGTGATCCAATCGAGCTGACATTTTCTACACAGACTCGTTGTGCGTGACAATTCATGTTAGTGAAAATTTTTTTCCAACATTTTACACTTTTTAGGACAAAAATATTATATTTAATTACCAATTGCTTAATGGTACCATGCAATCATTTGACCCATAGGTGGCAGCCATCTCAAGCCAGAGGACGAGAGGACTCTAGCCGCCACGCATATAAAGGATTTATAGTGAAAAACTTTGCTTTTACGGGTTATACTTGTTTTAGTTTGTTTTCTTCCTGTGGGAGGCAGAAAGGGAGGGTACGTGGCATCAACCTTCTAAGTCAGGCGTCCGCAACCAAAAGAACAAGAAGAGTCATGTTTTTTTATTCGGTAAAAAAAAATCTCAATATTTTCAAGAGCTGCAATGCATGTGAATACGAGACGATGTTCCTTCACAAATAACGTCACCACGCAGTCCTCAATGAGCCGCATGCAGCTCCAGAGCTGCAGGTTGCCGACCCCTACTCGAAATGAACTCCGTTCTCATGAGAGAAGAAACCAGAGGGTCCATTATTGGTTCTTACAATCTTAATAAATAATAATGAATTCAGTGCAATTCGCACAAGGTCTCATAAGAACTTTACATGCAGCCTAAGTTATGGAGAAAGCCTGTCTTAAAACAGGTGAGTGTTAAGACACGGCTTAATGTTTTTTTAACACTGAGATTCCCAAATATACTGAGGAAGATAATTCCACAATCGTAGACCCTGACTGCAAAAAGCTCTGTCTCCGATAGAACAAAATATGGTCATCAGAACAATAAATATAGATAATGCAAAAAATAATTGTAAAGCAATTTTTCAATCCACTGCTGCTTGAAGGCTTCCACGAGCATTGCTGATCATTGTGGGTTGCTTGACGATACTTGACCACACTATTTCATGTGGGTTGGTAAAGGGAGGAAGGGTGGCTCGTGACGGGTTCTGATATCACTCGCCACGGATCTTGGCCACGGCCGAAGATCGAATTAAGGCCAAGGAGTTGAGACCACTGTGCTAGCGCTCCCCTGTTTAATTCCTAATTGAATGGAGATGCTCACTGCTGATAAACATGCGGGCTTCACAATGGAGAGAAGCTCAGTATTGAAAGTTGAAATAAAGAGACTTAAGTCCATATTAATCATTGGATTTTTTTTTTCAAGAGCAGGTGTCTTGTCTGAGAGTATTGTTTTGAAACCACTGCTAGGAACCCGGTATGGATGCACATTTATTTTCTCAATGGGCCGCCAGGAGATGTACTGATATTCAATTAAATGTGGCATTTGAAATAAAATATTGTACACTTACAGCATGGGTGTGCAGAATGTTAAGCAAAGTTCCTAATCGTTAACTTCCTCTTTGTAACCCATCTCAAATAATGTCAATTTCCTTTGAACTAAATACCACATTGTCAACATGTATAGAACACTTTATTCAGAAACTGTAAACCTATTCATTTCACACCAGACCTCAAACCCGGTCCCATTTTATTTTGCTTATAATTTACTCATTGTTTGGCATAGTTGGGAGCTGCACAGGTGTAATTTTAATAACATGTTCCTTTGGTGTTTTTGGAAACTATAATGTATGAGCAGATGTCCGCTTAATTTATATCCATGAGTTAGTTTGAAAAAAATAAGTTGCGCAGTTCACAGTTAAAGCAGCAGAGGCATTTAAAATACAAAATTTTGCAGATTTGTCTAAAAAATACAGCTTTGCTCAGCATAAGCCATGAAAGGCGAACAATGTCCTTTATAAGAATGTTTAATCCGCACAGCTTCTGGCTCGGCTTCATTTCAAGGTTCTTCCATTTTTGTTAAAATCTGCCTTTGTGGAAAAAGTATAAATCCACTTATATTTTGAGCCCGTGAAATAGTGAACCTCAGATATTCAAGGTTGTGTTTTGTATTAACCAGTACTGTAGGTATTGACTTACATAAACACACACATGTCGGAAAAGCACTCTATTTGACACAACCCTGTACTGTAGTTTGGTTTGTGTTCATAGAGAAAAGTTTACAACACCATTGCCCGAAAGAGTTACAATGGAGTATTTTTAAAGATTTAAATACCAAGAAAGAATAATGTTGATACCATACCCGCAGTTTTTTTATGTTCAGTTCTCTTTATGCATTTCTTTTTCAAATAATTCGATTAAATATCCAACATGCATGTTTGGACATCTTTCTCTCTGCCATGCTCTTAATGTAGCAATGAATATAATTGAAATGGATGGATACAAACAGTATTAAAAACACATCATCCAGGAGGTTTAAAATAAACTAAAATAAACATCTAGAAAATAATGTGCTTGTGTATAATAGGGATTACCTGTGTTGTTTTAACGTGAAGTGTAATATATTGACACAATTATTCTAATTTGTTGCTTCTTGCCCCCCCCCTTCATATGTTACAGAGTGCAAAGTAGACAACTGTGAAATGTGCTTCAGCAACACGTTTTGTACCAAATGCACAGAAGGTTATTACCTGCACAAAGGAAAATGTTACAACACTTGTCCAGAAGGTTTCTCAGCTGCAAACCAGACCATGGAATGCACAAGTGTTGGTGAGTATTTACACCTTTGTTCACTCATTCACCACAACAATTCCCAGCCACTTACTTTGGTTTCATCTGATACTTTTGCATATGAAGCCAAGCAATATGCTGTAAAGCTTGCATGTTTCGTCACATTTTTTAAGATGGTTATTATGAATGAGCTACCATACATTCTCATATAATAGGTTTTATGCCCAAAGCCAACATTTATCCACCACTTAAACAAAGTCAGGTTTTCTTTTACCTTTTCAGTGAAATGCCGAATGCTTTTGGAGGGTTAGAAGCCACAAATTACCACTCAATTTTGTGAGAAAAGTAATATTCGCAAGGATGGAAAGGTCCATGCGAAGTTATGCAAGTATTAGTATATAAAGTCAACGTTGGTGCAGACAGTTTTGGCCAAAATTCACGAATTATTTCTGACAATGTGTGTTTTTTCATGCAGATAATAAATGTTCCAAGTACATAAATGGCCATGACACACGAGTGAAACGTCTTATGTCTTTTACCTCCCACTTTAAATTGTGAGTTATATTAAACACAGTGATTTTTTTCCCCTAGATATATTTCGTAAATACACAATTCATTAATTCGGAATTAATGTTGCTAAATAAAAGCACCGATCTCAGATATAATTTGCTTTACCCCCTCGTGTCAAAAAAACACGAAACAGAAAATATGTAATCATTAACATCCGATGACGTTCTCCCCTGGTCGTTACCATCTCCCATGGCATTGCGATGCAACAATCCATCTGACTCCTGCATCGAGTTGATTTCATTACTCCATCTCCACGGTGAAAATGTTGTCCTTTGCCTGACAATCCGGCATAAGCCATCATCGTATGCCCAAGCCCGCTGACTTTCCCTCACATGCAACAGCATGTCGCTATGTCTTTGTATGTTCTCTCATACATGTGTGCCTCTGTCTGTCTAAACAAAATCCAAGCTTGCATCTCTCCCTATCTTTTTTTGCACGTTTTTTCAATGTGGCTTTGTCACTATCCATGTTTATGGCCATATGGCATAACAGGTGATGTGCACGAAAAACTATTTTTTTAGGCGAATTGACACGTTACTTTTAAGTTCAGCTGCACAAAAACAATGCAACCTACTCTTGTCTACCTCTTCATTTCATCATTTCAATTCTGACCGCCCATCAATAACTCTCCAAGCTATACATACGATGCTGGGTTCCAGTTGTGTCCATCAAAAATATATATTCATTATTTTGTTTTCAATACTTTTTGCACGTGACATTTGTTTTGCTCACATTTATGCAGCCCAACTTTTTAGTCTTCTTATTCAGTCCATCTATCCTTTCCGTTAGTTAATTTCAAGATTGTTTTTTTATATATACAACGACCGCCATCAGCAAATATCAGAAAGTAAATGTAATCTACATTTGTACATGTGTGTTTATATGTGTGTGGCTGTGTTGTTTTTATCCAGTTTTTTGGAAAATATCTTACGTCTCTTCGAATAATCTTGGCCAAAGTGCGTTCCTCTTTGTCAGACTCCGCCTTTTGGTACCATCTCAATCTAATCTCACTGTAGCAGTCACAATTCAATAAATGCTTTTTTATGGGGTTCTTTTTAAGTCCTCTGTGTGTGAGAGCTTGGATGACTGCATCATTTTCCACCGAGTTGATTTTTATCATTTGAAATAAAATAGTGGAACATGTAGAGGTCAACCAAGCATGTGCGAAAGCCAGCTTTTAGGAATAGGTTTCTGTACCAACTACCGCATCCAAAATAATATCCATCATGCTTTTCAGAAAGACGGGTGAATATTGAATACCATTTTGCCTAGCCTTTGTATACCTTGAATAATCATGTTTAGTGGTATGTACTCTGTGAATACTGTATAACCAATACAGTTATTCACAGGCAGTAATCTATATGTGTGTATATATAGCTATTTCTGATTCTTTTTTTTACAGAAAAAATATGAATTCAGAAAGTATTTTTTTTTACTTATTGGTCTTTCTTTGGAATGTCTCGAGAAAGGCATAGTAAACATAAGCCTCACATTTTCTTATTATCCATGTTTATACCTGGAAGCTAACAATTCTAAAAAGAACCACAGAGGAGTGGGGACTTCAATGTCTCATACATTATGCCTGCTGTTTCTTTAACAAGTTGTTCAGCTAGATCTCAGTTGGAGATCAGCTCATACCCAACTGTAAACGTTTTTTTAAATCATAATGAATGATTGATGATTGTGCATTGGTAAAACAAAGTTAGCTTTCCTCTCTCCAATCTATTTTAGGTTTGTCCCACATGTTGTTCGGCTATGATGTCCGGCATTTTGCTCTAATGTACTGACAGGGGGGGTTCATTTCCTGAATAAGTTTCCAGCACTTGGAGCAAAATGTTGGACGTCAAATCGAACGAGGCGCAGTACAACCTAAAAACACAACGGAGAGCCAAACGGCACGACCTAAAAAAAAACTACGCTTTTCTTTTTTTTTCTTGACTACTGCAATGTCTTGCCCTCCGGAGCCCAGAGCAACCTCCTAAGCAGACTGCAGTCCATCCAAAATGCAGCCACCATGGTGCTCTCTTGGACTTCTCTTTAGGACCATATCTCAACTGTGCTCATGTCTCTGCATTCGCTTACAGTTCAAACCCTGCATCAAGTGTAACATTTTCCTTCTTGTGTCCAAGCAAGGCTTTAAAATGGCCTGTTCCACTACACATCCAGGAGTTGATTCAGCCACACACTCCGCTAACCAGCCACACACTCCACTGCAATCTCCAAGATCCACCGATCAAGCCCTACTGAGTGTAACCATACTCCAGGCTTCGAACCTGGGGTCCGACCACCGGACTTTTGTTTGTACGGTGCCCAGGCTCTGGAATTCCCTGCCCTTCATTGTCAGGAATTTTCAGTCAATGGAGACTTTTAAGGCCTAGCTGAAGGCCCCACCACTTGTTAAATAAAGGCCTCTCCCTCTCTCTAGTTTTCTATCTTGACTTTTTAATATTTCTCCCTTCGGCTACTTCTCACTTATAGTTTTCCTTTATATGCATGGTGATCTGACATGCATTGTTTAAGGGTGCCTTTTATGAAACTAAATTATCATTATTATTAAATCCACATGATGTCACCAACAGAAGCATTCGAGTCCTGTTGCCCACCAATTTGTCATCCTCCCCCCGCACCTCCAATAAACACGAATGGCTGCGTACGGTTTGAAAGAAGTTCAATATACGTAGATAATTATCTTTTCCTTTTCTCTCCCCCCACAGTGCACTGCAAGGTAGGGCCCTGGGCAGAGTGGGGCACATGCACCAAGCAGGGACGCACGTGCGGCTTCAAGTGGGGGCAAGCGCTCCGCAGCCGTCACGTCAACCAGCCCCCATCCCCCGACGGGCGCGCCTGCCCCCAGACGCTGGAGACGCGGCGCTGCCGCGCGCCCCTCCGCTTCTGTCCGGGCGACGGTGAGACGAGCCCCGCGCCCTCGCGCTCAGCACACGAGCGATTCACTTGCGCACAGCCACTGCCTGGGAGCCGACGAGCCGAGCGACGTACCGATGACGAGGGGCGGCGGACGTGGGCCGAGCTGCAGTGCGTTTTGTCACGGAGAGGTTTCCTTTTTTTCGAGCACAGCGGCCGCCCCGGTTAATACTGCCAGAGTATTAACCGTAGAAATATAGGCCGTTTGCTGCACAGTGGACATTATGGATTCTGTTGCGTTATTCGGAAAAGGGTGATTCCACGTGTGCCAGCGTCACAGCCCAAATTTGCCAAATTTAAGAAATGACCCCCAAATCAAATAATTGGGTATCCATCAGGTAACATCTACTAAAAGCGATTTTTTTTTTTTTACTAAACGGATGATTTTATTTTACCAGGTTATGCCCAATAAACTATATAGCTCTTTTTCAGAAGCGACCTGGCCACAATGGATAGCCCAATGAAGTGGCTTCTCATAGGGCATTGATAGCAGCCAAATACTCTGAACCCTTGTTTCTAAATTTGGAGGGAAAAACTGGAGAACCCGGGAGAAAAGTCTAAGCGAACATGGAGAGAACATGCAAACTCAAAATATAGAGGCGTCGTCAGGCTTGGGATCGAATCCACGACCTCCTGAATACCAGGCGAGATAGTTAACATTTCGGCACTGCAGACTAAACCTGATTGGAAAGTGCCTATGTGATATATGATCCATAAGAGTTTTTTTTTTGGGTTAGATCGCGTAAATATATAAATGTGTCGTTAAAACCCACCACCACCCGACACATCCATCTAATAAGGATTGTCATGTAAACAGAACGTGCCAATTCGTCATTAGTACAGCACACCGGTGTGTTGGAGAGCCAAGCCACAACATTGCAGCGAATCTGTACATGGAAGATTTTAAAACACAAGCAATAGCTTTACGCACACTAAAACCATCTGCTTATTTTAGATGTGTGGATGACACATTGGTGGTCTGGCCACACAGCAAAGATACACTGAATGCATTTCTGAATCATCTCAACTCGCAAAGCCCATCCATCCAGTTCACCATGGAAGTGGAAGCTGACAAAACTCTACCATTTATGGATATTCTGCTCGGTCAGGGTCGAAATGGTAAAATAACACACAGAGTTTACCGAAAGAAAACGTATACTGACGCCGATCTGAATGCAGTCACATCATCACCCCGCACAGAAATCTGCTCTTATCAAGACGCTCATTAATCGAGCTAAGAAAGTGTCAGATGGTGACAGTCTGAGATGTGATATTAAATATGTTAAATAAGCGCTGCAAATGAACGGTTACAATAATGCACAAATCAACAGGGCATTGAATGCTAAAACCAAATCAAATAACACGAGCATTGAGAATGCCCAAGTAATTAAAACGATCAAAATACTGTACATTGCGGGAGTAACTAATAAACTAGCCAGATGTTTGTAAAAACAAAACATCCGAGTCAGACTTGGCACGGTACATAAAATACAGAAATTTATATCTGATACAAAAGATGTATTACCGAAGGTATCAACAGAAGGTGTTTACAAGATTAACTGCAGGTGTGGGAAATGTTATGTTGGGCAAACAGGACGAATGATCAGCACGAGACTAAAAGAACATCAGAGAAATATCAAATACTCCCAAATACAACTGTCAGCAGTAGCAGAACACAGGTGCCAACAAGGACACTCAATTTATTTTGATAATGTTGAAGTTCTGTGCAAAACTAGCGACTACTGGCCAAAACTAATTAGAGAATCTATCGAAATTTTAATAAATAAAAATAACTTTAACGGTTCGGATAGCTACCGCCTTAGTGCTGCGTGGAAGCGAATCATCAAATAATACATTTAAAAAATAATACATATTTAAATACAGGCCTACAAAGGGCAGCATACTTCAATAGGGATTGCTGTTGGTACGGCTATTTTAATACACACAATAGACAGGAAGGACAAGTTAAAAGTGCTCGCATAATGCATAATGTACGTTGCCTCAGTAACCCCCCCCCCCCCCACTTTGCGCAAGAGCGCAGAAACGTGGTCACCACATCTACACCTCTATATAAGGAACAAAACAGTTAGACGTCTCCACAAATCTGGCTGTTGCCTGATGAAGCTATTTGTAATTACTGGCGAAACATCGTACTCAGATTGTAAATGTTGTGGCTTGGCTCTCCAACACACCGGTGTGCTGTACTAGTGACGAATTGCCCACGTTCTGTTTACATGCCAAACCCTTACTAGTTGGCTGTGTCGGGTGGTGGCGGGTTTAAACGACACATTTATATATTTATACGATCTAACCAAACATCCTCTATTATGGATGATATTGGTCGTGAAAGCCTACATGTTAAACTGATATATGATGCTTCAAAAAGCCTTATAAAACAGTCCTATTTTATCTTGACCTATCTACGTGACTTCACCGTAAAACCCAAATAATATGAAGTCCTATTTTATATTTTAAAGTGCACAGTTCCAGTGGGCTTCTAATGTCAGAAGGAAGAATGTTCCAGACAGTTGCATAGTCAGAACTAAAATCACGTAATGTTATGACCGTCTTCGTTTGGCGGGTGGCTAAAAGTTGCTACGAGGATGACTGCGTGATGGTCTCTATTCCTTCACAAGCTCGGCAAGGTATCGTGGTTCGTTTGCGGAGAGCCCCGTGTGCAATAAGCGCAACCTTGCAATGTGTCCGTTGAGCAGCTGGGAGCCAATGCAGCTCAGCAAGCACTGAGCGGATGCGATCGGATCTTACGGCAACCATCACGACACGTGCCAAGGGATTTTGTACACGCTGCTGCTGTGGCTTGCTCGTGTTTTTGTTCGACATCCCGTAGAGTGACGAGTTGCCATCGTTGATATAATACTGCGCACACGCCACCGTGTTGGTTACATCGTGAGTCAACAGTGGCTGAAAGTGTCGCAGAGCCGCTAATAATGGAAATTGCATGACCTGACCGTATTTTTCACGTGGCGATCAAACGACATTATGGTGAAGTGTGAATCTTGAAATGGCATGAATGCCAAAGCTACTAATTTATGGGCTGCTTATCCAATAAGATTCTATTATTCGTGACATCTGCAGGAGTATGTAAATAACAAAGCAATCCCACTGCGTTCAAGAGATAATTGTGAGCATTGTGTGAAAATACAAGCAGTGCAGATGCCGTGCCAAAAACAATCTGCATACTGCACTGACATTTAAAAATAGAACATGGTTCATTTTTACTTGCTTGCCAGACTTCTGGTGGGAGGCTTATGTAATTGCGCCCTTCTGTGCATGTCTTTCCACATGTTCGTCCGCATGTGCGCATTACAGTGTCAGCCTAGCCATTGCAACTACACTGGAGTATTTAGCGTATCGCTCAATCTTACCACTTTGAGTTAAACAAAACGTTCATAAGGTTTTCATTTTTTTTAAACACAAATTATTTCTACCCTCTTGTAATCAGTAGGAATCCACACTTTGGCTTGGCACATCGATGCACACGTTGGCCTTTATTCACTTTGAGCTGGTGAAAATCAACTTTGGTAAAACAAAAAGAATTCGTAAATAATTAAACAACTCTTCCTAAAGCAGCACCCATAGTGATCTTCAGGCAGATGTGCCAATAATCCCACATGGTCGCCATGCCACATGGTTGGTCGTTGCCTAATGCAGTGTCGTTTTCTACGACTTCAGTGGTTGTCAAAATCAGTGCGTTTCATCGCCATTAATGAGTGCACAATGGTCGGTTGTATAAGAGAGCAGTCGGAGCTTCCATTGGTCATCTTCATACGTTCTACAACTGTGGACACAAGCGTTGTGTCGCGTTTGAAAATAATTCAGGTGATGTCACGGAGGAAGACTCATTTGAAATATTTCCTGTGAAATTGTTCACTTTTATAGCTTTATTAAATATTAAACTTTTTCCATGGGTACAGTATTTTACCACTGCTATTTAATTCATGTTTGCCACAATATTTGGGTCGGCATTGCCATCTGAAATAAATGTTGGACATAGCACGCCCAATGGTGCGGTTGTTACATGGCACTGCGCAACAATTAATGTTACAAGAAAGTTTTAAACACATGTCAAACATAAAACTATTGCACAGTACATGCTAACAGTGCGATATTTTATAATTGACCATTATTACATTGCAACGCAAGTAAATTTTGCGATATAAAATCTTGGTACCTCGATGAAAATTTCATTAAAGCAGTCTTCATCTTGTCCATTATTTCCATATTCTAAAACATCATTGTGCATATCTTCCACTTTCCACACAAGCAATAACTTACACGCTGACATGGACATGTGCTAGCACACGTATGTCACCACTGGCACATGCACAGACGAAGACAAAGACCCCCCATATTGCTTGTAACAGACTGTTGGGGCAAGTGCTGTTAGCGAGCACCTATGAAGTCCGGCACGACACACGAGGGGGTGGGTGGCCAACACCACACCCGGCCGCCTTTGTCTCTCCAATAGTGATGTTTGCACACCACACCAGGTACTCATTTGAGGCTGAATCGACCAGGGGGGGGCTCCATGACCGGTCAGATAATCGTCACCAGTGTTGGCCGTGAGCGGAAATCGAACTCGGGTCACCGGGTTCGTAGCGCAGCGCGCTAACCGCGACACTGCTGCGCGCAGACACACACACACGCACGCATGCGCGGAAGCACACACAGCCCCAGAGAATGCATGTGGTTCAGTGACACAGATGATAGAGGTCAGGACTCAGCTCACCATGCAACAGGCCAGAGGCAGCATACGCACGCATCAAGTCGGCTACTACTGAAACACCGAGCGGCCGCACATTGATAGTGTTCGTGCGGGTCTGGCAAAGGGGCCTTCCGAGGGAAGGCTTAACAATAACAGTGAAGCAGCAAGACGTGCACTTCTCGGAATAGCTAGATAGTTGCACCAAGGCAAAAATGGGAAGGTTAATCCGCAGCTTGTCCTCGCAATCTTTGGCTCTGTGTTAATGGAACAGCGGTTGTTTTACTGGCCACCATTGGCTCTTTCCGCCTGGATCCTGTTACTGTATTTTAAGAAACCTTCCCGGTGAAGTGGGTTAGTTTAACTCGCAGCTTGGTATTGTTGCTGCTCCCACTCTCTTGTTGTGCTCACGTGAATATTGTAACTTGTTACACGGAAGGAAAAAGCAAGAACTGCCAGTAAACTAAATGTTTATTTTTATTTTTTATAAACTGAAAAAAACACTTTTGGGGGAAATGAAAAGATAAATATTGCATCAAGAGCATTGTGCTCGCTATAGCCTACAGTGTAACCCTAGGTATCCCAGGCCTCAGGAGCGAAAATCTCTTCACGTCCTCTGTAATTGGTAACTTAAACTTTGGAATTCACGAGAGGCTAAGGAAAACACTTTTACACATTTTAACAGCTCAATAACATGTAGGAGCATTCGCAGGTCAGACACCATAATTTTTCCCGTCAGTTTATTTTCCCGGCGAATTCAAATGCACGTTTCGGTCGCCTTGTAGCAGAAATTCTTAAACGAATGCTCAATTAACTGATAATCAAAAGGTCAATACCCAAATATGTAAATGGAAGAGAATATGACTCTTAATTAATACAGACCTGTATATTCATATTTGTTGGTGCAGCCCTAGTTCCACCCGAGTCCCACCAAAAGATCTCCAACTATTGAAAATAAGCATTTCATTTTTAAGGGACCCATTTTAATAAAAAAAAAGTGTTCTCCATTTCTATAATAAAAGCCCCATACTCAATCAACTTCAAAAGTACCAGCCAACACTATTTCGGTCTATAAGTGAAAAAATAAATAAATGAAAAAGGGAGATAGCAATAACCCAGAACTGATAAAGCATTAGCTTTTGGGCTTGTTTAAAATACATTTCTCCATCTGCTCTGTATCAGACGCTTTGGGGATAAGAACATTAGATGCAGGAAGCAGTGGTTGCATAATCTCAGACCGACTCACTGGCCAAGAGCTTTCATCGTCCGCCTGAGACAGTGAATTTGATTTCTGGGGAGGTTCCAACTCGCAGCTGGTGCCCACCCAAGGAGTGTTCACTGATGTGGTACCAGCTAACAGCCCTCTGCTTGGCTCTCGGTACTGGAGACATGAAATTGGATTAATATGTTCAATCAGTGGTTTGGCCACCTGTTTTCAGAGATGATTGGATTATTTGTCACCAAGGTTGGCAACAGGACGTCACTTCTCACTGCATATGTTCTGGGTTGCTGGCAGACACGAGTAGGCACATGACCAGTAGCTACAACCATAGCGAGAGGGACACTGGATGTGGTGTCCTGGGTCACCTGTCTCGACATGCCGGGCTGAATTAAGCCCTGGCTGGCAAATGTGAAGTGAGCAAGTGGAGCTGGAGTTGAGGGTGACAGGATATTGACTCGGTAGTAAGACAAATCAATAAATTAATTCTGTCTCAAGCTACACCTCATCAATGAAAGTGCTGCTCCAAAGTGTTCAACAGTGAACCCTAAAAAAATGTCACGATTGTCTAAAATAACTGCATCTTTTTAGATGTATCAATGTACTCGACTGGAAAAAAAAGGTGGCGACGTCGTGGTAAATGATCTAAACGGAGAGGCTTGAGATTGAACGATGCAGTTAAACTGGTTAAGGATATACATGTATCTGTGTGTATGTGTGTCGCAAATGAGCTGACTAATCTATCGGTACATTTTGCTAGTTAGACACTTTGAAACCAAATATCGTGCATCGCTTTGTAAGTGGATGACGACAACAACACCGATGCTTACAAATGACCAGTTTACCAAGTTCACAGGCGTTTGGAAAAAACTATTTTATCCTACGCTTATCCATTTTAACCACCGCCCTGTTTGAATCGCCAGATGCTACAAGTCCGAGGAAGAAACCAAAGAGGAAACGGAACAAACAGCAGAAAAGCCATCAGAAGAGACCAAAACAGCAGGCGGAAAGAGAGGCGGATGCCACACCAGCGAGCGTGTAATGATCCAGAGAGTAAGGGAGAGGCCCTGGACAGTCTTCACTATGCTGCTAAACAGTTGGACTGGCACCTGCCCAGACTATGCACTGCATCTGCAACTCAACAGCGCGACTTTCTTTTTTTTTCGCGCCAAATAGAATCTTTTAGCCTAAGTTGTGGACTTTGAAAGACGGGCAAATAATTTTTTGAACAAATTTATTTATAATCTACCTGTATATATTCGGGGGTTTTTTTCTTTAAATGAAATGAGGTGAAGAACTTGACGTGAGATAATGGAGGAGGGAAACTTACTTTAAATTGTCTTGGTTATGTGTCGTCTTCTTTCTTGCCCTGGACATTGTGTGAAAAGACGGGCTTTTGTTTCATAAATATAACTGAAACAGGGGCATTTCATTCTCCTGCCCCCCCCTCCCATTATGTTTAATGTTGTAATATTATTTTTAAGTACGATTAATATGAAGTGGGCCCTATCACTTGATTCCTCATTGTGAAATGTTCTATGCTGCAAAATGGATAATGGCAGTAGAACATTCTGCCGAATATATATTGACAATTTTATTTGGTAATCTTGGGGAACAGCACATCATTTGGGATGGACTCTTAACTCCCGGAACTTGCACAGCATTATTGGGCTGTGTCAAACATGGTCATCTACACACACGGTACTTCAGTCAATTCACGATTAAACATGTGGCAAAAACACACTCTGTGCGCATACGTTTTCTCAAGCAATTGTTTGACACTCGCATATGAGATCACTATCATGTTTTGGCTGTGCCTCTTTGGGAAGGTTAAACACAAACGTGTTAAATCACCGGTCCGTAGACGATGCTGCTGCTGTGGTGTAATGGTTCCCACCACTGGTCAGGCAATCAACAAGTCGCCGGATCCATTCGATCTCCTGGCAAAGGGCAACTTTCTTAAATCTCCCTGCCCCCTACCTCTGTCCAGCCAGCAGTATAAATGCATGCGCCACAGTTGATTTCCAGGCTGTGTGCGGCGGGGTAAAGTGTGTGTACGTCCACCTCGCCCAAGACATGTGGCCAGCATGGAAGAGTAGGCCAAGTACCTTCCAAAGGGGCTCTCTAGAGCTTCCTCGAGTGGGGGGGGGCCCTTCCACCAGCGGTGACGTAAGCGAGCAAACAGCAGGGCGGCACCTTCACTTTGACTTTCACGCCACAATCTGACATGCCTCGCTTCACTTTACACACACGCACCTCTGATTAGCACGGTTGCCTACGTATGGGGTGAAAGACTGTTCCACATACATACAATCGTAGCGGCGTGTGCATATTGACTTCCCAGCATGATTGACGCTCGGAGAACGTTGCACAAGTCTCAGCTGCGAGTAAAGAATGTAGTTCGTCGATGATATGGCCAGAATTGCGTGATGATTCAGCAGCTGCATTGCATCCTACTGCGCAGCTGGATTCCTGAATGTGGCTGCAGTGGTACGTGTACACGCCGAGATAACGTGCATTCGATCATTAAAGCACCTTAACCAAACGCTTTACTTTGTTATTAGCTGGGTTGAGAAGCATGTTTCGTTTCTTCTTTTTTCTGTGCGCGCGTGCAAAACACCCGTTTTTAAAGGAACAGCGACGTTCGTCGGCATACGCGTGAAGAAACGTGCGCGTGCGTGCGCGTGCGTGTGCATGCGCGTGCGCATGCGTGTGCATGCGCGTGCGCGCGCGTGCATGCGCGTGCGCGCGCGTGCTTACAGAGAGAGCGAGAGAGAGAGAGAGCTACGAGACAGAACAAAAAAACATCTAGGGATCCAGCGCTTGCCTTCTGGTATAGAATACGAATATATAATTTTTTAAGTGAACGGCAGTAAAATATTTAAAATAAGGCGAACGTAATAGAGCAATTGTATGGCGATGAGAATTTAAGCAAGTGGGTGAAAACGTGACAATTTTTACGATATACCATCTGATGGCAATGCATCCGTGTACATCTTTAAACGAAGCTATCATAACCACAGCAGTAAATGTGTGCATTCATAGACAAACTGTTTATGCTTTCCATTTTAAATTGGAGTTGATGGAGCTGGTATTTTTTACTGGTGTAAAAAAAAAATCAGCAATCGGTAAAATGTATTTGAATCAATATGTTAATATATATTAAAAGTAACATGTAAAAACTAGTATTTTTGTAGTTACCATCTACAATGTGGCGTTTAATGTATTATGTTCAATCCGAAGCCACTCCGAAAGTATTGCTTTGAAGGTGCTTGTGTATCCCCTTCTCGAGCCTGTTCACATGATGTAATGTGTTGTTTTTGGTGTCAAACATATTTTTAATAAAGCTGGTGTATATGGCTGGTATTGTTATTATTGCTCTAGTTCTACACAGTCATTAGTTTATTAATGTATGCTATTTACTTGTGACAGAGTGCACCGTTTAGTGAAGGGCTTTTCCTGCCAGCAGTTGCACAAGCGAGACATTTTAAGGTTTCACCTCTTAACTTTTGACATGTTTTTAATTAACTTGGGAGAGACTTCATTTGAAACAACATCACTATTGAACGCGAGTACAAAATCACGATAAGACACTGCCTGTGTAGTTCCCGGTGAGTGAATTCTGCAAAATGTCGTGCCTAAATATTGTATAAATAAACAATACGCTATAGAATCAAATGTAAACATAAGCATGCCAAAAACACCGTTTAAAGACTGAACTTTTTTTTACATTTCCGATATTTCGTAGAACAAAAACATTTTGAGATCCGAAGTCCACGGAATTTATAAACATTTCACAAATGGCACTGTGTGCAATGTGGTTTAACTTTTGGCTGGTCGGATTGCGTGCACCAATTCCTTTGGCCGCTCGAAGAATGACAGAGCATAGGGAAGAGGTGCGGTTCGTAGCATCGGACTAATGAATCGCAGTGCCCCACGATGATAGACAGGTGTTCTAGTCATGCACACAACAGAAGAAAGATAAACGCTTCCATATTCCCATTAAGTTCGGCCTTAAGGTTTCAAAGGTCAAAAATTCCCAGGAGCAGCGCACGTCTTTTCTTTTTTTAAACCACAAAGACATTGGATGAAAATCACTGACAAATCCCAGAATGGAGCAAAAAAAAGAAAAGGTTACTTCACAATAACACGAGTAAAAATTAACCCTTTCATTTCAAAGATCAGGTTGACCTTAAATAATTAACTTTCAAAAGAAATACAATCACACCCGTTATTTATTTAATGCATTTTAACAAATTGTGCACGGTGCGAAGGAAATTCGAAGTTTAACATACTGTATGTGAAGCCAATTTTTTTCAAAAACAAATGCAGATATTCCCTCTCTTTTTCGGTACAGCATTGCCCTCCAACGAGCTATGGTATGATAATGTAGGATCGGTGAGGAAACCGCAGTGCAAGTTGTTTTGCAACAAAAAATCACTGCCATCTCAAGAACATTTTAGTATTGTCTTTAATTGCATATTAACAGAGGTACCAAAAACACACAGGTGTGATTCAATGTTAATAAGTCTAATTTGCTTTTAAATGCAGCGTTAAACAATAAAGTGTACCTTATGCAAGACGAATGACAATTGTATTAAATTGTACAAGTATGTATGAAAGAAAAAGAGAAAAGTTAAATTACTTTGAGTAAATAAAAAATATATATTAAAAAGATGAATGCAATGTATTTGCAGTTGAAACTTACAAATATCTGGAGATTTTCACATTTTGTTTGTAAATATAGCAACAAATGACAACATTTTAATTGGAAAAAGTTGAAAACACACGTGCATTGTGACTTTATTAACATAATCCCAGACGTCTATAGTAATGCATATTGTATAACTTTATGCCATATTTTAATGTCAACGGCATGTTCACTGCACTTAAATTTAGTGATTGGATTGTAATTGTTTGAATGCATAAAAGTTGACATTTTGCTGAAGATTGCATTTAATGTATCACAATTTAATGGATATTAGCTTTGGTTGACTAAACGAGAATTGTATCAAAATGCTTCCGTGGAATTACACGAGGGCTTTCTCAGCTCTCTGTAAAAAAATGTTATTTACAAAATGCTTTGGCAATTCTGCGTGCAGCAATTTCAGGGATATTACATTTACAATGCATTTTATTTTGATAAACTTTGCGCCATCCAAAGAATAATGGAAGACTATTCATCTGACATTTTTCCAAACACCTGTCAAATAAGATTAAACGGTGTTTGTTTAATTTGCAGAATTGTATTGTTTTCCCCCGTGTGAAGGAAAGATTAACAAAAATGACAACCATAAAAAAACATATGTCATATGAATAATCACTATAATCTTATGCAAACATTATTTTATAAAACTCACAAAATTTGCTGTCTATTATAATTGCTGTAAAGATCTCCAAATATGTATCCACTAATTTTAAGATGTATCTCTCTACCGTGTGGCCTACTATTTGTGATCATCAACATTCCTTTTTCTTACGTTGTCAATTACTCGATACAGAATCTTCAATGATAACGATGCCTATGTTGCAACCTCCAATTTCCTTTCCAATTCTGTACCTCATCATTCAACAGATATCTATGCATCAGTGGCGGCTCCTGCAAAATCTCTCAGGGGGGGCAAATGTCGGGATGATTTATAAGGATAAGGTCCACCCATGCAAAAGATAAATTAACAGCTTAAGCAAGTAAAGGCAACTTCACTTCTTTAATATTAATGAAAAATAAAGTGACTCTTACAATACATCTTGTTTGTTTCTATACTCACTATTAATACAATCCACTCAAGTTTATTTTATTAAAGATTCCACTAGGTGGCGACAAATAATATTGTTGGATGCAACGTGCTTACGTATGATGACGTAAGCACGTTAGGGCGAACCCTCCCGGAAGCCATAGAGAATGCATTGCAGCGCCCCCCGTTCGAAAAAAAACATCTTTGAATGTAAGTCTATGGGGCCACTCTGGGCGATTCTCAGCCGGAGTGAAATCGCCCAAAAAGAGGCGGTACTCCACAGAACAGGACATGACGCTGATTGGACTATATCCAGAGGCACAGTGACGGCTAGCGTGACTCTGTGGTTGAATGACATTGGTGGTGCGTCGCCCAATCGCCCTAATGAAGAAACCGCCCCTGCTATGCATACAATATTTTGCGCAGTGTCCTATCTCGATCAATATCTGTTCTTGCTCAACGTGGTGTTTGTGGTTTGGGCCAATTTGTTCTCGGATTGCTTTGTAACGTATTCCTCCACTTTCACTGCACTACCCATGGCGATTCCAGTTCATGCAAGAAAATCACAAACACCTCCTCGCGAAAGACTCGACGCAGAATATCACTGGCTTCAATATTCCGCACAGCTTCTCGGCCACAACCCTAAACCGCATCCACTGCACAAACCGTGGCAGCAGATGCGGTTTATTTGGTGCACAACTGAAAAATGTAAAAGCTCTCTACCGTATGCTTGTGGTCACCCAGAACAAAACCATGGAACATATAAAAGGACTCAATGCCCGATTAACGACTACGAAGTTGTTACTCTTTTAATTTCACTGTTTTGAGCTTTCCACGTCCATTTCCCAGATTCCTTATTTTAGAAAGGATTTTTTTTTTGCTGACAGCAAACTTTTATTAGGACACTCGCCTCTCCATCCTCACTCCAATGCAAAACTTACCAATCATCTGGCTTCCAGCATCTGAGCATTTTACCTTATATAGCATTGAACTGACCCATTTGGATGTTGTAATGCATTTATTATAATTGATTAAGAGGGTCATATCTTTAAACCCCTCTATTTATCATCGGCAGCATGACTTGTTATTGCAATATATGCGCAATCTGTAACTTGTATTTAGGCCACATGTCCATGCCACTAATTAAAGCGGCGGTAGTTAGGTATGTGTTTCATGTGTGATTAGTGCGTGTTGCAACTACACATGTACATAAATATGCACAAGGTGTATATACACCCACAACCAAAAACAAAAAGCCCTCCATAGCCAAAACAGACCGTTGGGGCAAGTGCTTGTTCGCAAGCACCAATGAAGCCCTGAACGGCACACAAGAGCGTAGTAAAGACTTGCACACACACAAACATGTATCTTGCAGGGTATCAATGCTGCACCATGTGCACCCCCTGAATGGACTTTCCCACAGATTGATAAATACTGACGCACAAGCACAAATAGCGGGATGGAGCTGGCACTGCCCACAGCATTCACTCGGACACAACACCTCCAAACAATCGCCGTTCACCACAAAGTGGCGATGACGTCACCACGGCGCTTGTGCCATGCTAGGTGCACTTTGGAGGCGACGTGAAGTGTCGAAGGCCCGCCGGCAAATTGTTCATAGAACAGACCCAGGTGCCATGGTTTGACTGGTCGATATATGACTGGCAAATGCACCACTTTTAAATCCAGATCCAAAACTGATTTCTTTAGAGCTGCTTTTTGTGTTTAGTGTGTTGCCCTTCCCCCACACCTCCAATAAGCACGGTTGGCCATGTACGATGCGAAGTTCCACATATGTACGACTGTGCTCCCCACTGTGCCAACTTTCTACGTTTTCGCCGTATTGATGATACACACAGAGTTAGGAGTTGTATCTTGAATGTTGTGATACTTAAGGGTAATGTTACTTTACGGTGAGGCACAGAGGCAATTCAGTCAGACAAGGATAGCACATGACAAGCTCCGCACAGAAGTGTTACACGAACCCATTTTCTGAACTATCGTCTCCTGCTGCTTCTCGTGACGATGCTGCTGATGTTGCGTTTGCTGCTGCTGCTGCTGATGTGATTTATGTTGGAAAGCGTCTGAATCTTGATTGGCAACCATTGCCTGTGACAATTGCTTCAAACTTGCCCCAGTGAATCATGGCCCAGTGTAAACTGGACATTAAGATGAACTCTTGAACCCTAAATCTATGTCACGTCCCAAGAACCAAAAAGAAGTTCCAGATGTCACAATGGAAAAATAAAACACTGCCCTTCACAGCATGAACATTTTTACATTTCTTGGACTACAAGAGCGTGTGGACATAATAAAATAATCGGGCCAGTTGTTAGAATAAACAGTTGAGAAGCTATTTCTGAAATATTCGCACAGAAATTTAATATTTTAGATCGTATAATGATGCCTTAATCATTATTCTATTTTAAAAAAATGGCAAGTGAAAATTACTTAAATAACTAAAAACCATTCAACCTCTTGCAATATGTATATAAATTGTACACAAAGACCATTAAAACAGAATAACAAAATAATTAATAGGCAGGCCAACCATGTCAAGAAGCAGGGTATAGAAAAAAATGTCTCTGTCGAGCACACGATAATTATCAATCTGACTCTGCATACTAGGAATGCATTTCAAATTTAATTGTGCCAAGTTATTGTAGACTATGAAGCAGAATTTGACTCGGTGGAAATGGTTGCAGTCGTCCAATTGTTCATAAACCACCGCGTAAATATATGCAGAAACAAATGTATAAATCGTTTACAAAACATGGAGCACGTAGGAGTGGATCACAGAGATGATATGCAGGTTAGGGGCATCATATTGACTGTTTAAAAAATGACGTGCGTTTGAGCAAGACACGTGGCTGATCATTTGTTCACAGCCGGAAGATGGAATGGCTGGCGCTCGAGACTAGCAATGGACTGGCAGCTGAAGGGCGGGAATGCACCGTCGAGTGTTAGAATAGATCGTGCATCGCAGGACCACGAGAGATGGCGATGGCACATAGCGGTCATCATCCAGCAGTGGATCGATCGTGGCAGATGGATGGGCGATGATTGTAATAGCTAGTTATTATAAGTCTACACAGATATACTATACTTGATTTTAAAATTGAACTTTCAAAGCAACTTTTAGTGGGCAGTGGCGTAGGTAGGATATTTTGCGCCCGGGGACGAACTATAAAATTGGCGCCCCCCCCCGTTTAATCACATACCAAAATGTAATTACATGACATGTAGGCTGTGTGTGGATGGATATATAAACTTTTAGGTTGAGGTGTAGATTTTTGCAGTAGTTTCAGGCTGCCGCGCCCGCCGCAATAAGTTATAATGTAATTATTTCATTTATACCTGATGATGATTGCTTGTGTTGCAATCGAAACGTCGTGATTTTTATTTTATTTTACTTTTATTAATTTTAATTTTAATTTTTTACCTACGTGACTTTACCGAAAAAACCTAAGAATAATAATGTAACGTTGTAAGCCTCATTTTGGCGCCCCTTTACCTTTGCGCCCGGGGACATATGTACCCCCTGCCCCCCCCTAGTTACGCCTCTGTTAGTGGGCTCCTTCAGTAATTGAACAAGCAGCCATATCAATTTCAACCCGTGTTACCATCGTTTTGCTCTGCCATGTTTACACATTTTTCTGAACTTCATCTGGACACACGTCTCACAGCAACACACCCCAAGTCTGTTAAAACGCGTCTTGTGCGGAGTTATTACTGGATACACACCACTGTATCATGCCACCCTTCAGAACATGTTTGGTATGTTTGCCTGAACTTTGATCACCGCCAATTCAAAAAGACATTTGACTCTGTAATGGGGAATGCATGGGCTACATTGCAACAACAAAAAACTGCAGGAAAGTGGCATTTCCATTCACCCCGAGGCCCACAGTAGCTGCAGCAGCCGCAACTATACTGAGAAAGGTGCACGAGGTATTTTTGGCGATATATTTTGTTACCGTATTACATTACGAGAGTCACTAGCGAACGCAGTCTGTTCTCCCATAATGCGGCAGTTGCGTTCCTGAAGAACACCACGTTCTGGAAAAATCGCGTTCTAGTTAATGATCTATAATATTCGGGTAAAACACGTGAGATGGGTACGCAGGCTAAACAAAGACTGAGGCCACGTGGGTAGCATCCAGAAGCATCCAGCAGCATCCCAACCTTACGTGATGCTACACCGAGGCAGCCGTACAACCGCTTTCATTCATCCTCGCGTGACGTAATTCTGTTCACTCAATCGCGTTACATTTAATTCGCGTCTTGAAAACACGCGTTCTAGGAGAACAGACCAAACATCAATTCTTTGACCGAGCCCCTCCTCAACTCCGTTTTCAGGGCATTTCAAGTCGTGATCGTACATTGCGAATTCAAGTCATGGTTTGGGATTGACTCAGGCCCATCATCTCACTACGGTGAATATGATGGGTGCCACTTTGTGAGAAAGTCGCGCCGTGGACTTCCCACCGTTGGCTCGGGCCTGTAAAGGGGAGTTGAGGCATTCCGGTGCTCGTTTGGAGCAGGAAACCACTGCCAATTGATTTGTGTGAGTACTACAGGCAGTCCCCGATTAAACAAGGTCGATGCGTTCTTGAAAATCTTCGTGCAAGGTGAAATTGTGTTAATCAAACGCTAATTTCCAGTAAGAAATAATCTAAATTGGGGAGTGGGGGTGCGTTCCAAGCAACCAACTCAATCGACACTTTTATCGTTATTACCCATTTATTATGACTATGATTGGTTTTAGATTTGAAGTTTTCGTGACTGCAAGGGTCCATACTCTTTGATTTTTTCGGTAAAGTCACGTATGTAAGAAAAGAGAAAATAAGTTAAATCACGACGTTTCAGAAGCAACACAAGCAACCGTCATCAGGTATAAGTGAGATTCCTCCCCGTAGAGGGAATTAATTCCTGATGACGGTTGCTTGTGTTGCTTCCGAAACGTCGTGATTTTATTTATTTTCTCTTTTTTTTACCTACATGACTTTACCGAAAAAAACAAAGAATATGTTTTGGTTAATGATTTTCATTGTTGCCTTTTTGTGTATATTTTATGCATGAATGTAATTTTTAACAAGTTAATAAACAATAATTAAGGTAACCCAAAGTAAATAATGCTGTAGTCTGCGTCATTTCAACTGTGATGGTGGAGTGGAGAGAAAGAGAAAACGAATAGGTGCAAAAGGGGTGGATTTCACCGATACGAATTTGTACGCTTTTAACACATTCTAACACTTTAGCACTCTATATTATTTTGGCGAAACAAAATTCATTTCACAGAACAAAGGCAGTGCTGTAACATTATTCGAGGTTGCGCATAAACGTGAAACGTACGCTGGTTTAGCCACCCAACGCACAAAGATGGCTATGCAGATATGATTTTGAATTACGCGAGTTCAGACACTGATGTTGCCACGGTAAAGCGACAGTACAGCGCCACCCAGTGCACATGGCCGAGTACTGCAGATCGCCTTGAACGAGTAATTCCTGTAGTCCACTGTCGAAACTAAACTATTACACTATTTTTCGATTTAAAGCTTTCGTGAATGCAGTGATTCATCTTCTTGGTTCTTTCGATAAAAAACAGGTCTGTCTTTCCGACAGACCTGTTCTTCACCTGAGGACGGCTGCTTGCGTTGTGACCGAAACGTCGTGAGAATTTTATCTTATTGCGTTTTATTTTTATTATTTTATTATTTCACTTCTACGTGACTTTACCTATTTTACTTTACCAGGTTAGACCAACTGAGCTAAACAGCATAACTCTTTTTCAGAAGAGATCTGGCAACAAATGATAGCTGAAGGTAGTGGCTCATCATGTGGAAGTCTATTGCAGCCACATACTCTAAACGCGTGTTTCTAAATGTGGACGGGAAAACCGTACTACCCGGGAGAAAAGTCCACACAACTAAGGGGAAAACATGCAAACTCCAAATATACAGGCGTCAAGGTCGTGATCGAACCCACGTGCTCCTGCATGCCAGGTAAGGGAGTTAAGTTCTTACCACTGCGGCGCCAAATGTTGTGGCTACAACCACACACTGTCCCCTGACCATGTGTGTGGTTACATGCGGTGACCGGTGGAAATGAGGCAGTGGGCTAGAAATATTGTATGAGAAACACCGCCCTGATTATTTTTAATTCCCTTATTAGAATGGTTAGTTTTCTAGATTGAATAGGACTGTTGCTTGCGATTGGTTCTCGTAAAATAATTGATAAAATACATAACACTTGTGCATAAACTTAGATTCGGCATACAGGTAAAACCAGGTGAGAGTGCAACTCCACAAACACGTGCTCACGCCGCTATGTTGTTCCCATGTGTAAGACCAAAGATTCGTCCATGAGGCCATCCAGATATACAAACACAGACATAACTTCAACCGAGATGATGGATTCAGATTGAGCAATCATTGGAAAGATGTAATTATATTTCGATTTAAAGCTTTCGTGACTGCAGGGATTAATCTTCTTGGTTCTTTCGGTAAAGTCACGTAGAAGGGAAATAATAAAATAATAAAAATAAAACATGATAAAATAATTCTCACGACGTTTCGGCCACAACACAAGCAGCCGTCATCAGGTGAAGAACGTGTCTGTCGGGAAGACAGCGTCATTTCCCTTCTACGTGACTTTTCCGAAAGAACCAAGAAGAAGATGTAATTAACCAAGTTAAACTTTAGTTACCGTGCAGTTTACTGATAGACAGACAGTTTAGATTTATCTTCTTAAACATATCCATATTACCAGTCTGTTACCCCCAGCTCCACGCACCACCATCAACATCACCACACGTTGCTTGTCATGTTTAGCTTCTTTTTTACTTTAGTTACCTGCTTTAAATTTTACCCACCCAGCAGCATAACAAAAGGCGGATTAATCCTAGCTTGCTTATCTACTTCTGCCATCTACATTACAAAGGCTCAGTTACAGCAGCAGTACTGACCATCTCACAACTCCTCCTCTCCCGCAGCCCATCCTGTCTCCTCCCCCCTTAGCCAGTATATAAGGTCGTGCCTCTTGGGACTTTTCTTCACATGATACAGCAATTTTGCTGTGACGGTTTCACCTGAAGACGGAAGCTTGTGTTGCCTCCGAAACGTCGTGATTTAATGTATTTGTTTTCTTTTTTAACCTACGTGACTTTACCGAAAAAACCAAAGAGTATGAATCCTTGCAGTCACGAAAGTTTCAAATCTAGAACTCTGTGTTGTACCCGTGTGTACTAGACTTTGCGCAGTTCCCGTGTGTACTAGACTGCTGTGTGGACAACGCGGGGCGGATTTAATCAGTTTGCTCATTGATTCAACTACCGTGTAACGAGAATTAAGCGGTGACCTCTGGATTGAAAGTTTGGTGTGCTAACCATTTCACCATGGTTGCACCCTATCGGCTAATATATATAAACAAAATCCAGTTTCTTGGTATAGTCTTGTAAATATCTGCAAGGACTCCAGCTTGTGTAACCGAATCCTTGTTTATACAAGTGGACTGTTTTATAACCAACAGTGTCTCCAAAGGCAATGTTATAAGAGTATAACTTTTATGAAAAGGAAAGCAAGCATCCCACACCGATAGTTTTTGTCAATATTTACCGACAAATCCTTTAGAGGATCTCTCTAGACCAGCAACACGAGTAAGAAATTGCAAAGATTCGCGTTTAGTTTCGCCTATCATTTATGGCCAAAAAGAGCTCACATCTGCTGCGCTTAAAGTTCATGTTACTGTTTGTTTTAACAGCAGCCGCAAACTCCTCAAATGGATTCGTACAAACTATAAGCAGCATATTATCTTTATACTTCACCGTCGAAAATGATATTTGAAATAAATCGGGGGGGGGGGGGGTGTGAGAATTGTCAATAAACGAGCAGGATTCAGAAGTGACAGGGCACGTGTACAGTACTATAATGAATATGGCAAGCTGTTAACTCCCTCGCCTGGTATGCAGGAGGTCGTGGGTTCGATCGCGTCCCTTGACGCCTGTACATTTGGAGTTTGCGTGTCTCTCTCCCCGTGGTCGCGTGGATTGTTCTCCAGGTCCTCCAGTTTCCTCCCCCCACACATTTAGAATCATGCGTTTAGAGTATTTGGCTGCTTTAAATGACCACATGATAAGCTATTTCGTTGAATTTCGATTTAAAGCTTTCGTGACTGCAGGGATTCATCTTCTTGGTTCTTTCGGTAAAGTCACGTAGAAGGGAAATAAAAAAATAATAAAAATAATAAATTTTTATATTACTTTTTTTATTATGTTTTTTTTCTACGTGACTTTACCGAAATAACCAAGAATACTATTTCGTTGAGTTAACATTCGTGATAGCCAGGTCGCTCTGAAAAAGATCTATATAGCTCAATGGGTCTTAACTGTTAAAAGAAAGTTTTCGTTTTTAAATGTTGCAAGGAACCTGAGGCTACGGCTGTATCGATGCAGCAGAGGGCAGAGAGGAGCAGTTTTGCTAATCCATCGATTTTGTCGCTCCACCGAGTGACGTTGGAAGTTCCCCCATTGACAAAACTCTGCCAAATGTTTGTCAATATTTTGAATACACGTGTAGGATGGACAACAAATTCGGAAAAATCAAAGGAACTGGAAAGAGTGGAAGACCTAACAAGATATTGGCTTGACGGCATAAAGAGATTGGTGCCAGAAATGTGTGCACTCCACTTCAGCATACTGGCACAAGACAAAGGAAAGTGGACACAAATAACGAAATGTGCAGTGGACACCTCTGGGCTACATGCTCATGGGCCGTGATGCTGATGATGATGAATGTTTGGTCACGTCATCCTGATGGCGGTCACCAAATAATACAAACTGGCCGAGGCAAATTACTTAACTCCGCGACTGGGGTACCAATCGATCCGAAGTCGGTGGTGCTACTCCACGATGTCGAAACGCAGCGAGGACGACTGCGCTGAAACCCTGAACGCTCGCACGTGGCACCGTGGTGGTGCATCGCACACAGCTCGTCGAGATGAGTCGATTGCCGCATCGCCGACCATCAACAGACTAAAAACGACTGCATCGCGGACATTATTCGAGAGCCTATGACACCCCGGGGTACCGCCATAAGGTTCAAGTATCTGATGACATGATTCCACTTGTGCATTCAGGGTGTTGGCGAATTTTCCACTGTAAGTAGTTGCCATGGCTGCACAAGTGAGTATGCAAATTGCCTGCAGACGTTTCACGCAGCTGAATGTCCGTAACGTAGGGATGGAACAATTCCGCTCAACGTCAACTTGGTGAATTGTCGCGATTCACGATCCCAATAATTTTCATGAAATCATCACAGTAGTATACGTTGTGGTGAAGGGTAACGCCTCCTGTGTTTGGGTTACACGACCTGGCTACAAGAACACCAGTATAGATTGAAAGATCATTATAAACTCGTTCGCATTTGATTCATGTATCAGGAGTCAAATAATCAATACTAAATCAAATCACGACTTAAAGCTTTCGTGAATGCAGGAATTCTTATTATTTGGGTCTTTCGGTAAAAGCCACGTTATTATTTTGATTATTTTTTTCTACCTACGTGGCTTTGCCGAAAGACCCAAAGAATATAATATTTAATCAACTAAACGATGGCATCGTGCAATTGATAATGCAGGGTACTTGAACTGGACATAAAATGTCCCCAGATATAACTACACCCTACAATGCCATACCCATACGTACACCCCTGACAACTTCATCATCATCATCATCCACGGCCATTGTCAATCCACTGCTGGATAAAGGTTCTCCCCAAACTGCCACCAACCTCTCGCGTTCCTGCGCTGTAACAATCCACCTGGGGGCCGAGCACACCGGAGGTCATTTGCACGATTCAAATGCATTGCGGGAGCCTCATCCCACCACCGTACACGCCACACCTGGCACTCTGATTTTTCATCGTTTGGCACTCCGAAGGATGGCTGCATGTGGAAATTACACTGCAGAGGTGGCCGGGTGGCTCAGCTGTGAGCTGCTCAACTTATAATGAAGTGAATTTTGTTTTTAATTCCCGAAGAAGCTCCCAGTACATGGAGCGAAACTTTAGAAATTGTGCTCAACCAGCACGCGTCAACAAGCCGAAGACGGCAGCAACCGCGAAAGTGCCACGCAGCAGCATCAGTTTCACACACAGTCGGTCGCAACCACGAGGACACGAGAGGGCAGCACAGGCACACGAATTGATACCCCCCCCCCAACCCCGGTTTACGTCGAGGATGCGTTCGTGCACGGTGCGACGACGAATATCAAAACGCTGTAAATCAAAGCGATTCACACACACAGGGGAGGTGGAGGCGAAGGTCGAGGCGACCGGATACGACACGGGACGGACGATGCCGCCTGAGGCGACGCAAATCGGGTGGCTGTGTTGATAAATCGTCGACGTGTTTGGGAAGCGAAGTCAAAAAGGGGACTACCCAAACTGGAGTGGTGCTGTACAATACCGTAGCAGCAGCTCCAGGTGGAACTTTGATCGAAATAAAATTAAAATCCTTAATTACGCCGCTTTTCAGAAATCTAATTAATCTATGAACAATGTGAACCTCGTTAAAGTTGCAAATTATGCCTCTGCGATATATTTTGAGCTCGGCACGAAGGTTATTTAGCGGTTATCTGGTTACAGCAAGTGAATTAAGGGGGGGGGGGGGGGGTGCGGGACGTGCATATCACAGGCTCTGGTCACGTACTGATTCTCTGTATATAAAAGAAAATCTGTGCACACTTCATGCATCACCCACACTGGATTAATTATTTAGGCCCTGCCTGCCCAACACAGCACATTGTTTTACGTATGAACACCGTCAGTGGGGCAATGCATACAGATACCATTTTTTTATGAAGTGTTGCACAGACTTAAGTCGTGATTACACATAGTTTCCTATAATTAGTTCAACAGAGTACTGCAAATGCGTATGCCACAGAAATTGGGCCAAAACACTGGCTCATATTATTGTGTTAACAAACCCACATTTTGATTTGTTTACTCACTTCTGATTATAATGGAATACACCACCCACAAAATGCAGTCCTTTGCCGCATGTACTATGTTCAGATGAAGCAAGCCTTTATTATTGGCTCGGACTTGTGGCACAGTGGTGAGCGCATTACACTACGCAATTACTTGAGTTAAATCTCTGAACACGGCTAACATCAGTGGCCAGCGATATCTGGACGGATCTTGGGAACCCCTCTTCACGAATCTGCAGTTATCCTTGATTACCAATTTGACGTGGGGAGGTATTCATCCAGCAGTGGATTTACAAAGGTCTGCACATTACATTACTGTATCATTGTTCTTGTAAATGCGGGGCCAGGCGAATTGCCCACTACTTTATATCCACTTGCAGAAATGATCATTGAAATGAGAAAGGTTTTATATAGCATCATTCATGCGAATTGCATTTCGCAACAATTGCCCAAAACTCTCCAGTCCTCTATATATTAAGATATGTTCAGGAAATTAACGAGTGTTCATATACTCTTAAGGAATGTGGAGCACCGAGAAAAACAACGTGTGCGAGGGGGCAACACTCTATCCCATACAGATGGAAAAGGTGGGGTCCATATTTGGTGCAGCGCATTCTCCTGGAGCGAGGCGATGGTACCAAGACGCTCACGGGAAGGGAGTTTCACAACATTTGTCTGATCCACCAACCCTCGTCTCCACGTGCTGGATCACACGCTACAGCCCGGCAAAGTAGTTCTAAACAAGTTGAGTCGTCTGCACAACACAGAAAAGACTCGAGTCACTGGCTCTCGGGTGTGGATCAATCAATTTCAAGGACAGTGCATACATTATAAGAGTTGTGTTTTTTTTTTGCATTCCGACCGCAGATATTGTGGTCAATGCAAACATATCTTCTTGTAAAAAAAAGGTGTTAGTTTTGTTGCCAGATAAAAGGGTAAAAAAACAATTGTCATATTTTGCTACTGGCAAAGGAGGTTCCAATAGTCTATGGGATGCTGTTGAGATTTTTGTATTGACAGAAGTGTATTTATCCTGGCAACTTCACCGAGATGTTTAACAAGTGAAATGCCTTTGGGAATGTGCAGGGCGAAGGCTCATCCATAGCATATTATAATTAAGGGAAACATTTCAGAAAATTGCACAATAGATTGAACTTCCACAATAAAGTTTTAACAAGGACATTATTTTATATAAATCCCCTCGTTAAATTGTATTCCAGTATTGGATGGATTTCCAAATTATTTCTACCAATATTAACGTACAAATTGGCCCATCAAACAAAGCTACAATCTAGCACCTCTAATGAAGTTGTATTAGATGTTTTTTAATCAAAATCGCAAGTATCAGTTACTTGCGATATACAGACATATTCTTTTAAAGTACCCGCTGAAAAAATACAGAAAGTGAATCTGAACTATCATCTTCGTGGCAATTCAGCACGCAGATGCGGAGAGGCATGTTCTGCACGGGATGCTAACAATTTGAGCGGTCAAGCGTTAAATTATGACACCAATTACCATCGCTACCAGCAAAGATAAACGAACAATTACAGAAAGGGTTTATTCTGGGAGACTGCACATGCTACCATGTGTGTGCCCTTGGAGCCAGAGATTGTAACGCGAAATCAATGGCACCTTTGTTTCATGAGCAGAAAGCACACGTTCCGCCATTTGTCAGTAAAAGGACACCCAGGATTTACATAACGCCAAAGACAGAAAATGCCAGCTAGTATCCCTGGAATAGATCAGTGTGTAGACCACACAGGTCTGCATTTATTATAAATGACCGATTGAATTAAGAGAACATTAGGGTGGCATATCGCAGATGTCCTCAGTAGGAATCGGATAGACATTGCATCATGGAATTGGACAGCTGTTTGAATACATTATATTGTCTCCACGAGTATTACTCGCTTTGAGTATTTTTACTAGATGAATATATCTTTTTGGTTTAGCTTGGAACATTTACACGTTTAAGATGAAATATTTTGGCACAACAATAACTGTACATTCTAGATTTGAAGTTTTCGTGACTGCAAGAATTCATACTCTTTGGTTCTTTCGGTAAAGTCACGTAGATGAAAAATAAAAATAATAATAAAAATATTAAAATGAGTTATTTTCATTTTATTATTTTTCATCTACGTTACTTTACCGAAAGAACCAAAGAGTAATAACTGTACAGATTTTTGGAATTGGTTGCAAAAGGCACGAAACTACTTGCTTTAATAGAAAAGGTATTTTTTTATATCTTATATCATTGATGGTATTTAACTCCAAAATACACCACATTTAACATAGTTTTAACTCTGGAAGTTCATAAAATTGTCTTTGATCAAAGAAAATCTGTAAAACAACGAACGAAAGTGGTTGTATATGAAAGCATGGTGGTGTTGAAGATGTATGCCATGTGATACACGGCTCTTTGATATGCTCACCACTTACTTTGCTCAGGAAATAGATACCTTTAAAAAAATGTGCGCTTCAGCGGGAAGTTTTTTCTAAAATACTTCACGTAGGTCAAAAACGGAACTGGGACAAGATGAAAAACATTTTTTTAGCCAGAGTCCACATACCTGTATTTCTTAAAAGTGTCAATTTAGATCATAGTTTCTCATAAAATTATGAAAAGGACACAAACAAAATAGTGGTAACCCTCCCGTTTTCTCACAAACACACCTACATATATTTTGTACACTAGAGAAAATAATTAAATCACTTCGGTTAGAGAATGTGAGGCCAATATCAAGGTTAGCAGCCAACAGAAGCACTCAAGACTGTGATAAAATCGTCACCTCTGCCACATCCTTAATGGCTAATCATATCAGGAAATGTCTTCTTTGGCAGTGATATTTATTCAACGTCTCCCCACGTCTTCCTTCAAAAGAGTTGAATGTGAACAAGCCCTGGAGTTGAAGCCCAGAGAAACCTCCTGGGCAAAATTAGAAAACTCAGCACAGCATTCTAGATTTGAAGCTTTCGTGACTGCAGGAATCCATACTCTTTGGTTCTTTCGGTAAAGTCACGTAGGTATAAAATCAAATAAATCACGACGTTTCGATCGCAACACAAGCAATCGTCATCAGGTGGGAAAAGCACAGCGAGAATTTTTCACTTTCTCCACCGCTGAGGGAGACACGACAACAGATTCCTGGCAACTGCAGCCAATCCTCCATATCTGGGGAGGTGGCCTTCTTGCTACGCGCAAGGTTTATCAAGCCACTTAGACTTACCTAGTCAGTTCAATCCAGCAAGCCTCACTTGAACCAATGTGAAGGGTGCGTGGCGAGGCAATGGCACAGTGATTGTCACCTTCTGAAATTCCACGTGTTTACGAGGGAAGACGCATCTACACTTTGCTCTGAATGTCTGATAGATAACGAACGTCTCAAAAGCAAAAAGGGCAACAAATATATTCTTGGATCTTTCGGTAAAGTCACGTAGAAGGGAAATAATACAATAATAAAAATGAAACAAAATAAAATTCTCACGACGTTTCGGCCACAACACAGCGTCCAACAAATATGTTAAAAGAACTCAGTTCCATGTAAAATGAATAATAACGTTTTAACTTTATATTGTACAATAGGAATTGCAAAGTTGTAGTCAGGTTTTCCAATAATATTAAGAAATGCTTTGATAATACCATAGATGGTTACCTATAACAAATATTTAGAAAATTCAATGTGTTTCTTATTGCAGTAATATTTGTTAAAGGTCGATAGTTCTTTAAGTTTTGTTTAAGTTTATTTCTTTCACCTCCTCTATGTCTGTATATGTTCAGAAGCTCTCATGACTCAGGTGTTGCCTTCCTCAGTCTTCACTTAAATCCTTTAACAGTTCAGTGGCTTGTTTTAAGAAACATGTTAAAACACACAAATATATTCCAAAGTAAAATGTCCAAACATTTGCTGTCTGCTCGCACAATTTAGGGAGGAAGACATTGCATGGCCAGCCAATAACTTAAAGGAATTCTGTTCCACATCCCTGTTCTTGTAAACTGTTTACACTCCCGCAACCCTTATCACTGGAGCCAGCAGACATTCTCAAAAGAACACACACACACACATTCCTTCACAAAATAGTCTTCACTTTTGGTTACAATTTTTTTTAAAATCATTAAGATGCAATCCGTTTATTGTTTTCTCACATTGACGGAAGGGCCTTGCACTAGAGCCCACCTAGCGGGTATTATTGGCCTACTCTTCCTACACCTTCACACTGGACAAACGTCTTGGAGGAGGTGGGAGTGCACACACTTTACCCCACCACACGTGACGTGCCAATCGACTTGCTGTGGTGAACCTATTTAGACTTGGATGCCACGGTACACTACCTCACGTGGTGTGCCGGAGGTCGTGGGTCGATCCCGACCCTGAAGCCTGTATATTTGAAGTTTGCATGTTCTCTCCGTGCTTGTGTGGATCTTTTTTTTCTCCAGGTCCTCCGGTTTTTGCCTCCACATTTAGAAACGTGCGTTTTGAGTATTTGGCTGCGATACATTTCCACGTGATAAGTCACTTCGTTGTGCAATTATTGTGGTCAGGTCCCTTCTGAAAAAAAGCTATCTAGCTCAGTGGGCCTTACCTGGTAAAATAAAAAAATATATCTAGTTTCGTTTAAATAGTTTATACTGCTGGGTGGAAAGAAGCGAGGGGATGTAAGAAACTGGCACCATTGTTTCAACTCTAGCCGAGAGAGTGAATCGGACCAGTTACCTCTGGGTTTAAAGACCAGTTGACTCACCGTTGCACCACAGCAGCAAGCTTAGATATCATAGCATGCGACATTTCTCTTCTGGTTGCATGCATATGCTTTTTTTAAAGATGCATTGGTTTTTTTGACGATGGTAAAGTTTACATTTTGTAGAATATTCAATGCTATGTTGTTGTAACGCCTTGGCTGTGTTTTATACAGTACTTTAACTCGCTATGATTTATGCCCTTCCTGTCTTTGTGGCTTATATAAGCAATACATTTATTGGTGGTCAGCTTTTATTTACAGAAACACTGTTGTACTTGCATAAACTATATTGCAATATGACATACAGTACGGAATGTTCTGTAGATATAAAATTGCAACATTAAATTCAAGCACTTTGTCGACTTGAATATGCAATTCAACAGCCATAAATATGTTCATGCAGACTGAAAACAAACTATAAACATGAATGAAAAAAATCTCAAATCACACCAAATGTTACACCTCACGATGGCAACAACATCTTTATTTGAGGTCAACATCTTTGATGTCATCAACATCTTTGTTGCCATTAACAATCTGTTTAAAGCCCAGGGATGCCCACCAGTTCAACACAGCAGATTTTAAAACGGGTTCTATTTTTTAAATATGATTTTTTTTCTCAACAATAATACAGAGAACTAGAGGACACACGTCCTCCAATTGACTGACATGTCCCCACTTAACCGTCGTGATCGCCACCCGTGATCCCAGAGGGGGGAGAAAAGAGAAAGTCAGCAAAAGGATCAGAGAGAAAGCGGCAAAAATGAACAGAAGACAGAAAGGAGAAGACGAGAAAATCGGAACAAGGATTGTGAAAGGAGATTGCGACATTCTTTATTTTATGTAAGCACCCGTTTGCACGCACGCAGACAGTCCTATCAAATAAGTACAAAAAAATGCTCAAAAGGTTACCGATTTTTGAAACCCCTTCCTTAACCACTTTTTTCTCTCTCCCATACCTCGCTAATGTGATACAGAAAAAAGCATGTTCTAGGACACACTCCACATACGAAATAATTTTCAGGACAAACAAATCATTCCCATTTGAGTCATTCTTTTTCGAGCCAAACAGAACAGTGTAAGAATTCTCTACTGTGCAGCGTGTCTTATGAGACCTCTCATTTTAATATTACTACTCTCGAAAAGGCAAGCACACAGTTCGTTCCTGTTAGTAGATTATAACCATTCCTGTGTATTTGGTAGTGATAACATGAAATCAATGTACGACTGCAGTGCCTGTAGCCAAACATCTACTAAAATGTGTTTTTTCGCCTCTCCTTGAACTAAACCTCTGAATGACAAACCTGAACCAGCACCTACAAAGCCCCATGGGTAAAATGAAGAGTGCACAGTTGTAAGGCCTTTCTGTTTCAACCTCAAAACTCCACAACTACATGATTCACAGATCAGGTCATGTCCTCGTGATAAAAGCACACAAAGTAGTAACGTTGCAACAAAGTCCCTTTCACACAAATCACAAATCTACCTTTCATCTACCAACTCGCACAGTGAATTTGAATTGATTGTTTAGCGCTCATTAACGACAACTTTATACAGTCATAACACAAGGGTGATCTCTCCAGTTTCATCTTTTAAAAGGAACACCAACACAACAAGTATGTGCGCGCTTACAAAGCACCATTATGTCTATTGATGTTAGTAATGGCCAAATTCCCTACTGCATTGACTGAACTTTTTTTATATAAATAAAATATATCACATTCATCAAACCCATTACTCTGTTAAAATAAGATTGGTATCGTAACTACTAGACAGATAAGCCCAGGTAGTGTGCTTCAAACAGAAAAATATTAAAGTTTTTATTGCATCTTTCAACGTGACCATTTGCAATACTCTTTCTTAGTAGTTCTATCTAAAGCACATAAGGAAATGCCTTGCATTTTTACCAAGCTTCGTAATCTAAATGTTGACGATGGGTGACTACGCTTTGAAAAAAGCTGATGGGGCTTTATTTTCGCAGAGATGACAAGTTTGTGAAAGCAAACGGGCTTTGTTGCTTTGCCAAAAGGCCACGCCGTCTTGTGCACCAGAGGCTGCACAAGTAAACAACCAAAACAACAACAACAACAACACGAGTGCCCATTGCTAAAGATACAGCGGCTGCTTTGGATGCGCACATTTTGAAGCGTCGTCTTCATAGTCGTGATTTTAATCGAATGACTGACAATGAGGCATCGAGCAATCAAATCAGCTCATAGTGCATTTGGATTGTCACATCAGAAGCAGAATATTTATGTTGGAGGAATCCGATGAGCTATAAAGATCCTTTTCACAGATGTCCAGTAGCAGCCAGAAGCAGCGAGTCTTCCTCACTTGATGCGATAACCTCGAAGTGCACCTAGCCTGGCACGAGCGACGGATGTTGACGTGACCAGCCGCTCACTGGGAACAACATCGTCATCATCATCGTCATCACCATCATTATTGTGACAAATAGAAGCAGCTTGGGGAAGGTTTCATACAACAGTGGATAGATCATGGCTAATGACGATGAGAAATTGATGTAAATGTCAGTGTGTTTTGCTGACTTTTGGTGCTGTTCAAATTTGGCTAAGGTTACTGTGCAATATATTTCCAGTTTGATGCTGTAAAAAAATGAATAATATGCATGTGTATTTATGTATGTTGAACTTCTTTCACACCGTACGTAGCCAACCATGCTAATCGGAGGTGTGTGGGAAGGACAAAAATATAAACACAAAAAGCAGTGCGTGAATAATCCCCTTGCATTTCCTCTATGGCTCTGGGTTGTTGGGTACGGTTCAGGCTAAATGCAGCAGAACCAAAAGTTATGTTAAATAGCGTTATTTTTCAGGTCATACTTTGCAAGCATGAAACAATCTCATGAAAACATCTCTATTCTTATTGCTGAACCCAGGTTTTGACCCGTGAAATTTAAAATAAATAAATGTTGCTATGTGTCTAAACAGAAATAATAAAGCACATCTATTTTCAATGTCTGTCAGTGTGTGCAGCCATGTTATGAATGCTTTTGACATATACTGCATTTACAATTATGTTTCACTATGATTTGTAATGTGGTAATAGACATGACTACGTTTTTATTACCGCCTGTCTCAACAAAATTCTGAACACTTTTTGCAATATAATTCTCGATATAAAACCCTTAATGTCAACATTTTATTTAAAAATAAAGTGTTTTAATGCACTATGTATAGCACGTCTGGAAGCTATTGCTCTTACTCCATGAAAAGGAACAATGCAAAATATAATGGCATTCAAATTTTATGTTTCCTTTTGTCTGAAATATCAACATAATCATCAACCATAATCAATCCACTGCTGGAAAAAATGCCTCTCAATGCCATCATCATCATAGATGGTGCAGACACCTAAATTCGAATGCTATTCCATTACTACAAAATGCATTTAAATATTATAGTTTTCCATACGATATCAACGTTTTTACATTTACAGTATCCATTTAGGCAGGCATACACTCTCAAAGTATTCCAGTATTCCATTACGAACATAAGAATGACAGAAATATGTCTCTACGGTGACTCCTGGTTTGATGCAAATAGAAAAAGCCATCAGCTAACATACATCAGATTGCCGAGCCAATAATTGTCAAGAACTATAAATGCTAAATTCAAGGCTATATAAATGAAGGATGAAAGCAAGCTGCTCAATTCAGTTCCCGAAGAAGCTCCCAGTAGACTTGAAACTTTCGTGACTGCAGGAATTCATATTCTTGGTTCTTTCGGTAAAGTCACGTAAATAGGAAACAAAAAAATCTAAAATATAAGCAAAAAACCCACAACGTTTCGATCGCAACACAAGCGGTCTTCATCAGGCGCCTGTTTACGTGACTTTACTGAAAGAACCAAGAATATGAAGCTCCCAGTACATGGAATAAAATGTTTGTTCTCATGCTGACCAAACACACGTTCAAACCCCGATTACACATCGGATAGCCATACAGCATCACTGCAAACACGTACGCAGAATTATTCTCTTGGTTTGGGTTTGGGAAAAGAGTTTCTTATTTAGTACATGGCACTGTGAAAGTTGTGGACATGCCTTAGGTTCAATTGGAACCCATCAGAGGAATTTTTACCACAATATTTATTGCGAAGTACCGAAATTAGTTTTGCAAGAGCACGCATTTGAGGTTTAAGATCAAATATGGCCCTGCATGATGGAAATTAAACAGGAATTAAGATGTTCAAACCCAAATAGATACCTATTGCACTGCATCAGGTCTGCATTAACTACGTGCATGCATAAGTGGCTCATGAGAGACAGCAGAAGCTTGGGGAGGTCTTCATTCAGCAACGGATTGACCAACAATGCTGATGATGAGGCATGCATTCCCTCCTTTTCACAGTAACCCAAAACTCTCATTTGCAATATTCGCCTTTGAACATTACACTGCAGGATTAGCTCCAACAGCCCATGAAATACTATTACCTGTTAACTCCCAATACGACACAATCTAATTGCCATGACAAACATTTTGCTTTAGTAGTCCCTAGGTGGACCACCATAATTACGGGGCCTTGCTTTAAGACCATTACCAAGGTGACTGTGTATATGTGGCTGTGTAGTGCGAGGTCAGAACTTGCTCATTACCTTCTCCCAGTTCCTTTGAGGCCGGTCATCACGCCTAACCCTCTTCACATTTTGACCCCCCCCCCCCGCCCCAACTCCTCTTGCCCTCTTTCACTTCCCATAACACTGGGTTTTTTTGCAATTAAGAAATTGAAACGTGGAATTTACCAGTAAAGTTTGCTTCAAAACATGGGTCTCCAAAACGCAATTTTCACAAGCCTGCCTTAAAATGTACACAAAATCGTAAACTGGTTCCACACCAATTTAACAAATTTATATTTACATGTAATTTGAGGCTTCATTGTAGATTTTCCAGCTGTGGTCAATAATAGATTAATTTTAAGAGTCAAATAGTAAACCTTTTCACTTCATATTAGAAGCATCGTAGGCAGTTTGAAAAGGAAGTTAAAAAAATCGCGGGGCAGCGTATACATCTGACTCTTCAAATCTTAAAATGCCCTTTTTACGAAATTCCCAGCAGTGGTTGTTAATGGCAGTAGATGGTGGCATTGAGGAGGCGTGTTGTGTGCGTGTGTGCCTATTGGCAGACTGGGCTCTTACTATGCAGCAAACTGTTTGGTTTGGTTTTATCGTCTGGAACAAATGTTGATGCAAGTTAAATTTAAATTATGAAATAATAATGGGTTTTAACCTTTTTGGCAATGAAATATGTGTTAAATGTCCCAAAAACCAAAGAGATACCTTTTGCAAGGAATCAAAGTCTGCATTAACCACACGTACTTGTGGTGAACATGCAAACAAGCATGCTCTGATAATATATGCATTGTCTTTGAAACTGATTGGCCTGGTATCTGCCAATCAGTATAAAAATATATCTATTTGGTATTTGAACATATTAACACCTGTTTTATTGCCAGAAAGGGTAAGTCTTGATTTGAAGCTTTCGTGACTGCAGGAATCCATACTCTTTGGTTCTTTCAGTAAAGTCACGTAGGTATAAAATAAAATAAATCACGACGTTTCGGGCGCAACAACAGCGTCCGTCATCAGGTGGCAAACCTGATTAATAGGGTAAAGCCTATTCCTATTTTTCATACTTTAATCTTCGCAAAAAAGGTCCCGTTGAATTGAAAGCGTAACAAGCATGGAGGGAAAAAAATGTGCGTACGTTATTATTCTGACTTGGCTGAACTGACATTTGTTTTTTGGAAATAATGTGACCGTAAGGTGAAAGTATATTCACGTAATTAAAGAAAGGAATTTGTAAACGTATACCTTTGGGGAGTTAGCCACGTGGACCAAGTATGGTTTTGGTTTGACGCAATGCAAATAATGTCTTTTGATGCATGTGTTGGTTCTTTCAAATTATTCCAAGGTCTTTTGCATATACATTTCAAATTGCTTGCCTAAATCTGTACACAATTAGCCCACGCGGTCTGATAGCAGCGAGGTACAAGTGAAGACTGTTTGTTTGTTTTCATTTTGCAGCATTACAAGGCTGATGACAGTGATCAATCTTTTTAGCAATAATACGTGAATAGTGAATGCACTTTTGATTCATGACTTCAAATGTCAATGTGTTCACACTTTGGAAAGCAAATAAATAAGGATCTTCCAGAGTTGCTATTGAAGAAGGGTAAGTTTATGATAACGTCACCTATTATTTTAGATTTTCCCTGTTTTAGGGCAGTAACATTGGGAAAAGTCGCACTCATGACACACAAAGCGCTTGCAACAAATGAACCACAATACCTTGCTGATAAAGGAGCACAAACCATCACGCGAACTCCGGTCATCCTCACACTTTAGATGCACTTCTGCGGCCATCTGGAACGCTCAATCCTTCTGATATTAGGAACCCACTGGATCAATGCACGTTTAAATCAAAATTTTAAAGTTATTTATTTACAACTGCTTTTAGTGTTTCGTTTGCTATCCTTCCCCTATGGATCTCCGATTAGCATGATTGACTACGTACGTTGCGAAAGTTCAATATAAATACAAGCATGTTATTTGTGATTGTGCACGACTGCCAATACAGTATCACACAGTTATTTTTTTGCTTTTATTAAGTCATCAATGCTCAATTTGCTAAAGGCATTTATGAACCAAGTGTTGAGTGAATGAGTGCACTTTATTCGCGGTCGTGAAAGTGGGTACACAGTTTATTCTAACACGGTCACAACGAGGAAGTAATGTTTATGTTTTTTTATGGAAATGTGAGTCTGTTGGATTACCAACCCAATGGAGAGTATTTACATACTAGCCTTTTGCCCGTCCAAGGACGGGTGTATTGCAGTAAATTTGAAACTTGCAAGCGAAAAATCAGACCGCGACGTGATATATTCATTGCATCCATTCATGTGCAATTTGTAAGGGCGCGGTGACACAGACTTATTTCATTTAAAGGTTGTAATCCCTTGTTCATTGTGACGTCATTTTTACTTCTATGTCTCAATAGCGTTACGGAGATCGCGTGACGTGAGGGTTCTGCCTTTGTAGTGAGGGTTGTGAGTTGACGCCGAGGAGGGGGGAGGAGGCGCCTCGCCCCCCGTCCATGTGGAGTGATGTCACCTGCTTATGATTATTAATGAGGGGGGAGGTTCATGTGGAAGACGTCACTTGTTCATGAGTATTAATGAGGGGGGGCTGGCAGACGTAGAGTGACGTCACGCGCGGGACACACAGACATGCTTGGCTCATTATAGTAGTACATTACAACAATGTTGAGGGAAGATTGCCAGTATGGATTTAGTCAACCTAATGTTGTCTGAAAACTTGTAGTTGTACATAGTATGCCACTTCAAATCTATCACCGATTTATTTTTATACAGTCTGCAGATGTTAAAGCAAAAAAATGTTGCCGTTATATCATCAACAAACAGAAAATGCTTTCTAAAACACAACACAGACAAGCAACACGTACCTGGTGCTGACCGAGTTTTCGTGCCTACATTTGGAATTATCAGTTCACAAAAACACACGACACCTTGAAGGTGACCTCGATTTACATCACTCGTCAAGCCAAACTCCCTTTTGAGTAAATAGAAAACATCATCAGCGCCACAATCGTACTGCATCAGACGTCGGTGCTGAACTTCGGTTAGTTGATTGGTAGAGAATTTAGGTCAATATACGAGCAGGATAAACCGGTTAGAGCAGAGCCGGGCTGAATGAGAGCGTGGATCCAGGTGCACGTTCTATGGAATCCCCGTCAGCTGTAGTGCTAATCAGCTGTAGTGCTAATCAGCTGACCTGTACCGACTCCTGCAGTTTGGCTTGCATGTCATTCCGGGCTGGAATATTGCCCCCTGAGATCACTCAATAGACATGTGCGCAGTGCACTCACCTTTAGTTTATGCTCTCATTTCCGTGCTAAGGCAATCACAGCATGAAAATACTCCATTTCCTAGGAGGTCCTTCAGGGATGTGTGTGTGTTCGTCTTTGCAGGGGATCCAGATGGCAAGCTATTTCACTCACAACTGGGTCAATCAGCCTTCTAAAATTGTGAGAAAACAATCTTTTTCGGTTGGAAACCACATCAATATTCATCATTCAACGCTCGTGTAACGAAGAAGTAAAGTGTTTCAGCTGACGATAGCTTGCATGATCAAATTACAGTGTTGGTTTAAGTCGAGGTTTTTTAAGGACAGTGGTCATTTGTAAAATTGTTGGTGAAATATTGCACGCATACACACACGTGTACCATTGTCCACGTGGGATTTTTGAAATCCGTAACAAGCAGTGATGTCATATATATTTGAGTATATACGCTAATAAGTCGTATTATTTGTATGTTGGTAAATCCAAGCGTATTGGGCATTTCATGCAATCGTCGCAAAAACATTTGCATTCCTACACACCAAATTAAGCTCGTCTTTGCAAAGATAAACGTGTAGCGCTGCAATTGTTTGCTCAATCCACTGCTGGCAGAAGTTTACCCACGAGAGGGAGCTCTAGAAAGCCCCCTCTAGAGGACATTTGGCCTACTTATCCACTCTGGCCAGACGATTTGAAGTACCCACACTTTACCCCACCACACGTGACCAGCCGAATGACTAACTGTGATGTACCCATCCATACTGCTTGTGGTTGTCATCTAACCAAAACTCTTTGGCTGTAAATTAACCACTTTGGCCTGGCCAATAGGCTTGAATACCACATGTTGAGTGAAATTGGGCAGGACAGTAATAAGCCTTCACCAATGGTGCGGGATTACACGGGGATTCCATACCAGCTTTGAATAAAGTGTTAGAGTCTGGGATTAGAGATAACACTCAAAACATAAGTGCATGCGAATGTAATATGACTATCTGATAACACCCACATTGTCTTGTTTACCAGCCAAAGATATGTGGTTTGCGCCAGAGATTACTGATGTCTGAACAAGTGGTGTTCATTGAGAACACCTGTATGTATGTATTTGAACTTCTTTCGCACCGTACGTAGGCAACCGTGCTAATCGAAGGTGCGGGAATCGGTATTATTATGCCTGATGTAATCATACACTAAAAAATCACCCAACCGGTTTCTAAAACTATTATTTTAAAATTATAATCACTCATCAATATCGCCTTCGCCTAAGAAACAAACCCGTAACCATTAGCAGTGTCTCGGCTGGAAGCTAGCAGGAGTCCATCTTAGTTTTAGGGTCATTAATGTGTGCAAACAAATTAATAGCCATCTCTGTTTCTCTGCAATTCCAAGCATGCACCTCTTTATTCATGCTTCTTTGCATACTTTTCATCTTTGTTCCATTTTTTTCTCAATGTCCACGTATCTGATCCTTGGTATGCACAGGCATTTTTATCTGAGTGGGATTAGTGTACTTCAACCTGGATATGCAATGTTCAAATGTCCATACATATTGGCAATTGTATTTTTTTTAATGTCTGCGGTATAAAGAAACATTCTAAAGCCATGTGATACACAGGTCTAAAGCAATACCCCACAGTATAAACAACATTCATTACTATTGTAGGGATCTGAAAGTGTTCTTTTTTAAAAAGAAGAGCAGTTAAAATAGGAATATAAATGTGATAGAATAGAATGCAGTGGTATACACCCTTGATGTATGTGGCACAATGACTTCTCTGAATATTTGTCTTGGTGCAAAAAGTTATTTTTCCTTCTTGACAGATACAGATTTCCAACTGCTGTAAATTTTAGAGGATTTCAGTCTGTCCCTCTTTTTTGCGGAATGAATCAAAGAGAAATTCTTTTGTACAAATAAATGCTGGGCTCGTCCATGAAATGTCAGTGACATTGTGTGGTTTTCAATGATTGCGGTAAAGTTGCGAACTCTAAAGATCGTCAAGAGCCCCATCACTTTTACACATACAATCGCACCGCTGTATTTAGCATGCTAGGTATTTTTTTCAGTGACCGCTATTGCCAATAAAACACTTGAAGTTACCATACACCATAAAAAGACCACACACTGTGCTGCTGTCCCACAGCACTAGCAACATATTTGGACATGTGAGCAGGAGCCTTGTCAGCTGATGACAAAAATACTGCATTTTTGCAATGAGCAGTGATGCAGGCTTGCCAGCGATCCGCTTTTGCTATCATGACAGCTTTTCAGTTTGCCCCTCTGTGTTAATAAATTTAACTAAAATATTTAGTTTTTACCAGGTAAGGCCTACTGAGCTATATAGCTCTTTTTCAGAAGCGACCTGGCCATAAATGATTGCTCGATGAAGTGGCTTATCGTGTGGAAATGTATAGCAGCCAAAAACTCTGAACACATGTTTCTAAATGTGGAGGGGAAAACCGGAGGACCCGGACAAAAATACACGCAACAAAGGGGAGAGCATGCAAACTACAAATATATAGGCGTCAGGATCAAGATCAAACCCACTACCTCCTGTATACCAGGAGAGGTAGTTAACATTTTGCTACCGCTGCGCCCCACCTCCTTACAGAGGCTCCCTTTAATCATACATGTCTGCGCAATCGTTTATGTACCACAAATAAAAGGTTGTTTTCTAAAACAACTGAATATAATACGTAAGACTATTATATTAAAGTACACACACAACACACCTTTGATGGTAAGGATTTGTTTTTAAATATCTAAAAAAAGAGAAATATTAACCAAAGAAAATTTGTATAAAAATGTCAACTAAATGTACTTAATAGGTATAGAGCCATTCATAAATAGCTAATAATGGTGTTAAAATTCTGATATGAATCACTTTTGGGCCATTGTGCACTTCATAGCGTATTAATGGAGCCGAGCTTCATTTGTTTCAAAACAAATCGCAAATGTGCATTCAATCCCAAGTGTGCATGGGAGATATTTAAGGGACCGTCACAGAAACGACCATCTCTTTGTGCCGATTTGTGTCCTCTCTCTGTGTGCCGTTGTGATGTCTGTCTGCTTGTATGTCTGTCTATAGTTTTCTAGTTAGATTTTTGTTGCTCACACAGCCGATTTGTGTCCTCTCTCTGTGTGCCGTTGTGATGTCTGTCTGCTTGTATGTCTGTCTATAGTTTTCTAGTTAGATATTTGTTGCTCACACTTAAAATTCTAACTTAGCAAATTTTGAAACACGTAGTCAACCAGGCCATGCGTTAATTGTGTGTTAACCGACTCTCTGTGTTGTATTACATCACATTTCAATATTTTACTAGGTTATTTAATTTTCGTGTGCCTGTATACTCCTCTCTATGTGTGCCGTTGTGATGTCTGTCTGCTTGTATGTCGGTCTATAGTTTTATAGTTAGATTTTTGTTGCTATTTCTTTTATGCCTGATGATGATTGCTTGTGTTGCAATCGAAACGTCGTAATGTGTTGTTTTATTTTGATTTATTATTTTATTTTTAGACGTGACTTAACCGAAAAGAACCAAAGAAGAATAAATGACAATTACAGCCGCAAACATGTTGACAAAACTCCCATAGAAAAACACAGGCAGTGTGGTCTATGTGCAGTTGTGCTGCACGTATTTCACAGCTCAGGTCTGCCCAGCTCATAGAATGTCTGAATTCCACCATAAGCCCAGCATTTTACTCAAGCAAACATGAGGGCACTGAAAAAATATTAAGTTTCTGCGTGGCAGCATTAATGGCACTGGTAGGGTGCAGGTGGCTTTCATTGCTTTTGTGATTTTTAGTGAGTAACCATTTAATACAAAAGGCTGATACCATCTTGAATCTAGCATATGTCATCACTAAAAAAACCTTTAATAACCGCTCACTATAAACATTGGCACAATAATGCATTCCTTACTGTGAAATGCAAATGTGAGAAATGCATTCTTTGTTTGTAGATAATTGGAATGTCATGTAGTTTAGGTGATATTCTCATAGCCAACAGATATGACTTAAACATTTTCCAAATTGCGTTGAATGTCTTACAAATCGTGCACATTTATTGAAATTTGTCAATTGTGTGCCAGGACTCAAGTTTTTATTGGCATGGTACCATATTAATGATTTAAACTGGTGCAATAAAGCGTTATAGAATGTCATATTTTGACACTTAAAACCTTTAACATATTTGGGGGAGAAATGTGTTTAAAGCTGCATTCTTGGCATTTGCTTTACATATATACACTCACTCTGGCGATGCATTTACGGTTTATAATAAATGTTACAGATATGTTATGCAGTGGCTTTTGGGTGCGAAGAGACACTTATTGTCAGGACTGATTCATAAAGTGATGAGGAGTCTCACGCATCACGTCTAACCAATCCAGTCTATTTAACCTTATCATTTGACATTGATTTTATAAATGTCATCAGCAATATGCTCAACCTGAGGTCAAACACGCTAAATTAACTGCTTGTTGAATCTTAAGACCTGATTTTATGATTTATCTTTTAAACATACATATCAAATTCAAAATGCCATAGAACGGAGCTAAATATTTAAATGTCATATAATTCATGGACACACTCTAGCAGTTAGGAGTATTAATTCTGCTACATGCTCATTAAATCTCAAATATGAAAACATATCACGAATACATTTCAGAAATATCAATATTGCCATACTTTACAGTGAAATATGGTCAAAATAACCCCCACATCATGCACGCTGTGAGGAGGCCTTCATCCAGCAATGGATTGGAAAAAGATTGTAGATTCACAATAGAAATGGTTTGGACAATAGCGGGGCTAACAAGCCCCTGTGCTGATCTAGGAAGGTTCCATCTCATTCGTTTTTTTTTCAATGCTATTAATTTCTGCACAGATGGATATGTTTATGGTGCGTGGGCGGTGATGTCAAGAATAATGTGCAGTGCTACTCTGACCCTTACGACACGTGAAGAGAGCTAACAACCATGGCAGTTCGCCTCGGACACACACGGTGCCAAGTGAGGCTTTGCATCTGTCTCGTCACCTCTCAACCCCTTCCTCCCTCATCGTTTCCTCTCCCACCTCCCCCTACGTCCACCCGCCCCCTCCACCACCTCGCCCAATTGAGGGCGTCAATGCAATAAGTAAAACAGGGCTACTCGTAACAACCTCTGCAAGCCACGTGGTGGGGGATGAGGTGTAGTTTCACAGGTGCGAACATATTACCTCAGACCAGGGCTCTTAAGCCGACTGAGATCATTGTCCTAAATTCCTGCCAGACTTCGCATTAAGAGCACAGACAACTATTTGGTCTTAGCAGCACATTACATGTCCCCCTATGAGCCTAAACCTAAATAAACATCCCAAGATGTGTGCAGTGCAAGCCACTCTAGATCCACTCTAGATCTAGTCTCAATAAAATGTGAGACACACACCACATTATTTAAGTTATTAGGCTAATATATGTTTTATTCAGGCCTCGGTTGGTAAGAGCTTGGATGGCTGCATCAAGTTCATCTGAATCAAATTCCACGTCATAATCTATAAAGGCTATGGAGGCATTTTATTTGATATTCATTAGTCTTTTTCCGGATTGTGACCGTTGATGTCTATGGTGAATATATATCGTAAAACTCCGGTAAAAGTTAGACCCTGGATAACCATATTTAGTATTTAGCCACACCAGATCAGCTGAAGAATAACATTACTCAGCAAGCAACCTCCGATCTCCACAGGCCTCGAGAACAAGTTTCTAAACCACTGGAGCAGGTGGGGACGGTCACGGCCCACCACTTTACCCGCCCAATTATTTCCAGTATTGTTGGCCCCGTGACAACGCGGTGTTAGTGCTAGGGTCCGAACTTCAAACATCTTTTTTAACTTGAACGTCTCTGAATAAATATTCTGAGTGTTCTCTTAAACTCAGGTTTGGTTGTTTCAACTGTCACCATTCTGTTGCTGCTTTTCTTGTTCAGCTTTAGCGGTGTTTTATCACCATGTTTAAGGGATTTTTTCACGTTGTTTTAAAGTCTATGATGTATTTTATATCCCTGAACTTTTGCATTGCCGTTTAAAAAAATATATTATGCACCTGTAGTGTATCCCAGATAGTAACCCCACAGCTGTCTCAGATTCCCAGAGTCGCTCTTGCAGTTTTAAAGATGAGTTCAACAGAACTATAACAAAACACAGATATGTAGAGTCTCCTCCTGGATTGAATACACCCTGTAGCAGTGTTCTTCACTCATTTTCTAGAGGGGAGAACCCTTTTCGCCGATAAGACATCATCAGTGTGAGGGCCGCCGCACACATTTGACACCATTGGGGTTTGCCAACACGACGATGGGGAGGATGGTGTTTTCACTTTTTGTTTATTATCGGGGGCCGCACGTCAGGGGCCACACTAAAGGCCACCAGGGACCGCCAGTGGCCCACGGGCCTTGCGATGAAGAACGCTGCCCTTTGGGGAGTCTCGACTCAGGCAAACTCAGTGCCCACACTCCGACCATCCAAAACCGGCTGGAGCCAATCTTAACTTTTTTTTAAATCCAGTCTAGCCTCTCAACCAATTGGCACATTGTCAAATTTAAATACCCGCGCAGCATGTCGTCTCGTACCCAATCACAGAGCCTTCAATTGGAGTCAGGGCTGTCTTGTCTCCGAGCGGATTATATCAAATCCTGGAAGGAATTACCTGTGGGACTTGCCACCTGGTGGTGCCTATGTAACTTCTGATGCCCCGACCGGCGGCCCGGTTGCACACCTCGCTGTGCCCTGCATTGTGCGGGAGGGCACTCCACACCCCCAGCGCATCGGGAAAGGCTCGGCATTGCTTGGACTCACGGTGCAAAGCCCTTTTTTGTACTAACGCTCTTAACCTTCAACAATGCGTGTTCAACCCCCCAACCCCCCTCCGATGAAGCTTGGAGAGGTGAATGGAGTGCAAAATAACTCACAACTGCCTCGTTGTTAAAGAGCTAACGTAGAAGATCCCCAAGGTTTTGATCTTCCACGAAGCTAATGGTCCCCACCCTAAATAGCATTCGCACAAACCAAGGCAGATGCGGATTACTGATGCACACGTGGAAATTTAAAAACAACTTTCCAGTGTGCGACTGTGGTCATCCAGAACAGACTGTAACCAAATAATGACGCAATTCCCGATCGACAAATGCGAAGGAGACATTACAGCGATGCACTCCGCTGCTGTTGACCCGGTTATCTTGCCTCCACCACCCCAGTGTGACATTTGTAGTCGTTCAATCTTGATTTGAAGCTCTCGTGACTGCAGGTGTCCGTACTCTCTGGTTCTTGCGGTAAAGTCACGTAGATCGAAAAAATAATAAAAATAACACCTTTCGGTCGCAACACAAGCGTGTTGGATCTACATCAGCCGTACGAGAATAAGAAGCGTTGATTTAAGGCGTTGGAGGGCAACACACGTGCATGGCTAGTGCTGCACATAACCACACAGTGCACATTAAACACAACTTACGAATTGTTTTTATTGTATCACATGTAACAGTATTTACAGGAGAATAAATGCATGTATACTTAATTTTATACGCGTGTGTAATGGTGGGTGTAATGTGTAGAGAGTTGTTAGCAATATATTACATCGGTTTGCATTGCTGTAAGTAGCTCGTCGAACCGTTTGCGTTCCCTCAATTATCCTCGATAGACAGAGTTTACCGACTCGACGTATCAACTAAAACGACCACAAACTTGCACAACCGCACCGAGATTTCATAAAGAAACTAACAAACGCACGTTGATTATTATTAGGAGAGTCAGACAAAGACATTAACAGCGACGTGTTCTCAGACGGTGGATTGGTAAAATAAAAGCATGAATATCAACAGCAGCAACCACGACCAAGCCACTGATGGATGGAATTGCCTCCCCAAGTGATCACCGCCCCCTCAACCCCGTCCACGAGAAGCAACAATCCATCTAGCTTCTGCACACGGTCCGAGTTCATGAATCCATTGTGATTGATGTTCTCTTGGGCGCGTTCCCTCCTTTGCCTGCCGCTCGACTGCTGACCATTATCCCATCAAACATTGTCGCCTTGCCCAAGCCCACTTTCCTTAGCGAATATGTCAATACGATGTCTTTAAGTTGCTGGTGTTAAAGCTATCGACGTAACCGCGCGTCGATTGACGTGCACATTACCCGTTGTGACACGTGGATCAGAAATATGCCCCTTTGACAAAGAATATGGAAGAAAAAAAGATGCAAAATGCGCCGCAAAAACAATGCCTGCTGGTAATGCACCTTTAGAGACGAAGAGAGGAACACATGAGGCATAGAACACGAGCAAGTTAGATGCATCATGTTGCACGAGCCAGTTGGATTGTTGAATTGCAGGACTTAGTGGTGCAGATGTGCATCATGGCAGTAAATATGATGATGATAGGCCGATACGAATTTTTTTTTTATCTAGTTGTGATGGATTAGTGTTTCTGGAGCGAAGAGCTGTAAAACGATCACTTGAAACAAATGTCAAAATCTGATTTTGCTTTGTGTAATTATACCACTCAGGGGGGTGGGGTGTTACAAGTCTGTATTCACCACAATGTGTTCAATATGGCAAGAGTGATTCATTGTACACGTGTTAAAAATAAAACAGAATGTTGCAATGCACATGAAGCCATATTTTACAATTTACTTTCTGGTGTTGCAAATAATCCACCAACTAATAACATTTTAAAACCTGGCAATATAACAATAAGGATGTATATTACATTTTTCTTATAAAACATAAGAAAACAAAAAATCTTTAAAAAACTGACTGCCAAGTTGATAATTATGCTTTATAAGAAAACATTAAATAATCAACTTAATCACGTGACATGGCATATATATACTTAGCATACATGGCGACATCATACATTAACTAAAAACATTAACAATGAAAAAGGTAATCCATAAATGAATTTCTGTGTTTTCTATTTAACAATGGATAATTAAACACATTCCAAGAATTCACAATTATAGAGCAACTATATTGACCATACGTGGTATTCCGGGCCAGTTGTTCCTTTAAATAAAGCGACAGTATGTATATGTATAAAGCCAAGTCGATGATACTAAACTAGAATTTGAAGAAATATAAAAGCCTATAGACTTTTTGGACAAAAACTTTGTAGGTTTAATAAACTTGAGCCTGCAGGAAGACGCGCATACCTTTCATTTTATACCAGGCATTACTTCAGCCCCTTAGATGGCTCGGTGGGCTGACACCATGCTTCACAGTTACTTCAGAGCCACACCGGGGCCATGCTCAGCCAGCCCGTGTGGCTCAGGAGGCTCCAGGTATTTTCTTTGTCCACTGCGGAACCCAAGCCGTTGCCACTGACTTTGCACGCAATAAACGATTTGAGTCGCTTGTAGATGCAAAATACGACTCAAATTATGAAAATGCTCAACCCAACCCCTGGCCCTGCTTTTGCCCCGAGCCAATTTCAGATGTCTTGTGATGCAAGAGTTTCACCAGTGGAAACCAGCCATGGTGTGAGGCCCCTTCGCTGGCATGGCCCAGATGTGTCAGTGGAAAATGGTATATGTCTAGCCCAAGAAGAAGCATTTGAAATTGGTTCTTAATGTGCATTGATTGCAATACACAGAATAAAACACATAACAAAAATGAAGATTCCCTATACTGTATAAATACACTTTCATTTGTAAGAGGATTTTGGAATTACGGAGGTAGTTGAAAGTAGTAGATATTCCAAAGTGATCATTAACGTGTTGCACGCAGTGCCGATTTAAATGCTGGGATGGTGCAATGATCGCCCTATTAGCCAATGGGAGTGGCAATTTTGACTCCAGGAAAAGGGAAAGAATTCCACTTATGATTTATATCAGTCAGAAGACATCTATATATTAAACATTTGCTGGTATATGCCAACTGAAAGTCCAACATTACAATCCTCCGTACATCTCATACCATGCTGCCAATGATTACATATCGAGCCCCACGTTGCATATCCAACTCGCTTGGGGACTGACAAATAGGTGTATATGTGAAAAGTTCAGACATGTGAACATATATAGCAAATTACAATTACACCGAAGACAAATACTATACAGGACATGGGCAGTCAATTGGTCAGGGTGGATATGTGATGGTCGACTCTGTGACGTTGTCCTGTACTTTTAAATTACAAATTATGCATTTTTGTGATTCCAGTAAAAAGAACGCAAATGGACATCGAATACATGTATTTTACTTTTCACAGAACATCATGGGACCTCCTTTGCCAGGACCAAAATATGAAACTGATTGGTCCACACCAGAGACAATTTTCTCTGGTGTGGACCAATCAGTTTCAAAGACAATGTATATATTATCAGAGTATGTTTTTGCTTGCATTCTGACCACAAGTACTGTATTGTGGTTATTGCAGACATGATTCCTTGTAAAAGGTTTCAGTTTGGTGTTTTAACATCTTAACACCTGTTTTATTGGCAGAAAAAAGGGGAAAACCTATTCTCATATTTCACAGAACATGTCAGAATTAACAATATTTCACTCAGCCGTAAAAACAAAAATCATTTACGTTCGTGACACTTAAACATGCGGTTGGCGTGATGTTGATGTGCTCTTATCTTTGTAATGTTGTTATATATCTATTGGGCGAATCATGATGGTGGTGGCACGCAAAGAGTAACTTGAACCTTTCCAGTAATGCCACTTGATACCATTAAACCTACCCACGTTCTGCCCAGCAGAGTAGTACATCCCATTGAGGTTGGACGGCCCGCAGGCATCAAACCACCAGCCTGTAGTAGGACAACAACAACAAAGACATAAACAACAACATTATTGGGCGCCATGGTGGCGAGCTGTTATCTCCCTCGCCTCGTATGCAGGAGGCCGTGGGTTTGATCCCGACCCTGACACCTGTTGTATATTTGGAGTTTGCATGTCTCTCTCCTACCGTGGTCGAGTGCATTTTTCTCGTGGTCCTCTCGTTTTTTCCTTCATAATTAGAAACATGCTGCTGTTATAAATTTACACGAAATAAGCCACTTCATTGAACTGTCATTTCTGGCCAGGTCGCTTCTAAAAAGGAGACATATACAGTAGCTTTGTGTTTTTACCTGGTCAAATAAAAATTGTAGTAAAATAAAAAAAATAGTTGTAAAAGTAGTAGTCGTAGTAATTGTTCGTTATAATAAAATGTAAATGTGCAGCCCCGCAAATCATTGCTCACCCCACTGCTTGTGGAAGGGCCTCTACTAGAGGCAGGCTGTAGAGAGCCCCACTAAGATGGTATTTGGACACATTTTCCAAGATATACGGCCTACACTTTACCCCACCACACATCACCTACCGATTGACTAACTGCTGTGTAACTATTTATGCAACTGGGTGGACAGAGGCAGGAGGATTTAAGAAACTTGCACCTTTATTTTAACTACCAAGCCATGAGATTGATCGAGCGACCTCTGGATGTACAAGTCCAGTGTGATAGCCATTAACACCACCGCAAAATCCTACATAAAGAATTAAATTGATCATTCCTGACCTTGGCTTGAATATAACACTTTCCCTGTTGGTGATAACCAGTATTAATTGCACCAAAAAAGAGGTGAACACTTCATAGCAGTTAGTTGCAGAGGACAGTCAATGAACAGTGAATTCCACCATCGCTGGCGGTTCTCAATCACTAGATGATGAAGCAGTTCAAAGAACAAATTTAAAAAAAAACAGCCCTGGGAGTGACTAAAAACAACATCGTCTTCATGGACATATGGACATTCATTGCTTGATGAAGTGTGTACATTGAAACTAAGACTGCTTCTAAAATTGCTTCAAACATATCTCGAAATTTGTTATATATTTTAAACTAAATTTAAATAGTTTTTACTCTATCCCTAATAATCAGTCTCCGTGTGTAAGGTACGATGGACATAATCCTCACAGAAAGAAAATTTTGCAATTTGTTCTATTTCACGTGTGCTTTACGTACAAATAAATACCATACATTTCTAAGAGAACAACGCAATGGTGGCTGTACAAATAAATACTTCTGGTGGTCAGTTTTACTCAAATAATAATGACTTCCATGCTTCTGCACTTGTTTAATAAATCGGAAAAAATTTGTTACAGTGTAAAAAATCTGTTCAACCCATCTCATTTTCATTGCCTCCACGTGCCGATGCATTGTAATGTTGAGAGCAGTTTTTGGCATTACTGCCAACATACTGTTCTGCTTAGTTTCCATAAAACATTGTGGAATCTTGGAAAGGTTGCTGGCAGTGTTGAGATAGCCATTGTCTTTAGCAAAGCAATTCTCTAAAATCTCCAGGGTGTTTCTTTTTCAAGTTTGTTCTCGTAAAAAGGCCACAGCCACGGGTCAATAAAGTTAGTTAGTTGATATCAATCAGTAAATACCATCTTGTTTAAAATCTAAATACTGCGTAATTAAAGGGGTTTTGGGCAATTTAGTTTGAAAAATAAGCAGAACAAATTACAGATCATTATGTTTAAAAAATAGTTTCATGCTACGGTGAAAAGAGTTTTATATGTTCAAACCAGTTAATATGGAAATAAATATTATAGAATGCATCCACTAAGTTGGAAATAATACAAAACTGGTGATGTTCTTTTTTCATAAAAATGTAATAACATGTATATAACCACACATTTCCTACAATAAACTTCTTAAATTTACGAGAAAATGTTTATAGAGGTGAGTGGTCAATGCACACGTATCACTAAATCACCCATAATGTTCCCCATAGCATCATATTTTGGAAGCTAAGCAGGGCTTTAGCCGGCATTGCACCTTTGCTACTTGGATGGGAAATTCTCAGATGGGCGACCAATCCTGCATAAAACAGGTGCTTGCGGCTCCTTCAGGGGTTACGTTGTCAGCAAAGGGCAGTACAGCAAAATCCAATGTTGTACAGCACTTCTATGCTCCAACATCTCTGCACCATACCTTTACTAACCTTCACTGACTGGCATGTTGTTGCATGGTTAAACGTATACAGTGTGGTGATGCCCCCATCCAGCGGTGAATTGACAAAAGGGTTGTACATGTTGCATGAATGATCAAAGTACCAAGGCACTGAGCCCCCGCATAATGAAATGCACTTCGAGTAATTCAAAGCAAATGCAAGGGAGCAATCAATCATTAGTGAATGTTGTACCATTTAGAGAAAATTATGGTTTTGGACAGGGGTTCAGCCACTGTGGGTGTGCAGACACTCACGCAATCTTGTGCCCCTGGTTAATGTTAAGCATATCTTAAAGAGGGATTATTTTTGTTACATGTACCATGGCAAGTCTTTAATGGCAGCATAAGCAAAGGACAAATAACATGCATCTGTATCCCAACCAATAACCACTGGGAACCATTCGCTAGCAGGACAGCACCAACTTCCAGAGTGGTGGCTGTTGCCGCTGGTTTATGGTTACACTCCAACTTGTCAGTTCCACATTGTTATCATAATCAGAATCTTTACTCATACTGGACGAATCCAGTGAGTTGTGAAGCTCTTTTTCACAGATGTCCAGTAGGGGAGGGTCAGAAAGTTACGATAACAAATAATACAAAAAGACGATAGGAGTGCAAAGTCTGGTAAAGGTAAGCAAATCATTTTTTTTATCTTACCCGGTAAATCCCACTGAGCTATTCGCTTTTTTTTCAGAAGTGACCTGGCCACAAATGACAGCTCGAAGAAGCGGCTGATGACGTGGCAATGTATCGTGGCCAAATAACCTCCACAAGTGTGTGAGGCTGCCTATCGCTCGTACCTCCTGTGCTCATCTGCGCACATCTGCAGGGGCAGTTGTCGTTGTCCGCGTCCCTGGTGCTGAAGCTGCTGCTTCCTTGGCCGAGGCTGCTGTGCTTGCCCGCCGTGCCTCCGTAGCCCCGAGCGTGCAGCCTGAAGCGGCGAGGAGACACCCGCGTTCACGTCAGCAGGGCGCATCGGGCGGGGCCTCCGGCATTGGCGCCTTCATTGCAAATGAGTGCCCGATGATGCTGGATGTAATTAGCAGCGAAACTTCGTACTCAAAAAAATTGGAAATGTTGTGGATTCACTCTTCAACACACCGGTGGGCTAAAGTAGTGAACTATTTGTCTTTTGTCAACGTGAGACTTTTTTGCTGATTGGCCGTGTCGGGTGGTGGAGGGTTACGACACATTTATAAATAACGCGATCTAACCCAAAAACGTTTATTATGAATAATATTGGTCGCGAAAGCCTACGTGTTAAACTGAATAGTAAACTAAACTATTTTACTAAACTAAACTATTTTATTTTTACCAGGTAAGGCCCAATGAGCTATGATAGCTCTTTTTCAGATGCGACCTGGCCACAAATGATAACTCGACGAAGTGGTTTATCACGTGAAAATGTAAAGCAGCAGCCACATATTCTAAAAGCGTGATGTTGATTCTAAATGTAAAGGGAAAGACCGGAGGACCCGGAGAAAAATCCACACGGACATGGGGAGCAAAAACATGCAAACCCCAAAGATACAGGCATCAGGGTCGGGATCGAACCCACAACCTCCTATGCACAAGGCGAGGTAGTTAACATCTTGCCACTGTAGCGAGATCTTAAATAGAAAAGCAACAGGGAGCTCAAAGAGCAGCTGTCCCACGCTACGCTCCGCAAGTGATGAATCTGGCCTGGCAATTTCTGAAACGTGCGTTTTGCTGCTATACATTTCCTGTGAAACAGGAGTGATCATTTGTGATCGCCAGGTCGCTTCTGAAAAAGAGCAGTATGGCTCAGCGGGCCTTACCTGGTAAAATAAAACATAGTTTAGTTTTGCGTAGTGTTGGTGTATACGATAGAATTGTATTAATAATTCACAGCCCTTTGTCAATCCACTGGCGGATGAAGGCCTCCCCACGCCGCCTCTTGCTTCACCATGATTCACCACATTGTGTCAGTGTGGGTTGTTAAAGGGATCCAGGACCGGTTGACACATACCTCGCAGCTAATGTTAGCCATGTCTGGCAATCGAACTTCGGTTGTATGTATGTTGAACTTCTTTCGCACCATACGTAGCCAACCGTGCTAATTGAAGGTTGCTGCGATCAAAGCGCAATGCAGCAAAAGCGCCATACCAACATGTGTACGTGTGTATTGTCTTATCTAGAGGCCAATGTTAAGTGAGGCACTCACTCGCATTTGTTTGTCGGGGATCGAGCTGCAGCTGAAGGAGATTCATCCTCCCACACATCTCCTGCAGACACTTAATGTCTTTCATTTGTAGGCGAGACGTAGTGGTGCTTTTTTTAAACGAAACTTTTCACACCATTAACGCGTGCATTCCACAGCCATTATCCACGTCTGCTCGCGCAGTTGCAGCACCGCTCAGTGAAAATGTACCCACGCACGCATCCCCATGTACCCACAGCGAGAAGCACACAGCAGCTCTGCAGCTGGAGAAGAGGCGAAACTAATAGGGGCAAGGAAAAACGATGTTTGGCTCCCTGATCTGTCTTCTTGAGGTGTGCGTGCGTGTGTTGTTCAGAATTGTGCCTGTTGCTTCGCTGCTGAACCCAGTTCCAGAATTCGCTTTCTGGAGAAGCTCTCAAAACGTGAGCGAAACGTCGGACATCACGGCGATCAACGTGCGGCACAACCCGAAAACACAACGGGAGCCGTACAGTATGACGGCGGAAGCGTATGCAGAAACAGTATTTGTTACCTGTAATTTTGCTTCTCACTTGCAATGGAGAATCGCTCATACGTGGAAAATGCTGTGTTGCCTTCCCAGTCTTTCAATGTTATTCTCATCTGGTGCGTTTTTTGGCTGCACAGTTGATGGATTATTTCATTTCCCAACCAATGTTCACCTGTAGCCTCCCCAAATCCCTAGACACGTAGAGAAAAACAAATCAGTCATATAATCCAGAAATACACTGCATGTGCATATTCATGTGCGTACGAGCATGCATGTATTTCCCTACAACTATGGGGAATACATGCATTTCTATGGATGTAAAATATACACGCATGAGACATAATGCATGTGTGATGTGAATTCATAAAAAACAACGTCTAACCATGTGCATGTACTAACTGGTGAATGTCCTTTATAGCATTGCATTGTATATCTATGACATTTAAGGAATTAGCACAATAATGATGCAGTAAAGACTTGAGCGAAGTGAATGAACAAAGTAATCGTAGTGAAACTCTAATTTATGAATACCTATGCATTCAATTGATACCACGAATGCGATTAAGCATGTTAGTGTAATTAACACATCAAGGGTGAGGTTATCTTTTAAGATCGCTGTGCAAATTTTGAATTCAGAAAAATCACAGTTTTAAAGAGTCACCTGGTGGCAGAACAATTAACATTTTTATTGGCTCCTATCATGGAATTGTGTCTTCTTTGTTTTGCATCTTGCATGAAAACAATATACCGGAGCCGAGTCCTGACAACACTTACCGTTGTGTAGTCTTGCCAGCTTCGGTGGAAATCCACCGACCCGTCTTCTCTGCGCTGAATTACTGTCCAGCCACCGCCATCTGTTTCCATGTCACAGTAGACCTTGTGAAAAACAAAGATTTGGAAAGCATGGAAGAGTTTAAATTGAGGACAGTAAATGAGTTATATTAAAAAGGAAAACAAAAAATATTCGTGTGTAAGCACCCATTTGTATGGGTGAGTGCCAACAATAAACCTGCTAACGACAGTGAACTAACAACATTTAAAAAATGCATTGCATAACAATTCCATTGTGTATATAGTCCTTGTGAAACTTGGCTTCCTAGCTCAATTGTTCTGATTGAAAACATCCCACTTCAGCCGTGAAGCTTGGTTTCTGTTTAGCAAACTTGCCTTTTAGTTCTTCCTGGTTCTTTCGGTAAAGTCACGTAGAATGGAAATAATAAAATAATAAAAATAAAACATAATAAAATTATTCTCACGACGTTTTGGCCACAACGCAAGCAGCCGTCCTCAGGTGGAAAACATGTCTGTCGGAAAGACAGCGTCTGAATGTCTTCTCGACAGACCTGCTCTCCACCTGAGGACGGCTGCTTGCGTTGTGGCCGAAACGTCGTGAGAATTATTTGATTATGTTTTATTTTTATTATTTTATTATTTCCATTCTACATGACTTTACCGAAAGAACCAAGTAGATGAATCCCTGCAGTCACGAAAGCTTTAAATCGAAATTTGCCTTTTAGTTTTCCATATATAATACCCACACATGTGAAGAGCCACATTAACATGAACTGTTCGACTTTAAAATGTATCGCTGTTCGTTTTTCCTGATGATGAATTATGAAATGTAGTGTTTTATTGCTGTATGCACATGATGGAGTTTGATAGCTGCTCACGTTTTTAATTGCTTTGCCATTTGTCAGTTGGTTTGTGTTTACGTTGATGGGATTATTATATTTTAACATTTCTGCTTAGGGGGGGTGAGTGGGGAGAGGGTGAATGATTACGCAGGAGCCACTGAATCCCTTGAGGTCCAATGCTCAGTACGGAAGAGTTCATGTTTTTGAAGCTTATTTTTGAAGGAGGCAATTAAATTATTTATTTAATACAATAAAACAATATAAAAACCACATACACTGGCAGAGACCTAAGCAATGTGAGTAATACTCAATACAAAACATATGATCCGAAAACCTCATTCATCACTCATCAGTGAAGATTAACATGTGCACGTGGAAATGGCAGTATCCTCACATTGCTGATTGATAAATCAATTACATATATCTTTATGCGGAGATTTTGGAATATAACTTACTTTTGCCGGTACGGTGTCATTGGCAGGGTAAATAACGTACACTCCACTATTTGTATGTCCAGATTTTATGAATTCCCCGCAATCCCGAAATATATTTTTTTCTTCCTTGTCACGGAATGGGAAACGCGCTGTTGGGAAAGAAATACGTTCAATTAAGCATGTGAATATAAGCCACCTGCCACGATTAATTATACATAACTCGAATAATGACTTTTGCGGTTTGGATCAGCAAAATTGTATGAAATGTAACACTACAAAGCATGCTGCAATCTAATTCATAAAGACAGCAAGAGCGCATGACCACGGCTATTAAATAGAAGGAAGTTAGTGTAGTACATGAATAACACTGGTCAACACACTTTTTCTGGCATAAGGTATTCCAAGGGTTTTAATGTAATTTTGAGGTGCTGATTCCAAATCTGGCATCAGTTTTTGTCTATCACATCAGGTTTTGAGATATCAAATATTGCATTTTCAATCAAAATTGCAGAAGAAAAATATTAAATAAATGTGGATATCTACATAAAATGATATTATAAACACACTATCTTAAAAATACAGCACCATATTTTAACACTAAAGCAGTCACTGACTCGCAACAACTTGCAATCATAAGTGACAGAGTTAATTTCGGGTAAAATCAATGAAAATGGGGTTTGCCGATAGCATAAAAATGAGATGTGATAGAGCAAATCTGAGATCAGATTTGGAATCGGCACCCTGAAATTAGTCTAAACAGCTGCAAAAGTCCAGGCCAGAAAAAAAAATGTTTTGTTGACCAGTGTAATTAATCCTCTGCGAAGCCCCTCCAGAGGGCATATTTGACCTACTCTTCCACACTGGTCCAACATCTTGAAAGAGGTGGGAGTGCCCACGCTTTACCCTACCACACGTGACTTGCCGATCGACGAACTGCAGGGGGATTCATTAAAGTTGCCCCATTGTTTCAACTGCTACGAGTGGATATATAAACACTGACCCCTGGATTACAAGTCCAGCGTTCTAACCATTACACCATAGCAGCATCTTGGGTGAACGCATCCTCGATTAGCACAGTTGGCTACGTACGGAGCAAAATAAATTCAACACGTACAAATATGACATACAATGTATATACATCTCGCGGTGGCAGGATGTTAACCGCCTTGCCTGAATACAGGAGGTGCATGTAGTTAAAATAGTTAATTAGTTCCTAAAAAGTATAACTATTTTTTATTTTACCAGGTAAGGCCCACTGAGCTATGTAGCTCTTTTTCAGACGCGACCTGGCCACAAATGGTAGCTCAACAAAGTGGCTTATCATGTGGAAATTTGTCGGTCTGAACGCACGTCGATTCTAAATGTGGAGGGGTAAACCGGAGGACCCGTAGAAAAATCCACACGACCACGGGGAAAGAGAGAAAGATAGACATGTAAACTACAAATATACAAGCTTCAGGGTCAGGATCGAACCTACAACTTCCTGCATACCAGGCGAGGGAGATAACATCTCACTACCGCAGCGCCCCTTAATGCTGTTGTTAATGTCGTTGTTATTGTTCTTGTCCTACTACAGGCTGGTGGTTTGATGCCTGTGAGCCGTCCAACCTCAACGGAATGTACTACTCTGCTGGGCAGAACGTGGGTAGGTCTAATGGTACCGAGTGGCATTACTGGAAAAGTTCAATGGGATGTTCGTAGCCCTCACCGTCGTCCTGCGTGAGGCGTGCGAGCGTCTCTTGCAGGGCGCTGGCTAGCTGCGCGTGCTGCCGCAGCAGGCGGCCGTGTCCGGCGCCTGCCTCGTCCAGCCGGCGTGCCAGCTCCGCCAGGCGGGCGCCCTGCCCCGAGAGCAGCTCCTGCACGCGGCGCCGCTCCTGGTTCGCTCCGGCCAGCCGGCCCTCCTGTTCTGCGAGCCTGCGCTCCAGCAATCTGCAGAGCGATGTTTGCATGGGTAGATAAATTTTAATTGTTGTGTTTTTTTTTATGGTTGATTGCAGAATATACTGGCCCACATGCTGGCACACAACTGGCCGGGTGGCTCAGAAGGCCAGATACGCTAAGCTGGCTTCGCTGAGATCCGAGGTTCGTTTGTGATTAACCCGGGTTCTCCAGTGTTGCGAGTTGATTGTCTCAGCATTGCTCATCATTGATTGCACACATAAAAATAAACATTACATTAATGATCGTTTTAACTTATTTTGGCTAAATTCTAGCTGTGAGAATTAAATATTGTGTTGACTGTCATGCTGACGAACATTGCTCTCATATGCAGGGTGAGTGATAAAGTGCTGCCCCCTACTGTGTGGGTCAAAGGTCACTTGAAGGAATCTCAGAGGTAGCTCAATGTTATCCATTTCTGTGGGTCGTTCTCTGTGAGAGATCCACGTGGATACTTCACGTCAATATTACAATCGGAATGAGATTGGATATAAAAAATTACTAAGCTGAAGCTATGGTTAGTGGTCGAAATATATATTTTTCAGCACAATAAGTAACACAGATGAAAAATGAAAATCTTATTGCGAGACCAGCATGATAGCCTGTGTGCCACAGTGCAGTTCTCACAGTAAAGAGGCAGACAAAGATCTCCCATAGAGCCTTAACAGACTTTTTTGGGGCAAGTGCTGTTAGCGAGAAACTATGAAGGCCGGCATGGCACACAAGGGGGTGGGTGGGTGGCCAGCACCACGCCAGACCGTCTTTGTCTCTCCTGAACAACGATGCTTACACATTGTACTAGGTACTTATTCCAGGCTGAGTCGACCTAGGTGAAGCCCAAGAGCGGTTCAGATAATAATCACTGGCGTTGGCTGCGAGCGGGCATCAAACTCATCCGAGAGGTTCGTAGGGCAGCGCATTAACTGCTACTCTACCACGCCCCTAAAAAGGGAGAACATCCTTACACACACGTACACATTTTTCTCCTGGATCCTGCTGATGTCCTGTGCCTGTTGAAGAAGTTGTTTCTCCAGTTTGCTGGTCGAAAGGGAGTTTTCCAGCAGCTGAATCTCCAGCCTTGAAGTATGATTTAGGACCTTGATGTTAAGAGAAACAGCAGAGTTTATTAACGCTGCTACTCCAATACCAATAACTACATATGCCTGAGTAAATAAAATGTCCCTAAATAAACAACGAACGGAACTTCTCAACCGTGAAATCATATAATGACTGTAATTGGAAGTTGTCCATCTGTAAACAAATGATTTGTCTTCAACATTCAAATGGAAATTAAAGCACGTGATGCAGTAGATTGTCGTCATTTATTGTATCAGACTCCCTGCCATATTTATAAATATCCCAATGATTAAACACCTGCTTATGAATCTATTTATTTGACAAGCAAACATTAGCACAGATCATTTTTAAACAATAATTATGTGGGCTGTACTTTTTCCTTATAAAATATATAATGCAACATAACCAGACACATCTTTCTTAAGATATGTTTGCATGTATTTGTGTTACTTTGGTACCGATTTCATTTCCATTAACTGTATGCATTTTTCGTCTTATACCTGTATATTTAAGCATTACATAAAAAGGAAAATATAAACAAAACACCACACCATCATGACCATGAACAACAGTCGCAGCTGTAATGGCATCAGCAGCAAATATCAGGAGCATCAGCATCCTCAGTGAACGTTGATGCCAGAAAACAACAAATAGCACGCCTACCAGACTGAGCCAACATCCACCTGTCTAACAAATGGTGTCAGAATGCAGCGGATACACTGAATCGTCACCAAGATACAGTAAATACCACATTTGATATCGTGCAAGAGGTGCATGGATTGCATGAAATGCACCTCACCCAACAAGTAACTGCAAATCCTCATGAAGAGAACTGCAAACTCTATCCACCTGGGAACATCACCAGCTCATCGTTGCAGAAGGAATGGGATCGGCTCTACCACAGGCTGCAACTCCCACACCATCACTATGCTGAATCAGAATATGTATTTATACTGGAGGGATCCGATTAGCTATAAGGCTTTTCGTTCACAGATGTCAAGTAGGCATGAGCGGCTACCTGGCTTTGAGCTCCTCACCACCTCTGGAGCAACGTTAACAGGTTTCAGGTGTGAGGTTCTCCATTCTGTCGAGACCGCCCAGGCCTGCTTTATTCAGGACACCCCACGGGGCCACGATGGTGTTGTGGAGGAGGGAGAGGATGCACACATGCTGAATGGCTGCTCTGTCCATGCCGGACTTCCCGGAGGTCGTCGAAAGCTGATTACAGCTGACTCCAAGGTCCATGGCTGCCTTAGAACCAATTAACTGTTTGTTTGGTGTGTGTGTGTGCGTGCGTGCACTCTAAACCTTGTCTTGCAAGGTGGTCGGGTGGCTCAGAGGTCAGGGCGCTGGACTGGCAACGCTGGAGCTCATAGGCTCAAATCCAGGCAGCCGTCCATGATGAAAACAGATTCTCTAGTGCAATGAGTTGGTGGTCTCAATCTGGTCACCAATGACAGCACAAAAAAGGCATCATATTCAATTTGGTTCTGGATTGAATTTGGATAAATTCCAGATTTGAGAACTAATAAAAAAAATCTGTTTGACTGTCATGCAACAGACATTATTCTGAGCGGGCGGTAATGTGACCAGGTAATCTTTGTGATGACCATCTTGTCCACACTGTTCTCTAATATGCAGGGTTGCACTGCTGTGTGAGATAATTTCATGGATTCTTCATTCCAGAACGTCCTTGCCTTCCTCTCGCAGGTAATTTCTCTGTCGTTGTCAGCGACCTTCGTGACCGTCGGACATCCTGCCGATGGTATCATCACTTGTGCGTGCAACTGTAGCTCTCGAAAACAATGTGTTATGAAAATAATCTACCACAACTATAATTGCTAGGATTGTTGGTTCGTACGCAAGCACAGGGTACCTTTGCCCCAATGGGAACGATTCTTGGTTTACACAACCCGCACGTACGATTTTTGGTTTTCACACCCGCACGCGTGCAAGTCTCGGATTACACACTCACACGCACGGGTCTTGGTGTTCGCACTCGCACGTTACGAGTCGAGGTTTACATGTCGACACGTGCTCTACCTGTGCCTCGATGGTGGCGAGCCTGTGCGTCTGCCCAGCGGTGTGCAGCAGCAGGTTGCTGCTTGCCTCCAGCATGGCGGTCGTCTGGTTGTGCATTGAGCGTTGCTGCAGCTGAGCCAGCTCCATCATCACACCTTCCCGAATGGAGTTCTGCAGCTGCGGACAGGGACACCGGAAGACAGGACACTTGACGATTTAGATTCACCCGCCACAGCGACGCAAGGAATTGTCACGAATCGTCGTCGTAATTTTAATTCGAGAATTAATCCTTGGTTTTTTTTTGTCTCGTTATTAGAAGAAAATGAAAAAAAACGTACAAAGTGACCAAAGAAGCATGGACAGGAAACACGCTTGAAATTACATTGACAGACAGAATGGAGGAAAACGTGAATGAGAGAACACACAGAGGTTAAAGACAACATTAATTACCGTTAAGGAAAGTGGACTTGGGAAGGATGCGTCTCAGAAAAGGTCAAGAACAGTGACGGAGTGGCAGCCAAGGAAGTGAACGTGCCAGAGACAACATTCACTGAAGAGATGGTGGAAGGCAGTGAGCTCGCGAGTAGGTGCTAGGGTGATGATGATGATGCAGATAGTGCATCACTTGAAATGTATTTTGTTCATTTTATTTGTTGTTTTGCTCATTTTTGTTTCCTCTATTGAACTAAACGACTCCGCGAATGTACATTGAGCATTCACATAACCTTTAATCCGTGAATAAACGCATCAATACATATTCATTTGTATAGCAGATTAAAGATAATGTACGGGGTTGCCCAACACTCGTGCTATAAAAAAAATACAGGAGATTTAATTTACAATATCAACAAAGCAATGTGCCCGAGGCAATATAATATTAAAAACATTTTAAAAAGCTTGTATTACAATTAAGACCAGTGCACTCAACACCAGCATGGAAAAATAAACACGAAGCAATTGTTTATTGTTTATAAACTTCCAGCTAACGCTTGCTCCTTCCCGTCGTCCGCTGCCCTTGATGTGAGGAGATCCCTTCTCCATGGCCCAACAGAAGGCTGCTGCTCAAGCAGAGGTCGCAAACGGGTTTTAATTCCTTACCCGTACCCGGCCGCACCAGGGTCGCAAACGGGTACCCATACCCGGCCGTACCCTACCCGTACCCAGCCGGGTATGGGTAGGGTACGGGTATCGGGTACCTGATTGCGACCTCTGGGATGAAGCCATGTTGCAGGCGCGGGTGGGTTGATTCTAGGAACCGATCTACCCGTACCCGGCCGCACCAGGGTCGCAAACGGGTACCCGTACCCAGCCGGGTACGGGTAGCCGGGTATTGGGTTGGGTACGGGTAACGGGTACCCGGTTGCGACCTCTGTGCTCAAGTCCACGATCAAGGCGGCTTCTCTTCTCCTCTGCTTGTGACTGATATATTTTTTGACCGTTGAACACCGATCTAATTTTCATTTGCAGTGCATCCCAAACCCACTGAGCCGAATTGCACCTTTCCCAGATGGACATAATTCTACTTTACGACCGCTACACTACTTTTAAAAATGAATGAATGTTATGTACATTTAAAATGTTATAGTATGTTTCCCTAGTAGCTACAAATGCACTTCCTATAATGTGCAATAATTCACATTGCAATTCACCTTGGAAATAACATTTAACACCAGATAAATGCAATTAAAATGACGTGCGCTCTCGTGTTGCTTCGAACTATTGAAATATTCATAGACGCAATCTCCACAGGCGGTTTTTATTTCTCCTTTCGAGACCTGTACGTGTCAGTGAATAAACATCTGCGCATTTCCAAGGGAAGAACAAATGACACTTCGCACAAATTAGACAGCCACAGTGGATCATTTTCTGTAATTCAGCCCGGGGGCACGTAATGGCAATCGCATGCACTATGAGACGCATTACAACGCTGAGGAATGTGGCCAAATCCCCACAGAGCTTGAGCGTTAGGGTCTAAAGATGTAGATTGGACAGATTTAGTGGCAATGGCCGAGCCACCCCTTCGCAACAACGGCACCTCAGGACACATACGTTACACACACGCTGGTTCTGACATTCCTAAATTACAACTGTCATTACCAATGTTTTTTTTGCATGTAAAGATGGCAAACATCGCACAGCGCCTGCTGTTTACAAAGCAGTTCATCAAAAATTATATATTTTTTTCTCCTTTCTCTTCTCTCTCTCTCTCTTTCACCCTTCTCTGTTTGTTTTGTAATGAGTTTTTTTTTCGCGAAAAATATGTCAAACAGTAAATAAACCTAAGTGAAATAACAACCTTTATAAAACACTAACAGATGCTGAAGGTATAGGCGAATTTGTACGAAACACAGATTTCTTTCACATCCACAGCGCACAAACCTCGGCTTTGGCCACACAGCGTTCCATTTGAACCCGTTTATTTTATTTGCATTTACCTACCTTCTACGTCTGCTTGTGGAAGCACTCCCCAAGTCCGGTCCACGTGAACCATTAAAGTTTTGGCTTCCCAAAGCAGCTCAATGTCCCATATTCTCGCGATGGCGAGATGTTAACTACCTCGCCAGGTATACGGGAGGTTTGTGGGTTCGATCCCGACCCTGATGCCTGTATATTTGGAGTTTGCATGTCTCTCTCCCGTGGTCGTGTAGATTTTTTTCTCCGGGTCCTCCAGTTTTTCCCTCCACATTTAGCAACGTGCGTTTAGAGTATTTGGCTGCTTTAAATTTCCACATGATAAGCCACTTCGTTGAGCTATCATTTGTGGCCAGGTCGTTTCTGAAAAAGAGCTATGTAGCTCAGTGGGCCTTACCTGGGAAAATAACAAATATACTTTAATAGTTTAATCGTAAATGTTTTTGTACAAGTGAAATAAGAGGAAAATTACATTAATTGTTACTTTACACTTTTTTCTATAGATTGTAATCATCTGAGTAACAACTGTAACATCTAAATCGATGATCTGAAAATTAATCATTCCAAAATATATTATACAGTATGTAATACATGTAGACTATTACACTGGCACTTTGAGTGGCAGATTTGTGGCAAAAAGGTGTCACGTGGGTAAACAAAAATAAAGTTGACTTCACTTGACAGGAAATGGCCGGCTCTTTAAAAATTGTTTTATTGTTTTAACGCTTTGCAACGAAGGTGTAATGCGTTTATGCCTTGGCTTTATCAATCTGGCTCTCTGCCTGTCCATTTGTCTCTCGAAATGGGGTCGCCATCACCCTCGTAAAGATGATCCAATTTGAGCAAATATTTATGATATAGTTATGTTTCTATTAATAACCAAAGCTATTGAAAAATGGCCCGTTTGATAAATGGGTTGCTCTGAAATTGGAGATGAAAACGAGAACAACAAAAACACACTGTTTGTAAATATGAAAATCTGTTTACCCTAACGATCAACGCGTCGGCTTGCATAGGGCTAATTAAATGCATCTAAAAACAAACGCAAGTTGGAAAGCATTACCTAGCCCGTGCGTATGCATGATTTTTTTTCCAAATCTTGTTTATTAAAGAAACACATTTGAAAAGCATGGCAATACAACTAATTTTTTTTTTAATCAAAGTTACCTACCGCCACAGTCCAAGAATAAACTCTTCAAATGCAAAAGTAATTGGCACGTATGAGTTTCACGGATGACCAAGAACAACATGTGCTTTACATGAATGGTATGCACTTGTATAGAATTTAGTCCCCAAAGGCAAGATGAAAGGCGAGTCAGCCCAGAGTCACAATTGCTTCCGTCACTGCGAAGGCATCGAGACTTCTACGATTTTACCGGGCTCTTATCTTCCTTGGAGAGATACCGTCTAGAAATCCTCGATCTCATCACTTCTCTCCTTCTCTTTTGAATCTTTGTGCAACTCAACCTACCAGAGTTGACAGAGGCCTTACGCTCTCGACACTATAGCAGCAGCCTTATCTCTGGCCGGCAATCTGCCAGCAAAACTATCAAAGGATGGAGAAGAAGAAGCTGACTGACCACTGTTCGCATCAGTAGCCAGGATTGATGACTGCTGCTAAGTGACATTTTCTCCACAGATCGAAAAAATATTCGAAAGCTACCGGGTATTTAAAATACCGCTGCGGACTTATGTACGTGATAACCATCAAATGGGACTTCATGCAACTGTTCATGTGAAATGTTTTCATGAAATAAAATATTAAGGGATTGCCGGCAGTGGTAGGTAAACACAACATGTCATCACACTCGTCATTCACAGGGCCCAGCAGCGCGAGTGTGATTTCCAACTCTTATAATGCCAGTCTCACTCTCTCTGTTGTGATGAAGGCCCCTTGCCTTAAACATCTGGCGATTATATTCAAGATGATGCATTTAAAGATACTCCAATGGAAGAATAGAGATACATTATTGAGAAAACAACACGTTATTCCAAGGTTACTACATGCCTCCCACCATATCTCAATACACGTATTATATATTCTCACACTCTCCCCTGAGATAGATGGGGCCATCGCTTTCGCAATATTAAGTCAGCTGTTGAAATTAAAGTAAGAGAGACATTTTCTATAAGTGAGATGTCTATACGTGGATTGTCCTATAATACTCTATTCAACAACATTATCGATAACATGTGGTGATGATTTTAAAATGTTTTTTACTCGTAATTATAGGACGCAGGTGCAAAGTGTGAGTGCGTGACATTGATTGTACGACCATGAATTGCCCACTAATTTCTTAGACACCGCCGTTCTCAAACACTCCACCACACACGGTGCACAATCCGAGGCATGCGGGTGGTCAATGCCCATGACCCATTTTAACAGAGGGCACCCACCCCAATCTACAAAGGTAGAAGCTTGCCATCAAACGACGCCAAATCCAGCACCTCGAGATGTTGAGCTTTGCCTTATGGGAGCAAACAATGGGATCGGCAGAGTGGACAACGTAGCTATCAATTATGAGCACTTGTGATCACGCACAGGCCTTTAAACATGAGAATGTGCACTGCTGCAGAAGAACAATCTCTCACACCGTGCATTACTGGTGTCGCATTACAGCGGCTCTCTGCGAGCCTTACAAACGGCGAGCAGTCACAAGTCATATGCAATCAGAAGCACACTATGTTTAGAGATCCCACCTGGTTAAATGCAATTGCTGGCATTGACTATACGAACGACTCTTGCCCACTACACTAATTTGTTTCTTGCTGTGGATGTCCCACCTGATGACGGAAGCTTGTGTTGCTTCCGAAACGTCGTGATTTAATTGATTTTTGATCATTTTTATTTTTTATTTTATACCTACGTGACTTGACCGAAATATCTAAAGAGTATTGACTATATTATTACAAGCAGTTTTTACATGACTCAAGGAAGTGAACGATAACAACAACTTAACAAAAAATGGACAGCCCTTTATCAATCCACTGCTGGATGAAGGATTATTGCATGTCATGCCGGTCACGGGGATTGTTTGCCCAAACCTCACCGTGCTTGTCAGCGACCACTGCAAAAGGGGACCAGGAGTGGTTCCGTTGCTGTGGATATTCGCAGTGGTGCCAAACTGAAGAACGGCTCTTTTAGAGCACACAATCGACAGGAAGTACAAGAACAATGAACTTGCATAACGCGCATGCACAGTGTACGTTGATTACCATATCGGCAATAGATACCCATATTCATGTATATGCATTCATTAATCCCCCCCACCCACTGCGCGCAAGAAGAGCACACAAGTGACGTCAGCACATCTATTCCTCTATTTAAGGAACGAAACAGGAGGATTGTTTCGTTCCTCCACAAATCTGGCTGTCGCCTGATGAAGCAAGTTGTAATTACTGGCGAAACGTCGTGTAAATGTTGTCTTTGCTCTCCAACACACCGGTGTGCTGTACTAGTAACGAATTGGCACGTTCTGTTTACGTGACAAACCTTACTAATTGGCTGTGTTGGCTGGTGGCGGGTTTAACGACACATTTATATGTTTACGAGATATAACCCAAAAAAAACTGTATTATGGACAAACTTAAGTTACCGTGTTCATAGTGCAATGTGCTAACCACTGCACCGCTGCCCCCCCTCACTAAAGGGGATATTATCCGTATGTATTTCTGAGCCTTTACTCAGTGCACCTCCTATGAATTGTGAACTTGCAGTGAGTGAAGCTTAATGAACAAACAAACGTGAACCACACCATGATATTTTAAAGCAATATTCCAAATAGAGGCCACTCGTTGCAATGGCGAGTGCGTAATCTCCCTGCGTTCGCTCGGAAGAACGATTGCCGAATATTATGACGTTTAGCACTCAACCGCTAACCGCGAGGTGACATTAAGCCAATCAGCAATTCTAGCGGCCATCCTCTTAGCCCTGTTTGTGGACGGGTTCCTCGTTCACCGTACGATTACGGCTCTCTCTGATCCCACGTTTCAATGTCAAGCAGGGTGACTGCTTTCACGGGCATTGTAAGAACTCCCATCTTGATGCATGTTGGCAGGCACGGTACCAAAACAAAACGCCACACTCTGGTTCTGCGAATTCTTTGAGGAACCCGCACAAATGCAGGCGTGGATATCTGTTACACAATCACTCAAATTCTTTTCTCCTCCGGTGACTTGAAAACAAACAAAGCTGTGGGTCAGCGGTACCTTTCTTTTTGGGGGAAAAATTGTTTAAAACATTCGAAACCGAATTCTGCAGCGGTGTTTATTGGTTTTTTTTCCCCCTTTTAACACATATTTTTAAAAATGTGACCATTCATAAAATTCCTTCGACGAAAAATATTACATCGTTCCAAGCTAAACCCATGCCCTACTCTGGTACAAAATATTATCGACAATATCATTAATCACTGTATAAATAATCGTTTAAATAAATAATTCTAGCTTAAATTTAGCGTAAAACATGTGTGCCAATTTATTTAAGTATGTTAATAAATACATCAATGAGTGAGAAGGGGCACAATTACTTTCCTTAACGATTTAAATTGGTATCACAAAAATCTTTAGACATGAAACGTGTTGATAGAGGCCCACGTGTGATTATTTGAAATCGCTCTTTAAAAAAAGGACGACAAATTATGCTAATTACTGCTTGTTTTTTTATGAGACAGGGGATAAGCAACTTCGAACATGACTCAGCCCCCAATTGGTTTACTCTGCCAGTAGCAACAACCAAGACATTCCACCAACATCGCTCACCAGCCAGCTGTTTGAACAGTGCAAGAGGGTTCCTACAACAGCAAGTGGAATACCTAGAACAATTCTACGGAAAGATAGCGGCTCTGCAAGAATTACAGATTGTAACCGATTAGGCAAGCTTTAAACATCAAAGCGCAACACTTCAAGTCGAGTTCCTCAATGATGCTAAAAAACAATTACCCCATTAACTTCGTAATGCATTTCACCTGTTGGTGCAGAGTTTGTGTTTTCTGGTTGTTGTCACACACCTCACACTGTGATATAATGACGGCGATTTTAAAGAAAACAAATTGGTCGCAAGGACATTTATCAAATCTGGGGTTAAATGTAGCATTTCTCACAATTCATTTCCCTTAATGTAGTATCTATGAGCACCTGGTGCTACTCCATATTTCAATGGTAATTTTTTATTTTTACTTTGTAAAAAATATTATAACGAAGGGACTCCAAAGTTGAACTTGTTATAACGGATATTTGCGTGGTCATTAATTTGGGGCCGATTTAATTCAATAACTATATACTTAATGTTTGGAACTTCTCTTTGAAGATAAAAGTGACCACATGTTTGCATCAAAATGCTGCTATTATTATGCTAAAATGAAAACAAGACCCATATTTCATTTAAAAACAACTACATTTAAATAGGCGCAAGATTACATAATTTTATTGCCTAACCTGGGGCAATGTTAGTGAACATTAAACAGAGTTCTGCCCTAGTATAAATAGCACTAAACACGATCTTGGGCGAGTATAATTTCGTATAATCATTGACATTTCATTTGCTGCTCTGTCATAATATACAACCAGATTTCCAACTGCTACAAAACCAATTTCTCTATCCACACGTAGTACAACACTCGTTCTTGTGCACTTACACTGCAGACGCATACCATCACACCCATCTATTACCTCTATTTATTTTCTGTAACTTCTACTAAAATACACACATGCGCATACAAACACACCCACGCAACGGCCCACATGCATGCATTGCCTATACTGACATGATATTGGGCCACCATTGCAACGTATATTTCACGACGCATGTGCTTTTATTGTATCAAATATGAAAATGCGAGTGTAGAAAGGAGGAAGGTTATGTTACATCACAAGACAAGTGCATTGTTTACGAATTACCGCACTAAATTTGTGGCGTGCACATTTCTGCAAGGTGATGCTGGCCTCTGGCATTTGTTATCCTCGTTTCAATAACTGTCACCAATCAAATTGTACGAATCTCCCTGATGACATTTACATTTGAGCTCTGTATTTACCTTAACAACATTGACTGTTGCTAGTATTCTTGAAATATTTCAATGAATGAACAAAAGGTAATCGAGTGCTTATCATCCTCCAATGTTTTAATTATAAAACTCTTACGATTGTGCATTTGGATTTCGGTAGTAATTTCATGATTGATATATGAGTACAGTATTCAAAATCGACCTCCAACATATGCTCCACATCCACCTCCACAGTAAATGCTGCAGCAGTTAAACCGTTTAGTACAAACCATAAACGGATGCAGAGTAAATTAAAACCATACCCATCCCTATGGGCATGAAAACACCATTTCTGCAATTTACAACATAATCCCATGTGTGATTTCACAACAACGCACACTTATTAATATTAATAACAAATGAGTTACTCACGCACACGTATTAATATTAATAACAAATGAGTTACTCAACTCATAAACAATGTTTATTTTGTTGCAAAATCACAACTCTGCATTGCACTTTCATTATCCTGATTAACAGTGGCTCAATAGCATTAATAACAATTCACCACTTTTGTTCACAGCGCTGGCTTAATCGGAAAACACAGAAAAATAAGTGACTATTTGGGCAACAGCCCTTCTTCACGACGGCAACATTCAATCGATGCGTTTGGCTACATTAAAGTGGGTGAGTGACGAGTCAATGACACACACCTTCACGAGCCACTGCGTGTTGTTCTCCGTCGCCACCTCGAGCTGCTGCAGCCTCTGCTGAGAGCGGTCGGCCTCAGCGTTCGGCGCGTCTCGCTGCAGCGAGTTGGTGACCAGGCTCTCGGCACCGCTTGGGCAGCCCTGCTGCGGCTGCTGCTGCTGCGGCTGCTGCTGCTGCTGGTGGTGCTCGGCCAGCTCCGGCAACAGGAAGGTGTAGGTGCAGGGCCCGTGCTGGATCCTGTGGTGGGCTCTCCCGGCCGTGTCACCGCCCACCGCCACCGCTGCCGCAGCTGCCACTGCAACCCGGTGGCCCAGCCAGTAACCGGCGATCACGGCTCCCGGGCGCAGAGCGCAGCACAGCAGCACGAGCGCGTCCATCACCCTCGTGGCGAGCATCCTGCCGGGGACAGCCGTTCCAGAGCTGTCAGCCTGTTCACGTAATACGTGCACGAACCGATCGCAGCCCCACAGCTCGCTGCTATATATGCATAGCAGCAGCTGCTTTTACCAATGAAGGGCAAGCATAGCTATGCATTTCCTCCATGAGCTACGAACATGAAAACTATTCCACTCTCAAGAATAATCTACGACTGACAGCACTTGCAGCCAGCCTTGCCGATATGTATTCATCCCATTCAATGCTCTGCACGATCCCTGGTGTCACAGTTTTTTGAGCGGAGCGATGCTTGGGTTCTATCAGGGTGCGAGTCAGCCAAGCCAAGGTGCACGGTTCCCAAGACACATCAAAGAATGCAAACCCAGTAAAACGTATGTGTGCTCTGAATCTCACCCTCGATTTTGCTCTCTGTTTCTCTTGTGTGTGTGTCTCTCTCTCTTTCTACACTCTGGAATCAGGCCACTGGCATGCCCAGTGGAGGGTCACAGTGCAGTAAAATTATTAAAACAGCACGCGTTCAGGGACCCCCACCCAAAAACCTTTTAAGCCTGGGCTCCCACACCCACTTCCATTGGCTGAACGTGAACAGATGAGCCACCAATCAAAGTACACTGCCAGATTACCCACAAGGGTGAAAAGTTGATGGGATTATACAACCTTGCTGATTTAACATTTGGGCACACACTTTTATCCAAGTTCATAATATATTGCTCTGTGGACTGTTAGAGGAATACTTTTTTTAAATGGAAGGTAAAGTGTCTGTGTCTGCTTCCTTTGGACATATATGATTGTCCCATAGTATTAATGTTTTGTCTTATTTGCTATTTCTATTTCAGTTCCCCACATTAATTGTGGGGTACCACGATGGCAAGATGTTAACTACCTCGCCTGGTATACAGGAGGTCCTGGGTTCGATCCTGACCCTGACACCTGTATATTTGGAGTTTGCATGCTCTCTCTCCCCGTGGTAGTGTAGATTTTTCTCTGGTTCCTCTGGTTTTTCCATCCAAATTTAGAAAACAGGCGTTTAGAGTTTTTGGCAGCTATACATTTCCACACGACAAGCCACTTCGTTGAGCTGTCATCTGTGCTGGCCAGCTATATCTATATATAGCTCAGTGAGCCTTACCTGGTGGAATAAAAAAAATAGTTTTTTTGTACAAGTGAAATAAGCAGAGGAAAATGACGTTCATCGTTATTTTACACATTTTAAATAAATTATGATCACCGAAGTAGCAGCTGTATCCGTTAAATCAATGATCTGAAAATGTATATGTTATATGTAATGCATTTAGACTATTACACTGCCACTTTGAGTGGTACATTTGCGCCAGAAAAGGCGCCGCGTGTGTAAGCAAAATAAAGTTGACTTCACTTGAAAGGAATTGGCAAACGCTTTAAAACTGTTTCATGTTTTCCTGCTTTCTAACGGAGGTTAAATGCGTCTATTTAACCTTCGAAAACGAACTATATAGCTCAGTGGCCCTTACCAGGTAATATAAAAAAAATTGTAACACTTATTAGTATAGTTGCTGTGCTTCAAATTCCCATTGGAAACAAACATTTTTAATTGGAATACAACTGGGATATATGTATGCATTCACGTTTCAAATTTAATTTCAACTGGTAAAAAACCCGAGCATTTAATTATAATAACAAAACCAACTCATCTCCATTAGACATGCAGTATGTTTATATTGCAAAGAGAAATGCAACACAACCACTTCATGTGAAAGTTTAGCAATTAATTATCTGGCTTTAAGAGATCGATTTCATCAATTGCCACCCTCTAATGTTTCCTGACAAGTATCTGAAGCGACTTTACGTGTTTCTTTGACCTACGGTGCTCCAGTTAAAGGCTCACGTGGGAACGAGGTCTGTAAGAGATATGCATAAGGCGATTACAGGTGTGGGTTCCAAGAACGAGCATTGTTGCAGGTAAAGCTCGACACAGCTGTGTGGCTCAGAGTGAAAAGTTGGGTCAGAGGAAAAGCTGAGCTCATCCCCAGAATGAATGCAAAACGCACAAGCTCGTGTCACGATCCGGGCGGATTAGTGTCCGAGTGGCCAACGCTCTTTCACCGCCGACTCCTTGTGGAATGCAAAACTACATGGGGGCAGAACATTTAAAATGCATGAATTGCTATAGCTCACCGTTGGACCTCTCGCGCTGTTTTATAAAGGACTGGAACATCAAATCATTGCTTATACGGCAACATTGTCACGTGACTATTAAGGGGGGCTTTGGGGATGGTGGGGGAAGGTAAATAAATAACGTTACTTGTAAAGTAAAATCCCTATCCATACACGGTATTATTTAATTGTGCGATTGTTAATAAATAATATTTGTTCTAGCTGTATCAATTGTAATTTGTGCCGTATTATTCCAAAGCAATTTAAAAACATCACACCTGATACGGCTTTTTGTCTGTGCCCAGTGCCCATCATTGTCTCGAGGAATTTTCTTTTGAAAGTGTCCACTTCTTGTCAGTGGGTCATCGATCAGTGGCGATCAGAATCTTTATTCATCCTGGAGAAATCCTATGAGCTACGAAGCTCTATTTCGCAGATGTCCAGTAGGGGCGAGTCAGAAAGTTACAGCAACAAACAAATACAAAAAACGATAGGAGTGCAAAGTATAAGGCGTATAAGCAAATCACTATAAATAAATGCATACATATTCTCAAACTAAACTATTTTTATTTTACCAGGTAAAGCCCACTGATCAGTGGAGATGATCTCAACAGCAAGAAACGTTCGATAAAACAGAGGCAGAACAGGTGATTCATAATATGATACAATTATTTTCACTTACTCGCAGAGATGGTGGCCACAATGGTTGTGAGATCACACTGCACTCTTGAAATGACACCTGGGTTCGATTGCAGGCCACTGATATATGATACCGGTCCTGGGCATCCCTTTCACCAACCTAGACTAATATTGGTGAAGTATGGTCAAACAACCTCCACAACCTATATGGCAATGGGGGGGGAGGAGGGGCCTCATTCAGTATTGGTAAAATGTTATCATTACTATTTTTATAAATGGAGATGACGAAAGATTCTCAACAATACAAATTGCATTATACCCTTGAGATCGGTAAAGTTTGAGTGCCGAAAAATTTGTAATAACTTTAATACACCAAAATTGTATTAATGGGAGAAATGTACGTGTCTGCGACTAACGTTTGTGTGCTTATAACAGTGCATTGGTTGCAGTACGTGACATATATAAAGGTCCGGCCCTACAACTTCCTCCTCATGCTATTACTACTGGTAGAAAGGTCTCCAATAGAGAGAGCTCAATTAGAGCCCCTCTAGAGCAATGTTTGGCTTCCTCTTTCACGCTCGTCAGACAACTTCATCAGTAAGTCGGTGTGTGGCACAGTTTGCCGCTAGCTATCATAGATTGTGGTCGTGCTGCTTCAGTTATAATATAAATAATTTACATTTATTTGTAAGGCGTCTTCCACTAATGTCTCAAGGCGAGGTGAGTACAAGGCCTTTTAAAAACAACGGCGCTATGCCTCTCGAAATCAATTTAACGCTCACCGCTTGCGCGTCCCGAAATTCAGCGGTGAACGGAACTCACCCTGCAACTTGAAGACGTCACGGAACGGGAAAAGGTTAACAGCGGATGTTACATTATTAAAAATGAGTAAGCCATTGTGTGCCGGCACCATGTTCCAAATGTTGCCAAATTCGAATATGACCTGGAAATGTTTCAATTGAGATTACACATAGCAACCATCGCACCCTACTGGCAGACTAATGCTCATTTGCAGGCCAGGTGGTGAGTCACCGTGTGCCCTCACTGACAGCTGTCACCGGGGAGGGCTTTTTAAATGTTTGAATTTATTGCGTGTAAGATGCTCTCAGATGCCCCAGTGTACAGGGAACTATTTCATAAATAAACAGCCATCATGATTATTCTCATTCTTGTTTCAACTTCCGCGCCGGGAGATTGACTTGAGCCGCCGACCTCTGGATTGCGAGTCCAATGAGCGACCCCATGCACCACAACGGCACCCTGGTTTACAGATACGTCCCACACCATATCCATTAATGGAAGCGCAGCACTTTGTGTTCTTAGGAGCATTTTCAAGTCGTTTTATCTGACCTTCCAGCAGCAAACATTGTATACATTATATTCTCAAAGTATGATGAATGACAGTGATGACCTACTAGTATGCAATGAATAGTGACCTGGATAATGTACACACAAGGTTAATGGCACTAATAATGTCTTCAAGCGGTAATGGGCCCACTTTATCTCATCGATAATAATTGGAGTCGTTTCATCGGAGCATTGCCAGGCAATTGCGGTAAGTAATTGCTTACAGTACCCAGTTATTAACATTTACAGCGTTTGAAAGGCATAATTCCGGCCTAAAAAAGCAGGAAATAACTTAAAATACGACTGCGTAGGTTTTCACGGATGTGCAGTACAGCTCCCTCGTGTGTTTTCGTGTTGTACCAGTTGTTGTTTAGGGACGTTATCCAATGTTTCACTTCATGTGCGGGGAGCCTACTTCTTCCTGAAGATACCCCCAGTCGGCGGAGCGAAAAAAACATCATGCGGGACAATGCACGGCACGGCCTCGAAACACCATCGGCGACGAGCTTCAAATGGTGAGCCCGACTTGATATGCAAACGTTTCTCCGTGGTCTTAACATCATTTGCAACAACAAAAATAATTTGACTCAGGACGTATTCAGCCTGGCATCACAGGCAGGAATCTCGCAAGGATACCTGCCCGCCCACCTCATCCAAAACGCAGGAGATGCATCATCCTTGTCAGCAGCAGGAAGAGCTTAACCGCCCCGTTGTTTTTACTCGGGAGCTAATTGAGGGACCCTTGTTTCACTCCACCATGCTTCCTACAGCAAACACTGATAACGCCGCAACTTGCGGTGGAACAGAGGGCAGACGCGGACGCGGAGATTCTCTGCATTCTGGCTGGAAGTGGCTGCCCCCCACCCCCGCTCTGATTGCAGGGAAATCTTTACTTACAGGGGGGGGTGGCCCTGTTGAAAGAGGGCTCTGCCGCATAGACTTTCATCTCTGGAAGGTTGAAAGATGAGTTATGTCAGGCATGGGTGGTCGTTAGTTATGCTTTAAATTCACCTGCTGAGTCTGCATGTATAATATATAATGTGCATCCAGCGACTTAACATTACAAAATCATAATTTGTGTAGTCGGTATACATAGACTGCACCTGGTGTGGTGTTTGTGTACCTATAATGCAAATACACAGTTGTGTAATTTTGTTACTGACAATGAATAAACCCAAGATCGACAAATCGTTATTCCTTTTTCAGCCGGTGTATGCAAAAATATAAAATAACATTGTATTAACTTATGATTATAAAAGCACAGAGCAGAGTAAAAAGGGTGTGTGTACAACTTGCATGCACTTATTTGATTAAAAATATATATTATTTTAAGAGTTATTTGGGTCCGTGCTTACATATGCTTGACTAATGTTACCCAATAACATTAAGATTATCTGTAGATATACGACAGGCCACTATGTTATACCCCTCTGAAATGGATAGCATTATAAGTGTAGAAATTATATGGTGATGTTCATGTGTCACTGTAAATATTTTTGTTATAAAGCATTTGTTTGGCATTTTGTTGAAAAGTAATACATGATGCAGTACTTTACTTGCCAAACTGCTTAATGTTTATATTCATCTATTTCATAACCATGGCTTTAAATGACTAACATGAAGGCAGTGTGATTTTCATATGCACTTACTGCCCCCTTGAGAATGAGATTTACAAGTTTTCACATGATGCCTATTTTACTTGCGCTAAAATTATTAATATTATTATATTAAACAAAATCCCTAAACAACAATATTTCCCGCACCTCCGATTAGCACGGTGGGCTAGCTATGGTGCAAAAGACGTTCAACACACAGTACATTGTTTCGATTTAAAGCTTTCGTGACTGCAGGGATTCATCTTCTTGGTTCTTTCGGTAAAGTCACGTAGAATGGAAATAATAAAATAATAAAAATAAAACAATAAAATAATTCTCACGACGTTTCGGCCACAACGCAAGCAGCCGTCCTCAGGTGTAGAACAGGTCTGTCGAGAAGACAGAGTCTGACATTGTTTACTCAGGAAGGCCTCACTGATCCTCGTGACTCTTTCTACAGGAGGGTCCTGCCAAGTGTTTGCAGTAGGGTGCAATGATTGCGATATATAAGCCAACTGAGCAATCTGTGCCTGGATATTGAGTTCTATCACTCACTGCATATTGTCAGCTGTATCACACGGATCAAAAACATGGAAACTGACAAAGGAAATTGAATACAATTAGAAAAGTGCGCAAAGAAGCGTGGGGAGATGCACGCTGGGAATTACACTCATACACATTATATCACCTTATTTTGAGTTATATAGTGCCTTATTCCAAGCGCTTTTACAGCAAATTATAAAAATTGTGCTTAGAAAAAGGAGCGCCTGGATCAGAGAACAATCATTAATCAGACACATCATCGTGACTCTTGAGGCAAGTAAGCGAACTTGCATATGACTCATTGCTGAAATAGGTGGCAGTCAGTGGACAAGACTGATGACGGAATGACAACCAAACAAGGGAATGCAGCTGAGATATCAACCACGATAATGACGATTATGTGCATCTTCTTGGTTCTTTCGGTAAAGTCACGTAGAATGGAAATAATAAAATAATAAAAATTAAACATAATAAAATAGCATATGTTATCGTTGTGTGATAATTATTTTATTATGTTTTATTTTTATTATTTTATTAATTCCTTTCTACGTGACTTTACCGAAAGAACCAAGAAGATGAATCCCTGCAGTCACGAAAGCTTTAAATCGAGATTATGTACATGTCACATTATCTATGGCAAACATTTATATATTATTTCCACTTCGCCCGAACAAAAAAAAAACCTGATTCACTCAGCACTGCTTACGATGTTGTAATGACTCTTGTCTGAGCTCGTGACTAACAACTGAGCAAGGTTCCTGTTTAAAAACACTCATTTGTGAGCCAGCCAGCGGTGCGTGGCTAAGTAGGCTACTGCTTGGCTAAGAGAGGCAGGCAGCAGCCAATGATAAACACCAGAAGGCAGACTGCTTAAAACCAACACGAGACGTGACCCATTTGCTTGCTTAGTCGAATGCAAACGCTAATAGCACTCCTTCCATAAACATTCATATAGAGAAATATAACGTTTTGGTAAATGCCACGGCTCACTTTTGACACATTCATGAGAAGTCCCCTGTACAACTCAACGTTACGATTTCACCTTTTTTTTGTAATAAAGACAAACGACCGCAAGCGGTAGCCATGGAGTGGAACAGATACGAGTCCACTGAGAAGCTGGAGCCAAGAGTGAGTGAGCTGGTTGTGCAAGGTGCCAGGTGGATCATTATCAGATCGGCACGAAACGTGGGGAGAGAGCGAAGACTTTTGGGAGAGGCCTTGATCCGGCAGTGAATTGACGATGAGATACGAATGTTTGTTTACACGTTTGCATGTATGTTGAACTTCATTCGCACCCCACGAAGCCACCCGCTTCTAATCGTAAGGAATTGACTTAACATTCCAAGCAAGACCTCATTAAGAAAAATCCTCATGCCTCGGCTGAAGCTCTCCTGGGTAAATAATGGATGGCCATGGTAATTATCAATCAATGCAGGGTTGGTTACGATAAGGGCTTCGTGGTCCTGCCTAAAGGAGAGGCCAACATGAAGCGTGGCATCTCGACATTGAACGTTGCATCGATTAATCAATACCGATTTTCTTACGAGTCATGTGCACAGACAACGAGCGGTTACGATTCGTGAAAGTGACACGCGGAGGCGATGTGCCGGCGTCACATTTTGGTCCCGTGGGTCCGACAACTGAAACGAAACAGAACCGAGTGAGAACGCAACACCATCCCACGGACTCCGGATTGTCAACAACAACGACGAAGAGACACAAACGTGACGGGAGAAGAACGAGACGAGAATTCCCAAGTGACTTTGCTCATATCCAGACCTTGCGCTTGGACATTAGACTACGTGAGATTATTATCCGACAGCAAACGGTGGCTCTTCGTGTTTTGAGCTTGGCCACTGCAAACCTGGACATGATCAAGGCTTGCCACTTTTTTTTGCGTTCCTCATGATCAGCAACACTACCATGTTTCTCCGTACATACAATGATTAACTTCTTTTTTTTACCTGGCATTATGTACTGCACAATAAACGAATGGCAACTTTAGTAGTTTTGATAAGTGGTGCAAGCCTGTGAAAGAAGAGCAACAGCAATTAAGGTAAAAGCCAACGTTCCCTTTGGAAATGCTTTTTGTCATTTACAAAAGTCAGTTGTAATGATAATAAACAAAAGATATGAATCTCCCAAATCGTCCGTGACTTTGGCCAAATGACGTTGCTGCTCCATCTTCCTCACCAAAACTCTCAGGCTGTCCAATGATGTTGAAGAGCCGAGGTCAGGGCTTTTATATGACTGCACCATCTCAAGATGTGGACTCTCAAAGGTGCATTATCACTCGAGTGGGAGTCGGGATTCATCTATTGGGTAGAAGCTACTCAGCAAGACAACGAGACAAATCGAGACCGTGCGATCAAATGTTAACACGTTAGTGGAGGCGTGCGTCGTGGAGATGGAGCAATGAAATCAGCCCGTGCTCACACATGCTCGGTAGATTATCGCCGTTAAACATTTATAACGATGCAAGATCGTGAGAGGTGGCGGCAACGGCTTGGGTAAGCATTCATCCAGCAGTAGATCGACCATGGCTGATGACGATGTTGTTGTTGCTGCGATAATAGCTTAGTTAAGTGGCAACAAATGGAGAATCCATAACGTTTGACCACAGAAATTCGTCAACAGCAACAACAAAAACACCACTTGCCTTCCTTTGTTGTTTTACTCAAGGGGGCTGTGGACATCGGTCATGTCCCACTGTCCAATGCAATTTGCTTTCAAACGCACTCAATTCTACACCAGAGGAGCATTATACCACCCCCTCTCTACCCCATGGTTTTATATCGTGGTAGCCCGAAGCGGTGGTCAAAACAAACCACAAATCCAACAGGAACGCAGGGCCCCCGTTGGTGCGTTGCCACCAAACGGACAGAAGATGGCACTGCAACATTAGCCAGTTTCACGTAAAAAGTGCTTCAAAATGGTATCGAGTGAATATTTCATGTTGACTGATGAAAGTGATTTTTTTTTTAAACACACATTGCTTTTCATTAAGGTTTACCCTTCGAGTGCAGTATTGGCTCATCAAACTTTAGCAAACGTGACAACAAACGAGGGAGATAAAAATGATCAGCTTATGCTGGCTCACTGACTTATCGGAACATTTAACATTTTCTGTGTTCATTTGTGAGATGGGGGCTCTCTATGAAGGGACATCCTCTATGTGGCGCGATGGTTTTCAGTAACTGTGTATTCCATTTGTCGACCAGCACAAAAGAGGGGAGGCTGAAGGTCAGCTATCAAGTTTACACGGCTGATGCCTCGCTTGATAACTACAATATAGTCAATTTAAACAAATCTATGTGTCCGTACTGATAATGCCATCGGGACATTTCGTCAATTCATTTAAAAGCATGCTTTGCATGTGGGAAGAGACCGAAGTGTCCAGAGAAAGCCCAAGCATACGAGGACTAACAAATGTCTACAACGGTGGATTCAGGAATCTATTGGCTGTACTGCCATCTCCTGGCCAACTCACAGCCCAATGGGTGTATCAGTTTCATAGACTGATGTGACCTACTGACCCTCACTTTGAATACACGGGCTGCCGGACGTATGCCAACACGCCCGGTCATAATAACACAGATTATAGCAACGGCACTCAATGGCCTTCTTTTAATTGTAATTCATGCCGTAAGCCCTACGGTGGCCACGTTACAACCAATAAAACACCATAAATTTGGAGCTTTCGTGACTGCAGGAATTACTCTTTGGTTCTTTCGGTAAAGTCACGTATAAAGATAAAATAATAAATTAAATAATAGCATACGAAGTTTCGATTGCAACACAAGCAATCATCATCAGGTATAAATGAAATAGCAACAAAAATCTAACCAGAAAACTATAGACAGACATATATAGACAGACATATAAGCAGACAGATATCACCAAGATGTGATATCTGTCTGCTTATATGTCTGTCTATAGTTTTCTGGTTAGATTTTTGTTGCTATTTTATACCTGATGATTGCTTTACCGAAAAAACCAAAGAGTAATAAAACACCAATTAAAACTTCCTCCCGTAGCGCTACGCAAGTCAGAGTCGATTCAGTAGTAGGAAGAAAAAAACCTTTGGAATTCACGAGGTGAGTGACAACAGCACAAACCAACAGGCGTATCCAGACACTTCGACCCGCCACTTTGTCTTGCCTGGCCGCACGGCAGGGCATGCAGACGCAACCTGTGGGAATCCGTTCACTGGCGGTGACCTTTGCTTCAGACAGTGAGAGAAGGGCTTGCCAAATGCATTTTAAAGGGCACGCGCTTCGTTGATGCGACTCGTGTTTAATCGCTAGCAATGCTACGTCAAATCACAATACTTTTCATCGTATGGTTTGAATAAAGCCACGTTTTTTTTATTAGCTATTAAACAATCGACTGATTAAAATGTACATTGAATCGAGGTTGACTTTTGGGAAAACTATCAATGCAGCACGTGTTTCAGTGGTTGTATTTAATCTTCTGGTACATATCGGTAATCTTAACTCATTCAAATCACGCTTGCTGCAGAACTTTCTATATGAAGAGGCAGTCTGCCCTGTTTAATGTGCTTGACTGCAGTGTCGTGTTCATGCCCACTGCCTTGGCTAACTTAATCCTGTATTTGGTGGAGTGTAAATGTGTGATGACATTGCATAACCCTATACCGGACACGTACATTTTAAAATGTATGTGTATACGCGTCATTGCAGATTTGCAATATGTATTCGTCCCAACACCCTGGGACACCCTTGCAAATTAAACGTTCCATCTCAAGGAATTATCTAGTGTAATAAATGTCAAGTGCAAAACTTACAATTAAATCCATTAAATGCAACCAAAGTATAGTTATAATCTTGATTTGAACCTTTCGTAAACAGAAACCCGACGTCATCAGGGCGGACGCTTGTGTTGCGACCGACACGTCGTGTTTCTTTTATTATTTTTTTCTATCTACGTGACTTTACCGAAAGAACCGGAAAGTATAGTTATAATGTGTGTTAACGTATACAAAACGCAAAATTCGCAACGATTTTCCCCATTACATGGCTGCACAATGTTGTGCATGGCAAAAAAAAACCATTGTATTATTAAATGGTCTGCGTTATATTACCTGTAATATTTCTGTACAGGCAGTTCTCCCAGGCTTATTTGCGCTGAGTAACCTTAGGTGGGAATCTCGCCGTCCTAACACTGCTGAGCACATCCATTTGCACTTGTTACAGAATTCGCCGGAAACAAAATGGAGGTCATACATCTCAAGTAATTGCTCTGCTGCCAGTGAATGACCAAAGAGCCGATCAGATAGTAAACTGCTGTGGCATTATTACTGAAAATAATTCACCGTCGGTGAAATAGTAGGGGTCTCCCTTTAAGAGATCTCGCCTTCAATCTAACTCGGTGATGTAATAACTCAAACCGTGGAAGTGTTGTTTTTACTGGCGACTTTGAAAAGCCTTCGGGCATCTACGACAGCAGATGATTAACGCGGTAATGCATGAACTTTGTTCCTGTCCAAATAATATAAATACTCAGATTTTAGATACCAAAGCAAATACAATCAACCGTCACCCTCTGCAAATGTGTTCAAAACAACACATTGCAATAAATGGAATTTTCAGATGAAATAAATTCATTATATGCAGAGTTCAATTAAGGATGTTTTTCCCATTACTGTTAATGTCTTCTTCCAGTACCTAATTTGAACAACCCCTGTATAAATGTTCTAAGACTCTCGTTTAATAAAATCCTACACCACGTTGGTCACAGAAGTCATTTAGTCAAACTGGATGAAGAATGACTTAAAGCTTTCGTGACTGCAGAAATTCATATTTATTGGGTCTTTCGGTAAAGTCACGTAGATAGGTTGAAAGAAAATAACAAAAACTACGACGTTTCGATCGCAACACAAGCGGTCGAAACGTCGTAGTTTTTGTTATTTTCTTTCAACCTATCTATGTGACTTTACCGAAAGACCCAAAGAATATGGATGAAGAATCTATTATACAAATATTATATGAATAAATATATCAGTCAAGTCGTTAAAACCTGCGAGGCATATGGTAAAAATGTAAGATTTTTTAATATATATGTAATAAACGACTGGACCACGATGTCTGTCCCAGTGTCCTTTATTATTCGGTTCGTGCTGTACACCCACACGGCTGTCTTTACTCTGTAGCTTCTCCACGGTGCTGACTCCAATGTCGGCCCGATCCACAACAGCAGCTCCGCTGCTGTTTCTCTCACACAGCCCCCCTTGGCTGTACTCTCTGCTGCTCTTCTCCCTCCGCAGCTCTCACAGCTTCTTGCTCTCTCTCTCTCTCTCCGCAGCTCCTCCTGGCAGCCACACCGCTGCCTCTAACACGCAGCCCCCTCTCTCTCTCTCTCCGCAGCTCCTCCTGGCAGCCACACCGCTGCCCCTCCTGACTGTCTCCTCCCCAGCTGCACACCACTCCGCAGCTTCCTCTTATCTTCGGGGTTGGCTCCCGATCGCCGTCGGCGCCCCCCCTCTCCACACTTGCCCGCGTGGCCTCACTCTTTTCCGCTCACACCCCGACTACCTTCCCCTTCCGGTTTACCCGCTTAAAGCCCCGAACCTTACCCCCACGTCACATGACTCCACCCCCCGTGACGTCACCTCCGGAAGGTCGCTTACGCCCGCATTACACCACCCTCCCCCGTAGAAAAATCCCAGCCGACCTCGGCTGACCAAAAGCCAATCGTAATGCGGCGAACCGAGCTTCCCCCCCTAAAGGACACTAAGCATATAATGTAACAGCAAGAACAACAACAACGCAATCAACATCAACGATCGTACAAAAGCATGCAATAAATACAACTGTAAGAAGAAAATAACAAGACAGCAACAATCAACGAAACGTAAGCGATTTGGAACGTGTGCGGGTCGCCGGCCCGTCCCGGACGGTCGGCGGCCCACTCGCAGAACGGGAACGCGATGAAAGTCGAGGAACGACAGGGGGTAATCCCCCTCTCGCAGCTGGAAGTCCACCGCCGTCCCGTGTCTCTAAAGAGTTAGTCTTGGGCTCGTCCTGTGACCGTGCCCGCAGCTGGGTCGGAAGGGCTGCAGGGCTCGAAGGTTCCGCAGACCTGGCAGGCGTCCTCCGAGCAGGGCCCCTCGTCCCCCGCAATGTCACGGCCGGCCTGTCTGGAACAGGTACGACAGGCGCTCTAGCAAAATCAATGGACGCAGGCAGGGGAGAGTCAGCAGCAACAGACCCCGGCAAGGCAACATTGGGGGATGACGCATCATGTAAGGGAGCAACATATGGTTTCAAGCGCGACGTATGCACAACCCAGCGACGAGACCCAATCTGGACGCGTGCTGTCTGTGGGTTGGGAACCGCAATGAGGCGTACGGGACCATGCCAGGGTTTGTGCAATTTCGGCGAGGTCCCCGGACGTACCTGTGGACAATGAAGCCAGGCTAGGTCCCCAACCTTCCAAGGGCACTCCCCCTCAGACCGTCGCGCATATCGCTCGTTCCGGGCCTGGGCTTTGGCCGTAGCCACGCGGGCATTCTCCCGCGCCTCCGTGACTCGGCGAACCGTGTCCTGAATGTATTCAGGAAGTGGTTTCCGAGGTCCCTTCACCCCAGTTCCCAATTGCACATCCACCGGCGGCACGTTTTCCCGACCATACATAAGGTAAAACGGCGAATATCCCGTAGCCGCATGAGGCGTCATCCTGTACGCCGAAAGCACCCCGGGGATGTGCAGATCCCAATCTGATTGTTGTTCACTCACGGTATGGCAAAGCATGGCAGACAATGTCCTGTTCAGTCGTTCAACCATACCATCCGTCTGCGGATGGTATGGGGATGTCCGTACTTTCTTAGTCCCAAGGCCCGCGCACACTTCCGCCAATAATTTAGAAGAGAAATTCCTGCCCTGGTCCGTGAGGAGTCTCTCAGGCGCCCCCTTATCCATAATATACCCAAACAAAAAGGCGTCGGTAATGGCCGCGGCCGACTGATCAGGCAACGGCCAGGCCATCGGCCAACGGGAGAGGTACTCAACCCCCACCAGCAAATATTTATTACCCCTCGCCGATGGTGGAAAAGGTCCCAATATGTCCAGTGCCACCAATTCATTGACTCGAGACACCTGAATCGACTGGAGAGGCGGCACGTAAGGATGTTTCGGCGGCTTACGTTGTGCACACGCAGGGCACGCGCGCACGTGCCCTACGACATCTGTCGCCATGCCGTGCCAAAAATAATGACGTTGCAACGTCAACAAGGTCTTCTGCACCCCTAAATGTAAGAGAGTGTCACAATGGAGGGTTCTAATCAACTCGAACCGCAAGGACGTTGGTACCACCAGGCGCCAACGTTCCTGGAACCCCTCCCGCCACATAAGCAGACCATCTCGGAGAGCGGTTTGCGGCCCCACAGCCGTACTCGGACTCCCATTGTCCTTAGCAGACCGCTTCCGCAAGGACACCAATGACTCATCCATCATCTGTTCCCGGATCCAGACAGACCGCGGCAGATTCAAAACCCCGTCAGCCGGTCCCGGTTCCATCGGAGTGTCCGACTTCTCGACGGCCAACGTGAGCGGCTGAGGGGGGTTTGGAATCGGCGAACACCTATGCGTCCCCGACTCACATTTACAAGGGGCGCGCCGCGGTAATCTGGAAAGTGCGTCAGCGTTCGCATGGCGCACACCCTTCCGATGTTGAATTTGGAAGGAAAATTCCTGTAGCGTGTCCAACCAACGTGCCAACTGTCCGGATGGCTGGTCAATTTTAAGGGCATATTGCAAGGCCGCATGATCCGTACGCACAATAAAAGAACGACCGTAGAGGTATGGTCGAAATTGCCGTAGGAAAAAAACAACCGCCAATAGTTCTCTGCGAGTGACACAGTAGCGGGTTTCCGCAAGAGACAAGACTCGGCTACCATACGCCACGACACGCTCTACACCCCCTTTAGACTGTGATAACACCGCCCCAATACCTGTGTCACTTGCGTCCGTATCAAGAATGAATGGGTGATCGAAATCGGGATAATCCAATGTTGGGGCCGTGGCCAATAGATCACGCAGACTCCGAAAGGCCGCCTCCTCCGGCTGTCCCCAACCAAACTTCCGTCCTTTACCCGTAAGGAGATGCAAAGGCCTCGCAATCGTCGCAAAACCCGGCACGAATCTTCGGTAATACGAGGCAAATCCCAAAAACCGCCGAACATCCCCCACGGTGGCCGGAGTCGGCCAATCCCGGACGCACGCCGTCTTTTCCGGATCCGTGGACACTCCCTCAGCGCTCACAATGTGCCCCAAATAGCGGACGGACCGTTGCAGTAGGTGACATTTCTTTGGTTTGAATTTCAATTTGGCAGAACGCATCCTCGTGAACACTGTCTCCAGCCGCGTCAAATGTTCATCGAATGTGCGGCTGAAGACAATGATATCGTCCAAATATATAAGACATGTCTCCCACTGCAACCCCGTCAAAACGAGCTCCATCAATCTTTGAAATGTAGCAGGGGCCGCATTCAATCCCATCGGGAGACAGTTGAATTGAAATAACCCCTGCGGCGTACGGAAGGCGGTTTTCTCCCGTGAGGACTCGTCAAGGGGAAGCTGCCAAAATCCCGAAGAGAGGTCCAGTGTGGAAAAGAACTTAGCCCCCGACAATGCGTCGAGGGAGTCATCCATACGCGGCAGGGGGTACGCATCTGCCACCGATATCTTATTCAATTTGCGGAAATCAACACAAAATCGCAATTTGCCATCCTTCTTCTTAACCAAGACGACTGGAGCGCCCCATGGGCTGTTAGATGGCGATATAATGTCCGCAGCCAACATGTCTTACACTGCCCCCCTTACGTGTTCTCGTTCCGCAGGACTCATCCGATGCGAATTTAATCGAATAGGGGCAGCATCGCCCGTCTCAATGTGATGGTAAAGTAAGGAAGTGCGGCCCAAATCCAAATCATCGGAGCTGAACACATCGGAATATGTCAACAACAATTTACGCAGCGCACCACGTTGCTCCATGGACAGGGAAGAATTTTCGTCACATAATTGAGCAACCCAACGATCATCCGAACTCCTTGGCTCGGAAACCCCAGCAACAACTCCCCGGCTATGTGGACAATCATGGGTCGCAAACGCCGTAGTGGCATGTGCCACAACCGTACCGGCCGGGACACGGACGTTTTCTCCCCCCGCATTAAGCACCTGTAAAAACGGTAATTGATCCGGCCGGACGATGGTCTGTGCCCCCACTAACGCCAACCCGGTTGTTATCGTGGCGGACGGTGACAACAAGACCCCTACTGCTCCTAGCCGATCAGGCAGGGGCTTCCGATACCGCAAGGGTATAAGCATCTGTGTACCAGGTGGAATGTCCACAGATGCGACGGACAGCGCCTGCACTTGTACGGCCGAAGCAGGTCGCCCCCAGGGCGACGGCAGGAACGAGATTTGACGGCCCCCCGGCAGTTCAATACAATTCTCATTGATTTTGATCAAAATGGGCATCTTAGCCAAAAAATCGGTGCCTAACAAACAAGGAACCGCCAAAGATCTCGATATCAACACAACACCCGAGGCCGACACATCCCCAATAGATATCTTAGCATCCACCTGACCCACGATGCCCATGCTACCCCCGTTCGCAGCGACGCACGACCCATAAACCGGACGCACAGCCCCCGACGGAATGCCCAACAGATGGAAAATGACATCCGATATAATAGTCGCAGACGCCCCCGAGTCGACCAAAATGCGCACGTCCACACCTTGTATGGACCCCGGTACAGTGGACGAACCCGTAGCGGCCGCGACAACTCTCCGTGCCAATTTGCGCCACTGCGTAACTGAATGACAAGGCCCCGTCGATGGCCTTTCTTTAACAACAACAATAGGGTCGCGCAACACAGGTGGTGGGTGAGGTGGAAAGCCTTGCCGAGTGTCTGGTGCGTGCCGACATGCCTGTTTCGGAGGATCTTTAGCCGACTTGACCGGTGCCGAGGCCTCCTGCTGCGGCGGAGCCGGGAAGCGGGCCCAGCAGTCTCTGGCGTAGTGGCCCCTACGCCCGCAGCGGAAACATTCGGCCTCGTTGCGCCGAAGCGCAGGCCTCGCCTCCTGACGGCCCCGTTCTGGTAGCACCGCGCGCGGTCTCGGCCCGCCGCGTCCCGTCCATGGAGCGGAGGCGGCCGTCAGTTGTTGAGGGCCCCGGTCATCCGGAACATAGACGGCCTGCGCAGGGTTCCACCCCAGCGCATCCCCTTCTTTGACGGGCCCCCCCGTCCACGCCGTCACTTGTTTCCAGCGACGGAGGTTGAATTGCGCATCGAGACACTTAGCAGCCATCCGGGAAGTTAGCTTCTCATGCCCACACACAGGCATGGGGATCCCTAGATCCCGAGACAGCTCCAACATCTTCCCTAATATGAGAGGCTCAAGCAGGTCCTGTGGCGTCTCAGGATAAGCTGCCATGGCCAGCTCCAGCACCGCACCCCTGAACGCCACGGGCGACTCCTCTGGTGCTCGTTGTCGTTGAGCGAATCGCCGATGCGCATCATCTGGTGGCTCATAAGCATCGGCCATTTCTTGAAAAACACCACATAAAGTTGCCTTCTTATCGGTCGCTATGGAACGGAAGAATCGGACAGATTCGTCGTCCAGGAGAGTCGGCAACACCTCCAAAGCCTCCGCATCGGTCCATCTTGCTGTGCGTACCGCCGCCAAGAAGCGGCAGGCGAACGCGCTCCAGTCCCCACCGACGGAAAATTCTTTAACTGTTGTAAGGTGGCGACTCCGACTCCTCTTCCCGCCGTCTTCCAATGGTGGTGGTTGTGATGGCAAATTCAAAATGGCGTCGGCCCGCGGCGTGGTCAAGATGGCGGTTTGGCGCCACGGAGCGCGCAAAATGGCGGCCTCTTGCCGCGTGGGCAATGGCGGCGGCAGGACAGGCAACGTGGCGGCCCGCGGAGCACCACTTGCATCATCCATCGTCCCTGGCGCGACGAGATGGCATAGATGCGCCAGGACGTCCTGAAGTGCCTCCAGTTGTACCGCCATCGCTTGCCATCGTTGATCCGCGTCTGATGATGTCGACGGACCCGCCACCGCGCCAACATCCTCCACACCCGTTCCCGTGGTCGCCTCAGCCTGGCTCTCCTCCACCACCCCAACAGGATCCGTGGTTGGAGGGAGTTCGTCGTCGTCGGACGAAGAAGCCGATGCAGGCGCCGGATTAACTTTCTTCCTCACTTGTTTCGACATGCCGTTGCACTTCCGACACCAGTGTAATAAACGACTGGACCACGATGTCTGTCCCAGTGTCCTTTATTATTCGGTTCGTGCTGTACACCCACACGGCTGTCTTTACTCTGTAGCTTCTCCACGGTGCTGACTCCAATGTCGGCCCGATCCACAACAGCAGCTCCGCTGCTGTTTCTCTCACACAGCCCCCCTTGGCTGTACTCTCTGCTGCTCTTCTCCCTCCGCAGCTCTCACAGCTTCTTGCTCTCTCTCTCTCTCTCTCCGCAGCTCCTCCTGGCAGCCACACCGCTGCCTCTAACACGCAGCCCCCTCTCTCTCTCTCTCCGCAGCTCCTCCTGGCAGCCACACCGCTGCTCCTCCTGACTGTCTCCTCCCCAGCTGCACACCACTCCGCAGCTTCCTCTTATCTTCGGGGTTGGCTCCCGATCGCCGTCGGCGCCCCCCCTCTCCACACTTGCCCGCGTGGCCTCACTCTTTTCCGCTCACACCCCGACTACCTTCCCCTTCCGGTTTACCCGCTTAAAGCCCCGAACCTTACCCCCACGTCACATGACTCCACCCCCCGTGACGTCACCTCCGGAAGGTCGCTTACGCCCGCATTACATATATAAAGCGTCACATTGCGACTTAAAATATACAAAGCGACAACAGCAATTTACCAAAATCGAGGAATGCACTTAAAATATATATATAGCATTTGTGGCAGGGTGATGTCTGGGTTTGTTTCCCGACTTGGGCACCTTTGGAGTGTCTGTTTAGTTTGTTGTCCTTCCCCCACACGTCTGATTATCACAGTTGGCGACGTAGGGTACGAAAGAAGTTCAACATAATACATACATGTTGTCCCTCTGTTCTGCATATGATTCCTATGGGTTCTCCATTTTTTTTCGCACATCTAAAAAAAAAATCCTACAATGTAACTGGCATTGGTCAAACGTAACAATGCTGAAAACTTAACTGCAAATGACTAAATTTGGATTACACATTGCAACACCAGAGTGGCAGCCAAGGAATTAAACGGACCTGTGAGGCCGTCCTCTGAAGAGATGGAGCGATAAAATCAGCTAGTGTGTAGGTGTTAGATAGATTTTTACATATATAATATATCGATATAAAACGGCCGTTTGGGGAGTTATTTATCCAGCAGTGGATTGACCATCGTTGATTAAGATGAATAAGCATGAGCCTGAGTATTTTGTTACCGTGAGCAACTTTGTTATAATTAGCTTTATTCATTTTGTAGTTTATGAATTTATCATTAAACGTAATCTAACCTTTATTACATTCAAATAAAAAAAGTGTTCTTAAATTGTTCTTAACGTAACCCAGGTCATCCTTGCAAAAGAGGAAATTGTGTTTCATGTGTATCAAAAGCTTTATTTTTCACCCTCCTGGGAAAATAAAGGGTGGACCATTATAACACACATCGTTATATACAACACACAATTAACCGATTATTTAACGAATGCAGTTGGCCATGTGGCCCACGTGGGATCAATAGTCTATGGGACGAATCATCATTGAGGTGCGCGAAAGGGAGTAGCTCCCCCCTCTCCAGTAGTGCCACTTGATCCCATTCAAACGCTGGCTTCTTCTCCCAGAGGTGTAGTGGAGCCCATTGAGGTTAGAAGGACCACACGCATCAAACCACCAACCTGGGGAGCCAGAAGATTAACGATTCTGTCAGCAGGAACACAGAGGAACACACAGGAACACACGGGAGATGTGCAAAGGACGGGAGAAAATGTCCCAATGTGAGTGATGGCAGTTTAGTTTGATGGTTCAATGGCACACCTTACAGATGTGAACTATTGCGTTGGCGACTTAGTATCTGAATAAAGCGATTTGGAACGAATTTATGAATCTGTTTATTAATTCGAAGGCCAGACAGCTCCAGCGGTCAAGCGAGCAGCTCGCAATCAGTAAGTTGAGTTAAGGTCCTGGTCGAGGATTGACTCAGCCTATCATCCCGCTGTGGTGAATAAAAACGATGACTATTTTGTTGGAGAGTCAACAGCTGTTGTCCTCTGGATAGACTGGCACCTGCCATAGGAACGTGTGGCATTCCCTAGAGTGGCTCAGGACTCATCTTCTTGGTTCTTTCGGTAAGTCACGTAGAAGGGAAGTAATTAAATAATGAAAATAAAACATAATAAAATAATTCTCACGACGTTTTGGCCACAACGCAAGCAGCCGTCTTCACCTGAGAAAGAACCAAGAAGATGAATCCCTGCAGTCACGAAAGCTTTAAATCGAAATTTGGCTCAGGACTGTAAACAGTGGATGTGCACCGCTTGCAATGATGATTTGAGCAGAACATGGCTTCTTCGGCTTATCGACTTTGCTTTATCAAACTTTTGCACGTAAAAAAATGCGTACGCGCTTGTAATTTTATTGTGACAAGGCACGTTCATTTTTGCCTCGGGACACTAACGGAACACATCAGAGGGGGCATCGATGAAGGAGATGGAGCGATTAAATCAGCTCATGTGTGAGTGCTAGTGGATCGTTACGTGGCACGATCGAGAGAGATGGTAGTCGCTTTGGGAGGCCTTCATCAGCCGTGGATTGATGATGATGACCGTATTTATACATTTAACTCACGACGCAGAATTTGACATTCTTCATTAATATAATCACCCAGGATAGTCCTTAACGCTCGTGACGTCACTCCACATCGATCAGCCCCCCTCATTAATATTCATGAGCAGGTGACGTCCTCCAAATGGACACCCCCCCCCCCATTATTATTACCTACTATAATGAGCCAAGAATGTCTGTGTGCATCGCTCGTGACGACACTCCACGTCGACCAGCCCCCCTCGTTAATAATCATAAAAGGTGACGTCTTCCAAATGGCCCCCCCCCCCCCCATTCATAATAATTAGCGGGTGACGTCACTCCACATGGGGGGGGCGAGGCGCCTCCTCCCCCCTCCTCGGCGTCAACTTACAACCCTCACTACAAAGGCAAAACCCTGACGTCACGCGATCTCCGCTATTGAGACATCGAAGTAAAAAGGACGTAATGATGAACAAGGGATTATAACCTTAAAATTAAATATGTCTGTGTCACTGCGCCCTTACAAATTTCACACGAATGGATGCAATGAATATCACGTCGTGGTCTGCCTTTCACTTGCAAGTTTCAGATTTACTGCAATACATCCGTCATTGGACGGGCAAAAGGCTAGTTGCAAATAATTCCCATTATTGTCTTCTTAATCTAATATTTTAATTACCATATGAAACATGTTGATAGCATTTTTCTAACTTGAAGCTGAAACAACCCACGCGTGTTCAGTAATTGCACATAATGGGGTTTGGAACAGTTTTCACTCATTAACCTCAAATGCCAAATACTTTGGGATAATTTTAAGCGGCATTATCTACTTATCGCCCGAACCATGGCGATGTAATTACGTCTGTAGCTAAATCTTCGTAATCACTTTCTCATGGGTGTTTTTCTTTTTTAAGGCCTTTGCATAACATTTACTTTCTTAATATACGCCCGTTTCCAAATGGTCATTCGTGGGGATAATTAAATAAAAGCAAAAAAAAAACCTTTCAAAATGTGTTTTGTATACATGTTATGATTATTATTAGTCACCGATCATCTACTATTACCAAATTCAATAGCAAATAGTAAAAGTGTAATGATTTGCCTCTCTTGTGATTCGTCGGATCGTTACAATTCAGGGCCACAAATCACTTCAAAAATCAATTATTATTTTTACTTTACATTGTAATGAATGCAGTGGCCTCGAGTTGCTCAGTCGGGGGTTATGTGTAACCATTACATACGACATTAGAATTGAAACACATGCAATGCGATGAGCTTCAGAATCAATGTGAATATATTGATGATTTAAAACAACTCACAATGATTTCTTACTCAAATGAGCATTGAGGCAATGCTTCATCTACAGTATACGGCCCTGAGCCAGTTGTGAAAATTTCACATTCTTATGATGGGGTAGAGTTCATTCTAGAGGACCAACCACTTTTAGTCAACCCCCAACCAGGATTTGAACTCTCAACCTTCGATTACGAGCCGCTCGCTCAATCACCAAGTCACGGGGTCTGGTAGCTCAGCAGTACTGGAGAATCAATGCACCATGAACATCTCTTGTAAAAAGCATGATATCCACATGTTGCATTGTTTTCCCATTACGCTGTATTTGCTGTCGTTTTTGTTCCCTTCCCAGGCTGGCTGAGTAGAGACAGAAAGAGATATTGTGTGTGTGTGGGGAATTGATAGTGTCGTGTATCCTGTAGATACATACACACATTATACGTGGCATCTGGCTGCCAGAAAGAATGATGACCAAATGTTATTGGAACCGAATACAAATAACCAGCCTCGGGACAAGGAACTCAAGTCAACCCATACTTTGACTTTTTGTTCGGCGATGAATATAAAAAACTGCAAAAATAAATCATGAGCTTGTATCCACGTAAATACGTAAATTCGCCCATTTTGAAATGCAGTAAAACCATTGGTTACACACACACACAAAAACCATTGGAATCTATTCGTCTGTGAGCATTTTCAATTTAAATTATAAACAGGGACCTCCTTTTTAAATCCTTTATATTAAGTTCACTTGCTTGCTTGCTTGCGCGCTTACGACCGTGCAAATCTTACGGTCGTTTTTTAACCCAATTCCCGTGATCCAATCGAGCTGACATTTTGCACACAGACTCGTTGTGCGTGACAATTTATTTTCGTGAAAAAAAAATTCAAAAATTTTACACTTTTTAGGCAAAAATAAATTATATTTAATTACCAATTGCTTAATGGTGGCAGGCAATCATCTGACCCATAGGTGGCAACCATCTCAAGCCAGAGGACGAGAGGACTCTAGCCGCCACGCATATAAAGGATTTATAGTGAAAAACTTAGTTTTTACGGGTTAATTTTTTGCCAATGCATTATTTGTCAGGCTTCACAATGCTGGTCAGCACGGGTTGGTAAACGTGGGCAGCCTCGCCCGTACGGGATGCTGCACAGGCGCAGCGTCAAAGCACCATCTGCCTTGAAGCAAAAGCTCAAGGCCTTCATAATATTCATAATAAAACCAATTAGCTCAAAGCCTGCCTCTCCAGGCTTGGTGCAAGAGTAACTTTGAGTCCTGGCTTTGCGCCTCAAGAGGTCCCGAACATTGCATCCCATTCGCAAAGTGTGCGTTATTATTATTATTTTTTTGCTGCACGGCCCTCTGCTGACGACGTATACCCAACAGCAGCCTACGACACCTGTTTTATGCGTGCTGGTCACTAATCAACAAACCATTCAGGTTTTTTACCCTGCTTAGCTTCTGGGAGCATGCCCCCGCCATCTAAAGCACTACGCTTGTATCACTGTACATTAAATTAAATTACGTAAAGCGTCTTGAGATAAGGCACTCTATAAACGTAACTAATGATGATATTTGGTCAAAAGTGGCAACCTTCATATGCACAATAAGATGCAGCGTTGGGGTCATGCCACATAAAACTGGTGATTTTTCAATCGTCTCACTTATACATGATTTGATGTTCATTTCTCAGCCACGTAGTCTCAATTTCATCATTCAAAACATGTATTGAGTATATTTACGTGCCGTGCGTTGCTCATACAAGCCGCTCGCCTAAGGTATTTGCGCAGTGTCCATCCTTCTCACAGGCGATTCACGAACCTGCACTCGTACGAGTGCACTGAGAGAGCCACAGGGCTCTCCCTGGTGCCCATGTCAGCTGTGTCCAACAACTTTAATGTGAACTCAGCTGATACGGGCACTCCACCTCGCTAACGGGAAAGGTGCAGATCTGCAATTGCATGATCGCGCCATTGCCTGCAGAAGGGCATCTACTAGGTGGAGGTCAGGACAGTTCGTCTAGAGGGTAATTTTGGCCTACTCTTCCGTGCTTGCCAGACGTCTTGGAAGAAGTGGCAATACCCACACTTTACTCAACCACACGTGACCTGCCAATAAACTAACTGCGGTGCACACATGTACGCCGCTGGGTGGACAAAGGAGGGGCGATTTAAGAAACGTGCCCCTATTGTTTCAGCGGCAACGCGAGGACATCGACTCGAACCGGCAAACCTCCGGGTAGCGAGTCCGGTGTGCGAACCACGACGCCACCGCAGCGGCGTCACGAATGGCCATGGAGTCTAACCCATTCGCTCGCACCTCCTGTGCTCATCTGCGCACATCTGCAGGGGCAGTTGTCGTTGTCCGCGTCCCTGGTGCTGAAGTCGATACCCCCCTCGACGAGGCTGCTGTGCTTGCCTGCCGTGCCCGAGTAGCCCTTGACAAGGAGCCTCAACAGGGAGAAATCGGGGGAGAATCACAGCACACCGTGAATTGGGAACGGCAAAGGCAAAGTGACTGGGAGATGTCCCAATGGATAATTTGCATGATTCGAGTATTTTTTCTATTGTGCACAGAGTGGCGGTGCTAGCCCGAAGCAGAAATGATTTTTTGGAAGTCCCCTCTTCATGAATTAAATCCCAGTGAGGTAGAAGAGATGTAGACGAGAGAGGTGGCGTGAGATGAAAGAAGATCGCTTCAGACAAGGTCGAGTTGAGAGAGCTCATCGTTTTAGAGATAGGCGAATTAAGAATGTTAATTATCTTCCGTTCATGAAGATTTCCATTTGAGGTGATATTTTATCGCACGTGTTTTTAAGGATGTTGGCGTCCCTTCAGCTGCGTGTGCCCCTGAATATGGTATCGGTTTGCTTATTCCGAGGGCCGCTGAGTGCACAGATGAAACACATTGAAGCCTAAGAAAAAATATCAGCGCTCTTGTTTTTTTTTTATCTGGTGACACAAAAAATGTCTGCTTATTAAGGCACACACACACCGCACACCGGGTGCCACATATTGATTGTTGCGATACGTTTTCTTTGCCAAAATGAATTGTACTAGCCTATTCTCCTGATCACGTGATGCTACGAAATATAAGACAGTATATCCCAAACGTGTCCCCCGGTGTCAATGAAGTTATTCTGATCAAATTCTCTCTCTCTCTCTCTCACATAAACCTAACAGATCATAAAACATTTGACGTAAAATATAGCGAAATAAAATACATCTAATAATAATAGTCCAGAGAATACAGTAATAGGGCAGAGGAAGAAGGCGCGCAAGAGTATGATGAAGGATAAGCACATTATAAGTTAAAATAAAAACAAGCTTCATGCTGAAACAACAGTAGAAAGAGCAATGTTTATTCTATGATATCGTGTACAATGAATGTTCGTGTAAATACAATTTAATGACGCACTATTTACTGTATCAAGGAGATAAAGCCACACTTTACTTGTCTTAAAACTGCAATAAACGCGGTCTTGGACCCACTCTTTGTCGGCTTGCAAAGTCCCGCCACAGGCTCATGATGTGGCATTCAAACGACAAAACCGGCATCACGTGGCGGAGGGGTAAAGTGTATTGCTTTGCAGATGAAAAGCGCGGTCAGAAACATCCGCGTTTGTTGCAGGGTCGCTTCAGCGTTAGCAAACGGGAATCAACTCCCACGATTGGAGCTTGATAGGGGGCACCGCTTAATAGGAGCCTGCACAAAAAAACCTACGGACTCAGTCTGAATGCGATTGCATAATTATGTTTCCCTTTTTGATTGGAAACAGACCACTCGGCTGAAGATTGTTGCTGCGGAGTATACAATTGCTCTATAGCGCTCGGATTTCACCACTCCGTCGTCGGCTACATGTCCGACTTTCCACTCCAATGCGCTGGAATCGGATAGCTTCTGAAACATCGGACATCGTGCAACGTGCGGCATAACCGGTAGACACATCGCAAGGGCTTAAGAACACAACCGTGAAAACCCACGCAAGCAGTATGCTGGCTCTGGTTTGTTTGACCTTCTATCGGCAGCACGAATTTGGCTGTCGCCTGATGATGCTGGTTGTAATTACTGGCGAAACGTCGCACTCGAATTGTAAATGTTGTGCGTTCACTCTCCAACACACCGGTGTGCTGTGCTAGGAACGAATTGCCACGTTTTGTTTTAGGCGACAAAGCTTACTAATTGACTGTATCGGGCGGTGGCGGGTTTTAACGACACGTTTATATATGTGCGCCGCCTAACCCAAAAACCTCTATTATTGACCTCGTAAAGCATTGGTCATCGCTATACATTCATAACACTCGAAATCATAGCTTGTTAACTGTGTAATATTAGATGGGAACTTCTTCTTGGTTCTTTCGGTAAAATCACGTAGAAGGGAAATAATAAAATAATAAAAATAAAACATCATAAAATAATACAATTCTCACGACGTTTCGGCCACAACGCAAGCAGCCGTCCTCAGGTGAAGAACAGGTCTGTCGGAAAGAAAGCGTCTGAATGACGCTGTCTTTCCGGTTGCTTGCGTTGTGGCCGAAACGTCGTGAGAATTGTATTTTATTATGTTTTATTTTTATTATTTTATTATTTCCCTTCTACGTGACTTTACCGAAAGAACCAAGAAGATGAATCCCTGCAGTCACGAAAGCTTTAAATCGAAATTTAGATGGGAACTGTTTCAAGGATCTGACAACAAATCAAAGCCAAAGGCTCACTGCTGCAACAGACGAAGCAGAGAAGTCGACGTTTCTTCACGAGCGCGATATTTGGGGCGCTGAGGTGGTGAGTGGTAGGCAGGGGCGCAGTGTTTCTCAGGTGCTCTGGACACCCAGGCGCTTCTCAAAGACCCTTTCCACACGAGGCTGCAATTGACATAGAGCCCACGTGTGGACACACCGAAGCAGTCACGTGGTGAGCTCACGTTCGTTCTTCGCTAAGCAGAAAAAAATGAACGGGCTTGGCTTGGTTCATGAATTTGCCCTTAAAGTTATTCGTCCTCGTAGTTCTGCGACTTGCAAAGATAGTGCAGCACAAAATGACCGGGTGTTTGTACGAGTGAAAAAAATGCGCTAACACTAACGCGAAAACAACTTGTTTACGCAAGCTTGATTGTAGAGCTGTGTTTCATTCTACTACTGTGCTGTGCTGTACAGCTATGCCCATGCTCTTTCAGGTGTGTACCCTGCGGTGTACGGCACGATGTCCGGCGTTTCGCTTCGCATGCCGGTGAACTTCTTTATCCAGCTCCAGAAGAAGCCACAGACACACACCAGGGAGCTGTATTCAATTCGGTATTTTTCGCAGATTGGAAATGCCGCAAATTAAATTAATTGTATTTACACCTTTTGACAACTGTATTTAGTCGAATTTTACATCCAGCAAATATGTATTTATACTGGAGGAATCCGATGAGCTAAAACGCTCTTTTTCACACATGTCCAGTAGTTCTCACAGATGTCCAGAATTTGTTTAATCCATAGGCCTACTTTCTACAAGTATTATTATCCAGTGGGTCTGATTGACCTGTGATTCTTCCCACGGTCTATGGATTGGCCTCTCACGATCTGTGATTTTGTGCAGAGGATGAGGAAGAATTTGCTCAGTTGTACATCTGTGGAAAATAGCTTCATAACTCCAGTCCAAACAGAGATTCTGATTCAGTGGTGTCCTTGGATAACATCAATGGATATCCCTGATATAGAAGGCGCACATACAATGCATCCTGAAACTTGATTTATCGACGAAGGAAAGTGACCTATAAAAAAACACAACGCTCACTCGCGCAATTTGCACTTGCAGAAGCACTCAGCAGCATCGGTAGGAGCTAATCTACCAGCTATGGCAATTGCCCCCCTTCACGCATTGCTGACAGACTGTGTGTGTCTGCCATGGACTGGCATATGGGCTCTTGGCAGCCCCGTACATTGTGAGGGTCCCGGTGCCCGTCAGGGTCAGTGGTCGTAAATGCTCCCAGATGTGCAAACATTTGTTTTGGCAGCTCTGAGTAAGGGCAGATATGCAATCCTCCTAGCAGTGCCCGTCTGCGCTAACCAGCAAACACAGAACTGCTCCCAAGACGTAAACACAAATGGGGATTCGCATATGCTCCGGATTTTAAGACGCACTTTTTTGTCCCCCTGTATTTTAATGGTAAAATGTTGGGGTGCGTTTGATTATAATCCGGTAATCTGCGTGTGCATGTTGTGTGTGCGTGTGTGTGTGGGGGGGGCGGTAGTGTAGCGGTTAGCGCTACGCTGCGCTACAAACCCGGCGACCCGAATTCGATTCCCACTCACGGCCAACACCCAGTGACGATTATTTGAACCGGTCCTGGGCCTCCCCTAGGTCGACTCGGCCTCAAATGAGTACCTGGTGCGATGTGTAAATATCGCCACTCGGAAGACAAAGGCGGCCGGGCGTGGTGTTGGCCCACCCGCCCCCTCGTGTGCCGTGCCGGCTTTCAAATGTGCTTGCTAACAGCACTTGCCCCAACAGTCTGTTCAGGCTATACGGGGAATCTTTGTCTTTCTTGTGTGCGTGTGTAACCAAGATCGGCCTCTGTGAAGGAGGCTCGTGACGTGCACTCCTGGGCAGTTGGAGACAGTCACCCTCCAACAACATCCGGAGGGCCAGACGAGCGATGCTCACAACAACGAGCGGAGCGCTGGGTGGATAAAATGCAGCGAGTTGGCAGAGTAGGGGTTACAGCTGGTGCATCTGCCAGTCATCTCAGTCAGCCAACCCATGGCACCTGGGTCTGTCCCGTGACCTCCTGTCAGCGAGCCATCGACACTTCACGTAGCCTCTAAGTGCACCTAGCCTGGCACAGGCGCCGTGGTGACGTCACCATGACTTAGTGGTGAACGGATAGGAAAAAAAAACATTGGGTTGAGTCTTACTTTCTGGAGCGCCTTATAATCTTGAGAAAACTGTATTTTAGTATTTTAGAATTGACCAATGACACCGTCATTCCAAAAGTGTTGCTGTGTTAGCTATCGTTTGTGGTGTGTTTGCTGTAAAATACTACTGTAGTTTAATTTTACTAATATGTTACAAAGGCGTAGAATATGAGCTGGCAGCATACGGAGATAGAAAAACATGAATCTAGGACACTCTTTAAATGAAATTGTCCTTTATCTTAAATTATAATCTCGTACAATCTCCAATATATCTCCCATATAATTTTATAGGCTTTTTTTTAATCATAAAACAGTCACTTATTGGTAGATCACACAAATTGTGAGACAACCAAACCCAATGTATTGCAAGGTGGCCAGGAGATGACATCACAGCAAATGCAGTAAATCCAAACTCTGATTGTTTTCTCCTTCTATGTGCCAGCTTTATATGGATACTCCAGTTTCCTCCCACACGAAGCTTTGCGCTTATTGATAGAATTTGCGAACATCATAATGCAAGACTCTCCAAAGAAATCGTCTTCAGATTCAGTGAGGCTTTCTTGAAAAACAAATGACATTGTTAATATTACGTGAAAAAGATAACATTTAATAAATTACAGCTCTTTATCATTTCACTGCTAGATAATGGCTGTACCATGAATTCTAGATTTGAAGTTTTCGTGACTGCAAGGATTCATACTCTTTGGTTTTTTCGGTAAAGTCGCGTAGGTAAAAAAAATAGATCACGACGTTTCGGAGGCAACACAAGCTTCCGTCTTCAGGTGGAACCGACACAGCAAAATTACTGTATCAAGTGAAGAGAACTCTAAGAGACACGAGAATATATAGAGGTTAAGGTGGGGGGGAGGAGCCAGGATGGGCCGTGGGGGGTGGGCTTGCGAGCTGCGAAAGCGATTTGGTCAGACTTCAACCACGTTGATGAGTGTGAGTTTGTAAAGGTGGTGGGGTCGAGCAATGGATTTGGCTGCACTGTCCTCTCCGGCTCACAACACCTCCTACACCTGTCTTTTGCACATGGTGTGGGTCGCCCATCCAAACGCTTATCCAGGCTCAAACCTACTTAGCTTCCAAGATCTGATGAGATCTCTTGGGTGCATTGTGGGCAATTTGGTCACGAGATTTGTGCATAGCCACCTGTAGTTCTGTCTCTCGCCGGCGAGCTGGAAGTCGCTGTAGTGAGCATATGCAGAATGTCCTTCCCAGTCCCACAGGATGATCCTCAGCTGGCTCCGTTTGTTGCTGCTTAGTTGGTGAATCAGCTCGTTACCCAGCCAGTGCTCGCCAGACGGCAGCCCAAAGCCCTTTGGGCCCGCGGTTAGCAACACAGAGCACAGAGCAGTTTGAAACAGCGGTTAGGAACGAGCGTCTAAAATTGGATCACTACTCATTGAGCGTAAATCAGAAGTGTGAAATGCATTCACGTGCAAAAATAAACTAAACCAGTCAAACAGATCGCGCATTGTGGGATAAAGAGTGGGTACTCCTACGTCTTCCAAGAAGTCTTGCCAGCATGGAAGAGTAGGCCAAATACCATAGAGATGGGCCCTCTCATGAAAGCCGAGCAGTCTTGTGAGAAAGCCGTTAAACAAATACTCCCAATAGAGTGTGCACTTGTTATAATATTTAAAGACTGTATTACACGGTTGATTTGCTGTTATGTCATTATCATCATCTGTATTTTAGAAACGTTAACCTGGAATTAAGAAACAGGAATTCACCCAGGCAGTAATCGGTATTTGTGGGGCACACTACACAGCGACAAAGTTACAGAATACTGATAAAGAAAATATCATTACAGTAATGATTTGAAAAAAATTACATTTCTCTTATCCAGTTCCAGAGAGCCTCAATTTGTGAAGAAGCTTTGAGCACGTGGAGCAAAATATCAGACATCATGCCGAACAACACGGAGTACACCGTGAAAACACTCAGGCGAGCTGTATAAAGCAATTCTGAACACCGAAGCAGCAGTAGTAAATATGAAGGAGGCGCATTGCCTGAAATGTCACCCATTGTATATAATATATATTTGTTCCTGAAGGCGGTGCTTTTGATGAACGTGTTGAGTGTGTATGCAGACAGTCGAACCCTTTACTCATCTGCCTTACTGCCACTACTTATTGCTATGATTTCAGCCATTTTTTTGTCGTTGTGTAGAGGTGGCGATATGTATTGTAACACAAACTAAATCTAAAAAATATATATATATATACTTTTACAGCAGCTGTGAATTGGGGCCCGTGGATAAAACATTAATACATTATGTATTCAGTCGTATGACAGTGGTGGATAATTATGATGGTGGAAATAGTCTTGTTAACAGTGTGCGCATCTATATTACTGCCAACTGCTGTGGTGAAAATATATATTCGGGGTATGATCGAGAGGATAGTTAGGATGAGTATCATGCACAGTGCAACTTCATCACTAATACACTATGCATCATACTGCTCCTAATCCACCTACTGCTCCTAACCCTGAGAGACGGGGTGAGGAGCAATGTGATGCATAGTACAGCTTCATCACTGCTGCACGAACGTAATCACGGATCACAATCGATCTTATGGCCAACATTCTTAACGCCACCCTTTGGGTCCATCCATTCCATAGCCTCTCCTTGTCAAAATAAATCCCAAAAAGCCACCACATACATCGCCACTGACCCAAGCGCTTGTAAAGGTCAAAGCCAAAGAAACCAAAAATTACAGTTGCAGGAATCGCTCCAACGTAATTAAAATAGACCTCTGTCATCCTGGTACAGCACATATAAATGGTTGGGCACAAAATCATTTTTATTCAATGTCAGTTAAGCTCATTTGATTTATTGAGAAGGAGCTGTATTAGCCACAGTAATTATCGCTTTAAATATAATTGATGGTTCAAAAAAGGGGCCATCTGAGGTCACATTTCTCCGTCATAATTGCTGGGAAGAAGAAAAAACATAATCACTAAACTGAAACAAATGAGCCCTTTTAGAACAAAACTCAAGGCAGGCGTTTGATTACAATTTTTGAAGAGTTTTGTGACCGGTTGCGAATTGCGTAGGCATCTTCTCTTGTAAACGATATCCTCTCACCAATTTGTACTCTTGCCACGAGCGGTGGAAGTCTACCGACCCATCTTGCCGGCGCTGAATCACAGTCCACCCCCCGCCACTCGTGTCCATGTCGCAGTACACCTGAGAGACACGTGGTAAGGTAAGGGAGATGCTCACAAGTAACAACAGCCCGACGACAGAACAACAATCGTCGAATTAGCCGGCCAATAATAATGATGAGGTCGTTAATCCACGAAAGCCTTCGTTGACGTTTTTTTCAGAGGACCCTTGGCCACTTGAGTTTTGGCCACAAATACGTTTTTGACACGTTGAAGAAAACTGGAGTGCCAGAAGATAGACCCATTAATACGAGATAGATTCAAGAATCCATTGCTCCACTTCTGTCGCCTAGCAGTCCAAGCGTATAATGCCTGTTCATTCCAAACAGTTTCCCAGTCAAGTACTAACCAGGCTGAAGCATGATTAGGTTCCAAGATCAGGTTGATTTGGCCCTAGGCATCTTGAGGAATCTCTTCAGGGTGAGAACATGGATTGCAACAGCATAGCAATAAATAACTACGATTTTGCCTTGGTAAACATTAAATTGGAACCATTAGCTATAATTCGACTCACTGATATCATCAAAGCAAATGCTTATGCAGCTCACATCATAATTGCGTTTACATGAATCCAAATCATAATGCATCGAATGCACAAACGTATGATTTAATTATAAGCAGGACAATCACACTGGATGATAATCAAGTAATGAGATCAGGAGGAGCATCATTGTTTGCCCTGATATAGAACGCGTTGGTTGCATTTAAAGATAAAATGCAATCATTTCAGCCGTGTGGTCCCTGTGTGGTGTGGCGTGGTCAACCATAATCCTTGCAGCTTTCGCGTATAAATTGCGCGTATTTATATGTATTTATGCAGGTGAAATCTGCACTGAAATTTGTTTTGCGCACGTTCGTTTGCTTACAATAGAACCACGTTGCCACCACATAACGAGGGAATTTGGCTCCCGTCGGATTCGTTCTGAAACTATTGTTAGACGGTCCCTGCATTGTACAGTGGCCAGCTTTTGTGCGTTGGGAAGCTTTGTGCAATCCACATCGGCGAAAAGCAAACACCGGGTGAACACTCCCGCCGAGAGTGCGCTGCTAAGTAACTCTCCACTGGTCATTGCTTTAGCAGCAGTTTCTGGTAAGAGGGATGAAAGTAATATATACACAGGGTTGATATGAAGCTTTCGTGACTGCAGGAATCCATACTCTTTGGTTATTTCGGTAAAGTCACGTAGGTAGAAAAATAAAATACAAAATAATAAATCACGACGTTTCGATCGCAACACCTGCGGTCGTCCTCAGGCAGTTGCACTGCTGGATTATTTTTGTTCCGCCTGAGGACGACCGCTTGTGTTGCGATCGAAACGTCGTGATTTATTATTTTTCATTTTATTTTATTTTTCTACCTACGTGACGTTACCGAAAGAAATTACTGTATCAAGTGAAGAGAGCTCTAAGAGACACGAGAATATATAGAGGTTAAGGTGGGGGGGGAGGAGCCATGATGGGCCGTGGGGGGTGGGCTTGCGAGCTGCGAAAGCGATTTGGCCAGACTTCAACCACGTTGATGAGTGTGAGTTGGTAAAGGTGGTGGGGTCGAGCAATGGATTTCAAAAAAATGTTAACGCTTCTGAGAATTTGCAACAACACCACAAGAAATTTGCCTCCGGGCTTTGGAGACCACCTGGAGAAGATTCCAGGCACGTGTTGACAATGATGGCGAACAAATGGAGACTGACTTTTTGAAGCTATTAACATGACATTTGTTATCATGTCACGGTGTATTGTCCGTCCTTTTTCCATCAAAAACGATAGTCCCTCATAAGTGTAAAACAAAAATTGAAGCACCCTGTATAGGAGTCAAAGAGGAAATCATGCTCCACCAGTCCAATTAAAGAACTGTTCCATTCGTTAACGTGGATGCGGTTACGATGAATCCCTTCGTGTGGAAATGGGCCGTGCTAATTACCTGAGTGTGCAATTGCCCCCCCGTGACAGAGATGTCTTTTAGCAACGGGTTAGGAACACGTCATTTCCTGTTCCAGATTTTTTTTATTTTAATATTATTATTCAAGACATTCTTTTTTTTTGGTCTTCTCACAAACCTTCACAGGTTAGGAACACGTCATTTCCTGTTCCAGATTTTTATTTTATTTTAATATTATTATTCAAGACATTCTTTTTTTTGGTCTTCTCACAAACCTTCACAGGACGGCTGGCGTTGGCCACCCGGATGGTGTACACTCCGCTGACCGTGCCTCCCGAGCGAAGAATCTCTCCGCAATCACCGGCCCGGAGCTCGTTGCCTGCCGAAGTACGGTGACCTCGTTAGACGGACACGAGATGACAGGCACCGACAACGCAACACGTGATCTGCGAAACAGCCGAATAAGAAATGGCATGCTGGCACGTAATAGCGCCAAACACAGATTACACGTTAGTCTTCATGTAGCTGCTTTCAATAGCAGTTAGATTGATTGATTTATTAAATGTTGTTATAAGACTTTTAAAAAACTGTTCAAGTAATTTCCTGAGCATTGAGTCGGTGCTCATCTGCTCTTTGCAGCCCTGAGCAGGAGCAATCGCGTTAACCGCGTTACCTGGAGGCGAACGGCTCAGCAGGGATGGCAAGAACGACATCCTACGGCCCCCTGGCATTTCCAAGCAACCTTGGTCGACGAGTATTTTAATTGGCATGCGGCGCAAGAAATCGGTCGGTGCCCAATAGGCATTGGACGGCCAGTGAACGTGAGATCAAAACTGGTCCCTTCGCGGTAATATTCCCGATAGCAATGCGCACATCAACTCGCCCCAAAATACCCATGCTACCCCCATCAGCAGCAACGCACGCATCATTAGCCGGTCGGATCTGTGACGTAGGAATGGAAAGGAGATGAAAAATAACATCGAAAATGATGGTGGCCGACGCGCCAGTATCCACCAGAATACGAACATCGACGCCATCGATCACGTCCCTGCGGTGGTGGGCGAGTCTATCCGTAGAACAACCCCTATTGACTTCCCCACGAAAAGGGTTCCCATTTTATTGACCCCAGTGGGATGATGGGCTACGGTAACTCCCAACCAGAATTTGAACTCGCAACCTTCCAATTGCGAGTTGCACGCTTTACCGTCACCATCTGGCTGATTAGCTCTCTGCTGATGTATACAAATTAACGATGGGGTGTTTTTTTCATAGTGACACATTAAATAAAAGTCTTTTTCAAATAAGATTTTACTAAAAGATGAGTTAAATCTTTAACGTGCTGCATATAATTTCACACGTGCTAAATCATACGTTTTACTTTAACATTCCCAGCTTATATGAATACAAAATTTGATTATTATCGTACACATGTGTTTCACTGAAAATCTGTGAAAGAAAATACATTGACTGAACAAGGCACTATAAACAACATTTAACATGTATCGGACACTTTCAAATGTAACAAACTCAAAATAACTTAGAGGCCTATTTTATTTTGCTCATGGGAACCCTACGATTCACTTGCGTGGGAATTTTGTTCATTTATAAACTGCTTTCTTTTGGAATTATGATTATTTAACATGCAGCAAATACATTTTGTTTAATGTCAGCAAAATCCAAGGCGCACAAGCACTCGAATTCATTCTCATGCCATCTGCTTAGCCATTTATTTTAGGCTTTTGAAATCCTTCCAATAACGCATAAGACATGGAGAGCATTTTAGCATGGTCATTAACGGGAGTTGTTTTGTTTTAATACAGAACAGATGCACCAGTCCCACCTGACGTGTGAGTTGCTGGCTGTACCTTTTCACTGCAAAGGGCAAAAGAAACCGGCAAAAGGTGTAACCCAATTATCCCTTCGCCTGTCCAATCACTTTACAACCCAGCTGTACAGAAAGGCAGCTGTACAAAAAAACATTGCCTAATTGTGCTCCTTCCCCTTTCTGGAAGCTTACGCAGAAGCATATTCATTTATTTGTGTTCTCCGAGCATGCTGCCAATATCAGGTTAGGTTATAGCACTGCATTTGTGAATTAAAAGTCATTATAACTGATTTGTGTAAAACGTTCACATTTTACAGAAGGTTAGGGAACTGCCAAATATGAATAATTGATAGATTTCCTGAGAGCATCTAAACTTGCTGATGTTGCTATTTTTCCATGCACGTACACATGTCTTAATTGTCAGAAATACTGTGTAATTATTTTAGAGTAGACAATTGCTTCATAACTGACATATTTGGACGTGTATTAATTACTAATGTAACTAGATTATCTGCCTTACACGCCAATAACTTTAAAATGCATTTGTTTTTTATTGTAAAATTATTGCTTTCTAGAAATGGCACAGACGTTTATCACGTAGGCTTTCGCGATCAATATTATCCATAATAAAAAAAAATTGGATTATATCACGTAAATATAAATGTGTTGTTAACTCGCCACCACCCGACACACCCAATTAGTAAGGGTTTTTCACGTAAACAAAACGTTCCAATTAGTTACTACTTGAGGAAAATCGCCTGATGAAGCTGGTTGTAATCACCAGCAAAACGTCGTGCTCAAATTGTAAATGTTGTGGGGTTACTCTCCTACACACCGGTGTGCTGAAGTTGTAACCAATTGGCATGTTTTGTTTACGTTCCAAACTTTACTAATTGGCTGTGTCGGGTTAATAACACATTTATGTTTACGACATCGAGACCAAAACAACCTCCATTATAAACGCACAAAACTGAGCGTGGCATTTAACCCAAGGAGGGCTCCCTCTATAAAGAGGCCACGTCAGGCGACTGGGCCGGTGAGACATTAAACAGCCCGACATCTACAAACAAGGCACCCTAAAGAAATTCACTGTTCTAGGTCACCTGAAACTCCCCTTGCTGGTGGGGTGACAGGCTGGGCCAAGAGTCATCGTAAATTCCAATCTATAATAAGCAAGTGTGAGTGTGTGTGTGTGTTGCAACACACACACTCACATCTGTTTACATATGTATTTTGCTGCATTCGTCGTATAGATAGCTTATATAACACATCTTCAGTGACAATACACTAAGCCATTGAATACAAATACTGTGAATACGGCGAGTTGGTCAGTGGGATAATTTTTTGTAGTCAATAAAAAATGTTCTTACTTATATTTTTTTATTTTCGATGTGAAAAAAACGTCCAATGTTCGTATGTGAGTTAAGCCGACGATGTGCTCTGAAAGCAAAATGTGACGCCCGTGGCTCTACTGTGAGCAACAACATCATGCACATTGCAAGGACCACACTCTGTTCCCTTGCAAGACGATCTTCAAGTTGCCAGTATAGTCACGTAAATAACGATTCGCGCGAAAACAAGGGAAGAACATGGCACGGGAAGAACCCAGCAAAACGCGAGAAGAAACGGGAACACGGGCCTATGGCCTTGCTCACCAGGACAGCAGACAGTGCACACATTGCTGTTGTGTTTTCAATATCAAATACGCTCGTCCGTTACAATTGCATTGGTTGTCGCTGTTGTGCTGCAGAACTCCCCGTTGTATCTGTGGGTTTTACCGGCTGCTGTTTGGCACGATGTCTGACATTTCACTTTCACGCGCCGGCGTGCGCTTCTACTTCTTCTTCTTCAGGAAGAAGCTCCCAGCACTTTGAGCGCAATGTCAGACAACCTTACCCAAACAACACACGTGGGCACAAGCCGAAAGCCCTTCGGAGAGCCAAAAACGGCGCCTTCTGGACGACGCAATAAAACCCAGGAGGAGCATTGCAGGAGAGTAATGCGCTCGCACGGCCACGCACGGGCACAGCCCACGATCAAAGGCTCAAGCTCGCTGCGCGCTCCTTGTGCGAGTGAATGTAAACGGGAGGACCTCCGCTCTCGACGAGGAGCGCCTGTGCCACGCTGACGCCACGCTCCAGCTGCGCGTGCTGCCGCAGCAGTCGTCCGTGGCCGGCGCCCGCCTCATCCAGCCGGCGCGCCAGCTCCGCCAGGCGGGCCCCCTGCCCCGAGAGGAGCCCCTGCAGGCGACGCCGCTCCTGGTGCGCGCCGGCCAGCCGGCCCTCCCGCCTCCGCTCCAGGGTCGCCGCTGCCGCGTCCAGCTCGCTGCGGAGGAAGCAAGGATTCATATTCTTGGGGTTTTTTTCGGTAAAGTCAAGTTGGTAAAAATTTTAATTAATAAAAGTAAAATTAAATTAAATAAAAATCACGACGTTTCGGAGGCAACACAAGCTTCCGTCTTCAGGTGGAACCGCCACAGCACGCTTTTACTTGATGCAGCAAGCGTGCTGTGGCGGTTCCACCTGAAGACGGAAGCTTGTGTTGCCTCCGAAACGTGATTTTTATTTTATTTTAATTTTATTTTACTTTTATTAATTTTCATTTTTACCTACGTGACTTTACCGAAAAAACCTAAGAACAGGAATCCTTGCAGTCACGAAAGCTTCAAATCTAGAAGGAAGCAAGGAGCAAAGTCTCTCGCCGCAAGCCACCAACTCGAAGGTCTTCAACCGTGGCCTCTGCGTCAGAGTCAGCGGTAGTTCTCAACCGGGGGGTGGCGGGGGGGTGTGTGACATTACATCATGCATGAGAGTCGTTGGTGAATAATTGTGCATGAATATGCCAATAGAAAATAACTACAATGGATACAATATTTACGATCGTTTCTCGTACATTCACTTCTCAGAACCATATTAGGTCAGTCTACTCGTTTGAAACAGAATTCAACAAGGGGTACAGTAGCCACACAAGGTTGAGAACCACTGTCATAATGTACACGTACATTTATGCATGTTGAACTTCTTTCGCACCATACATAGCCACCCGTGCTAATAGCTAGGAGGTGCGGGGGAAGGACCACAAACTAAAAACAAAAAGCAATTCGAAAGAAATTAGTTTCCAGTCTAGATTTGAAAGTGCATAGCGCCAGTGCCTTCCTAGTATCAGAAAGGCCATTGTCAATCCACTGCTGGATGAGGGTCCTCTGCATAGCCTCTCAGACCATGAGAGATGTTTGGCCACCGACGACTTCACCATACTGATCGCCGTGGGTCGTGAAGAAGGACGACACGTCACTTGCGACTGATGTTATCCGTGGCCGAGAATCGAACTTGGGTTCCAGATTCGCAGCGGAGTGCGCTGACCAATAGCCCAGCTGTCAGCCCTATCAAAAAATGTCAAATGGCTGTTCACGTCCTTTGCGAAATACACGCTTACAAGGTTGAACAATTTGTTACCGCAAATACTGTTGGCGAGTACCTTTAATGAGCAGCGTGCTGCAGTGTTGGGCTAATTAGGACAGCACTGTGTCTGTCCAGCCCAGCGAAGCACCATTCGCAAGCACACATTGGGGCTGAGTTTCCCGAGTGGGATCCAGCCCAAGTTCAGGTATTATATGAATACATTTCAGGTATATTTCTGCTCGGTATCACTGGGAATCATATTCAACCTGATGGCATAATACACGGAGACGTGTTCATAAATACCTCACTGAAATAATAAATTGGGAGAAATTACGGAGAAAAGAGCGTTTTATCTCCAACCAACCAATGCACCCACGAAATCTGTAAGAAAAACGTTTCCTCTGCAAGATATGGAGCCGTGAATTTCACATAATAAGTCACCTGTTGATAGGAAAGTAAGTGGGCTATTTAAAAACCAGCGAGATATTTATATATGGATCACCCTGTAGGTAGTGTGAAAACCATCACACCACCACGCCCCTTGAAAAATTTACCGTCATCGAATTTCAATCTCTGTCATACACATTCATATAAACAAATACATAAATACGTACAAACGCATTCACATACTCTGTCCAATCCGTTCCGTGTTGTGCATTATTCACGGTTATTTGTGTATTTTACCTATTCCTGCGCTGTAATCTGTCGAGCTCGTGTGCTTGCTGGCCGAGCGCTCTTTCCACTTGCTGAGTGACAAGCGAGTTTTCAAAGAGCCGCTCCTGCAGCCTTGAAGCGTGACTCGAGACCTGCGACGCATGACACAACGGGCCAGCGACTAAAGCCCTAGCCAACGGGGTGACCAAAAGCGTAATTTGTGAGCTATCTACCACACCTCCGACGTGCACGGTTGGCTACGTACGGTGTGAAAGAAGTTCAGCATACATACATCATACATACATCAGTGTCGATTACTGTCAGAACCTATGCTAGGCAATGAACGGTTGGACCAGTGGACAGAAGCAGATGCATTGTTTATTGACCCATGTTTACGATACAGGGAAGTGGAATGGTGTCTGTGTTGACCCCATGACCTCTTTAACCACACACATACCCCAACTTAAGGGAGCCCAGCAATCCATCACGAGTTATCTACAATCTAAACCACTAGCGGTCGCCTTTGATTATTAAGCAGCACATTCTCAATAACTTGTTTTTATTTCACTCACGGCATGCGTTGGGGCACATTCGCAGAATTCTGATTCTCGATTGATACCCAGTAAAAGGAGTTTCAGTAAACAGAACATTATAATTGTTTTTTTTAAACAAAATTCTTTAACACCCCTTTATTTAATGCATGCCCCGGTCTAAAGATCAGCACACTGGATTTACAATCCAGAGGTCACCGGTACTGCAATCCAGAGGTCACTGGCTCGATCTCCTGACGTGGCAGTTGAAACTCGAGGGAGATTTCTTAAATTCCACTCCCCACCTTTAATCATCTCCCAGAAGTACAAATGACTAGTTAAGTGGTCTCTTCCGAGACGTCTGACCCAGCGCAGAAGACGAGGCCAAAATACCCTGTGCGTAGCTATCTAGAGAGCTCCCCATAGTGGGAGCCCTTCTGCCAGCAGTGGCGTGAGCCAGGCAATTGCATGGCGTCCCCTTTACCTCTTCATTAAATCCACTGTCGAATGAAAGTATTCTCACACCACATCTCTCATGCTGGCCCTGTGACTACACATCACTATGCTGGTCAGTGCGGGACAGTGGCGTAGTAGCTACATTATCAACTCAGGGGGTGCGACAATCGTCCAGGTGGAGCCCCACTATTTGATTTGTCTCGTACGGTCGATTCTGGGCTATACAGGGTGCGTCAAAAAAAAGTTTAACACTTAGATGGGACTATCCGAAAGAAAAACAATACTGAGAAGTGTTAAAAATAAATTGAAGCACTCTGTACATCACATAATTATGAACGTTTTGTTATTTTACACTGCTAGTGAAAACACATCTCATGGTGGTTGTCAAGAGGGCCGCAACTCGTAACTTTGGCCACCAGTGACGCCAAGGCACCCCCTGCCCCACACTAGCTACACTCCAGGTGCGGGCTGACAACCCCAATAATTCCTCCGCATCCCTTCACCTGGTGCTGTAACGCCGCCACCTTGGCGGCTTGCTGCACGTTCTGACCGAGGAGCCGGCTGCCAAGCTCCACGATGGCCGTGGTGCAGTTCTGCACGGCGCGTTGCTGAACCTGCAACACCTCCTCCCTGGCGCGGCCGGCCGTGCGGCTCTCGAGCTGGAAACATTGCGCCGTCGCAGAGTCACGTACAGGACACGAGAGCATGCTTGGCGGCTCTGGTGGCTCATTGGCTTCCTCCGGCAGGGCGAACAACTCTGAGGTCATACGTTATAGGCTTGAGATAAACAAGCAAAACACGTGAGAGATTGTCACATGCAACCAAGTTGTGATGGGTTCAAGCTTCGTGTTGCACGTAGCACATTACACGTGTTTTTGCAATGGTGATTTCATACATCGACACGCACACACACGCATATGCCAATTACTTGTTAAGTAAATAGATCACGGGTCTGTGTTCTCGCCTCTTATAGTTTGGGAACCAGTGTGGGAATTCAGTGATGGATTCCATTCTGAATCAGAACTTGGCACTGCGACCATTCAGATTCATTGGGGCAATTAAACTTTCCACCACCAGAGTAACTTGCATTGTCTGTTCCGGGCCGTTCTCGGAGCTGCAAATGGATTGTCGAGGTGTAATAATGAATCATATGCGTTTGTAATTGATGCTTTTTTATTTGTACATACCAAATGTAATGAGTTCATGTGACCCATCGAGCCACGAGATGCCGTTACATTCACTACGATGTTAAAATAACAATTGATTATTTAAACAAACCGTGAACCTGATTAAAGACAATTCATTGAAGTGCCAGGGGGAAATGGTTACACCATGAATTTTGAAGTCATCAATATCTCATTATTATATATATATATTTTAAATGTGGATGGAAATATATACATTTATATTGACGTTCAGACCTCGACCAGTGAGAGATAGTACCGTAAAATGTGTTTGCTTACGGAGACAATGACAAAAAGATAAACAACATTTGACATTTCGCAGCATTGCATTACCTCCATTTGACAACATTCTTAAACAACCAAACACAATCCATGTCCTGGTGTATAATATAATTCATTTATGCATCAGCTTTGACAAGACATTTGAACAAAACAGTTTTGCAGCTTCATTGTTTTGCCATCATGTACAGGCTTCCAGCGATGACAATGTACCATGAAATACAATTGTAAATTCCAGCTCTAATTGCAAAGCAGTTATGTTCAGCTTTTAAAATATTTACGCGTATTATTTGGCAAACGCTTAATTAATTGAATTTCAAAGTGGGAACATTTGCCTAATTTAGTCAAATTACTCCAGTCATATTGCTTGAGAACATTTAAATCCAGTACTATATATGTATTCTGCAAAATATGACATTTTCAATCTGTTCTAGATTTGAAGCTTTCGTGACTGCAAGGATTCATATTTTTTGGGGGGTTTTTTCGGTAAAGTCACGTAGGTAAAAAATCTAATAAAATCAAATTCATTATTTTTTTTTTATAAATTATTTTATTTTATTTTTTACCGACGTGACTTTACCGAAAAAAAACAAAGAGTATTTTCAATATGGCCCACAGAAAGGTATGTATAACGTTACCACGTTGTGTACATATTGCGTCAGTAACACACGACATATTTACATTAGGTATTCTATACACACCAGCTCTTGTAAACAATATCGCGATATTTAGTGATTAAAATCGTAGTTTTTTTTTCCCTTTACGGGTATATATTGAGGGAGAAAATAATGTTGTAGGTCGACACAATTTGTGTGTATTACTGGTCAATTCCTCAAACCGATCGAATTCTCATTTTTATTAACTTGAAAATACTGGAAGGTAGAAATCACCACCCACCAATGTGGTCGTGTATCAACAAGTTGACGTATAACAGCGCCGTTTGCCCGCAAAATAAATGTTGTCCTTGAAAATGAGACGTCAGCCGTACTTTACACACATTTTCGTGCTGTCGCTGCTCACTTTTTTTTCCGTCCGAATATTTTCGTGGAAGTGCCCAATCAGCGCCTGTTAGATTTCGTAATAGCTGACGACAAAATGAATCGAGACTTTACTTCGAGTTTCCAACAAAACAACATAGCAGGTTCTTGTGTTTCTTATAGCTGTCCGAATCGCAAATGTGGAGTTAAGAGGAGATGTATAACAGGAGATCGGCAGGTTCCCCCCCCCCCCCCTTCTCCCCCACCCCCTTGAATACACTGCTCCCGATCATTACCGTAGGGCAGCGATCCCCAGACGACCCCGATTGATCCCAAATGTTGACGGTGTATTGCGCCGAGTTTATTAAACGTGACATGCTGGGGGGTGGGGGGGGGGGATTCCCCTCTTTTTGAAAATCTACTTTGTATTCTCTGTTCTTGAATTCGTAATAAAGGGGGATTTTTTGGGTTTGATCGCGTAAATATCGATGTGTCGTTAACCCACCACCACCCGACATGGGCAACTAGTAAGGTTTGTCACGTAAACAAAACGTGCCAACTAGTAACTCCTGCAGCAGACCTGTGTGTTGGAGAGTAAACCCACAACATTTAGAATTTGAGTACAACGTCTCGCTGGTGATATTAATCGCAATCGATGTATGTAAGTTCAATGGCGGAGCCAGGATTTTCAGGTAGGGGGTGGGCAACCCCTCCAGCAATGAAAAATGATAAGAGTTGTTAGCAAGTAAGAACTTGTCCCTTGTTTTTTATTCGACGCGTGTGCGGCGATGGCGCAGCCATCGGTCGAGGGTCGAATTCGAACCGCGTTGTGTGATCGGCATCGCGCTCGCTGAAGGTGTTGATGCCTTCGGGGAAGTCGTGTCCTGTAAACGCAACTGCGCACAATTCTGAGTCACTTATAACCGCTTTGCCGTTACTTATTGCCAATTATGGACTCAGACTATTGTCCTATCATCTCATAGAGTCCCTGGCATGTAACAATATGCTACACAGTGGCAGTGGGGGTCGCAAAATGTCGAATTATTACTAATAAACCCCAGTGATCCGATCGAAATCCCTAATTTCGATCAGATCACTGGGGGGGGGGCACGTGCCACCCCACCCCCCACTGGCTCCGCCAGTGTGTATGTTGAACTTCTTTCGCAGCGTATGTAGCCCACCGTGCTAATCGGAGGTGCGGACTGATGGTAGCCATAGCCAAGGATTAAAATCGGGTAGTTGAGTACGTAGTGCAATGTACTCGCCACTGCGTCAGCGGCACAGACACTACACCTATCAAACAATACGTTCGCTACGATTCATATGTATTGTTCAGAAGGAATACATATCGTCACCTTTAGATATACAGTATGTGGTAAACAGAAGAGAGGTCTGAGAGAGTGGTTACATGCCAGCAGCAAATACAGCCAGTTGATTGATGTGCTCCCTGGCGGTTCCCGTTTAATCTAATCTCCCAATCAGATGAGCGGTTCTCGGAGAGACACTCACTGACTTGTTACCAAATGGGACCTTTTTTGCCAGGAGTGATTCCTTGCAAAAAGGTTTCTGTTTGATGGTTGAACATCTTCACGCTTGTTTTATTGATAGAAAGGGTAAAACCTATTGTTATGTTTTCATACTTTGATACTGGCAAAAAGGTCCCATTTTCTGGCTGCTCACCCCGAGCTATAAATGCCCTGAAAGTGGCATCGTCTTTGTGCTGTTCGCATTTTGGCATTCTCTGCTCTGACACTGGTGAGACTAGGCCCTAAAGAAGGCTGTCTCTGGTGTAGACCAATCCGTTTCAAAGACAATGCCCATATATTACTAGAGCATGTTTAGTTTGCACGTTCACCACAAGTATGTGTGGTTAATGCACACATGATTCCTTGAAACATCTTTCTATTTGGTGTTTGAACATCTTAACACCTCCTGTTTTATTGCCAGAAAGGGTAAAACTTATTCTTATTTTTTCATGACTTGCTACTCTTCAGCGTACAGCACAAATGGAATCCTGTCCGCATGTATTGATCGCAGGTCTGTTTAAAACAATATAGCTTTATTACCTGAAACCTGACTCATTTTATACAAGCCAATGTATGAAAAAGTTTTCCAGCTCACGCAAAGTTGCTAACCTGTTGCTGATATTGAACTATCAAATTTGAAACAAGAAGATAAATCTGGAATAAGAAAATTGCAAGAGAGAAATGTGGCTTAGTGGCCTTAACATGTTTGAAGTGCTCATTTTAAAGAAAGTTATTTGATGTATAAATGCCATGTTGCAATTGACTAACATAACTTACAGTTGGCACAAATGTGTATAATCTATTCAATAGAACATGTGGTCTCTTGTGCTTTGATGCTGGTGTAGTTTTATTTTACGAATGTTAAGTACATCAGCACATGTTTGAAACACGTGGAATATATAATTTTTATTTGCACACTTAGAATTGCTACTATTAAATCCGGCCCTGTACATTTTGGCAAAATTGCTAACAATAACGGTTTTGCCAGCTTTGCTCGATTAAACAATGTGATGTATACAGCGTCATTATCGCAATTCAAAAAGCACCATCTCATTGAAATGCAATGTAATAAATAACGTAAGTAATACAATGAAAACAAAACAAGCACATCACCATCTTTTGCTGGTACCTGTGCCGAATCATGCATTTCACATGGCCATCTACCAATTGATCACGGCCAATAAATGGTCATGGGAAGGGCCAGATTAAGTTTGAGGGGGGCTTGTGGCGAGTTATAGTTTTAGGGGCCACGTGTTTATCTGAAATTCCTCGCCTTTACTGTGTTACCACCACCACCCGTGCCCGAAGCAAAATGACCCATTGCAATTTTACCTTGGGTATTTCAGTTCTAGTTTTGGAATGTGATATATTATGAAACTACATCAAAGTTAAAACGAACAACCCTATTTTAATTTCAAATACCCGACACATTCATCAATAACACTGCCTTGAAAGGGAAAAAGAAGTGAAAATTTGGGCAATGGCTGTTCTTCATCACAAATATTGACAAATTGTGAGTTGCTCTTATTATTGCGTGTGCATCTCTGCCAACATAGAATCAACAAGTACCGAGTTTCATTTGTATTTCAACCCACAACTGGCATGAATCCACATCGTGGTGCTATGGGTTTATTGAGCAAATTACCTAGAGAATTCCCCACAGTAAAAGAATATTGCATTTCCACCATTGTAAAGCAGTATATATATGTGAGTATATATGTGTACATACTTTGGGGACCAGATAACATGAGGCCCCTGGCTGCAGCCCATAAACCCTCTCCGTTATTACAGCCCAGGCCGTGGGTATAAACAAAGATTTGGATATTAGGAAGTCACTTAAGCTGCGCGCTTTTAAATCTCCATTGAAAACTAATTTGTGTATTATGGATGATGTTGGTCGCGAAAGCCTACGTGTTAAACCTACGGCTGTGATGTTTATACACTGTAAACACACACATGGGTCATCAAACCACCAGATGTAAAGCAGACTCGACCCGTTCGTTGTCCTTAGAACAACGCATTCAGACGTGGCGGCCGTCTGGAACGCTCTTTGTTCTGATATTCGGAAGCCACTGGAGCTGTGCACTTTTAAATATCGATAAAAAGCTCATTAATGTAGGCCTGATTTTTGTGTTAAGTTTATTGTCCTTCCCCCGCAAGTCCGATTAGCATGGTTGACTACGTACGGTGCGAAAGAAGTTCAACGTACCGTACAGGCAACATTTACACGACGAACACGGCGGAGGAGACCAGAGAGTGGACGCTGGGCGGGTGGGTCTCACCTCCTGCAGGGCATGGGTGTTCTCCTCCACGGCTCTCTCCAGCCGCTGAAGCGCGCGTGCCACCGGCGTCTCCTGCGTGAGCCGGAGAGCGTCCCGGCCGAGCCAGGCGAGATCGCGGACGCACGGAACGACCTCCGGGAGGACAAACGTGTGGGTACACAGGGCGCCGGGCGCCTTCTGCCGGAGGTCCGACGGGGTCGCCACCGCCACCGCCGCCCACGCTTGGCGCAGGAGCAACAGCAGGCGCATCAGTAGCATCAGAGAGGACCCGGGTGCAGGGCTGGAATGCTGACTTGCCATGACGACTCCAAGACTGCCGCTCACCCCCATGCATCGGCGTGCTTGTGTGGCCTTTGCTCGCCGACTGCAGTTTGCAGGGCGATTTAAAAAAAACAAACACTGCCCAAGAGTGACCGTTGTGAGATATCAAATCAAAATTATCGGAGGCCACCTTTTTGTGTTTTTTTTTATGTCTGATTTAATATGACCGGTTAAAATGAATGTTAATATACGTGTAATACTAAAGTAGATACGTTTTGAACCTCAAAGGAAATTTTCCCAAGTAAGTTTTTATGTATTAGAAAACATATCAACGTTGTGTTTGCGATCACAACAAAACAGCTGCGAGCAATTATGAACTCCCCTACCACCTCTTGGTCATTCTCCACTGCAAATGTAAACATCATATATCTGCCTTGCTGGGCCAGCCTCTATATAAATGGCATTTTAAACCCTGAGCAAAGTTTCGGATACCACGTGATGAAGTTTCTAAACAGCCAATTGGGGCAGCCACCCTTTCTGAGTTCAGTCAGAGTATGCGACGTCCTAGTAATAAGCAGTTGCGCAGTCAATAAAAAAAAATCATCATTCTTGCAGCCAAACTACACATCCTCATGTTGGTGAAAACTATATTTTGCTGAAGACAAAAATTTCATGCTGTTGGGATTTTTCTTGGAAGTTTCAGATTTTATATCTCTGTCCATCTCACTTCTTAGAAAACAGTGGATTCTTTGCTTGGGAAATGTGATTTGTGGTCATAAAACGTTAAAGATAAGCATGTCTAAGTATATGCAGTACTACTCATTGCCTAGATGAATACCCACACCCTATATGGGCCCTCTAAATTATCATTATGCATATGCAATATTTGTAAAAGGTAGAAGTGCACCACTGCAATTTACTTTACTTACTTCTTAAGCCACTTTTGGTGGATGACCTCCACGAGAGGGAGCTTTCGAAAGCCTCTAGAAATTGGCCTATTCTGCCACGTTATCCAGATGTCTTACATCTGGCTAGCGTGGGCTGGCCATGTTCTGTTTTATCTTCGCTTTTAAGTTCTATGCAGTAATAAATAACAATTAGGCCACTTGCTCCGTTAACCTAAAAACAGCTCCTGGCTGGCAATCACAATAAACAGATCTCTCTGCTTAGGAAATAAACAGGAGAAGCCCTCTGCAGTGTGTTATTGGTCCATTAATCTGCCGCCAGTGTGCATCATGCGAGCCTCTGAGCCAAACAAAAAGCACAGAAAATGGAAAGGGGATTTGGAGTTTCAGATCCGTGAGAGCGCATCGAGTTAGTTGTGCTTAAGTGACACACTTCTTGTGTTTACGCATGCACGGTGGTGAGATGTTCACTACCTTGCCTGGTATACAGGAGGTCGTGGGTTCGATCCCGATCCCGACCCTGACCCCTGTATATTTGGAGTTTACATGTCCCCCCCCCCGTGGTCGTGTGGATTTTGCTCCGGGTCCTCCGGGTTTTCCATCCACATTTAGATGCATACGTTTAGAGTATTTGGTTGCTATAAATTTACACATGATAAGCAGCTTTGTTGAGCTATCATTTATGGCCAGGTTGCTTCTGAAAAAGAGCTATATATCTCAGGGGGCCTCACCGAGTAAAATTGTATATATATAGTTTTAATAGTAAATATAATTCAACAATCAAAATGTCCGTTGGATCCCTGTTCAACTCCCCTGCCAAGACAGATGTGACCAATTAACACGTGAGGCAGCAATACATATTACACTCATGCCAAGTTGAAACACATCAGCCTATATATACTGTTTTTATATTTCAACGAGATTTTTTTATACTTCAGTACGTAGTTGAAACATCTCAATAACATCTGGTAACTCAGTGGCGTTTATTTGACAAGCTGATGTGCTCCAGAATGTCGAAACGAGTTTGCTTGCGTAAACAAAATTAATGCTGCTAGATGATACGAGTCTTGAAAGCCAATAGGATGATGGACTATTTTGTGTACATATATATGGAGACATTATACATGGTTTTACCCATGATGATGCACAACAATAAATAATGAGTTTGTGTATATTATAAAAATGTAGGCAGGTGTGTCCCAACTTATTGTAATGATAAATTACCAATGCTTTCTTCACAGAGACATGCTTTCTCCCTGGCCAGGTCAGGTTGCAATGACATTCACTCACTTTGTATTTGGGATATGTTCTCAATGTTTTGGATGAATTGGAAACAAAATGAAAATTGAGCACAGATATAAAATTTTGCACAATTGGAAAACAATTTAGACGAGCAACCGGCATGTCCTTTGGACGTGGCCGTCTCTCCGTTCCTTCCAACCAACAAAACTTTGATATTTTCTACAGCCCTGTCTCCACCGTTCCCTTGCCTTTTCATTGATGTTTATCCCAATTCGTCTCGATGTCTCGCTTTGTCTCTGTTCTTATTTGTTTCACAATTCTCCTGTTCCCGTCCCTCCTTCCACTGTATCTCACCCACTTCCCTCCCCTACCTCTCTCCCTCTTTCTCTCTCTCACCTCTCCTTATTCCCACCTCTCCATTTCCCGCCTCAATCTCTCTTGCCTCTCCCTAATCCTCTCTCCCACCGCCTTGTCACGTTCCCCCGCTCTTCTCTTTCCGTTTGTCTCTCCATCCTCTCCCTCCCTGCCCCTGTCCCCCTCCATACCTCTCAATCTTTACCTCCCTCCACTATCTCCCTCCTCTGCCTCTACACCACCAGGGTGGAGGGCGTAAGCGGTGGGGGGGGGCAATGTCGTGACGCCAACGCGGTGACGTCATTGCGCAGACGTGCGCGGTTACGTCACTGCCGCGCACCTGTGTGCCAGACAGCCAGCCAGGACAGGAATCCAGCCAGGCGGCCAAGAATTCAGCCAGCAAAAAACTTTTTTGTTTGTAATCAAGAACGATTAGTCCTGAAACATGATGCCGCACGAAGTAACATCACTTTAAAGATGCCACTTCTGTGCTCTCTCCACCAAAAGTGCTGTCGCATGGCATCGGATGATATCATTCTTGTTAGATTTAGGAAAAAAAAATCACTAATGCAAAAAGTATATGATCCAAACATCCCGAAGAGATAAAAAGTCGTCCTTAACATCCAAACATCTGCAATGTTGATATTCTTTGGTTCTTTCGGCAAAAGTCGCGTAGATATAAAATAAAATAAATCACGACGTTTCGATCGCAACACAAGCGGTCGTCCTCAGGCGGAAAAATATAATCCAACAGTGGAACTGCTGAACTTAAGTTTGAAACTCACCCCTACGAAGTATGTATTCAGGATAAGCTCCAGGAGGGAGTGGTATTGATGACCGATGCCCTCCTGTGGTAGAACAAAAGCCGAGTACAGGGACTCCTCTGCTCACGACAAAGTGAGGTTCCAGAAGTCTGTTCGTAAGTCTTTACTCCTGTCGATTCCAAACATGTTGTAACGTCATGTACACTAAACACGGGGAATGGCATTACACGTTGTATGATGTCCTGCAGATGTAGATGCCACTGGTTCTTCACGTTCTGCAGATGTAGATGCCACCACCGTCATCTATTGCGCGGCGGTTGAACTTACAAATCTCGGTCCGAACAGGCAACTGGACATACGGACAGATTTGTCCGTGTTTTTGAAAGTTTGTAAGTCGAGTGTTCGTAAGTAGAGGAGTCCCTGTGGTGGCACAAGGAGCGCAATACCCATTAGAGAAACATTTAACTCCTATGTTATATATTTATTTGATGCTTTCCCACCTGATGACGGACGCTTGTGTTGCGCCCGAAACGTCGTGATTAATTTTATTTTATACCTACGTGACTTTACCGAAAGAACCAAATAGTATCTTATGTTATAGTTTGTACGTTTCGATTTGCTTCTGGATGGATGGCAGGGTGGCGCATCTGCGACACTTGGGCCACCACAGCAAGAAGGAACTAATCTTTTTTTTTACTCTTTTATCTGGCAACAAAACTGACACCTTTTTAACAAGGAGTCATGTTTGCATTGACCACAATACGTGCGGTGAGAATGCAATAAAAACACAACTCTGATAATGTATGCACTGTCCTTGAAATTGATTGGTCCACACCCGAGACAGCTTTTCTCAGAGCCTAGTCTCACATGGTGTTGGACCAGATGACGCCATATTTTGCTACTGGCAAAGGAGGTTCTAATGGTGGAAGAAGGAACTGGTTTCGATTCAGACTTCAGGCACCTGTCTGCGTGGAGTGAAAATGTTCTCCCCCTGTTCATCATGGGTTTCCTCTGAGTCCTCTGGTTAACTCCGATAGCTTAACACCTCCACTGTATCTGGTATTGGACAAAAATACCAATGCTGAAAATGTACTTGCAAATTACTCAAATTACTCAATTCGGATTACACATAGCAATCCTCCTAAAAGAAGTCTTGAGACTCAGTGAGGTTTTCCAGAATTAACAAGCATGGTAATAAACACATTCCTGCGGAGGGAGCTGCTGGTAGGAACGTTGGGTTGCTCGGTCAATGGCCAGGGTCAACGGAGGCGTGGTGTATTCCGCAAATATGCCCGACTGTGAGGGTGGGCACAAGCCGGCGTGAGTAGGTTAAACGTTGAGTTTTATTAGGGCACCACGGGGTGAGCAGCCCCTCCCCACCAAGCCCCACCCCACCCAGCCCCTCCTCCCCACCCAGCCCCTACCTGCACGACCGACGGACACAATAATCCCCTGTGCGCTGGTGTAACCAGGAGGTTCCTACCAGTAACAATATGCATAGACATGAAGTCAACCAGTGTAAACGAGTATGAATGGGTTACGTGAACATTTGATAACGCTATAAATTGAAAATGTCATAACCGTACATGGCCACATAATACATTTGATGTGATTAATAATGTCTCACGGAGTGATTTGTTTGGAAAATGTGACACGTGGAAACTGAAAGATGACTGTTCAATAAATGAATCTGGCTGATTTATACAAACCAGTATAATACGTGAGATTAAAATGTCAAGTTGTAATGCGGTAGTATTTTCTACTGTAAGTTAATAGAGTGTGATGGAAATAATTAGATCGGGCAATAACAATATCTTTGATTCAACTTTCTTTCGAGCAAGAATGTCAAATAAATCTCCACGAAATTCAGAAAACGACTCGTTGCAGTCAAAATCATTTTATGAATATATATCTACAATAGGCGACATGTTAAGCCACCCATGCGGCTAATGAATATGAGTGATTAATGTCCGAATTCAAAAAATCGTTATGCTTTTGGGTGGCCCAGATGATGAAGCGTCGCAGCTGCAGGCTCGCCACAATCCTGCATTATTAACGCTCTGCGATTTTTTTTCGTGGCATCCCAGAACGGCACAAACCATCTGGAAGCAATGGCGAATGCAGTGTAAACACTAAATATTAAAGTGTCAACATTCCACACTCGGGGTCTAATTCATGCCGCTACTTTGGCCATCATTGCATAAACTTCGAAGCAAAATGAAAGCCGGTTCCGCATAAAAATCAGAAATAGTCTGCATTTGGAAGCATTCCGCAATTCAATTGCCTCGGTTCAGTTACTGATTATGGCACCTTTCTGTGCGGAGTGTGTATGTTCTCCCCCTGTGCTGCGTGGATTGCCTCTGAGTTCTTAAGTTTCTTCCCGTTGTAAAAAAACACACACAATGTAACTGGCATTGGCCACATTCCCATGCTAAAAGATTACCTGCAATTTACTCAATTGGGATTACACATAGCCGCAGCCTCGCTCCCTGCTGTGAGATCTTGGCAGGATCGTCCAGTGATGCTTTCCTGGGTAAATAAGCATCGTCCATAATCATTCATGTTGGCTACTCTGTTCAGCATTTTTTGCGTATTTTGCAATTATATTCTTGGTTCTTTCGGTAAGTCACGTAGAAGGGAAATAATAATAATACAATTCTCACGACGTTTCGATTGCAACACAAGCAATCATCATCAGGTGTGAAAACCACAGCAAGAAATTTTGAAAAAGTGGCGGTTTTTTCAAATTTTCTTGCTGTGGTTTTCACACCTGATGATGATTGCTTGTGTTGCAATCGAAACGTCGTGATAATTTTATTGTTTTTTTCCCTTCTACGTGACTTTACCTGCAGTCACGAAAGCTTTAAATCGAAATTTATTCTGCCTTTATTTGGAAAGTTTTTTTTTGGTTTGGAAAGATGATGAAGCCATTGATGATAATGGTATTCATAGAGGATGATGTTGATGATAATGGAAAATTATGATGTACGTTGAACCTCTTTCGCACCGTACGTAGCCAACGGTGCTAATTTTAGTGGTATGAGAGTAGACGATGATGTTACATAAAGATGGTGATAGTAGAATTGATGATGATAAATGGGTGCTGATGATCACGTGCTGTTGATGTTGCTTCTGCTGCTGCCGATGAAAATGATCACAAAGATCTATGCAGAAGAGGCAGTGTTCCCAGAAAAATCCATACGGACTCCGAGCACATATATTAAAGAGTATTTGGCACACGGGTAGGACATGGCACTACCCTGATAAAAATATATATATGGGGGAGTCGCACTCAAAGCTCATCATAGCTAGATTCGCTGTAATATCTTTGCTTGGCCATCTTGCACAGAGTGCTTGTTCGTTTTGACCCACCCATCCATGCCTCCAAATCCATGAATTGCAGGTGTCGTGCGCACACACTGCAACAGTGCCCATTAAAGGCTGAGTTGACCTGGAAGGGGCTCAGAGAACGTTCTGAAACCGCTCATCACTGGCGGTAGGCGAGGCGGGTAATCAAACTCGAGTCACAGGGTTCGTCGCACAGCGCACGGTTCAATGTGCGACCCACATTAGCACGCCACACACGCCACACATACAAAGATCCCCCTATAGCCTTAACAGACTGTTGGGGCAAGTACTGTTTGCGAGCACCTTATGAAGGCCGGCACGGCACACGAGGGGGTGGGTAGCCAGCACCACGCCCGGCCGCCTTTATCTCCCGAGTGGCGATGTTTACACACCCGCCTGGTTACTCATTTGAGGCTGAGTCGACCTCAGGGAGGCCCAGGACCGGTTCAGATAATTAATCGTCACTGGTGTTGGTCGTGAGCGGAAATCGAACTCGGGTCGCAGGGTTCATAGCGCAGCGCGGTAACCGCTACACTGCCGATCCTCACACATTCACACACAGACATTAACACATGCATAGTTACACGCATGCTTGAGCGAACCAGCAGGCAATAATAGGATGTCAGGGATATACTCCCTGCTCCTGGGTCAGAGGTCCCTGTACAGACATGGAATGATATCTGTATGGAAGACAAAATTAGCATACCTGGCAGAATCCAAGCACAAGACTCTCTTTATCACAGCGTTATATTCGCCTTTGTGAGGCTTTCACAATTTCCATTCGCCCACAGTTGATGATGTATTTGACACAGTGTATATTTTGTCCCTGACAACTAACAGCTACATTATATATACGTCTAGAATGAAGAGGAACACATGGGTGAGAGAAGCTACGCGGATTGGTGACACCATGGGACCGTCCATAAATGACGTCACGCTATTTTGGCCGATTTTTAACCCCCCCCCTCGTCACACGGCGTCACAAAAAGTCAGACCCCCCCCTCAAATATGACGTCACAAAGCTCTGCCCCCCCCCCCCAAAAAACCATATTTCCATTTTGAAAATAAAACATGCTTCAAATCGCTTTAAACTATTGTCATTGTAGTGCGTATTTAATGTGGCGCTGCACTCTGATGTTGTAGGAGAAAACATTTATTTAAAAGTCTATTTAATGAAGTAGAACGTGTTGTCTATATTTATTTAAAGTTGCGCCTTTTGATGTGACGTCACATTTCTCAACCCCCCCACCCCTCCCATCGTCACACATCGTCACAAATGTCTGACCCCCCCCCCCGCCCCCCTAGGTGTGTGACGTCATTTATGGACGGCCCCTTAGGGCCCGGGTTGTCCTCATACGGAATGCTGTTGGCGAGTTGCCTTGAAGACGTGGGTGCTGCCCAGCGATGAACCGTTAGCAAAGCGCTCAACGGAGTGAGTTCAGATATTTATCTTCTTGGTTCTTTCGGTAAAGTCACGTAGAAGGGAAATAATAAAATAATAAAAGTTATTTTTTTATTATCCCTGCAGTCACGAAAGCTTTAAATCGAAATTCAGATATTTAATCAATATATTTCAGAGGTATATATATTTTTCTGGAAGGTATCGCTCGGAACACAAGCTCATGTTAATGGGACAATATACGGTGGTCCGTTTATAGATACCCCAACAAAATTTTGGGGGGAAATTTATTTCAAAGCCTCTACACGTCCGCCGCCAATTTCAGTTATAAACTTCGTCAATATGTTAACAATCCACTCGAAGACATGGAGCCAATGGTTACAATACTCTATTCAATCAACCTGTTGGTAAGAAAACAAGAGGTCCGTTAAACATAAGTGGGGTACCTGTACATAGATCACCCTGTATATTCATATGGAATGAGCAGACTAACTGATATGTTTGTTTGTATGTGGAGACTCAGAACGGAGTTCTGCTTATAGTTGCTTTCATCCTGAAAGCTTCACGGTAACACATAATTGTACTGTATGGCTTTAGTGTTGAACGGGGTACCATAGTTTATATGGAATGCTCTTGCCAATAACATCTGTAAACCGAGCATGCTTTATATAACCAGTCCGACCCTGCTGATGAGATCCAGAATATACAAACATCGCTTGAAAATATTGGCCTGGAAATTAAATAGGCTGATGGACTAGAAATATTTATATGTGGAAACACAGACGGATATTCTGCTCATATGTGTCATTAAATTGGTGTAACTGATTAGGAATGTGATCTCTCCCGATCAGTAAACGACCTGCGGAACCTCCAGTAGAGGGCAGCTGAATGGTGAGACATTACTCTGCGTGATTTCAGAAGCACTCACTCTGATGCTCTCAGATGCCCATTTGCTGCAATCAAACCATCGGCGAGTTCTTGGATGGAAATGAGACATTTTAATTGCCACAATTCGAAGAGCCAAGATTATTGTGACAATTGCACAGCGCCTTCGGGCTACTTGAGCAATTATTATGGACATAAATAAATATTAATGAGTGCAAATGTGACAGTAACACTCTCGTCAAGTTGTTGCGCCACTGAACTTAAATGTGAAAATGCAGTTTAATTTTAAAAAATATATAAATCTAACAATAGGTTTTTCATATATGGCGGATACATATACCGTCACTGAGAGGAAAGGAATGTATAGATGTCTTGGCTGCTTCGCCTTCTTCATGAAATATTGAGCTTTACAGACAGCAAGTATCTTCAAGTGCCTTTGGTGTGTGTCAATGGATGCGGTGAGGTGATGGACTGAACATGTGTAGTAAGTTCGAGGAGACGAGGTCGGAGTTGAGGCACACTCTGTTTATTAACTCAGTGACAGGCACAATCGTTGAAGGGGTATCGGCCCCTTCACCCATACTATGGGGAACCCACCCTAGTACTAAGCCCTCTGTCCTGTTTCGCAGTCCTCCTCTAGTGGGCTACGGGAGGCTGACTGATCTGGCCCTGGCAAGCACAGATCTCGGCACCAGCTAAGCCGCCTTGCCCTGACAAGGGCAGAGGTCCGGGAGCTCTTGGTCCGCGCCGCTGGCTTACCCAGCTCGGCCCTGACAAGGGCAGCGAGACAGGGGAGTCCCAGGGCCTAATCTCCGAGTCTTCGATCTTCACTGGTCAGCTTCGTGTCGAACTGGCCTCGAGCTCTCTGGCTCCCCGCCTTTTATAGGGATCCCCTCAGAGGGCCGGGGGCGTGGGGGATAACGGATGCGGACGTCGGTGTGACCACCCGTGTGTGTGAGTGCAGACACCCCTGTGTTTCTCGTCCGCCGCTTCTCCCGTAATAACCCCTACACATGTGTGAAAAAGAGCTTCATAGCTCATCGGATTCTTCCCAGGAGCTGTGCAGTGTTCATGTTTTTGACCTATTGCTCCATGGGCCACGAAGTGACCCATTTAGGCAGTTTCATTATCCTACAAAAATGAACAGAAGATAGAGAATGTGTAAACACAAACAAACTCAAATTGTACGCATCAATTACAGTTCTTTCAAGTCAAATTTATTTCACCAGTTTGTGTCTTAATGTCGGGATATATTTAATCCCTGATTTGTCTGAGCAGTGCTTATAGTCTTAATGTATTTTCTTAGCAAAGCATGGCATTCGTTTTTCATTTAATTCGTTTGATATCTTTATTGGGGTTAATGCTGTGCATGCCACAATCAGCATTCCGTTAAGAAGGCATAGGCTGTCCTAAGCTTGCATGGCAATCATTCAAAGATTATACGCATTTAAAAAATACTAAATTAACGACGTGTTTACTTAAGTTGTAATTTATACATGCCAAATAAATCTGATAATTTAAAATGCAATTAAAACACCGGGAAATAAATGTCTTTTTCCGTGGCACATGAAGCTTCCAGAGTTTGCAATGACAAAAAAGGAGATTCTCAGAATTAATCGGAGAAACCCAGAATTTTAAACAATTGTAAACAATTCTGAGAATGAGGCCACCAAGAAAGCAAAATGATTTGTTGTGGCCACTTTTCAACTTCCTTCAGCTAAGGAAACTTTGCTGAATTCATATTTTTTTTTTTACTAAAACAACTGTCTTCTCGATTCTTTCGGTAAAGTCACGTAGAAAGGAAATAATAAAAATAAAACATAATAAAATACAATTCTCACGACGTTTCGGCCACAACGCAAGCAGCCGTCCTCAAGTGAAGAACAGGTCTGTCGGAAAAACAACTGTACCAAACAATTGTTATCTTACTTTACAGCTCTGTCTGGAGGACGTTCTTAATGTTATCAAATAATCAAATATTATTTTTTATCAAATATTTAAAAGCAGCTGACAACTTCAGATAATTAAGGTAGAACTTGCGCTGCCCTATTCAGTTCCTGAAGAAGCTCCCAGCACGTGCTGTGAAACGTCGAACATGATGCCAAACAATACGACTTGAAGAACACATGGGATAGCGATAACAAATCTTAGTCAATGAACAATTATACAATTCACCAGATGAGATGCCACATGCCCTGTAAGCTGACGACGACAATGATTGGTGGCTCACATAGATTCTGTAAAACTCTCACACCCACAAGGTTGACCTGGAGATGGTCTTGCAGCAAATGGGTCATGCACCCTCCCGTGCAGGTGAGTGAGCATTAGTCCGTCGCATATCTGTGGGCTTTCTCCAGGTACTGAAAGAATGTGACACACATTCCAATACAGGACTCTCCTCAAGAGGAGCTATTAAAAACTGTTTTGGGACAATTTAGCAAAATAATTAATTTAATTGCATAGTGCCTATGACCAAGCTACCCAGAATGCACCTAATCTCATGAGATCTCAGAAGCTAAGCAGGGTTTAGCCTAGATAGTGCTTGGTTGAGCAACTACAATGTGTAAACCAGGTGCTGTCGGCTGATGTGGAGTTATGCTGCGAACAGAGGGCAGGGCAGCAAAATACATTGTTATACTATACTTCTATGTTCCTATGTCTGTCCGCCTTCACCAACGAACACTGACCAACATGCTGATGTATGGTCAACAAATCACCGTGACCCATATGGTGTGGGATGCCCTCATTTACCAATGGATTCACAAAACATCTGGATATGGAAATTCGATTTAAACTTTGTGTGAAGGGATCCCATTTGTCTATTGCGGTATATTTATTATTCTTCATTTAAAATGGCACGTGTTCAAATAGATCTGAAGAGATTGTACTGGAAGATCGTGTATAAGCACAGACTTTTAAAAAAGACTCACCATTGTCAACATTAACAGACCTTTATAAAAGAAAGATGTAACGGTAGGCGAACATTTATTCCGGCAGTAGTGATTTCATGAATCATGTTTGGTATATACACTGTCTCTGTTAAATATCTCTCAAAACCCATTTCAGCTGTGAACCCGGTGACCCGAGGTCTCACAGATGGCTTTCGAGGTAAGGCCGCCGTGCTAAGCTCTTGAAAGTGTGTGGATCATGTGTGTGCTTGACCTCACAAATGTATCCATGTGCCCGAGGCTATTGAAACCACTAGGGGGTGGTAAGCCTTGCTTGGCCACTATCAGCACACGAGATTAACATGGATCCTAGGAACACAAACTCATCTCACTGGACCAATGCCAAAGCCAAAATGCCAAAAGCATCCACAAATAAGGACAGGATTAATAATGAAAAACAAAATGCGTTTTCGTCAGTGACGAACTTGATGAATTCATAGAATTTAGGTGTTCCATAGAGCTCGCAAATGTGGTAAATATATTGTAAAGTTGCAAACCTGCACTTTACAGGAGACCAGCACTTCATCGTTCGTGTGCTTCATAGCCTACGTGTTAAACTGCTTTGTTTTCATTGTTATTAATCTCGATTTCTTGATTGTGGCTACATCCATTGAAGTTTGCATTTGATTGTATGAAACAGCACTAGCTGTGTTGTAGCCCTTACCACCTTTGCCCAATATTTGTTTCAATGTTTTTCTGAGAGGATGTAAGCAGCCGCGGTGTGTCGGCTACTCTGACTCACTTGAGTGTGAGTTTCTGAATAAACGAATTATATATATAAAAAAACAATATATTAACGATTTATAAGGAACGAAGCAGTAAGACTTCTTCACAAATCTGGCTGTCGCCTGATGAAGCTAGTTGTAATTACTGGCGAAACGTCGTACTCAGTTTGTAAATGTTGTGGCTTGGCTCTCCAACACACCGGTGTGCTGTACTAGTGACGAATTGGCCACGTTCTGTTGACGTGACAACCCTTACTAGTTGGCTGTGTCGGGTGGTGGTGGGTTTTAACGACACATTTATATAGTTATGTTTTTTCACCAAAACACCTTCATTATGGATAAACGATTTATATATAGACGATGTATATATAAAGATGTTTATACATATAAAGGATGTGTGTGTGTATATATAATTGCTTGTGCACGCCACTGGTGGTGGAAGGACCCCCAAGTGGCGGGAGTTGTCGAGGACTTTTAGATCTTCTCTTCAATGCCGCTTTGACGGCTCGGAGGAGGTGGGAATACTCTCTCTTTACCCCACCAAACGCAACCTGCCGATCTCGTAACTGTACGATAATATTTTTTTTCCTTCAACTTTCGTCCATAAAACTCCAACATCAATGCATCCTTTTCCTTGTGATTTGTACCCAGAAATATTGCACATCCATGCGATCATAATGTTGGCACCGCTTTTATAAAATTGTTGGGCATTTCCTGTCGTATTTTATTCTTTTATGAGAAATCATGTGTGTTTATACTCATTTACATGAGAAATCATGTGTGTGTTTATACTCATTTACATAGAAATTAACACTTTGTGTTAAAAATCCTCATGCATAGCGCAATACGGCAGCTTCCATTTGATGGCATTGGCACATGTAAAGCCCTTTGTCAATCCACGTCTGGCTAAGGGGCCTCCTAATGTCAGTTTCAAGTTAGTGATGTGATATATTTTTGCATGGATATAACTTGGAGCAAGTTTGATAATGGAAAGTTTGTAGGTAAATATCCAGATAGTAATTTGGTAACAAATAATTTGGTAACATTTTACAGTATATACAATTCATACAAAATATTTCAAAGCCTCTACATATCTCCCACCAATGCCAATCCACTTATTACGTGTACGTACGTATGTATGTTGAGCTTATTTCGGACCGTATGTAGTCAACCGTGCTAATCGGTTGGCGACCACTCTCCTCTGCCAGGATATGCCGCCATTACTTCCTTACTCCTCTTCGCTCCCTGTGAAGCAACAGGCCGCAACAATCCCACGCCATGCCGGACGGTCTTTAGCAGCTTTCTCTGCTTCACCCCAAGACAGGCGGCCCCCCGTGGTCTTCAGTTGGTCTTGAAAGGTGCATCGCCAAGTGGCCTTTGGCCTGCCCCGCGGTCTTTTTCCCTTGCGGTGTCCACCGTAGGGCTGATTTCGCTACGGACTCGGGTTCCATTCTCAACACGTGCCCCAGCCACCCGAGTCTTCTCTCTCTCTATTTGCTACCTCCCGCGTTATGCATCTTGAATTGGTCTCGATGTTACAGGTCCCGGTTTGAAATCTTGTTTGGCCAGAAGATGCGACAGATTTTCCCCAGGCAGTTGTAGTGGAAGGTTGATAGGGAGTTCACGTCTATCTTGGTCGTCCTCCAACTTTCGCTATTGTACAGTAGCACTGATTTTACATTGCTGTTACATATTCGTACCTTTGTCTTTAAACTATATTGGCCAGACTTCCAGATGTTTCTCAGTTGTAAGAAGGTTTGTCTTGCCTTGTTTAGCCTGGACTTGATGTCTTTTGAGGTGGAGTTTTCTTTGCTTATTACAGCGCCAAGGTAAGTAAAACTATCAACCTGTTCCAGTGGCTTTCGCTTGATTGTTGTTGTTGCTGCGTTGATTTTCATTTCTTAGGGTCTTTTCTACATTATCTGCAGGCCCTATTAGGTCAGCAAACTCGTGCGACCGAGTTGTTTTCTCCTGCATATTATGAGTTTGTTGATAAGAGAGCAGAGTCATGTCATCTGCAAAATCAAGATCTTCGAGAATTGAGAAGAGGGTCCACTGGATTCCCCTCGGGAAGTCTCTTGTGGTGCATCTCATAATCCAGTCAATGGCAACCAGGAAGAGAATTGGTGAAAGGATTGCATCCTTGGTGTACCCCTGACGTGACGGCAAACTAGTCTGAGGTAGTGTTGTCGACCAGGATGGCACATTCAAATGCTTCGTAGAAGTCATTGCATTCACACGACATCCAGCCACCTGTTCTAATTTCGTTCATGTACGGAAGTCAGCAAGCTGAGAAAAATGTTACATATTTATTGAGTAGGTCAGATTATTTGCCAAGGTGACGTGTGAATGGTTCCCGCAGGTCATTCCTATGAACGCACCTCTACCGCGTTATACTCGGAGCAGTGAATGAGTGTCCACTCACCACCAGCCGGATCCACTCATCGACCTTCAGCTATCCTTGTAAATCACAAGTAAGTAAGTAAAAATATATTTTTGGTTGTATTTTGTCCTAAGTCTGATTAAAATTGTGCTGCTGCATAGGCAGTGTCATTAGACGAAGCACGGTACCCATTCAGATGTCTCACAGAGCAGTGTGACATTTTTTTTGTCAGAGAACAGCCCATGAAAGTGGATAACAGAGCTGAGTTCCCTTCAAATGACATCTAGTCCACACAATAAAAGGCTGCACTACCACACTCGTTATCTATATGAGAGTAACGTTTGTCAAATGTATTTTTGTAATTTTCAGAGCTGGAATGTATGCATATTTCAGAGCCAAATTCAATGTGATGGTTATTTTTTGCGCAGTCACTGATGACTGGACTGAGACCATCAACTCGCGACACTTAAGAACCAGTTTTACTCATAAGCAGCTACCTAGGATTCAAAACTAGGATTTCAGCGGTGCCATCTCAGAGCTCTGACCTATGAGCCATCCAGCCACCCACTTGCCCATTAAAATTATTCTAATAGGCACAATGCAGTAATGGTGTTCACATGTATTTAATTCAGAATACTTCGTGCGATTTCATGACATCCTGCAAGAAACTTGTGCTGACATTTTGTTTAATTTTATTATCAGCATGACCTCTGAAATATATTCAACTGAAGTGCCGCCGGAGACAGAAAATATACCACCCACGTATCCCCTTCCAATTTATATTGTTCAACTCTTCTGCTAAGTCTGAATAAATTGCCGTGGAATTACACGACTAACCATTCCAAGCAATTCATAATAAAGGTGTTTGGGTTAGATACGCGATCAAACCCTAAAAACCTTTATTATGAATAATTTCGCTCGCGAAAGTCAACGTGTTACATTCGAGGCAAGCTTTTCTGCTCAATCATTATGAGCAGGCTGAGAGTATTCGGGTGCTATTCTTTTCCACGTGATATATGACTTCATTGGGCAATCATTTCTGAACAAAAGATCTATATCTCAGCGGGCCTCACCTGGTAGAATACATAAATAGTAAAAAAAAATACTTCGGTTTAAATACCGATGACAGCCGGTTTCCAGCAACAGCAGGCAGGCTTCCGCCACAACCAACCTCATGCCACCAAAACCTTCATTCGATGAAACTTTGAACGGCAACTTACAGTGGTTATGAATTTAATTGACTTTGGACAAAAGGATAAATGTCACTGAGCATTTATACCAGTGTAGTGGTGATACGCGCTGGGTGTATACGTCGTGTGCCAGCGCGTATGTACGGCTGTGTGCCGGTGACGCGCTGAGAGGGAGTGATCGGGTGGCAGCGCGGTGTGATTGGTCGGGGAGTGGAAACACGCGCTGGGCGGAAACGGATCGTAGAGATAGCGCGTGGTGATTGGGTAACTGAGGAGCGGTGCCGACGTTGAGGTCCGCATCCGCTCCGTCTCCCGGGAAGAAGAGATATATAAGGTGATGCACAGAGGAGTAGGGGGGCAGAAGTGGAACCATCTAAGAATGAAGACGAAGGTGCAGAGATAGAGCCCGGAGAGGAGAGTAATGGAGAGTAGAGGAGAGTAAGGTATAAGTGTGTAGCCAGAGAGAGAGAACGGTCTACACGAGCTGAGTAATGTATAGTGTGTAGCCAGAGAGAGAGAACGGTCTACACGAGCTGAGTAATGTATAGTGTGTAGCCAGAGAGAGAGAACGGTCTACACGAGTTGAGTAATGTATAGTGTGTAGCCAGAGAGAGAGAAAGGTCTACACGAGCCGAGTATGCATACGGTGTAGCCAGAGAGAGAGAAAGGTCTACACGAGCCGAGTATGCATACGGTGTAGCCAGAGAGAGATGCAAAGTCTACACGAGGCGAGTGGAGAGTGTAGCAGAGGCGCAGAGTCTACACGAGACGAGAGAAGAGTGTAGCCGAGGCGCGGAGTCTACACGAGGCACAGAGAGCCAGCAGCACAGAATCTAAGAGAGTCAAGAGAAGCGTAGGGCGGAGAGAAGAGGTCACGAGTTGTACCGTTGTATGGTGACCGCATTGTGAAGAAGAGAGGCCACGCGTTGTATCGTTACAAGTCAAGATTTAATAAAAAAAGTGTGTTCCCGTCAAGGGGTTTCCTGCCGTCATTTTCCAATACTTCATCTGGCGTCAGAAGTGAAACGGGCTTCCAAGCATGGAGACAAGGAAGACCCGTAGGACCCACGGGATTGACCGCGAGGAAAACCTGGACGACTCGGGGCCGCTGGTGGCGGGGGGTGAGGAGGAGGACTTGCCCACGCTACAGGATCCGTCGACGGCGCCGGCCGAGCGACCGGGGACCGACGCCGGGCTTCGTGAGGCGCACTCCCGACTGGCGGAGCTGCTGCTCGCCGCCGCGTCCATCTTGGCGGAGATCAGCTCGTCGGGAGGAGCGGGGACGGTGGGGGACATTTTACAAGGTCGCCCCGCAGATTCCCGCCAAAACGAATGGGGGATTCCCGCCATTGCGCCTGGGCCTACTTTTGGCGGGAACGGCGAGCGCCACGTGGTGGTGGGTTCCCAAGCGCGCGCATCGACGTCATCAGCGCGCGAGGGGGTCCGCCATTTTACGTCTGCTGCTGGAGCCGCCATCTTACACACCGACGGAGAGGCGGAGAGGAACCACGAGGCAGATGACTTCATTTTTCAGCAGCGCCTGCCCACGTTGTCAGCCTTCAAGGCGGAAGGCGGAGACTGGGGCCAATTTCAGCGAAGGTTTTTGGCGCATCAAGAGATGTCAGCGTGGTCCGATGCTACGGCGCTGCGGGCGTTGCCCGCCATGCTGGACGATGATGCGCTCGCGGCCTTCAGGGCTGCACGGAAGTCGGACCGCTCCACGCTGAAGGATGCGCTGGGTTTGTTGGCCAGGGTCTACGGACCTCCCTCGGCGTGCCGCCATCATTTCTACGCAAGACGGAAAGCGGCCACGGAGACCGCGCTGGCCTATCGCACGGCGTTGCTGGCTCTTGCTGATGCTGCGTTCCCTCGGATGGACGAGGAGGGCCAAGACGCGATGGTTTTGGAGCAGCTGCTTAAGTTGGCGCAGGACCTGGGGGTCCCTATCAACACAGCTGACGAGATTGATATTTCTTCTTTGAGAGTCGCCACGAGTATTCAAGCGCACGAGGCCCTACAACGGAAACAAGGCGTTGGTTGCAACGCTGCTGTCGTCGCAGCCCCGGGTTTGGTGGTCGCCGAACCCCAAGTCGTCAGCCCACGAGAGGAGGCGTTCGCCACGGGACGACCAGGGGACTGGAGGCCGGGGGCCCGGTCGCCTCTGCGATCGGGCCGAAAGTCGGAGCAACCAAGATCTACTCCGACCCTCGTCACGTGCTATAACTGCGGCCTCCGGGGCCACGTGGCGTCCGGGTGCCGCGCTCCGCGGCAGCGCGCCATGGGAGCTCGGCTGGACGACGACCGAGAGCCCAAGTCATCTCTACAATCCCCGGCAAGTCGCGGCACCTCACACGCTCGGCCTGTTTATTCGGCACACATGGGACGCCGCGTTGCGGCGGAGGAGGGCCGGTTAAGGTTCGGGGATTCGGTTCGGCGAGGGGGGTTCGGCCGGGACCAGGGAGACATTGAATGGGCGGAATTGGGGCATAGAATTGTGGCTGCTTCGGCGGGTTCGTCCGTTGTTACGGGATCTATTGATGGGGTTGAGATTAGGGTGTTAGTGGACACGGGGGCATCGGCAACTATTATATCGGACCTCATTTATAATATTCTTCCAGTCCAATGTCGTCCGCTGCTTCCAGTGGATGTGCCATTTTACGCCGCTAATGGGGGATCGTTGGGCATTATCGGTCAGGTTAGGGCGTCCATTTGAATTGGAGATATCAAATTGTCGGGACCCGTTTTCGTTTCGTCTTCTTTGGCAGTTCCGTGTCTTTTGGGCACTGATTTTTTGGCTAAAATGCCTATTAAAATTCTTATCGATCAACGATGCATTGAACTGCCATCGGGTCGCCGGATTTCATTTTTGACGGGCCCTACTGACATTCGGACGGCGTGCGCTACGATACAAGCGGTGGCGACGCAGACCGTGCAAGTGCCCCCGGGTTCACAGATGTTGATTCCCCTCCGGTTGCGGAAACCATGGGTGAGGGAGGCTTCGGGACAAAGTATGCTTTTGGGTCCTTCTAACAAGGCTGTCGGGGGTCTTGATTTATCGGTGGCTCACACTTTGGTGCGGGCTGACAGGGATCCGTTTGTGATGGTTTTGAACGCGGGGTCGCGACCAGCTGTCATTCCGCAGGGCACCGTGCTGGCTCACGCGGCGCGGGTCCCTGTGGATGATGGGTTGGTTGCGCAGGTGGGCTCGAGCCCCACGCGGAACGTTGAGCCAAGGGAAGACCTTGAGTGGGTCCATTCGCTATGCGCCGCCTCGGACGATTTGTCGGTGGCGCAGTTGGGTGCGCTGCGCGAGTTGCTCATTGAATTCTCTGATGTATTCAGTAAACATAAGTATGACATTGGGTGCACGGATTTGTTGCACCATCACATTGAAACGGGCGATGCGGCGCCGGTCAGGCTAAATCCCTTCCGACTGAGTCCCGTGGAGAAGGAACATGTTCAGTCGGCTGTTAACGAAATGCTAGAAGCCGATATTATTTCGCCCTCCTCTAGCCCGTGGGGAGCGCCTATTGTGCTGGTTAAGAAGCAGGACGGGTCCCTGCGATTCTGCGTTGATTTCCGTCGCCTGAATAAGATCTCTGTGGCTGACGCGTATCCGCTCCCCAGGATGGATGAGTCCCTCGATGCATTGTCTGGTGCGCGATATTTTTCGACTCTTGATTTGTTATCGGGGTTTTGGCAGTTGCCGCTCGACGAAGAGTCGAAACCTAAGACAGCATTTCGGACTCCAGGGGGGCTGTTCCAGTTTAACCGGTTACCCATGGGACTTCACTCCTCTCCAGCGACGTTTCAGCGACTTATGGAGCTGGTTTTGTCGGGCTTGCAGTGGGATACATGCTTGATTTATATGGACGATGTCATTGTTTTCAGTAAAACGTTTGAAGAACACCTCCAGCGATTGAGAGGGGTGTTCTTGCGAATGCGATCGGCTAAGTTGAAATTTAAACCGGCCAAATGTCACCTCCTTCGTAGGTCGGTTAGATACTTGGGTCACATTGTCGATTCTTCGGGGATCTCCACCGATCCCGCGAAGACGGATTGTGTCGGTTCGTGGCCGACACCTACGTCCGTTTCCGACGTGCGTAGTTTCATCGGGTTTGCTTCTTATTATCGGCGGTTCGTTGAGCACTTCGCCACTATTGCAAAACCCTTGCACGCTCTAACGGCGAAGGGAGTGAAGTTCAAATGGGGACCGGAGGAGGAGGCCGCGTTTCGCTCCCTCCGGGACGCCTTGGTGGGTGCCCCACCCTTGTGTTATCCCGATTTTGCCAGTCCCTTTTTGCTGGACACGGATGCTAGCAACACGGGCATTGGGGGGGTGCTATCCCAAGTCGTTGGGGGTGTCGAAAGAGTTGTCGCCTACGGTAGTAGGGTGTTGTCTCCGGCGGAGCAGCGCTACTGCGTCACCCGTCGCGAGCTGCTTGCCATTGTCTTTTTTGTGCAGCAGTTTAGGCCATATCTCTATGGTCGTCACTTTACGGTCCGAACGGACCACGCGGCGCTACAGTATTCATTGAGGGTCGCCCAGCCCTCGGGCGAGTTGTCGCGTTGGTTGGAAGTCCTCCAGGACTATCAGTTTACGACTACGTACCGTAAGGGGTTGCGACACACAAATGCCGATTGCTTGTCGCGGTTGTTGCCTTGTGATGAATGCGCGTGTTTGTCGGGATCGGCGCGCTGTAAACCGACGCTTGCGGGGGAGATGGGGGCACTGGCTGCGACAGCGGGCGCACCGATCGTGGATGATTCCACTGCCTCTCAGGGTCGGGACTCGCTGCTCTCGCTGTCGCTCAGCGAATGGGGCCGCCTCCAGATGGCGGACAGCTCGCTGCTAGCATTGCGCCGCAAGGTTGGGGGTCCCGAGGGGGACCAGGAGCGTACCGGCTCCTATGTACTTGAGCAGGGCATGTTATTGAGATGGGACAGTTTGTCCCGGCGGAACGCACTCGTGGTGCCTTCCGCTGTGAGGGGGAGGGTTGTCTTGGCGGCACACGAACGCCTCTTGCACTTGGGAGTTAACAAGACGCTTGCCCTGCTTCAGCGTGACTATTACTGGCCGGGAATGGGAAGTGATGTGGTAAATATTCTGAAGGGGTGCGTTGAGTGCGCCAGGCGTAAACCACCGCCCGTGGCAGCTAATCCACCGCTGCAATCTATTCAGGTCTCGCGTACCAACGAGCTCGTTGCACTCGATATTTTGGGGCCCTTCCCAGTCACGCCGAGAGGGAATAAATATTTGTTAGTGGGGGTCGAATACTTTACCCGATGGCCTATGGCGTGGCCTCTCGCTAACCAGTCGGCAGCGGCTGTGACGGATGCCTTCGTCCAGGGCTATGTCCTGGACAAGGGGGCTCCCGAACGCCTGCTGACCGACCAAGGTAAAAAAAATTCTAGTAAATTGTTGCAAGAGGTGTGCGATCTGTTGGGTACCAAGAAGGTGCGTACCTCCCCGTACCACCCGCAGACAGACGGGATGGTGGAGAGACTCCACAAAACTTTGACTTCCATGCTGTGCCAGCAGGTGTGCGAGGCACATGTAGATTGGGACCTGCAGGTCCCGGGAGTCCTTGCCGCGTATAGAATGGCCCCCCATGCAGCTACGGGGTTTTCCCCATTCTATTTGATGTACGGTCGGGAAGCTGACCCGCCAATGGAAACGCAACTTGGCCTGTCCGCTCCACGAACTAATTCTAATTTGGCGGAACATATTAAGTTTAATATTCACAAGCTGACAGAGGCGAGGGAGGCCGCACGGCTTAATTCGCGGGCTCGCCAAATTGCTAATGAACGGTTGCGGGCACGGAAGGTGTCCATGCACGAATGGAAACCAGGTGACAGGGCCTGGCTGCATTGCCCTCAGGCACCCTTGGCTACGTCGCCTAAATTGTTGAGACCGTGGAGGGGACCCGTAGAGGTCGTGCGCGTTGCACGGCCCCAGTGTGTTCAGATAAAGTGGGGAAAGCGCCGTTGGTACGTTCACCCCTCCCGACTGAAACCGTTCTCGCCTCCATATGGCCTCCCCTTGTGTCGTGATGGCCGGGCGTGTGACGTGACCGGCGACCCAGAGGGGGAAATGTCTCTGCCTGATCCACACGTATTTTCGCCTGATCTGCTCCCAGGTGTCTCGGAACTGACAGCTGCCGATCACCGGCGGCCGGATCTCCGCGGCGGGGCCGGCCCTTTCAGGCCCGTTCCGCGCCGTCTGGAGCAGCCGGAACCGCCGGACGGTCGTCAGTGTCCCGCCCCATACGACGGACCAGCCAGACGGACTCGCGCCAGGTCGTGCTACTTTGCATGACCTGCCTCGTGAGGAGTCGGGGCAGTTGGAGCGCCTCGTCACTGCGTGTAGTCGCAGGGACGTGGGGCGCGTTCGTTTTTTGGAATTTGCTTGTATCGTGTTATTGTTGACTTTTCGTGTTCATTGTCAATCTGTACATAGTTATTCTTGTTGTTGTTGTTGTTATGTTACGGGGCACACTGGGGGGGTTACGGGTTTTTTTTGTTGGTTGTCGTCTTATCGTTGCGGTTGGTTGTTGTTAGCAGCCGGGCCGGCTGCGAGCTATGTGGGAGGGGGTGATGTAGTGGTGATACGCGCTGGGTGTATACGTCGTGTGCCAGCGCGTATGTACGGCTGTGTGCCGGTGACGCGCTGAGAGGGAGTGATCGGGTGGCAGCGCGGTGTGATTGGTCGGGGAGTGGAAACACGCGCTGGGCGGAAACGGATCGTAGAGATAGCGCGTGGTGATTGGGTAACTGAGGAGCGGTGCCGACGTTGAGGTCCGCATCCGCTCCGTCTCCCGGGAAGAAGAGATATATAAGGTGATGCACAGAGGAGTAGGGGGGCAGAAGTGGAACCATCTAAGAATGAAGACGAAGGTGCAGAGATAGAGCCCGGAGAGGAGAGTAATGGAGAGTAGAGGAGAGTAAGGTATAAGTGTGTAGCCAGAGAGAGAAAACGGTCTACACGAGCTGAGTAATGTATAGTGTGTAGCCAGAGAGAGAGAACGGTCTACACGAGCTGAGTAATGTATAGTGTGTAGCCAGAGAGAGAGAACGGTCTACACGAGTTGAGTAATGTATAGTGTGTAGCCAGAGAGAGAGAAAGGTCTACACGAGCCGAGTATGCATACGGTGTAGCCAGAGAGAGAGAAAGGTCTACACGAGCCGAGTATGCATACGGTGTAGCCAGAGAGAGATGCAAAGTCTACACGAGGCGAGTGGAGAGTGTAGCAGAGGCGCAGAGTCTACACGAGACGAGAGAAGAGTGTAGCCGAGGCGCGGAGTCTACACGAGGCACAGAGAGCCAGCAGCACAGAATCTAAGAGAGTCAAGAGAAGCGTAGGGCGGAGAGAAGAGGTCACGAGTTGTACCGTTGTATGGTGACCGCATTGTGAAGAAGAGAGGCCACGCGTTGTATCGTTACAAGTCAAGATTTAATAAAAGAAGTGTGTTCCCGTCAAGGAGTTTCCTGCCGTCATTTTCCAATACTTCACCAGGATGCCCATTGTTCATGTACAATCACATCAGGAATTTGCTGTCCAGTGTAATGTGACCACGGAAATTTGACGAGACTGTAGCTTGTCCCCTATCACTATAAATTGTCAAGAAGCAGACTGCCAGCGTGAAACCTGGCATCAAACAGATGGGAGGTGTGTATGTTGAACTTAGTTCACGCCATACGTAGCTAACCATGCTGAGGAAGCAGGACAACAAACTAAACACAAGCAGTTCTACAGAAATGAGTTTTCAATATACAGTAGATTTAAAAGTGCTTGGCAGCTTGGACGTTATACACAACACAACCCTATGAGCTTCGTGATAGTTTTTAAAGTTAGGTGGTGGGTTGGACCCGATTAATTAAGCCATCATCCAAAACACGGCGAGTAAAATACGCAAACAATTTTCGGCTGCGAGCAAAAACACGAAGTCACATGAAGACACTAAACTTTTTGGATTTAAATGGTGTCTAAATCCAACTATATCTCATCGAGACGCCGTTCATAAAGAGTCAAAATAATTCCATTGGAACCTCCTTTGCCAGTAGCAAAATATGATCATTGTTTTTTTACCCTTTTATCTGGCAACAAAAATGACACCTTTTTTTGTTGCCAGATAAAAGGGTAAAAAAACAATTATCAGTCAGGATAATTGTTTTCATTAACTGGGGCTGAGCCTTCAGCAGGGTGGCTCGTATCCTTTCAGCCACTGCCCCCACCCTCCAACACTATAACACGAGAGGACATCTGCATATTCTGGAGGGGATTCAGTGGACAACAAACCACCTCGTGAAATCATCCAAGATGAAAGAACTGCTCAAATGTAAGGCATAGTCACGAATACCTATTTGAATACAGATGGCTGTACTGAAACAAGTCAACAAGTTTAAATATCTAGAAAGTATCAATCAACAGCAGTGGGGAGTGCATCCCCAAATGTTAAACATAGAATCAACAAAACTAGTTCTTTGAAAATGAAATAACATTTGGAAATTGAGCGCCATCGGCGAAATCACTGAACTGAAGATATTCAAATGCAACCGGCGATCTTTCATATGCTATAGATTAGAGTTCTGAAGAAATAATTATGATCAGATCCTTAAGCAAGAAAAACCCGTCTTTGAATTCAAGTGTCAACACCTTTTAGAAACTGAATTTGTTAAAGTCATTCATGAAGATATCATCGAACGGGATGGAGCTCATTACAAAAACACAAATGGCTCTACGATGTGTTTCTGGGTTATACGGAGGTCTCTGAATAATATTGTCTTGCCTCACGGCAGATGGGGAGCGTACGTTCACAGGAAGTTCCTGATTTTTGATGCTAATGTTGGTCACGTGACCAGGAAGTGACGATGTTAGATTTCCACTGTACCACGCGGGCGTCAGCCATTACACAGATAAGTCAAGATGGCGGCACGCATCGCATCTCAGTGAGACCACAGCCGCACTTGTCCATTGTGGGAGCTTAAGAAGCATTATCTGTAAGTTGTTTATATTCCTATAATATTGGAAATGCTGTTGTAATGTTGGAATGACCGTTATAGCAATGTAAATGCCTTTATGGTGCCGTTAAGTTGTTGTAGTAAATACGAGGCCTAGTTAGTAACGAAGCCTGTGACTTTCCTTATTGTGGATGTTACTTGTGATTTAGTAGGTCGAGTCAGACTTGTGCCTATGTTGCGATCCTGAGAGTGATGACGAAGTATCTCATCCACAGTTTAGTGTTAAGTGTAATGCTGTACATTTGGGGTGCAGTGGGATGAATACACTATGTGCCTGTATGCAACGCACCAGCTTGTGCCTTTGTCTAGTTGTTCAGGGGTAATGTGGGGGCCTGGTCCTTCCAGGATCTATTGTTATCTGAGACAATGTTCTGATGCTGTGGTGTTCATTGTGTGGGTGTTTCCGAATTATAACAGATGCTGTATCTGTGTTTTCTCTCCAGTTTTACCTGTTACAATCAATAAATGACGATCGGAGTTGGACGGTCATCCTGGCTCCGAGGGTTTATTGAACACGTGGTTATCTACTCGACTAGCGGTGCAACGCAGCGCACAGCGAGGCCGAGATAAATATAGTTCCTGAAGAAGCTCCCAGCACCTGAAGTGAAATGTCAGACATCGAGCCGAAGGACCTAGAGAAAAATCCACGCGACTACAGAGAGAGAGAGAAACTTGCAAACTGCAAACATACAGTTGTCAGGGTCGGGATCGAACCCACGCCCTCTTCTATACAAGGACGAGGAATTGTAGAGTTGAAGTTTTCGTGACTGCAAGGAACCATACTCTTTGTTTTTTTTCCGGTAAAGTCACGTAGGTTAAATAAAACAAATAAATTAAATCACGACGTTTTGGAGGCAACACAAGCTTCCGTCTTCACTGTATCAAGTAATTTTGCTGTGACGGTTCCACCTGAAGACGGAAGCTTGTGTTGCCTCCGAAACGTCGTGATTTAACTTATTTGTTTTCTTTTAACCTACGTGACTTTACCGATGAAAACCAAAGAGTAAGGACGAGGAAGTTAACATCCCACCACCGTGCCACAACCCTTCAAAGCAAGCTGGTGGCCGAGGCAACAACTTTATAGAAGTAACAGTGAGCTTGGAGAATGGGGACGGGACAGAGTCAGGTGGCACCACCTGACCAACTACCTGAAGGTGGAGGTAGATACCAGTGCCATCATCCTTTTTGGCGTCCTCTTTCTGAAAACGTAGACTGGTTGTTGTTATGCATTGTAGAAATAGCTGCCATGAACTAGTAATTATATGTACATATTTAATTTTAAATGTATTTCTTATTGCTCGTTCATAAGAGATGGGGTTATAGTTAAACAGCCCCATGGCACCCTCATAATGCAGCCTGATGCAACAATGCCACACAGCGTATCGCACTATGTGGAAACGGTTAATTAAGCCATCATCCAAAACAAGGCGAGCGAAATGCGCAAAGATTTTAGGCTACGAGCAAAACATGATGTTGCATTAATACCCAGCAGAGCAATATTCGTCACAAACATAATCCGACACGAAATTATTTGGATATAAATGGCGTCTAAATGCAACCATATATCATAAAGACGCTGTTCCTAAAGAGACGAGGATAATTATTGGAGAGACCGAGAGGCAGATGGTCACAGAGGAAACCAATAAAGACCTTTAGCCTGGACTTAAACAAGGCCAGTGGGGTTGGCAGAATGGATGGATGTGGGACACACCGAGTGAAAGTTGACCGGGGGATTTGATAGAACCCCTTGATCGCTTTAGTCGAGAATGTGTGGAGGGATGTAGAGAAGGGAGAGGTAGGTAGGCAGGGGCACATCCGTGGAGGATCTTCAAGACAGTGAGCGTCATTTTGAAATTTGCTACGGAATTGGATCGGGACCCAGTGAAGAGATTGTAGCGTTGGCGCGATGTGGTCTTGTTTACGGGTAGGGGTCAGACGTCTGGCAGTAGCATTTTAGTTCATTTGGAGTTTGGAAATGGGGGATTCGGAGAGGGCAAATCGATAGATGAGGGTGTCAGTGGCAGCTGGGGCAAGAACATGATGGGTGCTGGATATGTTTCGCATATGGAGGTGTGAGCTCCTGCAAATTTGAGATCTGTAGGAAGAGATCGAGAGCTCGTGATCAATTAAGGCTCCATTAAGCATCCACGTAGCGCAACACTTAAATAATGCGTTTTTTACAGATAAAAATCACAATGTAAAACTAGTCTTTTTACCACTTTTGAAAAGTCAATGTCAAATGTTTAATCATATTATACATATATATTCATTATACATCTCTTCACTATGTAACACGATTTTTGTTCCTGGGTAGGAAGTGTTATTGTCTAATTGCTTATGCCTCAAAAGCATAGAAAATACACTCAGTAGTCATGTAATCTGTAGCGAATATTTACAACAAAAAATATAAAATTCAAAGAAAAGAAAAAAACTTGGCAAATTTATTCAGTTCAAACATCTCATACTGGTAGGAACCTCCTGGTTACACCAGCCCACAGGGGATTATTGTGTCCGTCCGTCGTGCAGCGAGGGGCTGAGTGGGGAGGGAGGGGAGGGGCTGGGTGGGGAGGGTGGGGCTGGGTGGGGAGGGGCTGGGTGGGGAGGGTGGAGAGGAGCTGGGTGGGGAGGATGGGGCTGGGTGGGGGGTGGGAGGGGTGGGGCTGGGTAGGGAGGGGCTGGTCACCCCGTGGTGCTCTTATAGAACTCAACGTTTAACCTACTCACGCCGGCTTGTACCCGCCCTCACAGTCGGGCATATTTGCGAAATACACCACGCCGCCGTTGACGCTGGCCATTGACCGAGCAACCCAACGTTCCTACCAGCTCCCTCCGCAGGAACGTGTTTATAATCAATTGGCAGCGGTATTTTTTTTCATTCGACTTCAACAGCAACAACAAACAAAAAAAAACCACACGCACGCCCCTTTTGAATAAAGTCTTCATCAAGGAGCATCGCGACTGAGCCTCCGCTGTGCGCCAAACCCAGCCTGCGCCTGCCCCAAGGGGGACACACACAACAGGGCTGATAGATTTGGGGAAAATATCTCATTGAGATTTTTTCTGACAGATATTGCGATTGCGATTTGCGATGAAAAAATGTAAGTCAAGCTTCAGTTCAATATTCACGGTGTAATAGATTTAAAACATGTGATGGAGCATTACCACATGATACCATCAAAATATGAACTGCTCTATATATTCTAATACAAGGATGAGAAATTAAAATACATGAATTGCTTCCAGCATGTATTTATATAAAAAAAAAATTAATAGTACAATAAAACATAGAACAATTGTTAAGTTAAATAAAATAAATAAAGTTCTAATAATCCAAATATTAAACAATTCCAATAAGAAAGTAACAGGTCTTTTCAAATCGCAAAAAAAAATCGCAGCCTTTGCGATTTGCGAATCGCATTGTTTCAAATTGCGATTTCGATTTTAAATCGATTAATCGTTCAGCCCGAATAGACAACGCCACCGCTGCCAGTGCTGCCGCCGCTGCCAGTGCTGCTGCTGCATGGCCGTGGGCTGTTGCCACAAACCCAGGGACCAGACGCTCCACTCCCCCCCACCGCCTTTCCGTCTCGATTAGCGCAGCCAAGTCTCGAGGCGGCGGCAGCGGCGTAGCTCGCAAGGTTTCAGATTTATAATTATAATCAGAACCCTAAGCGCGCGCTCTTTATTTCTGACTACTCTTTGTCACCTCGGCAACACGTTTCGATTAAAAAAGCAATTTCCTTCCGTGCACAACGTTGGATCTTTGCTAATGTAACCGAGTGTGTTGTTGTCCAGTATGAATGACGAAGTTGAACAGCATCTCTCCACTTGCTTTTTTTTTACGCAAAGAACCTGGTTGCCACGAGCCCGGCGGACCCCGAGTTCGTTTCCCGCTCACGAACAATAAGAGTGGCGAATATTTTAACCGTTGCTGGGGCTCCCCTAAGTTGGCTCAGCCTCAAATTAGTACCTGGTACGGTGTGTAAACATCGGCACTGGGGAGACAACAGCGGTGGGGCGTGGTGCTGGCCACCCACCCTTTCGTGTACCCTTCTGGCCTTCGCTAACAGCACTTGCCCCTACAGTCTAAGGCTATATGGGGGATCTTTGTCTTTGTTCAGTGTCGTTCCTTCACAGTTCGGTAGGAGTCAAACTAAAATATTTTTATTTCACTAGATAAGGCCCACTGAGCTATATAGCTATTTTTCAGAAGCGACCTGGCCACAAATGATATCCCAACGAAGTGGCTTATCATGTGGACATTTAAAGCAGCTAAATAGTACTCTAAACGTGTTTTTTTCTAAACAACTCTGCGAACCAGTTACGTTACAAAGCAGATATTTATTTTGCTGATCAATTTAAAGAAAACGAACCACTGCGGTTGCCACACTGGTTACAAAACCCATTTTTACAAAGTGGCAAAGGAATGAGCATTAACGACAAACGGCTCAAACGTTTTCGTTGCTGATGTGTCGTGACCGAAGGCTCTTTCACGCCGGGTTGAAAGCACCGACTTTTCCAATCTGGGGATATGTCAGTGTCACATTTCATCTCCTGAGACGCGTGTCTTTTAGGTAAACTTTTGTCGTCTCAGATCAGAAGACTCGTGACGTTTGCCCATCGCAGCCACACACCTTGGAAGTTGGCGAGGAGTTTTATTGGCAAATACTTCCCGGTGGTTGATGGTTCGATTCTGGATAGAATCGGCCCGCCACTTGGCCATGGATAAGAGGAGTTGAAGACTGACAGAGATTACGTATTGGCATTCGAAATGTATCGCTACACTACTGCGTCTGAGATGGACACGAAGAGTGAACAACGTAGACGTAAGAAAAAGGTTTCCCATAGAAGAAGACAACCTGATGATGCAGGCAGCGATGAGAAATAAACTGGCACGAGATGTCGGATGGACCACAGGAGCATTTAAAGTGTCTTGTTTGTTTGGACAAATGAAAGGAACCGGAAAGAGTGGAATACCTCACCGAGCAGGGCTTGACGACAGAAGAGATTGGTGCCAGAAAGATGTTGCACTGCTTCAGCATATTGGCACAAGACGGAGAGGAAAGTGGGGACAAATGACGAAATGTGCAGTGGACACCTACGGGGCTATCTGCCCACGGACCGTGATGACGATGATGAAGAGGAGTTCGACTGAACCTCTAGCCTGCTGTCTCACCGTTGAGCCCACTGTTCTTGGTACTGCTGTGTCTTTAAAGGCTCTGCCATCGGCAACATCATCAACAACGTGTATGTCACCGTGTTTTGAAGGAAGGAGAAAAACACATGAACTCGACCGTAGCACGATGGAGTTTTGTCCCAAAACGTTGCGGGTGTCTCGGAGCCGTATCTCAACCCGCTGGGGGTGTCTGGGGCACGCGTGACACACCGCCACGGGTCGCCATGCCCCCGAAGCTCGGCCACCTTCACAAATTATCTCCCTCCCACCGAACACTCAACGATCCTGCCAGCGCGGTTTTCGTCTGGGGTTTGTTCGTGCAAATGCTCACAGTTCTCATTCATGTGCGGAAAACTGAAAAACAAAAACCAGCCACAACATTTTCTCATCGGCTGATTAATACTGAGCTAGATAATAAATGCGTATTTGTTCGGTATTTGAAATCCACTTTGCTCTCGCCGGTAATATTGTCAGTTTAATATTAATGTAAATTTAATTCCACTTCACCAGACAACGATGGCATTTAAGCAACATTATGCATAACAGCCGCCAGTGATTGTCACGAACGTTCGTGTCTGGTTTGTTCATTCAAGTACACCACTTGCCCAAGGCTACAAGCGCACGCTAGCAGATGCGTTAAAACTCCCCCCCATCCCCCGTCCATGTTTTGATATTTCCCAATTACACAAAGCCCTATGCACCTCAACTGAGGCAAGGCGCACTGAATTTAAACTGGGATTTTCCATCAGGACACGGGCATGAAACGACAGTAATCTATTTACCAGAGGTGTGGACTCGAGTCATGTGACTTGGACTCGAGTCAGACTCGAGTCATGAATTTGATGACTTGCGACTCGACTTGGACTTGCATAACAATGACTTTGTCCCACCTATGAGATGTGGACTCGAGTCATGTGACTTGGACTCGAGTCAGACTCGAGTCATGATTTTGATGACTTGCGACTCGACTTGGACTTGCATAACAATGACTTTGTCCCACCTCTGCTATTTACTGTGAACCGATGGCTTGTGGCATGCGTTCATGAATTTGTGCTTGCTTACGCCGTGGTTTGTGCGAACTGATTTAATGATTCATCCTTGCCAAAGAGCTCTTAGGAAAGCAACACGAGCAGAAGTGATCACTTTACTATATCAGCCTAAATCCCATCTCTAATATTGGATACGTCTTTGGTTATCTACCGCTTCGGGAAATGGTCATGGGGAATCCATACTTTGACTAGTTACACACATAAATAACATTGCAGATTGCACGAGTAATAACAACATATATCTTAAAACATGAATACTAATAAAATTCCAAAAGCGTAATTTCCGTCGTCTCTAAAGTACATGCAAGGGATAGTATGAAAGAAATAAATAGCCAGTATTATATATGTACGTTGAACTTCTTTCTCACCGTACGCAGCCTACCGTCCTAATATGTGGTGCAGGGGAAGGATACCACACTAAACACAAAAAGCAATTATAAAAAAAACGTGTTTTCAATCCGGATTTAAAAGTGCACAGCTCCAATGGCTTCCTAATAAATGTTACACACTTTGTACGCAGGATATGGATTTCTCTATTATTAACTTGAACTACACGAGAGGTCAAGGTCACGCTGCCTTGGCTTTGTTCGCTTACGAAAGAAACCACCTGAAGTAACACGATTGTGCTTCTGAACGCTGCTGTCTCGCCCGCAAGCAAAGAGCCTTTGCCTCAACATATGATCAGTCACATTACAGGGAATGTCCTTGAATATATCGTAATGTGTTCATCTCATACATGACAAACTCTCAGGTCAGATGAAGGGTCAAACCTCTCTTGGAAGCCTAAAAAGGGCAGCGTATTGTGAATGTGCACGTCAGTGTGAAAGCATCGCATGCACCATTAAAATTCATTGATCAAAATCATCGCTACATTTGGTGCATCCACCATTCTGGAAGCACGGAGAAATCACATAGACACCACATCTGTATTCTAAAACACGGATTAAAATAAATATATACTCAGCGGTGTACATGAGATAGAATATTCCAGAACATACATTTCACAAAACAAAATAGACTTCCTCTATATAAAAAAAACAATAAGGCATTTGATTCTGGCCTATTGGGCTGTTATTAAATCCACATGTATAGCTTCCCTTAGTAGTGGCAAATCCACAGCCCCTTAGTACGCGACCATACTTCACCACAATGGTCAGCACGAGCTGTTGATGCCCAGCAGCAAGATCTTGGAGCGCGGTACAGTACAACGTGGGATTTTGTTGCACTGCCCCTCTGCTGTCAACATCGTCTCATATGAGCCTACGATGCCTCTTTTATGCATGGCGATGGTCGCTTATCCAAGCGCTATCCAGGCGTAAACATGCTTAGCTTCCAATATCTGATGAGATTGGGTGCATTCCAGGTGATTTGGTTATATGCATTGTAGGTGACTCAAGTAAAAAATTATATAAGGTTTGCATGCACAGACACGGGTTCTGAGTGTCATGGCTTGTAAATAGACAACATTCGTCATGGTGCTAAGAGAAACATTCAAGAAGCGCTGCAAGAAGCTAAAAAAAGTTGTCAGACAAAACAAACCAGTTATGCAACGATAGAGTCTGCAGATGCAAAAAAAAACAATCCCAATATTTTCTGTTCAGTACAACTGTGAAAAGCTCGCACGACGATGCAATATTTGCACCCTTGATTACTTGAAAAGGAACTCGTTTGGTTAAAATTTGCAGCCAAAAAGTTTGTTTGTGGAAATAAGTGGGGAGGAGGGGAGGAGGGTGCCCGTAGACTGCCCCCACACCTTACCCCACCATCCACGACCTGTCGATCAACTAACTGTGGTTGTATCCATTTATACCAATGGGTGAACAAATTATAAATGTTGGGGGGATTTACTCTCCAACACACCGGTCAGTGCCGGATTATCCTAGTCGCAAAAGTGGCCACATAATGCTACGGGCCCCGCACTTTCAAGCTATCAATTCCGGTTCAGTGATTCTGCACTTGCTCTATTACTATAGTACTATACTGCCTTCCACTTTCCTGAACGACTGGGTGTTTAAGGTTAGCGATTTGTTATATTATCTGGCTGTGTGGCAAATGAAAAAATACAATTACTTTACTATGCAAGTTAAAAATTAGTGTTTCTAAAATTAACGTTTTTATTTTTTTTAATTCAGGGCCCCTTTATAACATATTCTACAGGCCACGCACTAGCTTAATCTGGCATTCACACCGGTGCGCTGAAGTAGAAACTAATTGGCGCGTCGTTTACGTGACAAACCTTACCGGCTGTGTCGGGTGGTGGAGGGTTACGACACATTTATGCTTACGCGATCTAACCCAAAAAAACCTTTATTATAATAAAGCGTTTTTGGTTACGTCGATTATTATTAATCGTTAACAATTACTAATTGTTTCAACTGCCACAACGGGAGATCAAACGGGCAACCATCTGTATTTATCAAGTGCAGCGTGCTAACCATTCCAATTTCTGTGTGAACGCACCCACCAATTGTTAATTGGTCAGTGACGGCAGAGTGTACGATCGCCTTTGCCCTCGGAAACGTGTCGTCAGACACCACGTGAAGGATGACATGCGTCAACCATGCCGTGTCCGCCATTCTGCAACAGGGAGTCACGGTGCATGGCAATTAACCCTTTCTGAAGTGTTCGTGTGCATTGTGAGTTGATCGACAGAGATCCTGTACACATGGGCAGATGTACAGGGTGGTCCAGGTGGTTAGTGACCCCCCCACCCCCCCACACACACACACAATTTAAGTTTCTAAAACTTCATATTTTTAAAGTATGATTATTTTAAAACAAAGTTTAATACACAAAGGGAAAACAATGTTAGGGGTCAATTACGGTAATTGGGGGGGGGGGGGGGTCACAAGACATCTGGATCACCCCTGCACACACATATTTTGGGTGGTGGTTTGCCGAAAGCAATTTTTGTTCTACAAAGCATACCATCCCACGAGGCAGTCTGCAAAGGAACTGGTTTCATAGCGACTTCGAATTTAAATATAGCAAACAATGAAATGGTTCACTCTGGTTGTACGACTTCGCTCGGGCACCTTGAGCGAGACCGAAGGGAATTCTAAAGGCACGCCAGGGTGAAGTGGGGGAAATCGGCGAAACATTGAATTACTTGAAATATCCCCACTGCGCCACCTTCACGGTAAGAAAAAATACATATTATCCGCCTTAGATTTGCTCACGATAGTCCCATCACGCCCACTCCGGTCACAAGCTGCCGATCTTCTTGCTGTCCCTCCTCCACCCTGCGCAGAGTTTCGCTTTCGCTCGCCGCTTGCTTCCCCCCCCTTCCACTGCAACAAACTCCTTCTCTTCTTGGTTCTTTCGGTAAAGTCACGTAGACGCTGTCTCCCCGACAGACCTGTTCTTCACCTGAGGACGGCTGCTTGCGTTGTGGCCGAAACGTCGTGAGAATTGTATTTTATTATGTTTTATTTTTATTATTTCCTTTCTACGTGACTTTACCGAAAGAACCAAGAAGATGAATCCCTGCAGTCACGAAAGCTTTAAATCGAAATTTAAACTCCCTCCACACATGCGACTCTCCCCATCGCTTTACTCTTTTCGCACTGCCCTCGGGTCCTATCTGACTGCTTCTGCCTTCTCCCTTCCGTGACCTCTACGAGCATCAACTAAGGGGTCGTCCATAAATGACGTCACGCACCTGGGGGGGGGGAGGGGTCAGACATTTGTGACGATGTGTGACAAGGGGGGGGGGGGGTTTGAGAAATGTGACGTCACATCAAAATGCGTAACTTTAAATAAATATAGACAACACGTTCTACTTAATTAAATATACTTTTTAATACGTTTTCTCCTACAACATCAGAGTGCAGCGCCACATTAAATACGCACTACAATGACAATAGTTTAAAGCGATTTCAAGCATGTTTTATTTTTTTTTGGGGGGGGGGGGGGCAGAGCTTTGTGACGTCATATTTGAGGGGGGGGCTGACTTTTTGTGACGCTGTGTGACGAGGGGGGGGGGTCAAAAATCGTCCAAAATCACGTGACGTCATTTATGGATGACCCCTAACCCCCCCCCCTTCCCAGCCATAGCCTTGCACCTCGCTCCCTCCATCCTAGTCACTACCCCATCACCACCCCTTATTTTTGATATTTTGTACCGTAGTCGGTAAGCATTGTCAAGTGCCTTGGTGAATGGCGCTTTATACATCCTAAGTAGAATAAAATAGAACATTATTGAAAAAACACCAATAATTCAAACTGCAAATCAAGGCTCATGATACATATTAAAGTAGTGTGCAAGACGTTTGCTAACCAATTGGAGATATCTGTTGGAGGGACAGAACTAGAAGCCACAGTAGAGTATTGTATGTGTACTGACAGCAGTTATTGAAGGCAAACCAGAATCAAATTCATGAAATAAAGAGACTCGAAACAGGAGGAATTCTCCACAATTTTGGCTGCGGCCTGATGATGCTTGTTATAATGTCTGGCGAGTGGTCGCACTCGAATTGTAAATGTTGTGAAGTTCATTCTCCGACACACCGGTGTGCTGTGCTAGTAACGAATTGCCACGTTTTGTTTCTGTTGCACACTCGAAATTAAGGACGTGGGCAGGTGCTCCAAATCGAGGGCAAGCACATTTATTTATTGTGGTTAATATTAATCTTGGGAAGAACAGCACCGTCACTCTGTAAAATGCAACAACACGTGTGTTACAACCAGCCTTGCTCCCGAGCCGCCATTAACCATGTGACTGGTATATCCGCGCGGTCATTCAATAACCCTGCCAGCCACCTACAGGCCCGACTCAGTCATCACATGCTGCTGTACACACATGCATTGATGCACTGCACAGCACATCAGGACTTTCACAGAACCACACTTTACTCCATTGCTGCACAAGGACATACTTAAAAGATTGATTCATTCCTAATGTGCCACATTTACGTGACCAAGCTTGTAAATTGGCTGTGTCAGGTGGTGTGACGGGTTTACACGACACATATTTCCGTGTTCTCACCCAACCTACTGGGTGTTAAACTGGGTGAGAGGAGGTTGGAGTGCTTGGGTAAGACGCAAGCCTGGGGGGGGGGGGGAAGATCTGCAACTCCTGAGGACGTTTCTCAATTTTTCACATCAGACCCATCAGCAATAAATCCATTCCATCGACCTTCCAAACAAGGGCTAAAGATAATCTTACGTGTGGCCGGTGTGTCGAGAGAAACCTAAAACATGATCGACATCTGTTCAACTGCAGGCATTCTCTTCAGCCTTTGCCTTTGTCATGTCACAAACAGGTTCCTTCTGTCCTGGAGGTGTTTTGGCTGTGGTTCCCCTGTGCAAAGAACACGCTTCAGTAGCAACACATTATTCGCTGACAATCCACTTTTGGCACTGATGCACACGCACAAACACATTACTGCGGAGGGAGCTGGTAGGAGGGTCAACGGCGGCGTGGTGTATTCCGCAAATATGCCCGACTGTAGGGCGGGCACAAGCCGGCGTCAGTAAGTTAAACGTTGAGTTTTATAAGGGCACCCCGGGGTGACCAGCCCAGCCCCTCCCCACCCTCTCCACCCAGCCCCTCCCCACCCTCCCCACCCAGCCCCTCCCCTCCCCACCATCCCCTCTCCACCCAGCCCCACCCTCCCCACCCAGCCCCTCCCCACCCTCCCCACCCAGCCCCTCCCTGCACCACGGACGGACACAATAATCCCCTGTGGGCTGGTGTAACCAGGGGGTTCCAGTAATAACAAACGCCTCAACACATTCGTCAACAACAATTCCACAACAGGAAAAGTATCAAATTGGCGACGTTTTGGTCAATGGCACTTCTTTATTTGCTATGAAGAATTGACCATGTGCTATGAAGGAGGGATATTGCCTTTAATGTCATCGATTACGTACCTTTTTTTTCAAGGCAGTGTTGCTAACACAATGTGTTGTGATCCAGTAATGGTTTTCATATTTACGCGCACACACATTTTGGTGATATAAAGCAGCAGTGGCTTGATTACTTATAAAATACAGACGACTATTACGATCATTGCCATCAAACACAATTCGCACAACCGTTAGTATACGCAGTGAAGAAGATGTAGCTTTTTAGAAAATAATCAGATTGCATTACAACTCATTAAGTTAACAGCATTAATCTGTACCTTGGGATAATATACAGTACTTGTAAATGGCAAAGTTAACCGGAAAGCCCTCCTAGTTTCACAATGGCCAAGTCTTACACGAAACTTAATTTAAAGCATTGGGCTATATTTAGTGGAATGGCCACAACTTGAATACTCAATAAACCAATTTGAGGACGAGGCTTAAAATGTACCATACATTACGAAGCAGAACAAATTCATACACCGCAAAGATTCCACGGCGGTATTGGGATGGAATAGTAAGCATGGATGTCACTTTTTTCCGTGAATTAATAATTCATTTAAATGTATCTGAGCTCATTAGTACTGTGCACATTCATATTTAAAGCACACCACGCCTGGTGCACAGACTTTATACACCATCGGGGCTTGATGCCGGCTCGTTCATTAGCATATGTGAATGGTTGTCGTGATGGATTGCAGAGGAATATGAAATATTCATGGCAGAGACTGCTGTCAAGCAGGGCGATGAATTAGGCGCAAGCAGACGTTACTCGTTGTAATCATTCAGGGAAGGTGACGGCGGGAATCGGGACTGGTTTATAGAGGGACCTCTTCGGTCACATTAGTCAGCAAAGTAGAAGATAAATAAAATAAACTGAGCAAGACGTGTCTTTCTCTCCGCACATACACAATGGACAGGCATTGAGTACTGGGAGAGTCGTATGCTTACTCCGGAATGCATTTGAGAAACATGAACTAAGAATGCTTACAGAAAAAGTTTTGAGTTTGTTGTTGATGATTATGACTATGACGATAATGACCTGCAACTTACATTCCAGCACTTTCAGCGCAAATGCAGCATAACTCAAGACAAAAGCCAACACCAATGACTCACTACCATTACACTGTGTAACGACATTTTTTTTCCCTGTGTAAGTGTTATTTCCTAATTGCGTATGCCTCAAAAGTACAGAAAATGGCTATTATTTCCCACAAACTTTGCTTTTGTGACCAGGACAGTGATATTTGAAATGTACCTATTTTCAATGAGAAAACGTGGTGTGCATTTGTGTCATTCCTTCACGTAAAGTTCTGGTCACAAAAGCAAAGTGTGTGGGGAATAATAGCCATTTTCTATACTTTTGTAGTGAGTTCAACTGAGTCGCAGACGCACTTCTTGGAGGCAACACATTTAATATACCAACACACGCGGTTAACAAGATAACAACCTATGGTGGTGGACCACCAAGCTAATTACTCTGTAACTAGCTACAACAGACCGGACCACAGCATGGGCCCGGGTCCACGTGTTGGTGACTCTTCAGGACGTAGAACGTAGACTTCTTCAGGATGACAACAGCAACGCCGAACCACGGTTCCTCTGGGGACCCGGCTTATATCCGCTCTGGCCGTGGCTGGCTCCGCCGTTGGCCACGACCACCTTCCAGAATCCTCGAGCAGGATCTCGCCCCGACACGTGACCACCCCTAGCCCCCACTTGGGGCCCCTGTGTAGACTTTACCAGTCACGTGTCCTCCTGGGTCAACCAGAGTGCCACGGCCTATAGTAACCCCATTCCGTGGCCGGCATCCTCACACCCCATCCTGTAGGGGTCGGCACTGCACACCGAGCGTGGTGCATTACATAGTGACATCCACGATGTCACTAAGCAATTAGAAAATAACTCTTACTACCCAGGAACAAAAATCGTGTTACATAGCGTTACCATGAACACTGCCTTGTAACAGAAAAGTGTGCTTGTATCAGACAGGTGGATTGCTTTTGTAATTTGCTTGCACGACCAATCATCATTCCGGCATTCTCTGCAGGCCGATCAGCCGGGGAGAATTCCTTCCAGTTGGGTCACAGTTGGGGTTGCCACCTGTCCTGGTTTTCCCAGGACCGTCCTCTTTTTGAGAAAGCTGTCCTGGAAAGTCTGTTAATTTTTCTGGGACATTACAAAGTCTGACTTCTGTCAGTTGTATAATATTACGGCACTCAAGGCAATGCATTCACACATGGTTCTCCCTGGTATTGTGGGATGTTCTTCTTCCTGTAAAATGTCCCGTTGTTTTTTTTGCACAAGAGAGTTGACAATCTAAGTAACAGTATCCATCTAAATTGCATTCTCAGTTTATATAAAGACTAGCTTGTTAGCCCGTCCTCGAACTGAAGCTGTAATATTAAATATGTAAATGAACGTTTTATTGTATGATTGTTAAGTTTATTAGGAAATATAGCACATAAAGACATTTTTCTTAACTTATTAAATTAAGGGAAATAAAGGGAAATAATAAAATACTATTAATATTAAAATATATATTCTATAATTGTTTTATTTCCCTTCTACGTGACTTTACCTAAAGAGCCAAGAATATGAATCCCTGCAGTCACGAAAGCTTTAAATCAAGACTTATTAAATGAAATTAAGGACTTCGGAAGATTTCTCGGTACACGATATTTTATGTGAATCTCTTATCACTGTTCAAAAGGTTTTTTGTGCAGTTGGCTCTCCTCGATGACCACTTTGATCCGCTGAGGATATTTAGATCTCGACAGAGCCACGTACAACTGGCCGTGGGAAAATACGGGTCCATTGAGATAAATACCCACATTTTCAAAAGTCTGACCCTGCGACTTGTTGATCGTCATCGCATGAGCAGGAATTATCGGAATTTGTCGTCGTTTCAGTACGAAAGGAAGAGTGACATCACTTGGAGCGTGGTCGATTCTCGGGATGAAGACGATTTTGCCTCGGTTGCAAAGGCGAACAATCTCTGTGGCTGTGTAATTTGAAAAAAACCCTAACTTCACTTCAGCACCGTTTTCAAATCACCTGAAGTTGATAATAGTTTTTCTTTACCCTTTTATCTGGCAACAAAATTGACACCTTTTTTTACAGGGAGTCATGTTTGCATAGACCACAATACCTGCAGTCATAATGCAAACAAAAAACATAACTCTGATCATGTATGCACTGTCCTTGAAGTTGATTGGTCCACACCCGTGACAGCTTTCCTTAGAGCCTAGTCTCACATGGGTTAGACCAGATGACGCCAAAAGGCGCACAACTCAAAGACAATGCACCATCAGAGTATGAGAGCTCGGGTTAAGCATTTACACCATTGGTACCTCATTTGCCAGTAAAAAATATGATCATTGTTTTTTTTTTACCCTTTTATCTGGCAACAAAACTGACACCTTTTTTACAACTTCAAGGACAGTGCATACATTTTCAGAGTTATGCTTTTTGTTTGCATTATGACTGCAGGTATTGTGGTCTATGAAAACATGACTCCTTGTAAAAAAATAGATGTCAGTTTTGTTGCCCAGATAACAGGGTAAATAAAAAACAATTATCATATTTTTTACTGGCAAATGAGGTACCAATGGGGTCACATGAAGTTGTTAACTGACAAATTTACCTTCACCGATGGACGCTTGATCGCGAAGAGTGAAGAAAGTAGAGTGCTGATACCGTCTGAAGTAACTTGGCAAATAACGAAGAGCAAAGAGAAGCATTAGAGTTACGAATAAATTGATCAGAGTATAATTTTATCTTGTCTAAATGTCATGGCAGGGAATATTTAAAAAAAGAACGTCATCAAACACTTAATTGCATTTCACTGTAGCACTGTATTAATGGCAGTGAATGTTGCACAAAAGGAAGTCATAAAAACCTCACAGCATTTGACCGCAGCACTGCATTAATGACAGTGGTTGTTGCACGCAACTAAGTCATCAAACACCTCGCGTAATGTCACAGTAGCACTGCATTTAACGGAAATTCAATTACTTGCAATCCACTGCTCTGATAACTTACTTATCTTCCGCTTTCGCTCGCTGGGGTTGAAAACAATTGGAATTCGATACAATGTCTGCAAAGTAGCAGAGAAATGTTTATTGTAGCATAATTTGGAAGCGTAAAGTAGACTTACCTTTTGTTGGACGTGCCGAAGAAACAAATAAAGGCACCAAAGGCACCGCGATGCGGCGTAGAAATATTTATTGCCTTCACTTTCTATGAAGATACGTAAAATCGAAAGTGAATTTGCGTAAAAAAATATGTTCATAGCTGCTCGACCTTCTGCATTAGTAAAAAAAATGCAGGCAAACATGAATAATAATGAGGGGAGGGGGGGTGTCCATATGGAGGACCCTACCTGTTCATGATTATTAATGAGGGGGGCTGGTCGACGTGGAGTGACGTCACACACGTTACACACAGACATTCTTGGCTCATATTAGCAACTAGCCTTTTGCCCGTCCAAGGACGGGTGTATTTCAGTAAATCTGAAACTTGCAAGCAAAAAGCAGACCGCGACGTGATATTCATTGCACCAATTCGTGTGCAATTTGTACGGGCGCGGTGACACAGATCGATTTCATTTAAAGGTTATAATCCCTTGTTCATCACGATGTCCTTGTTACTTCTATGTCTCAATTGCGTTATGGAGATCGCGTGACGTGAGGGTTCTGCCTTTGTAGTGAGGGTTGTAAGTTGACGCCGAGGGGGGGGGGAGGAGGCGCCTCACCCCCCATGTGAAGTGACGTCACCCGCTAACTATTATTAATGGGGGGGGGGGGTGTCCATTTGAAAGACGTCACCTCTTCATGATTATTAATGAGGGGGGCTGTTCGATGTGGAGTGACATCACACGCGGGACACACAGACATTATTGGCTCATTATAGTGTTGTGTGGAGACACACACTTGTTCTTGTAGGCAACATGTTTATTACAACACCCCAATAGGGTTCTCCTACATAAACGTCCACTGGTTCTACATCTAGATGATAACTACATGGTTCACTAGACCACAACGGGGTAACTACATAACCGGGTCAGTCAGCTAACACACTGCCTGACCCACGATGTCGTGCGTAAACATCGAAGACCGAAGACCGAGGGACCGAGGATCGAAGAGACGTGGCACCGAGCGGTTCCATTCCAACAGAGAGCCAAGAAGCCTCTTGGGACTGCCCCTTCATGCACCTGGGCGTGGCCTGGCTCTGCCCTCGGCCACGCCCTCTTCTAGATCCTACTAGAAGGCTCTGGCCCATTTCACGTGTCCCTCGAGCCCCCTTTTCGGGCCCCCTTGCTACCCTGCCCTGGTCACGTGTCCTCTCGGGTTCACACAGAGTGTCACGTCCTCACTTGGCCTCTCTCTCCGACCCTCAGCAGAATTATGCCCCCGAGGGCCCGCTTCCATGCCTTATCCACTCTGGTGCCAGAGAGAGACTCAAGACGCACACTTCCACTCCTGTGACAGTAGCAGGCGCTAAACACCATCGTGACTCCATATAAGTCACTACAATAGTCGTAAATGTACCCAAAATAATGCATCTCATCTCTGTCTCTTTAGTCCTCTGCCAAATGAGAGATCTTCAGCTCAAATCCCCTACATCATGCCTGTTTGATCTTGAGCTTTCTTTATCCTTGCGCTGAACATATAATTTACCATTTCTTAATGCATATGTCCTGTTTAAATCAGGCTAGATTCCCTTAAAATGGTGGGAACAAACCTGATTTTAATATATCAACTATAGAAAATCTACATTACACAATTATTAACAGCATAATAAAGAGTATATGATAATTGAAAAATACGCAAGAATGCAGTGTATATCTAAAATAAATCTAGGTATGTATGTATGTATGCATGTTGAACTTTTTTTCGCACCGGATGTAGCCAACCATGCTAATTGGAGGTGCAAATCTAACTCAATTTACAGTTCCTGCATGTACACTTTAGCTGTGGAATATGGGATATTTGAAAAACAATTATACACTCATGATGACCAAGAAATCAATGCAGTATTCCCATTAAAAATAACTGGGAAGGAAGAGTCTGTATTATTTTTTAAACGATGTAATGTTTTCTTATGTACAAGGGGCATAATGTCAAAAAAATGTATCTCCAAAGTCAGTATTTACTCGTGGGTTATAGCGTGTGCATTTTCAGACATGTCTCAAATTGCAGGGATGACACTTTCAGTTAATAAACCAGGTGGATTCTGTAGGAATTTCTTTGCAAAATGTCATTCATATAAAAACTAAAAAACAGTAAATAATCACGAAGCATAATAATGACGGCCATGTATCCCAATGACATTCTGTAATTAATATTTAAGCATGGTTCATCAACCTCAATGTTCCAGCCGGCTGAACTTTAAGTGCAACTCTGGAAGACATGTCTAATTAAGCATTGGGTACAGACTGTCCTGAACCTCACCGTGTGATCTCAGACTCGCGATATATTTATAAGTGACAGCGTGTTTGAAGGCTACATTTCCACTTCAATATCAACGTCCAGATCTGTTGAGAAGCCAAGGAGAAGGCATCAACCCCCTTAGGATTGGGGGTGGGGGGCGGCTGCAAGGAGATGGTGGAGACTAAGCCCCCTGAGTTTAAGGCTCAGCCCAACTGCTAATCTATTACAGTCAACTTTTTGGTTCTTTCGGTAACTTCACGTAGAAGGGAAATAATAAAATAATAAAAATAAAACATAATAAAATAATTCTCACGACGTTTCGGCCACAACGCAAGCAGCCGTCCTCAGGTGAAGAACAGGTCTGTCGGAAAGACAGCGTTCAGACGCTGTCTTTCCGACAGACCTGTTCTTCAGCGTTCAGACGCTGTCTTTCCGACAGACCTGTTCTTCACCTGAGGACGGTTGCTTGCGTTGTGGCCGAAACGTCGTGAGAATTATTTTATTATGTTTTATTTTTATTATTTTATTATTTCCCTTCTACGTGACTTTACCGAAAGAACCAAGAAGATGAATCTCTGCAGTCACGAAAGCTTTAAATCTAAATATTACAGTCAAGTCAATAAAGGTTGGTACGTAATTTCGTCCAATTTAGCAATGGGCATCACGGACTTTATCTCATACACGGCGTGTGAGGGCTAGATGAGGATGTACAATGGACAAAAGCAGATACAATCGTTGCTGATTGTGTTTCAGTGTTTAATTGTTGCTTAATTTCGATTCGCATTGACGGTGTGGTGCTCCCCACTGGCTTACTGAACATGTGTGAAAAAGAGCGGCATAATTTGTTGAATTCCTTCGGTGAAAATAAAGATTCTGATTCTGATTCCAATCCTGCGATTTTGTATGCCCCCCCCTCTCCTCTCACCTTTAAAATCGGCCACTCTAGAGTCCAGAGGGTTGATGGACCGTGGTTATGAACACCACAGATCTATCTAATTGCAAAATTTGGTTGTAAAAATTGTTCTTCGACTTACCTGTGAGGTGAAACAAAAAAACACTATTGGTGCATTAAAGGCTGAGTACACGACAATTTCTTTAGAAGGTTTTTACGATGAAAATTTGGCCAGATCATTACATAGTCAAACCCAACTATAAATTATGAATCGTAATTATTGGCTGCGAAAACCCTACGTGGTGAGTCATATTCTTGCCCCTAACTTGTGTATATTCACGAATACAGCCTGCAGTTCCATTTAGTTTGTCAGTATGAAGATTTCTGATCCATAGGTCAGAGTAGGTAGCACTCACTTATTAAAAACTAAATTGTGATGACAAATGGTTGATCAAAAGTTATGAATGTGCGCCGTTCAAAAAGAAGATTTTTTTTTTTTAGTCTTCAGAAAAAGATCACCTCTGTGCAACCTCATTGCAGCTGTCAATGAGCACATGATCATTGACATTAACTGAGGCATGTGCGGTTTTGATGAGAGCTTCGGTATTTGACATTGTCCTCCGTTTTACTGCAAATATCCACCTCATTCCTCTGTCATATTGGTCTGTAATTGAAAATGGATCAAGTCCTGTGACCAATAAAACCAAAAAATTGAGTAACGCTCAGCCACTGCAAGACAGAATGTAGAAGTCATTATATATGATGCCCCATGTCCTCCCCAAGCTCATAGGGCCGTTGATTTCAATCGTAATGAAATATTAAGCTGCAGTCAATACTTTATGATTCCTCAACTCTGCGTTTCTGAGGACGTCTGGAACGCTCTTCCTTCCAATATTAGGAAGCCACCGGAGCAATGCACTTTTAAATCTAGATTGAACATTTTTTTTTCTTTCGAAATGCTTTTTGTGTTCAGTTCGTTGTCCTTCCCATGGCACCTCTGATTAGCAGAGTTGACTATGTACAGTGCGAAATAAGTTCTACATGCATGCGTATACCCAGATTTATATTCTCAAGTCCATCAATGCTTAAAAGATATACCCCTCCTTTGGCAATGGATGTAAAGAATATTGCCCAATTTGGATGACATTGAAAAACACTCCACCACAAAATAATGTTCATGTCAACCGAAAGTCAATGGCCTGGTAATGGTCTCAAAGAATCAGTGAGCATCATTGGTGGCCTCATCACACACTAGAGGGTGCCATCCTGTCCAGAGAAGATGTGTCAACCAGAGCAGGATAATATTATTAATATTACTAAACTTGTTCACCCACGAAAGCCTGAATCCCGGCTCCTTTAATGGAGGTTTCAGCCATGTTTTCACAATAGGGGCCACTGTTGTTATTATGCGTAATCTTAACCGAGTTATTTGCAGTTAATGTTCCACCATTGGGGTGTTTTGGCCAATATCAGTTCCACTATATATTTATTTTTAGCTGGAGGAGGAAACCGAATAACCTGGAGGAAACCCGTGTCAGCCGAGTTGGGGATCGAACCCGGGTCCTTCTTGCGGTGAGGCACGTCACCGATGTGCCCATCCTGCTGCCCACAAAATTGTGTCAATGGGCTTGTCCCTTGGGTCACCACCTGGTGTCCTCCACTGACGCACGTGACGCGCAACGGTGTCCGGCTACTTTCCAATCATCGGCTCCGCACTGCCGGTCACTGCCCGCACGGCGATGCAACCGAGGCAAATTGGGATACACTCGTGTGTTTGTGCAAAGGTGCCCCTTCCAAATGCCTGTGCACTGCAGTGGACCCACCATTCGGCACTCGAGAACTGTGATTTCCCAATGTACTAATTCTTATCATAAAAACTGTCAGCAAGAGTTGCAGGGTGAAATAAACCGGGCAACCCACGTTTTACTCCCAGTCATGGATAAAGTCGCTGATGAGTAATATCTGAAGTGGTCCTCCACACTCTGCACTAATCCACACTGATCAACACGGTGATGCATGGTCCAATAACGTGGAGATCATACAAGCACTAACTCATTGAGACGAATCATGTAGCTTGGCCATTTCTTCGTTCGTTTTTCTTCATGCAATAGTCCAGTCAAAAGGGAGAATGCCGAGATGAAGTAAGTTAAAACAGATTCCCACTATATTCTTGGGTCTTTCGGTAAAGTCACGTAGATAGGTTCAAAGAAAATAACAAAAAATAAAGTCACGTAGATCGGTTCTTTGATTTTACCGAAAGACCCAAGAATATGAATTCCTGCAGTCACGAAAGCTTTAAGTCAATATTTAGATACACACTGTATTTGTTTTTCCACAGTACAGTGTAAGCAAGCGTGGCAAATTGGTATGAGCAAGGCAGATGAGATCTAATATTCCAAACGTTGTGCTTGTTTAAATGGTTGTTATCCCATGCAGAATTCGATGTAATTTTACACATGATCGATTCGCAGAAGAGTATTGTTGCATTTGCAATGCAGACAACTGGTATCCTGCGAACATAACAGAATGAATTCACTACAATTTATAACAAGCAAACGACATGAAGGCAAGCTGACCAATATTGTGTTTCTGCCGAGCAATTAAGGTCCTCGCAGATGAAATGTATTCCGGATAATCAGGAGCCATGGGCACCTAATGGAATTCATTGGTCTTATTCTGTTGTGCTTACAATAGTAGTTTCTTATTTCCCAATTTAATTCTAGGGATCGAAAAACAAAAATAAATGCGGCTGTGGTGTAATGGTAAGCACACTGAACTTGTGATCTCGAGGTCGCCGGTTTGATCTCCCGGCGTGGCAGTTAAAACAATTATTGGCAATTTCTTAAATCTCCTGACCTCTGATCTCCAGGTCACATGCGCTGCGGTAAAGTGTGGGGACTCCCACCTCTTCCGATGTTAGGAAGCCACTGGAGCTATTCAATTTTAAATCTCGATTTAAAACAGCGTTTTGTGTTTAGGTTGTTGTCCTTCCCCTGCACCGATTAACACGGTTGGTTACATACAGTGCGAATAAGATCAACACGCATACATAACATCTTGGCCATTGTGGAAGAGTAAGCCAAAATACCCTCTAGAGGGCCTCTATAGAGCTCCTTCTAGTGGAGGCCATTCCACAAGCAGTGGTGTGGGCAGGCAAATCGCAGCGCTGCACCTTTACATGTTTTTTATTACAAAAATATAGAAGCCTTTCAGATTGCAGAAACGTATGCAGTACAGTGGTATCGGTGGATGTGTTATGAAGATGGCACTCAGTTATTCATTGGATTGAAACCACTTTAAGGGCATGGTCAGAGTCTAAAAATAGACCGATGTTCACGGCCACCATCATCAATCCTCAAATATTCTCCAATGTTTTTCACAATCTCCGACGTCACAAACATTTCTAAGTATCAAAGATGTCCTCGACTCAGCACACCACTATAAATACTCTTTTTTTAAAAGTGGATTCTTATTTTAACGCAAGCTTTGTTGATTTGTCTGATAACCTTGGGATGGCTGCTATGTATTAAATAAATAAATCATATCCAGGAAGAGCAAACAATATTTGGAAGGTATTTTTTTTGTAATAAGAATAATGTTATCTCTAGATATAACCTGCCTTGTCTGCAAAAAAGATTTGTCAACACATGCGAAAACACAACGTGCCAATGCGTGTGTATGACCGTGTCACACGATCTCTAACTTTCCATGCCCTTTAGGTGACACACAAGCCAACCGGTCTCCCACTGGAGATTCCAGCCATACCAGAGTGGCGATAAATAGTATATCCAGCTGCCTGCCCTGCTTTCAAGCGGGCTCAACGAAACACGAATGAGCCTTCTCACCAAAGCCCTGCCGAGCGTTACTGGGAAACAAGATGAGTTCCTCGCAGGTTAGTCTGAGAAAAGATGTAGTTCGAGGCAAGATGCGCTCGCTCGCTCGCTCTCTCTCTCTCGGTATTACCGCACAGACCATGAGCTGAACGAATCGGTTAAAAAAAAGAGCCATTGGCCATTTGAGCACAAGGTTATGAAATGTGGGCGATAGGAATATAGTGAGCAAAACAGCATAAACAATACAGAAGTCTGCAACAGAAAATGGCAGGCAAAGTTTTGGAGACTAGATTGAAAACTCATTTCTTTAAAGCTGATTGTTGTGTATAGTTTGTTGTCCTTTCCGTGCACTTTCAATTGGCACGGTTGGCTGCGTACGGTGCGAAATAAGTTCAACACACAGTACATACAGATATGATGATGGAAAGTCTTGTGCTGAGGAAGGCCGGTTGCCAGGATAGGTATTGGAGTGGCCTACACGAGTTCGGGAAACCAAGGGAAAGACTTAATACAATATCGTGGAATACTATCAGGGCAGATTTTGGAGATCGCGTGTAGACTGTGCAGCCATCCGTGGGACCTGGTAGAGGTCAAACGTTTTGGCGAGGTGTGGTGGCATCAACGTATTGACCATGGTAACACGTCTCGCTCTTTGACCTTTACAGGTAACGTTGAAAAGAAGCACCAAAGACATCGTGCGGAAGATCAGGTGTGTGAGCATGGTGAACAGCCTTACGAAGGGCTGGCAGCAATGGGCTCAGGAGAATGAAAATAAGCAATCTAATGAACCCACAGGCTGGGCGCCTGGATGCGAAGATGGCGATAATGGCGAACAGTGTTCCTTCACGAGAAAGCTGTCCGTGGACGCAGAAAACGCCGCAAAGAAAGAATTCACAATGCCAACGTTGAAAAACCTTCAGCCCGATTTCGTGCCCGACGTGAACACGTCCATCAGGACTGGAGCTCGCGAAAGGGGCAATGGACGGGGCGTGAAAGAGCAACGCAAGGAAATGACCAGCATGCTGAAGAGCCGCTTCGAGCCGTCGGCTCAGGAAAACCAAGGGAAGCCCCCGAGTGCGGTGGACGACAAGCTTTATCTCCTGAGTGACCGCATGTCGCCCACGCTGAGGCGGCGGTGCAATGGCCTCGTCTCGGAGCTGTCGACGGGGTGGCGTCAGGCGGAGAAGGAGGACGGCGACAGTGGCTTGAGCTCTCTGGAGGCCAGCAGAAACAACAGCATCGACGGCGGCGACGTCCTCGCCGTGGCGCGGGGGGAAGGCAGCGCCCGCGAAGCCGTCGAGGCGACGAACCACGGCGGCGGCGACGACGGCGGTGGCTCGGAAGCTCCGGCGATCGGCATTAAACGGTCGTCCGCGAAACCTGGCACGGACAGGTCAAAGGGCGGGAGGCAAAAGTCGCGCTACAGCCGCGTGAAGGACCTCCAGAGCGGCTGGGCCAAGTGGTCCGAAGACCACATGGAGACGCAGAAGCTGAACCCCTTCAGCGACGGCTTCGACGCGGAGCACGCCCTGGCCACACGGCTCCAGAAGGGCGAGGAGGGGTACGGCCGCCCCAAGGAGGGGACCCTCACGGCGGAGAGGGCCAAGAGGGCCGAGCGCCACATCCGCCGCGAGATGGAGGACATGTGCTTCATCATCAATGGCATGGGCGTGCAGGGCCGCGACGGCAGGGTGCGCATGCCGTTCGGGGAGCTGTTCGATCGGTACGTGCGCATCTCCGACAAGGTGGTCGGCATCCTGCTGAGGGCGAGGAAGCACGGCATGGTGGACTTCGAGGGCGAGATGTTGTGGCAGGGCAGGGACGACCACGTTGTCATCACGCTGCTGCGATAGCGGTGCAACGAGTCGGTGGTGCCGGAGGATGTCAAACAACGCATATTGTTCGAAACGGGTGGCTTTTGTGTTGCCCTAAAATCCAAAAAGTTGAAAGCCATGGACAAAAGTTCGTGGGTTTTTTTGAAGTGTGAGAAAACACGCTTTGAGATTCATGTTTAAGGTGTCATCTTGAAATTGTACGCTGTTGTCGGATGTGAAATGTCGCGAATTTTGTTACGTTTATATCCCATATTAATGTTGTGCAATGTTTTCCTCTCACTTCATGTAATATGGTTTCATTTTTACTGTCAAATTCTATAGATACATGTCACTCAAGTTTAATTTCACCTTGCTTATTAACACATGCAGATAATTTATTTGTATTTATTACGCATGTATAGCTGTGCCTATGCCATGTCAAATGTTATTTTATGCAGTTTTAGGGAGAGAAAAAAAACTTGCGGAACATATTTATATTATTTCAATAAATCACAGGCATAGCACAGTAACACTAAAATGCAATACATCACGTGTATACGTACTTGCTTCAATATTTAAATACCCTTACTATTGCAGGCACTAAAAATGATGTAATAGCTGTATCAGAATACTGGAGGAATCCGATGAGCTATGAAGCACTTTTGCACAGATGTCCACCTAATCTTTGTTGACAATTCCTTGGCCTGCGGCTGAAAATTTATATCTGAAAGCTTAGGAACAGTTGGAAATGCCGAGTTTTATTTAGAAACCAAATAGATACATGTGAATAATTGTAAGCTTTATTTTTTATAACTAAACATTTTTTTTTATTTGGTTAATAAATAGGACTGGACAAATTGAACTGTTTCTAGACGTTCAGATTATAATGTTCAGCCGCAAACCAAGTAATTGTCAACAAAGTACAGCGTGCTTCAAAAAAATGTTCACACTTCCTCGAATTTGCAACAACACCACAAGAAATGTGCCTCCGGGCTCTGGAGGACCACCTGGAGAAGATTACAATGATGGCGAACAAGTGGAGACTTTTGAAAGCTATTAACATGCATTTATCATGTTACAGTGTGTAGTGTCCGTTCTTTTTCCATTAAAAACGATAGTCCCATGTAAGTGTTAACATTTTTTTGAAGCAGCCTGTGTAATTGGACATGACTTAATGGCTGTACTACTAATAAGTGCCCCCTAGTGCTGTGGTGTTTTCTGGAGGCCTCTTAGAAGGATGATGGGGAGGGGAGTGGGTAATGGCCTCTGTATCTAAAATGATAAGACCCGTCTTGGCACGCCAAGCATATCTCCGCAACACAGATGCTCTTTGCCCTATGCTGCCCTCCAAATCCGGAGCAGATAAGCCGGTGTATTGGCTCCAATGTCGAGCTGTGATAGAAGTCCCCTGCTAATCTGCATCTCACGCCCAGAGAAAAATTATATTACTGGTAGGAACCTCCTGGTTACACCAGCCCACAGGGGATTATTGTGCCCGTCCGTCGTGTAGGGAGCGGCTGGGTGAGGAGAAAGGGGATGGGTGGGGAAGGTGGGGAGGGGCTGGGTGAGAAGGAAGGGGCTGGGTGGGGAGGGCTGGGTGGGGAGGGGCTGCCCTTATAAAACTCAACGTTTAACCTACTCACGCCGGCGTGTGCCCGCCCTCACAGTCGGGCATATTTGCGGAATACACCACGCCGCCGTTGACCCTGGCCATTGACCGAGCAACCCAACGTTCCTACCAGCTCCCTCCGCAGGAATGTGTTTTGCTTTTCGGTATGTGCTTTGAGAAAAGAAAACATGTCCCTGCGGTCAAGAAAACTGTTCTTCACATTAACTATAATTTTCTATTAGCCTGTTGCTGTACGTACCGGTATGCAAAAAAATGTAGCGACATCATTTGCGTTTAATTATTTTTATTAAGCACATTACACTGTATTTCCTACATATACAGTGGTAAGAGTATGCATAAGGTGGTACAGTGCCTTAATACAACCACACAACTTATTACAAAGGTGGTCACGATATTTAAGAGTCTAATTAACAACGGAGTGCATCAACTACGAAGGAAACACCATTCAATAAACCCCATTTACCGTTTTGGTGCACCAACAACAATGCATAAAATACAGCAACTCCTTTCCAAACCTGTTAATTAGAAACCACAACATAAGTACGAATGTGCCTTATTGCAACTTCCATTGTCCTGCTATGTACACAACTAACCGGTGTTTAAGGCCAATGCAACAAAACTTTCAAGGCTATTATTCAACCAAACGTGTGTGTGTGTGTACCATAACACCAAAGTTTTACACCATTATAATTCCACGTTAAAGCTGTAAAATAACATTTAAACCACACATTTTTTTTATTACTATTAAATTCACCTGCAGAACATTGTCCGACTACAGTGTAAGTTTCAAACAGTCATTTTCTTAAATATATAAATATGTATATATATAGGATCTGGCATAGAAGCACTGCACAGACAGCATCACTGGCTATTTAAGTATACAACACCTGCCGTAAGCAGTCGAGCACTGCCAATGGTATAAAGCATTGGGAGTGCCCACCTGCAAACAGCACATTAAACAGCACGGTATATACTATTCTTAGACCTCTGGTCATTTTCAATTTAAAGCAGCATTATTTAAAGCAAAATAATTAATAGTACTTATCTGTGGAATATGAAGAACTTGGCGATTTTATGAATGGATGTAAAAAAATATATAAAGCGATTACCACAATCGACATGTAGACGTTTCCTCCAGATTTTGAGACTTAATTTATCAGACAATTTCTGGAATTGTTAAAGATTGTATTAATTCAGCGACTGCGAAGGTATTCGCTCTCAAATATTTTTGGGTTTTACCGCGTGTTGTGTGTGACGATGTTCGACGTTTCGCTCCATGCGCTCCGAGCTTCTTCAGGAAGAGGAACTGAAGAAGCTCCCAGCATGCGGAGCGAAACGTCAGACATCATGCCGAGCAACATATGGTACAACGCGAAAACATATCACAGCTTTTATTTCATGCAACTCTTCTGGAAATGATATATTTTTTTACAAAGGAAATCATTTCACAAAACATTACAGAAGCCCACGTGGTGAAGCCTTGTAGACAATTTTAGGTGGACAAAAAATTAAGGCCGTTGTCTTAAAATGTACTTGCTCAAAGCTGACACTCAATTAAGAGGTGGTCATGCGAGACAGAGGTTGAGCTCCCGCCGACATCCTGGATTTGAATCCAGGCAGTCACACGTGGTTAAAACCGGGATCTCAAGTCTAATGACGTTATGGTCTCAGCGGGTCACCGATGACTGCACAACACAACCTATGCCATTACATTTCATGTCGCACTGAATTGTATTTTAATTCCAGCTGTGAGAATTTAATATCGTTTTCACTATTATCCAACAAACATTGCTCGCGTATGCTGAGCATGTGTACTTCCCTCTATTGGACGGAAGAGCACTCAATTGAATGGATTTCAGAGGTAACTCTGCGATATCAAATTCCATGGGCCACTCACTAACACGGAGACGGTTTTGCGTTGCTCTGCGAGATTCGTTACATCAACATGATTCCGAGAGCATAATCGGGATACATTTTGGGATATTTTCCGAAGTATCCGATTTTTACTGGCCTTGTGGTGACAGCGGCAAGTGTTGGAGTGGCTATCTTGGGGGGAAAAGAGAATTGTCCAGAGCACAGCCTTCCATCTAAGTACGCGATGGGTTTTTTTAAAGTCGATCACTGGCAGCGTGCATGTCCACTTGCCATTTTGAAGCTTGGCTCTACAGAAGATAAAAAGGCAAGCATGCAAATGCTTGCTCACACAACTACTGGTAGAAGGGCTTCCACGAGAGGGCGTTCTAGAGAGCCCTTCTAGAGGGTATTTAGCCGACTGTTCAATGATGCTCAGACATCCTCCACACTTTACACATTCACATGCCACCTGCCAAATCGACGAACTCTGGAATGGACCATTTGTATATTACTGGACATCTTTGATAGCTCATCGGATTCCTCCAGTATAAATATTCAGATTTTGATATTCTGCTGGGTGGACAGAGGGAGGCAGGGGGGATTTAATAAACTTGCACGTGGTTTTAACTGGCGCCCAGAAGATGTAAATCAAACAGGCGACCTCTGAATTCAGCTCCGAAACACCTTAACGAAAGTGTGGACCATTAACGAAAGGAAACATGAGAATTTAAAAGCCTGCAGAAATATATCGCGTAAGTGTTGCCACAAATTATAACACTGGAGACCAACTACATGACATTTGCGGGAACGTCCACAGTGACGTTGAAACACCGCTCCAGTTCCGATGGTCTGCTCGCAATCCCACCCTGCAGGTCTTGTCATGGCGAGAGCCAACAGCAACAGTGGTGGATGTTCAGCGTCTCACTGTGTATTACGGTATAAGAAACCAACATAAGTCCCAAAATCTTTTGATGAAATGTCATCAGGGATGTTTACTTGTGGCTCAGCAATATACATAAAACACATTTTAATTGCATATATAGAATACAACATCAAATAATACCCTGTTCCAGTCGCTCTGGCTCTGAGAAAACTCCATTAAAACAAAAGTCTGTGGATGATGAACATCGATCTCTCGCTTAAATATTACATCCAGTTGAGACTTTTAATTTGACAATGAGGTCCTGACTTTTTAGACGATGTATCCACTCGTATATAACCCATAAATGTGTCATACTATGAACTCTGGTAACTGAAACTAAAGTGCCATGAAGTTCCAGAAAAAAATACACATTCTAAACTGTGCATTCTGCTAAAATCGATTTCACATTGAGATTGTACAACGCTTGGTACCAAAACTGGCCAATCGCACAGATGATCGCGATGGTGATAACGGTCACAAAGTTGACGGCTGCAATCATAATGGTGAAATCATAGTTTTAATGATAATGACGGTGAAGATGCAATAAACACAAATATAAGAATTCCAACTAAAGAAGTTGTGTACGTTGAAACTATTCTTTTTTTCTCATCACGGAAAATATGGCAATGCTATTATCTATACCATATGCCTTTGAGATCAAACATCTCCATGAACTGTGACTCGTGTACCATAGGTCACAACAACGCACACAATTGGCTCTACGAGTTCGCAGGAGCACATGAACGAATACCCTTGACAGTGAAATTAACAAATGATTGTATTTGGTAATTACATCACAAAAACCAGCAATGGGTATAATTCCAAGGATTGTTTTATTTGCTATTAATACTCGAAAGCCACCTGTCACTCAGGACAGTGAGGTTTGCATGTCCGGTACAATCTAGGCTGTTTTAAACCAGCATTTTGTAAACCATAACAGATTAAACTTTATATGTATATATATAATTTCTCATTTACTTTACATTCATAAATGTACAACAAAATATACACATTAGCAGGAATGAAAATATTAAACATTCAAGTTTACTTCTTTTTTTTCTTCTTCAATTTTTCTCTTTTTTTCAGTGTTTTTAATGATTTTTATTGAGCAATCATAATGACTGCATATTAAACGGCAAGAGCATGTATACTGTATATACTGTAGATACAAACTATTGGGGAAAATATAGGGAAAAAGAAAATATGAACCAGTGCATTCATAGTTTGAATGACCTACTTTTTTCATGACATAAAATACAGTTCCATACTGACAGCAAATCAATAGACCACATTGTCAGAATTTCCAAATCAGCATGTTCAACAACAAAAACTAAAAAATGATCCAATTAGTATCAATCATACCCAACTGTATAGTATAATATATAAACAAAGTGATACTTTTTAAAAATAATTTCCTTGTGGTTTTAACTGTTTTATATGCATTCGGTATGGAAACAATATCTACACATGCCCAACGAAAAATTAAAGGAATAAAAATTGCAGGTCAACAGTTATTGTGCTACAGATACATATGGCTCTAGGACATTACAGGAGTGGGTTATACAGCTACAGTATAGTGTAGCATGCCTCGGTGAGTCAGACACGACAATGGAGAGTTAAGGTACTGTTGTGAGACCATTGTTGCTTATTGAAATAATCTTTTTCCCACTGAAATTACGAACACGCACAAGATACTCTTGCAGGACGATTTGCAGCACTACCCAAAATGCCCCCTCTCTTAACCTCTGGTATTGCAAATGACAGGCAGTTGTTGCGATGCGATCACAACAATAGCCGACTTTACACATCATTTTCAAAAAAATCCTTATGCACTTAGCTATCCATTAACCACCACAGCAACACACGCCTGCTTGGCAAGCATTTAAAATATCATTGCATTCTACTTACGTCCTTGCAGCTTCTCAGATACCATCCTTTTGCCATTGTTTTTGAGACGTGCTTGATATTCCGGGGAGTTTGCTCTGCTATGTTGTACAATGCACTCGATTGCACTTACTGCATGCCGGAATGAAATAAATGCTCTTGCATATAACATAGTCACCAGCACATATATTGGATTCACACACCATCTTACGGATTAAGGATGTCACTGTGTTTATATGCTAGCGCCATCTGAAAGCTTGAGAGAATCCGGAGTACGACTGTATAACTCTACTGGTTTATCACGGACGTTATAGACACAGACTCAATTAACTGGCAGACCAAGCAACACAATATACAATATAATGCACACCATTATGTGTACAATATACACTGCATTGTAGGATCACCTTAGCATTGCTAAGCATTGGTTGGGGTTAAGTATAAACGTGTGCAAATAGCAACAACATTTATTACTTTCTATTAGTATTATTATTTATTAACACGTAATCATGTATTTGCTCAACTTTATTTAATTGGCATTACCAAGTACATACAATGTTGTTATAATGCAAATTGTGTTCATGTATGTTTCTGTTGGGTTAAGCCGTAACTGATGTTGTTGCATTTCACATCTCTCTCACGTAAAGCTCAGTGGCATAACCTTGACTGTTTGAAAAATTGTTGGCAAAAATTCAATCGCATCTTTCAAACCTACAGGGCATAACACCATAATGAGCTAGTGACTACTGACACCAAAGCAACGTTAAATATTCAAAGTTATACAACTCATTATTTCAACCCTCATTATACAGTCTGAACAGCTACATAAGCAGCTGTGATGGGTGACTATAACATAATCGCATAATCTGAGGAAACGACAGAGAATTGTGCCACATTATAAGCACACAACACAATGTACGGTGCACCGAATCACATCGGTATATCTTTTACTCTTGCTCATGCTGATGTTAAAAGGCCGATTGTGTTGCTCCACTGCTGTTCACGTTGGATTGTATGGTTTCCTATTATGCATAACTTTCACGTCTACCACTGAAGCGGTTTTCGTACATGATGAGTCAAAATACAGCGGCACCCAAAGCTCCACCGTGATCAAATATTATTGACATTGCAAGTTATCTATACAACATCAACAGGTATTGCAAAGAAGCCACAAGGAGATCGGATTAAACAGCCTGGACAGCCCCGTAGTGATCCACTATTCAAACAGCCAAACTTCAACCTCCTGGATGAAGAAGTCTTCTTTCTTCGATAGCGTTTCATTATTAAAGGTTTTACAGAAGTGACTCCGTCCATGATACAGGTCTTCATCCAACCACAAGCCAAATTGTCCACTGCAACAAACAAAGACAAAGATCCCCCGTATAGCCTTCATACACTGTTGGGGCAAATGTTGTTAGTGAGCTCCTATGAAAGGCGGCACGGCACACGGAGAAGGTGGTTGACCAGCACCACGCCGCGGCTGCCTTTATCTCCAGAGCGCCGATGTTTACACGCTGCACCAGGTACTCATTTGAGGCTGAGTCGACCTAAGGGGAGGCTCAAGACCGGTTCAGACAATCGTAACTGGTGTTGGCCATGAGCGGGAATCGAACACAGGTTTCCGGGTTCGTAGTGCAGCGCACTAACCGCGACATTGCCGCTCTGCACAGAATCAGTATCGCTGCAACAAACAAAGACAAAGATCCCCCGCATAGCCTTAACAGACTGTTGGGAGCAAGTTCTGTTTTCTAGCCTATGAAAGCCAGCACGGTACACGAGGGGGTGGGTGACCAGCACCACACCCGGCTGCCTTTGTCTCCCCAGTGGCGATGTTTACACACGGCACCAGGTACTCATTTGAGGCTGAGTCGACCTAGGAGGTGGCTCAGGACCCGTTCAGACAATTGTCACTGGTGTTGGCCGTGAGCGGCAATCGAACACAGTCTGCCGGGTTTGTAGCGCAGCGCGCTAACCGCGACATTGCCGCTCTGCACAGAATCAGTCTCACTGCAATAAACACACACGTACACAAGTGCACGTGGGCTCACACATTCGGGGATTAAAATAGAAATGGTCTCTACCGCTGTCCGCTGAGCAATAAACCCCTGTGATGCTCTTGGTGTACGAAGGACTAACCTTCCGCCGCCGATTGCCAGCGAGTCCATATCTCCTTTAATGAAGAATAGGTTGTCGCCAGTCCATTTGTAGCACTGCAATGGGAATATGTGCGATGAGGCAAAGTCAATGGGATGAACGTGTATGTGTAATTTCCTCTTACTGAATTATGAGGATAAACATCTCGGGGAATATAACCTTCGGAGGTGAATGTGTGTGTAGTTTTTTTTCAATCAGTGACAGCAGGGAGCAGATCCTATCGAGCAAAGGATAAGATCTCATGATGCCTGTTACTTGAGCCCTGTTTTGGCTCAAATACCCCCTATCGATTTTCATTGATTATTGGAGATTCCAGTCATTGTCTTCGAACTGTGTTTTTTTTTGCAGCGCTTAGTGAAACGCTTTGTACATTTGCTAGCATGTGCTGCAATGTGTATAGGGACGTAATTCTGAACGCATAAATATATTGTAATTAGAGAATAGTAAAAATAAATGCCATTCACTGTATCCAGCACTGCTTGCGTGGGTGTCATCAAGGAGAAGTGTCGATGATGCTGATTACGGATTTTTAAAAATATACAGCACAGCATGACCAGTAGACTCTACTGACTTAGTGAGCAGTAGTTGCGTAGAGATATGTAAAAAAAAAATGAAGGTATGTTTCGTAACATGTCAGATAGAGTTTATCAGTCTTCCATATAGCGAGAGAGCAATGAGCAATATTAATGATTGTGTAACGATAGAACAGGCCAATGCGGATCTGTAATACGACCAATAACCGCCGGGAATAGAACATCCCCACTTCCCACAGAGCAAAGGGCACAGTGACTCGCACATGTCAAAATTAAATCAATCAGCTCGCCTTTAGTGGCTTGTGGCGAACACATTATTTTAGTGCAAAGGGAGGTTCAAATTATGCATTCGGCTTGTAATTGCTTTCAGAGAACAATGTGTGTTTCTTCACCAACCTGATACTCTGGGTTGAAGGTAAACAGGAAGGTCTCCCCTGTGCCATAGAAATGATCGCTCACTTTGAAGGGATCAGATGAAAGCGCTCCAAAAATCTGTACGGTAAGATTGTTGAAAAGAGCAATCAGTCACCAGTTTCTAAATGTCATACTTCATACACTTTTGGTTCTTTCGGTAAAGTCACGTAGGTAAAAAAATAAAATAATAAATAATAAATAATATATCATGATAATATATCATTATTTTTTATTTTATTTTTCTACATAAGTGACTTTACCGAAAAAAGCAAAGAATATGGATTCCTGCAGTTACGAAAGCTTCAAATCAAGATGTCATACTTCCTTTACACGCAAAAATGAGATTATCGTAGTTATGCAATGCACCCATTTTTTCATTTTTTTATTAATCTTCACATTTTTCTTACGCAAGCTATGACTCTTGAGAATGATGCTACGCAGGGGGTCTTTGACGAATGCCCTTGCAGAAATCCGAATGCTTGCATAATATATAATTCTCCAGCGAAATCATCTCAGAGCTGGGTAAATTGTGCAACTGAATTGGTGTGAATTTAATGGCTCGCAAGCTTCATTCGTCATTACGTAAATGACAGCTCATTCATTCATAATTAAATTCCATTTTTTCCTCATGTTAATTTGTAAAACTATACAAAGGCTGGCTCAATTAGTTCCTACGCAGCTTTTTATCAGGAAGTCATGAAAGCAACATGCACTTACATTTAGCAAATAAGTGAGAAAAGGACATCGTTTATGGCATTGCAAAAAGCATTAGGCGGAAGGCCGAATGAAGATGTTGCTGTCATTAAAAATAAGAGAGACTCTTTCAATGACGCAAATGCATTTGAGTAACATATGCCCTATTATCAACTGTATATATTTATTTAAAATAGAACTAATAAATTATCAGGCCTCGACTAATGTATTACGGGCTTGCAAAGCAACACGACTTTTCGTAGCTGCACTTCGTGTGGTCACTGAGTAAACGCTAAGTTCTGATCAATCCAGCCGCCGCCTCTGGTTAAATGCAAAGCCGTTACTCTGGGACATTTTTTTGTCAGGCTGTCTCTGGTGTAGGCCAGTTTCAAAGACAGTGCACACAGCATGTCTGTTTGCATTTTTTCCAATTATGTGTGGTCAATGCAGACTTGATGCTTTGTAATAGTTTTATATTTGGTGTTTGAACATCTTAATACCTGTATTTATATGCCATAAAGGGTAATAAAGCCCTTATTATCACCGTTAAATATAAAATGCTGCAGTTTAAGTTGTTAAATTTCATGGATCTTGCTATATTTATAGCAACTTTAATATCTTGACGTTTAAATTATGTTTATTGAAGCCCTGATAAAAGCTAGCTGCATTAAGCGTCTGCAAATACAACAATGCACCAATAACAATGGCCCAGCATAAGTCATATTCTTATAAGAATAGGTTTTTCCCCTTTTTTCAGAATTTTTTCAGAATGCAAACAAAACACATACTCTGATAAACCATGCATTGTCCTTGAAACTGATGAGTCCACACCAGAGACGGCTTTCTTTTGAGCCTCGTCTCAAACGGTGTTAGACCAGAGGACGCCAAAAGGCGTACAGCTCAAAAGACAATGCACTATCAGAGTAACGAGAGCCCGGGGTGAGCATAGGTCCCATGATGTAGATGCTCACCCCGAGCTCTCATTACTGTGATAGTGCATTGTCTTTGAGCTGTGCGCCTCTCACATTCTTCTGCTCTCATTTTACGTCGTCATCCCCCTTCCCATGATGCAATTCTGCTGCTGCAAATGAAAATATTTATTTACGTAATATTGTGTATCCATATTTGAGGACTGGAGTTCTACTCTCTGACTGCTTAAACACAAAGCAATTTTTTGATTATTTAGTTTGTTGTCCTTCCACTACAACTCCGATTGGCACGGTTGGCTAGTAATGTACGAAATAAGTTCAACGTACATACAGACAAGGGGAAAAACGTCCGATATTGATTCACAGCTGTGCATGTCATCTCCCTTCTATGTGCTAGGGCACCAGTATGAAGCGTTGTTTCCAACTATGAATCAGCACATTTGTTATACCCTGAAAGGTCATCATTGACAGAAATGTGAGCCGATTATATGTTTTACGATACAGCATTAATTACGAATGTGGTTAGCGTTTGTGATTTGTGCCAAGGCCCTGATGCTGCATAACAATTTCTCGCGAGCAGCAACATATACTGAGTTCAGCAAGTGACTACATCTTCTTGGTTCTTTCGGTAAAGTCACGTAGAAGGGAAATAATAAAATAATAAAAATAAAACATAATAAAATAATTCTCACGACATGGCCGAAACAATCGTGAGAATTATTTATTATGTTTTATTTTTATTATTTTATTATTTCCCTTCTACGTGACTTTACCGAAAGAACCAAGAAGATGAATCCCTGCAGTCACGAAAGCTTTAAATCAAGTGACTACAGTGAGCATTTTTAACACTTCACTATTCAATATGAATTATCTCGGCACATTGTGACGTGGAAGCAGAACGTTGCTCAGTTGGGATATCTACCGCTTTACTGTAAAGGAGATTCTGTTTTGCTTTGAGGGCATTGTTACATATTTATCAGACATGTTCGCTTTACACAGACAAACCTTATTTTCTAGCTGAACTCTTATGAAGTGCCTGGGGTATTTTAACATCCTCAAGTTACAAGGACAGCAGCAAATTTTGCATCGTCCACATATTTGTGACAAAAAAAATTGTGTAAAAAAAAAAACCCAAGTAGGTTGCGAATGTTTAAACCACGGTATTTCCATCTCAATGAGAGGACCGGCTAAGGTTGTTGGTGGCAGCACTCAACATCAGCGGAAAGGATCAAATGGAGAAGCAAGGGAATCTATGAAGGCAAAGACTGACTCGGCAACTCAAGGATAGGATGCTCAAAGTTTTTCGGACAACGAAACATAAAGCATGATAAAGAAATCGGCAAGCTGCTGATGTGGAGAACATGGAAGAAAAATACTCTTAGGTTTTTTCGGTAAAGTCATTTAGATAAAAATAATTACTACAAATAAAATAATAGAAATAATAATAGAAGTAAAATTATAAATCACGACGTTTCAGAGGCAACACAAGTCTCCGTCATCAGGTGGGACCGTCACAGCTATATTTACTGTATCATTTACTTGATACAGAGACTTGTGTTGCCTCCGAAACGTCGTGATTTATAATTTTATTTCAATTATTATTTCTATTATTTTATTTTTATTATTTATTTTTTATCTACGTGACTTTACCGAAAAAACCTAAGAGTATGAATCCTTGCAGTCACGAAAGCTTCAAATCTAGAATGGAAGAAGAAACAAAGCAACAGAAGCACAAGCCAACGCTGATATCCTCTGCAGAGACAATGGGTTGGAACCGGAGGAGATGGCAAACATTACGAGACTGGAAGCTGTGGACCTTCATCGTTCTATCTGGCAGCGATCGGAAGGACCTACTGAGAAGAAGAAGAATGCACGGAGGGAAGTTTAATATCGTAACTGATGACTCAATTATGCTTACCTGCCGGTCAGTGTCTTTAATCACAAGCAACATGGGGGAGTCCAGACCAACCATGGTGCGGTAGAGGGTTTTAAGGCTCATGCCATGCTTGGATGTGCTATAGGCGAGCGTCCATGGGTATCCCACCGTGCGAGGGGGGAGGTTTGCTGCCAACTGCAACACGAAGACACACCAAGCATTTTTGTCGAATTATTATCAAATGTATTCACAGATTTCAGCCCGTTAATCAAGTTTAAATGGGCCACTGACTGCCACGTGAATTTCACAGAATTTATTTTGCATCATTTCCACATGAACCTGGAAATATTCATAAAGTGCAGTGGACCAGAAAAGTTTAAACTAGAGTGATCAGTATTGATTCCCCATATTTATCTTTTGGTGTAATTACTAACTAAACGTGGTATATAATGTTCTATATTAATACAAGTACTCTCTGACAATGGCAATGCATAGAGATAAAAGGTGTCAATGGTGGCTGACATGATTTGTTCTGGAGTTTTCAAGTATTGTCTCGTTTTAATGTCTTGGGAATACAGCCACCAGATCCGTTTCCTTTTTTCTGATACAGGAACTCATTGATAACAAAAACACAACGACCACCATCGCTAATGCCATGCAACAGTCACTAAGTCCCAATCAACAGGGTGCCTTCGACGGCCTGCCATCCTGTCCACCCACAGATGTGAATGTCCCCACAGTGACTTGATGTTGTGTTACACTAAAGACTATACTCTAAGTTATTTCGGTAAAGTCACGTAGGTAAAAAATGAAATTAATAAAAAATTAAAACATGATTTTTTAATTTTAATTTCATTTTTTACCTACGTGACTTTACCGAAAGAACTAAGAGTATGAATCCTTGCAGTCACGAAAGCTTCAAATCTAGAACACTAAAGACTGTGATGAAGATAATTTCAACATAACGTAAATTGAAAGTTTATTTGATATTAAACGTGTGAATAGTGAGAACATGAACAACTGCCGCTCGAGTAAGCCGAACAAATTCACACAGTTTCATTGATAGGATTCCAAAAACAGCAGGGTGACAGTTTATTTTCACTCCGTTCAAAATCTGCAGTACATGCAGTGCAGGATGTATTATTAGCCAAGGCTGAGCAGGGAGATGTGTGTGGCTGACCCATCGAGACTGGACCTTTATTTAAGCACAGCTCAATGGAGCTGTGGCATATTCAAATATTCATGAGTAGCGTGCTGCTAACAACTGCTCTTACTTTTAAATAACAATAAAAGGAACTGGGAGCGGGTATTTGAACATATATTATTAAAACGTGCAACAAAGTAATTATACGAACAATGATGTTTAGATCATGTGGCCTTCCTGTAATGAACATTTCATCTTTGGAGTTTAGAGTCTGGCAAAAACATTTTTTTTTGTTTTACTTTCATCGCAATGGGCCATTACATGAACTCAATTAATTGAGTCCTGAGCTTGGCTGCGGTTCAATCACACTTCACACTCGGGGTAGGAGAGTTAAGACAGATAATGAAAATGGTTTTTCATCGCCACATGCCTTATTTATGTGATCCTGTTCCAGTATGGAGCTGGAGCTGTTGAGGACTGGTTTCCATGCCTCTGGCCCTAGATCAATGGTCGAAGCCATTGGGCCATGCTGCCTCTTTGCTTCATCTGCAGTCACGATCTATGTGTGCGAGTAAGCAAGTATTAGAACATATACACACACACACTCAAGTTCTCTCTCTCTCACATACACACACACACTATCGCGTGCAAGGAAATTACCCCACTCAAAACACACTCGGGAATTCTAATAGTTATTTGCAAAATATGTTTTGTTGTTGTTGTACACGCTTGTGTGTCTTGACATGTGATGCACACCAAGGTATGACAGTGAAAAAAGGATCAATTGAATGCACCGTATTCAATTGATAATTGTTGCCATCACCATATAGTGAAAATGATTATTAGCCAGTGTGTATCAGCCAGTATCATCATCTTGCACAAGCCATGTTTCCTAAAAGTGTACAGTAGCTGCTAGGCTTACATTAAACGAGCCATCGCAATGCAACAGATTCTGTGGGTATCTGTTTGCAATTGCTGATGACTGTGTTTGATGACATGATATTACGTAGAAAATTCCCTCAGCTATTTTCCATTGCACAATTCATTTAAGCAGCACTTCAAAAGTGTCTGCAGATTATTAATTGATTAGTTACATGGAGCAAACAGTTTTTACCATTAGCATCTCCTGGAATGCATGGTGTATTTCATAAGGGAATTTTCTAGAGTAAAATAAGAAACCCAAAATAACCACAAAGACATGCATAATTTGACAAATAAAACACAGCGGGACGCAGCAAGCAGTATTATGAGTGATAACAATGAAAGCAACAATGATAAAAAAAAAATCACTCCTAGGTCCTGCCACCTTCAGACGTTTGCAGAGGTTACGGAGCTCTCCAGAATTAAGTTCATCAATTCTGCGATGGTACTCACTGACAGAAACAACCTAAACAAACAAGACGCAGGAGGGCACAAGGAAACAAAAGACAAACACGTGGCTCCACAAAATGGACAACTTTGGCATGGACAAGAAATAAAATAAAAAAAAACACGTACATATATAGCAACATTTAAAGCTGCTACACTGATCACTAGTTATCACATTACTCCGAAAAGTCGGGATTTTTTTTTCCTTTATCAAATATTCACAAGACTACATGTTAGAAGAAATTTGAAAGCGCAAGCTTGGTATATTAATGTATTCAAATGGGCAACTATTCACACTATTAATATTAATTTCTCAAGATTTATTACTGCCATTACATACATATATATGTACTCTCTATATAAAAACACGTGCATGTATAGGGCGGCCACAAGCTATGTATTAACATAGTTACGGTTAAAAATTTTATTAAAACCTGTAGAGACAGCCCCGTGTTACGTCTACTATGCTCAAGATCAATTGATTGTGATGTGGGCTTGTGCACACACCGCATTAACTATCCTTATGGCGGTACCCCGGGTTACCAAATAATACAAAATGGGCCGAGGCAATTAAATATTTTATTTCTGGGATACCATTTTTTCCCAGGGGTGTACTTAACTCTGCAGCTGGGGTACCAATCAATCCTAAATCGGTGCTACTCTGCGATGTCGAAACGCAGCGAGGACGATTGCGCTCAAACCCTGAACGTTCGTACGCACCGTGGTGGTGCATCGTGTACAGCTCGTCGAGATGAGTCGATTGCCGCATCGCCGACCATCAACAGACTAAAAATGACTGCATCGCTATGGTATCCCAGGGTACCGCCATAAGTGTAATTATGCAATGTTGGCCGACAGCATCAGACTCAGCCAGCCCCAAGGGCTCACAGTCAAATAGTTCACAGCGAAAACACTTTATCAAATATAATTAAGCTGTATTATTGACATGTTATTGCAAGCTGTATTATTAAAAAAACAATAAATATCCATACAGAGCTAAGAATAGTGCCATTATAAAGTCACTTTCTGTAGGTTAGGCAAAGTAACCATGACGAAACACGAGTGGAAAAACCAGAACACTTGTTTTCTTGCGGCTATTCGGCATCATTTAACTATTTACTATTCACATCCATCGTGAAGCAGGTGGTGATTTGTTCCATTACATTTTTGATACGCACTTTAAACTGCATTTTTTTTTTTACGACGATAATGCAGTCATGTTCTGGAGTGATGAGCACATTTCAAGAGCAGTGTGAAGTTGGCTAAAATGTGCGATTGCAGAGACAGAGATCTTGAAAACGTCGTTCATGACATTTGGGCAATAACCTAATGTTGTCAGTCTTTCATGTTCACCAGCAAGCAAGATAGGGGCATGCCATTAGAGGGACAGGCAGGATACTTTCATGAAAATCAAAGCTCTCCCTTGGAAGGGCACTATTGCGTCTCAATTGGATCTCACCTGCTGTTATATACAGATGTGATTTATTAGTGAAGTAATGCGTGGCCTCGTGGTGAGCAATGCCAGGTGTAACCCAAGCATGAGTTTTCTCGGTGATAACTTTTCTATGTATTATACCACCCCCCAAGGTCCTGAAACGACACACGTCTCCATCCAGGGGAGAAAAGTATTGAAATACTCACTAACCTAGAACTATAGACAGAGTTGTACAGTTAAAATCCAAAAAAAACCCCTACACAATGTCCAAAAACTAGAACCATTTTCCAATGTGACAAGTTGAACAAAGCACAGGGAAACTATTCGACGTTCAAGTGCTGTTATAAATACTAAAATTCACTGTACGAACGTTTCTCTGAAAATTAGACCGGTGGGTTAGTATTTACGGGCAGGCTGCTGGGCTATGGAACTTACCTCCCATTCCTTCCCAGAGGCCTCGTCATAGACGTCGTCGATCATGTCGGACTCCTCACTCTTCTCCACCACCACGAAGCCGGGCTCTTTGCCGGGCTCGCCCCCCTCCACGCCGTACAGCTCGGGACTCCACTGCACGAAGAAGGCGAAGAGGTGATCCGCCCTGCAGACACACGGACAGCGGGAGCAGCCAGGTCACAAATATCTTTATAACAATTTTTCTTTTTATTTCACCAGGTAAGGCCCACCGAACAAAATAGCTCTTTTTCAGAAGCGACCTGGCCACAAATGATAGCTCGACGAATAGGCATGTCACGTGGAAATTTATAGCAGCCAAATACTCTAAACGCGTGTTAATTAAAAATATGGCGGGAAAAACCGGAGGCCTCGGAGGAAAACCCACACTGTCACGGCGATCAAACCCACGACCTCCTGTATACCAGGCGAAGTCGTTAACATCTCACCACCGTGAAGATCAAAGCTGTTGATGCCACCGCACCTCGTTAACTCTTTCGACCATCTGCCAGACCACCCCACAGGTACTGCACAAGTCTTGTGACCTCAAAAAAAAATCTGCCCAAAAAGTATCCCACTATCTGGTCGTAGGTCTTCCCATTGGCTGTCAGACTCATGGAGACCACTCAGATGCCTGTCTCCTTCCCAAGACAACCTCTGCTGCTTGAATCCACAAAAGAGAAATGCAATTAGGTACGCATGGCCAGGAGTAATGTCAACCGTCACAACCGCCACAACATTCACGCTCGTCGTCATCCGTTACGTCGTCGCACATTTTAGCCAGAGTAAATCTTGAAAATCGGTGTAGATATGTATCACTGGCAGACATACAGAGATTTAAAAACCTCCAATTCAGATTCTGCAGGCAAATGATGACATTTGGAAAATTTACTGGTACATTTTATGGTTACGTTAATTATATTTGGATATATGTTGAACAAAGTGCAGTTATTTGGCTCCAAAATTAGTTTATAATCAAACAATTCTTAGCATGAAATTAAATATTGCGTGATATTAAATTAACCTGACTATAGTAATAACACATTTAACAACCTTTGTATGAGATATAGTTTATGGGCAAAGATCTTAAGGCCTAGGGCAATATAAAACATAGTGTTATATTAAGGCTCAAATCAGACACGGTAAACTCAAATTAAGGCTAATAGGGCTTTGTTCAATAAAAAAATAACACTGAGTAACAGAAGACACATTAAGAGTGTGTGTGTGTGTTGTGACCTCAGATGCACTGGATGTGTTGGTTAATGCACAGATATCCTGTGCTACTGTTGCACAATATATGCAGCCTATAAATCATTCCATTTAATGGCCATGGATAGCCAAGAACAATACACTTTGTGTAAAATAGCTGGCCCAACATGAATTAGTTTAATTAGGTAATGCTTGGCATCAATTGAGATGACATCATTGTATGAAGTCACCAGCCATGGCTGTCTATTCTATTGCTCTTTTGCATTGCGAGCTATAAATGGTTGGACACTAAAGGGGCTATCCTTTGAGCACGTACGCAAAAATCTGACACAACTTGACCCCTCCCCCTCCCTGTACGCATGCGTACTTTTTACACCCCCCCCCCACACCTGCGTGCGTACGCTTGACACCCCCCCCCCCCACGAATCCTATAGAACGGCCGATATTTAATCCATGCGGAAACGATCAAGGATTAATCATATTAACGTGTTTAAGCAAACAGATAGTCCACCGCCGGAGTATTGTAGAGGCGTACTTACATTGTCAGTAGACCCCTATACACAAGCATACGCATTTGGGTTAACCCCCCCTCCACCCATATAAGATTTTAAGCAAAGATACAAAACTACCATATAAATGATGACAACATATTTTCTAAGTTTTCTTGTACTTGCTTTAGGTTTTATATCATTATGGACGGGCCAGGGGTATTAATAAAAACAGCGTATCCATGAACTGCACAATAGTTATAATACTTTCAAGTTATATACTGTAGTGTCATTCATGCAAAAAGCATCCCATAACGCTGTACATTAATTATAAATGAGGACCAAATCCCATATACAGCCACTACCAAGCAAAAAAAACTCTACTACCGTGCAAAAGAAAAAAAATGAATAAACAAATTGATTAATTTCGATTTAAAGCTTTCGTGACTGCAGGGATTCATCTTCTTGGTTCATTCGGTAAAGTCACGTCGAAGGGAAATAATAAAATAAAACAATAAAATAATTCTCACGACGTTTCGGCCACAACGCAAGCAGCCGTCCTCCGGTGAAGAACAGGTCTATTATTTCCCTTCTACGTGACTTTACCAAAAGAACCGAGAAAATTGATGAATGGCACCAAAATAAGAAGCAGTTTCCCCAACAAAGAAATACTCAACCAGTCTGCAGTGAGACACTTGCCATCTGATGGCAAGTTCTCACCAAGTCCAGACTGCACCAATGACCACACTCGCACGCTTAAGCACAACCTTGGGTTACCTTCGAAGCAGGAGTTTTCTCTGCAAGTGTTCCCGTCAAGGCCTGGACGCACCGATGCGTACTGCATAACGTGCGTGTGCAAATATCAAACGCAGAGGCTTTCCAGCACTGCAGACCACTCCACATGGCCAAGCGATCACGTGGGTGTCCGCAAAGTCAACAAGTAGAGGGCGGGACCCATCTGGTTTAAATTTGCCATGTACCAAGTATGTCCCTAGCGGTCACGGTCACAGTAAATAACCAATGGTGGTTTTAACACCACCGGCAAAATGACTTGTGTGTTATAAATACCACCTTTGAAGGGCATAGCATAGGATATAAACCGGAATTCCGGTTGGGCTTTCTAACATTTCTCCTGCCTTATACTACGTATACAGCAGTGCCGTTGCAAATGTCGAAGTCCATGTCCCATGAGTGTGTATATGTGTGCAGGGACATTTTGTAAAAGTATTAATAAAAAATACGTAATTTTCCCATGAGACATTTATACCATTTGGCTATTTTTCGATTCCTTTGTTCACCTCCTGAAATAAACGATTGATGCAGTTCAGATTGGCAATCACCGTACAGTTATAATTTAAAAGTATGCAATTGTCGATACAGCAATCTCACTGTAATATAAATCAGCAGTGGCGTTAATCAAAGCTGCTGTGCCGTTTAGCGCATGAAAATCAACGTGGAAATATTTAAACCCTTTCATTTTGCACCAAGTTGAAATATTTCTCGAAAACTACAGCAACATCGTTTCGCCCATGAAGTCATGAGAGTGAAAACGGCTGACGTCATCCCAATGGAGACCGTCAAGCAAATAACTTTTAAATGAACAAATTAAATTAATTAACTTGAAATAACTAGTTCAACCTAACTTTTGAATTCACCTCCTGCCGGTCACTTTTTAAAGAGCCGTACATACCGACACGAAGAAGTCTTACGCGTCACAGGGGGAGCAACGTGTACAGTACGCGTAATAAATGCAAACGCCGCATTTATTTCCATCAAATGGAAGAACAACAAACTTTCAGACACGATAACATCACCACATCACAGTTGCTTATTATGTACAGCGACAACCCCCCGTGTCACTGTCAACCGAAGGCTAATCTCTTTTTTACCGGTTTGTCAGATGTAATTTTCACGTGCGATTGGATTTTGGTAGCAAAGCCTAAAAATGGCACCGAAAAAATGGGCGACGACACATTATACTGTATAGTCTTGGTTCTTTCGGTAAAGTCACGTAGAAGGGAAACAATACAATAATACAAATATAAAACAATAAAATTCTCACGACGTTTCGACTGCAACACAAATTTGAAAAAAGTGTCGGTTTTTTCAAATTTTCTTGCTGTGTTTTTCACACCTGATGATGATTACTTGTGTTGCAGTCGAAACGTCGTGAGAATTTCATTGTTTTAAATTTTTATTATTTTAATATTTCCCTTCTACGTGACTTTACCGAAAGAACCAAGAATATGAATCCCTGCAGTCACGAAAGCTTTAAATCAACATTACACTGTGTAACAAAAGAAATATATTTTTTGGTTCCTGGGTAGTAAGTTTTATTTTTTAATTGCTTATGCCTCAAAAGTACAGAAAATGGCTATTATGCCCCACAAACTTTGCTTTTGTGACCAGGACAGTGATATTTTGAAATGTACCTATTTTCAATGAGAAAACGTGTGCATTTGTGTCATTCCTTCACGTCCTGGTCACAAAAGTAAAGTTTGTGGGGAATAATCGCCATTTTCTATACTTTTGAGGCATAAGCAATTGGAAAATAACACTTACTACCTAGGAACAAAAATCGTGTTACATATATAATGCGCCACTATCCCAAGAAAGGGCAGGCCTCCTTCAAATTCCAAAAACTGTCAAAATAATATAATTTTGTGTTGGATATACGCCAGCTCCGTCGAGTGGACAGAAAAATTGTACTGTATCTGACAGCACAAGTGTGTCTTGGGTGTGATACTCACATTAGGGAAATTACCAACATGTTTTTATACAAGCAAGCCCCTTGTGCTCACCACAAAGCGAAGCATTTTTTTTACAACTCGTGGTTCAAATTTGCATAATTCCAGAGTTCTAGAACATGGGTTATAGCCATGTATATTTTAAGACAAGGACAAACAACCCAGACTTGGCAGGCCGGATAGAATAAATGCTTCCACATCAACCAATCTATTATACGAGCTTGTAAATTGTGCATCATGTAGTTCACACATCTGTTGATTTATTGGCATGTTGACAACAAATGATGGAATGCACCCTGGGATTTTGCTGTCAACCCAATGCTATATTGCCAGACACTTAAAAAAAAGAAGCCCACTCTCAAATGTGTTTTCGCATTGTACGGCGTGTTGTTGGATATGTCCATTGTTATGCTTCAGTTCAATTGCTGAAGAAGTTACAATAATATTGATGAAATCATGATATAATATCAGTACCTCAGCACATGGGCGAAACGTTGGGCATCACGGCAGACACCACCCAGGAAATTCCAAATAACATCGGCGACCTTTATAGCAAATACGCAAAATCATATGTTGTTCCAAAACGTCCCCATTTGCCAAACCTGAGACAGTCAATAGTCCAGAGGCACATTCTGTTGTTTTAGAACAGCATTTCAAAAGCGTTTGAAAGGGCAGCTGTGCGAACCGAGCGTGTACAGACACGTGTTTTTTTTCTTACCTTTCCTGTGGCACGGCAAACCAATATTCTGGTTCAGTATCCTTCTGGGCATACTGCTGCATGCTGGCCTGTGCATGCGTAACGAATGTCTTCATCATGGGCTTGCCCACTCTCAAGCACAGGAACATGACTGCCTTCTTCACCCGTTTTTCACTGGAGAAGACATCTGCAGGGATGACAGGAAAACAGAAGGAACAGTTCATGACAGTGGGTTGCTGCTCTGCAATAAATGCATAAACGTCACATTGCTAGTGTTTTTAATACATCAATGTACCGACATTTAAAAAAAAATCTAAGTAATTAAGAGTAACATTCCAGCCCAAGCACCATTCCACTCATCTCTCAGCAGAAAGTTCAGTGCTCCAAAAGGGGTTAGAGGTTTGCAAATATATATTCTAGGAAAGACAATCAGAGTTGTGTTCAAAAATAAATTTGTATTTCTTAGGTTATTGCAAAAGATAAACAGATAGACACTCGCCTGCATGCTGTATGTTATCTCTCTGCTCTCGCGTATGCTGCAATGTGTGCGACTTCCACATCTTTCTTAGCTCCTCGAGTTCTTCTGACTGCCCTACAACTCCCTTGGCACCTTCGTTAACTTTCTCAGGCTCTTTTTCGACTGAAGCATTTGGTTCAGATTCTGCCGGGGCTTCGGCGCCCGTCTCTGGTTCAGCGGACGCCCGCTCGTCTTTGGCTTTCTCGCTGCCGTCCAAATGATCGCAGGGCTTCGATCCGTCTCCGTCCGCTTCAATAGAGACCTCGTGGCAGGTGGTCTGTGTCGTGGTATCACTGGAGGAGCCTTGGCTCTCGGTGCTGTTCAGATCACGGCCCCCTAGAGATGCATCACCGGCATCCTGCGAATGACTGGTGACGAAACCGCTGTCGCCCGTGGTCCGAGCTTCGTCCTGAGCAGAACCCGCACACAGCTCCGGCGGCTCTGAAGCCGTGAGCGTCTTGTCAGAACCACTGTCGGCAAGGCCCTCGGCTGACCTCGATGACTGCTCGAGTTCATCCGAAGAGGCGACCTCCTCCCGAATGGGAGACAACTCCGATTCCGTGAACACCTCTTCCGACAGAGACTCCTCGGTGCTTTTTGGTGCGGTGCTTGCGCTGTCGTTGCCCGCCTCCACGAGCCGGGACTCCCGCTCCTCGCCGTGTGGTCTGATGCTGCTCGTCTTCTTCCCCAATGCCAAGTTCATCCACTCTTCAGGCCTGTTGATAATGAGTAATACGTAATATTTTTAAAAACTTTCTTTTTTAAACACGCTTTAATAAAATGTACCGTACGAGTAATGGCAGAACTCCACGACTCCAGGAAGTGGCTCCGAAGCTTGCCATAACGTAAGGGACCGTGGTGATTTACAGCCAACGTCAGTTGAGCGTGGACAATTAGACCCAAGCCGAAACATAACATATAAAAAGAATGTTAAAAAATATATAATTTGTATTTTTTATGATAGAATATAGTATTGTCATTAGTATGACATAAGTATACCAAGTTTGCAGTCGATACCACATTGGTAAGTGGGTTAAAATTGAGTTCCAAGATTTGAGGATACAACAACAACAACAGACAGAGTGAGTTAATAAAAAGCGTGTAAAAACATACCATCAACTAAGAAAAATTGCACATGTTACAGAGCTTTTAGGAAAAGTAGCATGTTCTCCGAATATTTATTTTTCAGAATATTTATTTCTATAAGAATTTTTATGTATACTGGAAGAATCCGATACGCTCTAAAGCTCTTTTTCACAGATGTCCAGTAATATTTATTTATATCAGAATATGTATTACTGGTAGGAACCTCCTGGTTACACCAGCCCACAGGGGATTATTGTGTCCGTCCGTTCGTCCGTCGTGCATCCAAAAATGGGAAGGATGGGGCTGGGTGGAGAGGGGAGGGTGGGGAGGGGCTGCGTGGGGTGGGAGGGGTGGGGCTGGGTGGGAAGGGGCTGGTCACCCCGTGGTGCCCTTATAAAACTCAACGTTTAACCTACACACGCCGGCTTGTACCCGCCCTCACAGTCGGCCATATTTGCGGAATACACCACGCCGCCGTTGACCCTGGCCACTGACCGAGCAACCCAACGTTCCTACCAACTCCCTCCGCAGGAATGTGTTTATACTGGAGGAATCCAATAAGCTATGAAGATCTGTTTCACAGATGTCCAGTAAGGACAGGTAAGAACGTCACAACAACAAACAATACAAAAACATGATAGGAGTGCCAAGTATAGGAAATGTAAACAAATCACTTTTTTTAAAAACCCGAGGTATTAACTTATTTTTGAGAAGTGACCTGGCCACAAATGATGGCTCAAAGAGTGTCTCATCATGAGTTCCGCATGCGCTCCTCCGCACGAGTGTCACGTAAACATTTATTTTTGCCGAACGGTAAAACCAACTGGAGACAGTGAAAATTAACGCACATCGGAGTGACATCCTTTATCTTGGTGTTGACGATATCGTGGTACATGGCTGCAGATATCACCTCATCCATTGGACAAATAATTCCATACTCCTCACAGCCGTTCGCTACCACCAGGGGGTCAAGCTTGTGAGGATCAAACATGATGTTGTTTGGTGTGACCAGAAGCACCCCTCCCACCACTCCCTGCAAGAAACAGAAATGTCCACAGTCAGAGGTTACAAAACCATTAACACCGAATTTACACGTAAGACTGATTTCTGTTCAAATTTGTCAGCATCGTTTATGAACTATACCACACTTTTACTTCGAGGTGCCAGTTCAAGGCATGTTTACTCAGGAAGGAAGGAAGTGGTTGCTGACCAAATATGTCAAAACCGTACAGCATTGATACACAAAAAATGGAAGTAAACAGCATTGAAAAGTTACCCTGTGCTTGAGACTCCTTCTAAAAATGCCTACTTTAATTCGACATGAGCAAACACGCATGCACCAGCAAACTCACGCTGTATGCAACATAACTCTCTCTCCCCCTGAGTAATTAGATTCATTTATTACGATTTAGGTCCGTGATTAAATTCTTAAATCCGAGAAGCCATTCGCTTTTGTCTGGGTTTTTTCCCCCGTCTGATATGCATTAATACTGCAAAGGTTTGCGCGGTTGTGCTGAAAACACATCTCGCTCGTAGCATTTCTCGTTAGAGTCGTTTGTTTCCACCGCGGCCATAAATGCATCGTTAGCATTTTTTTGTTGTTGTACGCAGCTTGCGCTAATCACCAAATTCTTATTCCTCGTGAGCACCATTCGATCAAGCACCACCGATTAGTACGGTTGGCTATGTACGGTGCGAAATAAGTTCAACGTACATACATACAAGCACAAACTCAACAGTATCCCACTCGCCTTCACATAACCACCCAGTGCCCACCGCTCTCCGCACTCAATAGCAACGTCTCTATCTTACAGGAACACTGCGGTAACTAAGGACATGGGATATATTTCCAAACAAACCCCCAGACTGCTTTAATCGTCCACCGAAGCTATGCAGCCAATTGGTTCGCAGCACACTTTTCACAGATACAGAACCTACAACAAGCATGTGTCATCACGGCTGCTACAAAACCTTGAACACAATTGCCAGAGATCAAGTGGATGATTTCCCATGTGACACGAGTGCACGCACATACATGCATCACGACCGTGAGAAGCGATCATCTTCACGCGCCAAACGCAAACCGTGCACGCTTCGGTCCGGGCAGCGCATCACCTTTCCGTTGGTGATGTACTTGCAGTTGATCTTGAGGAAGCGCTCGCTCAGCGCTTCCTCCTCCTCCGACGTGGACGAGACAACGCGAGCCGACCGGGCAGGATTGGGCGATGACGTTGCGGGCGCGGGCCTCTCCGACGGCCGCTGCATCGCTGGCTCCGTGTCCTGGAAAGGGCAGGCGGGGGCGGTCGGTTTCGAGCGCAAGAGCTGTGTGGCGAAAGCCCGGCCGCAAGAACGGTGTGAGAGTGAGCGAGAGCGCGCGTGTCGCACAAACTGCCGGCGAGGATTTGCTCGCGGTCGCGACAGCAGGCGAAGTTAAAGCCGGACGTATTGAGTGTTTTTTCGCAAAATCAATCGCGTTTGACTTGAGGCTTATTTGTGAACACTGTTCTTCGGGCAAGCCGGGGATGTCAATGGCAATGCGCGTACATAAATGGCTTAACTGCGTGCGTAGGTCACGGCGTAAATATAACTTGAAACAAACGCCGGAGTCTTCAACCCCTATGTTAATACCTGCAGTTTCTCAAACTCGGCCTCTGAAGACGTAGGAGACAGCGGGCTGACAGGACTCGCAGATGGGGAACTCCCATCGCTGGACATATAGTCTGGGTCTGGACAGTACAGCATCTGATGAACAGAGAAACGATCATACACACATGTACGCAGTGTGTGTGCATGTGATCAAGTGGTTCTGGTCACCCACCCCCTCGTGTATCATGCCGGCTTTCATAGGTGCTCGCTAACACTTGCCCCTACAATCTGTTAAGGCTATACGGGGGATCATTGTCTTTGTAAGCTACTGGTGCCATCTCCGCTGACAACCGTAAACAAAACAATATTTTCAGGCGTGAGACTATTAAAAACATGATGATAATATCAATAAGATATTGTTTTCTAAACATCCCTACAATGTCAAACACATGTGTGGCACATACACGAGTTCGAATGAGAAAAACAAACTCACTGTTGCTTTCAGAAATACACGTATTTAGCCAACTACTTACAGCCAAGACAAGTCTCAAGGTTACCGTCGCTCATTAAAAATGCTGTCGGCGAAAAACGTTATGCTATTGATTAAATATAGGTCAGTGAGAATCATGAATAACGTTTACAAATGTTTGGGCATGCCTCCCCCCTACAGAACGGCAGGTGGAGGCTGCTCACACATGCGTGCCCCAACTCGCATTCTGCTAGCGGCACTGACATGCTTTTCCGAGCAGAATTGCAACACAATTTGAATTTAAACGAGAGACCATCTTAAACGATATTTATTTTCCAATGATATGCATCGGCAACTATTGCTATACAACACGATTCACGGGCCGGAAATTTACATCTTAAAATGGAGTCGAACAGAAAATGACAAATGTGTATGACATGTTTTGTGCACTCTTCAGAAGGCTTAGTGTGGAGGGGATTTGCGAGATTTGCTTACCTGTCCTGGAACTATCATGCGTGAAAAAAGTTTGTTGAGTTGTACCAGCTCATTAGGAGTGGTGTCGAATTTGAGAGCAATGCTGTTCAGAGTATCCTGGGCACCTGCCTGCAGAGGGGAGACAATTAAACAGGCATGAAACACAAAGCAAATAGAACGGAGACCTCTTTAAGACCCGTCCTGAGATGGGCTTGATATATAACTTTTGTAATGAATGCTATATATTTAAAAAAAGGCTTCAAATTAGCAGGCATCTTTCTTCTAAAAAATGTAAAAAAGAACTAATTTTCAGACAAGGTTTTTTACCAGACCACTTTCTCCATTTGGTGGAACGTTTGTTGAAGTATGTTCAATAGCGTGCAAACAACAGATGATTAAAGTTAAGTAGAAAACAGAACAAGAACAAAACATCATTACCCAAAATGTCAATAGCAAAACAATATAAAACAGCACTGCTTACTGCGTCATACAGAGAATCACAACACCACTTCATTACGTGCTGTTGTGAAGCGTATGGTTAGTAACATAATTAGGCTTTCTGGTCAAATATTTGTATAATGTTGTTTTGGAGTGCCCATAGGCTGTTGGACTAAAGAAACTATTATATTTATACACGAAGCCGTATTATTGTATAACCCATAATCCTCCACAACGGTACAAAATTACGTTATCATCCAACATTGTTGTTTATGCTGAACAGGACTGCATTGTAAAGATGAAGTCCTCTTGCAAATAGCATCTGGCAACCCAAAAGCATTTGTTTACAGCCCCAACTCTGTTGACGAGGCCCAAAGGTTGAATAAACTGGTCCAAAGTTTGCGTACATGAATAGTGCTGCATGACAAATGTCACGGAAGTCAATTGTCCAGTTAACTAAAATACATTGCATGTTTATTTGGAGACAAGTGGAAGTGTTCATATAACCCACAATCGATTTGTGTATGCAACCCGATATGCGGGTCAAAGTTGAACACGCAGACGATGGTTTCATCCTGGTTTGTTTCCCCCTTCTATCATTTCCGCGGAATTTGAGGAAGTTGAATCTAACATCTGATTCAACGTGTTCATTACCGTGTACTCCATCGTGCCTTTGGGCTTCTGGAAGGACATTCTTCTTTCTTTTCGCTCGCCTGACTTCTTCTGGCCTGTGTCTGCAACCCCCACAAAAGACGAGCGATAAGGGGGGGAGGGAAATATAATATTATGTTGAATCAGACGCAATACACAAACACAATCAATTCCATCAGTAAATTTCTCCCATTGTGTACTACAAGGATTATATATATAACAACAAATGGGGAATTCAGGATCTTTTGATTATTTTGCCAGGGGGAAAGTGTGGGGAATACGAGATGGACCAATCAATTGTTGATGCGGGGATATCTGCATAAGAACAATTACTGGACAAATGGCAATCAAGGCTACAATCATAGCAGCTTAAAATTAGATATTTTACAGTGGGAGGGATGTGCCCCACATGCATCTGCTCTTTGTTCCAGGATTAGAATAGCGGGCTCAGTGGTTTATTTCAGAATTCCACGATTTACAATGCTTATTTGTCTTTGGATGTATACTGATGCATTGCAGAACACTGTGTGCCTGCATAAGTTATAAGCATCTCAAATTACCCGTTAAAGACGGGGAATGGAGCATAAACGATGTTAGTCCAATATACAATGAACCTGGCAACCTGAGTTCCATTTTCTCAGCCACAAAGATTTTCTCATCAATTGCTAGTGTCATCTTAAGCAGTCATGAGCACACCTTTCACCAACGTTCATCAACCGGCATGGTGAAGTATGGTCAAACAACCCCCAAGACCGATACGGCGTGGTGAAGCCTCCATCCAACAGCATATTGACAGATTGCGATTGTCATTTATTTGGATTTGAAATACGGTATAAACGTACATGAACAAGCTCATATATAAAGACTTTAATAATTCAGGAGATAAAACCCACCTTATTTAAAAGTGGAAGACTGAATAGAAGAAACTTAAGTCTTTAGTTCTTGCGAGATAGATTTGGCAGAAAGTTTCGCAGGGTTCTTTAGTCAGCAGCACTATAATCTTGAGCAATCGTTTTGTGCGTTAAAAAATAATTACATGCTCAATATAGCATAGAGGGTTTATTTATTAGCGACGCACAGTGGCTAATATATGTGTAACAGCCCATGTGCAATTAAAGCTTGCTTTGAGTCAAACAAATGTTGTGGTAAAACAAGGGCAATGATGAGGCGATGAGTCAGTATAAATTATCTTATAGCGTCACAATAAATACAAAACTCCCAATGGACTGTCTGCTGGCCAAATTGCATTAATGTAATCACGCTGTTAAAATGTAAATATTATTCAGCAGTGGCAGGGTCTTCTTGCTGGGTGTTAAGGCCATTTAAAAAAGTCATCAGTGCTGGGCATCTAGAGAGGATAAAGGGGCCTGAAAAGTTCACGTCAACATAGGCGAATATAAAAATACTTAAACAAGAGAGCTTTTATATCGATTGATAAAAGCTCCTTTGCAAATATAAAAGTGTGTTTGTTTACCCAGGAGAGCTGCAGTGAGTCTCAAAACTTTGTCAGAAGGGCCCTGCCAGATTTATATATACCGAGGGGCATCGTTGTAATCCAAAATATAATCCCGAATGAGTAATTTGTGGGTAATGTTTCAGCATTTGGATGTTTGGCTAATACCAGTTACAGTGTATGTTTCTTTTGGCCATGGGAGGAAATCAGAGAACTCGGATATAGAAACTCCACAGTGCAGCATCTGAGTCGGCAATCAAAACCCTTCTCGCTGTATTTTGAACTTCTTTCGTCCCCTACGCAGCGAACCGTGCTAAACGGAGGTGCTGTCAGGCACGAGTGTTACCACTGCACTACCTTTCCGCCCAAAGGGAATTGATAACTGCAACATTGCATGATTGCAAATTCATAGCGATGTGAGCAGAGGTTAAATGACAAAAGCAATGGCTGCATTCATTCTGGTTTAGCTCTGGGTAAAGACATTTCACCGACGAGCTAACATATCAGACACTTAATCTCGTGCCATAGACTTATCACTGTACACATTGGAGGCTGGGGTATCAACCACACACTTAATTTGGCCAAAAGACATTACGAGCGGTGATTCAAAGGGATCAACATATCTGGCCATATGCCGGAAAGTCCACTCATTGGAAAGCCAAGAAGGCAATGATTATCACAGAGGGGAACAGGTGGGAAAGTGAGATACATTGCAAGCACAGGTTACCGGGTGGCATTATCAGCATACGGAGACTTGAAATGGATGGTTAAAAAAGACTGACAATGACATGCGCGAGCTCTGCAGACTCGCTGGCTCTGCAGACTCGCTGGCTCTGCCTCCATTAGGTTGAGTGACAACACATGACTCACGATCATATCAAGGAAACAGGAAATTTGTGCATGATGAAGGGCACTGCAGCCTTACTCAATCACTCGTTTGCTTCGACCTTGCACACTACTTTAATCTACCAGACATTGCACTGACATGTTATTACAAACATAAAGATTTTTGTCAATCATAAAATACAACTGTTTCAATAAAAACATTTTCTACAACTATTTAGATTACTATATACACATGCTGAGATAACTGTTGAAAGCAAAGTACATCCTGCTCATTGAATGTTAACAATGCTGCTACTGTATGCAGACATACATTTCATGCCAATAATGGTAGCAAAGTGATTTGCTTCTCCATCATAAACTGCAGCACACGCCTGGCAGTAATTGCCAAGATAAAGTTGCAAGCTAACTGGTTTTACGATGTGGTTGGAGCCAGTTCACGTGCTGTAACCATCACAAAATCACAAACGTCACCTGTGCACACTGTGAACCATGTTGGGGTCTGCATATGTTGTAGTTTTAAATGAATATGTACATGAGAGTGGGGGTTCAGTTAGTAGGACACTGTACAATGAAGCCAGTTACCCAAGTTCAATTCCTAACATCATTGCCAAGTAACATATGAACCAACATCTGCAATTGTGGTAGGTTATGATAAAACAACTTTTTTATTTTACCAGGTAATTCCTATTGAGCTGTATAGCTCTTTTTCAGAAGCGATCTGGTCATAAATGATAGCCCAATAAAGTGGCTGAACATGTGTAAATTTATAGTAGCCAAATACTCTAAGACGCATGATGTTGAATCTAAATGTGGAGGGGGAAACTGGAGGACCTGGAGAAAAATCCACACGACAATGGGGAGAGACACACGCAAACTCCAAATATACAGGCATCAGGGTCGGGATCGGACCCACGACCTCCTGCATACCAGGCGAGGTAGTTAACATCTCGACACCGTGCCAGGGTATGGCAACGCTTTTATCAAGCAATTGATTGACAAAAGGTTATACATTATTCATCAATATTACAATTAATATATAACCGAACATGACGCATGTACTTGGCCAGACACACTCCTGCCTAAAGTTATACTTAACATCATGGAACATTTTTGTGGTTGCGGTCATATTATTTATTCTGAAAGTTATAAAACATTTAACACTTGTCTACCTTACAGCAAACAGCTCTATGCTAAGTCCTTTGTTTGCATCCGTCTGAAGTTTGGAGACCCGAAAAAATTAAATATGACAATTAATTTGGTGTTTAAAAATGATGTGAACGAAGCTGTTTGCTCATCCAGTGCGGCACAAGCAAACGGTACGAAACACATCAAACATTAATCATATCAAGGTGCAGCAAGTTATCCTGTGCTATGCACACACCATGTTAGACTGCAATTTCAGATGCTGTACATTTTTTATTGCACTAACTACAAATGACAACGCTTGTATAACATTGATTATTTTGGATATTAAGATTTTGACTAGTTTTAGGTTATCACTGAGCAATCCCAAAAACATTAGATAATTTTGCTGAACATCGAATATAATTTTATCAACGTATTTTAGAATTACCATAAAAGAGATCACACGATGGTTAGTTAACTCAACACATTCAATAACTACGTAAAATAACAAAATATATATACATTTGTTCATGAGATATAGTATTTGATACAAATTTGAACAAATGGCGTTCTTTAAATAGGCCATTGCCCAAAACGTTAGACTTTTGTTTATTTACTTTTGCAAGAGTGTTAATAACACACATGGCACTTATTTTTTTTACAAATTCAATAGGTTTATACATTTCAATTGACCTTCTGGGGTAATTCACTATATAAATACGTAATATTGTGTACGCATTTATAAGGGACCAATTTACATGCTAGCCAATGTTTTTGTTGTTGTAACATTTTGACCAAAACATTCATGTGTCAACTAACAATAATGAGCACATGGCCAAGATATGCTTAGGCTATTTTGTCAACATTTGAATCTCGTCTCTATCAAACTGGTTTACACCAGTACGCATTCAGAAATGCAAATTCGTATACTTTGTATGAACATGTCATTTTCAAGTGAATACACAAAAGTTCCTGAATACATGTTCACGTAACAGTCAGCCCTTGCATTCAAATATTGGAACAGTAGTTTGATGAGTTCACAGCGACTGGTGGGATTTGGTAAAATCTAGCACAAATTTCAATGTGCCTCAAGATGTGTCAAGACGAAAGGCATTAAGAGAAAATGTAATTGCAATTACATCCGACTTGAAAAGCTTACACGCACTCGTCTGACCTGTGACATTTAACAAATCATGTTTCCACACGACATCAACTCAAGCGAGGATAGGTGCAAGCACCTATTCAGTAATTGTTAAAATGCATAAGCAAAGCACGCATGTGTGTCCACCCACCCATTGAGGAAATATACGCAGCTTATAAGCAGAGTAGATCTCTATTTGACATTCTACCAAATATTAACTTTACAACCCCACTCGTGTTGGGGGGAGTGGGGGGCGAAATGTCAACTACCTCGCCTGATATACAGAAGGTCATAGGTTCGAGCCCGACCCTGACACCTGTATTTTTGGACTTTACATGTTCTCCCCGTGGTCGCGTTAATTTATCTCCGGGTCCTCCGTTTTTTCCCTCCACATTCAGAAACAAGCGTTTTAGAGTATCTGGCCGCTATACATTTCCATACGATGAGCCTCTTCGTTGAGCTATAATTATTGGCCAGGTCGCTTATAAAAAATAGCTAAACATCTCTGTGGGCCTTGCCTGGTAAAATAAAGCATAAAAAACACATTTACCTTCAGGCGAGTCATAATCATATTTGAGAGGTCCATAATGATACTGCCGGATACCGGGTTGAAGTTCAACCACAGCGGCACGGGGGGCTAACTGCAGAGATGCCTGCTCCTGGGTGCAAACGCCATCGTGCCCCTTTGCCCCAGCGCAGCTTTCCTCCTCCACGATCGGCTCCAATTCATCTCTCTTGCTGCTGCTGCTGCTGAACAACGCGGCGAGCGGAATCCACGTAGTGAGCGTGGCACGGGGCGAGTCTGGAGGCTTTGGCGAGTCCGTGGAGCTGGCGGGACTCGTCGGTGCCTTGTCCCCTTCTTGGTACCCGTCGATGAATTCAACCTCAGAGTTTTGAAAAAACTCGGCGGTGCTTCTGATGACCGTGTTCAGAAAGTGTTCCATGACGAGCTGAGCTACGTCCGTTCCCGGCTGTCCCCTGCAAAAACTATTCCCACAGGTGTACCGGCGGCAAGTAATGTAAGCGTCAGACAGGCGCTGCAAGTGCGGACATGGTTTATAGTGGCTCTCGCTTTGTGGGAGTGAGATACCAAACTTCGCTCAGCCTTGGACTAACGTGGAGTTGTAAACATCACGTGCACACCACTTCCTTCAACAAAAAACCCGCACTGTATCCAGCCACTGTACTCTTTGTGCAGAGGGGCATGGGTGTGGGTTGAGACCTGTCAGTATGCCAATAATTCAATGTGTGTAAGATAATTTGCCAGTGCTTCCACTTACACGGTATACACTGATATGTAGACAGGCATATAAAAAAGTGCAAATATTGTCAAGATACTGCATTCCTGAAATTAAACTGCACGCCCAAGAGCAGAGACAGTGGTGAAGCTATTTCCATCAAGGACAACTTGAGCTATCACCACATTAGTAAATGTGCTATTATATCTCGGCCACCATAATTCAAACACCAAATGAATACGCAGCAGCCAATATGCCCTCCTTCCCAAATCCCATCAGCCACACGGCCTTCTGAAAGTGCATAATTTCAACAGCATTGGTTTAATACAAGCAAACTGGAGACCAGATTCGACAGTGTCATCAGCCGTCAAACTTTATTGACCCAATGGTGGTAGAATGATGTACCCCCAGAAGGCCGTGTGACTGATGGGATGTGTGAAAACTACTTTATTCCCATGTGCAGGGACAGACACGGGAAGGTGAACTGTCTGCTTATAGATTTTGTTGTGCACCTCCGATTAGCACGGTTGGCTGCATACGGTGCAAAAGAAGTTCAACATACATACGTTACTTATATCATCTACAATGACATGAATTAAATAAGGGACTTGACTCTCTCACCCTCAGACCTGCTACTGCGAGATGCAACTATTTCCATGTTCAGCATTTAGAAAATAAATGTTTGTTTACAACAGAAACCCACATGTCATTTGTATGTGACCGTCTGCCCGTCCCTCACAGCCAGCCAGCAAAACTTGAATTCATACACAGCCCTGTCCCTCTCCACCATTCTCTTGTCTTCTTAGATAATTTTCTCGTTTCGTCTCTGTTAATGTGTCTCTATTCCTGCCCCTTTTTTTACTTCTCCCCTCCCTCTATATTCCTCTTCCCGCTCCACTGTATCTCACCCACTTCCCTCACCCTATCTCTCTCCCTGTATCGTACTCACCTCTCACCCTCGCTCTCCTTATTCCCACCTCTCCCTTTGCCATCGCAAACCTCCGTTGCCTCTTCAGAATTCTCCCTCCCACTTGCCCTCACTCTCCTCTTTCTATTTTGCACTCTTCTGCCTTGAATGCCGTTTCACTCCCCCCCCTGCCCTCTCCTCTCCATCTCTTCCTTCCTCCTCTGTCTCACTTCTTCAAATATCTCCTCTTTCACTCTGCCTCAATTGCGCGGGATCCATGGAGGGGATGGAGAGTTGGGGGGGGGACGTGATGTCTGCACAATGCACGTGCAACTTGCTCACCAGCCAGGATTCCAGGCATAAATCCAGCCAGCAAAACTTGTGTTCTAATATAGTGTGATGATGTATATATAATATTACGGCACATGTAAATATACACAATGTATCTCCACTAAGTGAATTGTAATGCACACCCATCTCATGTATAAATATGCACGTAAATATAAACATGATTAGCTAAGAGAGCAATATTAATATAAACGATTAACTACTTCAAGGTTATTGTGAACGATTCTTTGTGCTGAATCGGCATTTTATTCAAATACAGGGAGTTTTGTGAATTTTTCTTTCAATGTTAACAACTACGACTTGACTATTCCATAAAAAAAATATACACACATATCAGAGTGCGTGAATGCACTCTTTTTTTTATCAACTCTCAGTCTGTGTTATTGTTCAAGACCAGACTTTGAAAAGTAAGCATGGCATACGTCACCAATACAATATAAAAGTAGGTGTTAGTAAAGTAAAACTTTTCTCGTTAAGAAGCATAGACCATCACGCAAACTCTGGTCATCCTTGCAGTGAATTGGGCTTACCATCGAACAAAGACGGTCACTGCATCGCACACTTTAAGATGCGGTTCTGCGGCCATCTGGAACACTCATCCTTCCAATATTAGGAAGCGCTTTTAAATCGAGATTGAAAACGAATTTCTTTAGAACAGCTTTTTGTGTTTAGTTTGTTGTCCTTAGTGCGCACCTCCGATTAGCATGGCTGGCTACGTACAGTGCAAAAGTTCAACATGCATACGAAACTCATTCCTGAATAAATTTAAGGTTTTTACACTGCCGCTTCTACGTCTCTCTTTTTACTAAAAGCAGTGATTATACACGTAACAACAAAACAGAATAGGACTTTCAATTAAAGTGAGATACAACCCTTTGAACTTAGAGAAAGCAGTTCCAATCTTCTCTACACGGCATAAGGATATAGGCATAACAAGATGATTCACTTACCCGTGATGTTAAAATACAGACAAGGTTATTTAACAAAGTGACATGACACTATCATATGGCAGACTACCTTGCTTAATTTATCATACATCACATGCTAACATGAACATTTAATTAAAAAACACAAAGTAATCTCAAACTTCGATTTGAAACACATTGGTGTTGGAACCATGGGATAATAAACCTGATGAATCCTGAACAAGCACCATATTCAAACATCGTGTTGCCAACAGCAGTACTTTTTAAACACATTTAAACAGTCATTAAAATTAAAAAATATTTTACACTAAATGTTAGTAAATGTGAAAACTAAATTCGAGTGAGAGACTGAACCGACCTGGTCTGTAGGATTCTGCTGCCTCAACCGTGTCCAACAAAACCAAAACGCAGTTGCACGCATCCTGTTCTGCCCAGCTGAGAGTGGTTGAACCTGTGAGAAGCAGCCAATGTGCTGATATAAGGCCCTTATTCTTTAACAGTTGCAATGTCACGTCCAGTGATCCTGACGGGGATGCAATATGTTACGAAGTCCTCAAGCCACGCTAAATGATGTGGCCAGCCTACAATCTGCCACGTAAATATTCTTCAAAATCCATAACTTCCCTTTTTAAAATTCCAAAGCATCCAATGGCCCCAAAAACCCAGGCAAATCTAAGCTTCCAATATCCAACGATCAAAATGACAGGATTTGACATGGCCAGATAGCTCAGGACAATGAGTCAGCCCTGCTGAGTACTTGGGTTTGAATCCAGGTCTCAGCCACCCATAATGAATCCAGGTCGTCAGCAATGACTCCATAAAAACCCAAGACATGAAATTTGGAATAAATTCTAGCTCTGAGAATTAAAAATATATTGGCTGAACTGCAGTGCAACAGTGGGCTCAGTGCGTGGATAAACAAAGGCAATTTGAAGGGATCTCACAGCAGTATTGTGATATTACGTTCTGTGGTTCCTTCATTAACACTGTTGGTTGCTTTTCTCTGACACAGTTTGAAATATATACATTGTCTCATGCAATTATGGTGATAATACAGATCATTGACATACGTTCGTAACATGATATTTGACAGTATTTACATTTTTTAAGCATTATCAGTTACCCTGTTTGCAGTAAGTGCTGGCGTGTGTTTAGTGTAAATAAGTTTACGTTTTTTCTCAGTAGTTTGCACATTCCCTCCCTGCAATCTCCTGTAACTGCCACCACTGTTGACGGTCTAAGTCTGTGGTCGTCCTTGTAAGAGAGATGCTTAGCTCAAAACATTATTTAAATTACAATTTTTATTTTACCAAGTAAGACCCACTGAGCTATACAGCTCTTTTTCAGAAGTGACCTGGCCACAAATGATAGCTCAACCAAGTGGCTTATCATGTGGAAATGTATTGTGGGCAAATACTGTAAAAACGCATGTTTCTAAATGTGCACCTCATCAGCTCAAGTAATCCGAGCTCGAGCACAAATGGAACGAAATTTGGATAAATTAAAACATTACCGAAATTCCCATTCAGCTTATGCAGCTTTGCTAATGAGGAATGGCAAAGCAAGTAGATTACATGTGTAGTTGGTCAACAAAACGATTCACCATGCTATATCAGGTGACCAAAATCCAACAGCAATTATGGTTTATTTGTTAAACATTTGCACGCACTTTGCATGTAAGAAAAGCACCGACTTTGAAAGCTGAGCAGAGTTGAGTCTGGACAGTGAGTGGATGACCACCACACATACAGGTATAGAGGTGTTGTGGGCAACAGAAGGAAAAGAGTATGGACACATGTCTTGTTGCTCTGCTCTGCCCCCTACCTTCACCAATCCTCATTGACCAGCTTGGTGAAGTATGGTCAAACAACCCTCATTACTTGTACGGCATGGGGTCTTCATCCAGCCATTGAACAGCCTGTAACAGACTGTTGGAGCAAGTGCTGCTAGCGAGCACCTATGAAGGCAAGAACGGCACACGAGGGGGTGGGGTGGTCAGCACCACGCCCAGCCGCCTTTGTCTCCCCAGTGGTGATGTTTACACACAGCACCAGGTATTCATTTGAGGCTGAGTCGACCTAGGAGAGGCCCAGGACCAGTTCAGATAAATGTCACTGATTTTGGCCATGAGCAGGAATCGAACTCGGGTCGCCAGGTTCGTAGCGCAGCGTGCTAACCGCTACACTACCGCTCCCCACTAAGTGGGCAATACACATAGAAGCACAGGACTAATGATTAGTTGTCATAGTAATGTTATTTTTCACTACGAGTATTTAGTTTATATTATGACGATTTTAGTTTATCAGAATTTTTCTTGTTTACCCCGAAAAGCTTGTGTCTCGTGACTCTTTCAAAGAGGGCCCTGCCAAGTTTTGCCGTCGGATGCCATGATTGCGATGAATATTTCCAACGCTTAATTTGTAGATAATGTTTCAAAACTGGACCATGACCCCAGCACACAATGTCCTCCTCTGGAGAACAATTGTAAATAAATATTCCGTTCCTCAATTAAATTGCAACTCTTCGCGAATGATGACACACCACGGAGGAACACATTGTTGCATGCCGATTTATAAACCTCGCTTATAAGATTTAGATAGACTCAAACATAAAATATACTTCTTTTCTTGTAAATAAAACCACTTCTCCAATTTATATAAAAACAGAGTAAATCATTTTTTTTATCTCCCTTTACTTCCTTGTTCTTGAATATATATATATGTTTATACTTGTGAGAGTAGGGTATGGTGGTTCGCACAGTGCGCTATGAATCTTGAAAATAGAGTTCGATCGTGAGCCACAGATAACAACTTAGCGAGTGATATCTCAGAAACAAGTTAAAAGTGTTTTAGTGTTTTTTTCAGGGACCTGTATTGGTTGAGAGGGAAGGATACGTTGGTTCTGCTCAGGGTACATCTCAACCAAGTAATACATATGGTTTGGTGCTTGGCATCGGTCTGCAAATGTCAGGTTGGAAATGGGGGCATTCAACTGTATTCTAATGAGAATGTTACCCAAGTTCTGGCCCACACTGGATACTCTACAGCCTTCTTGCATCAACACCATGGCTGTTAGCCCAAACAGTAGATATATGTTCCCACTGCAGAAAATGTCGTCTGGTTAAAACTACCCTTGCGTCTGCTAATTTTCAAACCTAAGATTTCCCCTGTGGAAGGTTTTAATTTCTTATGAGAAAATTTCGCGTATAGAGCGCACTCGGAACATTACAATCTTTAATACTAACGATGGTGTTAATACAACATGATTTGAAAATTCAAATGGTATCGATTTTCAATTTATATAAAGTGTAAAATAGGATAGTCTTTGGGTCTTTCGGTAAAGTCACGTAGATAGGTAAAAAAACCTATGTACGTAACTTTAGCAAAAGACCCAAAGAATATCCTATTTCACACTTTATATAAGTTGAAAATCCATACCATTTGAATATGAATTCCTGCAGTCACGAAAGCTTTAAGTCAAGATGTAAAAACGGAGAATTGCAAATAGTGTTGTGTTAACATAATACATTTCAACAATCAGAAAAGAAAGAAATGATGCATAAACGTGGGCAGGATTCCAATCGCAGCAAAAATGCTCATGCCTACGAGTCAAATATTTCACATTGTAAAAAACAGTCATGCCTCTTCGTGCTTAGTGCAAGATGCACGGATGTTGAGGTCACGGTCCATCGGCTTCGACTTGACTTTGGACAGCCACTCTCCTGCAGGCACCGAGCCAAGAGGATGCAGGTGGTGTGGCCAATTGCACCACCTGTTATGATATTTAATGCCGATAGCCCAGTGCTCTTCAACGGGTTATTTTTAATATTATTCCAAAACTGGCACTGCTGGGAACCACACACCAAGTAAAACGTTAATTTGAAAAAATAAAATCCCAATGAACATTTTGAGATCTGCGCAGAGGTCATTGATAATAAATATGAATTTTCAGCATCATGGGTTGAACATGGGCTAGGATCCAACAACACCGTAAAATATATCATGATGCTTCGATCGCAACACAAGCGGTCGTTCTCAGGCGGAAAAAATAATCCAGCAGTAGAACTGCTGAACCAGGAAGAACACAGCGAGAGAGCTGCTACAACAAGAGGTTATGTATGTTGGCCAAGGGCAAGCAAGCGGGATCCGAGCCGGAAAGGAGTCCCATCCCCGCATGCAAGCACATCAGTTGTGTTAATGGGGGAGATTAGGGAGAGAGAGATTAAAAATGAAAAATAAGGGTCGTGACATCTCAAAATCAAATGGACATGATTTAGAATTATATGGTAATGAGTCCTGCATTTTAAACGCCCCCCCCCCCCACCATGCCAATGTCATAATCGACAAATCAACATATGCTTAACCTTAACTGTACATTAGCCCCCTTTGGCACATTTTTGGCTGTCTCCACTCGGGTATTCAAAGAATCGGTGCTAATTTTACCAGTGCTTGAGAAAGGAGCAACGGCATGACTATGATACCACAGCACTGGGGCACAATTGCCTCCAAATGTCATGGTTATCACGTGATATTTAACAGCTTAAGGCAGCCTGTGCTAAAGGAAAGGCTAAAGGTTCCCTCTTAACAATAATACATGTTTATACTTGCATGCAGGGTTGCTACTGCAGTGTAATGCTTAGCACACAGCAGTTGCAATAATGGGGGAAATGTATGAAAAACATCTGTCTATCTAGTAGTGTAAATGGGTAAACTACAGTTAGTCGATAGGCAGGTCACTTGTGGCAGGGTAATATGTGGGAAACTCCTTACCTCTTCCAACAACGTCTGGCCAGTGTGGAAGAGCAGGCAAAAGTACCTCCTAGAGCTCCCCGTACTGGAGGCCCTTCTGCCCGCAGTGGCGTGAGAAAGCAAATTGCAGGGCTGCACCTTTACCGCATCACACCTTTCTTTTTAGGTGCGTTGTAATTCTTTAGGTTTTATTTAATTCCTGACGCAATTGAGTTCCCTCTCGGGGGAGAAAAACGGCAGCTAATGTGAATCCAGTAACACGCGTGTGAGCGTGTGTGGAGCACAACTCGATTCCCGGGTGCTTTAGTAAACAATCCCCCCCCCCACTCCCTCGAGCTGACAGCAACAGCAGGATCTTCTAACGTCAGGACAGGTTCCAGTGCTGCTGTTGACACTTTTTTAAAGCCAACTTTGCAAATGGTGTTTACCAGACCCTACCCCGATTGCCTGCAACAGACGTCGAGCACATGTAGTTACAGTGGGCACGTTAGTCAACCTTATATGTCCGTAACATAAGCCGCCGACGAACACCACTCGCGTGAATTTGACTCTTTATCACACCGTTTGAACGCATGCCATGCGCCACTTAAATGTAATACGATTACACGTGTATACAGGAGCACATACAGCCGACAAGCATGCCACTTGCATGAATTTGTCACATTTTAATATTCCAGATGAACTGTTTTTGTCATTGGACTAAAATTTTGGAAAATAACGTAATGTCCTCGATATTGCACTGCATAACAAGTCAAATGCTTTGTTGTTTTAATAGACGGTGCAAATGAACCAAGACAGCCTTGCAGACTTGTGACTTACACTTTAAAGCAAAAAAAAATCTTGATATGGAGACACTGCATGAAATACGTAATTCTTTGCCAGATTGCATAGGCAAGCAGCAGTCAGCTGGATCACCCAATGCTATTTTGAGAACAGAAGTGAGAAAGAGGGCGAACCTAACAGGTTGTTTGAGAGCAAAGGAGGTGGGTGACATGGCATGGCTGGCATTTAGGCTTGACATCAGAAGAATTGGCAGAAGGATGACACCACAAAAGTAGGCTGCAACAGGGCACAGTTGTTCCACTGATTTGCTAAGGTTTGCATAAAGACTAGGCATGTGATGATGTATCGATGTATCGACTAAAACGTATTACTTTGCTCATGATATACGTATCAAATCACACAAAAATTAATAACATCATGGGATCTCCTTTGCCAGTACCAAAATATGATAATAAGGTTTTCCTATTAAAACCTAATAGGAAAACCCTATTATCATATTTATATATGATAATAGGGTTTTCCTATTAGGTTTTAATAGGAAAACCTTATTATCATGAGAGGCGAGTATGACCCTCATGCCAGTACCAAAATATGATAATAAGGTTTTCCTATTAAAACCTAATAGGAAAACCCTATTATCATATTTTGGTACTGGCATGAGGGTCATACTCGCCTCTCATGATAATAAGGTTTTCCTATTAAAACCTAATAGGAAAACCCTATTATCATATTTTGGTACTGGCAAAGGAGGTCCCATGATGTAGATGCTCACCCCAAGCTCTCATTACTCTGATAGTGCATTGTCTTTGAGCTGTACGCCTTTTGGCGTCCTCTGGTCTAACACCGTTTGAGACGAGGCTCAAAAGAAAGCTGTCTCTGGTGTGGACCAATCAGTTTCAAGGACAATGCATATATTATCAGAGTATGTTTTTTTTGCATTCTGACCACAAGCATTGTGGTTAATGCGGACGTGATTCCTTGTAAAAGGTTTCAGTTTTGTGTTTTAACATCTTAACACCGGTTTTGTTGCCAGAAAAAGGGAAAAACCCTATTATCAAAATTAATAACTCATTCCCCTTGGATTTTTTTTCCTCCAAAAATTCTCCCTGCACATGGACTGACAATATTTGGTCAGGATTGAGAGGCGAGTATGACCCTCATGTCGTCCTCATCTGTATCTCATGTGTACATTATTGAACTGTATGTCTTTTGTGCACTGGTGCATTTTTTTGTCCTATCTTGTACCACCTCCACTTTTATGATTTGTAACTTTGATCCTTTGATCCTTACATGTGTATCGATAGTTCAATGTTAATGTGCCATTTTATTGAGCGATTGTGTTACCTTGGTGTGGTCTGGGACTGTTTTGTTGTTGTATTTGCTGCCTTGTCCAAGCTTGATGAATCAGATTTACAATCATTGATGGGTTTATTATTTATTTATATGATGCGACTTGCTTACCTTTTTCTATATTTTGCTCCCATATCGTGGTTTTTGTGTATTGTTTGCTGTGAAAAAGAGCTTCATAGCTCATCGGATTCCTCCAGTCTATTATACAGCATCAGAATCTTTAGTTAGTCAACGTTTATGGTCATGGCCCTTCTTCATAGCACACAAATAGAGAGGTCAAAGAAAGTGGATAAAATTAACACGTAGGCTTTCGCGACCAATATCATCCATAAGAGGTTTTTTGGGTTAGATCGCGTAAATTGATGGGCCCGCATAATGCGTATGCATAATGTACGTTGACTTAAGAGCGCAGAAGCGTGGTCACCCCATCTACGCCTCTATATAAGGAACGAAACAGGTGGACTTCTCCACAAATCTGGCTGTCGCCTGATGAAGCTAGTTGTAATTACTGGCGAAACGTCGTACTCAGATTGTAAATTTTGTGGCTTGGCTCTCCAACACACCGGTGTCCTGTACTAGTGACGAATTGGTATATTCTGTTTACATAACAAACCTTACTAATTGGCTGTGTCGGGTGGTGGCGGGTTTAACGACACATTTATATATTTAAGCGATCTAACCCAAAAAACCTCTATCAGAGTGGATAAGAGTTGGAGACTTCACATTTACAATCTATTTACTACAATTTGTATTTTACCCAGGTAAAGTCGACTGAGCTATCTAGCTCTCTTTCAGAAGCAACCTGGCCACAAATGATTGTTCAATTAAGTGGCTTATCATGTGGACACGTATATCAGCCAAATAATCTAAACACGTGTTTATAAGTATGGAGGAAAAAAACTGGAAGACCTGGAAAAAAGGCCACATAACCACAGGGAGAACATGCAAAACTCCAAATATACAGGTGTCATGGTCAGGATCGACCCCACGACCTCCAGTATACCAGTTGAGGTAGTTAACATTTTGCCACTGTGGTGCCAATACATTTTCGGATTAGCAATTTGATGATTGCATTGTTTTGATCATTAATTGATTTTCAAAAATACTTCGTTCTGGCTCCAGTATACATTACATATAATTGTTCTCAATGGCGGTAGTCAAGTGGTCCCAGAAATGAAAGTGGAAGTCCCAGTGGTCCGAATGGAAGTCCTGGTGGTCGTGGTGCCAGTTATTATTGTTCTTGCCGTAATTTCAGTGGTTCTAGTGATGTGAGTGATAAACTCGCTGGGTCCTGGTAGTCCCAATGGTAGTCCTGGAGGTTTCAGTGATAGGCTCAGTGGCCACGGTGGTAGTCCAGTTGGTTGACCCCAATACCAGCTGGCCAGTAGCAACCAGAACCTCTTTGGGAATTTATTACGTGGGATTAGGACATCGGTTGCTTTTGCAATTCCACGATTTCATCTAGGTCCCATGGGGCCTCCCATTTTTCTGAATGCCAAACTAGAATCAGGGTGGAATCGTGCGATTTCTGTGGACTGGATATCGATTGCTTTTCTCATGGTGATTCTGATTGATACCAGTTGGCTGTAATCGTATGGCAGATGCCTATCGAACACGTTTTAATGGCAATTGTGGTCGATATCAGCCAGCTGATAGAGACCACAATTATCTCAATGCCACACAGCCCGGCCATCCCTCAAATTTTGCCAATCCACAATTAATTAAGAGTCGTATTATATTCTAAGGTTAGAATCGTGATTCCAGGCTAGGCACCAAAAGCATATAATCTCGTTTTGTAGAATCAGCTAATGTGTGTACATTGTTTATGTGCATGAAACAATGTTGCATTTGTGTGTATGTTGTACTTCGTTCACACCGTATGTAACCAGCTGTGCTAATCAGGAGGTGTGGGAAAAGGTCAACAAGCTAAATTTGTATGCTCATTGCTCATGCAGTGACAGAGGCAAACAACTTAGTTTGTGCATGTCTTATGCCCTTGATATAAAGTCAATTCCACACAGAGAGAGACAAAGCTTCTTTAAACGAGCAGTCTGCCATGTGTCAGGGCACATTCAGCAGACTCAGTCATGCAGAAACCAGCCTCCTTTACACAGTCTAAATAATGCAACGTTAAATTTCGATTGAAAGCTTTCGTGACTGCAGGGATTCATATTCTTGGTTCTTTCTGTAAAGTCACGTAGAAGGGAAATAATAAAATAATAAAAATAAAACAATAAAATTCTCACGACGTTTATTATTTCCCTTCTACGTGACTTTACCGAAAGAACCAAGAAAATAAAAATGCAACGTTACTTAAAGCGGATGCCAACAAATGTATCATGTACAGCGGCATGTACAGTGTTGAATGTTTATTTTAATTTTATTTAAGCTCTGCTACCACCTACTGGTAGGCACCTTCATCAGGAGTCAATTTGCCTCTCGCAGAGATGTCGGAGGTGCAAAGCTGACCAGGCTAATTCAAAGTGCTTACTTATAGAGAGTGTTACATTTTAACTGCCACTTACACACTCAAGATATCAAGTTATTGGTTTTAGGTAATTGGTTTTGCCACAAGGATCAATATGGAACATGCTGAGCACATGAAAACGAAGAACAGCTGCAGGCCCCCAAAGACGTGTCTTGAGATGAACTTGCAGATACTGATTCAGTGGTGCACACAATGGGCTCAAGTTGCTCGGTTTAAGGCTTTCACTTGAGAAGCACATCTGCATGGAGGAATAGAGCTGGAATCTCAGAGAAATAATGGATGACAGTGAAAAAAAGAGAAATTAACTTTTGCCCACGGAGATATTTACAATGTGGAAAAGCAATTCTCAGATTGATCAATTGTCTATAGATTGCAAGTCATTTAAATAAGAACTTGCGTCATGTAAGAAAGCATATATTGCACGAATATTTAGACGCCCTGTTTCAATGAAAAAGGGGACATTTGTAGATACTGTGTTATGAAAAGCAATGCACTGTATTTGGCTCCAAGGTACACAGTAGAGAGAGAGAGAGATGTAATTCTGTTAGGAATTGAAAAGTCACTCAGGTGAATGGTTGTTAAGCTCAAAGCACAGAAGTGGCACTGACTCGTATGGGACTCCCAAAGAGAATTTCAGCTGGAAGGTCAGAGGGCCTTGCGAATCGTGTCAGACTCTGGGTCTCAAGCACACATTCAATCTCATATTCCAAAATAACAAGGTTCCAAATTGCCCTTTATCTACAAAGGTAGACTTTGATATTTAAATATACATTTATTGCATTCGGTAATTGTTTCTTTGAAGTTAAATACAAAGCAAATGTACAAAACATTAAATGTAGGTGTGTGCTGTATAAATGTTTACATATCATCACATTAAAACGTATGCTCGTGTAAAATATTTAATGGAACACCTAAGTGATTAATCCAACAACTTGAAAACAATTTAAATGAAATAAAAATTAGGTTCATTGTCAAGTACCGAGGTCTCAAGTTGAAATAGGTATGAGTTCAATGTGGTCTGTTTCAGGAATGTACTCTATGCCAAGGTTACAGCGAACTGCACAAACAGTTCTTTTTTGTTAGGAAAGTGTGTTTGTGCATTATGAAACAGCGGGATTTTTGCCTTCTTGTCATCTTTGTTCCATGAAGATGCGAGCACATCGATTGCACTCACAGTAACTCGAACTGACACTCGCACACATCTCTGCAAGAGCAAACGGTCAGGGTACCAGCCTTATTTGATTGGAGAATGGCAGACACTATCCCATACAGTTCAACACAACGGTTGAGTGATCTATCCGCAACAGCGAGCAGTTTATCATTCAATATCAAAACATGGCTAAATGGTTAGAGCCGATTTCAAAGTCATTGCATTTAATAATGCTCATAACAACACAACCATACGGTGTGTAAAATAATTACAAACTGCAATAGGCACAAACATGCAGAAAAGCACAATGCAACATTATCCAGGATACACCTTTGTGGCTGACCATCCACTTTTGTCCGTGTGCATGCTAGGTAAAGATCCGAGTCCTTTGACATACACACGAATCCTAAATTGCATGCAAACATGGAGCCAATCGCTCGCTGCATGAAAATACTGTTAAACGTGCAATAGAGAGAGAGAGGGTTGGCTACTGGATCTGTTGATAGCCTGCCAAAACATACTCAAAGCTATCCGATTTACAGCTTAGCACACATTCGTTCAGGCAGTGCTATGTAATCAGCATGACTTAAAGTTCAAACGTTTTGGAAAGCTCCGTGGTATATATTAATGTTAAGGTAAAATGTTGCTCCATCACATCGCTTTCGTTATACATACATTTAAATAAAAAAGAAACAACGTTTGTACGTCATAATAAGTTACCCAAATTTCGATTTAAAGCTTTCGTGTAAAGTCACGTATTTCACAAGTAGTACTAATCCCATATCTGCATTTCAAAAGTAGTACTAATCGCATATCTGCATTTCCCATAAATATGCTAAATTCCTCTTGATATGCAAATTATTTTGTCAAGGTGCTCTTCCCCCTCCAACCCAGCTTAAATAGACGCTCCAAGCCTGGGGCTGTTTCATTCAGACTGTCTTCTCGACAGAACTGTTCTTCACCTGAGGACGGCTGCTTGCGTTGTGGCCGAAACGTCGTGAGAATTATTTTATGATGTTTTATTTTTATTATTTTATTATTTCCATTCTACGTGACTTTACCGAAAGAACCAAGAAGAAGTTACCCAAATGTTAGTTAACCACATTTTTTTTATCACAGCGATTTTTACCTATAAACTTATACTTGGATAGTTAAACATGATAAACATGTACTCATCCTCCAAACATATTGTATTTAATTTTATGAATTCTAATATAATAATTTCAGAACAGGACACACGAATGTGATCACCGCAACATAGAACATGCATGTGGACTGTGTCAAAAACTAATCGGACCTTTAAGGAATGATCATGGTGCAGGGAGGCCTTTATCTAGCAGTGGATAGATGATAATCAGCTAATGATGGTGTTATTGAATAACCACTATCCCACTATATGACTTCTCTGCTGATATGTCCGTAATTCCTACTCACTCGTAACTCCAAACTAATTTCCCAACGCGAATAATGTCGGCTGAAGTTGAAGCATGAACTGGTGTAACACTTTCCGTTGCCATAATAAACAAGCGAATATTGTGAGTGAAGCTGTCTTCACACCAGCAGAGGATAAACTCCCCTCTCACATCTTGCTGCTATTCTACTGTGCAGTTGAGTAAGGGTGTCAATATACAGTATTTTATCATGTGATACATTGCCATCTAGTGGAAAAATCTCGGAAACATAGAGCACGTAAGTGGCAGGGTGATGCACAAATTAGATTCCAAAGGAGCACCAACACGTTGCAGAATATTTTGTGAAGTCTCCTAAACACACCGACACAGCCTTTTATACATTAAAAAATTGTTTTAAAAAAATGACTACACTAAGATGACATTCACTCTGCATACTCATACAACAATGGTCTCTATACTGCAGTGTGCCATTTGTTTATCGCTGATTAGTGTAACTGTCATGCTATTACAAAAAAAAAACAGTGTTAATCAGGATGTGCATTACCCTCAACAATACTCGAGAATCTACATCTTGCTGAATATCACTAGACTTGTTATTCGTCTCAGGAAATGAACTGTAAGCTTCCTCGCTATTAATCATGAAACGTACAGTAAAATGCACCATTAAAATGTTCCCAGATTTGTCCTACCTGTGGTGTCAATTGAACACTATAAAACGGAGACATTCTATCAGCTATATGAACAGTTCTTTGGTCATCGTGGAATGTCCAGCGACTTTTTGTCTGGACTTTTTGGCTTCACCTGGCACTTTTTGCACTTACTGACATTCTCACATTTGAAAATACCTCTTGGATGACTGCCATTTTAAAAAGATATATAAATTGAATATCCTTACCATTGTCACACCATAATACACGCCAAAAGGATTTTTTACAGTTATATTAATTGCAAGCTCTCTCGTCTCTGCAGCATGTGAATATTCAGATAACCGCTTGAGCAACTATTTACTAACAAAATCAAAAATAATGTAGGTTCAAAATTTCCATTGCAAAAAAATTTCCAGTCCTTGATTTTTTAGATTGTTTTGCATAACAATGACGTTGGCAGCGTTATGCTATTTCAACGTTTAGTAATTTACAATGCATTAATTCAAATAATTTTTTGAGTAAAAACTCACCCTCAATAAAGAGGACATCGCAATACTTTACAGCATGAATTAAACGAAGGTTGTCCTACCTATAAAATCAAGACAGAGAAAAAAAATCTCAAAATGAGGACACACACCACACAAGGAAAAGCTAAAAGCGAAAAAATAATTATTGCAGAGTTTTCTGAACCGTTCGGCGCTCGGGGCAAATCTAAGGGCCGGAAGAGAGTTCTAGATCTTAGGCGCCACACACGAGAAGGCCCTATCGTCCAGCGTAGAATGCTAAATTGTAGGCTGAGATAGCAAGTCCTGGCCTGAGGAGTGCAAGGTATAAATATCTAGCAGACGTCTGGGGGGGGGGGCCCAGACGGGTATGCAGGTACTGAGAATCAAGGCCGTTTTGAGCTTTGTAATATTTCCAGACAGTAATTATATTTAAGCAAAAGTCACTACTTGATTTGGAGAGGTAACTCAAGGCACACTAAATGTAATTTGTAATAATGTTTTACATTGTTTTCACAGTCTCTGCAATAAAACTATCAATACTTTCTTAACAGATTGGAAGTGCTTATACAATGGGCGGATGCCACTTTGATTGAAAATTATTGGCATGGCAGAAATAAATAACCACATTCAACCACTCTTTAGGAAACATTTTCTTTTTCAAAACGCCCTGACACAATGCATACACAATGCCCATCTACTATGTATGAGGCCAAATTACTTACTAGATTTGCACTTTTTAAATATAGTAAATGCATTCTAGCAATTAATTACAAACGTGTGCCAATTGATTTGCATGACCTGCAGATACAATATATGGGCAAAATAAAGCGTTTACTTCAGTGGCTCAGAAGAAATAAATCTTTGTTAGCTTTCATTTGTACACAACGAACCACAATATAACCATTACATTGAGAAAGCATGTGATAGGATTTCAATATTTAGTACAATTCGTTAAAATAAAACTCGAAGATGTATGTTTGAATACCTAATAAATAAATAACAATCATAAATACAGTAGAACAACACGTGACAACCAAAAAAGAGTTGGTACTTGCTTAAATCGGTTGTAGCGTTCCCTCATTCCCCAGCAATTTGACAAATTGTCACGAGTCCGGATTGCAATTCACTAAGACAGTGCGATTCAACGCTGCGGTCAATGGTAACACCTCGAGCAACTCCAGGGACAACATGAACCGATTATATAAACGCATATGAATGGAAATACATCGATTCATGCACATGCAATTCAATGCACGTATCGCAAGCTTACACATCAATAATAAATCGGTGGTTTGTTATGGACCATTCCATCTCTGTTGCTGAAACATTTGTAGTTGCTTTTGCAACTGCACATGCTACTGTTGGGAACGGATATTGTATTCTGAACAGACATGGCAAAGTGCACGCACAGAGTTAGAGGAGACGTGCTGCATTGCTTGGTCTCGAAGCGTTGAAAAGCTTCCTGAAAAACTGTTACAAAGGAAAGGTGGGCTCTCGCTTGCAAATCTGTTGCTCATACGGAGTGGTAGCTCTTGCAATCTCTCATTTACTTGATACAGCTGTCGTGGCTGTGACGGTTCCACCTGAAGACAGAAGCTTGTGTTGCCTTCGAAACGTCGTGATTTTTATTTTATTTTACTTTTATTAATTTTAATGTTTTACCTACGTGACTTTACCGAAAAAACCTAAGAATATGAATCCTTGCAGTCACGAAAGCTTCAAATCTAGAACTGTTGCTCAAGGGCAAGAACCTTTTGGATAACGTGGGGATGGCAGCAATGTACTGGAGTTCAGAACGGAGTGCTTTGTCCTCCATCGATGTTATGCCCTGCCTCAGCCATAAAGCGTTTGGGCCAGCGATTTTCAAACTAGCAGGCAGCTGTGTGGCACAAAACGACCTATCAAGGGATGCGCTTGCAGACATAATGATACTCGAATAATATCTAGAGTAAGATCTATATCGCAAAAATAATCTTTCAAATTTATTTGGTATTGGCCAAACATCTCAATTCTGGAAAAAAATGCATGCAAATTACTGCATTGAGACTACCCATGGCAGCATGACCGTAAAAACAGGGCTCTCCTGAAAAAGTTGCGACTCTCCAAGTCTTTCCGTTGGTAAACACGAATAATAAGGTTTCATTCTTTTAGTAACCATCCAGAAATGGGTACATCTGTTAAATTAGTCTAAGCATTGAAGGTAAAGTTGAAACAGGGAAGACCTAAGTAAGACACATTTAGTGGAATAAATAGCATTGCAGAATTGAAAGTTTTAAGTTACATTTCTCCTTTCGCACGTAAGCAGCAATGGGTGAGGAGCAAACGACAATTTTCTCAAGTCAAATAGACCAAAACAGGAACATGTTCTTAATAGAGTGGATAGGTAACTGTTTTAATTGGAAGTGACAAAGGGAGACTGCATATGGATGACAAATCTGAGATATCAGTCATCCTTGGGAAATGCATGTAAAAAACACTGCTACAATGAATGACATTGTTTGCACAACTCAGTCATAAATCAAAGCAATAATAATAGCAACTTGTGGAGACCTTTACCACAGTGGCGTAGCTTGTTTGGCATGGGGCCCGGGTGTAAGGAATTATATTATTGATAAAAGAGAAGGCCATATGTCCAGGTGTCATGGCCCATATTTGCCAAATTTGATCAATCACTTGCAAATTACTCAATTGGAAATAAATCCTGGTGCCGCACAGGGACAGCTTACCACTTCGGTCCCCTTGGCTAGATTTTTAGCAGGGCCTTGAAATGGTTGAAAATAGATGTTTTGGAAGGAGGTTCAAGTTGCAAGATGTGCAATTATAGTGCCCTATAATTATAGTGTCCAATTTCCTCCTCCCCCCCCCTTTGTAGCTCAACACCTGGGTTCCTGTGACCCGTGGGCATCGTCGTCGTTGCACCATCTGCGTACTCAACAGCGACGCCAAAGCTACACCCAAAAAGCAAGCTCAGCATCGACGATTGTGGTGATGACCGCATTGTCGAATATGTACATATGTATGTTGATCTTCTTTCACCCCATACCAAGCCAACCATGCTAATCGGAGGTGCGGAATATGATGGCGTTGACGATTTTTTATGAAAATGACGTGATAAAAAATAACGCACTCTTTACAAGAATCACACTGTCAAAATCACTCAATATTGAACCCGCGCCTCCCACGCAGTACAAGGACGTAACTTGCAGCAGGAGACCGACCAGTGGCAGCTGTCCACTTGAGGTACAAGGTGAATGCAGCACCAGACAGCAAATGAGCATTAAGCTGCAAGTAAGCGGCAATGTTGCTATGTGGCTTCCCAACTAAGCATTGAGTACTTTAGCACGCTCTGATGCCGCGACACACAGTGGCCCTACTCTATTTAAAAATACGTTACGGAATCTTTAAAAATATTGCTCGTGATACAATCGCAGTATTAACCAGTACAACCACTGGAATAGAACCGCGAACCTCTGCAACAAGCGTGCTACTGCTGGGCCACAGCATCAGCCACCACCCCCACTTCCTCATCACTGGTTTTACCAGCACGGTTTACAACTCAACAATTTTTTTTATTTTACCAGGTAAAGTCCACTGAACTATATAGCTCTTTTTCAGAAGCGACCTGGCCATAAATGAAAGCTCAAGAAAAGTGGCTCCTCATCATGTGGAAACTTATAGCAGCCAAATACTCTAAACGCATGTTGATTCTAAATGTGGACAGAAAAACTGGAGGACTTGGAGGTAAAATCTACGCGACCACAGGGAGAACATGCAAACTCCAAATATACAGGCGCCGGGATCGAACCCACGACCTCCTGTATCCCGGGCGAGGTAGTGAACATTTAGCCACCACGGCACCATTTGGCACATGCAAATGGGCAGCATATGTATGTAGAACCTCTTTCGCACCGTACGTAGCCAACCGTGCAAATCGGAGGTGCGGCGTACCGATGGTGTAGAAGCGACGCAGCTCGGCTCTGCGGAAGGAGCGCTTCTGCGAGTTGGCCGTGTTGTTCTGCTCCTCCTCCGCGGCAGAGCCCTGCCTGGGCTTGGCGGCGCTAGGAACCGGGGGTGCCACGCTGCCACTAGCTGACGAGGTGGAGGGTAGGCGGGCCGGTGGGGAGCCAGAGCGGCCTGCTGGGTTCAGCACGGCGGGGTTGGTGAAGGCCTGCATGGTCACGTCCAGAGACTGGGACTTCTTCTTGAGCCTGCCGACAGAGCATTGGCCAATAGAGCCGGTAAGCAAAAACTACATGATTAATTTACAGATTGTTTGGTATATGTGGTAAAAAATAAAAAGGGCAACTCAATCGTGCTACTTAATGCTGCTATTATGCACCCATCACTGAAGTGTGGTAAAAAAAAACGAATTAACTACTCAGCCAAAGAACATATAGCCTACACTAGCCAGAAATAATACAGCTGCTTCAGTAGCTTCTTTAAAATGGCATGATTATATTTAATAAGGTCAATCAGCATGAATCACTTTCATGTACGATATTTTTATATGATTTTTTTTACCAATTGCAAGACCTTGAGTCCTATCTATATAAATAAAGACCGTAATCTGTATGTCTCAAAAACCACTAGCATACTTCCCGAAAAGGTAGAAAGCTGAAATTTGATACATATAGCTTTTAGGACACAAAAAAGGACAAATCTGAAAATCCGTGATTTTTTATTTTAAGGCCCCAAATTTCGATTTTAAGTGCCCCATAAACATGTTTGTGTTTGTTATTTAGAAACTGTTCAAAATATAAGACTGCAGTTATTTGTTGTTGAATAGAGCATTAACCAGAAAATAAAATTAGAGCAAGAACCATTGTTCCATCTTTTATTGTTTTGAGATATTTCAGATTCAAGCGGTTTTGAACAAAAAAAATGCATTATGATGTTCAAATCTGAATACTTCGAAAACGGTAAAAGATAGGAGCTTCCTGTCTTTGAGTATTAAGTTCATAATTTTTGTTCTTTTTATAAAAAATAACGATATCTTTATATTGACCAGTTTTTCGATGGGTACGTCTTTAAATATAAGTAGAATCAAGTCAACAATTCAAATACACATTTTTGAATTTGTTCTTAAGTGTCTGATCGTAGATACAAATTTAAGAAGATCAAATCAGGTTAATTATCATAATTATTGAAAACTTTTGCCTGGCGAAATCAGTGGTAATGTATTTATATAACTCTCAAACTAGAGATGATGTGCTAATTCAGCAAAAACAAAGGTCACATTTGAAACATTGTTATAAATTAAAATTGATCTATATGTATAAAAACACTAACGACTAAAATAAGAAACCGACTAATTCCATTGCTACTAAAAATCACAATTTACAAAAAAACGCACCGGGCAATATTGTTATAATCTATGTGTAGCGCTACAAGTGGAGAGAGAGACGATGTTATATGCGAGGGTCGTATGTGCTTGGGCACATAACATAGTCTTTAAGACGATATCTGAGAAGGTCAATGAAAGCAAGCAACTGAAATGTAAACAGAGCACTGTGAAAAATATAAAAAAATATTTTGGCTCGAAGGATAAAATTGCAAACAACTGTAATGAACACAGACTTCACGCCGTCACTGCCGCCAAAGTAACAACGGAATATTTAAGCCTTTGAGATCCATATACCCATTTCCCAAGGAAATGTTTTAAACATCTATGAAGCCCATGAATGTACTTACTCAAAACAATGCTGCGTGTATTGAATGTTTACCTCTTTGGAGCATATATTTGTCAAATCTTAAAATTCCTGTATATATTTGGCAGCGAGAGTACTTTACTATATGTACACCACTAAGCTGTCTGATAGTGTTGTTAACCGCATTTACGGCATTTATACAGCGTTATGCCTGACCTATTCGGTAGATTCATCAATTGGAAAGTCAATGCGTTCAGCCCAAAAATATCAGCTACAAGGGACCTTCTGATATTCCAATACATTTCAAGGCCGATTGCATTTGGCCCACCACCAATAGAAATTCGAATGGCATCATAGTTGCAGCGGAGAGGACACAAAGACAAAATCATATCCTTCATGCCCGTGGATGCATGGGGGCAGGAGGGGGGGCTCTGCAGCCTTGTCGTGTAACCCGATGCGCACACCGCCACTCCCTCTCGCCTTGTTCAAGGGAGAGTGGGAGCTCCGAGGTGTCGGAGTAGGTAAGTGCCCTGCTGTGCTTCAACTACACCGACCCCTTGAAGCGTGGAGAGGGGCTGACATGCTCCGCTCCACCTAGCAAAGGTAGCAAGCGGAGGGCTCTGCCGAATACGCCAAGCCTAGATCAAGTCCGTCATTCAATGGATGTGAAAAAAAATCTGGTATTTTAGCCCTCGAAATGTTCTAACTTAGGGTTTCATTCTCAGGCATATTTCACAATGCCCACCTTCGATTGGCTACATGTCTGATTGGTAGTTAATCACACGTGATCAGTGGGTTAAATATAAGAATGCATTTCGATTTAAAGCTTTCGTGACTGCAGGGATTCATCTTCTTGGTTCTTTCGGTAAAGTCACGTAGAAGGGAAATCATGAAATAATACAAATAAAACATTATAAAATAATAATATAAAAATAATATAATAATTTTCTTGTGTTTTATTATTTTATATTTTATTATTCCCCTTCTACGTGACTTTACCGAAAGAACCAAGAAGATATAAGAATGCAATTAATATTTGGAAATCGTGGCGAAGAAAAATAAACTGCTTGGATATGTTAGCTCTGTCCTCATTGATTATCTCCTCACCAGGTAAATCAACCTTTTCAAGTCAATGCAAAACATACAAAACACTCATTGCTCTTCACAAAATTCTGTATGTAAAATTAATAAGTGTTTTTTTCACATGGCGAACTCTGCTGATGAGCTCCAGGTTTAAACAGGATTCAGTTTTCATCTTTAAGCAAAGGCTGCTGGTACACTTAAGTCTTGAAGGCAAATAAACTGAAATATATTTTACGTTTTGTTAAAGTACCAGTAAAAGGCAATTCATTGTGAATGGAGACCAGTTTTGCGAAATATCGAAGAGAATAATCAAGTGCCACCAAATATGCAGAGAACAAATATTAATAATTTAACATCAGCATTAACAAAACCGTTTGTATGCCTGACTTTTTGTCGTGTCTTCTCTTTTTGCAATGTACTGTATAAGCAGTGGTTGACAACATTCCATTTTTTATTTACCGACTAAATATCTAAACCCAATTACAATTAAATAACAAATACATTGCATGGCCACATTGGCATATAAAAAGCAATTTGTGCAGATCCTGTACAATGGTTTTCATAAGTCAAGATTACTGGTATACAACATTACACACTTTAAATGCTCCTGCACACTTGCTTTGCAAGCATGTGTACAATGCAAACAGTCATCAAGAGATGTCACCCACAGTGACTATGTGGCCATTACATTAATCCAGTCGGTGGCAAAACTGCCAACTAAAAACATAACAACATTGCTTTGTTATACAATTCACGGAATTTTCTTCATTCTTTTTTTTAAAGGATACAAATTTGTGAGATCAAGGCAATGTAATTGTAGGCATAAGACAGCAGAACCGCGCAGACCCGGGACAGACAATCGCTGCACGGCCAAGATAAAGGCAAACCAAAAACTCATGCCGTGTCCAAAGACGCGGGCAAGATTCCTGCGGAGAAGCGCCCGTCCACTTTGCATTCATAAACGAATTGATGTCATCCTTAAACAGCATCACTCACCTTGATCGCTCGCGGAAGAGCACGGCAAAAGCGCGCACTCGCTCTCAACCGCCGCAATAACAATGCACGCGCTACTCCGTGGAAGCAGAGGACGCTCTGCCCTTGACAGAGCTAGACGGCTCTGGTTTCCCCCTTACCGTGCATATAATTTGAAGATGCGCTTAATACATACAGTACCTTGCCCCTTTCTCTTGCCGGAGCCTCTTCATGGTTCGCGTGCACCACGCGCGGTGCGAGAGCGCTCTCGGCTCGTGAAATTCTTCATCACACTCCGCAGACAGCGGCTGCACAGCTATTTTTTTTTCCACCACCACCACCAAGCGATGATAAGTACAGTGGTCGCAGCTTAAAGCCCGAGTTAAAGTCCATTCATATATGTTTATGTTGCTCTCTGCAAGGATTTCAAAAGCGGCACAATCCTGGATGTGGCCGAATGTAGCTTTCTAAAGGCACGGCAAAAGAATCGCACAGGATGAGGATTTCTACAGTCAGCCACGTAACCGGAAGGTAAGGCAGACCAAGACAGCCATTAAAGCTCAAGAAAAATTGATTGCACTCCCCACGCCAATTACAGCTAAATATAGAAGGGCGGCAGGTCCTACTGGACCAGCATGCGGCTGTAAGGCAGCAGAGGGGGCTTGTGTTGCAGTCGAGAGCGTTAACCATTTCCGTCTACCAAGCCCGCTGCAAAAAATATATAATTTGATCAAATACAGATAACACAGAAAGCACAGTGATTCCATATAAACTTGTACTCTTCTGCAAATCATTCACCTGCATAATTCGTGAACAGTCCCGCATCCTTTCAGACATTAGCGCTGGGAATTTTTGTAAAACCTTTTATGCTACCTGGCCAAATTCATTTCACCATACAAAAGGAGACATACTGAGCGGCTTGGGCAGCAGTGTATTGTATACAACTTCGGAATGGTTGCCATGAAAAAAGCAACGTACAAAAGCAGTTTAGTTTTTTATGTAGTTTATACTTTAGTTTTCTACGTGGTTGTTTAGTAACTGCAGCTACATACTATTAACATTCCTTTCCTTTGTTAATGCTACTCCCTGCACCCTCCCTTGGTGCTGCTAATCCTGCATAATGCATGGGCATAATATGATTATGAAACCCCCCCACCCACCTCCTACGCATTTCCCATGAATATGCTAAATTCCTCTTCATATGCACATTATTTTTGTTAAGGCGCTCTTCCACCTCCAACCCAGCTTATATATAAGCTCCTAGCTTGGTAGTGTCTCATTCTTCACCTGAAGACGGCTGCTTGCGTTGTAGCCGAAACGTCGTGAGAATTATTTTATTTTATTATGTTTTATTTTTATTATTTTATTACTTCCCTTCTACGTGACTTTACCGAAATAACTAAGAAGAAAAAAGCAGTTCTATTCAGGCTCATCAAAGAAAGCAGCTTTTTTGAGCAGCAATATTGCAGGCGAATGCAAGAGCACATGGCCGTGATAGCTTTTTAAAATTATACAAAATGTTGAACGAAGACTCTCGTTGGTATTCGAAGTAGATACATTCTAAGTCTTCAAATATGGCACATATGCCATGAATATAATACATAACAGAAACATACCTAATCGAGGTCAACAATTAAAATCAATTTACATTTGTTTTTGCTTTGTGCCCGTCACATGTATGTCTGTTGAACTTCTTTCGCACCGTGCATATGGCCAACCGTGCTAATTGGAGGTGCGGAGGAAGGACAACAAACTAAACACACCTGGCCGGCACTTGGTTCCAAGCAGCCTTCATCACCACTCTCGCTCGTCTATACCGGCAGCCGGACGGGCAGATTGATTGTACAGGTGACGGGCATCTACGCCGCCCAGTAGCCAGGTATATGTATGCCTAGCCTTGTCTGACCTGCGCAGCTGCTCCTGCAACCACTGCAGTAGAAGCAACGATAATGGTAAAAAAAAATTCAGTATTCCCTGCAGTGTTCATGACCCTCTTGTGGGGGTAGGGGTCATCTGAGCTGCTCTACTCTTATTCTGGCAGGACAGAATGCAATGTGTGGAGGACACCCCCGTTTAATTATTGTCGAAGTAACTTTCAAATCGCATCACTTTACTGCTTGCCACAAATGAACCACAATACCTTACCGATCTCGTCAAGGAGCATAAACCATCATGCAAACGCCAGTTATTCACGCAGCGGCTTTTGGCTAGACATCGAACAAAGATAGTCACCGCATCGCGCACTTTCAGATGCGCTTCTGCGGTCGTCTGGAACGACGCTCTTCCTTTTGTTATGAGGTAGCCACTGGAGCTATGCACTTTTAAATCTAGATTAAAAAACACATTTCTTGATAAATGCTTTTTGCGTTTAGTTTGTTGCCCTTCCCTGCCCCTCTGATTGAAATCAGTGTTGGTTACCTACGGTATGAAAGAAGTTTAACATATATACATACTGCTACAGTGTGCCCAATATATCAGTGAGCAGGTAGGTGCATGAGCATCTGGTCGGAGAGGGGCAGCCGAAACCAGGCTATAGTCATTGGGTGACTGGCCAGACATTCACCTTTGTCCTTCCTAACAGACCTTATGAAGGCTATGGGTGAGTTCTGGTAGAGTGTACAATTCTTTACAACCTTGTCAAGGAGTTGACTACATTTTCATTATGAATGTTCATGTTACCATTCTTAACCCGATTATTTTATATCCATACTAGCCTACACATCAAGTACAATGCAGTTCATTCACTAATTGTTTCTCACTTCTAAGTCATACGTGTTATATCCTATATATGCACTAGAAACGAGGCAAGCTTAGGTTAAACAAAGAGTTAATAACAGCTGATAACTAAAAGTTTCACTTCTAAAAAAAATGCTGTCATGAAATAGGTGTAGAAACATAAATAGTTGCAGCCTTACAGCAAAACATTTGGGAACTTATTTTTGTATTATATATTACACATTCTACACTATAGAGATAACAACCACAACCATGTTGATCACCAGGCAATGATCTAATACATTCTTCCATTGGCTCCCTATTATTTACAAAGTCCTTTTTAAATATGGATTCACATCGTGAACTTTTAAGTAGTATACAGGATTTTCCCACTATACATTAGGGACGCATTCCAAGGAAATGCTGCTTAACTCTAAATTATATCAAGCTAACTCTAATTTTCCAGAGACAATGTTAAAATCAGGGGTTGCATTCCAAGCTGACATTTCTGGAAAAAAAAAAACCTCAATGTCAATAACTTTAGAATGCATAATATTATAAATTAGCTTACATTTTAACTCATAATAAATAGAAATGAGATTAAACTTAGCAGAGATTGTTAAAGCGCTTGCTGATCAAGGCCTCTTGGGGTGAGCGGTGGTCAGACGAAGAGGAGAGATCACCTGTACTGTTTTACTAATTTACATGTAACATTTGACATACAGTAAAACCTTGGATTGCGGAGCATAATTCGTTCCGGAAACGTGTATGTAACCCAAAGCACTCGTATATCAGTTGTGATCACGTGACGCTCGGCAGAGAAAGCGTATACGCGTACTACTCGTATTGCAAGACCTCGCTCGTTTATCAAATTAATATGTATATTTTTTAAATGCTCGCCTTGCAAAACACTCGCAGACCAAGTTACTCGCAATCCAAGGTTTTACTGTATTTGACATTTTAATGGAGCGACGGCCTGTCATTATATGCCGGACTAACTAGGAGGTCCCAATTAAATCTGAAACTTGAATCTGTGCCAGACCAGCAATAACTATTTAGCACAAGCCTATTTTGTCAGCAGGTCATTTTGTTTGGGTGATTTTGTGTCTTTGATACATTTAACAAAGCATTTGCTACAGGCTGTTCTAACAGCCAATGTGCCACTATACAAAAGGTGTCTCTGGCAGTAATGAAAAATAACCTTGTTACAGTTTTAGTACCTCACCACCGACTCAAAATCCCACCTCTGTGTTGTGCCGTCACCATCCCAGAATCTCACCCAGATCCAGAATAACGCTGGCACGCAGTGGAACTACGCGAACGTCTAGAAATAACCTCATTTGGTACCCAAACATCGCACCTCCTGGCTTTGACATTCCTCCTCCTCGAAGACACTGGTGTAACCATCAACCGCATCAGAACATAAGCAGGCCGATGGACACATCTCCTTCGTGAATGGAATATTAAAGACAAGCCACAGCAGTGCGACTGTGGCCATGCAACACAATCCTTTGGACCATATAGTAAACCAAAGTATTCTGGCTCCTGCAATGGATAAAAAGCAAAACTACACAAACTCTATCCTGAAGCCCTCTCGTGGCTAGCAGACCTCAGCATTCGCATTTAGCTCCTTAACCTACTACCATATTCAAGAATAGAACGGAACTGTAAAAACTCGAAGATCTGTACATAGTAACAAGCACATTTTGCATTACCTTTATACAATGTAAAGACAATCTTAAACTTTGAATTGATTTTGTGGCAAATATATGTTTTACAAGTCAATAGATTGCATGTCCTTGTACTAACCAGGTAAGTGTCTGCTGGAAAACACTGCACTGCAAGAGACTTGGGTAGAAGGTAAATGAATGATATTTTTTATAAAAAAGTTTAAGACTTTGTTTTTGACACTGCCACATTTTTAGTTTTAAGTCATTATCACATATGCCACAACAGTTTCACATTTGGTTCAATATACATTTTCATCATCACCATATCAGCAACTATCACATTAAAATATGGCAGATGAAAAAGCAGGATCATTTGAAATTAGCCTACGGGTTGAACGTGCAACTCAAGGCCTGCAGCAGTTAGCACGAGTTGGGTCAAGAATGCCTGCACGAGAGGCAAAAAAAATCACTTAACACTGTACATGAGCCTATGCCCTTGATGTGTCAGGCCATTTCATCAATCCACGGATGGTCTAGGACTACTATATCTTTTCTGGGATTTCCCCAATAAGGTGACAGTGGTGAAGATCAAAATGGGCCCCAAAAGAAGCTATCAAGAGTGTGAGATTGGGATGGCTGAGGTGGTGCAATAGTAGAGAACTCTGGACATTGAAAAGATGTGTAGAATATGAGCCCAAATTTCACAGTACCTAAATTAATGTAGAGAACACTACGAACGAGTGAGTCATCCTGGGAAAATTTGTTATGGCTTCAGTCGCATTTTGTTTGCATGCTTTATTTAACCAGGAGCTTAAATTAGGATGGCAACCGAGACAACTTGGGTTCTCAAAAATTAAACAGATTGCAACACGCATATCTAAATGCAGTTCAAAATGTGAGTGTTATGCACAGTAACTGCAGATATATCATTGTCGTATGCAAATAAGGGTTTTCATTAGGTATTCTGGGATCATCCCGTGCCCACTTAGAAGAGTGACCTGGTCAAACTTTGTACCATGATGAAATTAAGTATGAAATGCGCACTGCTCAAAGCAAATGTGAATGGATTTCAAAGTTAAAATGTTTGACTAATAATCAAAAATAGGCAGATGTGCGAAACTAATGGTGGTTTTGCGTTTTCAGAACTTGAAAGCGCGTGAAATGAAGGTTCAACGATTTCGCTTGCTAAAAGCGCGTCTCACCACATCTAACGCACAACCCAAATCAGACGGTTTGGTGTTTTGATGTTAATTTTTACAGTTTTACTGTCGGATATATATTTTAAATGAGAAAAAAGGGAGGGGAAATAAACTTTAAAAGTCCTTAAATATAAAGCTTCAACATATTTTTCCGAGAGCAGTATTTAAAACCACAGATATAAACTCATGAGCGCAAATGACACTTTTCCTATCTATAAACCTATTTTACAAGATTTCCCTTATCCGTAACCCCATATTGATCTGTGCAAATTCATAATCTCAGTGTGACAATTCTTCCTATAACTCGAGCTTTTGCATGGATCAGAGGAGTGACCCAAAAGTTGCAACACATTCATCCTTTTAAAAAAAAACGAATACGTTTTACCCTTTCTGGCACTAAAACAGGTGTTAAGATGTTCAAACACCAAATAGAAACCTTTTGCAAGGAATAAAGTCCGCATTAACCACGCGTACTTGTGGTGAGCATGCAGACAAATATGCTCTGATAATATATGCATTGTCTTTTAAACTGATTGGCTAACACCAGAGACAGCCTTCTTTATGGCCAAGTCTCACACGTGTCAGACAAGAGAACACCAAAAGGCGAACAGTTCAAAGACAATGCCCGTATCAGAGCATTTATAGCTCAGGGTGAGCAGCCATATCATGAGACCTTTTGCCAGTCTTAAAGTATGAAAAATAACAATAGGTTTTACCCTCTCTGGTAATAAACCAGGTGTTAAGATGTTTAAACACCATATCGATACCTTTTGCAAGGAATCATCTGCACATTTGTATGTAGAACAGTCATTTGAAAGTGTAAGATAAATCTTCCTGTAATCCGAGATTTGCCCTGGGTAAGAAGGATGAGAAAATGGCAGCTAATTCATTCATCCTATTATTTGTTTAGTCATGCGTCAATGAGTAGATAAAATGAATAATTTGTACAGATAAATATAATATTAGTCAGAATCAGAATATCTATTTATACTGGAGGAATCCGGTGAGCTATAAAGCTATTTTTCACAGTGCTGCCCCATGCCTCTAACTGTAAATAAGACCAAAGATATTTTAATTTAGAGCACTACAATGCTACACAAGCATTATTGCTGAAGAGGGGTGAACCCAGTGCACACTTGATCATATACCGGTGCATGCTGGTATGTGCATTCATTGCAATCATTTGTGAGCAGCATCAATTAGTGCTGTCGCATGAAACATGATGGCAATTATGAATGCACACACACGTGCATTCGGCGAAATAAATCTGAGCGACACCTTTGTGCGCACTTGTGCGTGAATGTTAGCTCCTGAGGTGAACACAACTGAAATTGTTGTCCGATAATGGCCATGCCATAGATGGCCGAGAAACCACCACACACAAAAGGCTCGTTGTGTTAGGCATACGAAAATTCGAATACCAATGTCATATTTTTAAATGAAAATATGTATTCGAAATTGACAGGAAAACGACGTGGATGAAGGCAGCAACACCTATCTGAATCCCGGTGCTAAAACTCCCATGATCTCGACAGGGCAATTTAAGAAAATACAACCAGCGCAAAAATCTGGAAGCTGAACCACGAGCCTTGCAACTGCACCAACACAACCATTTGAAACGTTTAAACTAAACTATATATCTTGATTTGAAGTTTTCGTGACTGCAGGAATCCATACTCTTTGGTTATTTCTGTAAAGTCACGTAGGTAGAAAAATAAATAATAAATCACAACGTTTCGTTCGCAACACACGCAATCGTCACCAGGTAGAAAGATACAGTAGTAGAACTGCTGCACAAGAAAGGGCTGTTGCAACAAGAGGTTATATATAGGTTTGAGGTGGGTGTCAGCCAAGGGTAAGTAGGCGGGGTCAGAGATGGAAAGGAGTCCCGTCTCCACAAGCACGCACAGCAGCTGCGTTAAAGGATTGGCATGTACTGGTAGGAACCTCCTGGTGACACCAGCCCACAGTGGATTATTGTGTCCGTCCGTCCGTCGTGCATCCATAAATGGGAGGGGTGGGGCTGGGTGGAGAATGGAGGGTGGGGAGGGGCTGGGTGGGGAGGGTGGGGAGGGGCTGGGTGGGAAGGGGCTGGTCACGCCGTGGTGCCCTAATAAAACTCAACGTTTAACCTACTCACGCCTGCTTGTGCCCGCCCTCACAATCGGGCACATTTGCGGAATACACCACGCCACCGTTGACCCTGGCCATTGACCGAGCAACCCAACGTTCCTACCAGCTCCCTCCGCAGGAATGTGTTTAATGTAAACGAGTATAATGGGAAAATGAGCCCCGTCGCCGCACGCATGTACAACAGCTGTGTTAATGGGAGAGACATACAGCCTATTGAACAGCGAGAGCTAAAGGGAGCAGCGGTGGCTATGTTAGTATATAAACTATATCTTATTCTATTTTATCAAGTAAGGACCACTGAGCTATAGAGCTCTTTTTCAGAAGCGACCTCGTCACAAATTATCGGTGAACGAAGTGGCTTATCATTAGGAAATGTATAGCAGCCAAATGCTTAATACAGGTGTCAGGGTCGGGATCGAACCCACGACCTCCTGTATACTGGGCGAGGTAGTTAACATCTCGCCTTCACACTTCAGTTTTTCACCGCCACTCAGCGCAGTGGTCATTGATTTTCGCCTGTTCATTTTGTCAATGTTCTTTTGGAAAATAATTAATTTTGGGCACTAATTGGGTGCGAATTGCCCTTTAATTTGTGTTGGTGTATCACAAAAACACCACCACACATGCTCTCCTTCTTCCTCATTGGCAAGTGCATTGACATTCTTGAGTTAGATTTGTTCTCATTTAAAGAGTTGTCAGTTGTTGTTATTATTATAATTCAGCCAAATATATTTTCTATTGTTTATCAGTATTTCTACCATGTTGTTATTAGCATCCCCCTTACTCTTTGGGGCTACGGTTGTGTTATACAAAATTTTGATCATGTTATTGCTCTTGAAATTCTACTTTATTGAATTCCATATGCGCAAACGGATGCATCAGAGCACTTGAATGGTTGTGGTTCCAGTTTGTGCACTGATCTTTGCTTGAATTTCGGTGTGGACATCTGGGAGATTCAACACGGCAGTGTCGGTCACATTTCATTTTGAAATAAAAAAAATTATGCATGCAGAAATATGCCTTTGTAATTGCATTCTTCTTCACTTGTGTATGCCAAGCCAAGACATCAACCAGCCAATAATGGTGCTGTTACAACCTTACACGAAAACATAAATAATTTTCCAAGTTGTTTGTTGCAGACTCGTATGCAACTTGTTTCCCTAATTTTGCAGCCTGTGTTAAACAGAGCAACATGGACAGAATCATCATGTTGCACTATTTAACTTCAGATTTATGAAAATGTAGGACTCATAGTCCACTTTTCAAGGTCTTTTACCATCAGTTGGGAGCTCTTCACAGATAACACCTGTAAATGCAATAGATGTATAAATACTCATGTGAATTAATATTTAATAAATGAAATAATTTATATTCATGTTCGGAAATGTAAATTTAGCAAAGAAATTGTCATTTCATACGTTATAAATGATTTGCAGTAACACTGAGATGTTGCATTACTAACTACTGTTATCGCGAGAGTGCATCCCTAATTTTATGCAAAAACTCAATTGTAAAAAAGGCAATACCATATATGTGTTTATGCAAATGCACCTCTAACGAGAAATGTGTAAACGCAAGACAATTAAAGAGAAAATAAAAAGCAACCAAATAGTAATCAATGCAAATGTAAATGCTGAATGTTACATTGGATGAACACACTTGCACATATTAGTTTTTATTTCATAATTGTTCATGTTCATTTACTTTGGAGTCATCTTATTTAGCTTTTCCATTAGCATCAATTGTCTAGCACATTCGTCGAGTCAAGCTGTCCCAGCTGCTGATACAAAAATTCTCATTTCCTCTTGGGTGCATGGGGTTTTATTCTGCAAGGAACATTGTGTTGCAGTTCAGATTAAAACACAAACCAAACAAAATTCCAACACATTTATTTTTCGAAAAACAAAAGAGGAATTTAAACTGTATATTTTCTGATGTTAAAACATACAATGTTTCCTGCTGTACTTGAAATATAAAAATCTTTCCACAACCAAAAATCGGGCTGAAGAGATATGAGATTTGTAAGGAGCCTCTATTTGATTTGAATTCTTTCTATTTGTTCAAGGTTTAGACAGAAGTAAACCTGTACATTTTGTACCATCACCACCACAATCGCTGGATGGAAGGAAGTGATGCCACTTGTTGCAGATGTTTCTGGTTTGAGTCCAACAGCAGCTTTGCTGGACATTACTGCAGGCGTATTTGCCATATATACGTGTTGACTGTTGCACAGTGCACGTTAAAGATCATGTGACATTAAAAAAATGAGGCCACGTGTACCAGCATCGCCATCCAAATTGGCCAAATTATAAAAAAATACTTGCCCACCACTTAATTGGGCAAAACCTCACAGCAGCACGAGTCTATGCTCGTCTGTGAAACATAGCACCTTCGTGATAGCTTTGCTATAATAATTGTGCGAATACCTACTGTCATTTATTAGCATTCATCATCATAATCCATGGACAGATTGCTCATCAGTGTCCACATGCACATTTTATAATTTGTTTCCAATATTACTATTAATCAACTAATTTCCGAGGACAATTTTCTGAGGGGTAACTAGAGAAAATAAATTAAATTGCCTGTTAAAAAAAACCGTTAGTATGGCATAAATTGTGAAAAATACAGCTTTTAAAAAAATCCTTGGTTAGAGTGACACTTTAAAGAAAATGGATTTTTGTATGCCCAGCCTAAGGAATATTGAGAAGACATAAAAAAATATCTTCACATTTTCTTTCGACAGCCATCTGGAAATCATGGCACCAAGGTAAGACATCATCCACTAGATGATTTAGTCCAATATTGCAACTAAACACCAGTTACTGTTTTAAAGAAGACAGCTTTTGTAAAAAAATAAGCACATTTCCTTACCTGTACACATACACGTATAAATGATTGCAATTATATTTTGGCCATAATACATTCATTCAAATTATCTTTATGACATGTTATACTATCAACCAGTGAACCATTTATTTGTAATCATTGCCACTCTCTTACAGCTTACATTTTTTTTGTAAGTATAATGCTGCATAGAGATGTTAAAATGTTACAAATCCCAGATAGCTCGAACATGGCAATCATCTACAATATTTATGTAAGAAGTCAAAAAAATACAGCTGCAGGGCTGTTACCAATGTATTTTTTAAATCTTAAAATACTTCACATATAAAATACACACGCAGGAGCTAAACGCCATTGTCGAGAGGTCTGTTAGTCATGAGAAGTCTTCCGGAGAGTTTGTGTAGTTCTGCTGTTCCTCCTCAATTGAAGGAGGAACAGCAGTGGTTTACTACATACTACATAGTTTTGTTGCTTGTGTTTAATTTTGCATTGATCAAATTTTGATGATACCATCATGGTGAGATGAAGATCTGATATTGATGTTAAGATGAGTATGACTTGATGATTATGATGATCATGATCTGGTATGATGTTCATGATCTGGTATGATGGTTTGCTGCAATGATTATACAACATTTTGTGAGCAATTATAGTTTTGATATCATGATGGTCAAATCAGATTAGATAGCTGAGCAACCATTGCTTTCAAAACAACAGTGACCTCTGTAATAAAGCAGCTCTACAATTACTGAGTAATGGCTAGCACACTCGAATGGCAACCCATATAACTAGATGGTTTGAACTCCCAGCATGGCAGCTGAAACAATGGGCACGTTCTTCTTGGTTCTTTCGGTAAAGTCACGTAGAAGGGAAATAATAAAATAATAAAAATAAAACATAATAAAATAATTCTCCTCGACAGACCTGGTCTTCACCTGAGGACGGCTGCTTGCGTTGTGGCCGAAACGTCGTGAGAATTATTTTATTATGTTTTATTTGTATTATTTTATTACTTCCCTTCTACGTGACTTTACCGAAAGAACCAAGAAGATGAATCCCTGCAGTCACGAAAGCTTTAAATCGAAATTTAATGGGCACGTTTAATAAGTCTCCGTCCTCCCCCACCTCTATCCATCCAGCAGTGTAAATGGGTTCACCAGTTAGTCGATGGGCTGGGTCGTATTTATTTGGGTAGTGTGGTAACTCCCACTTCTTCCAGAGTATCTAGCGAGTGTGGACAGGAGGCCAAATACCCACGAGAGCGATTCCCCAGAGCTCCTTTGTGCGGAGGCCCTTCTGCCAACAGGGGCATGAGTAATAAAGCATAGTGCAGCACCTTAACGTTTGCTCTTTTACAAGCATGTGAATGACTTTATTACACCCACTGCCACATTTTGTGGGTTTTTTATATGACTAAACGTGTATGATTTTATTAAAGCTGATGCACAAGTGTTAATATTCGGTCTCAGCAGAGGTCATCAATGGGGTCTCCTGAGAAAAAAAAAATCCTATTAAAATTTGGTTTTGACCCTAATTTGACTAAATTACAACTGTGAGAATGAAACGTATGAATACGATGGTTGTCATGTGACCATCTCCCTGGTAGATTATAGGAGGAAGTCACCTCCTATTATGTAAATTATAAAAAGGCAACATGGGGATTGATTTGAGAGAAGTCCTGTGGACACATCTCTTCTGCAGGCCATTCACTGACAAATGATTTGAGATTCTTCGTCTGATGGAAAAGTTTTTTCGTTAGGAGGAATTAATGTAATATTTATTACAAACGTCTCCGTGCATAGAATCTTATTTTCGGGGGTCGAAATCTGGTGGCAGAGTGTTTAGGTCACCGCACAGAAAGGCGAGGATGACTGTGTTGTGTGGCTGCAGGTGTCTCAGACAAAGATGTATATGTGAATATCCTATGGTAACAATACGTCTCTCTCGAATGTCTGAATTATATGGGAATGGGTTAAACTTCGTGCTTGGCTGCTGCGTGTGCATGGCCAGTCTTTAGAAAAATTGCATTTCCTGACAAGCAGCCTGGGGCAAGGCTATGTTCAACTATAAATAGCACAACCGTCAGAACACAGCCGGTCACCGAGTTGCACCATTCCGTCATTAGTTACATGAGACTGGATATTTGATTACAACTATCATGAGATGCATGTATTAGCATTCGTAATTATCAGATCATCATTGATGCAAATCAACAACTGCGGCCAGTTACATGAAACTACATTTATTATATTCTTGCATATGGCCATATGTTCAGGAAATTCCAATTATGAGGTGTGCTAACCACAAGATGGCTTCACGAGTTAGTTCGTGTGGCTTTGCTATTACACCAGTAAAGTAGCATAGTCCATAGTTTGGGGGGCCTCGCCACAGCCGCACTGTGGTTTGTCTTTAATCTTACAATTAAAGGAATTTCTTTGAGTAACTTTTCTCGTTCACCTAGTTAGTGGACCCACTACTAGAGGTGGACAGTTTCAAATGTTGCTCCATTGTGGAAGAATCAACACCCGCTTCTATGCTGCCCATGGCAGGCACAAAGACATTTCTCACTCAGACGTAAACAAAGTCGCAATTTCCAAACTTCTCAAGCATCTCCAACCAATTAGGAAGCTGTATGATTGTACTCATATCATATGCAGCTTTGATTGGTGGAGATGTTTTGGCTTAACCCCAAGCAAAAATCAAGAGTTTGCCCGTTAGAAATGGCTGACACTTCTCTTTCTATGCCTTCGTTTTGCTTTATTTGACCAAAACTTTACATTTCGGAGCATGAGATTAGCCGGATTTTACTGCATTTGTGACCCCATCCTCTGATGAGATGACACCATTTGGGGTTGCAACCCAAAGTTTGAGAACCACTGCCCTAGACATCTTGCAGTGGGGTTATAGTGCACAGGGTTACCACACAAGCCACACATCAAAGGTGGCATCTGCTACAAGATTATCTATATATAAAAAGGAAATTTGTGAATATGTGTGTCTGTTCGAAATGTTTAGCATACTTCCTGACATGCAACAAACTTGAAATTTGGCATGTGAGTAGTTTCTAGACTGTACACAATACAAAAAATATAAAAATAAACTTTTGTAATTTGGTGGGGGGGGGGGGCGCAATAATGGATGTAATATTTTGCACGGCAAGTGAGCGGTGACGTTACATGTGATGTCACCCGCATGCGGCAGCATCACGCAGTGTGCCTGCTGACGTCACGCATCCCCCCCCCCCACCCTCAGCGTAAGCCGTGTATTAATCCAAGACAAGAATCCAAGTCCCGGGCGAAGCCGGGAAGTAAAGCTAGTGAGAAGCTATAATTCTAAGCAATTATGCCTCGCTTAATAGCTATTTAAGAAAAATGTACAGCACTCAAATTATTATCCCTAATTTCAATGTTCAACGTTACTTGCAATGCAATTATAACAGTTATTTTTAAAACATTTCACACGTCTTTGGCATTGTGTTCTCTCTGTGATAATGTATTCACAGTAATCATGAATTATAAAATAATAAAATTATTTACAGCCCCGTGTGAATGCGCTGCTGGACAAAAGTGTCTCCCCACATAATTGTGATCATGGGGGGCGGTTGTATGACCGTACTTCACCATGCTGGTCAGTGCGGGGTTGGTGGACGAGGTGGGGCAAGAACCGGTTCAGATATCGCTTGCCACTGGATGATATTAATGCCTGGATATGAGCCAGGCTCACAGGGCAGTGGCACTAACCACTGCTCAGCCGCCTTCTCTATACAGCACACACACAATTGAAAAAATATAAATTCTCACATGCGCGATTTTATATTGCATATGTATCGTGAGCTTAACAAAATTGAAATTAATGAATTGAATGTTGCACCTCGAATGCAAATACATTAATACGTACACATATACGACTTCAAAGATAGCTTCAGAATCGTATACTAAATCAAGTGTCACAATCCTAATCCCAGTCATATTGAGGTTTTTATATGTTTGGATAATATTATAAGTAAAGCACGTTGATAGATATGGTTAAACATGACTATGTGCGTATCTGGACAATGACACACATGATAGAGTGTATATTCATCACCCACCATGTATTGTACGGTATATACCATTGGTGTACATATGCAACGTATACTGGAATTGGATTATTAATCAAAAGAACAGTTTGTACGACACTCACCACCATCCACTGTGGCAATGACCAGATCACACGGAAAAGCCAAGCAGATCTTTAGGGACCCTGCAAAACCCTGCATTGCTCTTACAGCAAATTTGACACCACTAGGAGATTTATTTATTTTTATAAGAAAATCTCAAATGTTTTAGAAATAGAAATATAACACACTCATGGTAGAATATATCACTTAATTTTGTCCTATAAATCACTTCTTAAATGACATGCAATATTTAAAAAAATATTTCTAAATGTTTATCAAAAGCCTCCATCCAACCGCCAGATGAATACATCCTCAATGTCGGCATCATTTTCTCCACTGCTGCACATCTTCAAATCCAAATCATAAATTCATGTGCACACTGAATTCACCCACCCACTGTCCCCTTGGGATAACATAAGCATGCAAGCAGGCCACACACTCGAGCTGGTGACTCCGTGCAGGAATTGTATCCCATTACAACAATTCCAGCTTAGACGCATCCAGTAATTAATGATATATCTACGGGCGATTTCCAGATTAAAATCTGCATTCTATTGAACCAGATACAAAGAGGGATTGTGCGATGGACAATTCATACAATAAAACGTGTATTGCGGTAATAAAAACAATATACGATTTGTTTTTTTTGGCAGAGGGCTTTACATCGCATCCCATCCGAAACATTTGAGAGTGCACCCCCTAGCAGCAGCTGTCTCTGTGCGCCAACAAGGTGATTCCACACCTACCCAGGCATTGCATTATTTTGCCTGAATGGAGCGATGATCGGGCAGTTTAAAGGAAATCTTTCGAACTCTGGAAAATTTGGACTGGGTAGCCAGCACACATTGGCCTACTTTTTTTTTTAAATGACACAAAGTAGTCAATGACTTCCACTGTGACGTAAACAACGAGTATTTTTATAACTTAAAACTTTCGTGACTGCAGGAATTCATATTCTTTGGTTCTTTCGGTAAAGTCACATAGATAGAAAAATAATAATACAGGTAGGAACAACAGTTCCACACTGCCCACCAGGGATTATTTGTCTGTCGTGCATAGCCCCCTCCCGAACATGTACGCTCCCGGATTGGTTGAAGTGCGTCACGTGACCGCGAGCTTTCTGTCGTGCACGAATGCGCTGTCCAACCAAGTTCCTACCTGCCCACTCCGAAGGAACGTGTTAAAAATAAAGTTAATATAAATAAATAATCTCAATTGAAAAAGAGGGATGATATTGTCGTCCTCTCAGCCGACAAGGGCAATGCCACGGTCATCATGGACAAAACCGTGTACAATAACAAAATTCAGGACCTACTTAATGATGGTAGCTACACAAACATTAAGAGATCCGACAAACAGCCTCATTACCAAAACGAACAGTAGCATCACTCATTCAGCTTCATTATTTGAACAGACCACCCAGATTATATGGCTTACCAAAAATCCATAAAGAAGGTACACCCCTTCGTCTCGTCGTCTCCACCATTAGCTCACCCACCTACAAACTGGCCCGATATCTGGATTTTTGGTAAGCCATATAATCTGGGTGGGCTAGCAGCAGAAGGTTTTAAGGAAAACCGTTTGGTCTGTTCAATTCATGAAGCTGAATCAGTGATGATACTGTTCATTTTTGTAACGAGGCTGTTGGTGAAATGCCAGTATTCTCACTCACAGTTTAATAACCAGGCTACAGTCTACATTATAGACTGCCAGTACAACCACCGAGGTTAAGAACCAGGCTACAGTCTACATTATAGACTGCCAGTACACTCACCAAACTTAATAACCAGGTTACAGTCTATATTATAGACTGCCAGTACAATCACTCTGATGAAGAACCAGGCTACAGTCTACATTAGTGTTTTTATTATTTTTATTCACTTTTTTATCATAATTTTTCTATCTACGTGACTTTACCGAAAGAAACAAGAATATAGTATTTTTTAGAATTAATACACCTACAGTATTAACCAGGGAAGCTCGCCGGATTCAAACCTGGAACCTGCAATAAGCAGCGAACGCTCTACCACTGGGCCATGTCACTGCCCTTTTGTTCAGCGGAGGTAAATCTCAAATTCCACCTGTCCAGCATGGCGACTCTGGCCGATTCCAGGAGGACGGAATCACTACTAAGTTGCATTACTCATACCTAGTACACGGAACTGGTCTGATTCGACCTGAATTTCAGAGTGGCCTTCAAAAGCAAGAATGGAGATCTCATGTGGGCTGGACAGCCGAGTGGAATCTGGTTCGGGCATGTGTGGCCTGGATGCATATGCCACACTTCATTACTCTCTGTATAGCTGAGGCCTAGTTGCTCTGTACATGCTGGCTGCACATTGGTGATACTGGCCAGCTGGTATCCAGATTGATACCAACTGGTCAGAATGAACTACAATTGGCATTGAAACATGTTACCTAAGCATTAGCCATACATTTCAATGCACACACAGAGACAGACTAATGTATAGAGTATATTACAAGTGTAAAATAATTCAAAGGACCTCTTATTGCGTATTTACTGTCACATATATGCAATGTTACAATTTACCTAGTGCCTTCAATCACAAGAGATGATTGTAATGTGGGTTTATGCCCTTTAATTTTCATTGATTACCAAGCCTCAACCTTAAAGTAAATGTTCTTCCTCAAGCTACTCAATAATGAAACGAGGAAATATTAACATGAATTTCCAGGAAATCAAATATGGATTTTTGCTTTTAGGTGCTAGCTCAAACTGAGCAGGGCACAGTAATATTAAAAATGACTGCATGCCCAATTAGCTGTTGTGGTGCATTAGGTGCTACCTGGCCTACTTTAGACAACTCACACTGCATCCACGGCAGGTCAACAAGTTACAGCCTCATCGTGTCACAGTGGCAACCACTGAAGTGCGGATTTGTTAAGCAATGCACAGCTAAAAAAATATACTCCACATACAAACGTAAACAAACATACATTGTGAACAGGTCTACTTAGATTGAGGAAATATGGGGCGTCACGTTGGTGAGATGTTAACTACCTCGATTGGTATGCAGGTCGTGGGTTGGACTCCGACTGACGCCTGTATATTTGGGGTTTGCATGTTCTCCCCGTGGTCGCGTGGATTTTTCGCCAGGTCCTCCGGTTTTTCCCTCCACATTTAGAAACGTGCCTTTAAAGTATATACTCTTGGTTCTTACTGAAAGAACCAATAATACGAATTCCTGCAGTCGCGAAAGTTTTAAGTCAAAATTTATGCCCTTAGATTTCGATTTAAAGCTTTCGTGACTGCAGGGATTCATCTTCTTGGTTTTTTCGGTAAAGTCACGTAGAAGGGAAGTAATAAAATAATAAAAATAAAACATAATAAAATTAAACAATTCTCACATGTTTATGTTTTATTTTTATTATTTTATTACTTCCCTTCTACGTGACTTTACCGAAAAAACCAAGAAGATTATGCCCTTAGAGTTTTTGGCTGCTAAAAATATCCACATCATAAGCCACATCGTCGAGCTATCATTTATGGCCAGGTTCTTCTGAAAAATAGATCTATAGCTCAGTGGGCCTTATCTGCGAAAAAAATATGTCAGTTGAGGTTTAGTTTGTGTCAATACAGTATGGCCCCACCATAAAAAATGTAGATGCTTAAAAGAAAATCTTTAACTGTGTACAAGTACATGTAAATTGATGGGCATAACTAAATCGAGGCAAAAATTAAAAAAAAATACACGTGGACCTGTGGATGCAAGTGAAGCACAAAGCGTACGTTAGCAACTTGCGAACACGCAGTGTGGCTCAATACCGGCGAGCGGCGTCAATGTGAACACCACATAGTTGACAAAACGACAACGAACGTGCCACTTTCTGTGAATATGTAGCTTTGCCATGACAGCAGCACACAATGACACTCAAAACAAGTTTAACTGTCGTAACACTTTTATCAAAAGGGGAAGGAGTGGGTGAGGGTTACAATTGGAGATGCTCACACCGAGGTGAGGAAGTCAATAATAGCCGAACAAGGACCACACTGCATCACTTTGAAGTACGCATGGCTACATGGGGACAGTACTGTTGGGAGTGAATAGTCCATTGATTTTGTTATATTGTACGTGAGAAGGTGGCAAAGCTGGTCATATTTTGCTTTCCAACTTGCAACAAAGCCTTTATAGATAGCGGGACAGGCTCTGTAGAAAGCGAATAAAGTCGGAAACTATTCACACAATCAAGTCCAAATACACTACCCAGCTATGAAACAGTACATTGACAACTCAGTTACTGCGAATGACACAGATACTCTTTTCATACAAAATGTTTTCTCCTTCCTATTTTAGTATTCCAAATGCAACTTTAATTAAAACATGTAAAATGCCTTCTAATATTAGACGAAGAGCAGCATGTATAAAATAAAATAAACGTGTCTGATGAGTCTCGCCTAATAATGGCACCTTTATGCTTGTAAAGGCATGCGACATTTCGAGTTTAATTTGGAAATTTTACACCAGAAATTTAATTACGCATCACACAGTGAAATATTTTTCAAGCGCAAGTGTCAGATCTTCTAAAGAATGCAAGCAAGGCAACGTCTGATTACGAATGGGCTCACTGGATAAACATACTAGAAGGCAGTCCTTATTAAAGCCAGCCTTTGACGCATCTTTCTTCAATTTAATTTATCTATTAAATTGTTATTAATTATCGTGCTAATTGCCACGAATAAAAAATGGGGCAAGAGGTTTATTTTCTACACAAATAGCAAAAGAAACAAATCTAACAATTTTACTCTTTTAAAAGCAAAACATATATAACAGGTGAAATGTTGGGAATTGCCCCTCCTTCAGAGCCCATACATAGAGAGAACAATGGGTAAGAGTTGGATACTGCACGATAAACCATGGGGCCTGATCAGAATGACATTTAGAAAATGTTTTCTGAAAGAGTTTTTTTGCATATTATCTACTAATAGAGTAGATAATATGTAACAAACCTTTCAATTATAATGAAACATGTTTTGATTTACAAACTCATTTGTATTAAAAGTTAAATTATTAAATGTTGCTGGCACATTGCATTATGGGTAGCCCTGTTGCAGTATGGGAAACAAAATATTCATGAGTATAATTCCCTACAGACAACTACCATACCAATAGTACTAAATTTTGAAAAAACAATAAGATCAAGGAGAATTTAAAATATTTAAAATTCGTGAACCATGCACGCAAGGTAGAGGAATAGGATAATTTGAAACGTGTTATATTTAAGTATCTACTTAGCAATATCTTCTAATAGGTAATCATTCATATGCTAATTTAAAAACTGTTCATCAGGAAATAGTATTTCTATATTCTTATCAGGCCCTGATTGTATTACAGTCTTCAAATCTTATCCACTTTGTCTCTCTGGCCTCTCTATGTGCTATGAATACGGGTCATTGCCTGAAACGTTGCCTAATAAATATTTCCTTTTAAGGTGGTGTTATGAATGCGAGTTTATTTGTGATTGTGCAGCACTGCCAATGCAGTATCACCGCATAATATGGGTTCTTCCTACAGCTCTACATAATAAATGAGCAGCATGATGAGACCTATTTAGCACTGCAAATCAATTATTATAAGCTTAGGAGCCACTGTACACCCAGGCTTGCTTACAAGCTATATATCAATGTCGGCAAGAAGTTTGGTGTCAATATTCATTACTCACCATGAATCAAACATTTACCTGATATTAGAGGAACTTTAAATAAAAAAAAATAAGACTGAGTATAATGCCTGCAGCCCAAACTCATATACACCAAATAAATACATCATGATGACCACTTTAGACTGTGTTTGCAAACACTTTATAAATTCTGCTGCCGTAAACCTATAAGTGTAGTAGGTGCCACCAAGTGTGTTTACATAGATGGTGATTATCACAAAACAGGTCTTGTGTAAAGGTGCCAACAGAGGACATTTGGCCGACTCGTCTACACTTACTAGATGTTTGGAAGTGGTGGGGGTTATCCACACTTGATCCCACCACAAGCGACATGCCGATCACCTAACTACAGTGCACCCAATTTACACTGCGGTGTGGACAGAGGCCGGAGGAGGATTTAAGGGATGTGATTGCCATCTCAACTGCCACGCCAGGAGATCAAATCAAACCAGCAACCGGTGAACTGCGAGTACGGTGCGCTAACCATAAAAGAAAATAATCAAAACGCTCATTTGCCGGTCACGTATTTGATGAAAAACGGCACGTGGAAAATTCCAACTTCGCAAGCTGTCCTGACGGGATACACGTCACTGTTGACAAGAATATAAACGTAACCCATATCTCCTCTTTATAGAAAGGATTAGACGCTTACAATTAGTGTGGCTGTGTGGGACGATTACGGAAAGCCATTTCTTAACTGACACTTAGGAACATTAACACTTTGTTGGGAAAGCACTTGCACCAATTTATCTTACATTTCAAGTCCCATAAGAAGATTAAATGTAGAAATCTTTTGAATTTGAATCGACTACAGTACTGCAAAAAATGAGGTTGACAGCAACTCTTTTAAAACACGTGTTAAATACTATGATAGCAATGTTTCCGGACAAGGAAAATGAAAACGTTAGCGCCATTCAAGTTCTAATAATATACTGCATGTAAAAATGTAATTGCCATAAAACCTTTAATTTTAGATGTGATTGCACATGTAGCTTGAGAGATCTGGTAACCCGACTCTTGAGAATACAGAATAGCTAGGTGCAGTATCACAGGCCACAAAGGATCAGCTGCTTATTACCACCAAATCCCATTTATGATAAGCTCTTATTTGTTTTTCATCGTCCTGAGCTACCATTGCAGTGTGTGGTCTATAATCACCATCCAACACTCAAATATATGATTGCTGAGATGCCAGTAATGATTGCTTGTTCCTTACCGACGATAGAGGTTGGCAGTAGTGGTTTCCAGCTCCGCAATATATGCTAACCAAAGCCGCAAATAGTGGCGGCATACCGCCCACAATGAGTATTCTAAAGTAAAAACCAATTGCTTTTCCTCCTATAACAGTTGCAGTGTTTTTCATCATCGATGCTGCCATACATATAAAAAAACACGTTTTTACCTACCAAGGTACAAAACCTTACTTTGCACACATTATCACACTATGTCCGGAAAAAAAAACATTTTATAGGAACTGTTTTTATAGTTTTACACAGAAACTTTGCGTGATCCACGTTTTACTGAGTATAGGAATCATTTATACTGGGGGATTCCGATGAGCTATGAAGCTCTTTTTTCACAGATGCCCTGTAAGGGCGGGTAGGAACGTTACAACAACAAAATACAAAACAAGATAGTAGTGCAAAGTTCAATAAAGGTAAACAAATGACCCAAAACCATACAAAAAACGAAACCATCCCCATCCTACCAGGCAAAGCCCACGGAGGTGTTCACTTATTCTGGTCACAAATTATAACTCAACAAAGTGGCTTATCATGTTGAAATTTATAGCAGCGAAATAATCTAAATAATCTCAGTTTAATACCGAAGGCAAAAACAGTGGTACAGTGCCTTGACTATTTTTTTAAGAAAGGTCTTAAAGACTTAAAGCTTTTGTGACTGCAGGAATTCATATTCTTTGGGTCTTTCGGTAAAGCCACGTAGAAAAAAATTATACTAGTAATTATTGAATGGATATTCAGACTACACAATCTGTAAAGCTTTCACCCCAACCGTTGGGAGAGAACCATCTGAGGAACCAATCAAAACCATCACCTTGCCATACATAGCAGGGGTCACCAAAAATATTTGCTAAATCATGAGCAAACACAAGATCCAGGTGCGATTCAACACAGTACATAAAATTCGTGATCTGATCCCATCTGTGAAGGATGTGATCCCTGACATGTAATACCCTGGCGTCTACAAACTAAGAGGTGTCTTGGGGAAACTAAGCGACATGTCTCGGACCGTGTTCATGAACACAAGGCAGATCTGAAACACGGTAGGACCAATACCTCAGCCGTGGCTGATCATTGTTATAACGCTGTGGGCACACACGAAAATGATTTTTCCAACACGAAGGTACTCTGCAAACCCACTGGCTATCAGCAAAGATTCGTTCATGAAGCCATCCAGATATATAAACACAGACACAATTTCAACTGAGAAGATGGGTACAAACTGAGCAATCATTGGAAGGACGGTATTAACCAGGTTAAAAGTCATAACTGGCTGTGAGGTTTAGTAGTTATTTTCGACTCTGTGGTGTTACATTAAGAGGTTAAATGTCTTTAAATTAACAGGTTAAATGTCTCACTAACACAGCCACCGTTGCTCGATTTCCTTGATGTGGCAGTGGCTCTACGATCTTACATCGACATGCTAATCTTTTACAATACAATGTCCGCCTCGCAGCTTCGTCGTCGTGTAGGTAGCTCAACTCTCCGATCTTACATTGACATGCAAATTTCTTCACCAGCCCCGCCCACTTCGCTTATGACTCTTGGGCTACACCCACCTCAAACCTTTATAACATCCTGCCTCCGCAGCTCTCCCGCTATTTGTTTCACCCAAGGACGATTGCTTGTGTTGCGATCAAAACGTCGTGATATTTTTTTATTTTTTTATATCTACGTGGCTTTACCGAAAGACCCAACGAATAATAGTCTCAAGGTTCACATTGACAAACATTTACAGCAATAGAGTAATGCATGTCACATTTTTGATGCACTATTCTATATCAAGGTTGTTCTTTTTGGTGGCACCCACTTTGAGTTAAATGTAAGAGTGATCCATGGATCAGCCTGTTAAATAAGAGGTGCAGGTTACCCTTGGCGAATGTCATAAATGTAAATAGGGAACAAAATGTTAACTTCACCATCAGCAATTATTGCATTCTAAAACATCTAATCCGTTTAAGTCAACACACTGTTTATAATGCACTGCAAATTAAAAATACAATACATGAATAAATAATGTAGCTTACAACAGTTATTTTAGGCTATGACTGCATGGATAAATGCAAAGTGATTCTCAAGAGTTCTTATTAAAATACCACAAGTTTATTAAACATTGGTAAGTACGTGCATGGCCATTTCTCGCTGTGTCTATTGTAATGCATATATTTTATAATAAGCAGCTTAATAAATAAACATTCCACACACATTACAACTGAAGCAACCTCACGGTTGGTTACTCACTGCCTGTTAATCAACACTTGTATTGTCAATGTTATAACTGTATTGGAATATATGTTTAATAATTAACTTCGTCAATGTAACACCACAGCAGCCTGTAGTGTGGTATTTTGTAGTTACATGCATACAGAACAGACTATTTACACTGTGTAACAAAAACATATTTTTTTGTTCCTGGGTAGTAAGTGTTATTTCCTAATGGCTTATGCCTCAAAAGTAAAGAGAATGGCTATTATTCCCCACAAACTTTGCTTTTGTGTCCAGGACAGTGATATTTTGAAATGTACCTATTTTCAATGAGAAAACTCGGTGTGCATTTGTGTCATTCCTTCACGTAAAGTCCTGGTCACAAAAGCAACGTTTGTGGGGAATAATAGCCAGTTTCTATACTTTTGAGGCATAAGCAATTAGAAAATAACACTACCCAGGAACAAAAATCGTGTTACATCGTGAATTATCCACGGGAGCTCCAGGGTCCGCAAAATCTCCTCTTACCCGCAGTATTAATCTTCCAGAACTGCATCCAATTATCAGCACATTTTTTGCAGAAAATAAGAGTCGCCAAGGCAACTAAAATCCTATTACTCTTGTTATCAATACGTTTTTGGATTTAAAAAGGGCTGTGATCGGAGCAAGCGCAACATCGGCACTTGCTTTTATGACGTGCCACACGTGAAAACAAAGATCTCCCACATAGAATGTAACAGACCGTTGGGGCAAGTGCTGTTAGCAAACAACTATTAAAGCTGGCACCACGCCCAGTCGCCATTGTCTCCCTAATGCTCATGTTCACACGCCACATCAGGTATCCATTTAAGGCAGAGATGACCATGAGCGGAAATTGAACTCGGGTCGCTGGGTTCATAGCGCAGTGCGCTAATCCACTGCACTACCGCTCCCCACATTCCTGTAGACAACACACATACGCTCACAAAAATACAGAAACACACAAATAAAAATACATAAAGACGCGGAGACAGAATTGTTATTTATATTGATCATATTAATTGAACCCCTATTATAGACAAACAGAAGAATGACAAGGCTAATGCATTTACGCTTTGACAATGAAAAAAATATTTTTTTGACTCGTGTAACAAATATTACTCTCGGCGGCAGAGCAGGTAAGATACTGCTGCCTCCCTACTGTTTAGACAAGAAGTCACTTGATGGGACCTCAGGTAACCCAATGGTTAATACTGGTAGGAACCTCCTGGTTACACCAGCCCACAGGGGATTATTGTGTCCCTCCGTCCGTCGTGCAGGGAGGGGCTGGGTGGGAAGGGAGGGGCTGGGTGGGGAGGGTGGGGAGGGGCTGGGTGGGGAGGGTGGAGAGGGGTGGGGCTGGATGAGGAGGGGCTGGTCACCCCGTGGTGCCCTTATATAACTCAACGTTTAACCTACTCACGCCGGCTTGTGCCCGCCCTCACAGTCGGGCATATTTGCGGAATACACGACGCCGCTGTCGACCCTGGCCATTGACCGAGCAACCCAACGTTCCTACCAGCTCCCTCCACAGGAATGTGTTTTTCTTCCTTGGACAACTCTTTATTATGAAGGGGTGATAATGCTCTGCAGGAGTTCTGAATTGATGATTTGCCTTGCGACGTTGGCAATGACGGCAAAATAGAACAGGAATAGCCAAAACATATAGTTTAACCGACGTAGCTACAAATCATGAATTGATTATTAAACTGAGAGTTTGGCCATACATTTCACGTAAACCCTGACATCTCATCACAACCGACTTGTGTGCCTTCACGCTCCTGCTCCAGCTCTCTTTACTTCTGAATGTCAACATTCAAATTAGGTCCCGACACTTATTCCCTATTAAATAATTCATTCCATTAATTGTAGGGTATTAGCAATGTAAAACATCCAATTGACACGAGGCTGTTTAAAGTGTTATGATATAGCCAAGGACAACTGTACACCACGTGCTTCTATGAAAACATTATAACATGCTCTCCTGGGTACTCATGTCCTCAGCTGGGCTAGGTCAGTCATAATAATTCACGTATTGCCGTCCTTGAATGCAAATTGGTAGCCCTGAGTGTCATGCAGATTATATTTTCAATGCATGTCATTAACTTTGTTACCAAGGAGGTTACATCTTTCCATAAACTATAACGCCCGTGAAAGAGTTAAAAACTAATATTTTCCAAACGAAAAGGGAATCGTGCTGTGGGGTATGCCCATTAACAGCCTTCTTCAACGTACATATGCACACGTTTTAATTAACACTACAGTATGGTAAGCAAACCGCTATGCAATTATGCATTTCCACAAACACAAGTTTATACAAGGTTTGCCCGAGCCATGTCCAACACAAGCAAGTAGCAGCTTAAGGAAATGGTATATAATGACTGATACTGCAGTTGGAAAATGAAATTGAAAATAGCTGACAATGGTACAATACTAACGTTATCTCCCAATGCACTACGCGTCTTGTGCTCATGGACTAAAACTTACAGATGTACTTCATGCCGAGGAGGATAAATAGACTTTAAACCAGTCCGCTTGTAATAGCACACCCACAACCAAACATTGCAATAGTTCCGTTACCACCACGTCAAATCCTGAATGGCCCGAGGTGTCAGCCACACCGCCTGCCCGAAGGCTGCAACTCAGCAGAGGGCACACAACTGTGACTTAAATAGTGCGATGGCCGTATCCCCCTGAAGTCTGGCGGCTGAAGGCGCCCTCAGAAGATTGCCGAGATACGGGTAGATGTGAAACCCCTCTCCCTGATAGGCATGACGAGGGCTGCCAAGACCTTGGTGAAAACATGAGGCAACTCAGAAAGGCCAAAGGGGAGGCCCCGATATTCGTAGGGGTGTCCCAGAACAAAGACGCACAGGTACCGCCGATTTTGTGAGTGGTAATGTGCAAATATGTGTCCTGCCAATATACAGAAATGAGCCAGTCGCCTGCTTGCAGCACTTCCCTGGTGGATTAGAGAGACTCCATCTTTAAGTGCTGCACATGAAGGAGCAGGTTGAGTTTTCTCAGGTCGAGAATCCCCCTGTATCTGCCAGTGCTCTTTGAGCATTAAGATTCTGGAATAAAACTCAGTTCTTCGCTCGTGGAGAGGCACAGGGTGGATAGCTTGAATGTCGAGAAGGCGGGCCAACTCCTGCTCCAGTGCCCGCACAATCTCGGGCTCCGCAAGGGGTCGCAAAGGCTGGAATCCACAACAGGCCAGCAGTACCTTGAAATTGAGGTGGTAGTCTAGCTGAACGATGCTTAGGACCCAGGCGTCTGAAGTGGAATGCCGCCAAGCATGCAGAAACGCTCTTACGTGGCACCCTATGTTAAAAAGAGGCGGGGAGGACCCGACCGCTCTCCGGAGCCCTGTCAGTGCTTTTGAAGTTTGTCTGTAGCAGTTGGTCACTTCTCAGCCTGGCGCCCAGGCCACTTTCCTGGGCTCATATTTAGGATGCACCTATCTGGCCAAGTAGGTCGGATGGAAGAATGTATTCCTGTGGCGATACTGTTTGCTGGGGCAGCCAGAGGGACAAAAGAGATGAAGGGGCCTATTGGCCTCCTTCCTGGCATCCTTGACCCTCTTCAGAGGTTCGGACAGATCCTTACAAAACAGGATCTTCCCGTTGAACGAAAGGGCACCCAACACAGCTCTGGAACTTTAAAGTCCATTTGGATCCTTGCAGCCAGATGGTCCTTCTGCCAACAACTGCTGTGGCTTGCAGTGACAGACAAAAGGTCCCTGCTGGCATACAAAATGTCATGGAAGGATTGATTAATTTCCCGGTCCTCACGATCAATCGGCCGCTATGTCTGCATGGCGTCGAGGATGAACTTCCCTATGGAAACCACGTAAGAGGCAACGCCTATTTGTCACAGCGGCTGCCCGGTGACCCCACCTGAACTCCCTTCCGAGCGACCTATCAATTGGGTCAGCGAGAGACTGTGAGCTCACCTCTTGCAGGGCCAGGTGACCCAGAAATACATTAGAGACCATGGCGGCATCCACGCATGGGACTGCAGTAAAGGCCCTGGTGTTGTTTACTGTCCAGGGCATACCGAGTGGCAAGCTTGCGCATGGGACATGTGGCCCTAGCCAGTTTTGCCCATTGCTGCCTAAGGAGGAGTGGCAAACTGGCCCGTCTCTCTCAAAGGAGGATTTCTTCCTCCGCGACCTCCTCAAGCTCTTGGTTCGTAGACCTGAGTTTAGTTACATCTCCTCCTGAGTGAGCGCAAAGTTTCCTGCACAGGCCCCCAACGTCTGACTCGCTCCACCTGGGTGGCATCCTTGGACCCGGAGTCAGCAGATGAACCAAAAAGACTACCGTCTGTGGCAGAGTTCACAACACATCATTTGCTGTCGAAGCTTGCGCAGGCCATGCCTTTTAAACTGCATCCAGGAGCCCCCCGTGAGCTACTCTTAAAAAGCCTGAGTAATTGTAGATGGGTGTATGCTTTCTTCTTCCACAAAGCCCCCTGATGGCTCTGAAGATATGGATACAAAGGGTCCTCCACTTTACCGACAACCGCAGAGGCACGCAGCATGCATTGTTGGATGGCATCGCCCTCCACACGCTCTGCCTTGCAGGCGCATCGCCTACGCTGTTGGGTAATGTGGCCCAGCACACCAGTGCGGGAATGATGAACAGATGACGGAACTGCCAAAGGGCAGCGTGGACCAGTAAACACTTCCTCCATCCTGACGATGGTGGTCTTGTCCGAATCCTTTTGCAGCACACTATCGAGGTCCCGCACTGTCCTGCCAGAGGGGTGCTCCTCGGAGTCGGATGTGCCCTGACAGCAGGCAGCCCACACATGCAGAGGGTGCTGAAATGGGTCTGCGTTGGGCCCACCTGGAGACCATCACTAAATATGCACTATCATGCAAGGCGGCGCCCTAACAGGGACACTAGACATGCGCGTGCCCTGCGTATGCTTTGGCCACGTGGCAGACGTCAGAGTGCCTCCCATCCTCCCCCTGCGCGTTAGCGAGTGGCCAACGCTGGGCGCTACTATAGACGTGCCATGCCTGTCGGGGAGGTGTCCGCGCGCCCGTCGTGAACACGGCATAGCACGGGCGGCAAGCGTCTGTCCTCGCCCCAGGCAACCTCCTACACCGGTCAGCAGTGCCCAGGGTGCGTCGCGAGTCGTCAAGCCACCCAGGCTGAATCTGGAAGAGCCACACAACTTGTATAATGGCTCACTTTGAGCCGAGCGAGCGGTGAATGCAAGCGGTGAATGCGAGCGTTGCCCTCAGAGAAGTCGAAGGCCACCGCCCGCAGCTGAACGCCGCGATCCGGCACCGCAGGGAGGCTGCACATTGTGCCGGCCACCTGCCCGGGTGTCACGTGACAAGCCAGCGGTGGCCTCGTGCTCACCTGAGGGTCCCCGGTGACATGGGAGCCATCTACGCAGGAGCTGTAAGGGCAGGCACCCAATCAGCAGAGGCCACTGCACTACCCGCAAGTGTTCATCTGACACCCCGACCCCAAACAGGTAAAACACCTGACATGCGGGTCAAGGCATTTGAGCTCCAGGACGCAATGGTACCGCCTGAGGATGCGTTTAGGCGACAGGCAACTAGGAACTAAGTACAGATAGAGAACAGGTCAAAATAGGGTGAGAACACAGCTAAGTCCACTCCCTTCACTATCCCACTTTAACTTTCTGCTCAAGGTGGCACTAAACTACACTGCCCCTGCACACGTGGTGCAGAGATGAAAGTGAGGGGTTGTGGGTCGAGGACGGGTTAGGTCAGGTGGTGGGGGCGGGCTCATAGGGCCCGCCTCCAAAGAGCCTTCTCTGCACACATTCTGTGGCCCTGCTAATGTTTTGTAATGGAAAAAGCTTTCTCCTGGTCTGTGTTGTCTCTGCATATTACACATCTGGCTGATGCTTTGAAGTGTACTTAGCCAGATTAAGATATTAGCAACTGCAAATGATTATTTGAATTGATTCAGGGTAGTGCTTTTGCACACATTCTAAAAATCACCTCCATAGCAGATACATGCAGATAATCAAGGGAGTTACTGCATACCAGTGTATTCTGCATGAATTCACATGCCATATGTGACATGTCTTATGTTTTAATTTGTGAAAGGTCACATGTTAAAGACATGTGTACCTCTTTAAATTGGAGCCGAGTGGCAAGGCTGGCAACAGATATTAAGATCCTAAAAAACTGTTACGGTCGCACCTACGAAATACATTTGCCAACCGTGATTTTTTTTTATTCATGTGGAGAATGAATGCATCTCTGTCCAGCATTGTGAAACGTTCGTTGGTGCACAATGTGCAGTCGCCGAACGTCCTGGGGTGAAAACTGCCACCGTGCCAAACAGAGAGACAAGAGGCAGCACACACGAAACAAATACATCAAAAGACGTGGCGCCGTCCATTCTGCTGTCAAGCAGGCCGCTAGTAACGGAATGATAATCAAATGCCTGCAATACCCCCCCCACCACCCCCCCCCCCCCAATTCAATGGGATGAGCTGAAGGGACAACTGCCCTAATCCAATCTCGGGGTACCTGCAGGCAGCCAAGGACGGCTCAATAGAAACTCACCCCCCATTTCTTGGTAGGGATTGTACGCGTTGCTTTACCGCGTGCTCTATCACACTCCATGCAAACCCCGTGGAAATTACCATCTATATTGAACAGAATGCATACGATTCTTTGACAACAAATAGGCGTTTTGTTTATTTGTACGCACACACATTTTTTTTTTAATGAAAATGGGATGGTAGCCACCTTATGAAACAACTCGCGCTCATTGAGTGTGTTTGGGATTGAAATGGCTCGCTTTAAATTTATAGCAAAAAAGGTGTAACACTTTACACCGACTGCAAATTATGTATTCTACCATCACCTCTTAACCCACACGCAATACTGTATCACATATAACACACATTTATGAGGTTAATGATTGGTTGAATAATGACAAAAGATAAATTAATACTTGGGTAACCTGCATTATAATTGTTTTGTGATGGACCCCGAGTTATTCTCTTTATGTTAGACGATACATTCTTTTAATGTCTTCTAAAGGTATAATGATGCATATTGGCTCAGAAATCTCACCTTTTAGTGTTGAACATTTCTTCTGGTCTTCTTGCAAATCCCCACTTCACACTCTGACACCAAAGCGAGCGCTCCCACGTTCACTGCAAAACAAAATGCAACGCACATTGCAGTTGCCAAGACCATGATAAATATTTTCTTAAGGCAAATCAATACAACAAAAAATTACAATCCGAAATTAAGACATCCTTTAATATTAAATTGACTGCCAGGGATTATGGATGACAATTACTCCATGCCAGTTCAGAAACCAAGATGAATTGGTGTATCCATGATGGGGGGGGGGGGGCGTGCAGCACATGAGCCCATGATGGTGAACACATTGTTTTGGTGCCAATTATTCAACCAACGGAACGAATTAGTATGGATTCCAAGCAATGCCTACATTGAAAGTACAATGTAACCGAAAGCAAAAGAGATACCACAAGGGCCAATTACTGCTCAATAATGCAGAATATTAATAACCCTACAAGTTAATAATACAATTCATGGCAGCATAAGGGTGGCTGACCGCATTTCTGTTGGAAACACATAAGCAGTAGTTAGCGTATTACCTTGGCCAGATGCAGGCCACGGAATTGCATGAAATAGCAACCGATTACGGAAAGTCTATCATTAGCATGCACACTTCCACTCATGGCAAGTGCTCGTAATTGCCAACATTGTGCCGGTGAAAGGCAGGAACACTGAAATACATGCGCTGGCATGTGCCCCGGACTCCGTACAACATATGTCCCAGCTGTATGTGCGAAGGAAGGGAGGTAAAAAAAAAGTCGACAACCTGTCATTTCCATGTCAATGTTGTTTGATAAGGCCACATTGAAAGTATTTCAACTGCTTTCTCCTTATCCCAGTTCAACCTGCAGCCGCAAGGAACAGCTGCTATGGGCCGCTCATTAGGACAAGATGAGATAATTAGACAGATCCAGTTTTATGCATTTAACAGCTCATCGGCTTGAGACACAATTCCCTGATTTAGGCTGACATTAACAAGCTCACAGAATGGGGAACTTGTAATGAAGGCATAGCAAGATGCTATCTGTGTACATCTGTTTCAAGCAGGACATTTTTTTAAATATTTATGATGAAAAAGGCTGACTCAAAAACATTTACCATACACACAATCTTTCCAATGCTGTCAAATGTTAGGGGTAAAGGACTACAATAATTAGAGCTGCATTTCACTCATGATAAATAGTAAATGAGTTATATTGCTAGTGATACCAAATTCATGTAAAAAAATGCAAATAAATGCATTTCAAATTTCAGTTTTTATTATCTGGAATTTTGTATGGACTGTTTTTTTTACATTCATACCACCAGACCCATGATTTTTAATTCAATCCTCATTTCAATTGGGACGTCATGATCCAATCGACTCTCACCTGCTGATAAATAAAGGAATTTAACTGAGCTTTTAACGAAGAGCACAGAAAGACAAACAACATCCCGATGCAATGCAATAACATGTTGCCTACAATACCATGTACACTAGTTGTGCCAGAAAACGTGCCAAACATAATTAAAAATACAATTTCTCATCACTGTGCAGAATATAAATAACAAAATAGATTAGCAAACAACGTCTCCTTCAAATACTGGTCTCTCCACATAAAAAATAAAGTATTTCTTACACAACCAATTGGCTCAAACATTTAGTTTCTCAAGGAGCATGCAACTTTACAATGCCCTACATATTAAGAAAAATCTATTTTTTATATTTCCAACCCATAAGTCAAGCTTGTCAATTTCAAAGAAGAGAGTCATCGGATGGATGTTGTTCATATTTCTGGTTGTAACATTTGAGCGACCTCAATGAAAGGGGGGATTTAACAAAGAGCATGCATGACGAACATATTTAGAAAATTCTGTCAAGCATGGTATACAATGCAATATCTTTCTGCTTTGTTTGGATTTTAAATTCAGCATATCAAACTGCTACAATATGAATGATATAGCACGGGTGCAATGAGGTAGAATCTGATAGTACATTAGCATTGGAAACATGGCATCATAAAGAACAAGTAATTATAACTGTTCCAAAAATACCAAGGAAACTGCTTTTATTCTGATGTCTTAGTTTTCTTCATTGCTGTATTTTTTATTGTGTCACTGGCAAAGAAGACGATCCTGGTTTCTTGAGTTCTCACCTGGTTAAATCAAATAAACTTGTACTATGTATTATAGTATCCTACAGTACCACCAATTAAATGAAATTATTAAATACAATTTTCCAATTAGTATTCACCCGATGCTACTTCATGCATGTGGGAAATGGACAATGCTACAGGTATGTGATTAACAAAGCAACACACAGCAGAACTTACATAATCTGCGTTCCAATAATTGGTTTGCAAATCATCCCATAATGCAAGCGACCGTGAAGTTATCGTGGATTAATTTTAGCCACTCTTCACGTGCCCACACTTCCTCTGTCATCCACAATATGTTTGCAGATGAATGGAGTTGCATGGCTAATTCTTCCTGTAATCCGTGGTACACCGCGTCAGAGAGAGTACGGGACTAACCTCTGAAGTTTGCCGAGGATGATAGGATTATTATACGGTACCCCTTTCCTATATCACCGCAGGTTATTGGGAGTTCTGTTGCAGCAAACTAAATTTGCACTCGAAACTTTGAGCAGAATCGTGAAAAGAATGCAACACAGAAAGTTGTACTGTGTTGGGAGAGTGGTCTTTCAAAGCAGTTGATCATTCAATGTCGGCATCAGCAAATATGTTTTTCTGGACAGAAGGCCAGAAAATTATTCATTCTAGAGAATGCAAAAGAAACATTTGTACAATTGCATCAGATTTTAAAAGCACTAACTTATCTACAAGGCAGAAGGATCAAGAAGATAAACGACAATGTCCAAACACAGGTTGTTCTACTTCTAAATCTACAGTATTCACAAAGTTAGTTATTTTAAATCTTGACTTAAAGCTTTCGTGACTGCAGGAATTCATATTCTTTGGGTCTTTCGGTAAAGTCACGTAGATAGGTTCAAGTAAAATAACAAAAAACTACGACGTTTCGATCGCAACACAAGCGGTCGTCTTCAGGAAAAGGGGGGTTAGCTTCCAAAGGCAAACTGTTTATAAGGGTTTGAAATGAGCATAGCCCAAATGTCAGCAGCCAATGATAGTGTAAGTGGTGGGCAGCCAACCCGACGGTGGTTGGTTTTCCACCAATCAAGGGGCTGCCAGGTGAAAATTAGCATGCTAATGAGAGATTAACATATTAACGGAAATTTCAGAGTAGCAACCGAGGGGAATTCGGCGCGCGAAGTGGCTGTGTTGGTGTGAAGCTTGTGAAATTGGCGTTAAAGCACAACTAACATCGGAAGGTGGTAGGATGGGAACATTATAGCTGGTTATGATTTAAACTGGTTAATAACGTCCTTCCAATGATTGCTCAGTTTGTACCCATCTTCTCGGTTGAAATTGTCTGTGTCTATATATATGGATGGTTCCATGAACAAATCTTTGTTGATAGCCAGTGGGCTTGCAAAGTACCTTCGTCTTAGAGAAATGCTAAACGGATCTTGTTCAGGGCCGGCCTAGCCCTGATCTCAGAGAGAATAAGATCAACAAAGATTCGTTCATGAAGCCATCCATATATATAGACACAGACAATTTCAACCGAGAAGATGGGTACAAACTGAGCAATCATTGGAAGGACGTTATCAACCAGTTTAAATCATAATTGGCGATGATGTTCCCATCCTACCACCTTCCGATGTTAGTTGTGCTTTAACGCCAATTTCACAAGCTTCACACCAACACAGCCACTTCGTGCGCCGAATTCCCCTCGCTTGCGGCTCTGGATTTTCCATCAACATGCTAATCTCTCATTAACATGCTAATTTTCACCTGGCAGCCCTTTGATTGGTGGAAAAACCAACCACCGTCGGGTTGGCTGCCCAACACTTGGATTAATATTGGCTGCTGATATTTGGCCTATGCCTATTTCAAACCCTTATAAACAGTTTGCCTTTGGAAGCTAACCCCCCTTTTCATGAAGATGACCGCTGGTGTTGTGATCGAAACTTCGTAGTTTTTTGTTATTTTCTTTAAACCTATCTATGTGACTTTACCGAAAGACCCAAAGAGACACCACAATACATGTGAAGATGATGCTCCCTGGGACTCAATGACCCACTGACAACAACACACAAATTATTGTGCAGGACCTACCTTTTTTCTACGTACAATTGGATGAAAAAACTGAATCTTACACGGCAAACTGAGGCTGTGCAACCCTAACGTGGACATGGTTCCGCTTCATGAATATGCCTTCAAAACTAATTTATGAAAAACCCGGAAGAAAATAAAAAAGATAAAGGTACAACCCTGCATGAAGTGGCCATACCACTGCCGACAGAAGGGCCTCCACTGGAGCTCTAGAGAGCGCCTCTAGATGTTATTTTGGCCTACTCTTCCACACTGCCAAGGCACCTTGGAAGAGGTGGGGGGTACCCAAAGAAATTGGTAAAATCCTGGCGTTCGTTCAAGTATGCATTGCACACTATAGAAGATTTACGATACATGTAGTTGCCCTTGTTGCCCAAACTGATTATTAAAAATATATATAATCAGAATCGTGATCATAATGTTTATTTAGACTGGAGGAATCCGATGAGGTTTGGAGGCCTCTTTCACAGATGTCCAGTATGGTCGTGTCCAATATAATACACCAGACTACGCATACAATGTAGTGGCTACAAATTTGAGCTTGTTGAGCACATGGTCTCTTGCTTCAAGAAAGCTTTCATATATCCATGGCAGATCAATTAGATATACCCTGTCAAATGGCTTTAACGGATTGCGTTTGGAGACCTTCAGTCAAGGTCATGTGATTGTACCAAGCACAATCCCTTCAAGAGGTCTGAGACCACACCAACATTCTTATTAACTCTTAGGATTGACGAGCTATGCAAACAGATCTGTCGCCTAAACCAACCAATTATGGATGTCCTGCTCATATTTATAGCGCGCAACGTTTTCCTGAATAATAGAATCAATGGCCCAATTTAGAAACGGGATTTTTTTTCCTTCCAAGAACCAGATTTGTATTTATTTATGAAAGCTTCCACTTTGCCCCATATATGTATGTTGAACTTCTTTCTCGCCGTATGTAGCCAAACGAGCTAAAGCGGAAGTGCGATGCTTTCAGCAGACTCGATGTTATACACATTTTAAACAGTCCTGCAGTGCTCCAAATAGTGAGTGGAAATCCAAAATATTTGCAACACAAGCTGCCAGCACACTTAGGCTGTCTCACAGACACACAGAAAACAGCTACATTATTAACTTGGTTGATGGTTGATAGACATCTCTTGCTCAAAAAACATTACTTATATATGGCACTGCTAATGTTACCAATACAGGCAGATCAAAACAGAGCAATCTACATTGTATTACTTTAGAAAACAATAGCATTCAAAAGAGGGCATTGGGAACATGATGAAATACTCCACATGAATATTAACTGTATGTCTATGTAATAATTCAGCAAATTGCAACTTTAAAAAAATTCATATATCATACTGTATTGCACTATTGCATTATTATGAAGAATGAAAAATGTGGTTTTATATTATATTATAAAAAAGCTATATGTAGATTATCATGATCAGGATTTGCATACAAGTTGCATGATATTCATTTTTATAAATGAATTCATGATTCAGTAAATAATAGAGCCGATTTTACAGGTAGAGAATTTAGATCTTTCTTAAAAAAGTGTCAGAGTTAAAGAGTGATTCTAAATCACCTAGATTTAAATTCTTCTCACGCGTCACCCAAGGTATAAACCAATTCTGAAAAACAAATGAACAGAGAAGCCATTCGTAGAGCTAGCCAGATCAAGTATGTAATAACAACAGTATTTAAACATAGTCTTGAAATATTGTCAATTTTTTTTTTTACAAATGAGCCCGTGCTCGACGTCAATGGTGCACTCCAAACCCATTAACCAGCTCTGCTCGAACCAACACCTCACACTCTTTTCCATGCTCCGGCAGTGTGCCAACTGACATTCGATGCATTGGACAAGTAGAGTCATGCACAGATGACGCAGTGATAGTGTCCTCACGGTGTCTTGACTGACGTCATACGTCATTAATTCATTGTTGGCATCGCCTCTGACCCTGCTTCGCCTAGATTCAGGTGTCTTCTGAGGCCAGTGTATCACGATTTGGTCATGGCTTAGCATGGAAGCGGAGCATGGAAAATCAGCAGTGAAAAACCACCCGTAACGTGAGTGCGTCACACTGGCTCGGCTCAGATGTGACAGTGGAAAAGGGATATCAGTTCCCATCTACACAAGCCTCGTCAATAGGTGAGGTTGTGAATTTCGAAGCCAATAAGTCAAATGGTGAGTGTCAAGTGGTGTTTTTGGAAGCTGTCCAAGCACCAGTTGCAAGCTAGCTGGTGGGACAGGTGATCAACCCAGGGGCCTCTTCAATTGCATCACCCAGATCAAGCTGGAGATCACGTTGGCACCACTCACAGTTTCTCCAATGAGGAAGTGGTAATCCCACAAAGTTGTTGCAGATTCTAGGAGCCGCAGCAGAGACACTCCTCATGAAGCCCCCCATGAGACAGTGATTTGGCTGAGACGACACGTTACTCGGTCTATCGACCTCGCCTGATATACAGGAGGTTGTGGGTTCAATCCTGACCCTGGCGCCTGTATATTTAGAGTTTACATGGTCGTGTGGATTTTTCTCAATTCACATTTAGAAACATGCGTTTAGAGTATTTGGTTGTTATAAATTTCCACACAATAAGCCACTTCATTGAGCTATTATTTGCGACCAAGTCCCTTCTGAAAAAGAGCTATATAGCTCCAATGAGCCTTACCTGGTAAAATAATTGTTTAGTTTAGCCTTAGTTTATCTGATACACCACCAGGGTCTCTAACACACCCTCGAGGTTGACGCCCGCCTGGACTTAATATGGTGATTAACGCGACACCTCCTGGAGACCTAACCTAAAAACTGCCACCATTCAATGTTCAGGCATTTAATTGAAAAATGTCCAACTGCAGTCAATGCATACAGAGGTATGCATTGACTGTAAAAGCAGCCAAGGTGTAGTCACAGACATTTCCAGCAGACTAGAAAACCAGGAACTCCTGGGCCACTCGGGCTACCAGAATTGCTCTCGTCCTGTCCTCTGACGTGTGCCAAAATCTGGTGATCAAGGGGATAAGAAGGCAAAGCCTAGCCAAGACCCTTACTCCAGTCGTGCACAATGTGTCTAGGGCTGCCTCGTGTGGATTGTGGGACATTAAATAATAAGCTGTGGCTTTGGCATTTAGATGCAACGTCAACACGACCACCTGAGGGCATCAGAATCTGTGACATTTTCTCAAACATTTATGGATGCAGTTCAAACACACAAAGGTCCAGCCAGCCCCTGTTGGGAGCGTCTGCGGTGTTGTTCAGCGTTCTGGCTAGATGAGATACCGACAATATAACCACTTTTGTCTCGAGCCAGACAAACAAGTGACTGGACTGCTCCACCATTTACCCATGTTTGGAAAAGCCCTGCTTTGTATATTGCAGAGACCATGGTAATTTTCTTGCATCTCAACAAGTTGCACTTCCCTCTGACCAAATCCCATGAAGAGACTGGAGCCAAACAGACCCTCATGAATTTTAAACACATTTGATACTTGTTGAGATTGGTTTAGCACAGCAAATGGATCCTATGCTCAAATGTTTCAGACTTGGAGCAAGAGTGGCAGTGACAGTGAGGAAATTTCACTACATTATCCTGCTGGTAATTTAGGTTGATTAAATACGTGTAGTGACAAAGAATGGGTTACTACGGCGTGTAGCACTGGTTACTGGCATCGAGGGGAATTGGGGGCATAGCAGCCATTCTGCCAGCAGAGCATGCAATGCCATGTAATGGGTCACTAGGGTGCGTAGCGCTGGTTGCCAACAGAAAGGGGCATATGAGGACGTAGCAGCCCGGCCGGCTAACTGGGCACATAATCGGCCGGAGTAAGGGATGTGGGGCAAAAGTAACCGAGGGAACACGTGGGGTATAGCCCAGAACCTTCTGGTAGGTTCCAGAAGGGGGCGTGGCTGAGGGCGGAGCCAGGCAGGGGACACGTGGGGTATAGCCCAGAACCTTCTTGTAGGTTCCAGAAGGGGGTGTGGCCGAGGGCGGAGCTAGGCCACACCGAGGGGCATAAAAGGGGAGTCCCGAGGCTGGATCAGGGTTGTCTGTCGTTGTAATGGAACCAGTCCTGCTAAGTCTTAGACTCAGGCGTCGTGGGTCAGGCAGCGTGCCGGCTGCCCTGACCCGGTTGTAATTATCCCGTGTGTGAACAAGTGTCTAAAGTGTATAATAAACGTGTGTTGCCTCCTACGACTAGTGTGTCTCTAAAATAACCCACTACACATGTGTAGTGACATAGAATTGGTCACTACGTAGCAAAGCGCTTGTTGCTGGCCCGGAAGGGGATCTGCAGAGTGAAGCAGCCCTGATTGACAGCAGGCCACGTGACAGACCTGAGAGGGATCTAGGGTAAAGGTTAAGGAGGGGACACGTCGAGAGCCCGCTCGTAGGTTCCAGAAGGGGGGCGTGGCCAAGGCGAGGCCACGCGAACAGGATAAAGGGGGACAACGAGCAGGAGATCGGGGACGTCGTTTGGAGTGGGATCCCCTCGTCATCATCGTCGTTGCTGTCGCCTTCGCCGCTGTTGTCTCGTGCCTTCATCACTGTCGTCGTCCACTTTATAATTGCGCCGCTAGCAGTAGTTGGCTGTCTTAGTTCAGCACCGTCAGTGTCAGACAGCTCGCGTTGTGTTGTAGGCTAGCAACCAGTGTAGAGTTGCATTTAGGCGAGAGACAGAGCGTTGTGTAACAGCAGAGAGTGTGTAACAGTGTGCTCAGTGTTTAATTAAAGAATTGCCTCCAAGAAGTTACGTCTCCAAGTCAGTCACTACACATGGAAAGGAACAGATTTAAAGGGATCAGAGACACACAAAAACATCCTAAGCAGTTGAATCAAAGTTCGATAAACATGCACGTTTATAGTAAGTTCCCAGTCATCCATTTACAGTTGTTTGAACATTTGATTGATCAATATTAATAACCTAGAGTATATAGCAGTCTACATTTTGATTGAGTTGGAAATTATAGACGTATTGACTCTAAAAAAAAACAGGCTTGGACAGGACACATTGATATGAGGGAAGGTCGCTGGCAGACGAGACTGGAGATGGCCTGGCAGCCAATAGAGGGAACACGCCCAAGAGGATAATCACCACGGAGATGAAGAAACAAGATTGGATCACGTGCTTGTGTGACACGGAGTGTGGCATCGCAAGGCAAAGACAACGTGCAGAAGCTCTCATCCCACAGGGGATTGATCAAGGCTGGTAATCATGACGATTTAAATGCGGTGAGGACAGTGGCACAGTGGCTAATGCTCTGCACAATGAACCCGGCAAATCGAATTTGCTTTTTGGGCATGGCAAACATCAGAGGTGAATGATATCTGAACTGGTCCTGGGCCTTCATGCCCGCCTTCAAAAGCTACGCTGATTAGCATGGTGAAATATGGTCAAACAACAACCATGTCTGTATGTGTGCATGTATGTTGAACTTCTTTCACAACGTACATAGCCAACCGTGTGAATCAGAGGTGCTAATGTCTGATACAGAGTGGGAAAGCCTTCATCCACGAGATGATTTAAAAGGGCTGTAAACTATTGTTGTTAATATTTCCATACAAGCATGACTAATAATGATGCCCTTGGCACAATACCTATGTAATAATACTCTTGGAGACGACTTGTGGAATCGGTCCTTTTATTTATTCCAGTTCACAAGTACTCCCCGCTGCTGGCAGGCAACGGGAAGTGGGCAGACAGACCACAAGAGACGCACCGCCACGTGGCACTCGGAGCCCCGCTCTGGCGTGGCCCCTCTCTTCCTTCGTTCTTCGTCTGACCCCGTGTCGTTCATCTCTCCCCTTATTTAATGCCTGGGTCACGTGGTACGCTCCAGCCAATCCTTGGTAGCCTGCGCCGAATCTTCTAGATTCCCCATCAATTCCCGGGACCACGCCCCTGACTTTTCTTCCCATTGGCTGAGGCCAAAACCAGCAGAACCAATCACCCTAGCTGGCACCCCTCGATCACGCCAGGGCCATGCTCCCAGGCTCTCCCCCCATTGGCTGTAAAGCAGGACCGGCAGAGCCGATCACCACGTGAGCCGGACATAGGCTCTTATTACACCTATAACTACCTGTCACATATCATCACATAATGGTGAGAGCTGACCACAGCAAATTTCATTCCGATTGGATATTACCACAGCTTTTCCATTAGAAAGTGTTTGATTAGTTTGGACATCCTACACGATTCAGGCATGCTCAGATGTGATCGACTTTATCAAAAATATTGAGCGTGTCACACGCGTGCACTTAATTAGTGGACGAAATAATTTGCAACTAAATTAAAACCAAAATGTGTTTTATCAATTCATTCTTCAGTGCAAGTCTCAACAAGTACTTACTAGCACCATAGCATGCAATTAATAACTCTAACTATATATTCATGGAAATACGTAGGCATACTAATAACACTTTGTTGAGCTATCATTTGCGGCCAGGTCGCTTATGAAGAATAAGTTCATCCCTCAGTGGGCTTTGCCTGGTAGGATGGGGATGGTTTCGTTTTATCTGTATGTGTTTGGGTAATTTGTTTACCTTTCTTGTACGCTCCACTACTATCATAGTTTGAATTGTTTGTTGTTGTAACGTTCTTACCCGCCCCCTACTGAACATCTGTGAAAAAGAGCTTTATAGCTCATCGGATTCCTCTAGTATAAATACATATTCTGATTCTGATTCACTACTATACAGCCCTTTGTCAAGTCATGGCTGAATGAATGCCTCCCCCTATGCCATGTCCGCCATAGGGGTTGTTGACCACACTCCACCACGCTGGTCAGTGTGGGTTGGTGTGAAAAGGAAATAGGAATATAATGTACGTGACCTCAGTGCTCACTTATGTTGTGTGCTGTCCACACAACATAAGTGAGTCCTTTTTTGTTACAGTGCACATATACTGTGGTGGTATGTAATATATCAAACTGCTATGGTGGCTTCATGGTTAGTGCTCCTGCCTGTGGGATTCGGGATTCTTGGCTTTTGAATCTAACCTTAGCACTCGGGCGACCTTGTCGAACAAAAATGCGAGCTCGAAGTTTTTGGTATCCAGAAATGATCCCACAACACAGCTTCGCAATGTAATCATACGGTCCTTTGCTCGCTTTATCGTAAAATATTAACTATTAACTGCACATACTGAATCAGCATTTGTTCCTTTCTCAATGCTTACAAGCCATTTCATAAGCTGGGATGGATCCCTCCCTCTAGACCAGACTGCCACAGGGCAAGACTTGGCATGTAGATATTATATATTGCATCATATGGTTGTCCATCTTAATCAGGGACATTTTAAATTGACTTCAGTTAAAGTCCCATCTTGCCCAGCTTATTATGTTTCATGGCACGTTGTTATGCTGTGACAGATTTGTGTTATTAGCACCACATATCTGAGTATTAAATATCAATACTTGATGAATGAGACATTAAAAAAACACACATTTTGCATGGATGCAAAAAAGAGACTTACATACTGCTACGGTTAAATGTTCCTAGATGTGAATTTGCTGTGATTATATTTGTTAAGTGGATCACACCAATTTAGCACAGTAGGATTTTACTGAAATACCAAACAAACGTCGGCCTTTGTCACAAATTTGCACAACTAAACAGTGAGCATTAGTCCACGTTGGTGTTAAATTGGTTAGCAACAACTACCTACTGTGCAGAGTTTTGTGACGAATTGTAAACACAGACTATGCCTAGCATTCAACTGAAAATAAAAGGCAATCAAATTTTGACTTAAAGCTTTCGTGACTGCAGGAATTCATATTCTTTGGGTCTTTCGGTAAAGTCACGTAGCTAGGTATAAACAGTGTGCATTCAGCGGATTTCCCCCCCCCCTCTTTCCTCCTGATGATGATCGCTTGTGTTGTGATCGAAACGTTGTAGTTTTTAGTTATATTAATTATTTTTATTAATTTGTACCTATCTACATGACTTTACTCAAAGACCCAAAGAATATAAAAAGCACTCGTTCTGTATCAAACTTGACAGTGTCCAATTACTGGTGATGTTGAATAAATATATTTTTTTATACTCTTGCAATATTCATCACCTGATGATGATTGCTTGTGTTGCAGTCGAAACGTCGCGAGAATTTTATTATTTTATATATTTTTTTATTTTTTTATTTCCCTTCTACGTGACTTTACCAAAAGAACCAAGAATATGAATCCCTGCAGTCACGAAAGCTTTAAATCTAAATATATTTTTTACTTCAGAGTTTTTTTAGTACAAATGAGGGACAAAATTATTCAAGATGCTTTTTAGCTTCAACGTTTTAGAAATGAATTAGATTTTGATATAATTTAATAGAAAAAATATTTTGTAATACCACTAGATTTCATCATTTGGAATATCTTGCATTTAAACGCAATTCATTTGGCTTTGACTATAATAATAGCCAGGGTATGCATAACATTTGTAACAAAAAAAAATTGTTCCTGGGTAGTAAGTGTTATTTCCTAATTGCTTATGCCTAAAAAGTACAGAAAATGGCTATCATTCCCCACAAACTTTGCTTTTGTGACCAGGACAGTGATATTTAGAAATGTACCTATTTTCAATGAAAAAACGTGTGCATGTGTGTCATTCCTTCACATAGTCCTGGTCACAAAAGCAAAGTTTGTGGGAATAGCCATTTTCTATACTTTTAGGCATAATCAATTAAAGAATAACACTTACTACCCAGGGACAAAAATCGTGTTACATAGTGTAATTCAAATGCACTAAGCCACATGGATATTTAAAAGCGAAAACTGAGCTACAAATATAATTAAATCACCTCCACTTGGTGGAAGGGCGCGAATTCTCTTCTGCTGCCCCCACAATATGAAACTGCCTCCCCCAGCCATCCGTACTGATAACTCCCTTCCCCTGTTCAAGTCCAGGCTCAAGAACCTTCCTCTTCTCTTTTGCCTATGACTGACTGCTTCTTCTTTAGAATAAATATATAGAACCATCGACATGTAGCCCAGATCTCACTGTTTCTTGTAGAGTGTCTTGAGATATGGCTATATGTAGACGTTACATAAATACAAATTGCACTGTATCTTCCATACAAATTTCACGCCAAACAAAAACAAGTTTACGCGGTGGTAGCTTCCACCTGTGATTGAGCACTGTGGATGCGACAGTTGGTGGATCACACAGATGTTGTGTATCTCCCATCCCATAGGTGTCGAGGTACCATACCCTGGCTTGCCAGGAGAAAGAGGTGCAGCAATCATGAACTAATCTCCATCCGTTTAACACGTAGGCTTTCGCGACCAATATTATTCATAATAAAGGTTTTTGGGTTAGATCGCGTAAGCATAAATATGTGTCGTAACCCTCCACCACCCGACAGCCAATTAGTAAGGGATTTGTCACGTTAACAAAACACCAATTAATTACTATTTCAGCCTACCGGTGTGTTGGATCTCTGCACCTGATTGGGTTCAGTGATGACGTCGTCCTGCTCTATTTAAGACTAGGAGCAGGTGGAGGGCTTCACTATTCTGGCAAATCGCCCCATGATGCTGGTTGTAATTACCAGCGAAACGTCGTATTCAAATTGTAAATGTTGTGGATTTACTCTCCAACACACCGTGGGCTGAACTAGTAACTATTTGGCATTTTGTTTACGTGATAAATCCCTTACTAATTGGCTGTGTCGGGTGGTTGAGGATTACGACACATTTATACTTACGTGATCTAACCCAAAAACCTTTATTATGAATAATCTTCATCTGTCCCATCTGGATGGAAAAGTGTTGCCTCCTCACGTGTATGGGTTTTCCCCGGGTGCTCCGATTTCCTCCCACACATATAAGCACTCATTAATTGCCTGAAGACATCCGAATTTATATGCACCTCCGTGTTTTGAGGATTGTGTAGTGTTGTGAGCTGCAGTCTGCATAATGACGCTATATAAAAAAAATGTATAAACAGCCAATGTTAAAATAAACGTGGCTCATTAACAACACAATTCACGTGATTATTTTGTGTTATTGGTGTGTGTGAGGAGAAAGGAAGACAGATGCATTCATCGCATAAACAAGTCAAACCTGCCCACACAGGACACATAACTATTCAATTAATGTGCATACCTGTGTTACGACACATGAATGAATGAAGCATCACCCCTGTGTTATAACATTGGCTCAGCAAGATCCTTTGCCATGAGCAACACAACTGCTGTGCAAAGACAAGGAACCATGTGACTAGTGGATATAATGTAACACACGCCGTACCTCAAGTCTGTTCCTATAGTACTAGAAAATCGTCTTACAAATCTTACATTTTCTTAAAAATATAATCTAGCAATCTACTTTCATGTAAAATTCCTTTTTTGTCAGAGTAAACTTTTCTACTATATTGTATCACCAATATATCCATATACTTACTGCACTTTTCACTATCAATCCGATTGATATGTGGCCAATAGCAGAGAAACCTTTCTGAATTCTAGCTTACTAATTTGCTTGGTTGGCCTCAAAATGTTCCTCTACGCTGTTCTCGAAATCTTTGTGAATGATATATGTACGTGCGCTAAGAAGCTAATGGGTTTGTAATTGAAATGATTTTGTGATGCTACATTGGCAGTGATGCACAAATAACCAAAAAAGACCTCACCTTCGTAAACATAACGATGCCATGAAAATAAAAAAACATAATAGGTGACAAGTCCAGAGAAAGGCCCTTTTTTCAAAGCACGTAAATATGGAAGCCAGAGAAAGTGTATTTCTTTGAGTAAGCTTTGTCACCCTTTTTGAATAGAAGATTGAGAAAGTATTCCATGATTGAGCCACTAAATTTCATTTCTGTGTCAACAGTTTCTAATTCAGCCATTTGTGTTACAAATAACCCTGCTTCTTTGATGGTCTCCACAGTTATGACAACCGGTCTGAAATATTTCCCATTTTACGCTGTTTGCTTCTTCACTTGACATTTTGAACTTCCTCTTTTTTATTTGAAATGCTAATTAATTCCTGCGATGTATGACCTTTGCGAGGGAGTTGCAGAATATTGTATAATTCATAATGGAGGTGAACCTGCTCAGGTTGGAGTGCTAATTGAAAACCTGAACGACTGTACATTACGGAAAGTAATATTATTGAGCAAAAGAGGAATAATTTAATCAATATATATGACCTAATATCACATGAATCGCATGACAATTAAAATAGCGGGGAGGTTGGGGGGGATATTAAAAATTGCGTAAAGAAGCATGGAGAGATGCATGCACAGAATAACACTGAACGATAAAAAGACGAGCAGGTATTTTATGGAACGTTTTGACCGGTAAGAAAAGTGGGCTTAAGCAGGACACATCACTGGAAGAGATGATGGCCGGTCTTCGAGACTCATGAGGAAGTGCCAAGCAAAGGAGGAAACATGCTGGAGGGGATATTCACTTTGGAGACGGAGCAATGAAATGAGCTCGTGTGCACATCACAAGACCAAGAGCGCGATAGCAACCTGCTTTGGAAGGCCATCATCGAGCAATAGACAGATATTGGCTGACAATGATTAACTGTAGCGTGCATTCACACACTAATTCCAACACAGATCTTGGTTTAAGACACAGGCTTTCGGTGAACTGAAGTAGTAACTAATTGCTACGTTTAGTTTACGTGACAAACCTGATGAATTCGCTGTGTCGAGTAGGGTGGTTGGTTAATGACATATATCTACGCGACCTCACCCATAAAACCTTTATTATGGACAGATCTCAATGCTGCACATGTCAAAATACCGGTCCAATATTCGGGCTTTTTTTTGCACTATAAATCACGAGACAGTGCTGCTACGACCTATGAAGTGGACAGGTCAAGAATTGCAGCAACTCTTCCGAGTTGCTCTTTTTACGTGATTAGAACGGACGGCAGAAAAGCAGCTCCCACCAAGGCTGCGTGTTTACAACGCGTTTAACTACTATGCATGGCAATGGCCATGCAGAGCCCTACTGCGCTCTAGTTACTGCTTCACCTTGCTATATTGTGTGGCTCGGGTAACGACACTGTACACGGGATTATATCTCTCCCCCCCCCCCACCAATCACCACACACTCACACGCAGTGGCGGGACAGGCACCGAAACGGGCTGCAGAAACCGGAGCAAACATTAACAACCCAGCAACGTTGTGGACACAGTCCTTGTCTGCACGTGAAATCTAAGAATAAACCCAAAGCCTCGTATGCGCACTCTATAAAGTAAATATTAACGAATAAAAACACTAAAATTGTAAATGTATACGAATAGAAATGTTGAATAAGGTTAACATTTGATACACAAGTATACCTACACATTTAAGGGCTTGATTGATGTAATTTTGAGGATGTTTTCACCCATCGGTCCTGACAGATATAGCGGCACATTTTCACCAAAAAGTGAAGAAGAAAAAAAACATCCGGCGCATGAAGCAAGTCATTACTGCAATACATTCAGCAATGTTGATCAATGTCATAGAGACAATACAGAAATAAGTCCTTCTGAATTGCAAGAGCAATATTACGAAACATTGTTATACATACCCAGCATAAAATAAATGTCTCCAGGCAAAACACCGTTTTTTTAAATCAACATGAACCGTAAATGACAAACAGCTGATTATAGCATTTACAATTAGGCTTTCATTGCAGCTCTTGACTATAGCAGGCAAAACCCATTCACATCGACACTGCAGCCTGGAATATACCACAGTGGCCAGAGTAGGGGTAATGGCAACTGGGGGCAATACCACTCATCACACCAAAAAGATCAAGCATAATGTACTCCAAACAAGACAAATCTGAAACACCTGTACAATGCAATTAACTTGGTGATATATATAGAAATAATGTTCACGGCATTGTGATTCAGGGGTCACAAAATGTGATACAGGATAACGATTGTGTATAAACTTAAATGTTTTAACTTTAAATAATAGAAAAATAAAATGTGAAGGTACATTTATGATCATTGTTGCATGCTATGTACAACAGCTGCGTATTTAAAGGCATAGCCTTGCCAGATGTGCACTCAAAGCATCTCTGCTGCACCAATTACAATACTAATGCAGTTCTTGTTAACGGGCTCTTACAAGTGCTATCATAATTTAACTTGCACTATCTCTACTACTCATATTCAGCTACTCACAACACAAGAGATGTTTTCAGCAAGGCAATGAACAATAAGACTTATCTTGGTCACACATTTCTGTCCCAAATGTAAGCATCTCTATGGTTGTGCAGTAGTTCATCCACTGCGTTTTGAACCCTGCGGTCCAAGTCTGAATACCAGCCATGGCGAAAATCAGTGGCGAGAGGTACATCAGAATCTTTCTTCATCGTGGAGAAATCCGATGAGCTATGAAGCTCTTTTTTCAGAAATGTCCACTAGGGGCGGGTCAGAAACTTACACAAAATGACAATTAAAAAAAGACTAAAAGAGTGAAAAGTATAGAAAAATTAAGCTAATCACAAAAAAAAAATACATCTAAACTAAACAATGTTTGATTTACATTATTGGTTCTTTTGGTAAAGTCACGTAGAAGGGAAATAATAAAATAATAAAAATAAAACAATAAAATTCTCACGTTTCGATTGCAACACAAGCAATCATCATCAGGTGTGAAAACCACGGCAAGAAATTTTGAAATTTGAATCCCTGCAGTCACGAACGCTTCAAATCGAAATGTTTCATTTAACCAAGTAAAGCCAAATGAGCAATTAGTTATTTTAAAGAAGCGATCTGAACCGATCCTGCCCCCACCGACCATTTCTAAATGTATATTTATTTGACCAGGTAAGGCCCACTGAGCTATTTAGATATTTTACGAAAAAGGCACTGACCAACATAGTGATAAAACAACTCCAATGACCTTCATCCATCAGCGGATTACCAAAGGACGGTAAATTAAATATATGTATGAAGATTTCATTATACATCTATGACAATAAAGCTTAGGCTTATAACCTGATTGAGGAAAACATGCATACATGAACTGTAATTCAGACAGACTATCAAATGATAAGTCCCTGGCACATCAGCTCAAAGAAGTAAACAGAGTTCACCACATAAGTGCATCACCTTGATTATGGACAACATTGGTCGCGAAAGCCTACGTGTTAAATCAATTCTAAGGAACCTATTCCATGCACAAGAAAGCAATTTTTGGCATCCCATAAATTCCAGCAAATATTTTAGGGACATATATATCGAACATATACTGTGGATGGATATAAAAGAACATCAACTTGGAAACATTACAAATTAAATATATGACCATCTGTCCACGACATAATTGTAACGCACACTTCTAATCCAGTGCTTTCAAAGCAAAGGTTTGCGGATAATTCAAATTTTTGGGGCATCAAAACGCACTGTGCTACAAAATGGCCAGATGGCGGCAGTTTTATTATATTATTCGACTTGTTTACCTAAGAAGCGTCACCGAGTCGAGACCCTACAAAGTTTTTTTGCAGTCGGGGGAGGGGGGGGATGCTATAATCCGCCAGTCATTTTTAAAATTTGTACCGTGACAGCGGTACGCAATGGCCTCCTCTTGCAAATGACATCACAGGATCTTTAACATCCACTATGAAGCAAATGGCGTGTATATTTGCAGTTAATACACTCGCAGTAATAATCAAGGCAGCCGACGGATTGGAACCGTGAACCTTTGCCACAAGTGGCAAAACGTGCTGCCGGAAAGCCATATCACCACCCATTTAGCGAGTGGTTTGCAAAGCCATCTGTACAGACCTTCCAGTGTTCTCCAAGTACCATTTCCTCCGTCATACATTCACTATAACGGTTAAATGGACAAACATTCCAATACACGATCTTCATAAAATATAGTCTTGTGATTCAAGAGACATTTCGAAATTCATTTTTATTATTATTAATGTATAAGCCCTCCCTCAAAAGCATGTATTTATTAGCTGATTACTATATTTAATAAAAGGACAGTTTGTTCTTTTTAGACTACAATGCCAGAACCACTTGGACATTTTACACTCCAGTATGTCCACTTGATCTCCTTACAACCATATTTATTCCAGCAACATTAAATATGGCAATGCTTTTTTAAACGGCATTTGTCTTTGTTAAAATATTGCAGACATGCAAAATAAAACTGCTTTTGTTCCTGCACATATCAGTTATTGATTTAAAAAAAAAATTAATTACCTACTATAATCACCCAGAAATGTCTGTCCGTCCCGCGTGTGACGTCACTCCACATTAGGCCCCCCCCATGTGACGTCACTCCACATGAGGCCCACCCCCCTCATTAATATTCATGAGTGGGTGGATTTTTACACTAACGCAGGTCGAGTTCAATAAAAAAATGTATTATGTAAAGCCGCTTCAAATATGACGTTTCTTTAAAGAAAGTGTACGCAGCACAGTGCTACATCCGTGCGTGACGTCACTGCAAGAGCCTTCCCCTCCCTTCATTAATATTCATGCCCGCGTAGAAATTTACACTAACGCACAAGGTCGCGCACTCCACATGCCGCACCCCTCCCCTCATTAATAATCATGAGCTGAACAATTTTTCTATTGAATATTACAAATTTACTGCAATTTCCACCCGTCCTTGGAAGGGCAAAAAAGCTAGTGAAATATAATGTCCCTTTTTATTGATCCATTGCCGAATGAGGCCCTCCACACATTGGTGGACATTGGTGCAAGCTGCAGCCTAAAACAGGACAAAGATGAATTTTGTTGAACGGTCCCCTGTTGACAACACCTGTTTCTTCATTGTATATGAGCAATATACAGGCTAAACTCTGCTTAGCTTCCAAGATCTGATGTGATTTGGCGCAGTTTGGTCAAAGGCATATTCAACTATGTTAAATGGTATCTGAAGCACTGCACAATTTATTGATGATCATTTTGAAACTGCCCTTCAAAGTTTTAACTTAAAATACAATCATAGGCGTTTAAAGCGTTAAATAGGCTTAAACTGTGTGCAAACAATATAACATGACAAGTGCCATATAGCTGCAAAGTGCACCGATCAATTACCAGAGGAAACCTAATCACTGTAATTAATCTTCGCTCCTGAGCTATGCCATACATCTTACCTAACTGCCAAAGGGGTAAATAAAAACAATCATTGAAAATGTGTCAACGAACTGAAATCTAATAGTATGTACAAGTTGATGACAATGTAACTCTTCGGTCTGAATTGTAAAAGTAAATTCAAGCAAAAATGTCCACATAATAGGCCACTTTGTTGAGCTATCATTGGTGGCCAGGTCACTTCTGAAAAATAAAGTAATGCCTCAGTGGGCTTTGCCTGGTAGGGTGAGGATGGTTTAGTTTGATTTATGTCTCTGGGTGATTTGTTAACCTTCCTTGTACTATCTGTTGTAACATTCTTACCAGTCCCTACTGAACGTCTGTGAAAAATAGCTTTATAGCACATGGATTCCTCCAGTGTAAATAAATATTTTGAAGGCTTTATCCAAATCAATGCGTTTGCAGGGTCAACAATATAAACACTTTGGCGTGGGGTATTTAAGGTGAATCACTGTTGCTGATCTCCAAAGAGTTCAAAGACAATTCTAGATTTGAAGCTTTCGTGACTGCAAGGATTCATACTCTTAGGTTTTTTCGGTAAAGTCACGTAGGTAAAAAAAAATGAAAATAACTAAATTAAATCACGACGTTTCGGAGGCAACACAAGTCTCCGTCTTCACTTGATAGTCAATTTGGCTGTGACGGTCCCACCTGAAGACGGACACTTGTGTTGCCTCTGAAACGTCGTGATTTAATTATTATTTTCATTTTTTTATATTATTTTTTTACTTACGTGACTTTACCAAAAAAACCTAAGAGTATAGTTCAAAGACAAGCACTGGCTGGAAATGACAATTCGACAAAACACTACAGCTCTCCCAACAAACGCGCAACCGTGACAATAGAAATCAACATCGGAAAGCTGTACTCATGAAAGCGATGGCCATGGATCAAACACGTTCCTTCGGAGTGGGCAGGTAGGAACTTGGTTGGACAGCGTATTCGTACGATCCGTGTCACGCGGTGCAAGCTGAGTGGGGCGGCGCGTCACGCGGTGCTGAGCCCACCCGAAGCGCTCTATGAAATACAAATCGAGGGCGTGGCTATGCACGACATGACAGACAAATAATCCCTGGTGGGCAGTGTGGAACTGTTGCTCCTACCTGTAATACAAAATGGTCAGTGCGCCTTTTGGCGTCATCTGGTCCAACACCATGTGAGACTAGGCTTTAAGGAAAGCTGTCTCGGGTGTGGACCAATCAATTTCAAGGAGAGTGCATACATTATCAGAGTTATGTTTTTTGTTTGCATTCCGACCGCAGGTATTGTGGTCAATGCAAACATGACTCCTTGTAAAAAAGGTGTCAATTTTGTCGCCAGATAAAAGGGTAAAAAAACAATCATCAAAATGTCTAGATTTGAAGCTTTCGTGACTGCAAGGATTCATACTCTAAGTTCAGGTGAAACCGGTTTCACCTGAAGACGGAAGCTTGTGTTGCCTCCGAAACGTCGTGATTTTTATTGTTTTATTTTTATTAATTTTACCTATGTGACTTTACCGAAAGAACTAAGAGTATAATCATCAAAATGGTCAGTGTGTATATTGGCTATACTCCAGGTAAAGTATGGGCCAATGAATACTAACCTCACGATAGAAAAGTTAACCAATGAAGTGTGAACCTCGAATGGAACCAATGGCTCACCAATACGACAAATGAATAAGTATTGGCATCGGAAAGGGGCTTCTGTGTTGCAAAGAGCTGCATGCAATATAAGGGAAATGTGTTTTCTCCACGATTTTTCTACTGGATGGCTGTATGGATTGTATTGCGATGGTCATTCAGTGATTTTAGATCCATGTTCCCTGTTCTTGCCTTGTATGTTTTTGTTTACCAGAAATCTATTTCAACAGATGATGTGTTCAGTGTTCTTTAGGGAATGGCCCACAGGAAACGTGTATAGACGAAATAACGGTCTATGTATATCTATTGATTTAATAAAAACATTATTAGGACAGTTTGATTTTCAAAAAATGATGGGAACAAGATAAACTGTATATTCGTGTATTTTAAAGTATAATGTAAAACATAATGCGCAATGGGAAAAGCAAGTTATCCCAATACGTAAGCAATTCCTTATATGAAATGTGATGGATGTGCTGCGATGAAAGTGTTAAATAATTTAATTATACATGCACTACGCTCATCTTCATGACCTTTCTAATTTTATGGAAGTAGCAAATGTCCCTTATCAAAGGACAGGTGATTGACATACAGCAGTTGATACGACTGCACACGTGAGAGCAAATGCCAATGTCAGGGAAGGTTACACAATTGCACATGTATGAATACTGCAAACGTTGAGGTATTCTGGACACATTCATTCTAAAGATTGTCATACATGCCACATCGCAAACACATGTTATTTGAAACTAATTGTCTATACACATGTCGTGACATCGCGGATGTCACTGTATGGTGCCGGCCCTAGAGGAGCATGGCCTCTTGCACCTAGGCGTGCAAAAGACGCTGGCCACACTCAAGTTAGACTTCTTTTGGCCTGCCATGGCTGAAGATGTCGCTAATTTGCTCAAAGGATGTGTGCAGTGTGCGCGGCGGAAGCAGCCGGCGAGACCCTGTTGTCCACCGTTACAATCAATTCAGGTTTCACGCGTAAACGAACTTGTTGCTCTGGACATCCTTGGTCCATTTGCCACTACCCCTCGGGGGAATAAGTATTTGCTTGTGGGCGTTGAGTATTTTTCACGCTGGCCCGTGGCCTGGCCGCTCCCCAACCAATCGGCAGTGATGATCACCGAGGCATTCCTCAATGGTTATGTGGTGGACAAGGGTGCTCCCAAACGTCTTTTGACTGATAAGGGAAATAATTTTTCTTTTAAATTGTTGCGTGAAGTCTGCGATTTGTTGGGAACAAAGAATGTACGCACGTCACCGCCACAGCCGCAGACGGATGGCATGGTTGAGCGGCTGCACAGGACTCTAACCTCTATGATAAGCCATCAGGTTAGTGAGTCCCAACTCGATTGGGACCTACGCATTCCCAGAGTCCTGGCCGCATATAGATGGCCCCTCACGCATCCACCGGCTACTCACCGTTTTTGTTATGTATGGAAGGGAACACAATCCCCCGATTGATGTTCAATTACAAGCCGCACCCAACAAGGATAAATCTTCTTCTTGGTTCTTTCGGTAAAGTCACGTAGAAGGGAAATAATAAAATAATATAAATAAAACATAATAAAATAATTCTCACGACATTTCGGCCACAACGCAAGCAGCCATCCTCAGGTGAAGAACAGGTCTGTCGGAAAGACAGCATCTGTCGGAAAGACAAATTTCGGACTCCGTGCGCTTCACTCTTCAAAAGCTTTCCGAGGAACGGGAAGCTTCCAGGGTAAATTCCAAATCGCACCAAATTAGCCAATGAGCGGCTTAGGGGGTTCCGGTGCTTCTACGTATGAGTGGGTACCTGGACACAGAGCCTGGTTGCACTGTCCACAGGTACCGGTGGGTACATCGCCTAAATTGTTCAAACCCTGGAGAGGGTCCGTTGATGTGAGCATCCGCTTGGGGCGGCAGAGTTGATTTGTACATCCCTCCCGCCTTAAGCCATTCATCGCTCCGCGCGAGTTCGTGCCATCTCCACACCGCAGGGGGCAAGTGTCAGGTGTGTTCGACGAGCCGAGAGTGATCTCATTCCGCCCTCAGGTGCTGTGCGCCTGACGTCCCCCAAGCATCCGCCTGCGCCATCTTCACTGGGTTCAGGAGAGGAGGACCCGTCGACCCGGCCTACCGCTCCTCGTAAGGAGCCGGGTTCGACGGGACATTTGCACATTCCCCCCGGGACCTCCAGGATGAGCGAGCCCACCTCCCCTGGGGGCCCGGCCACAGACTCGTTCAAAGACTCGGTTTTCGTGATCCCCATGCACACAAGCTCCCACACTGTCAGTTGGTTGTCACGCTCGTTGGGTCATATCGGCTATTGGCTGAACCTAGCCATTATTGTGCTTGCGGGCATTGTTAAATCGTGAAGGTGGGAGGTGTGCGTGATGGAGGGGATTCCGAGCGTTCGTGTGTTTTCGGGGTTTTTTTGCATGTTGTTGTTCGGAGCTTACACCCTTTTTCCCCATCGATTGTGTACATTTGTTAATAGTGTAATTATTCCTCTTAGGTTCTTTCGGTAAAGTCACGTAGGTATATAATAAAATAACTCACGACGTTTCGGGCGCAACACAAGTGTCCATCATCAGGTGGGAAAGTATGGTCTGCTGCTGAGGCAGACTGTTTTAAAAGGTGATTATTGTAAAGGTGAGTTTGGGTATTTAATTGGTAATTGTTCTTGTTATTGTTGAGGCACACATAGCGTTTTATCACTTTTTTACTCACTCTTTTATCGCCTTACTCACTTAGTTCGTTTTAAGGGGGAGTTGACAGCCAGGACAGCTGTGTGTTACGAAGGGGGGGGGGGGGGTGATGTAGTGACATCGCGGATGTCACTGTATGATGCCGGCCCTAGAGGGGCACGGCGTACGATGTACTCGCATAACGGACATGACGTATGAAGCAACATCGTGAATGTCACCGAACAATGCCGGCTCTAGCAAGGCACGGCGTGCGATGCACCGTCATCGCGGACACCCCGTAGGTGGGTGTAGTACTAGCCCTAGTGAGGGCTTGGTGAGCGCTGGGATAGCGCAGTGGCACCACGCGTGGCGTGCAATGCTGTCTCCTACCGGAGGGAGTGGAAGACTGTCAGCCAAGGGACAAGGTTAACCTGGGCCATGGCACTCTGGTTGACCCCAAAGGCACGTGACCGGTAAAGTCTACATGGGGCCCCAGGTGGGGGCTAGGGAGTGGTTACGGGCCGGGGGGGAAAGATCCAACGGGAAGGGTCGAGAGAGAGCCAGGACTCTCTAAAAGGTGGGCGTGGCCAAGGGCGGGGCCGGCCACGACCCGGGAGCATACAAGCGGGGTCCCCACAAGGACCGGGGTTCAGCATTGCTACCATCATCTGAAGATCTACGTTCTATATCGAAGAAGAGTCTCCAACAGGTGGACCCGTACCCGAGCCGAGGTCCGGTCCATTGTAGTTAACTCCCAGTGTGTTAGTGTAGTTTAGCCGGGTGGTCCACCACCCTAGGCTGTAATCTGGTAAAGGGGCAGCTACCCCTTTGTGTATTACATGTTGGTGTAATGAATGTGTTGCCTCTAAGAAGTACGTCTGCGACTCAGTTGAATCCACTACACACGTACCAAAAAATAAAGTACAACATTTGTTCTAATTTCTAATTTCTTCATTGCTGTACTTTTATTTATTTTGCTTTCATCATTTTGGTCAAGGGTCCCTTGAGGTCTTACCTTGCTAATTAAACATGAAATGAAAAAATGTTGACATATTCTTAATACCACATTGCAGATGGTTCTTAAATATGTTTGTATCTATATATATACCAACAGCCTGAATGCTCTTTGAATGTAACCGACCATCTGACCCTCCACCCAACCAAACTTTTTTCTAATATAGTATATGATAGCAAGATAGTGTATCCCACGCATTTGTGTGGGACACACGGCCAAATCAGAGGGTGGGTGGGGAGCGTGATGCATGAACCCGGTTCAACACTGTGGAATGCGGTGACATCATCACCATGCACTTTCCCGCACGCCAGTAATCCAGGCAGAAATCCAGCCAGTAAAACCTTTTTTTTTAATAAAGTGATATGATAAACAAAAATGCATTATTTGGTCACAAATGAGATGTAAATTCAAACAGCAGTTGGAGAATGTTGCCAAAATAAATTATATTTCTATATCATATTTACTACCTATATTTAGAGCAAGCCAATATGAAATGCCAAATCAAATACTATCTTATTTGTATTTGATGACAGCATAAGTCAGACAGTATTTCAATATCCTTGTCATTGAGGTTTATGGAAACAAGATAAAGCCGTCACATAGTTGGATAAACGCCTTCAATTAGGCTTTAAGCATTACATCATCATGATTCTGATTAAGCGTGGGTGTGAAGTGACTGTCAGCTGTATTTATGCGATTAAATTAATAACTTCATATACATTTACTTACACAGTCCACATTGTGTGATCTGGAATAAAAAAAATAGGAGGAATATTCCACATGTACTAAAGTCATTATTTCGTCCATGGCCAGACTCAATTCTGTATCCACACATGTCAATAAACGCCCACTATTGTAATAAGAGCCTAAAATGTGAGATGAGTGGCAGAATAATAAGGTTTTATTCTGAAATAAGTTAAATGGTTCATTATAATATTAAAGAGTATTGCTCCATTTACACATCCATGATATAGTGATAGGGTAATACCAGAATATGACAAAAATCAGACATGTTTTTCGCAAATGTGGGATGTGGCAGATGAAACTATCTTTACATATTAATGATGTTGATACCACCAGTTTGGACGACCTTTTCAATACAAACCTAACCGCAAATGAATCAATTAAAATTTCAATGTAAATGACTGACAGTAATGTAGCTAATTCATGAATATGAATGGTTAGAGTATGAAAAACGTGACAAATATATTGCCCCTGATTTATGGCAACTATATAAAATGCATGGAATTTTATCTCAAACTAAAGTATAATTGAAGTGGATTTTTTTTTTACTTGACTGTTGTTTAATGACAATTCAACTGTGCTAATCATCATTTAATTGTTTACAGCAAAGCTTCCCAGCAGCAACACGACATAGCAGACAATACATGTAGTGAACAGTCCCTAACGTTTTATATATACAGTACGTATTGTATGCACATATAATGTAATGTATATTTTTGAACAACAGTAAAATGAAATATTGTCTACTGTATATGGATATTTAGCAACTCCAGTCCTAAGTCAATATCCCAGGCTTCCACGCAGGCTTGCAAATCACCACATGCATGTAATGTATATAACAGTAATTACCTAATGCAGTGCTGTATTGGATATAAGAGAATGTAAAACATGGGCCATGTCAGAAACCTGAAACATGATGATCCCCGGGGATAGATGTTAAGCTTGTAATTGTGCCATAGCCATATACACTATTATATGCATTACATTAATATAATTACATACTACATATTAAGCATTCATAAATGACATGTGTATGTGCAAAAAAAAATGTATTCGAATTGCTTTTATAATTAGCCTTTCATTCTGATTGTGTTCCTTCAATGTTTTAATACAGTAAATGTCAAATGCAATGAATATTTAAAAGGGTCTTTAATTGAAACAACATTAGATGATTTATCCCGAAGCCTGTCAGCATGCAGCCACTGACACCAGGCACCTTCTCTGTTTAATGGGCCTCTCTTATCGGAGGCCATCTCTTTTGTTGGACAGATGAAAGACTTGGGAACAATAGCATAGAAAGTCAATAGCATGAATGAGTTTCTTGCACTGTAGAGGTGATGTTGTAAAAGGCACATCAACATAAGCATTGCCTTGTTGCAATACTGCAGTCAATGCAGAGGTAAACATTGACCGTAAATGTTTTGAGAGCCTAGGATGATATTTATCTTGTGCTGTATAAAGTTCATGGGCAGTCATCTATTTGACTATATCATTAAATTGACAGTGCTAAACACATGCAAGGAAAAAAATGCTCTGATCAGCATAGCCTCTAAATCTGGCGTTCCTTACACAGGTTATTATTGATTATACAAAAGTGCCTTTGAAGATATTAAATATATAATTAATGCTTCCATTTCAAACCTAAATTGCTCAAAAATATCAAGGTTTCTAACGTGTGGTTATACATTATACGCACATTTTATTGGTTTTCTAAACATTGCTTTGCATACTCTTTGCTTCTTTTGGTAAAGTCATGTAGGTGATTTATTTTATACCTACGTGACTTTACCCAAAGAACCAAAGAGTATGGATTCCTGCAGTCACGAAATCTTCAAATCAAGATTGCTTTGCATGATTATTCGAGTACAGTATTGTATAGCGCTGATGATTGTGATCCTGAATTTCCATTCTGAGCTTATATCTCAGCTCACGTCTCTGCACGTTACGGCTAGTTTATTCTGGAATCTGTGTTGTGTTCTTTCTCTCCCTTCGGTCTCTCAGTGCAATACCAGGGTCAGAAGACCTCATGGGGAAATCTATGGCAATGCCTGAACCGCCTCCATACAGCAAGTCCACAGGGGGACACTTTTAATAGCACAGTGAATTGTTTTGACACCATAGCGGAGTGTCACGATGTACACAGCTAAGTGTTTTAATGCTACAGCAGTGTTGGCAAGTCTTCGGCAGAGTGTGTTCAAGCCAGTGGTCGTGTTTGGAAGCCTACAGTGCAGTGTTCTGATGTGACAGGGGAGCTTTTGTGAGTATATAGTGAGGATTTCATTACCAAAGTAGGGCGCGTGAGACCGTGCACTGTACAGGGGTCGGCTACTTGCAAACCCATCGACCAAGCCTAGAACGTTACCGACCTGTCTGCCGCAAAGAGCTGACAATAACATCTGCTCCTGGCGTCGTATGCTAGAATAAGTAATATTTAAAAATACTTTTTTTTAAACACGCTTTTATGAAATGCACCGTACTCGTAATGGCAGAACTGCACGATTTCAGGAAGTGGCCGCGAAGCTTGCCACAACGTAAAGGGGCCGTGGTGATTTACAGCCAACGTCAGTTGAGCGTGGACAATTCAACCCAAGCCGAAACATATAAAAATGAATGTTTAAAAATAGATGTAATGATAGAATATAGTATTGTCATCAGCATGACATAAGTATACCAAGTTTGCAGTCGATACCACATTGGGAAGTGGGTTAAAATCGAGTTACAATATTTGAGGATACGTCAACAGAGTGAGTTAAATAAAAGCGTGTAAAAAGAGCCGTGCACAGCTGGCAATCTTAAGCACCATTCAATTGATCGTGCAACTAGAGAGCCTGTTCCCACAAATGGTCATCAGTGGTCTGACTACGTTGGTATGACGGATCCAAAATGACGGAGTGCAATTCCAAGCAGGAACGTATCTGTGTACTTCATTGATTACCCTACGTGGGGGGCATTGAAACCAAAAGAACACATTGGATAAGGTTACCATTATAATTATTATGTTAGCCGGTGGGAATAGGGAATTGTATTGGCCAAGTCTCATTACCGGTTGTGTCCGAGATGCTGTTACAAGATGCCTCTCTGTAGACCCAACCCAATGAATGAAACACGCCCAAGAACTGCACAAGGAAGTGAAGGTATCGTCACACCACGGGGAGCTAATGCACTGTACTTGTCACTTGTTGGTAAGTGGTAAGAAAGTTAGACACTTTTATAGTCAAAGGGGGAAAAAAGTCCCGTACGGTGGATAGCAGGTGCTTGTGTAATTAAAGAAGTGGTAATTTAGTGATAATTGTGTAACTTTTAAGCCGACCTAGGGTGGTAAATGCAATTGTTCACACATGCACAGCTGGTGTTTAAATACAGTAGCCATGGACATCTATAAATTGTATGATTAAGATAAATTAATACCGTAAACACATTTTCTAGCCAACCACCATCACCAACCACCACCACCATCACCACCAACAACCACCATCATCACCACCACCAACAACAACCACCACCAACCACCACCACCAACAACCACCACCACCATCACCTACAACAACCACCTCCATCACCAACAACCACCACCACCATCACCAACAACCACCACCACCATCACCAACAACCACCACCACCCACCACCATCAACCACCACCATCACCACCAACAACAACCACCACCATCAACAACAACAACCACCACCATCACCAACAACCACCACCACCACCCACCATCACCAACAACCACCACCATCACCAACAACAACCACCACCATCACCACCAACCACCACCATCACCAACAACCATCACCACCATCACCACCAACCACCACCATCATCAACCACCATCACCAACAACAACCACCACCACCAACGACCACCACCATCACCACCACCACCACCGATTCGTCCTCAATTTCCTCAACTCCATCAGCGCGCACCGCGCTCGCCACGTTGGCACAACGAAGCGCGGTGCCTGTCACCCTCCAAATGGTCAATGAATGGAGAACAAGACACTGACGACATCGCCTTGAGGTAGCGAGCACAAGTTTAGCCGTAGCAACTTATTATATCTGTGAACACGGCGTGAATGATGTCAAATGGTCTGGTGATGACGGGGAGCGGACACCACTGACCGTCTGTTCTGCGGCGGCTCAGGGGGATCCCTTCCGCTGCGATGCTGCTCCCATTGGAACGCCGTCAAGCACCATCTCCTTGTCCCCGTGTCCTCTTCCCTAGTGACAAGCTGACATTAGGGGACCCCCCCCACCACCCCTAGGTGACAAATGAAAAACAAAACTGCGCCCCGAGACGCTTCGTTACGCTACAGGGCGCAAGGTAAAACAACAAGCGGCTGTACCCTTACTGTAATTGTATTAGATAGTAATTAGTACCTTGTCTTAAGCGACTCTCTGTGCGGCGGGGGAGAGGGGGGAGAGGCGTGTTGGGGAGAGACGAAGATACTTTTTTTGCCAATCAATGTGTTTAGACGCACGATACAGCGAGTCGATCGCGGACTCGCACGCGTGAAATAAAACTGAGGGGAAAGTGTGGGGGGGGGAGGGGCAATCTTGGCCACGCCCATAACCACCCCCCATGGCCACGCCCCCCCCCCACGCCTTCCCCCCTCTCAAGCCCCCCCCCCCCACACGGCCACCCCCCCCCACCCCCTCCTCCTCGTGTTCGTCATCACTCAATCCGCGTCGCGCGTTTTTTTGTGTCTCCCCCTCCACCCTCTTACCCCGCCCCCCCCCTTCCTCCTCTCTCCTCCCGCTCTGCTAACAACGAGGGGAGGGGGAAATTAATCTTCCGGAAGAAGGTAGAGAGGTCTTCTGGAAGTCGGTAGTGATCTTCTGTAAGAGGTAGTGATCTTCCGGAAGAAGTAGTGATCTTCTGGAAGAGGTAGATCTTCTTTGAAACGTAAACAATACTTTTTTTAAAGCCCGCCCCCCGCCCCTATTCGCTCCGCCCCCCCCCCCTGGCCCAACCCCACCCGCGGTCACATCCGCGATCTCATTGGCTGTTGCGTTAAAGTTGCTTGGCTACTATTGGTTGAGATCGCCGCTAAGCCACGCCCTTACTATTTAAGCCCCTCCTTCTCGTTCACCATTCGCTCCGCCCCCCACGGGTAGCGGCCACGTGAAATTGTTAAAAACGTGGCGCGGTACAGTGCACTCTGTCCGGTCTAAATGAATGGATGCGATGCATTTATTTTAATTGATTTGTTTTTACTTCTTCCATTTTAATTAGACAAGGATTGTGCGTCGTCTCCGTCCGGTTGAATTCGTCCGGCGACCAACGTTGACGGTAGTTTCACGTTGAAAGCTGTTGCACGTTTGCCGTACTGTATTTCCGTATATCCACGTTGACCGTCGTTTCTTGCCGGTCGGTTGTAATTCGTCTTAATTGTCAATTATTTTGCTCGCTTCCCTTTATAAATATATTTACATATAGAGGCTGCTGTTTTGCAATGGCGGTCACGAAAAGAAAACCTACCCAGGACAATTCGTCGAAAATTGAAAATGCCAAGGTAATGATGAGTGGTGTAAGCACACTGCAACACCGTAAACGGGTGAACGTGCAGCCCTGATCTCTAGAGAGCCCCTTCTAAAGGGCGTTTGGCCTACTCTTCCACGATGGACAGACACAGGCTGGGCGATAAAACTGATAAAAACTTGCAAATTGTTTCAATTTCCGCCCCAGAAGATGGAACCGCTGACCTGGATTGCAACACTACTGTGCTAACCATTCCACCACGGCCGCATCCCTCCACAGAGTATAAGCTAGTCGACAACCGTAACATACTGAGAACCATCATGGGACTAATTTACACCAGACACCCCTGGCTTAAGATAAGCTATGAAGATGATTAAAACATTGTATGGGTCTCCTTTGGAAAGGAAAGGTTTGCGTGTGGCTTTTCACAATATTGTTTATACGATTGTATGTGCAAATTGAGGAATTTAAGTAGAATTTTGCACTTGGATATTACGTGGGTGGGCAACCAAAATCCATGAAACCGGTGCTAGAGCCTTCAGCTGGTTGGCAACAGATGGCAGTGGAGAAATATCCATTGTACTGGGCTATGTGAACATATTCTATGCTCCATGCCTACACGAACCCGCGCTGACGATGAGCCTGAAAAAGTATAGTGCACGTAACCCACACGGTTTGTCGATTGGGGAGGGTCCCCATCCTTGAGTAGATTGGTAAAAGTCTGTGCATGTCCACGTAGGCGAATAGAACATACCAGAGGTGGGACAAAGTCATTGTTATGCAAGTCCAAGTCGAGTCGCAAGTCATCAAATTCATGACTCGAGTCTGACTCGAGTCCAAGTCACATGACTCGAGTCCACATCTCATAGGTGGGACAAAGTCATTGTTATGCAAGTCCAAGTCGAGTCGCAAGTCATCAAATTCATGACTCGAGTCTGACTCGAGTCCAAGTCACATGACTCGAGTCCACACCTCTGGAACATACAGCTGTAATGACTGCTGAAATGCCATGGCTGGGATATGAGTCGATTGAGCGTGAGTGCGCATAACTGTGAGAACACAAGTTCAAATCCTGACCAGGGTAAACTTGACCCTCACATCATCTTTGTCATTCCTCCGGTGTCGTTAAATTTTAATGAACCACTAACCCAGCGAGGCTGCACCATATGATGGTAATACCAAAAAAATTAACCCGTAAAAACAAAGTTTTTCACTATAAATCCTTTATATGCGTGGCGGCTAGAGTCCTCTCGTCCTCTGGCTTGAGATGGCTGCCACCTATGGGTCAGATGATTGCATTGCACCATTAAGCAATTGGTAATTAAATATAATTTATTTTTTCCTAAAAAGTGTAAAGTTATGGAAAAACATTTTCACGAAAATAAATTGTCACGCACAACGAGTCTGTGTGCAAAATGTCAGCTCGATTGGATCACGGGAAGTGGGTTAAAAAACGACCGAAAGATTTGCACGGTCGTAAGCAAGCAAGCAAGTGAACTTAATATAAAGGATTTAAAAATGGATGTACTTTGGATGGGATAGGCCCAGTTCTCGTTTGAGCAAAAATAAAGTACTTTCAATGAAAAGCTCGATCGATGTATATTTTAATTGGCATGAGAAGGATGTGACAGGATGTCGAGCAGGTAGTCTTAATTGCGATGGAAGGTGAACTTGCCAGTGTCATTGGGATGAGGTGATGTTTGGGTGGTCCCAATGTTTAGTGAGAATATACCGTCAAACAGGACATGCCAAGCCCATTCGTATAACGCTTTTGATTTCAGCTTTTCATTCTGAATACAATTTAGTACGGTGTATCTCAGTTTAGACTACAGATATCTGACTTTATAAGACGCAAGTCATGAACACATCTTTAAATACACATTGCATGAAGGAATGGCTTTTGGTCTGGTTACTGCATCCTTGCGTTTTGATTAAACATTGTCCATGAATGCCAAGATCAAACCTGGCCTTTCAGGTTTTGAAACATCCATTACTGTTTCTATGCTAGCCATGCATGTCTTATTCATACGCATACATTTTTAATCCGTTCACAATATGTTTGGGGCGACCGCGTCACCCGGCATGACGCACACTCGTGACCCGAACTTTCATTCTGTCACAATTGCCATATTCTCCAAATGATCTCCAGGCTAATAGCTTTGGGAGGCTCACGTCAGCGTGCACATTCCTGTCCATACTCATTCATTGTCCCCCTTTTTCAAAGGGGTCGGTAGGCACGTGATGTCACGAGAGACTGTGGAGCGGCAACTTGACCGTGAATTCCTCATTCTCCAAATGTTGGAAAGCATTCATCCTGTCCTTTGGCAGGTTGTGCGAGAGACACTGCAATTGCTCTCATTCTAAACTTTCACGAAATAACCCCAAACCGTGTTTAGAGGTGATTGAGAACGACCTACGGTTTTGAGCATTTACATTTGTATTTATTATTTTTTTGTATGTAGATTTACAATGTCTGCAATTAAAAGAACCCCGAAAGGCAGATGATTAACGTAAAAAAAACCACATTGCTTGCAGCTGTGCATAATTAATTTTTCAATAAATTTGGTGTAAATTGGATGTTTGCACAAGTTGCCGCCAGCACCTGATGCTGTTACATAAGCCACCAGAATAATGTGTATGCCTACTGTTGTTTCATATTCTTTTTGTCAAAATCCAAAGCATTGATACTGGTGCGTGGAGCCATACAACCCCTCCAATACTCTCAGTCGCTCACGCCCTCCAGAGTGAATTATCTTACGGTCTTCAGCAGCCCTACCTCTCCATCTTATTGAAAGTCTTCCCCTATGGCCTAGTTACCCTTGGTTTATACTTACTGTACTCCAGGATTCTCCTGGGCAGCCTTTCATCTGCTATTCTTAAACATTGAGCCAACCACCTCAGTCTTTTTTGTCTCTCACCACTGACTTTCCTTGAATTCATGGCCTACTGTTTTGTCTCCCTATGATATTTGATTGAGATTCATTCCATTCTACTCCAGCTTACCCTTGCGTGCTCTCATCTCCACTGCCTCCAGTTTACTAACATCAGTTTTATTCAGTGTCGCTCATCACTAATCCATATCGTAAGATTGCTTTAACACTACTCTCGTGCATTCTGGTAGCATATCTTTGTTTTCGTCGGGTTTGTAGCTTCTGTGCTGCTGTTACTATCGCACAACACAGTGTTATAGGTTTTGATTATTTTATTTCTACCTTTGGGACAACAAAAATGTTCTGCAATGTCACTAAGTAGATGTAAATACTACTGTGTGCAAATTGTGCTGCAAAAAGCACCTGCATTTCACGGTCTGAAAAGCGTGGTGTTCATCGGAGAGTGATGGAGCGATCGTGCCCCAGGTTCTGTCCAGGTCACGTGAAACCAGTCGGCAGGGAGAGCGGAGAGGAGGCGAGGGGAGAGAGACGTCAAGCGTGGCGGGAGGGAGTACTCTGAGGCCGCTGTCATGCCTCCTGTCTGTGGGAAAATACGCGCTGTTCTTCCTCTTTCTGCCGCCCTTCCTCAACTACGCCTCTCTGCAGAGAGAGGCCAAGATGCTGAAGCCAGCAGGTACACACGGCATTGTCTTAACTAGAAGCCACCTGTCTCTTCCACGATACCACCGAGCCGCATTGGGGACATGACGAGCCAGCCCAACGCAGCCCAGGAGACACCAGGGTTAGTTGTCCCTCTGGAAGCTGAGCTGTGGCACTGACGTCACACGCAATTAATCATTGGAAACGCTTGTAGATGACATGGTGTCACAGTGTCTGTGCAGTGTACTGACACGTCGTATGAAATAAACACGGCATTAGCTGCCCTACCTCTAGTCCTGCTTGGGCCCAAGCCAGATTCATGTCTTGGTGTGAGGCCACTTACATCATGGTTTGGTTCGGGTTCGGCATGGAAAATAGGCAGTGGAAAAACATGTGTATAATGAGGGTAACGCTCTGTCTCAGCTCAGATGTGCCCAGTTGAATGGGACATGCAATTGACACAGCCTAGCTGCCTGGGTATTTTTTAAAGGACTGCACTACTAGTGGGACTCAGGTCCATCAAGAATGGTTGTTTAGTCTCATCTGCGCTGTATTCAACCACCACACTGCAGGTCAAAACATCTCATTTTGCTTCATTGCACGCACTGCTCGACTTTGGAATTCCCTCCCATCGCCTTCTTTTTTCAAGGTCTCATAACCTTGCTCAATCGAAGAAATATATTGAATTTTAAGCATTACACATTTAAATGTGCTGTTTGTTGAAGTGCCTTACATAAACTGTAGAACAACGATACGTTACATAGATAATGCCGGGTTCTTTTGTCCGAAAAAAATTCCGCCCCTTGCATTGACAAGAAAATCAAATCAATTTACAGGCAAACGCAATTTTTATTAATTGAGCAAGGCATTGTGATTTTCCGCTCGTAGTAAAGGTTGTTATTAATTTACAGAAAAATTACGTGGTTTTTCGTGTCCCCTGAGATGAACATGGCAGTGGCGCGCAATAAATAAAGTCCGTGTAAAGAAATCCACCGGATGCTATTTTAAAACCCTATGAGATTACCTTGCGGCAGTAGTCCCTTTATTGACTTCAAATTTGGAGGCAAAATATGTTTAGCATTTCACCCAGGGCTACTGAAATACAAGAGCGCTCGGTGAAAAGGTTTCTGATTCGGTATCATTGCCACTAGTTACCATTTAATTATTCATTTGAGAGGTGCTCTGGATTCCAGCTTCAAACGAAGCCAGGATATATTGGGCTACATTCGCCTATCCTCAAAATACCAATGAGTATCCAGATAAAGGTTGTCTTTATTAATACCAGATGAGAGACCTATGCATCTATATTGAAGAAAGCAAAGGTCATGAAATGCTGTTTTTTTATTGCACCTCTGCTCATATTTTTTTTGTTATTGGATGCTCAGATGCTCCGATTGCAGGATGGTATTCCAATGTAGACCCGACTACATTCATCATTTTTTCCCCCTTTATACCGTATGTGAGCGCATTTTCTCTAGACTGAACATGCAAGTTTTGCAATTTGGTGGAGCCAGAGTGGTTTGTGCACTGCGGTATGACAAAAGGGCTATACATTATACTTTTAATATTCACCTTTTAAACAATTAATATATTAGTCAACCCACTGCTGGATGAAGTCCTCCACACGCCACAAATTTGTGGTGGTTATTTGACCGTACTTTACCAAACTGGTCGGCATGGGTTGGCAAAGGGAGGCCCCAGGGTTGTTTGGGATATTGCTTGCCACTGATGTTAGTCTTGGCCAAATCCTGGTCCTATGGAAAGACTCGCCCCCACCGTAGGAACGTGGAATTCCCACCACTGACTGGCTCAGGGCGGCGGTAACAGCAGCTGAGTGGCAGAGCAGGCTCAATTGTGCTATTAAACCACGTTGACTTGTATTTTACATATGCATGTTTCTTACACATGCATGCGTTTATTTGTTGCAACGAAGTAAATTTATCTTTGCTTCAAGTAAAAAATGGCCGACGAGCTCTTGTTGTGTGTTGCGTCATTCCGATGACGTACGTGTATGTCATCAGTTTTCACGTACGTCGTCGGAACGGAATCGGAAGAAAAACGCACATAAAATAACTTTATCGGTACCAAGGCTCCCACAAGGCCATGCGGTAGGGCGTGTGGCACAGTTTGGAACCAACGGTCATAGAGTGCGGTCGTGTCGCTACAGTTCTCTGCGGTGAGTACATTGTGTTTATAAACAACAGTGCTATGCATCTCTAAAAAATGAACGCTAACCGCTTGCACTTTCCGATATTCTGCGGTGAATGGGACCCACCCTGCAATTTGCAGTCGTCTCGGAACGGGAAATGGTTAATAACATGCTCGACAATCTGCGTGCTCTGCAGGGGAGGTGCTTGACATCGGGCTGGGCCAACAGCTGTACATGAGCTGTCTAGGAAGCGGCATTCCAGTTGGTAAGCGGCTCGCACCGGCTGACTTCACGTTGAGGTGTACACCTCTCTTGCCTTAACGACACGTTGGGCGTCGTGTAACTTCTCGCTATATCAATTACAAAAACACTATCTCCTGTAAGTGCGTGTAAGTAAAAAAAAAAGAGGCTATTTCGCGTTACACGCTGTGCGCCGTAGGATCTTGTAACAGTGTACCCTGGGGAATCTTATCCTCAGTTAGTGGTGCGGTATCGAATGAAAACGGACGCAAAAAGTTTGTGCAAATACTGTGAGTGGTACCTTTATCCAATACATGCCATATTTGTGCATTATTCCCAGCTTCTATTTGCTGCTAAAAATGTGATAACAATTAGCAAAATTTCACTCTGCAATGCATGTGAGGTATGGTTTATAATAATGGTTGGTTTGTTTCTACTTTTTTAAAGTGTCTGCTGGATAATTCCCATTGCGGCCAGAATCAATGTTCATTGGCAAACTGAAAATCTGTATTTTGAACTGATGAGACCTCATCAATGTGCTTGTGTCTATTCAACACTGCTTACTGCCGTCAGATTATCTTTGATGGGATTGTGTTGATTCTGCAGCAAACGTTGTGGTCATTCCTCTTGCTAGAAATTAGATTAATGCAGCAATATTAATGTTGAACTCAACTCTTGTAAGCATGAATCTGTGCATTAAATTACTGTCGAGAAATATTTTTGAGTACTAATACAAAATTCGGCCAAATTTGAAAAGTTTACCACAAATTACTTTCTTGGAATTAATGTTGGAATCATCACCCCCTGCTGCAAAACGTTGGCAGAGCCCTCCTGAAAAGGAGCCCTGATACGTATATTGAGGCTTTCCTGGGTAAACAAGAACAATAATGAATGTTTTACATGTTTTTAGAGTCCTTCAAATGTGTGAGCATCTCCATGTGTTTTATGTCACGTATAAAATCTCTCCACTCTTTAGGCCAACCCTTTTCCATGCATTTTTATTTTTGGTGTGTCACTTGTATTCTGATTTATTTTTCCCAGTATGAAGTGCAATATATTTAGCTAAACATATTTTGACATGGATTTGTCAAATAAAATTGATGAAGACAATATGATTCTTTCAGCACATTGTTCGAAAACTTGAAAATCCTACTAAAATATAAATCTATTAATTGGCAGTACATTTGTACTTTCAAAACAATCTATATGCGAAGGTAATAATACATGATTGATATGAAACTGAGCACGTGGATTTCTGCCCTGGATTTGTCAGATACATTTGACGAAGTTATGGAAAGCTTTTGTCAGATTCCCAATGGATTATTAGTTGACGGGCCATGAACCAGATAAATATTGGCATTGCGCAACACTTTCCAGGACATTCATATTCCGTAATGACATTAAATATGAACGAATATGCAAAATCGGCACATTAAACCAGTGAGGCATACTGCGGTTGTTTTGCTATGCAAATTCTGCGTACACATTCAATTTTGAAGTTCTGACAACAGCCTTCAGTGGCGTTCTGTGTGGTGGCGAGTGTGGACAGACGGATGCGCTGATAATCAATCCTGAGGGCTTGTTGTTCATTGCACACCACTTGTCAATGTTTGCAAAGCGTCGCTGGTGCTGTCTTGCATGCAAGCTAGCGCCCAGAGCTGTGAGCACAACAACACACCGTCAGCTTCGTACGAACAAATAGAACGGAAGTCGCCTTGTTAAATTAAGTGACGCAAAGAACGTGTCGCTTGTGTGCTCATTTGCATGTAATTACTGCAATTGGAAAAAGGAAACCTGTTCGGGTAACAAGCAGAACAAATACTGAAAATGGAACCTGCTGACAAGACGTATTACGTTACAGTACATGGCACAGTCGGGATGCTACCATGGTGTAATGGTTACCAGACTCTGGCCTCTTGTCCACCCAGCAAAAATACATGGACACACCTCAGTCGATCGACAGGCCGCGTGTGGTGGGGTAAAGTGTGGGTATCCTCTAGAGGGGCTTTGGAACTAGAGCTCCCTCCATTAGTGGCCCTTCTGCTAGCAGTGCCACGAGCAAGCAATTGCAGGGCCGCACCTTTACATTTGTTGGCGTTAACAGTTTTAATCCACGAGCAGAAAGCTCATTGCACTAAACAACTTTTATAATGCAGGTAAGACCAAAATTTTCAGATCACACTCAAGGGGTAGACGACAAATATGTAAGTCCGATATTAAAAAAGTGCAATCGTAGACATATTCATACATTGTGTGTGTGTGTTTTTTAAGTTTGGTAACCGTAAACATCAATACACTAAATGGCTTTATTTTCCTGGCCTAGAGATGGTTGCCACGTGCTCTGGTTTTCTCAGGATTGTTTTCTTTCGTGTAGCTGTCCTAGGAAATCTGCAAGTCTTCCTAGGGCATTAAATGGGCAATTTTTTTTGTCAGTTGCATAATAATATTCCACTCAAGACAATACATCAGCACACTGTTCACCTGTCTTCCAATATTGTGAGATCCAACGATATCTCCAGGTTGTTTTAACCTCAGAGGTGGCAACTCTCATATACAGTAGAATCATTGTAAAATATTAATTCAATGGCTTGCATTCTGCATTTCAGGAGTGATTACTATTTTTTTATTAAGCACACTTCCTAATGTCACAGAAAAAAATGACAGATATTTTTTTTGCCTAATTTCAAAATGTGTTTTAGTGCTGTCGTGCACCACGGTAAGAACATGTTCAGCTGCACACTCGTGTAAAGCCACACCCTGCGTGCAATCAACATCACGTTAATATCTCACATACTGCGAATCGCTTTCATTTAGGTGCAAGGCAGGTGTAAGATATTAACGAGGCCTCGGTTGCAGGGTGGGGGGGCACTATCTTCGTGGCTCCATATTTGTATATTTGTTATGCCCCGGAGGCGGCTCTGTTCATGCAGCGTCATGCCCGGCTGCTTGTTTTGGTTTTGGATGCCGCGTCGGCGGCATTGCTGCTCCCCGCTGCACATTGCCCGAGGATTCTTAAGAGCTCCTTTGTGGGAAGGCACATTTGCGTGTGAACACGTGCCTGATCGACTGCGCTCGTACATTCCCCTGCCGTGTCATGACAGCGAGGTTTTTGGCACACTTCCTGGAACATAACTCTGCTACGCTGACAGGTGCCAGTAAAATATGCCCTTGGAGGGATGGGAGTTGCCCCTGGTGCAAAGATGCGCTAATGAGTTGGAAAGGCCAGTACAAAAGGAATAACGCTCATTGAGGCTCCGACAAAGGAATGGGGAAGCGGGGGGGGGGGAATAGATACAGCATTGTCCTGAAATGTATAACGCTGCACCTATTGTGTGTCCATTCCAGTTTTGTTTGATGCACCAGCGGGGATGTCTTCCGACATCTGGATTGCAATGCAGAAAGAGCTGTCCTCAATGACCAAGGTACTGAAGTAAACAAACAAAGACGAAGATCCCCTGTATAGCCTTAACAGACTGTTGGGGCAAGTGCTTTTAGCGAGCACATATGAAGGCCAGAATGGCACACGAGGGGATGAGTGGCCAGGAACCACACCCGGCTGCCTAGTGGCAATGTTCACGCACCGTACCAGGTACTCATTTGAGACTGAGTCGACCGAGGGGAGGCCCAGGACTGGTTCAGATAATCGTCACTGGTATTGGCCGTGAGCAGGAATCGAACTCTAGCGATGTGAAGTGTCGAAGGCTCGCTGACAGGAGATCTGGAAACAGACACAGGTGCCATGGGTTGGCTGACTGAGATGACCGGTAAATGCACCAGATATACCCCCTACTGCGACAATGAACAAAACACACAGACACAGGTGGTGTGAGGAAGAAATGTAAGAGCATTCAGTCGTTGTTTTTGCAGGCCATAGCTTTTACAAATCAAGCAGCTTCACTCTGCTTTATGTATGCATGTTGAACTTCTTTCGCACTGTACGTTGCCAACTGTGCTAGTCGTAGGTGCGGGAGAAGGACAACAGACTATACACAAACAGCAGTTTTGAAGAAATTAGTTTTCAATCTAGATTAAAAAGTGCATATCTTCAGTGGCTTCCTAATATCGTCTGATATTAGGAATGGGTTTTGCTTCAACCTTGCCATGCAATTATGAAAATTACAATCGGTCATTGTAATGCACAAGTGGTGTTCACTGTGTAATGACAGGGTGACACCTGCTGGCCTGGGAAGGGATTCACGAGTACGGGCACAGAAGTAACAACCAATCAGAGAAGGAGGTGTATCTAGGGCAAAGGTAACAGGTGGGGTTAACCGAGATGCTCCGGGAACCTGCTCGAAGGTTCCACGAGAGGGCGTGGCTGGAGGCGGGGCCTAGCCACGCCTGGGGAGATATAAGGGGGATCGGACCCGGGGCTTGGGGCTCATGTGTGGGGTCTTGGGTCCAGGCTGCGTCGCTGCTCGCCGACATCTCTCTCCGTTGTCCGGCCACGTGGAAGATCTCCTGCGTGGTTTCCATCGCCGTCATCGTCACGCGCCAACCAGCGGCGTAGCCGAGTGGGCGCGATGGGACCACACCGAGCGATCGGCTGTGTGTGTAGCCAGTGGAGGTGTTAATACCTAGAGTTATACTCAGTGTGAGGAAGAACAAGTGTTGGCCTGTGTTGTGCCCAGTGTGAGTAAATAAAGAAGAAGTACCCTCTACACGACGTGTCGCGGAAGTTGCTCATTACAACTGGAATAACAAACTATGACTCATTCACCAGCTGTTTGTAAATTTGAACCATGGCCAATGTGTGCGGAGCATCAATAGCTCAACATGCCCGTATGAGCCTGTGGCTGAGATGCAGCCTATTATTTTTTTCTAATAATATAATTTGTCTTCAATGCATTTCAAAAATATAACCGCTCACTGTATATATGATTGCGCTTTTAGTTATTTTTTTTTATATTCGGTTGACCTTGCTGTTTTTTTTATTGGCCATGAGAGTTGTTTTTGTTTAGTTTTTCCTCCCCTGTGCTTTACTTTTGAAGTGTTTAATTCATACTCTAACTCATCCGGTGCATTGAATGCTATCTCAAGGGGGCCACTCATCCAAGGAAAATAATTGTGGCTTCAGTCTAGGCCATTGAATACGGTGGGACGACCATAACAGCAGCACATTTTGTGTATTTTATAAAATACTACGCTTGCGATAAATTCCGTTTGCTTATTAAGTGTAATCTTTTTTTATATGACCATATTGATTATTTAATTCCATGCTTTTAATTATCAACTAAGCACATTTGTGTCTTAAGCAAAAATCGACACGTACTTTGAGCACAAAACGCATGCAATACCTTAAAAATGAGGTTTGATAGGATTGAAATAAATAAGTATACAGAATTGCTTAATTATTTTCAACTTGATAAATGCTATCGCCGCAGCTTGTAAGGCGTTTTGCACGTGGCCTTCCTGTGAAGGGAGTCCTTTTATGAGTAATCGATTACTCTATGACCAAAACGCTAGGCCGCTGAAGATAACAGGATTTGAGCAAATATTCATTGCTCTTGTTAAATAAAAGCCGACGGCAGTAGAAGCTGGATGTAAGTTCTTGCATAAGCAGCACATCCGTGCATTACAGTGCTGCGGCACGACGAAGGGCAAATTCTGCTATAAGGCATACTTGTGTATTTGGAAACGCAATCTCAGAGCTGATGTAGTCATTTGGAACCTGATCTGCTTTCGATTGTATTTTAGTTATACTGCAGTAATGGTACCGCAATCGAAGCAAAGTACGTTCGGCACACTTGCCATTGAAATGTATAATTATTTTGTTCATCCACGGTAAAAAAAAATGTGCGATCCGTTAAATATTGCAAACAAAACGCGTGAAAAACGGCACGGGAGAAAATTGGTCGGTCGATTAGTCGACACGCTCGGCGACGACTGCAGTCGGTCAGCCGGCAGGCAGGCCGGCATCTCACGGGGTGCCGGGCTAGGCACGGATGAGCCTGGCCACTCGAGGGTGCCCTGGGGAGGAGACTGCCTCGCACCCCAGGTCCCTTGCCTCGAGGTCAAACCGTTAGCATCCGTCAGCCCACCGTTGCGCGCGCCGACCCGAGGTCAAGCTGGAATATATATACGGAGTGCTTTAAAAAAACGTTAACACTTATATGGGACTATCGTTTTTAATGGATAATACACTGTAACATGATAACATATGCATGTTAATAGCTTCAAAAAGTCAACGAGCCTCCATCATTGTCAACACATGGCTGGAATCTTCTCCACGTGGTTTCCAGAGACCGGAGGCAGCACATTTCTCGTGGTATTGTTGCAAATTCTCAGAAAGTGTTGACATCTTTTTAAGCACCCTGTACATGGTGCCGCAGTCCTCTAGCGGATTGTAAGATTCTCCGCGAGGTAAAGACCCCCCCCCCCCCACCAACTCTGTTAGAGTGATCTGCTCGGACGAGCATTGGGGTGGTCGTCATCTCCTGCTTTACAGCCCTGAGCCAGTGGGGGGAAATTCTGCATTCGTATGGCGATGGGGGAGTCTACAGAGACAACCCTTTGTTTATTTCCCCCTCATTTCATTGACGGGGGGGGGGGTGAGATTTCAGTCGGAGTCAACCCTCATGCAGGATTTGACCTTGCAGCCTTCTGAGCTATGTTGGACTTCGTGCATTAGGAGTGTTTAAAGGTTTGGTGGAAGACACCTAGAGGATTTGAATGTTGATGTTGTCTCGTCTATCATGTCTCCCTATTCTTGCAGTGGGCTATCTATAACTGGATCACCCTGTACATGATGAAGAAAATAAATTAAACGACTAAAATATTTTTTTTATTTTACCAGGTAAGGCCCGTTGAGCTATAGCTATTTTTCAGAAGTGACCTGGCCACAAATGGTAGCTCAACGAAGTGGCTTATCACGTGGAAATCTATAGCAGCCAGTTACCCTGAATGTATATTGATTCTAAATGTGGAAGAAAAAACCGGAGTACCCTGCGAAAAATCCATGCAACCACGGGAAGAACATGCAAATCCTAAATATACAGGCATCAGGGTCGGGATTTAACCCAGGACCTCCTATATACCAGGCGAGGTAGTGAACATCTCGCCACTGGTGCCCCAAGCAAAACGGTAACTTGGTTTGGAGCGTGATTTTGCCAGACCTTGCAAGTGACAAGGACATTGGGTGATTGGCTCTTGGCGAACGGGTCATGTTTGATTCTAGACGGCAGGGACACATTTCCCGTGAAATGAGTTCATAGTTTTATAAATTAGTTCTCCACTCGTCACGAGCCATGTTAGGCCGTTTTTATCGCTTTAACTTGTTCAGTCTTGTCCAAGACCGATGTGATATTGATGTTTTTGGTATTGATTTCTGGCCCCTCCACAGTTAGTTTAATACAGTTTCCGTGATAGTGGATTAGGGAATTCGATACTCCCATTTTCACAATTAATCATTCGACTGCCATACAGAATTGTGGCCCGCTGCATTATGGGCTGGTTGTAATGCTGTTGTAGACTACATTACGGCAGTTGCCCATAACCTAATATATTGACACAGAACTGCATGTTTAGAACACACTCTTTTTAAGTTTCACTCTTTAATATGAGCTGTATCTACCAGGGGTGGAATGATTGATCCCCCAACTCCCGGTGATTCCAAAGCGATTGGTAAATGCCTCTAGTGGCTGCCGCAGAGCCGAGGTGAACCCATTACCTGCAACCTATACAGATCGAAACGCATCGATTCTTGCACTCAATTTGATGCAGCACCTATCACGAGCTTCAACAACTATATTAATCAATGTATTCTTCTACCCCTAATACCTATATATCTTATCTTCCTTACCAAGTCCTCTCATTAAACGTCCGTACCACCGCTTACTTGTAACTGTATAGATACCTCCTTGCGATGTTACCATGGTATAGTGGTTGGCGCACTGGACTTGCAATCCAGAGGTCGCCCCTTAAAATCAGGATCGGAATATTTATTTATCCTGGAGAAAGCCGATGACCTACTAAGCTCTTTTCCACAGGTGTCCAGCAGTGATTTCCCCCTCCTCTGCACACATCTGTCCACCCATAAATATTCAATATCGACAGTTCACGTGAGTTGGGCTCAAGTGTGGATTTTTTAACCTCCTCTAAGGTGTCTGGCCTGCGTGGAAGGGTAGGCCAAACACCCTCTCGAGGGGTTCTCTAAGGCAGGGGTGGGGAACCTTTTTTCTGCCAAGGGCCATTTGGATATCTATAACATAATTCGCGGGCCACACAAAATTATCAACTTAAAAATTAGATTGTTATGTTTGGTCAAACATTTAATTACCTCACCCCTAATGTGATGGCTGGAACTGCTTCTCTTTGGTGAGGCGTGTGATGTTAGCTCGTATTGATGATGTTGCTGCTACTCGCAACTGCTTTTCCAGGTTTGCTCCTAGATTTATTGAATTTCGAGTCCCGTCTGCGGTTGCCTTGGCAGGGCCACACCAAATGATTTTGCGAGCCTTGTATGGCCCGCGGGCCGCATGTTCCCCACCCCTGCTCTAAGGCAATTGCGGGGCCGCACCTTTTACTTGTTACCTCCTTGACGATGTGCGTTAAGTGAGTGAGAGCGCTCGTGACCGTATCGCCCTGTGTGCGCTCAGTGGCCTTGCGAAGGCACTCGTCACATACGTGGTGGGTAGCAACGGGGTAAAAGAGATTCAAGGGAGCGTGCTCACAGGTGTGAGTCGAGACCTCGTAATTAATGATGGCTTCAGCTGAACGAACGCCTTGGAATCAAATTAACACAATCTCCGCCCCCCTCCTTCAGCTCCCCCCACCCTCCCTATCGCGCGATGGAAGACGGCACATTGTGCTCGTGAATGTGACCATATCATTGAAAGAAACTAAATGTGCAGTTGGAGGGATTATCAGAATCAGAATCTTTTATTTATCATGGAGAGATCCGATGAGTTATGAAGCTCTTTGTCACAGATATCCATTAACAGAACAACATGCGATGGAACCCTAAAATGCACCGTGAGAGCCACGCAAATATACGACTTGATGTGACACGATTGTGCCGTTTTAACTGCAATTATGACCAAGTGCATTTACAAATATTGATTTGTACGTGCATGTTTTAAAATCCATTGTAATCCAGTACAATTGCACCATGTAATGGAAAAACAACTTTAATTACCATTATTGTGATCATAGTATTTACTGTTGAGGTTATTAACTAATTAAAATACCAATATTTTTGTGAGCAATTGACTTGTTATGCAAAGTAGTTGACTAGACCGTTGTAGAATGGGAAATCGAATGAGCATTTAGTACATTCACAATTCAGACTAACATGGCCATTAAAAATCTGTGAATTTTCGGAGATGGCCACGAGGTTCAGAGGTTGGATTGCTGAGCTGGCACTGGGTTCAACTCCACACCACCCTGTAAGATTAAACGGGATTCTCAAGTGCAGTGAGTTTATGGTCTCAGCCCGGATACCAATGACGGCACACACACAAAAATCCATGACAATAAATTCAGGTTCTATACTCGGTGTGGCTAAATTGGAGCTCTGAGCAATAATTATTATTGGTTTGACTGTCATTTGACAAACATCGCTGTCAGTGGCAGGGCACGTGGGAAAGGTGCATTGCCTTCACGTGTGGTACAACGGTCCCTTGTAGGAATTTGGAGCGTTTGGTTTTTGATATGCACTCCCATTAATAATAAAAATGACATTCATAACGCGCCAGATTTTACAGACAAGTCAACAAATGGGAGGTGCGGAGCCAAGCTCAGGGCTGCTAGAAAGCCTCACCAAACAGATAGGCCTTTAGTTGTTTTCTTGAAAGTCGGGGGTGCATTTGATGTTGTGGATGTGCAAAGGGATAGAGTTCCACACTGAAGGGGCGACAGCAGAATATCGATGTGTGGCTGTAACGGTTCGAGACCGTGGTGTCTGAAGCAGATTTTGAGTGATGCTGTGTCGGGTTCTGACAAGAAAGGTTGCACTGCTCTGCCCGAGATCCGAATACCTATTTTGTGTCGTGTCGTGACGTGACCACGGATAGCATGATCGAGATGCATTTGTGGAAAAAAGATATTTGTTTAAATCCATATATGTTCGATGACAAACACTTCGAGAGAGGTTCGATTACTCACAATCCAACATAGCGTCCATTATTATGACACACTCTTTGCAACAACAAAAAAGTCCAAAAGTGTAAGTTATGCGTTGACTTTCAGGTGAAAAGTAAGGCTCACAGCCGACAAATAAATCCCACCAAAGCAGCCCCAACGTATTTACCGTTTTTAAAATAATTATACAACACAGGAACACAAAAAGACGATGGCATACAATTTCCAAGTTGGCAGTGTCGATTTGCATAATCTTACTGGTTCCTAGCTGCGATCTCTGAAGTAACAAGAGAAGCAAGAAGATGGAAAATGAAAGAAAGAAAACAATTGTAATGGGTGGAGAGAAGGACAGGATATTAATAGTGGCATGATCAACAAAAGTGGCGATTGGGCACTAAAGTTGGATTGGGAGCAAATGCGCAGAAGGGGACCGAATCTTTCTGTAAGCCATGAACGATCGCTTGCGACAGAGCCCTCTGTGATCAAACGTGTCCACCATTGTTGACTGAAACTCCAGCCATCTCTTTGCTTCGGATTCCGTGTCCATTGTATATATGCACCTCCGATTAGCTAGTTGGAGTTGCCAGAGAAGGACAATAAACTAAACATAAAAAAATATTATTTTATTATATTATATTATTTTATTATGTTTTATTTTTATTATTTTATTACTTCCCTTCTACGTGACTTTACCGAAAGAACCAAAAAGATGAGTTCTAAAGAAATTAAATTACAATCTAGATTATTTAAAAGTGCCTAGTTCCAGTGGCTTCCTAATATCGGAAGGAAGAGCATTCCAGACAGCCGCAAGAAGCGCATTTGAAAACGCGCAATCCAGTGACCGTTTTTGTTAGATGGTTAGCCGAAAGCCTACCAAAAGCTCCTGTATCAGGCTTGACAAGTCACGTGCGCTTGATGAATTGGACTGTGCATGGCGGCAGTGTTGTTTTGCTACAGTGGGCAAGGCAAACGAGCCAGATGACGTTCGCTGCTAGAATCATTGGCGGTATTTCAAGCAATGCAGACGGCGTGGCCTGCAAATTTTTTCAGCAGCATCTTGACAGTTTTCCAGGGTATATGCGCACTTGCCTTACTCTCGAGGTGAGATTGTGAACCCACGTAATCCGTGTGGCTCTTCAACCAGGCTTGACTGTGAGACGACGCATTGAGTCTCACAACGTTTGCTGCCTGTCCCTGTTACGCCAAGTCTACAACTTTGACGAATTAAATCCCCTTTCGAGGTCAATTATATAGGTCAAATTCGGTCACTGTTTCAAAAGGTCTTTGTTTTGTTTCATGAGTAGGAACGCATTTCCTAGTGCTTAAGTACACAAATTTAAGTCAATGTCACTTCCTGTTCGATTGAACAGTGCTTATCTTCTGTTTACAACCCTCAAGTCAGAGGTGCAAAACATTCACATTCCTGTGACAAGGGTACGTTTATCCATTGGACAATCACTGTCGATTTCCCTGCAAAGTTGTGCTGATATGATGGATTCCTGAGAGGAAGATGGACCGAGTCAGCGCCCATCCACGATTTTAACTCTCAATTTTCCAATTGTGAGCCACTTGCTCTACCGCTGAACCACCCGGGCAGTTACTAAAAGATACAATACTCTCTCATGCAACAATAGATGGCAATAGTGCACACACACATCTATAGTGACAGTCCGAGCGAGCGAGAGCGCACAGTGATTGGACGACCTCGCTCACAAGAGCGTGGTCACCCCCAAGGCAATTTTTTTATAATACAAAAAAGGGACTTGGTGTAATCTGAATCAATTTCAACAATGTCTGATAACGCATCATCCGATTTTGCTTTTATATATATATTTAGAGCCAAGTTGTTATTCCCTTCAAGGGCAATTGATTGAAATTAATATTGAAACTGTTATGTTATCGGTTATATCTCGAAATCCACTTTTTTGTTGAAAGGTTTTTCTGCCGAGGGCCTGAATATCAATGGTGTCCTGCAGTGCCACGATCTCAGTTTTGTATTGACTGCCGTGGCTACGTTTGTGGGCACCACGGTGTGTGAAACGGCATGTGCCACAGATGAGCAGTGCTAATTGCTAATGGTCGCGTCAAAAATGTATTGGGTCTGTTGCTGTGCACATGAAGAGAACCGATAACGTGTGTTCTGTTGTGTTTATTAAATTCATACGTTCTAAAATTAAGTAATGCCTTCAGCATATGTATTATACATAATGTATTATGCGTTTACAATTGTTCAGCACAGTTTTGATGTTTTTTTTGCGATTTCACGGAGTAAAACCGCAGCACAAGTCTGGCGGGAGACATTCTGGCTGGTGACGAAATACAATGCAGCGGCATTAAAGGAACAGCTATTTTTAGATCTCTTTATATCTTCTACTGATTTTCTCCCGCTAGCTTCGCTTTTTTTCCAGGATAAAAAAAAACTGAAGATCCAAAGCATATTTTCAATGTCTGGCCCATACTTTCGGATTCTGCTCATTAAATATAAAAAAAAATTATGTCATCCGTAAATTGTTTTTAACGTGTTGCTGCTACCTGTGGATTTTTATTTTAGGTGTGCATATATGATCGTGCCGGAATTGGTTTTAGCAGCCGCGCTATTCCAAACGACACCACGGGGATGGAGAAAGTCTGGAAAATGTTCACCACCGGCAGGTATGTGTGCGTGTCCGTGCGGTGGGGGTATTTGTGCATTCTAGGGTGCGAGTCTTTTGATCCCAAAAGCAATCGAATCTCATCGCTTGATCTGCACCAGTATAGGTTCCGCTCAATTTAAAAGTGCTCCCATATGTTAGTGTCGCACATTCGACGGCACGATGTCACATTCCTCGGCTGTGGTGTTGAGCGCAAAGGGCGACTTGCTTGAAAGCGCTTGACCTCATTCTCTTCGATGCACGAATGTGCAAAAAAATTCCTGAAACGAGGTTACGTTGCGAGACCCAGGTAAGGTTGCACTTGACCTTTACAGTCTGTCCTGAGTTTCGCCGTGAAATAAGAGGGGCAAAGAGATTGTTTTTTTCCTGAGTGCATTCATCAAGAGATGGACACATTGTTTTGCCGGAGGGACGCGCGGTGTGTTCTGAGCACGCCCTGCTTATTGCGGTGACCAAAAACAATGGCAGTAGTAGGTTTTACCCTTTAAACTGGTACAAAACTGACACCTTTATACAAGGCATCATGTTTGCAATAACCGCAACACAAGCAGTCAAAATGCAAACTAAAATAAACAACTCTGATAATGGTAATGATAAAGGGTAAAAACGTATTACTATATTTTGCCACTGGTAAAGGAGGTCTCATAGTGTAAATGCTTACCCCGAGCTCTCAATACTCTGATAGTGCACTGTTTTTGAGTTGTACGCCTTTTGTCGTCATCTGGTCCCAACACCAATGGAGACTAGGCTCTAAGGACAGCTGTCTCGGGTGTGGACCAATCAACTTCAAGGACAGTGCATATCATTACCATTATCAGAGTTGTTTCTTTTTGTTTGCATTTTGACTGCTTGTGTTGCGGTTATTGCAAACATGATGCCTTGTATAAAGGTGTCAGTTTTGTACCAGTTTAAAGGGTAAAAACCTACTACTATATTTTGCCACTGGTAAAGGAGGTCTCATAGTGTAAACAACGGTAGTGTTTGGAACGCGGGTCTTCCGTTTGCCACGGAAATTTGTTGAAATCGAGCACGGTCACATGCCGTGCGTGCGGGAGGCGGGGTCACAGAATGCGTCGAGGATTTTACCTCCGTGTTGGCCAGGGTCACTCTGCAGTCCCTCTTGTACTGCAGCTTGCATAACCATTGCAGAGGAGGGGGGGGGAAATGAGGTCAAGCCCCAACTTATAACTGTTTCATTTCAGTGGGGAAAAGGGGCTTCAAATAATCAATATCTATCACGGAGCCCCGGGGAGCGACACAATTAGCTTAGTTAAGCTGTTTAGCTGCTTATTCGTTAATTCACGATTTTTTTTTGTTTTTGTCCGTTTAGTTTTTCATAGCTGCTTTTTCGTTTCGTTCATTGTTTCACTTGAATTGCTTATTCAAATGATTAACACACTTTTTAGATAATGAATGTAAATTATTTATATTCCTTAAACATTTGTTCACAATGCAATTAATGTTTTACGATTGTCATTTTTTTAAAAATGATATGCAATAATTAAACAGAATTATAATTGTTCTGTCTGTGCAATGCAATTTACGAGCAGTGGGACATATTCCTAATTGAAGTGTCCCAGAGTTTCGTTGTTTTTTGTTGTGAGCATCTCAGCTCTAGCCCAGGGTCTTGGAGATAACTACGTAACCGCAACCCCTTGCGTAGGTGAGAAACGGGTAATAAACGAGCTATGAAAGAAACTGCCAAACACATAAACACCTCTCAATCTCCACGGGGCGTCAATTCCCCAGTATTCCCATACCTTGATATGTTCTTTCTCGGCCTGTCTGTCGGTTACAACGGTGTGCTTGGAAAGTTACTCATCTCAATGCGAAGAGGATACATTGTTGCACGCATACAAGTCGCATTATGTTTTTGTAGGCTGATTTGCCTGCTTATACTTTTTATTCGAGAATGTTCATACCCACAAAATAATTCGAGTGGAAATAAAAGTCTATATGTGGATGATACTATGAATTTATTCCATCGACTAAAGTGGGCTATCAAAATCAGAATATGTATTTATGCTTATCTCTACCTTTTCCAACATGCCTGGCCAGTGTGAAAGAGTCGGCCCAAATAATATCTGGAGGGGCTTTGTTGAGCCATTTGTCTTGGGGCTCCTTCTCCCAACTGCGGGTGAAACAAGTACAGGTAGTCCCTGACTTACGATATTTCGATCTTACGATGGCGATAGCGATATGGCTAAATTGTAAAATATTTTACATTTCGCGCGGCAGGCAAACGCAGCGGCATACGAGGTACGATACTGTACGTTGGGACGCTGCCGGGATGTACTGTACGCATCTCCCGCCTTGCGTGGTGATGCCTCTCACTCTCACCAGCGGTCGACGGAGTTCAGTTGTCACGGTGTTAGCGTGTGTATTTTTTTCTGTGTTTTTGTGTTTCAAAGCCCAATTTTAGTGAAAAAAGCATGTATTGTAATTAATAAATACATACAGTATATAGTTTATACAGTACGGTACTGGAAATTGCTCTGTTTTGCTAAATTATCACCATTCTTTAAGACTCCTGGGTAGGCTAGGCCATTTTCGACTTACGATATTTTCGACTTACAATGGGGTCGTCGTAACGCATCTCCATCATAAGTCGGGGACTACCTGTAGTTTAAATTTCAGGGCTGCACCTTTACCTATCCCTACGAATGTTAAGAATATTATGATCACAGTGATTTTAATCAATATTATTTTAGATCTTAGTTAAACACGTTTTAACAACAGTATAAAATAATATGCACAATTTACAATATGCCTTGGTTTACTGCATTGGCGTGTTGTAATTTTACCTTCCGAGTTTAATCCAGCTCTCCTCTACAGACGCACTGAGCAGCAATGAAAATGTCATTCGTCTAACGTGTATCCAGACACCGTTCCGTTTTAAAGTCGGAGCAAAGTAAATCGCTCGATGCACCCTGGGTCCGTGTGGGTTTTATAAATCGGTGGCGTACGCTGTGTTAAAACGATATCTTGCGGTGCAGTGTGAAATCTAATATGCGTTTTGAAGGCCAGCTCAATAAGCAGGTGTGAAAACTAATTTAATGAAATTAGGTTTTTTTTTTTAAAGAAGACGAGGTTTCCATGGTTGTCGTCGTCCTTTGTGGTGACATGCTGTGCTCATTACCGATTCCCTGAAATGTTATTAAGCAGCCCTGCTTTCTGCTGCTTGGTGAACCACCCAGCTTATCTGCTAACACCTTGCGAACACATTATCAACATCTTAATTGTCATCATCAGACCCTGGTCAGTCCACTGCTGGATGAAGTCCTCCCCAAGCTTGCCACCATCTCTCACCAGTCCTGCAATCTATTATTTTGCCCAGCACCTGACCACGAGCTGATTTCATTGCTCCATCTCCACTTCAGACTTACTCTCGGATGCATTCCATTTCATTGGCTGCTATTCCAGCGCTAGTCCTGAGCATCGACGATTATCCTTTCCCGTCGTCTTGTGTTCTGCCCAAGCCTATTTTTTAATGCTTTGAATTATGTCCTTAACTTGCGTACATTCTCTAATCCATGTCGCATGTTGTGGAGTAAAATTGTGCTATTACCACCTCTCCCAAGGCGTCTGGCCAATTTAGAAGAGTAGGCCAAAAATGACCTTTAGAGCTCCCTTTAGTGGATGCCCTTAAGCAAGCAGTGGCATGAGCATGCATTTGTGAGCCTTCACCTTTTAGTCAGAGTTAAAGCGCATAACCTGCTGGTGGCAAATTGAATATATTGTCCAAATTTTTCCACACAGATAAGAGGAATAAAACGTGTGGATGACCACAGACAATAGAATCTATCAATGGCACCCTGTGATTTAGCACTGGAAGCGGTGCAAGCACACCTCGAAAACAACAGCGCCATAACTGTGCTCGAATGTCAGAGTCCAACTCTTAAACCCAGGTCATGGACGCTAACGCGTTAACCGCCGGACTGCCCAGACACCCCCTGCGCGCGTATATATAACGAGGAAATGTCACCGTGTTGCGTTGATTGGCCAGCGTGCCCCTTGCCGTCGCTCGGTGCGCGTGCAGGATGGTGGACGACCTGCACAGGCTGGTGCTCGAGGCGAAGCTGGCGCGCCCTCTCGTCCTCGTCGGCGCCCAGCTCGGCGCCCTCAATGCACGCTTCTACAGCCACATCTACGACTCGTGCGTGCGCGCAGACACTCGCGTAGCGAGCACGTGTAGCTGTGAGGTGCAAACACGGCCGTCGTTAACACCCCGAGCAGGGCCCGCCCAAAATATACTCCGTGACACAGTCGCCTTTTCGGCCGGCTGTTTGCTGTGCCAAACTGGAACAAAAATACCGTGATCTTCTGCCCTCACAAGGTATCTGAATTTGGCTTCGGGAGGTAGGGGGGGGAGGCCAAGCAGGGCCAGGGAAGGGGCTAATGACTCGCTCAGTGCATTTGACGTCAACAGCACAGCTCTGCTTCTAGAGTGGATAAAAAAGTGATGGCTCCTGAGGTGCGGCCAGGCTGGCTTGGATACGGCCCTGGCATGGCTCTATTGTGCAGTGGAAAAGGTGGTTTGAGTGAGATTTTCTTAAGGAAATATCTACAATTTTCTTTTTTATCGTATTCTGGAATGTGAATGTAAATAGTATATCCATGTTTACGATTATATCCCTGTACTTAAACAAAAATCTGGCTAGGAATTTAGTGGTAATGTCCACTTGATTTGTATTAACCTTTGGCTGTTTATGAATGAACACCACTGTGTAAAATTGCGTATTTTTTTGCACATTGCTACTCACCATAAAAAAATTATTATGCCGCCAATATTCAGGTATGCCTCAGCAGAATGTTTTGTTCCACCATTTTATTATTATTAAGAGATAAATATCACCTTAAGGTCACGGCAGTGCTTCGAGATGAGTCCTCACATCCCTGCATTAGAGCACAAAAGCTTGTTTGTCAAAATAAGCATTCCTTTTTACGTGACCCGTAAATGAACGTTCTTGTCAGTTCCTGGAGAAGCTCTCCCGGCACGGGGAGTTGAAACGTCGGACATCGTGCCGAGCACCGCGCAGTCTGACCCCAAAACACATCAGCGAGCTGTGCAGCGCAGCCGCGAAAAACCTAGGCTTTAAGGAATGTTAGTGCATCTTCTTGGTTCTTTCGGTAAAGTCACGTAGAAGGGAAATACTAAAATAATCAAAATAAAGCATAATAAAATAATTCTCACGACGTTTCGGCCACAACGCAAGCAGCGTCTCCCCGACAGACCTGGTCTTCACCTGAGGACGGCTGCTTGCGTTGTGGCCGAAACGTCGTGAGAATTATTTTATTATGTTTTATTTTTATTATTTTATTATTTCCCTTCTACGTGACTTTACCGAAAGAACCAAGAAGATGAATCCCTGCAGTCACGAAAGCTTTAAATCGAAAAATGTTAGTGCAGTTCTGTCTGTTTTTATTCTCAACAACACGTGCTCAATAATATGCATTTTAACGGCATTCTATTAGCAGTGGGACAAAGGTGGAGCAGCTCTTTAAGTGGGCAGCGGTGGGCAGGATAAGCTTTGGGGCCCTACGGTGGCGAGATGTTAACGACCTCGCCTGGTATACAGGAGGGTCATGGGTTCGATCCCGATCCTGACGCCTGTGTATTTTGAGTTTGCATGTTCTTCCTGTGGTCGTGTGGATTTTTCTCCAGGTCCTGTGGTGTTTCCCTCCACATTAAGAAACGCGCGTTTAGAGTATTTGGCTGCTCGAAATTTCCATGTGATAAGCCACTTCGTTGAGCTATCATTTGTGGCCAGGTAGTTCCGCAAAAAAGCTTACATAGCTCAGTGGGCCTTCGCTCGCGGTCGCTTCTCCGAGCTCCTCCCGCGTGCCTCGCCCTCACTTTTACTCCTGTGCTTCTTCCAGGGAAGTGTCAGACCTCGTCCTCATTGACCCGCTCACAGAGGAGCTCTTCCAAGAAGATTCTTGGCTTCAGTATTGGTGAGTCCTGCCGCACAAGCACGATTGTTTTTCTTCCTTGTTGTGGTTACATTGCCAAACCCACAGCGCTCTGCTTCGTGAAGCTGAAGTTTAATGGCGCAACTTGCCCGGCAATCCTTTGGCTCTAAACAGTGTTTATGTTTGCCATGCTCCGGTAGGACATTGGCTTTCAACACTGTGGACGTGTAGTGTTGCATGTTGCGCCGCAATACGCAAGTTTGTTCATAACTCGTTGAAATTTACTTTGCTGCACATTTAACGGATTCTATGATTGGCTTTGGCAGGGTCGCATGCTTATAATGGTGAAGTGAAATCCAACGAGGGTCCTTTTTATGGGCATGGCCACATGGGTTGTTTTTATAGTCCAGGTGCAGTCCTAAAATTGCTTTGCCGAAAAAATACAATTACTTCACTGAAGCAGTGTTGTATTTTGGTACAGGACAACATCACATCCCGCTGTCACCGATTCACTTTTCTGGCTTCACGGCGTAACTGTCATTTTCTGTAGATGTCGCGTGTCTGACATTTTCAGACACGCCTCTGCCCAAATCTGCATGCAGCGAGTCGGATGTAACATACAAACGTTGAACCTCTTACAAAAGGAGAGCCCTGTACACGTGTTGTGTAGTAACTCTTGACACCCAGGAGACTTGTCGAGGAAGACGGATACGAGGATTGTTACATAGGGCTGCTTGCCGTTTATTCACAACTGTTACACACTCTCATACACTCTGTTTCCACTCTCAACACTCGACGCTTACACACGTCATGGCGCACGTCAGAACTCTGTCCTTTACGCGGACATCCCTCAGCTATCTACGCCCCCGGTACGGCTTCCCCTATGTCTATCACTTCGTCTGCCCCGGGCGGGGGCTCACCCATCACCGCCCGGCGACGAGGTGAGACCTCTGCATCTCTAGCCCTTCTTCGGCGGTGGCTAGGATGTCTCCCACGCAAGCCCTCGTTCCCCTCTCTCTCACTCCCCCCACGGCGACCCCGCCCTCGTCCCGAGGTCCCCCTTAAGTACCCCGCCGCCCCGATGACATGACGTCATCACATCACTTCCTCCCACTCCTCTACAGATGACATGACGTCGTCCAGTGGAATGACTCCTCTACACACGTGCGATTGATGGTTGTACGTACATCGTGGGGTTTGTTGGTATTTTCTGACGACTGTAGACATTGCCTCTCTGAACTCTTTATCTCCTTACGTCCAAACCCGCAGGAACGGGCAGCTCGTGCCCTCTCTGCAGATGTTGCACTTGTCGGCTGCCATGGGCCTGAACCGGCTGGGTCTCATCACTGGCCTCATGCAGCAGCCTTTGACGGGCGCCGATGTCACCGACGACGTGGTCAGCAGACAGGCAAGTGTCACCTGCCTGCGACGTAGGCAGGCAACGACGCGGTAAGCAGGCAGGCAATTGTTGCCGACTGCGTAGGCGTTCGCGGTCGTGTCTGTGTAGTGCCCTGTTGCGTTTCCGGCCCTGTGCCGCATGTTGTTCGGCACGGCGTCCCGAGACTTCGCTGCTCGTGCTGGCGGCTTGGGTTATCAACGGAGATATTCGGTTTCTGAAGAAGCCCGTGGAGCGTAACGTCGAACATCGTGGCGAACGACGCTCGGCACAGCCCGAGAAAATGCAACGGGGAGCTTAGGCAAGTGTTGCCATTGTCTTGATCATCATGGTTAGCAACCATCCCAATGGCCACTTACAAAGAATGAGGCAAGTGAGTTAGGCAACACAGCACAAAGTTGTGCTGTGTTGCAGCTAGGTTCCTAGTATGCTTAGCTTTTTGAACAGAAAATGGTAACTGACCTTCAGACAGGCCACCCTGGTTATTACATTGCCGTGTGTATGTACGTATGTTGAACTCCTTTCGCACCGTACGTAGCCAACCGTGCTAATCCTCGGTGCCATCTGCTTCAGAGTGGACGTTCTCAACTGAGTAGGCCGGTGCCCAAGTCTTGGTTCAATTTGAGCAAATTAAAAAAATTGCACTGCAACTTACTTCATTGGGATTCCACAAAAGTAACATCGCCCCTTGCTGTGAAACTAATGCAGACTCTGTTTGTGATGCATGGCGCCTCCGTGATAGTCTTGCGCTGTAATTAATTTGAACCGTCATACAGCGCACCGGTTAATTATCTCGTTTACCCAGATAATGCTCAACTGTGTCGTTTAACTCTGCCTGCATGCCGATGTTTATGAACTCCCACGGACGCTGTAATCGGTTTTCCTTCAATGGAGGAGGGATAGCAAAACTACGCGAGCTCTCTCCTGAAACCATCTCGTGGCTAGCAGACCTCGTCAATGGCATTTCGCTCCTGAGCATGTTGCTGCCTTACACAGGAATAGAATAGAATTGTATTCACATTTAACCTGTCCATGGGTAAACCTGCACAGTTGCCTGAGTGCCCTTGAAAGAGCTCTGTGATGCCTCTCGTTTTTGGCAGTGGTGCGAGCCAGAAAATGTTGACACCTTTTTTCACGTTTGCAGAGTACTCTGGGAACAGATGTGTTGCCTGCATATTAAATATTGGTTAACTAATTCCCGAGCTCCTACGTCAGCCAAACAGTGTCAGCTGCAATGTCCATACGAGTGTGTGTAGTGAGCCAACGGAGAGTTTTGTGCAGCACACATGGGAGATGTTTTGAAATGGACTACTTGTCCATGGTTACATATTGCTCATAGATTTCCTAAGGATTATATTTTGAGAAATGTATGCGATGGCATTTCTGATAATGAAGCGATAAATGGCGAGCCAATATATTTATTTCACTTGTTAACTCCGTTTTGAGGATATTCTTCCCTTTACATTACAATCAGTGTGGAAGAGTTGGCCATATACCCTCTTAGAGAGGCTCTTTAGAGCTCCCTCAGATATAGGCCCTTCCGCGAGCAGTAGCGTGAGGAAGTAATTGCAGGGCGCTATCTGTACATTTAGAGTAAAATGATATGTATAATATGAAATCATACGTATAATATAAAATATATATAATCACATTTTTATCCGATCAGCGTGGTTGGCTACGCACGGGACGAAAAAAGTTCAACATATGTATATATGTGTAATCATATTTATAAAAAGAACATGACACATTTGCCATTTCTACGTACTCATAAAAAGTCGCGAGGAAGATGTCCTTCGCAAGCGGTGCAACTTTTTCACTTGCGAAGTGACATTGACAGATGCGCCAGCCCCTCCGAGGTCGTGCTGCGGGGGGGCAGTCAGTCGGCGAGTCGCACATGGCGAGAAGCGGACACACACTCAATCGCGGTCGGATAACCGTTCCAATCCCCCGTTCCCCACCCTCCCCCCGACAGAAGTTCCTGCTGTGCAGTCCGCCACACATGAGCGCGGCCGTGGAGGAGCACTTCCTCGTTAACGAAAGCTTGGCTCAAGTCAGGTGAGTTGGCCAAATGTGGTGGGGTAATACTGCTTTACTTTATGGTTTAATTCGAACGCAGCCCACCTACTGCGCTTTGTCGACACGCAACGAAGTCAAGTGTTGTTTTCTCTTCCGATGCAGCCTTAATGGTGGGAAATAAAAGCACACCAAGTAGCACTCGTTATCACGCAAGTGCCAAATTTTTTTTTTTCTTAGCTGGAAGCAGAATTGGCAGCAATAAACTGGGATATAGTTGCACTCGGTGAGGAAGAAAGGGAAGGACTCGTTAGGTTTGAATAATGGCCACCTTTTCTACCACCGGGAGAGAGTTACAGAGGAATGGTTACAAGGAATTTTAATTGTGGTTACAATTCATTTTAAAAAAAGTATGGAAAATATTGACGCACTTTAGGTGAAATATCGAACTGAAGTTGGAGAGTGCAAATGAACAAGGCAAAGTGTGCGACTGGCATTACAATAAGATACAAAGAGAGGAACGCGGATCGGAGGGAGACTTCATACCGACTCATAAGAATAGTAAGTTGCAGGAAACGTCACGAAAAGGGATGGTGGCAACCGTTGGGGAGAAAATCGACCTGAGATGATGGCCACCACAGCAATGGATTAATGAGATCAGTTCATGTGCAAGATAGATACATTGTTGCATCGCGTGCCCGTGCAGGTTGGCAATGGCTTGGACAGGCCTTCACCCAGCACTGGACAGATCATGGCTTATAAATGATGAGCATCAATACACTAGATTATAGAAAATACTCAACATCTGCTCGCCATCCTCTTCGGTGTCACGTTCACGACTGCCCTATGCATTTCTGATGGCAGCATTTGACACCGCAGGGCTTGGTATTGCGTCTCCTGCCTGGTGGAGCTAATGGAATACATCCTCCTGGATGATACGGGACAGGTGTGTGCGTAGCAGAATCCTTGCAGCGGTGGGGAAATGTTGCACAGCCTTCGGGGGTCGGTGACGAGGCCAAAGCTGGTAGCGCATTCACCGCTCGTTGCAGATGTTCGGGGTTCTAATCCCATCGGCCTCCCGATTTATCGCTGCGGGTGCAACAACCGTTATTATTCCTCCACGCTGTCTGCTTCACGGTGGACGTTACATTTCACAAGAGCAGGCCGTTGTGTGGTGGCGTCATGGTCCAAATTTGACATTCTAAAATGTACCCGCAAATTACTCTCAATTGGGATTTTACATGGCAATCATCACCCTCTACTTGCCAACTAATGCCCCAGGGTCATTCTTTCAGTGAGACTCATCCTGATCACGTGACTAAACTAATTTTAACTTGAAACTTTTATCCCCTTTTTTTGTTTCTCTGCCAAGGGCAATACATGGATTTGTTTTTCCCCCCTTTACTGTGAATCCGTTAGGAACATGATCTGATATTTGTTTGCTTTCAAAGACACAATTGTGGCGATATGCAAAACATGACAGAGTTATCTCATTCCCCTACCACTGAACTTATTTTATCTTTATCAATTTTATTCTGCCTGGAGGTATAAAAAATAATATTTTTTCACAATTTGCGTGAGTTGGCAAGTTTAATGGGCCACATTTTGGTACATTTAATTTTGCTAATGTTTGTGAACTAGAGGTTGTAAATAATAATGTATCTAATAAATTCCAATTATCATTTTAACGTGATGAACAGCTTTTGCACAAAATATATTCTGAAGCATTGTTAAGTAAACATTTCTAATTAAATAAAACCATTGATAAAATATTTGTTTCATGAATGACACATTTAGCATCATTGTAGCAATACATCCACCGTAACATCTAATTTTAAATAATTCCATGAATTTTTATTCTGTGATGACTACAGTTTCGTAAAATTTTTTCCAGTGGTGGAGTTGCGCAGTGTATTGAAAATGTTTCTACCCATAATGCCCTTTAATACATTTGTCATAAAATGCATTATAGGTAATGCAATTCCATGCCGCCCTCTATTTGATAAGCGAGAGACGCCCCGTGGCAGATTGACTATCGCTTTGGCCGGGAATCGACAGCCGAGTGGTTTGTTTTGGAGGAGAGAAAAAAAACGAAGCAAAAGAAATTTGCTGCTCACGGCAGCCTGACCTCAAAAGGGTTTCAACCACAACTGGGTTCGTTTTTTGATTTGTAGGTGGGGGGGGGGAATCCACATACAGCAGCGTGTGTCATTGACATGTATAATATTGTCACGTGGAGATATTAAGGCTTGCTTCAATTCCAAGGAGTGCACCTACATAAATACAATTAGGATTTGATCGCAATTTAGGATAGCCACCTGCGATCGAAAGGAATAAATTGCGGCTAAAGTCAACATAATAATAACTCTCAAATTGATTCATATTGATTTTCAATGATACCACCTAAATTAATGCGTTTGGGTAAAAAAAATCAACAAAGGCGTGCAATATATCATTCAAATTCAATTGGCGTTTCACCTTGGTGTAATTGGATAAAGAAACATTTTGAGCAAACATGAAATCCTAATTGTGTTAATGCAGAGGCAAGTACTTAACTAAATATGTATGCAGTTTCCAACAATGCAAGAAAAACCCATGCAAGATAACTGCACCCGTGAAAAGTGTGTTCCCGAAAATAATTTCACCTGCACGGGAATATAGATTGTAATTTACAATCCATTGTCTCAACCCCTCTGGACTGAAGGCAATAGATTCCATAGAGCAGTCAATCAAATATTTACTCCTGGTCAGGGTGTTGGGGACAGGGGGAGGGGGGCGGCAGGGCGGTATGTGTGTGTAATGCATTTCATATTGGCACACGTCCTTCACGAAAAAAAGGTTAAAGCTGGACCGTTAATATTTAACGTTAACTGGTGATTTTTTTTTTACTTTTATTCATACATCGTACCAGTGCCCGGTTACTGTGTGTGCAAATTATTTTAAATGTTGCATTCATCTCGTTGTGATAGGAGACAAAAGGCGCACGATGTATGTCGTGAATAAATTAAATCGAAAGAGCAATAAACGCGCTCGAATTGATTCCATCGGTGGCCTTATAATATCTGGATGTCAATGCTGCATCTGCAGACCTGTAGACGTGTGTGCTTGTTTGCTCGGCCGGATGTTTCCTATCAAATTGACTGTCCTCCTCCTGATAAATGAATACATTAAGCAGTCGTGTTGACATAATTAACCCTTTCTTGTTTCTTCAGAAAATATTCACCGTTAATCGCTGCATCTTTTAAGTGAAATGTCACATTTGGAGGCTGGTGCACCGATTTTAATTACAATTTTTTTCCATGGAATCTCAGTCTTATTTCCCTAATTGGCATATGCTTCAATGCCTGCGGTAATGAGTACCCTGCCTGACCATTTCTCTCTGGATTTGTAGGGGCTTGTCAATTATTTAATGAATAATGGATGGATGCCAAGCATTTCCTTTGTTACCAAAACACTGAACACCGATAAGTGCTGCAGTTATTTTTTTTCTACTTACCTGTGCTCGATTATGTTCTATTGGTTATACAAGAGGCAATGAATGTTGTGGTTTTGTAATATTTTTCCGCGACATTTTGTTAGCTTGCTGTCAAGCTCGCAGGCATATGGCTCGCCAATGTGTTTTCGGTAACTCGGTTCGGTTCCTTAAGAAGCTCACGGCACGTGCATCTGAAACGCTGGACATCGTACCAAATAACTCGCGATTATAAAAACCCCTCCGGAAACATGTTGGAGAGCTGTGCAGCGCAACCACGAAATCCTACGGAGGTGTTACCAACAATTGCGCAGCTTAATTGGTTTTACCAGTCCATAAAAACAAAATTTGCCAAGTAAATTTTGTACTTTTTTCTTCCGTCAGCGACATCATGCAGTTCAAACCGCTACCGTCCCGCATTAACGTGACGGTGATCAATGGGAATTACTACGATGAGCTGCTGCCAGGCACCGTTAACAAGGTTGGTACCAATCGCAGCCCAACTTCTCGCACTTGCGCACAGTTTGGCATCCACTTGCATCGACTCTGCTTGGGGAGTTTCGAACTTTCTAGCAACGTAATGTGGTTTGCATTCAAGTTGCAATGCTGATGTGTTTCTCTTTTAAGATTAATTAAATGCATATTCTTATTTAGTGGATAGTTGATTGGGATAGTTTCTTGGTGTATATTTAAAAGCTAGGTTGTGTGCTTTTCAAGTGGTAGCCTTCCGACCACTATATTAAATAAGAAAAATTGTGTTCATAACTTGAGCTAAATTCTTAATATCCAAAAAATTGTGAATGCGATGTTGATTTTATTTTTTTCTGTTTATGTTGATTTCATTTTACTTGAAGATTCGTGCACGCAGTGTTGCATGGTTCCATATCGGTTGATATGTTGCTCTTGGGCATTGCTCGCACTAAACATCAAAGCAAATTCGAATCTCATCCCCTTATTGTTCATCCTTGATGAACACAAGTTTAAGCCACAACTCTGCATCAGCACACACACACAGACCTGGTTCCTTGGAGCCATTTGCATCATAAGTTGCTGTGCCCGGTTGCAGACAGTGAGGGTGGCACGTGGTGTTTTAAATTAAATCAACTAGGCCTGTGCCATGATGTATATACATGTTGGGATGCTGTTAAGGGGACATTTATGTGGCCAGATTCACAATGATAAAGTCTACTGGCGAAACGGTTCCAATTGCAAAACCCTAATTTGTGGGTTGAAAAACCCCAATTTGTGGGTTGAAAAACCCCAAATGCTTGTGGTTAGTGCCCTGCGTTCGAAATTATCCATTGCACCCAAAAGTTCGTCCCCCCCCCCCCCCCCTTCTGACTTGTTCCCATTGTTGGGATATTTAACCGTAATTATGTGCCCATTAGCACGCAGCATTGCTTCGCAATGGAACAGTTATTATTTGATACAAGTGTGTGTGCGGGTATGTATGTGTGCGTGTATGGGGAGCGGTTTTCGCCAGCGGTTAGGCTGGCTACGAACCCCGGCAACCCGAGATCAATTCCCACCGACGACCAATAACAGGGTTGTAATCGGCGGAAATCTGAACCGGTCCTGGGCCTCCCCTAGCTCACATGAGTACCTGGTGCGGTGTGTAAACATGACTTCCAGGGAGACAAAGGCGGCCGGGCGTGGTGTTAGCTATCCACACCTCCCCTCGTGTGCCATACCAGCCTTCATAGGTGCTCGCTAACAGAACTTGACCCAAAAATCTGTTAAGACTGTGAGGGGGATCTGTGTCTTTGTATGTGTACGTGTTTTCATGCCTTTGTCTAATAAGACATTGAGCAAAAAAAAACACCCAATTCCATTGCCAGGTATTTGTATTCATTTTAAGTGTAAATCTTTCCGTTTTTGTGTGACCCAATATACTGCACAGAGTTATAACATTCATAATCATCCCACTGAAATAATAAGTCTCCAAACACCTAAGTCAATATTTTAACACTCTGCTCCTCTCAGATAAGTATATCGAGCTGTTGCTTTCACCATTTTGACTGAAAAGAGAGGTCATTGGAAATCACAGTGGGGTGTTTATAAATGGATCACCATGTTTTTGCTGTGATAAAATTGATAATTGTAAGCTCTGCAATGATTCCAGGAGATTATTCATGAACCTGAAGCTATAAACCTGACCCCTCCTTCCTTAGGACCCTTGAATTAAAATGTCCAGAGAATGAAAGGAAATCATTGGGTAATGCTTATGAACGCACATGATAGGGATTTGAATTGATTGTTATGAAGAGTGTTGTGTTTTTTTTTTCTTGCGGCTTATAACTCCTGTGTTTTCTGGCTTTTTTTATTTTGTTATGAATATAAACTCGATGTGTACAGATTGTTGGTTGGATCATTGGATAAATGCACCAGTGTATAGAAATGCTTCTTTCACATTTCATAATTTTTTTGTAAGCTTTCTGGTGAGATTGCCACTGAGGCAACGGTCAGCGCACTCGGCTTGAAATCGGGAGGTCGCCCATTCAATCTCGTCTCCAGTGCGCGGCAGTTGCAACCATCGGCAATGTTCTTAACAAATCCACCCTTTGTCCACCCAGCAGTATAAAATAGGTTCCCTCACCATTATTATAGTCTATTGGCAAGTTACATGCATGGTGGGGTAAAGTGTGGGCATCTCTCACCTCTTACACAATGCATGGCCAGTGTGGAAGAGTAGGCCGAAGACCCGCTCGAGAGAGATGCTTTCATGAGCTGCCTTCGAGTGGAGGCCCTTCCAACAGCAGGGACGTGAGCAAAAAAAATAACTGCATCGCTATGCATGTTTACTTTCACCGCCATTATGGAATGCTTCAGAGCCGCTGACTCAATGACCGGAGTGGTCGGGTGAGATGGGAGGCATGCAATATCGATCGCTGGCATTTACTACTGTACTTTTACTGCTGCTGCTGCTGCTGTGCAGGTGTTTACTCAGGCGCAGCAGCAGCTCGTATCCAGCATCGCCCCCGCGGCCCGGCACGTGGTGGTGGACGGGGCAGACCGGCACGCGGCCCACAGGAACCCGCTCGCCCTCGCTCGCCCCATCGCCCAGCTCGTGCACAGACGGCAGGCCAGCCAAAAGTCGCTCTGAGCTGCGGCTCGGATGACTGCTACCGATTTAAGCCGGTTTGAAATCGACTCAAGGTTGTAATCGGCGGCCCCTTTATCGGTGGTCGATTACTTGGGGCCCTATTTTGTAAATGGCTGTCGTCCAGATGTCCCCCGCCTACCCGAAGGTGGGAAACCCCCTATAAAGCCACGCCCAGCTTGATGCGGATAATGACACCAAGCCCTGCCCATTACCTCCTATTCAGTTTTTATATGTTCTTGAGCACCAGTGGTGATATAGCCCCACATTTTTTTTATTTGATTTTAAACATCTGTGAATCAAGATGTTTGAAATACCGTTTAGAAAGTAATAGTATAAGCTTGGAAAGTACCCATGTAGGTTTTAGCAATTGTGCCGTATAGCTGCCCGATGTTCTTATTCAAGTTGTACCTCGTGGACAACCTGAAAACACATCATAGAGATAAACTCGCTGAAAGAGCTAATTGTCTTTTCTAAAAATAGCCCTCCATGGATTTTGTAACATTTATTTCTCACAGCGCAATATATTTTAACTCTGTGGTGCACCATGTCCTGGGTCAGCAAAAATCTGCCTTGGGCCTCCCGTTGAAGGTCATGAATATTTTACGACAACTAAATCTTGCAGCTAGTTAACTATTCTTTTTGGGATCACGTTTAATATTTAACGGCCCCTGGCCTTGTTTACACCTCGCCCATATGGTTAACGTAAAAAAACAAGGTTAGATGTTCCCTTGCGAAGAATGTCCTCTCTCTCAGTGGTACGAGCACCGTGCCCTGGGTTTATTCTCACCTTGGACCCAACACGTGACACGTGTGATAATTGATGTTGATGAAATGTATTGCTGAGCGTGGAATATTCGGTGTGAGTTTTTTTTTTAAGTAATAGCGTTCAAGACGTGCTGTATAAGACTACCTTTCCACAAGCAGGGATGAATAAAGTGTAAAATATGATTAGGTCTCCAATATATTTTCTGGTTGTGTTCAGTTCACGGAGAAGCAGCGAATCGTCGGACATGCCAAACAACACGCAGCACAACCTGAAAACACAGCAAGCGCTATAAAGCATCGAGAGTTATACAACCGTAAAAACCTACGCGGTACTAAAACAACAACAAAAACATGTTAATGCGCAGATGGTCATTGTCCCAAGGAGAAAAAAATATATGAACTTTTGAAAAGTGTTGCATCACAAATTTACATCATCATTGAGCTGTCGGTGAACATTGACATTTGGCAAAAACAATCACATTGCACTTGTGAATGTTTTTTCTCCTACGGAAGAATTGCATCACTTGTTTTAAAAAAAATGGCAAAGGGTTTGATGGTCCGTTATACTGATGTCCAAGTTCGTACCAAGTCAACACCCAAAAATAAAAATGTATAGCAGCAAGCGCTGCACAAACAAAGTGAAATGAAATGACAAAACAATGTGCTCCAGTCGCGATGCTTATTTTAAACAATGTTGAATAAAATTACACAATGCTGTAACTGAATACAAAAGTTCTACTCTTGTTAAAAAGGTGTAAATTTGTTATCGCCAATAACCTAAGGCTGCGTGGGGCAGTGCCTTATGAAGCCATATCAATTGTAAAGATAAATTAAAACGTTATCAACGCGTTGGCGAATGGGAAAAAAATTAAATAAACGCGACCAACTAGCGTGTAAGAATAAATTGCTTTAAAAAGTTGAAGGGCGTCTCCACATTCGACCAAGGCATCTTTAATGTTGGTAATAAGATAAGGAAATCGAGCAGTGAGCAGCCAATTCCCCAACTGTATTCTTGCAATATCTCGCTCCAGCCCGTGTTGAGGACTTTAATATCGGTCTTAAGCCTGATTCTAGTGGGATTCATGCGAGTAGCCTGATGTGAATGTCATCTACTGTGTGCTGTAACAAAATGGGTTTGAATTCAACCTTAAGATCATTTGTCGTGTTACATTCAGTGCTTGCGAACGGCCTTTTTTTCCTTTCTTGGAAGTCTCGATTCACAAAAAAATTGTGTGTATTAGTGCAAATAAAAAAAAAATACTTAAATATTGTGCCAAGTTCACGTGTTGGCAAAATGGCCTTTTGGTTATTTTACCCATTGTTGGTGATGGATAGGGTCACAGTTTGCCCAAAAATGTGATGAAAACGCTCATTCTCTATTTTGAAAATTAATTTATTTAGAACTGCTTTTTGTGTTTCGTTTATTTTCTTTCCCCCAGCACCTCAGATTCACACGGTCGGCTACATCGGGTGCGAAAGAAGCTGAACATGCATAATATCCTCAACCAACGCTAATCGGCGTATTTCACAAATAGGACGAATTGTTCGATCGAGAACTCGGAAGCGAGTATCTTTTGGATGTCCATTCTTTTACTGAACCCTACCTATCAACGTCGTGAAACTTTATCGAGTGAACTTTAAAATTGTTTCCAAACTTAAGTGGCAGTTTCCCACATTCATCTCGTGTGGGCAGTCGAAGGCAATTTTCCATTGTCAGTCTGCTTGATAGACTGCGGCAGTACAACCCACCAATTGTTTCCCAAATGTAAAAGTATTGATATTTGACCTCGTGTGTGCCCATGTGGCTGTGTTTGTGGAGAGTGGGTGGAGCAGTGGTGAAGCGCTTCTGTGCTGTGCTCCGAACCCGGCGACTCGAGTTCGATTCCCGTTCACGGCCACGAACACCGGTGATGATTGCCTGCACTGGCCTTGGGCCTCCTGTAGGTTGACTCGGTGTATAAACCGCCACTGGGGAGACAAGAGACGGTCGGGCGTGGTGCTGGTCACCCACCCTCGTGTACCATGCCGGCCTTCATCGGTGCAACTCGCCCATAGCACTTGCCCCAACAGTGTGCTGATGTATACTCTGTGTGTGTGTGCGCAAGTAAACACCAAGCCTAAGTCACCCACCTAGCCTTGAATTGGGTGATCGTTCCGTATTTCATAAACTCTCGTTTTGAAATATAATTTTAAAGATTGAACATTGAACGGCAGTGTGTGAACAAAGTAGGCTGTCCCTTCTTTGGTGACCGTAGAAAATACGATGATTTATTTTCCAATTTTAACACAAATGCCAAAGAGCAGCGGCCTCGTGTAATGTTTTGATGTAAAAGAAAGCAAAACGGTTTGTTTTTTTAAAGGTTATAAACTAATTGAACTATGACGAATTTGGCTGGGATGTAAACACCTGACGGCACACAGTAGTTGTTTAGAGAATTGTTTAGAAAAAATATATTTGTAGCAAGCAGATGAGGACAGGGTTTATTTAACCAGCACGCTCAAGGTTACGTTGGTTTTACATCCTTTTTATTAAGTTTGCTTGCTTGGTTAGGACCGTGCAAATCTTTCGGTCGTTTTTTAACCCACTTCCCGTGATCCAATCGAGCTGACATTTTGCACACAGACTCGTTGTGCGTGACAATTAATTTTCGTGAAAATGTTTTCCCAAAATTTTACACTGTTTAGGGAATTTTTTTAAATATTTAATTACCAATTGTTTAATGCTGCCAGACAATCATCTGACCCATAGGTGGCAGCCATCTCAAGCCAGAGGACGAGAGGACTCTAGCCCCCCCGATGCCACGCATATAAAGGATTTATAGTGAAAAACTTTGTTTTTACGGGTTAATTTTGTTTGTTCTGGTTGCACCCGATTCAAGAGCCGAATGGCTCACAGGGCTCTACCTAATACATGAATTTGAACGTGTGGTTTGTGATGGAATGCTCGCAAGGGGTCTCAATGTGTTGCCCCACACTAATGTATCATCACCCAGTCTGCAACTTTTAAGATTTAATTCATGCAATTCATTCTCGGACCCGCTTGTGAACCGATTTTCTGCTGTCTTGCATTAATATATTGAGAATGGCACGCGTTTTTCACCACCATATGGATTATTTGCCATTAAAAATGCTAATCAGGGAGCCAAGTAGATTTATGAGCTGATGGCCCTCTATAAACGGATGGCAACAATTAGACATTTTAGTTTTGCTGAATTAGCAAGTCGGCTCTTTTTTTGTCAGGCACTCTTTCAAGATATTAAGATTTAAACATGTCACTGGTGTGTTCATACATTTTCATAACATTTATTTTCATTAAATTTGTGAACCGATGAAAATTTTCTTTCATATGTACATCATCATCATTAGCTATGGTCAATCTACTGTTGAATTAATATTTCCCCAACCTAGCCCTCTTACGTGATCCTGTGTTGATCAAATCGCACACATTTTGTATAAATATCTAAAAGCTGTTTATAGCATTCATCCATTTGTTTTGCTTTGATTTTAGGTGCAGTCTTGAATTTTTTGTATTTATGCCGACGTAACGAGCTCAACACAAATACCGTCACATTTTTTTTGTCACGAAATACTGGCCTTGTCATGAAACATTATTCAACGGAAACATTATGACGACCATTGGTCTTATACGTAAATATGAATGATTTTACTGCTTTTTTAAATATAAATATATGGATATTTATTTGGATTCTTTATTAAAACACAGCAGGATCATAATGGGAAATTATTCAGCACTCTGTAATTTTGCGAAGCCTGGAATAAAAAAATAATGTAATTGAAAAGACAGCAGTTGAAATTGTCTCGGAATTTTATAAAAAAAAAAATCTTGTTAATAAGCGGTTGAGAGGCACTTATTTTCTCAGTGGTAATTTAAAAGCGCTTTGCGCACAACTGCCCTATTTATACTCCACCTCCTGCCTCTCGCTGTCGCCTTTGTGAAAAACTGATGCGCAGGCGCCCGATTTGCCAGCAGCAATACAATGTCATTCTGGCAAGGTGTGCTCTCAAGAGAATGACCTGTAGATTCTCTTTTACCAGAAGACCTCAATCAAATGATTTAAGATTTTGTAACCGTCTTATGAAATTATGGGGTTAATTGTGAGTGCAGAATCTGCCGCATAGCCCGGATGCGTCTGGCAGGGGGCTCTTAGTTTTGGACATTTGCGCTGGATTGTCTTAAGGCCATTTCAATCCTATGGGGAGTGTGGGAATTTTTTTTATCGGATGTCTCCACCCCCCACGTTTCAAAACACGATGATCTCTGTTGTGAACCCCGTTGACTCGGTATGGGCCTGGATTTACAATTTAGCGGCCTGCAACCACATCATTGCGCGGGCTTTCGAGACCTGGACCTCATTAATTCTCTGGGGGTCCTTCGTCTCAGTACGATTTGTACGCTGGCAACCACGTGAGAACACTCTTTGATCTAAAACAACAGCTTGCTATTAACGGAGACAATATTAAACTTCGTGTGTATATGTTCGTGGAATGTGGATTTTTGTGTATTTGTTTTGAGTCTGTGTGTTTGTACACGGAGTGGAACGGTGGCACAGTGCCCACTGCTCTATGAACCCGATGACTCCCAGCCACGGCTAACGTCGATGGGGAGTGACATCTGAGCCAGTGCTGGGTGCTTCCTTGAACAAACCTATCTGACCACCGCGGGGAAGTTAATTCAAACAACTTCCACGACCGATAGGGCGTTGGGAGGCGTTTCCCCCCCCCCCCCAGCAATATTTGCACGTGCGGCAAGGTAGACACTACCTGCTTGATGAGTCAACCCTAAACTTGTAGGCGTGCGGGATTTTGTCACCTGATTATCATAAGTCATGGGAATAAAAGGCCTTTAATGACTCATTCCTCGCCTTGTGCGCCTCCATGCTCATTAGACTTACCTATACAGCCTGGCTGATTGCTTAGGCTTGCTTTAATGATATCTATATTGGTTCAACTGTGCTCCTGAAGGTCACAGTACACCCTAAGATATTGACACACTGGTGTATTTTCTATTATGATGCATTGGTATGGCTTAGCCTCTGTGTTTTGGCTGGCAAAAGCAAGTGTGCGCAATGACATTTATTCAACCCTATTGGCATCACTAAACTATATATTTTTTATGGATTAAGAGATTAGCACTGTTGGCCACGATTAGCACGGTTGGCCACGTCGAAACAAGTTCAGCATACGTACAAAGTGAATTCGAGCCAATGTTGTTCGTTTTAATATAGTCAACGTCATTTCCTGCTGAAATGAGCATTGATGCTCATCCCTGAGCCGGGGGTGGACATTCCTCATTCCCATGGCAGGGGCGAGTCTATCCATAGAACGACCGCTGTTGACTTACCCACAGAGTGGTGCTTATTTTGACCCCCCCCCAACCAACCAGGCATTGAACTCGCCACTTTTAAAATGCGAGCCACTCACACTACCGCTGAGCCATAAGGCAAGTTTTTTTTATATTATACTTAGCTAATACAAACACGCAGGGTAAATAACTCGGCTTATTTGAATGTAAGACGACATCAGCATCCGTTCAGCTGTCACTTTCATCCTCTTCTCAAAACCCTGCCGTACTCGGGAGCACGACAAACGATCAGCTCTCTCGAATTTTAATAATATTCTGGCAAAAGTTTTCCATGAATAGGACCGCAAGTTGAAACGTTAGGAGACATTTTAAATGAACCTTGTCAGTCTTCTGCGTGCGTTACTCCCACCTCTTTGCGTGTCGCAATCTATTATTGTCTTCGGAACTTTTCCACCATTTTTAGTGGCAATGACTCGCAGCCGCTAACAACGGAGTTATTTTTTTTTTCTCCGCCTGACGAAGACCGCTTGTGTTGCGATCGAAATGTCGTGGGTTTTTTGCTTTTGTTTTTTATTTATTTTTAATTGTATTTTCTATTTACGTGACTTTACCAAAAGAACCAAAAATAGGAGTTATTATTCTTTGGGTCTTTCGGTAAAGTCACGGTTCAAAGAAAATAACAAAAAAAATACGTCGTTTCGATCGCAACACAAGCGGTCGTCATTACTTTCAATTGTCAAATAAATGACGTCTTAATGGCGACCGCTTGTGTTGCGATCGAAACGTCGTAGTTTTTTGTTATTTTCTTTGAACCTATCTACGTGACTTTACCGAAAGACCCAAAGAATATGAATTTCTGCGGTCACGAAAGCTTTACGTCAAGATTTAACTGAGTTATTGTCGGTACAGATTATTTATCACCGTCGCAGTGGTAAGGAGCCCAGCCAGCGTCCAGCCAGGAAACTCGAGACACAGATGATTTCTCACCGTCGCACGATGTATCTTCGAAGTAGAGTAACTCACTTTTTTTTCTTCCAAAAAACAAAAAGGAACTCTGCGATACTGGAATGGCAGCCACTGCACAAAGTGTACGACCCAAGACGTGTGTACAAGGCTGCCCTATGGAGGAAATAATCAATAATGGGCAACATTTTTAGCAGTGGCCCTCCACAGCGTAATCGTCATTGCGCCAAATGTTACCTATTGACGAATGTTTGAGGGTTCCCCCCCCCTCCCAAACGGGATTGTTTCACAAATAGGCTCGACTCTGTGCTGTGTTTTTATGTATTTTTTTACAGTAGCACCGTGCATAGCACTCTTCGTAGTTGGACGAAATCCGTCACATGTAGCTTTAGTGGACGGAGTGCATTTACTGCATTCTCGATGCATCTATTGATGTACATATATCATTTTTTAGGACATACATTTCTACTCACGCTATTTTCAAATGAATTTCCGACGGAGAACAAACGTCATTTATTTGACAATTGAAAGTGCATTAGGAATTCAGTCGTATTTGGAATCGAATGTCTATCTCACAGCACCACTTGCTGGTTTATGTCGGTAAGTGCGTCAACTTTTCTGTGGGCCTTTGGGATATTTTCGTTTTTTATATTATCCATGTTTACATTGAGGTTACGAGTACCTCGGTGTGTTAATTCCAGGCCGTTTTCCATCCACATTTGTGTCACCCTGTCCCTCAAGTACTGAACAGCGTTTTGCGGTGCACGGCTGAATAAAATATTTTTCGGATGATGAACTTTAATCGAGCGAGACCTGCCACGGCTTATCAGCTCCGTCCAGCAAGAGATACGAATCACTGCAGTTTAAATAATCCCATTCCAGATTTTACACATTTCGTTACTGTTTAATGCTATTAAGAAACATCTGTCACGTGTGTTTATATATAATTTCGTTTTTAAAAGTACTGAATAATTTTGTCTTGGGAAAATATAGGAAGTGTATCTGAATTTACATTTAAATCCTAGCTGTTAAAATGTATTATTACCATGTTGCAGATTTAAATTAAATTACCTCTTCAGGGGACATTTACTTGTGCCTGCCAGAAGAGATTATTGTATAAAGTTTATGAGGAACCAATGAGTACTCTAATGATAGGGTGTCACGTAGGACACGATATTTACCACCACAGGCCAAGCATTGTAAAAAAAAAACATTTCATACACAATTTTACATGGTGTATGCAGTCTGCATTAAATTATTGGTGTACTCACACTGTGAAGTGACCAAGCATGTGTGCATGTATGTTGAACCTCTTTCGCACCGTACGTAGCGATTTGTGGTAATCGGAGGTGCGGGAGTGGGTGGGTGAGTGAATGAGTGGGTGGGGTTGAATGAATGGGAAGGTGAATGGGTGAATGAGTTGTTGGGTGAGTAGGTCCGGGCCGCGTGTCCCTAAAAAACATGTTCCAGTGGCTTACAAACGAATGTACTTTATTCAATGCCGTCACCCCGCCTGGAATGTCTCCACGTCAACTGCTGTTACTTCTGCTGCTGCCTTCCACCGCGTTCATTTATAGGCCACTCGTTATCTCTCAAGCACCGCACGACTGTACGGAACAAATTACCATTGGGCTGTTCCAATTCCTGGCCTCGCAGAGACAGCCGTGACCTTGAGACCACCGATGCCGTTGCTGCGAGCTCCCCCCGCCCACGAACCTCCGCTCCCTCGTGTCAAGTCGTCGATTCCATGGATCCAACGTTGACCGTCCACCAGATGAAGGTGGTGGAGGAGGTCGACGCGTCGGGTGATCCTCCCGGCTGTGGTGGAGAAACCGCCCGTGGCGTCCTGGAGAAGGAGCCCATCCCCTGGGCGGACGACGAAGGGCAGGAGGACGCCGACCGCGACCACCTGCGCTGCCTCAAGGTGGTCGCCGAGAAGATGCGCCTGCGGACGAGGAGGCCCTCCTACCTCGAGTGGCTGACTCTCGTCGAGGCGCAGGAGCCCCGAGGGAGCGACGCTCACCCGGCGTTTGTGGCTCGCTCGGCCACCCGTGGCCCGCCCTGGGCTCTGCGCACAGGGTCCGTGCCAAGCCCCCGAGCCGGTGCCAGCGCTGCGCTCGAGGCGACGGGGACGCGCGTGGCGCAGTGGCGTGGAGGCGAATTTGGACCCACGCTCACGTGGCTACGAAGGCAGCTGGTGCGTGGCGGTGTGCATGGGTTTGTGACACGGGGATTTCGATTGGAAACGGGTGTCGCATTTTGGTGGTTTATGTACGCTGAGCTTATTTAACACCGTACGTGGCCAACCGTGCTAGTCGGAGGTGCGGCTGGCGGACAATACTAAACGGGACTTATTTGGCAAAGTTTTCGGCAGCACTGAAGGGTGGAGCAGTGGCACCCGTTGGCTGACGGACTTGCGCTGAAAGCCCAGTGACCGGAGCTTGATTCATGTCCACGGTTCAAATTAGTGGCAGGTGATAACTAAAAAAAATGTAAGCAGTTGATTCAAAATGTTAGACGATCAACCGTCCCACCCGGAGTCATTCGAGTCTGAACTGCCAGGAAAACACCAAAACCGATTAAGCCACAAAGCTGGAAACACATCTTGGGTCGCCTTTTCCCCGATCCCACGACGATACGAAATTAAAAAAAACAAAAGCAAAGATTCCCCGTATAGCCTTAACAGATTGTAGGGACACGTGCTGTTAGCGAGCACCTATGAAGGCCGGAACGGTACACGAGGGGGTGGGTGGCCAGCACCACGCCCGACCGCCTTTGTCTCCCCAGTGGCGATGTTTACACACCGCACCAGGTACTCATTTCAGGCTGAGTCGACCTAGGGGAGGCCCGGGACCGGTTCAGATAATTGTCACTGATGTTGGCAGTGCGCGGGAATCGAACCCGTGTCGCCGGGTTCATAGCGCAGCCCGCTAACAGCGACACTAAAAACACACACACACAAACTCCCCGGTTGACTGCGGGGAGTTTGTGCGAGACCGCGCGTGTAACTTGGTGTGGGGGCCACGGCCTTGGGCTCGCAGGTGGAGATGCAAGTGCAGGACCAGCAGCTGGCACGCGAACTCGTGAACGTGCAGAGCGCCGTGTCGCGACTCAAAGTGGCGAGGCTGCTGGGCAGCTCCTACGGCGGTCACGTGGGGCCCACCGGCGGCACGGGAGGCGGCGGCGACACGGCAGCTCTTGGGCATTGAGTTTCACAGGTTGGTACTCTTAGGTTTTTTCGGTCAAGGTCACGGAGGTAAAAATAAATAATACAATGATTATGATCATTTTAAATAAAGAACAAATTATTTTGGCCATTTTTATTATTTATTTTTAATAAATAATAAACATTAATTTTATTATTTCTTTTTATTTTTACCTACGTGACTTTACCGAAGAAACCCCAAAGAGTATGAATCCTTGCAGTCACGAAAGCTTCATATCTAGAATTCACAGGTTGGGTCCCATGGACATCACTGTATTCGGAGGTGGGAGGATCTAAAGCAGGGGTGGGGAACCTTTTGCCTGCCAAGGGCCATTTGGATAGAACATCATTCGCGGGCCATACAAAATTATCAACTTAAAAATGTGCCTGTTATATTTGGTGAAACATTTAACTTACCCCTAATGTGATGGCTGGAACTGCTTCTCTTTGTTGAGGCGTGTGATGGGAGCTGGTATTGATGATGTTGCTACTCGCAACTGCTTTTCCACGTTTGCTCCTAGATTTATTGAATTTCGAGTCCCGCCTGCGGTTGTCTTGGTAGGGCCACATTAAATGATTTCGCGGGCCTTATACGGCCCGCGGGCTGCACGTTCCCCACCCCTGATCTAGAGCAAGGGGTGGGGGGGGGGGTCTGGCCGGTGACCTGTGACTCTTTTAAGGACTGCTACTTCGTGATGTTCACATGCATTGACGACTTTGAAAAGACTGCGGTGTTTTTTTTACAGAATTCGAAAAAAGTGGCTATTTGGTTGCCAACCCCTGACCTATAAACTTGCCGGGGAAGCTTTTTTAAATGTCTCTACAGAATTCCCTCGTTCTTTGCTAGGGATACATTCCAGACACTCGTGAACAGCACATTTCGTGGATGGTGTTTGCCTACAAAAACCTATCTTTCTTCATGAATTACCTAAAATACACCTTTTTTTTCTCTCCCATCACTTAATGTCACTTCTTTCTCTCTCGATGCAGTCGTGTAGAGTTCCAGATGCGATTCGTGGATAGCAACTCCGTGGACGAGTGAATACTAGTGTTTTTTCTTCAGAGAATACCAATAAAACTAAAATGTTCAGGGTCTCAATGGGAGGTGGGGCGATTACCTCCATTACCCCCCCCCCCCATTCTCTTGGATCCACCACTGCATCGATTGTATTGTGACCCTGTTTGAAGTGCTATAAACATATTAAGTGTTCTAAACAGTGACACGTTGATTCATTAAATACAATCGATTAGGCACACGAAGCATGTATGTTGAACTTCTTTCGCACCGTACGTAGCCAACCGTGCTAAATCGGACGTATGGGGGGGGGGGGGGCAACCAGATCAAGCACACTGCATCCAGCCATGGCTAAGTGTAGTGATATCGAAACAAGGCCTAGGAACTCACTCCCCCATTTCACCAACCCGCAGAGGCCAACATGGTGAAGTATGGTCAAATAACCCCCACAACAAACAGTGCAGGGAGTTCTTCGTCCAGCAGTGGACAGAAAATGGGCTACAAGTCAAACTAAAGAATGCTCACGGATAGATTTCACGACTGTGGATGTCACACAAAATAAAAGCGTTTAATGGTGAAAACCGCCATTTCAAATGTTTTGTGTTACACTACACAACATATGCAATTGTATATTCATTGCAGTTTCAAAAATCAATTTAAATTCTATATTGCGAACATCACTGACTCACAAATACTTATTCAGTTTGTTGTCAATGTCTGTCGTTGTGAAAACGAGTTTAGATTTTTTTTTAACCGTCTGCATACTGGACACGTGTGCTAACCAACAGCTTTTGTCACACGTCTGTTGCGAATGTGCAGTGTTATTATTCTCCTTGAACCACGACTGCCGTCAAATTCTCCACAGTTCTTTGGTAAAAGTTTTTTTTTTTAATATCAATGACAGCACCAGCATTCACAATTCAACCTTTCCCCCATTAGACCCTTCCTTTTTTTTACTCTTGTTAACTTTCTGACTTAATATCTTCATTAGACAATATCAGAAAATAAATAAAACACATTTGGGCCGTGGACGATGTTTAAATTCGGCACGACAAACACTGTAAACTTTGTGTTAACCTGCTCGGCTAAGCGAATGAGCAGGTGTATCCCTAATGCAGTCACTATTTATACGGGATGTGTAGTAGTACAGGGGAACAAATTATCGTTACAGCTGCAATATAGAAAACTCAATAAACCAGTCAACCATGCAGCGCCACAAGACCAAGAGGACAATCGTGGCCAAAGCCAATGTCTCCACACATCACCAATGCTTTCTATCTTATTATCAGATCCTGCAGCCACTGCACAGTAGACATGTGACCTCCAAGACCTACCCTAACAGTCTCCCCAACATCTGATGGTGGGCTCGTGGAGACCACTCCAATGCCATCTCGGTAACCTCCCCTCCACCGCCCTGCATACGTCCCCCTTCCAAGCGCAACCGTTTTTACCAGATCATGTCTACAACACTGATCATGTCTACAACACTGATCTGCCACGTTCTCTTCTGGCGTTCAACACTCGCTTATCCCGTCTTGCTGCGGAATTCTAGCGTCCGTCTCGGACCCCTGCGCTCAGACGGCAAAATAATGGATTTTCAGGGGGGCACGCCGCATGTTCACAGTACTGCAAAACGCACTAACGGAGGTGGGCAGCGTTTCCGCCTCCTGCGTGTAACGGACCGACCGACGTTTGACATTCTGCGCAAATTCTCAAGCCTCGTTGGGGCTCGCCACCAAGAGCCCATCGGACCAGAGCGAGAGGACGAGTTGCTCGCGCTCGGCGTCGCTTGCGAGCGGCAGTTCCCGGACACGCACGGTCGCCCCCGTCATCAGCTGGCGCAGCGCGGGCAGGTGAACTAGAGCCAGACGCAGGCCACGCACCTGCACGGGGAACCAAACGCACGTGCGCGCGCACACAAACACGGGGCTTCTGAGAGAAAGTACATCACAAATCCGCCCTGACCAATTAACAATTAACCGCCAACACCCAGTGTAGTTTTTGTGCATGGTGCAACAGTCCTTTTCTGTACAGGTCTACAAATACAATCTTTTGACATACAACTAATATTCAGGAGTGTTGTGGAGAATATAAATTACAAAATACGCAGATAATGTATCCTTCGTATATATGACCCTCTACATGAAAATAATACATTTTTTACACGACCACAAGCCCTTCTGGGAGTGCATTATTTCAGCAGCATTTATTAAAAACTCTGGGCCAGTTTCAATGTACAGTGTCTCATCAGCAGTCAGGCTTGATAGACTCAATGCTAGTTAACTGGCAGATGTTGGAAGTACCACCACTGTTTGCCCATGACGTTTGTTGCATGCCAAACGCCATTTTTTTTATTCTCCAAGAGCTAGAATAAGCATAATTACAAAGAATATTTATTTTAATAGAGCTTTTCTCTGTGGCCATAGATAACCAGGTTTAGACAATCAACTCGAGCACCCAGTTTAACCTTGAGTCGCTACCCAAATGTTTGTGTCCGATATGCGACTTGTCAAAGCCAATAGGGATAAAATACACGAGACACCATTAGTGCCAACGAGCGTGCACACACATTCACAATGATCACCTCTTCCGCCTCCTCTGTTGGTGACCCCATCATGTGCCTCTCCCTCGAGTTGAGAAGCGAGTGGTAAACAAATACCACCTCGCAGACCTCTTCACCCTGCCACAAGCGTTTGGGGCACATTGAACATTTGATCAATTTCCTGTCCAGTGTTATAATACTTAATAATAATTATTATTATTTTCTCAAACCTGCTGCGTGAACAAACTGTTGAAGCGGATGTCATGGGCGCGCCCGTACACAAGTGCATGCTCCCACCTCCTCGCGCGGCGGCTTGTCGACTACTAAGGCCATGTGGTCTGCGTGCAGCATCCTCACCCAGTGCTGCAACTTGGGGATAGGACCAACTGCAAAGAAAGCATTAAACCCGAGACGAGCAAGCCAGTTCGCTCGCTGCGCCGACAGCTTCAGATGAACGTGGATTCACAAAAAACAAATCTGAACCAAACGTCAGAGGTTCCCGACCCCCCCCCCCCCCCCCACCAGTTAAATGCATATTTCTACAAGGAAGCTACCAAAAAGATCCAACCGATGGGCCCTTCCGCCAGCAGCCGCACGAGCAAGAGACATTGCAGGGCTGCACTTTCACCTTTTACAAAAATAGATTTGCTTTCAGAAAATAATGTAAATGACCATCCAAAGGCCACAAAAGTCTTGTTGCTGTGAAATGCCCCTGTAAATAATTCCGTACGCTCCACTGCAAATTAAGTACCCTGACAAATCACCGCCATTTCACATTCACCAACAATGAACACTCCAACAATGTAAGGTGGCGCGGTGTTTATCACACTGCACTGCCCACCTGGTGACCCGAGTTTAATTCCCGCCGATGGCTGACATCAGTTGGCATGTGATATCTGAAGTGGTTATGGGCTCTGAATGACCAACCCACGAGGACCATCATGGTGAGGTATGATCAAACAACAGTTCCCTTCCACCACCTCATAAATGGCAGATTGGGGTTAGAGATGCCATCACCGGCAGTGAATTGAACTGAAGTATAATTATTGTTGCAACATAATTTGGCCCATCGGTCTTACAAATACTGTTTTCAAATGGATTTAACCCCTGCATGACATGGTTGAGCAAACACAAATGCCATTTTTCTACCATAATGCACCATTAAAGTTGAGCCAAGTCTAGCAGTGCAAAGGGCTGTGCTTTTTAGCTCTCCACACTCCCTTCACACTTGTGTGACTCCAGATCGATTGAACAGATAACGAGCAACGGTGACTGCTGCTCCAAAGCACTCCCCATGCCATCAACTGCATGGCTGAAGCTTTTGGCTGAAATGGTTTATTTTTAGGCTTGGACAGACAATGTATAGCCCTCCGCTGTGTTTTCAGGTTGCATCGCGTGTTGTTCGGCACAATATCCAACGTTTCTACTAAACTTTTTATTTGAGCAGGTAAGGCCCACTGAGCGATATATTATAGCTTTTTTTCAGAAGCGACCTGGCCACAAATGATAGCTCAACGAAGTGGCTCATCACGTGGAAATTTAGAGCAGCCAAACACTCTCAACGCACCTTTCTAAATGTGGAGGGGAAAACCGGAGGACCCGGAGAAAAATCCACGCGACCAAAGGGAGAACATGCAAACTCCAAATTATACAGGCGTCGGGATCGAACCCACAACCTCCTTGTATACCAAGGCGAGGCAATTAACATCTTGTGACCATGACGACCTTTCATTCCACTTGCCGGGGAGCTTCTTCAGTTCCGGAAGTTCCCTGCACGTGGGATGAAACGTTGGGACATCGTGCTGGACAACAGGCGGCACAACCCAAAAAACGCTTCAGATAGCACATAACCCCGTGCACTGTCAGCTTGGGGGGTTTTTACTCCCAACAGTGTCCCCGGGTCTTAGCCGACCCCCAATCTGGCACTGACCAGGGCTGCCCGGTTGGCAATCAGGCGGGTGAAAGGGCGGAAGGCGGTTTGCCACGAAGTCGCGTTTCATGCTGTGCGCCTGCAGACTGCGAGAGCCCAACATCCGCCTCGACAGGACCCCCAGCAGCTCGGCGATTCGCTCGCCGCTGCCCGACTCCTCGCTGCCAATTCCCTGGAAAGGCGATACAAGCACATGAACATAAAACGCAGGTTTTCATAGCTAATCCCCACGATCAAATGTACGTGCGTTTTAGGTCAGGCCATGTACGTGGTAGTTTGATGGCACAATTCTTGTTAACCCTCCACCACCCGACAAGATTGAAAAATCCTTTCTTTAGAATTGCTTTTTGTGTTTAGTTTGTTGCCCTTCCCCTGCACCTCCAATTCGCACGGTTGGCTCTGTACCTTGCAAAAGAAGTTCTACATGCATACATACATTTCCAAGGCCGATATTAAATTCAGTCATGGTAAGTCTCAAATCACCGCGGAGATTTATTGGTCAGAAATTGATCAATACATCGGCAAATATAAATATCTGCGTAAATGTGACAATCTTGTCGGGTGGTGGAGGGTTCGTGACAAAAATGTTGCCATAAAACTAATTTCTGGGTAATGCACATTGTTACATTTAATTGCACCGTCTGCCGTGTGTAGAAAAGTAAGACCAAAGTGGTTGTATGTATTTTTTTTCAGATTGTTTTCCTCAGTGTGGTCAAATTGCATTGCAGATCTCCATAATGCGACAGTGGTTCCCCACATGGTTCCCAGGTAAAGGAATTGGTTTTTGATGAGCTCTTCTTGAAATTTATATCGATTCACTGTTACCGTGTAAAGCTTAAGTGTGTCGTGTTTAAATTACAGGGCAGGTGTGACATCATGCTATTCTCTTCCTGGTCGTATATATGTTGAACTTCTTCCGCACCGTACGTAGCCAACCGTGCTAATCGGAGGTGTGGGAATAGTGTCAGTGATTACTTCCAAATGACTAAAGAAAGATGTATTTCTGTGTAGCTTTAAGAAAACAGCAACATGTGATTGTGTTCAGCAACGTTAGGCATCTCAGCCAGTATCACACTGACAACGTACTGGAACATTTACAGTGATGTCAGGCGATTCAGCAGTTACTTTAACAAATGAAATTTTCCACATGTAATTTTAAAATTCTACAAAACAAATTGACGGAGAAGCAAATTTCAAATTGGCTATGACGTGTAGAATTGGCAGCAATCTACAACTTCAATTGTATAACCAATGCATATATAATTTTCACTCATTTATACCAGACTGACTGCATCAACTTCAAATTGCATTTGAGAAAAAGCATGTGGTTTCATTTCCCCATTGTGAACCATGCAAATGTAAGTCTGTTTAATAAGAAAACAAATAAAATGAGCAAACAAAAATCCAGCAGGCTCTTCAACATTGAAATTGCTCTTTTTTCACATCCCCAGGGGCCTATTCTTCTTTAACAATGGCCAATTTTCCAAGTCTCAAAAAAAACCACAATTCTCAAAAAGGAGGCTCTCCTCACCGTCAGTAAGCGGCGTGGCAGGCCGCGACGGAACGAAATCTCGGCGCGCGAGGCCTCGGTCACGAGGGCCGGCAGAGTGTCCAGCAGGAGGTCTCCCCATGTGCTGTTCGGTCCAAGACAACAGTCACATCCGGGCAGACGTTAAGACACGCGCAGACATAGCCTTACACAAAGACAAAGACATACCCCTATACACACGCAGACAAAGATCCCCCGTATAGCCCGAACCAACTGCTGGGGCAAGTGCTGTTTGCGAGCACCTATGAAGGCCAGCATGGCACACGAGGGGGTGGGTGGCCAACAACACACCCAGCCGCCTTTGTCTCCCCAGTGGCGATGTTTACACACCACACCAGGTACTCATTTGAGGCCGAGTCCACCTAGGGGAGGCCCAGGACTAGTTCAGATAATCGTCACTGGTATTGGCCGGAATCGAACTCGGGTCGCCGAGTTCGTAGCGAAGCGCGCTACCGCCCCCCACTGACATACCCCTACGCACACGAAGACAACACCTGCCATTCGCCACTAAGTGGAGGTAATGTCACCGCAGCGCTTGTGCCATGCTCGGTACACTTTGGGGCCACGTAAGGTGTCTAAGGCCCGCTGGCAGGAGGTCACGGAACAGACCCAGGTGCCATGAGCGGGTCGACCGAGATTGCTGGCAGATGCACCAATTGTGCTCCCTACTGCCAGCTCTCTGCGTTTTAGCTCCACACGTTCCTCTGCCCTCTGTTGTTGCTGGAGGGCAACTGCAACTCACAGACATGTCCCTACACATACAGAGACATACCCCTATCACAAATTAGCCATTGGCGAGCACCTGATAAGGTTAACATGACGCACCTTGTCCGGCCACCTTAGTGTCACATTAAATTACCGTATTATCTGGATTATATAAGGTGCTCCCGTAAGGTAAATTGCACCATAAACCTGTGCCCAGTGTCAACAAAGTTATACAAATCTGGTCACGCGCATACACACGCACCTATCGGATTATGAAATTCACTCTCAACTTTTGCTTTAAAATACAGGGGGAAGAGAGTGCATCTTATAATTTGGATACATTAAAATTTGTATGTATAGAGAATAGAAATCTGACTGTAAATACATGGCAAGGGTACCGATTTTGAGGAAGTCATAGGTAGAAAGCACAGGAAGGTCTTGAACGTGGACCTGAACAGGAGGAGTTGACAGTACAGATGGCTGGGGGGGGGGGGGGAGAGCTCCAGACTATGGGGTAGTAGCAGCAGCAGCAGAGAATGAGATGTAAAAGAATTAAACTAACACTTTATTGGGTCTGCATGAGGATTGCTGGTGGTATAAAATGAAATGTGGGTAGCCCCCACTTGTCCAGTTTAGCATAACGAGGAACTTTGCAATGACAGGTGACTGAGCAAACTAAAATTGGTTCGGACAGGTCGAAAAACGATTCCCCTCCCATACAGGACACGTGCGATTAAGATCCTCTGATTAGCATGTTTGGCTCCGTGCGTGCGAAAGGAGCTCAACATACACACATCCTTAAAGTGACGGATATTGTTTGCAGGCAATTTCGAAATGTTAGGTCTCATGTGGCCATGGGCCATATTTAATGAAACTAATGGACTTATCCAGCCATTGCTTCCCCACCCCGACTTTCAAATGCGCTTCTACGGCCTTCTGGAAAGCTCTTCCTTCCAATATTACGAAGCCACTGGAGCTATGCACTTTTAAATACATTTTGAAAACTATTTTTCACAAGTTTTTTTGCGTTCAGTTTTTTGTTCTCGGATTAGCACGGTTGGCTATGTCCGGTGAAAAAAAGAAGTTCAACATACATACACACATGTGCATGCTTATCAGGGCAAGACAAGACCCACTTGTTCTGGTAGGTGCTGATGGTGAGGTGCGTGGAGTGGCAGCCGCCTGCTGGTGTGTCTGCCTGGTGGATCGTGCCCCGAGGGAAGTACAGCAAATCTCCGGCCTGGGAACACAGCAGCAGGCTCTGAGTGAGAGAAGCAACGTTGCTCCCGCGCTGTGACGTGGGGTTGGCATATGAACCTAAGACAATTAGGCCAAACTTCATAGTGCAGAGTAAATCTTAATAATGCCAAAAATTGCTCTGAAGTGCCCGAGGGTAACCCAGGGAAATACTGAGTTGCCCCCATGTATAAGCTCCTCAGTATAATATTACAACGAATTTATAATGGAAATATTTGTTAATGACAGTAATGAAAGCTATACTTTACAGTCCTTTGTCAACCATTGCTGGATAAAGACCTCCCCATGCCTTGTTGGCCAAGGGGGTTTTTTGACCATACTTCACCACGTTTATCAGTGCAATAGAGAGGAGATACTAGCACCGGTTCAGAGATCACTAGCAAGATGGTAGCCATGGCAGGGAATTGAATTCAGGTGACCCAGCTCATAGCACAGTGCTTTAACCACTGCGCTATGGCCCAAACCACGACAGCAAAAAAAAAACCATTATTCATGCATTATTCAATATGTTTCATTGCATTGGCGCTTTTGATTCGGTTTACCTGCAGAGTGAATTCATGTGTCGGGGGACCAATTGCAACCTGGCTCAGGTCTGGGCTGTATGCTTTGGCGAGTGGCACCAGCGGTGTATACAGACGCCAGTGCTTCTCTCCTTCCAGCTGCAGAATAAAAACCTAAAGAACACAGAGTTTGAAAGAGATATATATCAAAATACATATGTAAACTTCATTTAGAGTCGATTGCGTCTGTGACTTCACCACCAGATGTATGTATGTTGAACTTCTTTCGCACCATACGTAGCCAACCGTGCTAATCGTAGGTGCGGAAGCCGCACTCCTTCTTCCTGGTCTCCGTAAACCACAAAGGTCAGCAAAAAATTAGGGGTGGGTATATAGCATGATGACAAATCTTACCAATGAGTCCAGCTGTAATGCCCACCAATTATGACTTTACAATCGCTCGCTGTAGACCAGGCGGCATATGTAGCAGCAGCAAACATTGCAGCTGCGCCAAGCATGACAACACCAGCAGCAGAAGACTGAAGTATATAAGGGAAGCTTGGATACCAGTTAAGGTTTCATCAACCAGCCTTCTGCTACTGGTGTAGTGCGTGACACTGCTGCACATTTCTGCTGCTGCAGCACAATATCTCAATCTGTGAGCAATACAGCTGCCCTCACTGGTAACATTTACCACCCTGTTACAATCCCAATGCCGATCCGTTGTTTACCTTTGTGGTTTACAGAGACTGGGTAAGAGAGTGACTTGACCAACAACTGGTGGTGAATTCACACACGCAGTCAACCCCGAATACGTCTTAAATGAGTTTTAATCAAGGCTGCAGAAACCTCCAATGGAAATAATATATCGCTTGAAATGTAATAAAAATTTCCAATTAACATGGCATACTTGTCCTTCCCCCGTAACTCCGATTTGCACGGTTGGCTATGTACGGTGCGAAAGACGTTCAACATACTTACGCACGACAGATTTTTTTACGTTTCATTTTTATCTTTAAACCTTGGACTAAAATTAAGACTTAGATTTCTAAATCCATCCTGAGTAAGAATTAAGCAACCCTTACATTACATTTCTTGGACAAAAGTTTGTATTTGATTTATAATAAGTTATTAAGACCCATTAATATTGTGAGATGATACTGCCATGGTGTAATTATCAGCAGGCTGGGCTTGCAATCCAGAAGTCGCCAGCTTCATCTCCCAGTGCGGCAATAAAGATAACCAGAAAGGTTCTTAAATCCCGCCGCCTGTCCACCCAACAGTATCAAAGGGTTCGCCACTGTAGTTCAGCAGCTCGTGTGGTCGGGAAAAAGTGTGGCTACTCCCATCTCTTCCGAGACATCTGGCCAGTGTGGAAGAGAAGCAACAGGGGCTATGGCCTCCTCTAGTGGAGGCCCTTCTCCTCCCTCCCAACAGTGACATACGCAAGAAATCGAATGGCTACACCTCTGCTTGTATCTGACACGAGCCAGCTGACCGTTCTTCACACATTCCAAGCTACAGAAAACATTCATCTCTGTGCGGTAAACTCGCGCTTCACGTTGTCGGTGGACGTGATTCTCATCCGTTGGCGGTCTCACCTCCACATCGTCGTGATGAGGAGCCAGCCCCTGGCTGCCTGGGGGGGTCACGTACACGTTGGAGCCCACGAGGGCTCCAAAGAAACTCTCGAGCTTCTCCTGGATCTGCCACAGATCATCCTACATGTGCACACACATCGCAAGGGATTTCACTACCACAACTTCCATTATTGCCACTGAATGCAATTCCTAAGGGGATCGGTAGAATAATGGAATTGTGCCGGGGGAAGGGCGGTGTGCAAAATGCGTGGCAGTCAGGCAAGCGGGGAAGTGGCGTGCGGGATCTGGTTGATCTTGTGGCATTGTCATTGAAAGGTATAGGTGATACCAAGGTAATACGCTTCAGTGGAATTCTTCAGCTGTAATCAACCACCAATACCAGCCAGCCAGAATCACAAGACAATTTGGACGTATGCAGAGGTAATGCGATCGCATCTCAACAGACCTGGAGTCAATTACAAACGGAGGAGCATTGTTGGTTGAAAATCATTACAAATTACACAATTATAATTGCTGGAGGAAAGTCTAAATCCCATAGAAATCCCACGTGTGGTTATAGCACTAAAAGGTTAACACGGATGGGTTCACGAACCCACTTTCTGAAATGTAATTTCCTCACCATCTCACAAATCTGCACCATCAACCGACCCTTGACTCCAGAGTGCTAGTTATTTTTATCAGTATAGTAATACCTCGATAGGAGTATATTCCATAAACGAAGTTTCCGTTTAACGAACTTATGGATTCATTACTTTACACTGGAAAATAAAAAAATAAGTAAAATAATACACTGACGTAGTAAATGTTTTTTATCAATCTAAGATACTCTATTAATTCGAATAAAATTATAATATATGGATAGTACACTACGTTTCTTTCAAGTGTCAGTTTTTTTAATACGTTCAAATTTTCATTAAACGATCGTATTGAATATAAATTGTCTTTTCTTACAATACCAATGATAAGTTATTAAGTGTTGATAGTATTAAATGGTGAGCTACGAAGGCTGGGAACGCATCCGCATAGTGCTGTGACAATTTGTTCAATATACGAAGTTTCAATATACAGGAACAAAGCTCCAGGAACGCATCTACTTCGCGTATGCGAGGTATCACTTGTACTCAGAAACACGCTCTACTGGATAAACAACCGCAAATGGGCAAGTTGGAGTGGAGCGCCATTCAAGTGATAAAATGTGGTGGATATGCTCTCCAACACACCGGTGTGCCGTATTAGTAACGAATTGGGCACGTTCTGTTTACGTGAAAAATACCTTACAAATTGGCTGTGTCGGATGGTGGCGGGTTTAACGACATTTATATTTACGCAATCCAACCCCAAAAAAAACCTGTATTATGGATATTGCTCACGAAATCCTACGCGTTAAACGGATAAATCAACTTGACCATGCAACCTGCCTTGAAGCGCTGCGGCTGATGGAACTGGAAGGTGAACTTATTCTGCTCAAAGTCCTTCTGGAGCTTCGGGTAGGTGGCGCGGCCGCTCTTGTTCAGCGAATGCCGCGTCTCCTTCACGTAGCGGCACAGGTTGATGTCCTCGCCGTAAGCCACGTTTCGACGCGTGCAGATGTCCTCCAGGTCCTGCAGGCGGAAGAGTCGCGAGTAGCAGCTGGCATAACGGGCGTCCGAGCGGTGCAACACCAATGGGCCGCGCTCCCAGTGCTGCTGGAAAAAGTCAGATGTGCTGACGGGAGCGATCAAGCTGGAGAAGAGTCGGTCGGGAGATGAGAAGTCCAGGATGCCCGTCACGTCGGCCTCCTCTTGCTGCTGGTCACTGCTCTCCACCACCGCCTTGACCTTCTTGGCTGTGCAGGAATTGTCATCTTTGTTTTTTTTCGGTTTGCCAAACGCTCTGGCATTTTTCGCAGTGGACCTTTTTGGCATTTTTGCAACCTGGAATCGGAGATCATAATTAGTAGATTGTTTTTGTTTGTTTCAAAACGTTTACATTTTTTTGTGGAAATATTAAGGTACGCGTCAGCAGATACACTTGAATTAAATAAACGTCCTACTTCGGGACGTTGTGAATTTAAAACCCACGAGTGCCACTCAAGTTTTGCATGCGCATAGTGTGCCGCTGTTACGTTCAGGCGAACAGAACTGTACAAATGAAAATAATTATACAATACTAAATAGAATGGGGACGGCGGAAACATTGCACGGTATTATTTAATCGTTAACCCACTCCGATACACAGTACCTGTTGTAAATCAAATCCTAACTTGCCTGTTCCCCACCGCGTGCCCCTGTCTCACCACGTTGGCGTCTTAATTTAAATCAAACGTCTTTACATTACGATGCACATAGCTGCTAAATTGCGCAGAGGTTAACATTGCAGTTGTGCTCGCGTGCTGGAAAATCAAATGTCAAAGCATTTACCATGCAGGATTACTAAACACATTCGAATGCTTCCTTCCACGGTTCCTCCAATCGTTCCCAGGAAAATTAAGTGGAGTTACAGTACTGTAACATCCTCGCTGTAGCTTTTTTGTCGTACCGGTAGATATTTTAAGGGATACTATTTGGTTCATTGAGTTATACGCGCGTGATTTTGAAACAAAAGGCATGCATTTGTATAAAATATTGCACGACACACGTTATTTTAAACCGGGACAAAAGAATCCGGTTCAAAACCAGGCTTCGAAATCTGCACTGTTTGCCTCAACCAAATTTCACGTTTAATGACTACACAGACACTGCTAGGCTCAGTAAAGCCCCACAATCTCCCAAATCACATGTCAGCCCTTCTGCACGAAACACAATTAGCGCCACAGCACGGGTTCAATTAAACACCGCCCTCATTTCAATCTCAACGTGATAGATTAAAAAAAACCCCTCTCCCTAACAACAGCCGTGAACGCGATGCAATTAGCGCGACCCTCTAGCAAGCAGCCTACAGCAAGCCGTTTCAACCCAGACACGCCGCACCCAACCAACCCCAAACGCCGTACGCACGACGCGTGTGCGATGTCCTTCGTCCGGCTGCCGTACACGACGAGTGGTTAATGAGTCGCTGTACCTGTAGTTTGCGGGCGTCTCGGGCGCTGAACTTCGCTTCGGGAGGAGGGAGCCGCCGACGCCGCCACAAAAGAGGGCCCGCGTTGCTTTTGGCCAAGAGCTCCACGTGGTCACGACTTCCGGACATGCGCGCGCGCGACGTCACCGACACGCGTGTTCCTATTGGCTGTTGGCGGTGGGGGGAGGAGTCACCCCCCACGCCGTCCTGTAGGGGGAGCCACCAACTCCCACGTTTCTCGGTTGTGGGAATTCGAATTTGGGGGGTGGGTGGGAAATGTTTATTAAGACTATGTACTGGAGGAATCTGATGAGCTGTAAAGCTCTTTCTGTTTTGTTTTCTTTCCTCCCCCACCCACCATCCACCACCACCCACCACCCTCACCCACCACCACCCCCACCCACCACCATCCACCCACCACCACCCCCACCCACCACCATCCACCCACCACCACCACCCTCACCCACCACCACCCACCCACCTACCACCACCCCCACCCCCACCCACCACCACCCTCACCCACCCTCACCTACCACCACCACCCACCACCCATCCTCACCCACCAACCACCACCACTCTCACCCACCACCCACCCACCACCCTCACCCACACCTTCATCCACCACCCACCACCACCCTCATCCACCACCACCACCCACCACCCTCACCCACCACCATCACACCCACCCACCACCCTCACCCACCCATCCACCACCACCCACCTCCACCCACCACCACCCACGATCCACCACCACCACCCACTACACCTTTATACTTGCGCGATCTCACCCAAAAACCTTTATTTTGAATGATATTGGTCGCGAAAGCCTATGTGTTAAACTCCAATAAAGGTTAACAAATCACCAGAAATAGAGGTTTTGTTGGGTTAAATCGCGTAAATATAAATGTGTCGTTAAACCCGCCACCACCCGACACAGCCAATTAGTGAGGTTTGTCCCGTAAACAGAACGTGCCAATTCGTTACGGGTTTAACGACGCATTAATATTGACGAGATCTAACCCCAAAACCCTCTTATGGATAACATTAGTCGCGAAAGCGTACATGATAAACAAATCACCCAAACAAATACAACTATTTTCTATATTTCCATTACTATCGTTTTTAGTATCGTTTGCTGTTAAAACTTGCTGACTCGCCCATACTGAACATCTGTGAAAATATTTTCATAGCTCATCAGATCCTTCCAGTCTAAATAAAGATTATGATTCTAAATGTGGAAGGAAAAACTCGGAGTACCCGGAGAAAAATCAATGCGACCACGTGGAGAGAGAGCCAGCAAACTCCACACATACATGGGTCAGGGTCAGGATCAAACTCACGGTCTCCTGTATACCTGGCGAGGTAGTTAACATCTCGCCACCGTGGCGCCCTAAATTACATTGTGGTGGGCAGATATTCGCGTCAGGAGGAGCGGAGTGTATCGCTGCTGTGATGATAACGATGCCCCTTTCGTATTTGTGAATCAGGCGTTGAGTCGTGCTCAGTTTCTAGGGTTCTGTTCTGGGTGACTACAGTCGCCACCCATTGTGCATCAGATATCTGCAACTGCCAAGGGTGGCACAGTTGGGTTTTTTACAATCGGGTTTAATTGTCTTTTTATATTAAAGCCGATCATCTGAGATTGGGAGAAATCCGGTTTAATTGGTTCTAATTGCAGAACCGCACTTCTCAACGATGGGCTTCAATGCTTCATCCAGAGCCGGCCCAGCCACTAAGCGACCCTTGCAATTGCAAAGGGCCCCGTGGCCAGCAGAGGGCCCCCTAGAGTCACTGCTAGCTAGTGGGTGAAAAAAATCATACATCAAAGGGGCCTCCAACCAAATTTTGCTTAGGGCCCCCAAAGGTCTAGGGCCGGTTCTGGCTTCATCCATTCCAAGCTAAGGAACTCACTGGCGCCCACGATTGTGGAGGAGAAGCTCGTGTTCATCACGACAAACCTGCCCGCCGCATTCTACGACTACCCCGTGCCCGGTGGCCCCGAGTACGATAGCAGCACCGACGAGGAAGCAGCCTACGCCTATCAGAGTTTCGTATTCATTAAACCAGGTTTTAATTTAGTAGTAGGTTTTTACCCTTTTAAACTGGTACAAAACTGACACCTTTATTCAAGACATCATGTCTGCAATAACCACAACACAAGTAGTCAAAAAAGCAAACAAAAAGAAACAACTCTGATAATGATAATAATATGCACTGTCCTTGAAGTTGATTGGTCCACACCCGAGACGGCTTTCTTTAGAGCCTAGTCCCCATTGGTGTTGGACCAGATGACAGGTTTTAATTCCCCGAAATCGGGTTTAATTGTATTAAAGAAAAAGCCGATGCCTGCCGCTAAAAAAATCGGGGTTTTTCCACCCACGGCAACTGCTGGCACGGTTTGTGCCGATGCGGTTTAGGGATGCCCAACACATTCCTGCGGAGGGAGCTGGTAGGAACGTTGGGTTGCTCGGTCAATGGGCAGGGTCAACGGCGGCGTGGTGTATTCCGCAAATATGCCCGATTGTGAGGGCGGGCACAAGCCGGCGTGAGTAGGTTTAACGTTGAGTTTTATAAGGGCACCATGGGGTGACCAGCCCCTCCCCACCCAGCCCCACCCCTCCCACCCCCCACCCAGCCCCTCTCCACCATCCCCACCCAGCCCCTCCCCACCCTCCCCTCCCCACCCAGCCCCACCCTCCCCTCGCCACCCAGCCCCTCCCTCCCCACCCAGCCCCTCCCTGCACGACGGACACAATAATCCCTGTGGGCTGGTGTAACCAGGAGGTTCCTACCAGTATAAGCTTCGCTGCTTTGTGAAGCCAGGCGGTGGGGGGTGGTCCTCTTTGAGAGGTGAAAGTAACACGCACCTAGGGGGGGGGGGGTAATACATTTGTGACGATGTGTGACGAGGGGGGGTTTGAGAAATGTGGCGTCACATCTAAATGCGCAACTTTTAATAAATATAAACAACACGTTCTACTTAATTAAATATACTTTTTAATAAATGTTTTCTCCTACAACATCAGAGTGCAGCGCCACATTAAATACGCACTACAATGACAATATTTTAAAGCGATTTGAAGCATGTTTTTTTTGGGGGGGGGGTAGAGCTTTGTGACGTCATATTTTAGGGGGGGTCTGACTTTTTGTGACGCCGTGTGACGAAGGGGGGGGGGTCAAAAACCGTCCAAAATTGCGTGACGTCATTTATGGACGGCCCCTTACGTATTAAGCTCTTTTTCACAATTATCCAGTAGGGCGGGTAAGGGAGTTACAACAGCAAATACAAAAAAAACAATGCAGTGAAAAACAGAGAAAATGGTAAGCAAGTCACTTAAAACTAAGATATATATTTTTTACGTATCATGTAAAGCCCACTGAATAACAGTATTAGCTTCTTTTTCAGAAGCGACCTGGCCACAAATGATTGCTCAGCGAAGTGGCTTATCACGTGCAAATCTACTGCAGCCAAACAATATAATATAAACACATAACAATCATAAGAATCCCACTATCCAAGATTAAAAGACAAATTATGACACGAATAAATGACTACCATGGAATAAAATAACACAACCTTTGAATGGAATAGGCTGAACATAAACATAGCACTGCTCTGAATAGAATGAAACGGCATTTGTTTACACGAAACATTACCCATCTGTTACTCGATGCAATGGAAAATTGGTTTAGGAGGGCGGGACTGCCTGATTCCACACAATTGGCTGATTTCACTCGAAAAAGCGGCATTTCAACGTTTATTTGTCAACAAAAATGTAATGCACGCAACACATCTTCATGTTATATGTATACCGTACTTGCAATTACACTGATAAATAAATAATAACACGTGATTTAGATCATTTACGGTGGTTAATAACAGCATTCAAAGTTACAGTAAATTGTTTTGGGCAGGACATGATATTGCTCCTTCACATACTTTCCAATTGTGCTATCTACAGTTTAACACATAGGCTTCCGCGACCAATATTATCCACAATATAGGTTCTTGGGGTTAGATCGCATAATATAAATGTGTCGTTAAATTTTTAATGTTATGGGTTTTCTCTCCAACACACCGGTGTGCTGTACTAGTAACGAATTTGCATGCTTTGTTTACGTTGCAAACGTTACTAATTGTCTGTGTCGGGTGGTGGCGGGTTTAACGACACATTTATATGTACACGATCTAACCCAAACTAACCTCTATTATGTGCTATCTACATCAGGTTATCGTATGATGAACTAAACATCCACTCGGATATCCCGAAAAGCATTGCAACCCTTCGTGTTAGAGAATGGTCCACGGAAGTAGATACCACAAAACTGCTGTCCCTATTGACATCCCGTAAAGTAACTTCTGATCCACACAGCAGTGGGGCAGCCTATTTTGCGAGGTCATTGTTGACTGGGATGAGACCATCAACTCACTAACTCAATTACCCAGGGCGCCCTTGGCAAAGAGACGATGTTGCGTGTTGTTTCAATGGGTGGATTTCATAAGCCGCGGGGCAGTGGTGGCGCAGAGCCTGATTGATCGCACAAATGTCGCGAAATTCCCATCCCGTGCCTCCCAGGAGAATGCAGTAGGGTACAGCTAAATGTTGGCTCTACCTGCTCCGTATGTATGGGATAGTGTTTCCCCCCTCGTACGCGTGGGTTTTCTCCGGGTGCTCAGCTTTCCTATCCCACGTAAACACCAATGAATTGGCCGGTAACACCTTGACATATATATATAGGACGCCAGAGCTCAAGCAATTGTTGACGCCGCCTCGTCGCGTAGCTTTGCCGTCCTGCTTGTCCGCGATTTATCGCGCATCTTTGGGTGTTTGGAGTGAGCGAGCGAACCACACCAACTTTGAGAACCCGAATTTAATATCAAAGTTGCCAAAACTCAGCGGATCTGATCCACATCAATACACACCAGCCCCCAAAACCCAGCCACTTCACCAAGTGACCGAACGTGAGTACCCCACTCCTCCCAAACAATCACGCAAGCGAAATTCAATACCCCACGGCCGCCACCGCTGGCTGGCTGGGTTTTGTGGGACAATAGTGGCTCGGCGAAAATAAAAAAATAAAAAACACGGAGGCGAGCGGTCAACGTGTCTGTCTGTGCCTTTATAGGTGCTCGCTAACAGCACTTGCCCCTATAGTTTGTTAAGGCTATACGGGGGGTCTTTATCTTATCTTTGTGTTGTGTGCTGTGGTGTGGCATGTAGGGAGCGGTGGTGTAGCGGTTAGCGCCACGAACCCGGCTACCCGGGTTCGATTCCCGCTCACGGCCACCAAACACCCAGTGACGATTTTTCTGAACCGGTCCTTGGCCTCCCCTAGGTCGACTCAGCCTCGTGTACCGTTCGGGCCTTCATAGGTGTTCGTTAACAGCACTTGCCCCTCCAGTCTGTCAAGGCTATACGGGGGATCTTTGTCTTTGTTGTTGTGGTGGTGCGTGTGTGCGGTGTATTCTGGCGCGACAGACAGAGGCGATTGCCGGCATCTGTCGGGGCGACTCGACGTGCCCGCGCTCTAGCGCCTTCGCTGCTCGCACCGAGGTCGTGGTTTCGTGCCCCCTCGCGGTCACGTGGTGCCGGCGGAGAGTTGTGGGCTGCTCCACGCGCCTTATTTACCTTCGCCGCTTTCTCGCGGCAACGTTAGCAACTTAAACGCGTACAAAGTCGTCGGCGCGCTCCCCCCCTCCCACCCCTTTTTTTTATTTTGTTGTTCAAACGTCACGTCGCAATTCAATGCAAGAAAGAAGAGCGACGAGACGCACGCTTTTTTGGACACGAGGCTGCTGAGCTCGACTTCCCACCCCCCCCCTCACCCCCCGATTTCACGCGGGGACCACCCCCCCCTCCTCCCGCCGGGGCTGGCTAGACAAGACCGAGGCTGCGGCCTGGAGGGCCCGGGCCGCGTCTCGAGCTTTTTTTTGTTTCCTTCGCGCACAGCTCGGTCATGGCGAGCGTGGAGGTGAGAGAAGCGGCGGCGGAGTGGGGGGTGGGGCAAGTCAGTTTTGTTTTGTTTTTGGTTCGTCGCTGTGCGTGGCTGCAAGAGTGCAGAGCGGGAGGTGAAGGAGGGGGGTGGAGTGCGCGCCCTCCCGTGGCCATTACTCGAGATTTTGCGCGTCAGCCGCCGTGCTTGTTGTTGGAAGTTTTGAGATGAGTTTGTTAGCGGCTCTTAACTCGCAATTGTTCCGTCAGGAGGTCGGGCAACTTGCAATGTGTCCGCCCCGTCGTCAGGGCTGTTTGATTCGGACTCGAACGACGCTTGTCACTGCGGGGTTGGTGACGGGGTGTGGAGGAGAGGGCAGCCAGGGACCGGTTTCTGATGTACCGTAGTAACATTGTCCTGTATAACATTAAATAACCTTTTGTTATTCGCGTCATTCTTACAGCGCAAGGCTATCACGGATGTGCAATGATTCACAGCGCAGTGTCGTTGTGTGTGTGTGGTTTATTTTAAATGATGATCTAAACACGTGGTGGTTTGCGGTGGTGGTGGTGGTGGTGGCGCACTGCATACAACCAGCTGAGAGAGATTCTCGGGCACGGTCAACTGCAGTGGAGAGTGGACATTGAACCGTGCCTGACCAGCGTGGTGAAGTATGGTCAGACTTAATCCAGCAGTTGGTTTGATGCAGGGTTGTAAAATATTTAAAGATGCAACAGGCGGGATGGAAGTGGCCTTTTTTAGTCGGCAGGTCCCGTTTTTTTTTTACTAAATTCCGTTCATTATTTCGGCGGGGTTTTTTTCGTGTGTTTGCATCGTGAAATTCCTTGCCTACAATAAATCAATTACAGTACATTGTTTCGATTTAAAGCTTTCGTGACTGCAGGGATTCATCTTTTTGGTTCTTTCGGTAAAGTCACGTAGAAGGGAAGTAATAAAATAATAAAAATGAAACATAATAAAATACAATTCTCACGACGTTTCGGCCACAACGCAAGCAGCCGTCCTTAGGTGAAGAACAAGGCTGCTTGCGTTGTGACCGAAACGTCGTGAGAATTGTATTGTTTTATTTTCATTATTTTATTATTTCCCTTCTACTTGACTTTACCGAAAGAACCAAGAAGATACAGTACATCGTGTCAAACATATCTCTGTGGCACAGACATTAATTGTGAGAGCCCCAGATACAATCGCACCAGAAATGCTGCGAAATTGTTTTTATATATAAAATACCTTCGACTTGTTTTGGAAACTTGGGGTTCACAACCGATTGCAACATCATTAAGTGTATATGCGTATCGCAATTACAATGAAAACGTCTTTCTGTTATTGAAATAGCCGTATGATGCGCAACCTTTTAGGGAAATTTATTACAGCTGCAGTAATTCGCCACTTACAAATTTAGTGTTTGGCTGCTTACTATTTTCTCTGCCGGTTGGTTGGCAGTGGTTTGTGTACGCGGGGCAACTTTTACCCGGCCATGTGAATGTGGAACTTCCACCACTGGCTCAAGGCTGTAAACGGGGAAACCACTGCACTTTGAGTACGATGACTTTAAGATACATAGGCTATTGTTGTATTACATAATTCAAAAACTGGCAGTGTCTTAAGGCCGAAAGCGCCCAACTTTTCGTCACATGTACGATGTACTAATGCTCATTTTCTTGGTGGGAGGAATCACGCAACTTGTAGCCTGTTTCCTGTATTAACATAAATTGGGACAACACTTAAGTTTAATTGTGAAATAAAACGTCTTTCATGTGTTTTTTTTATATTTAGACAGCCTGCAGACTGTATAATCCGATTAATCCATCATGCCTATTTGATGCCACTCGTGCTCTAAGCTGATCACACTAACGCCGCTAGGGTTAACACACGTGCACGCCAGGCGTTCACTCGTCTTGAACGCGTGGTGGCACAAACCACGAAGTCAAAACATGCGACGAGGAAACACGTGACACATGCCTGCTTATCACAGCCGCGCAGCCTGAGACCATAAACCAAACCAATAACAGTAATTGCACTCCATTACCACGTTCGGTTTGTTATAAACAAATAAATTTAACAGTAATTTTTGTGTATCATCAAAATACAAAGGTGTTCACGTCCTTAGTAGAGTCGTGTCCCTTGTCATCAGAGTGATATAATGGATTAGCACATGTTAGCCGATACATATTTAAAATGTCTACTACAGTTCATATAACCTTGTTTACTCGTTATCAGGTGTATGCTAATATTAGGCTGCAATCTCACACAAGGTTTGATACCGAAATGTCCTCTCAAGAGAAGACTGGACAAAATGAAAATCTAAACCACAATGGGATAATGAGGTCATAAACTACTGTGTAGCCTCTTCTTGGTTCTTTCGGTAAAGTCATGTACAATGGAAAAAATAAAATAATAAAAATAAAACAATAAAATAATTCTCACGACGTTTCGGCCACAACGCAAGCAGCCGTCCTCAGGTGAAGAACTGGTCTGTCGAGAAGACAGAGTATGAATGCCTTATAAACATTTCCCCACTAGGAGTTTTATTAAATTGTGTATTCTGGCCTTATGTCTATGCTGGCCAGGAAGCAGACAAGATGGGGAAGATGGGGGACAAGATCGGTGAGAAATATAACAAGAAATTGCCCCATCGGTTGGGAATAGCTTATGAGGTGGGGGCAAGGCTGGAGGCCCAAGACTATCTGCTTAAGTGGTGAGTTTGCTCCAGCATTCCGTGTCAAGTCACTCCTGTACACTATATCACCACCCCCACGGGTTGTGATATGCAATAATGTTATTGTTGGTAACTAAACATCAATATCTAAGTACAGAAATCTGTGATTGCTAATTAAGCAGTCTTCATTAAAAAAGCTGAAGCTAAATGGAGGTTTCTCAATAAACAAGACATTACTGGTACTACTGCATAAGTTTCAACAGTTATACTGTATCGCTCTGCAATGTGTTTTCAAGTTGCATTATTTGGGATGTCTGACGTTCCACTCCACATGTTGGGAGTTTTTGTATACCATCAGCTTTTTTTCAGTTCAGATTTATTCAGATGCCAAACAACACATGGATGTAACTCAGAAACATTGAAGAGCAATAGAAAGCTATCCGTGGTGTACAGAATTCCGTCTAACACTGTCGAACCCTTGATATCCACAGGTACCCTTCCCGCATTGAGAAAGTAGACCCAGACGAGGGTAAGATTTTGATCCACTTTGAGCGTTGGAACCACCGTTACGATGAGTGGATTGACTGCAACAGCCCGCGGCTGAGACCGCTACAGCGAACCTCGCTCCGTCGCGAAGGCCTTAAGCAGGAGGAGCCAACTGTTGGGGCAGTGGTACGTTCCTGCCTGGCTATGACGTTTACGTACAGATTTACTTTACATACAAAAAAAATTCAAGTTATTAGCATGCTTGTAAACCAGTGGATTGTTTTGCTTGTTGAATTGTAGTGCATTTTATGTGTATGAGTTTAACTTTTAATATCTAGTACATTTATTTACTAAATAAAAAAAACACCTCGATTTGGGTGCAAATGTTTAGATTTGTGTATTTTGATGTTTTAGCCATTTAAGGTCGGGGATGAGGTGCTGGCTAGGTGGATTGACTGCAGATACTACCCAGCGAAAATCGTCACGATCAACAAAGAAGGTAAGACAATCACATCACCTGTATAAAGAGAACATTTTCAAAAATGTTTGCATCTGGTTTTCAATAAAAAAAAATAGATAGGAAATTTTAAATAGTTCCATGACAACATTACATGTAAATAAACTTGAAATTATAATGTTGAATTGAAATGTAATTGTGTTGAAATTATCAATTGTTACATTTTGTATCTAGAGCCAAAGTGATGTATGCTATGCAGATATCTATAGAAATAGTTTAAGCAATCTTGATTTGCAGCTTTCGTGACTGCAGGAATCCATACTCTCTGGTTCTTTCGGTAAAGTCACGTAGGTAGAATTTTTTGTTAAAATAATAATTGTAATAACATTTTTTTTTATGATATTGTTTCTACCTACGTGACTTTACCGAAAGAACCAGAGAGTATAGTTTAAGCAATGTTTGCTGTAAATTTAAGTTAAAAAAACATAGCATGCATTGAAATTATGTGGCAGCTATATTAATGTTATGTTTTTGTTTCAGATACTTACAGTGTGCGATTTTATGATGGATTTGTGAAAGACGTGAAAAGCATAAATGTGAAAGAGATGCCAGAGGATTTGAAAAACCAGGTATGCATCGCTTTGTTTTTACAATGATTTATTGTTTCAAATGATACTGCAAAACCCATAGCTTATGAAAATTATGCCTAAAAGGTCTACAATTATATATAACTAGGGATTGTTCGGGGGCGCCTTTGGCGCCCCCTCAACCATTTATGGCCTTCAGCCAGGAAAGTCACGAAAAAATTGCACACGAACGACGCATTCGCGCAAACACCAGATCCTCCGTGATGAAGTTTTAAAATGAAACATCTTTGAATTGTATTATGTTTGGAATTAGATAATTTATTTCTTCATTAAAAGCTTATATCATTTTACATCTGGAAGACTTAATTGAAAACGACATTTCGCGTGAATTTTCTCTCGTCGTTAAGTAAGATGGCCTTGCTGGGGGTTCGATTCGATGCGGACTTTCACCTGTTTGGGATTGCGGGATCGAGATCAGGCAACATAGATCTGGCCTACGAGAAGACCGCTGTCTGCAGATTGATTCCAACGTAATCGACCGTCTGTCCCTGCGCCTCCGTCGTTCATGCAGGGGGCGTATAGGTTTGCAGCGCCCCCTACATGAAAACGACGGAAAGTGCAGCGTTCATCACAGATAGATCAAGTTGTACGCTTATATAAGAGAATATGTACATAGAGATTTAGGTTTCAAGAGTACATTAGATAGAGTATCTCAGTTAACATAAGGCTTGTGTAACTCTGCAAGTTATAGATGATTTAAATATATGGTAAAGGCCTCGCCATCTGCTAGGGTTTGGTTCTTGAAAAATCTGTACAAAAGTAGAATTTGCGAATGTATATACTATGTTTATATGGAAAAAATGGGGTTAGGCTTCCATGTCCGACTGAACGTACGGGAGAACATTAAAATATTCATAACATTAATCCCTTACTGTACACATTGTACTAAAATCCAATTAGATACAAAAACACATCAATAAATTGTGCTGTAAAATTTGAAGTTTTATTCACCTTGAACGACAATGGGGGTGTGATGATACTACTATGGCAGTCGTTGGTGCACTTGCCGCCGCACTTTCCATAATTGCCTTGTCATTTTTCTTTAAAATATCTGACTGTTGACTCGTTTACCGTATAAATAGCAGCCAACAGCATTGTTAACACGAGCATGTTTATCTAAAAACCCTACTTTTTGAGCCAGACTCATAACTTTCATGTTCTGCCTTTTTTTCTTGCTCTCACGAACTCCACTCACTTGACGCTTAGACGCCATGATCGAAATTACAAAAACAAAATGCAAATAATGCATAAATAGCACAAAAGGCAACGGGCACTTGAAGAGTAAAATCTTCGGCGTGTGGATCGTGGCACAAGCCACTACTGTACTGGGCAAGTACAGTAGCCCTCCGTGATGATGCGATGTTGCCAAATCGCGAATAGTCCAAGGAAAAAATACACGAAAATTATAAACTGATATACAAATATAAAATCGCGAACAATCGAATTTTGCTGAAGAAAAATCCGCGAATGAAGAGGTTTTACTGACATTCAAATATGTTCTCACAAATGCTATGATTATGAAGGTATACCAAAGTTATGAATGAATACATAAACTCCGAAACGGGGGTAAAATGCATTAAAATATCAGATTTGGTGACTTGGAAAAGTAGGTAAAAGATGAGATGATCAGATAAATGGTAAGTTTAGCATCATTAGCATTGGAGTGAAGAATGATAGTTGATCATCTATTACAGTTCACAGCCTTTTGCATAAATGATTACTTTTGCAAATGTACAAGGACAAGCACAGCTTATAACATTTTTATTGTTATGATTCTCATGGACAAACTCTGGATTGTCTGAAGTCTCATCAACATATTCAACACATTCGGTGATCACATCCTGGTGTGATGCGAGTGGCGCTTCAATATCAATTTAACTCTAAGAAATGCCTAGAGGAGGAAAATGGTAAAATGGACATTACCACTTGACATAATCAAGTGACAAGGCTAGTAATTGTTAATTCAATAAAAGTGGATGGAAGGGTTAAACAATTTATCTGAAACCACAAAAGGCACATTGAGGAACAAAAGACTTGCAAAGAAATGGACACGCTGTACAAAACGTTGAATACACAACTCTTATGGAAAGATTAGGAAAGGAATGAGAAAATACATTGGAGAACACAACACAAAAATAATTGAAAGATGCCACAAAAAGCAGACAAAAGGACGTTTCTCGAGCAATTTACAATCCGTAGCCCTTGGAGAAGGATGGAACAATAACACTTGATAAAGATTTAATCTTTAAATCTGTCGAGAATTGTTTTCAGATCTCTAATGCAAAACTTAATATGTGCCTGGAATCAAACAAGATCTCACACTTTCAAGTAAGCAATGCCCTTCAAAGGATGAACAAATGAAATCTCCTGGGAAGATGGTGTCACTGTGGACATCGTTGGGATTAAATGTTGGAACACAATTATTGGATCTTTTCACTAAATGTTTACACAGAAGTAAATAGCTAAATTATAGAAAGATGCCTCAATCATTTGATGCAATACATTTTATTAAACCGACTTGAATAATTACAGATCCATTAGTCCCATATTGCACGTATATAAATTGTTTCTTAAGATCATTGGTAACAGAATAAAACATGGTAGAGGCTTAACCGACCATGTGAGAAAGCAGGCTTCATGAAAACTTTCTGTACTCCTGATCACATCCATCCTATTACACGGAGACACAAAAAATAACTCATGGATTGGAAAATATATGCACGTCAAACATATTATGGACAAACATTTCATGATGACTGTTATGTAAGTTTTCTTGGGCAGGGCACTTTGCTAGACGGGATGAAGGACAGTGGTCGAGATTGATGGATTGGCAGCAAAAGGAGAGAACATCTATAAGGATGTCCACCATGAATTAGCTCGTGTAGGAGCCCATCTGGATTGTTGCATCACAAAACCATGAAAGATGGTGACAACTTGGGAAAGCCTTCATTAGGCAGTGGATAGATGAAAGCTGATGATATATGACATCTGTACAACGGTTTTTTTGTATAAACCGCTTGTAACATTAGTAATATATTTACTCTGTCTAGTGTGGTACAATTGCAATGGTTAGTGTATGTGATGCATGCGTATTACTCTTTTGTTCTTTCGGTAAAGTCACGTATAAAGATAAAATAATAAATTAAATACTAGCATACGACGTTTCGATTGCAACACAAGCAATCATCATCAGGTCTAAATGAAATAGAAACACAAATCTAGTATACTTAGAAATGTAATACTTAGAAATGTAATGTAATGCAAGTATACTAGATTTGTGTTTCTATTTCATTTATACCTGATGATGATGATTGCTTGTGTTGCAATCGAAACGTCGTATGCTAGTATTTAATTTATTATTTTATCTTTATACGTGACTTTACCGAAAGAACCAAAGAGTAATTCCTGCAGTCACCAAAGCTCCAAATTAAGTTTATGTATGCGTATATTTATGGAACCTCCATTACTTTGTTATTTGGAATTAACACGTTAAAATTAAAATTCCATGCACTTTCCACTGCTACACCAAAGCATGAACTGACAATTGACACTGATGGAAAATGTTTTGGCACCATTACACTCGTTTTTGCTGTTTGAGCATTTAAATAATTACGTCTTTGAACGTAAATATATTAATTAACTTTGAAAATGTGATAATGTCACTCATTTTCTTTAATAGAAAATTGAACAAAATAATATTTTGCAACGAATAGCTGAAGAAGGAAAAAAAAGCAACCTCACTTTATTAAATAAATATTTTACGGTGCGTTTGTGGCTTTGCACTCTGCTTAAGTGGTCTTAGTGCTGCAACGATTATTGGAATACATCGATTCATTGTATATTAAAAAGACCGCTTCTTTAACAAACGATGCATTTGCATCCTTTTGAAAATGGCAGACACCAGACATCCCAGTCTCCAAAATGTTGGAAACTCGCCACAGGGCACGTCTATCATGATTTGGTAATGCGTGATGACATCACCAATCCCCCCCTCGGATCTGATGTCACATGTATTATAAGTAACCGTATAGTGTTAGCATTATATTCTTATTTTTGGTTCTTTCGGTAAAGTCAAGTAGAAGGGAAATAATAAAATAAAAAAATATGAAACAAAAATTCTCACGACGTTTCGACTGCAACACGACGTTTCGATTGCTTGTGTTGCAGTCGAAACGTCGTGATAATTTGTTATTGTTTTATATTTTTATTATTTTATTATTTCCCTTCTACGTGACTTTACCGAAAGAACCAAGAATATGAATCCCTGCAGTCACGAAAGCTTTAACTCACTATATTATTCTTTATCGTGTCCGATTTGAGCCAGATGCATGGATTTTCTGCAAATTATATAAAAACAAGCAGTATGGATTGGACTTTTTTTCTCATAAAACAAGCTAATTATTGATTTGATTAAATGATCGAAGCAGAATCAACGTTCATGAAAAAGTAAACAGCTGGTATGTGCAGCTCAATTTGTTATAATTCCTGTTTTAATATATTAACTGGAGAAGTTGGTGCGGTTCAGTTCCTTGTGTCAGTACAGTACCTACTCAAATTAATATCTTGAAAACTTCCTATTTTACATATTGGGGTGATGTCATTAGCACACATCAATCTAAGGCACTGGGATTCAACAGAGTAACTGCAAATAATAAAATATTAAAAATAAAACATAATAAAATAATTCTCACGACGTTTCGGCCACAACGCAAGCAGCCGTCCTGCGTTGTGGCCGAAACGTCGTGATAATTATTTTATTATGTTTTATTTTTATTATTTTATTATTTCCCTTCTACGTGACTTTACCGAAAGAACCAAGAAGATGAATCCCTGCAGTCATGAAAGCTTTAAATCGAAATTTAACTGCAAATACTTAGGAAGAAACTCCTTCCCACAGTCACAATAAGACTAATGTCCTCACTCATTCACGTGTTGTCGCGTGGTGGGGAGCTTGTGTGACAGCTCGTTGTGCGGGGTATTTTTTTTTCCCCATGGAGCTAGAGCAGAGTGCTGAAGGCCTTAACAACATGTGCAGGGCATGCTGATTTCGTACACTCTCAACACATGCACAGACCCAGTGCAATGGAACGTGCCGTATTGCAGAAATGTAACTGCGTATAACTTGACGTACGTGAACACATTTGTAGCAAAACGTTTGCCTAGAGCTACAGGATTTTTGAACCTACGAAATGCTTAATTTAAAACAATACCATTGTGTGATTTGTCCGTTTGAAAATTAAATACACAGGGTGGTCCATATGTCTTGTGACTCCCGTTGAATTCTCTAAATCTTAAAGTGTTTGTATACCAATGGGTGTCGACACAAATGAAAAGGCAAAGGGAAAAAAATGTTAGGGGTCAAATAATTGGGGGGGGGGTCATAAGGACCTCTGGACCACCCTGTAGAATGCAATGGCACTTTAGAATCTCAACGATTGTTAACGTTTTTATATATTTTTTTTATATTTGACAAGCACAATTGTCTGTTATTATACAGTACAGCAGTGTGCGCATTGGTGGTTACATTAAGATGATTGGGAAAGCGCCAGTGTTCTCTACTTAGCCCATCATTGTGATGAAGAACCCCCCCCACCCCACCAACATAGATTCGCTTCTCTTCCATCATAAGTAGAAAAGATTACTAATGTTTTAAAGGGCATCTGGCTGCTGGCAAGCCCAATTCTGGGAGGGGCTGTGGGTTATTTGGCTCTAATGCGAGCTATTGATCCTGTTGCATACGTTATTTAGCGACAGAAACTGGTGAAACCGCTTCGGCCGTCGGGCGGTGGCTGTAAGCAGACTACTAATCGCAGGGAGCCCGTGTGCGCTGTTTGCCGGTCCTCATCTCAACGTCGGGTGGAGGAGGGGAGGGAAGGTGTTGTGGTTGTTGATCCTCCTCCAGTTCCGTGCCAGTGCCTTCACGTGGCGTTAAGGTGGTGGTGGTGGATGGCACAACGCGTGCGCGAGGCTGCATTGTAAAACCCCGCATGAGCGATTTTGCGGTGCCTTTAAATAGCCTGCTGCGTTGCGCAGTGTACGAGAGTGAAATGCTCCCTCCTGCCGTCTTCCTTGTACTGTAACTGCAGGAGAGTCGCGAGAGCACACGGTGCTCCTAGCGAGCACTGTACGCTGCGTGTTTTGACAAGAGAGGGATTTTGACGGCAGAAGGCGCATCTTCGTGGAAACAATTTGGATTAGAGTAGCTCGTGTGCCCTCCTGTTAAATAATCGCAGTTCCACTGGAGTCGTCCTCCTGCTTAAAGTCCCCTGGGGTGAATATTGCCTGCGTTGCACACAGCACAGTGTGTGCCGGTGCTGCATTGCTGTATTTTTAGGTTTGCGACTGCGTGTGCCGTGTTAGAAACTGCATTATTTGATAACTGTGCTGTGTTGTTGCATCGCGGCGAAAGGCGTGCGAAGTATATGACACGTATGTCTTTCGGCTGCACAACTTTTTATTGTGTTTTGTCATTTCGGTAATGATAAAAACTGTGTGTGTGTGTATTGCAGTGCTAGTGTCATGCTGTGTTTTCATTAACATTACAGAATTGTGTGCAAATGATGATATGTAAATCAACTAGTATCACAACATTTGGCTGTCTATTGAATTGGATAATTTAACCTAACTGCTGTGTTGTGTCATGATACTGATGCCAGTCTGCCTAAGATAACAATCATTGACAGTATAAATACATTGGGAGTTGCAATGAGCATATATAGCCTGCATTTAATTGTAATTTTACGTGATATTAATTTTGCCTGTGTTAGTCGTAAGTTATCCATTGCTGCAAAACATTTCATTCACATCTGTGATTACATTGGGCTTTGTTATTAGAATCGCGGGGGGGTTAACTATTATACAATATATGCACCGAATGCATCGTAGTTTGTACTCTGGATTTTAAAAGATTTAATCCGTGCAAAAGCGGTAAGGGTAAAAGTCATCCACATCATGTTGAATTGTACTGAGCCACACAATTTCATCCGTCCCTCCGACCCCCACCCCCCACCGCCGCCGCCGCGGCTTCAGGACTGGACAGCTATCGTGAAGAGCACCGTAGAGGCACAAGCGTTGGAGCAGGCGGCCAACAAGTCCCGGGCACGTGCAGGGCACCACCAGGCAGTGCACCAACAGACGGGGCAGCAGGCTGCCCACGTTGAGGAGGAGGAGGAGGAGGGCGCTCGTAAGGGCAGGCGGAGCGACGCGGAGGAAGGCAGCGAAAGCGAGAAAGCGCTGCCCCAACCACAAAAGCAGCGCAGTGCTGAAGCTCGCCAACGTGAGGCTCACACTCCCTGGGCGTCACGTGCCCCCACTGCAGCATGCTTTAAGGCTACAAGCACTGACTCAAAAGGAGCAGTGCCGCACGCCACGCCGTTTGGGAGCAGTCGTGAGTGTGTGTGTTCGTGCGTGCAGGTGGATGTGCTTTTATGTTTGGTAATAATTAATGAAAACGTCTTTGTTCGTACGGGTAAGTGTGTGATGTAATATTATTGCAGCTTAGTTTCTTACTGGACGATATAATGCATTGCTTACAAATTATTAGAAATGTTGAATACAACTTAAATAATTTTCACATGTACTGTATATTCAGTAGAGATGGCAGTGAATCGTTTTTTACTGGTGGAAGAACCGGCTTATCAAGGAAGCTTTTCTTTTCTTGTGTTCATTCCTACCCATCCACATTCCTGATAAAGCGACCCTTGCTCTAATTTAAGCACAAATGCCCTGGGGGAAGAAAGGTTCACTGCCGATCAGCTTCTTATAGTTTTTATTTGTCATTGTGTTCATGTTATTGTTTCATACTTCGTCCTTAAAACTGCAAATTTGGTCTTTACTTTGGTTTAAAACCATTTTTCATCACGTTTACAACTTAACAAGGCACATTCAAAAATGTAAGTTATCGCAATGTCCAGTTTGTAAAATGTGTCGTCGCATTTTTAGCAGCGAGCCTTCTGCAGTCAAAGGTTATGGCAGCAAAGAAGAGAAAGTCAGCGTTCATGGGAGCCTTCCAGGCAAAGAGGGCACGGCTCAATCAGCTGACAGGTAGGCTGTGCTGTGTGGGAGGGCACTACGTTAATCCCCATTACCAAGCATTGACTAATGTCGATGCAAGTCTTTAACAACCATTTAGTTACGTTTTCCGTTGATATATTTGCACGTGACTAATTTCAAACAATAGGCGTTACTTACCTTTGCATTAAGAAGCTCACTTGGTAATTTTACATAGAGAGATACATGGAGATGTCTATTTTGTTGCATACAATGTATTGTTCATTTTCCGTCATGAAATGTGTAGTTATGACGAGTTTGTTTCAATAAGCACGTCTTGTGTTGTTGGCAAAGGTATAAAGTGCATTGTTCATATTATCACAACATTCCTCTAAAATTGCTTTTCTGGGATCAACATCCTGAATATACCATGGCTTAAAGTCGGTATGTGTTGTTTATCAGGAATTTTGGCTTCTAAACTTTCTCGGCGCCGAGATGCAGATGTCCAAGACTCCAAGGTAAAAAAAATAAGTCTGTTGCATTAATTGGTATGGTTGGTAGATGTGCTAATTACAAATAAAATACCATTACAACCACATGAATTAAATTGATGTGTTTTCATGTTAAACTATGATATGATTTCTGTCATTTTGAATAATATATTTTAATAATAATCATAATAAAGTATCACTGCATCTTAAGCCCATTTTCAGGATGTTCTGTATTGTGAGTGTTGGGCAAGTTCTATCAAAGAGTGTTTGGTTTGTGGGAGGAAACCCAGAGAGAACCCAGAGAAAAACCCACACATACGAGGTGATAACACTCAAAGCTCTCCTCAGATTTATATTGCTGTACAGCCATTTCCTGGCTTGGATTCCAACATCTGATGAGATCTGGCCTGTTCGGGGTAATTGGGTCACGTAAAATTGAAAGTGTCGGTAAAAAAAATCGTTGTATATTATGGCTTTGCTTTTTGGGTGGTTGCAGGAGCGGCCATCGGAGGCTGTGGAGAACAAGGAAACCTCTCCGCTGAACAGCACACAACCGAGTGGTGAGCTTGGCGATTCCTGCACTTAAAAAAACACAAATTTTGTAATTAAAGAAGAACATCCACAGCGTTTAGTGGCTATCGTTGGCATCCAACACTGGGTTAACGGTGAAAGTGCTCCTTGCATCTTGTAATGGATGCATGTATTGCATATGTTGTAATACAGGATTATCAGTTGAGAGTGCATCTGGCGTGACGCCAGGTGCCATCACAAGGCAGCACTCGCTTCGTCTGCGCCGATCGAGTCGGGCGTCGGCCGGCCTCGCCTCCCCCTCGTCCGACTCTTCCCACTCGCCACGCTCGAACCAGCACGCAGGTTGCTGCTGCCTTCACATGCCCCTTATTAGAGCACTCGGCCCACCTCGGCCAAGTTAGGGTTGTGTAAATCACATGAAAAAATGTTGTGGGCGGAGAAGTTACTGTAGGATTACAGAAAGTCAAGGACGTGTCATCGTTGTTTTCGAATCGTTGCGTATATAGCTTAAGAGTTTGTACTTCTGTCTGAGTTTATTTATGCTTTTTGTGTGTATGTGTGTGTACTTGGCACAGTATGTGTGCACCTTTGTGTAATGTGTGTATATATATGTGTGTTCACTTGTGCGGTATAACCTTCACCATGTGATGTCACCATCAACAGAAATCCAGGCTGCAGTCCTTAAATTGCAATTTTCTAAAAGCATTGTCTTGGTTAACACACGATCTGCATTGGGTGTCTCGAGGGGAAGACTTTAGACCAGATGGTGTGATACTTTTAGGGCAGATCTTTAGGGTCACGCTCAGTACTCTGCAGCAGCTGCGGAATCTTAACGGTAGGATAGGTGTTGGCGAGGTGTAGTGACGTCAGCGGCTTTGGCCAGGATGACATCTTGATCGTGAGTTGCGTGTGGGTTAATCTGATTCCCCAGGCTCTCCAGGTCAACTCTCCTCACCCGACAGGGGCCTCTCACCGGCTTCTGCCACCAGCGATTCGCCGGGCAGGCGGCGCCGCCCCTCTGCACTGTCAGAGTCGAGTGCCCACGACAGGACCCAGACTCGGACAGAAGGTACCTCGGCCGGTGGGTAGAGGCAGACGCGCTGCTTGCTGCCTTACGTCAGCGACAGTCAGCCATCGGGAATGCATTCTATCTACACTTTAGTCACATCATCGTGCACGCAGATAACGTTTACAAAAAAGAATTGGAATGCATTGGTTGTATTTCTCTAAAGATTTGTGATTGCGGATTTGTTTAATATTTTATAATTTTGTGATTGAGTTAAATGCACGTTATATAATTAGAACATAAATGTAATTTATTGAACACAAGTAATGTCTGATAATTTTTAGGCCAGACATTTTAAATACATCTTTGATAACCGTATACTAAGATTGTCAGTTATAGGATTGCCTCATTGTTCTCTTGGTTTCCAGATGCAAGTTCATCTTCGAAAAGTGAAATGCTGTCTGCAGATGGTAAGGTCATTATGTTGGGGCACCCCATTGTTGAACAGCCCGGCAGCACCCACAGCGATGAGTTACTGTTAGGTATATTCTCTACATACCTACAACGTCATACAGAGAAGACTTCTCTGGAAGGCTACCCTACCTGTACCTATAAAAGAGTTGGGGGGATTATTGCTTCTCCCTCTCTCCTTCGCCTATTTTATCTTCATTTGGCCCTGCAGTTTTTGGTATGTATGCCAGTTGGTTGCCTGTTTCTCTTGCATTATTTTGTCTTCCTCTTCTGCTGTGGAGAAGACATGCCCCTTTGGTAGTCCCCTTGGATGCAGCAGGCAGACACGTGGTATCTCCCAACTCTTAGCACTGCACGTGTGTATTGCTTTTTTGCCTCCGGACTTACGGCAGGCTTTGAAAGAACGACGCAACCGCGTGGCAGCTGCCTTGCGTTGGCCAGATTTTGGCGTAGATTTGGGGTCGGGTGGTGCCACTGTAGGGATGCCCCTTTGGCTGCTCATTGTGTGGGTGTCTACTCTGAAGCAGGCCTGGAATAGGCACCAGTGTAGACTGGAGAGCCGGCTTGTCTATGTATAGCTGGAGGTGGGGCGGCCTTCCAGAGAAGTTGCTGTCTTGCAAGGCCTCTTGGGGATACCTAAGAGGATTGGCTACGGGTGCTGCCAAGGCCTACACAATCTTTTTTTACACCTCCTATAGCTCACCTCTTTACCAATTGCTGTGAATAAAAAAAAACATAGTATTCAAGCCGTCTTAAAAGTATAATTCCTAGTATTAAACATTGTCAAACAGCACTTCTAACATTCTTCATCGAGGTATCCTGTAATGTTTGTGTTTTACGATTTATAGGTTTTTTATGGTTTTCAAAATTATCGCTGCATGTTAGTTCATGTAAGTATAATCGATTGAAATGCAGTGCACGCTCACGTACATACATTGTTATGTTTCAGCAAAGAGAAGAGAAAGGGACAGAAGCAAAGACAAGAAAGAGAAAGAGAAGGATGTGTCCAAATCGAAAAAGAAAAAGAAGAAAAAGAAAAAGACAAGAAAAGGTAATGACAAATTTCGGATTGTGTTTCATCTCTACGGGTGATATATGGCTGACCTAGAAATGTCATATATCCAAGGCAACTCCTCAATGGTTGGTCTGTACAAGAAATGGGTCAGGTTTCAGCTCTGTAGCATGTTCTAACAAGTGAATTTTAGCTCACGCAGACTTTCAATGAATGTGTTTTTGGGTCGTACCGCGTGTTATTCCGCACGATGTCCATTATTTTGCGGCACCTGCTGGGAGATTTTTCAGGAACCAGATTGATGAAGCGCCCAGCACGCGAAGTGAAACGTCGGACATCGTGCCCAACAACACGCAGTACAACGGGAAAGCACATCGGAGAGCTGTGTTATGTTAAATGCTGAACATGGACTTCTACGTGAATTAAAGCAAGGGAGTTAATGGATAACTCTTATAATTAGTACTTTCACCAGGTCCCACTCATAAATTGATGGCCATTTGCTGCTAAATAAGTAAATCAATAAACTGAATTGCGGGGATGAGCATATATGTATGGATGTGTGTGTACAGGGTGTAGGACAAGCAGAAAATATAGTTGAAAAGGTGCCCTTCATGTCACTTTCAGACAGGGTGGGAAGTGTTGTGTTGCACAACGATTGGTCTCTTGGTGATATAAAGTGAAAGAGCAAAGCATAAAATAACTACAACACGACTGTGAACACCTTCCACATGTTCTTGGTTCTTTCGGTAAAGTCACGTAGAATGGAAATAATAAAATAATGAAAATAAAACATAATAAAATAATTCTCACGACTTTTCGGCCACAACGCAAGCAGCCGTCCTGTCTTCTGGACAGACCTGTTCTCCACCTGAGGACGGCTGCTTGCGTTGTCCGAAACGTCGTGAGAATTATTTTATTATGTAAAAATTTTATTATTTTATTATTTCCATTCTACGTGACTTTACTGAAAGAACCAAGAAGATGAATCCCTGCAGTCACGAAAGCTTTAAATCGAAACCTTCCACATGGTACATGAAAGCACAGAATTTTACACCAGGAACAAGCGTAGCATGTGCCAACATTGCGCGCTCGCGTGTGTTGCAGAGAGCACAGACGGTGCCTCGGTGGCGGATTCTGTGGACAGCCTGTCCCTGGGACTGGAGGAGACGTCGGGGAACGCAGACGACTCCCAGGACGAGGACGGAGCCGGTGGGGATGAGATCGTGCGCTGCTCCTGTGGCGTCAACGAGGAGACGGGGTTCATGATCCAGGTTGGGCTCTACTGGCAGGTGCCAAAAACTAGATTGGGAACGTCGCAGATTCAAAACAATTGGCCTCTATGCACATTGTGTCTGTGTTTAATGTTTGACACGGTATGTATGTTGAACTTCTTTCGCACCGTACGTAGCCAACAGTGCCAATCGGATGTGTGAACTGCTAATCGGTAATGGAACTGCATGCGTAATCTAGCGCGAACACCCATTTAAGTCTATAGTTTCTGATACATTACTCACAAATGTTGAGGTAAGAATTATCACCGTTTTATACAAAACTGCTCCCATTTTCTCTCAGAATAGCCCTCAACTAATTGATTCGTCTGCGTGTGTGTGATTTGTTTTTAACACTAAGAATGTTTGCTTGTTGTTGATGTCGCACTCCCTCAGAAGGGCATGTGATTTGCTCACATATTGTTGTGTGGGTAGATCTTATAATTAATAGTATAATTAATCATTCTCATTGTCTAGGGCAGGGGCGGGGAACATTTTTCTGCCAAGGGCCATTTGGATATTTGTAACATCATTCGCGTGCCATACAAAATTATCAGCTTAAAAATTAGTTATATTTGGTCAAACATTTTATTAACTCACCCCTAATGTGATGGCTGGAACTGCTTCTCTTTGGTGAGGCGTGTGATGTTAGCTGGTATTGATGATGTTGCTACTCGCAACTGCTTTTCCAGGTTTGCTCCTAGATTTATTGAATTTCGAGTCTCGCCTGCGGTTGCCTTGGCAGGGCCAGACCCAAATGATTTTGCGGGCCTCGTACGGCCCGCGGGCCGCACGTTCCTCACCCCTGGTTTAGGGGTATATTATGTTTATCAATTATAATGTCTCATATCTAGGGTGCATAGACCTTGCCAGCAGGATACAGCCTTAGAATAGTTACATAATACATGGACTAAAAACAAGTAACACTCCAGCACCAAGACACTTCCAATCTAAGTGTTTTAATAATGTCAGAGTATCAACCATTATCTCAGAATAACATCCAGCACTATTGTTACAGCAATTCAACAATACTAAAGAAAAAACGCGCCCAACATACACGTGATGGAGGCAAGATATTTGTGTCAGAGTTGTATGAAGCCGAGGCTCCAGTATGTCATTCAGCGAGATGGTTCATTCAAGGGTGAAAGGTGAGATTTGGTGACGTTATAAGTATAGCAGAGACCTGTCAGCATGGCCAGATCTCCTCCTCCTCTCTCAGTGCGAAAATATCTTCTTTGCACCAGCACAGAAATCTGTCTGCTGCTGCTCACAAGGACCGCAATCGCCCGATATGGCTGTAGCTGGCCGCTCTGGCCCCACCTGTGCCGATGGACAGCCGTTTGCACGGCTCCCCAGCTTGCAGTTGCCTTTTGGTGTTGCTCCCGGCGTTATTTCCTTGGTGACACTCGGTTAAACACCTTTCACCCGATGACAGGCCAAGTTGGCTTTGAGATCGATACGTCCAAAACAACATCAACCTCATATGATTTGAATCGCAGTGTTGCGGACATTGACATTGTTCCGCACTCTTTAGTAAGCGTACCAATGAAGTTTAAATAGGAATTTTGGTCTTGATCCCCCCAGAATTATTTGTTAAACTTTGACCTATCCTGGTGCCAACACCAAGCGTTAAGGTTATTCCCTCGTTTAAAAAAAACACTCGTATAAGGTGAGCTGAAGGTGAACCCACCAGACGTGAAGTCGCCGCATGTAGTTGTAAATAGGAGATGCCCGCAAGCCTAATGGTCACTGCCTGCCACAAGGAACAAACATGAGATTACATGGATGCGAATTCAAATTAGGTATACTCCAAATAATTATTTTTTTAACTATTTTATTCTAGCAGATGAAGGCCCACTGAGCTATATAGGTTTTTTTCAGAAGCGACCCGGCCACAAATTATAGCTAAACGAAGTGAGTTATCATGTGGACATGTATAGCAGCAAAATTATCTAAACGCATGATTCTAAATGTGGAGGGAAAAACCGGAGGACCCGGAGAAAAATCCACGTGACCACGGGATGAACAATGAACATGCAAACTCCAAATATACAGCAGATATCTGGGTCAGAATCAAAACCACGACCTCCTGTATACCAGGTGAGAGAGTTAAAATCTGGCCACCACGAGATATGAAAAGACAACCATCACAATGCAATATCTGGAAAAGCCACACGTAAAAGAATATTACACTTTATAAGTGTTGGGTAGAGATTGCTGTGACCCTAATCTGCTCTCTTGTCAGTGTGAGATGTGCAGTTGCTGGCAGCACAGTGTCTGCATGGGATTCACGGAGGAGAACATCCCTGACCGATATTCATGCCATGTGTGCCAGGACCCTCCGGGTAAGTCTGGCTCTTCTTCAGTGCTCTTTGCTCATTAGTGGCAGTCTACCTCTTGAACCCATCTCTCGATCACGCCTGCTTCACTAATAACCTCTCGCCTTCATTAGCGAGTATCCCCTCCATCCCTCTCATGTTCCACATGCAACACTTACATCACCTGTTGACCCTGTTTATTGTTGTTTTATTGATTATTTTTTTATCAAATGTCTTGCAGACTTAGAGCACCTACGTTAAACTACAGTTTAAATACTTTCTTAACCTTTCGGTGGGGAGAAAAATAACAACAAATTACTGTATAACACTCAACCTTGGGTTATACCATTAAGATCCTTGAGGTAATTTGCATTTTACGGGAGTGAATGCAGCACACAATATGAACTTTTGTTGGTTCCCATCAGGATTTAATCACAGCCTTGTGATTGGTCAACATTTGAAACATTACCTCTATACATATATTTGGAATAAGCACGTTGCACATCTCCCCCTAACGGCAGTCATGCCCGCCCCCTTTGAGGTTGGTGCTGCACATTCCTTGTGCCACACAGGGACTGCTACAACTGTGGTGTTCCCTTGTGCTAGACTGGCAGGACTTTTGGCATGGTTGAGATGAGCCGAGGTGCTAGAGCTGCCGAGGCATTTATCCTCGTAACGTAGTCTCACCGCCGTAATGGCCTTCATCCTTGTGCAACGTGTGGCCGTGCCGCCGTAACGATGACATCTCTGGGTTGGTGGTGGTGCGGGGCAGGCCAGCGCTGGAGCGCACGGTTCGCGTTCGAGCGCGACTGGCTGGTGGAAGGCCGTCTTCAGTCCTTCTCCTTCGCACGCGACAGCTACTGGAGCCGCCACGCGGCCAGCTTTGCGGCGCTGCAGCGCCTGCTGGCCGACATGCACCGCGTGCACGAGGTCATCCACGGCCTCAAGCTCAAGATCCACATTGCCAAGTGAGCGAGCACAGCGCACACCCATCCGACCCTCCGTGTTCGATAGCCCCGAATAAGTGTTTCTTAACCTGGCGTGCACGCACCTCCCGGGGGTGCGAGACATGCCAGATTTTTCTCGAAGGTTAGTCATCGAAACACATATTAAGCGCGGGCACGTAAGTATTACTACTTGGTTTCAACAAACCTATGTATTTACTAACGTACTTGTTTTAATGCTTGAGAACCAAAGGGGGGGGGGGGGTGCAAGGCTGCAGTAAAGGTTAAGAACCACCGCCCTAAATTTTGCGCTGATGAAAGTTTCGGCACCATTCTCTACGCGGTTTTTATTCTTCTAAGCCCAAAGTCCCGTTATTGGATGGGGTTGGCTTTTTGGTTACATGTATTTATTTAATATTCCACACCTCTAACTTACACTATTGACTTGCTGCAAAAATCATACACGTGTTATAAATGTGACTCGTGTAACATTTTGTTTTCACCAAATGTGATCCAGGGTAATGTTTTATTTTGAAATCGTTAACACCACAGGCATTCAACTTCTGTATTTCAGTCACTTGCCCACTTGGAGATCATTGTGCAGATAATTGCATTGTTCGGTTTGTAAATTCATAGCCACAAATAATGTTTGGCTTGTAGGCTTTAAACCCTATCCAAGGGAATGCTTTACTATTACATTTTAAGGGATGTAACCCAGGATCTCGGGCACTTGTTGTGTTCTCTTGGCACTGACCTGAGTCCCTTGACTTGCTTGGCCACTATTGTGTGTAATATTTGCCCTGTATTTTCGCAGGACTGAGGACCGCTCAGATTTGATGCTGTGGGCGTCACCGTGGAGGACGGAGCGAATAAAAACCGAGTTGATCAGCCTGCCGGAAAATGATAGCAGGCTCGAGGCGTGCCCAGCCCTTTCGGCAAGCACGAACGATGGGCCCTTTGCGGGTTTGGAAGGCGTGAACGGCGTCAACAGCTCCCAGGTACCCCCGGGAAAAGATTCGGAGAGAGAAGTCAAAGCGGACTCCCCCAGCGAGAGTACTTACATCACCAGCGAGCACTGCTACCAGAAGCCGCAGGGAGCCGGGCCCGCGGCGGCGCGCGCAGCCAACGCCCGTGCGTGGCGCGAGTGCACAGGGCGGGACGGGGACAGCGGGTCTGATACGACATACGCTGCCGACTCGGGGAGGACCAACACGGCTGGCAGCTTCATCTACGGCCTGGATGCCACCTACTGCAGCGCTGCAGGAGTAGGCAATTGCGAGGTAAAGAATGTGTTTTATCTATTGCAACTCAATCTCTACGGGTTTAAGTGGGGTTGTTTTTCATCTTCCTGCCTTGTTTTGAAGTTCCAGGAACGTACCTGATCTCCGCCCTCGACAATCTGTAATGTATTACAAGTAGAATTCACTAACTACGTTTTGACAATGTTTGCCTTAAATTTAAGCTGTTGATGGTGACCTGTTGGCCAAGATGACATTGGTTACCTGTAGATCTGAATGAGAACTGCTCTAAACGTGTTGTTTATTTGCTGGTGTGTGTGGACCATTAAAAAAGATAGCAAGAATTCAAAAAAACAACTCGTGCATTATTGTCCACATGTATGTTGAACTTCTTCCACGCCGTATGTAGCCAACCGTGTTAATCGGAGGTGCAGGGGAAGGACAATACGCTTAAAACAAAGAGCAGTTGTAAAAAAGTTATTTGCTGATAATGATGTTGTCATCGTGTGCATGTGTTTAAAGAACAATGGTGGAGGCAGCAGCAGTGATGAGACGCCAAGTGTAGAGACAGGCGCCGGGAGTGGAATGGAGGAGGAAGGGGGGCCATCTCTGGGAGCAGCGGGGCTCAACTCTGGGGCCGGCTGGAAATCAGCTGGACATCATCAGCAAGCCGGAGGGGTGGCACAGCAGCACCTGTGCCTTTCTGAGCTGCTGCTGCACGTGGAGGCACTCCAAGACGATGTAGCCAAGCGTATGGACTTCCTGGAAGAGCAGCTGACCAGTACGTTCCCCCCCCACCACCAAATTAAATCTTGAGTAAATGTCGGTTTTTGTGCCGCCATTCTCAAGGCACAGTGATGTTACGAAGTTCCTTTATTTCACAGATGACTAGTCAGCAGTAGTTTCATGTCTATGTGGTGGCTTGACTCAATCAGGTACATTTTTTAAAGTTACAATGCGACGCCGGCACACGTGGCCGATTCGTTTTCAAATAACGTCACAGGATATCTAACTTTCACTGTGAAAGGGAGGAGGCATTGTTTTGGTTAATCCACCAAGAGTATTTACCAGGGCTGCTCCAGGGCTCGGATCACGAACCTCTGTAACAAGTAGCAAACTCGGTTACCACTTAGCAGAGGTGGGACAAAGTCATTGTTATGCAAGTCCAAGTCGAGTCGCAAGTCATCAAATTCATGACTCGAGTCTGACTCGAGTCCAAGTCACATGACTCGAGTCCACATCTCATAGGTGGGACAAAGTCATTGTTATGCAAGTCCAAGTCGAGTCGCAAGTCATCAAATTCATGACTCGAGTCTGACTCGAGTCCAAGTCACATGACTCGAGTCCACACCTCTGCCACTTAGCCATGTCTGAGACTTGTCCACTCGTTATTGTTTGAGTCCCCAAATCGATCCATTGATTCTTTCCATTACCCATGCTTATCTGCGGATAAGAAAATGAATCCAGAAATGGTGGCAAATTCTTATTCACGGTTATCTGTAAAAGAAGAGTCACCAGTAGTACCAAGCTCGTCAAAACTATTCAGGACTTTCTATAGATAAGAAAAATTGTTCTATTATCCGCAATGAAAAGAGGTACTATCCACAGATGAATATAATTAATGATATCCCCCAATAGCGCGTCCTCCCCTTCCGCTACCAATGTAATTAAAATTTGTTAACATTGCAATGGTCTCTTTTTCTCACTAGGTGGTGCTGTGACATTTGACGAACTGTTCAACATTCTACACCGCTTTAAATGTTGCGTCCTGTGCTCACGTTCTCCTCTGCAGCTCTGGAAGGAATGTTCGAGTCGACGTGTGAGCAGAGCTCGGAGTTGGAGCTGCGTTTGCCACGCGTCAAAAGGAGCCTTCGTCAGATGGCAGCTGACCTGCAGAAACTGCAGCAGCTGTCCACGCTTTGCGCCTGAATCAGGCTCGTCCCGGCAACAATCACTTTTCAATTCTCATCATAAACCAAAACCTTGGGTAGCACACGAGCACATTCAATACACTTGTTCCTTGCTTAAGATCATCAGATGATTAAAAACATAGTTATCAAAACCATGTCATGTGTTTTGCTTATCAAACCATGTCTGATAAGCAAAACGACTCAAGTGTATGTATTTTTGAATTCATAGATGTTTTTATTTTACCCATGTTTGTATTAACCACCCTTAGATGCCATGGTTGTAAAACGTATTTTATAATGTTTTTATAGTTTTTAAGAGTTGTGCATATTTAACCCAGCCTAAACTGCCCGTCTGCATTTACAGTGTGTCCACTGCAATCAAAAAGTGAAGTCTATTTCATGTTTTTAAAATGCATTGAAGTAACTTGTTCAGCTGCACTTAAGAGAGTGCAGACATTGAGTGAATATAAATCAGATTTTTTTTTATCCTGCTTATCTATCACAGTGGGGACAAGGGGAAAAAAAATTGCTAATGGATGTCAGCAGGCTGTTTTTGCAGACTTTTAAGACACATTTGGTAATTGGCTTTTCATAAAAAGGCCATTTAATTGCAGACTGCGTTCCACCATGCCTCAATCCTCACTACAGAATCAACCGTTGAACCTTATGGCGGTACCATAGTGCCCCAGCTCTCGCATGATGTCTGTTGATGGTCGGCGATGTGGCAATCGACTCATCTCGACGAGCTGTACACGATGCACCACCACGGTGCGTACGCGAGCGTTCAGGGTTTCAGCACAATCGTCCTCGCTGCGTTTCGACATCGCGGAGTGGCACTGATTTCGGATCGATTGGTACCCCAGTCGCGGAGTGAAGTACACCCCTGGGAAAAAATAAGTGTCCCAGAAATAAAATATTTAATTGCCTCCGCCATTTTTTTATTATTTGGTACCCCGGGGTACCGCCATAAGGATCAGTTGATGTATTTCCCTGTAATTTGTGAGACAATGTGGCACACAATTCCCTCGTTGTGGTCTTTCTGCATGCTCGTTTCACAAAGCCTACAACCTGGAATTGGGGCAATCATTACAGGATTTAATCATTGACATTGTTAATGGCTCCGCCATTGATGGAACCATTCTGACGTGGCGATGCTGTTAGCTCTAATATCCCAATCGGAACGTTTTTTAGTCCAAATCTGAGTCTTAACTTGACACGTCATATTTAATAACTAGCACCGTCAATAGCAGTTTGTCCTATGAACGAGGAAGTTGTGGGCATATATGTAGAATGAAGGCGGTAACCAAGATGGTTTTGGAGTGTCACCCAGAGTTTGGTAACCAAAGGGAACGCAGACAGATTTTAGTGACGGTCCGAAAAAGCAAACTGTTGGGGTCCGGTGATAACTGCCATAGCTACACAAGCTAACAAAAGTGAAGGAAAAGTGTGGTCTCAAAAATAACATTGAACCGAATGACCTATCCATGTTATTAAACAAAATAAATGTTATGTTGGAAGGGACGCAACTTAAAAACGCAGTTATTGAATGTGGATTGGGATCAAAACGAAAGAGGGATAGTGACAGTAAATAGACGATACATACGTGTATGGATACTACTCGAGTCAGTAGATACTACTGTAGAGCCAGATGCTACTGGAGAGTCAGTAGATGCTACTTTAGACAGTAGATACTATACAGGCAGTAGATACTACAGTCATTAGATACTACGGTCAGTAGATACCAGAGGTGGGACAAAGTCATTGTTATGCAAGTCCAAGTCGAGTCGCAAGTCATCAAATTCATGACTCGAGTCTGACTCGAGTCCAAGTCACATGACTCGAGTCCACATCTCATAGGTGGGACAAAGTCATTGTTATGCAAGTCCAAGTCGAGTCGCAAGTCATCAAATTCATGACTCGAGTCTGACTCGAGTCCAAGTCACATGACTCGAGTCCACACCTCTGGTAGATACTATATAGTGAGTAGTTAATACTAGTCAGTCGATACTACTTTAGACTCTAGATACTACTTGACTAGTGTATGTAGGGTGTGTAGGTATACATGCCTACTAAATAAAAATTGGCTGGGGGGGGTCGACAATTTTTGGAAACCTTTCAGATCAACTATTTACCCCCCACTTTCTATTACTTTTTCATTCAGGACTTCTGCAAGCCTCTTATAATCTTGTTGACGGACAAACGGAACTCCAGGCTTTCACAATAGCTTACTATTTGTGTATTTGTTATGTTTTTAAAGAAGACAAGTTTTGAAATATATTTTTCCCACGGGCAAAGCCAGTTACTTCTTGCTGGTATACACATTTACATGGCAGGGGTTTGGCTCAGAGGGTCGGGCAGCATGCCAGGCTAGTCAGCACTTTGCAGTACATGTTTATGGGATGGAGCTGTTTACTTGCATGCACGGTGGCAAGATGTTAACTGCCTCTCCTCGTATACAGGTCATGGGTTCGATTCCAACCCTGACGCCTGAAAATTTGGAGTTTGCATGTCCGTCTCCCTGTGGTTGTGTGGATTTTTCTCCGGGTCCTCTGGTTTTTCCCTCCACATTTAGAAACATGCGTTTTAGAGTATTTGGCTGCTATAAATTTACACGTGATAAGCTACTTTGTCGAGCTATCATTTGTGGCCAGGTGGCTTCTAAAAAAAGCTACATAGCTCAGTGGGCCTTACCTGGTCAAATAAAATTAACCCGTAAAAACTACGTTTTTTACTATAAATCCTTTATATGCGTGGCGGCTAGAGTCCTCTCGTCCTCTGGCTTGAGATGGCTGCCACCTATGGGTCAGATGATTGCCTGCCACCATTAAGCAATTGGTAATTAAATATAATTTATTTTTTCCTAAAACGTGTAAAGTTATGGAAAAAATGTTCACGAAAATCAATTGTCACGCACGAGTCTGTGTGCAAAATGTCAGCTCGATTGGATCACGGGAAGTGGGTTAAAAAACGACCGAAATATTTGCACGGTCGTAAGCGCGCAAGCAAGCAAGCAAGTAAACTTAATATAAAGGATTTTTAAAAAAAAACCTTAGTTTTAAGTAGTTTTTGGTTTAATTAAGCTTGATTGGTTGAGTCTAACTTTGGGTGTGGATTGTGCGGTGACATGGTTGAATTTCCATGCCTGTCTCTGATTTGGGATGGGCTGCTGTTCACAGATTGAATTCATGTGCTATGAGCAGAAGATGCTGCCAGGTGAACTTCAAAAGTGAAAACGTGCTTGTGAATCAAGCCAGACATGGAATGGACGTTTAATTTAGGTTGCTGAAAGGTCAAACATTCCTTAGAGTGGAAAGTTCAACGTAGAAAGTTACATGAGCATCGTTTATCTTCTGCAAACAAGTGACTTTACGAGCCATAATTTTAATGGGAAGTTTATACTAGAAGTCTGCCATTTGTCCATCACAGTAATTTGTAAAACAGCCCTGGGACCATGTGTGCTTTAATGCTTGTACGATTGTAGTTTATGAATTACATTAATGTAGGGATGTTCTGTCTAGCTCACGAAAGCTAAATATTATAATTTTGCACGAGTTGGTGCAGTGCAGATATAAGTTTAATATGTATTACATAATATTTATAAATATACTGTTTATGATGAAGCTAAATTGTAAACAATATGTATAAACCTCATGTGGGCACGAAAAGAACTTGGGTTGACTGCGGAAATGTTGGAATTTTGCATACTTTGGACTTAATTGCATATATAGATGGCATAGCTATACAGGACGGAGGAAATGTGTAGCACACCTAAAATATATAATTTTAATAGTAAACAGCAGTTGTGTATTTTTGAAATGTTTGGTTTCAAAACAATGATACGCAGTTATGTTTCAGGTTTTGCTTTCAAAACAGCATGCAATTGTTTATATTGTATATTGTGCAACTTTAATATTGAAGCTATGTTGAGTGATGCATGCTTAACTGGTACCTAGCTGTTTTATACATTTTTAACATTTATATTAATCTGCGATGCAGCTCGTACGTTATCCTTTGTCACAAATTACTTGTCTTTCATGAAATACTGTATAATATTCATGTTATTACATTGGTAACTTTGCAAGTTGTGATATTACCGTTTTTCCCTTTTGAGAAATTTTATATTCCTTTTGAGGAATTGATGTGATGACTTTTAGAATATCTGTCACCCATTTTGTATAATGCGCAAATGCACCAAACCAGTGTCATCAGTAACATATTAAAGTGTAATGAATATTTGTAATTAGTTGATTGAGTGGCATTAGAGAGTAGGTCTGTCGGAATGTGCAGTCATGTAATGAGCATAATGGACATTTGTATAGTTTTATCCGTGTACAGTAAATGCATACATTGAATTTGTCGACATTGTCCATTTGTATCAGATGGGTCAAGGACAGAAAGGAACAGGTCTCTAATTTTGTTCATTGGCCTCGTGGGCCATGGGCCATATCCATGACCAGTCTAGCCAATCAAAATGTTTTACTTCTTTACATTAAAAGCCGTATAACCAGATTGGTTGATGGGAGACAGTCTCGTACAATAATAACACCACAATTTATTGGTGCTTATGGGCATTTCTCAGAAAAAGTAAAATCTTGAGAAATTAGCGTTGCACAGTTAATATTTTTCCCCGTGTAAATTTCATTTATATCTGTTAATACGTTATAATGGGAGGACCTCAAAAATGTAATTCGATGACATAAAAGACCCTTTGTATTTGGTTGTGGATATGATTCGATTCACAATTAAAATTGTGCTTGCAACTATACACGCGACTTGTTGTACATTTTGGAAGTGGCAGTGCTGTGTTAAACTATATTTGTAGTATACATTGAAGAATTCAGTGTTGATCCACTGCGTTTTAAAATTGTTACCCATTTGTGTTTATATATTTACATTTTATGAGTAAGAGTCTTCAGATTCATCTTCTTGGTTCTTTCGGTAAAGTTACGTAGAATGGAAATAATAAAACATAATAAAATAATTCTCACGACGTTTCGTCCACAACGCAAGCAGCCGTCCTCAGGTGAAGACCATGTCTGTCGAGAAGACAGACTCTCAGACTCAGACTCTGTCTTCTCGACAGACCTATTCTTCACCTGAGGACGGCTGCTTGCGTTGTGGCTGAAACGTGAGAATTATTTTATGTTTTATTTTTATTATTTCCATTCTACGTGACTTTACCGAAAGAACCAAGAAGATGAACCCCTGCAGTCACGAAAGCTTTAAATCGAATAAGTCTTCAGATTCTGCAAGTTTTTTTTCTCAACACTGGTGAATTGAAAAATACCATACTGCCATTTGTAATCTTCAGTTACAACATTATTTGCGAGATGAAAATTACAGAGATGGCTTTAAAGTACGCATAGGTGGCTATTGTGAATACGAGTCACAAAATTATGAGCCACCATACCTGTGCAGGCAGTACCACTAAACAAAACCACCAGGTTTTACAAACTATTGAAATACTCGGGATTGTATTGGATTTCAATCTGGATCAAGTTGGGATCCAGCTGAATAGTAAACAAAACTTTGAAGCTGGATCTTTATTATATTTATAAACTCACGACAATGTTGAACAGACTACAAGGCTATGATAGTTAAATATACCGGCTAGTGTAACCATAGTTATGTGATTAGCAGGTGTGGGCAAAGTCTTACGCAGAATAATAGTGATGTTTTATCTCTAAACATCTCCCATTTCCTTGGCGAGGAATGAAGGCTTTGGTGCAGTATTGGGCAAGTATTGACTTTTCATATTCCACAATTTATATATTTTGGATATCCATTTTTATTATAAATTAAATCTCCATTCTGATTATAGATCTTTCCATCTCTGAAGATCTCGATCCTAAATAAATATTTGATTTATGGATATGAGATGACAATATGATCACATATTTTCTTAATACATACATTTCTGTCTTAACCAATTAAAATCTCATCCCATCTGGATGCATCTATGAGCACCAAATAATATATCCAGCCTTTCCTTGATTCACTTTATATTTCTGAATTATAGCTTATCTGAATACATCTCAAACCATTCCTACGACCCTAAATCACACAGCTTACATATCTCCTTTGATTCTCGCATTTTATCTACATATGCTACATCTGTCTACATCCGAGTGGCTACTCACCACGACTCGCCAACATCTCTTGTGCGAGTACATATATCTTCTAAGTAGAATACATCACATCTACCCTTCGATGTTGTTATCACCACATTTTCTGTCCGATTTATATTGTCTCAATGAATAATACTATTTTGACTCGGATCCACCTGGGTATATGCTGTCAGTAGGAATTTCGAAGTGCATGTAATTCAGTCGAGTGTTGTTGGGACTTAATTGGAAGAAATATACTTGTTAAATGTTTTTGTTCACATACATTGACACAGATTTATTGTACACGAGGCATATATTAATAGTTTAGATCTGCATTTGCACATTGACATTTACAAGCAACACTTCAGAAATTATGTTGATATTACAACGTATGGTCATGAGAATAGATACGGATACTGAAAATGCGTTCTCCCCCCCCCCCCCCCTCATTCTACCTTACTGGACCATATTGGACATTTGCAATAGCATCACAGCAAATCTACCCAACAAATGCCCTTTAATAGTGTTTGCAATATTTACATACGTTCTTTTCACCCTTTATGGGGGGGGGGGGGGGGGAAATCCCAATTGTCTTTTTGCTACAATGGTAATTGGACCCACTGAAAGGTTTAAGAAAGTCACGGTACAGCCCCCACTCATGCCACTGCTGGTAGAAGGGCCTCCACGTGAGGACCTCATGAGTCCCTCAAGGGTATTGGATGTTACCCTTCTGCACTGGCCAGATGTCTTAAAAGACATGGGAATACACGCACACATGACCTCCACCACATGAGCCCCACCAATCGATTTTGTGGCGTGACCACCATGCTGCGGTGAGCGTTTTTAATACTCAATGCTGTTCACAAGAGCAACCATTTATCCCAGTCATAAGCAGCGGTCGGCACAGATTGCTGGCGTTAGCCAAGGGCCGTCTTGTACTTTGGCTCGCGCTTCCAAATGATGATCATGCCCTGCGCGTCGCTGGAGGCCAGCAGGCTTTCGTCGCAGTTGAAGCTGACATCGAGCACGGGCGCGCAGTGACCCTGCAGCTTGTTGACGACCGGCTTGCTGCTCCGCTCCACGTCGAAGAAGTACACGCACAGGTCCTCGCTGCCCGACACTGCCAGCCACATGTCCACAAGCATTACTCTGGGTTCTATCGATGTGTGTGATGTTGGTGTCCGTTTCCTTTATTTACCCAGGAGATTAAATGCACTCATTGAAAAATGTGAAACATTGCCTATTTTACAAAGGCGACGATATGGATTTAAAATATTATTTTGAATACACAATATATATTGTAACCAAATCTAGACTAAATTCAAAAATATTTTTGTTATGGGATAAGGCTATGCAAATGTTAATTTCACTCAAGTAGGTATGATTTGTTAAATCTCAGATTGTTGTATCCATTGCATCATGTAAAAATGTTACATGTTTTCATGCTAATAAAAGCGATGTCACATTGTCACCAAGATCAGTTGGTGGCAAGAGGGAATGTGACATCACGGAAGCCATGTCACTTCCTGTGATGTCATACATATGGGCCCTATTTTTGTATTCATCTGAAGATCGGTAACACATTTCTCGTAGGCTTGTAATGACTCGTCTATTAAAACTGACTATTACACTCACAATAATTAGTTTTGCGCCTCCGATTACAGAAGTTCAACATACTTCACAATACATGGTGTAAGAATGTTATTTCAAATTTGATTCATATTTACTTTTGCTACCAGATATTCGACATGTATCACACTGGAGAAAAAATAATTATAAAAATTTCACCAAAAACTGTCTGTTCATATGAATCCATCACTCCATGTCTATATGTAGGCAGATAATGTGTGAGCATCTACACAATCTCCTGGATAGGAACAAATAGGCCATATTTCAATCCGGTGTGCTAAGGTGTGTTGTGTAATGAACTTTATGAAGCACACATGCAAATGGTATCATTCAATAATAGTGCACGCTATGGTGGTCAATCAAATAAAACATTTTGTCTTGAAACAAGTAATTTTAGTATGATGGCATTGCTTACCGACACAAGCTCCTTGGCGGAAGGACATGAGTGGGCAGAAGATGCTGTGAATGTGGTGTGTTTTTTGCTGGATGGGGAAGGTTTTCTTCAGCTGCAATGCTCCTTCATTATCAAGGACCCTGCAGAATTCAATTACAATGTGTCAGGCATTATGCTGCCAATTTGTGACAAGTTCTTTATTAACACAGACTGTATTGTGTGTTGTAATAGATCCCTCACGTTTGGTAACGATGCAGCCTTTGGTAGACGGCTATAGATCGGTGTGCAATAGTATTACTAATATCATTAACGAAGCATTTTTGTCGTGAGTGTAAAACTGAATGCCAGATCCCAAGAGTTACAACACAAGCAGTAGACATTGGGAAGCAGAACCTTCTTCCAAATATAGATTTGGCAACGAAAAATGCAATCCACGTGTAAATGAATAACACTAGCAAGACTTTTTGGATAGCTGACTTTATAAAAAATATTAACTCACTTTATAGACTTGTGGTTAGAAGTGCTCAGTCAAGCAGCGAGGCACCAATTTATAAACTATACTTTAGACATTAAGACAAGTTAATTCAATTACCATGTTGAATATATGAATATCTAGTTGTATGTATAACAAAACATACAACTAGAAAGGATGCTAACCAGCAGCTGATTAAGATTGTGGTATGTAGGCATGTAACGTACTCTTTGGTTCTTTCGCTAAAGTCACATAGGTGGAAAAAATAATAGATCACGACGTTTCGATCGCCACACAAGCACCTGAAGACGATTGCTTGTGTGGCGATCGAAGCGTCGTGATCTCTTATTATTTTTTCGACCTACGTGACTTTACCGAAAGAACCAAAGAGTATGGATTCCTGCAGTCACGAAAGCTTCAAATCAAGGCATGTAACATTTAACAATTATGCTCAGGTTACATGCTTCAATATTGCATCCAACGTTCATTTATAATGCACAATATTCTAACTATACCAATTTTACCTTTTTAGAATTAGATGCAAAAAATGTATTCTTCAATCGAATTGTTACACCAATTTGTGACACTTCATAGAATCACTGGGTAGGAGTCGGGGACATTATTTACATGCCCAATAGTATTTTAGTATACATACACTATCCCTCATTTTCCCAAGGTCTTGTGAATAGCATTATTAAGTCCAAAAATGATGTGCAGGACATAAAATGATATCTTCTGTAGATTCTGTTTTGAGATCCTATTCAAACCACATTGTGCCAAGGCTGTTCTTGCATTTCTACACGAGGTCAGAGCAACATTACCCCGAAAGCTCGCGTCTTCATCGCAATTTGCAAACAACATTTACCACCGTCGCTGCTGGCGTACCGGTACAGAAGCAGCATGTTGACACAGGCGTTGACAAGCAGCGAGGGGTCACGTGCCTCGCGACTGATCCATGAGCGCGCCGATATGCTGGTGATGGCACTGCCTTCGTTCACCACCATACGCTTGGCCTTGGTGAGCCTGCCTGTTGGCACATTGCAATGGTGTTCGCCACACATGATGCGCTCTGCACGTCCAGAAGCAACGGGTGTGTGCTTTTGAGTCACTCAACTACCAGGCTGTAGGAAAGTGAATGCACATTGACCTACAGGGCTTACACACCTGTGGTCATGTCGAAGAGAAAAGAGAAAATGCTGCCTCGCTCATCCCCAGCCCAGAGGATACGGCCAGGAGAGTCAAAGGACAACGCCAGCACACGCCCCGTCAGCTTGCTTGTTCCACCCTTCACCCGTTTGCCCGTCGAGATGTTCACCACATGCACGTTGTGCTTGCTATTCCCCACCTGCAAATGCGTAGAAGGATCCGGAGTCTAATTGGTTACAATTGGCTAACAGATTGCCACACTGTCATGGCCTCCCAGATATATGTCAGCGAAATAAATTATGTGCCAGCGAAATAAATTATGTGCCGTCTCTTACAGGAACTTCAGTGCAATTATATTACATTATTATGCACGTAATGATGCATCCTCTATCAATGATAAATTGTCATGAGTTTTCAGTTTTCCGTTATTATATGCCTGGTCTCATTGTACAATTTTGTTGACACCATTAGCCTAAAAGCAACAGCATATACAGTAACACCTTGATTTACGTTCTCCTGCTTTATGCACTTTCGTTATAACGTACTCAACTTATTGACAGCCAATCCCATTTTACATACTGTGCACCTCGCCATAACGTACTCCAGATATACGAACTTAACCATTAAGCCCCAAATTTTGTTACGATCCACGGCGAACATGCAGCTGGCAGATGTCTTGAGGCGCCCAAGAGTTAGTGTCCCTGACTGGCTACAGTCCCCTTCATGTGTACTCTATTAATATTTTTTCCCCACATACCATGTGTAATTAACCCAAAAAACCTATATTATGGGGGAAATGCTTTGATTTAAGTACTTTCAATTAACGTTCTGGCTTTCAGGAATGCATCTTGTGCGGGATATGCCTGTATATCACAAATAAAAGAGCAAAAGCATCACTTTTAATTGAATATTTGATGCAATATTACATGCCTATTCTGAACATGACTGAGCGGTAGCATTTTCCACTTGTTGCATAGGATTGTGGCTCAAGCCCAGCAGCCATCCAAGTTAATGCTACGGTGTATTTACCAAGGAAATATTCCCAGTCTGCTTCACAGTGGATGTTAAAGATCCATGACGTTATTTGGAAAGAGTAGGCCATGTGTGCCGGCTTCACAATCTAAATTTGGCAGATTTTAAAATGACTTGCAGATTAATAAGTATAGCAACATGTCCCCCTCGTGTGAAATTAGTGGATTATAATCATCTAAGCAACACAGTGGCATGTGATATCCTTGCATTCTAAGAATGGCGCGAATACTACACCTACTCGTGATTTTATTTCACTTAATCAACTGGCAACGTAACGCAACTTCTCTGCCCAACGCACCACAATGAGATTGTTGTTCATCGGCTGGAAGGTGCAGCACAGAAGCTCGGAGCCATCCGGGTCGGGCACCTGGCGCAGGCAGCGCCCATCTGCCGTGTCCCAGAGCCGTAGGGCGCCGTCGAGAGACGTGGACACCATCAGGTCGTTGGAGAGTGACCACGCGAAGTCGGTGACGGCGCGCGTGTGTCCACGCAGCACGCGCACCAGGGCCGGCGCGGGCACCAGCACGCACACGGACACCGTGCCGTCCAGCGAGCACGCTGCAAAGCGCGTCTTGTCGTCATTCGCAAACTGTACCTTGGGCACTGTTGGGAAAGCAGACGTGTTAGGTGGGCTAGGTATACACAGTCGCCTCTTGATTATCCAAGGGTAATGGGTGGGGTGGGGGAGTGATGTCCCAGATAAAAACAAAACACATCGTGCAAAACCTATGAAAATCAGGCGACTGTTTACCTAAGTAGAATGTGGAACTATTCTGTTATTATTGCTGGTTAAAGTAATCGTTTACTAAGTCAGGTGTAAGGAGCTGCTAATATAAACTGTGTGAAAATGAGCATGGAATACCATATTTTGGATTTATTTTACCTTGCACAAACATAGTTAATCCGTAACAGGGACAATCCGTGCATGGATAGTCCGAGAGCATGCGCTTATAAGAATGACTAGAACCAGAAAATGTACTGATGAAGTTTCTCAAGGACAGTAAACGTTGACAAGTATATTCTTGTTGAACATGTTATTGTTGGAAAATAATAAAATGATACAAATATAAAACAATAAAAAATATGAACCCCTGCAGTCACGAATGCTTTAAATCAAAATGTTATTGTTGGTTAAATGTCATGATCGAACCCACGACCTCCTGTATACCAGAAGAGGTAGTTAACATCTCATCACCGTGGCACTCAACACTGAGATGTTTAGTCAGATCCTTTAATAAGTGCTTTGAATGTGTGAGGATATTGGGAGTACCCAGAGAAACTTGGAGAGTTTTACAAATCTCTTAAGTCACAATCCATTGCTTCCAACGTGCTGATTACAGGCTTGATCCACCACACACAGCTAAATTAGCCCCAGCTGAAATCTAAAGGTAGATGTCACACAAGCCATGGGTCTCTGATGGTCTCACCAGCGTCAGTGTGCTGATCGAAGACATGAAACATTCCCGCAAAAGCGTAGTTTTCTTCCAAGGAGGTGTCACCAGCCATGGCTCTGCTTGCCTCTGCCACAGATGTTGGCACCACACCAACAGTGCTCCTGGGATACCCAAACAATGCAGTGTTCTGTTAGACAGAGGGCTGCACAAGCACCCGAGAAGTGCAATTCCCTGCCCAAATAAATATTGAGGCGCTACTCATCCCGTTTACAGCCCTACCAGCCATGAAAATGGCACACATTGCTATGGTGGAGGTCAGTCTACCCATAGGACAACCACTTTTGGCTTCCCCACAAAGTAACATTTATTTTATCGACCACAGAGAAAAGGTCACCTGAGTCAGCCTCCAACCAGCCATCACTACTGTTGTATTGATATAAATAACTTCTAATTCAGTCTTTCATGTCAAACAAACATGAGCTTTTGAACCTGTTTCAAACATTCTACAACTTAACAACCTTCAATTAAGGAAATGACACTGCACATACAGACCAAAACCCTTAACGACTCTCAATGTTTGAGGACACTACTATCGAGTACACTGTGCTTGTTACAGATGACTGCCATCTAAAGTGGCTTCTTGAAAGTCTGAAGGAATACTTTTACAAGCAGAAATGTGTGAGCAGCATGAGCTTGCCTGTCTTCAATGGCGCGGTTGAGCTGGGCTTGGTATTGGTAGGAGCTGCGGCTCATTGAGCGTCTGTGCCCACGCGAGCCTTGGCCACGCTGGTCGTAGGAGCCATCCTCAAAGTCCTGTCACACATAACAGGCACACCGTTAATGGGTTAATCACTGGATCGTCGTCACATTCTGTATGTTTCCAATTACTTTGTCAGCATCATATGAGAGTCCTTAAGACAAAATTGTCCCTGGGAAGAATTTTTTTCGCAAACAATCTCTTCAGTAGACCATTGTCTGGCCGACACAGGCACGGATTTCTGTGAATAGATTCTTTGTCTCGTGACATAATACCAACAGCACAATTTGAATACGTTGTGGTTTATAGAGCAAAAAGTGCACAACCCAACAAAAACCTTGAGCGATGTCTCTGCAACATCACCCCCATGCACATTCCAACGTCAATCGACTAACACGAGACCAATGCAATATTGTACCTGCTTGCAACTTTTGTTCTAATTAACAAAGTTTCAAATTCATTCCAGCATGGGACACATCCTAGTTACGATACGTCCTCGCTTAACGCGTGTTCGCTATAACACGGTTCTTGTATATGGGAACACTTTTTGCACAATGAAGAACGTGTCTGTTCTAACGTGGTTTCTGAGCGGTCGACAACATACTACTTTCTTGAGCTACGCGACTGAGCGGTATGGGAACTGGGTATGTGCAGAATGATAAAGTTTGCGTCGGTGTACTCTTATCTTAATTGTTTGTCCCACTATGGGATGATTGCAGGCAGATTTTAGTGAAAATTTGATTCAAATTTCCATTTTTATTTGTCTTAATGCCCTGCAATATATATACAGTAATTCCTCACTGAACACGGCACTTTTCGGGAACGCATCTATCGCATTAAACGAGAAATTATTGTGCGTACCTGCAAGAGTTATTTTAGAATGGTTGCTCCTTTCTTTCAGCCCTATTTCAAAAGTACCATCTGATGTACGTATGTTGAACTTATTTTCACACCGTACTTAGCCAACCGTGTTAATCAGTGGATACTAATCAGAGGTGATGCACAGTGACATATCAACATCCTGACTCCATACATGCACTAAACAATGTCTTACATCTTGTACAATAAAACGGTGGACATCATTGCAGAATTACTTATATAGTCTTAAATAATTATGTATTTTAATGTGGCCATATAAATGTAATACAAAAGCAAGTGTGCAAATTCCAAATCTTATATGAAACGAATATTTGTTTCTATAATACTAAGGGACCTGGATATACAAGACTCACTAAGCCATTGTCGGAAAAATAATCTAAAGGTGACAAAATACGTTTCAGCCCTGGCTATTTCACGCAAATCTAAAAAAAACTGCTGAAGTGGATACCTTAGAAAAATGCACACCCCACATACATTCTGAGACACATGATCCTTTGACAGAAATGTATATTTTACAAGAATAATGCCCATATTGATGAGGCTTCACGCTCTGGAAATACATGACCTTGATAACAAGTCTGGTATTTTTTTGTTTGGAACGGAAAGCTTTACGAATAAATGCAACTCAAAGAGGAACAATGGAACTACATGTATTAAACTTTCGGTTCTTCCCTGTCTCGGCCTCGCTGTGCGCTGCGTTGCACTGCTAGCTGAGTAGTTAACCTCGTGTCCAATAAACCCTCAGAGCCAGGATGAACGTCCGACTCCAAACGTCATTTATTGAATTTAACGAGGTTAACTACTCAGCTAGCGGTGCAACGCCACGCACAGCGAGGCCGAGACAGTAAAAAGACAATGCTTAAAGTCCCACAATGGACAATTGCGGCTGGCTTCACTGGGACGCGATGTGTGCCGCCATCTTGAATTATTTGTGTAATGGCCGATGCCCGCGTGGTTGAGCGGGAATCTTAAATCGCTTACTTCCTGGTCACGTGACCAAACTTAGCATCAAAAACAGGAAATTCCTGTGCACATACGCCCCACCCCCCCATCTGCCATGAGGCAAAACCCCTGCCGTGAGGCAGAACATTCCCACACTATCGGCAGATCTCGCGTGTTTCATAAGACCACAACTATAGAGAGCCATTGCGCCGTGGTGGGGGAGGGGCAGCTGTGCCTCCATTCGGTCGAGCGTCGTGCGGCTGCTGCGGATGCTGTTGCTGTACGCGCGGAAGCTGCTCTGCTCGGAGAGTGGGCCGTAGCGCTGCGACAGCATCTGACACCGCAGGCGCAGGTACTGCTTGCGGACGGATGGGTCGTGCCCAGCCTTGGCATTCTCCCGCAGCAGCTGGCTCCGTCGCCGGATGTACTGCGTGCGGAACTGCGGGTTGTTTGGCGTGCGGTAAGCATTGTACCTTGAAAGACAAGCGTGCTATATGTTACGAACGTGGATTTGTTTGCAAGCATGTGTGGTCCTGTGACATTTTGGGCATTCGTCGCCAATGGCCACATCCCCGAATTAGATCTCGGAAGCTACAATAGTTCTGGGATGGGCGACCACTATGCAAAATATTAAATAATCACGAGCGTCGTTGTGGAGAATAGAAACAAAATAGATAAGCAGGAAAATATGGTGGCGACCCATTCAAGTACCATCCAGGCTCCAAGATGCACCACCCAGGCTCCAACCTGCTTATATTAATAAATCTGACGTGATTAAGGTCTGAATTTATTTTATTTACACTTCAGTTGCAAACATATGGTAAGACGCAGTAGGGGATTCTCAAGAAATACTGTCTGTCAAATTGGACCCACCCAATATTCCTACTCCGACCACCGACACATTACTGTGGCACCTTTTAGCAATTACTAACAGCGCACCTGGCATCCACTGCAAGCACTTGCTGCCAAACGGAAGCCATGGTGAAGTTTGTTCAGCCCAGAGACCTGAATATAAACAACGCAGACAACAAACACGGTTAACAACAGCATTCACAGGTCTGCCAATTCTCAACTCTGACCCCCCCCCCCCCATATTGCGTTATTTCCCCCCTATAGAAGCTACATCTGTACCTGGCACTGACCAGCGTGGGTGACCCTCATCCAGCAGTGGATCGATGACAGCGCCGTCAATTATACGGCCATATTAGAAGTTTTTTTTGGGGTTAGATCGCGTAAATATATAAATGTGTCGTTAAAACCCGCCACCACCCGACACAGCCAACTAGTAAGGGTTGTCACGTAAACAGAACGTGCCAATTCGTCACTAGTACAGCACACCGGTGTATAGTGTAGTGTATAGTGGAGTGTATAGTAGTGTAGTGTATTAGTACAGCACGCCGGTGTGTTGGAGAGCAAAGCCACAACATTTACAATCCGAGTACGACGTTTCGCCAGTAATTACAACCAGCTTCATCAGGCGACGGCCAGATTCGTGGAGAAGTCCACCCCGTTGACGTGACAACCCTTACTAGTTGGCCGTGTCGGTTGGTGGCGTGTTTTAACGACACCTTTATATATTTACGCGGATCTAACCCGAATAAAACCTCCATTATCGATGATATTGGTCGCGAAAACCCACGAAGTTAAACGGAACATGCGGGCCACTGGGCGCTAGAAACCCAAGAAACCTTCCTGCTTGAAGCCTGAGAAACCCAAGCAGATGACATCGCAACATTACGACCACATAGACTACGGCATTCTTCTAATATTCATTGCGCGAATGGCTTGGTAGGTGCTCGAAACGCGTGATAAGTTGTTGAACCAAATTTTTTTTAAAAACAAACCGGACCGCCTCAGCCATTGACAGTGCCTGTTGTAAGGGAACGGCGGTGTTTAACTTAAAACGACTGCGACGGGGTTTGCTTTGGGCTTACCGCGTTTGCGTTCGGATGGGCTTCGTTCGAGCGTTGTGTCTGCTTTGCAAGAAAGCAGGAGGACGTCGCCAAAAGAAGGGAAGGGAGCGCGATACGAGGCGAACGCCACCGCGGTAGAAATTTTTTTTTATCGCGATTAGGCGACGCCCGCTTCACCCAGTTCGAGGAGGCCGAACCCGTTGAGGTGACGTCACTGAGGACACGAAATCAAAGTGTACCCAATAAGCATGAGTTTGCCAACATCGGATGAATGCAGAGTGTACCCAATAAGCATGAGTTTAGCTCATAGGAATTAAGAGTGTACCCAATAAGCATGAGTTTACCCCATAGTAATCAATGTAGAGTGTACCCAATAAGCATGCATTTACTCCATAGGAATTAATAGTGTACCCAATAAGCATGAGTTTGCCAACATCGGATTAATGCAGAGTGTACCCAATAAGCATGAGTTTACCCACAGGATTAATAGTGTATTCAATAATCATGAGTTTGCGGACGTAGGATTAATGCAGAGTGTACCCAATAAGCATGAGTTTACCCCATAGGAATCAATACAGAGTGTACCCAATAAGCATGAGTTTACCCCATAGGAATCAATACAGAGTGTACCCAATAAGCATGAGTTTACCCCATGTAACTTTATACAGAGTGTACCCAATAATTATGAGTTTACCCCCATAGGACTTACATACTGGTAGGAACCCCCTGGTTACACCAGCCCACAGGGGATTATTGTGTCCGTCCGTCGTGCATTCAAAAATGGGAGGGGTCGGGCTGGGTGGAGAGGGGAGGGTGGGGAGGGGCTGGGTGGGGAGGGTGGGGAGGAGCTGGGTGGGGAGGGGCTGAGTGGAGGGTGGGAGGGGTGGGGCTGGGTGGGGAGGGGCTAGTCACCCCGTGGTGCCCTTATAAAACTCAACGTTTAACCTACTCACGCCGGCTTGTTCCCGCCCTCACAGTCGGGTATATTTGCGGAATACACCACGCCGCCGTTGACCCTGGCCATTGACCGAGCAACTCAACGTTCCTACCAGCTCCCTCCGCAGGAATGTGTTTAATACAATGTACCCAATAAGCACGAGTTTACCGGATAGGACTCAATACAGAGTGTACTCAATATGTATGCGTTTACCCGAAAGGACTTAATAATGTACAGAGTGTATCCCACTCAGATTGACGATATATTTCCCATAGCACTTAATACACAGTTCATCCAATAATGAGTTTATGCAACAGAACGTAATACAGTATGCCCGATACGAATGATGAGTTTACCCAATAAGGCTTAATATAGAGTTTACCCAATAGGAATACGTTTACCCAATAGGACAAACGAATTGGTGAATCTGCGTTGACAGTTGTGCACATGCATAATTAACAACAACAAAACTCAACACATTCGTTAATGACATTTCCTGAAAATAAAAAAAATAGGTGACCTTACAAGCAAGTAAACCATTCATATAAACTAGTCATCAGACATTTCTTTAAAATTTAATTTTCATCCGATGCCATGTTGGTGTATCGTGAAGTCTCCAACTCTTATAGTACATTGTTGAGCCTCTGTTTTATCACGAATGTGTTGAATTACTTCAAATATAAACAGTAAAAAAAACATAAGGAATAAAATATAATTGTCACAATATTCAATATTACAATTAATATTACATTTCACGATATGATTATTACAATCTCATAAGTTTTTTTTTATTTTCTAAGCCTAAACCACATGGATATTGTATTGCCTACAAAACTGACATTTAAAGATTTCCTTATCTTTGTAATTGTATTTTGTTGTTGTTGTGCTTTACTTTCAATAAGCTTTCCATAACTGCTCATAATTATTGCAACTTTACAATCTATTCCTCGTATAACACAGATCCTGTCAGAACAAAATGACGGCTTTAACAAATGCATGTGGTAAACATTTTCAAAGCACTAACTTCATAAGTATTGGCTATCCGCTCGGTTTATGTACTATACTCATCGATACGCAAATGGAACATCGTGATGCAGACTATCACAGAAACTTACAAATGTACACCATGGCCTTGACTTCCTGGACTGTCAAAGATCTCACCACCAGACATACGCCGTGATGCCGCAACGCACCGTGAACGACACCAATCAGAGGCTGACCCAAACCTGCCAATCAATGATGTATGTATGGATTATTGAACTTCTTTCCCACCGTACGTAGCCAACCGTCCTCATCGGAGGTGCGGGTGAAGGACAACAAACCAAACACAAAAGGGTGTTCTGAAGAAATTGGTTTTCAATATGGATATGAAGCTTGACACCTTCACCAATTTGCATTATAGCTCTATATTTCCTCCTTGCTTCGTATTGCACGCCTTTGGAATTCCTTCACATCGTCTCTTATCTTACGTTTCACAACCTGTGCTCAATTCAATAAACGTATTGGATCCCTGATAGCGAAAGGAAGAGCGTTCCAGACGGCCTAAACCAACAGCTGAGATCTCCAAAAAATAAACTCCTTAAAAAATGTTTTTTTTGAACAAGGGTTTTATTAACAACTACTTTTAACTCACGGTCGAGAAGTACGTCAATGATGCGGGCGACTGCTCCCACATGAACTCTTACTTGAATTAATTGATTACTTCCGTAACTGGTTCACACGGAGCAGGCGATTCGAGAGTTTAGAGAAAGCGGCGTTTTGTACCTACACACATATATATATTTATAATAAGGCGTCCATACAATATGTTCATTGCATAAAAGTAGCGAATTAATTGATTAATTGATGCCGATTTTGATAGAGGCATGCATTGTCCCCGGATCTGAGTACGTGTGCAAAATTTGGAATGTATTGGACAACATGAAGTAGGCTAACTTTTGATTACAAGATTTGACCACGACAAACATGGGAGTCAAGTTAAGTAAAACCATTGGGAAAGCCGTTTTGGAAACACACAGACTCTGCGTGACAGGGATTTTAGCATCGAAACGGAGTGGACCAACCCAATGGAATTCAAGCAACGTGCCCAAAACTCACACCCGATCAGCAATCCCTACCGCCACACTGGCAGGGTTTCACATCACACCATCTCATCAGTGACCCCCGATCACCAGACCGAACACCAAAACCACGGACCATAGAATGTGGCATTGCCCGAAATGGACATTTTGAGGCAGTGTATCAGCGATTCACCAACACTCAGTGCAATAGAGCGACTAAATAAATTGGAATAAAATATCTCAAATGTGCTCTTCATTTTTGGCCAAATATCGCTGGTAAAATTTCACAGTTTTAATTTCATTTTGTTAGGAAGTGGCATTTTTTGAGAAAAAAATGAAGCGAGCAACAGTGATCAAGATGTTGGCAATATTTTGAAAAGTGGGTTATATAATTATCGTGGCTTTTATACTGTACGACAGACATATCGTAGGATCACCACTGCGGCAACTCTTCTACTAAGTGACTGAAGGTAGACCCTATAAAAACAACCCTTGACATACACACCCAATAAGCGTACTGGACCCAATAAAATGCATTATGGGTGGTGTAGAGTACTGTACTGTTTTAGGATGTATCGAGAGATGTAGGCAATGTGCAAATGTGAAGCATTGGCACACCATGGAATGGAAGTTGCTGGCTGTTGTGACGGACATTTCATTTACAGAATGGACGTTTCCGTGAAGAACCTCTCTCAGGTTTTTTCGGTAAAGTCACGTAGGTAAAAAATAAAATTAAAAGTTAATAAAAGTAATAATGGAAATAAAGTAAAATAATAAATCACGACGTTTCGGAGGCAACACAAGTCTCCGTCATCAGGTGGGACCGTCACAGCTAATTTTATTTTTAACCTACGTGACTTTACCGAAAAAACCTAAGAGTATGAATCCTTGCAGTCACGAAAGCTTCAAATCTAGAAAGAACCTCTCTCTTGCAAAACGTCGATTTCAGGACGTTGTTAATATGTTACAAAAAGAGCGAGCCGTGGCTGTGTTTGATTAAGGCATGCAACGTGGTTTTTGTTTTGACTTAAGCAGAGCATTTCGGGGTATGTAACCAGACTTCGTAGCTATGATTAAGACTCCTCTTCCCAAGCCTTGACGCCAGATGCATTGACAACGCTACCCTATTCCACACAACAATGTGAAAACGAAACGCTATTTTTGGACCCCCTTGTCAGTGACACGCATGGCAAGAACTGTCACGTTGCTTGTGGTAGCCTAGCGACCCAGCAATCTGTTGGCTACGGGACAAAAATTAACTCGGCCATTCCCTGCAGTGTACACAAGGCACAGTAGTAGATCTTGCATCAAACTAACACCAACCACGAATGACGCTGATGTAAAATAACAAATTGCATCAACGGTGAACACGATTGTGACAAAGTATACGATATATAACGGCTGAATAAAATATTAATTGTTATTTTAACAAAACAAAAATATCAGAATGTTCGAAATAAATTGCATAAATGTGATCATTCCTTGAGTGGTCTTAGTTTCACGGAACGTGAGTAATCAGAACGTTAGGAGCTTAACTTTAAATTGTCACGGCAACATGAATGAACTGTTGATTTCTAGGTAATAAGACAACCCAGTATTGGGCTTATTCAATATTTGCCTTCACATAAACACGTGGAAATCGTCTACTGTACACGCCATATTCACGGATACATTTCTCAATAAATGTGTTTTTCGTAACGCTCCCGTCGCATGTCCTGCAATTTGATCTCACAGACACTTGCGCGTTCTTACGAATGCCATTTTAACTTAACGACATGGGAAATGAAGTACTGTACCTTCAGGGAGTCTGGTAACCCGAAGCATGTTTTTATTTTTTGCACACCACTGCACAACATCAGCTCAGTAACAGGAGGACAAAATGAAGTGACGACGATGGGTGTTCTTTTGCTAAAATACAATTCCCGAAACACCATTATGGATTCTTCCGACTGAAATTACACACTGGCTATTGGACGATTATCCTTTGTTATTTATATTTACCATGCAGTGTGCATTGGCAGGGAGTTTAGTCCAAACTTCAGGACATTCACTGTAAATGTCCTCTGTAATACTAATAAACGCCCACCTGCTGCATTGAGAACATTATTATAAAGAACGCCATTTCCACAGGACAATGCCATAGGGCTTATTAAATTCTTGCTTGACTCTAAGGCACATGGCAACAGCTATACAGCACTATTAAATAAATAAGCGTACTTTACCTTTGCTATGTGTGGCTTACATATCCATCTCGAAAGTGTAACAAAATTGTCGAACCATTTACTGTTGTCAAGATATAAATGGTAAATTGACTTGTTATTTTAATGTTTAAATGGAGTAAGATGTTGTATTCTGAGATTCTTCCGTAATTTTACTTTAAAATCTATTGTAATTTAGTGACACTGAATACTGATGAGAATGGGTTTTTGCCAAACAGCCCAAGTCTGATATTTCATGAAGCTATCCTGGGTAAAAAAAATGAGATTGTGATTAGATTTTTGCAATTTTTGTTAAAATTACGTCCGTACAAAGGAGCACAAGTTGTTTTACATTCGATGTTGTTCTTTCTCCTTGTGACCATGTTAAACAAGCAAATTACATTTCAGAAACTCATGAAAAATATATATTCCACACTGGCTCTTACCATTTATCATGCAACACACCTGGCATTACAGTCAGAGCAAACGATTGGGTGCTGCTGTGTTTTAAGCATTTATGAGGGTGAGCACATTCAGGAAGCTACTGAAGATGTCAGGGGTTAATGGGAGGACAAACCCCAGAGCTGTTCGTTGTTAATGCACGGCGAGAGGATCATGGACACATTCAGGGGCGGTCCTTCACGAGGCCAGCAACTGGCGCCCCAGGCGAACCACGCAAATCGGTGTCCCCACCCGCCAAACCCCAAGGGCAGATCTCGGCTGAGGTTTTTTTTCGTAAAATGAGAAATATTTTATTTTGGTAAAATGAGAAATATTTTATTACTATTTTCCGTTTCATGTTTTTTAAGCGGGTTTTTTTTTTTTAAAACAAAGGCATTATTGTTATTATTCGGTTTGTCCATACATCCGTCTGTCCAAGCAAAACATTCTCAGAAATGTTGCGAAATGAATGATAATTCATTTTCTCGCACGGGAATTGAAATAATGACATCTTCGTTCTTTTATTTGTATTTTTTTCTGTCGAATTTGGCGCCCAGCTAAATTTGACCTCCTAGTTCGCCTACGTGAACGGGCCGTCCCTGTGAATATTAGACGCTAGATTTTTTTGTAGCAACGCTAAAGTAAAAGCATACACCAATGTTTGCATTTCCAGCTCTGCATAAACACTATCAAGCACATGCGTAGGTACCGTACACTGCATGAAGAAGAGTGTATATTCTGTGTCGATCAGGCGCGTTGGTTTCTTATACATAAATTACTTAGGATAACCTCACTTTAGTTTTTTTTGCAGTAGTCTCACGATTGCTCTGTAGAGTGTATTCCAATTTTGCAATTCGCGGCAACAATTTTTTTTTATATATATTTGGAAAATTAGGATTGTGACGATGGCAATCGATGTTTAACTCTTGAGAATGGCATCACAGGATCTATAACGTCCACTGTGAAGACGATGATGCATAGGTTACGGTTAATGCACCCACAGTATCAATGGTACATCTTACGCAATGATTGTGTTCTTTACATAATCGACAGATATTCAATATGTTTGTGTAAATTGTATGCTTAAGTAACTTTATGGTGATTCAATAATGTGCAGCCCTTTATGACTCCGTTGCTGGATGTCGACCTCTCAGGCAGTAGTGTTGATCAGTGTGGGTTGGTGACCAGCTTCAGATATCAATCGCAGCTGATGTTATTTTTGGCTGGGCATAAAAGCTTAATCACTGGCTTGGTAGTGCAGTGCACTAACCACTATACACACTTCCGTTGTGTGGTACAGTTTGTGCTGAACACACTCAATCTATATCGGTTTTTTTTGTACGGTAAAGGAAAAAGTTGCCCATTTCGGGTTTATCGAATGTGTGTTTCGGCTAAACACAGTTAATCAAACGAGATCTGTTTTCTGGAACACGGACGTGAAATTTCGGTCACACGCCGTTTGACACGGCCAAGCATCTCACCCTCCAGATGTTTTCAACTTAATTTCTCCAATGGTTGTATCTCATTGTCTGATTTCCCTTCTGATGTTGTTTGTCACTTTTCTTTGTGCAAAACCAGTGTAGCTATTCTATTTTCTATTGGACCTTTTAATATTTTTAAATAGATATATTACAAAAAAATGAGGCATTGGTTTGTGAGAACTAACACCATAGTATAAATTTCCAGTGAGTAAAAAGTGTGTTTCATAGTCTCACAAAGGCTTAGCATAATGGTATGTAAAAATAAACACGACTCACCCACACCTAAAGCTATCAGCAAACACCAAAATAATAATCAAGCATGCAGCCAAGATACATGTAGGAATTAGGCCACATATACTGTATGTTGGATTTCTTTCCCACTGTATGTAGCCAACCATGCTAATCGGAGGTGTTAATATATTAATGGTCTATGAAAGGAAGTTTCCATGGTGTAGTGGTCAGTCAGCACACTGGATTAGCATTCCAGAGAGAACTTATTTATTGTGATCTCTGTGTCTAGCAGTATAAAATAGCATGCTACAGTCAGTCAATTTGAAACTCACACGTGGTAGGGTCACGTGTGGGTACTTCCACCTCTTCCAAAAGATTTGACTAGTGTGGAAGAGTAGGCAAAACGCCCTCTCGCTCTCTAGCAATCCTTTCTTGTGGAGGCCTTTGTGCCAGCAGTGACGTAAACAATGTTGGGCTGCACATTTACCTGCATAGAAATACATTTTTTACACCATTGGTACCTCATTTGCCAGTAAAAAATATGATAATTGGTTTTTTACCCTTTTATCTGGCAACAAAACTGACACCTTTAATTACGAGGAGTCATGTTTGCATAGACCACAATACCTGCAGTCATAATGCAAACACAAAACATAACTCTGATAAACATGACTCCTCGTAAAAAAAGGTGTCAGTTTTGTTGCCAGATAAAAGGGTAAAAAAACAATTATCATATTTTTTACTGGCAAATGAGGTACCAATGGTGTAAATGCTTACCCCGAGCTCTCATACTCTGATGGTGCATTCTCTTTGAGTTGTGCGCCTTTTGGCATCATCTGGTCCAACCCATGTGAGACTAGGCTCTAAGGAAAGCTGTCTCGGGTGTGGACCAATCAACTTCAAGGACAGTACATACATTATCAGAGTTATGTTTTTTGTTTGCATTATGACTGCAGGTATTGTGGTCTATGCAACCATGACTCCTCGTAAAAAAGGTGTCAGTTTTGTTGCCAGATAAAAGGGTAAAAAACCAATTATCAAATACATTTTCATTACATGATTATATTTAGCACTTCTTGTAACAGATTATTTACAGACTTATTGAGCGTATATTTCCGATCGTTATTGCGGTAACGCATTGTTTTTATACTGTCACACAGTTATATGATTATGTTACATTGTGTTGTGACATTTAAGTAACTTGAGTTTAAGCCCAAGTGAGGACAATGATGCTTTCAAGAACGGCAAGTGCACATTTGTCATGGTTAAGCATGTGCAATGTGACGTGAAATTATCTTATCATTCAAGACGTAATAAAATCAAGAAAAGCAGCACAATGAGCTATTAATGTTGCCACCTCAGGTAAATGTTTTCTCAAGGCAAGTGCACTTCGTTCCAATAAAAATAAACTAGTAAACTATTATTTTCCCAGGTAAGGATCACTGAGCTATATAGCTCTTTCAGAAGCGACCTGACCCACAGATGATAGCGTAACGAAGTGGTTTATCATGTGGAAATGTATAGCAGCCAAATACTCTAAACACACATATTAATTTGGAGGAAAAAACCGGAGGACCTGGAGAAAATCCACACGACCACAGGGAGAACATGCAAACTCCAAATATACAGCAGGCGTCATGGTCAGAATCAAACCCACGACCCCCTGTATATCAGGCAAAGTAGATAACATCACATCACCATAGCATCTCCATTTTTGATACTGGCTTTCTGAAGTTGACAGCTATTGAGGACAAACGATCATTGTCCTTGGCAGCCTTTACGTAATGGTGCCGACTGTGGTTATGGTCAGCTACTTTGCATGTCTTCGTTGCCTTGTAAGATGTGTCTCTGCAAGAATCCCTTTCTGACCAATATCAGTGAGGAAGAGTGGTAGCACATTGCTCAGCACACTGAAGCACGAACCCGGCTACCTCGGTTTTATATTGCTGGTCACGGTTAGCATCAGTGGCGGGTGATATTTGAACTTATCCTGGTTCGTACTCAGATTGTAAATGTTGTGGATTTTCTCTCCAACACACTAGTCACGAATTGGCACGTTCTGTTCACGTGACAAGCCTTGCTAGTTGGCTGTCAGGTGGTGGCGGGTTTAACGGCACATTTATACTTACACGATCTAACCCAAAAAACCTATGTGATGGATGATATTGATCGCGAAAGCCTCCGTGTTAAACAGTCCTGGGTCTCCACCTCCTCCAACCTGTACTGAGTAGCATAGTTGAAGAATGGGAAGAAAACCACAATGGTCGGTGAAATGTGGGGGAGCTTTCACCCAGAAGTGCAAAGGCGTGTATGTTGTTGCGTGTTATTAATCTATTTTAAACTCAACAAACAAGTCTTATATAATTTTAATATATCACGATGTTTAAACTGTAATCGGCCTTCACCGGCAGTGGAAATTTATTTTATATATGTGTAATTAAGAATCCACGATACAGTATATATCTCTAGATCATCGTCAAACTTTGATTCTCAATCTTGTACTATAAAGATACATGCCAAAAGAAGTGTGATATGGGAAAACCGTGATTCTTCTAATGCCAAAAAATCAGTCTTGATGCAATTGGTAAATGCATTTAAACAATGTATTCGCATACATACAACATACATTACAAAGGATCGCATAAGTATTACATTAGCACAGTGGGAATGGAATGCCATTACAAAATCGATATAAATTCGAAATTAAAAAAAAGTACGTCGTATATTTCACAGCAAAACAAAAATTAAATTCTACAAAATATATTAACATCAATGTAGAATGCCAACAATATTTTTATTCCAATGCTACTAGTTTGTAGTTGGCATTATGCTGAATATGCTCATACAGCAAACATCCCCCGACCCCACCACCACTTACGCATGAAACTGCATTTTCACTGGTCGACCAACGCAAAAAACTAAAACTTAACACATTCTGAAAGGACACTGCCAATAAAGAAAGAAAAAAATCATAACCTGAAATTCCCCCCCCCCTATAATGTTATATATTGATATATGTTTTAGACATTTATGTTGCGCATTTTTTTTTGTCCTCATAGGGAAGTGTTCTTGGTGCGTTATACCATAACTAAGCAGTGATGAACCAATACCCGCACCAACCATTGCCCAACCCATGTGATCCTCCATTGCTATGTTCGCTTTAATACATCAATTGCTGCTGGATAATATCGGTTTGGAAAGCCAAGAGATCGATGACTAAAACACGCGTGTTACTTTTTTTACGTGGAGAGACGGAACATAGATCCCTTTAAAGTATTTTTTATTTTTTTATTTTGTCCTATGGTTAAATCAATCAGATATTATTATGAATGTTCACAAATATTTCCAAACCCCACAGTCAACTGGTAGTAGTACAGAATATACAAACCTTTGACATTTACCAAAATATGTTACGAAGCCACGACCAGAGGTGTGGACTCGAGTCATGCGACTTGGACTCGAGTCAGACTCGAGTCATGATTTTGATGACTTCAGACTCGACTTGGACTTGCCTCATCATTGACTCGACTTGACTTGGGACTCGAGAGCAAAGACTTGAGACTTACTTGTGACTTGCACAACAATGACTTTGTCCCACCTCAGAGGTGTGGACTCGAGTCATGCGACTTGGACTCGAGTCAGACTCGAGTCATGATTTTGATGACTTCAGACTCGACTTGGACTTGCCTCATCTTTGACTCGACTTGACTCGGGACTCGAGAGCAAAGACTTGAGACTTACTTGTGACTTGCATAACAATGACTTTGTCCCACCTCTGGCCACGACCATGATTAAACATCGGAAAATGCACGATTGCCGGAAAGATACGCGACTTTTACGCAATTTTACATGGCATCAACTCTTGAACTCGGTGATCAAAAGAATGTACATTCAATGCCATGCAATGAACATGTATTTCTCCAAGCTTCTTCACTTATGCGTGGTTATGTGCAAAACTAGGTATGTGATGCAAAATCACTTTATTAATTCCAGTTGCAAGTGGTTAAGGGTACACATTGCTATGATAGAAAAACCACACACCTTTGTTGACTCTCATATATGGAACTAATTCTCAATAACAACTCAAACTAACAACATCAAGGAGTGTAGGGCTCATCTGCATTGCATTCATAAACTCCCGACAATCATTTATGGACCCTGTTCAACCAATACAAAAACATTGCACGTATAAAATCTACTAAAATAAGATAGGAGACTATATCTGATACGATTGCAGCAGCATAACAATTCTGTACACATCCTAACATTTCCAGTGAAATCTGACCTTCAATGTAAATTTCCTTTTGCACGAATTAAATATGATTTACAGTGTACTATTTTATATCAGTGGAATCTCGCATTATAATGAGGGTCATTTGATGTGAGGCACTTGGATATATGACATTTATTTTCACATCAACAGAGCGCTCTCATTCGCACCAGGAATTTTTTCTGTGACTCCAAAAAATCACCTGCGGATATTCAATGAATATCCGTGCCACGGTTGCAGACAAATTTTTTTAAAATTCCATAATGTGGTTTTACGTGCTTCGTACGGGTAACAGCACTGCGTTCTCGTTTAAATGTAGACATGTCACCCAATCGTGGGCTGTACAAGTCACCGTTGTACACAGTGCCATGGACCATATGGGGAGTTTCAAGCACGCATTCCAGTTTCGGTCCAGTACCATTTTGTGATTTGCTACTGTAAGGTAACATTCGCCTTGCTTCGACGGGATGAACTGTATTCACATTGTTTCGAGAAATTCTATGCAAGCCGGTTTATACGTTGAAACTTTTCACGATCTTATAGTGATATAAGCCCCTTTTTCACGTACTTTAATTATGAAAAAAATCTCGCATGAATATTACAACAGACAAATCAGCAATAAACATTTGTATAATGGCCAGTGGAGTGCGGTATTCTGTTTCTGTTCAAGCTTACGCACGAGTACATATTTGGCAAGAATGTTTTTTTTTACATGCGGCAGTTTAAATATTGCAACTGTTCAAGATAACATTCGTAGTTATGTAAGCCCTTTTACATATTACAAAAATAACATCGTATAGATTAATTCACAAATAAGTAAGTTGCACTTTTACACACATTCATATTTCACAGGATGTTTTAAAGACAATTGTAATTAAAGCATGACTCCTTTTCAGAGATGTAACGAATAATTTATATTTTCTTGACAATAGAGATATCGCACACACGCACGTTTATTTATTCGTTTCATTATTGAGCTTTCGCATGATGACGACTATATCACCCTGGATTTATCCAGGAAAGCTTCATTTATCCACAAAAGCTTTCAGCAGGATCCTGCATTGAGTTTTTTACCATTTATATTACGAGTGAGTGCTTTGCGTGTTTTGAGAATAAAGCAATAATGAAAATAATTGCACGTCATCTCATAAGTGAGTTTCAGTCGATTTTGTTTTTCTATTCATCGAGCCACGTGGCTAAATGTGTATGCTGTCTGTCCTGTCACAAATGGTGCATGGCAAGTTGACTGAGCACATCTTACGATACAGGCAATGGCACAGACCAATCCTCTCAGATGCGTTTTCAGGTTGACACACACAGCATGTTGCTCGGAACAATGTCCGATGTTTCGCTCGTGTGCTGGGAACGTCTTAATTAATTCCACATCAAGGAACTCCGAACACGTGAAGCGGGACGTTAGACATCTACGCAGGAGCACCTACGCAGGACAGTAGCGCAGAACTATCCTGTCATCAAATTCACGTCAGGGTCGCTGTGCTGTAGATATATTAAAAATTAAATTTATACATTTTATATATATGCATCAGGCACTTTCACAAAGTCAGATGTGTACTCGACAAAGAGTTCTTAGGTAATCGTTAAAAGTAACCACATTAATGATCACATAATCATTTAGGTTTTTATATATTTATATATTATTTTTAAAATCTATATTTTATAAAAACGTCAACGGCAGCAATCATTCCTTCATGAGTGCTTACACTTGTTTTGAGAAACACGAAAAAATACGTCATTTTAATTCACAGCAACGCAACTCTTTCGGAAACATTTGCACTCGGTGGACCGCTGAGGGATACGTGGAACCGCAAAAAAATCGTTCAGTCAAAAAGTGCCATGTGTCTCGACTCACGGACAGAAAATTACATTCAAATGGAGCAAATCCCTTTAAAATTTTACGTTTAAAGTTAACGGATTCCATCACAATTAACAACTCAACATAAAACCATCGCAAGCGAACCGAGGAAGTGCAAGGCCACCGACTGGTGCTGGTCATCTTGAGGATTGTCATGAGCTCCAGTCCACGGTGAGTCAGGGCGAGGAGAATGAATTGGTTCTGAGTAACAGGCAAGGATCGAATTTCGATTTAAAGCTTTCGTGACTGCAGGGATTCATCTTCTTGGTTCTTTCGGTAAAGTCACGTAGAAGGGAAATAATAAAATAATAAAAATAAAACATAATAAAATAATTATCACGACGTTTCGGCCACAACGCAAGCAGCCGTCCTCAGGTGAAGAACAGGTCTGTCGGAAAGACAACGGCTGCTTGCGTTGTGGCCGAAACGTCGTGAGAATAATTTTATTATGTAAATTTTTTATTATTTTATTATTTCCCTTCTACGTGACTTTACCGAAAGAACCAAGAAGAGGCAAGGATCGCTCTCTTTGGGACCCAAATTGCGTACGCGATTGCAGTCGATACACATTTACAGCCGCAGCGGGTTCGTCGTGAAATTGGAACGCATCCCTGGGTTAGGGAATCCTCCAGCTGGGCTGGATTCTGACCTCCGACTCGTTGAGGGTTCTCTGCCGGAGCCAGTGCTCCAGGCACTCCAACACTAGCGGGTAGCGCTGCATCTCGAATTTGTTGGCGAACAGATCGCTTCTCTTGGTCAGCCACTCCAGGTCACCCTCGCCGTACACACATATGTCCCGCACATAATGCCCTGAAACGAAAGCACACGTGTTCGGACAGGCACTGAATATTAACACGAGAAAATCGAATTGGTTACGAGTGAAAATGTCTTTTAATTTCTCACCTCATTGGTGGTAGTCTTCACGAAACCTCTTATGTGCAAAAGTGAACTAACGCCTGAGCTTTTTAGGAATGCTGATCCCAATAATCAGCTATGGCCAAGTCACATGAGATCAATTATAATTTTGGGTTGTTTTAGCATTTTGAAGTCCAACCTTACGCTGGATGTGAGTAGTTCTACACATGTTATGAAAGCTCGATAAATGTAGATAATGGAAAGCACATAACACCTGCCAATTATGTATCAATTATATGATTGAAGCCGATGTTTGATTCACTATTACATTTTTATCATGGTAACCCATATCCCATATCTAAAATTACTAGTATTTCGAGTCTTGCTATATTTCCCTCAGTTATACATCTCCACAGTCCAGGAGCTGTCCCTTTTTTGATATCTGTGAAGGGGCTGTGTTTACCGCTATAAGTGTAACGTTTTGAACTTCCTCCTGGCCACCTGAAATATGGTTTGATTCCTGGGATGCGTCATGTTTTTTTCCAGAGAGATCCACATACAATTCCTCCACTAGTATGTTGCTATCTCTGTCATGGGTTATGGGTCCATCTTTCTCCTCAAGGGAGACCATTTGCGAGTTTGCCAATCATCAAACTCCTTTTTGCCACCTTTGCTTGCTATGATATACAGTAATCGGTCATTGTTGCGTTGTGTTCCCTCCAATTCCTTTCTTCATTTGTTTTCTAATTGTTTCACGAGAGGTCTGTCACATTCAATCTATTCGGCTCGAGGCAAATGTGAACAAACAAAAGTTGTAGACTTCAACAAGTTCGCTAAATAATTGACGATATCGGATTTGAGAGACACAAGTGGAAAACAAATCACAGTTTGTCCTGCACTTCTAGGACCGTAATTTAAATTGGATCAGCATGAATATTATGATGGAAAAAAGAGCAGGTTGAACTGCTTTTGTAAATCTGAACTCAATTCGATTCGGATACAATTCATATAAACATTATCTAGAGATCCATGTTGAACTTTTGCACCGTGCGTAGCCAACCGTGCTAATCGGAAGTGCGTGGGGAGGACAACAAACTAAACGCAAAAAGCAGTTCTCAATAAATGAGTTTTCAATCGAGATTTAAAATCGCGTTGCTCCAATGGCTTCCTAATATCAGAAAAGTGTTCCAGACGGCCGCAGAAGCGCATTTGAAAGCGTGTGATGCGGTGACCGTCTTTGTTCGATGGCCAGCCAAAAGCCGCTGCTGTGAGGATGACGGAGGCTCACGTGATGTTTATGCTCCTTGACAAGATCAACAAGGTGTTGTGGTTCATTTAATATGGCACACGCCCAGTGTGTCTGCAGCAACAGGATGCATATTTCGGTATCGCGTTGGCCGATCCAAACCACGACGACAACAACAACAAGCCAGCGTTCCAGATCCATTACAAATGGACAGAGCCCCTTCCCCCGGGCCCCCGCGGCGTCACCACAACTGACCTTTGCACCCTTTGTGAGTTTTTTCACCGTCCCGCCACTTGACAGCACGGGTGTTGCCCTTCCAGCTAGGGTCCGTGTTCGCTCCGGGTGCATCTGCAAGAGGTTAAGAAGGTTTCGACCAAGTCAGATTAACTAATCGTTGGTGATCCCGTTAGCTCCACGACACGGTGGTATACTTGGACATCGAAGCAGTGCCAGATTCGGTTTTATGGGAGCCTGGGGTTGTCATGTTAGAGTTTCCCCCCTTGCCATTGTTAACACTACTCCATGCCCATTGCAAAACATTATTATTATTATTTACCTTTGTTATTTTCTTATCGTTTTTCTTTTAACGTAACACACGAATCATGACGCAAGATCAGTTGAAACGAACACAACTATGGTGCATTTAATTCTGGCACGTAACTTAGGCAGCAATACACACACTGCAGTGATGCGATAGCGTCAAGTTCCACATCGCCTCTAGGATGTATCAAGAGTGCTACGGTCCTGCATTTCAATCATTATGAAACAGCACAGTGTGTCTATGTATGTATGGCTACAGCCACTCAAAGCCCCTGCGATGATCTGGCCCTAACCGAGACGGGGAACACCCGTGGAGAGTAAGAATGCATGTACGTTGAACTTCTTTTTCGCACCGTACGTAGCCAACCGCGCTAAATCGGAGGTGCGGGTAAGGGTAACAAACGTTGTACCATGTCATGCAATCTGTGTGTGTTGGTACCTGGCAGGCTGTTGAGTGTCACAAAGTAGTGCTCATCGGGGCTGAATGTCTCCTGAGACCACTCCAGCAGGTCCTGCGCTTTCTTGTCATCGAGCACATACTGCACAAACTCTCTGGTCACTGCGTAGTACGCCGTTCCGAAACACAGATTTATGCCGTGTGGTGGAGGGCCTTTGGCAACATTGGTCCTAATCATCTGTTTCTTATCGTTGTCTACGACCTCCTTGTACACGTACTGGGTCCTCCATTTCATATGAGGGGGTTGAAAGATGCCCGGAGTGATGTTCTTCCCTCTCCACTTGTTCTTTAAGATCCGCACGATCTCCTGGTTTGTTCTCAGTGGGAAATCCTGACCGCACAGGTTCAGGACGTATTTCCAGGGAGTCGGTCTGGTCGCCAGGTCCTGCATGCAGTTGATGTCGGCTTTCAAGCGCGAAAAACCAGCGTAAACGACCGTCTCCGACCTGGAGGCCAAGAAGACATTGTCGAAGCAGCCTGCCAGTCTCTGCATCGACTCCTTGAAGTTCTCAGATGACTTCACATCCACGTGAATGCAGTAAATATTCTGTGGCATGTAAATGTTACGAAATAGAACGGCGAAGGTCTCAAACTCTTTGTGAACGGTGATGATGTACGCCAGTGGGAAATCTTGTTCTTCTTTGGACAGTGCCTCCGTGATGTAGCTCTGCTTCTCAATGAAAGCACTGCAATTGACATTCTCCTCAATGGCCATGATGGGCCTTTGGATCTCCTGGCAATGGGCCCTTAGGTCGTCGGTGAAGGTTTGTCCCTCCATCAATGCCAAGCACATCTCATCTGAGAAAATGTGGCATCTGACCACTTTGGGGCTTGGGAACAGAAATTCAGAGATGTTGTTCCCTTTGCTCTGCATGTAGATGCAGCTGAAGATGACGAGACTTGCCATCGTGCAATACATCAGCAGCAGACGCAGGGAATTGTCTGATGCCATGGCCAGTGTGTGGTGTGTGACTGAGATTTATTGCAAACCTGAATTCGCCAAGTTATCTGTGCTTGAAGGCTTCAGTACTTGCTTTGGTGCAAAATTCTGTCTCAATACAGGTGGCGACGTTTGGCAATTCTTGTGGCATGCAGTAAATCTCCCTTCACACTTTCTAATTTCCACTCACAGTGTACTGAACATCTGTTGGCTTCTGCATGCACATTAAAACATGGCAAAGAAGATACAACACTCAATTCCAGGTAGACGGTAGCTTCCATTGAAACATGTTTACGTGTAATGTCTTCTGTATAATTTTTGCTTGTTTGCTTTCGAACGGATGGTATTATTTAATATTTCCTAAAACAAGATGTAAAACGCATATTAACAATGCAGTCCATGCCATGGTTCATACATTAAAAACATGTTGCTAACCAGCATTTACTCCGTGATATTTCAGATAAGTGCCTTGGCTTTTTTTATGTTTTATTTCAGAAAAATATATATTATTACTCGATTAAAAGTGGATGTCATGATACTTAAAGTATTGGAAATGACGGCAGGAAACTCCTTTGACGGGAACACACTTCTTTTATTAAATCTTGACTTGTAACGATACAACGCGTGGCCTCTCTTCTTCACAGTACGGTCACCATACAACGGTACAACTCGTGACCTCTTCTCTCCGCTCCACACTTCTCTCAACTCCCGTAGATTCTGTGCTTCTGCTACACTCTTCCCTCGTCTCGTGTAGACTTTACGCCTCCGCTACACTCTCTTCAGTACCTATCTCGTGTAGACCTTATCCTCTCTCTGGCTACACCGTATGCATTACTCGGCTCGTGTAGACCTTACACTCTCTCTGGCTACACCGTATGCATTACTCGGCTCGTGTAGACCTTACACTCTCTCTGGCTACACCGTATGCATTACTCGGCTCGTGTAGACCTTACACTCTCTCTGGCTACACCTTGTACATTACTCTCCATTACTCTCCATTACTCTCCTCTCCGGGCTCTATCTCTGCACCTTCGTCTTCATTCCTAGATGGTTCCACTTCTTCCCCCTACTCCTCTGTGCATCACCTTATATATCCCTTCCTCCCGGGAGACGGAGCGGATGCGGACCTCAACGTCGGCACCGCTCCTCAGTTCCCCAATCACCACGCGCTATCTCTACGATCCGTTTCCGCCCAGCGCGTGTTTCCACTCCTCGACCAATCACACCGCGCTGCCACCCAATCACTCCCTCTCAGCGCGTCACCGGCACACAGCCAATCAGCAGCACTACCCCCACCCGCGCGCTGACGCCTGCTCCTCCCCGTCAGCGCGCGTCACCACACACACACATACGCGCTGGCACACGACGTATACCCCCAGCGCGTATCACCACTACATCACCCCCTCCCACATAGCTCGCAGCCGGCCCGGCTGCTAACAACAACCAACCGCAACGATAAGACGACAACCAAAACAACAAAAAAAAACCCCGTAACCCCCCAGTGTGCCCCGTAACATAACAACAACAACAACAACAAGAACTATGTACAAATTGACAACGAACACAAGAAAAGTCAACAACAACACAATACAAGCGAATTCCAGAAAACGAACGCGCCCAGCGTCCCTGCGACTACACGCAGTGACGAGGCGCTCCAACTGCCCCGACTCCTCACGAGGCGGGTCACGCAAAGTAGCACGACCTGGCGCGAGTCCGTCTGGCTGGTCCGTCGTATGGGGCGGGACACTGACGACCGTCCGGCGGTTCCGGCTGCTCCAGACGGCGCGGAACGGGCCTGAAAGGGCCGGCCCCGCCGCGGAGATCCGGCCGCCGGTGGTCGGCAGCTGTCAGTTCCGAGACACCTGGGAGCAGATCAGGCGAAAATACGTGTGGATCAGGCAGAGACATTTCCCCCTGTGGGTCGCCGGTCACGTCACACGCTCGGCCCTCACGACACAAGGGGAGGCCATATGTAGGCGAGAACGGTTTCAGTCGGGAGGGGTGAACGTACCAACGGCGCTTTCCCCACTTTATCTGAACGCACTGGGGCCGTGCAACGCGCACGACCTCCACGGGTCCCCTCCACGGTCTCAACAATTTAGGCGACGTAGCCAAGGGTGCCTGAGGGCAATGCAGCCAGGCCCTGTCACCTGGTTTCCATTCGTGCATGGACACCTTCCGTGCCCGCAACCGTTCATTAGCAATTTGGCGAGCCCGCGAATTAAGCCGTGCGGCCTCCCTCGCCTCTGTCAGCTTGTGAATATTAAACTTAATATGTTCTGCCAATTTAGAATTATTTCGTGGAGCGGACAGGCCAAGTTGCGTTTCCATTGGCGGGTCAGCTTCCCGACCATACATCAAATAGAATGGGGAAAACCCCGTAGCTGCATGGGGGGCCATTCTATACGCGGCAAGGACCCCCGGGACCTGCAGGTCCCAATCTACATGTGCCTCACACACCTGCTGGCACAGCATGGAAGTCAAAGTTTTATGAAGTCTCTCCACCATCCCGTCTGTCTGCGGGTGGTACGGGGAGGTACGCACCTTCTTGGTACCCAACAGATCGCACACCTCTTGCAACAATTTACTCGAAAATTTTTTACCTTGGTCGGTGAGCAGGCGTTCGGGAGCCCCCTTGTCCAGGACATAGCCCTGGACGAAGGCGTCCGTCACAGCCGCTGCCGACTGGTTAGCGAGAGGCCACGCCATAGGCCATCGGGTAAAGTATTCGACCCCCACTAACAAGTATTTATTCCCTCTCGGCGTGACTGGAAAGGGCCCCAAAATATCGAGTGCAACGAGCTCGTTAGTGCGCGAGACCTGAATAGATTGCAGCGGTGGATTAGCTGCCACGGGCGGTGGTTTACGTCTGGCGCACTCAACGCAACCCTTCAGAATATTTACCACATCACTTCCCATTCCCGGCCAGTAATAGTCACGCTGAAGCAGGGCAAGCGTCTTGTTAACTCCCAAATGCAAGAGGCGTTCGTGGGCCGCCAAACCAACCCTCCCCCTTACAGCGGAAGGCACCACGAGTGCGTTCCGCCGGGACAAACTGTCCCATCGTAATAACATGCCCTGCTTAAGTACATAGGATCCGGTGCGCTCCTGGTCCCCCTCGGGACCCCCCACCTTGCGGCGCAATGCTAGCAGCGAGCTGTCCGCCATCTGGAGACGGCCCCATTCGCTGAGCGACAATGAGAGCAGCGAGTCCCGACCCTGAGAGGCAGTGGAATCATCCACGATCAGTGCGCCCGCTGTCGCAGCCAGTGCCCTCATCTCCCCCGCAAGCGTCGGTTTACAGCGCGCCGATCCCGACAAACACGCGCATTCATTACAAGGCAACAACCGCGACAGGCAATCGGCATTTGTGTGTCGCAACCCCTTACGGTACGTAGTCGTAAACTGACAGTCCTGGAGGACTTCCAACCACCGCGACAACTGGCCCGAGGGTTGGGCGACCCTCAATGAATACTGTAGCGCCGCGTGGTCCGTTCGGACCGTAAAGTGACGACCATAGAGATATGGTCTGAACTGTTGCACAAAAAAGACAATGGCAAGCAGCTCGCGACGGGTGACGCAGTAGCGCTGCTCCGCCGGAGACAACACCCTACTACCGTAGGCGACAATTCTTTCGACACCCCCGACGACTTGGGATAGCACCCCCCCAATGCCCGTGTTGCTAGCATCCGTGTCCAGCAAAAAGGGACTCGTAAAATCGGGATAACACAAGGGTGGGGTACCCACCAAGGCGTCCCGGAGGGAGCGAAACGCGGCTTCCTCCTCCGGTCCCCATTTGAACTTCACTCCCTTCGCCGTTAGAGCGTGCAAGGGTTTTGCAATAGTGGCGAAGTGCTCAACGAACCGCCGGTAATAAGAAGCAAACCCGATGAAACTACGCACGTCGGAAACGGACGTAGGTGTCGGCCAAGAACCGACACAATCCGTCTTCGCGGGATCGGTGGAGATCCCCGAAGAATCGACAATGTGACCCAAGTATCTAACCGACTTACGAAGGAGGTGACATTTGGCCGGTTTAAATTTTAGTTTAGCCGATCGCATGCGCAAGAACACCCCTCTCAATCGCTGGAGGTGTTCTTCAAATGTTTTACTGAAAACAATGACATCATCCATATAAATCAAGCATGTATCCCACTGCAAGCCCGACAAAACCAACTCCATAAGTCGCTGAAACGTCGCTGGAGAGGAGTGAAGTCCCATGGGTAACCGGTTAAACTGGAACAGCCCCCCTGGAGTCCGAAATGCTGTCTTAGGTTTCGACTCTTCGTCGAGTGGCAACTGCCAAAACCCCGATAACAAATCAAGAGTCGAAAAATATCGCGCACCAGACAATGCATCGAGGGACTCATCCATCCTGGGGAGCGGATACGCGTCAGCCACAGAGATCTTATTCAGGCGACGGAAATCAACGCAGAATCACAGGGACCCGTCCTGCTTCTCAACCAGCACAATAGGCGCTCCCCACGGGCTGGAGGAGGGCAAAATAATGTCGGCTTCTAGCATTTCGTTAACAGCCGACTGAACGTGTTCCTTCTCCGCAGGACTCAGGCGGAAGGGATTTAGCCTGACCGGCGCCGCATCGCCCGTTTCAATGTGGTGGTGCAACAACTCCGTGCACCCAATGTCATACTTATGTTTACTGAACACATCAGAAAATTCTATGAGCAACTCGCGCAGCGCACCCAACTGCACCGCCGACAAACCGTCCGAGGCGGCGCATAGCGAATAAACCCACTCAAGGTCCTCCCTTAGCTCAACGTTCTGCGTGGGGCTCGAGCCCACCTGCGCAACCAACCCATCATCCACAGGGACCCGCGCCGCGTGAGCCAGCACGGTGCCCTGTTGAATGACAGCTGGCCGCGACCCCGCGTTCAAAACCATTACAAACGGATCCCTGTCAGCCCGCACCAAAGTGTGAGCCACCGATAAATCAAGACCCCCGACAGCCTTGTAAGAAGGAGCCAAAAGCATACTTTGTTCCGAAGCCTCCCTCACCCACGGTTTCCGCAGCCGGAGGGGAATTAACATCTGTGAACCCGGGGGCACATGCACGGTCTGTGTCGCCACCGCTTGTATCGTAGCGCACGCCGTCCGAATGTCAGTAGGGCTCGTTAAAAATGCAATCCGGCGACCCGATGGCAGTTCAATGCATCGTTGATCGATAAGAATTTTAATGGGCATTTTAGCCAAAAAATCAGTGCCCAAAAGACAAGGAACCGCCAAAGAAGACGAAACGAAAACGGGTCCCGACAATTTGATATCTCCAATGCAAATGGACGCCCTAATCTGACCGATAATGCCCAACGATCCCCCATTAGCGGCGTAAAATGGCACATCCACCGGGAGCAGCGGACGACATTGGACTGGAAGAATATTATAAATGAGGTCCGATATAATAGTTGCCGATGCCCCCGTGTCCACTAACACCCTAATCTCGACCCCATCAATAGATCCCGTAACAACAGACGAACCCGCCGAAGCAGCCACAATTCTATGCCCCAATTCCGCCCATTCAATATCTCCCTGGTCCCGGCCGAACCCCCCTGGCCGAACCGAATCCCCGAACCTTAACCGGCCCTCCTCCGCCGCGACGCGGCGTCCCATGTGTGTCGAGCATACAGACCGAGCGTGTGAGGTGCCGCAACTTGCCGGGGATTGTAGAGATGACTTGGGCTCTCGGTCGTCGTCCAGCCGAGCCCCCATGGCGCGCTGACGCGGAGCGCGGCACCCGGACGCCACGTGGCACCGGAGGCCGCAGTTATAGCACGTGACGAGGGTTGGAGTAGATCTCGGCTGCTCCGACTTTCGGCCTGATCGCAGAGGCGACCGAGCCCCCGGCCTCCAGTCCCCTGGTCGTCCCGCGGCGAACGCCTCCTCTCGTGGGCTGACGACTTGGGGTTCGGTGACCACCGAACCCGGAGCTGCGACGACGGCAGCGTTGCAACCAACTCCTTGTTTCCGTTGTAGGGCCTCGTGCGCTTGAATACTCGTGGCGACTCTCAAAGAAGAAATATCAATCTCGTCAGCTGTGTTGATGGGGACCCCCAGGTCCTGCGCCAACTTAAGCAGCTGCTCCAAAACCATCGCGTCTTGGCCCTCCTCGTCCATCCGAGGGAACGCAGCATCGGCAAGAGCCAGCAACGCCGTGCGATAGGCCAGCGCGGTCTCCGTGGCCGCTTTCCGTCTTGCGTAGAAATGATGGCGGCACGCCGAGGGAGGTCCGTAGACCCTGGCCAATAGACCCAGCGCATCCTTCAGCGTGGAACGGTCCGACTTCCGTGCGGACCTGAAGGCCGCGAGCGCGTCGTCGTCCAGCATGGCAGGCAACGCCCGCAGCGCCGTAGCATCGGACCACGCGGACATCTCTTGATGCGCCAAAAACCTTCGCTGAAATTGGCCCCAGTCTCCGCTTTCCGCCTTGAAGGCTGACAACGTGGGCAGACGCTGCTGAAAAATGAAGTCATCCGCCTCGTGGTTCCTCTCCGCCTCTCCGTCGGTGTGTAAGATGGCGGCTCCAGCGGCAGACGTAAAATGGCGAACCCCATCGCGCGCCGATGACGTCGATGCGCGCGCTTGGGACCCCACCACCACGTGGCGCTCGCCGTTCCCGCCAAAAGTAGGCCCAGGCGCAATGGCGGGAATCCCCCATTCGATTTGGCGGGAATCTGCGGGGCGACCTTGTAAAATGCTCCTCCCGACGAGCTGATCTCCGCCAAGATGGACGCGGCGGCGAGCAGCAACTCCGCCAGTCGGGAGTGCGCCTCACGAAGCACGGCCTCGGTCCCCGGTCGCTCGCCCGGCGCCGTCGACGGATCCTGTAGCGTGGGCAAGTCGTCCTCCTCACCCCCCGCCACCAGCGGCCCCGAGTCGTCCAGGTTTTCCTCGCGGTCAGTCCCGTGGGTCCTACGGGTCTTCCTTGTCTCCATACTTGGAAGCCCGTTTCACTTCTGACGCGAGATGAAGTATTGGAAATGACGGCAGGAAACTCCTTTGACGGGAACACACTTCTTTTATTAAATCTTGACTTGTAACGATACAACGCGTGGCCTCTCTTCTTCACAGTACGGTCACCATACAACGGTACAACTCGTGACCTCTTCTCTCCGCTCCACACTTCTCTCGACTCCCGTAGATTCTGTGCTTCTGCTACACTCTTCCCTCGTCTCGTGTAGACTTTACGCCTCCGCTACACTCTCTTCAGTACCTATCTCGTGTAGACCTTATCCTCTCTCTGGCTACACCGTATGCATTACTCGGCTCGTGTAGACCTTACACTCTCTCTGGCTACACCGTATGCATTACTCGGCTCGTGTAGACCTTACACTCTCTCTGGCTACACCGTATGCATTACTCGGCTCGTGTAGACCTTACACTCTCTCTGGCTACACCTTGTACATTACTCTCCATTACTCTCCATTACTCTCCTCTCCGGGCTCTATCTCTGCACCTTCGTCTTCATTCCTAGATGGTTCCACTTCGTCCCCCTACTCCTCTGTGCATCACCTTATATATCCCTTCCTCCCGGGAGACGGAGCGGATGCGGACCTCAACGTCGGCACCGCTCCTCAGTTCCCCAATCACCACGCGCTATCTCTACGATCCGTTTCCGCCCAGCGCGTGTTTCCACTCCTCGACCAATCACACCGCGCTGCCACCCGATCACTCCCTCTCAGCGCGTCACCGGCACACAGCCAATCAGCAGCACTACCCCCACCCGCGCGCTGACGCCTGCTCCTCCCCGTCAGCGCGCGTCACCACACACACACACGTACATACGCGCTGGCACACGACGTATACCCCCAGCGCGTATCACCACTACATACTCATCAAGAGCAAGTAGAACGCAGAGGCACAATGCAATCACATGAGTTCTATGTCCCGCCTAAAAGTGTAAATAGATTAATAATGTGTCTACATTTTGTAAGGACAAATTAGCATTTCAATTTCCTCATAAACTACTGCCGGAAATGTCGTAAGAGCAAGTGCAACTCATTATGTTTGAATGAGTCAAAACATGTGCGTTCTATTAGAGTCAACTTCTTGAAATTATCCAGGGTAATAGCGGCGACGAGTGGTCCGGGTTAACACAAGACCGCCGATGATGTGAAATATTTCTAAATTAGGATGTAACGCGTGCATAGAATGGGAGCGAAGACGTAGAATGATGCATCGTTTCTTAAAGTAATCGGTAACTTGTGTCACGAGTGAGGAGCAGCTCGTGTTAGAAGTAAGAGGTGCAAATGAGCATTAAATACCCTTATATTTAGAGTCCATTGTCCTCAAGCACAGTAATTCTTTACAACCCAGTTCATCTGCTGACAAGTAACTGAGGTTTAACTCAAGGCCGTAGCCATGGAAACAACATTGGGGGACCCCCCCCGCCCCAGAAAAAAAAAATCTAAATTTTAAAACGAATTTCCTGCCATTTCCTGCCTAAAATATTAAATAATTCACCAACACATGGGATGGACTTTTTATTTTATTTTTTACAATAATGTCTAATGGTGTATTGTATTACATTGCTCTGTTTTTTATTTTTTACCTTTTCTTGTTTCATTGTATGTAATGGCAGAGATTAGGGATTAATAAATTACAACCATAACCACAATCATATAAACAGAAATGTATTTTATAGCAATATATTGGGAGGGGAGGACGTTTTATATTGGGGGAAATGTTGGGGGACATTAACTGTATATTAATTACATAACAAGAATTGTGCATTTGCAAGTTTTCAAAAAATATTTATAAATGATGACTGAAACCCATTTAGCAGCGTGGATTATCACGCAGACATCATAAGCGGTAATGAGGCCTTGGTAGAAAAAGGGATAAAGACTACCCGCATTTGAAAATGGTGATGTTAAGTACTCAATCTTGAGGAATCAGCACAAGTACAGTAGTGTGCAGGTGCAAACCATCAGGTTCAATGAAGATAGCAATGATTTAAAGTAAAAGTAGCGTTGCTTTGTATCTTAACAGCAAAAAAAAAATACTTGCAGGTCAATAAATGTCCCACGAAATTGGAAAATATGTATTGACCGTCGGCCGTTTCCTGTTGGCTTGAGCAATCGTCTCTAAGCCTCTCTCTCTCTCACAATTGCTGAGAGAGAGGCACCGAGAGGATTGCTGTTTAAATGCTCTAGACTCTAGAGCCTGCTCTGTACACTGTGTACAATTACAAAGCCACAGGGAATTCTGTGACTATGGATGTCCCCCTAGCGACGAGAAACGCGGGAGTTTACTGACAATGTCCACGCTGATAATAATGTGTCACTGAAGCTGAAAGCGCGATATTTTTTTAAATGGTTGTGATGTTTCACGAGTGACTGCGGCCATTCAAGAGCTGCTTTCTCATGCCCTATCTGTTATAGCCATCGGTCTGGCCGAGGAAACTCTGAGCAGGAAATAAAGACGACACTATAATGCAGTAATGCATATCCGCACTTGAGCAATGTGATAGTATGTAAAGCACAGTAGGGCCAATTAACTGCATGGAATGTTCTGTTCTTTTGTAAAATGTTTTGTTTTATTATAGTCTTACCGGTTAACAGGAAATGGTGACTCGGTAAATGCGCTGGCAATGTTGAATTTGCTTTAATTTGATGCTCCAAAATGTTCTTTAAAAAATATATATTATCAACGTGTCCCGGTAATTTTACTTTTCTAATAACAAAGGACAATTTACATTTATAGATAATCTTAAATGCAACCCGCAAACTAATTATCTGGAGCATAATGGCCAAAAATGAGTTAATGTTTGAAATAAAACATCAAGCCGTACGCCCAGAAATTTTTCCATTTGCCGTGTTCGCAAATTACTATTTTAATTTGAGGCTAATTATTATAACATTTTACAATTATTCACTCTTGTCTAATTATATAATACCACTCACCCTACGCAGGGCAGTAATGATTATCGGCGTTTAAAACGCTGACAAGTGCACTCGAGTGAGAAACCAGCAGAGTTCAGTTTAACACGTAGGCTTTCGCAACCAATATCATCCGTGATACAGGTTTTTTTGGGTTAGCGTAAATATATAAATGTGTCGTTAAACCCGCCACCACCCTGATGAAGCTAGTTGTAATTACTGGCGAAACGTCGTACTCAGACTGTAAATGTTGTGGCTTGGCTCTCCAACACACCGGTTAGTTCTGTACTAGTATACTACACTATACACTACATTATACACTATACTCTACACTACACACTACACTACACACTAGTGCTGTACTAGTGACGAATTGGCCAAGTTCTGTTTACGTGACAACCCTTACTAGTTGGCTGCATCTGGTGGTGGCGGGTTTAACGACACATTCATATATTTACGCGATCTAAGCCAAAAAAAAAGCTGTATTACAGCAGAGGTCAGTTTCCACCTCTGGCTAACAGCAGTTGGTGAGTGGGTAGCCACCCCTCAACAACTTCGCATTCGGCGTAAGAATTTAAAACCCCTATGGTCGACACAGTTTGCTAAGAAATCCTCCCCCAGCAGGGATTGAAACAGAGCTGTAAAGTATATGAAGTCCATGATAGAGGTTTTTTGAGTTAGTGCGCGTGACTGTAAATGTGTCGTTAAACCCGCCACCACCCGACACAGCCAATTAGTAAGGTTTGTCACGTCAATAGAACGTGTCAATTCGTCACTAGTACAGCAGCACGCCGGTAAGTAAACCCACAACATTTACAATTCGAGTATGAAGTTTCGCCAGTCATTAACAAAAAAAACCTCTAATATGGATAATATTGGTCGCAAAAGCCTAAGTGTTAAACCAAATTACATACAGTATATTAGTAATCGTATTGATAGATGCTTTGTGTTTTTGAAATTGCTTTATTAAATCTTATTGGTTCTTTCGGTAGAGTCACGTAGAAAGAACCAAGAAGATGAATCCCTGCAGTCACGAAAGCTTTAAATCGAAATTTTGCTTTATTAAATGTTTTTATACGTGGCTTGCCAACGCATATTTGCATTGTTCACTACTGCCAACATCTTTTTCAGGAGGCGTTGGGTAGCATTTAAACGGAGAGCGTTGTCCAATAAGCTCTGCCACTTCTCAAGTCGTTTCTCTTCTCTTTCAAAGTAGAAATTGACCGCCTCGACTAACCACGAACACACACACGCACGTACGCTATATCCCACGGTGGCAACATCTGCTATGAATGGATATTAGCAACACCGGTTGCTATGGGATTACGCGACAAGCTGTGCGCGCATTACTCGGATTATTATAATTCCAAATCGTAGACTCTCAACACACACAAAAAAAACTCTTGGGCCAACAAACCATAACGACCTCCCTGCACGCACATGCGAAAAGCCACACGCGCTCGAACAGCACGAACATCACCACCACCGCCACCACGTACAGCGCTACAAGGCACAAGACGCACCTGTTGAGAGAGACAGAGGAGCCAGGAGAGAGCAGCGGTGGTGAGGACGTGATGACGCGAACAACCATCCTCACCTGTGCGACACGAGGTCAACGTGTTCGAAGGTCGTTCGCTGTTCGTGCGCTGTGGATGTGAGTTGGGGGGGTGGGGGGAGGGCTTTCTTTTTTTTTACACGCTTTTATGGGTGGAGGGTTCCCCCTGGAAAAGCAACCGGCTAGAGATTGTCGAAAGGTCCGCATAGGAGTGGGTTAAATATTGCTGCACTCTACGGGCTGCTGTTATCGGTACTCACCACTGATTCGCTCCCACTTACCACGGGGCGTCCCCCTTACTGCTTTGCCTCTCTCTGCCTTCTTTTGGGGGGGAGGGATGATAAGTAAATAAATAACGGTGGGAATGTGCCCGCTGTGTTGCGTGTTCGCCGAATGGAGAAGTCCTAAAATAAATTTTGAAGCTGTTGAATTTTATATTTTCGGATTTAAATTGTGTCATACGTTGGCGGTTATAACCCGGCAGACGAACGTGTCTGTTAGGTAGGAAGGAAGAAAACAACACCTGCCAAAATTGTAATATGTAATAAAGAAATGGCATACTGTATTTCAAAGTAGAAAATTTATGAAAAATTTGGGCTTTTATAAATGCTCCATTTTTTAAGCGTTATAAATATAATTACAGCCACTTAGAATGAATTTCGTTACTTTTTTCGTGTAATCTAGGTGCAGCTTTTCCATTTTTCATCAATCGTTTTTATTATTCCCAAATACCGTTTCGTTTTATTTAGGTATTTGTCTCGCATCAATTTTCAATGAATACAATATTTTGTATACCGTAGTCTAAAAGTGCGGAGCACAGTGATATTTAATATGTATTATAGTCTTTTTAAATCCTTTACATTAAGTTCACTTGCTTGCTTGCTTGCGTGCTTGCGTACTTGCTTGCTTACAACCGTGCAAATCTTTCGGTCGTTTTTAAACCCACTTCCCGTGATCCAATCGAGCTGACATTTTGCACACAGACTCGTTGTGCGTGACAATTAATTTTCGTGAAAATTTTTTTCCAAAATTTTACACTGTTTAGGGAAAAAAAATTCAATATTTAATTACCAATTGCTTAATGGTGGCAGACAATCATCTGACCCATAGGTGGCAGCCATCTCAAGCCAGAGGACGAGAGGACTCCAGCCGCCACGCATATAAAGGATTTATAGTGAAAAACTTTGTTTTTACGGGTTAATTTTTTCCAGACTCTGACCTATAACGTTGTGTCTATGCAGAGGTATTGAACAGTTTTCACCTTGCTCACGTGATTTGTTTGCCTCTACATTTAATATTATTTTGTTCCCGTAAAAAATAGAAATATACAGTATGTGCAATCAGAGGCTTAATGGGTTTGCAATTGATTGAGTCAGTTTCATCGCCAATTTTGAACAGAAGAATGTTGAAGTAGTTCACTTACGTGCAAACATGTAGTAAATGTGTAAGTCACCTGATTTTGTCCCAACAACTGATGATATCCACAGTTTACACCATCTTAATCCAGCACTTACCATTATATCATTAAGGGCGGCGTTAACCATCCAAAATTAGCTCATGACAGTGTGACAACCAGTGAGAGTGAACTATTGGGAATTATTGAAGAATTGAATGACGCAGTCTACAAAGTGGGGCTCAAATGCCAATAATGATGAAAATAAGAAATCTTGTAGTTCAAGATTCTCTCGACAATTACAAACATCTGCTGGAGGGACTCCACTGTAACATCCATCAGATTATGTATTGCGGTTATTCAATGTGGACCAGGATCAGGGTGTTAAAAAGCAGGCGAGAGAGGAAGTCGGGGTGTTTTTGGCAAACTGAAATCAACAATGAAAAGCGACGTACCAGTGTGCCTGAAGAATAACGATCAACAAACTATATCGGTTACCTGCAAGTGAAATATTGACATTGACAAAAAGAACGGACGGAGCAAACAGCTTGCAAGTGTGCAAAAAGAAAGAAAGCCCCTGGAGAGACGCATATTTGGGATTACACCTCGTGACAGGAAGAGGAACAGACGGGTCAGAGAATATCTGCAAGATATCTAATTGACTGTGAGGAAAATTTTGATTTAAAGCTTTCGTGACTGCAGCTATTCATATTATTGGTTCTTTCGGTAAAGTCACGTAGAAGGGAAATAATAAAAATATAAAACAAGAAAATTCTCACGACGTTTCGACTGCAACACAAGCAATCATCATCAGGTGTGCAATCTACAGCAAGAAAATTTTCTTTCACACGGTTGGCTGCTACGTACGGTGCGAAATGAGTTCGCCATGCGTACGAAGACGAGAGATGCAGCCATGAGATCACCAAGACGTGAGAAATAAAATAATAGCCTCTATTTTATAAAGCGCTTTACATATCGAAGTATCTCAGAGCACTTCGATATGGCGACGACTTAAAGAGGTCTTCATACAGCAGTGGATAAATGATGGCGGATGATATGCTATACTCGTCATTGCAAGTATGAATGCATTTATGGTGCACACTTGGGATATATTTTGTTTAAAGAATACTTTTTTTTGTGACGAGGGCTATAAAGTTATAGCTTTTGATTAAAAAAAGTGTCATTAATCAATGCACTTTGTGTGCAAGTGTGCAGAATGCGGTAGCCCTGACTGACTGAGCTCACTTGTGAATAGACGCGGTGGAAACACGGCGATTCATTTATAGATAGCCCCACTGGTTTCCAAGCGAGCCTGGTTACAAGCGATATTTGTGTGTTAGATGGGAAATTGTGTGGCCACCCCTGGTCCGCCTCGAACAACACCCACTGGACTCTCTTTGTTGGGGGGGGTGTTACATAAAGCACCGCGTGTGTACTCTTTGTTTTTTTCGGTAAAGTCACGTAGGTAAAAAATAAAATAAATGAAAACAACTCAATTAAATCACGACGTTTCGGGCGCAACACAAGCGTCCGTTATCAGGTGGGAAAGCGTGGCCTGCTGCCGATGCAGACTGTTTGAGAAATGTGACGTCACATCAAAATGCGCAACTTTAAATAAATATAGACAACACGTTCTCCTTAATTAAATATACTTTTTGATAAATATTTTGTCCTACAACATCAAAGTGCAGCGCCACATTAAATACGCACTACAATAGTTTTAAGCGATTTGAAGCATGTTTTATTTTTGGGGGAGTGGGGGCAGAGCTTTGTGACGTCATATTTGAGGGGGGGGGGGGGTCTGACTTTTTGTGACGCCGTGTGACGACGGTGGGGGGGGGGTCAAAATCGTCCAAAATTGCGTGACGTCATTTATGGACGGCCCCCAGGGTCACTCCCAGGTCACTCTGGCAAATGTGACGTATTACGGTGCTTTAGAATTCTCACCTGGTTCAACAAACTACACTTGCAGTCCACGTACAAAATGGCAACATTGGGATGAAATTGTGGATGAGTGGAGAAATATGTCACCGGTGACGATGTGACCGTGCTAATGACTTTCTGTGGATTTTTCATCGGCGCACATTCAAACAAAAAAAAGAACGTCAGCTCTACGCCACGTGACATTTTATTGATTCGGAGCATGGAAACAGACGGCTGACAAAAAAAGAGAAATAATGGTAGGTTTTTACCCTTTTAACTGGTACAAAACTGACACCTTTATTCAAGGCATCATGTTTGCAATGACCACAACACAAGTAGTCAATAAAGCAAACAAAAAGAAGCAACTCTGATAAGGATAATAATATGCACTGTCCTTGAAGTTGATTGGCCCACACCCGAGACGGCTTTCTTTAGAGCCTAGTCCCCATTGGTGTAGGGCCAGATGACACCACACCAGAAGTACGCCTTCTGGTGTCATCTGGCCCTACACCAATGGGGACTAGGCTCTAAAGAAAGCCGTCTCGGGTGTGGGCCAATCAACTTCAAGGACAGTGCATATTATTATCCTTATCAGAGTTGCTTCTTTTTGTTTGCTTTATTGACTACTTGTGTTGTGGTCATTGCAAACATGATGCCTTGAATAAAGGTGTCAGTTTTGTACCAGTTAAAAGGGTAAAAACCTACCATTATATTTTGCCACTGGTAAAAGAGATCTCATAGTGTAAAAAAAGAGAAGTTAACGCACACGTCAAGCTGCGATAAAATACACAGCAACGTTCTAAAGGACTGTATATCGATAACACCCGAGGGCTTGTGACAACTCCAGTTCAACGCCGGGTCAGTTTAAACATTCCGCGGTGATAGGGGCCGTCCATAAATGACGTCACACGATTTTAGACGATTTTTGACCCCCCCCCTCGTCACACGGCGTCACAAAAAGTCAAACCCCCCTCAAATATGACGTCACAAAGCTCTACTCCCCTCCCCAAAAATATATAAAACACGCTTCAAATCGCTTTAAACTATTGTAGTGCGTATTTAATGTGGCGCTGCACTCTGATGTTGGAGGAGAACACATTTATAAAAAAAGTGTATTTAATTATAGAACGTATTGTCTGTATTTATTTAAAGTTGCGCATTTTTACGTGACGTCACATTCTCAACCCCCCCCCTCGTCACACATCGTCACAAATGTCTGACCCCCCCCCCGTAGGTGTGTGACGTCATTTATGGACGGCCCCATATTGCGTCATATCGGTGTCAAATAAAATGACAAGAGCGTCTCTACGACGCGGGCCCAGATGATTTTGCTCGAATTTCTTGTCTTTCCTCACCGCGCTTGCTCTGCTTCTCACCTGGGGAGGTTCTTCTCTCTTCGCCGCCGCTGCTGCTTTGTCTGTTGTGCTTCGCTCAGGTCACCACCCCCTCTAAACCACGGCCCTTTCGCGTGAGTTTGTCAGATCGGAGCCACCCGACCAGAGCCGTTCAAAAGCTTTTTGGGGATGGAGGGGGAGGAGGGAGGCGACTGGAGGCCCCCCCCTCCCTCCGCCTATAGTCTGCGGGGTTTTTTTTTCAATGAAAAAAATAATAGACAGTTGATGTGGACATTCTTACATTCTCAAGCATTTTTGGGGTGCCTTTTTATTATTAAAATAAAGGTGCAAAGTCATCTGTTCCTATTTAAGTTAGTATGACATGTTTCTTAATATCGTTCATTTTCACCGCCAATTTCGATGTTTTTTTACCCTGCTAGTTATTTCTTTATTGCTTAATTCCATTTCAATACGTCATTACATTTCAGATTGTAAAAAAAAAAACTTGACTTCATATGCACATATACTAGATTCTCAAAAGTATATAGATATATTGATGTTTAAAAAAATAAGTACCCTGTTATATATTCTTTAAGTAGTGTACAGTATATTAAAATGTGGCAGTTTGTTTAGTGACATAACAATCAATACCCGGGCTCATGGCCTGGAGTGCGCTATCAAGAGCTTACAGCTGGCAACACCACTTAAAATATAGCGCAGCGTGCTAATCACAGCGCCACCACTCCACCAGTTGTCACTCGTGACTGATAACTAAATGTTCCATGGGACGAAAAGTAAGAGTACTCTGTGTTTAAGAAAGTTGGGCACTGATTTAGCTGCTGTGCCGAGTAGACCCTATTAATATTTGTAATGGAAATTCACCTGTTCAACGTAGCAGCCATTTTGGTATCAGTTGTCTTTTTGAATATCTATTAGTTAAAGTTACTCCCAGCAAACTCTAGGGACGCCTTTAATTCCTTCACGTGGCAAGGCTCTACTGGTAGCACTTTCGGAAGTCGAAAGTGCAAAAGTGAAAATGTAGGCTCATAAACAGAGATTAAACATTAATTCGAGCATTGCACCACATTTACACACCTATGTTTTAACTCCCGATGTAAAATATTAAATAAATATTTTACTAGTTTTATTTACCAGGTAAGGCCCACTGAGCTACATAGCTCTTTTTTGTAAGCAACCTGGCTACAAATGATAGCTCAACGAAGTGGTTTATCACGTGGATATTTATAGCATCCAAATACCCTAAACGCATGTTGATTCTAAATGTGGAGGGAAAAAGCAGAGGACCCAGAGAAAAATCCACGTGACCACAGGGAGAACATGCAAACTCCAAATATACAGGCGTCAGTATTGGGATCGAACGCATGACCTCCTGCATACCACACGAAGCGGTTAACATCTCGCTACCGCGGCACCCATTGTACTTTAAGTAGTATTATAAAACATCACTGTGTTAATGATTACCATTGAAGTAACATCCCAGTCAACTTGCCAATGTTAGACCAACGTTGACATTTCGTTGCAACCGTTGGATCAACGTTGGCCCAATGCTTGTCCAACGTTCCATGTTTGATAGGGAGGCATTGAATCAAGATGTGGTCACAAAAAACACAAACACAGCAGAGCAGCTCATGTAGTGACACGCACAGCCTCTCGTGTACCAGGTTCGACACTAGTCCAAGGCTCCGTCGGTGAGAAAATCTTTAAACAGTTGCGGTCACGTGCGCTGCAATACTTGAGCACTGGCTGAAAGCTGACGCACGAGAAATCCACTCCTGAACATCTTGGGGCCTGTTGAGTCGTTCCCCTTTTGTCGACGCGTTTGACTCTCTTTCCCCACCCGAAACTTACCGCTCACCGCTCTTCATTTATTGTCCTTTCCCTGCATTTGCGTGCTCACGAAAACCTACGTTATTTAAAGTCTTTTCATGTTCTCACCTCTCTCTTCCTTTCGTTTGTATTGATTTTTTCTCCTTTTGTTTGATCATGACGAATGACAACGCGTGTTGTGGTGCCTGTTGTCCGGATGCCACGTGCCTTGGTTCTATGCTCGTCCCTATTTGCACTTATCGTTGCGTCTTTTTAGTGAGATCGCTACATTCATATTCTTGGATCTTTCGGTAAAGTCACGTAGAAGGGAAATAATAAAAACATAAAAAATGTTATGTTTTATTTTATTTTTATTATTTTATTATTTCCATTCTACGTGAATTTACCGAAAGATCCAAGAATACGAATCCCCGCAGACACGAAAGCTTTAAATTGAAATAAAAAATCGCTACATTCATTGGCTTGCTAAAAATGTAAACTTGAGCCAAAGAGTGACCAACGTAGAAGTAAGAAAAAGGTCGCACGTAGAAGAAGACAACCTGACGATGCAGGCAGTGATGAGGAGGAAACTGGCACTATTTAATAGGACACATGTAGGATGGACACCAACAGGAACATTTAAAGTGTTTGGAAAAAAGAAAGGAACCGGAAAGAGTGGAAGACCTCACAGAGAATGTCTTGGCAACAGAAGAGATTGTGCCAGAAAGATGTGGCACTATTTGAACATATTATCACAAGACGGAGAGGAAAGTGGAAACAAATTGACGAAATGTGCAGTGGACACCTACGGGGCTATCTGCCCATGGATCGTGAAGATGATGATGGTGATCTCGCAACGATGTCACTGCTATGATTGCGCATTTGGTCGTAACTTAAAATTTACTTAAAATCATGAGAGACCGCGACACACAGCCTATGTGTATTGGATAATAACTGTTTGTGATTTTTGGAAATAAGAAATAAACTTTTTTTTGTAAATTTGTTATGCTTATTTGGATTATTTTATGTTAAACCTCAACTGTGGCATTTTACATTTGGGCCGCAAGTGAGATATGAATTGTACTGACATGGCATTTATTTATGTAGATGTTTGTGAAATGACTCTTGTGGCTTGATACATTCTCACTTTTCTCTTCATTAACTATCCAATGTAAATGTTTTTATCCTGTTCAGTTTAAGCACTGGCATTGACAAATCGCATTTGTTTAATTTGCTTGCAAGGTAACATTTATTTGGTTTATAGATGACACGGACCACTGCACACATCCACGGTTTGCATAGACTGACATTTCTGGCTTTTATTACACTAGCATCTCAGAATGTGAAATGCCCTGCTATAACGTACCTTTTGGAACACTCAGCTTCACATTTAAACAAGTGCTGTACAGTAAAATTAATCATTATATTCACTGCACACACCGTATTCCGTGCAGAGTTGATGTACACAAAGATCCCCCGTAAAGCCTCAACAGACTGTTGGGGCAAGTGCTGTTAGCGAGCACCTATGAAGCCCGGCACAGCACACGAGGGGGTGGATGGCCAACACCATGACCAGTGGTGATGTGTACACAACCCAGCAGGTATTCAATTGAGACTGAGTCGACCTAGGGGAGGCCCAGGACCGGTTCAGGTAATCGTCACCAGTGTTGACCGTGAGCGGCAATCGAACTCAGGTAGCCGGGTTCGTAGCGCAGCGCGCTAATATTTGCACTACCATTCATGTAGAGTGAATATCCGTAGAGTACACATATATTGAACCAAATCTGTCCGGCCAGGTGGTGGCTCAGTGATTGAGCGAGTCGCTCGCAATTGGACGTTTGTGAACTCAAAACCTGGGTGGGGGTGACTCAGCCCATCGTCGCTCCGGAGTCGATTAATTATGATGACCACTTTTGTGAGAATTTCAAACAGTGGTTGTCCCATGGATAGAATCACCCGCCCATTCGAGGAATGTGGAATTTCCGCCACTGGTTCGGGGCTGTAAACGGGAAATGTGCACCACGTCAAATGCTCATTTGAGCAGGAAATCTCTTTGACTTAACTTTGAACGGTGGTGAATTCAGCTTGTATTGCGTCCGTTTGTACAACTTGCGTGCAACATTTTAAACCCAACACCAAATTACAAAAATGGAATCATACTTTATTTGTTGAGTACTCAACCACATTGCACTGTGTGTACATATCTTTATTAAACATCTTTTTTTTAATTTACCGACATTGTACACATTTATGTTCGTTTCAAGTGTTATTTACAGCTGGAGTATAACTGCACGTGATGCTACCGAAACATTAATGCGTGCATTGAACTTACTGTGACGGTCGGGGTGAAACAACTTTAGAAGAAAAGAGAGAATGTTTTTTTTCTTCTTCTAGAAGTATGGTGACAAGTACAGAAATATGATCATGAAAGAGCAGTGGCCTATGCATAAAGCATGCAATATAATAATGAGGGCTTGATTGAATGTTGACTGTCAATCATCATTTCTTCTTTAGACTTCATCACATCACAATCAGCAAGCTCTCAACTATTCTGGACGTTATGCTACCCATGTCCAGCACTGGCTGTGAGTGACGTTGTTCTTGATTGACTGCATATATGCCACGATCTACACAGTCGTACGCATATACACTACTTATTATGAATTTGTATAACATTGCTCTACTATCCACCGTTCTTCCACATTCAGGTTGTTAGGATCGACATCTTAATTTTGCATCGGCAAACAATGCCACGTGTAAGCTTGTGTAACAAACAAAAATAAACAAATAACACTGAATGCAATCATTGATTACATATAATCCCTGCACACTTGCCAAGGCCAGGTTGGAGACAATTCAGCCGTCCCCCCCCCCTCCCTCCTTGAAGAGGAAGCCAAGATGGTCACACTACGGAGATGTATTCAATAATTCACACTTGATACCTGCAGGTTTCACCCGCTCAAATCTGTGCTCGGCTGGAGTGGTAGCGACTTACGAGGGAGGAGCCACTCCGAAACAAACGGGGTCTGTCTGCCCTCGGGGTCCATTTGCCACTCGGTGTTCTGCCCACGCTCTGCCTAGCCGGCGATGTTGCGCCCGGTGCGGTTGGGCACCCCGTTACGGGAGACCTGCTGGCTGCAGTCGCTGGCGTCGCACACGCCCGGCGAACCCATGTGGCCGGCGTAGCCACGCTGCCCATCGTGGCCCCTGTGTCCACGAGGTCCGGGGCGGCCGGGCAGCCCGTCGCGAATCAAGCCGAGCACTCCAGGAACACCTTGCGCGCGCGCGCGGGGGTCGGACAACAGACGAGAGGGGATTGTAAAACTGAACTAAAACTATTTTTTACTGGACCGGGTAAAGCTCACTGAGCTACTGTCTAGAGCTCTTTTTTCAGAAGCGACCTGGCTATCACAAATGATAGCTCAACAAAGTGGAGTATCACGTGGCTATGTATAGCATCCAAATAAGCTTGACGCATCTGATTCTAAGTGTGGAGAGAAAAAGCTGGCGGACCCGGAGAAGAATCCACGCGACCACGGGGAGAACATGCAAACTCCAAATATACAGGTGTCAGGGTCGGGATCGAACGCACGACTTCCTGTATACCAGGCAAGGTATTTAACATCTTGCCACTGTGGCGCCCATAGTAGGAGGGAGGGGAAGCTATAGTTACCCACGTATCAGTGCAATAGTCAGCCATTGAACACGTAGGCTTTTGCGACCGATGTTATGATTCTCAATAGATGTTTTTGGCGTCAGATCGCACGAATAAAATTATTCAGTTGCACCGCTAGTGTGTTAAAGAGCAATTCACAACAATGAACAGTTGGGCACCGGACGTATTGTTTTGTGTTGTGGATTACTCTCCACCACAACCGTGCTGCTGCTTCTGCAGCAGCAATAATACGTTGCCACATTTGTCCGCGTGACAAATGTGTCAGGTGGAGGAGGATGTTTACCACACATTCTACTGAGACGACCTGACCCGAAGACAAAATCAATCACGAGTTGGGCATTTCCTGAGAGCTTTTGCAGTTCCTGAACGTCGTGAAAAAGTTCCCAATAAACGGAGCTACTCGTCGGACCGTGCCGAACATCACACGCGGTAGAGCCAGTGACAGATCGGGGAGCCACGCAGCACAACCGCCCCAAAAAAAACCCATACGCAGTGGAACACAGCCACGTGCAGAGATTCATACCTGGTGGCCCGGGAGGCCCATTGAGTCCAATCAGAGATGCTCCAGTGGCTCCAAAATCACCTTGGTCTCCAGTCTCTCCTGCACAATACACGTCAGCCGTGAGTCACCAATCCCTTACAACGGATTAGGGCGTTGACTTCTCCTTAGCCTCTACTGCAAGGATGAGCTAACCATACCCTGGTATATAGGCGTGATATGTATTCTACATTTCGATTGAAAGCTTTCGTGACTGCAGGGATTCATCTTCTTGGTTCTTTCGGTAAAGTCACGTAGAAGAGAAATAATAAAATAATAAAAATAAAACATAATAAAATAATTCTACATGTCAATGATGCATTTATATGCATTTGATTTCTCCCTTGCAAGAGCCATGGTTTTGTTCTGTGCCATTCAGAGATTTTATACTGCCGGTGATTTAACCGAAAAATACACGCTACCCACTTCCAGACTGAACACCGAAAATGTCGTGACGTTACTTCGAAAAAGAGGCCATGTGTACCAAGGACATTTGAGAATTACCAATATGGGAAAACCACGTAACATCACCGCCAACTGGCAGACCGCAAACCATGTGCAGGCGGTTGCCGCATCCACCTTGCGTCGCCGTTGGTGTCCCCTAGGCCAGCTAAACTTCCTCAGGGCAATGGGATGGCTCAGATGCGGGCAATTAAAGCGCCCCGTGATACGTGAGCTTCGGATCGAGGCTTCGAAAAGCAGAGGTTGGATTTCTGGCGGCCGTGAGCCTCAGATGGCCAATGTGATGCCGACGCACTGGCTCAGAACACAAAGTGGTCACCTGTGATTCAAGGCGCGTTCTCAGAATCAGAATATTTATTCATAGTGGAGGAATCCGATGAGCTGTAACGCTCTTAATTGCAGGCTCACGGCAGAACTGATTCTTCGGCCGTTGCCGATCATTGCTACAACTCGTTGGGCTCTCATGAAATTGTCTTTTCCGAGACCAAGGTTCTCTGCAAACCTCCTGGCTACCATCAAAGGTTTGTACACGAAGCCATACAAATATACAAACACAGACATAATTTCAACCGTGATGATGGGTACAAACTTAGTAATCATTGGAAATATGTTATCAACCACGCAAAAAAGACTTAATTACACTTTTTTGGACCATCTTATCTGACAGGCACTATTTTACTTTACTTTACCGAGTGTTAACATCCCTAGTGTTTAACAGTACTCTCTTCATTGTTCAGCCAGCATTGGTATAAACATGGGCATCTTCGTTCTTTTCTATCATGTGTATCAGGCCTCCCCTCCCCCCTCTCTGTCCATTGTGTTGGCGTGTGCAGCAGTAGTCGCTTGCGCTCAACCGCGTCCAAGCCGTCGCCCATCCTTTTGGCCCCGCCCCCCTCCCCCTCCCGATGCGTTGTACGTGGCACTCCGTGCCGTCTTTGAGCCCCGCCCCCCTCCCTCCCGATACGTTCCATTCATTGGCTACCACATTCTGATGAGCCCCCCCCTCTCCTCCCCCCTCAACTTGCTTTTAAGGGATTACATCTTGAATCATTGCCTCACTTGATGCAGCTAATCTGGCTGTGACGGTCCCACCTGATGACGGAGACTTGTGTTACCTCCGAAACGTCGTGATCTTTATTTTATTTTTATTAATTTTTATGTTTTACCTACGTGACTTTACCGAAAAAAACCTAAGAATATGAATCCTTGTAGTCACGAAAGCTTCAAATCTAGAATTGCAGGCTCAACTTGGTCACCGGTAACCACAATAAAACCCGTCGCATTAGATTTAGTTTGCACTTCATTCTGATTTGAGCATTAAAAATAATATCGGTTTTTTATGACCCTTGGGCTACACCCATTTCAAACCCTTTAAAAAAGTCTGCCTCAGCAGCAGGCCATGCTTTCCCACCTGATGGCGGACGCTTGTGTTGCGCCCGAAACATCGAGATTTATTTTATTTTATACCTACGTGACTTTGCCGAAAGAACCAAAGAGTATAATATCGGTTTGATAAATGCAAAAGGTGCACCAGCTAGTGTAGCGAATAAACAATTAAGGTATCTTAAAAATGGTTCCGCGTTATCACCTTTCGGGTTATGCATTTTATTATTTGAGGAAACTTAAATGAAACTTCTCTGTTCCATTATGCCTATAGTACGATTAGATTATGAGGATTTTTGTGATGATATTTAGTGGTTCTCTGACTTAAGTTGATGACAACTTGCCTCCAGATCTGAGCTCATCAATGCTCTGTCTGACAAATGTTCAATCCATCATGTGCTACTCCTCGACCCACCGTGATTGGACGAAAGGCCCATAGAGAAGAAGGGGCATTGTCTCAATCCCTGAGAAAGATGGCAAGACATTTTAGCCCACTACCAAGATCAGTTGGATAAGATGTTTGACACCGGCATTTCCTACTTCAGTAGTGCGCAGAAGCACGCCGTGTCAACTGTAGAGCAGAGGTCGCAAACGGGTTTTGATTCCTTACCCGTACCCGGCCGGGTACGGGTACCCGTTTGTTTCCCTGGTGCGGCCGGGTACGGGTACGGGTAGGACGTGAGTCACTGGTGAATAACCGTTTGTCACTCATTTCCCAACGTCTTGTCTCTTCTCACAATTCAAGTTCCTAGAATCAACCCACCCGCGTCTGCAACATGGCTTCATCCCAGAGGTCGCAATCGGGTACCCGTCCCCGTACCCTACTCGATACCCGGCCGGGTACGGGTAGCCGGTTATCGGGTAGGGTACGGGTATCGGGTACCCGGTTGTGACCTCTGCTGTCGAGGTGCCTACCTGTAGGGCCCTTGGATCCCTTGTCCCCTGGCTCCCCATGGTCGCCAAGCAAGCCGGCTTCTCCATTCTGACCTGGGGCACCCACAGAACCCTGCAAAGACAATTCACACATTACACGATGCCCGCATCAATGGACACGACTGGACCACTGGTGCTTTCACTGGCTCTTAAAGACTTGTCACAATTCACAGATTAGTGCACGTGAGAACTGATCTGGTGCCGTTTGTCCAAGTGATTTGGCAATTTTTCAGCAAGGGTAGTGATGTAACAGAGAGAAAATGAGAAACAATAAAACATATATGATATAACAATCTATCCTATCCTCATTCTTTATCTCATATTAAATTTTAATAAAATGCGGTTTGAAGCTGATATGCGAATCAAGCTACGTGCCGAGATACTTGCACGAGGAAACAAGTTCAACCCACGGTTCCCCCGCCGAGATAGAGCTGTCAGAGTAGACATCAAAACAAACGGCCGGTGTGTGTGTGTAGTGGGGAGCAGTAGTCTAGCGGTTAGCATGCTGCACTACGAAGCTGGTTACCCGAGTTCGATTCGCTCTCACGGCCAACACCAGTGACGATTATCCGAACTTGGCCCTGGGTCACCCCTAGGTCGACTCAGCCTCAAATGGGTACCAGGCGGTCGGGCGTGGTGCAGGCCACTCACCCCCTCATGTGCGGTGCCGGTGCTCGCGAACGGCACTTGCCCCAACAGTCTGTTAAGGCTATACGGGGGATCTTAGTATTTGTGCGGAGGACGGAGCGACGGTGAGCGGATCCATGTGTGACAATACCACTGGTCCTGGTAGGCCCCGCATGCCTTGAGGCCCAGGTGGCCCCAGGACGGCGCTCTCCCCGCTCGGGCAGGCGCTGCCACACTTCCTCCGCATGGCGTTGCTGTACAGCGACATCTGCTCCAGCACCAGACGCTTGCAGACTTCTATCACGTGCGCCCCTGCCAGCGACAGGCCCTGTGTTTTTTGCGTGCGAGGGCGCGGAACGTCCCGCTTCGTTAGATACTCGTTGGTGGCTTCAATTGCTCGTGCAAAGCCAAAGACAGCTTCACTGCTGAGAGATCATTGCTGAAAGGTCATTGCTGATTACGGAAAGATGAAATATTTGCACGCAATAATAATAAAAAAAAAACCTTCTGACATCGTGTGTCTAATATTGATGCACGGTCCTTTCATCTGTTTTTCGGCTGCAAAAAATGGCAATAAAGGCTTTTAGATGCAATGGTAATTGGACTCAATGGTACGGGTGCAGCCCTGCAATTACTTGTTCACTGCTGGCAGAATGGCTCCCACTAGATGGAGAGAGCTCAAGACAGCCCCACTCGAGGGTAGTTTGGCCTCCTCTTCCACGCCGGCCAGACACGTTGGAAGGGACGTGAGCGCCCACTCTTTGCCTCACCGCACGCGACCTGCCGATCGGCTAACTTTGGTGAGCCCACTTGCGCTGCTGGGTGGACAGATGGCTGGAGGATTGAATAAACTTGCCGGCGGCATTGCTTCAAAATGCCACTCCATTGTAAGTGGCGACGATTGCACCAATCGCAAACCCAATGGGCCACATTAAGTGTTCCGTTCAGTGCAGTAATTAGGTTTAGCCCTGTGAGCCATTCGGCTCTTGAATCGGGTGCAACAAACAAAAACATGAACAAGAAACATCTTCAAGTGACTACGCGCAACAGAAAAATCCAGGAAAAAACACAGCAAAGCCTTCCAGAAAAAGCGGTGTATAACAATGCTGTGTGCATTGAGTTGTGCGAGCGTACCTGACGGCCCGGTGATCCGCTGTAGCCGGGAACGCCTGCCTCCCCAATGCCCCCCTTGATTCCCACCTTGCCCTGTCCCCCATGAGCCCCGGGGAATCCTCTATGGCCGGGGTGGCCCATAGGACCCACGTCTCCCTGGCTTCCTTCCTACAAGCAGACACAGACGAAGATCCCCCGTGTAGCCTTAGCAGACTGTTGGGGCAAGTGCTGTTAACGAGTAGCATCTATGAAGGTCGGCACGGCACAAGAGGGGGTGGGTGGCCAGCACCACGCCTGACCGCATTTGTCTCCCTAGTGGCGATGTTTACACACCACACCAGGTAACTCATTTGAGGCTGAGTCGACCTCGGGAAGGCCCAAGACTGGTTCAGATAATCGTCACTGGTTGTGGCTGTGAGCAGGAATCGCTCGTTTCGTAGTGCACAAAACACACACACAGTCAAGCACACAGGTGTACATTCAGTGTACGAATACAAGAGTGTAGATCTCGTTGTTTTGTCACATTGTCTCAACACAGGCCCCAAAGGCCATTGACATGGAGTGGTCAGCAACAGAGAACAATGGCGATAGTGTAGCCAATGACAATACGTTTATTGAATTGAGAACAGGTTGTGAAACTTAGGATAGGAGACGATGGGAAGGAATTCCAAAGGTGTGCAATACGAAGCAAGGAGGAAATATAGAGCTATAATGCAAATTGCTGTCTGTGTCAAGCTTTATATCTATATTGAAAACCACTTTTTTCAGAACTCCCTTTTGTGTTTGATTTGTTGTCCTTTACCCGCACCTCCGATCAGCACGGTCGGCTACGTACGGTGCGAAAGAGGTTCAACGTGCATCCATCCAAGCTTTCCAGCTCATGGCAATGACTACGGTGGCAGTGGCAAAGGTTTGACGAGGAGGTGACCGACAGAAATCATCGAGTGTGAGTCGGAGCAGCGCCGCACGCGCCAGCGGTGGCAGCGGACGTTTCGTCAAAGGCAGTGTCACGAAAGCAGCCGCTCCATCACCTTACCTGCCCATCCTTCCCCTTCACGCCTTTGACGCCCTGTCAAGTCAAGCGATTGTGAAAAAATGCCGACGCGGGCACACGCACACGCACACACGCACACACGCGCACACGCACACGCGCACACGCGCACACGCGCACACGCACACACGCACACACGCGCACACGCGCACACGCACACACGCACACGCACACACGCACACACGCACACGCACACACGCACACACGCACACGCACACACGCACACACGCACACGCGCACACGCGCAACCATCCGGTTAGCAAAGTTCTCATCGCCCGAGCGACAATTCACGTGGTCTATCGGCCCCTCGTGTGTACTCTCCTCCAGCGCTGTTACACCGCTCCTGTCGAGCCGCATTAAACCATCTGCTCAATGATATAATTTAATTAAACAGTTAAATGCCAAATGGCTCATTTGGGATGCGCTAACGACCGGAAAATGGATTCTGATTAAATCAAATCACTCTGCTATGGAAATGACCCCACGAGCATGTCTCGCCCCGCGGGGAGGAAGCATATGCAGGGATATTCTTGACTGGATACGTGAACTTGATCCACCCTTCTAAACGTCGCTAATTCCATACGACGGAAGCGGCAGTTGCCGGTAGAACACGAGGGCTTTGTTGTGCTCAATCGCGTACACTCAGAACGTACTTCTAAGAAATGTACCACAATTATAGCCAGAATTTAAAAGAAAAAATATATATATTAAATTTAAAGTACCTGTTTATGGAGCAAGTTACCTTAATCCCAACGTGTCCTGGAAGTCCGTCTGGGCCGATGCCACCCTAAAAGTGGCAAAAAAAATTGGTGCCGTTGTCAACGTTTACCAAGTTTACCAGACTCCGTCACACGCAACACATCAAGGTATCATCTATCGCGACGTAATTATATTTAGACAGCAGCCTTCCCTGCGTGGTTCAATGTTGGCGAAGGTGTTTCCTAAAAAAAAATAAACAAACGCATCTCGAGTGATCTTCCAACTGCGCATAACAGAAGCGTTTAGAAGGATGCAAGTGGCGATGTGATGCGTAGAACACGCACGACGCTCCACGCTGACAAGCGACCTGCGAGACTCCGAGGTGCGGACACCCAAGACGCGGATTAACACGGGGGGGGGGGGGGGCAGTGCCGGGCTAAGCTAGTGCGGGGCCTGTAGCATATGTTATAAAGGGGCCCTAAATAAAAATAATAAAACCACGTAAATATGAAAACACGTAAATTTTTTACTTGCATAGTAAAGTAATTGTATTTTTTCATTTGCTATACAGCCAGATAATACGACAAATCGCTCACCTTAAACACCCAGTCGTTGATAAAAGTTGAAGGCGGTATAGTACTATAGTAATAGAGCAAGTGCAGAATCACTGAAGCGGAATTGATAGCCTGAAAGCATTTGGCACTGGGGGGTGGGAGGGGGAACCCTCTCCAGCCTTCGAGAGTCGTGTTTAACTCACGGGGCGAGACTCACGCGCGTAATCTTCATACCACAAAGTGTGTGTGTGTCTGCGCGTTTAGTTGCATTGGCCGAATTAATTTTGCTGTTTGGTGATGATTATTTAACAATGAATAATACTTTCATGGATACCTCGCTCTATATCATATGCATACAACAGCAACTGTAATATGTTAAAGGGTTGTGTATCATTACCGGCATGGTATTGGTGTATAATGAACATGAGAATAGATTGTAATCACTGCAGCATTATGTGCCGCGTTTAAAGGTTATCTTATGGATGCAATCTCTTGAAGATTTGCAAATGCCACGTTTGGCATAATCACAACCATCGGCGTAGAGAGTTGCTCGATGGAGAGGTCAATCTTCACACTATCGGTTATTTAATACCCTCCAAATTAATGCTTTGTAGAGGGAATGTCCATTGAACATTGTGCGGACCCTTTTATACTTTATCTCTACAAGACAAAGATCCCCCATAGAACCTTAACAGACTGTCGGGGTGGGGTAAGTGCTGTTAGCGAGCATCTATGAAGGCCAGCACAGCACACGATTGGGTGGGTGGCCAACACCACACCCGGCCACCTTTGTCTCCCCAGTGGCGATGTTTTTACACACCACACCGGGTACTGATTTGAGGCTGAGTCGACCTAGAGGAGGCCCAGGACCGGTTCAGATAATTGTGAACCCGGTGTTGGCCGTGAGCGGGAATCGAACTGGGGTCGCCAACCGCTACACCACCGCTCCCCCCCCCCCCTCTCTCTCTACACACACACAGACACCTTTCAACAATATTTGCACTACAGTATTTGCCTTCCATTCCCGCACTAACGACCGTAGAGAAACGAGAGTCTCACCTTGGGTCCTTGCTTCCCAGCCTCTCCAATGTCGCCCTGTAGATGCAAAACGGGATGAGTCATTGAGCATACACAGCAAAGCCGGCGCTGATGGCTACACCTGCAGAGCAAAACGAAATCAGGGCTTTCAGGAGCTCACGGGTATGCCAGGGTAGCCGTAGGCTCCAGTGCGTCCCGGGAGTCCAGCCTCTCCTCGTTCACCATTTATTCCCTGACGGGAGGGTGGGGGGCACACACAGAATCAGAATCTTTATTTAGGCTGCTGGAAGAGGAGGAGGAATACGATGAGTTGTAGAAGCTCTTTTTCACACAGATGTCCAGTGTCGGGTGGCAGGACAGCGGTGTTCAGCGTGTCGACATGTCGACGATGATTTTTAAACGTTGCGCGTGAACTGTGATATCGTCGTAGCGATGTTGTTTGATCGAGGTTTATATATATGTGCTGCGTGTGAAAAATATCATCTGTTGACACGTACAAGTTTTCCTTGTGGTCCCTGAGCCCCAGGAATGCCCACATGGCCTTTTTCACCCTGTAGGAAAACAAGTAGAAGTTACGTGAAAATTGTGAAGTGCGTGATAAATCGGTGACTTGGTGCATGGGCACAATCCGGCGACATTTTTGTTAGCTTTGTCCCATTTCACTCGTCTCATTTGTTCTTTGCAAAATAAAAATGTTCTGCCTCATCCCGTAACTTCTGGGTCTCTCCGTTAGCCTGAATATAACAGCATGCCATTCACACAAATCATAAACAGTCGATTCGAACGCGTGAAACCAGTTGCACACATTGTGAGCGTGTGTGAGAGACGAGGAATGGAACACGTCTTGAGAGCGGAAACACCGAGGAGATGGAGCGAGAAACTCAGCTCCACGTGTGCAGGTGCCAAGGTGGATTGTTGTATCGCCGAATCGTGAGAATAGGCGGTGGCTTGGGGAGGCCTTCATCCAGCAGTGGATTGATCATGGTTGATGCCATTTTTGAGCATGAGAATCTATGTGAATGTATGAATGCATCCACATTCCCCTATTACTTACAGTATACAACCCATTTAAGGCATGTAAGTCAATGTTATATTATTTATGTATCTAGGGGCACTGCTGTGGCAAGATGTTAACTACCTCGCCAGGTATACAGGAGGCCGTGGGTTCAATCCCGACCCTGATGCCTGTACATTTGGAGTTTGCATGCTTCCGCACAATAAGCCACTTTTTTTTTTATCTATCATTTGTGACCAGGTCGTTTCTGAAAAAAAATATATATAGCTCAGTGGGCCTTAGCTGGCCTTAAATAACAATCGTTTAGTTGAATAGTTCTATTTCTATCTAAAGCTTTCGTGACTGCAGGGATTCATCTTCACGTGACTTTACCGAAAGAACCAAGAAGATGAATAGTTCTAGTTTAATTGTTTTTTTTTCTGATGATAAGCAGCTCAGACTGAGAGGCACTTTATAAGGGATGTGGCTGAACGAGGCACAATCGGCGGTGGTGGTGGTGGTTACAAGGAGAGAGAGAGACATGGAGAGAAAAGGCTGCACCGCCACTTGTTCAGACCTTGGCACCGGCAGGTCCAGTTGAGCCAGGTCGGCCCATGTCCCCCTGCTCACCCTGTAATGTTGGCAAAGGGTGAGACAAAGCAAAGTCCAGGGCAGGGAGATAAGGGAACGGAAGAGGGGACAGGGTGGGAAGGGCAATAGGGGCGGAAGAGAGGGCGGAGTGAAAATGTACCTCCGATTAGCACGGTTGGTTACGTACGGTGCGAAAGAAGACCAACGCACATACATACATTATTGACGCTCATAATGGGAACGGTTGTGATGGAAGAAACATGTGGGAAAGAAGGGGCATAAGGAGAGGAAGAGAGGGCAAGAGGGTGGGAATGAATATAGACCATAAACTTGGCTGGTAAAGTTAATCACAAATCTGTGCTGTAATTACAAATCAATTAAGTTACTAATTTCAACATGAGGTTTATGATTAAAGACAACCTCTAAATATCTACACAATCTCAACACATTCGTCAACAATACTGTTTTCTTTAAGAAAAAAATATATATAATAGGTGACATTTCAGGCAATGGCTTTTCTTCACATCAAATAAGTATCACAAAATAAATCGTCTGCGTATCATCAACTAATTTGTCAAAAAAATACACATAGTATCTACTTGCATAATACTGACAACAGTGCAAAGGCAAGCTTAGAGAATGACATAACGTAAATAAGCATTAATATGCGCGTTTAATGAAGTCACATTAACTTACGTCAAATCCATGAGTTCCGTCTATTCCTGGAATGCCTGGGTCACCCCTGATGCTCTGCAATGGCAAGAAGGCATGCGTGATTCAACACCACGGAGAAGTCTGCATTGACGACAAAACACCCTCACAATTCCACCTGCCACAACAATTAGACCTGAATGTGACACTGGTATGATGCATGTCTTTCCGTGCGCATTGTGGAGTTTCCACTGACATTTTCCCAAGTGGCAATTTTTGGCCATGCTGTGTTGTTTCTAAGGTGCAAAACAAAGAACTAATACATAATTTAATTATACGAAATAATAAAATGTACAGGTCACATGCAATACCACATTTGTGGGAAATGTCACGATGCCTCAATAGACAAAATAACTAAACACATACTATATATGCTGAGAAAACACATTGGCCAATGAAGACAAGTCTAAAGTTCGTCTAATAATATGATACTGACAGTTTTAATACACGTAATAAATAAAGGCATTGTTACCTTTTTCCCTTTAACTCCGTTTGGTCCAATTGGTCCTGGCAAACCCTAAGCAACACAACAATTCGCGTCAATGTTAATTTGTCACGGACGTGGCAGAAAAGTAAGGTTAATTCGTTTAAAATGACACAAGGTGAAATTCCACTGTCTGTTTGCATGATAATAGCAACATTAAATCACATTTTAAGCTAAAAACACAGGATATTATTTTTTAACACAAGTTGAGCAAATATGTTATCAATGCAATGTCAAAATCGCTTCCAATATATGGTTTTAATAATTGCTTTTTGGTATCAACCCTACCTCCCGTGATGTATGTATAATGAACTTTTTTCGCACCGTACATAACCAACCGTGCTAATTGGATTGCGCGGGAAGTGGGAGGTGATGGACTGTCAATGCAGGCAATAGAATCTCAGCTATTTAAAGTAATCTTGGTCAGATTAAAATCTTGGTAAGATTAAAACACAGATGTGCAGAATCTGACGGGATTCAAAATGAACCTGGTGCCACCTCCCCAAAAACCGAAGCATGTCCAATCTGTGCCCATCACATCACTCACAGGAGGCAGAGCGAACCCCCCGTACTCACCATTGAAACCTCATTTGCCAGTAAAAAATATGATAATTGGTTTGTTACCCTTCTATCTGGCAACAAAACTGACACCTTTTTTAAATCCTTTATATTAAGTTCGCGTGCTTGCTTGCTTGCGTGCTTGCTTAGGACCGTGCAAATCTTTCGGTCGTTTTTTAACCCACTTCCCGTCATCCAATCGAGCTGACATTTTCCACACAGACTCGTTGTGCCAGACAATTATTGTTCGTGAAAAAAAATTCCCAAAATTTTACACTTTTTAGGCAAAATTTTTTTATTTTACATATATTCAAATAGAACGCATTCATGGCTTTGGCTGAACGTCACAGTGTAAGAGCCCAGAGCGTAACCCCTCCACAGGCCGTGGCGGAGTAGCGCAGTTGGTAGCGCTCTCTTTTCCCATGCCAAAGGTCGCGGGATCGATCCCCGCGTCCTCCACAGGCGAATATATTTTTAAATCCTTTATATTAAGTTCGCTGCCACGCATATAAAGGATTTATAGTGAAAAACTTTGTTTTTACGGGTTATACTTATTACAAGGAGTCATGTTTGCATAGACCACAATATCTGCAGTCATAATGCAAACAAAAAACACACAACTCTGATAATGTATGCACTGTCCCATACTCGTCAACGGTGGCGGGTTCACGTTGCTGGTGTCTCACTCACTGGTTGTCCTTTTGGTCCTGGTTCTCCCGGTATACCTGCATCTCCAACCACACCCTAGTTGACACGCACGTTGCACTCAATGTGAGAGGCGAAAACGTTCAGGCGGGTCACCTGCACCCGATCGACGGCTCTTAAGCGCAATGCAGAGTGAGAGGCAGGGGCGTCCCCGCGGGGTGTCGGGTAGACTGCCCTGGGCCCTGCGCTTTGGAGGGGCGGATGGGTCCCCACGCTTCATCGTCACGGTGTCAGGTGTCACACTTCCGGTTTAGTTTCATAATCAGAATCTTTAAATTTCGATTTAAAGCTTTCGTGACTGCAGGGATTCATCTTCTTGGTTCTTTCCGTAAAGTCACGTAGAAGGGAAATAATGAAAGAAAAAAAGAGAAAACATAATAAAATAATTAATTTAAAATGTTGTATTTTTAAAAAAATTATTATTAAAATAATAAAAATAAAACATAATAAAATAATTATTTTATTATGTTTTATTTTTCTTATTTTATTATTTCCATTCTACATGAATTTACCGAAAGAACCAATGAAGACAGACTCTTTAAGTATACTGGAGTACATACAATGAGGTCTGAAGCTGTTTTTCACAGATGTCCAGTAATGTATGTTGAATTTCTTTCACACCATACATAGTCAAACGTGCTAATCGATAGGGGCGGGTGAGAACGTTTACAACAACAAAACAGTACAAAATCATGATAGCAGTGCTAAGTATAGGAAAGGTAAGTTTGAAGGTGTTGGGTGGGCCCACACGGTGTGATTTTCCCGAGGCCCTGTACACCCCCCTCCCCTGCCCTATGGATGGCCCTGGTGATAGGTTTATAGACACCTCATGAGATCTAACGACCTTCCCCTCTTTACCTTCTTTTATCACCTTCGTTGACAAATCAGATCAATGTGTATCAGCAGAGTGTTGGCGAGAAACATCTTGAGAGGTTTTAAAATAAAATTCAGTTTTCTTGATCATTTCTGATAGTTTCTGTGCTACCATTATTACTTACAGTCCCTTGGGGGTTGTTTGACCATGCTTAATCGTGATGGTCTGAAGCACAATATCATATATTATCAGCAGGTTCTCCACAACGACAAAGGTGGCCAGGTGTGGCGCTGGCCACCGGCCTCCTCATATTCCGTGCCGGCCTTCGTAGGTGCCACTCTCTAACAGCACTTTGCCCAACACTCTGTTAAGGCTATACGGGGGATCTTTGTCTTTTGTAAATTATCCCCAAAAGGTGGTGCCTGCCAACACAAAAACACCGGCACTCCGGCACGGGAACTGATCTACTGCCTTTGTCAAGGCGCTCTTCCCCCTCCAACCCAGCTTAAATATACGCTTCCAAGCCTGGTGGTGTTCATTCAGACGCTGTCTTTCCGACAGACCTGTTCTTCACCTGAGGACGGCTGCTTGCGTTGTGGCCGAAACGTCGTGAGAATTATTTTATTATGTTTTTTCAATTATTATTTTATTATTTCCCTTCTACGTGACTTTACCGAAAGAACCAAGAAGATGATCTACTGCCATCACCATTCTCTCTCTTCACAGGAGAGGGCCGTGCTGTCGACTCCCGTTGTTTACAGTTTGAAGTGACGATACAAAGTTAGCGCGTGCGCTTTAGGGATATTTGCAGTGAGCTGGATTACCGGCGGTCCAAACGGGCCCCTCGGTCCTTGCTTGCCGATGTTACCCCTGAAGCCCTGTGCGCATGCGGAACACGTCGTACAACAAGCATCAGCATCATTCTGTGCAACTTGCAACGATAATTATTAGGTGTTCTAAACTTACACGAATTTTTTTTAACAGTCATTGGAAAGCATCACCTCTTGTTAATGTTTTACGAATCTCCAGTGTCTCACCTTTACTCCTAAAAATCCAGGAATGCCGTAATCTCCGGATGATCCAATGTCTCCCTGAAAAATAAAAAAACATGCATGTGAGCGGCGCCTTTTTAAGGGATGCACTTTGTACGTGTGTGCGGGTTTGAGATTGAGGATTGCACAGTAAAGCTAATGGGGGTTTTCCCCATCAAATTTGTAACCAGTAGAAAATTAAGACGATCGTACACAGTGCAATTATTCTTGCAAAGATGTTCATCGTAGTTTGATTGCTTTTGGTTATTCTGCAAATGTAAGTTGCAACACTGTGTTCGCTATACATTGCGTGCGAGTGACATTAGGTTGGCTGTGTCCATATGGATGTTTGCTCGGTGATGCCGTAAGGCATAATGAGCAAACCCAGCAAAGAGGCTCAGTGGCTCTGGATTCATGAAAACATTGGGGCGCACCATGAATCAGCTCAAATTCAACAACAGAATCGATTTCTGTCATCTTTGTCTCATCCACATCCCTCTTCTCTGATTTCACTACATCTCTATTTTTGTTGACATTTGTCTGATCTCAATACATCTATATATGAACCGTATGGCGGTACCCCGGGGTACCATAGTACCCCGGCTCTCGCATAATGTCCGTGATGCAGTCATTTTCAGTCTGTTGATGGTCGGCGATGCGGCAATCGACTCATCTCGACGAGCTGTACACGATGCACCACTACGGTGCCTACGAGCGTTTAGGGTTTCGGCGCAATCGTCCTCGTTGCATTTCAACATCGTGGAGTAGCACTGATTTCGGAATGATTGGTACCCTAGTCGCGGAGTTAAGTAACACCCCTGGGAAAAAATAGTGTCCCAGAAATAAAATATTTTATTGCCTCGGCCATTTTGTATTATTTGGTACCCCGGGGTACCGCCATGAGGATAAATTATCGTATCTACATCTCGTCCGTCCTCTCGCTAGAATTTTATGAATTCAAAGAGGGAGGCCCCCAAAGTGAATTTCTGATTAGGGCCCCCAATGGGCGAGCAGCAGCGCCGCTGTTCACTGCAGGTGTGGTGCAAAGTGGCGGCGACGTGTGGGTGTGATGAATCATCTTGATGTATTTGGGTGTCCACCTTGTCTCCTTTGCGACCAGGCAATCCATCTTGGCCTAGGGACCCCATGAAGCCCTAGAAAAACAAAAGAACCCATCAGTTAAATGTCTGTCACATTTATAAACGAATGCATATTCATGACGGTGATATTCTGCACCTCCGATTATGCATATTCCGCATCTCCGAATAGCACAGTTGGCTACGTACGGTGCAAAAGAAGTTCACCATACATAAAACAGGGTCAAATCTAACAAGTGCTGCTATTGTTAAACCGGGAATGATCTTATATTAGCAACAATCTTCCTGCATATGCTTAGCAATTTCAAAGTATACATTTGCAATCGGTCTCTAGGGAATATTTCTTGATTAAGTTGATGTACTTGACAAAAAAACAAAACTTAAATACCAAGGTAGCCTCTTTACAAAGGCAGGAACCCCTCTAAATCCCATGCCCGGATTGGCGTGGCTCATGTTGTTGATGATGTCACCAAGCCTCGCCCATCATCACCTCCAGTCCAGGGGCACACGTTGGAACGGTTGGGCAGGGGGTGGTGCAACTTTTTTTCCCCCCAATGATTGAATCGGTGGAATAATTGGAAAGCTCAGCTCTACTATAAAGATTGTGCTTCTGGGCAAGCCAACACTTACCTTGACGCCGCCATGCCCCTGGGGCCCTGTGTTGCCGTAAGGTCCCAGTTCTCCCTGAACAAGACACAGCACACACACACACAAAAACCCTTTCACGTCTCAACACAAGTGTGGCCATGGCAAATCAGGAGAGCACAGCTAAGGCGAAGTAAACAAAAACGAGCAGTGGCACAGCATCAATGAATGATACATGTTGCTGTTGGTGTTGGTATGGCAATCATTTTTTTGACACCCCTACCGATGCAACAACAATAAACGACCCGCGTGAAATGCCAGATGTTGTACAGCCTTGGGTAAGGAGAGGCGACCGTTTTATTCGAGTCCTCTCCAGGTGTTCGTGATGAGAGTGGATGCACTGCGAGGTTGTACTGCACTCACCCGAGGCCCCAACTGTCCGGGGCTGCCCTTCTCTCCTTTGTCTCCTGGCACGCCCTGTGCATATAAACAAACACCACGCCCCATCACCATCGACGGCATTCTTCTTCTAATTTTGCCTTTGTTCCCACAATGTTATCTCAAACTGTGTGTTCGGTGGTGTCACGTCCATTCGCGACTCCGCAGAGCGGTGCATTCAGTCTGCGGAAGAAGCTGTCGTAGAACTACTTCTGAAATATCTTAAGGTGACAACACTAGCAGGCGACGCCTTTCCATCCAAAACATTACGAAACAAAATCGCATGAGATGCTAAGATAATTTTAATTTCTCTGCAGCAATTTTTTTTGGCTGCAGATCATTGCTTCATTTCCTCTTATCGCTCTAAAAGCAAATTTTATATTAATACGATCTCTTAAGTATGTGGAACAATTATTTGATCAATATCAGTTCTTGCATTCACGACAGATACATCGACATCTTTTGATACTTATACCCCGTACGTAATGGGGATACACATCACTCATTGCACGCAAAGTTATTGCCACAAATGACCAACAATACCTCATTGATCACGTCAAGGAGCATAAACCATCATGCAACCGGTCATTTTGGCATCCGCTTTTGGCTAACCATCGAATAAAAATGGTCACTGCATCGTGAGCTTTCATATGCGCTTCCGCGGCCGTCTGGAACGCTCTTCCTTCCGATATTAGGAAGCCACTGGAGCTATGCACTTTTAAATCTAATTTCTTTAGGACTGCTTTTTGTGTTTAGTTTGTTGTCCTTCCCTCGCACCTCCGATTAGTACATTTGGCGACGTACGGTGCAATAGAGGTTCAACATACATACATCTGGAGCCAACAGAGGTGCTACCATTCACAAAAAGTCGCTTCATCTCCAATAGGTGGTGGGAGAGGGCCTGTGGATCGTTCCACTCTCTATGGCGTGGACACGATTACTGCATAGAGTCCAAGAAACAGTATTCACATTTAAATAAATAGAAAAACCTAAACACAGTTTGTTTTTATTTCACGTGGCTCGTTCCTTCAAATAATAGTTTTTAGTGCCATTGAAGTGTAGAAGCCTCCTCCTCCTCCTCACCAAGAGGCCTGCCTCTCCTCCTCGCCCTGTGATTCCTGGGGCCCCGTGCAGGCCCTGCCATCCAAAACAGAAGAACAAAAACAGTCACAGAGTGTCGCGTCGTCTCCTCTCCTATGAATTTTATTTGTCGGCTCCATTAGCCCACCTCCTGTCGACACCTCTTACCAGAATGGCAACCGCGTTCCCTGAGGAGGTGCTTTTGATTGGTGGCGGCCGGTGAGTGAGTGTGCTTGTGGGGTGCGGAGGTCCGATCTGCGTTACTTCCAGCGACAAGCAGCCACCATCGCGACACCATACGTTGTCCAGTCTCGGATGTAACCGTTTGTAAATCTTTAAACCGTGCAAGCATTATTTTTTTTGGCGATTTTTATCATTATCCCATTTTCTTTTTTTTTAATCAAGTGGGTCATCATGAAACAAGCCCCCCCCCATGGCCCGGACTGGCCCCAGCTGCCAAATGCTTTTCACGATGCTGTGGCGACATTTGAAAGGCGAATGGAGTGGAAGCCTGAGCGAGACTCACCATCTTGCCGACCCTCCCCACGTCGCCAGTCTCACCCGCCCACCCTTTCTCTCCCTGTGATGATGCACGCGCACACACACGCGCACACACACGCACACGCACGCACATGCACACACACGCACACACACGCACACACACATGCACACACACGCACACGCACACACACGCGCACACACACACATGCGCACACACACGCACGCACACACACACACGCACACACACGCACGCACCAAGACAAGAAAGCGCGTATGTGTTATTGCAGTACAGGCATTGCATCTTGACTTAAAGCTTTCGTGACTGCAGGAATTCATACTCTTTGGGTCTTTCGGTAAAGTCACGTAGGTAGAAAAATAATTTTAATAAATCACGACGTTTCGATCGCAACACAAGCAATGGTACTCAGGTGAAAAAATATGATCACCTGAGGACGATTGCTTGTGTTGCGATCGAAACGTTGTGATTTTGTAAATTAGTTTTCTATCTCCGTGACTTTACCGAAAGACCCAAAGAGTAAACATTGAATCCTTAGCTGATCTCAGGACTGATTGTCGAGATGGGGCTCTCCATGTCCTTTAACATCTCCTGGTCTTCCTACCTCAAGATAATTGATGATCATTCGTTTCCCCTCCTCTCGGCGACTGTGTCACGTGTGCTTAATGTGTATATCTACATATGCAACAGACATTGCCATAAATTAACGATATGAGCTGTGTTAAGAATGTGAGAGTCACGTCTCAATTATAATGTGGTTCGAATGGACAGACCAATGATTACAGCTTTAGCCACATGCCCTTGTGCTACTGCTTTTAACTTCAGATCTCAAAGCACAGAAATGTTGCAAAGTAAAATTCAAAATAAGCATGAATGCTCATCTAAATGGTTGAATGCTACATGATATATACTTGGGTACAGCATGATGGCAAGTATAGGGCTTATTAAAACGCTTATGTGAAAATCAAGTGTGGTAAATGGTTGAATGCTGCATGATAAACATTACATTTCAGTACAATGATGCATGAGTGTATCTTTGAGTGATTGTTCAAGGTGAGGCGTAATATAAATGTGACATTATTAGTATTAATTATAACATTAAATATTCTCTACCCACATCGCATTATCCACCTGAACAGACTTGCACAACTCCCTCTGCTCACTTGCCAGGTCATTACTTGCAAATGAGGCTGGCTATAGATAGTATAAACACGTATTATTTTTTCTCCTCACTGTATTGCATTGTCTGAGTAGGAGTGTAATGTCGCTTTATGAGCGGCAGATTTTGTGCCCGAATGGCGTCACGTGTGTGAGCACAAATCAAATCGACTTTGCTTGACTATCCGGCCCTCTTGGGTTCTCACATCGGGTGAACGTTTTGTAACCACCTAAATTTTGTCTCTCGGCATCTCCATTCCGCCATCTCTGTCCCTCATTTAAACCGGCTCCGTAAAAAAATCCCCAAAATTGTAAGTGTGAACGCAATTTAACAACACATTTGCCGTTATTTTAAGCTCGATTTTTTAGTTTGTTGGAATCTGTAATTGTGGATCGCTCTCAAGTTGAGTCACGCCCCCCGTTGTAAAAGAGCTGCCTGACTCAATGTGGCTTTTTACTCGGCGGTTAAAACGAACCTCCCATTCTTATTCTGCAACAAAAACGAACGTTTCCCACCTGAGTGCCGGGCGTCCCCGGAAGCCCCGAGTCCCCGTAGGAGCAAGCGCAGTCACCGTCACTGCTGTCCTCGTCCTCGGGCTCGTATCCCAGTGTGAGCGACTCCGGTGGCGACAGCGTCACTCCGAGCACCGACGAACACTGCGGTGAGCGTGCGTGCGCGCGTGAGGGTCACGATCGGTGTGAAGTAAACTAACAAAAATACCTCTTCTTGGTTCTTTCGGTAAAGTCACGTAGAAGACAGCGTCTGAATTCAGACGCTGTCTCCCCGACAGACCTGGTCTTCACCTGAGGACGGCTGCTTGCGTTGTGGCCGAAACGTCGTGAGAATTATTTTATTATGTTGTATTTTTATTATTTTATTATTTACCTTCTACGTGACTTTACTGAAAGAACCAAGAAGATGAATCCATGCAGTCACGAAAGCTTTAAATCGAAATTTAACAAAAAATACTGTAATTTTTTGTATTTATTTTACCAGCTGTAAGGCCCACTGAGCTATGCAGATAGCACTTTCTCAGAAGCGACCTGACGATCACAAATGATAGCACTACGAAGTGGCTTATCATCATGTGGACATTTATAACACCCAAATACCCTAAACACATGTTGAATCTAAATGTGGAGAGAATTACCGGAGGGACCCATAGAAAAATCCAAGCGACCACGGGGAGAACATGCAAACTTCAAATATACATGCGTCAGGGTTGGGATTGAATCCACGACCTATTGTATACCAGGCAAGGTAGTTAACATCTTGCCACCGTGCCACCCAACGATGTGCGGGTGGAAATGATGGGACGTTTTGTACATTCACGAGTGCCACCTTTGTCTTATTCTCCATCGGACATCGTTTGGCTAAACGTTTTTGCCCCAATAGCGGAACACATCCTAATTAAGTACAGGGTAGAAATGTTACGCCTTTGCTGTTTTTGCATTGAATAGAACCCGATGGATTAAATGGGAGTCCTGTTGCTCATAATATCTGGCGTACAAGCAAGCGTTTGTTTAAAAAGCCTGACTCTGCTGACAGGACCCAGCCAGTTGAAGCCAGTCGAGAGCTTGCTTGCTTAAACAAATGCTGCTGGATATTTGTCTAGAAAGCCAATAGTATTATGATGATTTACCTATGTATATGTGGAGACACAGAATGGAGCTCTGCTTCTCTTTGCTTTAGAATACATCCGTAGTGTCTACACCTTGTTGTTTCAATAATATTTTACACTTCTAAAGTGCCTTTCACCCAAAGATCACAAGGCGCTGTACAAGACAAAGAGACACACGCAGGCTCACGGCAATAACATTCAGCCCCAAAATAAAGCCATTAAAAATAAGTGAGTCTCAAAGAGCGATTTTAATAAAACAGGGAGTTAGCAGAGCAAGCCACCAGCACACACCCTTGTGAAAGCTACGTTTTAGTGGATGTTTAATCTGCTGTATAACAGTTTACTGATTGCCTTGCATAATATTATATTTATTTTAAAGCAGTTTAAATACAGAATGTAAAAAAAACTTACCCGATCGTCATCCTGTGTTGCATGAGAACGCAAACAAAGAACAGATACAAATTAAAATTCGCACTTTTCAAAATGAGCATGAGTGGCTCTATCACATTATTACAATGTGTTGCTACTGTACTTATATAAGCTAAATTAGAATAGGCAGATGACTCCTAGACAGTATTTTTTTTGTCAGGAAGCAGTATTATTATTATTCACTTTAGTTTTTTACGGCAAAAAATAAAGGACGTTAAAGTCAGCGGGCACACATGTTTGAGTGGAGGTCACGTCGAGGTCTTAGGGAAACAATGAACCACTGTGATGTTTGACATTGCGGCCTCATGAATAATCCCCATCAAACTTCAGTAACAAAACTGCAGCTGGGTAATTTTCTTGGTTCTTTCGGTAAAGTCACGTAGAATAGAAATAATAAAATAAAATATTATAAAATAATTCTCACGACGTTTCGGCCACAACGCAAGCAGCCGTCCTCAGGTGAAGAACAGGTCTGTCGAGAAGACAGGTCTGTCGAGAAGACAGAGACTCTGTCTTCTCGACAGACCTGTTCTTCACCTGAGGACGGCTGCTTGCGTTGTGGCCGAAACGTCGTGAGAATTATTTTATTATATTGTATTTTTATTATTTTATTATTTCCATTCTACGTGACTTTACTGAAAGAACCAAGAAGATGAATCCCTGCAGTCACGAAAGCTTTAAATCGAAATGCAGCTGGGTAAGTTGTAATTTGCATTTGAAAGCTCTACATGCGTTCAAATATATTTGTTTCAGGTTACAGCAGCTTCCCGTCGCATATCCCACCGATGAGTATCCACCCTGAGCAATGAAAGTTTCAAGTTTCAGTTATTTGGTATAGCAATGCGAGCCATGCGGCTCTTAAGTCGGGTGCAACGGCAACAAACAAAAAATGAACGGAGAACATCTTAAAGCGACAACCACCCACTGCCAGTGCAGTAGTTGCGCGTTGTGTGACTGTCATTCTCTTTACACGCTCAAATACCCAATATTTTCACATATCCGCTTGTCTATTATTTGTTATACATAATCGGGGTTTCCCCCCCCCCCCCCCATCGTTTTTAAAGAGTCAAGGATATACACGAGGAGTATCAGAGGGCAGGGCGAGACGGCGTGTAAGAAAACGCGCGATTGGCACAGCGAGTCACTAACACCCTCGTGATCAGGGAATCGACGAGAGCACCTGGGCTTGCTACTCTCACGTAGCGGGGGGGGGGGTGGAAGGAACATTCCGGCGTATTTCTTAGTCCCCGGTGAGTTGTATACGTGACATTGCACAGTACTGCGCGATAACGTTTTTTTCTTTCTATTAAGCTGAATGTGTGTGTTTTTCGCTGATGCGTCGATGCTGGGATGAGTCGAGATTGGTGGTTGAATCTCTCACCACAGAGGGCAGCTCACAGCAGGTCTCAGTCGCTGCCTTTTCCGCATCACAGTAAATCTGCAACTGCTGGATGTCAATCTGCACAGCGGACAGAACCACACACGTGGATGTGATTGTTAGTTCAAGGCACACATTCAGACATCTTTGCAAACACCGCTAATTTGAGAGGTACCGCATGCAGTCATACATTATTGTCAAAAGAGTATAATTTTTTTTAAGTGCAGCTTGTGTTGAAAAAAAGCATTAAATTCAATCAAATAAATAATCCAACTCTGACATCAGTGGCGAGTGATTAGTGAACTTACGCGGGGCCACTCCACCCTTTCACCAACCCACAGACACCAGCATGGATCAGTATGGTCAAATACACCCTATAACTGGCATGGCTTTGGCAGGCCTTCAACCAACAGCGGCTCATGATGATTGAAAATGCAAAGCAGTCCCAACATTATTTTGGATTAAATTCTACATTTTGTTACGATGATAAAATTAAATATGAGCCAAACTCGTCGTAATCAGGCTCAAAATGACAGCCACCGTTTAAATATCTTGCAAATGAGACTTTCCACTTCTCTAGAGCTCTCGCTTATGGTCAAAAATAATGCGGTAAATATGAATCCGATGCAGAGATATGGTATTAGATTTGTAGCTTGGTTTAGATGTTCCTGAGATGAAGCTCACAAGACACACATAGTTACGTCCACCGAAACCTGGGACTGTGCGGCCATGAATATGAAGTGGAGGCAGTAAACATGGAGTTTGAAAGAGGTTATTTTTGCACGGCATGAACTCTACGATAAAATTAAATAAAAACATGAAAAATCACATCCAATTCACTCCGGTCATCCTGGCTGGCCGTCGAACAAAGATGTGCTTCTGCGTCCGTCTGGAACGCTCTTCCGATATTAGGACGCCACTGGAGCTGTGCACTTTTAGATCTTGAATGAAAACTCATTTCGTTAGAACTGCTTTTTGTGTTTAGTTTGTTGTCCTTCCCCAGCACCTCCGATTAGCGCGGTTGGCAATGTACGGTGTGGAAGAAGTTCAACATGCATATAATGACTACAGCACGTTTACTGTACTGCTGTGCTAGCCAGCTGACCTTGTCCACAAGGCTGTGTGAGCATCTGACAGTCCTTTACTTCCTCTATTCTGCTGCAGACTAAAGTAGTTCTTTCTCTCAAGATTATAATCGCCAATATTCCCATCGCTCCACTCTTTCTAATCATCACGTGATCTCCCCTTCCCGCTAGCTGCTGCGTCCAACGATTTTCACACATTACGGGGCATTAATTCATTCATCATCATCAGCGTTGTGATGTCTGAATAGTTGCCTCGTACAGCATCGACACTTGCACCTGTGACGAGGTTTTAATTTACAGCCCCTTGTCAACGCACTGCCGGATTAAGGTCTCTCCACACCGTGTCGGCCACGGGGTGGGCCCGGGGGGGTGGGGTGCCAAAGCAAACTTCACCACGCTGGACAGCGCACGTTTGCTGAAGGTGGGACCGTCAAGGACTCGGTTGATATGTCCACTCGCCAGCAACGTTGGGTGTATGGCCGGGAATGGAACTTGGCTCGCTCTGACCACTACTAAGCCACCGCTCCCCTGAATTCTGTACACGAAATGTGTGTCATTGTTCAAAATTGCTACTTCGGAGGGATCCTGCCGTTGTGTTGTAACGTGAAGCAGATTTGCAATCCAGAGCTCGCTGGTTCGATCTCTGGACACAGCGTTCGAAACAATGGGCACGTGATAACCCATCACTCTGAATGTGAAAACCCACAATTAGTCGGTGGGCAGGTTGCATGCGGTAGGCACTCTCACCTCTTCCAATGCATGTGACCTGCGTGGAAGAGGCGAACAAAAATTCCCTCTGGAGGGACACTCTAAACTAAACTTTTAATTTTATCAGTTCAGGCTCACTGAGTATATAACTTTTCAGAAGCGACCTGGCCACAAATTACAGCTCAACGAAGTGGCGTGTGATGTTGACATTTACAACGGGGAAATACTCTTAAAAGCATGTTTTTTAAATGCGGAGGGGAAAAACCTGGAGAACCCGGAGAAACATTCACGCGAGCACAGGGAGAACATACAAACTCCATACATACAGGCGTAAGGGTCGGGATCGAGCCCACGACCTCATGTGTACCAGGCGGGGCAGTTGACATCTCGCTGCCAAGTGGTATCTGAACCACACTCTCTCTCTCGAGAGAGAGAGCTCCCTCAAGTGGAGGGGCAGGGAAGGGCATGCAGCATCGGGGCCCAGTCAGCCACAAGAGAGGGCCCGAATCAACATATAAACAAGTAGTCAATTTATAATAGAGGTTTTTTGGGTTAGATCGCGTAAATATATAAATGTGTCGTTAAAACCCACCACCACCCGACACAGCCAACTAGTAAGGGTTGTCACGTAAACAGAACGTGGCCAATTCGTCACGAGTACAGCACACCGGTGTGTTGGAGAGCCAAGCCCCAAACGTCGTACTCAGATTATAAATGTTGTGGCTTGGCTCTCCGAGTTCTAACCCAAAAAAAACTCTATTATGGATGATATCGGTCACGAAAGCCGACATGTTAAACTAAGTAGTCTATTAAAAAAAAACATTTTTGAAAAAAAATCATAAAAAATACCTGCGGTCTACCATTCCCGATTAAAGAACCTGGAGATTGCATCAATGGAGCAGCAAAGAGTAGCACGATGCCCCTTTGAGGAAATCCTAGACCCATGGGGCCGGCGTGAAATGAAGTCGCGTGGTAACTTAATTGTGAGTAGTATTGTACCATTAAATATTGTTTATATTAACACTGTCACTGCGAAACTGTCTTCCTCTAAACCCAATACAGGGTGCAACTACAATATAGATAGTTATTGCCTACATATTGTTGTGTGTGGGTTAAAACAAACAGACTGCCTCTGCAGCTTTTCCCCCTCTTTTTCACCTGATGACTATTGCTTGTGTTGCGATCGAAACGTCGTGATATTTTTATTATTTTTTATTCACTTTATTTTAATTTTAATTACTTTATCGTTCTATCAACGTGACTTTACCGAAAGACCCAAAGAACATCCGTAGCTTTTTCAGTACAAGTGAGTCGGGAGAAAGGATGAAGGGGGGGGGGACCAGATAGGGGGCAGGATGATGGCCCGGGGTGAGGGAGGGTGGGTGGTGGTACTTGCAGGGCTGCACCTTCACCTTCCCTCCGCGCCTCTCCCATTGGCCCTACCTTGACCGTGGAGTCGTCCTTGATGCTCTGCGCCACCGTGGTCGAACCCTGCGCGCCCACGGCGATGCGCGGCCGCAGCTCGGCCCGCGACACCTGCTGGCAGTCGACCAGCAGCGTGGCCTGACCCTCGCCCACGCTGAGCGCCAACTTGTGCCACAGGCCGTCGAAGAGCTTCTCGGAGCCGGCCTGGAATGCGGCGCGATGCACGGTGCCGTCCGGGCCCGCCGAGAAGAACTCGACAAAGTTGGCCTCCCCGTAGAGGCGCACCCCGGCGAGCTCCTTGCCCGCCGAGTCGCGCATCACCCACAGGTCCCACGCCTGCTCCCGTGTCTCCTCCAGCATGCGGAACGTCGAGATGATGGAGAAGTCCGTGGGAAGGCCATTGGGGTGGAAGTTCCTGCGTGGCGATGGTGAGCAGGGCCGGGTTAAGTTATATGGGACTCCAGCGGCTGGTATAATATTTTTGAGTGGGTGGGGGTAGTGGCCGTGTTTGTACTGGATATTGATTTCCTTAGCTTTACACTTTTTACCTGTTTGGCATTTCTCGTGGGATATTTTTTTCCCGCTTGCTTAATCTTTTTTTTATACTCTTTGGTTCTTTCGGTAAAGTCTCGTAGGTAGAAAAATTAAATAATATAGCATAAAAAATAATATATCACGACGTTTCGATCGCAACACAAGCAGAAAGAAAGAATCCAGCAGTGGAACTGCTGAACCATGAAGAACACAGCGAGAGAGCCGTTACAACAAGAGGTTATATATGTGGTGAAAGGAATTCCATCCCCGCACGCAAGCTTGTGTTGCGATCGAAACGTCGTGATATATTTTTTATTTTATTTTTTTTCTACCTACGTGACTTTATCGAAAGAACCAAAGAGTATGGATTCCTGCAGTCACGAAAGCTTCAAATCAAGATTAATATTTTTTTCTAAAATTAGCTGGTTAATCATCTCAAGAAGCAGAAGCTTGCAAAACACGATTGTGGAGACTCGGTGAGGCTTTTATGTAAGGAATCGTCGCACAACATTGCCCAGGAGAGCGTCAATGAGTCTCTTCTCGGGCTTAATTTTTTTCAGCACCACCCTGATTGGCACGGCTGGCTACGTTCGCTGCGATAGAAGTTCAACATACACATACATTGGGATGTTTGGCCGACTGAACATCGTGCATTATTTACGCGCGATGAATCCTGGACAAACACGGCCAATGCAAACACAACACTCCAATACAATTGTGAGTAGTCTTGTACCTTTAAATCTTGTAGTATTAATACTGTCACTGTGAGACTGTCTTCCTCTAAATCCAATACATGGTGCAACTAACATATATAGTTATAGCCTACATATTGTTGCGTGCGGGTTAAAAACCATCCGTAGCTATTTCAGTAAAAATGAGTCGGGAGATAGGAGGAGGGGGGGGGGACCACAGTAGTATCTTGCATCGGGGGGGGGGGGGGTAATTGCAGGGCTGCGCCTTTACCTTCCCTCCACTCTCATCACAGCACAGAACTCCACCAACGCGAACGGACGGCGCAAGTATCGGGGCACGTGGGGGGCAGTGGCGTAGCTAGGATATTTGCGCCCGGGGACGAAATATAAAATTGTCGCCCCCCCCCCCGTTTGATCACATACCAAAATGTAATTACATGACACGTAGGCTGTGTGTGGCGGGATATATAAACTTTTAGGTTGAGGTGTAGATTTGTGCAGTAAGTTTCAGGCTGCCGCGCCCGCCGCAATAAGTAATAATGTAACTATTTCACTTATACCTGATGATGATTGCGTGTGTTGCAATCGAAACGTCGTGATTTTTATTTTTATTTTACTTTTATTAATTTTAATTTTTTACCTACGTGACTTTACCGAAAAAACCTAAGAATAATAATGTAACGTTGTAAGCCTCATTTTGGCGATCCCCTTTACCTTGGCGCCCGGGGACATATGTACCCCCCTGCCCCCCCCCCCTAGCTACGCCTCTGGTCGGGGGTCAATCACCTCGTGGGCTGCTTGAGGTCGCTGTCGGGCCCCAACCGCAGGGCCTGCACCTCGGGCCGCGTGCCGTCCACCACGGGCAGCTGCGGTGACGTCAGGTGGTTGAAATCCTCCAGAAGGTCGAAGCCTGGTGCGTGTGTGTACGTGTGCGTGTGTGTGTACGTGCGTGTGTGTATGTGTGCGCGTGTGTGTATGCGTGCGTGTATGTGTGCGTGTGCGCGTGTGTGTGTGTGCGTGTGTGTGTGTGCGCGTGCGTGTGTGCGTATGTATATGTATGTGTGTGTATGTGTGTGCGTGTGTGCATGTGAATGTGCGTGTGTGTGTGTGTACGTGCGTGTGTATGTGTGTGCGTGTGTGTGTACGTGCATGTGTATGCGTGTGTGTGCGCGTGTGCGCGTGTGTGCATGCGTGTGTGTATGCGTGTGTATGTGTGTGTGTATATGTATATGCGTGTGTATGCGTGTGCGTGTGTATGTGTGTGCACATGTGTGTGTGTGTGTATATGCCGTATGTATGTGTGTGCACGTGTGTGTACGTGCGTGTGCGCGTGTGCGCGTGTGTGTGTATGTGTGCGCGTGTGTGTGTGTACATGTGTATGTGTGTGTATGTGTGTGCACATGTGTGTGTGTATATGCGTGTGTATGTGGCGGTGCGGTGGCAGAGGGGAGCAGACAATGCTGACAGATGGCATTTAAAAGACAAACGCGCGCAAGCAAGTGAATAACATTTGCCACAGCACTTGTCCGCTGCTCAAATGCTGTGCTCGGAGCACTACAAGTCATGAGATTTTTATGAAATGCCAAGATAATCTAGTTATTGTCTTGACTTAAAGCTTTCGTGACTGCAGGAATTAATATTCTTTGGGTCTTTCGGTGAAGTCACGTAGATAGGTTCAAAGAAAATAACAAAAAAACTACGTTTCGATCGCAACACAGGCGGTCGTCATCAGGAAAAGACTTTACCGAAAGACCCAAAGAATATAAAATAATATAGTTATTATGTGGTTTCAAAAAAAAGTTGTATACGGTTTAAAGAATTGCGGCGAAATAAATGCATTACTAGGACAACAAATGCAAAAATTAGCAAGTTTAAATTGAACCCCGTCTTGTGCATTCATCACTCCACCTTTCTCCAGTGTCGCTATCTATACTATGCCTTTGAAATGTCTTCTGCCATTTCATTCGAATTCAATGTTCATTCGTTCGACGGAAATTCCCGCTTAGCCAGTTAACCAGTTAGTTTTCGGTGGCAACTGTACTCAGCAGCTACAAGCAACAACAACAACAACGACGGAGTTACTGTTGGGGTGGAGAGGTGCCCCGTCAGTAGCCAGCCACGATTATTTTGAGTTGTTGTATGACGAGCACTGCCTGTGCAGTTATGTGGGAGACACGGCCGGGGTGGATGAGGAGGCGGGACATCATCACGCACTAACCCGCTGTTGGCGCGATTCAATGCTGTGGGACATCATCATGTAAATAGCCAGCCAGACAATTTTTTTTAAATTAAATTTTTTGATTGTGAATATCCAACGGTAACTGGAGATTGAGTGGAGCAGTGGCACAGTGGTTGGCACACTGCAGTCATTGTAAACCTGGCGACTTGGCTTCGCACTAACCATCGCGGTGAAGTATGGCCAGCGTGTGGAGGCCTTCATCCAGTGGTAAAATGACAAAGGGCTGATAATTGTTTTTTTACCCTTTTATCTGGCAACAAAACTGACACCTTTTTTTTTTACAAGGAGTCATGTTTGCATAGACCACAATACCTGCAGTCATAATGCAAACAAAAAACATAACTCTGATAATGTATGCACTGTCCTTGAAGTTGATTGGTCCACACCCGAGACAGCTTTCCTTAGAGCCTAGTCTCACATGGTGTTGGACCAGATGACGCCTTTTGGCGTCATCTGGTCCAACACCATGTGAGACTTGGGCGTCATCTTGTCCAACACCATGTGAGACTAGGCTCTAAGGAAAGCTGTCTTGGGTGTGGACCAATCAACTTCAAGGACAGTGCATACATTATCAGAGTTATGTTTTTTGTTTGCATTATGACTGCAGGTATTGTGGTCTATGCAAACATGACTCCTTGTAAAAAAATGTGTCAGTTTTGTTGCCAGATAAAAGGGTAAAAAACCAATTATCATATTTTTTACTGGCAAATGAGGTTCCAATGGTGACAAAGGGCTGTCAATGATTAATAATAACAGAAACAGTAACGAAAGCTATTCCTAATATTGTCTTTTAACAGACAAAAATATATCGTACATAAATTGCACGGTATATTGATGATGCGTTATAATTGTATTAATTATGAGTATTCGTATTTTTTCTGGTACAAGGCAGTGTCAACGAGACGTGCGATGAGTTTTGTTTACTTGTGCTTTTGGCACGATATCATTTTCAAGTTGTAGAAGTTAAGCAATCGTACGTACGTGCTCGCATGAGAATAGTATTTGACGTGGCTTATTGATTTATATCACAATTTTCTGCGGAACACAAATAAATGCACAGGCTGTGTGCCTCTCCGAACCGGTTACCACTGCTGAGGTGTGGGACACAGCCTATGAAACCCTCACCAAGACTCCCGAAGCTTTGACGTTATATCACAACCCCTGTTTGTCCCTCACCAGCAGATGGTTTCACAGTGATATATAAATGTAATTCAAAGCTCATGGAGCCTGTATGAGAAAACAATAATTTCCTTCTCTGGCTGGCAGGCAAGTCTCTAAGAGTCAAACTCACAGCTGCCATTACTCCTTCCCATTGGTCTAAAGGATCTGGATAAGGGAACCATCACTGGGCAGCGACTGGAATTGGCTCAGGATGATCATGATGATTGGAAGTCTATTGAAGCGTTCTCTATTTGAGCCCTTAATCTGTGATGGGGTAAATTATTCTATATTGGTTTTATAATTATATATTTTTTACACATGTAGGTTTTTGCTTGTTGTGCTATACGGCTCGCCGATGTATTCTCGGGTTGTACCGGTGTTGTTTCGGCATTAATATCTGACGTTTCCTTCCGTGTGCTTGTAGTTTCTTCAGGAATAAAGGAAAAGTAGGTCAAGCTCCAAGGACATGGAGCGAAACTTCGGACGTAGTACTGAACAACACGCCTTATATCCTGAAAACTCATTGAAGACATGTGCAGCACAACCACGAAAATCTACGCAGTAGTGCATTTAAGAAAAGCTGTGAACCCAACCTGAGCTATTTTCAGTTCAAAAGCTCTAAGCCAGGTGAATTTCTAGACTCGGGTTAAGCCAATAGCAAGCACCCTGCTGAAGCTGTGGTTATGCATGTGGAACACTCTGGCGGATCAATGTCTGTGCATCATTAACCGCGTTATGGGGCTGTGCTTGGTACAAGGGAACTGCCGTTTCAAAAATCAGATAATGAAATCACGAATTCGGGCGTCTTATTTCAGTCGGCGCATGCACGCTCTGGGAGGTCGGGCCGCGCTTGCCTGGCGCGTTCTGCCGCCCGACGGTGCCCCCGCACACGTTGCCCTCGCATATCTGCCTGGCCAGACGCAGCTGCAGCTCGTCCAGGAGACCGAAGTTGTCCACGTGGTGCACGTGCGTCTCCGACGGCTCCGAGGCGATGGCCCGCAGCTCCGCGTCGTCCACGCTGTCCGTGACGCCCACGGCGAACACGGTGACGCCGGCGGCGTGCGCGGCGCCGGCGGCCTCCCGCACGCTGTCCGCCGAGCGCCCGTCCGTCACCACGACGGCGACGCGGTGGGCGCCGATGCGGGCGCCCCCGGCCTCGCCGTAGGCGCTCTCCGTCAGGTGCCGCAGGGCCCCGCCCGTGACGGTGCCCTCGCCCACGTAGGCGATGGCGCGCACCGCCTGCTTGAGCTCCTCCTTCGTCTGGTGGGCGTCGAGCGGGAAGGCGACCTCCACCCGGCTGCTGTACTGGACGACGGACACGTGCGTGGCGGAGGGCCCCACGTCGAAGGCGTCGATGAGCTGCACGACGAAGTCCTTCACCTTCTCGAAGTTGGGCGCCAGCACGCTCCGCGAGCCGTCCAGCATGAACACGAGGTCCATCGGCACGTCCTTGCACAGGCCGCCTGTTGAGGGATGAGGAGGAGAGGGGAGAAAGGAGGAGGAGGAGGGAAGAAGAGGGACGAGGAGGGGAGGGAGGAGAGGGGAGGAGGAGGGAGGAGGAATAGTGCCACTTTTTTCCCACTGGCACATCCGAGCTGAGCCAACGCGGGGGCCCTTGCTCTACGAACGTTTTTTCCAACTGCGAAATTTGCCGAGCCCGAGCCAGAACGGAGCCGTAAAACTCTGGACTCGTGAGGCGATCTGAGTGTTGCCTCTCGTGCCCAAGCAGGGCCGGCGAGAGGAGTCAACGACGCTTTCACTGCGTGTCCGTGAATACGCCGTGAGGACGTGGCGTCACTCCGTCGCCGACATGCGTTGCTGCGTGTGGCATCATCGGCACGGCTCAGCTTCTGCACGCGGACAGTCATTCTGGCGCCTCCTGAGCTGCTCGGTTTTACAGTGGACAAATAGCTCTGGCTCTTGACAAAAAACACACCAATGCCATGATCTTGTGTTCCACCAAAACTGCTCTCATATTTTTCAAAAAGATGCATTTCTGTCATCAGCAATTCAAAGTCCACACATGTTGTCACTTTTATATTGTATACATATTTGCGAACAATGTTGCAGCATTTGGTATGTCGAGGCCCCGTCGAGACATCTGACACCCTGTTGACATCATTGCCATTCCTGTAAACGGGCTATAATCGTTAATTCTCCACACCGGCTGCCACCACAGGCACTGCACTGCACCCAACGCCGGACTACTGCACGTTTAATGAAGGCTGCCCACCATACTGACGGTATTTCACTCCCAAAACACCGCAGTGGGTGTTTCCCTTTACACACGTCTGAAGCTGTCCGCTCCGTGTTTCGCAATACCTGCAGGTGCCCTCTCCGCATTGGGGTCTGGGCTCCCTCTCTGGTGCCAGTCCACGGGGGGGTACGGGCGCTCCTCACCCCCGGAGCCAACGCCGAGGCCCGAGCTGTCACCATCTGCGACGCGGCATCGAAGGTGACAGCAACAGCACCACAAGCGAACGGGCCGACAGAGAGCGGCATTCACCATAAAGGTTTTCGTGGGGGTTAGATCGCGTAAGTATAAATGCGTCGTAACCCTCCACTACCCGACACAGCAAGTAAGGTTTGTCACGTAAACAAAACGCCAATTAGTTACCACTTCAGCCCACCGGTGTGTTGGAGAGTAAATCCACAACATTTGAAATTTGAGTACGACGTTTCGCTGGTAATTACATCCAGGATCATCGGGCGATTTACTCTCCAACACACCGGTGGGCCGTAGTAGTGACTAACTGGTGCGTTGTTTACGTGACGAACCTTCCTGGCTGTGTCGGGTGGTGGAGGGTTTATTACGAATAATATTGGTCGCGAAAGCCTCCGTGTTAAGCAGAGAACAGCATGCAAACGGATACGGCGGCTCATGGTCTCCCGGGATAATACTTGCTTCCTCTGTGGCTTAGACTGCGATAAAGAGGTTAAAAGTAAAAGAATATATAAAGGTGCAGCCCTGAAATTTCCTGCTCGCGAAACTGCCCGGTGGCATTACCGCCACCAGAGGGAAGCGAGAGAGAGAGAGCGGCTATCTCGAGGCTTTGGCTGACTCTCTAGGCTGGGGAAGACGTCTTGGAAGAGGTGGGCCTACCCACACTTTACCTCCCATCCAAACACGACCTGCTGATCAACGAAATGGTCGCGTGGCCATTCCACGCCTCCCCCCCCCCGATTTCCCGCACCTCCCGATGAGCACGGCCGGCTACGTACGGTGTGAAAGAAGTTCAACATACACACGTACATTTATACTGCGTGGTGAGCAGAAGGGGCAGGATTCAATAAACCTGCGTCATTGTTTCAACTGCCACGCCTGGAGGTGGCATCGAGCCGAGGGCCTTTTAGATTGCAAGTCAATCGTGGTCATCGTTGCACCACAGCATCATCCAATGCAGAGGTACAGAGAGGTAAATTGATTTACGTTGAATCCTTTCACCGGAAGATAAAATATAATGAGATGGAGACGGTCATTGAACTCCACTGTGATCGGGCATTATCGCGCTAAAACAGTTAAGAACACTTATTCGTTTCCATGCGTCTATGTTGAACTTCTTTCGCACCGTGCTAATCGGAGGTGCTGGGGAAAGACAACAAACTAAACACAAACAACATTCTCAAGAGAAATGAGTTTTCAATCTAGATTTTAAATTGCAAAACTCCAGTGGCTTCCTAATGTCGGAAGGAAGAGCGTTCCAGACGGCCGCAGAAGCGCATCTGAAAGCGCGCGATGCAATGACCGTCTTTGTTCGATGTTGAAGGGAGAGAGGGTGGGGGCAGGACTGGTTCTGATATCGCTTGCCACTGATGTCAGCCATAGCTGCCAATCGAATGCGGGTCGCGGGCTTTAGAGCGCAGTGCGCTAACCACTGCACCACAGCTCCACCCCTCCCTCAATATGTGTATCTGTCGGTGTATCGACGGAGAGCAATGGCGCTTCTCTATGCTGTGAAAAAAATTAATTGGTCAAAACAAACACCTGCCTACCATGTATATTATTGGTTCTTTCGGTAATTAAAATGTATTTAAAGTTTAAAATGTATTTTTGTTTTATTTTCTATCTACGTGACTTTACCGAAAGAACCAATAATATGAATTCCTGCAGTCACGAAAGTTTTAAGTCGAAATGCCTACCATGTATTTTTTATTTATTTAGGCAGTGTTAACGATGGGCATTTAAATTGCTCCTTGCTCACCACTGGTTATTCATTCATGCATTGCCATAGCATGTCCCCCCCCCCACCGCGTGCGGGAACAACGCAATGCTGGTGCGAGGACCTGTGGTGTAGTCTTGCGACGTGACAACGCGTTGTTGCAGCGACAGCAGGGCACACACGGCCAGGATGGCTGGAGCGCAGCCTGTCATTCTGATCTGCAACGCGGAGACAGAGTTCCAGCACAGAGAGCCGCTCGACCGACCGCCAGGGGCAAGCAATCTTCAGGCTGGCACGTTGGAAACAGCGGCTGGGGTTGGCAAAAACGATGCCCGTGTGCCACCTTTGTCTTCCCACCCAGTGCTGATTTAAGTTTTTTTTTTTGGTACGGGGAGGACAGCTCTGATAACAACTCGCCACTGATGTTATCAGGTCGACGGGATTGGTTGGGCACTCTCCTGACCACGATATCACTGCCACCGACTGCCACACAGACGTACATTGTTCTATTCAGTGCAATCCAGTGCTAGATAAAGGCCTTCAGATAACCTCTCGCCACGGTGGTGAGATGTTATCTGCCTCGCCTGATATTCAGGACTTTGTGGGTTCGATCCCGATCCCGACCCTGACGCCTTTATATTTGGAGTTTGCGTGTGCTCCACCGTGGTTGCGTAGACTTTTCTCCAGGTCCTCGGGTTTTCCCTTTAAATTTAGAATCAACGTCACGCGTTTAGAGTATTTGGCTGCTATACATTTCCACGCGATAAGCCCCTTCGTTGGGCTATCATTTGTGGCCATGTGGCTTCTAAAATAAAGCTATGTAGCTCAGGGGACCTTACCTGGTAAAATCAATTAGTATATATATTTTAAAAAATGTGATTACGATCCCTCACGGCTCTATTACGCCACAAACTATTTCACACCTGCACATGAACTCCTCTCATCGCTTCATCTCCACGGGGGTTCTCTTATTGGAGCCATTCCATCACCGTTCTCAACCCTCAGCCATAATCCCTTCAAGCGATTTGTTATCGTCAAGCCCCCTGAATATAATGTCTCTAATTTGCATTTGCTATGTGATGTGTTCATTTTCCTGTCTCAGTAGTAGACGTAGTTCCCAGCACGTATTTCTCCTTGCTTCTTTGCACACTTTTTAGCTTTTGTTCCACCGATTCGTATGTCATGGCAGGTAATGTTGCATTGATTGCGAACGTTCTTGTTAAGGCGCATCTGTATGTTGCTTTTCATTATCGAAATAAACATTTCCAAAAGCATAGAAGGGTGGGCTAACCCATGCCTGGGGTTTTAAATTTCAAGCTTCCCATGACAAACTTCACACTCTACCCATGCAGCACTCGGACAAACTACATAATCGATACTAAACTGTCAACACATTTACATTCATATTTTTTGTAACTTCATCATTAATCCATGAGATAGCATTTTAAACTAATGTATTATATATTGTAATGAAACAGAAGACATCTATTAACTAAATCGCTATCAATCAATATTGCACTCCCAACAGTTCGGGACAATTAATAATTAGAGAGATATTTTCAGAATTGAGCAATTTTGGCTTTAACATAACAATACATGCCAACAGAGGATGAGCCGTCCCAACTCAAGTGAGACTCGTTCTCCCACTTCACAGGGGGCGCTGCTCTGCCCTCACAAAGAGCCTCCTTGTCAAGACTGCTGCGGTGATAGTGGGTTAACGAGACCGCGGGGGGGGAAAACACCCCGACTAAATAACCACATTAATTGACACGTTTTTAGTACGTTGGCACCACAATATTGCTGTAAATCTGAATGAGAGCTTTATAGCTCATCGGATTCCTCAAGTAGAAATAAAATATTCTGATTATGAACTCAGCACGGAGCACAGTCCAGGCATTTACTAATGCTAATATTAAAATGTATTTTTAGAGAAAATGTTTGTAAAAAAAAAGTTCAGCGGATGTCGAGTAGAAAAGAAATGCACGTTGAGCGAATATTCTGCCATAACAAGGTCTTAAAATTACTTTCATGAAATGTGTTTTCATTTACACATGAAATTACAAAAAAAAATACTAACTAGTACCGAACATTAATACACTACAGTCATGGAATAATCTGCCAGGCTTTCTTGAATTATTGAATGTAGCTAAGTAGTAAATGTATTACAATTTAGCAATGCCCCCCCCCCACTACGCATTGCAAATAACTTAAATCATTACATCTCATTTGCATCTAAAAACAACAAAGATATGCAATGCATGATGGTATTGCCTGAATTGAAGCATCAATTTTTCACGGTGGTTGCTGAGGTCCACTTTCCCTCACAAAGATGTCTATAATTACTTGTCAATCACCATAGTCAGTTGGCTATGGAATATATGCGAGGAAGGCTGTTTAAAACAACTCAAAATCTTTAAAGCGTATATATTTTTTGTGGACTGTGGCTGACAGCAGTTTTCTGCAGAATAGCAAATGCCCACACAATATTAACTTATAAAAAAAAAATTCACAATGTTTTTTTTGCTCATGCCAATATTATTTTTTGCTGAACAAAACGTCGGCGCCTCTTTTGTGGCGGGCATAAATCTGCCACCCAAAAAGCGCCATCGCATTAACAATAACCCGGGTTTCGCAATACGCGCTAAGCACGCGGTGTGCAGGGCACGGTACGTGTTGCTTCGCTGACGACGGTGGCAAGCGAAACAAAACGAACGAAAAGAAAGGGAGTTCGCGACAAACGGGCGAGCACTTACCGCTTCGTGAGCCGCCGACCGCAGACACAACTCCGCGTGGCTGCGCACCTCTCTGCTTGGCCTCCGCGGGACCTCTTCAACGGCAGAGGGCACGGCTGTGCGGTGCGGCTGGGACCCCCAAAGGACCGGGGAACCGCCGATGCACGCCCTTTCTCCCCCCCCCTCCACTTCCCTCCGGGGCCGTGAGACTCTCCACTGGCTAAACAAACACCCACAACGCTTGCCCACCCCACCCCTGCCACCGGCCAATATGCCCGCGGTGCCCAATCCCGCGAGCATAAGTCACACAGCGGCGTGCGAACGGGCTGCTTCTCAACACTTTGACCGATTCCACAACCCCCCCCCCCCCAAATGGTCTCTGGTCAAAAGGTTGACACGGGTATGCGCTACGTGGGTCGTGACATAATAAGATTATCGCCGTGATTTAACCACCACCATCATCATCTTCATCAGCCATTGTGAATCCACTGACGGATGAAAGCCTCCAATGGTGCCTCACCGAATCGTTGTCGTTTTGCAAACAATCTACATCGCACCAGCTCGTAACTGTGGGTTTAGGTGTGCGGTCATTGGGGTAGATTGCCCATACCACGCTGGATCATAATAAGAGGTTGGTGAAAGTGGCAAAAACGTTACTCGCCTCTTAACAGCAATGCATGCACCATCCCTACTTGGAACCTGGTAGATCAATTATAATTGGTAGATCCAGCAATTATTTTCAGACAGTCAACAGACGTGAGTTCACATGATCCGGCCATTTAACCAAATATGATGAAATTGGATGATATTGGCCAACATGATACGAACACTGCATAAAAAAAACCCTGCAATGCAAGGTTCGGATAATTTGCACGAATTTAAGAAGATGCAGAGTGGTTTCTTCACATTGGATTGAGATAACGCTTCAAAATCAAGAATCAAGCTGGACTACACGAATCACGAATCAAGCTGCAAAGGTGTATTCAGTGGCAAAAGTTCGGGTGCAATTGTGGCACAACCCCAAAATAAGCCATCACTGATTCAAAAAAGTATGCATACTTTTCCCAACACAGTCAATTTAATACATTCAATGATTGCCTTTATTTAACAGCACGTGGCATGAACAACAACTTGCCCTTGGAGGCCAGAATATTTGCGTGGTTTGCTGTCACCTGGATGGGGTTTTAGAGCCGTTTCTTGCCTCCGCCAAAGTCCATCATCACCACCACGTCAACGTCAACATTCGGTGCAACACATTTGCATCTATTGTTGTGGATAGCTGTCAAGATAACACCATTCCGTGGAGTGAGCAAGTGCTCCCGCTTGTCGAGGGTCCAGCACGCTGATATGAGCGCGTGTACTCAGATCATCATTTGCACGTAGCCATAACTGAGTGTCGCTCGCTGGTACGTGATATGTTAGCATCGATAACGCGTCTGGCACGTATTTACCAACACCGTTACATGGCAGAACCGTGAGAGATGGAAATGGCTTGGGGGACGCCTTGATCCAGCAGTGGATTGATCATGGCTGATGATGATGACGATGATACCAATGCATTGAAGCTCTAGGCTACCATGGGATTCATTCGCCGCCGCGTGGATTGAAACCGCCACAATAGTCATGCGATGCACACTGCAGTCGGCTTACATTGGTTTTTGTTTTAGCGGTGTAAAACGTGGCCCTTGAGCCAGGTATATCCGTGTGTTTGAGACCGTTTTCATTCATTTTATTTCATGTTTTACCTACGTGACTTTACCAAAAAAACAAGAAGTATTTACCCGTGTGTTTGAGCCAGGTTTACCGTGTGTATGAGCCGGGTTTACCCGTGTGTTTGAGCAAGGTTTACCCGTGTGCGTGTGCGCCAGGTGTATCCATGTGTGTGTGATAGGTTTTACCCGTGAGTGTGTGTGTGTGTGGGCCAGGTGTATCCATGTGTGTGTGATAGGTTATACCCGTGAAAGTGTGTGTGTGTTTGCCAGGTTTATCCATGTGTGTGTGTGTGTGTGATAGGTTTACCGGTGTGTGTGTGTGTGCCAGGTGTATCCATGTGTGTGTGTGTGTGTGATAGGTTTTACCCGTGCGTGTGTGTGTGCGCCAGGTTCATCCATGTGTGTGTGTGTGATAGGTTTATCGGTGTGTGTGTGTGCCAGGTGTATCTATGTGTGTGTGATAGGTTTTACCCGTGAGTGTGTGTGTGCACCAGGTTTATCCATGTGTGTGTGTGATAGGTTTACCGGTGTGTGTGTGTGTGATAGGTTTACCGGTGTGTGCGCGTGCCAGGTGTATCCATGTGTGTGTGTGATAGGTTATACCCGTGAGTGTGTGTGTGTGCACCAGGTTTATCCGTGTGTGTGGTGTGATAGGTTTACCGGTGTGTGTGTGTGCCAGGTGTATCCATGTGTGTGTGTGTGTGATAGGTTTTACCCGTGAGTGTGTGTGTGTGTGCACCAGGTGTATCCATGTGTCTGTGCCAGGTGTATCCATGTGTGTGTGATAGGTTTTACCCGTGAGTGTGTGTGTGCACCAGGTGTATCCATGTGTGTGTGTGTGTGATAGGTTTACCGGTGTGTGTGTGCACCAGGTGTATCCATGTGTGTGTGTGTGTGATAGGTTTACCGGTGTGTGTGTGTGTGTGCCAGGTGTATCCATGTGTGTGTGTGTGTGATAGGTTTACCGGTGTGTGTGTGCACCAGGTGTATCCATGTGTGTGTGTGTGTGATAGGTTTACCGGTGTGTGTGTGCACCAGGTGTATCCATGTGTGTGTGTGTGTGATAGGTTTACCGGTGTGTGTGTGCACCAGGTTTATCCATGTGTGTGTGTGTGTGATAGGTTTACCGGTGTGTGTGTGTGCCAGGTGTATCCATGTGTGTGTGTGTGATAGGTTTACCGGTGTGTGTGTGCACCAGGTTTATCCATGTGTGTGTGTGTGTGATAGGTTTACCGGTGTGTGTGTGTGCCAGGTGTATCCATGTGTGTGTGTGTGATAGGTTTTACCCGTGAGTGTGTGTGCAGCAGGTTTATCCATGTGTGTGTGTGTGTGATAGGTTTACCGGTGTGTGTGTGCACCAGGTGTATCCATGTGTGTGTGTGTGTGATAGGTTTACCGGTGTGTGTGTGTGCCAGGTGTATCCATGTGTGTGTGTGTGATAGGTTTTACCCGTGAGTGTGTGTGCACCAGGTTTATCCATGTGTGTGTGTGTGTGATAGGTTTACCGGTGTGTGTGTGTGCCAGGTGTATCCATGTGTGTGTGATAGGTTTTACCCGTGAGTGTGTGTGTGCACCAGGTTTATCCATGTGTGTGTGTGATAGGTTTACCGGTGTGTGTGTGCACCAGGTTTATCCATGTGTGTGTGTGTGATAGGTTTACCGGTGTGTGCGCGTGCGTGTGTGTGGAGAGACCGAGTCATAAAGCGCCGCATTCACCACGCCGGAGCCCGCTGCGGCCGGCACACCCGTGTCACATTCTTGAGCAGCAGCGCTCGTTCCCAGGGCTCATATCCATCATTTGCACCCAGGAATCATCGCCCCCAGAGAACCTATCCCCTGCCAACGCCATGCCAAGCGTCCCTTAGGACCTACCTGCCGCTCAGGGAATCCACTTTTTTGCAACACGATAAAGAAAGCTCTTTGCAAAATGCAGACGCTTTTCCCATCAGCCACTAGTTGGTTCACGCTATGGCCAATGTATGAGGGAGTGCATCTCGGATGTGGAGTGGGACATTTGAAGACTTGGATCCACGTTCTTGCAGATTTCAAATTGTATACACGAAAAAAAAGCTCGTTATGACCAAACCACGTGGAAGGCGCCCGATCCTGTCACATCTCGTAACCACCGTGCGCAAAGGTCACTCCCCCCCCCCACGACCAACCTGCACCAACCCACACTGATCAGGGTGTGAAGTATGGTCAAATGTCCCTTGTGGCCCACAATGTGCTGGGAGGCCCTTATGCAGCAGTGGATGTGCAGGAGGAGGGTGTGCAATGAATTAACGATTCACAGGAAGCCCTTCCCTCCATGAACAAAACATTTTAATTGAATTCTGGACCTTCGGGGACTAATATGTTCTATTTAGGCAGGCAACGTCTTGGCCGATTTCAGTCTTTAAGGTTTCATTAGCAGAGTCAGGCCTGTGGGGTGCCACGGTGGCAAGATGTTACATACCTCGCCTGGTATACAGGAGGTCGTGGGTTTGATCCCGACTATATTTGGAGTGTGCATGTTCTGCCCGTGGTCGCGTGGATTTTCCTCAGGGTCCTCCACATTCAGGTCACCGGGTGTCCGAGTGCAGTGTGCAGTGTGCAATGTGTTAACTGTGGTGGTGCAGTGTGTTAACCACAGCACCACTAACCACTGCGTGTGCTAACCACTGCACCACCGCTCCACTACATGTGCATCTTCGTTCATATCTATAGATTCATAGTTTGTACAAATTAAGATTTTTTTTCCCTTGATTTAACGGTCGTGTATTGTTTGTACATTTGTTTCGATCTATGGCGTTCACAGGATTACATCTGTTAGGGCCTTTTTACCCCCATCCCTTCTGTGCGTTTTTTAACTCGCAATTTGAGGGCACTTATTAAGCAGAGCTAATGAGTTTACAGTTGTCCGAGGTCACACGCCCCCACCACAGCGCAATTCTCTGCCTGGGTCTCTTGCCACACCATTTTAACCTTTTGACCTACAGGTTTATATGGTTAGTTATTTGTACTCATCAGAAGGCAGTGTGTACAGTTTCATTGTATTTTGATTTTAACGATTTTTGCTGTTATTCATGCAATGTATTTTGCAACTTATATAACATTATTTTAGGTTGGATATTCCAAGAGCTGGGACAGAATGGAGATGCATTTGTGAGCGCTCTACATCAGTTACAAGTGATGGCATTACCGGTCATGCCTCCCCCCAACCTCTACCCACCCCCCCCCCCATTACTGATCGTGGTGAAGTATGGACAAACAACCCCCACCGCTGGGCCTGAGGGGCACTAATTCAGCAGCGTATTCCAAAGTGGCTCTAATCCGTCTTTGTTTTGTGAAGGTCATTATGATAACGGCCGTATTCGTTGTGCAGTCATCGCGAAACGTCTCTACCAGCCGCGCCGTATTTCTCACGCTACTTTGGGCCGTCACGATGGCTTGAGTTGTTCCTCTGGAGGCCGGAAGATCGTTGGCCGACGTTCGTTCGGCCGGGTTGATGATGTCGTTGGCCGTGATTTTTAGTTTTTTTTTCCACTCAACAAGAGTGGCTCGCGTGGGAGGCTGTCCTGTTCCCCACGCCGTGATTTTTTTTGTCGTGCTGGCACGGTTGAGCAACAGCTCGTACTGATGATGCTCGGAGCTAAAGCCCGCGACGGTGCATTGAGGCCAGACGTATGCACGTCTAACTTATTTCGCACTGTATGTAGCCAGACAGCATAGGCAAGAAGCCTGTCCCCCAGCCCACCACCCCTGGCTCTGTACAGCACTCTTGGGTTTTGGGTGTGAAAGCTGACGGTAAACTCAAGACTCGGCACCAGGCTGCAATATGCAGACCCAACCCTCAGCTATTCGCTGTCCGTGCACCGGATTGGCATTTCACAGCTTGCCACCAACAATTAGACGTCAGCCCCGAGCCTCATCTGAATATTAAACAGGTTACCTGGTTTGCAAATAGTCGGCACTTGTCTTTACGATTCTATTGGGGTTGCCTTTGATGTCGTACGTCGATGTTCAATGGCAGTGGAGGGAAAATTATTGTCAATTTGTGCTGCAAAATGACAGTAATAAAAAAATTCATATTTTACTGCTTTGGAGTTTCCAGGATGGCTTTAGCAAACACATATCAGCAAATACATATTTCGACGAAAAAATGTTGGGAGGTGCAGCTTAGATATCGAAATGTGTCCAACTGCTTCACACTTTCTGATAGAACATGAATTGACAGCTATTGTAAATTAACAAACGTAATTTGCAAACCGTTCGTTATCTGTTAAAATAATGCGTTAATTTTGACTGAAAATGCCATGATTTGTGTTTTGTTGAACCAAATGCAATCACTTTTTTTGCAACCAACGCGAAAACCCCATTCGTCAGAAAAATACACGCTGTCAGTATAAGTCCCTCGTGCACAAAGGCTGATGACTCCTGATAACAATGAAACCAGCAAACGAGTTGTCTTTTCCTGCTACTGCCTAAAATTAAGAGGCCGCATTTCTCAGCTCCGTTTACATTGTTGGTCATCATATGCCGTGTACAAAATATATACAGAAAAAAATCTCATCTTGACGTGCAAAGTATGCCAAGATTTTGTCTTGTGCTTTTATTGTCTGGAACGTATTCTTTGCTTACACTACTATCATTTGCTGTACCATTTACGAAGAAGCCGTTTAAAGTAATACAGTGAGGCGTTGCTTTATTTCTTTTTTAAACCGAAGCCAGCAAAACAATAAAAGATGAAAGGGTGTAATTTTAGAGCTTGACTACTTTGCTTTCATACCAAACGTTTTATAAGAAATAGCATATCCCCTATAATGCTCAAAGCAGCAATAAACACTTCAATAAAAGCATACACTTAGCATATATGAATCGAGCATTATATTCTACGTTTCTGCCTGTGTGTCGGATAAAATCCTTCGCTAAGTTTGATTAAATCTCAAGTGATAACCCATTGCTACGGTTTGCAGAAGCACCAAAGAAGGAGAGCGTGGTGTAGTATGACCAATAAACAAGAGCCTTCCCATGTGTCCCGTGACAAATACTACGTATGTATGTATGTTGAACTTCTTTCGCACCGTACGTAGCCAACCGTGCTAATCGGAGGTGCGGGAAATACTACTGTGGCATTCAAAATACTATTCTTTCTACTTCCATTGAGCCTCCATCTCCTTCCACGCAACAATATCCCTATAAGCCCGCGGGTTTAAAAATATTTTGTCTACCAGGCACATTTGCTCGTATCATTGAGCTTAAGCAGATCAAGCACTGCACTCTATCTTCTAAAACCAGGTGTGGTGGCGCAAGCTTGTAGTCCGGCACTTTGGAAGGTGGTGGTTGGCAGATCACACGAACTTTGTGACATTTCCAAACCCACTAAGCTGCGAGGTGACCAGGAGATGGTAGCGCAGCAAGTGGAATTAATCGATCTGTGCAGAATTTTTGATTGTTATCCCATCGATGCTGGATTATTCCTATGGATTGGCTTTTGCTGCCCCCTTGAAGCCAACACACACATTAATGCAATTGGCCAAACATCCCAATTCAGCAGGATCCTCCTGAAAGAATCCTCATGCTTGTTGAGGCTGTCCGTCCTGAGTAAACAGAGAGAATTGTTATTGTTACACGAAACCTTGCATCCTCACCAGAAGTGGTTCCCAACCTGTGGTCCGTGAACAACTGGTGGTCCGCAAGGCTGTGGGAATCGGTCTGTGGAACTGTTGTAGATACGGTGATTTTTAGTATTTTGTCTTTTCGAAAAAGATGTTATTGGTGCATGGTGGTCTGTGAAAAAAAAAAGTGAGGGTTGGCAATACAGAAGTTTCTGGATTAAGAAATATTGAAAAACCACTTCTCTAGAGGTTATCCCAGTTATGGTGAACTTTTCTCTCCCTGCTACACCACGTGATAGGCCATCATCCTACAGAGCAAATCAGTCAGCAGTGCCACCTACTACCCAGGAGTGCCCTGTAGTGCCGGACGCCTTTTATCGGTGAGACCCAAAGGCCTTAGAAGGCCGTGGCCTGGTAGTTGATGCCGTCTGCCGAATAGATCTGGCACCCCTCGCTGATGAGCTCCAGCTCCTGCTTCTCTCCCTGCCAGGACACGAGCTCGGCGAACTTCTCCTTGGAGATGTGGCCCTGGTCGAAGGCGTCCATCAGGGGCATCTCGATGCCGTCGACCATGACGAGGACCTTGCGGAGGATGTGGTGCACGCGGAACGTGAGCTTGGCCTGCAGCTTCCCCTGCAGGTCGTGGATCACGCCGCTCAGATCCTTGAGACGAGACTGCAACTCCACGTACTGGGAAACGAGAGGGTGCGTGGTAAAACGCACGCGCGGCAGAGGTCAGCCCAAGGGTATTCCACACGAGGGATAGGGATTTGCATGCAGAGGAGAGGGCGCTCCCCCAAGTGTCTCGGCGGCTGAAAGCGCCTTCACGTCGCTCGTACTGTCAAGAATTCCGATGCCCTGCTTGAAGGCTATCGAAGGGGACCCTCCAATTTCCTCGTCGATCTCGTCAAGGAGCATAAACCATCACGCAAACTCCCGGTCATCCTCACAGCAGCTTTTAGCCATCAAACAAAGATGGTCAGTGCATCATGCGCTTTCGGATCTGCTTTTGCGGCTTTCTAGAATGCTGTTCCTTCCGATATTAGGAAGCCACTGGAGCTATGCACTTTTAAATCTAGATTGACATTTTTTTTTTAGAACTGCTTTTTGTGTTTAGTTTGTTATCCTTCCACCCGCACATCTGATTTGCACGGTTGGTTACGTACGTTGTGAAAGAAATTCAACATACATATAATGGCAGCTGTCCCTCTGCAGTACAATATATATACAGCACCAGCCTGCAAGATGGCATGAGACTGCCAGTAGGCGGGGGAGGGGGGCGATTATATGTGGATTTTGCCCAATTAAGTAATTTGCGAGCAATTTATCATGTTGGTAAATTTGGATCGTGACGCAGTCACACACGGCCTACACTTATTCGATTGACGTCAGAGGCTCTTGGATGTGCACTGCGCATCAGACGACAAGCGTAACATAATAATCATGGGGGTGGAGCGGCGGTGCAGTGGTTAGCGCACCGTGCTTTGAGCCCGGCGAACTTGAGTTTGATTCCCAGCCGTCGCCAACGTCCGTGGCGAGTGATATGTGAACTGGTCATGGACACCAACCAGCACTGGCCAGTGTGGTGAAATATGGTCAAGAATGACACGTTCCTAAATGCAGACTGGTCCTCACCATGGGAATAAAATACAGCCTGTTCTCATATAATGCTGTCGTTGCGTTCCCAATACATTCATCGCGTTATATCCAATTCGCGTTATGAATACACGCATTATAGGAGAACGGACTTCACTTTCCACCGCCGGTTCAAGACCACCAGTGAAGATGAGAGCTGTCCAGTATTCATTTGAACGTGAGGACACTTTTCTTTATTCCCAGCAAGATAACTTTAGAGCCAGTGCACTTGGGCTCCGTAAATCAAGTGCAAAGGAATCACGGACGCGACCTTAAATCCAACGCAATGTTGTCCGTCTCTCACCTCCTTCAGGAGGCCGTCGTACACCAAGTTCTTCTGCGGTGGCAAATTGTAGCCATAATCCTTGGTCAGCAGCACTCGGTACTTGCGCAGAATTGTTTCGTAAGCCTGAGAGAATGCGATCAACATTTGCGTTAACAAGCGTATAATTAAAACACAATTCATCTGAAATGGAAACTGGTAAGCGCCGCCATCATGCACACAAGTGGGTACATTTCTAATTTCCACTTATGAAGATTATTTTACCAGGTAAGGGCCCACTGAGCTATATAGCTCTTTTTCACAAGCAACTTGGCCACAAATGATCGCTCAACGGAGTGGCTTATCAGGTGTAAATTTATATCAGCCCAGATACTCTAAACGCACGTTGATTTTAAATGTGGAGGGAAAAACCGGATGACCCAGAGAAAAATTCCACGCGACAATAGGGAGAGAAACATGCAAACTCCAAATTTCGAGGTGTCAGAGACGGCTTCGAACCCACAACCTCCTGCATACCGTGGCGCCCTAAGGCGCAGTTGACCCAACAAAGGGCTTCAGGACGCCGTACAGAAAATATATGTAAACAAGAAATAAATATAAATCTTTAGTTTATCTAACATATCATAGGAAATCAGTTTTTGGTTTCTCTCTAAATGGGAGAATCTCAGCCGTCAGACACAGTTCTTCAGGCAGAGAGCGTTCCAAATCTGAGGTCCAAGGACTGCAAAGCCCGAGCTCTGAAACTTTGTTGCCGACAGTGTGGCTGACAGAGGAGCGTGGCGTATGATGACCTCAAACTCCTAGGGCTTACCTTCAGTGCCTCTGTGACCTGCTCAGCATATTTCTGGCAGTCGCCGAGGCTGCGGTTGTTCTTTTCAATCTCTTCCACAAGTTTCTGAAAAGGCACGCAAAGAGGAGCAAACCAACGGGACGGTTCGTGTGCGGCACACTTCGCTGGGATGGCTGACCCCACTCAGCAGTACCCATCGCGACGTCCAGTGTTGATTTTGTAGGTGGAATGTTCGTCTACTCGTAGTCATCATCATTATCATCTACTCATGGTCAACAATGTCTACGAGTGAAGGAAGATTGCCACGCACAGAGGCATGACAATTACTGTAAATACTCGCCAAAGACCACAGCAAGATTAACAATGATGAGACAAGGTTAACTCGTCTGAATAAAAACAGCGACTAAGATCATTTAGGAAAGCTGCTAGACACTATAGTGCAGCAAGGGAGTTGACAAAAATGGGTAATTGTATATTTACTATGAAAAAAGATTTACTGAGCTTACCGATCGGCCGAGCTGATAATATTGGGACAGGAGAAGTGCACGCCCCTCACTCCAAGAGACTGGATTGAGATGTTCACAGCTTTCGTGAACTAGACTGAGAACGACCCGATAGGATCCATGGACTACGACGCGGATAGATTTCCACGGGCCGTCGTCGATTGACTAAGACTACGACCAAAATGAAAAGGGCCGATTCAGTTAACGCCGCACACGCTCAACACCGACGCTGCACTCTGCTGCATCGAGCAACGGCAAGGACAGAACGGTGACCGTGCCGGGCACCTCCAAGCGGGCGATGGCCATCTTGAGCTCGTGGTCGTCGTCTCCCTTGATGCTCTTGAGCTGCTCGAGCTGAGCCATCACGCCGTCGTACCAGCGGCGCAGGCTCCCATTAGACTGCTCGTAGTTGGATATGGACTGCAGCGTGGACTCCAGCGGCTTGAGGCTGCAAGACAGAGCGAGGCGCACGGCACTCCGTCAATCGTTGACCCTTGACCGGGACACAGCCCGGTGGCTCGAGGAGCTCAGCGGTTGAAATGTCGGCGAGTAAGCGTTCATGGCAGCGATGGGGTTGAATTCAGGTGGCCACCCATGATTAAATCAGGTTACCAATTGAAGTGATTTTGACTGATTCAGTCCAGTATAAAACTTTTTTTTACCAATTCTTGTCCAGTTAAAACAGTAATACATTGAGTTATCTCACATAACCAAATGTAAAGACCTTTCATAATTCATAATAAAGGCCTTTGTCAATCCCCCGCCTGCTGAAGGCCTCCTAAAGCCTTTCCGGTGCTGTGGACTGTTTGACCATACTTCACCACGTTGGTCATTACGGGAGGGTGAAGATGGAGCGCAGAATCGGTGCAAATATCACTCGCCACTGGGTTCAGCCGTGGCCGGGAATCGAACTCAGGTCACAGGGTTCATCGGGCAAATTGCGGACCATTGTTTGCCAACCCTTCCACCCCAAAATTTTTACGTCAAACAAAACTCTGCCTATGCGGTATGAAGCATGGTGTTGGTAACAGAGGCCTTCTAAAACAACCTCAGAGTGCAACAAACTTATTTAATGATACTGCCTTGCCAGTGGTGCACAAATAACAAATAAACACGTTTATCAATAACACTACCATTGCTCAAAACGTCCCCTTATTATACACTCCATATACTTTCCGAGGCAGTGTTATTGACAGTAGTGCAATGATTGCCCAGGCTCTCAGGCATTAGCAAGAAGCAAGAAACACCCAACAGGGCACTTGTCAAGTGTTTAAACGTCAGTGACTCCACCACTAAGCGTCAACAGGCCTAACGTTCTCACTTAAGCTCGGCATTTGTGGGGAATCTTTGCTCTCATGAACCGGTGCACAGATGCTGAGAGGTCCTCCATCAAGGTAAAGGTGCAGCCCTGGAATTGCGTGCTAACGCCACTGTACGCACGTTGAACTTTATTTTCGCACTGTACGTGGTTAACCGTGCTCATCGGCGGATACGGAGGAAGGACGCCACCAGTAGACGGAGCTCGATGGGACCCCTCTCTCGGGAAAGTTTTCCAACCCTTTCACGCTCGCCAGATGTCTTGGAAGCGTGCGTGTCAGAGTACCCACACTTTATCCCACCACACGCAACCTGCCGGTAGGCTGAATCTGGTCTACCCATTTACACCGCTCAGTGGACAGCAGCGGAGAGGAGCAGACAAAACGTGCCCCCATCGTTTCAGCTGCCACACAGGGAGATCAAATCGACCTGGCGACCTCTGCACTGCAATTTCAACGGGCCCTCACCCAATCATCCTATGGACGCATCCTGTAAGAAGAAGGAGTCGAGCAGCCTTGCTTTTTTTTGCGTGTGTTCGATTGTTGTCCTTCCCCCGCACCTCCGATTAGCACAGTTGGCTATGTACGGTGCGAAAGAAGTTCAACGTACGCGCGCACATACACAGCCACGGCCTGTGCCGGCGGCAAAACCGGCAACGGCTTTGCGGGACTCTGCCCCCCGAGCGTAAACACCCACCACTCTGTGCCGTGCGCGCGCACTTGGCGCCAGCGCTTGACCATATCGTCCGCCCTGCCGCCGTAGCGCTCCAGATTGCCGTCACGCTCGCCGTGCGCCGCGTGCATCTTGTCGTTGGAGGAGCGTGCCGCCTCCACCTGCCGCTCCAGCTCCTGGAAGGCCCACTGGTTCTCGGCCGCCTGCCTCTCCAGGTGCTGCGGCGAGGGGCGTCGGGTAATTAGTTCATGACGGAAACACGTGGGTAGGAGAGGCTCCCGGAGACCCTTACGTTTGAAGGGCCGCCCAGTGCCCAAGTATGAAAATGGCGATGAGTGGTTTAAAGTGGAGTGACTATGGAGTGCAGATCTGCGGCCGTCTGGAACGCCTCTTCCTTTCGGTATTAGGAAGCCACTGGAACTATGCACTTTTAAATCTAGTTTGTTGTCCTTCCCCCGCACCTCCGATTAGCACGGTTGGCTACGTACTGTGTCCACACATACACCAAGAGATGGCAATAGAAGCAGATGAACACAGTGGAAGAGATGTCGGTGAGAAAACATCACAGAGGTCAGAGGTCACTTCTGGCCAGGAACAACTGAGGAAAGGAAAGAATATAAGAAAATGGGGGAGGCCTTTTCCCAGCAGGCTAATATCAACATAAGAAAACAACAGCAGCTTTACAAACTTTTAAATTGCATGAAAAATTAGGCACTGACGTTTTTCAGGAATCAGAGCTTTGGGCCACCAATGTTAAGAGCCTGAAGTTGAATCTGGGTAGTCACCCATGATTAACAAAGTCTCATTCCCATCACCAATGATTGCACAAAAATCTCTCAAATAAATAAGATGTTTCACTTAATTTGGCAAACTTTTCATGTGCAGGATGTGTGGGAAAGTGCATCACCTTCGAGTATGGATAAAATAGGTCACTTCAAGGGATCTCTGCAGTAGTCATATGATATTTACTTCCACAAATATATCTATAAAATGGGGTAATGCACTGCTTTGCATGAATTTTAAACGGAAACTTCACCTCTTGACATCATGCCAATAGTACAATAGGAATAACATTGGGAAACGTATGAAGGCTTCTACAGAGTTTTCCAGCTTATCTTCTGATGTAATGTTTTAAAGTCGACTGCTGCCACGAAGGCCTCGCCTCTACACACCATGTTGATCATAGGGGATGTTTCACCATACTTTACCATGCTGCTCAGTGTGCAGTGGTGAAGGTGGGGAGGGGCACAGGACCACAATTCAGATATCATTCACCCCTGATGTTAGCCATGGCCAGAGATTGAACTCAGGTCTCCGGGCTCATAATGTGGTGCCCGAATCATTGGTAGCAATCAAGTAGTAAAACAAACAAACAAAAAAATCGGCTTCATTTTAATGCCGTGACATTTAAAAAAAATTATCCAGCGCATAGTTTTGAAAATCAAACTTTACCTAATATTTTACAGTGAAAAGCTAGGCTGGTGTGAAAATGTCAATGGGAGTAATTGTACCTTGATGTGGTTGATTTGAGTCTTGATGCCGTTGGCGTCGCATGTACGCAATTCCTCTTCGCACAGTCTCTTCTCGTAATCCTTCACTTGGGACTCTGCCCGCTCTGTGTTCTTTACGACAAAGTCTATCTTCTGGAACCTGGGTCAATAAAACAAAAACAATTAAAATAAAACGTTCGTGGCAACAAACGGCCAACTCTTTGAAATGCCAACAATAATCTCTGTCAACAACGAAGCGTAGACCTGTAACGATGGGCAGTGTGGTTATTGTTTGGAATGTACCACGTGCCGGAAACGCGAACATAATTAATCGTTGGAACATTTGGTATTCGTGCCATACTGACAGCGCAAGGCTATCATGAAGGCACGGTGTTTCACAGATGATTAGAGTCAGCAGTATTATTACAGCAGGGGGCAATGTCGCTATTTGGTTCTGCCCATTTAAGTACATTTTGATAATATGGACCACCAATGACGCCCACATAAATGGCCTTCTAATTTTCAAACTATTTAAAACTGAAAACTATCAAAACTACTCTTAAAATGTTACCATGTAAGGCCCACTGTGCTCTATAGTTCTTTTTCAGAAGCGACCTGGCCACAAATGATAGCACAGCAAAGTGGCTTATCATGTGCCAATGTATAGCAGCCAATGCTCTAAAACACGTTTCTCAACGTGATCAAACATGCAAACTCCAAATGATCCTTTTGGCGGTACCCCGGGGTACCAAGTAATACAAAATGGCCGAAGCAATTAAATATGTTATTTCTGGGACACTATTTTTTCCCAGGGATGTACTTAACTCTGCGACTGGGGTACCAATCAATCCGAAATCGGTGGTGCTACTCTGCGATGTCGAAACGCAGCGAAGACGACTGTGCTGAAACCCTGAACGCTCGTACGCACCGTGGTGGTGCATCGCGCACAGCTCGTCGAGATGAGTCGATTGCCGCATCGCCGACCATCAACAGACTAAAAATGACTGCATCGTGGACTTTATGCGAGATCCGGGGTACCACCATAAGGTTCAAATATACAACAAGTGTCAGGGTCGGGATTGAACCCACGACCTCCTGCAGACCAGGCAAGATAGCTAACATCTCGCCACCATTGGCGAGATGTCCAATGTGAAGCAGGTGCCGTATAAATTTCGATTTAAAGCTTTCGTGACTGCCGGGATTCATCTTCTTGGTTCTTTCGGTAAAGTCATGTAGAAGGGAAAAAATAAAATAATACAAATAAAACATAATAAAATAATTCTCACGACATTTCGGCCACAACGCAAGCATTTCATTCTTCACCTGAGGACGGCTGCTTGTGTTGTGGCCGAAACGTCGTGAGAATTATTTGATCATGTTTTATTTTTATTATTTGATTATTTCCCTTCTACGTGACTTTACCAGGTGCCGTATATTTATGGTTAATATGGATAAACGTCACGTAAATCACCTCGCGTACTCCACAGACATGTCGCGCGTCGCCCTGGGGGGGTTCCGCGTGTCACACCTGGGGGGGGAGGAGGCGACGGGGGGGGGGGGGGCGGTGGGGGGGGGGGAGAACCGCCGCTCCAACGGGAACTCACACGTCCGTGGCGACGGCTGCGAGGCCGCACGCCTCGTCCACCTTCCTCTGGTTGACCTGCAGCAGCTCGTTCATGGAGGAGCGCCCCTCCACCTGGTGAGCGGCCGCCATCACCGCCAGGCACTCCTGTTTCATCCGCTGGTAGTCCACCTTCGCCTGCTCGGCCTCACGCCGGAGATCCTGCGGAGTGAGTGGAGAGCAGGGCTCGTTGAGCGAGCCCGGTCGCTGCGAGATGCCCCTGTTCCCCCTCCTTCCCCCTAACCCCCTTCGCGTGGTTCCGTCGCGCCGGATTGGAGCACCGTACATTTTCTGTGCCCCGTTGCTGGAATTTTTCGGCGTGCTGTGCCTGGCTCGCGTTTTGTCGTAACAAAGAAAAAAATCCGAGCCTGGTCGTTGCACCGGCATTTGACAACACCTCACTCAAGCAGCTCTCGAAAAAGTATCTCCAGTGTGTTTGTCAAGGTTTTATATGTCGCATGTCGTTGGGCACGGCTACGTTCCGTTAGAGGCTTCCGGAATGTAGAAGCGTTGGGCATCGTAGCAAATAATAAGCGGTGTAACGCCGAAAAGCTGTACAGCACAATTCCGTAAAAACCTAAAGAGTCATGTTAACCAAGCCTGTCCGTGGATCGGCACCAACAATGCCTCATTCTAGCGGCTGCTGTCAAGAATCACTCGGCTGATGCCAGGTAACTGAATAATTCGATCAATTGACTTTAGGTTAACACTTCTATTCATACTGTTGGACAACACACACACCTGGATTTCACGAATTCTCTGCGCGTTCTCCACGGCCGGGTTGCTGTGGAAGATCTTTCGGATGACGAGCGAGATCCTCTCTCTGCACGTGTCCATGCGTGTCCCCATGGACTGCAGGCTGCCCACCGTCTTCTTGCACATGGCGTTCTGCTCGGATTCTTCAAAAAACAAAACACACAGCGTGCGAGTATTGTATGCACTCAATGGAATGTTCACAGCGTATTTTATTTTTGAAAAAGCCAAAAATGGCTTTGATCAATTTTCAATACATATATAATGTGTAGTAGACCGGCTTAAAGGCTTTCCACATGAATGTATACCATTAGTATTTGTTTGAGTTAGGTAACCTTGAATTGTTTCCGCTGTAGTTAGCAAGGCATGAGTAAAAACGTCAGAAGGTATCAGAATTTTGACTCAATGCTAAGCAACAGATTAACATTCATTTGAAGCACAATGCCAACATGGATATTACCACTTTAGAAAAAGGACCAAATGGCAGGGTAATAGAGAATGCAAGTGGTGAGATGGGAAAGGTAAGAAACGACAAGGTGACATGACGCGGCGGATGGCACGTAAGGTTGCGAGATGATGTCACACGCAACGACGTCTCTGTAATTATGAATCCTTTTGGCGCTCGTTCTCATCTCTAAGTTTTGGGAAGAATTATCTCCGGTAAGTGCTTTATGGGAAGACAAATTGATGAGAAAAAAAGGCATTCATGTTGGGTCAACTTTACAATAGTTACTATAACCGCCCTCCCACCAACCCCAACCCCCTCTTACAGACTGATCGGGGGAGGGGGGGGGAGTGAATGCGTTCACGCGTTCAACCTTGGTTGTGAAGTCATACACAACGTGCGCCTCACTGTGAGTGACTTTCTGGGGCCAGGGTTCCCCACGGCAGTGAGCAGCCCCACCGGGGGTGTAGGCGGGAAGAGGGTGAGGGGGGTTTGCGCCACCACTGACCCAAGCGCAGCCTCTCCTGCAGCTCCCGGTAGCGGCGCTCGCAAGCCTCCACGTCCGCCTGCACGGAGGTCCACTCGGGGACGCCCACGCTGCCCGCCCGCTGCCCCGCGCGCCGGAACTCCTCGTGGTGGCCGCGCAGGCCGGACATGCGCTCCTCCCGCTCCTGGCTCGACATCTTCTTGAACTGATGTCGGACGGACGCAGCGGTGGTTTTTCCGGTTATCGCCGTGGGAGAGGAGAGAGAAAGAGAGAGGGGAAACGTCCGGCCAGCAGCCTGGGCATCTTCCACGCTTTCGTCGGAGCCAGGGTGTGGCTGGAGTTCCGCCATGCGCGGCTGACCCACGCCGTGCCGGCCTTCAAGGAGCAGTGGGCGATGGAGGAGGCCGTGTGCTCGGTGGCAGATGACGGGGAGCCCTGCATGCTGATATGAGCTACCCGTCGGAGGCCGTTGGACTGCGAGAAGGGCTGCGTGCAGATGCAGCACTTGTCAGAGTAAAAAAATATTTTAAAAAAGAGAGAGAGAGGGAGGGAATGCTCTCTCTCTCTCTACTGTGCAGAAGATCTCTCTCTCTCTCTCTCAACATTGCTCGCGACGTCACCTATCTTGTTAATTCCTCCTCTCTCGAGGGCGATGATTTTGACGAGACATGTTGAGATGTTTTCGTTATCCACGGCTACTTTTATTCGCGCTCTCAATCGATCCGTGTGAAAGGCCCGCTATCCGAGCATCAAGGGTCTATCATCGGCACCTTTCCGTTGATGCAAGGAGTCACTGGGAAATAAATACCATTATCTACTTTTATCTGCAGCTAATACATCCAGAAGTGGTCTCTCATAAGCGTGAATTAATCCTATTATGTATACCTTTCCGCAAATTAGAATGGTCACCCAAAGGTGCTGGAAAATGTATTCTATTATCCAATTTAACCTGCAGATAACCACACAAATAAGCGGCAACAGTGGAGTAAGTTGACAGCAGCGGGATCATAGGCGCCACCACAACCAAAGCAGTCAAGGGGCAGGTGAATAATGATGAACAACACCAACAACAACAACAGGAGTAATTTCCATCGGACAATGAAGGCATTATACCATTCACCAATAGTTGCCCCCGCATCGCCACGCTTAAGAGGGCATTCAGAGCAGGATGGCTGCACCCACCGAGTCGAGGTTCCAGGCCTGGATGACGGTGATGTCTTTCCTGACGCGCTGCCAGGCGAGGGCACCCTGTAGGCTGCCCAGTGTCTCCTGCAGCTGCTTGGGGATTTCGGCAAAGAGCAGCTTGATGCTGCCGCGCGCAAGATCACGCGGGAGAAAATTCGCACACACGCGCAGGGACACGAGCGCGTTCGTCGCAGCTCGGCAAAACGCACGTCGACGAGAATGACGGAGCGAAGGTTGATACCGAACAACGGATTGCGTCCCGTGCGAAGCGCAAAAAATAAAGTGGCAGTGCAATTCCTACCGGGACACCGCCTCGTGCTCAGCTGGAACCTTGGCCCTCTCCGCTAATGCGTTAAAGCGCCTCTGCAGTTCCCTATCGGGGACGTTCCTCTGCTCCTCCTTTGGAGGAAGTGGAAAGCGCACACGACGGGAGACAACACAACAAGGCGTTTGAGCGTTGGCGTCAAGAAATCGCGAGGAGGTCGAGAGCCGGCGGTGGAAAATGCGCGGTGCGGTGCGGTGCGGAGTGAGCGCCGTGTCCTCCCCAAGGACCCCTTGCCTTGCAGTCCTCCAGCAGGCTCTCGAGGCGACCCGCGCTGGCCGTGCGGTCACAGGCGTACTTGCGGCCGATCGCCTCCTTCCTGGACCGCAGCGACGTCTCGATCTCTCCAGCCTCCTTCAGAAACTGAGGGGGCGCACAAAGTCCCCGGGTCGGGGGGCGCGTTTACGCGATCGCCTTCGCGTCAGCGGAAGTTCGCCTCCCCAAGGCAACGTTTGCAACGGACTGGATATTGGGAATGAAATTAAAAGGTACCCAATTGTATTAACAATAGTTATACACGAAGAAGTGCAAGCGAAACCCCACCGGAGAATGAGGATTAATGAGAAGCCCTTCTTGTGTTGGCGGTGACTGCGGGGTTCAACGCACGACTCGCTTACGATGGGTTTGACACAAACCTAATCGGAGAGAAACGACGCGTTTTTATTCAGGCATCCAACCAACCTCATCGGCACGGAGCGGTAAAATGATTCCGTTGAGGAATTTCAGATATTCGTAGATCGTCGTCTTCAGAGATGTGAAGCGGGTGTAGATGTCCACATACTGCATTGCGAACACACAGAGTTTTTAGCTCTCTCGACAACTTAAACAACATGAAACAAACCGCGGGTAAATATGACACTGTTATCGCGCAACAGCTCACACGTGTGCCGATTTGAAAGCGGTGGCTCAAAAAACACATCGATATTTTTTCCCAGTGATGGTTGCCGTGAATAGGCTTTTACGTCGTTAAAAATGTGCCAAAAGTGAATGTGCCGGACGATGTAACATCCCACCTGCTTGATGATGTCATTGGTGGGCTTCTCCCTTCGGCCTTGAAGATCTTGGCCGCCTGCCACTCTCCTGAAGCTCATGAGGAGCACCTCATGGTCCTGAGGGAAACAAAAGCCAGAAACCGCCACTGATCCTGCAACCCACGGTATTCACCAATCACATGGTCGGACAGCTGGGCCTTTCCTGAGGCCGAAAATAAATAGCAGTAAATCATATGAGGACCTTCAAAGACATGCTAATTTAATTGCAATGTTAGCTTAGGAAAATGTAAGGTAATTTTTGTAAGCACAGTCAAACACGGAAACCCTAATAAATGAATTGGAGTTTGCAAATTCATGGCAATTAGGCCAATAATCCCCTCAAGAGGTGCTCCCTAGACCCTTCTGGAGGACCTGGAGAAAAATCCACGCAACCACAGGGAGAGAGACGTGCAAACTCCAAATATACAGCAGGCGTCAGGGTCAGGATCAAACCCACAACCTCCTGCATACCAGGTGAGTTAGTTAACATCTCGCCACCACGGCACACCTGTGTCATGCGTGCCAAGTTTACCTTGAGAGTGGCCGCAAACAGCTCCGATAGCTCCTTGCACTTATTCAACTTCAATTCATTCTCTTCGATCTTCGGCAGGAGTTTCTGAAACGTGGCAGCGTCACTGTCTTTAGGAAACGTGCACAAAAGTACTGCCATTTTGTCAGCGCGCTACTTCATTGCAGTGCTGTGTGCATCGTAGGAGGGTTACGTGACCATCCTCTAACGTGCTGGTTGCTTACAGCGGTTTAGAAACTGGTTCCGATGTTAGCCATGGCCGGGAATCGAACTCGGGTCGCCGGGTTCGTAGCACAGTGAAGGCAGTGGAGTGCAGACTTTGGATTACATTCAGAAACTTTGCACCTTACACATTCCAAATGACATTAAAATCATGCAGCGGAGGAAATGTTCAAGACACCTTGAGCTGTTCAATGGTGTCGTTGATGACCTGACAGTTGTCAGGCTTCATGTGCTGGATCTTCTCCTGCCAGATGGAGTTCTCGTCCAGCCAACGGTTCAGCTCCTCGTGGCTACCACGGAACGCCTGCAGGATGCCGCGCATCTGCTCCAGGCTCTGCCTCCTGGGGACGGGAGTGGAAGGGCCAGGCGTGTGCAGGGCCACCACCGGCGCAGCGTCCACAGGTCATGTTTATTCATTGAAAACTCATTCCTTTAGAACAGATTTTTTTTGTCTTCAGTTTGTTGTCCTTCCCCCGCACCTCCGATTAGCACGGTTGGCTACGCACGGTGCGGAAGAAGTTCAACATACAGACAGACAAACGTGTGACGTGAGTTGCGAGAGCAAGCGGAGATGATAAAGGGGTGAAAGGCCAAGGTGCAGCCCTGCAATTGCTGACTCACGCCACTGCTGGTGGAAGGGCATTCACAAGAACGAGCTACAGAGTGCCGCTATCATGAAACCCGAGGTGGAGCTTACTGCCGATCTGACCGGGTGCCATCGCACACCACTGGCTCGGGCTCAATCGTCCCAGCCAGCCAAAGCTTGTAAGCCCCAAGGAGTTGCAGCTGAACACTTTCATTACGAGCCACATTCACGTCAAACCGTACGAGCGAGCTCAGGATTTCCCTTAGCACTCACAACGGGCACGACCGGTGAACGCCGGCTACAGAACACGTACGCAGGGGCCCACCACCTGCACAGGCCTTCTCAGATACGCGCCACACCAGACCAAGGCCGACACGTTGCGGGCCCGACGGCTGTGCCTACGGCACCGCGCCGTGCGTGCGTGTGCGTGCTGTACCTGCTGTCGATCTGGGCGCGCATGGCAGCCCAGCGGCGCTGGAAGTCGTCGGCGCGCTCCCGCACCGCGTCCGGGTTGGGGTCTCGCTGGCCGCACGCGTGCATGAGCTCGTCGTTGGCGGCGCGCGCCTCCCGCACGTGCCCCTCCAGCCGCGTGAAGCCCTCCTTCTCCTGGTGCATCCTGTGCTCCATGTCCTGCGATCCACGTGGACGGACGGGTGAGCGACGTGATGCAATCGCCGCTCGGCGAGCAAACGTCACCCGCAGTTGTGTCGGGTAGGTGGAGTTGCGGAGGAGCATAGGCCTTGGAGCGTGGTACAGTACAACGTCGGCCTTTGCTGCACTGCTCTCTGCTGACAAAGTAGCACCACTGGCAACGGCATGTGAATGTCAATAACCACGCTGTGTGGTTATGGGTCGTAATTTTGCGTGAAAATAAATGCCAGCTCTTCTGTACGGTTGTTGTGGGTAAAAGCACAGGTGCTGCTGGTCAACCCCGCTTTTGTGTTGCTTTCCCACTGGCGCAGCCAACCCGTGCCAGCGCGGGTCCCTCACAGTCCGTGTGGTTTTCTATTGGCTCCTTGCCAATCCAAATCAGAACTAAACTGTGAAATGCTGGCCTCACAAAACATCTCATAATTTTGTTTTCTTTGCAAATCAACGCGAGCCCGATTCAAAGCGCCAGGGGGGTGGGGACAGAAATTCCTGCGAACAGCAATTCCGAGCTTGACGCGACAGGGCCCAGTGAAGGGGGGATAACTGGGCTCACTGCCGCAGCCAGTTGGGGAACACGAGCAGGGATAAGAAAGTTTATATGGGGAGTGGAAAAGGATAGGGGGAAAGATAACTAATATACTGGGGGGGGGGGAGGGGGGGGGAAGAGCAGGGGTGCAAAATATTTTTTCTTATCGAAACGTAATTTATACAGCGCCTTGAATCTGGCTCGGGCCAAGCAGGGCCAGGGGTGCGGGGTTAATCGTCTCGTTCGTCGCGTGCGACTTTCAGCGGCGCGGTCCGGTAATCTGCGGTGGAAAACAAACCGAGCCGTGCCGGGGTTGGGTTGGCCCGGCACAGCCTCGGCGTGGCACGAGAGGACATTCTCCCGAGACGGCGTGCACCGCAGGAGGGCCCTCCCCAACCCCTTACCTTGAGGCGGTCCAGCGCCTTGAGGATGGAGGGCACGTCCCCGGGCGCGACGCTCTCCTCCGCCAGCTTGTGCTCCTGCTCGGCGAGGCGCGGCTCCAGGCTCTCCGCGTCCTGCAGGGCCACGTGCAGGGCCTGCACCCTGCCACGGACACGAGGTGGGGAGGGGGGGGTGGCACTTCGAGTGAACGGCGCTTCCAAGTTTCCATCAGGCGAGCGCTGACACCCCCCCCCTACTTGCCCCCCCCTCTTGCCCCCCCCCCCTCCCCCATTTTCTGCAAAGTGAGCGGTGGCTCTCGTTGCCAACCAGGCCAGTGGTGACTGTGTATTTGGCTCTCAGGAGGGTGTCGGGATTGGTTTTGAGGTAATAATCCCCGGGGGCGTATTCGTTCGTCCAAACCCAGCCAGAGATCACTCTCACAGGGGAGAGTGATCTCTGGCTGGGTTTCTGGTGTTGTCCCCTCGTATGTGTGTATGGGTGTTCTCCGGGTATGCTGCTCATAATCGAAGTTGGCCAAACACCAGAATGTAGACACTTCCTAAACAAACAACAGTCTTGAGAGTCGGTGTGGATTTCATGAAAAAAAAACTACTTGCATTACTTTCAGAATTTATTCCAGTTTTACTTATAAATGACCACTAGACTCTCTGATGCATTACCCTCCCCACACAACTCCAATTATAAACACTCAGAGGATGCCGAGCTGCACAGTTTGAAGTCCCTAAGCTTTTTATCTTGAGGCAGGCCCTGAACCAGGAGGTCGTGGGTTCGATCCCGACCATGACGTCTCTATATTTGGAGTTTGCATGTCTCTCTCCCAGTGGTCACGTGAATTTTTACTTCGGGTCCTCCGGCTTTTTTCTCCCCACATTTTGAATCAACGCGCATTTACAGCATTTGGCCTCTATACATTTCCACGCGATAAGCCACTTCGTTGAGCTATCAGTTGTGACAGCCGGGTCGCTTCTGAAAAAAAGATCTTTACAGCTCAGCGGGGCCTTAATTGGTAAAACATTAAAAAAAAAGTTTTTTTATTTTCGAGTGAAGAGACTCACTCTGAAGTGGCGTGAGACGAGAGGTTCAGGATCTGGTGGAGTCTCTGGGAGGCAGCGCCCAGCTCTGGGGCCAGGGAAGCGGGGCCCCCGAGACCTGGAGAGCGCACGTCCTCCAGCGATGCTCGCAAACCCTCCACGTCCTGGTGGACCCTCTGCGGGTCGCAAAACGCAGCGGCGCAACGCGGGTCGTCAGTGTGGACACGGCTTTGTCAGTGCTGTACTGCCACGTGAGGTGGTGGTGGTGGTGGTGAGTGGCCGGAACCATGCCTGTTAGTCAGTCACGGTTGCCTGTTAGTCAGTCACGGTTGTTTAATCAACGTTTTTGGGTTTAGATCGCGTTATTTATAAATGTGTCGTAACCCTCCACCGCCCGACACGTCCAATCAGTAAAAAAGTGTCACGTTGACAAAAGACAAATAGTTCACTGCTTTAGCCCACCGGTGTGTTGAAGTGTGAAACCACAACATTTACAATTTTTGAGTACGACGTTTCGCTGGTAATTGCATCCAGCATCATCAGGCAATTCGCCAGAATGGTGAGGCTCTGCTCTGTCTCCCGTTCTTATATAAAGCAGCAGCAGCAGGGTGACGTCATCATTAACTCATCAACTCATCAGGTGTAACGATTTGAGGCGGGGGGGGGGGGTATTGTAATTATATACTAGATTAGTAATCAGGCAGTTGTGTGGTCACGGTTGGCTACGCACGGTGCGAAAGAAAGAAGTTCACGTATATACACATACATTTATTTTTGATGGTGGCCCAAAATAAGATGATCACAATGTACTTCTTCGCGTACTGCTGAGTCGATTTGCGTAATGCACAAAGGCTGAGTGAATCGTACACATCGTTGTTGTGTTTGTTTGACACGTACGGTTTTCTGCCCTGTGCGATTTTTCTGTGAAACTGCACGTGCGCCCCCCACAATTTAGAGATTTCATTGAGAACCATGACTGGCTGCCTCCTGTCACCTCAGCCTCTGTGTGACAGCGGTAATCGTCCTCTTCGGGCATACATCAGAAGCGGATGAGAATGGCGTACAATCTACAGCGACCAACAACCGCAGTACGTTTCACGTGTATCCCTCTGTGAATCGGTATTTCAGTCACAGCACTTACTCAAGTAATTTTCATTTGCAGGGAGTGGGTGCTCAATCTTGACCAGAAGAAACCTGGGACCTATCGTATTGATGATGATTCATGCAACACCCTACAACCCTTGACTACAATAAAATACAACTCTGTGCAACACGCATTTCACAGTGCTCATCTTATTGTGGGTTTCAGACAAGTGTAAACACTTCTTCCCATTCCTCTTGTGTTTTTGTAGTTGGGAGTTGAGAATAGATTTATAACATTAATTAATTCTGGGTAGAAGGTCAGGAACAAACTGAGTATTTAGGGTGTGGAACTTTGAACTGCAAAAGTTCGGTAGATATTTCACACTTTCGCCTATAATAACATTACATGAGACCAGGGTATTAGCGTTACAGGATAGTTCACGTGCTGCACTACACACCTGCAGCTCTGGCAAAGCAGGTCATACAGTCGTTGCCAATTTTCGCACTCATATAAATATGAGCACAGAACAATGTATATTTATAAAGCGTCCAAATGTAACCAGCGTACCTAGACCCTTCAACAAGAAACTAAAAACATGAAAAGGGGATGGGTATAAACAGGGCAATAGGCATACGTGCACAACGAAAATGAGCCTTAAGTCTTGGCTTGGCAACGCCAAGCGGTCCACACTGCTTCATTCAGACCGAGGGCTCACGGTCACGAGGCCACACCTGCAACTCTGAGATTCGCTGGGCATTTTCCGAGCAGCGGGTGACGGGCACGTGGATCTTCTGGACAATGAGCCTCTCAAAGTCCTCCATCTTCTGCCGATTCCTGCTCAGCTGCCTCACGAGCTCCTGCAGACGCTGCTCCTCTTCGGACTCTGGGCGGACAGAGTTGAACGATAAAGAGCCGCACAGCGCAACGTCGCACACCTGACTCGCTGGGCATCAACCGAGGTATCCGACGGATACGTCAAAAGATCGTACGTGTGAACATCCGTAGATGATGACAGTCGCACACCGTGCAGGGCAGGGGGAGGGTAGAGGGGGGGGGGGGCGGTACCTCGGCGGAGTTTGCCGAGCAGCGCCTGGTAGTGCTGGCGCGCCGTCTCGGCGTCCTTCTCCACCTTGAAGCGCTCGCCCACTCCCACCCAGCCGCCCGCTTGCGCCGCCGCCGTGAACTCGGCCAGATGCTTCTCCAGCGAGGCCATGACGCGCGACTGCTCGTGCTCCGGGACCAACTTCAGCTGCGTCGTCATCAATCATCATCGTCATGACGCCACAAGGCCACTCGTTAAACGTTAAACCTGACAGGCACAGGCTAAGTCTCCTCCTGTTCGAACATTCTAAGTGGGATAGCCCCAGTAATGCAATTGTGGCCGTGCAAATAAAACTGTGGACCATATAGTAAACCCATAGAGACACATCGACCCACAGAGATATTTGTATAGGTGCATAGCGATACACAGATACACGTGGCGATATAGACCAATAGAGATACTTAGAGACCCACAGAGACATGGATATATATGAGAGACAGACCATAGTGGTGTGATTGTGGCCATGCAACACAAGCTATGGACCATTTAGTAAACCTTCCCCCGCACCTCCGATGAGCACGGTTGGCTACGTACAGTGCGAAAGAAGTTCAACAATCATAAAAAAAATTCACCCAAAATGCACCTGATCTCACCAGATCTTAGAAACTCAAGCAAGGATGGGCCAGGAGAGTGCTTGGGTGGGTGACGCTCTACACACAGGAAGGCTGACATCGGTGTTACGGCGCTACGTGGTGAGCCGTAGGGAGCAGTGCTGCAACACCCATTGTTGTATCGTACTTCTGCACCTCCGTGTCTATGCTCTCCACCTTTACTGAACCTCACTGACCGGCACAGTCAAGTGTGTTCAAATAACCTCGACAGCCTACATGGCATAGGGAGGGTCCTCATCCAGTAATGTATTTTTAAAAAACGGGATTATAAGCACAAATTACCCTTGTAACCTAAAATATCCATGAGATTTATAGTTATCCTACCGAGTTTTTTTTTTTTAATGATTTTTATTAAGTTGCTACCGCGTGCTTTTTAGCATGACCTCCAACATGTTTGCACCCGGAACGAAACGTCGGACATCGTGCCGAAAGACACACAGCGCAACCCCGGAAAACACGTCGGAGACGCGTTTACATTCATTACGAAGCGACGTCGAAAGTGGGCAGGGGAAGGGCGTCTCACCGAGTGCTCGTTCCAGCTGGTGACGGTGCAAATGTCATCCTGCAGACGCTGGATCACCTGGTGGCCCTGCAGCCCTGCCGACTGGCGCTCCCACTGAACCAAGAGTTCTGCATGCAGCTGCTGGAGTCTGCGCGAGCCCACACATAGACACATGGGGTAAATGACAAAGACATATTCTTTTGGTTCTTTCGGTAAAGTCACGGAGATAGAAAAATAAGAATATTTTTACAATTATTTTTTTACGTTTTTTTATTTTTATTCACTTTATTTTTTTTCTATCTACGTGACTTTACCGAAAGAACCAAAGAATATGAATTCCTGCAGTCACGAAAGTTTTAAGTAGAAAATGACAAAGACAGTCAAGGTGCATTCACAAATACACATGCGGACATGTCTCCGTATATGACACATATATGCAAACAGATACGCACAAAGGCAAATACACACACGTGCAGCAAACACGTGCGCACACACACACACACACGTTCATGTCCATATATACAAGACAAAGATTCCACGTATAGCATCAACAGACTGTTGGGGTCAAGTGCTGTTAGCGACCACTTATGAAGGCCGGTACGACACACAAAGGGTTGAGTGGCCAACATCACGCCTGACCGCCTTTGTCTCCCCAGTCGCGATGTTTACACACTGCACCAGGTACTCATTTGAGGATGAGTCGATCTAGGGGGAGGCCCAGGATCACTTCAGATCAGCATCACTGGTGTTGGCCGTCAGCGGGAATTCAACGCGGGTCGCCAGGTTCGTAGCGCAGCGTGCTAACCGCTACACTACCACTAACCGCTACACTACATGTTCAATAGGTACAAAGACAAAAATCCCCCTTATAGCCTTCATGGACTGTTGGGGCAAGTGTTAGCGAACACCTTCTTATGTCAGAACAGCGAACAAATGGGTGGCGAGGCCTGCACGATGCCTGGCCACTATGGTGAGCCCTTTGCTTATTTTCACACAGAGCACCAGGTACTTTTTTATTTGAGGCTGAGTTAACCTAGCCTCCTTGACTACGTGGTGTGACCAAATTTGCACAAATACCTTAATTGCTAAACTGCCAAATGTATCTTTGTCTCCTTCGACAGATGAATATAAAAAAAAATGTCACGAGAAAATAATGACAGGATGTAGTCAAGACAACGGTATGTTTCAAGGTAAGATGTGTCAGCCAACAGGATATTTAATATAGCCTCAAAGTGTTAATGTGTTTTTGTAGGGTCACACAAACATGTATTGGCAGCAGCGCTGCAAAAAAAAACGGACAAATGTAAGCCCTTGTGAATTTCAATAAGCTCACGCTCACATCTCTGCCCACCTTTGCTTATGAGGATGGACAGCGAACACAGACAGCGAGGGAATTCCTTTAAAATTCCGTTTGAGAAAAATAAAATTCTATCAAGGCAAAAAAAGAAAAATCCATCGCCACATAAAAGAAATCCACAAAAGTAAAACTGCATGAAATGGCAATGGTCCCCGAGGCAACAACACATTACTGGCGCTGGCGGTGTGACGATAGCTCAGATGCGTTATTATTTAAGCACGTGCTGCGAGCACTAACTGCCAGAGGTGTGGACTCGAGTCATGTGACTTGGACTCGAGTCAGACTCGAGTCATGAATTTGATGACTTGCGACTCGACTTGGACTTGCATAACAATGACTTTGTCCCACCTATGAGATGTGGACTCGAGTCATGTGACTTGGACTCGAGTCAGACTCGAGTCATGAATTTGATGACTTGCGACTCGACTTGGACTTGCATAACAATGACTTTGTCCCACCTATGCTAACTGCAACATCAACGTCTCTATTTGTTCCCCGAATGTTACCCCACGTTGTGCTCTCGGCGTCATGTCTCGAGACGAAGAATGCGTGCAGATTTTTCGCAGACCAGAGTAAAAACCCTTCTTGTCTTAAAAACAAAAACAAAATCCGAGATCCTTTCGAGCGGCTTCTGGTGCACACTTTGTTTGGCCGTTGATGGCAAGGCTCACACCGACGGCTCCCTTCTCTTGAGAACCTGGCATTGTCGTGACCCTACGGTTGCCTTGATTAAAAACCCATCATCTCAGTGCTCTGACCCCCGAGCTAACCGGCCGCCTCCAACAATAAATATCGTTTCTTAAAACAGCTACAATTTCACATTCAGGTGGTCAAGCCAGATAATCGCGTCAGGAGCTGTAATATATCCTTTGTATTTGTGGATCGGGCATTGCATTGTCTGTTCTAGATGACCACGGTCGCACATTGGAGAGTTTAACATTTTCCATTTGTGCATCAGGTATCCGCATCTGCCATGGTTTTTACACATGCGGTTTAGGGTGGACCATGGCGATAGATCTAGAAACTGAAGCGCGGTAGAGCGAAGCTTTCACCTGTGGGCCTTCTCCTGTTGGTCCTTACTCTTGGCTCGGCCGGGCAGCAGTCCCACGCGGGGCTTGGTTTCCTGCAGACGCTGATGCACCACCTGAAGCACGCACACAACCCCACTGTCGTCACCCCCTTATGCGTCACCGTGGCGAGGTGGTTAATATCTGGCATACAGGAGGTTCGTGGCTTCGATTCTGATCCTGACGCCTGTATAGTTGGAATGTGCACGTCTCTCTCCCCGTGGTCGCGTGGATTTTTCATCGGGTCCTCCGGTTTTTCCCTCCACATTTAAAATCAACAACACGCGTTTAGAGTATTTGGCTGCAAAATAATTTGCACGTGATAAGCCACTTCGTTGAGCTATCATTTGTGGCCAGGTCGCTTCTGAAAAAGAGCTATGTAGCTCAGTGGACCTTATCTGGTTAAATCAGAATAGATAAGTTTCGTTTATACCCAACATATGCCGTTTCAAGCTCTCCGTTAGTGTTTTCTGGTTGTTCTCCGCCTTGTTCAGCACAACGTCCGACATTTCGCCACCCTTTTTCCTGGAAGAAGAGACTCAGATTCTGGCTAACCCCAGGGTGACACTAATCTTGAGGCTCGTAAGATGCTCAATTGCAATACACACGACCCATCGTTAACTGAAGCTCCCAGCTCCCGAAGAGGCTCCCAACACGTGCAGCGAAACGTCAGACATCTTGACAAACAACTCGCGGTGCATCCTAAAAACACATCTCAGAGATAGACGGCTACGACCGCAAACATAAAAATAAACCCCTATGCGGTAGACGTATTGCCGAGTGCTTAAGTGACGTTGGTGGCTGCACGCTCACCGCAAACTGAGTCGCAATACGGTAAGGCGCGCGCCACAACGGAGCATGCGTCCCCGGCTGTGTTCGCGGTGTGTGCGGTGCGGTGTGAGCAACACACGGCCATGTCGAGCAGCAGCTGGTCGAGGCGAGCCAGGCTGCCTGGCTTCTCAGTGGCCGCCCTCCTCAGGGTCTCCTGCACGCTCTTCAGGCCTTCTTCCAGCTCGTGCGCCTCCGCCAAGAACTGCAAACACAGGTGCTTGTCCATCAGATGGTTAACATGTCTGAATTATTATTTAGAAATAAAGGCACAGCCTTGCATTAATAAAAATGTGAAGGTACAGCCTTGAATTCCGATGAAGCCGAATGGGCTGCTAACGTTATTGCTGGTGGAAGGGCCTTCATGAGTGGGAGCTCAGGTGAGTTTTGTCAATATCGTACGTGGCCTCCTCTTCCACGCTGTTAGCATCATTTATATAGATATAAAACACCGATCTAGGCGGTGGATTGTGAGCGGTGTGTTTGGGACACGGTGCCAGCGCTCTCATCATGCATTTAAAAATCGCAGCTGACAAAGTGCAAAACTAGCCTTACCTCAAATTGCAAGGCCTGGTTTGTGGTCGCCAGCAATTCGTTATAGCGGGTGCGTAGGTTGATGTACTGCAATGCAAACACAGACGTTACACGCTTCATTACGTTTGCACGTCGGTCACGCTTGTGTAAAACACACGAAACGTTTAAGTCATCGTAATTGGCACCATGTCTCGCCACCGTGTCCGTGGACACTGGTGAACGTGTGAAGCGATGCACAAGCACAAACAATAAAACAACTAAATACATTTCTCGACACCACTGCTCTACAGAGAAAAAAACATATATAATAGGTGACATTGCAGACAATGATCCTACCTTATTGCAATTAGTTTAACACGTTAGGCTTTCGCGACCAATATCATCCATAATAGAGGTTTTTTGGCTTAGATCGCGTAAATATATAAAAGTGTCGTTTAAACCCGCCACCACCCGACACAGCCAACTAGCAAGGGTTGTCACGTAAACAGAACGTGGCAATTCGTCACTAGTACAGCACACCTGTGTGTTGGAGAGCCAAGCCACAACATTTACAATCTGAGTACGATGTTTTTTCCAGTAATTACAACCAGCTTCATCAGGCGACTGCCAGATTTGTGGAGAAGTCCACCTGTTTCGTTCCTTATATAGAGGCGTAGATGTGGTGACCACACTTCTGGCATGTTCTGTTTACGTGACAACCCTTACTAGTTGGCTGTGTCGGGTGGGGGCGGGTTTTAACGACACATTTACATATTTACGAGATCTAACCCAAAAAACCTCTATTATGGCAATTAGTACAGATGTTTTTCCTTCTTAGAGCAGTGTTGTTGTGGAATGTGTTGAGTGCTTGGACTGCTTCGGATCCTCTCGTTACAAGCAGAATAGTGGACACACATCTTTGAATAGCTCAATATTAATATGGCGACAAAAACTACAATGTTTCCGTACATCAATAGTAATATGATGAAGATGATGATTTGAATCGTGCCGTATCAGGCAACTGTCAATAGGTGTCCCTCGCCAGCAATCAACAATCACCTAATCACTTCATTGCCTGGCTGTGTCTGCACTCCAGGTCAAGACACGCCCTCTACTAATGAAAGGAGGATACTTCGCCCATTATTGATGTATTGCCTATCCTCGAGTGATCGGGCCGAATTACGAACACCTTTCAAAATTTTAATTTCACCGAGATCATATTTCAACTCAAAGCATCCCGATGTTTAAATGACCGCCGGATGGTCACAGGATTGATCGAAAAAAAGCGTTGACCATGTTTGTTAAGTCCTGAACCGGTGATGGAGAGATCCACATTCCTACGGCAAGGTCCCTGGGCCTTCGAAGAAGAACTTCTGTTGAATTGGTAATAAGCGGGCGGTGTTTGTTTAAAAAAAAAAACGACCGCGCTCACGTCCTGCGTGATGCGATCGGAGGGGGAGGAGATCTTGTTCCGGCGGTAGAAGTTGGGCTGGAACTTTTCAACGAGTGTCCTGTAGGTCAGAAGCAGCACCTCGTAGTCCTGCCAGGAAAATAAACCAACATTAACGTCACTCATCGAATGCATGTATGTGTGTTCAATGTATTACTTAGCCAACTGTGCTAAACACAAAAACCAGTACTCTTTGGTTCTTTCGGTAAAGCCACGTAGGTAGAAATCGACGTTTCGATCACAACACAAGCAATCGTCATCAGGTGGGACAACCACAGCAAGAACAACTGCAGAAATAGGCGAGAGATCTGCTGCGGCACGAGGTTATATAGGAGGTGGTGATGGGCTCTGTACGTAGCCAACCGTATCTGAACGCACAAATTAAGCACAAACGGTAGTTCTCAAGAAATGAGTTTTGAATCTAGATTTAAAAGCCCATCGCTCCAGTGGCTTCTTAACATCATAAGGAAGAGCGTTCCAGACGGCCGCAGAAGAGCATCTGAAAGCGCGCGATGCAGTGACCGTCTTTGTTCGATGGTTAGCCAATTGGATGACTGGAGTTTGCGTGATGGTTAATGATCCTTGACGCGATCAGCAAGGTATTTGGTTCATTTGTGCCAAGCACTTTGTGTGTAATGAGTGCGATCTTATAATGTATTCATTCGTCAACCGGAATCCAATGCAGCTCAACGAGCACCGGACGGACACGGTTGGATCTTGCAGTACCCGTCAGGACACGTGCCAAGGAATTTTGCACACGCCGCAGCCTGCCAATGTTTTTGCTTTGAGAAGAAGATAAGAAGGGGTGGTTTTGTAAAAGCTGCTCGGTAAAAATGAAAATGAAAGTGCTCACAACAAAAAAAGAACGAGCCAAAACACTGAAAGGGTTGCGAAAATGGCATGGATGTCCAGTCTGAGTTCGTGATGTACATGCTGCTCGCATCGTCCTAACTATCACGGTCAGGATTTGAAAGTGCTCAGCGCTTAAACGCAAGAGTATCACGAAGCACTCGAAAGTGCTCGCCAAGCAACATTTCGCGCGGGCAAATATGGGGACAACGAAAAATGAATGACGGGATTCGAGACAATACAGATTGACAACATACGAGACCCCCGTGTGCAAAACAGAGGGAGGCGGCAAGAACTCCTGTAAGTTGGAAGCACCAGTACGTGTACCCAACACAAGAGGGTCTGCCACGTGATTACGACATTCATTCAACATTCAAAGCACACTGTCTGCTACAAATACACCGGCCGCACCACACATAACGACTGCCTATAAACCAGGTGCGTCTCATGGCACCTATGATGTATTTTAGTCGATCGTGTTGAGAGCCCTTGAGACGAGTATCAATAATGGACTCGATGTAACTGTAATCATGTGGGATTGTCACTCGGATCAGGAATGTGTTACAAGGGAACCGGGAAACCAATCGGACCACTGGACCGCCATGTGGGATGCATGTGTGCAGAGTGCAATCCTGGTCTGAGGCCGGGTGTCAATTACCTTGAGGTCAGAGCAGCACTGCTCGCAGATCTTCTGACATTCGTCCATCGTCTGCTGTTTGCTCTGAATGTCCAATATGAGGTTCTGAAACAAAAACGAGATCACGTATGGCAACCATCCAAGCTCAAAGGTGCAGCGCTGAAATTTCAAGTTCACGCGGCTGCTGGCGGAAGGGCCTCCGCAAGAGGGAGCTCAAGAGCTTCCTGCTCGAGGGTATTTTTGGCCTACTCTTCCACACTCCGATCCGCAGAGTTGGCTACGTGCGATGCAATATATATACATATACACTGGCCAGATGTCTTGGAAGAAGTAGGAGTGCCGGGCACTTTACCCTGCCACCCCCGACCTACCAATCACTGACTACGGTTATACTCATGAACAAAAACAAAAAGCAAACAACAACCGCCATTCGCCGCTAAGTGGCGGTGACGTCACCACGGCGCTTGTGCCAGGTTATGTGCACGTTAAGGCCACGTGAAGTGTCGAACGCCCGCTGGAAGGAGGTCGCGTGGCTGACCCAGATGCCACGTGTTGACTGACTGAGATGACTAGCCGATGCACCACCTGTGCCCCCTACTGTGCCAACCCATGAACACTGCTGGGTGGACAGAGGCAAGGGGGGAGATTTAAGAAATCGTCGTTTCAACTCCCGCTAGCGGATCCAACGGAAGAGGCAGCACCGCCTGAAGCGCGCTCACCACCGTGCTGTTGTCCTCCCCGTATTTAAAAAAAATGGCTTAACAAGTCATGACCTGCCTTTGAAGGCTACATGCTATTGCATTCTCTCGAGCAAACGTATTGAACGGCACGCCAACAATTGCACGCACGTTGGTGCTGCGTTCACGATGCGCATGCTGCTGCTGCTGCGTGCGTTTGTGTGTGCGGAGCGGTAGTACAACGTTTAGCGCGCTGCACTACAAACTCAGCGACCCGAGTTCGATTCCCGCTCACGGCCAACATCAGTGATGATTATCTGAACCGGTCCTGGGCCTCCCCTAGGTCGACTCAGCCTCAAATGAGTACCTGGTGTGGTGTGTAAACATCGCCACTGGGGAGACAAAGGCGGCCGGGCGTAGTGCTGGCCACCCACCCCATCGTCTCGTCGTGTCGGCCTTCATAGGTGCTCGCTCACAGCACTGGCTCCAACAGTCTGTCAAGGCTACACGGGGATTCTTCTGTCTTCTGTGCAAACTATTACCATTACACCACGCAACATCCTGCAAAGAACGTTATGACCGATTGAACGACTTGAACGAATGACTAAATGATCGAACGATGGGCGTAATCACCTTGAGATCATGGCCATCGTCGCCATGCAGGGCTCCCTGCAGGGCTTCGTGGCGACGCGACGCGTCGTCCAGCCAGCGCGTCAGGCTCCCCGAGCTCTGTGCGTAGCTGTGCAGCAGCTGCCCCAGCTCTGCCAGCTGCCCCACGCTGCGGGCAGCACAAAGCAATCGGTCACTCACCCCCCCTGCCTGCCTGCCTGCCCGCTCGGCATGCAGGGAATAGGACGCCGTGCGCTACCCCACACGTAGGCCTCGGCAGGGTAAGGTAATTTACCCCTTTTTACCGGATAAAAGGGTAAAGGTGTCGACATGCTAAGGGGTAGGGTAAAGGTAGCGCGAAGTATTAACCGGTAATTACCCTGTTTACCGCTCGCTAAAAGCTCCGTGGCGCAGTCCGTGGCCTCCATTTAAAATTTGAATCATCGAGAGTATCCTATATGAATAAAGCGCTCTACCTAGCATTTACCTGTTACAAACCTTTTTCATGTGTAGTACCCCAGTAATTACCCTGTAATCGGGTAATTTATATGGGGTAAGGGTAAAAGGTAGGGTAAAGGTAGGCTCGTTGTTTTTACCTTTTACCTTACCTTGCTAAAGGTAAAAGGTAAGGGTAGAGTGATTGTTTTGTGGTAAGGTAAAAGGTAGGGTAAAGGTAGGCTCGTTGTTTTTTACCTTTTACCTTACCTTGCCGAGGCCTACCCACACGGCGGGCAAATGGGTAGAAAACCGCACGCGATCGTAATGACGGGGGCAGCTCTCCAGCCTGTGGGGGAGTTGTTGAGAACCGCTGGGGAGTTCTTTAGAAGACGGTCAACCGGCATCGCGCTCTTTCAGATGCGCTTCTGCGTCCGTCTGGAACGCTCTTGCTTCTGAAATTAGGAAGCCGCTGGAGCTATGCACTTTTAAACCATCTAGATAGAAAGCTAATTTCTTTAGAACTGCTTTTTATGTTCAGTTTGTTGTCCTTCCCCCAGCACCTCCGATTAGCACGGTTGACTACGTGCGGTGCGAAAGAAGTTCAACGTACACACGCACAAAACACTTGCCAGAGTGTCGGGTGCCGAGAGGTTCCGAGAGAAGGTATGAAGACGCAGAGGTGGACAGGGGAAAGAGACAGCAGAAACGACGACGGAGAGGAAGTCACAGAATACAACTGGGGGGGGGGGGGGGTTTGGGAGGCGAGGGCTTTAGCCCACAGTGAAAGTTACCGGCTGATAGCAGCAACAACAACAACAAGATGCCCCATTCGGAAATTTTACTTTGAAGAAGGGTAATGGGTTTCATAGGAGAGAGATCTTTGTTTTTTTTTAGAGACTTCTCTGCTACGAAGAAGGGCCATTGTCGGAAATGCCACCTCTTCGAGATCTCTCTGCCACGAAGAAGGGACATTTATAAGTTCTCCTCTTGAGGGTGGCGTGATTTATTGAGTTTTATTTTAGTTATTTGTTGTACTGTACTCGTGCGCAAACCGCCAAACTCGGCATCAGCAGCTCGCGTTGCACGACGGACAGCGCACCGCAACGCGCCATCCCGAGCCTCTCCACAAGCGACAACGTCAACAGCAAAGGGGGGCGAAGGGGGCCGCTCGCTCACCGTCCGTCCAGGTGGTGTCGCACGCTCCTCCAGCGCTCCAGCAGCTGCTCCACGTGCTCGCGGCAGCGCTCCACATTGGCGTCGCGCTCCCCGTGGTGGCGCGCCAGGCGCTCGTTCACCTCCCTGGCGGCCTGCAGCTCGCGCTCCAGACGCGCGAACGCCGACTCCTTCGCCGTCGCCACCTCGCTCTGCCTCTGCTGCGAGTGGCGGGAGGAGGGGGCAGGGGGGTTACGGAGCTGACGGCTGGCGCGCGGGCCCCCTTCGTCAATGCGCTGCTCGATGGAGACCTTCCCTCCGCGTTCAGCGAGATTTTGATTATTTGGCTGCTGTAAATTTCCACGTGATAAGCCACTTAGTTGAGCTCTCATGTGTGTTTTATTTTTATTTTTATTTTATTTTACTTTTATTAATTTTAATGTTTTTACCTACTTGACTTTACCGAAAAAACCTAAGAATAGGAGCTAATAGCTCAGTGGGCTTTAGCTGGTAAAATAAAAATAGTTTATTTTTGTATTTGCTTACCTTTTGTACAGATTGCAACTATTATCGTGTTTGTTTTTGACACGTTCTGACCCACCCCTACCGCGCATCTGTTAAAGGAGAGTTTTATAGCGCATCGGAATCCTCCAGTATAAATATTCCGCTTTTTTGGTCACGGGGGTTATTTATACTTCACTTCGCCATGCTAGCCAATTCAGGTGGGTGAGGGGGGCGGGGGGGTTGAAGACCGGATCAGATATGACTTGCCCACTGATGTTAGCCGTCGCCGGGAATTACATTTAGGTCGCTGGGGTGCTAGATCAGAGTGCAAACTGCTGCGCCACCATCCCCATGACTGAACAGCTGATGGACATTTGAATCCTGCTCTGGAAGAATTAGAAATCTCAAATAGGGCGCAATTATTGGCTAGCTCCGGTCTCTCTCTCTCGTGTCGGATCGTGGACTCTGCCGACTCCACCGACCGGAGAGAGAAGCACCTTTACGGCTACCACCGGCTTCTCCCCAGACTCCCTATTCGATCCCTCTCTCTACCCCTGGTTCCCTCTTCACCCTTCTCACTCTACCCGTTCCCACAGTGACCCCGCTTGCGTCACGGGGTCTCCCTTAAGTACCCTAGGAGACGTGACGTCATCGCACTGAACGGCACACCTGACGTCACGTCCCCATTTTACTCCTCTACAAAAGTATAAAACCAACAATTTAAAATATTGACTGGAGGTTAATTGATTTCATTCTTATGGCAATGCCTAAAGTTCTAAATCATATATATAAACAAAGTCTTATGCTAAACGTTTAAAATGCATAAAATCTGGAATCAGGAGTGAACCAATTAATTTGCCTCCCTTGGAGTGTGATGCTATCAATTTCTAGAAGTGCACACACGTAATAGATGGACACATGAACACAATCCATGCAACACATTGAGAGACAAATAGTTGAAGCACGTGGATTAGCTAACATGCGCAGGCTCATGGCAATATTCTAAACTGGGATTCGGGCTGATGTTCAAGAACAATAATGGAGTGGCAGCTAAGGAATGGCACTCATTCAACAGGACTCCAACCCGAGAAGATGCGGCAGTGAAATCAGTTCATGGACAGGTTCTGAATGTTGCATTTCAGGCTCGTGAGAGGTTGTGGCAGCTTGAGAAGGCCTTCATCCAGCGGTGGATTGAGCATGGCTGCTGCTGCTGGTGATGGTGATATATGTACGTATATTGAACTTCTTTCACACCGTACGTAACCATGCTAATCGGAGGTGTGGAGAAGGACAACAAACTAAACACAAAAATATGTTCTAAACAAATTAGTTTTCATCCTAGATTTAAAAGTGGCTTCCTAATATCGGAAGGAAGAGCATTCCAGACGGCCGCAGAAGCACGTCTGAAAGCGAGCGACGCGGTAACCCTCTTTGTTCAATGGCCGGCCAAAAGCCGCTGCGAGGATGAGCGGAGTTCGTGTGACGACGGGCGCACACGTCAGTGAGCGTGGGGAATACAAGTTGAAGAAGAGGCATAGCCAGGCGACCTGCAGGCAGGAGCGCATGCGGTCGGCCTCATCGCGGTCGGCCGGCACCACGTCAGACTTGAGCAGCTCGCTCTCCAGTGTCCCCACCACCTCCTCCGCCTCCTGGCAGCCCTTCACCAACACCTCGAGGCACTTGAGGCTGGAACGCACGCAAACGCGTGCACGTGAAGACGCGTGCACGCAGGACGCGCAATGAGAACGCGCAACGCAAAAGACAGAGGCGTGGATTTGCATTTCAGCCTCGAAAGCTACCGAGCAGGCTAAGGCACAGCTCTGCAATTGCTCGCTCACACCACTGCCTGGCGGAAGCGCCTGCGCTGGTTAGAGCTCCATAGAGGCCTTCGAGAGGGTGTTCGCCTTACTCTCCCAAGCTGCCTTGTAATCGGTGAGAACACTTACACTCAACCCCATTGCACGTAACCCGCCAAACGAATGACTGTTGTTGTACCCGTTCACACTCTGGGGGCATGAGGAAGGAAATTCCTTCCCCCGCACCGATCCCTTCTCCCGTGCCTCCGATTAGCACGGTTGGCTACGTACGGTGCGAAAGAAGTTCAACATACGTACGTACATACACCGCTTGGTGAACATGGAGTCTAATGTAGTATTTATATTTCCTAACTCCGTGCATGGTGCACTGAGATCCGTGTATGAATTGCGCCTTATAAACGTAAATTATTATTATTAATGAACCGGTGTTTCAAACCGCTGCAGCGGAAAGATGGAGCCGGCGTGCAACCGTTCCACCAGGTGCCAGCAATCGGACGCGCTGCAACTGCCGACCGTGACGAGGAGGGGGAACCCACTCGTCGCGGCAGTCGGAGGAGAGGCTGACGATGAGGTCGAGGTGGCGCGAGGCCTCGACCAGGTCGGCCTCCAGGCCGGGCAGGAGGGGGCAGGACGAGGGCTGCGCGTGCTCCTCCACGCAGGCTGCCCCCACACGCAGCGCCGTGTCCCGCAGGCTGCGAACTTCGCAGTCGAGCCTCTGGGCACGTGGCAACGCAGGTTGGGGGGGGGGGGGGGGGGGGTCGCGCAGGAGCGGAGGGTCACAGACAGGGGGTCACGTGCGCCGCTCGCCGACACGTGTGTAGGTATGAACGTTGAACTTCTTTCGCGCCGTACGTAGCCGACCGTGACGATCGGAGGTGTGCGAAGACACAGCGCGTCCGCTCGCTCAGCCGAGAGCGGCTCGCTTTGCGCGGATCGCGACAGGACTTGTCGCCGTCGAGAATGGAGCGGTGGGACGGCGGTTTAGCGAGATGCGCCGTGAGCACGACGAGCCGACCGAACGCTAAAGGAGCGAGTTTTCGATCTACATTTCAAAAAAGAGTGCATAGCTCCCAGTGGCACGAGTCGGCGAGGTCACCTCCTGCTCGAAGATGCGCGTGGAGATGTCCTGGGCCGCGTTGTGCTCCAACGGGGCGCGCACGCGCTGCAGGATCTGCTCACGGAATCCGTCTGCCAGGCGCATGAACTCCCGCAGGCGAGAGAGGCTGTCGTGGCACAGCTCCTCCTCGCGGCACACTGCTCGCCAAAGCCCAAAAAGCAAAGGTCACCCCACCCCCCTCCGTACTCGTCATACTCTCCCCCAGAAGTCCGGCCCGTGGCTCTTGCTCACGAAGGTGCCGTACCGGGAGGCTAGCTCCTGCACGGCGACCTACCGGCTCCTCCTCGCGCAAACTTCTTCATCCGCTTGCCGCGGTTGGCCACGTACGGTGCGAACGAAGTTCAGCGTACGCACGTACATAGCCAGACGGCGGTGGCGCACGCCTCTAATTCAGCACTGTGGAGGTGAGGGTTGGCGGATTGCACAAATGTTGCAAAACTCCCTTCCCATGGGCGTCGAGGTGTCAAAAGCCTGGTTGCTAATTGCATCACCGGCAATTAGCGCCAGCGTTGCCGTCGGCGTTGCCATGGGCACCACCACTAACGTCGCCAGCATCGTCATCAGCATTGGTACCTACGCCACCAGTATCTGCACATGTACAGCCCTTTTGTCAATCCACTTCTAGATGAGGGCCTCCCCACAATCTGGTGGATTATTTGACAATACTTCACCACCTTCGACAGTGAGGCTTGGCAAAGGCGGGCAGCATAGACGCACAGTACAACAATGGGTTTGTCTGCACTAGCTTCTTACTGCCCACTACATGGCCCTGCAGCTCTCGGTAGCATTCCGTTGGCACACTGTGGTCACCTATCCTAGCAGCTGTCAGGCTCAACCTGATGGGGCGCAATGCACGCGATTGCCATAAAGTCAGGACACATAGGCTTATATTTATTTTAAAACTGGCATTAAAACATTTTACTTGTTCATTCGCTTTAGTTCATATTTTGTCTGTCATAATTATGAATATCACCTTTTATTTTTCCTTTTCACGGTAACGTTTCAAAATGTAAGGAAAATGTACTGAATCGAGGCAAAACATAATTGATGACTGTTCAAAGAGTTCTAAATTCATATCACAATATAATGCATGCACGCCTTAATATTAATTGAAGTCAGTTTCAGCATTTGTAAAAATAAATTAAACAACCCGATATGATTTGTTAAAACAATTCAAATGACCTCCAGTTCCTGTCTTTTGGGCCATCCAGTACGTACAGCAATCCTGGCCAGAGTTGACATAGCCAATAAACCCTCCAGGATCAATAAAAATGAGTACCACTCGCTGCACGAGGAACACTCAAAAGCTTCGCAAACTCACTGACAGGACGGTTCAGTCAAGTCGAGCTGAGCGGAGGCCACCACTGCACAGCAATCTGAGCAGCAAAATCCCACGGATTCTTCTTGTGCGAGACACTGCGAGCTCACCTTGCGTGAGGCGGGTGAGAAGCATGTGGTAGTGCTGCTTGCAGCCCCTGACATCGCCCTCCGACTGCGCGCAGTCGTCCGGAAGAATGATCTCTGACCCGTGGCTCTTGCTCACGAACGTGTTGTACTGGGAGTCGAGGTTCTGTATGGCCCCGTCAAGCTCCTCCTTGCGCAACGTCTGGATCTAAGCGCACACGCACGCGCACACATGTTTTGTACCGCGTGTTGCTCGGCGTGATGTCCCACGTTTCTTTCCCCGTGCTGTGGGATTTTTGAGAAACTCAATCGAGCGGCTCCATCAGAGAGCTGTACAGCAAAGATCCCCCGTGCAGCCTTAACAGGCGGTTGGGAGGGCAAGTGCTGTTTGCGAGCACCTATGAAGGTTGGCACGGCACACGAGTGGGCGGGTGGCAGCACCACACGCGGCCACCTGTGTTCTCCCGAGTGGCGATGTTTACACAGCGCACTAGGTGGAGAACCAGCACCGGTTCAGATAATCGTCGCTGATGTTGACTGTGAGCGGGAGTCTAACTCGGTTAGTGTAGCGCTGTGCGTGAACCGCGTTGGGCCACCACTCCACTGAGCTCTACGGCACAACCACCAACACCACCTCGGCAGTGCAGCACTGCTCGAGTAGAATATTTTATAATTTACTACTGGGACCCTCAGTGCCGGATTATCGTAGTAGCAAAAGTAGCTCTATTACTATAGTACTATACTGCCTTCAACTTTCATGAACGACTGTGTGTTCAAGGTTAGCGATTTGTCATCTTATCTGGCTGTATAGCAAATTAAAAATACAATTACTTTACTATGTAAAATTGTGTGTTTTAATATTTATGTGTTTTATTGATTTAGGGCCCCTTTATAACATATGCTACAGGCCCCGCACTAGCTTCGTCCGGCACTGGTGACCCCGTTGTGTTTTCACTCGTCTTGTGTTTGCAATCTCAGGTCAATAATATTAAAAATGGCTCGGTTACTCGAGTGCCACGCCACCGAGTTCAATAAACACATTTCCGTTCCGCCGAGAGCTGCAGTCCTCGGCAATGGGGGCGGCCGTCCATCACAAGTCGGGTTGAATTGATCATCCAGGTCAGCGGTGGCCAGCCCGGCGTCACCCGAGCCGCATGCGGCTCTTCAATGCGCCACGTAGCGGCTCCATCGAAGGGGTCTAACGTAGAACGCGACTATCGCAGTAGAAAAAAATAACAAACGTCTCCCGTGCTGCGCTGTCATATACACTTGGCTCTTTGCACCTCTCAAACTCATGAATTGTCTGATGACACCTTTATATGTGGGGGACGGCAGAGCTTGGGTGGCGTTTGGTACCGGCTCACCGCGTGGGGCTGCCGTTCCCAATTGGCTGTGCTTACTCGTGCCTCGGAGCTGCACTCTCTCTCTCTTTGAGAGCGAGCGAGTGCTGCGCGGCACGTTGCGATGTTTGCAATTATTATCATCGGGATAAAAAGTGAGTGGATCGATTATAGTTTCTGAAGAAGCTCCCAGCATGCGGAACGAAACGTCGGACATAAAGACGAATAACGTGCGGTACAACCCGAAAACAAAACCGAGGTCTTTTTTTTTTTTACCGTGAAACGGATAATTGCCTGTAACTGTATACACCTTATCCTGTGTGCGACAAACGCTGCCACGCAATGTACCGTGGGCAGGGTCCACCCGGAGATGGTGGCCACCGCCTTCTGCAGCTGGTGCCAGGCCAGCAAGCTCTGCAGATTCAGCTCCACCTGCCTCCACGCCTCCTGGATCTGCTGGTACAGCCGCTCGATCCTGCGGCACACAGCGGTGTCAGCATCGGCTTCGGCGCAACGATTGGGGGGTTGGGGGGGGACAGCCGGCGGGTGGGCGGTGGTGCTCGCGCCCATTCGCCTGCCCTGCCGTGCGTGCGTGACCTCTACCTGTCCACGGCGTCCTGGTGCTTGGGGGTCTTGCTCTGCTTCTGCAGCGAGTCCACGGAGTGGCGCTCCCTCGCTATCTTCTCCGCCTCGCCCTGGCGTCACAGCGTGCGCGTGTGTGTGTGTGTGGTCATGCTATTAACTGTTTTAATCTTTTTGTTGCTTATAAGCTGAGAGTTCGCTTTTGCATTTTGCCTTCCACTGATCTCTTTTACGCAATGGCTTTATTCATCTACTAACGCACGTTCCCATTTAAAAAGATACCTATAGTCTTAATGAGCTCTCACCTCGTCGAAATAAAGGGTCTTATCAAGGCATAATTTCTACATGGGTCACCGACCCCGAAAAATATATTTCTCACCCGGTACACCACGTCAAGTATACCTATATCGCTATGGCTGTGGCTACTCGTCACACGCCCGCTCCCATTCTCACCGGCGACCCAGCGATGTTTCAGTGAGGAATGAAACCCTCGCTGTGACATGTGGTCCCACATGGCTCTGCGTGTGACCTCACCTCTGCCTCGCGCACCAGCACCTCCAGGCGAGAGAAGCTCATGCACTTGTCGCAGCCGTACTTCCTGCGCAGGGAGTCGAGCATCTCTTTGAGGAAGATCTCAGCCTCTTTGGCCTTGAGGAAGAACTGTAGGGAAGAACGGACAGGGCGATAGGCGATGGCTTCCAAAGACCATAACGAGCTGCTTTTGTAAGTTGTTCATCATCATCGTCGTCGTCGTCATTAGCCATGATCGTTCCACTGCTGGGTGAAGGCCTCCCCATGCTCTGGCTACCCTGTGACCCGTCTCACTCCTGCACGTGAGCTGTTCTCATCCCTCCATCTCCACGGCGACTATCGTCCCTGGTGCATTCCCTGCACTGACTGCTACTCTGCAATCAATCACGTCCATCGATTATCATTCCGTCCAGCGACATGTCCTGCCCAGGGCCACTTACTTTTCTCAACAGCTTGCATTATGACTTTAAACTGTGCATGTTCTCTAATCCATGCGTTCCACTTTCTGTCTCTCAGTGTAATTTCAAGTGTGGATTTCCCCCATTCTTCTCTGCAGACTTTTAAACTTTTATTCCAAATTCCGTAATCGTTTCTGATCCACGTGAAGGTTGAAAACCATTGCGTTGTTGATAACGGTTCGTTCAATTTCGACACAATTAATTCGAATTTAAATGTGTTTGTTTTCCCCTCTCCCATATATATATTCACGTTATGAATCACATTTTATTTGTTTGTGGTTGTGGTTGAATTGAACGCACGCGCTTTCTTTTTATGGTATTTTTTCTTCCAAAAATGTTTATCCATGCGTAGAGAATGTGGAGTTTGCAGTTCTAGTTCCAAGGGCAATTCATGATCGGTGTACAGTAAGCCTAACGGCAGAGGAGGGGCACAAAGCCCCATTCCAGATCAATGCAGTCTACCCCAGGCACACGTTTATTGTGCAGTCATCACTGACCAGGTTGAGATCATCAATATTCTGAATGCGAAGCCCCCTCTAGACCAGGGAAGAACCTTCATTTTTCAGCTCTCTGCCCCAAGGCTTTAACACCGCATCTCACACGGGGTGATGGGCTGATGGCTCACTGCCCAGAAAGGAGGCATTATCGACCGAGTCCACCGAACTACGGTTGAACAAAGCTGATTCTGAACACAGGCAGTAACGAACATCAGGCCGTATTTTTCCCTGTGAATGTGATCGAACAAGACCCCTTTGAAAAACATGCAATTACCACATGCTGACGAACGGTCACAAAAGCATGCAAACAATGTCAAGCTTAAAGTGAATGTAAATGCAGTAGAAGCTGAATGTGAGCACACCTTACACACGCACACTTTTGGTATAAGCAGTGTGTTGTTACATGAAACTGGTAGGGGAAGGTGATGGGGAACTACTGACACAAGCGCTCGACTTCTGTGCCCCCAAAGGAGTCGTGCCTACATCCAGTCTCTAATTAAACGTCTTCATAGAAGAGCGATGTTTCAACGAACAGATTTCATAATATGAGAATACGACATTGTTAAGAGTGAAAAGTAGATTAACTGCTATTGTCATAGCTCTACAGCAGTGTCGCGACGGCCAGCTACGAATATTAGCAAGTGTAGGGACATCCATTCACACAATGATAGCGAAGAGATGTGCCCTTTCCCATTCTCATGACCTACGAGTACATCATCAGTTTTTCTTCCAATTCCGTTCCGATGACGTTTATGTACGCAATTACTTTATCGGTACGTCTTGAGGTCGGAAGACATACCGAGGCTCCCACAAGGCTATGCGGGAGGGCGTGTGTTACAGTTTGGCAGCAGCTATCGTAGAGCGCGGTCGTGTCACTACAGTTCTCCGCGGTGAGTTTGATGCCTTTAAAAACAACGGCGCCATGGCACTCGAAATACAACTAACGCGAACCGATTACGCGTTCCGAGATTCAGCGGTAAACGGGACAGACACCCTGCAACTTGCAGACGTCTCGGAACGGGAAAGGGTTAAAAGGGAATGTGAACAATGGACGGCTGCAACTCACCTCCTGGTCGGTCTCGTTGATCTTCCGGCGAGTGACCAGCAGCTGCTGAGCACTGGCGTTGAGCAGCTCATTATAGCGATTGAATATGTCCTTGTACTGCCGTCGGGAAGAGATGGGATAAGGGGGCAGGGAGGTAACAAGACGGCACGCCGGATATTCATCGCACGAGCAGAGAGGGTGGAGAGGGAATCCAAGTGTGGCTTTCCAGGCTCGCCTGCTTGTTGGGCTTTTCTTCTCTCAAGTTTTTGCCACACGCAACTGCGTCACCCATATCATCACACCTCCTGGCTTTGGCATTTGTCCTCGAAGACACTGGCGGAAGCATCGGCTACATCAGAACATCCAGAGTGCACATCTCCTTCATGAATGGAAAATTAAAGCAACAAGCCACAGTAGTGCGATTGTGGCCACGTAACCCAAATTATCGACCGTTTATTAAACCACTATCGTCTGCGCTCCTTCAACGGAGGAGGAGGGGGAGGAACAGCAACACGACACAAACTCTTTCATGAAGCCCTCTCATTGTGGCAAGCAGACCTCGACATTGGCATTTAGCTCCTGAATATATTGCTGCCATACACAAGTATAGGATATTATTTTTGGCCAACTATCAGATGCGCTTCTGCGGTCGTCTGGAACGCTCTTCCTTCCGATATTAGGACACCACTGGAGCTATGCACTTTTAAATAAAGATTGAAAACTAATTTATTTGGAACTACTTTTGGTGTTCAGTTTGTTGTCCTTCCCCCGCATCTCCGATTAGCACGGTTGGCTACTTACGGTGCGAAAGAAGTTCAACGTGCATACATACAGGATACGAAAACACATGTTGAATCCACTGAAACAAAACGGATTCATCAAAAGTCACTGATGTGACATGTTCACAATACTGTTTAGAAAGGGGCGAGGGAGGGGGGCATACAATACTACGACGTTTCGATCGCAACACCACTATCGACTTTACCGAAAGACCCAAGTAAAATTAATGCAAGCTTGGGCAAGGCAGCAAAACAACAACAAGAGTCCCAAAAAACACATTACCAATTGCACAACAGCCATGGAATTTGGGGGTGGGGGGTGGAAGGGGCAATTAATCAGATGCGATCGGTGTCCCACCTCCTTCTCGATGGTGTCGGCCATGCACTCGTGCTGCATCTCCAGGTGTTTGTTCTGGAACTTCTGCACGACGTTACGGTAGGCGGCCAGGTGGCCTTCGTACTCCTGCACGCGGGGCGGCACAGGGGAGCGAGACGCCAGGGCGACGCGCGGAAAATTGTGCCAGGCTCGCTAAATCATGATGTGCATTTAGAAAACGCAGCCTGTTCTCCTATAACGCGGTAGTTGCGTTCCTGAAGAACACCGCGTAATGGAAAAATCGCGTTGTAATAAATGAAAAATGTATAATACAGGATAAAGCACAGTCCGCGATAGCGCGTGAGATGCGTATGCAGGTTGAACAGAGACTGAGGCGCGTGGGCAACATCGAGAAGCATCCAGCAGCATCCCGCCTTGTGCAATGCTATGCCGAGGCAGCCGCACAACCGCCTATTTCTACTCGCGTGATGCAGTGACGTTTGCTCGATCGCGTTATATTCAATTCGCACCCGTGTTATAAAATGTTCCCACATACATTCATCGAGTTATATCCAATTCGCGTTATGAAAACACGTGACATTATAGGAGAACGGACTGTCACTGAATGGTCAAATAAATACGTCAGTTTTCTTTCTTACATCCATAGGAGGACGGTGCGAGTAATCCCAGTGCATCCTGGGGGCTTGTAATGAGTCGTGAAAAAATCCGCGACGAATCAGTGGATAGCAGCCGTGAGGATGGTCCAGGCACGGCATTAACTTGTGCTACGTTAAACTAAACCCAGATTTTTAAGGCAATAGCATGCCACAAAGCCAGAGCCGGCCCAGCCACTAAGCGACCCTTGCAATTGCAAAGGGCCCCGTGGCCAGCAGAGGGCCCCCTAGAGTCACTGCTAGCGAGTGGGTGAAAAAAATCATACATCAAAGGGGCCTCCAACCAAATTTTGCTTAGGGCCCCCAAAGGTCTAGGGCCGGTTCTGCACAAAGCCCTCATTCAGGGCGAGCAGTAAAAATAATAAATTCATCACACCGTATAAAACTCTCAGCAATTTAACATCGTGCTGTGATTCGTGTGCCATCATTGCATAAATTCATAATGATTTTAAAGAATAACTACTGATAACACCACAATAACTACAACAATAGTTGTGATTACACTTTTCTATAGTTGTAGGACATTTATTGAAATGTTATCAACTATGACAAAGTAAAACATAACGATTACGTGCAGAGCGGCCAAATTGAACGATGCAATCGACCGCGAGTTCGGCGCTCTTAACGATTCGAATGCAGCACAAAAAGGGATGCATTACCTTGATTGACTTGATGCAGTCTTCTGAGAACGTGTGCAATTCATCCACTTTGGCTTTGTTGCGTTCCAGATCACTCACCAGCGCCTGACGGGGGAACGTTCGCGTCGTTACGTTTACACGCCACGCGTCAACGCAGCAGAAAGATACCCAACACAAAATCAACGACTGTGACTTATTCACGAAACCTAGAGTTCTAAATCAAACGCTTACACGCTATTGTGTCAGCGTTAACCCTCACCTCTCAAAGCACCATTGGTTGTTCACTCAGCGCATGTGCTGTAACTATGACAAATCGTCAGTAAATAGAACCGTGAGTTTACGTTGAATTCTAATCGTACAATCCTTTCGTTAATCCACTGCTGGATGAGTGCCTATTTACCTACGCCGTGCAGGTCGTGGGGATTATTTAACCACACCCCTCCACGTGGTCAGTGCCGATTGAATGCAGTGAGGAAGCTTAGACGCGGGAGCATAGAGAGTACAGTACAACAATGCATTTTGTTGCCCTGGCTGCTGCTGCGCGCCAAGTAGCCACGCGGCGGCCTGCAATGACCTCTCTTTAGCGCGGTGGTCACCCATCGAGGGAGCACCGAGCGAGCTCGATCCCGTTCAGCTTCCGACATGCCGATGAGATTGGGGTGCATTCCGAGCGGTTTGGTCATCGGCGACTGAATGTTGACTGGGTACGAAGGTTACACTCCACGCTGCACACAGCGGTGGTGCTGGCGCAGTGAGGACCTCAAGCAAGATGCATTTTGGAGGCCGTAACCCCTTTCAATTTACAAAGACCGCAGAAAGACGACAGACAGAAACAAAAATATACAGAGGCGAGAGAAAGTAGATGTTTTGAGATGCGTGAAAATGTAGATCACAATGGAGACATGGCATGAGAGAAGAGAGCTGGGGACGAGTGAGAGATGAGAGAGATTAATGGGCTCGTTTAAGTTCATTATCTTGCTACGTGTATAAGTACTGTAACATAAAGCGTATATTTGATGCAACCACCCCCTATCATCTGTGACACAATGGAGACATGGCATGAGAGAACAGAGCTGGGGACACGTGAGAGATGAGAGAGATTAATGGGCTCGTTTAAGCTAATTATCTTGCTACGTTTATAAGGACTGTAACATAAAGCGTATATTTCATGGGCCCCCCTCCCCCCTATCATCTGCCATTAATCCGGGACCCCTTAAGCCAATTGGGGCCCTAACTTACGCCGAGCGCCGCCACTGACGCTCAACGTAGGGGGGCTGGGTGGCAGAGGTCGCAACCGGGTACCCGATACCCGTACCCTACCCGATACCCGGCTACCCGTACCCAGCCAGGTACGGGTACGGGTAGGCCGTGAGTCACTGGTGAGTAACCGTTTGTCACTCATTTCGGGTAGGGTACGGGTAGCGTACGGGTACCCATACCCGGCCGGGTACGTGTACGGGTAAGGAATCAAAACCCGTTTGCGACCTCTGCTGGGTGGTGGGGTCAACTGGGTGGGGTCGGTCCCTTCCCACCCCTCCTACCGTCTGCTGCCGGATGCGCTCGTCCAGCGAGGCGGCGTCGCTCGCAGCGGCCGGCAGCTGCAGGCGGTCGTTGCGGGCCGACGCATCGTCGAGCCAGCGGCTCAGCGAGCGCTGCCGGTCCTGGAAGGTGGGCAGGAGCCGCGCGCCCAGGCGCTCCATGTCCCGCAGCCTGGGGAGGGGTGGAGGGAGATTTCGCGACAAGGTTGCCGAATGGGGTGGTGCGGCCAAGTGGGTTTTTAGATGTCCGGAAAAATATGTTTTGTGATTTGCGCTGGTTCAGCAGTGGGACTGCTGGATTATTTTTTGTTCCGCCTGAGGACGACCGCTTGTGTTGCGATCGAAACGTCGTGATGTATTATTTTTTGTTTTATTATATTTTTCTACCTACGTGACTTTACCGAAAGAACCAAAGAGTTTGTATTCATTTATCACGAACCGCTCATGCGGAGAGTTTCCCCGTGTTTGAGCGAACGCGTTGTTTTCTTTCAAATGAATGGTCGCTGTTAATTGTTTTGTTTTACAATATGACAGTCGTATGAATTTCTGATCGTAAAATTAATGACTCAAGACATTTTTCTATTCGGCTATCAGGTAAGAGGTGTTCTTTTCATCAGCAGTGCATTTTTAATGCTTTTCATCTAAGGTTGAAAGTTTCCATGCCATAGCTCTGCCTGTCCATCAATCCATCTGTCCGCAACGAGGGGGCGCTACGAATTTCGCAAAGATTACCCAATGTGAACCAAATTTGCGGTGTAAAGCTGCGTTGCCATGCAGGACACACCCCATGGGATACACCCAGGGCCGGATTCAGATTGTATAGGCCCCTGGGCTACAGGTACTGTGAGGCCCCCAGTAATATTTTCAAAAGGAAAACAAAATGAAAGAAAAGTAAAATTTATTTTTACAAGGCTAACAACAAATAAAATTCACCATTCACAAACGAAATCACTTTTCACTTCATCTCTGGTGGTCATCCAGCTGGCGGAGGCCCCTGGGCTCCAGCCCCTAAAGCCCCCCACGCCTTAACCCGGTCCTGGATACTCCCCATTTAAAACTATCCAATTGTTGCAAGGGCTCCCGAACACTTGGAGATACAAACCAGAGCAAAAGCGACTAGTTACGCATAAGCAAATGAGTTTCCCCCCGATAGCCATAGGTGGAGTTTCACTTTTATATTTGGAGGGGGGGTGGCAGGGGGTTTGCTGTGTGCCTCACATTAGCAATCGCGGGTGAATACAATCGATGCAATTTTAATCTCAATTGTAAACTACTGAAAATGAATTCATGAAGGTGTCCAGTTTGGGGGGAGGGGGGGGGTTGGAGGTGGGTGGGGAAATTCCCCTCCCCCCCCTCCACCAAACTCTGCCTTACGCTGACAGCCAGCCGCGAGCCACCTCCAATGTTGCTTGGCGTGGCCTCACCTGACTCCCATCTGCTCGTGGAGCATGTGCCAACGCTGGGTCAGCTCTTCGGCCCTGCGCACGTGTCGACCCAGCTCCTGGCCGCTGCGGTGCGAGCCCTGCTTAGAAGGCCGCCCACAGCCGCCACCGCCGCCCAGCAAGTCCCCGGCCTTCTGCAGCTCCTCCTGCAAGCGCTGCAGCAACCAGCCCTTCTGCTCCACCTCGGAGACCCATTGCTGCGCACGGGAGAAACGCCCGTCGGTCCGTCGTCACGCGTGAGTCTGCAGCGCTCTGTGTGTTTCGTGCGTCTCGACTGTAACGCGGCATTGCTCTGGTCGTTGTGATAGCATTGGCGAAAGGCTGCTCTGTCTCTTTTTTCGTGAGGATACATCACTGCTTTTATTACGGAACATTGGCATTTATTTGTATTTATTTCTCCCCCCCCCCCCACCTATTTAGCTCGATTGTGCTATTGGCATCACATCATGAGAGCAGTTGCTTCCACCACCATTCGGGAACGACCCGCAGAAGAAGATATCATAAAACTGCTTCTGGAATAATCATCAAGTGATTGTTTAATATACACGCGGGGGGAGGGTAGAATTTCCCAGTGAATCTCTCTGCTTTCTCTCGTTTGCTCTGAAGAAGGGCCACTTCCAGAAGCGGCAGGCTAATTATACATTTCGATTTAAAGCTTTCGTGACTGCAGGGATTCATCTTCTTGGTTCTTTCGGTAAAGTCACGTAGAAGGGAAATAATAAAATAATAAAAATAAAACATAATAAAATACAATTCTCACGACGTTTCGGCCACAACAAACGTCGTGAGATTTATTGTATTATGTTTTATTTGTATTATTTTATTATTTCCCTTCGACGTGACTTTACCGAAAGAACCAAGAAGACTAATTATACATCTCCATGACATACGGCAGCTCTACTGACGCGTGCGGTGGGTTATTTTTGTTGTCACCGTGAGTACGCATCGGAGGGGAAAGCCAGGGCACCTTGAGCAGGGTGACGTGCGACTGGATGCCGGGGTGGCTGACGGGAACACAGACGCTCTCCACAAGGCGGCCTTCAAACAGTTCCACCTGCGATTCCACCTCCCCCAGGCAGCGAACCAGCCCCTCCAGTCCCTTGAGTCTGGCGTAAGAACACAGTGCCGCATCACGCGCTCACGTGTCAGATACACACGCTGATATGAACCTTCCTTATTTGACATATGTGCATGATTCTAAACACGTTTCTAAATGTGCAGGGAAAAAGCGGAGGACCGGGTGCAAAATCCACACGATCACGAGGAGAACATGGAAACTCCAAAATTACAGGTGTCAGAATCGGGATCGAACCCACAATCTCCTGTATACCAGGAGAGGTAGTTGGCACCTCGCCACCATGGCATTATATAAATGCTGATGACCATATGTAGGTATGTATCTGTATGAATGTTAAACTTCTTTTGCGCCGTACGTAGCCAACTGTGCTAATCGGAGGTGCGAGGAAAGGACAGCAAACTAAACACCCAAAAGCAGTTCTAAAGAAATTAGTTTTAAATATAGATTTAAGATTTAATAGATCCAGTGGCTTCCTAATTGGCAGGCGATTATGACATGGAGGTCACGTTGTTAACGCGTAAGGTAAATTTAAATAAAGTTTGTGAAATCGTGGAGATGGTGCTCCCTTCCCCCCCTATATAAAATTCCGTACATTGCGGTGGGAGAGGGGGGTACCGCCGTGACCTTTCCCTGAATAAAAAGAAAAATTCCCCGGTCCTCGGCCGTGAATTTTACTAAAAATTACCACAGCAAAATGGTAGCCTTAGTAATCACATTTGGCACCGGCTCAGTTTTTGCAGTAATTGCCCCACTCTCGCCGAGCCCCTCCCGCCCCGTGGTCCGTGTGTGCGTGTGGACGTGTGTGCGTGTGTGTGTGTGCGTGTGTGTGTGTGGACGTGTGTGCGTGTGTGCGATGGGCGTGTGTGGACGTGTGTGCGTGTGTGGACGTGTGTGCGTGTGTGCGTGTGGACGTGTGTGTGTGTGTGCGTGTGGACGTGTGTGTGCATGTGGACGTGTGTGCGTGTGGACGTGTGTCCGTGTGTGCGTGTGGACGTGTGTGTGTGTGTGCGTGTGGACGTGTGTGTGTGTGCGTGTGTGCGTGCGTGTGGACGTGTGTGCGTGTGTGTGTGTGCGTGTGGACGTGTGTGCGTGTGTGCGTGTGGACGTGTGTGTGCGTGTGTGCGTGCGTGTGGACGTGTGTGTGCGTGTGGACGTGTGTGCGTGTGTGCGTGTGGACGTGTGTGCGTGTGTGCGTGTGTGCGTGTGGACGTGTGTGCGTGTGTGTGTGTGTGGACGTGTGTGCGTGTGTGCGTGTGGACGTGTGTGTGTGCATGCGTGTGGACGTGTGTGCGTGTGTGTGTGCGTGCGTGTGGACGTGTGTGCGTATGTGTGTGTGTGCGTGTGGACGTGTGTGTGTGTGTGGACGTGCGCGATGTGTGAAGCGACACCCACTGCTGGTGGCATTTCTCCAGAAGGCGCATCAGCTGTTCCAGCCTCTGGCTGGCACTGCTGAGCTCCGAGTAGCCCAGCGAGTCGGGCGGGTACTGGTACAGGCGCTCGAGCCTGGAGCGTGCCACCTCCGCCTCGGAGCACACGTTCTGGGGCCCCGGCAGAGACACATAAGAATCAGGATATGTATTCGTACTCGTTTTATACAGATGTCCGAAGCAACAGACGTCGGGAAATGTCAGTTCTCGACTTCTTACAAAATAAATAAATAGATACCACGATGGGCAGGCTTTTGTGTTTGTCTGCGCAAATATGAATGGCAATTTATTCGGCCATCAGCCTACACACTTTCCAAGCCAATATTATCCACCAGCATGGGTCTCAGGAGTGTCAGGTTAGTTATGAGGAAGAACACTCACCAATAACAGCCCAGCAGTATTTGTTAACATGGACAAGACAACATTGGAGGTCTATTTATCTGTTTTATTACACAATCAGTGTTGCCATCCTTGCACAATCCACTGGTTTTTAACCTGTGGTAGCATCTTCTTGGTTCTTTCGGTAAAGTCACGTAGAAGGGAAATAATACAATAATAAAAATAACCTGTGGCAGCATCTTTGCGAAACGAACCCCGCTAGATTTCCAGATGGTCAATGGCGAGAGGAATCAAAATTGGCCCAAGCTTTTTGCCATGTAACAAGACCAAATGGTTGCGCTGTTTACTCAGTCCAAGCAGGAGGCAGGGCCCGATGAGGAGTGGACGGACAGTCGGAGCGACGGTCGACAGGGACGTGGCATACCTGGTACTGGGACATCTTGTCGTCGACCTCGCGGGAGAGGTTGTAGCCAGGCAGCGGCGTGCTCGACAGCTGTCCGACCGTCTCCTCTATGCGCTGCAAATGCTGCAGCAGGAGCTGCACCTCCGGGACGATGTCACGTAGAGGTGCCGGAGGAGGTGGCGGTGGCAGAGTAATGGTTGGCTCCGTCACCAGCACTGCAAACGGAGATGGCTCAACGGTCATGGAATTCTCCCACCTCTTAGACCTTCATATTCAATAATAATTGTGATCACACAATACCATTTATACAAGGGATGGTGCCACGATGTAATGGTCAGCACATGGGACTTGCAAGCTAGAGGTTTCTGGTTTGATTTGATATCCCGGCGGGCTAGTGGAAACAATAGGGGCAAATTTCTTAAATCTCCCCGCCTCTGCCCATGCAGCAGTAGTACAGTAATGGGTATGCGACAGTTGGTCGATCTGCAGGTCGTGTGTGGTGACGTGAAGTCTGGACTTCCACCTCTTCCAAACATCTGGTCAGCGTGGAAGAGAAGGCCAAACATCTCATGCAGGGGCTCTCTAGAGCACCCACTAAAGAAGGCCCTTCCGCCAGCGGCGGTGTGAGCAAGTAATTGCGGGGTTTAATGATCTATTTAACCAGAAAGGTCTCTCTGAGTCCCCAGACTCATTTTCAGGAGGGTCCTGCACATTGGTAAATTTGGCCAACTCCATTCGTGAGTGTATGTCATGTGGGAGTGCCAAGAGACAATCAACAGTGGAGGACGGTGGTGCAGTGGTAAGCAACAGGTCCTCTGGAGCTGGTGACCTGAGTTTGATTCCTGGCTGGGACTAACATAGGGGGCACGTGATATCAGTTCTGACCCCCCCACCCCCAGTTCCACCACCCCCCCCCCCCCCCCAATATGGTCAACATGCTATAAATGAATCCACTGCTGGTTGAAGGCCTCCCTGTGCTGTGTCAGTCATTAAGAGTTGCTGGATTGCAGTACTTTTAGTCCGTCAGCCAATTATCTTTCCAAACCAATATTAACCAGCAGCATCGGTCGAAGCAAGAAAATTCTGGACCAGTTCTGACATTCTGAGTCTCATCAGTGGAGCCAGGTTTCTTAAACGAATGCTGCCAAGTCACCCAATGTTAGTTTAACACGTACGCGACCAATATCCATAAAACAGGTTTTTTTTTTTGTTATTTACGCGATATAACCCCAAAAAAACCTGTATTGTCGATCGCCCAGTGTTATTGGCAAGTGCACTCCAGCTAAGCTATGGGCCTATTTTCTCAGCAGAAAAAAGCAATATTTGTGTGCAAACTCATCATGCATTGTTGAGGAGCATTTACAAGTTGTCTCCACGTTTAAATATATAAAGGGTTGTAAACCTGCGACGAATCGTATGTGTGCATGTTGAACTTCTTTCACACCTTATGTAGCCAACCGTGCTAATCAGAGGTGCGTAGGAAGTACAACAAAGTAAACACAAAAAACAGTAAAAAAAGAAAAATGAGTTTTCAATCTAGATTTAAATGTGCATTGCTACAACATCTTCCTAATATCAGAAGGAAGAGCGTTCCAGATGGCCAGCCAAAATCCGCTGCGAGGATGACCGGAGCTCTCGCGACGGGACGTACCTGGCACCGTTTGGCGCTGCGTCATCTGCGACACGCACGTCTGCGGGTCCACGTCGCTCGCGTACTTGAGCGCCTGACCAAACTCCACCTTGATCTGGTTGATGTCGTTGATGTCAAACATCTGGGCGTCCTGGCTGAACTTGACGAAGTTCTCGTAGTGCGACTCGAGGCTCGCGATGAGCCGGCAGTACTCGTCGTGCGAAGGCATCTGCGGTCGAGATGCGTAACAGAGACCAGAATCAGATTATTTATTTATACTCGAGGAGGGACCCGATGAGCTATGAGTCTCTTTTTCCGGGATGTCCAGTAGGGGGCAGGAGGTCAGAAAGTTTTCGACAGACAATGCAAAAACACGAAAGGAGTGCAAATAGAACAAACAAGCAAGCAACACACGCGAATTCAAGGCTGTCAACGTGAATTCAACGTATTTACTGTTTCTGTTGAATGATTATCATAAGGCCTTTTACCCAGGGAAATTTCAATATTCTGTTTTAGGAGGGTCCTACCAAGTTTTGATGATTGCTGCGTAGAATCCCAACCTGGCAAAGTTTGGACCACGATTCCGACGCATAACGGCCTCCTACCCTTGTGAATGACGTCACAGCATCTTTACTGTCCACTGCGAGGTCGAAATCCTGAGAGGGAACTGTGAACGCACCTTCTGCACACTCCACGAGTAGATCTTGCCCATGTCTCTCAGCATGTAGCGCCAGTACAGCAGACACTTGAGGCTGATGGTTACTTGGCACCACAGAGTGAGGATGCCTTCGTAGAGGTGGTCAATCCTGCACAATACAATTCAATCAATCGACAAAGAGGGTTTGCTAAGACATAAAATTACGATTAACCCTTTCCCGTTCTGATGACGTATGTGTACGTCATCGTACACTTGCTTAATTGGAAAAGAATTGTAAGAAAAAATGAAGTAACTATATCGGTACCGAAGCTCCCACAAGGCCATGCGGGAGGGCGTGGCACAGTTTGGCTCCAGTTACCGTAGAGTGCGGTTGTGTCGCAAGCTGGCACTGTCTCTCACAATCCAGCTGTCTAATAACAGCACCCTGATGAGATGTCATTATAAGGTATTATTGCAATGTGCCTCTCTCCCTAATCTCTCTCTCCCTAATCTCCCTCATTAACACAACTGACGTGCTTGCGAGCGGGGATGGAATTTCTTTCCAGCTCAGACCGCGCCTGCTTGCCCTACGCCACATTTATAACGTCTTGTTGTAGCAGCTCTCTCGCTGTGTTTCTTCCTGGATCAGCAGTTCCACTGCTGGATTATTTTTTCCGCCTGGGGACGACCGCTTGTGTTGCGATCGAAACGTCATGATATATATTTATATATTTTTTTACCTACGTGACTTTACCGAAAGAACCAAAGAGTATGGATTCCTGCAGTCACGAAAGCTTCAAATCAAGAATGTGCCTCGGAGCTTTATAAAATATCAATGCACTACAATCGTGCGTCAATAATGGTATCATCTATTACTAAATAATTGTAATCCACTTGCAGTTTGAACTGTGGGGTAATTTTGGTAATATATTCCTTGTACTCTTAATTTTTTTTAAACCGTGCCACTTGAGTGATTTTCTGCAGTACGCTGCAGCAGGACTGTTGCTTTTGTTTGCACAATGCTTGCTATTGCAAGCAGCCCACAGAAGCATGCAAGTGTAGAGGTGTTACGGGAGGGCAAACAAACACACCGGGTGTGGTTATGCCCGCACGCGAAAGGATGCTTACATCCACGTCCGCACCGTTCAGCCTGGGGGGCTAACACGGCGCTGTGATCCCCCACGGCCCCACCCCTCGGGGGGGGTGGGGGGGGAGTTGCTATATAAGGCGGTGAGCCGGAGGGCTCGGGGTTCAGTGTTCAGCTTAAACCAGCGAAGCAAGAAGACCTGCTAGATAGGCCCTGGGACTCCGCTGGATCGCCGTCCTTCTCAGGACCGACCAGGGCAAGCCAGTGGCGTGGCCCTGAGAGCCCAGAGCCGATGTTCTTCAAAGAGCCGGTCTGGGGACTCAGGGTGCCGTAATCCCAGCTTGACCAGAGCTGGGTCAGCTAGCCTCCCCTATCCCTGTAGTGGAGGACCTGGGAGTAGGCTAGCCGGGACAGAGATTGTGGGATCTCCCTGTTAGACGGGTGAAGGGGCCGATACCCCTTCAAGTGTTGTATATCTCGACCTGTAAAATACAACTGTAGTTCAATAAATAAGTGTGCCTCCGACTACGTCGTCCAAGTCTCCTTGAATCTACTACACAAGGAGTCCCTGCTGGATATCTGTGACAAAGAGCATCATAGGTCATCGGATTCCTTGCAGTCTAAATAGATAGGTTCTGATTCTGACTCAGCCTCAAATGAGTCGCTGGTCAAGTGTGTAAACATCGCCACTCGGGAGACAAATGCGGTCGGGCGTGGTACTGGCCACCCACGCCCTCGTGTACCGTGCCGACCTTCACAGGTGCTCGCTAACAGCGCTTGCCCGCCGAAAGTCTGTGTGGCACATTAGGAATGGATCACTCTTTTAATTATGTCCTTGTGCAGCAAGGGAGTAAAGTGTGGTTCTGTGAAAGTCCTGATGTGCTGTGCAGTGCATCAATGCATGTGTGTACAGCAGCATGTGATGACTGAATTGGGCCTGTAGGTGGCTGTCAGGGTTATTGAATGACCGCGCGGATATACCAATCACATGGTTAATGGCTGCTCGGGAGCAAGGCTGGTTGTAACACACGTGTTGTTGCATTTTACAGAGTGACGGTGCTGTTCTTCCCAAGATTAATATTAACCACAATAAATAAATGTGCTTGCCCTCGATTTGGAGCACCTGCCCACGTCCTTCATTTCGAGTGTGCAACATCTGTCCAAGGCTACACACGGGGGGGGTGGGGGGGTGTCTTTGTAGCTCCCTGCACCTGTTCGCCATCTCCAGAGCGTCCTTGTTGATGGGCGGGATGATGAAGCAGAGCGACAGCGGCGCGACCTCGCGCCCGCCCGGCCCGATCACCCTCCAAGTGACGCGGCGAGAGTTGTCCATCAGAATGCACTGATCGCCAGGGGCGATCATCATCTGAAGCAACGTAAACAAAACAAAAAAACAATAAGCGGACGGAATAACAATTTGAAGCCGCTCGCACACTGATGAAGTTGGTTGTAAAGCATAAAAAAAAACGAAATGATGAACGAAGCAAAGTGCCGACTACACCGAGCATCTTCTTGTTTCCTCTGATCGTAAAAAAAGAAGAAGCTGGTTGTGATCGTCGACGGAACGTCGTACTCGATTGTAAACGTTGTGGGGTTTGCTCGCCATCGCAACGATGTGCTGAAGTCCTAGCTAATTGACATAGTTTTGTCCACGTCACAAACCTTACTAAGTAGCCTATTTCAAGAAATAAATTTAAATAAAACACACAGTGAGATTCTAGATTTTAAGCTTTCGTGACTGAAAGTATTCATATTCTTAGGTTTTTTCGGTAAAGTCACGTAGGTAAAAAAATCTAAATTAATAATAGTTAAATTAAAATAAAATAAACGTGACTTCACCGAAAAAACCTAAGAACACAGTGAGATGCTCACCGGCCATATTGGTCGGCAAATGCGTGCAAAAGACAAAGTTCACGCGGACAGGATCTTCAAAATGGGGCGCCAGTTGGGCATGGCGATGCTGCCCGCGCTCCTCGTGTTTATTGTACTGCACCTCAGGCATCGCTCCCGAACTTTGCCGCCTGACTGAACGATGAGCTCGCAAGCGCGGTCCGTACACCATGGCCAACGCGCTGGGGGCCCCGTTATTTCAATAATAGTGCGCGCATGCCGACAATAACTGTCAATTAATCTAACGCGCTCTTTCAAATTCGCGTTACGTAAACGCGCGTTAAACGCGAGTTCGACTCTACTGCGATCTCTCCTTCCAATCTCCCAAAACAACGCTGTATGCGAATCAACGCCTTGCAAATTGATTTACGTACTCGAATGTGTTGGCGATTTTGCAGTGAAACAACGCAAATAGGGGGCGTGCTGTAGCCTCCTCAACATGCAGGCTTGTTTTTTTGAAAGAGCATCACCTGACCCCCAGCAATTAAGCGACAGACGGCTGAATTGCAATGTTTTTTTTCCAAAGCATTATAATTATACTGCAATAATAATCGAATGAAATGTGTTTGTCCATCATTCCGCTTTGAACCCAACAACTGAAGCCAGTACAATGATGAGCCCCTGTGTACGCAGCTACGGTGATTAAACTGCGCAAAAGGCTCCTCTGAGCCTATATTGCATGATGAGCACAATGTGCGTTTGCACCATTGGTACCTCATTTGCCAGTAAAAAATATGATAATAGTTTTTTTACCCTTTTATCTGGCAAAAAAACTGACACCTTTTTTACGAGGAGTCATGTTTGCATAGACCACAATACCTGCAGTCATAATGCAAACAAAAAACATAACTCTGATAATGTATGCACTGTCCTTGAAGTTGATTGGTCCACACCCGAGACAGCTTTCCTTAGAGCCTAGTCTCACATGGGTTGGACCAGATGACGCCGTCATGTTTTTGTTTGCATTATGACTGCAGGTATTGTGGTCTATGCAAACATGACTCCTCGTAAAAAAGGTGTCAGTTTTGTTGTCAGATAAAAGGGTAAAAAAACAATTATCAATGTTCGTTTGCTTCAATCTGTACGCAAACATACGTACACTCTTCCTGATCTGGGATCAGATGGCTGGTCTCTTTCAATACCAATTGTGATGAGCTGGGAGCATCTTCGGGACCCCCCTCCGCCCCCGACTCCCCCCCCTGCCCCCCATCCTCACCTTCTTTCCCTTCTTTCTCCCTTCTAGTTTCACACACACAGTTCTACACCGTTTCATACTTCGCCAAAGTTGCGGAACCGCATGGCGTCCGCACGACTAACAGAAGTTGCAACCTCAGCGCTCGCGATCTCGAATACACAACAGATTCCGGATGCTTCGACCGTCGAATATAAACTCACAAAGACGTACGCGTACTCTTTGGTTCTTTCGGTAAAGTCACGTAAGTAAAGTCACGTAGGGATGAAATAAAACAAATCACGACGTTTCGGGCGCAACACAAGCGTCCGTCATCACCTACGTGACTTTACCGAAAGAACCAAAGAGCATGAATTCCTGCAGTCACGAAAGCTTTAAACCAAGATTGACAATTACGCGTCAGGGATCAATTCCGCGAACGTCCACGAAGCCCGCCTCCGCTGGAGAGCGAGGGAAACCCCCCCCCTCCCTCCCGAGTAGCTTCACGGCTTATTCAGGTGAGAAAAACGTGGCCGAGGATGAGTGCCCACCCCCTCACCCCTACCTCGTCGAGTTTGTATTCGCACAGGGCCTTGATGGGCAGGGCGCCGTGCACGGGGTGGTCGGGGTGACGCGGCTTCAGCTGCACGACGCTTTTGGCTCGGCCCGCGACGTTGGCCACCGTTTGTCTGTAATTCATGTAGGAGTCTCTCTCGTCCTGTGGCGACAAACAAACAACAACATAACGCGAGAGGCTCCACGACGCGAAAGAGGGGCCGGGCAAACTGCACGTGAGTAAGCGAGCCTGCGACCAAAGCACCCGGAATGCGTCCCTCGGCAGATCTCAGGAGCTGTGAAGGGTCGAGTGCTGGGTTGCTGCTTAGGGATGGGTGGCTGTGGCACTGTACTACCAGGTGGTAGAGGTGGCTGCAAGGGTCACTTTGTGGGTAGCGGAGGGTCAGTGCAGCAATAGAGATTGTTTCGTACCGTGCTGTTCTCCAACAGATATGCTCATTGCCTTAACCAGCCCTCACTGGCCATCGTGGTGAAGTATGGTCGTCTCACCCCCATTACCCACACGATATGCTTGACCTCGGAGCACTGATATGAGTCAGCGCAATTTGTGCGATTTACTAAACTAAAAATTTTTTTTACTAGGTAAGGCCCACTGAGCTATGTAGCTAATTTTTTTGTCAGAATTGACCTGACCACAAACGATAGCTCAACAAAGTGGCTTATAATGTGTAAATCTTTAGCACACGACCACGGGGAGAACATGCAAACTCTAAACATACAGGCGTCCGGGTGGGGATCAAACCCACGACTTCCTGCATGCGAGGCGAGGGAGTTAACATCTCGCCACCGCGGCACCCCATTTAGTTGTGGGCCATTGAAATGTAACTGGGGGAACTAAAACGAACGAATTTTTTTTTTCGCGGCTTGTTCTGTTGGTGAGCGGCCCTTTTCGTACCGCTCGATGCGAATTTGTGTCGTGCAAAATGTCTCTCTGCTGCTCCTGTTCTCACCGCCAGATTCTGCAGCAGCTGCTCCACGTGCTCCAGGCTTGCGTGCTTGTCGCACGTGTACTTCTGGCGAATGACCTCGTGCTGCCTCTTGAGGAAAAGCTCTGCTTCCTTGGCATCGCTAAAGAACTGCCATCCCAAGGCAAGGATCAGCAGCACACACGGGAGCACTATTGTAATGACAAGGTGGCAACAGTCCATCCGATGAATGGCACGAATATTATTTCCTAAACGAAAATCGTTGGAGCGACCGGAGGTCATACATAGCCTTGTCAAGCACAGGCCGTTGGGTTTTCATTCAACTCCGCTGGGGCATGCAGAGTTATCCACTCGGTACATTTCAGTACGCGTGGTACGTGAATGAGAATGCGCACGCGGCTTTGCGTTCAGTTAGTGCGACAATTGTAGGAACTAAGCCCAAATAGTGTACAATAATTGTCCTTTGTGTGCAGATTGCTTCACTGTTAATAAGAAAGCAATGTAAATCTTGACTTAAAGCTTTCGTGACTGCAGGAATTCATATTCTTTGGGTCTTTCGGTAAAGCCACGTAGGTAGAAACAATTATAATTGTTATTTTTATAAAATAATAATAATAATAAAGACATTTATTTTTACATTATTTTTTCTATCTACGTGGCTTTACCGAAAGACCCAAAGAATAAGAAAGCAATGTGTTCGTCGTCTATAATGTGCAGAATGATAATTCATCATTTACAGCCTTTGTAGATCCACTGCTGGATGAAAGTCTCCTCTTAGTGTGTTGGTCATGGGGGTAAGGGGGGGTTATAATTCACCGCACTGGTCAATGAGTGGTTGGTGAAGGGTGGTGAGGCGTGGGTCGGAACCGTTTCAGATATCGCCCGCCACTGATGTTCGCCGTGGCTGGAAATTGTGCCCATGTGACTGGGTTCGTAGCGCAGAGTGCATTAACCACTGCTTCATTAGTCATGCGCAACTAAACAGAAGGCACTTACTTGGCTTTCGCGTGAAAGAGCTGATTCAGCAGAGAGACGTGAACTCAAAAGTGGACGCTGCTCAGTAACATCACACTAAAAAGACTGATGCTTGAATTCGTGCATTTAAGATACCCAATTACAGTTATGTAAATCGGGAATCTAAAAATTGTGAAATTGATTCCTGGGCATGGCTAACATCAGTCGTGAGTGACACATGATCTGGTCATGAGCTTCCCTCTCTGCCCTACAACCAACCCGCACTGACCAGTGTGGTGAAGTATGGTCAGACAATCCCCAAGATCGACTCGGCATGACGATGCCTTCACCCAGAATTGGACTAAATGAACACTGTTATTCTACTGCTGGCTCTTACCTGCTGATATGTCGTGTTCTCTTGAAGATGCACCTCGATACATTGCCTGAGCTGCAAAAGCCAACTCCACTGGGTCTGAAGAGCCCCCATGAACCCCTGCACAACCACACACACAAATATATACTGACACATAACGGCAAAGAAACCCCCCCCCCACCCCCGTATAGCCTGAGCAGACTGTTGGGGCAAGTGCTGTTAGCGAGCACCTTTGAAGGCCGGCAACGGCACACTAGGGGGTGGGCCAACACCACACCCAGCCACCTCTGTGTCCCCAGTGGCGATGTTTCCACACAGCACCAGGAACTCATTTAAGGCTGAGTCGACCGAAGCAAGGCCCAGGACCGAGTGATATAATCGTCACTGGTGTTGGCCATGAACCGGAACTGAACTCGGTTCGCCGGGTTCGCTGCGTGCTAATACGAAAGTGTTCTTTGGTTGCGCTGCTTACAATATTGACCAGCAGCACATCGCGTACACACGGCCGCACACACACCACCGGCCACTACACTCATCACAGCGAACCTCCAGGCCACGTGAGTGGGCTATGGCATCGACAGGAGCGCATGGTCTGTGCCTCCTACAGGTCAATCGGACCGATCTCAGATATTTGCAACTACATCGGTTACCGAGTGAATGATCAAATATCGGTGTCCGGCATTTGCCTTGCCTGCGTCAAACTTTTGAGCTCAATCCAGAAATTGGGCTTTGACCGCCCATCGATGTGGTTCTCTATTGTCCATGAGTTTCGGGAAATGTCCCCAATTAACGACGGCAGGTTCATCATGTGCGCGCAGATGATTAGCGTTACTCTACATGCAGCCCTGTAGGGTTCTGGGGGGTGGGGTGCTGGAGAGGGGAGAGCTACCCCCCTCACCTCCCACCCTCCTCATGAAGGTTCAGCCGCCATTCTCATTCTCACAGTCAGGTCAAAACTGCTGCTACAATATAAACACCAACGGTGGGTTTTTCATCAAGGTTCGCCACTTCAGCGAATACCCGTGACCACGTACAGCCTTTCCTCATGCACACAGGGGGTGCGAGCTAGGGCACAATATACAACACTGTAGATAAAAGCACATCACAGCATTGCTCATTCCGTTCAGCGTTTAACATTAAGTTGAAGTGTAGTTAACACTGGCCGTGTCGTGTGTCCCCAAAGTGTTTGTACCTTCCCCCCCTCTCTCCTTTTTAAGCCAGGTTACGCTACAGGGCCGTGCCGTGGTTCAGGCTGTCCGTGTGTGTCTGTGTGTGTCTGTGTGTGTGTCTGTGTGTGTCTGTGTGTGTGTCTGTGTGTGTGTCTGTGTGTGTCTATGTGTGTCTGTGTGTGTGTCTGTGTGTGTGTGTCTGTGTGTGTCTGTGGGGAGCGATAGTGTAGCAGTTAGCGCGCTGCGCTATGAACCCGGCGACACGAGTTCGATTCCTGCTCACGGCCAACAGCAGTGACGATTATCTGAACCGGTCCCGGGCCTCCCCTAGGTCGACTCAGCCTCAAATGAGTACCTGGTGAGGTGTGTAAACATCGCCACTAGGGAGACAAAGGCGGTCCGGCGTGGTGCTGGCCCACCCACCCCCTCGTGTACCGTTCCGGCCTTCATAGGTGCTCGCTAACAGCACTTGCCCCTACAGTCTGTTAAGGGTATATGGGGGATCTTTGTCTTGTCTGTGTGTGAGGCAGACGTGTCTGCAATGCAGCGGAGGCTGGGCGAGTGAGTGGTGGTTGATGGCGGCACCTCAATGGTGTCAACGGCAGGGTGGTTGTTCTGCAGCATCTGGTTGCCCAGACCCTGGATGCGGTTGATGGTTATCTCCTTCCTCTCCATCTCCTTGAGCAGCTCCTAACCGGGTCCGATACGCACATCACAGCGTCAACTCCGCGCACCTCCCGATTGGCACGGCTGGCGACGTACGGTGCGAAAGAAGTTCAACATACATAGGCGCAACTCCGTTGAAGCAGTAACACGGATGAGGCAACACGCTGCGTCGTTGACAAATATCTAACAATATATTTTGATCCATAAGAGTTTTTTTTGGGGGGTTAGATCGCGTAAATATATAACAGTGTCGAATGCTCTTCCTTCTGATATTAGAAAGCCACTGGACCAATGCGCTTTTAAATCGAGATTGAAAATTAATTTCTTTAGAACTGCTTTTTAGTTTTCGATTTAAAGCTTTCGTGACTGCAGGGATTCATCTTCTTGGTTCTTTCGGTAAAGTCACGTAGAAGGGAAGTAATAAAATAATAAAAATAAAACATAATAAAATAATTCTCACGACGTGCGTATCCTGAGGACGGCTGCTTGCGTTGTGGCCGAAACGTCGTGAGAATTATTTTATTATGTTTTATTTTTATCATTTTATTACTTCCCTTCTACGTGACTTTACCGAAAGAACCAAGAAGATGCTTTTTAGTTTTTTTCTTGTCCTTCCTCCGGATCTCCGATGGGCAGGGTTGGCTGCGCACGGCGCGAAAGGAGTTCGACATACACACACTTAAAACAAGCTACTGCGAGGGTCTCCGTGGGCCGCAAGTTGCCCATCACGGCTGCTCTACACCCAAGACAGCCACTGCAACCAAGGAGGCCACGCGCGTCGGAGCCACTCACAGAGTGGGAGTCCTTCTTGGCAGCGAGATTGGGCAGGCTGCGGTCGCTCCAGTCATAGGCGATCTCGCGCTCCTCGTGCTGGTTGAGCCAGATCAGCTCGGCGGTGGCACGGCCGATGAAGTCGTCCAGCTTGCTCACATCCTTCATGTAGCTCGTTGAGATGTCCTGCAAAAAGTGCAGGCGGCTCGTTACGGCACCAGAGGTGAGTCATTGCGCAACTTTGCTGTCCCCTGCTGGTGCATGCACGTCCGCTGCCGGATGAGGGCCTCCCCAAGCAACGCAGGTCACGGCGGGGGCTATTTTTATAAATCGGAGGTCCCCAACCTTTTTGGCACCAGGGACCGGTTTCGTGGAAGACATTTTTTTTCACGGACCAGGGGGAGGGGGTTCATCATTGGGTCTTTCCCCGATTTCAAAGAAGCTCTCCAGCGACGTTTGTTTTTTACTCATTGTGGCTACTAGGGGGTTAGAGCTTGTGGGGCTTACCAAAACTGTGACTGAGACAAGTGCGTAGTGCGGGAAAGAGGCGCGGATGGAAGTGGTAAATAAAATAATGGGGGCGGGCCACGTGCAGGCTCACCACTCTCACCCCGGTTCCTAACAGGCCACGGACCGGTACCGGTCCGTGTCCTGGAGATTGGGGACCCCTGTTTTAAATGACCATACTTCACCACGCTCGTCACCGCGGGTTGGTTACGGCGGGGAGCATAGCCACGGGACCACAGTTGTCCAACGCAACAGGGGATTTGGGGGCACTGTGACCTCTGCAGCCCACCACAGGGTCCTGCAGCAGCCGATGATAACCTCCTGTGCGTTATAGTCACCCATGCCAGCACTGTGCCGGCTCGGATGGGTGTCTGACGAGATCGGGCGCATGTCCGGGCGATCTGATTGGAGACATTTGTGGCGGTAGAAGGGACGCAACTATTTGTTTGATTCTACTGTTCGGTCTCCTTAACAGCAATGTTCAGTTGGATAACCAATATCGACGTCAAATTCTGTATCGTGAATTACCAACGAGTAACAAGTAAACCCGTAAAAACAAAGTTTTTCACTATAAATCCTTTATATGCGTGGCATCGGGGCGGCTAGAGTCCTCTCGTCCTCTGGCTTGAGATGGCTGCCACCTATGGGTCAGATGATTGTCTGGCAGCATTAAACAATTGGTAATTAAATATTTAAAAAATTTCCCCTAAACAGTGTAAAATTTTTGAATTTTTTTTTCTCACGAAAATGCATTGTCACGCACAACGAGTCTATGTGCAAAATGTCAGCTCGATTGGATCACGGGAAGTGGGTTAAAAAACGACCGAAAGATTTGCACGGTCCTAAGCAAGCAAGCGAACTTAATATAAAGGATTTAAAAAGAAAGACCATTGCACTTGGAAACTGGATTTTAATTTACTTAATGAGGCAGGGCCACACCTTATTAATTGCATATATTCTTCCAGAAGGCACATAGCCAATGTTTTGAATGTAAAAGTGTTCGGGTGTCACCAGTTCATCATCTTTAAACGCAGATTAATTTCCATGGAAACATATCAGTCACACCTGGTGAAAGCACTCTCAACAAGAAGCTAAGCTCTTTTTCTTCTTCATAAGTCAAAGTGGGTATAATTGTGTCTTGTTATGAGTCAATTTGACTAAATCTGAAATTGTACCGTTTAAGTCTACTTAATACATTGATGAGCCGCATAAAACATGCCTTTCATGTTTTGTCTATCTAAAATAGTACAGTATCACATTGTGTAAACTGTCATTTTAAGTACAATTCTAATAATATTGGTTCACTGATATTCGAGTGCAGAATTTCTGCACGACTGCAAAAAAGCGCTGTGCGTGATATCGCAACCCTTTACGAGAGCGATAGGTGATAACACGACAAAGATGTAAGGCAGGGGGTAGTGGGAGGTAGAACAAAAACGCTCGTCACCCCACCCTTGACCGAGTGGCTCACGCCTGAGCACGATCTGTTCTGAGTTTTCGGATGCTTTTAGATGAGGTCATGTGTAGCGTGACACCTCCATCGCACTGCTCAAGTGCGCCTGGGGGTCTACGGGTCAGCAACACTTGAACCCTACTCTCAATTGCTACCAAGAAACAAAAGACCCAGGTGGTGTTCGTTGTACCGTACGGATCAAAACGGACACCACACGCCTTGTAGGACCGAGTCTTGGAGCTGCAGTAGATGTACCAATGTCTGATACGGCTGTTGTTCACAATTGCACCCAATAAAATGAAACACAAAGAAGGTGTGAGCGTCAGCTAAACAGAAATGGAAACACATGCAGAGGTCCCACCATCAAGCTGGAGTATTTGGAGATCAGTGCCTGGAGTGCCTCCTGGTACTTGCGTCTGTAAGACTGGGGCACAGATGCCTGAAACAACAGATAACGGATAAACAAAGACAAAGATCCCCCGTGTAGCCTTAACAGACTGTTGGGGCAAGTCCTGTTAGCGAGCACCTATGAAGGCTGGCACGGCAAAACGAGGGGGTGGGTGGCTTGCACCACGCCTGGCCGCCTTTGTCTCCCCAGTGGTGATGTTTACACACTGCACCAGGTACTCACTTGAGGCTGAGTCGACCTAGGGGAAGCCCAGGACCAATTCGGATAATCGTCACTGTTATGGGCCGTGAGCGAGAATCGAACTCAGGTCGCCGGGTTCGTTGCGCGGCGTACTAACCAACTACAATACCGCTGCACACACGCGCCACTTTGGCTACTTCACAGAAACTCTATGACTTGTTAGTTATATTCTTAGGTTTTTTCGGTAAAGTCACGTAGGTAATTTTTTTTTATTAAAATTAATAAAATTAAAATCACGACGTTTCGGAGGCAATACAAGCTTCCGTCTTCAGGTGGAAATGTCGTGATTTTTATTTTATTAATTTGAAATTTTTTTACCTACGTGACTTTACCGAAAAAAACCTAAGACTATGAATCCTTGCAGTCACGAAAGCTTCAAATCTAGACTTGTTAGTTCACAAAGTAATGGGTGACCATCTATGACATGTGCAAAGGGCCTGATGGGCTGTTTTTTTATATCATTACCATAAGCAAGCATTGTTTATCCACTGCTGGATGACGACCGCCAAACACTGTTATTGTCTCTCACAACCTCGAGATGCCACAATCCATCTCACTCCTGTGCGTGTGTCCATCTTATTCGCTCTATATTTGCGGTGGTCATCCTCTCAAGTACAATTCTCGTCAATGACTGCCGTTCCATTACTGATCTTGACCATTGAACACAATATCTTCGGGCGATGACTCTTGCCTGGAGGCATTCTGAAGTCTCTTACTGCATTGGTTCATTGATCCAACTTTGCATATTTTTAACACGTAAGCTTTCGCGACCAATATCATCCATAATAGAGGTTTTTTTGGGGGGGGGTTTAGATCGCGTCAATATATAAATGTGTCGTTAAACCCGCCACCATCCGACACAGCCAACTAGTAAGGGTTGTCACGTAAACAGAATGTGGCCATCTTCTTGGTTCTTTCGGTAAAGTCACGTAGAAGGGAAGTAATAAAATAATAAAAATAAAACATAATAAAATAATTCTCACGACGTTTCGGCCACAACGCAAGCAGCCGTTGTGGCCGAAACGTCGTGAGAATTATTTTATTATGTTTTATTTTTATTATTTTATTACTTCCCTTCTACGTGACTTTACCGAAAGAACCAAGAAGATGAATCCCTGCAGTCACGAAAGCTTTAAATCAGAATGTGGCCAATTCATCACTAGTACAGCAGCACACCGGTGTGTTGGAGAGCCAAGCTACAATATTTACAATCTGAGTACCGTGACGTTTCGCCAGTAATTACAACTAGCTTCATCAGGCGACAGCCAGATTTGTGGAGAAGTCTTACTGTTTCGTTCCTTATATAGAGGCGTAGATGTGGTGACCACGCTTGTGCCACGTGATCTAACCCCCAAAAAAAACCTCAATTGCATCTTTTTTGTCTTTCAGTGTGATTCAAAGTACAAACCTCTGCATACATTTGAACACATTTCCGCTTTTTTCCGATAGTTTGCAAGCGTTCACATTATTAAACCAAATGTCGTAGAAGATGATATGTTGCAGCTGTTTTAGTGGACACGAACATTGTTCCAAGGTCACAGACAAGATTGGCATAAAACCGGCAGTTTAACGAAACAAAAAATACTCGTGCTTTTGTGTGCTGGGCCTGAAGAAAATAAGCGAGGTCAAATTACAATGTTTTTCATATCATCCATAAACCCTTTCAAGTCTGAGAATACTCAGAAAGTTGAAGCGATGTTTTTTTTCCAGATGCATAGGTGGGGTTGCTGTCAGTAACTGGTTGTAGAGTTTGGATACAACATTCAAACCGTACCTCGAGAAGTTTGGCCTCCTCCACCCGCTCTCCGATGGCTTCGATCATATTGTGCAGGTCCGTGTGGCTCTGGAACTGAGATTCCACCGTTGCCTTGCTATCCCCCCATCTGATATTCTCAATGTGAACCTGCACACATCACAGACACACCACCAGAATGCTCAGCCAATCGGACGACGTGTGGACCGCAAGGGTGAGAATAATCCTTACATACATATATATGAAACTGCATTTGTCAGCCCTGTCTGTCAATTCATCACAGCACCTGTGATAGATGTGTCATATATAATTAGGTGAGCGCGTATGCTGACCAGAAATAACAAGGGGAAGAAGGTTTGATAATTATTTATGTACAACTTATCATCTTCAACCGAGTCAAACAAAACAGTGACCAATACTAGGGTAGCATACTTGTTCTACTGCTTAGATTTGCAATGTATCTTTCATTATTTTCTTGGGTGTTTCGGTAAAGTCACGTAGAAGGGAAATAATAAAATAATACAAATAATAAACAATTAAAAAAATATTTCCCCCCCCCCCCAAACTGGACGCCTTCATAAAAATTTTTTCAGTAGTTTACAAATAAGATTAAAATTGCATTAATTGTATTCACCCGCGATTGATAATGTGAAGCACAAAGCGAACCCCCTGCCACCCCGCCCAAGTATAGAAGTCAAACTCCGCCTGTGGATATCAGGGGAAAATGCATTTGCTTATGCGTAACTAGTCGCTTTTGTTCTGGTTTGTATCTCCAAGTGTTAGGGAGCCCTTGCAACAATTGTATAGTTTCAAATGGGGTGTATCCAGGGCCGGGTTAAGGCGTGGGGGCTTTAGGGGCTGGAGCCCAGGTGCCTCCACCAGCTGGAGGACCTCCAGAGATGAAGTGAAAAGTAATAAAATAATAAAAATAAAACATAATAAAATAATTCTCACGACGTTTCGGCCACAACGCAAACGTCGTGAGAATTATTTTATCATGTTTTATTTTTATTATTTTATTACTTCCCTTCTACGTGACTTTACCGAAAGAACCAAGAATATATAACAGACAGTGAGTTTAAATAAAAGCGTGTCAAAAAAAGAAACACGGCAGCCGAACAGGGCGTGAGCCACACAGCATGCGGTCACCTCGCTGCGCTCCACCCAGACGAGCAGCTCCGTGATGAACTGCATGGTCTCTGACTCGCCCGCCACTCGCTGTCTGCCCTTGCCCTTGAAACGCTGCCCCGTGTGCAGGATGGCCTCGCGCGTCTTCATGGGGCTCCGCGTGCCGTTATGGGGCTGCAGGCGCGCGCGGTGCTCTTGCAACACCTGCAGCTCCCCACGCAGGCTGGCGATCCTGTGGGCGCACGTGGCACGCGGGAGTTTCGCACGCAGCAGCTGGTGGGGATCGGAGGGTCGGAGCGCTCGGCGAAAGGCTCAGAGGGGTATACCGAATAAATGAAACTGAAAACTGGCTCAGATGTTCGAAAATTGTTTTTAAACGCTTCTGGGGATTTTTAACAATACCACGAGAAATGTGCTGCCTCCGGGCTCTGGAGACCAGCTGGAGAAGATTCCAGGCACGCGTTGGCAACGATGGCGAACAAGTGGAGACTCTGACTTTTTAAAAACTATTAACATTACATTTGTTATCATGTTACAGTGTACTGTATTATCCGTTCTTTTTTTCCATTGAAAACGATAGTACCATTTTAGTGTTACATTTTTTTGAAGCACCCTGTACGTATATGTTAGCAGGTAAAGCCCACAGCTATATAATAAAAAGAATAACAATATCACGACGTTTTGATCGCAACACAAGCAATCGTCATCAGGTGAAAAATATAGGAAATGTGGAAATTCATAGTAGCCAAATAGTCTAAACGCATGTTTCTAAATGTGGAGGGGGAAAACCGGAGGACCTGGAGAAAAATCCACGTGACCACGGGGAAACATGCAAATTGCCGAATATACAGGCGTCAGGGTCGGAATCGAACTCGTGCACTCATAACCTCTCACCACCGTGAGATTTTAAGCGCAGTGAGTTGATGAAGCCAGCCCAGTCAACAATGGCTGCATGATAAACCAACACGTCCACGCCACTGGCACAGCGGGGAGCACAACGTGATGCATCTTTCCAGCGAGCCTTCGACACTTCACGTGGCCTCAAAAGGGCACCTAGCCTGGCACAAGCATTGTGGTGAAAAGGCAGTCACTCGGTGGCACATTGTGGCTGCTGTCGTTGTAGTTGTGCGCTGGCATGAACGTGCTTGCGGCTGCGAGGGCACGTACGTGCCGAGTTCGATTCCTGCTCAAGGCCAACACCTCTGACTATTATCTGAACCGGTCATGGTCGACTTGGCCTCAAATGAGCACCTGGTGCGGTGTATAAACATCGCCACTATGGAGACAAAGGCGGCCGGGCGTGGTGCCGGCCACCCGCCCCCCTCATGCGCCGTGCCGGCCTTCATAGGTGCTGCTCGCTAACAGCACTTGCCCCAACGGTCTGTGTGTGATGAGAGAGAGAGAGAGACAGAGAGCGAATGTGCCGGAGTGGCAAGAGCGCGCCTGGCTGGCCGCTACCTGGCCTTCAGGCACTCGGAGTGCGGGTGCTGCCGTTCGGTGAGCACGTGCGCCTCCTGGTAGAGGTTCTGTACGAGCTGTTCCGCCTCCCAGAGGCACTCGTCCGTCTCGGCCATGTGCCACGGCTGGTGGCCCGTCTCCACGCGCCGAATGTCCTGCTCGCACGCCGACAGCGGGAAACACCGCGGGCGAGAAAAAACGTCGGCGTTACCGTGCGGCTCGGGGCGGTCGCGACTTTGCGATGTGTCGCTGCAGTGAACGGCGCGTGGCAATTGTGATATCTTGTGGGGCCTTTCTGCCAGTGTGGAAATGATGAAAATAGAAGAATCGGCTTTATTTTCTCTTTCTGGCAATACAACAGGTGTTAAAATATGATAATCAGAGCATGTTTCTTTGCATGTTTTGCCACAAGTACGTGTGTTTCATGCAGGCGTAATGCTTTGCAACAGGTATCCATTTTGTGTTTGAACATCTTACCGCCTCCTGTATAATTGACATAAAGGATAACGCCTATTCTTCGTCATTGTAATGTCCGTTTAGCAGCAATTTTTTAAAAGTGGTAATTGCTCATTTTCACAATCGTCATCGTCAGCCATGGTCAGTGCCCTGCTGGATGAAGGCCTCCAAGCAATCCCGTGATGTAATAAATCATTCATAGAGCGCCTGCACCCCAGCTGATTTCCTCGCATCCATTTCCTTGTTGGGTTTTGTCCGACTGGAACGTGTGGCCAACTTTTTTCGGGGGGCTTTTCTACTCCCATCAATATTCATCTCCATCGACCACCATCCAAACGAGCGACGCGCCCTGTTCCAGGTCAACTTACTTTTACAGGTAGGAACAACAGTTGCACACTGTTATTCTTAGGTTTTTTCGGTAAAGTCACGTAGGTAAAAAATTACTATTAAAATTAATAAAAGTTAAATAAAAATTAAATAAAAATCACGACGTTTCGGAGGCAACACAAGCTTCCGTCTTCAGGTGGAACCATCACAGCACGATTGCTGTATTACTTGATAAAATTAAATAAAAATCACGACGTTTCGGAGGCAACAGGTGGAATCGTGCTGTGACGGTTCCACCTGAAGATGGAAGCTTGTGTTGCCTCCGAAACGTCGTAATTTTCATTTTATTTTTATTTTACTTTTATTAATTTAATTTTTTTACCTACGTGACTTTACCGAAACAACCTAAGAATATGAATCCTTGCAGTCACGAAAGCTTCAAATCTAGTTCCACAATGCCCACCAGGGATTATTTGTCTGTCGTGCATAGCCCCTCCCAAACATGTACGCTCCCGGATTGGTTGAAGTGCGTCACGTGACCGCGAGCTTTCTGTCGTGCACGAATGCGCTGTCCAACCAAGTTCCTACCTGCCCACCCCGAAGGAACTTTCTGTTCTTGCAAACTTGGAATTGACGTCATGAGCGTCTGCACGTCCTCTCATCCACGTGTTCCCCCTTTTAATTTCTCTCAATGTAATTCTGAGCGTGCATCTCCGTGCTTATTTTGGCACCCGTGAGTTGTTATGCTCGTTAATATTTTTTCTTAATTATCGTATTTCCCCGCATAATGTGGATGAAATGATCAACTCTCGAGTGATTGATGTAAATAGCTATTATTCATGAAAAAAAAGTGCTTGGGGCAACACGTTTTCAGAGTTTAGCTTATTATTTAGTTAATAATTCTCGTATAACTGACAGTATGTGCATTGTAAGCGTAACATACTTTAACACAAGACATATGACATGCATATGTGAAGTGAACTGCAGTTTAAGAACGTTTGAGTAACCTTTATTTGAACTGGGCGCACAGCAAATCGCAAAAACTATACAATAGAAGAGTGGATACTGTAATTAAAATTGTATATCGCGGCAAACCTATCTATAACCCGCTTTAATCCACCTGTGGCCAGTGACTAGCCTCCAGGCATGTATGGGCAGCGATGTGGGGGGAATTGATGGAGGGTTACACCCCTGGTTTGAAAGCAGGTGAGACAGTTGCAACAGAATGCACTGACACACAGGCGAGTCAGTGGGCTTGATGTTGCTTACGTAATGCCCCATTTTAAGACTTTATTAGTTTGAGGTCGCAAAGGTGGCCTAGGCGTGAAGAACACTGAGCCTCGCACTGCCGCGATCTCAGGCTCAAACCCAGTTAGTCATCTGTGATTAAAGTAAGTTCATAAGTGTTGCGAAGTGACGGACTCGGACCAATATCCAATGACTGCACACGCGCAAAAAAAGGAGTCGTTTCTATTGATTTCTTTATTAAATGTCACTTAATTTTTAAAAATCCAACTCCGATAGTTTAAAAAATATCGGTTTGGCTGCCATGCGACAAACATCATTACATCGCAGAGAACCCTTCATCCCCAAGAGCGTGGATAAAAGGTGTCACTTGCAGGGATCTAAGAAGGAGTTACGTAATATCTGCATCCGTTAGTCCTCAGACAAATAGGTTATCCAGCACTCTGAAAGTGTTCTGAATGGGTGATTTTTCTCACTACATGGTGCCAACAGCAATATTGGAATAAAATAGAAAGAGCTAATAATTGCGTAATTTCCCCAATAATCTGCTTTTTGGAGGTTAAGGCAAAGAAAAGGAAAGGGCTTGAATGAATGATACACAGTGAACTAAACAACCAACAATGGCATTTGTAGAATAGGTTGCTCCACTAAACTGTGATGCAGTCATTTCTGGGGCATCGTAATTACTTAATCTATAGCATATTTGGGGACACCACAAAAATTATGTTGAGTTTATTTATCTGCAGAGTATGTTGAACATAATGATCACGCTTATAGATGAACACACAGCAGTATAAATGTGTACGACACAATTGGACAATTTGCAAGTTGGGTGTGATTGGGTAAAATGTGGGTACTCCAACCTCGTGGAAGAGTAGGCCAAGCTACCCTTTTCGCCAGCAGTGGCGTGAAGGAGCTATTTTCAGTGCTGCACCTTTATTACGTACGCGTGGCACGGCACAATGCAGACTCTCCGCAAAATGTCCCATCTCCATGGACGAAGGCGGTTCGTCTGGGCGATGTGTGGATGTATGTGGAACTTCTTTCGCACCGTACTTCGCCAAACGTGCTAATCGGAGATACGGATCGTGGCGTGCGTGACTCACAGCCTGCAGGTACGTGTCAGCGCGCTTGAGAAGATCCTCGCACCGCTGGACCTCGTGCTGAAGCAAGCTGGTGCACGCCTCCAGAGAGTCCTGCCTGCTTTACGCGCACGGACACGCACGGAGACGCTCACTCGCCGGAGAACACCGACAAATACCGCGCAATTCACGCAGCCTCGGCATCGAGCGGTCGCTTGGCGAAGGGCGAGGGCAATGAACATGGGTCGTGGCACCACCGACCGTGGCATTTAACTTTCATAATGACGGCATCGGGGGAAACTTGAGTCACCACCCACATGCAGACTTGTAATGTGGCATCTGATCTCGCGACTACCAGTTTGTTGTTGACCCCCCCCTCCCTCATTGTCATTATTGCGTGCCGCGAAGGCCACAATTCGTTGACACCCCGATGGAAGCGGTAAGCCATTTACCTTTAATTAATTACCGTACCGGTAAGACTTGTATGACCCACCCACATTTTGAATTAATGAGTAATATTGGATCTGATCGGTACATTACACGAGACTAAAGGTGAATTCGTTAATCGTAAATGAAAGCAGTTATTTGCACCTATAAAATGCTAATCGAATGTTGTTTAAAAAAAATGTAGCTTTCAGTTTAGAATGGTGACCAAATCGTTCCACAAAACAATGGACATAAATACACAGCGAAAGATGTATCAGACAGTTACGCAACTTATTAAAACAATTTTTTTGCGTTTTTCTAAATTAAGTATAGTACTTTACTGCTCATAATAGCCCTGCCATTAATGTATCTAGGAGTGCTTTACCGACTCTCAAGACTGCTTTGCACGAGAGTCCCGCGTTGGGATGTTTGACCGATTCCATCAATGAGTAGCTGCGTGTGGCTGGAAACCAGAATCGTCAGAGAATGGCCATGAAATTGATGGGGGAGTGACGATAAATATTTGGACATGTTGATTCGATACATTTTTGTACGACCATTTCCTGCCCACTTTTCAGCCCACGGCTACTACTCCGAGACACTCCCCAGGCTCAGGCCTTGCGTAGTTTCCAAGACTGAATGAGATCGGGCACAACTAAGGAGATATTGGTCAGTGGCATTTGGTTGGTAATTTGTGCGTCACGGTCTATTGTTGTGAGGCATGTTACAGGCGTTGGGCATCCACTTTACGTGGCTGATGTACCACATGCTCATAACTGACTTGTGAAATTACCAAAGAGTTAGGCTCGCAGCCACGTTAAAAAAAAATGTTGATCTAAAAAAATGTCCCACAGTGCAGTGTAATGTGGGAGTCGCTGCAAAATGAACTCTTCGCAACCTTCCATGTAAACACGGAATAGCGTGAGTGTCCGAGACCGGTGCGGATGTTCAACCACCGCGATTCAATGTTCATTGAATTGCAGCGTTCTTCATCGCAAGGCCCGTGGGCCACTGTGGCCCCTGGTGGCCTTTAGTGCGGCCCCTGGCGTGCGGCCCCCAATAATAAACAAAAAGTGAAAACACCACCCCCATCACTCTTTGGTTCTTTCGGTAAAGTCACGTAGAAAGAAAATGTAATTAAATAATAATAGAATACGACGTTTCGATTGCAACACAAGCAACCATCATCAGTCTTAATTTGGAGCTTTCGTGACTGCAGGAATTACTCTTTGGTTCTTTCGGTAAAGTCACGTATAAAGATAAAATAATAGATTAAATTAAAATAATTTCTTATTTATCTTTATACGTGACTTTACCGACATAACCAAAGAGTAACCATCATCAGGTACAAATGAATGAGAAAACAAACATAGTAAACTTGGAAATATAATGCAATCGAAACGTCGTATTGTATTATAATGCAATCGAAACGTCGCATTCTGTTATTATTTAATTAAATTTATTTCTACGTGACTTTACCGAAAGAACCAAAAAATAATTCCTGCAGTCACGAAAGCTTCGAATCTAGTTTTTACCACCCCCATCGTTGTGTTGGCAAACTCCAATGGTGTCAAATGTGTGTGGCGGCCCTCACACTGATGATATCTTATCGGCGAAAGTGGCCTCCCTCTGAAAATTAGTGAACACTGGAATATGACATTTACAGCAATTATTGAATTTCTTGAGAGTATTTTTATATGCTTACGAGAGAGTGAGAGGTGGCACGGCAGTTAGCGTAATGCGCTAAAAGCCTCGCGACCTGAGTGGTAATCTCGCGCCCACTGCTAACGTCAGCGGCGAGTCATATCTGAACCAGTGCTGCATTTAGAACTCCCCTCTTCACCAGCCCGCAGTGATCAGCGTGGTGAAGTATGGTCAAACAATTCCCATGACAAACACGCATGGGATGGCTTCTTTGAGCAGTGAATGAATAAAGGGCTATGGAGTGTTTTATTTTAAAGTACAGTTTAAAGAAAATAACGCCAGCGCCTATTCTTTTGAAACTGTTTGTGCATTTCTCATTCTTTAAAGATTACATCTACTTTTCAAATGCTAGGCACGAACAAAGCATAAACCACAAACAAATTAATAATATATCAGTCGAAGTGGCAGCCTAGAGGCTTGGATGGAATAAAAATAGACGAACATTTAAATGCTATATATAAGCTGACATCTGTTCTGTGTCTCCACAATATGAATAAAATATGTTTAGCCCAAGGGCTAAACATCGAATTTTCAACACCAATATTTTCCCACAGCATTTGTTTAAGCAACCAAAGCTCTGGGTCAGTGTCAACCCCCTTTAGTCTCATCAGCAGAGGCATCGTCGAAACAAATGCCGATCCACAACACCGCGTGACTTGGTGTGCTCGTGTGTGTGTAGCAAACGCAACACTTTACAAAGCTGTCACTAGGAAGAAGACAGCATGTTTCACTGGCTGTGCAGAAACGCGTGTGTGTAAGGTGTAGCAAACGCAACATTTTACAAAGCTAACACAAGGAATCCGTTTCAAAGACAATGCACATTCTGTCAGAGCATGTTTTTCATTTTCACCACATTTATATGTGGTTAATGCAGACATGATTCCTTGCAAAGGTTTCAGTTTAGTGTTTTAACATCTTAACACAGCTGTTTTATTGCCAGAAAGGGTAGAACCCTATTATCCTAACACAAGGAAGACAACATTTTCCACTGGCTGTGCCAAGGCATGTGTGTGTCTAAGCTGTAGCAAACGCAACATTTTACAAAGCTAACACAAGACAGCATTTTTCACTAGCTGTGCCAATGCATGTGTGTGTGTGTCTAAGCTGCAGCAAAGGCAGACAGCATTGTGCCGAGTTGAGCGAGACTTGCCGGAGAGAACTGCCGTTGCTCTGCTGCTGCTGGACACATTCGCCCTTGCTCCTGGTGCCGTTCCCCAGCGCCTCCATGCGGCTGCTGGACACGGAGCGATCTTGAGTGGTCAGCGTGCCACTGCGCATGGCCACCAGGTGCTGCCTGAAGGCAAACTCTTCCAGCCGGTTCATAGTCATCGTCGCAGAGGGGTCCAGCGAGGCCAAGTGAGCCCTCACCCTCCTCTCTGCCTTGCCCGCACCGAAGGGGACAATTTGAAAACCCTTTTAAGGACTCGCCTTGCAGATGTGCCTATAGATGAATAAGAAGACGAAAAGCCACAAAAAACCCAAACGCACTGCTCTAAAGGTGAGCACAGAATGATATGGGGGGTGAGGGGGGGGGTGCAGATAGGGGCAGCCGTCAAGAATCGTTGTCTTCACTTCTCCTCCCACTTTGTGCCGTGGAGCCAAGTCCGGCCCTTTACGTTGGGGGGGGGAGAGGGGGTTATTTTATTTATTTATTTAAAAACTCGCGGATGAAATCCACTGAGGTGCTGATGATGACGATGATGTTGTTGCTGCCGCAAGCTCGTGAAGTCATGGCACATATGGGGGGTGTGGTAGGGGCGGTGAGAGACGTGGAGAGTGTGTGGGGGGGGGGGCCTCACGAATTTCTTCCACGAGGTGTGCCTCCACCGGTTTGCGGGCAGGCAAGGCACAGACACTGACTCATGGACACGGGGGGCGGGTTGTGTGTGTGTGTGGTGTGTGTGGGGGTGCGGTGCGAGCAACGTGCAGAGAATCGAGATTAAACGAGAGACAACTCCATGTTGCAGGATACCCCCTAATGTGGCGATGACCACATTGACCACGGGCGAAACGCTGGCAAAAGAGGCGAAAGTTTTGAGAGAATACCAAAGTGCCAACTCGACAAACACGAAACAGATCGTGACGATACAACTCACAGTGCTAGCTAGATTAAAGGTAACAATCTGCGTTGCATGCCGTCAATCATCTACAACAACAACAGAAACCCACACGTACCTACAAACTAAGGCAGCTGTAATTTGTGTTGCGAATGAGCATTAAAATTGCCCTCGTTTATTTTTACGACTATTTTAACAGTTCACACTGGGCGCTCTTTTCTTTTCTTCCCGGCACTAATAAATCCCATCTCTTCTCTCTACACCTCGCGACATTCCGAGCCCACGTGCCGTATGTGGCAGGGGATCTCCGTGATGAATGTGTTGGCGTTCCCTTACGTCCCGTCTAGCGAACCTCAACAACCCGCCGAGTTCGAGCGTGCTCCCTCGGGAGAGCTTGTCCGCTTCTGAGACCCATCCCATCCCATCCACAACCTCCGATTATAGCACGGTCGGCTACGTACGGTGCGAAAGAAGTTCAAGAGATACACATACGTACATCGCACAGCTTACACCTGCACCACTCCACTAGGTTCCATCAGGGTAATTACTCTCGGCGCAAGCAATGTGATGAGAGCTTACGCTGAAACTCATCTCCTGTAAATCTTCCATTGTTTTTACAAAGTTACTCCACGTATATATATATGTTTTCATTGTTAATAATACGGCTGTATTACAAATGACAGCGTTCGCTGAAGTACTTAGTTCAACGGAGTATCGTGGTGCGTCGTGTTTGCGCACTTCGCTCTGAACTTGGCGACTTGAGTTCGACGATTCTCGGTCACGGTTAACGTCAGTAACGAGCGATATCCTGAACGGCTTCCAGGGCACTGCCTGCCTACCTCTCCCCAAGTCAAATAACAATGACCAGCATAGTGGAGAATGATCGACAGGTCGGGGGGGGGGGGAGCTTTCCATCCAGCAGTGGATTGCCAAAGGGCCGAACAAGATGCATGAGTAACACTGGTAGTACTGTAGTCGCATAACATACAGTTACTCTGTTTAATTCATCTTGAACATTAATAACCGTGCGTTCCGTGCTCACTGATCAGTCATAAAGAAGTAGATGCAGAATATATTGTTTTTGTTGAACTTCTTTTGCACCGTACGCAGCCAACCGTGCTAATCGGAGGTCTTGGCTATTGCAGTAGTAGCAGCTAAGACCCGTGTTCATAAAATCCAGAACCTTTACAGAACAGCGATCGCATATCCGACCATCATTATATCTGCCGCGACCAATGAACCTCCACCCACCAGTACAGCACTTGTGTATGGTTTCACGCTCCAAGCGTGGTGGTGTTTCATTCAGACGCTGTCTCCCCGACAGACCTGGTCTTCACCTGAGGACGGCTGCTTGCGTTGTGGCCGAAACGTCGTGAGAATTATTTTATTATGTTTTATTTTTATTATTTTATTATTTCCCTTCTACGTGACTTTACCGAAAGAACCAGGAAGATTTATGGTCATTGTCAATACTGATTGTTGTCAGCAAAGGTAAAGACCTCCCAAAGCCGCAACCATCTTCCACGATCATGCGACGTAACACTCCGTCTAGCACCTGCACACGAACGGACCGTCATGGTGCTGATGTTCACATATCGATGTTCACATATCCGACCTACACGCAGATCGAACTACATACCTCAGTCCTCCGCGAGTCGGATATGCGACGTTGCGCTGTGTTCAAATTCACAACGCACGAACCGACTGTTTTAAGGCTTATTCCAGCCACAGGGCTGTCGTAAGCCACGTGAGTTTCCCTTCTGGGTTAACTCAGACACGGCCACGCCTGTCCCTCTCAATTTTTGATCGGCTTAGCTGCGTCTAATCGCAGGGTGTGCTCTTGCGGTGAATATTTCGCCGCACAACGATTTCTCTCTCCGTATTGGCTCCTTAACAGAATGCGGGTTTTAATCCCAGAAACACGATTCAAAGCCTCTTGCACGTCTCCCACAAATCTTAACAGTGCACTAAAAACATGCAACTATATTATTAAATCCTATTCTTAGGTTTTTTTCGGTAAAGTCACGTAGGTAAAAAATACAAATTTAAATTAATAAAAGTTAAATAAAAATAAAATAAAAATCACGACGTTTCGGAGGCAAGACAAGCTTCCGTCTTCAGGTGGAAGCTTGTGTTGCCTCCGAAACGTCGTGATTTTTATTTTATTTTTATTTTACTTTAATTATTTTTTTTACCTATGTGACTTTACCGAAAAAACCTAAGAATATGAATCCTTGCAGTCACGAAAGCTTCAAATCTAGAATTATTAAATCCTACTGAGAGACGACCGGGTCACACATGATAACGCATCGAATTGGCTTATCATCATCATATGTTGGAATTCATGGTAGCAGCCGACGAATCTAAAAACATGTTTCTAAAGTGTTGGACAAACCCAGAGGACCCGGACAAAAAGCTATGCGAACACGGGGAGAAGGAACGTGGAAACTTGAAATGTACAGACATCAGGGTCAGGATTGACCCCACAAGCTCTTGCGTGCCAGGCAAGGGAGGTAACGTCTCATCCCCTTGTCGCCCCGCACACTTATTAAATCTCTTAACAATGTCCTCTGTAAGATATGGAGCCATCAATATCACCATATACAATCGCCTGTTGAGAAATAAAGTGGGTCATTGGATATCAGTGGTGTTTATATAAATGTATCACACTACTCTCCAGACCAGAGATAGCACGATGGAAAGAAGTGATGCCGTGAATTATTTTAGCAATGATTAGCTCTCTTGAATATACACACACTGCAACCTTTGACATAATGACACAAGCCTTAGGTCTCTGGAAATGTGTACGGCATGTTACAGAATGCTGTTAAACTTTAAGTAATGTGCGTGACAAGCGTGTGCTGATAATTACAAAATCGTTTGTCTATTCGTGCTCGTAGCGTGCAGCAGCTAACAGGGGAGTGTGAGGCTTGCGCGTTATGCAGAACGATTTCTGATTAGACGATACTTACAGAGAGCATGCGTTGATACTTTCCATGCACATTAAAACAATAATTTCCTTTCATTGCGTATTTGAAAAGAAAAACATTCTTCGAACGAAATGATCACGATAATATATTTTGGCGATGGGGGAGATAGTGGTGGCCAAAGTGCATCTAAGCATGAAATATCACATTCTGAGATTATGCGTAACATTTGCAAAGTTCAGCAGTAGAGAAGGATTATGAAGTGTATTTGTCTGATGGCACTAATACCTTCACAAAGAACATGTCAAGCTCTGGGTGGGATTAACGCAGAGACATTGGGTGAAGCCTGTGGCTCCCCAAGTATATACTGTATATATAAACTGTCTTGCAATAGCTTCTTTATAATACATGACTCAATAATGGAGCATTGATATCCTACAGTTATAGACAATTCTCTAATTAAAGGGCATCGCTATGTTTTGCTATGAGTTATATGCGCAGAAATTAAAAGTTGTGTTCGCTTTAACTATAACTTCGCATTTAAATACGTACGCCACATTTGAAAAAAAGTAGAACTTAAATAACCGACGTAAATAACAATGAAGAGTTTGGCATCAGGACATGTGTAGTGGTAAAGCAATGCAGAGGGGCCCCCAACACCATACCAGCGCCACGCCCTCGAGATGAGGCTCTTCCGTTAGCAGTTGCGTGAGCACACTCTGGGGCCTAAACTTGAACCTATTACCGCATAGCTGTGGGACTCCAACCGTTAGAACGCTCTGCTCGCTGGCCTTGTGGATAGTGTGCACACTGCTGAACCCGCCCAGCGACTTAATGGGGTACATGGAACTAAAGTTAATGTGAACAGTAGTATTGTGACACCAGTTGGCTGATAATTAAACATGACATTTTCTTAAAGATTAAGCAACTTTTTTCACCAGTTGTGCCAAAATTATGGCCCTGCCCAAATTTACAAAGAGGTAATGGGAAAGTACAATCCTGTAATGGGCTGTATGTGCAATATGGTGTTGGAAAAAGCAATGAAAGGTAATTCTGGCAGGCAGAATTTTTTAAAATAATCTGTGTAATCATTTTGGGGTTATACGACTGAATGTGAATGTCCAGTCAATGCTTATGAGCCATTTAAAATGTGGCCATCCAACAGTTTTCAAAAACACACATGTATTTACGTGTGCGAATTCTTTGGACGAGATAGAGTTGCTTGACATGCTATTTTATCTGTGATCCGTTCCATTCTGAAATGGAGCTACTTATTGCTTGTCTTAAATGTTTCATTTTAAAACAAAGAATGTGCCACGCATGCTTAGTCAATTGTGCTAAATTCTAACTCAGTACATGTACAGACAATGCATGCATTACGGTAATTGAGAAGCGGCAAGTGAAACCGTCTGGACAAGTTCAAGCAATTCTTAAAACCCGATGTAATGCGTGGGTGGAGCTGTCATTATTACGGGTGATGTCATATGGACCGTATGACAACTTACAGAGGTGTACTCAAGTTTCCATTCTCCTCAGCCAGGATTGTAACATCACATAGAAGAAATGCCCAAAATGAGTTTGTCATTTTGTCAACTGTATTCCTACATTTTATGGAACCATTTAAAGTTACGGACCTGAATACGATGTTGGGAAAAAAATATACCTATATATAAAACTGAGAATGGAATAAGCTGTGATAGAATTGGATGTATATACCTTTTAAATAGTGATGTGATTAAGGTGTATAAAACAAGGTAAAAAGACGTGGCAATTGGTTACACCACTGCTGGAAGATGGGCCTCCACTAAAGGGCATTTGACCTACTCTTCCACGTTGATCAGACGTGTTGGAGATGGGCGGATCTAAACTCGACCACATCACACGATTCACTGTGGTGCATACAATTATATTGCCGGGTGGACAGAGGTGGTGGGGGGGGGGTTTAGAACTTGCCTATTGGTTGTCAGGTCAAGATGAACTTGAGCAGGCCACCTCTGGAATGCAAGTCCAGTGTGCTAACTCTTTCACCACTGCAGCATCCCGCGCAGTGTATAAACTCAAAATACAAATATGCAAAATGTAAAAAAAAACAGTAAAAAGAGCCCCAGAAAAAAGCACAGTGTGAGTAGTTAATATATACTTTTTTTATTGAGTGATGGGAAAACATTCTACCGATGAACGGTATTTTGCTGCTGTTGTTTAACTTTCCCATAAACACAAAAAACAAGGTTACACAATTAATACTGTATGCGTTCACACAGCGACTTTTACATAATATTAAACAAAAATCTGTCATGTGATAGCGATTCAGCGAGCGACTTTACTACCTGATCCAAGCCATGCACCACAGAGAAACTATTTCAACCGCCTTGTGCTGGACAAGTTATCGTTACATCAGTTATCAGTACACCATTTACCTGGCCAATGACGTCAAAAACGTGTTAGAGCCAATACACATCACGGGACAATACAAGCCAATGCAACATTCTAACCGATTGGCCATTTCAAAACTTCACCATCAATCTGTTCAAACACAGCTCAAAAGCAAATAATATGTTCTACGTTCTGCACAATTATAAAACACTTGGCTAATATTATTACATAAGCAATATACTTTCTAATACATACCGACGCCGGATTGAGTTTTTTTTCAATAGCACCATTTAATCAGTTCAGAAAAATTTCAGAGCAGTATTACAAGCGACGCAAATGAGAATTCATGCCAAAAGGAATGTTTTTAAACTTCAGCACATTTCTCAGCTGTCAAACTGCACAATGAAAGTTTTTTTTGTTATAAACTATTTTCAATGAAACACTATACACACATATATTATATACATCCAGTATATTCACTTACATAGTACATTTACGCATCTGTAATTCTGACTATATAATTTAATTTTATTGTTAAAGCACGCACAACACTAACCATACTGTTGATGTTTCAAGTCTATAGGGACTTTAGTTATTAGCCTTTATTGTACAACAAGAGAGAAGTCCTGCAAATTAGTTCGTCTCAAACCTATCTAATTTGCATGTGGCCACGTCAATGGCAAGGCAGCAGAAATCCACAAAACCACCAATGTATTGCAAAAAAAAATGCGCACGTGTCCGCACATTTTAAGATTCCGTATTCCCTGTTTGTTTTACAACTGCGTGTAAGTATAGCAACGTCAGCTGAACTAACTGTTCTACTTTTTTTCTGCACTCAGAAAAAAAACAATGCTCACGTTAATTTTGTGTTCAAAAACATTGATGGATTGTGTGGAATTCCATTTGATGTGGCTTTAGACAGGCACCCTGGTGTGGGGCATTCTCCAGCTCCTCTGCCAGCCTACAGCATGCTGCTGCCCACCCCAAACATTGTGTTTCTACTACCGACACCTTACGTTGCTCTCCGATGTGTTTTCGGGAGATTGTACCGCTTGTTTGGTTGTAAAGTCGTGTCGCTGCCATTGCTTAGAGCTTCTTCGCGAGACTGAATTCAGTTTCCAAACGAGCTCCTTTGCACGTGAAAGTGAAGCTCTCGGTACGTGCAGCGAAACGTCGGACATCGTGCCAAAACGTGGTACAGCCCGACAGCACATCCAACAGCTCGACAGCACCACGAAAAGGAGTATGCAGTATACCTTTTGTTATCTGCTTCGTATCAAGTGATTCAAAGTTGAATTCCCACATTAGTCTTGCGACGATAAAGACTACATCATTAAGATGTCCTTAGTAGTTTTTTTTTTACTTATCACGTGGCCTATGGGTACTCAAATGAAAAATTATATTTCATTGTAGATGTTTTTTTAGTTTTACATGATAAAATAAAAACACGTTTCATCAAGCTTTGGGTCATTATATATATTAATCATTTATCCCAATGTGATTTATGTATATAAAAGATGAATAACAATGTTACGTAAATATTCGTAAACATTATTTTCAAACAATGTATTTAAATTAAAAAAAGCATGTAAGTTGCGAAACGGGATAGCATTATATAAAGCCCAATGCTTAGAAAAAGATATGAAATCATTCAGAGGGCTTTGGTGTTGAATTCTTTCTCCCTGCTCACGGAATACAGTTAAATGAGACTCTCAGCGCAACGTAATCTGTCCCAATAAGGTTATTTTTTTGTACCTAATCCTGAATTGTGGTTATAGCGTGTTTATCAACAGTAACCACGACTTTCATATTTTGGTATGATAAATCAGTTTCACCGTGTCCCATTATGAATGAAAATATATGCTCAGATATGCTAAAAACATATAAAACCTGTTTGAGATATAGTACATATATTTGCTTTGTATGTTTAACCATGCACCGTCAATATATTTTGCATGTACAGCTATGTGTAAAATATTTGAGTGATTTACTGTTTCCATTAAACATGTACATATATATTCATTATAAGAAACATATTTTCTTTCCCACATTGGATCGGCCTTGTAGGCGAGGATCTTTTTTTTATGGACCACAGTACATGTAGTCCAAAATCATCATAACCCTATTTCCCAATGTATTCCTTGTGCTCTGTACAGTAAACTGCAGACAACGTGGATGCACTTTCCAGCATCTCCGTATTTAATTGTAACACATCAGCACACTTTGATTTGGAAAATTATAGGGAACCCCAATCAGGACATCAAGGAAAAGAAGCTAATAGATAGGTCACCCATAAGGATAAAGTGCTTATAGAAATGCAGCTGTGTCACTGGAATAACTGCTGTGACTACCATCATATCGGTAAGACAAAGATATGGTAATACTGTTTAATAATATTGCTGAATCAAATCTACCCTAAGTAATTATATTCATTTACTGTGTGAAGCAGGTCTTATGCATTACGAAATGAAGTTTATAATTTTCCAAACAATGTCGGCAAAAAGAAAATCTAACAAAATTCATGACAAAATTAAATGTTACTTATAAAGTGTATGAGGTAGATTCATCATGTTAAGGTAAAAAATATGTTTTTCTTAAATGCACGCATACACCTTAAATCTTTACAACTAAGTATTTTATTTCACTGCTGTAAATTCTAATTAAAATGTCTCGTAACTAAATTGTCATCCTGAGAAGGCCTGCTCAAAGCGTAGTCAGGGTCAGACCCCATGAATCGGGCCCTGTTAAGTGACCCCGTGGGGCCCTGGGCTTGCCTAGACAGCACAAGGAAGGGCTGGCGAGTGCTAATTTAAATCAATATTCTTTGTCATCGCATCAGCATTTTTTTTTACAGGTGTGAAATAAAAGAGTGATACATGGCTTAATGTGATGCAGATGGAGAAGGGTAGAATATCAAACATTTCTCAGAGGCGACTGTCATCTGAATAGCATTTTGAACAATGGCTCTGTTGTGCAAGGTTAACAATCTATTGGTCCATAACACACATTTTTTGGGTGACATCGCGTAAATATATAAATGTGTCGTTAAACCCACCACCACCCGACACAGCCAATTAGTAAGGTTTGTCACGTAAACAGAACGTGCCAATTCGTCACTAGTACAGCACACCGGTGTGTTGGAGAGCAAAGCGACAACATTTACAATCTGAGTACAACGTTTCGAAAGTAATTACAACTAGCTTCATCAGGCAAACAAATCTTAATTCCAGTTTCATCAGGCGACCTGATGAAGCTAGTTGTAATTACCGGCGAAACGTTGCACTCAGATTGTAAATGTTGTGGCTTGGCTTTCCAACACACCGGTGTGCTGTACTAGTAACGAATTGGTATGTTCTGTTTACGTGACAAACCTTACTAATTGGCTGTCGGGTGGTGGCGGGTTTAACAACACATTTATATATTTACACGACCTAACCCAAAAAAACCTGCATCATGGATATTGGTCGCGAAAGCCTACGTGTTAAAATAATATATTGGGTCATAGGGTAAATTCATGTTTTTATGTAACCGTGTTTTCAGAGATCAATAAGGATGGTTCTATAGTTTGAACTCTCCCAAGTTTCACACACACAATGAGCCTATGCTCTGATTCAGTATAAATGCTTCACTGCCTACAAACCTGTAGCAAGTTGATTAAAATACCTGCAGGGAATTGCCCCTTGGTTGTCATTTAGCAGAGTACAAGAGGGGAAAACATACTCAAGGTGGTTTATGCAACCAGTTATCAAAAGGGGAGACGGAACATGTATCATTCCTTCATCCCTTTAGCCATGCAACCTTTCTCACCTTGAAGTGAGCAACACATGCCATTTTACTGAAATGTTTCTGAGCAGTTGTGCAAGACTAAAAAAAAACATAAATTGATCAAAATGCCATTTTCATTTTTTACGTCTTGCGAAAATGTCACTTCTGAACGCATTATTACATCAGGAGTATTTTATTATAGAAATAAACTTAAGTTTATCATCAGGGTAGCAGGATAACCATTGGAGGTATGAAATTGCAAAAAGCAACTTCGTGTCAGGGTAAAAAAGTGCAGAAACATTGGGAAGAGAACGTCCGATGTTCAGACACGGTTTGAGCATGGTGAAAACCGACTTGACCTATTTTATATTTATACAGCGCCTTAACTCAAGGTGCTTTACATAGTTCAAAAAGTGGTAACAAAAATAGAGCGATTGAGATGGCAGGAGCGTACAAGGGCCGAGGAATGAGTGACCGTGGCAACGGAGGGCACGTGGAGGTCACAAAAGGGCAGGGGAGGGACCGAAAGGAGTGGAGGGACGAGGGAAGAGGAAGAGAATGGGCAATGGAGAAGAGACAATGTGCACAACACAGTTTCAAGTAACTGTGAGCATACAATGAAGCGTGTGTAATAGGTTTGTTGTGTGGAACTGTAGACCAGGAAGATGTTGTAAATGAGCAAGCTTTATAAATAGTGAACAGTCACGTCTAACATATTAGTCCTTAAAAATTGAAATGGTTTGGCTTTTAAGTCCAAAACCTTTACGGTTTTTCAGGCCATCTGTGTTGGCTATAAAATAATGTATTTCCTTATGCCTATAATAATGTAATATTTCTGCTCATAAGGCTTTAGGAATACAATCGGCAAATTGTACAAATGCATCGGTAATTTAGCACCATCGGTCTATGGGTATAATTTTCCTTTTTGCGTGAGCACTTCTGGAAGAATGAACCACACTAATACTCACATGAGTCACAATTGTTTTCTACCACGTGTATATCCCACTATTCACCAGTATCTAAAGTAGAAAGTTATACTCGTAATGTAAACAACTACCTAACACATATTTGAAATACACTCAGAAAAACAGAAACGCAACTGCAGTACTGCATTGGGTTTAAACAGGGCGATTGATATCCCCAATTCCCCAATATAACAATTCTATTATACCAATTCAAACATGACCTCAGTTTCCATTTACATTATGTGCACTTGGAATTGAAGTCGGTCTGGCCCTGGTTACACAGGATTCATTTTCCATCAAATGATTCTCATTTTATGTTAACACCAGTTGTCTTCTTCTTGGTTCTATCGGTAAAGTCACGTAGAATGTAAATAATAAAATAATAAAGACCCACCGATCCCAAAGGCTCCTACTCAAGAGTGCGAGTAAGCACTCAGACCAGCCTTACATCACTTTTCCACGACCAAGGGGAAGCGTGTTGGCCAAATTTCGCGAGAAAAGTTTACTGTCTTGTCGGACCGAGTTCCCAAAGCAGCCCTCACATGCCGACCCAACCCAACAGGGCTGTGCCGAGCCGGCCCGGTAGAGCTGGAAGGTGCCAGATTTTTGTCCACTGCAATAGCAGAGCCATACTGCTGACCTCACATGCAGTGCATGTACGACATAAAGCATAAAACTTGCAAGTGCATTAACTCGTGCAACATAAGACGAACGTGATTAGCTCCACATTTGGCCTTGCTTGGACTCAAGCCAAATTCAGATATCGGTGCGAGGCCAGTGATTCGGCTACGTAATTAGCCAGTGGAAAAACCATCCATACCTAGATGGTCCCTGCGCTGGCGTGACTTAGATATGCCAGTGGAAAAAGGGGTACAAGTGAGTCTGCGAAGTGGGCCTGGAAGATCGCTTTCACAAGGAAGCCACGCACTGTTAAGTGGGCCAACCTCGGAAGCAGTCGTGACATCGCAGGGTTAATGCAGAAAGATGACGCACGGTCAGTAACATCTCTGGCAGAGTGCAACTTCACAAGCCGCGCTATTCTTTAGAATGGCTTAACATTTTACAACAAATTTTTATTTTTATTTGTACACAATACCTTGTTAAACGGGAACTTTATTTAATACAGCAGTTAACAGTGGTCGTGGAAACAAAGTAGGCTGTTGCAAACTTAAGTTTTTGCCTCAAACTCAAGATTCAACATTCACACCAGAAATCCCCCCCATCCACTCTTAAGCACCTGATATTTAACACCAACATTGAGCACCATTGAGCACCATTGGTTTAATGTACTGGTGTAATTGGTAACAGGGGGGTGGAGTGGAGAGTTGTAGGTGGGAAATAACAAAAAAAAACACCAAAGGTAGTCTTAGTTTATGTCTGTGGTTTCTTTGAGCACTCTGTCCTGTATCACAGAGCACTTCTGCTAAGCCTTTCACACGTCTGGTGTAATGACTGCACAATACAAACAGATAGAAAGCAAAGTACTAACTTGATGTTGTTCTATGTACTTTTGAAGAAAGTTTTAGCACCATTGGATTGTATAATGCTCTAAAATCGAACTGTTTTACATGATGTTATTGCTTTAGCAGATATACTGTGCGTGTGTGTGCTTGTGTGAGTGTGTGCAGTTTTCCACTTGATCACTTATCATTTCATATGGAATATTTTAAGACCAACTTTGTAAACATAACATCAAATGAAAATATATTTTAAATACACTGTAATAAAGATTTTAGAAAAATATGTTTGTACAAGCATAAGGTGTGTTTCGTATTCACGATAACATTTAAACACAAATAATGCTGAAGTATTGCATTGTAAAAGTAAATATAAAAAGGCACTGCTAACACCACAACCATACTCCAATGCACACTACACTGGCACCTTTGGAGTTAAACCAACCGCACCACAAGACGTGTCTTTAACCAATGTCTGCTATGGCTTAGTGATGGGTTGATTTTACGGTTTTAGGTTGGCATGCATTACCAATCAGGCTTGCTAGGATTTTAAAATTTTTTTGTCACACTATATGCTTTTCCAGGAGAAAATGTAGCTTCTCTTTAAAAGTATAGTAAGTTTTTATTAAGATTTTGGTCTCATAATAAATCAAAATAAATGTTTTTTTTTAATTTGAAGTCATTTCTAGCAAGCCTGCACAAAACCAAATGATCTGGTTGCTTCAGCAGCATTTGATAGTTTGCAAAATAACTAGGGAATATTTCAAACGATTAAGGTTTACTGAGCCTTTACTATTTGCTTTTTTTTATATCGGTGAAATGTGATTCCCTATATTTTGCTAACACTAAAACAAGAGATGTGAATGCAGCTGAACTGACGATAATCCCTAAATTGGCAAGTAACGATTTACCTACTACAAACTAGCCGTCACAATTCAGGGGTCATGATTCTGGAATTGATTTCAATATTATTTTGCTAACATATTTTATTCACTGCCTCATTTGTACCGTGTAAACTGTACTCTATTGTATATACTCTCTTGTTGGTGAAGTTTTCTTCATCTGATCTGTCTTATTTGTATTATCTCATTCATAATGACTCAGTCGAATTTTCTATCTTGCGTGTATCCTTTCAAATGTACCCTTTTTTGTCCATCTAATTTGTTTTTCTTATCTATCGGCACTGTCTCGTTTGTTTTGTCCATCTAGTTTCTACGGTCTGTCTCATTACTACCATTATCCCAAATGCAACATTGCAATATAAATTGCTCATAACGTGCATAAATCAAAAACTACATGATGCACGTATCGCTAGTGATTTTAATTGGTCAATTGGTGCATCGTTACATGCCCACTATCTGGTGTGGCACTCAATACGTGTGTGAAATGGCAGTGGCAGATTTAACTTTGGTTCACAACACTGCATCACTCCCAATGGAGATTAAACCCACCATGCCGGTGGTTGGTGGACAGATAATTACATTTGGAGCAGACTATATTTACTTCATGGGTTTATCAAGATTCACGTTCATTTTAAAGTCTATTTTGTTTAACCAGATGAGAACTGATGTGGCCATGATAGTCTCATTGCAAGTGTAACCTGGGGCATTAGTCTGCCAGTAGCGGTCGATGATTGCTATGTATAATCACAAATAAGTAATTTGTGATGCATTATGTTGCACCATTGCTAGATCTGCCTTTTTAAGGAAAAATAAACGTGTTACAGATTGATAAATGGGTTTTAATGCTTGACAGTGCACGTCAGACATTATAAAGTAGACATATGAAGTGTAAGAACCCATATCTGCCTAAAAGTAACGGATCATATTTATATCGTGTGAACCTACCAAGTAGTGCTCAACAGAAGGTTTTAATCTTCAGAGCAATGTATGCAAATTTCTCTGAGCATAAAGTGTGATATGTATGTTGAACTTCTTTTGCACCATATATAGCCAACCGTGCTAATATGTGCAGATATCTTCATTACATATACTGTATATGTGAAATGAAAAGACTGTGTGCTTTTTGTGTATTTTATTCCTTTAAACTCAGTGTAATCATATTTTACTGGAAACCCTTAATAGAGTTAAATAATTGTTGTAAAAAAATGTTATAGATTTTTTTATAATTTCTTATAACATTCACTAAAGTGCACTGTGAAATAAATATAACTATGCTTATTCTGCTTAAGCGAGACAAAAAATATAATTTATATATACTGTATGTTTTATAAAATAGCATTGTTAATAAAATTAACTCTTCATATTTTTTTTTATCTAACCTTTTTCAGGAAAAAAATAAAGCAATCATCACCTGGCCTGAGATAGTAATGAGGCCCTGCCTGGTCTAGTGTGAGGCACAGGTGATGAAACCTATGCAGCACATTCTAATTCATGACACCACGCAATTGAAATCAGTATTTTGCACCAACATTTAAATCCTGCACAAACACATTTTTACCAAGTAAAATTCAGTTAGCAGCATACTTAATTTAATAACAATATCGACGTCTAGAAAAGGCGTTTCTTTTAAAAAACAATGGGGAAGAAGGAAGAAGTGGAAAACGTTGAGAATCTTGTTGGCGCAGACAACCGTGATGACAGTGCTTCATTGACAACAGAAGTGTGTAAGAGACTGCGGCAGAGATCATAAAAAAAAGATCAGATCAAAATCGGACAATTCCAAATTGGTTTGGATTAAGCTTGCCTAGCACATACCTCAACCATGAACATATTCCTGCTTATTGCAATAAAAATTTCAAACGTCAAAAAACAATAACTAAATATAATTAAACGAAATGCGCAGACAACTCCGGACACCGTGACAGCTCAGACAGTCGTCTCGTACTCGTACATCTCGTACGAGAGCGTGACGTCGCGGTACTGGATGGCGGTGGCAGTAGGAGTGAGGAACTCGAGGACGTAGATGTTACCCCGCAGGCGCCGGTCGATGAAGTGCGCGTCCCACGCCGGGTATTTCTTGCGCGGGATGTCCACCCTGATCACGGGCCCCTCCGAGCGGTACTGCATGGCGGGCGAGGGTGGAATGGGCGACATCCGCACTTCAAAAACGGGCGTGTAGCCATCCGCTTCGCTCAGCTCCCTGCTGCCCCGTAGCGCGGCATCAGACAGCGACACTTGGGGCCGTGGCACCAGGTGTGGCGGGCTGGGCGGCCGAGGGATGGTCATGCCATTGAGGGCGGCCGAGCAACAAGAGCCAGGCATCCCCTGAAAGCGTCGGCCGCCCGGGTGAAGGAAGCCATAGTAAACCATCATTATGGCCATCCCCAGCGAGAAACTGATCACACTGAAACAGAGGAGAGGCAGAGCGTAGGCGTCAGTTGCCAAGGGGTCTCTGTTGAAATACCACAGTAGCATCATGGCCGAGTTTTCTGTCAACACGATAAGGTAAAACGCAAACATTCTCCGATGGGTCTTTCCCTCCTTGACGTTGAACCAGCAGAAGATGTAGATGACGCCCATGAGCATGTCGACCAGAATCTCCTCCCACTTGGACATGCAAAAGTCGGTCTCCTCTGTGATGATCCAGAATGTCATGATGCACCAGTGCACCACCAGGAAAATGACAAAGTACAGCTGAAAGATGGAGGCGAACAGAGCAAAGGAGAGGACGCGGGAAAAGATGGTGAAGGCCCTCCAGGACATCTGCAGCAAGGCGCCTCTGTAGCTCATGCGGTGCTTATCATCTCGCGAGTCCCGCAGCGCCTTTTGGTAGGAGGCCAGCACCATGGTGAGCGACAGCAAAGAGGCAGCTGATGACACACCTGAGTGTACAAATAAACATCAGAGATTACCAAGAGGACGTCAAAATAATGAAGGTTTGTGTAAGAGACGCTAAGTAGCAGCGGTGGAATGGGCCATTGCTCAGAGTTGGCAGGTTAGTAGTTTTAAAACAGGGTACATAATGACAAATACCTTGTTTCGACAGACAGTAGGAACTTTTCTGGGTTAGTGCTAGCTTGGGTCTGGTATTGGAGAGCTGCATTGTCATGGCAGCTTAGACCTGCCAAACACATCCCAGACCTTTATTAGCACGTGGGCTCCCTTGTCAACCTGTACTCTGCCAGACTGACCCTGAAGCGATTTGTGATGTCAGATTGATGTGCACGACAATGCACCTACTTAGTTTAACTTCCCAGCTGAGTTACTGCTAAAAAATACAGATGGAATATACTACTGCATAGATTTTCACGATTGCGTTGCATAGCTCTCCTGTATATTTTCAGGTTTTACCACATGTTGTTCGCCATGATGTCCGACATTTCCTTCCACGTTGCTAGGAACCTCTTTAAAATCTGAGAGCTTCTACAGGAACTTAATTGAGTTCCTGCTATTCAATTCGTGAAGAAGCTCACATGCATGTGGAGCATAACATTCATGCTGAACAACTCCCGGTACAACATGAAAGCAAATTGAAGAGCTACAGATGGAAAATTACAAAAAGACTAGAGTTTAATTAAAAAACGTGCCTAAATTAACAATTAACTATAATATATTTAGTTTCAAGTCACTCTCTTGACTGCTTCCCTGCTGCTGGTAGGGGACAGATTAGGAGTCGGCGGGTACAGAGCTAGGGTTGCCAGGTCCGTGGAGCCCCATGGCAAATCTAGCTGAAGCACCAATGTCCCCGGACCATGGTGCTGTTCCTCAGCCAGTTTTGAGCCAGCAGATCCTAGTCTCTCGTCGTTTTGAAAACTAGGCAAAAAATGGCCGCACTACAACGATAACGTTCCAACGTTTAAAGTGGCGCTTGTACACCGTTCTTCGCTCAGAACTGCTTAAGCTCACTTGAATGCTTCAAATGATTTGCATGTGCACGATGGCGTGTGTGATCTATTACACTGCGGGTACTATATCGGACAGGAAGCAGGTAGAGGGAGTATCCACTTGGAGAGCATCTGTTGGCATCGGGAATTGGACTGGGTCACGCCTGCACACGAGCTGGCAAGCGATTGAGATCACCGGCCTTAGGGGTGCTCCTTTGTCACGGGTAAGCTGGGCAGCTCGTGGAGACAGACAAATGATGACAAATGAAGCATGTTACTAACAACTGCTCAGCTCACATGTGAACTTGACCCAATGAGGACTGTACATATCGTTTCATTCAACATGACTGCATTCACATGAATACCATATTAAGCAAAGAACATAATGATTAAGGACTAGCTATTTTGAAGATAAGTTTAAGCAATTCTATCATACCTGCATAACAATTTTAGGAAGTGATAACACAGCACAGAAGCAAACAATGTATTAAAAGTCGGCATGTAAGGATGCATTTATTCAGATTAAAATCTATCCTTACGCTCATGACACACGCATTGAATCATATGAAAATCTAAACTTACTAAGCTAAACTTTTTATTTTACCAGGTAAGGCCCACTGAGCTATATAGCTCATTTTCAGAAGTGACCTGACCACAAATGATAGCCCAACGAAGTGGCTTATCACGTGAACATTTATAGCAGCCAACTACTCTAAAAGCATATTTATAAATGTGGAGGGAAAAACCAGAGGACCCGGATAAAAATCCACGCAACCACGGGGAGAACATGCAAACTCTAAATATACAGCCATCAGGGTCAGAATCGAACCCATGACCTCCTGTATACCACACGAGGTAGTTAACATCTCGCCACCGTGGCGCAATTACAGTATATCCCCAGCTGGCCAGACTTTGGATTTCGCCTGACTAATCCCGGATAAAAACAAGAGCAAGCTTCAACGTATCTTAAATGCAGAAACATTAAATGTATTTTTTGACATCCAGTATAATTAATCATCTATTACGTAATGTAACATGCATAATAAATTGCACCATCACATGTTATATTGTGTATAATGTAAGATATGTATTACTGGGTGTGAACCGTACTTACCGCAATACATTAGTGGTGGGGTAATAATCACTCTCAGTAGGGTCATTGGGGGCCAACGCGGTGGCAACGTGGTTATAGCACTGTGTTATGAAACTCGGCAACCTGAGTTTGAGTCTCAGCCACGTCAAAGTCAATGGTGAGTGATACCTAATCCAATCCTGCCTTCCCCCACCTCCCCTTCACCAAAACGTAATGCCCAGTATGGTGAAACATGGTCAAATAACCCACATGACTGAGATGGCATGAGGAGCTCTTCATCCATCTATAGCTCTATTTCAGAAGCGACCTGGTCACAAATGATAGCTCCACGAAGTGGTTTATGTGGAAATTTCTAGCAGCCAAATACTCGCATGTTTCTATATGTGGAGGGAAAAACTGGAGGACCTCGAGAAAAATCCACACGACCACCAGGAGAACATGCAAACTCAAAATATACAGGCGTCAGGATCAGCAGGCTCAGGATCGAACTCACGACCTCCTGTATACCAGGTGAGGTAGTTAACATCTCGCCACCGTGGCACCCCTTCACTATTAGATATACAGGTAGGAACAACAGGTTCCACACTGCCCACCAGGGATTATTTGTCTGTCGTGCATATGGGGAGGGGAGGGTGGGGGGTGGGAGGGTTGGGGCTGGGTGGAGAGGGGAGGGTGGGGAGGGGCTGGGTGGGGAGGGAGGGGCTGGGTGGGGAGGGTAGGGAGGGGCTGGGTGGGGAGGGTGGGGAGGAGCTGGGTGGGGAGGGAGGGTGGGGCTGGGTGGGGAGGGAGGGTGGGGCTGGGTGGGGAGGGTGGGGAGGGGCTGGGTGGGGGGTGGGAGGGGTGGGGCTGGGTGGGGAGGGGCTGGTCACCCCGTGGTGTCCTTATAAAACTCAACGTTTAACCTACACACTACACTATACACGACACGATACACTACACTTATACAGGTAGGAACAACAGGTTCCACACTGCCCACCAGGGATTATTTGTCTGTCTGTCGTGCACGAATGCGCTGTCCGACCAAGTTCCTACCTGCCCACTCCGAAGGAACGTGTTATATACATCTGAGACAAATTTCAAGATTTGAAAATAGGAGCCCCTGTCTGCAATGTGACAGTTGCCCACTGACATAATATCACCACTACGCGATGCAGCTATTATAATTGTTACACTATTTTAGTTATGAATTAGGCTGTTGGGGTGTTGTTTTTTTATAATGTAGCACAAAACAGAGGTATTTATTTTAGGTTGTGACCAATCCATGCTGAAAATAGGGTCAGTGTGTATTGAATATCCCAGCATGGCTCAATACTGAATACTTAAGAGCTCAATATTTCCATTTATATATTTTAAAAAGGTCCAAGAAGAGGATGGAAGATTTTTGGGCATAAATATTAACATAATATGCTCTGAACAAAAAGTTTCAGTGTTTTCAGTGGTATTTTCAGTGATATTACAAGTGGGCATGTACGTTGAACTTCTTTCGCACCGTACGTAGCCAACCGGGCTAATCAGAGTTGCTGCGCTACGAACCCGGTAGCCCGGGTTCGATTCCCGTTCACAGCCAACACCAGTGACGATTATCTGAACTGGTCCTGGGCCTCCCCTAGGTCGACTCAGCCTCAAATGAATAACTGGTGTGGTGTGTAAACATCGTCACTGGGGGAGACAAAGGCAGTCCGGCGTGGTGCTGGCCACCCACCCCCTCTTGTACCGTTCCAGCCTTCATAGGTGCTCGCTAACAGCACTTGCCACAAAAGTCTGTTAAATGCTATACAATTTAATCACACATATACCGAAGTCAAAACATCAAGTAATGAAATTAGTTTTTTACAATGTAATTGAATGCAATTGCATTCATGAAAATGTTCAATAATTACATTATTAATGTGTTGTTGTGATTTGTCCATTGTAATACATTACAATTACTACTTGCATTAATATACCTGTTGATGTAAAATTAAGTGTTAGCAAGTAATATTACCACGAAAAGGCAAACTTGGCCAAATCTAGCCCGATTTGTGTCCAAATACTTAAAGATACAAGCTTATAATAACAATATGGGGAAAATGCCAGAATGTATGCCAAATTAACAAAACCTAAACTACTGGGCATGTTGTGATGGATATACTGCCTTATTCAAAAGTCATAATCTCAAAGCACCATCTAATGCAGATGTCACCATTCATGAATCTTGCAGCCATTGTACAGAAAATATCTGGGCCACCACCGCAGCCCTTGGATTGCTAAGGGATTAAGTAGCTCTTCATGTTCTTAGCCTTTGAGCAAGGCAGCCTTTCCTTTCATTTTTTTCTTTCTTTACAACATAAATAAGCCGAATATTTCCCCTTTCTTAGCTACTCATCCTCCCCCCCCCACGAAGCGACCAAAGGGAATAGTCCTATTTTAACTTAACCATTCAGTTAACATCCAATTGTAAACTGCTGCATGGCAATCTGAGAAACCATTATACCACCCAACAATTCATATTACAGTATGAAAGCCTTACAATATTAGAGCAGAATTCATTTACACCCTGTGGATGCGCAGACCGTGCAAATATGTGTGCACAGAACAGACCACAATTATGAAATCCGCTTTTAAACAAAAGGACTGAAATTACAATGCACGTGTCATATTGTGTTTTACTTTGTTGAATGACACAATATGTAATATACTGACCATATATAAATAAAGTGTGCATTAAAAAAGTGTGAACGGCTTCTAGTGGTTTTAAATATATACCAAATAAAATATATAAATCTCTGTTGATATCATATTTCCACTGAAATGTTTTTTAAAGGTTGTGTTTTTGAGTATGTGATATATAAAAAAAGAAATCACTAAACATATTTTAACGTAGCATTTTGAACTTTTATGAGAGCTGCCAACACATAGTGATTGGACTATGTTTAGGCAGTGCATTTCGAATGTCACTTACTTACAAATATACAAAACTGACCTCATACTGTCTTACAATCAATTTAGGCAAATTTAGAAATGGATATAATTTACTGTTATGGAACAAAAATAATAACGGTGATAAGACATGCATTATATGAACATTCTGGCAACGCAGCGTATACTTGCAAGCAGCTGAAATGTTATATTTTAAATGGGATGAAAATTAAGAGCTAAACTCAGTGCAATGCTGCCACCTGCTGTACTGAGCAGCTCTGGCAACAGACCAACAGCATGCACCAGCAAAGACAAAATATAAATTACAGTTGTTGTTGTTTGTATGTAAACAGGAAACAGGCAGCCAAAATAAGTGATTCCAAATCAGTTGCTTTCCCTCTGTTATATTGAAATCCAAGGCAATCTAAAGGTAGACTTTTTATGATATAAAATATAAAACAATGATTTGTAATATCAGCTACTATACAACAATGATGGGGAAAGTCTTTTGTTTGGTTGGTTGGTGGAAGGAGTAGTACATTTTGCAAGGCCATAAGGAAGAATCACCGAGCAAGACCACGAGGAAGAATCATCAATTGACCGAGCTCGAAATAATTGTGAAATCTTTCCATGCAATATTTACGATGTCCCAAAATTGTAGCTCGATCGCAAATAACTGTTATATAAATGGGCAGCTAATGAAACTTTGTGGTTCTCCATTTTCTTGTTTTAAGGTCAAATTACCATTTTAGGCCATCTTACACGTGAATGTACTGCCTGCTTTTCAAAATAATTATTCTTTTTTCAGAATGGCTTCCCACAACCACACCAAATGGTTCTGGCAACACGGGACGGACGTGTCGTGCACTAAGCACGCCGCACAGTGAGCAAGACTTGGTGCAACTCACATTGCAGCGGCTCGACGCGATGGCGCTGGAGCATGATGGAGAGCTGCAGCACCAGCTGAGGCCCGCTCTCGAGGAAGCTCTCCAGCAGGCGCAGGATGCTCACGTCGGCGTACTCGTACATGAGTGCCCATTGGAAGCGGCGGCGGTATGGCCGCCGGCGCTGGCTTTGCACGCCCAGGTAGAGCACGCGCACGTACCTGCGGGACGCACGTACACACACCCACATGGTGCAATACACACGACATAGGGCCAGAAGGTCAAGTTAGTGAGCACGTCACCACCACCGTTCATAGCTGTATTCTCTAAAATATAACAATTTTGTTTTTCAAATCAAAAGTTGGAGGTTCAAAACCGGCTGAGGAACAGCAGCAGCATGGTCTGGGGAGGTTGGTGCTTCAGCTAGATTTGCCATGGGACTCCATGGGCCTGGCAAACCCAGCTATGTACCTGCTGACTCCTCATCCATACCCCCCCACCGGTAGGGAAGGGGTCAGAGAACAATCTGAAACCAAATATATTATAGTTATAATAGGTTTTTCCCATTTTTTATGGCAACAAAACAGGTGTTAAGATGTTAAAACACCAAACTGAAACCTTTTACAAGGAATCATGTCTGTGTTAACCACAATGCTTGTGGTCAGAATGCAAACAAAAAACGTACTCTGATAATATATGCATTGTCCTTGAAACGGTGTTAGAACAGAGGATGCCAAAAGGCGTACAGCCCAAAGACAATGCACAATCAGAGTAACGAGAGCTCGGGGTAATATATGCTTTAACGGTAATGTAACAGTTTAGAGACGAGCAGCTTTGTGTACCATTTGTAAGACAATGCAATGTTCACACTGAATTTCGTACTGGGTACCGTAATTCGCATGGTCCGTGTAACGTTGCTATTCAATTACCCGCGTTCTATGGACTAGCAGAATTTTTTTTTCTTTAAAAATTACCAAAAATGTTGAAGGTGTGTCTTAATATCTGGTGCATCTTCTAGTACACAAGTCTGGAAGTGCCAATGCAATTAAGCGGTACAAGGGTTATTCCACATCACACCATCACATATAGGTAATACCTTGTAAGTGAAATGTTTTTTTAATCTTCCTTTAAATTTGTAAGTCGGGTGATATGAGCTGCTTTCCCAAATGTTCAGCACTTTACCATTGCCCTCGATCCCACAATGTTGTTCACAAGGGAGAGGAGGGAGGTGAGAGGCACTCGTAAAAAGGGTGTTTTCTTGCAAGCATTAAAAAAAACAATACCCCATGACAACCAGAAGATTAGAGATATTAAATGTTGTGCATTCGCTTACATACACTCAAAATACAAACATTTGTTGTTTTATTTATGTTGCATTAAATTTAGCAAACTTAAAAAAAAAGTTTTTATAAAGTCATTGATCCTGCCTTTACATTGCACCGTATTCTCTGTAATATCGGCCTCCAGAGTTGTACCAAAGAAGCAATGGTCTTGGATTCACTGCCCCATATTCACGTGGCACAAGATTTGTAAATATGTAACCAGGTTAGAATCGTAGATCTAAAGATATTTCCATGGTGTTTGAATGTGCTTTGTATGAAATTAGCAATTCAAAATAAAGATGTTTGAGCAATTTAGTGCATTCACGAATTACATTGTAGACACAGTATGTTGCTAACTTCATGAAAATAATACTTTTTTGGAGGCTGATATCAAAGAGAATATAAAAACAATCAGTCCAAATGTTCTGTTTTACGAGATAGAGTTCTAATCTCTGGTCGAACAAAAATAATCTTTGCTGTTTTTGGGGTGTACAAAATTATTCCTAACATATTTATATGGTTTGTCTCCGCAGTGTGCATAAAAAAATGCAAAAAAAAATGCAAAAAAATGCACATCCTTAGCCCTTCATGGTTACAAAGGTGCAGATTCGTAAAAATTGCTGCAAGCATACACCAGTTGCAAGTGCTGCCAGCCCACACTCCCTTGTATATATCACGTGGGCCTCAAAGGCAGTTATAAGGTTTGGAACATTTGAGAAAGCACCTAATTTATCTTGAAAAAAATTACAGGAAAAGCAGACATGTCACTTACAAACCCTGGATGATCAGAAGTGGTGGATTCACCCACAACTGAACAGAATACTGCATTGGTAACACAAATTAACTTAAAATCACAAAAAATGTTCAAGAAAACCAATAAAATGTCATACACTGGAATGTATCATAAACTAACATATAGAACAACTCGTGTACAGTTACAATATTGTGTACTTAAAATATACTCCTTATTGTTGAAGGCTTTAAAACCTTCCCTTAAGTTGCAATAGAGAGAATGCAAGTGTTTGGCAAGAGCATTCAAAATCCAAGTGTGCCCAAGCAGACGATAATGGGCACATGCATAGACTCATACATGTGCTCAGCGAAACCGAAAACGCGCACAAGTCGAAATAACTCGATAAATATAATCACCCAAGCAGCACGGAATTGTGTTGCCAAACATGGCAGTACAGGATCGCAAATGAGCACACATTTGGCACTTGAGTTTGCTTTGTTTGATTGACAGTTGTACCATTAGAGCAGAGCCAACCAAGAAATGAAACAAGACGCTCTCCAGTACTAAACGTTAAGATGCTTGGGCAGCATACAAAATAAAACAAACCCACAGAAATTAACCTTTGGGAATGCCTTAATTCTAGCACAAATGAAAAAAAGAAACATTTCTGCATGTAATGAGGCTCGGGTCTGAACGTCTGCATTCTTGCAAGAATTACCAGTCATGTACCTATGATATACCAGTCCTGCATAGACTACAACACAATACAATAAACACTACCCACTTATGTGCGTTACTTCACGTAAACATTTTAGTCATGTCCATGGTATCGCCCCCTCCCCCCCCGGAATAAATCCAAGCAAGCCGAGGTGGTGGAAATGTTGAAGGTGCATCCTAGAAAGAAGTACACATACAAACTGGAATAGGATTCTGAAAAAGTCACAAATGGTCATTTAGAATAGTCATATTGCAAACTACTCATATATTTTTATTCAAAGCTTTCGTGACTGCAGGGATTCATATTATTGGTTCTTTCGGTAAAGTCACGTAGAAGGGAAATAATAAAATAATACAATTATAAAGCAATACAATTCTCACGACGTTTCGAAACGTGACTTTACCGAAAGAATCAAGAATATAAAAAAATATATATATATAATATTCATATATTGTAGTAGAAAAAAGGTGTTGACTTCAGGGATTAAACTGGATAATAAAGTTTTACATTTTATAAATATATTACTGTAACTTTGAAACCACCCCTCTAATATACAGAAACATGCAGCATCATTAAAATGTTCCCTTTCACAACCTCTGTCTAATCGTTGTTTCATTACAGACTGAAAGCTTTTTCGAATCATGTGCATATCTACAATAGAGCTTGCGTTATCCTAGACGGTTGGTTCCAAGGTTTTTACAATTTGCCATACAAATCTTTACGAGTAACCAGGAGTTATATGGCTTTTACTTTTCTTGCTTAACTTCGTTTGGGAATGGCTATGATCACAGTTTTTAAAACAATACGTTAAAAATGATCTCTAAATATAGTGGCTGCCCTACATGTGTAACCTCAAGTATTTTCAATTTATGTCCATCACAAAGCAATAGACCGTGCCATTGTGTGAAGGGACATGCAGACACTCACGCGCAATCATATTCAATGGCACTGAGTTTATAAACAAATCAAATTACGCCATTTAGCATTTACTCTGCAACTGTGAGAAGAACAGCAATATTTCCAGTCGTAGATACTGATAGCAGTGCTTAAAATGGATTAGAATTCAACTCGTAGTTTTTTCCGTAAAGTTACGTAGGTAAAAATTTTTTTTGAAATTAAAATTAATAAAAATAAAATTATAAAAATCACGACGTGTCCTCACCGAACTCTAAACAGATTGTATTCCCCCCCTCCCCCTTAACTTGTATTTAAGAAATTGCATCTTGGAATCCCTGCCTCACTTGATACAGCAAATCTGGCTGTGATGGTCCCACCTGATGACGGAGACTTGTGTTGCCTCCGAAACGTCGTGATTTTTATTATTTTATTTTTATTAATTTTAATTTCATTTTTTACCTACGTGACTTTACCGAAAAAACTAAGAGTATGAATCCTTGCAGTCACGAAAGCTTCAAATCTAGAATTAGAATTCAACTGTTACAGGTCCGCTGACCATGGTAGTTAAATTAAACATATCCCTCCCTCTATGAAGCAGATCATATGCTAGTTAAGAGCCCTTTAATTCAGAGCCAAACACTGACACAATCTTAAAAGGAAAAAAAGCATGTATTCCCCCTCCAGAGTCAGTTTTATTTATCGCTAATTGATATTAAAAGCAGCAATTAATGTAATGTGTTAGCAGTTGCATAAAGCCCTGTCGATTTATTTGCACTGTTGTATATATTTATATTATTATTACTCTCAGCAATTATATTGCAAACTAATTAAACAGTCAAGAACATGACACACATTATATTCCGTATGATTAGGTGATAATCTCATATTTTAAAGTAAAATAACACCGTTCAAATTATTTCAAATATCATCTTTACAAATCGTTAGCTACGTGATAGTTAACAGAATTTTAGGAATGAAAGTGTAGATGAGATTTACTCAATGAAATTACCAAATGCAAGTTTTAAAACACAAATAATTTAGACATTTTAAAGTGTGGCCATGTAAATCAACTCGCAGAAAGCGTGCTGAGGTCCAATTCCCCATACCCCGCCGCACACCTCCCATGCACATGCCCGTCCGTTCTATTACTGTACAAGAGGGTTGGCATCACGTGCCAGGCTACTGGAAACGAGAGAGTTGGTAAGATCGGATAAGCAGCACCGGGTCATTGAGCTGAAGTCGCCAAATTCTTGGAAAAAAGGTACTTATTTCGTAATTTGGCATGAAGCACATTTCAAAGGCTTTCAAAATGACACCTCGTTCCACTGCGATTGTTGGTGCGGTGTACGAGAAGTTTTCAGGACAAACCTACAGTACACGCATACGGATTAGATGTGCTCTCATGTTAAACTCATTTTATGCTCTGGACATTACTCAAGCAATACGCTCAATTACAACAATCAATGAATGTTGTTAAAACCATGTAAAAGACTCAGGCCAAAATAATGGAGTAAACAGAAAATGGACGGGAACATGACTGACTGCCTTTAAATTCACCTACGGCACATACTGCATGAGCAATAATATGCATCCTGCTATAAAAATGGTGACAAAAAAGAGAAAACACCCCACATGAATACCTAATGAGGAATAGGAAATCCTTTTTTTTATTGTTCTATGAAACAAAATAAGTGAAAGTTTAATAGGCACCAAGGAACTTCTCAACTACATGTTTCTGGACATGTTGTACAGAACAATGTCTTTTTTATTTTCTCATTCTCTCCAAAGTACTGGATGTAGTGCACTGAACAATGTATTCCTCCTCCCCCCCCCTCCCGCACACGCTAAAGGACAGAACACATTGAACAGAACAATCTGTTCTCGCGAACTTGCATTGTGCAGCATGCTCTGGCTAGCGGTATATGCCCTCCACAAGACTCCTCTGCTAAAGGCTCCATGCATTAACACTGTGCTGCATTCTCATCATAAATGCACTGCTTTTCCAAGAAACCATTAATAATGCATTTATCAGTTTTAAGAAACATTTCCCCACGCTGAGAAAAACAAAGTGGATGCAGTTTAAAAGTCCAAGACCGATAACGTACACGCAACACCACTTATTTAGCAAAGTTGAAATAATAAAAGACACTGCTATATTTCTATGCCTTACTTTTTGTTAAAGATACAGGAATGATTGGGCACTATTGCCGACTTGAAGCTATCTGGACCGCCACGTTAATTTATTCTGGTTAAGCCCTAATTGTCGCGAAGGACAGGGCTGTCTGAGAACCTTTAATGACATCAATGCGTACAGCACATTTACCCACTTTCACACCCCTCAAATGCCTTAAAGTTCACAAAGGACATTGCAACGATTTTTTTAAAGATAACAATTTGTTTTTTAGAAACACTTGTGCTCTGTTCACTATGCAAAATATGAACGCATCACTTGAAATAAATTATACTTTAATGTTACAACTTAAAATACGTTCGTGATTTAGCGAAGGTGTTACTTTATGGGTCAACTTTGGGTAATCCATAATTGTAATTATCGTGGACCTCGCATGAAAGACTTACAGTACTGAGTCACTTCAAGGCCTTACGGGTTACACAGTCTACACGACCACATTACAATCACCTCCAAACATTTGTAAATTGTAAAAAAAAAAATGCTTGCATATGCTCCTGAAGAGACCATTCTATTAACATCTTCCTCTCATGAAAATATATATATGGAAGATGTATTTTAGATTCTCTTGGTTCAGAGAAACACATTTACCAGCTATTAAGCCACCCATTGAAGCAGATCATCCGGTTTAAATATGCGGTAAAATGTTAAACTGTTTAGGAAAAACATGTAAATGCAGGGCTGTTTAGTGTGAGAAACTAGCTCATGACCTTGACACTGGAATAATACATTGCTTCCGAATATATAAACTTTGAGACTCACTACTATAAGCATTTCTGCTGATAAAAAAATGGCACATACAGTATATTTTATCCCATAGATTACCGTGGTTTGGTTTTCACTCAATTTCATACACATAGGTAGAAAAGTGTATTGCTGCATAATGTTAATGTGGTGAAATCCATCTGATTAAGCTGTTGAGGTGATACACTTGAAATGTGAAACGAGTCATGGATTCAACACAAAAATACACTACTTCCTGGAGCATACAATGTTATCAACTGTCAAACACGAAATTTCCATCATAAGATGTTATGTAGGATGGTTTTAGAGAGGGGTGGGGCGGGGGTACTCAGATCAGTATTGTTGGTGCTCCTAACTCCAGAAATGTCACTCTCGTTGACAGACTAGACAAGTGATCAAGTCTGTTTTCGCAAAGGTGAACCCCCCCCCCCACAATCAATGTCCAGCAAGGTGTGCCCAATGATTCCGATGATATCTCTAAGCCTCACCAGTCACAAGCACCCACATTACTAATCACAAGCACACACACGTCTAATCCATCTGCAAATTCAATTGCTCGCGATTCAGTTTTCCCCAGGAACCTCACCTTAAGGCCTTCTCCTCAAAACACCCCATCCATCTGTTTGTTTTACCCTCCTAAATGTCAGCTCAATCAATTCTGAGTCAGTACTCATCCACAATTACCTGCAAGGGTTATGACTGGCAACCTCTGTTTTCACGGATACTTACTGAAGCCACCTGCTATGGCTCGCTCCTCCAGCAGAGGTGATGGAATTCTTGTAATCTCTACACTGGACAACATTGCAAACAAGATGTTCCATCTCAAGGGGTTATCCAGGTAAACAGTAAACGCTCAAAGTGCCCCTCTTCTGAGTATCAAACTCCCACCCAACACCAACCTCAAACGCCCTACTGTCGACCATTCACCAAAGGCAAACCCAAACTTCTAATCAGACTCTTTTAATATCGGACCTTCGTCTGGGGTTTCTTCTCATCTCCACTCATTACTGGTGATTTAAATACGCGTGCTGAGTATTCATCTAAATCCATCTGAGCCACTTTGAATTACACAAGCAAAATTGTTCTCCTTGCCCTCAAAACAGCTGTTGTTAACCCCATCCTGGAAAAACCCTACACTGGACCCTAATATCTTTGGATTTAAAACATCTCTCTCCTTAGAAAAGTCCAAAAAAATGCAATCTTCTCCAACCTCTCTAAACACCTCTCCCTCCTTGAGCTGCATGATCCAGGCCACTCCACTGAAACCATTCTTCGGCACGTGGTAAATTACCTTATTCTGAAGATAACGTATCGCTTTCACTCCTAATTTGCCTCGACTTCCATAGCCAATCTCAAATCGTGCCTTGATGTAACCTCATTGTGGATTAGTTCCAACTTTTTTTCCAGAAAAATGTTGCAAAAGTTTTCGACATCAGAAAAAAGTGCCCACTCAGTAAAAATTCTAGTTTGGGATTGCACCTCCTAAGCTGTGCCATTACACTGTCAAAAGCTGTCAGTAACCTTGGGGTTGTCATTAATCCGGAGCTCTCCTCCCATATATTTCAACTCTGAAGGACCTTCTACCTCCACCTATACAACATATCCCACATCTGCACCTTTCTCGCAGCACCTGCAACACCTGCTGTTAAAACCCTGATCCATGCCTCTCTCCTCTACGGCCTCCCCAAATTCCGCACGTACAAACTTTATATGATCCAAAAGGCTGCTGCTAGACCCCTCACCGGCACTGTATGAATGCGACATTAACACCCCTAAAATGAAACTAGATTCGAAGCTTTCGTGACTGCAGGAATTACTCTTTGGTTCTTTCGGTAAAGTCACGTAGAAATAAATTAAATTAAATAATAATAGAATACGACGTTTCGATTGCAACAATTTTACAACAAAGATAGACAATAAAGAAAGATAGGATGTAAGATCCACCTTACTTACCACAACCTTCACCTTACACCACCATCAACATCCCCTCCACACATCTTACACCTTACCTCCAAGCTTGTCCGAGTTGCAGAGCGTGGACGAGGCCCTGCCAGGCCCATACGCCGGCCCGGCAGCACGGGCGCAGCGCCGAGGTCGCCGAGGCTGCAGAAACCGCTGTGGCCGAAACCGAAGACGATGACAGGGCGGAAGCAGAAGCCACAGCTGCCCGGCTTTGGGCTCCAAAGTCTCTGGCAAACCAGCGGAAGCTGAGGGCCTGCACGGCGAGAGAGGGCCCGAGCACGAAGGCGAGCGTGAGCGCAAACAGGGCACGCTCACCGCGGCCCAGATAGCTCAGTGCCAGCATCACGTCCGTCCCCACGTCCCAGAGTAGCACGGCCAGGGCCCCCGCCACCCAGGCGTAGTCTGGTGCGGCGACATTGCAGCGGCCAAGCCGCTCCCAGCAACGGCGGCAACAGTGCGATCGCCAGCCGCAGTAGCACGACAGCGAGTCTGTGCAGCGGCACACGGCCAGCGAGCTCCGGCCCTCGGCGCTCACGCTCACGCTGCCCGCCCTCTGCTGCTGCCCTTGCTGCTGATTCTGTAGCAGTCTGCTCAGCACCTGCCCACCTTCCACGAGTTTCTGCTGAGCAGACCACTGCTGCCCTTGAAAGTGCTGCTTTCTCTGCTGCTGCTGTTGTTGTTGCTGCTGCAGCCTGCTCAACACCTGGCCTCCTTCCACAAGCTTTTTCTGCTGCGCGGGCCACTGTTGTCCTTGAGACTGCTGCTGTTGTTGTTGCTTCTTCTGCTGCCCTTGCTGCTGCCCAGTCCAGCTCTCTGCCGCCATGGCTCGCCACAGACTTCTTTGCTCATATTCTCTTCACACCCACCACTCACATTTTTTTTTTCTTTTTGATACTACTTAAAAAAACTGGAGGTGGTACGGTGCTGGTGTTACTGCTGCTCCTGGTTCCTGGTGAGAAGCAGTGTAAGTGGCCGATGTTGAAGAGAACTGTGGACAGACAAATTGTGTTAACATCAACATCACTTAATAATTATATTGCAGTTGCCATGCAGTACATCTCAGGATGCCCTGTGGCAAGGGACCCCTGGTGAGGCACATGGTGAATGCAGCACTGGTCAGCAAGAGGACATTAGCTGCCAGGAGGGGGCAATGTTACTATGTGATCTCCAAATTAAGTCATTTTCGAGTGTTTTTAAAATTAAATTTGATAAATATGGAGCATGCACCATGTCCCGATATTTTTCGAGTAATGTTATGGGATCTTAAATGGTCACTTTAAAGCAGACAGAATGGTTATTTTTTTAATTTACGGTCAATATACATGCAGGGTTATCCAGGGTGGCAACCGGGCCTGAACCACAAACGTCTGCAACAAGCGGAAAAAGTGCTACAACTTGCCAATGCCACAACCTCATAAGCACCATCATCACCTTCACCACCGTCAACTTTATTATCACAGTTATCATCATCAATGCTACTGTCAATACAGCCATAATCAAGATTAGCCAATACGATAACCAACACAATCATCGTCCTTAGACTATTACTATTATAATAGATAATTATCTTCACCATTACAACCATCACCACCATCTTCATCGCAACACGTATCACAACAAAAATCACTAGCACTGTCTGAAATCATTACCACCACATCTATCAACATCACCACAATCTGACAACGATTTTTATCATTCCAATCACACCATCATCATCGCCACCAAGATAACTACCATTACAATCTGACTTATCCCGTTAACTATTTTCAGGCCCAAAATCATCACCATCACTTACGTCTTTACCATTACAGTCATTAACATCGCACCTGTCATGCCAATTACCATTACCACTATCATCACCACCACCCATCATCACCATCACCAACAGAAGATCATGTTTACTACCATCATTACAATCACATCCATCCTGTTCACTACTTCATCAATGAGATTATCACCATTACCATCATCACCATCATCACACCAACGCGTAGATAATTTACCTAGATTATTTCCACTACCAACATCGCCATTCATCCTGACAAAAAAAAAATACTGCCATCACCAGCATCACACTCACATCCATCACCACAATCATGACCATCACCCAGATCATTACCGCTTCGATCATTACCATCGCATCCATCTTCACCAAAATCATCAGCAAAACCATCACCACTACAATCATCATCACCATCACCTAGAATTGATCATGAGCATGACAGTACAGAATTCCCATCACATTCATCAGCAGCAAAACAGTCACACCCATAATCACCATCACAACCATCACCACCAAGATGATTACCACTACCATCACTTCCATCAGATCCATGCTCATCACCAAAACCATCACTAGCCATAACCAAGACGCAAAGGATGCATTTGTCATTACATTACCAAACACACATACAATATACAGTACCAATTCATCGCATAATACACGAAATCATAAATTTTCTTCAGAAAAACGGGTTAATCCCATTTTTTTTCCATCTCACGAACAAAAGCAATAATTAGAACAATTTTAAACCGCTGACCGTACATTTGCCACACACGGAGGGAATACGAAAAAAATCAAAGCGCCCAGGTCAACGCAACGTCAAAAAATCGCCACAGAGAAGCGTTGAACATCGCAAAACGGACACAAAGATCCCGCACGAAAGCTTGCACACACAAATTCGCACGTACAAAAATTAACCCAAGATGCACAAGAATTAAAAAAAAATAAACAATTAACTCGGACATTAACACGGCTAATGAGAAATTATAACGAGAATCAAACCCGGCTTACGAGTTCCTTCTGCTCACTACTGTTCATCATTCCCCTTCAGTGCACGCGCATTCGGGATGACGCAATCCCCCAGCCACGGATGACGTAATTCTCCCCCGCCAACCCCTCCTCGCGCACATGACGTCACCGCGAAAGGCTGGGCAGTGACGTCACCCGCCGCTTTGTTCCCCCACGGTCGAATGACATCGCGACTTGAAGCGATGGGCGATGACGTCATTTGCACGCGAATTTTGCCAGTGCCCGCCCCTTTGACGAGTTAGGCGGTGACGTCACACAACAAAGGTGTTTCACGCAGGTGGGCAGGGGGGGAGTCATTGTGGCATGGCTGTCTCCTTTTGTGGCAGGGCTGCCCCCTTTTGTGGCAGGGCTGCCCCCTTTTGTGGCAGGGCTGCCCCCTTTTGTGGCAGGGCTGCCCCCTTTTGTGGCAGGGCTGCCCCCTGTTAAACTGTCCCCTTTTGTCCGATCCACTGCTGGATGAGGGCCTCGGCTCGCGCGGATTACTGGACGTCTGTGGGGGGACAAAAAGCGCTTTGTAGCTCATCGGATTCCTCCAGTATAACGATTCTGATTTGAGGAGACGCGCAAGTGCAATTGTTTTGTGTGCACTGCCCTCTGCTGCTCCCCCATCGCGTAGAACCGAACCCCCCCCCCCCCCCATGACAACCCAACACAACCATCTTTTGTGCACGTCCAGGGAACGTGGAAAGTTGAGCTGACCGCTGGCTTATGAAGACAGTTTTTGCTCAGTGCATAGCTTGTCTTATGGTTGTTATTGTTTGACTTGCATCCCACTGGGATTTTTTGCACAGCGTTGAAATAGTGCTTTTTCTAGAAGACTTTGCTGTTTTTTCCATGATTTTTCTGTTGCGTGTAGTCACTTTAAGATGTTTCTTGTTCATGGTTTTTTGTTGTTGCGGTTGCAGCAATATTTTGCTGTCTTTTCTTGGATTTTCTGTTTGCACATAGTCACTTTAAGATGTTTCTTGTTCATGTTTTTGTTTTTTTGTTTGTTGCGGTTGCACCCGATTCAAGAGCCGAATGGCTCACAGGGTTATACCTACTAAATGAAACTGAAAAATTGAAAACGTATGCAAAAAATCACGGTGAGATGCAAGCTTGGAAGTACTGCACATAGAAAGAGGAAGGCGTATATCAGAGAACAAATACAAGTTAGACACATCATATAGGGCGCCACGGAGGGCGAGATGTTAACTACCTCGCCTGGTGTAGGTTCGACCACGACCCTGACGCCTGTATTTTTGGAGTTTGCATGTCTCTATGTGGTCCTCCGCTTTTTCCCTCCACATTTAGAATCATGCGTTTAGAGTACTTGGTTGCTATCAATTTCCACTTGATGAGCCACTTCGTTGACCTGTAATTTGTGGCCAGATCGCCTCTGAAAAGAGCTTAAAAATCTCAGTGGGCCTTATCTGATAAAATAAAAAATAGCTTAGTTTTAAATAGTTTATTGACAGTTAAGGAAAGTGAGCTTGGGCAGGACATACCACAATAAAGGATGATGGCCTATGATCTAAGAGCATAAAACATTCGGTAACTGTGGTCATTCTCACAGCGGCGTTGGGCTTGCCATCGAATGAAGACGGTCACCATATCGTGTGCTTTCAGATGCGCTTCTGCGTTCGTTTGGAACACTCTTCCTTCCGATTAGGAAGGCACTGGAGCTATGCACTTTTAAATCTAGATTGAAAACGAATTTCTCTAGAACTGCTTTTTGTGTTTAGTTGTTCTCCCCACGCACCTCCGATTTCCACGATTGGCTATGTACGCTGCGAAAGACATTCAACATACATACAATAACGATGGAGTGGCAGCCAATGGATGAAACCCGTCCGATAGCACATCTAGTGAGGAAATGGAGTGAAGAAATAGTGTCCTTGGTGGATTGTTGCATCACAGAATAGTGAGAGATAGCGGTGGTTTGGGGAGGCCTTCCAACAGTAAATTGAGCACGGCTGTTCATTGTAAATTCAATGATTATAACATGTGTATGTAATTGTTGAACCATTAATTAATCATTACAAAAACATTTAATACACCCCACAATCACTACGGGCATGATCATACACAGATAAGTGTAGACTCTGCAAGCGTGGAACACTAGCCTCTGGCGCACCCTTGTCTTCTAGATGAGAGGGAACAAGTAATGTGGCCTTAACGTGGTTCAGAAATGTCACAATGATTTCCTGTTCAAATGAGCATCGAGGCGTTACTCATCTCCTAGTGACAGCCCTAGAAGAGTGATGGAAATTCAAAATTCCTATGGTGCGGCTGAGTCTATCCATAGGACAATCACTGTTGACCTCCCAACAAAGTGGTAATTGTTATATCGACCCTGGAGGGATGATGAGTCAACCACCAACCAGCATTTGACCTCTTCTCATTGTGAGCCACTCACTCTACCACTTAGCCGAAAATAAGCAACCTCAAATCTGGGCTGCAGGCCTCTTGAACACACTTGCTTGAACATTGTGCGTACACATCAGAAGCATAATTGTTTTGTTGAGAATTCATTTAGACTTGCATATATATGGGACTTTATTTGTCTGACTGCATTGTTTCATGTTTAATATCTATAGTACTAGAAATTATGCATATCTTATATACAGAAATCTGCAGGTCAAACCCATAGACAGTTCTTTGAGAAATGAAGTACTGCACATGTGATTCTCCCTCTAACTGCCTAATAGTCTTTGTTGGCACAAGAATGATCTATTATCATGCCATACTCGCGTGACAACGCCAAAGCCATTTATGCCATCACTACTCGCCATCGCTCCTACGTTATGAGTATTTCACCATCAAGTTATGCCTCTCAAATCAAGTTTTATGCCTTTGGTGACAAAAAGTCCATCAAGTCACCCATGAGCCAAGGAGCTTGACAAATGCTTGACAAAATGCACCATGGGCAGTATTCACCAGGGACAGAAAGCTTAGCGTATGTACTCTCTGTTTTATACACACAATTTACATTTATTGTCACATTTCCTAGATGTTTCATGTCACATTGCTCACCCCCTCAATGCTATTCTCTGTTAACGACCTGTTTCCATGCATAAAACGCTTCCATGGTGAACTTATTATATATATTTGTGATTTGGAAATAAAATTCTGTAAAAGTCAGTGAGAATTTGGTTGGTATCAGATAAGCAATTGTTGGGCCAGTGGCTCAAGAGCTAAATAATCACTGTAAAAGCCTCATCACCACCACCATTCGGTTTAATGTCTCCCCGTGGTCAGCAACCTCTGATTGCCACTCAATTGCCTGCCTCAGTAACCTACCATGCTCCATCCATCCATCACACGTGTCCCACCCACCACAAACTTCTCTCCATATATTTACAGAACTTTCATCTGCAGTAATTTCTTACCACATTCTATTCAGAACTTTCAAGTTGCTCCCCACGTGTAAATTGATTCATCATGTATAGCTGCGTGCTCCGTGGTGCACGAATCAGAGAGGAGCCCAGCACACGAACCACTCGCACGCGCCTCGCGCACCCTTCTGAACAGACTATTCGTAGAAGGTGCACACATACCCCAACAAATACACTTCATATATAACACGCATGAATACGAATGTAAATACATGTTCTGTTTTCCAAATATTGAATTCAGATACCAACGTAATAATTAATCAGAATATTTATTTATACCAATCAATCACTCACAAAACCACCAACCCACCCTCTCCAGCTCTCACACACACAATAACTCATTCACCAAGCCATGCTGGCCTTCACAGGCGCTCGCTAACAGCAGGTCCTGCGGGATATTTGTCTTTGCGTGAGTGTGTAAATGTGGGAAGCGGTAGTGTCGTGATGAACACACTTCGCCACGAAGTCGGCCAACCAGTTAGATTCCCGCTCACGGCAATGACCAGTGACGATTGTCTGAATCAGCTATGGCCTCGCCTAGGTCGATCACTGTTACAATGTTTTATAGCTATATTTTGGTGATTTTGAAAACGTTTTGGTTTAGCCATGTTTGTTTGTTGTAGTACAGAGTTAGCCTGATAACTTGAATCTAAATTGTCTTATGGTTGTTATTGTTTGACTTGTATCTCACTGGGATTTTTGCACACAGCGTTGAAATACGGTGTTTTTTCTGGAAGACTTTGCTGTTTTTTCCTGGATTTTTCTGTTTGCGTGTAGTCACTTTAAGATGTTTCTTGTTCATGTTTTTGTTTGTTGCGGTTGCACCCGAGTCAAGAGCCGCATGGTTCACAGGGTTATACCTAATAAATGAAACTGATTATCTATTGACAAAAAAGGTCATATATGACATGTTTTACTGTTGGTTCAATTTCTTTCTTTAAGATTAGCACTTTGCATTTTAGTTGTCATCAATGATCTTTTGTAAAGCTCCTAGAAGTTTACGTAGTCTAAAGATTATTGTTACCCTTTTCTGTTGCATTTGTTTACCAAGTTCATCACTAGCGTTATGCTACAGTGCACTACAGTACATGGCATCGATATTTAAGTTTAATATTTCAATAATCAGATGCAGAACCATTCTTTTTTCACGTACATGTATGTTCAACTTATCTCGCACTATACGTAGCCAACCGTGCTAATCGGAGGTGCAGCTGCGAATTTAACTCATGTAACCAGGATCGTTTCAGTGACCTAACCACTGCGCCACTGCTCCATGAACATAAAGACGCCTGAAGACATCACAATATAGAAAACTGGTTCTGCTTTTTCCTATAATTTATACTATTGCATTGCAGATACAGAATCTATGTTTCACACCAATACAGTCAGCCCGATTCATTTTTACATACTTGTTTCATTCATTAATTAATCACTTCTTGCCGTATTCCGTCATTCACCCGGGCATTCTAAATCCAGTTCACCATGGAAGTCCAGTTTACCACGGACGCCCAAAGGATGATTGGTCTCCGCAGACCACTGTTGTTGGTCATGCTTATTTTTACCACACTTAATTCTAGATTTGAAGCTTTCGTGACTGCAAGGATTCATACTCTTAGTTTTTTTCGGTAAAGTCACGTAGGTAAAAAAAAATACAATAGAAATAATAATAGAAACAAAATAATAAATCACGACGTTTCGGAGGCAACACAAGTCTCCGTCATCAGGTGGGACCGTCACAGCACTTGAGACTTGTGTTGCCACCGAAACGTCGTGATTTATAATTTAATTTCTATTTTTTTTACCTACGTGATTTTACCACACTGGTCATTAAAGTGTGGTGAATCAATCAACCCATTCATTCATTAATATCCCCCACCCACCCCCATTCATTCATTAATATCCCCCACCAACCCCCCATTCATTCACTCGGAGAATTCAACCCCCACGTGTCACTTCCGTATTCCGAAGCGCGCGACATCTTCCGGAAGACGTCTACCGAGCCAAGCCCCTTGGCCCCCAAAAAAACACGAACGCGGCCCAACCGGCTCCAAGCACGACAAGGAGGGTTGGGGGCCTCATCATCATCGTTCCGTCTTCTTCCTGCTCGCCTTTTGCTCCGAGTGTGTGTGGCCTTGTGACCCCCCGCCCCCGACCCTGCCGTCTTCACCTCTCGCTCTCGTCGACCCAGCGAAGCGAGAGCGTGAGGGGGTTGCCAGTCAGAGGCGGACACAGGAAGAGGAGGTGTTGTTTGGGTAGGGGTGGGTGTTTGTAGGTAGCGTGTCTCTCTTACCTCTCTCTTCTCTCTCTCTCCATGGAGTTCGTGGAGCTTATAAAGACGCCCAAGGTGGAGGGAGCGGTGCTGGAACGGCCCTGCGCCGCTCCGCTGGAGGGCACGCTGTGTATCACCGGTCACCACCTCATCGTGTCTTCGCGTCGGGAACACGCCGAGGAGATGTGGCTGCTCATGTCGTCCATCGACGCCGTGGAGAAGAGGTGAGTGTCGTGGTGTGTGTGTGGCCGAAACGTGCACATCACGTCGGTGCTACTTAGTGGCGAATGGTGGTTGTTGTTGTTTGTTGTGTGTGTCGCTCTACGAACCTGGCCGGCCACCCGAGTTCGATTCCTACTCGTGGCTAACAAACATTGGGTGACAATTATCCGAAGCGGTCCTGGGCCTCCTTGCATGAGTACTGTATCTTGTGGGGTGTGTAAACATCGCCACGAGGGAGACAAAGGCGGCCGGGCGTGATAGGTTTAGGGACGAGCTTGAGAAGGCCATCTCCCAACAAAGCCACCTTTTGTTGTGTCTTTGTGGTTGGCGTGCAAAGGGGCTTTTGCTTTGAACTCGTGACTTTTGTTTTCACGTTTTGTAAGACTAATGTTTTGTATTGCAGCAGTGTGTGTGTCTAATATATTTTCAAATGTGTTTCTCTTTCGTTTGCCGTATCTCACATAACCATGCTACTCCTAATCTACATCCGCCACCAAACCTAATGGTCTCGTGACTACCTCATTGTCAACAAAGCTGGCATTGTGATTGTAACATGAAATTATTATTGTTGTTGATATTCCACGGTGAATATTCCATAGCCATGCTATTTGGCAACATGCGACTCCAGAGCTGAATGCAGCTCTTTTAAGGACTGCTTTGCGGCTCTTGAAATATTTAGTTTTCTTTAGCGAATTCGAAAAAAATGGTTTTGGAGTTATTTTGATTGCAGACTCCTGGCTGTGTGAGTCCAGTTTACCGTGGAAGTCTAGTTTACCATTAAAGTCCAGTTTACCGTGGGAGTCCAGTTTACCATTAAAGTCCAGTTTACCGTGGAAGTCCAGTTTGCCATTAAAGTCCAGTTTACCGTGGAAGTCCAGTTTGCCATTAAAGTCCAGTTTACCGTGGAAGTCTAGTTTACCATTAAAGTCCAGTTTACCGTGGAAGTCCAGTTTACCTTTAAAGTCCAGTTTACCGTGGGAGTCCAGTTTACCATTAAAGTCCAGTTTACCGTGGAAGTCCAGTTTACCATTAAAGTCCAGTTTACCATTAAAGCCCAGTTTACCGTGGGAGTCCAGTTTACCATTAAAGTCCAGTTTACCGTGGAAGTCCAGTTTGCCATTAAAGTCCAGTTTACCGTGGAAGTCTAGATTACCATTAAAGTCCAGTTTACCGTGGAAGTCCAGTTTACCTTTAAAGTCCAGTTTACCGTGGGAGTCCAGTTTACCATTAAAGTCCAGTTTACCGTGGAAGTCCAGTTTACCATTAAAGTCCAGTTTACCATTAAAGCCCAGTTTACCGTGGGAGTCCAGTTTACCGTGGAAGTCCAGTTTGCCATTAAAGTCCAGTTTACCGTGGAAGTCTAGTTTACCATTAAAGTCCAGTTTACCGTGGAAGTCCAGTTTACCTTTAAAGTCCAGTTTACCGTGGGAGTCCAGTTTACCATTAAAGTCCAGTTTACCGTGGAAGTCCAGTTTACCATTAAAGTCCAGTTTACCATTAAAGCCCAGTTTACCGTGGGAGTCCAGTTTACCATTAAAGTCCAGTTTACCGTGGAAGTCCAGTTTGCCATTAAAGTCCAGTTTACCGTGGAAGTCTAGATTACCATTAAAGTCCAGTTTACCGTGGAAGTCCAGTTTACCTTTAAAGTCCAGTTTACCGTGGGAGTCCAGTTTACCATTAAAGTCCAGTTTACCGTGGAAGTCCAGTTTACCATTAAAGTCCAGTTTACCATTAACGCCCAGTTTACCGTGGGAGTCCAGTTTACCATTAAAGTCCAGTTTACCATTAAAGCCCAGTTTACCGTGGGAGTCCAGTTTACCATTAAAGTCCAGTTTACCGTGGAAGTCCAGTTTGCCATTAAAGTCCAGTTTACCGTGGAAGTCTAGATTACCATTAAAGTCCAGTTTACCGTGGAAGTCCAGTTTACCTTTAAAGTCCAGTTTACCGTGGGAGTCCAGTTTACCATTAAAGTCCAGTTTACCGTGGAAGTCCAGTTTACCATTAAAGTCCAGTTTACCATTAACGCCCAGTTTACCGTGGGAGTCCAGTTTACCATTAAAGTCCAGTTTACCGTGGAAGTCCAGTTTACCAATAAAGTCCAGTTTACCATTAAAGCCCAGTTTACCGTGGGAGTCCAGTTTACCATGGGAGTCCAGTTTACCGTGGGCGTGCAGTGTATCGAGGAAGTCCAGTTTACTGGAGAAGTCAGTTCACAATTTAAGTGCAGTTTACCATGGAAATCCAGTTTTCCATGGAAGTCCAGTTTACCATGAACAGGGGTTGGCAACCTGTCGCTACAGAATGGCTCTTCTTGTTATTTTGGTTGCCGGCCCCTGCCCTAGGAGGTTGACCGAGTCCCATAAGCTCACCCATGCCCCATTCCCTCCTTCCCATGACCATGATTCTGATCATCTTAACGTGGCCGGTTCGTTCGCATACTTGATGCCTTGTCTGTCTCCCATAAGCTCGCTGTTCTCACCTATCCCTTATGTACCACCTTCTGTTGCTTCCATAGATAAGTTGTTCGTCCCAATGGCCTCCTCGATTAGCACTCAACCAAATGTATTCAGGTTTCAAATCTAACTCATTTTACAAATTCCACTCCATGTTTCCTTTAAGTTCGCACACCTCAGTAAAGTATCACCCTCTACCTTACTTGTTTACCTTATCCACACATTCCCCGTGCCCTAACTTCACCGCAAAATCACACACACTCTCAATGAACGTTACGTTTTTTTGCGCGTTGTGCTTCCTGTTTTGCATTTAAGTTTCCGTGCGTGTAAATGTTACTTCCATGATTGTATTGTAGCTTTGAGAGCCGTGGGAACCAGGTCGTCAAGTTTACCGATCTGCAGGAGGAAAGGTTTGCCTCTTCTGCTATGCGTCCTATGATCATTTGTCATGCACACTGTGCCCTTTAGTATACTTTTGCAATTCAAGATATGTGGTTGGGTGAGAAAATGCTTGGAAGTGTTCACCTCGGGGACACTCAAGTGTTTTGTCCATGTGGGCCTCAAGCTGCTGTCATCCCCGCTCCCATTCTGTTCTGCTTAAGAGTAACCCATTTGGAGTGCTATGGTGGGCGTGCTGCATGTACAGGGTGTTCCATTTATAGACATCTCACACATTTCGAATTGTTATTTTGATTGCCGTTACAAGATACATTTTTGCGTTGAATTGGTCAAGGTGGATCAGTTGTGTGGCTATTGCATGACATAACCCTGTGGGGGTACATCTAACATCATATGCATGCAACAAAACGTAAGCCCCACATTGCATCACACCAGCAATGTTGGACAAAGTGAATGGGGAGTGTTTAAAGTTTAAATAAGGGTATTGAGATGAGTCCGAGACATGTAGAGATTTGGAAAGCAACGTTTTCTCTTTAATTTAATTCTATTACATAAGTAGGATATATATAAATGAATCGCCCTGTATTTCAACTACTATCTACATTTTAATTAAATCCGATGTGCCATTGTAAAGACGTTGTTGGTAATGTTTCTATTATGGGCATGTCTTTAAAATTCAAATAATGATTATTTGATTTAATTATAGTTTGCACCCTCCATAGTACGCAATGATTTACTCTCATGGTTAAGCAACAGCTGCATACTTTATAGAACAATTCTTAGTAAATCGCTGCCCTGTTGATAGTGGACTGGTCCTATGCAGATCTCTTTCGAATATTATTAAAAAGTAACAATAATACTTAAAGTGCTGAGCTGAATTGTTTAGCTTTGTGGGATTTATCAGTTCTTCTCTTCCTCGGTATACAATATATCTAACCAACTGCATGCAAACTCTCTAACTTTCAGAATTGAACCTGACCTATAATGAGCCAATTAATTACTAAAAGAGGTTTTGGAAAAAAGCATGACTGGTCAAAACAACAAATTATGTGTATTATATTCAAATATGATGTTATTGTTTGCAATGGGTAGATTAAAACTATTTTGGTTTCTCTCTATGTTAATACAGTAATACTTTTCATCCCTTTGCTAATCTCCAACAAGATGAAGGTCTCCCCAGTGTGTCGGTTTAGGAGGTTGTTTGACCTGTCTTCAATATGCTGATCAGTGCATATCGGTGAAGGAGAGTGCTCACTGCCCAATAAGACACTGTTCGTCACTGATAGTAGCTGTGGCCGGGCATTGAACTCATATCGCCAAGTTTATCGAGCAGTGTGCTCATCACACTGCATGCCAGTAATGTTCTATGTACATAAGACTGTAAATTAATGAGCCCAATTAGCTGACCAAATGGGTCAACCCACTTTAACCACAATAACCAAGAAGATAATTGAACTAGAACAAAGAATCTTTGTTTTAGGGTTTCCTATGTGCACCTATTAAACGTCACTGAAAAAAACAGGTACGAAAGTGAATAAATGAGAAAATCTGGGCAAACTCATGTATTGCCATACTAAACAATTTTAAAGGCTATTCTTGCGTATTAAAGTATATAAAGCAGAGCGCTATCCAATCTCTGAAAGCCAGTATTGTACATATTGATTAACAAAATAATAATAATTAACAGTTTTTGCATGAAAAGCCTCCGCCACACCATGTCCACCATGGGGGTTATTTGACCATACTTCACCATGCTGCTGAGTGTCAGTTGGTGCAGGGGGTAGCACAGATTGGTTCAAATATGACTTGCCTCCGGGCATAAGCCTCGTGTCGCTAAGATCAAACCGCAGTACGCTAACCAATTGACCACCGCTTCACTCCACTCAGGGTTGTTTACACATGTAGCATTAATAATATAATAGATGGTTACATTATGTTGAACGTTCCAGAGGAATATATTATTTCACCTCTGTTTAGATTAAAAATATAATTGGATTAATATTTTCCCCCGAGTGTCTATTACTATTTTATGTACAAAATATAGGAAAGTGGAATTTCCACCTCAAATGAGCACTCCCCTCCCTCAATGTTCATTTGAGGAGGAAATAACTTCTAGATTTGACTATCCCACGGTTTAACATTGCCACTTTAACTTAAACGTGTGCTATTAGGTTAGGTAATAAAAATTTCACATGAACCTATGTTCGAGTAGAATTCGCATAAACACGGTGTGTTGACATTAGTTGCTGTGTTGCCTTTAACCCAAGGTACATTTCCTCTTCATCAGATTTGCTGGGACTGTAGGGACTCTGACAATAAAGTGCAAGGACCTTCGGATCATACTGCTGCACATCCCTGGAATGGAAGAGTGCCACAACATTGCCAGCTCCATTGAAGTAAGCTGTGCACCATCGCAGAAAGGTGGCAGCTGTATTAAAAGCCAAGCTTTTTAATCCTACTCAACTGAAAACAATTGCTCAAAATCTTGACTGAAAGCTTTCGTGACTGCAGGAATTCATATTCTTTGGGTCTTTCGGTAAAGTCACGTAGATAGGTTCAAAGAAAATAACAAAAAAACTACGAAGTTTCGATCGCAACACAAGCGGTCGTCTTCAGGAAAAGGGGGGTTAGCGTCCAAAGGCAACTGTTTATAAGGGTTTGAAATGGGCGTAGCCCAAATGTCAGCAGCCAATGTTAATGCAAGTAGTGGGCAGCCAACTCGAAGGTGGTTGGTTTTCCACCAATCAAAGGGCTGCCAGGTGAAAATTAGCATGTTAATGAGAGATTAGCATGTTAAGCTTATCAATTTACCTTGAAACCATAATGGGATGGTAAAATGCAGAATGGTGTAGCCCTGCAATGTCTTGCTTATGCTTTTAGAGAGCCACTTTTTCAAATACATTCTGTAAAATGTGGGAGTACCCACACTTTACCCCACCAGACGGGACCTGCCGATCACTGCCTGGTGAACCCATTCATTCTTCTGGGTGGAAGGTGGCGGTGGGTGGGAATTTAAGAAACTTGCCCCATTCTTTAAACTGCCACCCTAGGAGTTCGGATTGAACCGGTGACCTCTGGATTGCTCATCCAGCATGCTAACCATTACACCGTGGCAGCATAATATTGGATAGCACTTTGCTTTATAAACTTTCATACGCAAGAATAGCCTTTTGCATTTCTTGCATGAGTTTGCCCATATTTTCTCATTTGTTCACTTTCGTAGATTTACTTTACTTATCCATGAAAGCCACATTGAGTCATAGGACTCTTTTTTTAGGAATTGTCCTGCATTTTGTTATTTTAAGATGTTTTCAGCCAATAATGATGAGTGTTTATCATTCAACTGGGATTAAACCCCTGGAAAAAACCCACACGCGCAAGGGGCCAACACTCTATCCCCATACAGATGGAAACCCATGGCGGTTTGTCCACTTGCTGCACTGCCCTTTCCTGGCGAGCCAGGGTATGGTACCTCGATCCCTACAAGAAGGGAGATTCAATACATTTGTGTGATCCACCACCCCTCGCCTCCACAGTTCTAGAATACACGTGCATGCTACCACTGCTCGTATGAATTGCATATGACACTTTTCATTCACTTAGAGGTCTGCACTGAAAACCTGAAGCTCAATTATTCTAGGTTGACTTGTTAATGATTGAAAGCTGAGTTTATATGGGCTAGTTTAATGTAAACCCGAGGTTGTTCATCAATTGTGCTCTTCCCATCAACTGAACTTTCCACTTTTCTGAAGTAATCCAACGTCATGATATTTGCGTTGCAGGTTGAACTCTTTCTAAAGTATTTAATCGATTATTCAGTAATGCTGTGATGGGTATTTGTTATGGCTATCTGCTCTATGTTTTGTAATGTAGCGAGCACCGTGACTTTGGTTTGTGAGAGCTTGGGTGACTGAATCGATTTCTACTGAGTGAAACAAATGTATAAACAATTACATTAATTTACAACAGTGCAACGTATATATAGATCGCGATTGCATGAAGAAAGTAACAAAATAGATATTGGAGAGAATTGGGACAAGATACATTTTCGCCAACGTTATTCACAGCTATGTAAAACGTTTTATGAAAATTAGATTGGAGAACTGAAGGCATAAATATATGTTTACAACATATTCGCCATCTGTTGATGATAGCCGTTTTAACAACCAATGTAAAGTAAAAACAACTAAATGGGAGGGGACAAAACTACAGGAAATTATAGTAGAACTTGATAAAGATAGATGCAATGTGGGGCTTAAGATAAATGAGCAAAGCAAAAGTCACATACAAGTTCGCAAAGCAATTAAATATAGTTAGGTGCAGTTGTTGAAGGCAAATCAGGATCGAATTGATGAAATGGTGGATGAGACCAGGTTGAATTACTTTTGGAAAACTAAAGTTCAAGGAATGCAGCATATGTATACGCCTAAAGAAGAAGTTTTTTTCCATCAGTGCCTGCTATAACATAGGGATCAGAAACATAGACATTGACAAAGAAAAAGGAACAAAAGCACACCAATAAGCATTGAAGAACACACTCGTGTATGGAAGCTAGTTGGTTTGGTGCATTAGGAAACCGTGAATGATGGTGGTGGAGTATGGATGCCTTCATTCAGCGGTAATAGTGACTGAGTACAGTGAAAAATCGACGCGTGTTTAACTTTTGCTCTGCTTGCTCTGCTTTTTAATAAATGGCCAAACGTTTGGTTGTAACTTGCGTGCAGGTGCTGTCTACGCTGGCGGCCGTCAACCTGTACTACCCCTTCTTCTACCGCCCTATGTTCGAGGCGCTGGAGGACGGCTGGCACTCCTTCCTGCCCGAGCACGAGTTTGCACGCCTCACCTCGCACGTGAGCTCCACGTTTCCTCGCTGGCGACGCTCCACAGTGGCGAGATGTTAACTCCCTCGCCTGGTATACATGAGGCCGTGGGTTTGATACCAGACCCTGACGCCTGCTGTATATTTGGAGTTTCCGTGTCTCTCTCCCCGTTGGTCGCGTTTATTTTTCTCCGAGTCCTCCGGTTTTTTCCCCTCACATTTAGAAACATGTGTTTAGGGTATTTGGCTGCTATACATTTTCACAGGATAAGCTACTTCGTTGAGCTATCATTTGTGGTCAGGTCACTTGTAAAATAGAGCTGTATAGCTCATTAGGCCTTATCTGGTAAAATATAAAAAATGTTTCATAGTTTCAATCGCACACCTGATAATAGTTTATATCCAAATCTCTTCTCCCTAGCCCAGATCTAAACTTGAAGGTGTTCAAGACTTAAAGCGATATAGAACTTTAGGCTGACCCTCTTTGAGTCAAACCAATGAACCTCAGATATATGTTGGGAACCCAGTAAATTTTTTTTTAATATATCCATAAGCATAAACGTGCCTATATTCCAATTTTTTTTATAGTCCTAGAACAATGTTAGAATATACCTCGGTCACAATCCATCAAATCAAGATTGTCAAAAACTGTTTTAATCCAATATGTAATAGGCTTGTGTGTGCGTCTGTATTCAGACCTTGTTAAATTCACTCTAAACGTAAAGTAAAAAAAAAACTTTCATGTGATCCACAGACGGCCGACTGGCGCCTGAGTCACGTGAATAAGGACTTCACGGTGTGTCCGTCCTACCCACCGGTTGTCATCATCCCCAAGGCCATCGACGACGAGATGGTCAAGAAGGTCTCTGCCTTCCGGCAGAACGGCCGATTCCCTGTGCTCAGCTACTACCACAAGACCAATGGCATGGTGCGTCGCACCTCGCTGCCACACATAAAAAGCCCCACTTGGTGCCTTTTCTTTCATTCCTGTGCAAAGTTACTTTTCCTACCAACGAAACAGCTGCGGGCGTTGTAACTTATTGAATGAGATGGACTTCTGAAGTAGCCACATGGGTCCGGCGGTCACCGCTGAGTACATCAATTCTGATTAAAGTAGCTATTGAAGGCAGATCAGGATCAAAATGTTAACTAAAATGCAAACAAGAACAGGATGGCATCTTTTTGTAAAACTGAATTGGAAAATGAAGATTAACTTACCAGTGTGCTTGAAGAAGAAAGATGTTTTATTCACTACATGTTACCTGCAATGATGTTGCTCGGAAGCATTTACGGTGACAAAGAAAGTGGTACAAAAGCTGAGAGCTTTGGAGAGGTGCAGATGTGGAATTATACTGAGACAGAGAGAAACACATTAATCTTAGAACAAATACAAGTTCGTGACATTATATTGACCCTTAAAAGCTAAAGTGAAGTTGGGCCTGACCCATCGGGTAATGGAATGACAGCCAAAGAAGTAAAACGTCCCAGAGGCTGATTGCCACAGAGACGGAGGGATGAGATTAGCTCTTGCATGAATGAGATGGATTATGGTGACGGAGTATGGAAATCTTCATCCAGCAGTGGATAGACCACGACCGCTGATGGTTATTTATTTTTGTCAGTCGCTTCACAAATGTCGAATCTCTTAGAACATCGATTACCATCGCTGGAGATTACTGCTTCAGAATTATGGGTTTTTTCACAGCCTGTGTACCAACTGGAGTCAACGGCACAAAGGCCAAGTTGTGTGCTGCATTGCTCGCCGTGTTTCTTTTTTGGTCTCTTTTTGGTCTCTTTTTCTACGCATGCCAGTGGGAGATGTGCAGGGTGATAAACGGAGGGACTAATTTTTATTCAGAATGCATTCACGCTTTAGCCATATATCTGAATGTCGCATGTCACTCAAGTTCATGCAGTAAAGCTTACTTGTATGCTTAATTTACAAGAAAAACAAGTTAAACATCATTGCCTCTTTGGGTTTCTTCTGCAAGCACCAACATGCAAACGCATATCAGCAGCTCACTCGGTATGGGCAGCATACAAACAGTCCATCATAAGCAATGCATGCCTTGGCATGGCTTGGATTACTGTGAAATACAGATTATATTGCATTCCAAAAAATATATTTACTTTAAACTTGGACACATTTTGAAGCAGACACTTTGCTCTGTCCATGAATGGTGCTTCCATGCAGGGGTCCTGACTGGGTTTGAGTCTTGCCACGTATCTGAGGTTCCCTTTGTAAAGAATATATTGCATCTCAGAGTCTGTAATCTGAATGTATTTTTCACGTGATTTATGTTTTATATAGATCCATGTTTACATGCTCGTATGTCCGTCGGATCTATACGAGCATGACATTGTTATTGTTATCCATGTTGCCATGTGGTGACCCACATCATGCTTGAAAATGAGACTATTTTCATCTCTTCAGTCCTTACGTGGTTAAGCAAATAAACTTGGAATTGATGTTGAGGTTTCTATTGGTTACAAGAAATTACTCTTAGACGGTCGACCATCCATGGAAATATGTAGGTAATAGGATGAATTTTCCCCCACTTCTGAATGGAGGTTTTGAATGAAGGCCTTGGTTGCTGGAGTGGCAAGTGGACAGAAGGGAGCAAAGTGAGATGACAGCATTAGACAGGGGTGAGGCTGTGGAGAATTTTTAAGTTTGCGAGTGCAATGTTGAATATAATCTGGGATTGGGAGCTCGTGGAGGAATTAGAGTGATAGGGTGATGTGGTCATGTGTTGTGCGTGTTAAGTCCAGCAGCGGCATTGTATAGCATGTTTGAGGTTGTTGAAGGGGGTAGATGCTGAAGAATCTGCTGCCACTTGAGAGGTACTCCTTTTTAAAAATATCCAAACATAACCATTGATAATAAAAAAAAAATCAGAAAATGGTAAGGTGATTAAGAGGCTTTTCTCTGTAACGGATTGCATGAAGATGCATATCCCGCACAGTGGGCACTTAACAAGACCTTCACAAAGGTCACGGTTTACAAAACACGCTTCGTTACGCAAACCGGCCGCAGGTAATGATGCGCTGCAGCCAGCCGCTGACGGGCTCGGGTGGGAAGCGCTGCAAAGACGACGAGAAACTGGTGAACGCCGTGCTGGGGCCCGGCAAGCGTGGCTACATCATCGATACGCGCTCCCTGCACATCGCCCAGCAGGCCCGTGCCAAGGGGGGCGGCTATGAGCCTGAGGCACACTACCCACAGTGGCGTCGCATCAACAAGTCCATTGAGAGGTCAGACAGTGCACACACACACACGTGCCTCTGTTTTCTCTGTTGTCTGGGGAGGGACGGGGGGCTGGTGGCGTGGTGGTTAACACGCTGCACTACGATCATGGCGGCCTGAGTTTGATTCCCCGGCCTCGTCTAATATCTGTGGTGATTCCCATTAGTACTAATTACTAGTGTAGTGACTGACTCGGAGACACTAAGAGCAGGTCGTACTGGGGAAACAAAGTGAATCATCCCAGTGTAGGCCCAGGACCGATTCAGATCGTCACATTAGGCCCAGTACTACTTATCAGTATCAGTACTACTTATCAGTATCAGTAGTACTACTTATCAGTATCAGTAGTACTACTTATCAGTATCAGTAGTACTTATCAGTATCAGTAGTACTACTTATCAGTATCAGTAGTACTACTTATCAGTATCAGTAGTACTACTTATCAGTATCAGTAGTACTACTTATCAGTATCAGTAGTACTGGGGGAAAAAAGGCGGCCGATTAAACAAACATGTACATGAAATGTTCGGTAAGATATCCTGCAATAAAAAAAATTCTGACCTTTATAAACAGATTTAGATTTGTTTTTGTATGATAACGAGCAACAGATTACATGTTTTGGATATGACCTTCCATCCCTTCCAGCTAGCAAAACTTGTAGGTTAATCATATATAGAGCCCTGTCTCTCTCCGCCTTCCTCTTGACTTCTCTGTGCTGTATCTCCTAATTTTCTCGATTTCTCACTCTGTCTCCATTAAAATCTGTTTCTCTCTTCCTGTTTTCTCGCTCTCCCTCTATATTCCTCTCCTTCCGCTGTACCTCACCCACCTTCCACCCCCTATCTCTCTATATTTCTGTCTTTCACCCCTCACCCTTGCTCTCTTTATTCCCAACTCTACCTCTCCCATCTCAATCTCTCTTGCCTCTCCCTAAGCTTTGGCTGCGTGTCGCTTTCCCTTACTCTTCTCTTCGTTTTGCTCTCTATTTCTTTCCTCTCTATTTTGAAACGCCGTTTCACTCTCTCCCTGCCCCCTCTCCTCTCCGTTTCTTCCTCCCTCTATCATCTCCCTCTCGACGATTGCATTTGCACGGGAAAAATGGCCGGGGTGGAGGGGTAGGTAGTTGCGGGGTAGGCATGACGTCAGCACGACGCACGAACCTGGCTCAACACCGTGGGATGTGGGTGATGTCACCACGCAGATGTGCACTGTATCTCACCCCCATACACGTACACTTGACCGTGCACCAGAAATCCAGCCAGCCAGTAATCCAGCCAGGCAAGAATGAGTCCAGCTAGCAAAACTTTTTTAGATAAAAACACTGCCCAAGGAATGTGAAATTATTTATAAGTGTTTACAACATACCTGCTTGTATATATATAGACAATACAATTACTTAGCAACTTTAATATATTTTAAGCGGAAAACATTAAGACTCGTGCACGACGTTATCTTATTGTATTTTTTTACGGATGGGAAGTGCAGCCATTTTAGCTTAATGTTTATTGCTAGAACACTGGGTCACCGCAATTTGTCAGTGGTCAAAATTGGAATGCATTGAACTTGTGCATTTGGGGATATCACACAGTTGCTATTCTGCGGCACAATCTTACCATTTTTCAGAATAAAATATTGAAAAAGGTCGTAAAACTTTTCAGAAATCTTGAATGTGCTTTAGGGTTGGCTTTTACGTGAGAATTGAAAATTGGAATGATTTAACTTTGATCGACAATGTTCTGTTGTTGTTACTGCTGTCAGATGCAATCTTATGCAGGACAGTTTCATCAAACTAGTGGAGGCCTGCAATGATCCCTCGCATAACATGGACCGCTGGCTCAGCAAACTGGAGGCGTCAAACTGGCTTGGCCACATCAAAGACATCCTCACCACCGCCTGTTTGGCTGCACAGTGTCTTGACAGGTGCTTGGATATAATACAATTTGTCTGATAAAGCCTGGAGTGATTGAGAGCGTCGACGTGTGTGTTTTTTAGTGGGATGTACCTCGGCCAGTGTGTTGTCACTTGGCAATAAGGTATGTATTCAAGAATTATATTATCCTTGTATGTATGTATATGTGTAGAACTTATTTCGCACCATACATAGCCAACCGTGCAGATCGGAGGTGCACCTTTCGCTGATTTGTGGTGTCGCGTTTGTCATGTTTCGATTGTTCTGTCTTGTTACGTAAGCTAAATGGCACAATTTACATACATTGTTCATTACTTCTTATGGAAGCAATTCAGTGTATATGTCATGCGCATAACAATCACTTTAAATTGGTGAATCATTACATGCCGAGTTGTAAAAAGTATCTTGGGTATGTCTGTTTTCAAGTGGCTGAATTGCTCGTAGCAATTCATGTATATTACGTGAATGGTATACAGAAGTATACCATTTTATTTGACATGGGGCCAACATAGGAAACAGATATGTTATTGAATTAATGTACACAAAATATATTTTCATTACAAGCTGTCCAACTCTCTACATTTTACACGGGGTATTTCTCAACAGATTTAAACGCCACCATTTGGCAGGACCCTTTGACTTTCTCGTGCCATTCCCTGCTCTCCTATGTCCTTATTTTGGGCCTCTATATCCCTTCAAGAGTCCCCATGTACATTCAAACTCCAAACATACAGCAGCAGGCATCGTCAGGGTCGAGATCGAATCCATGACCAATATACCAAGCGAGGCACACCTCGTGTCAAAGCCAGCCAGCCCCATGCACAACGACCCGATTTCATTGCTCCATCTCCCAGGTGGTGCCATCCTGTCGGATGCATTCCATGATGGTGCTTCGGCTGCCGCTCTCCTCTCTCCTCGTGGTAGCGTGGATTTTTCTCCAGGTCCCTTAGGTTTTTCCCCTCCACATTTAGAATGAACATCACGCGTTTAGAGTATTTAGCTGCTTTAAATTTCCGCATGATGGTAAGCCACTGTGTTGAGCTATCATCTGTTGACCAGGTAGCTTCTGAAAAAATAGATAATTGCTCAGTGTTATGGAAACAAATTAAATGGGAATGGGTGCAATCCACGTCACCATAACATGATCGCATTTAGAGCATTTTACGTTCTGTACAGCAGGGGGCATTGTGTGATTACTGTACAGTACTAGAAAAACGGACAGATTTCTTGTCTCATTGATTTGCTTTGCTAAAATGTAGGCAGCATTCATTAACCGTTCATTGTAAACAAATGTATTTGGTAATACTGTGTTGTGCAGTAGTGCACATGTCACACAAACTCAACACATTTGGTAAGCATACTGCCTTAAATGAAAAGTATATCCTAGATGATGTTTCTGGTAATGACCATTCTGCATAACTCAACGCTACCTGTTGTATACTCCTTTAAGGCAGGGTTATTGATGAATGTGAGGTTGTCATTCAGGTTAAAGTAAATTACCAAAAAAAATTTCTTTAAAAAACATTTTAGACATCACCATTGATCACGTGAAACTATTTCCGAATATTTTTTTTCCTCGCAATTTGCTGAAAAATGTGTTTGTAAAGAAAACCACTGAACAACTCTGTCAAATGTGTCAGTAGTATACCTACTTTAATCTGCTGTGTTTATAGACGGCATTTTGGCAATATTTCTACGTGAGAATATTTAGTAATATCGATCGTACATGTACATACAGACTTTGATTTATCACTGACACCTACTTAAAGTGCTTGCATTTATCAGTATATTTGTTTGGTATTAATAGCATACTTATGTGCTTTTTATTTTATTACAATGCTAAAATACTAATTTATCTCTCAGAAGAGGCAATGTATGGCTGTCTAAAGGATTTGGGACGGACGTGATGATGCACACGTGCAATCAATTAATATTCTGGCATTTGTTGATGGTCCATGCAGGTTTACAAAGCTCCCAAAGCCCTGCTGCGCTGTGAGAAAGCCATGGGTTGGCAATGCAGAGAAGAGTGGGTTGTAAACTAGTCGGTGTGGGTGTTTGAATGTTATTCGCTGACATGCAACACATTGAAGTTGGATTGGTACAAACGTGTCACGGCAGGACCCACACGAACAAGTATTGAAGCTCAGCGAAGATACTGTATTCTGTATAAATTAATTGAATATTACTATTATTTCTTCTACTCGAGTCGCACTTATAAAAGAGGTCTTGATAATTGACGTCATCTGGTCCAACCCATGTGAGACTAGGCTCTAAGGAAAGCTGTCTCGGGTGTGGATCAATCAACTTCAAGGACAGTGCACATTATCAGAGTTATGTCTTTTGTTTGTATTATGACTGCAGCTATTGCGGTCTATGCAAACATGACTCCTTGTAAAAAGGTGTCAGTTTTGTTGCCAGATAGAAGGGTAAAAAACCAATTATATTTTTACTGGCAAATGAGGTTCCCATATTGTGAAAAATAGGTCTTGTTATACAACACAGGTCTGTCACCTGCTCCTCCGGTTTCCCCCTCAATTTAGAAACCTGTGTTCCAAGAATTTGGCTGCTATAAATTTCCACATGATTAGCCACTTGGTTGAGCTACGATTTGTGGCCAGGTTGCTTCTGAAAATTAACTGTATAGCTCAGTGGGCCTTACCTGGGGGACAAAAATAAATCAACATTTTCCTGAATTTTTTCCTGTGATCTGACGATTGTGGGCTGCTTCTTTTTGGTGCACGTACCAGGGAGGGTGCCTCTGTGTTGGTGCACGGCTCCGATGGCACAGACTCCACTCTACAAGTCAGCGCCCTGGCCCAAGTGATCCTCGATCAGGACTGCCGCACCCTGCGAGGCTTCCAGGCGCTTGTGGAGCGCGAGTGGCTGCAGGTACTGAGTCGATTCCCCACCCTGACGTGCGTTAACCACGCACGTGCGCAGGAGTATTTCTGGTTTGCAGTGATATTGTGAAAATAATACAATAATCACTTACCCAGGAAAGCCACACAGTCTGAAGACTGCATAGGGATGTATGGCCAAGTACTGTGTGTGCGTTTTTGGCAATGGGAGGAAACTGGAAGACCTGCGGGAAACCCATTCAGAACAGTGACAGGAGATAGAAATATAATTTTCTCCATACAGATTTATTTGTTTGGAGAAAGGATGAGTGCATTTGGATGATGTGCAGAGCCCATTTCTGCAAATTATGTATTGAATATTTAATGTAGGAAGACCAAGCAGGAGAATGTCACAGGGATGGTCTGCAAGTCTGCCTTGTGTTAGGTATGCATTGTATCGTGTGCTCATGTTGTCAGATTGATTTCTGTATTGAGTTGCGCACACACACAAGCAACAGAAGAGACAGCTTATATAACAAAGCAGCAGTCGGCACTTACTGCATTTGACTGTCTGTTGTCTGTGCACGAAAACGTCATTTCGAAGGTACCTTAAAAAATGTTTTGTTATGAATATTCAAAAGCATCTCGGATTTCAGTTACATAGTTTTCATGCGCACATATGGACATAGCATTAACTATGTTTAAACATTTGAATTCATCTTGATGCTGCTGTGGTGTAATAGGTAGCACACTGGTCTTGCAATCTAGAGGCCACCGGTTCAACGCGATCTCCTGACACTTCCGTTGAAAACAATCTCTAGCGTGCGGCAAGCATGTGCAAATCACACGTCCAAGTTATAAGTCTATGAAGGCATGCGACAGCTTCAAGAGTTGGGCGACTAATGTTGCTCAGTCGGGCGGAGAGCGCGGGAGAGTAGGATGCAGTTGTTTGGGTGGCCGCAGTCACACTTATAGGTTGTCTTTAATTCTCCACTTGTGGAGGAGAGGTGTGTGCGCTGCGACCAGTTGATGTTCTGAAGCGGTTGGAGCACCATAGTTCCCTTGGAAGATCAAAGCCGTGCGGCGCGATGGTGGAGTCGTCGATGAGGCTTTGATTTGAAACCTCTGCAGAACTCCATAGTGTTCACCAGCAGTCTTCAGTTGACCCCGCGTCATCCAATTGTCTTGCGTGATCCCACATTGGTTTCTGGGATTTCAGACGGGTTCTTGGAGGGTTGAGCATTGAAACAATGATGCAGTTTTCTTACATACCCCCCCGACCTCTGCCCGCCCAGCAGTATATTTGTGTGCACCGCAGTCAATGGCGGAGCCAGGGTTTTCAGGTAGGTGGGGCAACCCCTCCAGCAATAAAAAATGATAGAGGAGTTGTTAGTAAGTAAAGACTTGTCCCTTGCTTTTTATTCGACGCATGTGTGGCAATGGCGCAGCCATCAATCGAGGGTCGAATTCGAACCGTGTGTGATCGGCATAGCGCTCGCTGAAGGTATGCGTTCAGGGAAGTCGTGTACTGTATACGCAACTGCGCACAATTCTGTGAGTCACTTATAACTGCTTTGCTGTTACTTATTGCCAATTATGGACTCAGACTATTGTCCTATCATCTCATAGAGTCCCTGGCACGTAATAATATGCTACACAGTGGCAGTGGGGGTCGCAAAATGCCGATTTATTACTAATAAACCCCAGAAATCCCTAATTTCGATCGGATCATTGGGGGGGCACGTGCCACCCCCCCCCCCCCCCCCCAATGGCTCCGCCAGTGACCGCAGTCAAAACAATCGGCTGGTCGCGTGAGGTCGAGTAGAGTAAGGGTACTCACACCCTCGTATGACATGTCTGGCCAGCGTGAAAGAGTAGGCCAAATACTCTCGAAAACAGACCTTGCTGTAGTGGGGGAGGCCCTTTGCGTGCCAGCAGTGGCGTGAGCAAGCGACCGCAGGGCTGCACCGCTTCTAGTTCACTAATTGTTGGCTAATTGGTGCTCTAGCCGCGTTAATCTCTCTCTCTCCCAACCCCCACAACAGGCAGGCCACCCTTTCCAGGAAAGGTGCAGCCGCTCAGCATTCGCCAACGTCAAGCCACGGCAGGAGGCGCCCTCCTTCCTGCTGTTCCTCGACTGCTGCCAACAAATCCAACGGCAGTTCCCGTGCTCCTTCGAGTTTGGCGAGCGTTTCCTCGTCCTCCTGTTTGAGCACGCCTACGCCTCTCAGTTTGGCACCTTCCTGTGCAACAGTGAGCTCGAGAGAATGAAGATGAAGGTGCAGCAAAAGACAGTGTCAATGTGGTCGTGGGTGAACAGGCCGGAGGTGATGGAGCAGTACCTAAACCCGCTGTACGAGCCCAACAACCTGGCCATTTGGCCGTCAGTCGCGCCGCAGAGCCTGGTGCTCTGGGAAGGTAAACAAATATATCTCCAGTCAAACACCTTTCCTCCCCCACTCGTGTATTCATACTGTCAATCTAAGAGAGACGATGTGGCTCTTTTCTACATTTAATGAGCACCAGTTGTGAATGCTGCGAAAATATATACAGCGCATGGTACATGGTACATGCGCTGTAGATAAAATTGAATGTTGTTTTGAATCCATGCCATTCTTAGAGCACAATGCTATAACAAAGGATATAGTCTGGCGGTAGGGGGACAATGTTGCTACGTGGTTTTACCCATGAAAGTGATTCGGAATTTGTGAATACATTTCCAATTTGGTATTTTATCACACTCCTCTATTCCATGCTTGTCAGGGCTTAATCCTACTGTGCTAAGCTGGACAGGACCTATGTGGTCCAAATGGTGCTAAAGTAATCGATGATTAATTAAATGGTTGATTTTGGTAACTGGCCGTACATACAATGGTGTGAAGTCTCCTCTTCCTCCCCGTTCTTGATTGTGCGATGTGCTGCATCTCCACCCTAGGTGTGTTCCTGCGTTGGAACCAAAGCTTCAAGTGTGTGCAGGAAGCCTGGGATGAGGTGGTTATCATGGCCGCACGCCACAAGGAGCTGCAGGCTCGCGTGAGCAGCCTGAAGGATGAGTTGGCCTCGCTCGAGAAGGCCCGCGACCCTCCCAATGGAGAGCAGTGACCTCGCCCGCTTTGTGCGACACTGGGCCGAGCGTCGAGGGGCCAGTAAACCACTCGCAGAAGCAAGCCTCCTGTTCTCGCACGCACGAGGGTGCTGTGTAAAATTGGCTTTGCTTGTACGGCATCAGTTTTTCTTCTGTTCGTACACGTACGATTTCATTCGCGCGTATACAAACGGAATCGGAAGAAAATGTCATTATCGGGGTACATCTTCAGGTCGGAAGACGTAACGAGGCTCCCACAAGGCCATGGGGGGAGGGCGTGTGGCACAGTTTTGCACCAGCTATTGTTAAGTGCGGTCGTGTCGCTACAGTTCTCTGCGGTAAGTACAATGTCTTTAAAAAACAACGGCGCTACGCCTCTAAGTAAAATTAACGCTGCGCCGCTTGCACGTTCAAAGATTTGGCGTTGAACAGGGCGCACCCTGCAACCCGCAGACGGCTCTGAATGACAAGGGCTTAAATTGCGTGTGGGCCCGAGCCCATATATGTGCATTTACTTGTCGCTGGTCCCTCTGCTGCGTCGGTGGCAATGTGACTGGCCGCTCGCCCCCTGAGGGCATTCCTTGCATATCCAGGGTTTTCAACAGCATGGCGAAGTGAGAGCCGATCAGAAACAAACACAACGCGGTGTTCAGAGCAAGAAGATTTGAACTCGTGCCTTGTGGACGTACATTACAAATAATTCCCCGCTTGGCGTCTAATAGTTCATAGCATGCAAGATTAGTGTTTGCATATCTCAATTTTGGAATTCTGTAAAAGGCTTGTCTGAGAAATAGATGGTTCCCAAGAAAGTCGGTGGAAAGAAATTGGTTAAACTTTGTTCTGTACTGATGAGTGAAGACTAAGTGGACTTTCAGGGATGTTTTAAGATAAATGTGATGATACCAAAACACAGGGCCATTGCACTTTATGCAGTCCAGAAGGAAAGACCGTTATTGTATTTACAGGAAGATACACTAAACGAAAAGCAAATTATAATAGTCATGAATTAAAGCTTTCCACTGTAATATTTAGGTTTGTCATTTTACATATTAATGGGGTTCTTAAATGATCCTTATGGCGGTACCCCAGGGTACCAAATGATACAAAATGGCCGAGGCAATTAAATATTTTATTTCTAGGACACTATTTTTTCCAGGGGTGTACTTAACTCCGCAACTGGGGTACCAATCGATCCGAAATCAGTGCTACTCCGCGATATCGAAACGCAGCGAGGACGATTGCGCTGAAACCCTGAACGCACGAACGCACCGTGGTGGTGCATCGTGTACAGCTCGTTGAGATGAGTCGATTGCCGCATCGCCAACCATCAATAGACTAAAAATGACTGCATCGCGGACATTGTGCGAGAGCCGGGGTACCGCCATAAAGTTAAAATGTTTTGTAGTTGCAGAAATTGGAGCAAAAGTTTGAGATAAATTGTTGAGGTCTTATTACGAACAACTGGGTTTTAAACTGTATTTTGTATTGCCTTCGACATACAGTATGTGCTGCGGGCATTTTTTGGTTTCTGGATAAATACTACGACCATTGCACCGGTTGTAAATTCGAAAGATAATTGATCCTGCATCCACTTCTTCGTCACGAGGCTGTTATCATTTATTGTTGTAAATATATTTTTTACGTCATGTGTTTAACACGATAAAAAATGTTTTGTCAAATAATGCAGAACCACTGAAGTAAGTCACAAAAAGGAGTGCGAGTCCAGCGTGCACCATGGTGGAGTGGGTCATTGGGAGCAGAAGCAGGAAGTGCCCTGTTTATTTGCCTCTCCTGTTAACCCTCGCTCTGCTACTCAGGCCTTCTCTGGATGTTGTTAATTGGAAAATAGCGCAGCTGTAGCCCTGCCCGATCGATACATCTCTGCTTCGTGAGGGTCCTTTCAGTACAATGGTTCTCAATTGCAGTCGGTGACACCCTCTCTAAAAGAGTTGTCTTATTGGCCTGTCTTAGCCGCATTTGTGACTTGTCGTCGTGGTAGGAAACTTGATTCTGGTCAGGTCATGACGGCTTCAGTTAAATATCCTGCTTTTGAATGCAGTATAAATAATGATTACCCACAGAACAAACAGGCCAGACTGAACTGATGGCTGCAGTGGCTTTCGAAAGTTATCATGACATGAACACATCAGAGTCGTCGACATTCAGATAACCTATATTTGGAGTTGTGATTTGTGCCAGAAGTCTATTCCTGGTGCACAGGATAAGTGGTTTTTAAGGATTTAAGCAATTAGGACATATAGCAACACATGAAGATTACCAGAGTCTTGACGTTTACTTAATAAAAAGTAATATTTTATTCATCGGCTATTGGCTATTCACTGCTGGCTAATGACCTCCCCATGCACCACAGGTCTTACGATGCCAACATAATCAAATGCCACTGCGTTTAGGCGTTGGTCTATTCTCAGATGTGTGTTCTATGAGCTGCTGTTCTGTTACCATTCTCGTCCATTGGCCATGGTCCCTTCTGGCGGTGTGTCCTATCCAAGCCCACTTTCGTTCGCGGTGAAAAGGAAGTCTCTAACCTGTGTCTATTCTCGGATGCACAATTTAATCTTTCTGTCAGTGCAATTTGGGCGCCCTGCCACCTGTATATTTGGAGTTTGCATATTCTCCCCTAGGTCACGTCGATTTTTCTCCAGGTCTTCCAGTTTTGACCCTCCACATTTAGAATCTACGTGCATTTAGACTACTTGGCTGCTATACATTTCCACATAATGAGCCACTTCGTTGACCTATCAATTGTGTCTTCTGAAAAAGAGCTAAGTAGTTTAGTGGGCCTTACCTGGTAAAATGAAAAATAGTTTAGTTTGTAGTTTTAAATTTTAATTCCAAGCACGTATCTCTCCATGCCTTGTGTACTTTTGGGATTATGTTGTATTTCTTCAGTGTCTGTATTTTATGATCTATCTGTCATAGCAGGTAATAAGCACAGATTTAAAGCATTCTTCAGTCACCTTTGCCATTGTTGCTATTACCAACCTTGCATCTTCTGTGTGTTTTCCACATGGAACAACATTTGAATCGGCGAACACATCCCACTTTTGTCCATTTGCAAGGACATTAAAGCCTCGTTGAGTTTCGCGTGGTTGTAGGAGAGCCGTCAATACTAGGCAAGCCATGCCGTGCCAGGCAATGCACTTTGCTCACTCAAATGAGCGCCTTTGATAGCCAATGTACCAGCTATTTACTAAGACTATTGCCACAGCGCTGTTATTGTGTTGTTGCTCGTGTAGTTGAGTATCCAGTCCACGAGCCATCGATCTCCTGTCTGCTGTAAGTCATTCACGCAGATGTGTTCAAATACTTTTTTCTGACACTGCTCTAGCTGGTCCTATATGACGTCCAGTTACCACTGGCATACTTTTCATCGCTTGCACAGAAACAATCACAACCCTCATTCTTTGAAGCAACTTCAAAGTTTGATGCGTCTAGTCAGAACATGTAAATATGTGGTCACATTTGTTGGATGCTTCCAATGGGGACGGTGCAGTAGTTTCCTCTGACGTGAAAAGAGCATGCATCAAGTTGGGGTAGTATCCCAATGCGCACGGTCAGCGTGTAACCCAATTGTATCGGGGAAACGGATCTTGAATGTGTTTACACCTGGTCACAAAATGGATGAGCGTGCAACCCTCTAGCACTCCCAGCAGTTGGAACACAATTTTGGATCGTCCTCTCACTCCCCCCAAAACAAAACGTATTTTGCACCGTACACAGCCAACCGCGGTGACTCGACAGAGGTGGCAGTGAAGGCAAATCTGGCAATCGACGGCAAATTTTGCGTCTTGGTGCACCAAAATGGACGACGAGAATGACGAGTAGTTCGTTGGGCAATGGAGTCGATGGAGCCACGCGCACTATTTTACCTCGGGGCCATGTTCCTGGTATTGAACAATGAAACGTTCACCAGTTTAATGAGTTACATGCTCCATATACACCCGGAGTGCTTCGAAATCCTCTCCGTGGCGGTAAATGTTGCCTGGATATTACTCATTGAGCAGGCTTTGGAAGGTTCCACATTCCACAATCATAAAGCATTGCAAATGCTAGTGTTGATCGTTTGTGGGAGCGATTTGAGGGTAGGCACCAGGAGAGGATATCATATCCTGTACCCCGTTATTACAAATATTTCCCAGGTACCTATGTAGAAGACAGACAAAAATGAGCAATCCGCAAGTTCCTATTTATAATCGTCCAACGTGTCCTCGAGTTCCAGTATGTGACTTTCACTGTTCCTATTTGTTATTTTGTGTTGAAATAAAGCGATGTTTTCTTGTCACATGAAAAATCTAACTCGTGCTGTGCTCGCCCACTATTCATTCCCGGAAACCAGTTACCGTCCTCTGTGGCAAGTCATTGCGATCACTGTCAATGTTTGTTCCTGCCCTGTTATTGTTCGTCGTCTTTGAGTGTTTCACGTATGTTTTTTTTGCAGACACCCCGTGTCTGCAATATTTGCAGTGCACTTTCTGTAATGGAGGCCTCATCGCTCATTGTTGCTCATGCGAGCGTCAGCAACTTAGCACATGACATGGCAGTGGAGACCGACATACTCTCAATATTGTTTACCAATCTATATCCGTAATATTCCTGCTGTCATGCCATTTATATTTGTACAAACGATCTGCAAGCTGGTGTCTTCTCCATAATATACAATGTTCTTGTCCTGCGTTCAGCTTACAACAGTCTTTATTTTTCACGTGCAACTGTAAATGGCTTTGGTGTTGTTCATTACTCTTTGTGGAATCAGAGTTTGAGACTCCAGTTTAAATGCTTTTTTTACTTTTATGATTAATTAAATCTCACAATCATGGTCAAATCGTGACCAGTTATGTTTTATTTCGCTAATGTATAAAATATGGGTTATTGTTTCAGTAGATACTAGTTGGTTACTAGAGATACTAGTTTATCGGAGCAGTGCTGCAGTGATTGGCGCACTGCACAACAAACCTCGTGACCCAAATTCGATTCCCAGCCACAACAACAACAAACCGGTGGCGAGTGAAATCTGAACCCATCTTTGGCACCCCAATCCACAGGGCGTGGGTTAGGCTTTCATCTAGAAATGGATTGACAAAGCACCACCCTAAATTATTTATTCTTCTTTTCTTCCAGAGAATGCACTAAGGTAGTCGACATTTACGAATGTGTGTTCGTGCCATGGTAACGTGGTGTAAATGTTTATGGTGAGAACAAGAGACTCATTTGGGATGTAGGAAATGCCACGTCATGTCGGCGGCATGACAGTGGGGCTCGTTTACACTCAAACACTGGTGGATTGTAGAATGGTTGTAACGAGTGCTTTTTTAATGTCAAAACTTTACATGATTTTGATAAATATTTACCTTTTTTTAATTCCTTCCCTAAGTCATGCCCGGTGTATATAATTGACATTTGGTGGATCCTATTAAGATATCCGTTTGATCATTGTGTCGACTGCATAAGGTATACAGTGCTGTATCTACGTGATGTAAAAGTATTGCGGGATTGTGTACGCAAGATGTTGACAAGCGAGTAAACTATGTTGTGAAAATGCTGTGAACCGGTTTTGTCTATGGCTTTGTAGTGCTTTAAAAAGAGTTACGACTGCATTGTAAAATATAGAATTGTAAAGAATAATATTGCACCATTTTCTTTTCCAATAGCACCTCCGATTAGCACGGTTCGCTACTTATGGTGCGAAAGAAGTTCAACATACATCCCAGGGATTACAATTAAAATTTGAATATCATCATAATCCATTGTCTATACTGCTGAATGAAGACCGCCTGGTGCTGTTATGAATGGCTCCTGAATTACCACAATCCATCTCACGCCTACTAAACATTTACTAATCTCATAGCTCAGCCTTAGCGCTGGTTCTCCACTCTCTTCTTTGTCTGCCATTCCATCAGCAGTCATCATCCTTAGCAGTGTATCATCCTGGCGAAGCCCACTTTCGTTTACAATCTGCCGTCTGGTTTTGGTCTGTGCCATGATTCTGTGTCCTTTCTGTCTCAATTTCAATCGATGGGGTGCTTCTCCACGATTCTTTGCACACTTCAGCTTTCATTCCATTTTTATTGTCAGTGATGCATACGCTGTGCTTGAACGCACAACAGTAGTTGTGCTTCATGCTGAGATTCATACGGAGTCTTATTCAACACTTGATTTTTAATATCAGGTGCCGCATGCAACGCCAGTCATTACCGGTTGGATGTTACGCTGGTAAGCGGTAGTGAAACCACGGCCGCTTTGTTTGGCTCTGTCCACCCCCACACACTCCATGGAATGCGCCTGACGGATTCCGTAGTTGTATATCCACGTGCTGAACTTTTGAGGCAAAAACCTGCTCTAAAAATACAGCCAATCGGCCTGTAATTGTTTGATGGCCCAAAAAAAAAATCAGGATGTGATAGTCATATTCTTGGTTCTTTCGGTAAAGTCTTTTTTTTATTTTAATTGTATTATTTTTGTTTTCCATCTACGTGACTTTTCCGAAATAACCAAGAATATGAATTCCTGCAGTCACGAAAGCTTTAAGTCAAAAGTCATAGACATGAAGTTCCGGATGATTGTTTTCCCCAAATGTCTGCTTTCCAGCATATCTTGAACATCGTGAGAATTATTCTCGTGGTGGCTTCTAGATGGCTTAACCGCTTTCCTTAAATACATATAATTAGCAATTGTTTGACATTAATTGCGTAATGCTCCCTATATATATGTTTTACCTCTTTTAAACAAGGTCATGCTGGTACAGGTTGATTTCGAGTTGGTGTCATGTCACGAGCCACTAATACTGCACAATACTTTCCGATTGAAGCATTTGTGCAACGTTCAGTGACGCTTTCAGAAGGTAGGGTAATTTTGGAATCGATGTAAAATAAGTTGAGCATTTTAAAATCCAGTCGTTTTCACATTCACGACAATCTGCAAGGGCCGCAATATTCATTGCCCGACACGATCAATAATTGTCGTCGGTCATGCTCAATCCACTGCTGGGTGGCTGTCTTCCCCAAGTCACTGCCGCCTCTCGCAGTCCTGCCGTGAAATATAATCGACCTCGCAACACGGACACGAATTTATTTCATCGTTCCGTCTCCTTCGTTTTCCGTCCACCTGCCCTCGATTCAGCACGGTTGGCTACGCACGGCGCGAAATAAGTTCAACGTACACACGGCACGCCACAGATGTGAAGGGTGGAAATATCACGTACATATAGATAGTTTAAACAACAACAACAAAAACTTTCAGATGTGGTGCTTTGTGTTCCGTCGCTATATGTGAGTGCCCTTGAACGTTAACTGCCGCGGACGAACACCCCCCCATTGGAAATAAGAGACATCTGGGATCGAGGTGGTTGACCCTATAACACGCGTGCCTCCACCACCCGCTCACAGAGCGTGCGTGCTGCCACATCCACACCGGCCAATGGGTGGCGTTCCCAATATTACGTAATTGACACACCCACGTAGCGGATTTAATGAAACCCAAAAGCCTCCTCCTCCTTCAGCCCATCTCAACTCCTCCGATTTGTACACGTGCAGCTGTTGCTGCTACTGCTGCCGCCTCTGCTGCTTCTGCGTCCTCTGCTCTGACAATCATTTATTCGCACTCAACAGGTAAGTGGCCGTAAGTTGTCGACACAACAACGCAAGGGTCTGTCGTTAGAGGCGGTGTTTAGGGGTATTCATTATCAGAGTTCGTCGTTGTGCTTTTACCTATTGTAGTTTGCTGTTAAAGCGGCCCTCGCTGCGTTATTTAACCCGGCCACCTGGGTTCGATTACCGGCCACGGCACACATCGGTGACGAGTGATCTATAGACCGGGGCCTGCAGGCCCCCACACCCACCGCACAACATTTTCACTGACTCCCCTGACCAGCTTGGGGAAGTATGGTCAAACATCCACAATAACCGACACGGAATTGCAACGCCTCGACCCACTATCCCGCCGATGAATTTCTGTAAAATATAATTTCGGTGCCGATTTTGGAGACGCGTGGGAAGAAAAAAAAAGTTAGTTGTTTTAACAATAAGTTGAACTTTGTAACAACGTTGGTTTAATGCTGGTTGAGTATAATGCGATGTGATGATAATGGATTTTGTTTCGTAGTTGTCCCACGTTTGCTTTGCGATACGAAATTGTAATCGCCAATAAATCGACGCAACAAGTTTTGGAAGACGTCCGCTTATTTGTGGAAGTTGCTCGCGTTCACGTGTCTCGACCATCTCACACACACACACGTTCATGTGCAGACCTTTGTTCCATCTACTACTGGATGAGAGTCTCTACGTCGTGTGGGTTTGTGGGGGGGGGGGGGCATTAAGCCATACTTCACCAACGCTGGTCGGTGCGTGTCTGATGAAGGCAGGAAACGTAATTCGTGGGAACACAGAAGTGGAGTATAACAGTATATTGTTTCTACGTAGTCCACTACGGATACACGAAAGAGGTTCAACATACATACATACATTCCGCGCAAGCCTATGAAAGCATGTTTGTCCACTTTAGTTACCCATCCACACACTTACCCAGGCTCAACCTGCTTGGCGTTCCGAGCTCTCGACGATTTCGGGCGCAATTCGGGTCACTTATTCACATTAAGTCTCAACTTTGCCACCCCCATTGGGCAATTTCGAGTTTTTTTTTTATCTGATAAGTGTAAATGCGCAGTAATTCGCGCTTCGCCCCGCTGCTGAACGCGGGACTGATTGTTAAGGGCTGGGGGAGGGTGCTGATTTGGCCCCACAGCTCCCAACGCGGTGAATTCACAAACTACACCCCCCCCCCCCAAACACTCTCCCCCCCTTCCAAACACTCTCCCCCCCCTCCCAAACACCCCCCCCCCTCCCAAACACTCCCCCCCCCTCCCAAACACTCCCCCCCTCCCAAACACTCCCCCCCCCTCGCAAACACTCCCCCCCCTCCCAAACACTCCCCCCCCCTCCCAAACACTCCCCCCCCCTCCCAAACACTCCCCCCCCCCCTCCCAAACACTCTCCCCCCCCTCCCAAACACTCTCCCCCCCCCTCCCAAACACTCCCCCCCCTCCCAAACACTCTCCCCCCCCTCCTCCCAAACACTCTCCCCCCCCCCTCCCAAACACTCTCACCCCCTCCCAAACACTCCCCCCCCTCCCAAACACTCTCCCACCCCCCTCCCAAACACTCTCCCCCCCTCCCAAACACTCTCCCCCCCCCCTCCCAAACACTCTCCCCCCCCTCCCCAAACACTCTCCCCCCCCTCCCAAACACTCCCCCCCCCCCCCACCCAAACACTCTCCCCCCCCCCCCTCCCAAACACTCCCCCCCCCCTCCCAAACACTCTCCCCCCCCCCCTCCCAAACACTCCCCCCCCCCTCCCAAACACTCTCCCCCCCCCTCCCAAACACTCTCCCCCCCCCCTCCCAAACACTCTCCCCCCCCTCCCCAAACACCTCCCCCCCCCACACCCCCTCCCAACACTCCCCCCCCCCTCCCAAACACTCTCTCCCCCCCCCCCTCCCAAACACTCTCCCCCCCCCTCCCAAACACTCTCTCCCCCCCCTCCCAAACACTCTCCCCCCCCCCCCTCCCAAACACTCTCCCCCCCCCCCCTCCCAAACACACTCCCCCCCCTCCCAAACACTCTCCCCCCCCCTCCCAAACACTCCCCCCCCCCCCTCCCAAACACTCTCCCCCCCTCCCAAACACTCTCCCCCCCCTCCCAAACACTCTCCCTCCCCCCTCCCAAACACTCTCCCCCCCTCCCAAACACTCTCCCCCCCCCCTCCCAAACACTCCCCCCCCCCCTCCCAAACACTCTCCCCCCCCCCCCTCCCAAACACTCTCCCCCCCAAACACTCTCCCCCCCAAACACTCCCCCCCCAAACACTCCCCCCCCAAACACTCTCCCCCCCTCCCAAACACTCTCCCCCCCCTCCCAAACACTCTCCCCCCCCTCCCAAACTCTCCCCCCCCCCTCCCAAACACTCTCCCCCCCCCTTCCCAAACACTCTCCCCCCCCCCCTCCCAAACACTCTCCCCCCCTCCCAAACACTCTCCCCCCCCTCCCAAACACTCTCCCCCCCCCCCCTCCCAAACACTCTCCCCCCCAAACACTCCCCCCCCCAAAACACCCCCCCCCCCAAACACTCACCCCCCCCCCCAAACACTCTCCCCCCCTCCCAAACACTCCCCCCCCTCCCAAACACTCTCCCCCCCACTCCCAAACACTCTCCCCCCCTCCCAAACATTCTCCCCCCCCCCTCCCAAACACTCTCCCCCCCCTCCCAAACACTCTCCCCCCCCCCCTCCCAAACACTCTCCCCCCCCCCCCTCCCAAACACTCCCCCCCCCCCCTCCCAAACACTCTCCCCCCCCCCCCTCCCAAACACTCTCCCCCCCCTCCCAAACACTCTCCCCCCCCCTCCCAAACACTCCCCCCCCCTCCCAAACACTCTCCCCCCCCCCCTCCCAAACACTCCCCCCCCCCCCCAAACACTCTCCCCCCCTCCCAAACACTCTCCCCCCCTCCCAAACACTCCCCCCCCCTCCCAAACACTCTCCCCCCCACTCCCAAACACTCTCCCCCCCTCCCAAACATTCTCCCCCCCCTCCCAAACACTCTCCCCCCCCCTCCCAAACACTCTCCCCCCCCCCTCCCAAACACTCCCCCCCCCCTCCCAAACACTCTCCCCCCCCCCTCCCAAACACTCTCCCCCCCTCCCAAACACTCTCCCCCCCCCCTCCCAAATACTCTCCCCCCCCCCTCCCAAACACCCCCCCCCTCCCAAACACTCCCCCCCCCCTCCCAAACACTCCTCCCCCCCAAACACTCCCCCCCCCAAACACTCCCCCCCCCAAACACTCCCCCCCCCAAACCCTCCCCCCCCCCCCTTTGCATTACCCGTCATCCGCAACAGCTTTGACAAAGCGTGACTTGGCAAAGCCGCCGAGCCCCGATGCTTATGTAATGTGCCTGCCGATTGTGACCAGAATTGAAAGGGTGGGGGGGGAGAAACGCGAAAGTCCACATTTCTGCCGACGTGGCCGATTCCCCTTCAGTGTTAATTACGGTGATTGACGTGGGAGAGAGAGCGAGAGAGTAATTCTCTCGCTGCTGCAACGTGGAGCGGCGGGGAGGAGTGTCGGGTTTGCGTTTTTTCCATGCGGGCCCCCCCATTAAAGGCGATTAATAAAATGTATTTAGTGACTAATTCATTCCGCGTATTAGGCTAAAGTCCCGTTATTGCGCTCGGTGGTTAGGCAATTGCTCCATCAGCCATGGTCGATCCACTGCTGGATCAAGCCCCTTATCTCCCCCCCCCTCCATGCCTTGCCGATCACGGGGCGTTGTTTGACCATACTTCACCACCGTCAGTAGGTGCGAGTTGGCGGAGCTTGGAGCCGAGGACGGTTATCGCTCGTTCCGAATTGGCCCAGTGCAATTGAAGAACACGTTACAATTGATGGACGGGTTTACATGGCGTCCCATTTGAATTGCAACAGTATCAAAATGGCATTGTTGTATTCATGTTTTATTTCTACGCACGGTTTTAAATACCAAAATACGAATAGGTGTGCGGTTTTAATTTTGGCACAGAGGTGCCTCATATCGATGTGCGTGCGTTCGAGCTCCGTTCTGGACAGCAGAGGACAGCGCAGAAACAAGCACCGTTGTGCTGTACTTCTATGCTCCCACGTCTACGCGTGCCTTCCTTTCACCAAGTGGCACAGCCAAAGCGTTACCGTGTCTGCTCAACTTGTACGCTCCCACAACTGTGCGCGTCTACTTTAACCAAGCCGCACAGACAAGCGGTCACCGTTGTGCTGTACTTCTATGCTCCCGCGCCGACGCGTGGCTTCACCAGCGTGATGAGAGAGGGGGCACCATTTGCTTAGCGGCCTTGCTCGGCGTGGGGAGGTCCTCATTCAGCAGTGTATTGACGACGACAAGGCTGTGCATGTCCATGTACACACACTGTCTTGCGCGGGGGTGGGTGGTGGGGGGGGGGGGCATGACCCCCCAAGAGATTTCTATAAAGGGGGAACCATGGGACCCCAGGTACCATGTCCTTTATTTAGAACGTGGAGACGAAGCGTATCTGGTTTGTTTTCCAGGCGGACTTGGAGCAGTCAAGCAATATGGTACACATGCGATATAATGTCACAACATCATCATATAGTGTCGTAGTAAATGTTAAGCAATACAGAATACATATACCGTAATGTTAAAAAAAACACATTTCACATAAAGTTTTGAATAGAACCTGCGTTCCATTGATAATTCACTGTGTAACAAAAAAATTTTGTTCCTGGGTAGTGTTATAGTGTTATTTTCTAATCCCTTATCCCTCAACTACAGAAAATGGCTATTTCCCCCCACAAACTTTGCTTTTGTGACCAGGACAGTGCTATTTAGAAATTTACCGATTTTCAATGAGAAAACGTGTGCACTTACGTGTGTCATTCCTTCGCATGTTATGCAATCAAGGCTGTAGCCATGGAGTCAACATTGGGGGGGACCAAATCTTTCAGGGGGTCTGGGGTCCCCCCCCCCTCAGAAAAAAATCTAAAATTTAAAACGAATTTCCTGCCATTTGCTGCCTAAAATATAACAAAAATTCACTAACACATGGGATGGACTCTTTATTAAATTTTTACAATAATGTCTAATAGTGTATTGTATTACATTGCTCTGTTTTTTTTTCTTTTTTACCTTTTCTTGTTTCATTGTATGTAATGGCAGAGATTAGGGATTAATAAAGTACAACCATAACCACAATCATATAAACATATATCTATTTTATAGCAACAAGTAATTTTCTCGTTCACATATCGACAACAAATTTACTCCCCGACGAAACACAAATAAGGAGAACATGGCACGTGACACTGGGACGCCAAAGCCTCTGAAGTTCTCCATCCCTCAGTGCTCTGTTACATGAACCCATGAAAGTTGCTCTCCACTCCTCGCCATACACCGCAAGCCCTGGGTAATGGCAACTTGTCTGGCAAAACACAGCGTGTGGTCGTGTACCGATCCCATGGCAAAGAGTAGGCAATCCAGTTTCACCGTGTGGACAGCAGGCAGCCTTGTGGGACCCCATTAGCAGTTTGCTTATACATGTGTAGTGATTGTAGCACATGTTATATTTTGAATCACAGTTGGTAAACACTCGATGCAATAACCGTGACCTCTTCTTAGTTCTTTCAGTAAAGTCACGTAGAAGGGAAGTAATAAAATAATAAAAATAAAATATTAGGTTTTATTTTTATTATTTTACCGAAAGAACCAAGAAGATAAATCCCTGCAGTCACGAAAGCTTTAAATCGAAATTTAACCATGACCTCCTAGGTGATGCGATGTCCTGCAACTCAAAGGCACACGCCATGCTCTGTACACAACCACAACAACGAGGTTTACGTCAATACGGCCAGGCTAAGAAAAACTGTCGTGTTTTTTTGTCTGTGCTTAGATATTGAGTGGCTTCGTGGCACAAACCGCGTGAGCCACTCGGGAGTCGGATTTTTATCACGCCATATACCGCCACGCACATCAGCGCACTCGTGTGTGTATCACGTTGCACAAAATCGCGGTTACTATTTCTATAAATACGCATTTATTCGCGTCTAACATATGCTACGTAGGATTTGACGCGGGTCCACAAAATTAGGAAAGTTGAAAATAAAAATAGGGTTGCATGAATCTGGTGAGAAAAACAGGTTTACACGTGTGCGTGCGTTTTTACGATAAAATGCATATACAGTATTTAAATTCTACGCAGATTTTACGCCAATGTTAAGACCATACAGCTGAGGAATATCAATGTATATGCTCAGAATTAAAACAAATTAAATAATGTCAGAATTACTGCGAATACATTTTCATACGATTTCCAAGCACAGGGCCTATATAATGACCAACATTTTAGTTCTGGCAGATGCCTTCTTGGTGTACACCCCAAGCATTGGGACACAAATCTGCGCAAGGTTAGCTCGCCTCTTTCATCACGCCAAAGGTGAAATACACCTTGACAGCGTGGACCCGCCCGGGTTTGGGCTTGCGTGCGAGTGATTCCGCCAGCCAAATACGGGATGGCCCGCTTGCAAAACAAACCAGCCCAGTGATGGGCCCACCGGAATATAAGAGGTAAAAACAAGAAAAAATGCAGACGGTGACCTCCCACAAATCAAGCAAAAATTCCCCCCTCGACAGAGGAAGTCACCCGACTCAGCCGCCCACCAAACTCATTGGACGACAGACCGGGGGTGTGCGCGTGCTTGAGAGCGACATAGGGCCACGTTGTCCTGCCAGCCACTCCCACCGTGACACACCTCGTCAACCATCACCACCCCCCAATGACCCCCCCCCCACACACTAAAGCATCGGTTTACATTCCAGAATTGCGTGACGCTGGAGGCGTGTGCGCATTTGGCCAATCGCGGCGGGGGCGAGTGGGTGTGTTATTTTAAGCTTCGCTGAATGGAGGTCTTGGGAGCCAATTGGGGGTGTTTGCTCGACCAGACATCCGCACTTCAATAGTGAATGGGTCATAAACATGTTTTCATTTTCTTAACACTCGAGCCTTATTTTGAAATGTATCTCTCTATATATAAGTCGAAAGATAAAATATGGAGGTAGTTAACGAAAAGAGCTTGTTAAACGAGGTATTTGGAAATGTCATAATAATGTATATTACAATTCAAGATATTTCAATTCAAGATACACTTTTCACTGAACCAAGTATCTTAGGTTTTTCAATATGCCAAGGTGCTGTTGGCTGAAATAAAAGTAACGTAAATAAATAAGCATACGTTTTTATTTGTGTTATATCACAATGTTACGCGTTTCATTTATCAAAATTGATGGGAACATTTGTTTTAATTGCCCCATATTACCCTTGAGGTCACGTGAATATTGAAAGGACATTCAGAGGTGCGGGGAGAATTCGTTGAAGATATATAAAAGTCTTAATATTTCGATTTAAAGCTTTCGTGACTGCAGGGATTCATCTTCTTGGTTCTTTCGGTAAAGTCACGTAGAAGGGAAATAATAAAATAATACAAATAAAACATAAAATACAATATCTGTGAGAATTTGAGAATTTTATTTTATTATGTTTTATTTTTTATTATTTCCCTTCTACGGGACTTTACCAAAAGAACCAAGAAGTCTTAATATTCTTAAGATTCTATTGACATCGACTGCCGATGTGCATGCGCAGTGAGAGAGGATTGAATACTGGAACGGCAAAAGCCAGATTCCTGATCTGACATGAGACGGTTCTTTAAAAGTGCTACTGCGCGTGTAATATAAATAATAGGTTAATACCATATAAAAAAAAATCACTGCAAGTCGCCTCTGCAGGGGGAAATGCTCGCAGGCGGTGAGAAAATATGGTTAAAATTGCTCCACGTTTTGGACAAGGGCCAACAGATGTATCTGTTATTCGTGAGGAGCTGAGACCCTCTCAATGCATGGCTATAATGATGATGCTTGGCACTACAGAGGGGTCTTGCAGTGCTATTTTCATCATGTTTTCTCCCCCCGCGTCTCAAAGTATTTTCTGAGGTTGATGCCAATATCATATAACGTTAATTTGCACTACACTGTAAAACAATAAATGCCGTTTATCCCAAGGTTTTGATGGTACAATTAATGTATTCGTCACATTTTATTGTTTGTCGGTAACTGATTCAGTTCTACACTAAATTTTTTAAAGCGTGTATTGTGGTTGGTCAGAAATGCAACTACCGTAGGTCTGAACCCTTTTGTTCCACATTACGAGTTTAAAACTGAACTCTGACTTCTGTTACAAAAATGTTGACATATATGACGCACGTTAGCTTAGTGTCTGGCCTTGACTGTCTTGTATTGACATGGACTGTATTTTTTTAAAGTTTTAAAGCGTGACCCCATTGGCAAACAGATGTGTTTCGTAATACTACGGGCGAATGGCACTTGACTCTCTTTCAGTCTGTATTGGAATAACAACGCTCATATTCGTGTTTTTGTATGTCTGTAAATTCGGTTAATTTGTATTGCAGACACACGTATACATGCAGACGAGAAATAACGGGGATGTCACTATATATATTGACCTTGAATGAGAAGTTATAGGCGTTTATACAATTTAATAATGCCGATAATAGCACGCTAATATATTAGCGCTCGTATAATAAACATTGTCTATTTGTGTACTTATTATAAGCGAAAGCAATTATACAGTTAACTTTTTTAATGTAATACTGTTTTTTTTAGTTTATAACTTTAACAATCTATTAGGATCCAATTCTTGAAGCGGTAGCATTTCCATACATCACATAAAATAAAACATTTATTTTCAAGGAAAGTTATTTCACGCAAAAAAAAAACTGCCAAAATAATAGTTGACTTTTTTGATACTTTTAAACCGTGCTGTATGGCTGTACTTAATTCCCCAAGCCTGTGTGTGGCGAGTCGAAAGTGGAGTGGGACAGATGGTCTAAGGGGAGATAATGTTAGAACGTGTCAAAGATAGCACGTATGACTGACTGGTCAGGCGATGTTCTACGCAAGAACAGGTTTGGCTGGAACTGGCGTTGACCGGTTTTCTGGAGCCCCCGAGGCCCCCTCTTGCTCTCTCGCAGAGGCAATCCACCGGACTGCAGTGCCTTTTTAGAAGTCCCCAGGTGCACTGGCTAGTGCAGGGGTTGGCCAACCTGCGGCTCTCTAAGGACTGTTTCGCGACGGTCTTTATTAAGGACGACCGTCTCACATTCACGTGCATTGTGGCTCTTGAAATATATTTTTTGTCACCGAATTCGAACAAAAATGTTATTTTGGGTGGCCGACCCCTAGGCTATAGCTAATCCTCCCATCTTTTTGGCCCAATGTAAAGAACAGTTTACTTTGTCGTGAGGGGTGGCCGTGCAACCCCCCCCAATATGTGGACCATATAGTGAACAGCTGTAGTCTACGCTCCTTCGATGGAGTAACAGCAAAACTACACAAAAACTCGTTGAAGTCCTCTCGTCGTGGCTAGCAGGCCTCGACATTGGCATTCAGCTCATGAACATCGTGCTGCTGTACGAAATCATATATTTAGCAGCTGTATCTATCGTCATTTTAGATATCAATCAAATCGCATTGCTGTGCATGCGACACATTTTGTCTCCATATAGATTCGCTGTGGCCGCTCCTCATAAATAGGCCAGTGGGGGCCGCAGCCTTGTTCCTAAAAAGAAATGGGGGGGGGAAAAACATAACGAGTGTCATGAAAATGATGAACTGCATATGACCCCCTGCCTCACCCTGCTTCCCATACGCCCCCTCATGCCGCCGGCTTCCATACCTCACCGATATATTCGGCGAGCGGCCGCCACTGCATCTTTGCCATTTTGGTTCACCTCCACACACGTCTCTTTGCGCTCGTTAGATGCGGGTTTCGTTTGCATCTGCTTTCGTTAGCGGTTTGTGGCCAGGAAGGTTGTGTTCACGTGTGAAGTAGTAGACTGGCAAACGTGCTGCCGTGCCGCAATGACACGGTGAGCGAGAGACACTCCTGGCTGAGCGGATTGAGTTATATCGTCATCAGTCCTACTGCCTGGATGTATTATCGTGTTACACGCTTGGCCGGCTTCCAAGTTCGAAGAATTTGCTTTCCTGCTGACTTGTGCTGATGGTCCAAATTTTATTCTTTTACTGATTTGATGAAAACATATTTATTTTTGTTTGACTTTTCACAGAAAAAAACACGTAAACTGCAACGAGATCTGTATTTGTTTAGAGTATTTGCCTGCTATACATTTCCACGTGATGATAAGCCACTTCGTTGAGCTATAATTTGTGGCCAGGCCGCTTTTGAAAAAAGAGCTGTAAGGCTCAGTGGGCTTTACCTGGTACAATAAAAAACATTGTAACAAAAAATTGGGTCGGGCCACGTGTAGATGACACTTGAACAACACCGAGTGTTTATGTAGGCTACTCACAGACCGTCAGAGCACAAACATTTTGCACACTCGACGCAAGCCACTTAAAGTTATGCAGTATATAAGTGTATACTATTACATTTATGGAATTATACACATATCCTGCAATATCTGACGATTTTAAAATATTTATGCGTCCGTTAAACTCGAATTTAAAATGTCTTGTCTTGGAGGCTCCTTAAAAGTTTGAATTACAGAACTTGTTTAATGTAGAAGTGTGTTCCAAAAATAATTGGTTTGCATTAGAATCATTTTGGCTGGTTGAATTGAATTAAAGTGTAATTTCCCCTTCGATTATCATTTGAAGCAATATCACTTTAAAGTGGGAGGATAATGTTGCACTTGACTACACACGAGGCAACAAACATTTTTTTTAATAATCTCATGACAGTCAACCCAATATTTTTCTAAATTCATATTTCTCATAGCTGAAATTTAGCTGAACTATATGAAATCCCAAATTTAAGCTTCATTCATTTGTGCAGTCGTTCTTGACTGCGCCAAGATCCTCAACTCGCCACACTTGAGAATCCAGTTTAACCATGGGCGGCTGAAACCCACAAATTTAATTTTATCATCTCGGTGGTGCTGGCTCGGTGCGCTGATCCCTGAGCTCATCGGGGCCACGTCCACTGCTCATCACGATTTGCAGGCAGCCCCAGAGCATTAAAAGAGGGGGGGGGGGGGCTCGAAGAGACCAAGCCCACCCCCGCTGAGGGCTCCATTCCCTTCCAGATTCTGATTGTCAAGTCAACGAATGTTGGCACCGACTCTCACACCAGTGGCCTTTCATCTTCAAAGGCCGCTTGTTCGGCGAACACCCACACCTATAAACACGCGTGCCTGTGCATATTGTGACTGTGTTGTGTGCCCCCCACTTCCCCCCTGTGAGTTTTGTATAACACCTCCCCCCCCCCCCCCCCACGTTAAACAAGGCAATTCTAGTTGAACATGTAGGCATTCGTGACCAATATCATCCATGACAGAGGTTTTTTGAGTGAGATCGCGTAAATATATAAACAGGTGGACTTCTCCACAAATCTGGCTGTTGCCTGATGAAGCTAGTTGTAATTACCGGCGAAATATCGTACGCAGATTGTAAATGTTGTGGCTTGGCTCTCCAACACACCGGTGTGCTGTACTAGTGACGAATTGGCCACGTTCTGTTTACGTGACAACCCTTACTAGTTTGCTGTGTCGGGTGGTGGCGGATTTAAACGACACATTTATATATTTACGCGATCTAATCCAAACAACCTACTATTATGGAAGGTAATTCTACAGGGTTGGTTGCTGCAGTGTCCTCTTAAACTGGATGGATTCCGCCTTAACTGTCAAAAAAAAAATTGCGTGGATTTTTTTTGCAGCCACACTCTCAAGATGCTTTCGGGGCTACGCAGGGCGGCCGTGCAGACGGCGAGGAAGGCGCGGGCGGCTCCCCCGCTGCCCACGGCCGTCGTGTCCGTTCGCTTCCAGAGTTGGTCTCCGCGGCAGATCAACCCGGACGCAAACTTCCACTCGGCGTCTTTCTCCGAGGCGGATCACCCCCGCGTGCTCATCACCGGTACGGGACGCGTAAGCGAGGTTTCGAGCGGGGGGTCAAAGTGCCCGGCTCCTCGCCCACGCGCCACTCATCGTGGTCAACCTCCACGAGAGTGATGCGAATGCGACGAGATGTTATTGTTGCATTTTTGTTCGTTTTGTTGCGGTGAATAAAGTGAAAGATACATTTTTTGCAACCGGTGCATAATCTCCCATCACCTCATTAGATGTTTTAAATAATGCCCCTTTGCCTGTTAATTAACTTTTTCCCTTATAACAATGAACGAACGATCCGTTATAATAGTAGTTATTGTTTGAAATATTCCAGAACTCAATTTAATCACAGGTGGCTGAAACCCACATGTGAATCTAGAATCATCGATTCCTTTTATTTTTTGCGGTGAATGGTAGCACCTCCAGTGACGGCAAGGGGTTTACATTATTATATGAAATAGATACACATCTAAATCTGAACATTGATTCTTGCACACACGATTCAACACGTGAGGTCAAGACTAAATAGTCAGTGCATCATTCCACCCCGAATATTTTCCATCGCTCGATATATTTCTACCGATGAGGCTCGGGTGCACGCAGTGCTTTGCGAGTGCACAACACTTTAACTTTCTTCTCACGCGCTGAGCTAGCAAAGTGGCTACAACTCTAAACGTTGTTTGGCGTCAAATTTGGCACGCGCACATTGGATGCAACGAGACACCGCTCCGTCAGTGAAGATCTTTGGCCGATTGTTCAAGTGGGGGTTTTTTTTTTTAAAGAGAAAAGTACAGCCCGCTCTGCAATGCCTTGCTGAAGCCACTGCAGGAGGAAAGGTTTCCACTAGAAGGAGGTTTACCGGTGCTCGGAGAGTATTTGCTCAACTCTTCCATGCTGGTGAGACATCTATCCACATTGTACCCCACCAGATGAGACCTGCCGATCAGCTGACTGGTGTTACTCAACTGTTGGAAGGACAGAGGCGGTGGCAGAGGGAGGGTTAAGAAAATTGCACTGTTGTTGCAACTGCCGTATTGGTTAGATTTAATTGAATATTAATCTAAATCTATGGAGCGTCATTCATGTATGTTGAACTTTTTTCACACCGTACGTAGCCAACCATGCTAATTGGAGGTGCGGGGGAAGGACGACCATCTAAACACGAAAAGGAGTTCAAGATAAATTTAGTTTTCAAATCGAGATTTTAAAGTGCACAGCTCCAGTGGCTTCCTTATAAAATTATATAATAATATTCGTGCTAATTGCATCCCACAAATCTGTACACTTATTAGAAAGAAGCGACAAGTCCTATTCATAGCAACTACCAAGCAAATGAAGGCCCTCAGAAAATAATAATAATAAACAAATGAATAAATGGAGCAAAAATAAAAGGCATGAAAAAAGGTATGACAACATAGAGAATTAGTCTATGAAGTGACATCCCAAACTACAATTAAAAATTCTCACACAAGATCTGCAAGTCCAGTGTGCTACCGATTACACCAAGTGTTGGCACCAGTGATAGAGAAAACCGAGATTTGAATTTGGGCCCTTTAGCAGATGCACCACAGCAAGTCCGGGCCCAGCAAGTCAGGGCACAAGCCCTTGCCAACGTGAGGTCTGCACCAGCTCATTCCGGCTCATGTGGGTGCATGTCAAGAAACTAATATGCAAATTATTATTTAAATAAACAAATACCAAGCTTGCCTGAGGGAGGAACATCTGAAGCCAACTTTAGTTAACCATGTAAGGCTTATATAAGCACAGCTGGCCCTTGCTCCCAAGGGGTGTGCTTATATCCAGCTTAAACTGTATTTGCGAAATATAATTCTATTTTGCCCACACATTTGTCTTTCAATTTCGTTAAAAAATAATTTAGATAATTGTAAAAAAAAAAAATCTCAATAAATATTAGTTTTTAAATGCGACTCGTACACCGTTGCATGTTTTTGCTAGACAAAGCAGTCAGTGTCACATTTGGCAATAGATGTCGCTTGGATGTGACGGCTGGCGGGTTTAAGTGTGCAGGATGCCTGACTGTCAGGGCTGTCCTGTGTCTTTGCCACGTGTCCTTGGCCACGTCTATTCCACATGTGCCTTCATCGCTTTCGTGACGGCAAGTGTGGAATAAAGGGCGGCAGGCGTGGCAGCGCAGTAGTGCCACTCGTGCCTCGCAGCAAGAAGGGCCCTGGTGGGTTTGATTCCCGACTTGGGCGCCTTTTCTGCGTGGAGTTTGCATGTTCTCTCCCTCTGTTCTGCATGGGTTTCCTCCAGATTCTCCGGTTTCCTGCCACAGCAAATAAAAAAAAAACGAACAATGTGACTGGTATTGGACAAACTTTCCAATGCTGAACAATTACTCTGCAAGATATTAAATTTGGATTACACATTACAGAAACATTGACCCATACTGCGAAATAACTTGGCAGAACCCTCCTGAACCAAGCATAATACTATGAAATCATGACAGACCGTTTTGTTAATTTTGCTTTGGAATTCTTTTCAGATAACAAACACATATTTCTTTTTATATCGCAATGGTTTGCACAATTTATTTTTTCCTCCACGGACATGTACTATACTTTAAGGATTCCGCCACGTGTAGTGGTTTAGCGCACCGGACCTCAGATCCACAGGTCGGGGCGGCAGTTGAAAATTTTTTCTCAAATCCCACCCACCTCTGTCCACCCAGCAATATGAATGGGTACAACCACAGTCTGCCGACTGGCAGGTTCGTGCCTGATGGGTTAAAGTGTGAGTACGCCCCCCACCTCTTACAAAATGTCAGGCCAGTATGGAACGGTAGGCCCTGTAGAGAGGGGCTGCCTAGAACTCTCTACAGTGGAGACATTTCTGCCAGCAGTTGAGTGAGCAAGTACTCACAGTGCTGAACCTTTACCTTTGGAAATATAGCACCACGATAAGGTTCCTAATTTGCGATAAGCTTCTAAATTTGGAAACGAAGTGACTGATAGATATGCATTGTTAATATTTTGCAGGTGGCTTGGGCCAGCTCGGCCTTGGCTTCGCAAAACTGCTCAGGTACGCTTGATAACCGGATAATGTTGCGTTATCGTATCGTACACATGGTGTTGTCATTCGTGTGTTTCGGTGACATATTTCCACCTGTGCACATTCAATGGCAGAGGTAGGTCTGCCCTAAAAACACGGCGATTTACTCTCTTTCAGGCAACGATTTGGAAAAAACAATGTCATCCTTTCTGACATCCGGAAGCCACCAAATGACGTGTTTGCAAACGGTGAGAACTGTACCACATGTCGACATCCTACACCACGCTCATGGGTTGCCTTTTAGCCGCCCCCACCGTGGAGTGCACAACACGCCTGCCAGAGGTCCGGAGACGATAAATATATACACACACGGAAGTCGGATTGAACAAACGCCTCCCTTTTAAAAGGTGCTGCATTTGAGACGATTCCTATCTAAGCTCACTCATTAGCCGAGCTGGCATATGTGTGTGTTTTGTACGGCGTCTTGTGATATCCGGGTGATTTGTGCGTTAGACGTGTACATTATTAGCTCATAAAATTGGGGGGCGCAAATTACGCGTCCCTCGCAACAACATTCAAGAACTAAGGGCGGAATAAACGTTTACATTCTTAAATCGACGAGACTAATGGAACAACCAAGAGGCGAGGAGCACGATTGGCTACGTGTGGTGCGAAAGAAGCTCAAGATACATAGATAAATATTTGACTACTTTATTCGACGAGACAAAGCGAGCGACTAAGTGTAAAATTCCGCAGACGTTAGACTCGACTCTAATTCCACAGGCTGTCGTCGACAAGACTTAGGCCCATGGCTAAAATATATATGTTTTAATGCCGGCTAAATTAACGCCTTTTCTGAGACCATGGTGTGACGACGGGTACGGTGGATGGGCGATGCTGAGACATGCGCGTGTTCGGTCGCGTGCATTCGTGGCGTGAAGGTCCTTTCATCTACGCGGACATCCTGGACTACAAGAACCTGCGCGAGATCGTGGTCAACAACCGCATCACCTGGCTCATCCACTACAGCGCCCTGCTCAGCGCCATCGGGGAGGCCAACGTGGTCCTCGCACGCAACGTGAACATCACCGGTAGGTCGCTGCGGCTGCCACCCTTCGCCAACATGTACGTGCGTGTGTATGTTGACCTTCTTTCGCGTACCGTACAAAGCTAACTGTGCTAATCGGAGGTGCCGGGGAAGGACAACAATGTTTGCCTGCAGTTTAATTGTTGCACCCTGACTGAATAATCCTTCTAACTTAACGCGAATTAACTTTCTTTAAATAACACGTTTGTGCCGAAAAAAATTGGTCGTAGATTAAACAGAGTTAAGTATTCGATCGTTTTTATTCAGATAAAATTCAAGTTATTTTACACACACACACAGGCATACAGATACAACAACAATCACGATTCGCTGATAAGTGGTAGTGACATTAGCACAGCGCTTTTACCAAGTAAACTCTATAACGATGTGAAGTGTTGAAGGGTTTCTAGCAGGAGGGCATGGAACAGATACATTTGTTTTAAATAACCGAGATTCAATTAAATGTTTATTGTTCTATGGAAACATCCCCTTTAGCCAGGTACCCAGCTGGTTTGTAACGGAGATCCGTGGTGCATCAGCACAGAACAAGCACAACCGATGCACCATCTGCATTCCCCACCATGACAACTGAAAGAGATGTACAAGCTTCCCCATGTAGCCTTAACACACTGTAGGGGCAAGAGCTGTTAGTGAGCACCTACGAAGACTGGCACTGTGCACAAGGGGCTTGGTGGCCAGCACTACACCCGGCCGCCTTTGTCTCCCTCGAGACACTTGAGGCTGAGTCGACCTAGGGGAGGCCCAATACCAGTTCAGACAATCGTCACTGTTGTTTGCTGCGAGCGGGAATCGAACTCTGGTTACAGGGTATAAAGCGCAGAGTGCTAACCGCTAACACTACCGCCCCCCAGCAACAGATATATACAACACGTACACACACACGCGCACACTCGCGCAGATAACCCAACCAGCATTGAACCCGTGCACTAATCCCCTACCCGGCTGGTTGCTCAGGGCTGCACAATGTGCTGGACATCGCGGCAGAGAATGGACTCAAGCTGTTTGTGCCCAGCACCATCGGGGCCTTCGGCCCGACGTCCCCACGTGACCACACGCCCGACCTGTGTGTGCAGCGCCCGCGGACCATATATGGCGTGTCGAAGGTGCATGCGGAGCTCATGGGAGAGGTGAGTGTGGGGACTCCTACACCGTCCGCCGACTGTTCATCGCAAGGGATTTTAATTGCTCGCACGCTTAAATATATGAAATTACAGCATCTCAAAGCACCGTACATCACAAACATGTGACAACAAAGCATGGAGGGGAAACGAATGGGGGCATTTTTGAGAATGAAATTCGAAAACTCGGCCAATTGAATGATAGAGAACACTGGACATTGTCGATGATGTTTTAGCGCACTGGACTTGCAATGCAGAGGTTACCGGGTCAACTCTAGCAGTTAAACCAATGGGCAAGTCTCATACATCGACCCACCCGCTGCATCTGTCCAGCCAGCAAGCGAGCCAATTGGCAGGTCGCGTGAGGTGGGGGAGGGTAAAGTTTGGGTGTTCCCACCTATTTTTGGAGTAGTCCAAAAATAGCCACCAGTGAGGCTCTCTAGAACTCCCTCTCGTGGAGCAAGTGGTGCGAGCGAGCAATTGCAGGGCTGTGTCATTACCCTTTACTCCTGGCAAACGAAAACAAAACGATGAGTCTGCGCGCACAGCCAACGGAGCGCAGCATCCATCGAAGTCCTGAAACCGATTACGTCCCCAGGAAGAAATCCAATTTCGCAAGACGAGACGAGAGATCAGTCCCACGTCCGCCATCCATGTTCCCAGCCTCGCCAGTGTCATCCCATTGCACTTCGAAAGTGGAGATTGTATAATGTTGGCTCTCGATCAAGCCTAAGTATGTGTACTGTATCCGCAGCTGCTGGGCACCACATGTGCGCTGACATACATTGCCGTTAATGCACAAAGACGATGGAGGTTTCATTGTCACCCCCAACATTTCCAGTGCTGCCCATTTCACGGCAGTCACGTATTGATCTCGAGCAACATCCAGCAGAAATATGATGCTCAAGTCGATATCTGGAGTAGTTTAAACACCGTAACCCCATTTTAACTGAATAGTTTATTCATGGTAATATGAAAGTTGTATTGTGATTAGTTCGCTGTGAGCCCGATAATATTTTTTCACCATAGGCAGTCTGATACTTCTAGATTTGAAGCTTTTGTTTACTGCAAGGATTCATATTCTTAGGTTTTGTCAGTAAATTCACGTAGGTAAACAGACAACGCTTGGAATTTCTCTCACTTGATACAGCAATCGTGCAGTGATGGTTCCACCTGAAGACGGAAGTCTGCTACTTGCTTAACCACAGGTTCTCTTCCCATCCAGTACTACCATCACAAATACGGGCTGGACTTCCGCAGTCTGCGCTACCCGGGCATCATCTCGGCAGACACCCAGCCTGGAGGAGGCACTACTGGTAGAAACAAATGCCTAGACGTCGCATGCACACATCTACACATGCTCCCCATATCTAGCCCAGCTTACCATGGGGTCTAGTTGACAGAACCACACCCAGCTGCATTTGTCTTCCCAGAGTTCACGTTTTTGCACCACGCTAAGTGCCCATTTAAGACTGAAATGTCCTCGGGGAGATGCCCAGGACTGGTTCAGGAATCATCAACCGCTGCAATCAGAAATCGTGCATAAGTTACTGGGGATGAGAGCACAGTGCGTGAACTGACGAGCAACCGCTCCCCATAAAGTCAACGACTCACCCGTCCCGTACGCGCACGTTGCAGACTACGCCGTGCAGATCTTCCACGACGCCGTGAAGTCGGGCTCCTTCGAGTGCTTCCTGCAGCCCGAGACTCGGCTGCCCATGATGTACGTGGACGACTGCCTGCGAGCCACGCTCGAGTTCCTCGAGACGCCCGGCGACTCCCTGTCCATGCGCACCTACAACATCAGCGCCATGAGCTTTTGCCCTGAGGAGCTGGTGGCTGAGGTGCGCAAATACGTGCCTCACCTGCGCGTGGAGTACAAGCCCGACACCATGCGCCAGGCCATCGGTGAGTCCACCACGCCGACGCCACATGGGCTGAGCCCTGGCCCCGAAATGCAATGTAGTCCCAAAGATCAAAATGTAACGGATCGAAAGGGTCTCCCTTCACAAGCACGCATGTTGAGCATTACTTCTCACAATCTTTCTTCTCCATGCACCACTGCAGGCATTTTTAGGAATTGGTGAGGAATCCCACCAAGTCTCCACCCTTACTAAATCTTGTCTGGTTTGTCCTGGTTATCCTGTTGATTGGATAGTTGCTATCTGGTCAACACCTCTGTTTCTGATTAATTGTTTGACCCGGGCATGTCTATGTATGCCCGTTTGCCTGTCTGGGCCTCTCCATCTAATTAAGGTTGGACAGGTAATAGAGCTAATACTTGCCTTCAGCTAAGGTTGAAATCATGTATGTGTAGTGCTGAACTTTACGAGGACAACTTCTTTTTCCGTCGTCAGTTTATTTTACAAAACTCGGCACATTCCACAACCAAGACTTCAGCGCGTTCTCTGCTCGCTCGCCGTCTCCGCTGGCCTCGCTCGCTCCGTTCCCTCCCTCTCTCTCTCCGTCTCTCTCTCCCCGACTCTCCTCTCTGCTTCGCCTGTCTCGGCTTCGATTGTCTCGCTCTCTCTCGGCTTCTCTGTCTCACTCCGACTGTCTCTCCCTCTCGTGTCTTCTCTCTTCCCGTTCCACTGCTAGCCTATCCTATCTCTCATATCTTCTTCTCCGTCTCCACTGCTAACCTATCCTTCTTCTTCTGCTCTGACTGTCTCCGTCCAGCTCCCAGCACAACTCCCCGTCTTATTCTCACGCTCCCGTATTTATCCCCGTACTCATTAATTTCCAATTAATTAACCGGCGTCCCCACCGACGCCCCGTGCCCGCGGCCCCCCGCAGCCACCTGCTGCCATCTCCAGACTTGCTGGCGCCACCTTGTCCCTGACAACAACAACCGGCCAATCACTGCCCTGCATCCGATAACCACCTAACGAGCCGTCTCTCTCCGGCCGTTATCCCCCAGCAACACCTGCTTGTCCTGATGTGACCCCACTGTCCATAACCCACACGTGTTTACAATTTACCCCCTTGGCGCGCGTTAATCCACTACATATGATGTATTAGCCATGTCCGTTTGTAATGGTAGGTATTTTAACTCTCATACACACACCGACAATGTCATCCAATGTGAATTAACTTCTAGCACAAAGTTGTGTTGCTCCAAGGGACTTGCCCTATTGAAAACCGGCCACATTGATCAAAGGGTTTGGCAAACACTTGGAGACGAAACCGCAGAAAAGATGAGAATTTGCAATTATGTGCCAAATGTTTTTTCTGCTTCCATACTGCAAATTGAACACCGCTAAATACTGTACTGCCGAGGAAACAGATTTTGAGGGGTTTCCCCCCTGCCCCCCCTATTAACCGTGTGAGTCGTCTAAGTGATACGTATTAATGATGGTGACAATGACGATGGATACAGTCGAAGATTTTTTCCCCCCCCAGCATTCTTGAGTTTTGAGTGGCTCCAATTGCAAGCTGCTTTTGAGCACTGCCAGCACTGACTTCACTAACTTGTTGTATAGAACACACTCGGGTGCCATTGCAAATGTTAAAAGTATGGGCCCCGTACGTATCACAAAATGGCTTGGCGAGTTTTTAGACTTCAAATTGCCAAATGTTAAGCCTTAAATATACGTACAATGTTGCTCTGAATCAATGCATCCATTTTTGCCTTGATCCTGGAGTTATTGAGGAACGTGATCTGGCAATGTTGCAATAAATGGTGTTTGGACACTGCCTCATTCCTCCCCCCGCCAAAAAAAACCATCACAAATTCTGGCTCGATAAACCCAACTGAACACAAACAGTTCGCAATGTGAGATTATGAGCTTCAGGATCGCACAGGGGAGTTTGTTTCCTTGAGAAATTGTGGAGGACGTGTATATATATTTCTTTATCGCTCATTATTAAAGCACCGCACTGGGATGCTCGCATTGAATCGCCTGCAGATTTGAACCATTGTATTGACAAAACGCTCGGTGATCAAGTGACGTTTGTGTTTACTTGTCAAAGCTTGCATTTGGTCATGCGCCGGTTTATTACACTGGTCAACACACTTTGTCTGGCATAAGGTATTCCAACGGTTTTAAGGTAATTTTGGGGTGCTGATTCCAAATCTGGCATCAGTTTTTGTCTATCACATCAGGTTTTTGAGATATCAAATATTGCATTTTCAATAAAAACTGCAGAATAAAAATATTAAATAAATGTGGATATCTACATAAAATGATATTATAAACACACTATCCTAAAAATACAGCACCATATTTTAACACAAAAGCAGTCACTGACTCGCAACAACTTGCAATCATAAGTGACAGAGTTAATTTCGGGTAAAATCAATGAAAATGGGGTATGCCGATAGCATAAAAATGAGATGTGATAGAGCAAATCTGAGATCAGATTTGGAATCAGCACCCTGAAATTAGTCTAGAACAGCTGCAAAAGTCCAGGCCAGAAAAAAATGCTTTTTTTTTTGTTGACCAGTGTTATGGTTGTCTCATATCTGTGTGGGTAGCGGTGGTGCAGTTTATTTTTTTACCACCGCACTAGGTTCACGGTTGTGGATAACATCCGCGACATGTGCCGGGCTTCCCCTATGTTGGCTCGGCCTTAATTTCTTGATTCCGGTGTGGGAACGCCGAGGTCGTCGATGCGTGTGGTGCTGGCCATGCTTTAGCTCGCAGTTCCCGTGCTGGCTTTAATCGGTGCCCAGTGCCCACTGACACACGGCACTCGCCCCGATGCGTTGTGGCACTAAATTGGGTTTTTATCTTTGTGTGTGCGTCCGCATGTGTGTGTTTGTGGGGAGCGGTAGTGTAGCGGTTTGCACGCTGCACTACTAACCCGGGAACCCGAGTTCGATTCCCGCTCACGGCCAACATCAAGTGATGATTACACTGTGTAACAATTTTTTTTTCCTGGGTTGTGTTATTTTCCAATTGCTTATGCCTCAAAAGTACAGAAAATGGCTATTATTCCCCACAAACTTTGCTTTTGTGACCAGGAAAGTGATATTTTGAAATGTACCTATTTTCAATGAGAAAACGTGGTGTGCATTAGTGTCATTCCTTCACATAAAGTCCTGGTCACAAAAGCAAAGTTTGTGGGGAATAATAGCCATTTTCTATACTTTTGAGGCATAAGCAATTAGAAAATAACACTTACTACCCAGAAACAAAAATCGTGTTACATCGTTTTATCTGAACTGGCCCTGGGCCTCCCCTAGGTCGACCCATCCCTAAATGAGTACCTGGTGCGGTGTGTAAGCATCGCCACTTGCGAGACAAAGGCGGCTGGGCATGGTTCTGACCACCCGTCCCCTCGTGTGTCGTGCCGAGCCTTCATAGGTGCTCGCTAACGGCGCTTGCCCCAACAGTTTGTTAATTCTATATGGGTTTGGGGGGGGGGTCTTTGTCTTTGTATTTGTGTGTTTACCTCTGAGCAGCGGACAGCTGGCCCATGAGCTTTGACGACCGTAATGCCCGGCAAGACTGGGGCTGGAAGCATGACGTGGACCTGCCCGAGCTGGTCTCCACGATGATGGCGATGTTGAGCGGCGAGCATCAGCGTGCAGTTGCTGAAGCCAACTAACCCCCCCACCCCCGCACTACTCCTCCACCCCTCCCAAGCACCTTGCAGACGGGAACCCCTCCGTCTTGTGTCCAGCATTCCAATAGTAACGTCTTTGTTTTTAAATGCGGCGTTGTCCCGTTGTCGTTTTCATGTCGCACTCATCCACCGCCCAATGATAGGCCCATTGGCAATAATAGTTCACAATGGTATCCTTTGTTTGAAACAGGAAATTAAATATAGGCCCGTTGAGACTTGCATTGTCTCTTTTCAAAGGGTAATAATGTAGAATGCAACAGAATGAAAAAAATAACTCGATAGAACATTGTCCTTGGTAGCCTATTGATGATGGTGACAATGGTGTAACTAGGAATAGCAACATTTAATAAATATTGACAACATTGTACACCTCATCCACCACCTGGAATTAAGAGCTGACACCCGTGTATCCGGTGTTTTAATGTTCTTCCCAGCTTAGCACCGATTTGTGGCAGGGAAGACATTGCTTCACTGCACAGTCGGGTGCAGCAGGGTTATCTGGATCGATTTGGTGGATATGTGGCAAGGAAATTATATGAATGTAAAAAGCTAAAAATCCACAGTAATTCAGTTGTAGGAGAGGCCCTGCTTGCAACATTACACTACGCAGAGAGCTGAACAGCTATGTATATCACACATTGAGCCCATTTCGTACTTGAATTGTGCTACGGCAATTATTTTGGTGAGATGAACTTGTGCGAACGTGATTTTCATGAAATGTGTAGCTGCCTTCAGGTGGCAGGCTTCAAGAAAGTTTGCTGCACCACTACGCATTTGCCGCTAACGGTTGCGTTGTTGGTGACGGTTTAATAAATTGGTGGCCATTGGTGTAACCTGAACTAGAGTGGTCACCACCACATGCTTGTCGTGAAGTGGCTCTCTGGAAGCTGGATGTAATCACACCCCTTCGGAATAAGTCCAGCGGTGCTTCTATCCGGAGCAGCATGCATGTATCAGAAGGTGCCCTTCTCTCCCTGGCGAGTGTCGCGTAAGCACGCGCTGCCTTGTCAGGGCTGTGCTTATATAAGGTGTGATGCATTGCTTTCACAGGATGAGGTATCGTCTTGCATGGCACCCATCCGGCATTTGGGGAAAGGAATTCCGATCATGAGGCTGCGTGCGTGGCTCGATGCAAGGGCCATATTTTCATGCGATTCGCGTGTTCTGAATGGGTACGGCTGACGTTTCTAAATAATAGACTTTCGTAAAAGCGCATTTGTTTCCACATCACCTTCATGGCTCGCGGTATCGCGTCACAGTTTTATTTTTGTTTGCAAGGAAGGCAATGTGGTAAGGCGTGCGTGTCGGCGATTCACAAACTACGGATGTCACGATGGCCCGTAATGTGATTGTGGCTGTGACGGTCCTGGGGAACCGTAGAGTCCATCTACCTGGGGAAGTGTAGAGTCCATCTACTGCCCGCACCGGTGGAAATGGAACCACCTGGACTGGAAACACATAGGACAGGCGTTTGAACTGGAGAAAGTATAAAATAATATACAGAGCTAATGTACTTTGAAGGGAAAATTATCACAGAATATGTGGTTTTATTTAATACGGAGCAAATCTGTGGGTTTGTTAATAATAGGAACAGTTGATTGAATATGCTGTAGTCGTCGAGAGTGCTTATTAAAGTAAAACAAATATTTGAATGCTGTTCGTGCTCTATCATATTTGCACATAGGGGTGACATTAACGTTTTAAAACTAAAAACTTTATTTTACTAGGTAAGGCCCACTGAGCTATGTAGCTAAATTTTCAGCAGCCACCTGGCCACAAATGATAGCTCAACAAAGTGGCTTATCATCCTGTGGAAATGTATAGCAGCCAAATACTCTAAGCCAGTGGTTCTTAACCTGGGGTGCGAGATGCCGTTTTTCTGAGAACCTGCAGCAAAGGTTAAGGACCACTGCTTTCAACGCATGCTTTTAAATATGGAGGGGACAAATCGGACGATCCATGCGACCAGAGGCGTAGCTAGGGGGGGGCAGGGGGGTACATATGTCCCCGGGCGCCAAGGTAAAGGGGCGCCAAAATGAGGCTTACAACGTTACATTCTAACTTATTGCGGCGGGCGCGGCAGCCTGAAACTACTGCACAAATTTACACCTCAACCTAAAAGTTTATATATCCCGCCACACACAGCCTACATGTCATGTAATTACATTTTGGTATGTGATTAAACGGGGGGGGGGGGGGCGCCAATTTTATAGTTCGTCCCCGGGCGCAAAATATCCTAGCTACGCCACTGCATGCGACCACGGGGAAAGAGACACGCAAACTCCAAATATACAAACGTCAAGGTCGGGATCGAGCCCACGACCTCCTGTGTACCAAGACTCCATGGAGTTCGGTTATCGGGAAGAAGTGGTTGGTCGGTGGCAGAGGTGACACCACGCACCGGCAACTAACGATCAAGGAAGCAGCATTTCTTAACTGCTTTGCTTGCCACGTTATGTGGGCCTTTTGTTCGACTACCTTACTCGGATTACAGAGTGCCTTTCTATTGACGGTGAAGAGTTATTCGTCTTTTTAAATGAATGCTCATTAATGTTTGCTTCATTAATAACCTCTCCAGGGTGTCCTCGAGAGCTCCCGGTAGTGGCGTGAGCAAGCGATTTAACTAAGTTAAGTGGGCAGTATTCGTTACAAAAATAAAGTGATTTGCTCTAATAAGGATACCTTAGCTATAATCGCGTACCAAACCTATATTCTGTGTCAAGGGATTTCTGAGTGTTCCACCCCCTTGGCTGCAGTGCTGTTTTAGCTTGGTGCTTTCTTGCCCAATCGATGGCTCGCATTAATCTACATATACATTTAAGAATAAAAGATAAAATATGTGCCTTTTTTTACTTTCAATGTAAACTCAATTTCCTCCGATCCCCTCCCCCACCATCTCCGTGGAGACCAGGGTTGAACCGTGCTGGGTTTGTTGGGGTGCTTTTTCGAAGAAGCTTGGAGTCACGCTTGATGTCGCCGCTTGATGTCGCCGCTTTCTGATACCGACGCTGGGAACTCGAATTGCACGAACTGATAAGCGTATGATGCCAAATCGGCGAGTCAAAATTGTCACCCCCTTCCAGATGTTAATATTACTGACATCCCTGAGCTGACTGCATCATGAATTAAAGAATACACACGCCAAGTTGTAGTTGCCATAATTGTGTGTTTTAATTAAGGCGTGTGCCAAAATAGCAGTATTTGGTTAAGTAACTAACATATTTGGAGTAAAATATTTAAGTAGTTGGCATTTGGCTCCAAATGACGCGTAAGATGCTCCCACTTTCCAGAAGTGTTGATTTTTGTAAAGCTTGAAATTCAACAATGAGGGAATTCTTCCATCAACTAACGATTTCCATGAGACAAATAACTGACTGAGGTGGTATAATGACCAGCTTTTCTGATGGTGTGCCCTGTTCATGTTGTGGTCCAGTAATGTCACCCCTGAATGAAGCTGGACACTACTGCTGTACACATTTGACTGCGTCAGGCAGTTGGCTGGACAATCGGTTGGACTGCCAAATAATCAGGTCATAGTCGCACAATCCAAAACAGATTTCCACGTGACCACAGTGGGCTGCTTTGGCTTGGCAAGATGTATTCTCTCAACTATGTTTTTCAATCACTCCAACACAATGTAATGAAGAATGCACTTTGCAAGTTTACAGGTTGCTCAGGTATGTTGTGTATGTCTCTCGGGAGGGATGCCTGTACCAGCTTTGTCCTAAGTTAAATAACTTCAATGTTAGGCGTTTTAAAAGGAAAGTGTATATTTTATCAATATAATTTTTTGCAATATTTTATTACCCCCCTGGTGCTCTCGCAAACATTTATGTTACTCTTGAGTTGTAACCAATAAAGATTGTATAAAGACTGTACGAAAAATAATCTGTTGTGTTTACCGGCCTGAACCCATTTCTTCCCTGTAATCCTAAAAGCGTTCTCTTGCACTGTATGGGTATACATACAGACATGCATATTGTGGGGAGGGTGGCGAGGTGGTTAGCGTGCTGCACTACGGACCCAAAGACCCCAGTTCAAATCCCCGTCACGGCCACCAAGATCAGTGATCATCTGAACAGGTCCTGGGCATCCTCTAGGTTGACTCGGCCTAAAATGAGTACCTGGTGCGGTGTGTAATCATCGCCACTGTGGAGACAGAGGTGGCCCGGGCGTGGTGCTGGCCACCCACCTTATCGTGTGTCGTGCTGGCTTTCATGGGTGCTCGCTAACAGCATTTGCCCCAACAGTCTGTTAAAGGCCATATTGTATATATGTGTAGACATTAACTGTTGTCAAGTAACAAACTACATATGTGAAAATTGTGTAAAACTGGCAGATTGAAATTGTAAATTATTATAATTACAGTTGTTTTACATGTACTGTGATATTAGGCATACGTAATTTGACTAAAGTTGATGAATTGTCACGATTTTGTTCAAGAATTATTATTTCCCATGGTGGTGAATGTAGATAGTGCTTCTGTTAGCTGTAGATGTCCCAAGAACCCATTACGTCGAGCATATACACCAATCTAAAATGATCTACGTTCCATGCACGGTTAGACCCATGTACTGAGCATACAAAAATCCATTTCAATTGATGCATTGTTAAGTGCCTTGTGAATATTACAGCAAGTGTATAACATATGTGTAGGGACTGGTGGTGCAGTGGTTAGCACACTGGACTATGAACCTGGACCACCTGGGTTAGATTCCTAGCCACGGCTAACATCAGCGGTGAATGGCATCCGAACTGGTACGGGCCCCAGTCGTAATCAATCCGCCCTGACCCGCATGGTGAAGTATAGTTAAGCAACCCCCAAGATGGACACTCCATGGGGATGCCTTCATCCAGCAGTGGATTGACAGAGGATTGTAAATTTAAATAGCTGCAGAACAAAATATGCATTCAACCGTTACCTATACATTTGCATTTTTTAATTATACACTTTAGGTCAATTCATTTTGTACGTAAATGCCCGAATATCCATTGCAATTGAGACATGACCCATATCTCACACGAGCACATTTATAAAACCATGAGCCACGGTGGTGAGTCGGGGAGGGGGGGGTGTCACCATAATCTGCTTGTGGCTGTACCGCACCAAACAGGGCTTCTTACTCCTTCACCGTCACCTCCCACCAGGGAATGTAGACTGATCGCCTGTGCCCCAGGAACCTCGAGCCATAAACAACCGGCTGAAATTGTCTGACTTCAGACACCTGCTTTGCGAACAGGATGAACCCTCGTCGGTTTTACAAATGGTTCTCAAATTTGTTATTGCTATTTTTTTACGGCAGCGAGTCGCTCGACTTCGCTCGAGTGACAAGTCATTTCTCGCGACCTGAGAAGCCTGTCTTCCCAGCTGCCGTAACATGTTTAAATGCTGCTACATGCCCCCCGCCCCTCCCCGCAGAAAATAAAATTGTATGCTACTTCGAGAGAAATGTCAAGTTTAGAAATGACAGCGTAAAATGTTTTTGTCCTTAAATTGTTGAATGAAAATTATGTATAGTAATGCCGCACTGTTAAAACTTCAAGAATTTACGGTTCACTACATTTATATGGTTAGGCTTCATGCTGTGGCATGCAAAATTGTTTTTTTTAAATATTTTGGCTGCAGTGCTGACATGGCCTGCAGACTAAATACTGACCTGCTATTTGCAGCTTTCAGTATACCAAGTAACCGTGTCAGCACTTCTTAGTGAAGATAAAATAAACCCCGCAAAAAATGTGTCATGTTGAATTCGCACGTGGAAACCTATGATTCTCTATAACAACGAATATCGTAAACACTTTTGGATATTGATTTTTGTAATGAATAGCGTCCCATTGCGTAGATGGAGTGTTCTTACCAATAACATCTGACAACCCAGCAGTATTTGTATGACGAGAGTGACTGCCAATGAGACCCAGCAGTCCAGAGTTTGCTTGCTTAAACAAATGCTGCTGGATTTTGGCCTGGATAACAATACGTTGATAACTAAAACTATTGAAATCTTACGCATATTCTGTACGTAGATTTGTGCTTGCCACGAGCTAATGAGAGCTGAGAGTGCAATAATTGCGACCATATACCAGTTGCATCTTTACGAGGACTCATAAGTGCGACCTCATTACACAGAAAGCGGTTGCCACAAATCAACCTTTCTGATCTTATTATGGTAGGTTTTTACCCTTTTAACTGGTACAAAACTGACACCTTTATTCAAGGCATCATGTTTGCAATGACCACAACACAAGTAGTCAATAAAGCAAACAAAAAGAAGCAACTCTGATAAGGATAATAATATGCACTGTCCTTGAAGTTGATTGGCCCACACCCGAGACGGCTTTCTTTAGAGCCTAGTCCCCATTGGTGTAGGGCCAGATGACACCAGAAGGCGTACAACTCAAAAACAGTGCAATATCAGAGTATTGAGAGTTCGGGGTAAACATTTACACTATGAGATCTCTTTTACCAGTGGCAAAATATAATAGTAGGTTTTTACCCTTTTAACTGGTACAAAACTGACACCTTTATTGTCAAGGAGCATGAACCATCACGCAAACTTCGGTCATCCTCGCAGCAGCTTTTGGCTAACCATCGAACAAAGACCGTCACTGCATCGCGTGCTTTCAGATGCGTTTCTGCGGCCGTCTGGAACGCTCTTCCATATGATGTTAAGAAACTACTTGAGCGATGGACTTTTAAATCTAGATTGAAAACTAATTTCTTGAGAACTGCTTTTTGTGCTTAGTTTGTGCGTTCAGATACGGTTGGCTACGTACAGAGCGAAAGAAGTTCAACATACATACAAACATAACTGCTATTTGTGTTTAGTTTGTAGTCTTTAGCTCGCACATCCGTTTAGCATGGTTGTCTACGTACAGTGCGAAAGAGATTCAACATGCATACACTACAGACACGTTCACTGCCGTGCCTCCACATGGATGATGGGTGAAATAGATTATCAGTGAAACTGGCTTATTCCATTTATTTTAATCGGGGAGGTTATTACTTGGCTCACAGCCCAACACTAGGAGCAGGGTAGTATGGAAGTGTCCTTGTGAAAGCACAGTCTATTCCATTAAGACTGTTCCAGAAAGGACGGTTATTTCGAATGTGTTGCAAGGTACATAACAATGTCTCACCGGGAGAGAACTTGATTACCAACCTGTGTGTGCCTTAGTCATGAACGGAAAAAAATTGGTTGATTCTAATGTCCAGTTGTTCCTACTATCTTAGCATTGTGGTTTGCAATATTAAGTGTTTGTTTTGTGTAAGTAGAACGCGTGAAATACGTTGATGGGATAATACAAAAAATTCCACAAGTTTCTGAAAAAATATATTAAAAATATACAAAAAATTATACAAGTTATATAGGTGTATTAGATATTGACCAATTGACCTTATTCAGGACATGTTGAAATTTTAAGAGAGGGCCTCAAATGTACGGTGGAGTTGGGTGATTGGTGATGTCAGGTGATGGACCCGGGGCAGATTATAATTTCTTGCATTGAGGAGGGGGGGAGAGATCCCCTTCTCAGTGAGTGGATTGCTTGAGAGTGAATCGCAGAAATTTGAAAAGAAAATCATTTATATAATTTCAGGTGAAAGCCCATCTGGGCATTGTGTCTTCCAAAGTGGTTAATTCTTGGACTGCACCTCCGATGTACCATACCTCCGATTAGCACGGTTGGCTACGTGTAGCGCGAAATAAGTTTCAACATTCATACATATGTAATAATTCTCCGGAGACGGATTCGGAATCGGTCTTCTTTATTTTCACTTCACGGTACACTTGTTCCCACACGCTCCGTTGCTGGCAGACAACGGAGAGCGGCAGACTCCCACAACTCCCACCGCGCACGTGGCACCCGGAGCCCCGTTCGCGCGTGGCTCTCACCCCGTTCAGTTCCCCGTCTCCTCTCGATCATCCCTCTCTCCTCCCTCTTAATCCCTTCGTCACGTGGTCCCCCCAGCCAATCCTCCATGGGCAATCTCGACCGTTCTCGATGGTTCCCTGTCACTCCCGGGACCACGCCTCTTATCCGGATCCCCATTAGCTGGGGCCCCAATGGCTGGGCCAATCACCCCTGATGACATGCCGTGATCACGCCGGCCCCACGCTCCCTATCTCGACCCTTATTGGCTACAAGCAGGACCGGCAAGCCAATCCCCCACGTGAACCCACTATAGCTGTTATTACACATACATGAGGCTAAGCATTTGCATGTACCGTACAGAATAGATTGTGTAAATGTCTCGGCAACTCAAAGGGCCTTGCATCACATCTCATCTCATCCATTCCAATGCCCAGTGGCAGTGTAGCCTAGGGGAATCCGAGTGGTAACTCTCCCTATGTGGCACAATGTGTACATGACACCAATCTGACAATGGTCACAATCTTGCCAGTAGCGGGGCAATGTTTCCAAGTCGTTTTCCCAATTAAGCAATCTGTTTTTTTGTGGCAAGTTTTGAACATGATGCTGCATTGGCTGTCACTCTGCCGCGGTGGCGAGGTGTTAATTCCCTCGCCTGATATGCAGGAGGTCGTGGGTTCGATTTCGACCCTGACACCTGTATATTTGGAGTACGCATCTTTTCCCCCTGGTTGCATGGGCTTTCCGATGGGTCTCTCTGGGCTTTCCCTCCACATTTAGAATCATGCATTTCGAGTATTTGGTTGCTATACAATTCCACAAGATAAGCTGCTTCGTTGAGATATCATTTTTGGCCAAGTTGCTCCTGAAAAAGAGATATGTAGCTCAATGGGCCTTACCTGGTAAAATACAAATAGCTTCATAGATTAGTAAGGTGATGAAAACAGATTGATGCGTTTCAGGACACGCCGTATTGGTGGCAGGGGGGAAACTGTGATGTAGCATTGTGTAAAAAAACATGATAATCAAAAATCATGCAACGCTGATCCTAGCAAGACGTATAGTTTGCAAGCCACAGGTGTCAGATGTGAGCCAATGGTGACCTCGGCAGGTCTCAGTGAAATGTAGATTATAGTCACAAAGTGCAAATAGCAATTGATGCAGGCTAAAGCTTAGCGCTACAGTGCTGGCCATATTGGTACAGTGCAGCACGTGTTTGACAAGGCAAATTAAGGTAATGCTTGGCGGGACCTAACTTCACAGTGTAGACTATATTCGCGAAGGGCTAACCGTATAAGTGGAATGCAAATCACACATATCGGTACAAGTCATAGCAACACTTGTCATGGCCATAGCATCAGTAAGCAGGCCAAAGTGGTGCACTGCGTTCAAGGATGGTGCGGGCCATTTGACAGAGTAGCCCATGACCCAAGGAGGTTAGTTGGTCGGTACCACCCAGGGCAAAACTTTATATCAGTGCACCATGGGCAGTATCTACTATGGAACCGTCCACCATTGTTGGAAAGCTCTGCATATATACTGTCTCTTTAATAAACACACTTGATTTTTTTCACATTTCATAAATGTTTCAAACAGATTATCCCCCCAAAGTGATATTTTCGGTCATACGTACTATGGCACGCTTATTTGATTAATTTTTATCTCTCAAGAAAACCTCATGCAATGGCCTTGCTATCACAAGTGTAACCTGGATATCATTTGCTTATACATTTGCTTAAGCTGCCCGCATATCAAGCCATTGCGCACCAGACTTTTGCGTCATGATGCCGATCCTCGCTGTGTGGTGCAAGACACGATTATATCATTCGTGTTGATCAGGATGACTGAGCATCGCAATGTGCAACACCGCAGTTACACAAAGTAGCCGTGCAGGTGGCTTAGCGGTAAAGAGTGAACGGCTTGCAATCGGAAGGGGTTGAGAAGAGTGCTCCCACTATACTCTTAGGTTTTTTCGGTAAAGTCACGTAAGGGAAAATAAATAAATAAACAAATAAATAAATATAAATCATGGAAATAATAATAGAAATAAAATATTTTATTTTATTTCTAAATAATAGAAACAATAATAGAAATAAAATGTTTATTTTATTTCTATTATTATGTCTATTATTTGTATTATTTATTACTTATTTATTCACTTTTACCTACGTGACTTTACCGAAAAAACCTAAGAGTATGAATCCTTGCAGTCACGAAAGCCTCAAATCTAGAAGTACTCCCACTGAGTGAGTGGTTGTCATACGGACATTATTGACTCCGCCATATGCATGCGGACCTTCAACCACTCTCTCAGGGCCGCAAACGAGAGATGAGCACCGATTCAGTGGCAAATTCAGCAACAAATCGCATTGCCTCTTGGCGAAGTAGACCAACGAAGACTCAGCTGGGCAGGTCACAGCAACGTGGGGTCGTAGCAGATCAGAGAGGGTCACTGCCGCATCAGGATAAAGCAGCACTTTACTCGTCTCAGCACAAAACAGTTGAGCCACACTCAATCAGAAATAATGGCCATTACTCCCTCATACGACCCAATTAGACCCAACATTCTGCCCATTTGCTTGGAGGTTATGTTTTGCCCTGGAGCTGATGTACTGCTGCCATCTTGCCAGGACTCATTAGAAAAAAGATGTCGTCATCACAGGTTGTTTGGTGATAATACGGAACGCGTCGTATTCGTTACAAAGTTCGGAATGAATAAGACTATGACAGTTCGATTTCGGTAAAGTCACGTAGGAGGGAAATAATAAAATAATAAAAATTAAACAATAAAATAAGACAGACTTGTTCTTCACATAAGGACGGCTGCTTGCGTTGTGGCCCAAACGTCGTGAGAATTATTTTATTATGTTTTATTTTTATTATTTTATTATTTCCATTTTACGTGACTTTACCGAAAGAACCAAGAAGAAGACTATGACAGTTCAAAAGGTCGGCACATTTTTTTCTATTATGTGTTATTTTTATTATTTTATTATTTCCCTTCTACGTGACTTTACCGAAAGAACCAAGACGATGAATCCCTGCAGTCGCGATAGCTTTAAATCGAAAAATAATAAGAACACAGATTATGTACGGCACTGTGGCGTGCAACTGCTGCATGAGGGCCTCCCCACGCAATGTTATTTGACCAGACTCATCAGCATGTTTGGCGATGGCCTCAGACCTCAGGATCAGCTGAGTCCTCAATTGCCAAATGATGTTCGCCGTGGTTGGGAATTCAACTCAGTCCACCGTGGTTTATAGCACGTCGCGCCACTGTTTAAGCCGGTACAAGTGATCGCCGTCAATGTCAAGTGTAACACGTAAGGGGGGGAGGGACCACGTTGCACTTGACAGTCGTCGCCGATTTTGTGTGCTGTATAACTTGCGGGTTATTTTGGAAAATCGTGGAAGCTGCTGAATGAATGGCGACGTGTCGCGCCTGGAGTCGAGTGGCTTCAGGTTTCTAGGAGGCAATGGGAAAACAGTCGACAGAGGATGTCACGGCGAGACGCGGGGTGTCCAGGGGACAAGAGGGCCCAATGCAGTGAGGATATCTGTGGTGGCATGAGTATAGCTTCTAGATTTGAAGCTTTCGTGACTGCAAGGATTCATATTCTTAGGTTTTTTTTCGGTAAAGTCAGGTAGGTAAAAAAGTAAAATTAAATAATAAAAGTAAAATTAAAATAAAATAATAAAAATCACGACGTTTCGGAGGCAACACAAGCCTCCGTCTTCAGGTGGCACCGTCACAGCTCCGTCTTCAGGTGGCACCGTCACAGCTATCGTGGCTGTGACGTGCCACCTGAAGACGGAGGCTTGTGTTGCCTCCGAAACGTCGTGATTTTTATTTTATTTTTATTTTACATTTATTAATTTAAACATTTTTTTACCTACGTGACTTTACCGAAAACAACTAAGAATATGAGTATAGCTGTTACATCCATACGGGTTTTAGCCCGTATTCTTGTACGGGGTGGACATTGAGTTTTCAGGTCCATACGGCGTGCAGACGTTTTGATGCGGGCACTTCTCCCTCGCGATGGGACTTTGTGGGATGAACGTTGAGATTCACAAGGGGCACGGGTGTGATCAATGAGGTCTGAATTGGTCTGTAATAAGGTGGGCACTGATAAGGGGTTGGCAGGTATATACGAGGCATAAGTATACAAAGCAAATTTGCAGCGGAAAGCGACACAGATTTATGTAAATAACGGGGTGCATCAGATATAAATCCTAATAGACATCATCATCAGCCGTGATCAATCCGCTGCTAGACGAAGGCCTCCAAAAGCGACCACCTTTCAAGACCCTGTTATGCAAACTCATCTCATCGCTCTGTCTCCTCAGTGAACCTCCTCTGTCTGTCTCCTCAGTGAACGTTCTCTCGGATGGATTGCATCCCTTGGCTGCCCCGCTATTGCTAGTGTTGTCCATCGTCCATCATCCCTTCCGGATGTCAATGATGGACATACAATTAGACATAACACAAAAGCTAACGAATCTCTCCCATCTCTGTCTTATCCGCATCTCTCTTCTCTCAAATCGCTACACGTCCATTTTTCTTCCCTTCTTCTTCTATTAAAATTGTCTTATCTGACTGCATCGGTATCCCTTCTCTATATCTATTCCGTCGTCTCACTGGGATTCGAGCAATTGGCATTCGGTTCGGGTCCCCGCAGTGGGCGAGCTGCTATCAGCACCCATCGCTAGGGGAGGAATCCCGACCTCATGGGGTTGCCAAGTGGATTTTGTCTCCGTTGCAAAGTAGTGGGCGTTCTGGTGGGCATCAACGGGGCCCTATAATAGGAAAGGGTTTATAATAGGAAAGGGTTATCGCAGCAATGCCCTTCATAGCTTCTAAAGTTGGGTGTCCTTTTGACTCCCACACCCCACCACCCCTGTTGGGATGTTGAATCTCCCGAGGGCATTGGCCTTAGAGTAAATCAGAGCCAAACAGCACTTTAAACTATAAAAATGCGATTTTTGTTTCTTACGTTAAAAAATTTGTTTTTTTTAATTGCCCGCCGATTTTACACGGGCGTGAGTACGGCAACAACAAAATAAAGACTAAAAACGTCAACATTGCAGAGAACGAGTACAGGGATATTGTACAACTAACAAACGAGGAGTTTTACTGTCATAAACGAAACAAACAAAATGAAAAACAAATCAGTGTAAATATAATGGGAGAGTAAGGTGCGCGGGAAAAAGCGAAGTACAGGTGCAAACAAGATCCATATTTTAATGAGGAAAAACTCTGCACCAATTTAATTAAATATTTTAATGGAAAACATACGTACAAAACTAATTTAGACAAAGGGGAAAGCATGCACAGATTGGTACGTGATCCTGTTTTCCAAGACCAGTGGCCTTTGGGCAGACAGATCAGCATGTGTCGAGTAAGAGGAGGGAATTCTCCAAACCTGAACTTGAGTTCATAGAACGAACTTCAATTTTTCTTTTCTTTCACCAGGCAATGCCTACTGAGCTCAATCGCTCGTTTTATAAGAAGCAATCTGACCATAAATGATAGCTCAACAAAGTGGCCTCATCATGTGCAGATGTGTAGCAGCCAATGCTCTAAACGCATGATGTTGATTCTAAATGTGGAGGGGAAAAAACGGAGGAATCCGGGGAAAAATCCACGCGACCACGGGTAGAGAGATCATGCAAACTAACAAATATACATCTTCTTGGTTCTTTCGGTAAAGTCACGTAGAAGGGAAATAATAAAATAATAAAAAGAAAATATAACATAATAAAATAATTAAAAGAAAACATACTTTTATTTTAATATTTCCCTTCTACGTGACTTTACCGAAAGAACCAAGAAGATGAATCCCGGCAGTCACGAAAGCTTTCAATCGAAAAAGCAAATATACAGCGGGTGTCGGGGTCGGGATCGAACCCACGACCTCACGTGTACCAGGCGAGGTAGTTAACATCTCGCCACCGTGGAGAAATGTTTCACAGAGAGGCTCACGACTGAAGGCCAAACAAGCCAACGTAACTCTCTCTCTTCCTATGCTACAATCTGTAGGCCAAGGATAAACTATGGGTGGGAGGTGGTTAGTATGTACATAGTTCTTGCGTGTATTGATTATTGGTCAGCTTTACAAAATATATTGTTATAGGTGTGAATTGCTATTGTTTTTTTTATAAAGTCGTTAGTTTCGTTTGAATTTGTGATTATTTATTGCTTATTACTTTTATATGTTTATAGTTTTCAATATATATGTAGGTACAGTATAATAATAATTATTATAATGATATTTGATTAACATGCAGGTACTACAAGATATTCAGAACCGTAATTTCATGTTTATTCTGTTTCTGTACATAGTTCGTTTTAATCGTATAATTCTTGAATTGTTAATGCTGTATTAATCCAGAAATAATACATTAAAAATAAAGGGTTTGTAAAACAGTTAGTTTTTTAGGGGGCTTTTTTGTAATCGAAATCAATTCATTTTTAAATCGACTCCAAAAAAAATATTGGAATCGGCCATCCCGACTCGTGAAATTTAATTGAAGTTTGTTGATGAATAACGAATACGCTTCACACTTTATCAGTCACTCGAAATGACACGCTCACAAAGTTATGAATTATTACTGCTTTAGTGCAGCCTATGAGCCCAAGTGAGAAGGCAAATATTTGCTGTTCCTGTGAGATAAAATATAACAGAAAAACATCTGCTTATGGCCACACTGCTGAATTGCATAACATCATAACAAATGAACAGCTGTTTCAGACTACAGACTCTTTTACTTCAGGTTATTTTTTTATTAGTCCGATAAAATATCATTTCTAAAAGCAATATTATTGAATGTTGAAAAAACTAACCCACAGTGTTGTGGATTCCTGCAATATACATTACGTTTTAAGTATAATGTATCATTGATATTAATTAAATATATGCAATAATCAGTTATAATGGTTAGTCATAATTTATAGTACATTTTCAATCCACTGCTGGGCGAAGGCCTCCCCATGCCGTGTCTATCATGGAAGGTTTGGTTGACCATACTTCACCACGCTGGTCAATACGGATTGGTGAAATTGGAGCAGCTCTGTGCGGTGCTTGTAAAGGTTCAGATACGACACATTTAAGGCCCCGTCACAGAGACGACCTCTCTCTTTGTGCCGATACGAGTTCTTTCTCTGTGTATCTTCATGATGTCTGTCTGCTTATATGTCTGTCTATAGTTTTCTGGTTAGATTTTTGTTGCTATTTCTTTTATACCTGATGATGATTGCTTGTGTTGCAATCGAAACGTCGTAGTATGCTATTATTAAATTTATTATTTTATCTTTATACGTGACTTTACCGAAAGAACCAAAGAATAATTCCTGCAGTCACGAAAGCTCCAAAATTAAGATTGACACATCAAGCGTTAGCTCTGGCTTGGAATCCAACCTAGCAGACTGCGCAACCCAACACAACTCCGATCCCCCATTCACAGAGTCTATGTTTTATAATCTAACATAAAGTTCATCCCTTTGTAAATTCACTGCTGGATGGAATCCCCCACACACCTCTCCTAACCATAACAGTCATTGTGGCATGAAGGGTACATATGTCAAAGTTCAAGTTCTCCGGAAAGGGACACGCATATGTGGTCCTTACAGAATTTTGAAATGCCATGATAGATTAACAATGTAATCGTATTCAATTCCTGCAGAAGGTCCCAGAATTTGCAGCAACACGTTGGACACAATGGTGGAGCCAGGATTTTCAGGTAGGGGGGGGCAACCCCTCCAGCAATGAAAAATGATAGAGGAGTTGTGAGCAAGTAAGGAGTTGTTAGTAAGCAAAGACTTGTCCCTTGCTTTTTATTCGACGCGTGTGCGGCGATGGTGCAGCCACCGATCGAGGATCGAATTGGAACCGCGTTGTGTGATCGGCATCGTGCTCGCTGAAGGTGAATGCCTTCAGGGAAGTCGTGTACTGTATACGCAACTGCGCACAATTCTGTGAGTCATTTATAACTGCTTTGCCGTTACTTATTGCCAATTATGGACTCAGACTATTGTCCTATCATCTGATAGAGTCCCTGGCACATAATAATATGCGACACAGTGGCAGTGGGGGTCGCAAAATGCCGATGTATTACTTATAAACCCCAATGATCCGATCGAAATTAGGGATTCGAAATTTTAGGGATTTCGATCGGATCATTGGGGGGGCACGTGCCACCCCCCCCCCCCACTGGCTCCGCCAGTGGTTGGACACAACGCCGAACAACAGAGGTGAAAACGTATTGGAGAGCTGTCCTGCAGTGCACATTATTACTTTTTTTTCTAGATTTGAAGCTTTCGTGACTGCAAGGATTCATACTCTTAGGTTTTTTCGGTAAAGTCACGTAGGTAAAAATAAATAATAATAAAAAACCTAAGAGTACACATTATTACTTGTTTACACAGTGTACAAAGGTGCCATTTTTACTTTTGGTCGATGACTTATGGCAGGCGGTTGATGCGGTCATATCACTCACAAACAATAAGTAACCACTGCCAAGATGATCGAGGTATCTGGGAAGGCCACAGGTGTGCAGGCTATCACAAATAACTTCTATTCCAAAGCAAAATGCCAGTGCCTCATTGCGCCGCCACTGTCCGATTGCACTGTAAGATACGGCTACGAAATGGAAAATCAAATAGTCAGAGGTGTGTGTGTGTGTGTGAGCAATTTCAACATTTCATGGCGTTGTGCAGATTTGGGAATTATATGCTGAAGCTCGTGAAACCCGGCAGGATTTTGATTGCTTCTAGTTGATGGTGGCAAGGGCAGAGCAATGTAGGAGGTAAGGATAGCTTTGGCCAAGCAGTTCCATTTTACAATGCAGTGTGCAAAGACCCTTTTTGCGATTTAATCACGCGGATGACATATGGTAATTGTAAATAGCCAGTAGTGATGACTTGTCAGTTTTTACTCCAAATTAAAGGTGACATTGATGCTGTATTAAAACCGCATTCACATACATAAACGCGCGCATACGCGGCTTTGACACACGCAATTCCATTCAATACGTTACACTTGTCAAATTGTCAGTTCATATTTGGCCCGGGAAAAGGTTTGTCCAAATGTTCAGATACAGTATGGAACGAGGGACGCGACAGGGAAACACAATCAAAGTTAGCATTTACCTAGGGCAATGATTACAGGTAAAGCAGGTAAAAAAAGGTGAAAGAAACGAGCAGATGAGAGCAGGTTGGAGTGTTTTTGGAAAACTGATTTTAATAGCAAGAATCAACGTATCGATGTGCAAAAATTTGAAAGTTTTTCATCAGTGTATTTTACCTGCTGTGACATATGGATCAGAAACGTGGACACATTCTCGTGATGTCATTCGTGTTTTGGAATATTAACATTCCTTAGAGATTGTTTTTTTTTTATCCACAGTTAACTATTCAGCAAGTAATATACACCATTACAACAAACGCTATTAACAGATTTGGCCACCTTTGTGCATTCATTTTCATTAAGCTCAGTTTTCCAAAAGCTTTTGCAGAGCCTTGTAGGCCCCCTTGTGGAAAATGTCCACGTGTTCACTCTCTTTACAAAACGTGCCCCTTAATCAGTTTAACACGTCGGCTTTCGCGACCAATATTATCCATAATAGAGGTTTTTTTTGGTTAGATCGCGTCAATACAAATGCGTCGTTAAACCCACCACCGCCCGACAAAGCCAATTAGTAAGGTTTGTCACGTAAACAATACGTGCCAATTCGTTACCAGTAAACCACACCGGTGTGTTGCAGAGTTAAACCCACTCCATTTACAATTCTAGTACGACGTTTCGCCAGTAATTGCAATGAGCATCATCAGGCGACGGCGAAAGTTGTGGAGCAATCCTCCTTCATACAAGTGTAACGGCGTAAGTAGCGCAGGAGACGTTTGACGGAGGCAACACGTATTTATTAACAAATGGGTACTATACAGTGCGTAGCGCTCCCTAACACTGGAAGGGGTAACGGCCCCTTCACCCGGTCTATCCGAGGCCGTGTCCCTCGGCTAACGTTTCCCCGTTAGCTCCTACACCCCTCTAACCACGACCATCCTATAGAGGCTAACTCACCTGGCCCAGCTTCGGCTCAAGTCCGACCCTCAGCCACACGAGCCTGGCCCTCACAAGGACACAGACCTCGCTGCTCTGAGGTCGCCCCTTGCTTGCACTGCTCGGCTCTTACAAGAGCAGCGAGTCAGGGTAGTCCCAGGGCTAGCTAGCTGGTCTTCAGTCTTCACTGGCTCTTCTGTTCCAACGACTGCCTCGAGCTCTCTCGCGCACCGCCTTATATACCCAACTGCCCCCCGAGGGGCGGGGCTGTATGCGGACGTTGATGTAGACACCCCAAGCACGGACCGTGATGTAGACACCGCAACGTAATGGCTTGCTACACCTCGGTACATAACACCTCTACACAAGGAGAGACAGAGTCGTGCATTCCTGGGAGCTGGTACATCTCTTGTCAGCGGCTCACGACTCGACGGGATGCCTGGTAAAAGTAACACAAAAACCTTTTTGGTTCTTTCGGTAAAGTCACGTAGAAGGGAAATAATAAAATGATAAAAATAAAACATAACAAAATACAATTCTCACGACGTTTCGGCCACAACGCAAGCAGCCGTACTCAGGTGAAGAACAGGTCTGTCGGAAAGACAGCGTCTGAATGATCTTTTCCGTCTTTCCGACAGCCCTGTTCTTCACCTGATGACGGTTGCTTGCGTTGTGGCCGAAACTTCGTGAGAATTGTATTTTATTATGCATTATTTTTATTATTTTATCATTTCCCTTCTACGTGACTTTACCGAAAGAACCAAGAAGACGAATCCCTGCAGTCACGAAAGCTTGAAATCGAAATTTAACACGAAAACATTAACAAGCTGCAGCGTGTACAAAACTCTTCGGCACGTGTCGTGATGGGAACTGCAAGTTCAGACCGTGCCCGTCCAATGCTCGCCGAGCTGCATTGGCTTCCGGTTGCAGAACGAATACATTGAGGTCGCACTCATTTAGCACAAAGTGCTTGGGGGCCGTCCATAAATGACGTCACACGGCGTCACAAAAAGTCAGACCCCCCCACACATATGACGTCACAAAGATCTGCCCCCCCCCCAAAAAAAAAAACATGCTTCAAATCGCTTTAAACTAGTGTCATTGTAGTGCGTATTTAATGTGGCGCTGCACTCTGATGTTGTAGGAGAAAACATTTATTAAAACGTCTATTTAATTAAGTAGAACGTGTTGTCTATATTTATTTAAAGTTGCGCATTTTGATGTGACGTCACATTTCTCAACCCCCCCTCCCCCCGTCGTCACACATCGTCACAAATACAGTATCTGACCCCCCCAGGTGCGTGACGTCATTTATGGACGGTTCCTTTCCACAAATGAACCACGGTGCCTCGCCGCTGATCTTGTCGAGTTTGCATAAACCCATCACGCGAGCTTCGGCCATCCTCGTAGCGGCTTTCGGCGAGTTATCGAACAAAGACGGTCACTCCATCACGCGCCTTCAGATGCGCTTCAAGGGGCCGTCAAGAAACGCTCTTTCTTCCGATACGAGGAAGACACTGGAGCTATGCACTTTTAAGATTAAAAACTAATTTTTTTCGAACTTCTTTAGTTTGTTGCCCTTCCACCGCACCTCCAATCAGCACGTGTGGCTACGTACGGTGCGAAAGAAGTTCAGCATACGATACAGTGTCTTGCATATGATTGCGGGTGCTGGTACATCTCTTGTCAGACGGTTAATCGATTCATGAAAGTGTGGACGAGAAATAGATGTTCTGTGCATATAATTCATAACAGAGTATCGCTGAATGATAGATATAAAAACACAATGCATTGTTCACAATAATTATGTTGTGGAAGATAATAAAAAGCAAACAGCAACGAAAGTGATCTTTGGAAAAATCAGGTGAAGAAAATTAACACGTGTAATGGTGACTGCTTCATACTTAATACTTACTACACGTATTATTATGCCTATACTTCAAGAAACAGCTTCAAATAAGTTTGGCGAAAGCATGTCTCCTTGTTTGACTCCTGCTGTAATATGTATGTTGTTACTTTTTTCATGCAATCTCAGTATACACCCGTTGTGAACGCTTTTCATTTCTTAATTTTTTCAAAACTAGGCCTCGGTTTATGAGTGCTTGGATGACTGAAATATCTATGCTGAATTGGTAATGATTGCCAAATCGTGATTGAAGTGTGCGTCGGCTGACGTCATATAGAGGAATATTAATCTTTGGATGGAACTTTTATCCACCGAATGTTTCCTCTCAACATCAGAGTCTCGTGCTGACTCCTTTTCAGGTGAATTGTGACATATCTCGCTTGGCACGGCTTCGGCTTCATATTTGTAACGCTCATGAGATAGATTCAGGAATGTGTTATTGCTCCACTGGTGATGCATTCTTATGAGACACAGCAGACTAATGTGCTCATGACTGCTGGACCCCTTGAATTAGGAATGGCATCGCTGTTCCCATTGACTCATGCTTGATTGTCTTTTCCTTTTTGGGGTGAGCCACGATTTGACGATTCACTTTTCAGTGGCGTCTTTTTTGGTCAGATTTAAAATATTCAGCAGCATGATTGATTTTAACATCAGGGATTTGGAGTCTATTCCAACCCAACTGAGACATGTGATGCCTTGTGTAATGATGCAATTTTTTTTAGATGCACTTCATCAGTGTGAATGACTGCTTCCACAGATGTACGCAGTTCTGCAGGAGCGGATACATCAGTATCTGTAATAAACACATCATCCCTCCAACGAATACAGAGCATGCATAGAGACACCGTATATTTAGTTATTGTAAGTGTACAACTAGCAATCATCATAAAGGCCATAATTATTTATGACATATATCGTTGAGGATATTTTACAACCACAACATTTTTGTTCCAAACATATTTAGGATAGCGTTTGTGATTAGACGTATTCATTAATTTGTCTACATTTAATGGCAACTCAGTGACAAACGCACACGTTTAACAATGATAGTCATAACGCAAATCGTATTTTGCAATGCGTGGCTTTTCCTCGTATTAAGTGGGTTTGTAGCTCAGCCTGCGACTGGAGTGGAACAAACGATGGCGCGCAAACTCAATCCATGGCCGCCCATCAAGCGCATTGACTGGAGGCACAAACATTATCCCTTAGCTCGCAGACAACGCCATCGAATGGTTAAAGAACCCAGACATCCATTTATACGTGTTTTGCTGTTCCAAAAGTAAGTTGCTTATCTCAGCAACATGCTGTATGAAATAAAATAAAAAGTGCTTTTATTTTAACGGCTGGGCGCATTGCTTTTAATGCTGAGCATTAATCTCGGCCAAAGAGAGAAATGGACCTAATGCGTTCCACATCTGTCCTGTGGAAACAACAACAACAGGCTTTGCTCCGATGAACATTGACACAGTGGGAGATTCCTTGTTCTCTCTGCTCCTGAAAACGCTGGACAGCTCCTTGCCGGCTCGCAATAGCGCCACAACACCGTACAATGGTACGTAGAGAGAAACTGATACGCACAACCATTGTAAAGGGGAGAAGTCAATGCATTTAATAATGATGCTGCATCTTTACAATTCGTATACATTTACTTTTTTTAGGAGTCGGGGGGGGGGGGGGGATGGAGATAATTGAACGGCAGCCACTGGTGTGAAAATGCCTAAGAGAAGAATCATCGGGGAGATGGAGAAATAATATTCTATTGTGTGTAGCAGTGAGATAAATCATGGCTGACGATTACGATTATAATGAAGACGATGGATGATTCAATCGTAGGCTGGAGCCGTGGCGCAGTGGTGATGCGCTGTGAGCCTGGCGATCCACGTTTAATTCCCGGCCACGGTTCTAAGGTCAGATATTAGAAACTTTCCTGCACCTAAACCTGGTCACTAACCAACCGGTATGGTGACGTATGGTCAGCAAGTCACTGTGGATTAATGAAGGACTGAAATTGTTTGGTTTGTTATTGTTATGAAAATGTCATTGAAAAAAATATATAATATTCGTGAATGTGTGCATGAAATATTCATATCTTTGTGCTACGAATATTTTTTGTAAAATAACCACCATGCACGTTCTCTTTGTGGTAAGGTTTTGTGAATATTTAACTATGAATTCGAGTGTTCCCTTTTTTGTTTGCTCATGTCTGCCTTTAGCGAATTCATCGACGGACCTCCATTCCACGCGAGAGGGTGGGGGGGGAGGGGTCTCTCATCGCTCTCACATTGTGCGCCTGCGGAGCATGCAAACTCATTCCTGAATTTCATTAAATTACAGTGGCCAGAGGTGACTCATTTGAGCTCTGCGGCAATATTAATTACCGTATTTTTCTTCACTTATTAAGCATTTTTTGTTGAGTCCAAAAGTTTTTTTCTGCGGTTATGCATTTTCATTGCCGTTAATCATGCATTTGTTGGGAAATAGTTTATCCTTTAGCATTGCCCCAATTATAAAATACATCTAGAGGAGACAATTGGTCTTACTTTCAGTTGACAGTTCGTTCAATGTTTATTGTTATACACACATCATTACAAGTTTCACATTTAATTGCAAACGCCATACATATTTCGTAACGACTCACACATTATGTTACATTTATGACTATAACTACGATATTTTTTGTGTCGTTAGCCTTGGGTTGCGTCTGACATTGAAATCCTACGTTCGAGCAAAATACGACTCAATGCGAACAAAAACGAATGTGTGCATTAATACGTTGCAGTGATACAGCGATGTTACTATGTCACTTCATAAAATAACAATTACTGTCATTGTTACATCCATCAACAAATAACAATATTATTTAGCTTCACCTAAAGCCTATTTTCAACTAACAACACGATGCTCTATATTTTGTAAACAGTCATCGAGGTACCGTAATGCTCAAGCAAACTTATCATACCAACAGTAACACAAATATTATCCGAATGTTTTTTTTTTCACATAAGTAATATAGCATCGTACATCTCTACAAGAAGCAATTTTGTTGCATGAGAAAAACACGTGGCCGACTGTTGATCATTCACTAAGACATCGTTTAAAAATAAAAAAACACTGCTGAATGACGACGGCCCTCCCCACATCGTTACCCCCCCCACCCTCACTGTGAGGAATGGTGTGAGAGAAATTAAATATATATTTAATTCCAATTGTTAATTTGACGTGCTCCGAAAATAATGTATATTGTGCTGACATATTTGCATGTCAGTGTGGGCACTGCGTGTGCTGCCCCTGTGTTCATTGTCCGTGGACAAAATTGGTCATCTTTATCATGGATGATTATTTTGTTCCCAAACTAAAATTCGGTGCAACAAAACAATGATTGTGCTGATTGTTTATGCGAAAAAAAACTAAAGCCGGGAATAACAGAACAAATTCCTCACTGTGCAAAGAACATTAAGATATCTCAGAGGCAAGATTTTTTACATCTGTTCTTCCAAAAACAAGCTTTTGAATTGGCAGTAACTTGGCAACCAGGGAGAAAAGGCACGCTTTTATGTGGTTTCATATTCGTGTCGAAATAACACCTATACAAGGCTTACGGAAACATCCCCAAGAAGGTTTTTTTTTTTAAATAAATTTCATTTTTTGTATAAATTTTCTTGGGTATAATTTCTTTCATCAGCGGCTTGAAATACGGTTTGCAAGTTCAATGTACATTTTGTGAGCTCACATATACATTCAATTTAAGTTCCTCTTTTTATCTGGGAAATCATAATTGCAATTTACTCGTCTCTCTAGCTTACACTCATATTGACACTACGCATGACCTCTAAGTGCACATAGTCAGGCACTACTGCCCTTATGATGTCACTGCTACTTAGTGACAAAGGACGGCTGTTTTAATATAGTTTGTAAATCGCAGTTTCTGAGCACAGGCCCAAATGCGTATGAAGCATAGCAGCCAAAAACAACGATCGCAAATGACATTATACATTTAATTCTCATTGAATATTACATTGATAGTTACATATAATAGATACGAGTATAACTGACTTGACATCCAAGTTTGAATCCACTGCTGGGTGAAGGCATTCCCATGATGTGTCGGTCATCCTGGTTGTTTGACCATACTTGCCACAAGTGGTCAGCGGTCAGTGCAGGTTGAATACCATACACAACATAAATTTCACACGCATTATAACATATTCCTCATAATATAGGTTTCTAGGTCAGATCGCGTTATTTATAAATGTGTCGTAACCCTCTACCACCCGACACGGCCAAACAGTAAAAAATGTGTCACGTTTTCAAAGGACAAATTAATTGACTTCTTTAGCCCACCGGTGTGCTGAAGAGAGAATCAACAGCATTTTAAATTTTGAGTACGACGTTTCGCTGATAATCATTATCAAGATGCATTTGTTTAGCAAGCATGAACGGGACTGGTTTCGACCCTCTGGCCTTGTATATATGTATGGTTAAAGTTATTTCGCACCGTACGTAGCCAACTTTGCTAATCGGAGGTGCGGGGGATGGACAACAGAGTCAGGACAGTTAAACAAATGCTGCTGGATGCTCAAATGTCATGGCAAGAGCACTCCGTGTAAAATATGAGACTCCATTAAATTGAAAAAGCAAGACCATACACAAACTCACCCTGCGTTGTCTTGAGATAGGATGGGCAAACGCAACCATGCAAAAAAATAGGGTCTATTGGCCTTCCAGATCAACATTATCAAGCAGCATTTGAAGTGACAACAGAGACTCCACATAATGCCAATGTTGGTAACATGAGTGACATTTTGCATGCCATGAATATTGGCAATGCACCGTTTTACATATATAAAAACATAATGAGCTATTCGAAATAATAATATAATTGCCACGCAAGGTCGGTAACAGTCTCGTTGGACTGGGTAATAATCCAGGAATAATTGCGAGCCTATTCCACTACTTCAATTTGGAAGTGTTGTGTGTAAGATCTATATCTCAATACAACTATAATAACCTAATCCACAGAAAGGTAGAAACCATTTAGACCATGAGGTGGTATAGGACCCACTGAAGATATAAATGTAATGAGTAAACTTTGTCCCGAATATTTTATTGGAATTCTTTGATGTTAAAATCAATCTAACACGAAGGCTTTCGCGACCAATATCATACATAATACAGTTTTGTGGGTTAGATCGCGTAAATATAAATGTGTCGTTAAACCCTCCAGCACCCGACACAGCCAATTAGTAAGGTTTGTCACGTAAACAGAACGTGCCAATTCGTTACTAGTACAGCACACCGGTGTGTTGGAGAGCAAATCCACAACGTGGATTTGTCATATGCAAGTCTCGACTGAGAAATGTAAGTGATCTGTTAATCAATATCATGAGGGACACCGTTTTTATTACACAGTTATATATCTAATGTTAAAATCTGTTCACTATATCAATGCAGGAATGTCCATTGTCTAAATGCATGACTGTGAAATTAACCTGCATGTACCGCATTCACAGATTAGAGTTATGGATGTAAAAAAGAATCAATATATTAATTTGGACTATATTACCTCTAACGTATGCCCATCACGAATATTCTGTTTAGGTAAATCATGAATTAATTATAAATAACATTCTGGGAGAAAGTGCACGAGTTCCAAGAGAATTACTATTGTACTGGAATGGCAATAAATGTAAAGTTCAACTGATTATCCACAGCAATGATTATCATTAATAGATCAAATGCATAAAAAAAGATCCAATATGCTGTCCGGATGCAATATTTTTGCGAATTATTTCAGGAAATTATTAAAGTTATCTTCGCATTGCAGATTTTAGTGGGGCGGTTAACATTCTTGAATACATTTAACGTATAAAATTTCCATAGCTCCACATTAAGGCTCTACACAACCCGCCCAACAATATTCTGTCGGTAAGGAAATTATAGAATGTGGGATGATATAATGTTTTATCTAACTGGAATAAATACATTATACGCTTTTTATAAGAAAGGTGCCGCTTTACACAGAATTCGAGCCATTTCCCCACGTTAAAATGACAAATATCCATAAGCAATTTACTGACAGAAAACAGTGTGATATTTCTGCCTAAAAAGCCACAGCCAAGGCTTTCCTCAGCCTTATCGCTCATTGGGTGATCATTCACCAAGGGTGCTTTCAAGTTCTCCGATGCATTTTGGGGTCACACCGCGCGTTGTCGCGACACGATGTCCGGCGTTTCGCTCCACGCCCTCGCAGCTAATTCAGGAACTGAGCAGCACGCACTGCAACCCCAAAACTCATGGGAGAGCCAAATCGAACGACCGCGAAACGCCACGCGGCGGCTTCGGCTTGACGTTTCCAACTATACAATTGTATTTCATACGATCGTATAGATAACGATATGCGTGTAAATTAGCAACTAAATCCGACGTAATTCAATGACCGAGGTGGCGACATTTCTTTTGTCTAAACTTCCTTCTGAAAGGCTTTCAACAGCCCCCGCCCACCTCCCTCGTCCACGACACGTTGTGTACGACGTGAGTGAGTCGGGTGGTGCGATTTCTTGTCGGCTCAGCGCAGTGTTCCACCACCACCCCCAAGACCACCACCCCACCACCCCCACCAGCACCCCCCATGCGCATCGCTCAACTGAGCGCCTCGCGAGCCCTCCCGGGATTCGAGCATGGCGCTGCGCAGTCGTGGTTGGAGGACGTGACGGTGTGAACGCTCGACTGGCTCGAGCCGGCGCGCGTGTACACCTGCATGGTGCCCGGCTCCCGCTCCTTCGCTCGTCCGCAGCCGAGCGTGGCCACGAAGGTGTGGCGGAAGCCGGCCGACACCAGGTTGTAGAGCACGGGGTTGATTGCCGAGCTCACGTAGTAGAGCGTGTTGGTGAGCATGTAGAAGTAGTGGTAGAAATTGAACACCGCGCTGCAACGGCGCAGACAGAGGGAGGAGGAGTGGTGGGGGTTGGGGGGGGCGAGGTGAGCGAGAAAGCCCCCGGGGCGACGAGAGAACGAGCGATGACGAAAGTGGGGATTTTCTCCGGACGTTACCGCGACGAAAGAGTTTTCTTTGGGAAGGTTAATGGTGCAGCCCTGCAATAGCTTGCTCAGTCAACTGCTGGTGATAGGGCCTCAAACAAGAGGGAGGATATGTTAGCCTACTCCATCGTACGCTGGCCCAATATTTCGGAATAGGTGGGAATCCTCACCCTTTATCCAACCCCTACCTGACCTGTCGATCAACTGTGCTGTACTCATGATACTGCCGGAGTGTGTTAACCATTACACCATGGTCGCATTATTTTATTTGTACTACCAATCAAGAGATGCAAGTCAGACACAATATAATAAACATAGGACCTGGTAAATTATATAAAAAAAAACTAAAATGGATCGAACACAGAGCTGAGAAACGAGAGCATAGCAATCGACGTAGTAAATGTTTCCCATTCCTTGCAGCGGAGTTTTAGTTTTCAAGACCTGATAGGTGTGGATTGTCACTGCACGCAATAATTCGCTTTCTGCCCCATTGCTCCAGAAATTGATCCACAACATGGGCATTTACACGGCCGTGGCCGATGAAAAAACAGTCACAACTTCTCTCCAAACAGCAGCGTATATCACACGTATCGTCGTGTCACCCATGTGGAAACGGTATCGAAAATCTATGGCAGATGAATGTGTGCCCGAAACTAGAGTTTTTTCGCATCAAATTTATGCAGTAACTTCATCATATCAGGAGTTCACTTTTGAGTGTATTATTAACTCAAGACTATAGTATTGCAATAAATAGGATATGCTGCCATTATTTGATATTCTTTCTCGTGCCCATTAGTTGTTTGGAAATTACATCAAAATGAATTAAGCAGATACTGCCCTGCAAATGTGTTGCCTTGTTACATTGGGCTCACTGTAACAGCCTCAATTTGTATTCTAACCGGTGGAAATTTCGGGACTAATTCTAATTCAGCTACTTCAATATCACATCGAGGTCCCATAAAACGATGCTGCTCTTGCGTTCAGCACACAGAGGTCAACATAATTGCAATACGCGATGCTTGAATGAGCTTGGAACAATACGAATCTTTATTTATCCTGGAGGATACCAATGAGATATACAGCTCTTTGTCATAAATGTCCAATCACTGTTGGTATTAAAGGTAAGATGAGCCTAATGGGCTTTCTTTGTTGTCTGGGAAAACTACAACAGGCGTCAGTCATCGCCCTGGTGACACCTCGTACGAGATCTCCATGAGCCCTTAAAACACTCAACGCGTGGCTTTTAAGGTGGCCATTCACACATGAAAGGAGCCTGCTCTATAGCGCTAAAGGCTATTCCCTTCAAGGCACAGCAGCCAATGTCACCACATGCTGTAAAATATAACATTAAGCACTGCACAGCTTTTGTTTGCGTATTGTGTTATTTCATTAATATTCACCTGAACGCCTTACATAATATAAGCTAATAGCTGTAGTTAAGCAACCCATCACAATTCTGAGCACGCGTTATGTTGCAAAGCTCCTCGAAATAGCATTGATATTAAAAAATGTATATAATTATCAGCGCAATAACATTTTGTGAAAGTACTTGGATCCACGCGTGTAATTTAGCATATTAACGAGAAATACAATACAAAGCGCGGACAAGTGGTGTTTTTGGAAAGAAAGCGTAGGTCGGGTATAGTCGGAAAAATGTTTCACTCCACTAATACGAGTGCTCCATCGTGTACCCTGAGCAATTAATTTGTAATCAATCCCCAGTGTACTTGATCCGAGGTCAAACGGCACTACAGTTTCTCATTTCACTGCTGAAGATTCCTTGCGCAGGGAACCTGTTGGCAGCCACCAAATTTTGGCCAACGCCAGTGCAATTTCCAAAATAAATTCATGCCTGGGCTGCCCCGAGTGGCAGTGGTGGCTCAAGTGGCGACTTGCAAGTGGAGGTGTAAGCAGGTGTGGCCATAATTGTATACTCACGGATGCCAAGCGCTGTCTGGTACATAGCAGAACATCAAACGACGGGAATGATAAGGCAGCCAGCATACAACAAAGGCAATCACAATTGCACCTGTACGCAAGAGACACAAAGACACACACACACACGCGTCTGTAACCACCACGTTCATCACTTGAGCACGCAGACGTGCCCATGTAGTTGAAGTACGAACATATGTTGAGCATAACATTCCTAACCCATAGTCTGCAAGACAACATTATAATACTGCACTCACCATTGCCTGCTTATAAATATATGATTCGCATAACTAAATTTGCATGTCAGTACATCTAATGAACAGCATACTTCCCAAGTTGCCTCCACAAATTTGCATGCATTTAGACCTTGACGGCACACCGAGGTATGATGGCATGCACGTGTGCATTCATGATTTTCACATCACCTTTTGAGAGAGAACAAGAAGTAAGAATTAGAGCTGTGCAGAAATAAATAGAAATTCGTATGCGAGTGCAAGCCTTCTGCCGCATCACACACATCTTCCGCATTTGATTTCGCGCATGCTGATCAACATGCATTACAGTAATATACATTTCCATCAAACAGCATTCCTGCCTAAGTAGTGGCATTAGCACCCAATTATATCTTTGTTTAGGGAAAAAAAGCTGTTTATAATAATAATTGACATTCGTAAGGCGCATTTCATCTGTAGATCCCAATACGCCGTGTATGGAAAGCAGGAAATACACAGAGCTTGGACGTGAGTTGTTGGTAAGATTAGGATCAAGGTCCGGTTTCTAAAAGAGTGAGGTGACTGCAGCCATCGTAAAAATGGTGTGAACCGTACAAGTCTCAATAAACTTTTTGGAAGAGACCGAGGACAAATGACCCGCATGCAGAAACGTTATCCCGTAAGAGTCTAGAGAAGGGATCCAACGGGCAGCAGGTAGGGCGGGAATCAGCAACCAAGAGCCGAGTTCCGAAGTTGTGGTAGTGGTGAAATTAGCCAACAAAGGGCCCTCGAACCGGGAGACGGGCAGATCAAATAGAAGGGGAATCAGGAGGACAGATTTTCATTTGGTTTGGGTAGTGGACATTTTAAACTGCCCAATGGGAAAGAGTTTTAATGTTTTTCCTCCTCATGCAGAAGATGACTGATGGTAGAGAATGCGACCAGCAATATATGATGATGTAGCGACTGAGATGTTGTTGGAGTAGGCATGCACGTTCAGCTCTGTGGACAGTGGATCTGTGTGCCCTTAGATCACGAGTGGACCCTGGGGATGACTGATTAGAGGAGATCCAGCAAGTTTGGTGGGGAGCCAGACGATTAAGGATATTTGACAGAAGATAAGTATAAAATATACGTATATCAGCCTCCTCAATGTGGCACTCCTGAGCTGAGCGAGGGGAGAAAGAGAGAGGGCTTCTGTAAGAGATGTTGGGGTAATGGATGCAATTTTGCGGAATTCAATTTTGTGTTTAGCGGACAGACTTGGAGTGGTCAGAGGGATTTATAAGAGGACCAGTGAATGAGCAGACATTCCTGGGTCCATGCTAGTTAGTTCAGTTATTGATAGCCCAAGAGAACACACCAGGTTTAAAGTGTGTCCACCGGAGTGAGTGGGAATATGAACATGCTGAGTGAAGCCAAGAGTTGAATACGGCCACGAAATCCCGAGCAAGAGGTTTAGGTGGGGCATCGACACATGTTGAAGTCACCAAATGTCTAACTGTGCTCAGCATAAGCACACCACCACCGAGAGGAACTCAATCAAATTCAGTAAGTAGTGCGGGGATCAACTTTGGAGGGTGATAAAAAGGCCATGAACAGTATCGGCTAGGCACAACGAGGTCTCCAGTGCAACGCCAGGTGCTCAAATCCATGAAAAGTCCGTAAAGGCAAAGGACGAATATCACTGATTGAGCGTCAATTAATAACAAACCACAACCCCAGCCAGATAACCGAGGCTTCAAATAAAAAAAGAGAACGTTGATGGGGTCACCTCGTGCAATGGAAATACAGTCAAGAGGCTTAGGGCAGGTCTTGGTCAAACACAGGAAGCCAAGACGGTGATCGCTGATCAGTTAATTTACTGCCAACGCATTACTGGACGGGAACGCACATTGAGTAATGCGAATCGAGTGCATTTAAAATATATATTTGGGAAGGTCCCGAGGGGCAATGATATATCTGCGTGGCATCATAAAAATGAGAGCAAAAACTAAGTGAATCCAAGATAGGGGTATTGTTTATAAGATGAAAAATAATCCTGATACGACCTGCCCCATGATGGACGTAAGGGAATCTTCCCGGGAAGACCCACGGAAAGAAAAGCACTCGACAGTGGCGCGTCACAAGAATGAGCATTAAAACGCAAACTCAACAGGACAGATCAAGAATAAACATCCATTACATTGAGTCAAAACCGCTGCTTGGCATGCGGTGAAGACGCGACGCAGCATCGGCGATGGCGCCGCTTGGCATTGACGATGGAAGTGGTCTGGTGATGGCGATGAAGTCGCACACGGCCATTTAAGCGGCCCAGCGACAAGCGATGGGAGAGTTGCCTCATGATTCTAGATTTGAAGCTTTCGTGACTGCAATGATTCATATTCTCAGGTTTTTTTCGGTAAAGTCACGTAGGTAAAACATTAAAAGTAATGAAAGTAAAATAAAACAAAACAAAAATAAAAATAAAATTCACGACGTTTCGGAGGCAACACAAGTCTCCTAATCTGGCTGTGACGGTCCCACCTGATGACGGAGACTTGTGTTGCCTCCGAAACGTCGTGAATTTTATTTTTATTTTTGTTTTGTTTTATTTTACTTTCATTACTTTTAATGTTTTACCTACGTGACTTTACCGAAAAAAAACCTGAGAATTTGCCTCATGATGTTGCAGCCTCTTCATGGCAATGACGCAGCCTGGCGATGGAGCTGCCTGGCAACAGCCAGTGCCGGACTAAGCTAGTGCGGGGCCTGTAGCATATGTTATAAAGGGGCCCTAAACAAAAAAAGAAACACGTAAATATTAAAACACAAATTTTTTTACTTGCATAGTAAAGTAATTGTATTTTTTCATTTGCTATACAGCCAGATAATACGACAAATCGCTAATCTTAAACACCCAGTCGTTCATAAAAGTTGAAGGCAGTATAGTACTATAGTAATAGAGCAAGTGCATAATCACTGAACCGGAATTGAAAGATTGAAAGCATTTAGCGCGGGGCCTTTGAAAGTGCGGAGCCCCGTAGCATTTGTAGCTACTTGTGCTACGAGGATAATCCGGCACTGGTGGCAGCGTGCCGTGGCGAGGATGATGGTGTTGCCTGTCTGCGATGGTGAAACTGCCCCCAGCAATGGCAGTCGAGCTGCACCGGTAATGGCAATGAAGCTGCCTTGGTGATTGCCCGGTGACGAAACTGCCCAGCAGTAGAGCTGCCCAGTGATAGTGGCCATGGAGCTAGCTGGCGATGGAGTGAATCGCCAAGGCCGATGGAGCCGCGTCGCGATGTCAGCTGCCCGGCGATGACGATGGTGCTGCCCGCAGGTGGTGGTGGTGGTGGGGCCGTCTGGTGGTGGTGGAGCCGTTTGGTAGTGGTGGAGTCATCTGGTGGTGGTGGTGGAGTCGTCTGGTGGTGGTGGTGATGGAGCCGTCTGACCATGGAGCAGACAAGTGATGGTGGAGTCGCCGGGCCCGCCGAATGAAATTAGAGCATAAATACTTGTTGTAAATTAAATACGTTTTGTAAAATACAAAATTAATAATCTTGATTTGAAGCTTTCGTGACTGCAGGAATCCATACTCTTTGGTTCTTTCGGTAAAGTCACGTAGGTAGCAATAATTATTTTCTTTTATTTCTCACTACATGACTTTACCGAAAGAACCAAAGAGTACAAAATGAAGTTAATTACAACATCAATCAAAACGAAGCCATGGAGGTTCTGTCGCAGCAGGAGCGGTGACACGATGGCATTCCCTACAGCTACTACAGCCATGCATTAAACAAAATATTATACAAACTATCAAATAATATAAAATAGAAAAAGAGTATTCAGAATATTATGGATGTTACGTGATATAAAAATAAAAAAACCTATTTACTTCTGTATTTAAATGAAATGGGTTGAAAGCGTTCCATTTTATACTCGAATGAATTTTGTAAACAGTTGAGAAACATTACAATGCCTTCTTGTAGGGCAATCCGTGCATTCAATTGTGCTGGCCATTAACGCACACCGAACCCGTCTCTGCCTTTAGGCCTGTGCTCAGCCACCGCGTAAACACACACAAGAAAAACAACAAACTAATAATTATCAAAAATAGTCAAGGATGGAATGATTGCTCTATTACCCGACTGACAATTTCAATTCAGCCGATGGGGGAATGCAGCATGCTCACCGTGCCGCACTATCATCACCATCAAAATGTTCCCTCGCGTTGTTGCTAACACTGCAGACCCCACGTGCGAGCGGGTAGACGCGGCACCTTTGGGTAGGGTTGTCACGATTGTGCTGCCGAGCTCTCAAATTGTCAGCACGATGGCTCAGTGGCAACGAGGGCGCGTTGCGTAGAATATTTCCGAACTGGTTCTGAACGCCACCACCCACCCACCCCTTCATCAACGCACACTGATCAGCCGCGGTGGATAATGATCAAGCACCCCCCCCCCCCCTCCGACACCAGCAGCGGACTGACGAAAGCCTGTAAATTTATCTTATTTGTGTTAACAACTCGATTACACAGCAAAGTATGTGTGCTGCGTGTACCTGCGATAGCTATTGAAGGCCGACTGCAATCAAAACGATGAAATGAAGAGTTGAACGAGAGCTGGTTGGAGTGCCTTGGGACAGCTGAACTTGAGAATTAAATGCACACCAATGTGCCTAAAGAAGCCAGTGTTTAATCCGTGTGTTAGACACGTGGCTTGGGATGATGATCGATGGTCAAATACAATAACAGAATGCCAGCCAAGGCATGGGATGCGTGGAAGAGGACAAAAACGGAAGAGATGGAGCGATTAACCAAGTTAATGTGCCGGTGCTTGGTGGATTATTATTTCGCAGGATTGTGAAAAGAGGAAGCCTTCATCCAGCAGTGGATAAATCATGGCTGGTTATGTCAATGTCTCATACAAACAATCCGAGCCTTGTATGTGTGAGTGCCGGTGTGTGTGTGAGAGAGCGGTGTATGTGTGTGTGCCAGTGTATGTGTGTATGTGTGTGTCTGGGCAGTTGGAGGCAGTCGCCCTCCAGTAACAACGGAGGGCGGAGGAGCGACACTCACAACAACGAGCGGAGCGCCGGGTGGCTAAAGCACAGCAAGTTGGCACAGTAGGGGGCACAGGTGGTGCATCAGCCAGTCATCTCGGTCATCTCGGTCATCTCAGTTAGTCCAACCGTGGCACCTGGGTCTGCCCCGTGACCTCCTGCCAGCGGGCGTTCGACACTTCACGTGGCCTCAAGGTGCACATGGCCTGGCACAAGCGTCGTGGTGACGTCACCGCCACTTAGTGGCGAATGGCGGTTGTTGTTGTGTGTGCGTGTGACTCGACCTAACAGAGGTCAGGCACTGAAATGAGTACCTGATGCGACGTGCAAATGTCGCCACGTGGGAGACAAAGGCGGCGTGGTGCTGATCCCCCCCTCCCCCCCCTAATGTGCCGTTCCGGCTTTCATAGGTGTTTGTGGAATCTTTGTCTGTGACTGATGAGTGCCTAAGGGTGCGACTGGGGCGTCCTCTCGCCCCTACACTATTCAACATCTTCTTTAACCAAGTAGTTCGAAACTGCTCTCCATTAATGTCCTGGTGGAATTCCCATCTGGTACCGATACAATGGGAGGCTGATTGATGTCCGGGTGTGGTCAAGGGATGGCTCCCTATTGGTCAACCATGTTACGTATGCAAATTATCTGGTGATTTCTGCCCACTTTGATGAGTTGGAAATGCTACTGCTGTACGTGAAGCATGCTACTAGGAGATGGAGCCTAACTATCAGCCACACAAAAACAAAGCACCTGTTTGGGTATTTTATGTCGAACGCTCTCCTCTCCCCACTCCCCATAAGTGTTGGGCAGTTGTGGAGAGAGTGGAGAAGTTTGTGTACCAAGGCAGTGGTCTCACTCCGAATTAGTCGAGCGGAATTTTATTTTCATCAGCTGCATAACGCTGTGTGGAAACTACCTGATCTATCACTCCATACGAAGCTCTGGGTCTTCTTGGTCAGTCATATCCTCCCTTTTTTATTGCTGGCGAAACGTGGAGCCCTCAAAAGGAACATCTGCACTGGATTGAAACATTCAGGTTTTGCCTGCCTATCATCCATTCTGGGTTTAACCAGACTGGATTGTGTGGGGAGCTCACAGATCCGTTAAAGATCTGGACACATTCCCATCAGTTAGCTCTTCCGGCAAGCGAAGCAATGGCATGCCCAAGCAGCTTCTGTTTGGCTGGATAGTTGGGGCTAAATTGGCACGGAATGGGTTAGATGGACTGGTACAGAAGGGTAAGGAGCTGATTGGACTTGCCGAAGGCTGACACCAGTGGTGTCAAGATGGGCCTCTGTGGAGGTTCGTGAAGGATGCTACCGGGTAGTTGGAGGCAGTCGCCCTCCAGAAACAACGGAGGGCAGAGGAGTGACGCTCACAACAACGAGCAGAGTGCCGGGTTGCTAAAACGCAACAAGTTGGCACAGTGGGCAGGACAATTGGTGTATCTGCCAGTCATGTCAGTCAGTTAACCCATGGCACCTGGCTCTGTTATGTGACCTGCCAGTGAGCCTTCAACACTTCACGTGGCCTCAACATGCATCTAGTATGGCATTAGCGCTGTGTTGACGTCACCGCCACTGAGTGGTAAAGAGGCATTGTTGTTGATGAGCACAGTGCAGTTTAAAGGTTCCCGCATGTTTTTACATTCGTAAAATGTATGGGAGAGGGAGGAGGACGGCTTTAAATTGGTTGGAAAGACCCTGAGTTTGCCCCTAGGAGATTGCTCCTGTGTGTGGCTATGGGCAAGTATTGGAGGAGATCCTGCAATCGCAGTGGTACACAAGCACATATAAAAAAAAAACTCAATATATTCGTCAATAACAAGACAAAAAAATAAAAAAAATTTGGCCAATAATCATAATTTTATATTTGAAAAGCACATTTTCATCCGTAGATCCCGATGCGCCATCCCATTGATGTGCTATGAAGAAGGGCCATGATTTGTTTCTATACTTTTAGAAATTTATTTTTTCAAAGCATTTTTATTACGTGGGTCACTGCCCCAATGCCCCGTACAGACCACCCGCCACTGTCTCATATTTCACTCCATTCCCCAGGACCTTCTCAAGGGATTCAATTGGAAGAAGCTACCACCCAGCACGTGCCAAACAATGCAGTTCCAGAATAAGCGCCGCAGGACTTGAAGCGATATATCGGACATCGTTGGCAAACAACGCAATCGGCGGTGCAACGCGAGGACCTCTCTGAAGAGCTACGTGAAGAGATGCATGACAAGGCTTGGAGCAAGTGTCTTGCGAGACGCACGCAGGACTTTCACGCTGTTGCACAGGGCGTGAACTCTGGCAGCCTCCACTCCGCCGTTGGAACAGAGGCGCCTTCCAAGATTCAAGGCCGTGGCGTGGCGACACGCTTGCAGGCCCCCGCCCTGGTCGCCACGCGAACGCGCCACACAGCCCTGCTCCTGCCCAATGTCGGGCTCCGGCGCCGGCTTGTCCACCAGGCGCATCAGCTGCCTGACGATGGCCGAGTTGAGCGCTGAGATGGCCAGCATCGGGAACACAAATGCCAGGAAAACGTTCACCTGCAGAGATAATGTTGACACACGCGTGCACGCCAATTACACTGTCAGAATGCACACGGCGAAGAGAGACGTGTGCTTGTGAATCAACTGTTGGGGCAGATGGTTACAAATGTTCAGAAACATTAAGGTAAACTTTCAAAAGTTTCGATGAGATTTAAGACTTAATATCTTTTTTTCAGGAGGGCCCTGCATCGGGATATTTAACCAATGCAATGAAATAATTTTGGTATGTGGGAGGAAACCGGAGTGCCCGGATAAACGACATGCATACGATCGGGTAACACTCAAAGGGCTGCACGTGTAGATTTCATTTAAAGACAGCTGCCATAAATGTAATCTAGATGTGGACTGAGCCCTTTTATGCATTTAGATTTCTGCCCACATCGTAGCCCGCAGCCTTATGCCTATACAGCACCTGGTGTTTATTTTTGATCACCCACTCAAGAGACAAACCAGACTCAGCTCTCCATAGATCAGACGGGATAGGGAACATCCAGGGTGACTTGGACGTGGGCCACGCGCTGTGGAATGGGAAAGGCGTGCGGGGAGCCAAGGGAGACAGCACCTTGAATAAGCAGCCAGACTCCATGTTCATGAGTGGCATCGCCTGTATATTCCTGATATGTTATTGGCCTTTCAATTGCATTTATGGAAGTGCTTCTGATTGAGGTTACCTCGCTTTCCCGTGAGCATTAATGAGCAGAAAGGACATCGAATGAGTACTGTGATGGGTTTTCAGCGCACACATTTTAAGTGAGAAAACAAGCCATATTAACGTTAATGTATACAGATTTCAATTAGCAATTTCATGGAATGTCAACATTTAATTCATTAGAGGAAGCCTAATGTAATCCAGGTTCTAGAAGCACACTAGCATTTCATGTTATTATTACAATGTGTTGTTATGGCCCCTACACATATGGAGATGGAAATACTATTTATTACGTGCCATATACATTCATATATATATTCATGCTCATAATTGACATAGCCTAGATATATATACATACACATATACATTCATGTATATATATATGTGCCCATTGCCTGAGGCCAGAGCTAGACTTTGGGAGAGCTGAAGATGAGAGGAGAATCATATTAGCAGCATTGTCGTCGTGATGTCGGCTAATGAGAATTCCATGGATGGTAAAGATAGCGGATATCCGAATTCTTCAGGAGTTTCACGTGAAGAGATGGTTTAAAAAAAAATAAAGAATGAGCAGAGCAAATCACGTGCTTATTCTTGGGACGGCGGTGAGAATGGTGCCACGGTGGCTAGGAGATGTTAACTATCTTGCCTGTTATACAGGAGGTCGTGGGTTCAATCCCGACTCTGGAGGCTGTATATTTGGAGTCTGCATGTTCTACATGTGGTCATGTTGATTTTTCTTCGGATCCTCTGGGTTTCCCTCCCCAAGTAGAAACATGCGTTCAGAGTATTCTACTGCATTCAATGTCCATATGATGAGCCACTTTATTTGGGGTATAATTTGTGATTGCCAGGTCGCTTCTCAAAAAAAGTTATGTAGTTCAGTGGGCCTTACCTGGTGCAATAAAAATAGTAAATACTGGATAACGTGATAAGTGGAAGTTTCGCTGGCGGGGCTTGACATTCTCAATTATAATCGAAGCTGTGCCCGAAGGGAGGCGGGGTTGAGGTCGTTCAATAAGGGCACAGCCTTACGAGACGAGAGCGTGTATGAGTGCTGGGGCGTATGTCCGGCTGAAGTGATGGGTGCAGAAGTAGTTACAGGAGGGAGGCCACGCTGCAAATGGCTAGCAGAACCTCCAAAGCTTCAGATAATGGAGGGAGCTGCTGAATGGTTGAGAGAACGCAGGTGGCGCATGTAATAATTTTGGCGGTACCCCGGGGTACCAAATAATACAGAATGGCCGAGGCAAATTAAATATTTTATTTCTGGGACACTCTTTTTTTCCCAGGGGTGTTACTTAACTCCGCGACTGGGGTACCAATCGATCCGAAATCGGTGGTGCTACTCCGCGCTGTCGAAACGCAGACAGGACGATTGCGCTGAAACCCTGAACGCTCGCACGTGGCACCGTGGTGGTGCATCGTGTACAGCTCGTCGAGATGAGTCGATTGCCGTATCGCCGACCATCAACAGACTAAAAGTGACCGCATCACGGACATTATGCGAGAGCCAGGGTACTATGGTACCCCGGGGTACCATCCATAAGGTTAATGTCCTTTTTTTCAGTTCAACACGCAGTCGGCTTTCACGACCAATCTTATTCATAATAGAGGAGGTTTTGTGTGTGGGGGGGGGTGTTAGATCGCATCAATGAAAATGCGTCGTTAAACCCGCCACCACCCGACACAGCCAATAAGTAAGGTTTGTCACGTCAAAAAAACGTGGCGACTGCCAGAGACTGGTTGTAATTACCGGCGATACGTCACACTCGAATTGTAAATGTTGTGCGCTTACTCTCCAACACACCGGTGTGCTAAACTAACAACTAATTGGCACGTTGTGCTTGCGTTACAAACCTTACTAATTGGCTGGAGCTGGTGTTGGCGGGTTTAACGACACATTTATATTTACGCGATCTAACCCGAAAAAAACCCTCTATTATGGATGCATTGTTTTTGTTATTCCACCAATGACTCGTACAAAAGGTTATTTAACTCAACTGTCACACTTGGTATTTAAATGCTCCAGAACTACGTGGGAAATGCAGAAATACTGAGCACGCACTAAATGTCTCGAAACGTGTTTGTGGCCATTTGGATGAATATAATTACATGTCATAACCTCGCAAGAACAGAAAAACAAATAAATGGAATAAAATATGCACTTTGAATTATTTTGTGCAGGTTATGACAAATCATGGGAGCGAATGGCAGTTAATTGCAGTTTGGTGGCTGTTGTTTGCTCGGTGTGGTCTGGTGGAGGGTGTCCGGATGGGTGGACGTGGGGACTCCCCCACGACACCCCACCCCCCCACCGTTGTTTTACATATCGGGTGCATCGGCGCACAAATGTTAATTTACAGCGAGGCCACTTTTAGAAGCGAGCATTATGTCGCCTCGATGAAAGCCGACGTTCTAACACGTTTACTAATGAAGTGAAACAAAGCGGCCGTGCCTCGCGAATGCGCTCGGGAAATGAAAGGCAAAGGTGATCGAGACTGCCTCTTCCCTCCCCACGTGTGTGTGTGCATGTGTGTGTATGTGTGTGTATGTGTGTGTGCGTGTGTGTATGTGTGTGTGCATGTGCGTGTATGAGTGTGTGTGTGCATGTGTGTGTATGAGTGCGTATGTGTGTGTGTATGTGTGTGTATGTGTGTGTGCGTGCGTGTGTGCGTGTGTGTGTGCGTGTGTGTGTATGTGTGTGTGTGGGGAGCGGTAGTATAGCGGTTAGCGCGCTGCGCTATGAACCTGTCGTCCCGGGTTCGATTCCCGCTCACGGCTAACACCAGTGACGATTATCTGAACCGGTCCTGGGCCTCCCCTAGGTCGACTCAGCCTTAAATTAGTACCTGGTGCGGTGTGTAAACATAGCCACTGGGGAGACAAAGGCGGTCGGGCGTGGTGCTGGCCACCCACCCCCTCGTGTACCGTTCCGGCCTTCATAGGTGCTCGCTAACAGCACTTGCCCCTACAGTCTGTTAAGGCTATACGGGGGATCTTTATGTATGTGCGTGTGTATGTGTATGTGCGCGTGTGTATGTGTATGTGCGCGTGTGTATGTGTATGTGCGCGTGTGTATGTGTGTGTGTATGTTTGTGTACACGTGGCATGGAACGGCGAGCGCTCCTCCGCACGTACGCACCACACGCCGACCGCAATAATGACGACCGCTGATTTTGTCCACATTAGCGTAACAATAGCGGCGCGTTTGTTTTGCCTTTGAAATAAAATAAAAAGGGGGGGGGGGGTGGGAAGTTGGGGTGAGGTGGGGGAAACAATAGGGTTCACATTTCAGAGAGCTCGGGGCGCATGCTAAACAATGCGTCGTGTGGCCGATCCTAATGAAGTTTGCGTTACGGAAACAATCGTCAGCACGCGTTGACGCGCGATTGTTTAGCTCGCTTTGCTCTCCGCAATTCCGTCCGCTGAGCAGCAAGAGTTGATTTAGATTTTTAGCATTTATCGACTGGCCCTGAAAATGTATGATGTACGGTGGCAATGCTATCATTGAATCTCGCCTCTGTGTGCGTGTGTGTGGACTTGCGCGCGCGTGTGTGTGTGTGTCCCCTTTTCTTCTGTAACGGCTTCAGTGTGGAAAGCCAATTTCCGAGGACTTGAAGGAGCCTTGCCTGTCAGCGGACGCGTGTTGCTGCCATCTCCATTGGCTCGCTCCATCTAACCGCGGCGCTTTTTCGATATTTTCGTATTTTTCTCTCTCTTTCTCTTTCTCCCTCCCCGCGTCTGTTTCTCGCGACCGCTAATTTGAATGAACAGTCGAAACGTAATCATTTACACCGAGCCACGTTCACGCAAAGTGTACGCGACGACATCAACACCGCATTAATTAGTTTGCATTGCCCTCTATATGCAGTGCTCTCCGCTGTGGCTTCCGTTCACATTCTCGATATGCAAAGCCGCTATTAAGACGATTCATTTCAATGTTGACTTAAAGCTGCAGTGACTGCAGGAATTCATATTCTTGGGTCTTTCGGTAAAGTCACGGAGATAGGTTCAAAGAAAATAACAAAATACTACGACGTTTTGATCGCAACACAAGCGGTCCTCTTTTCCTGAAGACGACCGCTTGTGTTGCGATCAAAACGTCTTTTGCTATTTTCTTTGAACCTATCTACGTCCTCTTTTCCTGAAAACGACCGCTTGTGTTGCGATCAAAACGTCGTGGTATTTTGCTATTTCCTTTGAACCTATCTGCATGACTTTACCGAAAGACCCAAGAATATGATTCACTTCAAATTACCCTCTCTCTGCCTTGAGCATCATTCTTGTAATACCACCGCCACGGGTTTTTAACGTCACGTTTGGGCAATGGACAAGCGAGGTTGGGGGGGGGGCAATGGTCACTGAAGCGTGTCAGCGCGTGTATTATCGACGACATGAACTCCCTTACTCTCCTCGATTAGATTCACCCAGGCCTCGGTCCTCACTTGAAGTCTGTCTCGTTATATGAGTAGCATAGAACCAGAGGGGTGGACTCGAGTCATGTGACTTGGACTCGAGTCAGACTCGAGTCATGAATTTGATGACTTGCGACTCGACTTGGACTTGCATAACAATGACTTTGTCCCACCTATGAGATGTGGACTCGAGTCATGTGACTTGGACTCGAGTCAGACTCGAGTCATGAATTTGATGACTTGCGACTCGACTTGGACTTGCATAACAATGACTTTGTCCCACCTCTGTATAGAACACACGTCAGTTTGCAAAGAGGTGGGGTGGGTGGTGGTGGTCAGACACTGCTGTCACCCTCGCCTCCACGCAGCTGACCCCACCACGGGTTCACCAGGGTCATTTTGCGACCGCCAATCCGCTGAAATGTAATTCAGTGACGGCCAACATGAACAAAGACGCAATCGTTCATGCCGAGTTAGATGAGCACGGTTGGCTACGTACGGTGCGAATGAAGTTCAACATACATACATCGATAATATGTGTACATCGTAGACACTGAGTGACACACTGGAGGAAAGATAGGGCGGTCTTCATTCGTAAAAGTTTCCCCCGATTGTAATCTCGTTTAATATCGTGCTGCATTCAGGGGTATTATTATTACACGCAACTCATGCGTAGGTGATGTAGCTTACAGAATATAAATACAAAGGATCTCCCGTATATCCTTTACCACGCTGTTGGGGCAAGTGCTGTTAAGAGAGCACATATGAAGGCCAGCACGGCACACTAGGCGGTGAGTGGCCTTTGTCTCCCCAGTCCTAATATTTACACACCGCACCAGTTACTCATTTTAGGCTGAGTCGACCTTCGGCACAGGATCGGTTGAGACATTTGCCACAGTTGTTCGTTGTGACAGGGAGTTGAAACCCAGTTCGTAGCGCTGTCCGTTAGCTACTATACTACAGCTCCCCACAATGTAATGACACGCATAGATTCACAAACGCACACAGACTCGTGCACGCAAAGTGCAACGTTACCAAAGCTAAAGGTTGAAAAAATAAAGGTAGTACAAATAATGGGTAGGTCTACAGTTCCTTGAACGCCCTTTATTTAAAATCAGGTGAAAACCAGGTTATGGTTTGTTTCACCAAATGTACCTTGGTTTATACATTCTCTCCAAATTCCCAAATCCATTAAAATACCGTTGCCAGACTTCACACCCGCATCGCGTAAACGAGACCACATCACCCGAATACTGTACCTCAAAATCTCCACCAGCTCCCAATCCAACTCCCTGGCTATTTTGAACATCGCACTCACCGTCTTAAAGATCCTGCACGCGATCGCAACCGCCTCCATCTCCACTCTAATCGCACTCTGCTCACCAACACGCGTTTTCCTATCTCTCTCCCATCTCATCTCACTCTAACAACCCCCCGATCCCCTCCCTTTGCTTTCTCCCGTCTCTCCCCTCTCACATCACTCCACTCCCCCACCAAGCATCCTCCTATCTCGCCTCCAATTTCACTCTACTCTATGCCCACGCTCTCTCCCCTCTCATCTCACGAACACCCCCTGCCCGCTTCCCTCCGGGTATGGGTTAAAATCCCCTTCCCGATCCCAGATCCATCCGTGCTCTCGACTCCCTTGCGCACGTTTAAGTCCAAGCCAAGGCTCTCCTCTTATCCCGTGCCTATGTCTGTCTCTTCCCGAAACAATCAAATAAAGTACTGTATGTCTATTTGTCCCCGTGATGTGCACGCCCCACTATTTTGTGTCTGGCCCTGAGATACGGTTGCATTTAGACGCTCTATGTACATCAACATTATGCACGTGCGTGTCTTTAAATCAAAACTGAAAAGTGCGCAAAGAAGCATTTGAGAGATGCACCGCTTGGAGACAGACAGACAGACAGGCGATCAGATGATTTGCGAGAATACGCGCGGGCCAATGGCGTCATATAAATTGCGAAGAAAATAAAGTGGACTTGGGCAGGGCACAATCGGAAGAAATAACGACTCGTGGTCACGGGATAATGACCGGAGTGGCAGCCACGGGGATGGCTGATGCAGTGAAGATCAGCTCGTGTGCAGCTGCATGGTGGAATTTATTATTGTTGTTGTTGCGTCGCAGATTGGGGCTTTCGTCATCCAGCAGTGGATTAACCAAGGCTGCTGTTATTGGACGACGATGTGGGCGAGCGATTTACGCGTTCGCCCCTTATTCCAGATGTTCACGGTTCGAATGCATCGGACGCCCCGATCATTACTGCGGATGTAATAACTTACAAAAATAGTAATACATTTTCGCGCCGTCTGCTTTACAGTGGACGTTAAACATCCCCGACGTCATTAACACGAGAACTCAATACCATTGCTTCTGTGCCGGCGTCAGGGCCCTAATTTTGTTAAGTTCGAAAATTCCACCGCCAATTACTTATTTGGGACTATTCAGAGCAACAATTAATTATCACTCTCCCACCCCTCTCCTCCCTCTACTGGCAGACCAGTGTCCCAAGTAACTTGCAAATGAGACTATCCTGCTCCCTAGAGTTCTCGCCTGGTCAAACAAAATAAAGGTGAACTCAATGAAATCAAAATCGCGTCTTGTCCTCCGAGTCGCGCATTTCCTTGATAAACCACCGCGCGTTTCCCCCTCTCCCCAGCTCCGTCGCGCTCATCACTTCGCCGTCAAGTTCCTTTCGCGTTCTTTTCGCGCCCCTCAACGTCTCAAGCCCAAACCGACGCAAGGCGTGCTCCACCTCACCTGTATGACCACCTTAAGGGTGTCGATGGAGATGACGTTGGTGCACACGTGGATGACAGCCACGTGCTCGTCGACAAACCCGTGCCTCCTCCTCTCCACGAACACCTGCTGACCCATCACCAGCGCCATGGGCAGCGCCAGCAGGAACGAGGTGACCCACACCGCGGCCACGAGCCGACGCGTCCTCCTTGGTGACGCCACGGTCATCGCGCGCAGCGGGTGGCACACGGCCAGGTAGCGCTCCACGCTCAGGCTCGTGATGTTGAGCACCGTAGCGTAGGTGCAGCTGTCGCGCAGGTAGTGGTAGCCGCGGCAGCCCAGGTCGCCGAATGCCCACTGCTCGTGCACCCAGATGAAGTTGTAGAGCTCCACGGGCAAAGCGAGCATGAGCGTCAGCAGGTCGGACGCTGCCATGCTGACGAGGTGGTAGTGCGCCGTGCCGTGCTGCAGGTGCCGCGCGCTCCGCTTGCGCAGCACCACGTAGAGGGTGACCGCGTTGCCCACCGTGCCCACGACGAACAGGGCCACGTAGAGCGCCGTGATGAACGCCTTGGAGCCCAGGCTCGTGCTGATCTCGAGGCTCTGTTGGCCGCTCGAGTTGTCGTGCGCGCTGTCGTTGACGCCGATGCCGTCGATGCCGCCGCTGCTGCTGCTGTGCGCGGCTACTGTCGGGGTCGGACGCAGCCCTGCTGCTGCTGCGTGCACTGAATAGTTCATAATCGCTGACTTACACGCCTCTCTCCTCGACGCTGATTGTGATAGTAATCGTTAAACAAATAGAACACAACGCAAGCTGTGCCCGCGTATAGTTGTGCCCCGCAATGTAGCAGCGGGGTGGTGGAGTGGCCCCTTTTTCGTTTTCTCTGCGGCCGTGTCGCTGATGGGCTGTTGCCGGTTGCACTTTTTAACAACGAAATCGCATTTCAGGCTTCACTCCAAAAGCGACGGGGATTTTCTAGCAACGTTTTTATTTTCCTCCCCGATTCAAAAATGTTTTTTTCTCGAACGCAACGCGACTCAACAAGATCGTCAGCTAAAATAATAATAATAATAATCTAAAAGTGCGGTAATGACTTATTTCTTTCACTCAAAAAAAAAATCGGAATTGCGTGACCCACAAAACGTCGCCCATCAACACAGAAAGAGAGACTTGGACATCTAAGACCGCCGGGCTGCGGTCGCTGATAATTTAAACTGAAACTGCACGGGAGGGGAGGGGTGCGACAAGGGAAAGCAAGGCAAGGCAAGCCAGCGGAGGGCTCGAAGCGGGTTCGCGTGTTGCAGCAGCCCGCCGTGCGTCCAATCCGCTCTCAGGCTGAGCCAAAGCGCTGCCTTTTGTCATGAATGCGGACGAGATGGTGTAAAGCGGTAGCAGCAGCTGTAGCACGCGACACCCGCGAAAATCGCTCGCTCGCTCGCTCGCAACTTTTGCTGAGACGCCACTCGAAGCGGTCGCCGAGAATGAGCTCGCAACGGAGTGGTTTGGTAGGCGAGTGAATTATTAAAGATAAAGAGAGAGGAGGGGGGGAGGTGGGGGAGACATTATTTCAAAGATGCTAACACTGGCGAAAAGCGATATGTTTTAATGCCACTGCATTAAATGTACTTATAGGCAGAGCTAAAAGGTGCCGTTTTTATGCAGGTGTGTATGCGTAGTTGTAAGGCACATGGTTCATATTTTTGCATGAAAATGAGTTCTCTTTCGTGTTTAAAGCAGACTTCGCTTTTCATGCCTGCTCCTCAGAAATTCTGCAGAATAATTTTTTTCGACGAATATATTCACTCTGTTATCTTATTTTTTTTGCATATTTAAAAAAAAAATCCAGTCATGCGTTTAAAAACGTAGTAAGGAAAAGTCATATATATCAACACACATCTATTCATACGTACGTTTTTTTCATGGAATTGCCATTATCAAATATATTCCAATATGGGGTTATGATAAAAAAGAGCCTATATGTGAAAATAGCATTTCGACGTTGATTCAGTTGCCGTCGTAGTAATATATCGCATATACATGAACAAGACACCAGATAGTAATTTGAAATTACCACTTCTTTAGTTTCACTCGAATTCTTAGAGTATAATTGCGTTATCTTAACAATGAGCTGCACAGATAAGCCACCTAGGAAGAAACAGTTAAGAAAGATTGCGTTTGTGGAATTGGAAATGAGGGGAAGGGTAGTGCTTTCATCTCGGACACGTAGGCTAATTGAATCTGCACGGGAAGAGTGCTTACATTTCGTGGCACATAAAAACAAAGCAAAGACAACATAATAAATGATAAGCTATGTTCTATCCTCTTGTGGATGAAGGCCTGCCTACGTTGTTGCCATCCCACATAATGGCACGATGCCATGATCTCTCTTGCTCTCGCACATGAACTGAACCCAAGGCCGTAATTATAACATATTTTGAGAGGGGGGACATCCCCCCAATATTCAAATATGCTCAAAATTCCCCCCCCCAATATATTGCTATGAAAAATAGAATTGCTATGCTATGTAAATTAAAAAAAAAATTTGCTCAACCTTGGCCACAATATTTGGACTTGTCTTCATATAAATCAATGCATAGAGTTCTGTTTTTATGATTGTGGTTATGATTGTACTTGATTAATCCCTAATCTCTGTCATTACATACAATGGAACAAGTAATGGTTCAAAGTTAAAACAGAGCAATGTAATACAATACACTATTAAACATTTTCAAAAATAAATAAAAATCCATCCCATGTGTTAGTACATTTTTTAATATTTTAGGCAGGAAATTCGTTTTCAAATTGAGATTTTTTTTTCTGGGTTGGGACCCCCCCAGACCCCCTGGAAGATTTGGTCCCCCCCCAATGTTGACTCCAGGGCTACGGCCTTGACTGAAACCATCACTTCATCTCCCCGGTGGAGCATCATCTCAGGTGTGTTTCCTCCTTGGGCTGTCATTTCATCAGCATGCCTGTCCTTTGGGCATCATGCCTTCCAGCGAGTTGTCCAAAGTCTGCTTTTATTAGCAGTCGACATGATATTCTTTGGGTCTTTCGGTAAAGCCACGTAGATAGAAAAAATAATAAAATCTAAATCACGACGTTTCGATCGCAACATGAGCAATCGTCTTCAGGTGAAAAAGAAAGACCGTGAAAAAGAAAGACCCAAAGAATATGAATTCCTGCAATCATGAAAACTTTAAGTAAAAATTTAAGTCAAGATTTAATCGACATGATGTCTATGATTTGCATATGTTCTTTAAGCTCAGTGTAATTATCAACACGTGTCTCTCCATGCTTCGTTGTGTACTTTTCAACTTTTCATTTAAAACTTTTGTGACTGCAGGAATGCATATTCTTGGTTCTTTCGGTAAAGTCACGTAGATAGAAAACAAAAATAAAAAGAACAAAATTTGTTTTAAAATAAATAAATATGTTTGCCTTTTATTATTTTAAACGTATTTTTATTATTTTATTTGTTAAAATAAAATTTTTTATATCTTTTTTTTCTATCTACGTGACTTTACCGAAATAACCAAGAATATATTTAAACTTTTGTTCCATATTTGTGAGTGTCCACGTATCTAATCCATTCGTCACGTCAGGTAATATGCACTGATTTAGCCAATATGTTCTTTAGGACAACGTATAAAATGCAATGTTTCTAATATTCTCAGATCTGCTCTTGGTATCATATTTAATTGTATAATTTTGAACCAAATAATTAGATCAACCTTTAAAATTATTAATTAATTTAAATCATTAACCATGATCAAATAAATTTAGGAAGCTGGAATCAAGGTTATGTTGATGCTCTCCGCAAAAGGAAATTCCCGGTCAATAAGAAAAAATAGCAGTATTTAATTAAATATTGATCTTGGCTGGTGCATAAGAGGTTCAATGAGATGGTGATGATGTTTGATAATGGCCTTTACAGTGTCAGCAGGCGTTAGACACTGTGTTGTTGTGAATATTCAAGAAGACCGTCGCTTTCACTTGCAAGCTAAACATACAAAAACCCAGTTGGAGGCCAATATCTTAGCAATCTCTTCACATTTTTAATAAATAGCAGGCGTGTAAATGCATTACCAGATGAAACCATTGCAGTGTTTTTCAGTTTTGTTTTTCCTGTAAAATCCATGAAAATGAATTGGTATCTAGTAATACATAGGAATGCATATTTAAAACAATGATGCCATTCGCCAGCATGATAGCCGTTTTCTAAAATCAGAAAATATCTACTCGCTGTCAATATACAATGGCCAAGCATAACCTCCAATTGCAAAGCATATAATTATCATTTTCAAATTAACAGGAATGCCTTATGCTTAAGGATTAATCAAGTAAGCAGACTAAATCACATAACACATAGATATGTATATTCTTTGGGTCTTTCGGGAAAGTCACGTAGATAGGTTCAAAGAAAACAACCAAAAACTACGACCTTTCGATCGCAACACAAGCGACCGCTTGTGTTGTGATTGAAACGTCGTAGTTTTTTGTACTGGCAAAGGAGATATGTTGAACTTATTTCGCACCGTATGTAGCAAACCATGCAAATCGGAGGTGCGGGGGATGGACAGCAAACTAAACGCAAAAAGCAGTTCGAAATAAAAAAATTTTTAATCTAGATTAAAAAGCGCATAGCTCCAGTGGCTTCTAATATCAGAAGGAAGAGCGTTCCAGACGGCCGCAGAAATGCATCTGAAAGCAGGCGATGGCTAACCAAAACCGCTGCTCGAATTAGCGGGGTTCACGTAATGGTTTTTTGGTTAATTTGTGGCAAGCACTTTGTCTGTAATGAGTGCGACCTTAAAATATATGCGTTTGGCAACCAGAAGCCAATACAGCTCGGCGAGCATTGGACGGACATGGTCGGATCTTGTATTGAAAGTTATTTGGGATGTGTATTTGATTCACGAAGCAATTTTTTGAAGTCTACTTATTTTTACTGCCTCCCGCATTAGCTCTCCGACGTGCTTTACGGTTGTACCGCGCGCTCGGCGTGCATTCCAACGCTTTGCTTCTTCTTCTTCAGTCGCTGAGCAGCTGCGGCGGCCGAATTGAGCAGCTCCGTCCATATTTCAGCACGTGGAGCGAAACGTCGGACTTTATTCGAAACAACACCACCCGAAAACAATAGATAGGGAGGCCATACAGGACGACCGTGAAAACCTGCGCACTCTCTCTGGCATCGGCTCTTGTTTTATAGTCGTGTCTGCTCCCCGAGTCAAATTAGCATTTAGTAGCATGCGATTAGCATACTACTACTGAGTGTAAGAATTTACTTTCATTCATGAACTAATACATAATTTGCATGGCTCGTGCTGTTCCTCCAGCAATAAAGTTGTGTTTTTTCCTCGGTGCGTGTTTTGTCTTTACTCATAAAAGCAGAATTCGTTGTCGTTGTTGAGCTAAATAGGTTTGGTCATGTGATTGCTAAGTCACGTGACATATCTGAATTTCTGGTGTAATGTATATATCAACATCATTCTGGAAAATGTAAACTTTCAGATTTGGGCAAGGCAATAACAGTGAGTGGCTGTTTGGTAACGGACGTTATCACATGCTACCAAATAGCTATTCATTGTTACAATCGCAAACGGAAGAATAATCAGAAAGGACTTAAAATTGGAAATATTCTTGGTCCATTGATTTAAAAAGCCAGTTAAGCCAGAATGCAATCTTGCGATATTATCTTCAAATAGCAACAAATTACACCGTGCTTGATGTCATTAAATATTATTTGGTGTGAAAACAAAGAGTAGTTTATGGACTGCATTTGATAGACAAACATTGGCAAAATGCAAGGGCGATGCGTATTTTTATTTGACTTTACCGAAAAAACCTAAGAAGATGATTCCTTGCAGTCACGAAAGCTTCAAATCTAGAATTTCGATGTGAGGTTTTTCTCGGGGGCATGGCACTTGATTTCGTTGCAGAAAAACGATGCAATTTGTCACGCGATTTATCTTCAACACTTTTATTTCCAAGGAGAGGAAAAAGTGCACTTTTCCAAATCCATAATCATACTTTGTCTCCCTTAATGCATCTTGCACTGTCCTCGCCAGCGACATGCATTTCCCTTGTTTGTATTCAAACTTCAATTTCCAACATACCATCGCAAAATGAGATTCTCATGAGATTGTCTTTTCCGAGACCAAGGTGCATCTGCAAACCTTCTGGCTACCATCAAAGGTTTGTACACGAAGCCATCCAGATATACAAACACAGACATAACTTCGACCGCGATGATGGGTACAAACTGAGTAATCATTGGAAAATATGTTATTAACCATGCAAAAAAGATGTAACTACACATATTTGGACCATCTTATTTGGCAGGTACTATTCTTTAGTTACCGTACAGTTTACAGATAGACAGCCAGTCTTGTTTTTATCATGTTTAGCTTCTTTTTTCACACGCTGGTTGCCTGCCTTGAGTTTTACCCACCCAGCAGCATAGCAAGGTGCTGCTTGGTCCTGACTTGCTTATCTGCTTCTGCCATTTACATGACAAAGGCTCAGTCCCAACAAGCAGCAGCCGTACTAACTATCTCACAACATCTTCTTGGTTCTTTCGGTAAAGTCACGTAGAATGGAAATAATAAAATAATAAAAATATAAAACATAATAAAATAATTATCATAATAATTATTATGTTAAATTTTTATTATTTTATTATTCCCATTCTACGTGACTTTACCGAAAGAACCAAGAAGATCAATCCCTGCAGTCACTAAAGCTTTAAATCGAAATTTATCTCACAATAACTCCTCTCCCGCAGCCCACCCTGGCTCCTCCCCCCCTTAACCAGTATATATTTACAAGATCGGGTCTCTTGGGACTTCTCTCATTACTTGATACGGCAATTGTGCTGTGACTGTTCCACCTGAAGACGGAAGCTTGTGTTGCCTCCGAAACGTCGTGATTTATTATTTTATTTCCATATTTTTTTCTATTATTTGTATTATTTTTTTTTCTTTTTTATTTTTACCTACGTGACTTTACCGAAAAAACCTAAGAGTATGAGTATTCAAAACCACTCTTGCTAAAGCGTGCCACGGTTGCTGCGTTGAATACTTCTGTTCCATTTTTGTAAGACATTCAATTTTCACATATTTTAATAATAATTTACCTTTTGAACTAAACCTGTACGCAAATATGTCTGATTTCTAAATCTTATAAGGCAGGGGTCCCCAACCCCCGGGCCGCGGACCGATAACGGCCCCGTGGCCTGTTAGGAACCGGGCCACACAGCAGCGGAAGTGAGAGCGGTGAGTCGGCACGTGGCCCGCCCCCATTATTTTATTTACCACTTCCATCACTGCGCGCTTGTCTCAGCCACAGTTTTGGTAAACCCACAAGCTCTAACCCCGAGTAGCCAAAATGAGTAAAAAAAACAAACGTCGCTGGAGAGCTTCTTTGAAAAGGAGGAAAGACCTAATGATGAACCCCTCCCCCCCACCCCCCGGTCGGTGAAAAATGTTTTTTCTACGAAACCGGTCCCTGGTGCCAAAAAGGTTTGGCCCGGTGTTATAAGGGACACAGCATGGGGAGAAAACACAAGTCGTGGGCGAGACTGCGGTTTTTTTCCCGTTGCAATGTGATGTTTTCAAGGTGCAAAAATAGAACGAAAAAAAACCGCTATAGAAAATTGCCCAATCTGAGCTTAGAGTTGTTCTTAGTTATTTCAAAATGGAATTCACGTTCACTTCGGAGAAAAAGTGCACGGAGTTTCACGCAAAAAAATATATTTTCGTAGTCATTGTGGTGCTGTATGCGTTTTACTTTAATTCACGGCAAACACTTTTGACATATTTTTGACTATAATTTGAAACTCATCATTATTGGTGAAATCCTCGTGTGGTTTACCCACAAAAGCACGCGTTTATCACAAAGAGTAAAAAAATATTATTCATCAAACCACTCGTTGCAAGTGCCAAATACAATTCCACCAGCTCTGGTTACACACGCACTATATACAGTGCATGTGATAATTTTTTGTTTAAAGTAAAGACATTTTTTCCGATTTAAAGCTTTCGTGACTGCAGGAATGCATCTTCTTGGTTCTTTCGTGACTTTACCGAAAGAACCAAGAAAATGAATCCCTGCAGTCACGAAAGCTTTAAATCGAAAAAAAAAATCTTTCGGTAAAGTCACGTAGAAGGGAAATAAAATAATAAAAAATAATAAATTCTAAAAAAATATTTGTATTTTTTTATTATTAAAAATAAATATTCATATATTAGTTTGTATTTTTTACTATTTTATTATTTCCCTTCTACGTGACTTTACTAAATATTTGTTATTATTTTAATTATTTTATTATTTCCCTTCTACGTGACTTTACCGAAAGAACCAAGAAGATAAAGCAAAACATATAATGAGATTTTTGGACCTCCTAATGTAGCGTATGCTAATTGCATGAGCACATTATCCTCGCAATTAGTTCCATCAGCTGCATCTTAAAACGTGGGTGGCTGTTACCATCGTGCATGTGAAAACGACGCGCACAATTTTCTTTAGCAAAATCTCACGTGGACTTTTGTTTTTGATTCAGAAAGTTTTCGATTCAGAAATCTCAAGTTGAACCACGACGATGTATTGATTTGTAATGAGTGGCTTGGCTTCGCACTCAGTGCACGCTCTGTCATAATAATTAACAGTAATCTGTGTGATGAAGCGAAGGATAAATAAATGTGCTTAGACAACGACACAATTACCAGGGTTATGCCACTGACTGGGTTACCATATTTGAATTAAAAATGTACAGCTTGTGAAAATAGGTATTCATAAGTTGTTTAATGCATTACCATCACAGAAATCCTCCTCTCTGAATACTTTGGATGGTCACAAAATATATAAATGATGTGGAATTGCATTGGTCAATTGCTAGCATCCAAGCATTTAGCTGTTATTTTACCATCACGATATTTGAAAGAGTAAATTGAACAACATTTTACACGATAAAATTTGATAATGGACTGGAAGGTTTGTTTACTAAACGAAGTTTTGCAAACAAAACACTCTTTGTTGTACATAAATAAAACAATGTCCGTAATGAATGCATCCAATTTGCACTTGGTAAATATAATAAGGTATCGCTGTACATCATCATCATCCACGGTTAATCTACTGCTGGATGAAGGCTTCCCCAATCTGCCATCACTTCTCAATATCTTGAAATGCAACAATGCACACAAACTGATTGAATCGCCTCGTTCGACACTTAACTCTCGGACGCATTCCATTCCTTGGTTGCTAATCTGTGCTTGTCCTTGGCCATTGTCCATCATCCCTTGTCTGTTGCAGTGTCCTGTCCAAGCCCGCTCACTTTCGAAACAGTTTGGATGATGTAAATAACATGTGTACATTCTCTAATCCGTGGGTCGCGTCTTTCCGTATCTCAATGTAATTCCAAACGTGCATCTCTCTCCATGATTGTTTGCACATTTTCCAGTTGTTGTCCTATATTGAGCAACAATGACCGTGTTTCTCAACCGTATGTCATAGGAAGTCCACGTTTATGAATAACCTTCTTCTTATAGCACATTTGTCCGTTCATTATCATTATCAAGCTCAGCTTTACAAAACCAATCCAACCTGCTTTCGTACTTTCTTCATGTAATCTTAGTGTGGCTGTTTCTCTCTTAAAATATATATTCGATCACTTCTAAATATGTTTTATTTAGGCCTCAGTTTGTGAGAGTTTGGATGACTGCATCCATTTCTATCGAATCGAATACATTGTCTGCAAAAGCTAAGCGCAACAGTAATTTAACTTAATTAGTAATTTCAAGAATCTGATTAAGAATCGATGGTAGAGAAACCTTTCCTAAACTCTGCTCCCTGCCGTGGTTGGTTGGCCTCTAATTTATCTGTTCCCAATTAACTAATGGGGCTGTAGTCCCTCAAGTCAGTTTATCACCCTTTGAACAATATGAACACTGATTTATGCATCATTCTATGATTGCGATAAATATATTTTCTCTGTAAATATTTTGTCAACAAGTCAAATAAATCTGTTCCAGCAACTGGTTCTGCTTTATTGACGGCGTCAACAGTAATACCACCTGGTCCAGGAGCGTTCCCCTTTATTTTACTGCGAAGGGCAGAGTTGGCATCTTCAAGCGTGACATCCAGAACTTCCTCTTCTTCATCTGAAAGTCGGTCTTAATCCTGGGCCATGAGCATTTTTTTTGCCGTAAATATCTAGATAATGGAGAAAAATACAAACAGACAGAGAAACTTGGACGAATAATGAATGCAAAAAACTCTTCCATAAGAGTTTTTTTTGTTTGTTTTAGATCGTGTAAATATATAAATGTGTCGTTAAACAGTGAAATAGTAATGTTTGTCACGTAAACAGAACGTGCCAATTCGTTAATAGTACAGGACACCGGTGTGTTGGAGAGCCAAGTCACACCATTTACAGTCTGAGTACGACGTTTCGCCGGTAATTACAACTAGCTTCATCAGGCGACAGCCAGATTTGTGGAGAAGTCCTCCTGTTTCGTTTCTTAAATCGAGGCGTAGATGTGATGACAACACTTGTGCACTCTTCTTGCGCGAAGTGGTGGGGGGGGGGGATTAATGAATGTATAGAAATGAATCTCCGTAGAAGGAGAATATAAATCAGAGGTCACTAATGACAAACACGATTCAAGATTCAAGACGTGATCGCAAGCAATGGAAGCACGAAGGCGGAAAAAAGGAGGTTGATCATTTGCTCTTCACAAATGTCCTCTCCTCGGGAGAATGATTGAGCCATGACACATGACAGAAAATGAAACTGTAGATTAACGCTGTCCATTATTTCGTCTTGTCATACTATATGATTCATGGCCAAGACGCATCTCATTATTAAATCAGGACAATGCTGTTTGTTCAAACTTGGTGACAACAGCAGTTTGGCTAACTTTGACGACAACACAACTCAACGACAATATTCTATAAATGGAACTCTAAATGGCAGATTGTGCCAACAGCTTGAAAACATTGTTTTTCCTGTTCCTTATATGTTTTTCTGTGGTGTCCTGTTTGCTTATTGCAATAATGAAATTTGTTTTGTTTGGGAACGAACCCTTTCCTTGGTTTTAGACATATCCATGACTTTATTTATATATGATGTAAAGCTTTCGTGACTGTAGGGATTTATATTCTTGGTTCTTTCGGTAAATAATAAAATAACATAAATATAAAAAAAAATTCCCTTCTACGTGACTTTACCGAAAGAACCAAGAATATTTATTTAAATATATTAAACAAAAATCTGCACATCACTCGCTCATTGTATAAGAAAGTGACATTCGATGGTTGCAAAGATTATGCCCGTGGACAGTGAAGATAACTTTTTTTGTAAAGTATGCAATGGAAACGAGGAGGCTGAGAGAAGTGCAAGATATTAGTTCAAGTTCATTTCAAGTTAATTTATTAGGTATAGCCCTGTGAGCCTTGCGGCTCTTAAGTCGGGAGCAACCGCAACAAACAAAATATGAACACAGAACATCTTTTATTACATCTCCACACTCCTCGTGCACGGAGTGATTGTGCACATTTCAGTTTAAATTTCACAATCGAATTGAATTCTGTGAGGCGCATCTTGCAGGTTGTATGAATGTTACTTTCGAGCTTTAAAATTCTATCTTTAAAGAGATCAATGTGTGAGATTATTTTTGATATGTATCACTTTGCTAGCTCCCATGATTTTCAGCCAAAAAAAAAATAAACCAAGTAAGAAGTACAATTATCAACAATTCTATAATAGGCCCGTCGATAGGAACGAAATTTTTAAATTAGGTTAAGGCACGTAGAAGGGAAATGAAATAAAAAATATATAAAACAATAAAATTATCACGACGTTTCGACTGCAACACAAGCAATCGTCATCAGGTCTGAAATCCACAGCAACATTTTTTTTTATTGCTGTCGATTTCACACCTGAAGATGATTGCTTGTGTTGCAGTCGAAACGTCGTGAGAATTTTTTTGTTTTACATTTTTATTATTTTATTATTTCGCTTCTACATGACTTTACCGAAAAAACCAAGAATATGAATCCCTGCAGTCACGAAAGCTTTAAATCAAACTATAATGAGGTTCTTATCACCATGGACTCCCTAAACTGTCACAAGCCCTATGTTGCTCTGTACAGTTTTCCACGTACAGTGGAAGTCATAATCCTTTCCCGGCGTCATGCACATTGTGGCTTCTCTTTCCATCGCACTGAGCCAATATCACCCTGGGTTTCATCTAACCACAACAATTTCCTTCGGCCGAAAGGCCAATTCAGACATTTCAAACCGCACAGAGGACCGCGCAAATTAAATCTCCAAATAACTTGGAACCATCGGCCGTTTTTGTGCCTCAAAAAAAATGTCATCATCGAGAATTGTTGTGGTGGCCATGGGCTGATCTTGACAATGAGGAAACTACCTTTGAGATCATCAGCCAATGTATTCCAGCTGCAGTTCCAATCTTTTCAAGTAATCCTCCGTTGTGGCCCTACAGCTTACTCAGCCAAAAAGTTGTCTTTGCCCTTAACAGTTTTCTGACTATTCCTGTGATGTTACAGAGAGTTCGATCTGATACACACAGTAATAATACTAATACTAATTCCGCAACTCAAAGTGCCTCATATCACATCTCATCTCAACCATCGAAGGGACACCCCAATGGCAGCTGTCCCTGTGTGGCACGAGATGACTCAGCACCGACCTGAAAGTGGACATTAGTTTTGCAGGAGGCAATGATTCATTGTGAATCTAAGCACCAGAGTCCAGAAAAAAATACTTCTAAACAAAGTGTTATCATACTACATTGTCCCATGTCACACTTATTTCATGTTGGGATTACTAATTGTTTTTTGGAAGTTCCACAGCATTATGCTTAAATAGACTATCAGAGTTGTAGAATACTATTTTAGTACATTTTGTATTTGCACAATTAATACAGCTCACATCTATAACGAAGGTGCTGTGTTTCACAGACAGGCATAGTCTGTGAGTACGGGGCGTTGTTGCACTCAATTGTATGGCTTCACTCAATTAAGTAACTTGCGGGTATATTTTAAAACGTGCCCAATCCGGACTGTGATGCATGCACGCATTGTCAAATATCGTCACGGGATCTTCAGTGTCCACTGTGAAGCAGACAGCGTGCATTTGTGGTGAACACACTCGCAGCATTAACCAGGGTGGCCGCGGGGTTAGAACCGCAAATATCTTCGACAACAAGCGGCTAACGGGAGACCGCTCAGCAACGTCACCGTGTGTTTTATTTCCAAAAGCAACATCGTGTTACATCGGCCACTTTGTGATGTGTAATATTATTTTTGGTTAAAATACCCGCAGTATTAACCAGGGTGGGCGGGTTGTTAGAGCCACAAACATCTTCGACAACAAGCGGCTAACGAGATACCGCTCTGCAACGTCACCGTGTGTTTTATTTCCAAAAGCAACATCGTGTTACATCGGCCACTTTGTGATGTGTAATATTATTTACCAATATGTCTGTAGATTTATATATTTTTTATTTTGAAAAAAAAAAACTGAATCAAAATAGTTCTTTGTTGTATAATTGGGAGCGTCTGCACGTAAAAGCGGGTACCTAAAACATCAAAAGGCAAAGTGATTTCCAGCTCAAATGAGCACTGAGCATTGGAGGCAGCGCTCAACTTGCCGTTTACAACGCTGAGCCAGTGGGGGAAAATTCCACGTTGCTTTGACAGAGTCGAGTTGATCCACAGGACAACCAACCTTTGAGAGATGATGAGTTGAACTAACCCTCGACCAGGATTTCTACTCCGTAATCTTCCGATTAAAGTGAATGGCAGTTGTTAAGTGTTATGCTTTTTACGACTTAATCAAAGTGAAATGCAAAGAAAGGCGATCAGGTCAAAGCAGATTAAACAAAAGGTGGAAGCAGTAATTGACAAGATTATATCAAAAGTTCATTACTTCACTTTTGGATTCCACATTGCGCACACATTCTGAAAAACAGCAATGTATTCAAGTCATGTGTCAGCTATGATTTTCCTGTCATATTTGAAACAGAAATTGGTGTGCTGAGCATGCCTTATGATATGCTACGGACTCAAACGCTCAGTGAGGGGAAAAAAAAACAATCTATGTGCTGCTAAAATATCCTTTCAACGGCAATCGTTGTGCTCCCTTTAATCTCCCTCACAAAGATATTGTGGTGTTTTTTAGTGAGTAAACATTTGAATTTTCCTAATTTAAAAAGTGTACGGCAGCACCAATTTAACTGTGTATGCGTGATTGTAAATGCTGCTAGCGTGGAGAAATAACAACAGGGCAGTGCATTTCAAATGCAGTATATTTATGAAGGCTGCTAAATATCTCAGCTTAACACTATGGAATTACATATAATGAAATAATACTTAATCAGATACGATATGTTGTGGCATCAATGTTTGTAAGCTGTCTTTGTTTATTAAACACAAACATTCGTTTTGAGGAATTAGCATTTTTCCCTGTTGGCCTCAGTGTGTGCTCTTCTCATAAAACGGATTGTTCCTATCACTCTGAAGGTTTTGTCTCAATATCTCTGCAGCATAATGGATCCAGATGCTCTCTACAGACGAAATGAAAACAGAGCAATCGAACACAGCTTCAACACAGAGACCTTTGGGTGCACGCTCTAAACAGCTCCAACATCAAGCAGGCCAACAACATGCTTTGCTAAAGAAACCACAACATGTGAAACTCTGCTGCAGAGTGCTGGCTGTAATGTTCCATGAAATGGACTTGCAGAATCTATCCGCTCAAGAGCTTCAGCTCCTTCCTACGTTGTGGACATTACAGATCCCTTGCTGATCTTCAATAAGCACAGCTGCCAAAACGAGTGTGCTGGCTTAAAATCCCACCATAAAACCTTGGCTCTTGCAAAATATCTCTCACTCGTTTAATTCTCCAAATATAGAAATAGAAAGAAATAAAAAAAATGGGGGGGGGGGGGTGGTGGGGGAGCTGTCGCCTTGTCAGGACGGGCACGCTGGCAAGCCTGAAGCCACCGGTTTGGGTTTATATCTCGGCGTGTCAGTCGAAGCAATGGGAAAGCTTCATAAATCAACCGCCTCCCCCACCTCTGTCCCACCCAGCAGTATAAATGTGTTCACCACCACTGTTCGTCGATGTGGTGGGGTAAAGCGTGGGGGGCTCCCACCTCTTCCAAGATGTCTGGCCGGCATGGAATGGCGGGCCAAATAAATGTTCTTGAGTGGAGGACCATCCAACAGCTGTGGCATGTCACAAGCAAGTGGGCGGCTTCTACATCATGAGGCCTCCGTTGCCAGTACCAAAATATACGAATAGGGTTTTCCCCCTTTTTTCTGGCAAGAAAACTGACACCTTTTGCAAGGAATCATGTTAACATTAACCACAATACTTGCAGTCAAATGCAAACAAAAAACAATACTCTGATAATTTATGCATTGTCCTTGAAACTGATTGGTCCACACTAGAGACAGCTTTTCTTAGAGTCTAGTCTCATATGGTGTTCGACAAGATGACGCCAAATGGGTGGCTGTTCCCTCTTTGCTTTTCCTCATGAACAAAGCGTGGCATAGGAACAGGAAAGCCTTCATCCAGCAGTGGATTGACAAGGCGTGATTTTTTTCTAATAAATGTGAAATTCATAGATAAAATATATTTGCAGCTTTTGCCGTAGGGGCCTATGTAGAAGGAGTGGAAGTTGTATTTTAATAAAAACCATATCACCTATTAATCATCCTTAAACAGGTCACAAAAATATAAAAGCCTATAATATAAAACCATACCTGGACTTTGGAATAAACTCAATTAACAAGCTGATTTATTTTGTATATTGAGGTGTCATCGATGCTACTGTAATAACTGCCAAAGGAAATAAAACACTGTAAAACTATACCTTGTTATTATTTAATGTATTTTACAACAATCACCAAAGCATCCTCGTGATCAAATTCCAAAAACCACGCATGTTTATAAAATCAGGAAACCAGGTACTGTTTGTAAGGCAAAGGGTTAAGGTGCAGCCCTGCAATTACCTATCCACGCCTCTGCTGGTGGAAAAGTCTCCACTAGAGGGAGCTCTCGAGGGCCCCTTCTAGAACGCGCTTGGGCTACGCTTCTACGCCGGCCAGACATCACGTCGGTGGTGGGAAGACCCACACCACTTTACCTCGCCACACACGACCGTGCCCATCGACGAACTGCTGCGTTGTCCAATTTAGACCGCCGGGTGGACAAAATGTGAGGGAGTTGAGGAAACGTGCCCATTGTTTTCGACTGCCGCTGGATTGCAAGTCCAGTGCCGTTAGTAGCTACACCACGAGCAAGCATCCTCCTACGCCTGGCGCGGGGGTTGGCAAACATCGCGGCCCTGGAGTGGCGTGCGGCGCTTAAAGGGACTGCTTTGTGGCATCGTTGAAACATCGATTTTTTTTTAGTTTTTACCGAATTCGAAAAATAAAAGAAATGGATCTTCTTGTTATTTTGGTTGCCGACTGACCCGGTCTGGTGTCTCGTAAATGAGTCAAAGTGTCATGTAGTGCAGCGATTTATACATTATTTAATAAAATATGTGAAATGCGATTCAAGCAATATTACGTCCGATGAAAACGCTTTCGCTTTCAAAGATGGACAGAAAGGAATTTAGATATACACTACTAAGGTACGAGTAGAAGAGCTGTGCTCAGGTAAATAAGGCCACTAATTCTGTCCAGTGTCTTGGGATCTGGTTGCATGTAGAGGCTGCATAACTTGACATTGTATTGCATTGTACATACATGAAACCATTTCGTTTCGTAAACATGGGCTTCTGTTTGACAATTGCCAATGTCTTGCGCATTGCAATTTCAGTATTGCAAGCACATCCATAATATAGGTTTTTGGGTCAGATCGCGTTATTTATAAATGTGTCGTAACCCTCCACCACCCGACACGGCCAAACAGTAAAACATGTGTCACGTTTTTCAAATGACAAAAGAATTCACTTCTTTAGCCCACCGGTGTGTTGAAGAGAAATCAACAGCATTTACAAATTTGAGTACGACGTTTCGCTGATAATTAAAATCAGCTTCATCGGGCAAGAATGGTGAAGCTCTCCTGTTGCTCCCGGTCTTAAATAGAGCAGCAGCAGGGTGACGTCATCATTTAATTCAATCTGGTGCAGTGATTCGAGGCAAAGAGGGGGAGGGTAGTGTAATTACATAGATTGGTAATCATTCAATTGGTATTCAATTGTTATTCAATTGAATGAAGCTGCTTGTAATTACCAGCGAAACGTCGTACTCAAATTTTAAAATGCTGTTGATTCTCTTTTCAACACACCGGTGGGCTAAATAACTTAATTATTTTGTCCTTTGAAAAACGTGACGCATTTTTTACTGTTTGGCCGTGTCGGGTGGTGGAGGGTTACGACACATATATAAATAACGCAATCTGACCCAGAAACCTATATTATGAATAATATTGGTCGCGAAAGCCTGCCACGTGTTAAATTGCAAACACATCATTTACAGAGCCTTTGTTGCGGACCGAAGAGAGGAATCTGTTTCACATGTCATTGTTGCAAGGTTGATATCTCAGGCCTGCGCATCAGCAAGCTTTTCAAAGCATCACTAACTCTCGATTTAAAGCTTTCGTGACTGCAGGCATTCATCTTCTTGGTTCTTTCGGTAAAGTCACGTAGAAGGGAAGTAATAAAATCATAAAAATAAAACATAATAAAATAATGTGAGAATTATTTTGTGATGTTTTATTTTTATTAATAAAATAATGTGAGCATTAATAAAATAATAAAATAATGTGAGCATTCTTTTATTATGTTTTATTTTTATTATTGTATTATTTCCCTTCTACGTGACTTTACCGAAAGAACCAAGAAGCATCACTAACTCGCCAGCAGGCAGGACGACAAGTGAAGCAATAGCTACTCCGCATCAAACCTCCACTTCTTGATTTTAGAGCTGAGTGCACCCAGGCAACACAAAACGTATTCCGTATTCTCTCGCAATTCACGAACTTGCTATCCGTGATCTTGGCTATCCGTGAATTGCATCTGGACTCGACAGGACCGCAGACAGATATAGAGAGAGAAGGTGATGAGACACAACGATGAGCTAAAGTAATGACAGATAGAGTGATTAGATAAAGCGATGAGACGCTAAATTTCGATTTAAAGCTTTCGTTACTGCAGGGATTCATCTTCTTGGTTCTTTCGGTAAAGTCACGTAGAAGGGAAATAATAAAATAATAAAAATTAAATAATTCTCACGACTTTTCGGCCACAACGCAAGCAGCCGTCCTCAGGTGAAGAGGACGGCTGCTTGCGTTGTGGCCGAAAAAGTCGTGAGAATAATTGTATTTTTATTATTTTATTATTTCCCTTCTACGTGACTTTACCGAAAGAATCAAGAAGACGATGAGACACTTTTCATGTATTTAATAGCTTATTTGTGCATTTAAAGAAATTGATGAAAACGATAGGGGTTTCGAGAGTCAGTTGTGCACAGTCAACTACGCATCAGCTTCTCTCGCAAAAATGTTGTACATTTGTAGTTGAAGTCTTCCTCTCATACGCCAGTGCGAGAGAGGCTTTTAAGAGCTCCCTGCAGCGAGGACTCCTCTGACAGCAGTGGGAGTGAGGAAGTAATGCAGGGGGCTCGGTGTGCACCCTGAGTTTGTGACGTCAGTACAGTATTCTGACCATCGCTGTGGCTGAAATCCTGGTTCCAACGATGTTAAGAGGCGATGACTTGGATATCGCGATCAAGACGGATCTATTTCATTGGGGATTTTGGATGCCCTATACCATGCCCTTAGGATCTGCAGGAACCGTACTATGAGCGTTAACGCAGTTTCGATGTTTTGCTCAATGAGCCGCCCTATACCGTTTGCATACTGTGCAGCTAAAACGTCTAAAATTGTACATATTTGTTTGGCTTAGACGGAGACTGGGGTTGAGGCAATAGTTACATTCAAGGACTAATCACATACTCGTGCTGTGTCAAGGACCGGGAGCTGGCATCAGCAACGTATCTTGTTCGAGAGAGCATGATTCGGGCTCTTTTGTTTGCACCCTGGCAACATCAGTGCAAATAAAATAAAAAAAAAGTGTATTTCAAAATAAGATGAAAGTGCTCGTTGAAAATGGCAGTGCAAGAGTAGAGACGTTAATTTCTCTCTTTTATATAATATGAACAGATGGGACCATCTCAATGTGGGGAGATGTGGTAAACATAGCGTATCTCATTCTTATATTTTGGTTTTAAGCTGAACGCAAGATTGGTCGAAAATAAAAATGGGTTTGGATAAATAATTTTGCCCTTTTCCAAAGGTGTTTTCCCCCAGGCAATGCTTTTGAGTGGCAAAATGCGGTGATATCAGGAAATGACTGGTTGGTCACATCACTGTTGATGTTCAGGTAATGGTAACATTGTGAAGATGTTTTGGAAAGGGGACTTTCTGTGCCATGTCTCAAAGGGTACATTGTGTTCAGGATTTTCAATTGTGACCTTTTTACTGGTAGGAACGAAGTGGACCAGACCACCAATAGATTATATCGTCCGTCCGTCCGTCCGTGTATCAACATCGCCCCCTACTGCAAACACTTGGCAGAACCCTACAAAAACCTTTTGACTCAGTGGGGCTTTCCTGGCTTAACAAGTGTAATAATACATTATGTTTATATTCTTTGGTTATTCGTTCCTACCAGCCCACCCCGCAGGGTCCTGTTTCTTTCCCAGCTGGATGTTTAACGCCATATTACAGATACACTTTACATTTTTCGGCAACTGGTATTGATGAAAACTCCCCCCCCCCCAACAATACAATCTCAGCAGGACCCCCCTGTTGTATTGGTTTTCTGCAGTGCCAATAATCAAGCATGTGTCGTATGTCATAACACACAATGGAAGTAAGAAGAAGAAGATGCCAATTACACATAGTCTCGATCGATGTTTTTAGTGCTCCACGATGCCACTCAATGACAGTACCATTAACTAGTATTATCTGGTTGCTAAGCACTTCTGTAATGTCTAGTATTGGATGGCTCACTTTGTTTACTTGCAGCTTGCAATGTAAATCGACAATCTGGTATGTGATATGCCTTTCATAATACAGTGGTCATGGCACTGGGGCGGTGGCACGGCCCAGTGGTAGCGCGCTTGTCGTTTGTTGTAAGAAGTTCGCGGTTCAAGCCCGGCGGCCACCCTGGTTAATACTGTGGACGAATTAACCATAAATATACTGCACATGTTTCGATTTAAAGCTTTCGTGACTGCAGGGATTCATCTTCTTGGTTCTTTCGGTAAAGTCACATAGAAGGGAAATAATAAAATGATAACAATAAAACATAATAAATTCAGACGCTATCTTTCCGACAGACCTGTTCTTCACCTGAGGATGGCTGCTTGCGTTGTGGCCGAAACGTCGTGAGAATTGTATTTTATTATGTTTTATTTTTATTATTTTATTATTTCCCTTCTACGTGACGTTACCGAAAGAACCAAGAAGATACTGCACATGTTGCCTGCTTCACAGTGGAATAAAAAAAAAAACGCTTAACAAAAAAAAGAGAGTGACCTGTGTAGGCCATGTCGTGGTCTAAATTTGGAGAGAGGAAAAAATATACGCGAATCACTTGATTGGGGAAACGCATAGCGATTGTTGCCCTTACTCGCAAAAACTTAGCAGGACCCTCCTGAAAAAAAGAATCGACACTCTGTGAGGCTATCCTGGATAAACAGATGTAAAATATCTAACACAAATAATTCAAGTGAGGTGACGTAATTAATGAGCATGTTTGTTTAGGGTGTTCAGGCTGGGCAGTTGCTCCACAGCCCCACGTGACACGCAACGGTTTTGAAGTGCAGTGGAACTTCAACCGAACCGCTTTTCCTATGGGCGCCAGCCCCCTAATGGAAGCGTGCGAGCCGTTGAGGTCAGATGGCAGCGCCTACAGTTCAGCCGTCCTCGGCAGATGTTGTATCCAGGGATTATTTTCTCACCGGACGCTGGTAGACCAGGAGGTGGCATGTATTGATGAGTAGCCAAAGCTACTGGGTGCAGCAGAAATATTCTCCGGAACTCTGCTCTGGGCAGCTCTGGCTGAAATTCAGCCTTGGATTTGTGGCATCCAGAGTTCGATCACTCAGTGAAGGTGGATAGTATGCTGGCTGATTTCTGCTATGAAAGAAACAAACGGTCGTAGATTTGCAACACAATAGGAGGCGGGTTGCTTACCCTCAACGCTGTGACATAACCCCACGCCAGCAAAGGTCTGCGTTTCACTTAATAGCACAGCTAATCAGAATTCCTGTTGCGTGTCCTCCGCATTCGTTTTGTTGTCAATGTTCTGCAGTTCATTTACGTATCAACAGAGGGCCGTATTTCCCAATGCAAATTGTCTGCAGTTCTTTCCTGTCACGATGATGCCTCAACTAACCTGTTACTAATCTTACTCGATTAGCAGCAGTATCATATACACAGTACAGTATGTTTTTTCTTCTTCCAACTGTTCTTGCTTTTCTTTACGTAAACATTTGAAATTTAAATGTTTCCCATTAATTGGGGGTGTTAAATGCTTGTTTGTACTCATCGTTTCCTTCCCAAAGTAAAAAAATAAAAACACACGCACACACACACACCAGGCTAACACAAGTCTCTTCTGGAACCCGTGCAGAGGCAAGCCAACGTCTTTCATGAGAAGCGAACGTTGTTTGGTGCGATGTGTGACACTAAAAATGGGAGGGACACGTGAGAGGTATTCTCGTTCCTGGGAACGGAAATGTGGGGCATGCTTTCTTTACGGATACCAACGGTGATATCGGTGATCCCAGCCACAGCCGCTGGTCACTCTGACCTATCCTCACATTCAATCCCCACCCACGCCGGCTGATACAACGGACCGGACAGGCGAGATGACACCGGTCCGCCTCCCCCAGCGATACTGGAACGTTAAAATAATAAACACTCCTGCCTACATCATGGGAACTCCTTTGCCAGTACCAACATGTGATAATAGGGTTTTCCCCTTTTTTCTGGCAACAAAACAGGTGCTAAGATGTTAAAACACTAAACTGATACCGTTTTACAAGGAATCATGTCTGCATTAACCACAATACTTGCGGTCAGAATTCCGTGTAAAAGGTTTCAGTTTGGTGTTTTAACATCTTAACACCTGTTTTGTTGCCAGAAAAAAGAGGAAAACCTATTATCACTCTTGCATAGTTGTGGCGAGTGGCAGTGGTTAGTTTGATAAACAGTGCGGAGTGTTGACCCCCGAAGTTGTAGCTATCCGTGCAGTGGCGTAGAGTTGAATATGCGAACGGTCAGCTTTTGGTGGCAAAAAACCCCCCCTAAACATTTAGATGAAAATAAAATAAACACGTGTATGTAATTCATATTGCACACACACACAGTGCAACTGCGTATTCTCTACCGAAAGACCCAAAGAATATAGCTGGGTTGGAGGGGGGAAGAAGAGCGCCTTGACAAAATAATTTGCATATCAAGAGGAATTTAGCATATTTATGGAAATGCAAATTCTTATATATATGAAAAATATACGCTCCAAGCTTGGTGGTGTTTCATTCTTCACCTGAGGACGGCTGCTTGCGTTGTGGCCGAAACGTCGTGAGAATTATTTTATTATGTTTCATTTTTATTATTTTATTACTTCCCTTCTACGTGACTTTACCGAAAGAACCAAGAAGATGAATCCCTGCAGTCACGAAAGCTTTAAATCGAGGGTAGTTCTATTTTCAGTTCAGCTTGTTAGATGATGAGCCGGGTGCTCACAGTTGCAAAGAGCGCTGTAAGCAGAACACCGTGTTATTAGGGCTAATGCAACACACGTAAACAGGTAGTAGCTACTGCAATCTCTCATTTACTTGATACAGCTGTCGTGGCTGTGACGGTACCACCTGAAGACGGAAGCTTGTGTTGCCTCCGAAACGTCATGATTTTTAATTTTTTTTATTTTTTATTTTATTTTACTTTTTAATGTTTTTTTTTACCTACGTGACTTTACCGAAAAAAACTAAGAACACGTTAACAGGCTTAGCTTGTGGCGATTCCCGTTCTGATTATCATCTGGCTACTAGAGATGCCATCATCAACAGCATTTTATTAACTCAAAACATTTGCAATGGATCACTGTACTGAGAAATCTGATTAAAAGTTACAACAAAACAATACAAAACAAACGATGGCAGTGTACAGGAATGGAAAGGTAAGCAAATCACAAGAAGGAAATACGTAGAATAGATCAAGTATATAAGTTCAAATTGCATAAGTACACCAATTTCCAAGCATGGGCAAGGCAGAAAAACAACAGCAAGAACAGTCCCAGACCACACCAAAACAACCTACAGTTCCTCAATACAATTGCACATTACATGAGTAATACACTGGGTGTATATTAACAGTCCAGCATGATGTAAAAAACTCAGCTTTTTAGTGTCCATTTTATTGGCGTAATTACACAAATAGCATTTTAAGGCACATGCTGTCAATTGCGTTTCTAGAGATGTGGACGTCAGTCAGTCCACAGTGGTGAATGCCCGACCCATTGGTGTAGATAGACAGTATCTCTAATGTGTTCATACAGCCAGTAAGTGTTGTTTAAATACATTACCAGCCATTTACCGGAATATTTGATTCGGGTTTCAGCGCAAAGCCAATGATAAGAAGCAAAATGAGCTGGCCTGGATTTTTTAGAGTACCCTACCATGGATTGGGCTGATAGATTTCAGCTGAACTACGTTAACAACAAAATAACCCCGCGTTCATACTGGACTCATCTGCCACTGTGAGCACTTTGGCAAAATCTGGATGGCCCTTTTCAGTCGACATTGATTAAGTTAAACCCTGCAATTGTGTGGCATGTTTACTCGCATTAGTTAGTTTGCTTCTGCTTTGTTGTTCTCTTAACTCAATCACGTCACCGCAATGCGCTGTCATTTGTTATCAGCAGGTACCGCAGGGTTATACTTACAGTTTATTGCCTTTCGAGTATGGAAACGAATCAAGGGAAAGACAATCACATCTTCGCCACGGTGAATTATTCTCATTCAACTGCTGTATAAGAGACGTTTTCGCTTTTTTGAGCAGCTACAATTCCACGATTTCCTGTATGTGACATATTTCATTCCCTATTTTATCCTTTGTCATCCTTTTTTCATTCTTTGCCTTGGCTATCAAGCCATCACTCGTGTTGCTGATACCGTGATAATCATGACAATGCAAATTTAGATGGAAATGTGATGACAAAATATTGACAGGATATGTAATCGCCTTATGTTTACTGCCCTGTGTCAGTGTCAATCCATTGCTCGATGATGAAGGCCTCACCCTGCCTTGTAGGCCGTGGGGATTGTTTGGCCATACTTCACAACGCTGGCTGGTGTGGGTTGTTGAGGAAGAGGGAGAGGCCCAAAAGTTGGAGACTTTCAGATATTATTCGCAACTGGTGCCAGCCACGGTGGCCGAAAATCAAACTCGGGTCGCCAGATTCAGAGCGCAAGACACAAGCCACTTGTACCACGGCTCCGATTAGCTATGACACTCTTGAATGTAGTAATGTAGTAAAATGCCTGAGATGAGTGCTTTTTGCATTTAGTTTGTTGTCCTTTCCCCGCATCTCCGATTAGCACGTGTGGCTTTGTACGGTGCGAAATAAGTTCAGCATGCATCTATTAGTCACATGATTCATAATTAGGTTGTTTGGGTTAGATTGTGTCGTTATGTCAATGGTTTTAAACTATAACCCTCACCCACCTGAGAGAGCCAATCAAATCAAGTTGTCACGCGGGCAAATGTGCCAATTGATGTGGTTCATCAGCAAAGCCAGAATGTTGAAAAGCAAAATGTTGACAATGTTGCGTGACATGTCACTGGAGATTACAACCTGCATCGCCAGGTGTTAACAAACGCTCAGCTCTCGCGTGAAAGCGCCTCTTGAATCTGGGTTCTTAACATGTGGCATTATACCTCTATGGTGATCGAACCAAAAATAAATGTAATCATAATATTGGTCGTCAAAGCCCATGTATAAATCGATTATTCATCTGTTTTGTGATGTACGGTTGTTAGTACATACTGATCTATAAGATGAGCAGTTCTGGCCAAAAGGAATGACTTAATTTAGTCAATTCAAATCCTGTATATCATTTAACAACCTTCAGATTAATAGCAATTGTCTTTTAAATAATACTCTCATGTTTTAGGTCTGAGTCAGAACAATAGTATATTAAATACAAGTAGGTCGGTAATTGTTTGCTTTATTACAATTGCTATTCTTATTAATTCCTTTGAAGTTGAACGTAATTAAGGATGCTTTTGATCAAATTCATCAATTTCAATTCCTACGTGCTTCAGAAGTGCTCAGCATTTTGATTTGTAGTGTTTAGTAACCAGTGCTCTTCAAATAATGAAGAAAATGTGAAGCACTGTTCGTGCAAAATAGCTAAATGTTTTAATTCAGACGCCTTTGAACCTTCTGTAGGAAAATAAACATGTACATGCTTTGATGTTTAATAAGCTTTGACTGTGTGAGGTTTTGATGCGTCTTGCATTATATCAGAATATCACTGTCATGACGATATTGTGCAGAGACACGATGATGGTTCTATTGAAATGATAGTAATTTGAAAACAAAGTAAAAAATCGTACTTATTTATATTATCAAATACATGCTGCATTTTATATTAGCCACACTATTTAAATTTGTCAATTCTGAAATGCACTTGCCACACTCGGGGTTCTGCGTGAGTCTGATATAGTCTTGGTTTATTCATTATTGTTCTATCTTTACAAGGAAAAGAAATACAATGAGACGCAATATATCCTGTAAAAAATTTTCCAAACAATGCTGTACCACAATCTTGCATCATTGGTTATGTTCAACTAACTGCTGGATTAATCCCCGCCCACGCCGTTGCCATCCCTTAGAGTCAGGCGATGCTACATCTATGTATTCCATTCCTTTGCACGAACTGATCTCATCATTCCATCTCCACAGTGGCCAATCCCTCTCAAGTACATTTTCTCATTTGCCTGCCATTCTGTCACTATTCATATCCATCACCATCTCTTCACGCCCCGTGTCCTGCCCAAGGCCGTTGACTTACCGGAATGGTCGATATGATTTTGCTGATTTAGTTTTTGTTTCCCTGATACAATCCTCTTTCTCAAAGTGTGTGTGCATGCATCTCGACAAGCATCAACACGTTTTTTTACTGGTAGGAACCTCCTGGTTACACCAGCCCACAGGGGATTATTGTGTCCGTCCGTCCGTCGTACAGGGAGGGGCTGGGTGGTGAGGTGAGGGTGGGGAGGGTGGGGAGGGGCTGGGTGGGGAGGGTGGGGAGGGGCTGGGTGAGGAGGGGCTGGGTGGGGAGGGTGGGGCTGGGTGGGGGATGGGAGGGGTGGGGCTGGGTGGGGAGGGGCTGGTCACCCCGTGGTGCCCTTATAAAACTCAACGTTTAACCTACTCACGCCGGCTTGTGCCCGCCCTCACAGTCGGGCATATTTGCGGAATACACCACGCCGCCGTTGACCCTGGCCATTGACCGAGCAACCCAACGTTCCTACCAGCTCCCTCCGCAGGAATGTGTTTTCCAACTTTTGTTCTATTTTTATTGCCAGTGACCAACTGTCTTGACCATATGGTATAATTGGCAGTGTGTTTATTGAAAACACTTCGTCAGGTATGCCACTTTTCATGATCAAGTTTAGCTATCCAAAAATACTCCTTTATGCTGTCGATCACATCTTCATTGAATTTAGTTTGATCCTTATCCACCTTCAATAATTACCCTCCGTATACATATTCTGCAGTGGTAATGAGCCATGTTAATCTACCAACAATTAATCTTTTTTTTTGCACAACTTATTCATTACTGGGCTTGACCGAGGTCATCTTGAGTCCAACTTGCGGTTTTCTGCACGACGTTCTTCAATCTTTCACTGAAAATGTATTTAATTGGCTATTAAAACGATTCTCAAACATTTGACACGACTCATCCTACTTATATTTATAACCATGTCCATTTCTCTTAATAATGTTATAATGTTGTCGTGAATAACCTCGGCGAAAGCAGATCTCCTTGTCTGACTCCTTGTGTGATTTGCATTTTTGGTGTTATCTTTTTGTAACCGCAATGTAGCAGCTTTATAAATAAACGCAAAGGGAAAAAAATGGTTCAGATGAAATGAAAATACAAGTGGGTATTCAATGTCCCAATATCCAAGTGAAATTGTTTTATTGGAATTCCATGCTCATCTCTAATTTATATGGCAGCTTGCATGAAAGCATCAATTTACACTGCAAAAAAATTCCTTTTCATAATAAATACAAAAGCATGAATCGTGAGAGTTGGCGGTAATATATTTATATAATCTGGTTGCTTGTATGTGACAAAATATTTTCTCAGTCCATCTTGCTTACATAGCTTGTAGGCATATACATTTTGAATAACCGATTGGCAAATCATTCCACAATTATTATTCTTTTTACACAAAAATGCAATTACTAATTTTGGTGTCAGCACCTGGACCTACTTCTGTATGATTTCTACATGCAATCCATATGGACAATGTTTACCTTTTCAATTGCAATGTCGAGAACATCACTGATGCTCATCTGAGATATAATTTTGTCTTTTTCGGTTACGAAATACGGTAATCCCTTGCCAACCATGAGGGTTAGGTCCCTGAAAATCTCGCAGGTTGGGTTAGGAGGAGTGAGGAAAATAGGGTTTCGGTGGACACCGAGGTCAAAAGTGAACCTATGAAATCCCATGTACATATTTTTTTGTACATTCAATAAACTTAGCCAATAATAAGCAGCACAATACATAAAGATAATTTCAGTGACATTTAAGACATGTTTAATTAAACAAGTACAGTACATCTTCTTGGTTCTTTCGGTAAAGTCACGTAGAATAATTCTCACGACGTTTCGGCCACAACGCAAGCAGCCGTCCTCAGGTGAAGAACAGGTCTGTCGGAAAGAAAGAACCAAGAAGAAGAACCAAGCAGATGAATCCCTGCAGTCACGAAAGCTTTAAATCGAAAAGTACAGTACATTAAATAGGTAGGGAGGTGGATTGTTATTGGGAAGAGGAGCCCTCTGGAAGAGGTGTCCTCTGGACCCTCTTCCTCCTCCATCTCCACACTCTTTGGGGTCGTCTGGGTCCATATCCGAAAGTGGCTTGAGGCTTTAGCAGGCTTATCGGCTATAGGGCGGAGGTAGCAACGTGGAACAGAACCAGAGGTTCTAGATTTGAAGCTTTCGTGACTGCAAGGATTCATATTCTTAGGTTTTTTCGGTAAAGTCACGTAGGTAAAAATTTAAATTAATAAAAAATAAAATACAAATTTTACTTGTGTTGCCTCCGAAACGTCGGGATTTTTATTTTATTTTTTATTTTACTTTTATTAATTTAATTTAATTCTTTTTTACCTACGTGACTTTACCGAAAAAACCTAAGAATATAGACCCAGTGGTGCCTCCCCGCGTCTCGCGGGAGTCTGCGGGTTAACTCGTGGCGGATGCCACGCTGGAGCGGCCATTTTGATTTCGCGACTCGGCCGGGACTCGCGAATCGCTCAAACCGAGATGCTTGCGGTTGGAAAAGATGTACACAGAGGTAAGGGGACGCCCATAAATGACGTCACGCACCTAGGAGGGGGGTCAGATATTTGTGACGATGTGTGACGGGGGGGGGGGGTTGAGAAATGTGACGTCACATCAAAATGCGCAACTTTAAATACATATAGACAACACGTTCTACTTAATTAAATAGACTTTTTAATGAATGTTTTCTCCTACAACATCAGAGTGCAGCGCCACAATAAATACGCACTACAATGACAATAGTTTAAAGCGATTTGAAGCATGTTTTATTTTTTTGGGGGGGCAGAGCTTTGTGACGTCATATTTGAGGGGGGGTCTGAATTTTTGTGACGCCGTGTGACGAGGGGGGGGGGTCAAAAATCCTCCAAAATCGCGTGACGTCATTTATGGACGGCCCCTAAATCCGCGTATACTCAAAACTCGCGGTTGGTGAATTCGTGGTTGGAAAGGGCTCCCTATACTTTTGTTCCAGAGATTCGTCTTCGAGGTTTTTATTAATTCTCTAGTCGCATGATTGTTTCTCTGTCACGTGTTACGGTTTCATATCGCTCTTTAAGTACTACTAATTTTGATTTAAAAATACATTTTCCTCTTTCTGCTGCTTTTATGCTCTTATTTATGACATCTTCAGTCACTTCTATGTTATGTCCTCTGATGGTTGTTCTTATTTTCTTCACGGTTTTATATAATTCGTGTTCTAGATTTTGCTTCCCATTTTCATCATTTTAAATATCTCTCTTCATATTTTCGTTTCAGGTGAAAAACATTCATTTGCTCTTTTTAAACTTTACAATTGCTGCACATGCCATTATGAATTGTATTCCATTAATTACACAGTATTCAAATTTAATTTAATGTGTTCCTGCAGCCTAAATTCTCCCACTTGATGAACTATACTTTTTTTCCATTACGTGACTTTTTTTCCCCCTAAAATATCTTTGTCTTCTCTTTGGCAACGGTGAAGTCACCAACCTCTGATCACTCCCATCACAGCATTACATTTTCTGAAATCAGAGATGTCCTTTTCATTCTGGAGTTTATGTGGATGAAGTCAATTTCAAGTTAGATTTTCTGTGAAAATAAAGCCACGTGTTGCACGTAGCAAATGCAGGTGTTCTGTTCATGCCTGGCGATTGCCAGCAACTCTGCCTCTTCCACCATCCCAGCCGACGCCATGGCTGCTGGATCCAGAGCTGTTAGGGAATAGAGTATGTGAGCCAGATGTGTCAGTCATGGGGTTGTTTCACAAAACGTCCATTCACGAGGATTGGTCAGGGGAACGCATTTAAAAAACAATCTTCTCTGTCACTGTAGCTGATGGTGTGGATGTACCTGTACAGTCGACATCCTCTGATCTTCAAGACTCTCAAGATTCATTGCCACATGTCAAGGCAGTCCTCACTGCAAAGTCCCAGATTACCTTTTTCTTACAGATTTGAAGCTTTCGTAACTGCAAGGATTCATACTCTTAGGTTTTTTCGGTAAAGTCACGTAGGTAAAAATAAATAATACAAATAATCGAAATAATAATAAAAATACAATAATTATTGTATTTAATATAAATAAGAATTTTATAAAAAAGGAAAAATTTGTATTTAATTAATTATTTTGTTTCTATTATTATTCTTTGTTTTTTATTATTATTTATTTTTATTTTTACCTACGTACCTTTTTCTTATCCATTATACAAAAACATCTCAGCTTTTGGATGAATATGGCGCGTTATACATTTTGGATTGAATGATTGATGATGTTTGTCTGGATAATTCATTTGATAGGCTACGCTGCTGTGTAGTGTACACACATCGAATCTAATTTCTATAAATAAATGAACGATCACCTTTTTATTTGGCATATCTGCCTTGGTGTCGCTTGTACTTTCTGTTATGTATCATGGCCATACGTGATGCCAGTGCAGTCTCAAAATAATACAACAGACAAGTGTTTCATTGGGAAGAGTGGTATGTGCGTGTAGTCAGATGGAGGGTTGTGGGAAGTGGTGTTTAAAACATTTCCGTTGCCCAATGTCTTTCGACCCATGACGCTGTTTCATTGTTGGTTTAAAAAAAAAAGAGAGATATATTTACATTTCATTGAAATTGGTAAAATAGTATCTGAAAAGTAATTTAATACCGCTTGTATAACATATGCAACTCTTAGATTAACTATTTGTTAAAGTGAATTGCGGTAATGTGACACAAAACGGGTCTTCAACATTAAATACTTGGTCAACATAAGGCTTTGTTCACGGTTAAGTATTTTGTAAAAAAAAATACATCACACTTAGTAAAGCACAATCCACATTCACTCGTGAGGAATTGATGCGCTTATAGCAATAAATAGCAATGTTTTTAGAAGAGTATTTATGAGAGAGAGGGAAGCATTCCGCATTAGAGTTTTGTCAGCCTTTCATACTATTATTAGAAAAAAAAGTTTATTCTCGCTGGCTGGCTGGAAGGGGGATGGGACAGATGGTAACGTCCAAAAGACGTGTGGGCTACCAGATACATTCAAAATGAACGTACAGAGTTTAAAGCCAACCGTTTGAAAATTTTACGTGATTTTTGTTTTTATGTCAAACTGATTTCTTGCTCAAATTAGCATTGAGGCAGAGCTCATCCGCTGTGAACCCTGAGCCAGTGATGATAATCTATCACTGGCTCAGGACTTCCCCCACAAAATGGTACTAATGTTATCGACCATGGGGTTGGTCCAATTGTGAGCTGCTGGCTCTACCGCTGAGCTACTTGGCTCGATGCAATTTGGCTGGAATAATAAAAACATGCGGCACTTTATCAATCCACTGCAGGATGAAAGCCTCCCTGCACTGTGTAGGTCATTGTTTGATCATACCTCACCAGTGTTGGTTGGGGAAACGAGTGGGGGCTTTTTAACACGTAGGCGACCAATATTATTCATAATAAAGGTTTTTGTGTAAGATCGCGTAAGTATAAATGTGTCGTAACCCTCCACCACCCGACACAGCCAATTAGTAAGGGATTTGTCACGTAAACAAAACGCCAAATAGTTACTAGTTCAGCCCACCGGTGTGCTGGAGAGTAAATCCACAACATTTACAATTTGAGTGGGACGTTTCGCTGGTAATTACGTGACAAATCCCTTACTAATTGGTTGTGTCAGTTGGTGGAGGGTTACGACACATTTATCCTTACTCGATCTAACCCAAAAACCTTAATCATGAGTGGGGTCTTTGTATAAATAAGGGAGATATGTATATACATGACTTATGCGCAAATAGAAATGTATGAACTTAATTTAGACAAAATAAATATTGTCAATACCACAACCAGTAATCATTTTCAATATATTAATTCTCTTTCGTTGGCTACAAAATGTCTATAAATTGTGGCAACAGCACAATTCAGGCAGTCAACAGTTTATTTTCTGTTCGTTGGAATGTTGCCCAAAGTTAGAACTCCCCATCTTAATTACACAACTGCTATTTTAGGTCCAACTTTCAGGCAACGTTGCTGTGTTGACTCTGCGGTTTCAAAGACTACAAGCCAGAATTGTACGAGGGCTGTCTGGTATATTTTGAAGTTAATACGTCTAAGTTGCTCTGAAAAAAAAGCTGGCCTTCCCATAAGATGTATATAAGTAATAAAGGCGGCATCTTCAAAGGGGAGCAATTTGTACCCGACCAAATAAAGTGCACACCCCAATCCTGCGGGAATGTTTATCGCAGTGAGTGACGACTGCACCTCGTCTATAATGCCAGCTGCACAGCAGCGCGCTCGCCGGCAGTGCGTATGATTGTTTATTCTTTGCCCCTGGTCTGCAATGGGACTTGAACCCTCGAAGCTTCTGGCTTATGACCCCGTCACACACTTGTGCCGAAACTACAGAGCCGTTCCTAAAGTAGTGCACACGCATCACCCTGAAACGCATCGCGGCAACCTTGCCAGTTACAACTTAAATGTAAAGGTAATATAAATATAATATTTAATTGTTACGCGTGATGTATTAGACATTCACAAAAACCTTTTTTTGGTCATACGCTTAGGTTTTTTCGGTAAAGTCACGGAAGGTAAAAATAAAATTTTTACAAAAGTAATAGAAATAAAATAAAAGAATATTTTATTGTATAAAATAATAAAAATAAAATACTAAAATAATTATTTTATTTCATTTCTATTATTACTTTTATACATTTTTTATTTTATTTTACCTACGTGACTTTACCGAAAAAACCTAAGAGTATGAATCCTTGCAGTCACGAAAGCTTCAAATCTAGAATCTTTTTTGTCATTCTAGGCAGTGGCCATTGAAGGTCAAAGGTTGCAGCAAACCAACATGCAACCTTTTTAACCTCAGTATTCCTCAGAGGGCTGTGGTAATTTTTTAAACTCACTGGGAAGAGGTCTCTCGCCAGAGTATCCAGGATACTGGTTCATTGAATAAATTATGCAGTACCCCTACAGATGTCTTTGTCTAAAAATAAACATGAACATAATGGCATAAGGCTGGCGTCAGAATGCACGTATATTTGTTTCGAGCATAAGTTCTTGCTAAACTTGTTATTTTTACAAAATTGTTACTCAGTATAACTATGTAAAGACTATAGATGATATTCACGACTACATTACTGTTGTTTTCCGTGCTCTCCTCCATGTTTAATAAATAATGCAAGGAGCACATTAAACAAGAACGCTTCTTTAGAAAAATACACATCCTACACCTATGCATGCACATTTATACATACAACTGAAACCATTTTAAATTGAAAGTAATAATCATGGTTTAAACCCCCTCGTTTTCGTTTGTGCTATGCAGCACATAGCACACGCGAAAACATTTCACAAACGGCCAGTTCATTAGCACGGGTGAAAAAAACGCAGACAGATGGGTTTATAAAGAAAAAAGTTAAAGAAAACCTTGGGCTCTCTCTTACGTGAGCACCCTAAAGCAAACCTAGACATCTTTGCCTGCGTGACCAAGTGGCCAGAGGGCACAGTGGAGGGTAACTGGCAGAAGGGGACGGTTTGGTCAAGTGATGTCATTTTGCGTGAGGCAGAAAAGGCCCCGGCAATGAGGTCATGCCTAGCTTTGAGGGCTCCTAAGAGAAACAATATGGGGCAGGGGAAACGTTACCCAAGAGAGTGAGGTGGGTGGGGGGTTGTTGTAGAGGTGGGGGGAGGGAGCCTGAGATGGATGGAGGGGGCCTGGACAGAGTGAGATGGGGTGGGCAGAGGAGGAGTCTGGTGGACGGGAGGCAGGGGCTGGGTGGGAGAGCCCAGGGGTCTTGTTTATTTGTCTTTAAATGCATGGGCAACCTTGCAGAGGTGCAAGCGACGAGTCTGTTCCTTTATTATTCCACTGCCCGTATTGGTAACGTTTTTTTACTTTTGAGCGAAATAATAAAATGGCTCATTGGTGCAAAACTTTTACTACTACTGTAACCGACATCCTGTATTACAGTGAACTCAGAAATAATATCCTACAGAAAGCTTGGCATAAACCTAAAACAGGCATACACATGTCGAGGAATGATAAACAGCAACTGTACAGAACTAAAACGGAAACAATTGACTTTTTAAATTGATAAAAAATAATACTAAAAATGTCAGTCGTGGCCACCCAGAACTGACTACGATCCTGAGTCTGTGTGAAACCCTGTTTCTTTTATGATGTTTTTTTTCCCTCTCACTTGTACATCGTCTGCAAAGCACCGCTAAGGCAGACATCAGTTCCAAAAAAGCAACACGAATTACTGGTGGTCTGGCGTGTGGTACCAAAGCACAGGAAAGCAGTTTAGAGAGCAGATCTCTGCTTACTTTTTCTCGCGTTCATTCCCGATACGTGGACTCCCCCCCTCCCATTCCTTGCGTTGTGCTTCCTTCAATACCAACTCTGCTTCCCCAAAATCGCAACAACTGCAGGCAGCCAACTCCTTTCCACCACCACTCCACCACCACCACCACCACAGTTCCACAGTCCAACCCCTCTTCGCTTTACATTCCCTCCCTCTTCCTTACCCCCTCCACTCTCTCTCCAAACCCACACACAGCCCCCTGATTGGCGTTTCCCCCCCCCCCCCCCGATTCGTTCCCTTCACGAGGCTCTCTGTTGCGTCGCCTGCAGTGCAACGTTGGGCTTCCTCGTTCGCTCTCAAAGAGCCGCTCGGGTGGCGAGCGGGCGACGCGCAGAGAGCGGTGAGGATTTATCCAAGAGGAGTCCACTTCTGAGAGATTACGGAAGGGGTGGGGGGGTGTCCCTTGCCTCTTTCCCCCAGGGTGGTGGATGGGGGCTTCTCCCTCTCTCTCTCGGCCGTGCGAGGCACTGCTGGAAATGGTGCATCCTGTGGAAGCGCTCTCATAGTCGGTCTCTCTCTCTCTGTCCTTGCGAACAAGAAGGGGACGGCGTTACAGCGACAACAACAGCCGGAGCGGGTTACTTCCCAGTTGCAAGAATGCCTGTTCGTCTGTACAGGTTTGTAACTTTTTTTCATTCTGACTTTTTTTGTTGGTTCGTTCGTTTTGGTCCGTCCGTCCCCCCCCTTTCCTCCAAGTGTCCGCAAACGCGGACACTTGGAGGACATTTGGAGTGTAACTGGCATTTAAAAGCCAGGTATCAATTTGTTTACCTTTCATATACTTTGAACACCTATCGTTTTTTTAAATGTTGTTGTTGTTTGTAACGTTCTGACCCGCCCCTACTGGACATGTGTGAAAAAGAGCTTTATCGCTCATCGGATTCCTCCTCCAGAATAAATACATATTCTGATCCTGATGTGGTTGCTAATGTGGCTGTAAATGTGCGCTTGTGTGCGCGTCTCTGTGCGTTTTATGTTTTTAATGGTCTATTCAGTGTGGTGTCTTTGTGTGGCTCACTTGTTAGGGTTGTAACATGGAACATATGGACGAGTGTGGGATGCGGTCCAGGTTTCATGCATTAGCAGAGGGTCCGTTCCTTTTAAATACAAACTAAAAAAATAGCTGCCCTCCCACGTATTGGCAAAACAATATAAATTATTGAAGACAATTGACGAAAACAATGGCTTATTGTCTGGTAACAATTCAAATTCAATAAAAAATGTGCAGCCATATTTCCATCGAGTGTTTATAAAATGAGATGCAAAACGATGGTGATCGACTAAATGTTAGTCGTAACTTTTTGACACAGGATTGAGCTGAAAGTGACTTTTCTATTGCCTCAAGATGCATTCCTATTAACTGTGTTCATTCGATTGCTTAGCGGAACATAACATGCCGTACCCATGTGGAGTTGAGATGCATTGTCCCAGTACCATTCGGATTGAGTACAGGACATTGATATGCACAGAAACCAAGGAACGCATTAAAAACATCGTTTTCATGGCAAACACTGCACCTTCATTATTTTGTGCAATTCATTTTATTTTAACTCGCAAAAAATCAAGATGATTTCCTGCTCAAATAAGCATTGAGCCGTCGTTCACCTCCTGTTTACAGCCCAGATCCAGAGGTGGAAATTCCACATTCCTATAGGGAGGGGGGGGGAGCAAGTATATGCATAGGAATTACCACAAATTGCATCTCATTTGATTATCTCAGAGGGATGGGTGACAGGCTGAGTCAACCTCCCAACCAAGATTTGAACTCCGAGCAATGTGAAAATGAGCTGCTCACTCTGCCACTGAAAGCTGCATGTACAGTATACGTTCTATATTGTTATGATGCTCTTTTTTTTAGTTGGATATTGCGAAAAACCCCAGCGGACTTTCAAACAAGAGCTCAATAAAAGTGGCAAAGAAAAAGTAAAGAATTGTTCGTCGTAAACTGTGAAAGGCCCTAAAATGCCCCCATCGGCTCTTCATTACGTGCGTGGGATCACTAATTGAGTTAATTTCACACTCAGTTCATCCTTATGTTGACCTACGCTCTAAAATCTGGTCTACATCAGAATTGTGTTTGTGCTTCAGCAATCGTACACTTGGACAAACACTGCTTACAAAAGTATAATTCCAGAGTAAATTCTCATCATAAACACCCGCACAGTGCCCCATACACATTTAAAACAAGACGGACAGTTTTCTTTCGAGCGTACGCAACAATTTATCAAATTATTCTTAAACAAATATATTGCCTAAAAAAAATATACGAACACATGAATGAAGGAATTGAAAACTGAATAAGTAAATAACCCACAACCATATGATTCCATTACTTTGGACGCATTATCTCCGAGCGTTACATTTTGTCTGCAGAAAAAGTCCACTATCTTTCCCTCTGATCTCTATCACGACAAACAAAGTTCGAACAGCCTTTAATCAGCTTAGACGGCAATAAGCCTGACAGAGCAGGGGCAATGTGACATCTATGACACAGCACATGGCTTTTTGCTCGGGCAGAGTTTTCCAGCTTTGACACACAAACAGTGAGATAACTCACCAGTGTTGGTTGTAACGACGCCGCAGCAGCAGCAGCAGCTGCTGCTCGTATAGCAGCACGGTCGAGAATGTGTGGCATGTAGACGAAAGCGGAGCAACAGAAACGCGTGAGGTTTTACCAAAGAAACCAGGCACACTTCTCAGAGGCAACTTGCGTTACGTTGTGTTCATAACGCCGGAATGATAATGATGATTGTTTAGCCAAGAAAGCTTCTCCTTGAGTCTCACGACTCATTATCGGGGGGGTGGGGGGGGGGGGAGATGTTTGGTAAATTGTGTTAATGATTGGTTATGTGAGTACCTGGAGAAAGCCCGACAATTTAAAGGGCCGTCGTGACACCTACCGTGGGCATCTCCTGGCCACCTAACAGCCCCCACGCATACAACGCCCAGCGGTCATTCATCCGATTACATACGAGTCAGTAAATAACCAGCCTCAACTCTGCCCGGCTTCTGACCATGGGACATTGTGTGGCAATTTGGTGGCCTATGTACACCTTCCGAATACCGCTTGCACATATACCCTCTTTGGAAAAAAAAAACACACGCACGTTGCCTACATGTGTAATATAATGAAAGTGAAAAACTGAAAAAAAATGTGTAATGTCTGCTATAGAAGGCTGGAGCTAAAGAGGCCACGCAAAAAAGAAATCCGATGGTGTACAGTGCAGAATTCTCAAGTCTGGCTGGGCACGCACGTAGAGCGTCAGTTGCCGACATTAATTAGTTAAGAGCATTCAGTGGGCTCCACTAAGCAGGGGTGGGTGGGTGGGGGGTAGTCGAGATCCGTATAAAAAAAATAGACAAAGCAGAACAGGTTTAATTACAGGTCTCTGACGGTCAGACTAGTCAACATTATCTTCTTGGTTCTTTCGGTAAAGTCACGTAGAAGGGAAATAATAAAATAATACAAATAAAACAATTCTAACGACGTTTCGGCTACAACGCAAGCAGCAGTCCTCAGGTGAAGAATGAGACACCACCAAGCTTGGAGCGTATATTTAAGCTTGGTGGTGTCTCATTCTTCACCTGAGGACGGCTGCTTGCGTTGTAGCCGAAACGTCGTGAGAATAATTTTATTATGTTTTATTTCTATTATTTTATTATTTCCCTTCTACGTGACTTTACCGAAAGAACCAAGAAGATGAATCCCTGCAGTCACGAAAGCTTTAAATCGAAATGTAGTCAACATTACTCTACTGAGGCTGTGACTTGCCGCTTGGCTGTCATAGGGCTTTTGCAGCAGATGTTGGAGCTCGAGGCTGCTCCAATTCACTCGGAATTAAACGATCCCAGCAACAACTCGGGCTGATATTCAGTTGTGTTCATTGCTTGTGGCGTTAGGTGTAATTAATAATCGTAAAGTAATTTATAGCCCTTTGTCAAACCACTGCTGGATGAAGGCGTCCTCCTAGCCGTGTCGATCATAGGGATTTCTTTTTAAAAGCCATACTTCACCGTTATGTTTGACAGCATGCCAAGGTTTAAGAAGTGCCCTGTGTAGTGCAGTTGTTTTAGTGGGCGTTTTTTTTAAATTTACTAATTGTGTACATATTTGCACAAATGGTTTACAGTGCAAACGTAATAAGCAATGGCAATTTGAGATGATGAAAAACACTCACCACCGCAATATCATACAATGACTGGCGGAGTTACGACTGATTAGTATGCCCACAAACACTTCGCAAATAAACAACACTGCTGGAAACCTCGTGCGCACGCTTAATTTGTGAAGATAAAATTGTAAGATTTGCTCGACTGACTGTATATTGTTCTTCGAATAGGCTGGCTGTCATTGCACAAATCCAAACTGTTAGGCTTCATCACTTGCCGTTTTGTTTTTCCTTCTCTTTGGATTCTGGCCATGTCTGCCAAGAAGCCATCACTATATTTTAACCAACATAAACTCTAAAAAGGCCACAGGGGTTTGCCCTTAAGAAAGCACGCTGCTTATACAATTCTGACCTGGAATATACTTTTACGTTTTGACGGAACGTCTAGAATTCTCGCCCTACCATCCGCTGGGATTGAAGTATAAAGCTGGACTCCTCAGCCGATGTGGACACAGTTGAATTCGTGAGTTTGGCACAGGCAGACGTTTTCTTGCTTATTTCCAAGAGGCGTTAACTGATTCGCAGTCAGACAGAGCGCTATTGTTATACCCCCCCCCGCCCCACACACTCCCTCGGCCACTGCTTCTTAAGTCAAACTGGGCCCATGTCCGTGTCCCCCCGGCACACCCTCTGCTCTTTCTGTACCGCTTACCACTGTGCCCTGTCAATACGGAACGTCTGTGTCAGCCACCCCCCCCCCCCCCATTGTGTCCAGAGGCCTACACGTTGTGCCTCTCAGCGAGCCACGCGGCCCTCATTACACTTCTCTCCATTAGCCGGGGCTTTCAAATATCCATAACTTTTGCGTTGTTATTCAATGTAACGTTGGCGCGTGGGGAGAGCCCATTAATCTTATTGTCCCAGTTGAGTGCGGGCCACTGTCCCAACCAAACAGGGCAAAATGTGAATTTTTGTATACACGGAGCTGTTTATAAAAAAAAACGTGATTTTTTTTCCCCCTTTTTCTTGCAATTAACATAAACAAACGAATTAGTGTTGCCTGGTTACCGTGAGCATGAATTGTGGTGGAGAAAACGCTCAATTCATCGTGTACAGCATTGCTAACCACATGGCTAGGGAATGTATACTTTATGATATTCTAACTTAAAACCGTAGGTTTTTTTACAGCCACTACTATGATCCATATTTATTTTTGGGTTAGGCCACGTAGTACTGCGATTTTATGCCAACGTTCTTGTCGAAAACCATCCACCACCCGACAAGATGATCACGTTCACAAAGATAAATTTATAAGTGCCAGTCATCAAATATCTGACCAATAAAGCTCCTTAGTGGTAGCTTAAGACTTCCCACGACTGAACGTAACATCAATACAGTGTACGGACTTTAACTCAAACTTCTTTGAGCCAACGTTCCGCTGCACAGAGCGCGAGTTTTGTTTTTCGAGAGAATTCTCGGCAGATTATTGGGTCGCCGCCTGCGGTTTTCAAAGTATTAATATTAAATAGTGACAGCCCAAAATATGTACGGTAGAGTAATGCGCATCCTGATAACAGCTACACATTAAGGGGCGCCAGTATTGATAGATCACAATTCACATTGCCTGCAGCGATGTGTTCAAACTGATGCCGTCTGGATAGTGCAGTAGAAATAAGTAATATTTCAAAATACTTTTTTTAAACACAATTTAATGAAATGTACCGTACGAGTAATGGCAGAACTCCACAACTCCAGAAAGTGGCCCCGAAGCTTGCCATAACGTAAGGGGCCGTGGTGATTTACAGCCAACGTCAGTTGAGCGTGGACAATTAGACTCAAGCCGAAACATAAGATGTAAAAATTATTGCTTAAAATATACATTTTTATTTTTAATGATAGAATACAGTATCGTCATCAGTATGACATACGTATACCAAGTTTGCAGTCGATACGACATTGTGAGGTGGGTTAAAATTGAGTTACAAGATTTGAGGATACGACAACAGACAGAGTTGTGGATACAACAGACAGAGTGAGTTAAATAATGCAGTAGTAAAATGAGCACGTGTGGCAGGATCGACAGCAGAGCTGTGTTCGAATATCGGTGGTAGTGGGAGGTAAAGGATAGGACCTGTGGGCAACTTGGGGTGAAACAGGGAGACATTATTTGGGACGGATTTCTAAAAGGAAATTGCTTGGTCAGCGGCATGATAATGTTGCATTTGAAACCCAAATAACTTCCTCTATAAACACAACGGCCATTAGTAGCCTATCCAGCACTCCATCTTCAATTAGCTACGTGCACGAAAGATTGGCGAACAGGTTTGCCTAATTGTTCCAAGCCATTCCTAAGTAAGATCCCAGATCTTATGGATTTCACAGTTTTGTCGACCATTTTTTTTTTAAAAGCTAAAACAAGAGTGTATTTTAATAACAAACGCATGTGACCCATGCAGTAATAATACATTGCACAAAGCTGCGAGCATCCGACTTTGCAATTCAATTCTCAACAGGTAAACTCAAAATTCTGAAAAAGACAACTTTGCTTTGTTCTCATTCAGGCTCACCAGCACAAAACAAAAATGGCCGACCCTTTTCGTGAAAGTAAGAACAAAATAATAATTACACCCTGATTTATACCGCACAGAGCTAAGCAGAAAAACATGCAGGGGAGAGTGCATCGTGACCCACAAAGACTGCTTCGCTGTGAGAAAGCACCACAAATTGGGTAGGGGGGCCGGGGGCGGGGAGCTTTGGGGGGGGTGGTGTGTGTGGGGGGGGGGAGATGGTGGGCTGCAAGCAAGCCATACTAAGTTTATTGCTTCACTTTATGTGCTAAAGCTGGAAATCCTAGCCGAGACTAAAGCATGCATCATGCCATTGATGTCAAACTGCCGGGGTTCTGTAAAGCTCACAGCCATGTAAAGCAAAGGTTAGGGCTTTTGAACTCTATTGCCATAAAAATGGGGCACATGGGTGAATTCTCATGCCCCACATTGGATACATTAAATCCCACCCGAAGGCAAAAGCGGTGGGAGCGACTTTTGTTTGTTTACCCGTTTGTTTTGTTCACAGAGTGAGGAGAACTTCACGTCCAAACGTGCAATAGAATGCTAGAGTGAAGGGTAAGCTTGTTATCACTGCACCGTCTTAGGGCATTGCTAGATTACCACTTGAGGATGTATAAACATTCACAAAGCACACCGTTCACTTGTCTAAACGTATCCCGTGGAGCACAATCGAATGGATGTTGCCACCAATCCTGTATTATTACATTGAGTTTTCCTGCGGGTACAGTATTTCAAAGCACGGTTGAAGTATAAGCAGAAAATTAAATTAAAATCATTAATATTCCTTGGCCAATTCAATACTAGATGCAGCCCTCTATGCCGCGTAACCGAGGGGGGCATATTTGGGCACGCTGCTCAGTTTGGATCGGTAACATCGGCAGTATCGGTAACCGGTTATAATACAACTCTCCAGGAATCAAACTCATGTTGTCGGGCTTGCAGCGCATTGCACCAACCACTGAGCCTCTGCTCCTCCCCATTTGCTCAGCAATATCTGCCACCAAGTGCCTGCATAATGTGTAAACGATGCTTTGCAATGAATATTTCATATTTGTTTGTATGGATACTGCATTTTAAGTTCAAGCACGACTCTGTTTGCTAGGCATGCTTTAAAAAAACAGTCAACGGCGTAAAAGTTAAAATGAATCATTACGCATAAATTTAATCCCTATAAACTGCATGTCGCTTAATAATGAGCTACACAATTTTACTGCCTTTTGTCAATTGACGGTTGGATAAAGGCCCTTCCTTCTGTGCTGGCCATGCCGGATTGTTTGACGACACTTCGCCGTGCTGAGCAAGTACGAGTTGGTGCACAGGACCATTTAAAATATAACTTGCCCAATGATGTTAGAGCTCTGGCTGGGAATCGTGTTTGCTGGGTTGATAGCTTCTTCTTCATCTTTCGTGACTGCAGGAATTCATATTCTTTGGGTCTTTCGGTAAAGTCACGTAGATAGAAAAAAGAATAAAAAATGACATTTCGATCGCAACACAAGCAATCGTCATCAGGTGACGATTGCTTGCGTTGCGATCGAAACGTCGTGATATTTTTATTATTTTTTCTATCTACGTGGCTTTACCGACAGACCCAAATAATATTCTTCTTCATCGTCGTGTCTCCTGTCCATATTTTGCACAGGCCACCACTTATGGTGTTGGCATTACCGAATCTTGAGGAGTGCACTGTGGTGCTACAGGTCATCTCAGGAGATGATCCACGGTTTGAGTCTCCTGACAACCACATTGTTTGGTTGCACAGAAGCCCCATGATTTCATGAGAGTTGCATCTGCCGAAACCCACTCTCAGTCTGTTTAGGTTCCACCATGTGAGCCATTTGGAATTGGAGCCAGACGCGAGCTCCTCACTGGGGATGATTCCTCGCCATCTCCGTTGAGCAGTTTTGTCACGTGATTAGGTTCATAGCGCAGTGAGATAGCAACCACTGTGCCGCCCATTCCACACTCCAGTATTTACATAATATGTAAAGTAGGTCACATCCGAAATACAGTACAGCATGTGAATGTATGTTGAACTTCTTTCGCACTGTACGTAGGCAACCGTGCTAATCGTACAGCCTTTTGTCGACCCCCAGCTGGGTGAAGGCCTCTCTACACCACGCCAATCAAGGTGCATTGAGATGGACTGCATTGGAGGCATGGTTTCAATAAGAAATTATAATGAACCTATAACATAGGTTTTTGTTGCCAATGCAACGATCCATAATTGTTTTTCAGTTAGGCAGCGTGGTAAAGGGTTAATGAGAATAATGTTTGACCTAAAATTGCAATGTGGTCTCTTCCCAAAAAACTAATATGGGTCAGTGATAATAACAATAAAAATGTTGGCTTTATCATGAGATCTCAAAGTGGTTCACATCAATGGCAATGCGGGGGATGGGTGAGAAGGGTCTAAGCTTGAATAGGAATGGTTTTAGGTGTCACTTCGAAGTTTCAATTCAACTGGGCTCCCCCTGACAGCCTTCGGCAGAGTTCCACATTTCGGTCTGGAGTTGTGAAGGAGGTACCTCATGACTGGTTCGATGTCACTCAACACCGATGTCACATTCTAGATTTGAAGCTTTCGTGACTGCAAGGATTCATACTCTTAGTTCTTTCGGTAAAGTCACGTAGGTAAAAAATGAAATAAAAATTAATAAAAAATAAAAGAAAAAAAAAATCACGACGTTTCAGAGACAACACAAGTCTCCGTCATCAGGTGGGACCGTCACAGCCAGATTTGCTGCATCAAATGAGGCAGGGATTCCAAGATGCAAGTTCTTAAATACAAGTTAAGGGGGAGGAGAGGATGGGGGAGCTTATGAGAATGTGGTAGCCAATGAATGGAACGTATTGGGAGGGGGGGGAGCGGGGCTAAAAGAGGGCAACTCGTGGCCTCTTTTAGCCCCGCCCCCCCCTACCGATGTCACAGCCATAGCTGGAAATCTAAATTCAAGTCGCCCGGCTCACGGTGCATTGCACCAATCACTGCATCATCCACCAAACATCCTAATTATGCGATATTGAAACCACTAAATAATCAAATGACCAATTTTGCAATGTTTCAATACAATATATATCATAAAAAACAATATTGCAATGACAAAGCATGAATGCAATTCTGCAAAAAAGAGGTCCAATGTAGTTGCGTTGACCTGTTTCTAATTAGCCCGTTGCCATATAGTCGAACTCCCAACTGTGTCGAGTATCAACGTTAATGGGTGTCCGGATATGTCTCGGATTTGCCTGCGTGTCTTCACGATCCACTTTGCCTCGAGAGTGCAACCGTCGGAGGAATGTTCACACAATCGTAAATCATTGTCTGCAGTTCCTCCATCATAACGGTGCGTTCCTCCATTAGATCGTGCTTGATGGCCGTGCCGCTAAATGGCTTGTTACAAAGACCAACTGACGTCAAAGTAAAAGCAGTGGTAAACACATTCCTGCGGAGGGAGCTGGTAGGAACGTTGGGTTGCTCGGTCAATGGGCAGGTTCAACGGCGGCGTGGTGTATTCCGCAAATATGCCCGACTGTGAGGGCGGGCACAAGCCGGCGTGAGTAGGTTAAACGTTGAGTTTTATAAGGGCACCACGGGGTGACCAGCCCCTCCCCACCCAGCCCCATCCATCCCACCCCCCACCCAGCCCCACCCTCCCCACCCAGCCCCTCCCCACCCTCCCCACCCAGCCCCACCCTCCCTACCCAGCCCCTCCCCACCCTCCCCACCCAGCCCCTCCCTGCACGACGGACACAATAATCCCCTGTGGGCTTGTGTAACCAGGAGGTTTCTACCAGTATTATTATTTTATACGACCGTGCATTCCACAATCACGAGTTGCCCTTTTTTTAACTACGTTAATCGTCCTTTTGAACCGTCTTTTAGAATTTGAGCGTTACTCACATTTGACTCAGGTATCTGCTTTTGAAAACGCCAAAACAAATAGAAATGTATTTTTTTGTCAAAAGGGAGTGCTCATGATGGTGGCTGTTTGGAGCTGTGTATTTTGTTAAGATGTAATGTAAACTAATAAATAACTCGCCTTTTGTTTTTTCTTTGTTACAAATCTTCACCCAGGCACATCTGGATGAAATTAGATGATAAAACGAAAGAAATGGCAGTGCTTAGTTGCCTTTACTTCATGAGACAATATATTGAGACAATAAGAGAGTTTTGCAATAGAGAGCCGTGTTAATTACCAAGACCGACAAAAAATATTCACCAATGAATTGTACTTTATTTTACAATATTTATGAGTGGAAGAAAGTTATCAAGCGTGACATTGGCGACAACAGCCTACCAATCACCAACGCGTAACTGATGATGACTGAGATGAATTTAACCACTGTAGTCTGAATGAAGGTTCATATAAAATAATTACTGATTTCCCTAATCAGCTGACATGAATATACTGTGGGGGAGTGAATTGTGCACCTCTCACACAAGATTTAATAGCTCAACGTGTGCTAAACTTTTGACTGCTTTATTTAAACTATACTCTTTGGTTCTTTCGGTAAAGTCACGTAGATGAAAAATTTAAAAAATTATATAAATAATAAAATGAAAATAACTAAATTAAATCACGACTTTTCGGAGGCAACACAAGCTTCCGTCATCTACGTGACTTTACCGAAAGAACCAACGAGTATGGATCCTTGCAGTCACGAAAACTTCAAATCTGCTTTGTTCAACTTGATGCAGAGTGACTAAATGAGATCCACATATTTAGTACTAGCTAACATTCCACAGTTTGCTGTCGATGAGACTAAGACTGTGGCAAATATAAAAGAGGCTGGCTACATTAACACTGCAACTGTGCTACTCACCCAGGAAGAAGAGCAAGGCAGATGTTAGACCACCAGAGGATTCTTCACGGCAGAACTCTCTGGGATCTCTGCAAACATCACCCTCCCTGCCGGACACACCTCCTACCCCAACCGAGGCTTCCCCTAGATCTTCCAGCAGGACAAATGAGGCAGGCCACCCAGCAGTCGTCTCTTCCTCCTCGTCCTCCTCCTCCTCCCCTAAAATGGCCCGGTCGGCCAGTCAGGCACGAGCAACCAGGGTCACCCGTGGGTCAAACTCTGAGGATTCTACCATGGAGGACTTCTGGAGGGAGGTGGAACACATTGAGGGGTGTCAGAACCAGGAAGCAATTGTCATCGTGAGGACGCCAGAAGGTTAGTTATGCTGCTGCTTATGATTATAAGAACGAATTGAAAGTGTTTTTTTTTATTATGGGAATTTTTTGAATTACCATTGTATCATTAATTTTGAGGAAAGACATCTGTTGTGCGGATGTAAAAGAAATGGACTAAGATATTTTTTATGGGACAATGCATATACGTTTGCGTCTAAAATAACCGACATTGTCGCCGATCACAAATTGCAACTATGGGACAACGATTTACAACTAAGAGCAGACTAAGTGTTCGACTGCTTCAGCGACCAAATCACATCCACAGACCTAAGACTTGAGTTAAATCGTACGGCTCGCCATCAACTTGGACTAGGCCCATGACATTGACTCAAACCAAACAGAGCTCACTCGACTAATGCCGCTTTTAGTAATAGGTTTTTACCCTTTCAACTGGTACAAAAACTGACACCTTTATACAAGGCATCATGTTTGCAATAACCACAACACAAGCAGTCAAAATGCAAACAAAAAGAAACAACTCTGATGATGATAATGATATGCACTGTCCTTGAAGTTGATTGGTCCACACCCGAGATAGCTTTTCTTAGAGCCTAGTCTCGGGTGTGGACCAATCAACTTCAAGGACAGTGCATATCATTATCATCATCAGAGTTGTTTATTTTTGTTTGCATTTTGACTGCTTGTGTTGTGGTTATTGCAAACATGATGCCTTTTATAAAGGTGTCAGTTTATGTACCAGTTGAAAGGGTAAAAACCTATTACTATATTTTGCCACTGGTAAAGGAGGTCTCATAGTGTTAACGCCGCTTTGCGCGCCTCCCCCCCCCCCACTGCAGAGGGCGAGCTGGAAGCCGAGTGGCTCCACGCCGCGGGTCTCACCGTCCTGGTCTCCGAAGTCTCGGGCAGCCCGGCCCCGAGCTGCCGAACGAGCGGCCAGTCCACGCCGTCGCCGTCCTCGCCAGCGCCGTGCGCGAGCGAGGGTGGCGACGCGGACGGGCGCACGCTCTACTCCACGCTCACGCGGGCGCAGGCGGCGGCCGTGGCGCGCCGCCTCGACACGTACACGCAGACCGTGCGGCGGCGCCGGCACCGGCCCTCGGCACGCGACGTGCGAGACGTCTTCCCGGCGAGCGCTTGTGCCGAGGTGAGGTGCCGGTTCATTTGTAGCAGTGGCTGCCCAAAGGGTCCGGCGGAAAGCGGCGCTATTGAAAGGCGTTGATAGTTGTGGGTTAAATGTATTGTTTGAATGGAGGAAGGCTGTGAAAACTTGGGAGGGTTATTGCCAAGTTGAGCAGTGTGAGAAAATAAGTGTAAAAGGACCAAAGTGGTTTGAGCCAAAGTGTGGTGCTTGAGCGCAGTCGGTTTGGCAGATTGAGTTCCTCCGCGTGGTTGGAGGAATACGAGGAGAGACGTTCGTAACCATGGTGTGAAGTTCGTAACCATGGTGACAGAGATGCGACTGACCGCCAGTGAGCGAGCAGTGGAGCTTGCTTGCTTCGGTGGCATCTGTAGATGCGTCGTGATCTATCGACTCCCCCTCACAGTAATGCGATGAATTGTCGCGATAGGATTCGGAACTAGATTATAGTATCGTTTTCACCGGCTTGTTTGTGTTGTTCCTTTGTTGCTCTCTACCTTGTATGTGCAGTTTGTTTTGTTCATGCCATTGTCCTAAATGTACCATTGGTTTATAATTTGCATGAGGGGTAAACACCCAATTATGATACGAATTGCACGTTTTTATGAATGCAATAATTTAAAGCCATCTATCGGCACGTGGATTGGCAGCAGATTAGGCTTGTGTATATCACAGGCATCGCACACAACTCTCAAGCTGCCTTTCATTGTCTTCCACCTCCAGGAAGTGCATTGGTAGGTGCACTGCAGCACTGCCAATGTACTCGCCGAAAACATGTATTGGCCAAACATCTCGAGGCAGAATGCTTTTTGGGAAGAGTCTTGAGACCCATTGAGCCTTTTTAACCAAAATAATGACATCGTCATCCTCTGCTCACATACGGTACTTAGAGTGTATAGAAATATTGCTGTTGAAAACATTCTCATGGACAATGAAAATGATTTGCTTTTCATATACTGTAGTGTCCTCTACACCGGGGCGTCTCGGAGAGCATCACACCTCGTCCAAAACATTTGTCTAAAACATTGTCCCTGTGGGCGCAAGGTGGCCCAGACCCTGGCCTGAAAACGCGCACGAGTCTGCCAGAATGTGGCGGCCATTGCCCTCAGTCACTTGCAGGTCATTTCAAGTGTGTTATGTTATGCAGCACTTCCTCTAAACTCGCATGACCTTCCCGCGATGACCCTTCTCCCTGCGTGATCCCCAACAGCAGAGCCTTGACAATGGAACTTCTCGGCCACCCGAGGGCAACCAGTCAACAGAGCAGCCATCGGCAAACAGTACTCCTACAGCGGACAGCAAGACCACAGAGAAACAAAGTAACTCACTCCACAGCATTACACTATTTCAGCAGAAGGCAATTAATTATTCCACATATACATATCTCCAGGTTGCAAGCTACCAAAAACGGCAAGTGAGAAGAAAGTACGTTTTGACGTAAAGTTCCTCTGCATTCTTGGTTCTTTCGGTAAAGTCGCTTAGATAGAAAAGATAATAACACAATTAAATAAATACAAATTCAAAATTCTAATTATAAATTTAAAATAATGAAAGCAAAAAACCACGCCGCACAGCTTTGCTCACTTTGAAAGTCCTTATAAGCAGTGGCATTTGGAGGCTTTGCCCCCTCTTTTCTCTCCGCCTGATGAAGACCGCTTGTGTTGCGATCGAAACGTCCTGGGTTTTTTGCTTTTATTATGTTCAATGTATTTACATTTTTATTCATTTAATTTAATTGTATTCTTATTATTTTCTATCTAGGTGACTACCAAAAGAACCAAGAATATGAATTCTTGCAGTCACGGAAGTTTAAAGTCAAAATTTAGGTTCCTCTGTGTTTAACAAATTGCACCATTGATTCCATTTGGGTAGAAACATATTGGAGCTCATGAATATTTCAGTGGAGTTTTATATCGGTAATTTTTTTAGGTTAATTAGTAAACATTCAGTCCCTGGGAAGGAAAGGTTAGTTATAGTGGAAACGGAGTAGTTAGTCGGTTGTCTTGACAATGTGATACAAACGGTTATATACAGCTGTTGGTGTAATATAAAAATCGGTTAACTCCATGCATTTTCACACACACACATATCTTTGGTTCGAAGGTCTAAGGTCAACCAACTAATGGCTTTGTTATATGACCTTTTAAACAGCCTTTGTGGCTCTAATCATACCGCACATGTCAATATTTGTGTAGGGGCAGCTATCACTCGCACAGATGAGTAATCTACACGAAATGTAAATGATTACTTCACCCAGAAGGCTGCTCGGGTAGCATTTAAAATACAGAGAAGGGTTCTTTAAACATTGAAGTGGGTCTTGCAACTCTACTCACAACTCTACTCACTGATGTTCTTGACTCTCCCGCGATGTGGTCCTACAATCACATTCAAAATATATATCAAGTAAAACATTTTTTGGTGATTTCTTGCTCAAATGAGCATTGGGACACAGCTCATCCCCTATGTTTAGGTGGCTCAGCAGCAGTTGCTAACGCCTCACAATAAAAATTTTGGTTGGGGGTTGACTCATCCCATCATCCCCCCAGGGTCGATACAATTGGTACCACTTTGTGGGCAAGTCAACAGTGGTTTCCCAATGGATAGACCCGGCCCTGCCATAGATTTGTGAAATTGCCACCAATGGCTCAGGGATATAAATAGAAGATGAGCCCTGCCTCAATTTTCATTTGAGCAGGAAATCACTCTGATTTGACTCTTAACTTGAGATTACTTAAATTATATAATACAGCCTAGTTAGGATACTGGAGGCAGCACTGGTGCAATGGGTACGATGAAACCTAGCAAATTGAGTTAAATTTCATTGTAAAGTGATACATTGGACCAGTCCTGGGCCCATCCTCCACCGACCCACACTGACCCGCATGGTGAAGTATGGTCAAAGTAAACCCATGACTGACATGACATTGAGAGGCCTTCATCCAGCAGCGGATTGACAAAAGGATTCTATTCTATTGCGTGGAATGTATGTGAGCAGGATTTATATTTCGATTTAAAGCTTTCGTGACTGCAGGGATTCATCTTCTTGGTTCTTTCGGTAAAGTCACGTAGAAGGGAAATAATAAAATAATAAAAAGAAAACATAATAAAATAATTCTCACGACGTTTCGGCCACAAGGCAAGCAGCCATCCTCAGGTGAAGAACAGGTCTGTCGGAAAGACGCTGTCTTTCCGACAGACCTGTTGACAGACCTGTTCTTCACCTGAGGACGGCTGCTTGCGTTGTGGCTGAAATGTCGTGAGAATTATTTTATTATGTGAAATTTTTATTATTTTATTATTTCCCTTCTACGTGACTTTACCGAAGGAACCAAGAAGAGGATTTATATTATTTACCCAATCGGCAGGTCGTGTGTGGTGGGGTAAATTGTGAGTACTCCCTCCTCTGCCAAGATCTTATCTTATGTTCATATCGCGCCTTGATCCAAGGCGCTTTACAAGGCCTATGAGTGGTACAATGAGGGTAGCTAAACGTGGTATGGTGAATAAGGTTGGGGTATGGGGAGGGAGGTTAGTGGGTACGGGAATTACGGGGAATTTGCTAACATAGAAGAGTAGGCCAAATACCGTTTAGATGAATCCTTCTATAAGATGCCCTTCTGCCAGCACTCGTGTGAGGAAGTAATGGCAGGGCTGCCCCTTTATCTCTTATATGACCTGGTTATTGTTAGAGTGCATGCTAATGACTCGCACTCAAGCAAATTGTTTCCAGCCTGCACGGATTTTCCTGTTGCGATGGGTTTTCTCAACGTTTACAGACATGGTGTCGGATTTGAATTATACAATGCTGTAGATCGGCTTGAGCCTGCAGAGATGTTCTCTAATGACCCGTCCCAGATGGTGCCCTCTCCTCGGAGCCGTGCACTCTGTCGGCTCAGGAAGCAGCCGAGGTCGCTGACCTTCAATCAGATGTGCCGTATTCTGACCAGGCCGCCTGCGGCTGTCAGTCGTCAACCAGTGCAGAAGAGGGAAACGCCACATCCGTAAGTGGCCGGCAACACTCGGTACTTTGCACGAAACAAGGACACCGCAAACATTTGCCATTGTCGATTCGATTTTTCAGTCTCTTGTCGAGTCAGATGCGCGCTGTGTCCATTGTAACTCGCCTCTTGTTGTGTTATCGTTTGTAATTTGTATCCTGGTTATTTGTGTACATAGTACTGCATTGTTGAAAACATAGAAATAAAAAAACTATTAAAAAAATACATTCTGACATTTAAAGCATTTACCTAAAACATTATTTAATTACAATAATTTCAAACTATCGTTTTTTTATTTAATTTACATGTATCACTCGTGTTTGGGGATTGAGTAATGAAGGTTCTAATGAAAGAGATGTGGATGTGTAGGTGACACTATTAATCTCACATCAGTGAAACATATGGCACCGGCTTTGAAGGCTGCAGGGGGTTGCGGTTAAAATTCCGTTCCATGTCTCACAGAACACGCATTTCAGCATTGCGTGGCAAATAACACTGGCTCGCACACTTCCGATGTACTGCTCTCTGTCTCACTCACACACCAGCATGTGTCTTCCATTACATTGACAAAAAAACACTTTAAGCAGCAGATCCCAAAAAAATATGAATCCAGAAGAGCTTTGGTGGCTGAAATCTAATCATGGTAATGTGGGATGCGTGCCAGCTACAGCTTGCAGGCATTATGAATTTGGAAGCTCACCTCTGCATACCGACTTTACTATCACTTTGGTGAAGAATCCAGTTTTGTGGAGTTCACGGCCTGCTTCCTGTTTCAAGTGGTACAGCCCACTGTTTCTGGCGAGTTGGGCCATGTTTGAGTCTGTGTAACTGTCTATTTTTCTGTTGTTGCGGGGGGGGGGTTGGGGAGTCAGGCAGGAGCGCCGTGCTCTCAGCATCCGTGCCTCGGAACGACGCGGCTGGATGACCTCTCGGCTCAAGATATGAAAAAGATTCGCTTCCTGGCTCTCATCGAGCTCACGGCCCTCCTCGATGCGCTCACCATTGACCTCAAGCGATCCAAGGCCATCAGGACAAAGGTTAAAGGTCAGATGGGCACAGGATAAACATGACCAACATTTCTGGATAGAAAGCCTGGTCAAAGTAAATGCTGAATTGTCGAGACTGTGAAGAGGGAATGTGTCTACATTTGAAGGGGTAAAGATTGCCTTCAAACTTAATTGTATTCATCTTGGCAGCTGACAACACGAAAAGCGTACAGTGCCATAAACATTTTGATTAAATTTGGCTTGTGACAATTTGTTCAAATAAATACAATTTACATGAAACCAATATGCCCTGTCGACTTGCTGTTGGCAGCGATCAACTTAACAAGACCAAACTGGGAATACCGAATGGCACACAATATGGTTTATTGTGGTAATTAAATTCGTTTTATTTGGAGCCCAACAGTGATTTCACAAAACAAGACGGAGGACCGCCTTGTGTGTAAATGTGACGTTTTTTTTTGCGCGATGTCTTTTCTTCTAGAAAACGGTCTCTTTGGAGTTCCCCTTCCCGTGGTTCTGGAGCAGGACCAGAGGAAGTTCCCCGGCACGAGAGTACCCATCTTTCTCCACAAGGTCAGCCTAGCTCTTTAAAACGATACAAATAGGTAATTATTCATATTGCCAATTAAAAAGAAAACACTTTATCTGGAAACATTTAAAACATGTAATTATTCTCAACTCTTCTCTGTCTCTGGCCGCTCTATGCTACTGAACGTCTGTGACTACTGGACATCATAAATGCAGATTCTGATGTGCTCAGAAGAAGTGCCATTGACAAAAAATGTCACCCATTACATATTTTTCCTTCTAAGGCATTGTCATTGACGGACGTGTTGAGTGTATTTGTTTTGTTATTTGTGCACCGCTGCCAACGCAGTATCACCAAATAATTTGTTTCATTTCAAACAATGAGTGAATTGCACCCACTCCTACCACTGCTGTCGCAGTCTGGTGCACACCCCACTTTTTACATTCAGCTGATGAGGGGAAATATAAATCACACGTGAATCGGGAGGGAAAGGTGGGAAAGAAATACCTAGAACACAGAGAGAGTCTCGCCAGGATCATGGAAACTCCCACACTAACCTAGAATCCTGTACATCATTAATAAGACTCGTCATGAGATCATTACGGTGTATTTGGCAGATCTTGTAAAGTTTGGATTGGGATGATTTTTTTTGTGCATGGCTTATCCACTTGTTTCCTTTAAGTAGCTGGTTGGAATCTAGTCGTGTTTTAAAATTGCTAAGCATTATCGATGATAACTTACTCAATAAAAGCAAAGCATTTATCAACGGTGTGCTCTTTGCGGTGCCAAACTAAAACAAAACTGGATGGGGCATTACATCAATTCAGACATTCTTTTTAATTATCCCATAAGTCATGGAAACAAAATACTGCACCGAACCTGCAGGCGTGCTATGTAACCGTAGTGGAATTTAAAATTCCTCAATTCCTATAGGAACCAATACTGTAATGTGCATGCAGCAGCAAAACAAAAACGCCAAGCATAGTATTTATTCATAAGGGCAGGTCACGGGTGTACATACTTGTGCTTGAGGCGCTTTTATCGTTGCACGAGGCCCATTGTGTGAAATGCAATACAAAAGAGTGAGGTAAGGTGGTGGTTGTACAAGGGTCCCCCTTACCCACTCCCTTTCCCCATTACCCACCCCTCCGTGCTCCTCAAGTCTACGTTTTTTTTGTCAATGTCTGCAGGCTCCGCGGGTGTCCGCCATCTGGAAATTTTAAACACAGACCCCCCCCCCTCCTCCAACCCCCTGACTAAGAGTGCATGCCTCGCTGTGTGTGTGTAGTTTATCTTTGTCTTTGTGTAGTTTTACATTTATACAAGTGGCGCTTTTAACGGTGTAAATTATGTTGTACGAACAATGTTTATAGTAATGTTCTTGTTCTTCTGGCAACATGAGTAATATTTTATTATTGTGATTATTTTGTACAGCTTCTGTGCCACTTGGAAGAAACAAGTCTGAATGCTGAAGGAATACTCAGGGTCCCTGGTTCAGCGGCTCGCATTAAGGTAAGGGGACATTTTGTAAAAATGCAACGTTTAGCACAATGGTCTCGCAATCAGGAGGTTGCCGATTCGATTTGATCCGCTGGCTGAGCAGTTGCAGCAGTGGTCAAGTTTCTTAAATTCTCCTGCCTACGCCCAGCCAGCAGCAGTATAAATGGGTAATGCCACAGTCAGGCAAGTAAAATCAGCAGGCCACCTGCTGTGGAGTAAATTGTGGGCACTCTCACCTCTTCCAAAATATCTGGTCAGCGTGGAACAGTCGATCAAATACCCTTCATAGAGGTGCTCTCTAGACCTCGCTTTAGCGAGTGTCCTTCTGCCAACGGTGGCGTGAGCCAGTAATTGCAGGGCTCCGCCTTTGGCTACTTTTTTTCCCCAGTCAAAATTGCCTCCTTAGTATTTGAATAAGTTGAGTAATTTTCAATATTTAAAAAATGTTTTGCTCTTATTGCAACTGCTGCAATAGTATACTCTGATTTACGTGATTATTTTAGAGTAGCAACTCAAATGATAACATTTAGTAATTTGATGGAATCTGTCACGAGTAGCTTATTTTGACCAAATATGTTCAATTGACAGTAAATAAAGGATTTATGCATTTTTTATGGTCCTGAGTTAGGATACAATTTTTTAAATTCATTTATCTTTCCAAAACACGTTTCCACATTTATTTCAATACACGCCACTTTTTCAAACAAAAAGGGGAGTGGAAATGAGGATTACAACAGTGAAAATTATCTGATCTGTCTTCTGATGACTTCTCTGGCCCATCTATGTCACGTGAAGAAGGGCTATTGGCCAAAATGTCACCTTTTATATTCCTTGTAATTATAAGGCAGTTTTATTGATAATTGTGTGGAGTCATTCCTAATCCAGCCAAGTGGCCCTAGTGGCAGAGTTGGTTGGGCATTGACTCAGCCCATCATTCCTCTTGTGTTAATAAAATCGATACAACTTTGCAGGGAAGTAAACAGTGGTTAACCTATGGACAAACTCATCCATGCCATTGGCATGTGGAATTTCTACTGCTGTCTCAGGGCTGTAAATAGAAAATGAGCAATGCCTCAATGTTCATTGTAACAGGAAATCACTTTGACTTTATTGTTTTCGTGTGTTTTACTGCAACACACCAGCCAAAGGACTTTGTATTGAGTAATGGGCACTGACGAAGCCATATGACCGCACCAATCGTTCTGTCTGGTGTTTAATCCACGAGCAGCTACAGGATTTGGGCTGTCAGGGATTGGCGAAAGCGCTCGCCGCAAAGCTTCGCAGGCGGGGAAAAGCGGGCACGACAATACGTATAACGAACTCCAGCCGTGCGAGACCAAGCGACAGAATCCAATTTCAGAGGGCAGCAGGTGAATGAATTAGCAGAGTCCTCCCTCGCCTTGTTAATGTTCCGGTATATGACACTCGTGGGTGGGAGCGCCGTGTCAGTGATTTAAGATCCAGGCCTGTGCCACTGGTGGGCTCTCCACACAGCCCAGTGGCCCAGCGAAGAGGGTCAGCAATGAGATCAGATGCTTTTAAAGGAATCTAATCATTGGAAAAAAACACACGCGGGCTCTGCGCGCGCACACACGCGCATGCACGTACTCAGACGCAAATGCACACACTTTGGCATGTATTCAAAAAGCATATCCTGGCATTGGGGGTCAGGCTCGGGACGGAAACGCATGGGGAACCTTAATTTGCTAATGCTCATGGCTCCGTTTTCTAAGACACTATTTGTTTACAATTATACCAATCGCTATAGGAAAATTAGCACAGGCCAAAGCACCAAAGGCATGCTCCATCCATTGCAGTGAAACCACTCATCCCTTTCAGGCTCGATAGTTTCCAGTAGCCGTATATGAAAGGTCGCTCTGTTCCCCCCCCCCCCACTTTTTTGTTTCTAATACCTTGAACATAATATGAAACCTCCTACCAATTACTTTCATTACAGTAAAAAAAAATCGATGTGGGTGTGGTCAAAATAATTAGCATCCTCCATTGGAACCTCATTTGCCAGTAAAAAATAACAATTAGCGTCCTCTTTTTCTGACTAGAACAACACAGATTTAGTGCTGGGTATAACTTAGGACAGGGGTCGGCAACCTACGGCTCCGGAGCCGCATGCGGCTCTTTACGGGCTGCTTCTTGACAATATGTACGTATGTACAGTATGTACTCAGATGCATTGCGGCTCTTGAAATACTGAATTTTGTACCGAATTGGAAAGAAATGGCTCTTCTTGTTATTTTGGTTGCCGACCCCTGACTTAGGATAACAAAAAATCTATGTACAACTGAAAGATGGGGAAAATATTGTTAATATGTCGGTGATGGAAACCATAAAGCGCGTGCCCTGGTGCAGTTAGGTGCACAGATTTATTGGGAGGCGTACATTCACACATGGGCCACGCTATATAATGATATGATGCAGTGAAAGCTTTTATTGTGATGGAGGGGGAGGGTAACATCACGTGACTTCTAGACAGCGGTTTACTCTGCACCGTAGATGTGTTCCGCAGGATGAATGATGAGCAGCTTTCACTTTGTGCCCTTTTGACACGTGCCAATTAGGCACGCTGTCTAATGGAAAATACACATTTAAAATTCGTTATAGCCAGAACGTCACAAGCTTATTTTTGGAAGTCGATATCAATACAGTATATATATAAAATGACTAAACTGTAACGAAAAACCCCCAAAAGAAAATGAAATTTTGATTGAATGAGAAAACATTTCAATGAATATGCAAATTTTCCAGCTGCTAATATTCACGTTGAAAATGTGAAAAATCGCTCAAAGAAACACACAAGGATGGACACAAAACTTGGAATATCTCCAAGAGACAATGCGATATTCACACGGATTACGTAGAATACGTAGCCTTAGCATGCCTGGTATATATATGAGCATACTGTTTACCCAGGAGAGTGTTGCCAGGCTTTGTCTTCCTGCTTCGTGATGTTTAGCCAATTCCTTACAGTGTAGATTTGCACATTGGGAGGAAACAGGAATATCTGGAAAGAAAAAAAAACACCCACATTTTACCCACGGCAATAATCAGGTGCCTTATACACAAATCGCAATTTTCCTGCAAGTGGATCGCCAATGCAGGCACCATCGCTGTGTGATCCACCAACACGAGCTTGAATGTCAAAGCAACGTTGAACCCTGCTTAAACGGGGGGGGGGGGGGGGGGTGAGTCTGGTCTGTACTTGACACTTGGATGGGAGACTGCCAGGTCATAACCAATTGATTTAGGATTGGGGTTGGGGGAGGGGGTGCCGCAGAAATGGATTCATGAATCTGTCCGCACAGAGTGAAATGTTTCTGGATGCATGCGTGGGTTTTCTCTGGCTTTTTTGGTTCCATGTGCACACGGCAAGTTGTGCAACGTTCCTAAAGGACCCTGTCCGTACGCGTTCTCTGCAATATTAAAAATGTTCCGATTTAAAGCTTTCGTGACTGCAGGGATTCATCTTCTTGGTTCTTTTGTAGAAGGAAAATAATAAAATAATGAAAATAAAACATAATAAAATAATTCTCACGACGTTTCGGCCACAACGCAAGCAGCCGTCTTCAGGTGGAGAACAGGTCTGTCGAGAAGGCAGAGTCTGAAGTGCAGAGTCTGAAGTGCCTTCTCGACAGACCTGTTCTCCACCTGAAGACGGCTGCTTGCGTTGTGGCCGAAACGTCATGATAATTATTTTATTATGTTTTATTTGTATTATTTTATTATTTTCCTTCTACGTCACTTTACCGAAAGAACCAAGAAGATTAAAAATGTTGACTGTGTTTATGGTATTGCCGCTGAGCTCGCGCACCACGGAAATCTCCCTTTGTAAAATAGCCGAGAAACTGGCTGAATGGGATCGTCCACGCAACACGTAAACAAACTCACTTAAACTTGGCATTACACGTGGCAAAACACTCATTCATGAAATTGGCCAAACATGCCATTGCAATTCTAGATTTGAAGCTTTCGTGACTGCAATGATTCCTACTCTTAGTTATTTCGGTAAAGTCACGTAGGTAAAAAATGTGTATTTCATGTTTTACCTACGTGACTTTACCGAAAGAACTAGGAGTATGAATCCCATTGCAAGACCCTTCTTAAACGTTTCAAGGCCCAGGGTAAATGAGAAGCTCCACATTTATTCAAGCATCTAAGTTTATACCCTTAACCGACACTGACCGGTTTGGTGAAGTATGGTGAAACAATCCCCCCCCCCCCTAACTGGCACAGCATTGGAGAGGCCTTCATCCAGCAGTGAATTGACAGTAAGCTGTAAACTTCCGTCCTACGTATATTTTTATGCTATTTTACCATACAGGATTGTTAGTTCTCTTTTAACGTTTGGTTTTACACATAGGCGGAGTTTGACTCCTATATTTTGAGGAGGGCATGGGTTCGCTTTGCCCTTCGCATTAGGAATCGCGGGTGCATAGAATTAATGTATCTATTTTTTTAATCTTAATTGTAAGCTACTGAAAATAACTTAATAAAGGTGTTCAGTTTGGTTGGGGCGTTGCCCCCACCCCCAGCAAAAATTCGCCCATGGTTTTGCATAAACTTTGAATGCCACTTTGCTGTTTTCCATGTGAATTTAAACGTAATTTATCTTGAGGATTATAATCTAACGTTGCTTCGCCAGAATTACAAAGTGTAACGTGTGCCATTAAAAAATTCACACATTTGTGAAATATTGATACAAAAAGGCACACTTGTGAAGGGGCCCGCTCTTGAAATTCACGTGAAACGCAATTTTGATTTAATGTGGCTGAAAAATCTCGCTGTCGCTTGGAAACGGAGATTTATAAAAGTGAAGGCAAATTGGACAATCTCGTCGCTGAGACATGCTCTGGTTTATAGGCAATGACATCACACCATGTGCTTGCATGCAACGGGAAAAAAAAACTCGAGATGAGATGGGCCGATGTTGGTTTATTTATTTAGTTATTGCCTCTGAATTGTCATTCGCAAAAGGTAAGAATCGCGTGTTAGCTTTTTTGCCTTTTGACTGTAATCGCCAATTGACTAATTTTGTGGGCAAATTTTGAATTTGGAAAATTTGGACCCTGGATTGCCAAGCACATGGTGATGATCACGTTCGACTTGGTAGGCCTTGAGCAACACAGGCGAGTTCAAGAACCAGTGCAGTACAGTTCATTGTGCTCGTTGAAATGTCGAATGGAGCTTCATTGGCAGCAACATTGAATGGAACCAATGGAACTGCAGCTGCTGTGCTCTTTCATCTGGTCAGTTACGAACTGCCGCGAGCATTTGACACATTGCATCTGTCTGGTGGTGCAGGATGGCATGGTGGTGATTACCCTTTTGCTTCTATGCCATTGCAACTCTTGCTCAGTCCAGCTGCTGGTATGGTGATTACAGTGTGTGAGAAGTCCTACTGTTATGAAAAGTCAAACTGAAGCACGGCCATACAATCAGCATATTTATCCCGAGTGTTGTAAACGCCAGAGGCATGGAAATAACGAATGTGGGCTGGCGCCATAGACTCTCCTCGCTCGCATGAACTGCGTGATTCAAGAGTTTGTCTTCGGTGCTGGCTTGTGCCACACCAGTGCGGGCAAGGGCAGGTTTTCGCACACCTCCGATAAGCATGGTTGGCTACGTACAGTGCAAAAGAAGTTCAACATACATACAGTGCAAGTCTGTAATGGTCCACTCGTCTTGCAATTTGTATCAATTGTTACAGTTTGAGCTCGCGTTTTTGATGCTAGAAAAGATTCATTTTGTGGTCAACGTCCCACACCAGGTTCACCCAGCCAGAATCATAATTTGTATTTATCCTGGACCGCCATGCAGCCTGGCTGCCAGGCAACAAGGAGGGTTTCATTAATTTGGCAGCTCAGACTTGCGGAGACTGATTTTTTTTCTGAGCATCTTGAACATTTTCGGCGATTCATTTGTTGAACCGGAGCACACGAGACCCGCAATGGTCTGCCGCCCTTGTGTTGCAAGGGAATTGTCACGATTTTGGGAGGGGGGGGGGGTCACGGTTTGATTGATAAATCAAAAACATGATTACACGTACAAAGTTGTTATTGTGGTGAATGTTGTGCCTCTAGTGGCTGCAGGCGTTACGTGAACTAACTGCATAGAACGTATATATATGAGTTGAAATGATAGATTCTCTTCCACGTGTGGTTCACAGCATGATTTGTGATTGTGCGAATTAATTACTACATTGCATCGTTGCACCCCCCTCGTACGGGGGGCAATACATTTGTTTTACATTTTCTCACTCTTATTGTGCAGCGCTGCATCTCTTGATGAATCGGTGCACAGCAGTCAATTAAAAAATATGGCTGCAATCAAAACATCACCATTGTAGAAAATGGCCTGTCCACGACAGAGGCGTAGCGCAAGACTTTTCACGAGTCCAGCGCTCAGAGGTAGTGAGTGACCCAGGACACATGCCGCTTCGATGCATGTGCCACTTTCGGGAGCGGGGAAAATGACTCCCAGCCAACAGAATTGCAGTGAGTGACAAACACTTGGTGCGTTCCGCTGTTCCGCTTGCCTACTGTCCGGCATTAACTGTGACGAATGAATCATCCCAATAACCATATGCTCGCATGCCACAGTGCAAGGGAACTGCTGACAAAACAAGGATTCTGTGTTGAGTTCCGTTTCGCTTTGCCACTCATGAACGGGTCTGCATTGTATGTGCGCACGCACTTGTGTAGATACCGTGTTTGGTGTACTGTATACGTTTGCATGTGCTGCATACGTTTTATACATGCGTCACTGTTGATAATTGTTTTTTTACCCTTCTATCTGGCAACAAAACTGACACCTTTTTTACAAGGAGTCATGTTTGCATAGACCACAATACCTGCAGTCATAATGCAAACAAAAACATAACTCTGATAATGATATGCACTGTCCTTGAAGTTGAATGGTCCACACCCGAGACAGCTTTCCTTAGAGCCTAGGCTCACATGGGTTGGACGCCAAAAGGCGCACTGAGACTAGGCTCTAAGGAAAGCTGTCTCGGGTGTGGACCAATCAACTTCAAGGACAGTGCATAGAAGGGTAAAAAACCAATTATCATATTTTTTACTGGAAAATTAGGTTCCAATGATGCGTCACTGTTATTAACCTTAGCTACTTTATGTGCATAGGATATACCACGGGGGAGCTATGGTACAGTGGTGACACACAACACGCTATGAACCTAGTCATCCGAGTTCAATTCCCGGTCACGGCTAACATAAGTAACAAGAATACCCCAACCAGTCCGGGCCAACGCTCCTCTCCCCAAATTTGACAAGCGTGGAGAAGTGTTATGTAAATGCAAAAAGAGTAGAGGATCTGCGTGACCAACTCATGTCTGCCAAAAGAGATAAGCGCTCGCCCTTGCTCATCTGTGCATGGCGATGTTTTGAATATGCCATGTCATAATGGAATCTTGGTGAGTAATCACAGTCTACATATTACAGGGTTGCATTTTTGATATATCCCACCGTATTTAATTTGCACTTCATCCCATAATAACCTATGCATCATTTGCGTGTAGCAGCAGCAGCAGCAACGACAACAAAGCCACCAAAATGAACCCATTAACATTTCCATCGACAAGCAGGTAACACACACTATGCGCAGTTATGTATGCAATTGGTTCTGGTGATAGCATCATCTCGGCGTGTAAACATTAGCCCAAGAGTCACATTCCTCCGTCGGAACATTTACCCAAACATCCTTTAGCAGTGTTCTTGCACACTGTAAGCACAGCATCTATGCACCCATCACATGCACTGGCGACACCCTTGTGAGAATGTGAATACCATTGCCCCCTGATTTGACTTTGACTTAAGTTGAATACACACCAAGCATGATGGATTATGCATCTACCATTGGCGTCACATGTTTGGCAGGATAGGCCCTTTGAAGAGACCAACAACAACAAAAAATAACTCTAAAATGTCAATTCAACGGTGAGGAACTCTGTAGGATTAAATTCGTTCCGAAAGCCAGCCACTCACGTGTAGTTTTACTATGAACGAAAACACCGGTTAAAATGAATTGTAAAAAGATAGGGGTTAAAAGTGGCGGCCTTGCAATAACCTCCTCAAATCGCTGTTGGTATTTGGCCTACTGTTCCATGCTGTCTGAGCTGGGAGATCAAATCAAACTGGCGACCTTCAAATCAAACTTCCAGTGTGTGCACCACGCCAGCAATATTAAGTGCACTCCATAATACAGTTTTTTTTGGGTTAGATCGCGTAAATATGTGTCGTTTAACCCGCCGCCACCCGACACGGCCAATTAGTAAGGTTTGTCACGTAAACAGAACGTGCCAATTCGTTACTAGTACAGCACACCGGTGTGAGAGCAAAGCCACAACATTTACAATGTGAGTACGACGATTCGCCAGTAATTACAACTAGCTTCATCAGGCAACAGCCAGATAAACTATACTGTTGGAATATGTTTGTGGCCAGGTATTTCAGGAATGAAGTTTCAAATGTCTAGTTATATCTGAATCTGAATTTGCTATTTCTACACGGTGATAGGAACTCATAATTCATATGGGATTTAAAAAGAAAATGCAGGTGGCTGAATGGTAATGTATTCATTTGAAAATTTGACCCGTGGGGACATTGTAGTGGTCTGTGGGATTGAATTGTCCTCAGTGCAGTACACCTTCTTTCGTCAAGGTCAGATCATTTTAGAGTACCTCTCTCAACATTACTGCACTCTGATGAAAGCTGCTTTAGCCCCTTGGAAAATTCCAGCATGTCTCTTTACCTCCTGCCCTTCACATATTACTCAATCTAACACCTTCCATAGCACCCGTCTCTCGGGGGTAAGGATGTCATATTTTTTGGGAATCGCCTTTTTGCCTGTCCACGACGCCAAGGTTTACCAATGACTTTTACAATTGTGCTCGGACGAGTGAGGATTTGGAAAGATGGGAGATTTCTGCAACAAAACACACAAGCTGAATGTTATTCTTCAGCCCCTACGATTGCTACTTCAAGCAGATTCACAGGTACCCGCTGCTTCCTAATCCATGCCGTAAAACATCTCTTCCCTGCATTACTGGTTGCTATGACCACTATCTCGCGCAATGTGAATGCACCCACGGTAGTTATACGTATCATCAGCAGTTATGATACATGTTTCAGTGTAAATGCAGGTGCACGAAAGAATATAGAGAGCCTTGTTTGCGTCATTTATTTCATGCTTGGAACTCATTTTGTACCAAACAACGAGGCCGAAGAGATACAGGGTCCCGACTGACGTGGAGTGCAGTAACTCAGAGGTGAAACTGTTCTCGAGTTATATGGAAGCAGTCAAGCTGAGCTGAGCTGAGCCTCTCTGCGATGTGCTTTCAGGTTGTACCGCATGTTGTCCGGCACGTGGTCCGACGTTTCGCTCCGCGTGCTGGCAGCGTCATCCAGAACGACATGGGGCACCACGGTGGCGAGATGTTAGCTACCTCGCCTGGTATACAGGACGTTGTGGGTTCGATTCTGACCCTTACACCTGTATATTTGGAGTTTGCGTGTTCTCCCCGTGGTCGTGTGGATTTTTTTCCAGGTCCTCCGTTTTTTTTTCACCACGTTTAGAAACATGCGTTTGGCGTATTTGCTGCTATAAATGTCCACGTGATAAGCCACTTCGTTGAGCTACCATTTGTGGCCAGGTCGCTTCTGAAAAATATCTATATGGCTCAGTGGGCCTTACCTGGTAAATACAAATATTATTTGGGTCTTTCGGTAAAGTCACGTAGATAGGTTCAAAAAAATTACAAAAAACCTACGACGTTTCGATCGCAACACAAGCTTATGTTGCGATCGAAACGGTCATCATCACCTGATGTGGTGTGATCGAAACGTCGTAGAATATGAATTCCTACAGTCACGAAAGCTTTACGTCGAGATAAAATACAAAGAGTTGAGTTAGTTTAAATAGAATGGAGCAGCTTACTTTCTCTCTCGATTATACAGGGTTGCTGGCTGCTACCGATGTTGATGATGTAGGCCAGCTGATGTGACTTATTAACTTCATCACTTATACATTTTTACTTAACTTTCGTGACTGCAGGAATTCATATTCTTGGTTCTTTCGGTAAAGTCGCGTAGATAGAAAATTATTTTATTCACTTTTTATTTTTTCTATCTACGTGACTTTACCGAAAGAACCAAGAATATATATTCATCACTTATGCATACAAGCTCATCACTCACTTGTGCATATGTGGTCAGTTCCTGAACCAACTTCCAGCACGTGGAGGGAAATGTCTGACATCATGTCGAACATCACGCAGTACAATTGGAAAACCTATCGAAGACCTGTACAGCACGTACATGAAATATCAAGTAGGAGCTGAAACTTTGGTCCTCCATCCCTATAGGTTACCAAGTTCACCTGTTGGAGGCCTCCAATGAGACATTTTGCTCACGTGGCTCCGTTTTTATGACGTTTTAAAACTGGGCCCTCTGATGGATCATTTTCACGTCATTGATTTTTGCATATGTTGGTTTATCCTTTGCTATCTCACTGGCATATTAATATTTGACATCGGTGCTTTGAAATATATTTAGATTTCCTTTTTTGTGACAATATTTAAAGTGCTCAATAATTTAAGAAGTATATATATATTTAAATAACACCATTAGTTTAAGTTCAAGTTCATTTATTAGGTATAGCCCTGTGAGCCATTCGGCTCTTGAATCGGGTGCAACCGCAACAAACAAAAAAACAAACACATGAACAAAAACATCTTAAAGTGAATATGTGACTGAGTGCAATTAGAAAATCCAAGAAAAGACAGTAAAATATTGCAGAAAAAGCACCGTACACAAAAATGTGCAAAAATCCCAGTGGGATGCAAGTCAAACAACAACAACCACAAGACAACTTAGATTAAGGCCATCAGTCTAACTCTGTACTACAACAAAAAAACATGGCCAAACCAAAAAACTTATCGAAAATCACCAAAATAAAGCCATAAAAGCAATGAAACAGTGATCATAGGAACTGTGACCGAATTTTCACAATAAACGACGTAAACAACATGTACTACCAAACTCTGCAGCCATAGCTGGCTGCATGAGTCACTCCACAACAGTAGGAGCATTACTCCCATAGAGGCCTCTGCCGTAACAGTGTAGGATTTCCACGACTGCCTTCGAGTCACAAATGGAGAAGAGAGATGACTCCCACAGAACGCTGATGTTTGTGTAATGATATTACCAGGATTTAGGTCTTCAGCTGCAAGGTTTATGTTTCGTCACAGTTGCTTGGTGGCAGCAGTGATTTGCATAAAGATTACTCACAGACAGTTGGGGTGGGTGGGGGGGTGTTCAGGGTTGAGAGCACTTGGCTCAAGAAAAGTCGTTCAGAGTCGACCACTAAAAAAACGGCGTCATAACAACGGGTGCGTTCGGCCTCGTACGAAAAGTGTTGCCAAATAGAAGAACGGCGTGATAGCGCAAAACGCGTTGCGTGAAAACGCGTTAGGCGATGACTTAACCCACTCCCATTTCGATGATGTACGTGTACGTCATCGGTTTTTATTCGGAGTCCGTTCCGGAAGAAAAACTCAAATGAAATAAATCTTGACTTAAGAGCTTTCGTGACTGCAGGAATTCATATTCTTTCGGTAAAGTCACGTAAATAGGTTTGTTATTTTCTTTGAACCTATCTACGTGACTTTACCGAAACACCCAAAGAATATAAAATGAAATATAATAACTTTATCGGTACTGAGGCACCCACAAGGCCATGCGGGAGGGTTTGTTGTACAGTTTAGCACCAGCTATCATAGAGTGTGGTTGTGTCGCTATGGTTCTCTGCGGTGAGTACTTCGTCTCTCGAAATAATGCCTCTCTAAAAAAAATGTGCTGAACCGCTTGCGCGTTCCAAGATTCGGCGGTGAACGGGACCCACCACGCAACTTTGCAGACGTCTCTGAACGGGACAAAGGGTTAATAATGTAGGTGCTCATCTTCTTGGTTCTTTTGGTAAAGTCACGTAGAAGGAAAATAATAAAATAATAAAAATAAAACATAATAAAATAAAATAATTCTCACGACGTTTCGGCCACTACGTGACTTTACCGAAAGAACCAAGAAGATGAATCCCTGCAGTCACGAAAGCTTTAAATCGAAATGTAGGTGCTGCGTGTAGTTGAAAGAGATGGATCGCTCGCCCGCTGCTTGCTTGTGCCGTGGCCGTGCTGGGTGGGCCAGGAGCTGCGGCGCGAGCTCGAGGAGTGGAGCCCGGAGAGCGGGCGGCTCGACTGGGGGTCGCTGCGGCCTCACGACGCGGCCGCCCTGCTCAAGCTGTACGTGCGAGAGCTGCCCTCGCCGCTCCTCACCGAGCAGCACCAGCCGGCCTTCGCCTGCGTGCAGAGTGAGCCGCACTGCCCTGCCCGATGCACGCACACCGTGCCCACACACACACAGAGGACAAAGACAGCCCGTAACAGACTGTTGGGGCAAGTGCTGTTAGCGAGTAGCACCTATGAAGGCCGGCACAACACATGGGGGTTGGTGGCCAGAACCACGCCCGGCCCGCCTTTGTCTCCATGGTGGACTAATTTGAGACTGAGTCGACCTAGGAAAGGCACAGAACCGGGTCGGATAATTGTCACCGGTGTTGGCCGTCGGCGGGAATTGAACTCAGGTTGCCGGGTTCATAGCGCAGTGCACTCACCGCCACTACCGCTGCCAACACACACACACATCCATTACCCGACTGAAAGAAATATTTATTTTAAGTGGATGAGTGTATTCCATAAGGCCATGTGGTTCACAACCCTGTGGTCGTGGGGCTCTCGGTGGTTCGCAAGGCTGTGGGAAGTTGGCTGCGAAATTGTTACAGTGATAATTATTCTTCAGAAAACACCACATTGCTATTCTGCATGGTGTGGAATTGGTCTTCGTTTTAGTTTATTGTCCTTCCCCCCCCCGCGCACCTCCAATTTGTACGGTTGGCTACGTACGGTGTGAAAGAACTTCAACATACATTCATACATCAGCATTTTAAATCCTTTGAATGCATGCCAATGTTAAAATAAATGTTACGCGAATATTTGTCGTCGGAAATTTAAGCTTCTATTTAGATACGTGCATTTTAAATTGTTATTTACGTACATTTCATTTTCAAAACGGTGTGCACATTGCTATAGCCATTTATCAACCCACTGTTTTATCGAGGCCTCCCCACTAGAGTGCCAGTCGTGGGGTTATTTGACCATACTTCATCACGGACAGTGTCGGTTGGTGATGGGATGGCCTGGGACCAGTTCACATTTTAGTTTGTTGTCCTACCCCCACACCTCCGATTATCATGGTTGGCTAACGTATGGTGCGAAAGAAGATCAACATACACACGTACAAGTCATGGCCAGGGAGAAAACGCAGGTCACCGGGTCAAAGAGCAGTACGTTAACCGCTGCACCACACCACTCCCCTTCACTAACCCACTCAAACTGCCAAAGAAGATGAAGTATGGTCAAAACCTCCCACATGACCCGACATGGCACAGGGTGGGAGGTCTTCATCCAGCAGTGGGTTAACAAAGCGCTGAAAATTATTATTGATTTTATTGCCATACATATGTTTAACATAGATGTGTACAATTCTTTGAGACTGGCGGCTTGCTTTACCAAGAATGCCACCGTTGATTTTCAGCGAATGTAACAAAGCTCCCACTCCCTCTCTTTTCTCATCCCCCCCCACCACCAACAGGCATTACGCTGCTCAAACATCAACTCCAAGCTCTGAACCTGTTGGTGTTGCTACTGCCAGACGCAAACCGCGATACGCTCAAGGCAAAGCAGCTTAACAGTTTACAAAAAAAGAAAAATAATTTTACGTGAAGGCTTATTAGCAACACTTGGTAGCCACAGTTACTGGGGAACTCCTCAGCTGCTTCGTCCGCCGGATTGATGTTCACATGTCTGGCGAAGTCGGTGCCTTCCCGCAATGTACATTGCAGTTGTGCCAATCCAAAATATTTAACAGCCATCTATTTGTTCAAATGTTATTACCAGACAATGGACATATACGGCTTAAATCCTCCCCCCCCCCCATTTGTGTATTTCCACTTAGCAATGTGAATGGGTGCATCACAATGAGGCCATCGGCAGGTTGTGCGTGGTGGGGTACAATGTGGGCACCTCGTCAAAGGCATCTGACCAGTGTGGAAAAAAGTATGCCGAATGCCCTCGAGAGGGGCTCTCTATAGCTCCCCTTAGCAGGGATTTGTGGTGGGTTAGCAAGCAATTGCGGGGCTACACCTTTTAACTTGATACATTTTGATAATTGAAGAAATGGAATGCAAGTTATAGCAGCCTGATGCAGGATGACTTTAAATGTATTCTTAGGTTTTTTCGGTAAAGTCACGTAGGTAAAAAATTAAAATTAATAAAAGTAAAATAAAATAAAAATCACGACGTTGCGGAGGCAACACAAGCTTCCGTCTTCAGGTGGAACCGTCACAGCACGATAGCTGTAATCAAGTGAGAGAAATACCAAGAAAACACTTGATACAGCTATCGTGCTGTGACGGTTCCACCTGAAGACGGAAGCTTGTGTTGCCTCCGAAACGTCGTGATTTTTATTTTATTTTTATTTTACTTTTATTAATTTAAAATTTTTACCTACGTGACTTTACTGAAAAAAACTAAGAATATGAATACTTGCAGTCACGAAAGCTTCAAATCTAGACTTTAAATGTGTGACACGGAGACCACCCGCGTTGCAATTGTGGGGCGAGTGGAAAAATGGGTGCCCAATTATTTTAAACTCTAGTATCGGCCGGAAGGAAAGAGAATTCCCGACTGCACTATCTCTCTCGCAAGGAAAACCACCACGCCACACGGTAGCCAGCACAATTAACCTTCCTTTACATGTATCAAAAACATCCTCGAAGCCTTCTCACGGCACGCTTTAAGATATTTTGCGGGGGTCGACTTTCCAAGCCACGGTAATTGTACACTTTTCTAAACAAAGTCGCGCGCTTCATGTCTTAAGCATAACAAGCACTCTGAACGCTGTGAAGGACCAATACGGTCTGCAAGCAGGGCCTGTCTAAACTACAGCCCTCCGCAGGCCAAATGTGGCTCCCGCCAAACTTCTCGGTAAATTCGGGCCCCCCCCCCCGAACCCAAGCGTCACTCGAATTTGCGATAAAAAAAACGGCCCGCGACAGCATTGAAATCCTCTTCATGAAGTGAATTATTTCACGAAAAACTGCGCGAGATAAATAAGTGAACCATAAAGGGATATGTGTCGGCTCTGCGATCATGACATTTTTTTGGGGGGAGTGTGTGGGGAAGATCGGTGGTGGGGGACGCACACCTGAGGACTGCAAGCAGTTGCCGGCTTAAGTGTCGTACTCAGGTGCTTCTATTTTTATTAATCTTCTCTGCCTTCCCAGTCTCATTTCTCCTCTCGTTACATGAAAAAAATCGTCTACGTTTCTCACGTCGCTCTTTTGAACACATCCCACGTCCGTCCCATGTGCGTTTGTATTGTCTGTCCGTGGCCCATGGGTCTCTGCGTGTGTGTCAATCCAGTCCTCGATGCAAAAGGTTTAGAGACACCTTGCCTACAGTAAATGGCACCAAGGTGGAGCATTAAAGGACATTTTCTCGAGAGTATTTCAACCCAAGAACATGCATTACCGTTAATGTGTTGATGATAAAACGCAGGCACAGGGAGGCCTTAGCGCAGAGCTTGCAAGCAGGGATTTAAAACAAAGCTGCTTGTAACACAATAGCAGGAACTCTGCAGAGCAGTCGCATATGCTGGGCTTGTTTTCGTAAGGAACAGCTGAAGTGCCAATGACAAAGCTCACGTTGCTCAGACTTTTATCGAAAATGTTTCAGTTTCTGAAAAAATAAAACATTTTATTACATCATTTTTTAGACAATGTTTTTCGCGACGTATATTTGAACAGTCTAATCCAACGATAACATCGCTCCAGCTCATATAACCTCACTGTCCGTCACAGAGGGGGGGAAGGCCAGGATTCTTCGAGTTGTGGAATCGGAGATATTTTGAGTGAACGTACAATTGTGGCACCTAGTGTGTATATGCGTGGGGTTTCTCAGTGTACTTTAGTTTCCTCATCAGTGTAATCGTATAAAATAAAAATCAGATAAAATGTCTAAGCAATTCCCTTATTTTTTTTTTATCTGAGCCCGGTAAAAGGCACAAACTGTATCAAGGGAGCGGGCGAGGGGGGGGGGGAGTACAGAAATTCCATAGACCGAATTCGGAACTCGGTGTTACTGGGTTCTGGGAAGGGAGAGAAGGTTGGGCTCTCGCTTCCCCACTCACGCAGTAGGGACTGCGAGCAGGGGGAGCGTCGGAAGGGGAAACGGGATGCGCGGTGGGGGTGGTCTAAGCAACATCTTGAGAAAAGTTTTCCCGAGACCCGTCGAGGCATTCCTGTATGAATTTAAAGAATAAAGATAATTAATTCATCGACGTGGATGCTGCTGTGATGTACTGGTTAGCACACTGGACACTGGAGTTATCCAGCAGTGCAAACAAATGGGCAAGTTTCTTAGATCCTCCTGCCTTGGACCATCCAGGAGTATAAGACGTCTGGCCAGCATGGAGGACTCTCGTGCAGAAGTGCTTCACTAATTTTCAGAGTAGGGGGGCCCACTTTTGCCATTAAGATATCCGTGTGAGGAGCCACCACACATTTGAAACCATCGGGGTTTGATAGCACGATGATGGGGGGACCGCACTAGAGGCCACCAGGGTCCGCCAGTGGCCCGCGGGTCTTGCATTGAAGAACACCGTCTCAAGAGGCTCTCTCCAGAGCTCACTCTAGCGTTACGAGCAAGCATTTTCAGGGCTGCACATTTACCTTTAAAAAACCAAAAAACATCTTTACCAATCTGAGAGCGCCGCCCGTCTCGTGTGCCATTTCAGGCCCTTCTGGAGTTCCTGAGGCGAGTGTGCGAGAACGAGCGGGAAAACCGAATGAGCCTGCGCAACGTCGCCATGGTGATGGCACCAAATCTGTTCCTGCCGCGGGGGCATCAGAGAGGGGGGGGGCAGACCTCGGACCAGCGGCACGTGATGCAGGCCGGCGCCGGCATCGTGGGCGTCACGAGGCTCCTCATCAAGCACCAGGACCTGCTGTGGACCGTGAGTGCGGATGCTGGCCACCTTCTGAGTTACACATAGGCACCAGTGGTCATATCGTTGGGTTGGGTGAGTGGGCGGGGGGAGAAGAGAAGATGAATATCTCACAATTCTCCAAAAAAGTAATTTCCTGCTCAAATGAGCACAGGGGCTGTGCGCATATCCTGAGCCACTCGAGTAAAATAAATGGTTTGCGCAGTTGATTTAGATTTTTTTTTTTATGAGCCTGGTGACCCGAGTTAGATTCCTGACCAGTTAACTGGTAATTAATATCTGAAGCCGACTTAAGCAACACCTTAACCAATGTGCACTGATCGGCGCGGTGCAATAAGGTCAAGTGTAGGGAGGCCTTCATCCATCAGTTGTTTGGTAAAGGGATGAAAAAAATGTCAAATAAGCTGCAAAGGAGGGAAACGGCAAGATCAGCGAGACAGAGGTGGGTGTATAATGTCGTCGCAGTGATGGAAGCAGAGAGAACAGTGAAGGCAAAACACGTAAAGATGTCGATGAGGATGCGGACAGTGAGTGGGTAGGCATAAAAGGCCGATGCCATTAAACGATGTCCACTCCCCCTACTTGTGAAAGTTTTCACTGACCGTGGCGTTGACGATCTTCTCACCCGTGTCCGCCAGGTGCCTGCGTTCCTGTTGCGGCAAATTCGCGATGTGTACGAAGCCCAGAAACGAAAGCCGGTGCGGGAGAAGAGCATGAGGAAGCTGCTGAAGAAGGGGAGCAGTGAAAAGGAGAGGCAGCCACAAGACCGTCAACCTCGAGAGGTAAGAAGATCCGATCGTGTCCGTCCAATGCTCGCCTAGTTGCGTTGGCTTCCGGTTGCCAAACGACAACATTCTAAGGCCGTGCTCATTGCACGCAAAGCGCTTGTTACGAATGAGCCACGCTGCCTTGCTGATCTTGTCGAGGAGCGTAAACCATCACGTGAACTCCGGTCATTCTCGCAGTAGCGGCTTTTGGCTGGCCATCGAACAAAGACGGTCACTGCGTCACACGCTTTCAGATGCGCTTCTGCGGCCGTCTGGAATGCTCCTCCTTCCGATATTAGGAAGCCACTGGAGCTATGAACTTTTAAATCTAGATTGAAAACTAATTTCTTTAGAACTGCTTTTTGTGTTTAGTTTGTTGTCCTTCCCTCCACACCTGATTAGCACGGTTGGATACGTACGGTGCGAAAGATGCTCAACATACATACTTCTGCCAATCTTCATCTCCACTGGGTTGTCGTCGGTGTTGAGTTGTCGAGCGCAAGTTGTTTGCTGTTGGGGAGGGTGTTGATGGAGCGGCATACATATCTACTGTCGTGTCTCCAGCTTCCAAGTCAAATGTGGGAGACAAAATTCATGTCGTGGAAGCGAACACAACAAGCCACTTTCACGTTTACACCATTGGAACCTCATTTGCCAGTAAAAAATATGATAATTGGTTTTTTACCCTTCTATCTGGCAATAAAACTGACACCTTTTTTACAAGGAGTCATGTTTGCATAGACCACAATACCTGCAGCCATAATGCAAACAAAAAACATAACTCTGATAATGTATGCACTGTCCTTGAAGTTGATTGGTCCACACCCGAGACAGCTTTCCTTAGAGCCTAGTCTCACATGGGTTGGACCAGATGACGCCAAAAGGCGCACTGCATACATTATCAGAGTTAAGTTTTTTGTTTGCATTATGGCTGCAGGTATTGTGGTCTATGCAAACATGACTCCTTGTAAAAAAGGTGTCAGTTTTGTTGCCAGATAGAAGGGTAAAAAACCAATTATCACTTTCACGTTGTTAACATTGTAATCTCACAGAACGATAATAACGTCTTCAGAAAGATAAAAAAAAATCTCACCAAATGGCCACGATAAGGTAATGGGTCTCGTTAAGTTTACAGCACGGCGCTCACCTTTTTCGCGTGTGTGTGTCTCTCCTTTCGTATCGTCACCGGCAGACAATCCACTCGGAGGTGCCCGAGGGCATCATCCGCGTTCAGGCACCGCGGTTGCTCAAGGTCTCCATGGCGATACAACTGACCGAGCAGATTACTGCGGGTGACATAGTGGAACGCTTCCAAAGCAACCTGTCACATGCCAGGTGCGACCACAGCCGAACAGTGGGGGTCAGCTGCGTGGGAGTTGAGAACTATGTTGTCTCGTATGCAGTTACGCAGGCACACGCGTTCCACGTGGCCACTCGCAGTGGCTTTTTGCCGTTTCTGGAGGAACCCCGAGGGCATGGGTTCAGCCTCCTGGCTCCGCTAAAATTGCGTTTGGCCAGGAGACATGCATACGTATGTACTTATATCTACCTACTGTGACCAAATCACCTATAATGCGGCCGAATCCATTAGACCTCAAAAGCCCAACAGGCATGAGTGTGGACAGTGCTTTGATGGACAAACTTTGTGCACAAACAAAATGCTGCAGGAACCCCGAAGGTCAAACTGGTCCTGCTCTCAATTACATAGGTCCGGAAGTCCAATGGGCTGACTCTTTAAATATTGAATATGTTCACGACATGTCCATACACATGCGCAAGGATGAACACGTACTTATACAAAGTTTACATTTTAAGTACAAGTGAAGCAAAATCTTAAACAGTTTTCTTTTTAACTACCGTGTTTTTTTCCCGTGCAAATTCAAACGACGTAGGCTTGGTGGCCAAGAGTCTCGATTATGGCTCGATTGTCTGGTCAAACTCTGAACAGACTATTTTCTGTTTAACACGTGGGAGGCTTTCGCGACCAATATCATCCATAATTGACGTTTTTGGGTTAGATCGCGTAAATGTATAAATGTGTCGTACTCAGATTGTAAATGTTGTGGCTTGGCTCTCCAACACATCGGTGTGCTGTAGTAGTGACGAATTGGCCACGTTCTGTTTACGTGACAACCCTTACTAGTTGGCTGTGTCGGGTGGTGGCGGGTTTTAACGACACATTTATATATTTACGCGATCTAACCAAAAACCTCTATTTTCTGCTCTATTTATTTAGACGTAAAGGTAGGCAGTATTCTGCGACAATTATACGACAAACAACATTGTTTAGCCCATTGACAAATCATAATAATGTTTTTTTTAGTTTAGATTCCAAACCAATTGTAAATTCACAACCATTTTATCGATTTATATGAGCACAACATTTCTGTTAGAAGGAACTGAACTTCATCTATTCCCACAATGAGGATAATTCAAGAAATGAGTCAAGAACTTATCTGACCTTGTGGTTTTTTCCCCCCGCGATAAACCAATGATAATGGCGTGTGTGTGTGTGTGTCCGTGTCCCATGGTGCCAGCAATGGAGCCCGGCAAGAGTCGGACATAGAAGAGCATCGTCTGTACGAAGTTGGTGGAAACATAGGTGAACCTCATCGCACCCTCCACGACGTCACATGATTTTGACGATTTAAAGCTTTCGTGACTGCAGGGATTCATCTTCTTGGTTTTTTCGGTAAAGTCACGTAGAATGGAATTTTTTTTTTTTTATTCTCACGACGTTTCGGCCACAACGCAAGGACGGCTGCTTGCGTTGTGGCCGAAACGTCGTGAGAATTATTTTATTATGTTTTTTTTTTAATTTCCATTATACGTGACTTTACCGAAAGAACCAAGAAGATGATTTTGACGTTTAACACGTAGTAGGCTTTCGTGACCAATATCATCCATAGTAGAGGTTTTTGGGTTAGATCGCGTAAATATATGTCGTTGAAAAAGGGTTGTCACGTAAACAGCACATGCCAATTTGTCACTAGCACACCGGTGTGTTGGCGAGCCAAGCCACAACATTTACAACCTGAGTATGACGTTTCGCCAGTAATTACAACCAGCTTCATCAGGCGACAGCTAGATTTGTTCATGCACTCTTTTCAATTCTTTGGCACGCGTTTTATTCTTTTGTATGCAGCATATAAGAAACATTGTGCGATTCAAATTGCTGTTTCACTGAAACTCTTTATTATTTAAGGATACCTTTATGGATGCCGTGCATATTTAATATCATGTGTTTACTAGATAAGCTCATAATAGAATGTACTCTGAAGTGTACATTCACAACATGTACACATAATCCACATTACACGTGAACTGCACTCTTAATTAGTCATAGCAACGATGCTGTTGTGTTGTAATGGTTAGCACAATTGGGTTTGCGATATGGAGGTCGCCAATTTGGTCTCCCTGCGTTGCAGTTGATAATAATGAGCAAGTTTCTTGACGCACGCTCACCTGTCCACCGGGCAGTATAAATGCGTACACCAGTCGATCGCCAGGTTGCCTTTGGTGGGGAAAAGTCTGGGTGCTCCCATCTCTTCCAAGGACGTCTGGCCGGCGTGGAAGACCAGCCCAAATCCCGCTTGGCGGGGAGCCCTTAATGTCTCTCTCTCGCCGAGGCCATTTCGCTAGCGGTGGCGTGAGAAAGAAATTGCAGGGCTGCACCTTTACTCGCCAAGTCAAGAGCAAGAGTTTGTTTTGATGCGCGTGCACAAATAAATTGTGAAGCGCGGGGCTGTCTGCAACAGAGCCTGTGTGGGATCTACAGTAAAATGCATCCTCTCCACCCCCCCCCCTCGTTTCCCCATGGTTGTCATCATTTCCAACTGTGCCGGCCACGCAGGCGAGCGCCGTTTGGACAACCAGACCTGCATGCTGGCGCTGTACCGTGTGAACCCGCATGCCGAGTGGGTCATCAAGCCGCGGGGGCTGCCCGCCGCGCCAAATGCCGTCTGTTGACCAGGCGGCCGCTCGTGTATCTTGGACTGCTCATGGGGGCCTCGCGCATCAGACGATCGCTCAGGAGGCACGGGGGAGCGCCACGGAGGGCGCAGGCGCTGCTACGCACAACTTGCCGTGCTGAAGCAAACATTGGCCCGTGATGTGTATATAGAAGAAATACAGACACTCGTGAACATGTTCCTGTTTTTTTGCTAAGTGCTGGGGTAAAGTTGTACGTCTTTCAACAGCATTGACAAAGAGCAACGGTGATTTATGCATTTTTTAAATGTTTTTTTTAAGCACTGCAAGGGAAGAACACTACAAGTTACTACGACAATCACTATTATTTAAATGTAGTTTAATTCGTAATTTGTTTTTCTCATTTGCTCTGTGACAAAGCATTTGAACCTTTATAGCTCCGTGCACAGCACTGACAGGTTCCACGTTTGAAGGAGTTACACTTCACCTCATCATGTGTTGAAACAAGCAGAATGTTTTGGTAGTAAATGACTGCATATAAAATATGAGGATAGTGCACTTCAAGGCTTGCAGGTACTGGGACTTGGAAGAAAGATGTTTTGAACGAATGGGGAGTGCCAACCCTACACATGGCCGGAAGAGAAATGCTCCAAAGGATGCAACCGAAAACAAATCATGAGCAGTGATACCACTTCTGTACATACACTAAGACGGATATCCAAGCTATCAAGGATACAGAAAGACAATGGACATTTCCTGTTTTGAATTGTACTCGCGTGGAAGTACAATGAGCGTATTACGAAGTGCATGTCTTGCCAAAGGATTTATTTTATATGCATCTAAGTATTCTACCAAACCAGTATGATTAGTTTTTTAAAGAATTTGCTGTGGAAGTAACTGATGAAAAAGGAAATCTATTGAAGATAACCACTGCCAGTTAACGCTGTTTGGGTTGACACTCAGTACCAATGCAATCGTGTTCCGTTAATCATTGTGGGAGGTGGTGCGGTCATGCGAACGCTACCTTTTCTTGAAATACGATGGGAATTTAGCACTCGACATGTGAAGGAAAAAACACATCGCATCCATACGCCGATCATACGTGCTCCTCTGCAGTTGTGCACAGCTGTGCGTGGAAAAACTTCATTTAGCAGTCCACTGCTGGATGAAAGTTCCCCTCCCCCCCACGGTGTTGGTAGTAGGGGGTTTTGGAGGTCGGGAGAGGGGGCGGAGGGTACCGGCTCAGATATCGCTCAACACTGATGGTGGCCACGGCTGGGAATTGAACTCTGCTTTTTGTGTTCTCAGCGCAGTGTGCCAAGCACTGCACCCCCCCCCCTCCACGCATAGTAACGACTGACTTGGTCTTATGTGTGCCAAGGGCATTGCATTAAGACCCACGCTAATGTTCTTGGAAAAATACCACCAGGAGCTGGCTTCAATTTGAAGAGTGCACTACCATTACAAGAGGTCTGGTTCAACAGGAACAGGCAAGTGGAGTTACATTATGATGGCATATGCTGCAACACAACCACTAACTGACAATGTGTTGTTGGCTTTTGTCAGTTTTGAAAAAGAAAAGCATAATAGTTGTGTAACAGTAGTTTATATGATACGCGTCTCAGTGCAGTAAGTTAAGCTATTTTAAACACGTAACCATTTTAGAGTGTAGGTGTGTAGTCATCTTTTATTTGGGGAACATTTTGTAAAAAAACAAACTAAAACATTAAAGTGTAATGTGAAAAGGTGAAGGCATGTACGGCCATATGCAACGGGTCTGCGCATAACAAAATCATTAGTGCGTTGAATTCGTGACAAGATGGTGTTTATTGACTAAATATGAAACTTGGTAACTAAAAGTAAAAAAACAAACCCCATAACGCACACACACAGGAGATATGAAGTGTAACAGTTCCATTTTGTTTGTAAAACACTGTTTAACAATGCACCTAAAAATGAAGGCTTCACAGAATATTGCGTTCAAGTCGTGATTATTTTGCACGTTAAAAGCACTGTTAAACTAGTTAAGAAATAGCACCTTTCTCATAAACATTAAACATTCGAGTTGTAATGCACAATTAAAATGTGGCAATTTAAAACCACTGAAAAAAACCATCAGTATGGCTCGTAGCTCGAATATATGTTAAAAAAAATTGGCTCAACATAAAAAATGGCACACGTGTGCAGAGTTTAAACTTCCCACACAATACTTGCACGTGAAGGATATGCATTGTAGGTTTAGACTTCTCAACATGGACCAAATCAATATATGAGCACCATACACAGCACGTGCAGATCGGCCTGTTGAATGTCCCATTATTGTATTGTCCACCCACGAGTCTTAGATATTGTGCTGTGATCGTATATCCACACGAAGGTGTTGTCTTTTTGCAAACATTTCCTAATTTGTCACCTGTTTCAGAGCCAATAAAATAGTAAGACGTATGGAGGCATCTATACATTGTATTAAAAGAAGACAACATACACTTGTTAATGTGTGCGCGAAGAGAAAGTACGAAACATTAAATTGTCAATCGCTGTTCATCCGTGATGTATTCTTATTTTGATCGATCATTTCACAATGTTCTCAAACAATATAAAAATGTTGTCGCTACAGATAGTCGACCGGCAGATCTTGTGAGGTGGGTTAAAGTATATGGGCACTCCCACCTCTTCCCAGATGTCTGGTCGGTGTGGAAGAGTAGGCCAAACACCCTGGAGGAGGGGCTCTAGAGCTCCCCCTAGCACGGGCCTTTTCATCAGCAGTAGCTTCAAGAGCCGAATGGCTCACAGGGCTATACCAAATAAATGGATGAAACTGAAACTGAAAGCTTCAGCGATTGCAGGACTGCATCTTCGCCTCCAGTTTGATAAAAAAAAAATTGTGACTGCTGGAAGCCGTACTGCCAAACACAACATTGGAATTGGGAACACGATAGATGCTGCAATTTGAACACGAGTTTTGGTGAAAATATTTGTATTCCAAATGGTTCAATTATTTAAATGTATTAAATATTTTTTTGCAGATTTGCCTATAACAAGTTAATTTGATTCCAATGTTGCATAATGTACCATTACAACCGTTTAGAAACTTTAGCGCAAATGCCATGGCATTGCATGTGATACTGTTAGCTGCATCACTTCATAATAATAATAGCAATGGTGCTACTATGGGGCAGCTTCTGTGATCGTAGAACACTGGACCGTCCATTTCCAAAACAATACGTCATTGTGCAGGAACCTCTATCTGACTTTAAATAACAGTGTAATATAGTCTGCCAATTGGCAGCTTGAGTATGGTGGGATTAAGTTGTTCTACCCGAAATGTGAAAGATGAGACTTATAACACCTCCTGATGACACATTCCATCCAGATACATAATCTTTGAGCACTGAATTGAGGTCGCGCCTTTGCTGCAGGATACTATGGTACCATTTCAATTGGAGACGCCAGGTCTGAATGTGAAATTCAGCCAATACTGATAAGAAGGTTGACCAATAAATACCACGAGCAGTGTCACAGCAAATTGCTATAGGAGGCTGCAGGTGCTGTAAAACAAGTGTCAGTGCATTCTGGAGATGCTACAGTGTTCTGTGGACACGTGTGAATACTGTCATGTTTTTTTTTACAATGTATTATTAAAAGGTTAAAAGAACACAAAAGAGGCAGTATGGAATGGCTGTCAGATTTCACTGCTGCTGAGCAAATGAGACCGAGTAGATGATTATTTTCTATAACTATGCGAGCTGTGATGGTCTACATTACTGTGCATGTGTATTAATTAATGCTACTGCATTGCAAAACAAAAATAACCTCTTGTCCTATAAAAAAAATAATTCCATAATATTCCAGTACAATTGTAAATACATCACCCGTAAGCAGGGTAAATGAACCCTCTTTGTATAAAACAATTAAAACGTTATTTTGTTTATTATGGGATTGTTTTAGAGCACCAAAACTTATTTTATTCTATGCTACATGATGCATTAGAGGTGGGTGTCGATTAAGAGCAAAATCAAAATTGAGTGAGATAATTTAGGAAACGGTTGGTTTTTCAGGCGTTATTAAATAGATCCAATCCATTTTCTCGACGAGTTTTCCCAGAAACAACCACCATCAAGCTTAATTTTGAACTTGTTTTTAAATAAAATGGATTGTTAAAAAAAACACGTAGCTGGGCTAGCATACATGCCCCACAGCCAGTCCACTTGCCTAGCTTTGAGCCGGACAGGCATGAGGCAGAACGCCCATCATGTCCGAGGCTTCTCCCAGGTGAATTTGCGGCTGGATTTGGTGGCTCTTCATGAAGCGAAGATTGCGAATGCAGCCTCGGAACGGCACTTGGGTGGTAAGTGCATGCTGCTTCACTCCCTCTGCATTAGACAAGATATCAAGGTACATGTAAGTAAATCAAACAAACTGGAAATGTTTACACGAAACATGTAAAGTATGCTGTCATTTGACGTTAAATGTACGCAATCAATGATTTTGCAGCAGTGTAGAATCACAGGCGAGGATGTGCGGATGCATAAATTAGAATGTAGTGGGTTCTATCTTCAGTTTTCTAGAGGAGGCTGTCTCAGCAGTGGCATGAGCAAGAAATTTCAGGGCTGAAACTTTACAGATAAATTTTCATTTACGATGTGTGGGTGGCATGCAGTGAGCGCAAATGTTGCTTTCCATACAAAATCGTTCACTCATGGTTCTATTGACCTGGGGTCAGGCATTCAAAAGGCACAGCAGCCAATACAAACTGTCAAACGTTTAAACATTGCAGGTCGTTGTATTTTCCAGGTAGTTATCGTGGAAGCAGAATTTTTTTTTTCACATAACGTGCGCACTCAGTTGAAATAACAACACCTGTGCTCCATTAACTATTAAAAGAGAAAACAGAAAACTCAAAACAAACAAAAAAATCTGGGCCCATGGCGGTGGACCACCTGTGCTCCCCCCCCCACGTACCTCGGAAGCCGCCAATGTAGACGGGGTCATTCGTGTCGGCCGAGTTGGATTGGTGTGGACTGGCGGCCTCTGTTGCGACTCCATCCACCTTCAGCACCAGGCGGTTCTTGAGCTTGCTGGCCTCCAAACGGTGCCAGTGGCCATCGCACAAGTGGCCGGCACCGGTGCCAGCGGACCCTGCCTCCGCTGATGCCAGCGGGGAGAGCTCGGCTGAGAAGCGGCCGGCTCCGTTGTCTGCGTGGAATAGCACCTGAAGGACAGGATCATCAAATTGCACATTTCACATTTGCGCCTCGTGCGGCTTTGTGCGAACGAGGTGGCAGGCATTCCTCGTGTAATTATCTAACGTGTCCTTTATCAAAAAATGATGCACGAGAAAACATTCACTTCATTCGACGCTTTTTCTCCAAACAGCAACAAAGCCTGGAGCGTTTAAGCTTATTCTGCCAAGGCAGTGGCCAGAGCAGGTGGCCGGCCCAATTTGGACGGATGCTTGGCAGATAATTATTTAAAGTGCCTGGATAAATGCCAGGCATTGAAATAGAAGCCCTCCACACCCCACATCGCCAGCACAACCAACAACCACCAACCCCACCCCCGCAATCCAAACACCCAATCCACTGAACTAAGCCTGGCACATTCATCACAAGGCCACAGGGCTGATCACACACAGCAGTGACTTAGAGCTAAATAAATTTGGACTGGATTGTTCATTATTTTTCTCGACTCTAAAAAATTAACCCGTAAAAACAAAGTTTTTCACTATAAATCCTTTATATGCGTGGCGGATAGAGTCCTCTCGTCCTCTGGCTTGAGATGGCTGCCACCTATGGGTCAGATGATTGTCTGGCAGCATGAAGCAATTGGTAATTAAATATTTAAAACATTTTTCCTAAACAGTGTAAAATTTTGGAAAAAAAATTTCACGAAAATTAATTGTCACGCACAACGAGTCTGTGTGCAAAATGTCAGCTCGATTGGATCACGGGAAGTGGGTTAAAAAACGACCGAAAGATTTGCACGGTCGTAAGCAAGCACGCAAGCACGCAAGCAAGCAAGCAAGCGAACTTAATATAAAGGATTTAAAAAGTGGGTTGGCTGCAAATGATATGTTTAATAATTTCAAAAGAAAGCATATGTGCCGCATACTGCCGTTATTTATGTGATGTTTATATATATACACGTGTACACATTAGATGCACTGCATATACAGTAATAATACGTCAACAAACAAAATAGAATACACTCGTGAAAATCCTCCAGCACCTCCCCTGCCAATGCTTGTCCCATGTACGCATTCTTTCTTATGATAGCTCAACAAGTGTAATCCGAGTCTGGACGTGAGAACAATGCTTGTCTGTTACGTATTAATGATCATAATTTCAAGCTGCTTTGTAGCTCCACTGCAGATGAAGGCATCGTCACACCATGGCGACACATAGGAGTTGTTTAACCATACTTCACCACGTTGTGCAATGCAGGATGGAAAATCGGTGGGGAAATTGCGGGATTGGTTCAGATATAACTCATCACCGATGTGACTGGGAATTTAATTTTGGCCATTAAATTCATCGTGCAGTGCGCTGTTAAATGAATTATTTTGGGTATTTTAACACGATTTGGATTTCTGTAGTGTTTAAACATCACTGTTAATCCATCAAATATAAAACATTCTATTATCGTGACTATGCAGACATCCAAACTGTCGTACCTCCTATCAAGCTTGGCCAGCAGACATGTGGGGTGCAGAGCCCTAATACGGTTGAATCGAATATTAATAATAAGTAGAACACATCTATTGTGGCAGTGAGTGAATGCTAGACTGAGTGAACTCCCTACTTTAAGTTGTGCTCATCTGACAGCGGTGGTAAACAATGCATGAAACAGACAGAACTTGTTCTCTCATGAGAATTAAGCCGTCACTTTTCATTGCAAAATCTACCAAGAGGCAGACGAAACATTTAGAAGCATAAAAGTCTGCACGCACCCATATGTATTACAGAAGTAATAGCAGTGTGCGCTAGTGCAGTGCGCTTGAATATTGCACCACTGCCCCCCTGTGTAATGAACCTGGTGACCTAAGTTCAACTGCTGGCTATGGCTCACATCAGTTTTGGGTGATAGCTGCACTAGTCCTGTGCAACCCCCATCCTCCTCCACCAACACACAGTGACCAGCATGGTGAAGTATGGTCAAACAACCCCAATGACCAAATGGCCAGGGAATGCCTTTATTTCAGGAATAAATGAACAAATGGCTGATGGTCAAAGCTTGAAATTATTTTTGTCGGTACATTTATTTCAAGGATTGGTAAAACAGAGATGAAGTGTAAGTCCGTCGTTAGGTCAGGACGACTTTTTTTTGTTGTCGCGAAGAAACTCATTCTTCATGTGCTTTGTCACCCCAAGTAGGACCCGCTAAATGGCATGCCTCTGAACGATAACGCTATTAGGAAAACCACGTCTCACTTGGACAATGCCGCCTATTGGCATTTATCATCGTTTACAACCTCTGCGAATAATTGCCTGGCGTTCTCACAGGCAGGATTGATCATCTGCAACTTCTGCCGTGGTGTTCAGCACAGATGCCGGAGGGTTTGACGTAGGGCGGGAGAATTGTGTGTCGTTATTTATTTTGTTTAACCAGGCGAGAGCTCAAAAGAGACCGGGATTGTCTCATTTGCAAGAGTCACCTGGGTCACCGAAATGATAAAAAAGGAAGGAAACACGAGAAGAGCGCACAAATGCAGGGAAGAAAGTGGTTTCACCTTTCCAGCGACCAGCTCGATGCCGACGGCATCCATGCGTGGGCTACTGATGGCCAGGAGCACCCCATCCAGCTGGGTCGTCCGGAACTCCAGCGAAATCTCCAGGTCCGTGCCCACGCGGTACCCTCCCGCCGCTGTGCACAAAAGCGAAGGTTAGCACTCATTGTTGCATGCTTGTGTGACATACTTGTGTTCTATTTGTCTCTTATTTTTAGGCTTTTTCGGTAAAGTCACGTAGGTAAAAAATTAAAATTAAGATACAGCTATCGTGCTGTAACGGTTCCACCTGAAGACGGAAGCTTGTGTTGCCTCCGAAACGGCGTGATTTTTATTTTATTTTTATTTTACTTTTATTAATTAAAATTTTTTACCTACGTGACTTTACCGAAAAAACCTAAGAATATGAATCCTTGCAGTCACGAAAGCTTCAAATCTAGAATATTTGTCTCTTGTTGCATAGCTCCATGGAATTACCTTTTTTTTTTACTTAGAAATTTTATTAAATATCCCAAACTCTCTGGAGTAGTTTCACCCCCACCCAACACGGTTTGGTTATTTCACCCACGCACCGCTATTCAGCGAATGCTGCCACGGTGTAATGGTTACACCACGGTTATCATCGATTAGTAGGTCACGTGAAGTGCGGGTAACTCCCGCCCCTTCTAAGATATCTGGCCAGCGTGGAAGAGTAGGCCAAAAATACCCTGTAGCGAAGCTCTCAAGAGCCCCCCCCCCCCACTAGTTGAGGCCCTTCCGCCAGGAGTGGCTTGATCAAGCAATTGCAGGGCTGCACCTTTACCTTCGTTGCTGTTCAACCCCCTCCCCTGCTTAGCACTTCACTCACTGCCGTCTCAGCTCCTGTACTTGCAAAAACAACTTCACTTAATCCCCACTAGTTACCCACACTCCTCACTCCACTTTCCCCACACCTAGCGCACTGCAGAGTGCCCCGCTCTCTTCCCCCACTGACCCACTCTCGACTCACACATTCCACAACACTCTCACTGGACAGGCAGCCTTGCAATGCATCTCGAATCGACGTCACGGCTGTTCATAGATTAAACGAAATTTCGATTTATTTCCCCCCCCCCTCTTCATGCTATTTCCATGGCTATTACCGAATCACCCGTACACACATCCTTGTACAGGCAGACGCACAGAGTTAATTTGCCCCCAAAATTAGAGTATTTTAAACTGAAGACTTATTTATGGGAGCTGTGTTGCCTGCTGCGACAGCACGCAAGCATGTCACAGGTCCACAAGGAAAGGGGAAAACGCACGCGCCATTGCCAATGTTTACACCGGCGAACGTACCTAGCATGGCATATCCCGTTCCCTGAAAGTAAAACCCAGGCTCCACGTTTTGATAGCAGCCCTCCACATGGTTCAGCGAAAACGTAGCTGGACTGAGGCTGTGCTTGGCACCGTTGAGTGAGAAGTCTCTGATGCATCCAGCCAAGCTGTTTGTGACCTGATGGACAATACACACGTTCGTGCAAAGAGTGTCATTCGTACATTTTTTGGGCACGTGAAAATGCGTCGATGCATCGATTCAAATTCTTATGCTCGAAAGTTATTTCTTGCTTAAATGAAGAACTGAGGTGGTGGCCATCTGCTGTTTACATTCCTCGGCCAGTGGTGGAAATTCCTGTTCCTTGCGGTGGGGGTCTCTCTAGAGGTCAACCACCGTTGACTTTTCCACAAGATGGTACTCATCATTCATCCGCGGTCGATAAAATGTGCCGAGTCAACCCAATCCAGGATTTGGACTTGCGTGATGAGTAGATATGTAATAACGAATTTATTCCAATATATTCTTGCACTCATGATACATGTATCGACTGTGCATCTCCCACCTTTTGGTCTAGAGAGCATTGTTTTGCTTTGCTCAAAATGTCCGATATTCAACGGGGCAAATTTTACACATGCGACAAAGTACTGAAAGGGATATTCCTTTTGTTCTTTGGAGGTTTGATCACGGAGCACGTGCGCATGGGCCTGCCAAAGAAGAAGGCTCCTTCCTTTTCAAGCCGTGAGCTTCACTACCCACCACCACCGCCACCACGTGTGCTTCAATCCCACGCCGAAGGCCAAACGTACGTTGCCCAGTCTCTTGATGCCGGGTGCACCAGCAGGGGCCCCGCCGAGGTAAAGCCTCTTCTCCACTTCCAGGCTGGAGCTGCCGCTGGGCAGCTTGGTGGTGGCGCGCTGCCGGGTGTCCACGCTCAGATCCACCTTGCGCTTTCCACGCTCGACCCTCAACTGCACGCACAAAGACCAAGGTCGCCCCGTGTAGCCTTAGCAGAGTGTCGGGGCAAGTGCTGTTCAGTGAGCGCCTATTAAGGCCGGCATGGCACGCGAGGGGGTAGGTGGCCAGCAGCATGCTCGGCCGTCTTTGTCTCCCTCACGGCAATGTTTGCACATCACACCAGGTACTCATTTGAGGCTGAGCTAAGTTGAGCTAACCATCACTGGTGTTGACCATGAGTGGGAATATAACTCGGGTCGCCTGGTTAGTAGCGCAGTGCGCTAACCACTGCGCCGCCGCTCCCCACCAACAAGCACGCACACACAGGCAAGAGCAGAGCCACGGTTCAGAAAATCGCCTCGTTCGTTGTTACATCGTGATCATCGTCGTCATTGGCCTGTGTAGCTATCGATCGTGCAGCTGAAAGCACCTGCACCCGTGGCCCACGCTCCGCCGTGTCTCCGTTCAGATTGATATTCCAAACCTACGTGCGAGTTTCATATGCTTGTATGTATATGTGTATTTTGAACGTATTTCTCACCGTACGTAGCCAACCATGCTAATTGGAGGACAACAAACTGAACGCAAGAAGCAGTTCTAAAGAAGTGAGTTTTCAATCTACATTTATTTACTGTTTATTCACACGTGTCCAGTGTGATATTTGCAACCCAGAGCTCCCTTGAAGATGTTTTTCCATCTCCGTAGACTCTCTCACAGGTCCAGGATTACTCAGTTACTTGTGTGTGTATATATACATACACACCAACAGTTTTATTTATTTTAAAAAAATAATCCCCTTAAAGCACTTTTGAGAAACTGCAATGATCCCATTTTCAAGATTAATCTTGTGGGGAGGATATATTTTTGGGTGGAAATTTCTGTATATGATAAAAGGGAATTTATTTACTTTTTCAAAATAATCTACGATCAGTTTATACATTACTCGCTAAGCCACACGGATCAATAACCTCCATTATTGAAGCTCAAACAGAATATAAGACTCTTGCAATGTGCCTTGTGCCTTCTCAAGCCCTCAAAACATTTAAACAAAAACACTTGAAACGGGTGCACACCACTCGCTCGCTGAAGGAAATTAATGAGTGCATTTTTCTCTTTTACGCTAAATGCGGTGGTAATTTTACAAGTGTGTGTTAAGAAACAAAAACACGCGAAAAAAGATTATTGCAGCACTGACCGTATGCCAAGTTCCGTCGTTGATTAGTTGTGCCGCCGTGACCTTAATGACCCCTTTGCCCAAGTCAAAGGTGAACTGCGGGCGTCCACCAATCAGCTGCAACGCTGCGAGGTTGTTTGCACTCCCCATGTAGAGCACCAGCCCATCGCTCGCCAGTGTGCGCACGCTCAGCTGCAGCGCGAGCCTACGCACACGCCGTCGCGCACCCCAAACAGAGCAAGCCTTTCCCACGGCAACCTACACTATCGGTGGAAGGGAGAGACTACATTTGTACAAAAAACTAAAATACGCAAATTATCGACGTGCACGTTGTCACAACTCATTTCCGAGAATGATCTGGTGGGTGCAAGAAAATCGTAATACGACGTCAACTTCGATGGTCTGCGAAGAAAAATTGTGCAGGTTTTCTGTGAAGGCTACTTTAGTTTTTTGAATGGTGGCAGGAAAAATTGCTGTTACACGAATGTAATGATTTAGGGCTTTGTAGTGCACCAACAACACAACCCCATTGTACACACAGGGCTGTTGTGCGGAGACAAAGGGGCTGACCTGCGTTTCACCGTGTCCCTGTCGAAGGTCAGAACGGCATGGCTGTCCTTCTTCAGGCCGAATTGCAGACTGTTGGCTTCGAGAGAAGCCGCAGCTTCGACAGCGCACCGCACCGGCATCTGGAAGAGACGCCCATGCATCGATGGAAATGACCTTGATTACCCCAGCAAAGCCTCGCCGGGTCTCGCGACACCTTTATCAATTCCGATGCTGTACTTGGATCCCACATTGAAATGTTTAATAAGTAAATTCATTATTTGGTGATTCCGCATTGGCAGTGTTGATACACAGCCAAAATAAACAAAAAAACCTCACATTCATAAATTACACTGCCTCTTACATGGGAAAAACATATACCATAGCCGATTCTTTGCGCAATGACCCTTCGTCATAGCACATGGAAAGTATAATTTTTGAAATTCATTTGTTATTTCACAGTAAAATAATAGTCATAATTTCCAGCCGTTTTTCAATGAATTACTGGCTGAAAACCACATTCTGTGTCGGTTATGGAGATGTCGGGCTATGCAGTACTTCACACTGGTCAGTGTGGTTTGGTGAAGGGAGGGGGGCCCTTTACCAATTCAGATATCATTTGCCACCGATGTTAGCTGTGGCTGGGAAGCAAACTCAGATTAGGTGGATTCATATATTCATAGTGTAGCTCACTAATGCATTACCACTCCACTCTATTTACATAATAGTACTTATCTCTCAAATGCTATTGATGTAGTGGAGTGCTTGATTTATTGCATATTGCATCAGCATTTATGTTAAAGTATTTCTGGTTATTAGCTTTCTAATTAGTGTTCATATTAAACATGAAACGCTGCAAAACAAAGCTTGGTATTTTGGATGGTAATTTTAATTAAAATGTTACTTCCACGCATTACTATAATAAAATGCTAATTGTTAATTCCCATACCACAAATAGCAGAATAATATATTCTAGCTGGCTCGTGCAGATTTAATGTGCTCAGAAGATGTACGTATTTAACTTGGTTGTGACTAATATATAAACCACAATGAGGACTAATTTTGTAACATTATATGTCATACGTTAATAACAAGGCAATGGAAACGCAAAGTCTGAAGACACATGCCGTGCACAGTGAGTGGTAGCATGCTCCAAGGGCTGCACAAATAAACTTCAATTTCTAAACACAAACACGTTCCACTTAGTAATTGCCTAGTCGAGGGCACATTAAAGATAAAACAACAACAGTGTTTCTTTTAACTTTGCTTACATGGTAATCAGCCATTAATTCGCTTCATTCGAACACTTCAGAGTTTTACTTTGGGAATTAGCACATATAAAAATACTGCGCTTAACGTTGTGAAGCTCAGTGTGATCTTTGAAGCTGTTCACTCAATGCAAGAGTTGTTTGTTGAGCTCAACGACTGATCTTAATTGTCACATGACCTTCCAACAGTCATTGTCTGCGTGCTTCTAATGAGACAATTGCCTATATTATTGTCATCCCTGTAGCTGCAGGAGGTTGCTCACAGCTCAACTAGGGCTGCAGAAACCCTGTCGGTGTCTCATTCACACTCTGTTCAACCACCACACTGCAAGCAGAAACTATTATTTTCTGCCTCGTTGCTCACACTTCTCGACTGTGAATTTCCCTATTTTTGCCAAGTTCCGATAGCCAAGTCGACTTAAAGAAACAATCGGATCCTCATCTTTCACGCCTTTTGCAGTGCCGTTTGTCGCAGCGCGCTCGGCTGTTTTATGGCCTCCAGGACAAACTTTTCGAATGCACGGCGCGTGCACGACCAATGGACTGATTTCGGCGTACTTGAGCTGTGGTGGTGGCGGGCTTGTTTGGAGCAGCATGAGGAGGAGGAGTGGGTAAGCCTCTGCCGGGCTGGGGCCTGTTCAGCGCAGGGACCACTACCGCCCGCCCGGAGCCCCCCCCGGCCTTCCTCCCAGTGGGCTGCATCGTCGCCCTCCACTGTGGCTCCGATGTCCGACACCGCCCGATGTCCACGTTGTCGAAGTTCAGAGAGTGGGCAAAGTCTTGCAGCCTGCATGACGCCCAAGATGGGGGGAGGGGGGGGAGGAAACGGGAGCTGCGATGATCGCGCCGTTGCTGCTGCTGCTGCTTTGGCCACGGTTGTGTGCTGTCGTGAGCAGCTGCGCACATTTGGACCGGGAGAAAAAGTATCGTGGCCTTTCCTCCCCGGGGAGCTTAAGTAGCCATGCAACGAGGCTACATCACTCCTACCTTATCTCCCCCACCCCCCCCAACCAACCCTTTCTCGTGCTCCACGCCTCCGCAGTTAATCACGTTCTCAGGAAAGGTCTGCACTGTTACAGCGATGCATAACAATGCACGTTCGGGGCGTTTGTCAGATTATTTGCGGTGTTACTTTTTCGAGCTTTTAAAGGGTAAATGAGCAACCCCTCCCCCACCCCCCACTGCCCCCCCCACCACCACTGCCCCCCAAAAAAGTGTACGTTCAGAAGAAAAATAATGTAATAATAATGTAAACTGCAAGTGGTATTTCCGAATAACCACACCACAATGGATGCCAAGGCGATTGAACGTAAACACAGTGCACATTAAACGTTACGCGCATTGCCCACCCTTGACAATAAAAACCAACGTGAACATAAGAAACCCATCATTCAAATCCATCAGGAGCCAAATATTGTTTACTGCAGCCGTTTGGGTTAAAAACGCGCAGCTTTTTCAATTATTTACGCACACCACTTCCGCAAGAAGGGCCTCCCCCTATGAGTGGGAGCTCTTAGAGAGAGCCTCATCACAGGGCATTTGGCCTCATCTTCCACGCTGGCGAAACGTCTTGGAAGGGGTTGGAGTACCCACACTTTACCCCACCAACGTGACCTGCCGATCAACTAACTGTGCTTGATGGGTGGACCCATGCGCTGCTGGGTGGGGGCATTAAAAAAACAATACCGTTGTTTCAATCCCTTTGCTGGGATATTGAACCGGTGACCTCTGGATTGCAAGTCCAGCATGCTAACCATTATACACCACGGCCATGGCTTTTAAACAAAAGCAAAACATTCTAGGAATTGTACAACACGTGAAATGGATGACCCGCTTTAGTGAAAGCTACCACCCGCCCATGGCCGAGTGTCCCGGGGTGGTTGCTCACACTCCATTGACGATGATGTTCTGCACACAGCCCGTGTACGTGTGCACTGGAACACTGCTGGGTGGGCTGTATCCGGCCGACGTCCCTCCCACGAACAACCTGGCCACCGTGATCTCTCCGTCGCTGCCCAGATTTGCGTCCCGGGACGGGCTGTCGTCCACCGACATGCGCACCACCCTGCTCACGCGGAACACATTCGGGTTAGCCGGTGCGTGCTCATGTCCCGTGCTTGCGTGCGTGCGTGCACACTTGTGTGTTTTTGCGGGTGTGCAAATTGATTACCCATGGGGAGGATGGGCTCGCAGTTATTCAACTGCACCGCACTCCATAAAACCTTAACCCGACTCTCGGTTGCGTAATGCAGTGCATTACGGTGGGTATTGAGAGAGCATTAGCTGGAAATGGAGGCAATTATACTCGCGGGACATTTGGAAAGTTACAACAAAAAAATTATGGCTAGTGTTTCCCCAGCCAGCCCTCTAACATTATCCTAATTACGATGATTATGGGCAAGCCATATTATTTATATATATATACTCTTAGACTGTAAGAGAAACACAGGCAAAGCTAGCATGTAACTGCATCGGCGTTGAGTTTTGCGAAATAATGGTGCACCCCTTTGCGCGCCCCCAGTCTCCCCCTCCCCCTTGCCTTTACCTATTCCCTGTGGAAAACCTAGAGGCGGTTTCCATTACCCAATAACGCCTGCACAAACAAACGGAGGGCTGCCTGCCTGCGAAAGAACGCTGCCTCCACTGGAGTCAGTGGGGTGCAGCCGTGCTCAAGCTTCCAGGTTTGTCCCATGATGAGGGTTGGCGGATCACGCAAATTCACGGAATTCCCGTGGGCTCAGAAGTCGCCATCTCCTGGCTTGCCGAGGTATGGCAGTACAGCAAGTGGATTCATTTACATCCCTACAGGGGATTGATTGTCACCCTACTGCACCCAGATTATTATTAATCTGGGTGCAGTAGGGTGACAATCTTAATCTGGGTGCAGTAGGGTGACAATCTTACAGGTGCACCCAGATTATTATTAATCTGGGTGCACCAGTGTCCGACCACATGTATAAACACTCACGAATAGAGTTGGCCAAATATCGCAGTATAGGATGACAGAGCTTGGGCAATTGTTGTTTTTTTGTTCTGGCTGTCTTCCTACTTCTCTGGGTATTCGCACGCCGACGATTGTGAATGACAACTGCGTGCTGCTACATGTTCTAAAATGAATAAACGGTTCTCATACCACTTTGGCATTGAGCGATTCACCTCTGCAGCTCAATGAGTTGTAATAATGTGGGCGTCATGCTTCAACTCACGGAGATCTAATAAATTACAATTTTACTCCGTTTTATAACGCCTGGGTTTGGATTGTCTATCTCATGAATTACGTCCGGTTTGTTCCGAGTCATTGTTTAATGAGTGTCAAGGTAATATTTGCACGTAAGTTGCATAACCTGTGCATACATTGTAAACCCATTGATATCGGGTTAGGATTCAAGGACAACACAAATTATCTTGTTTTTTTCATATGTTCTGTCTGTCTAAAGCATCATCTATCCTCGCATATTTGTTTTTCTTGTTTCCAGTTGTTTGTTTTCTATCAGCATAACCATAACACTTGCACATAACCTCTACATAAATTATTAAGCACTGCTTTGTAGACACACAAATGACTGCGTGTATCGCCAGCACAACAAATCGATGGGAATCGCTGAACCGCTGCATCATTGCTGCCCAATCTTCTTCTTCTTCTTCCACGCGTCTGTTCCACTCATGTGGGGGTCTCTGCTACGCCTTGCCAACCTTCTCCATGCTGCCCTGGTCCTGGGACATCTCGCTTTCTGCTCCTCGGGCATTGGGCAGCATCATTGCTCCCAAATACCCTCTGCTATTACAATCCTCCTCGTCCGTTTGGGCTGTCGGGGCATAACCGTTTCCTTCAGTAAAATCCGCTTGCAGTTGTCTCACCACTTTACTTCTCTCTGTCCGACGCTGCGTCTTCCAACGTTTGACGCTTGGTGTTACTACGGCTACTCGCATCATAATGTTTTTATTTGCACGTGGAAACAGCACGGTGTTCTGTGCTTTTACTCAATGGTGTCCTGGAAACGCATAATGAGTTTTGTATAGAATATTGCCTTTGTGGTGAACGCATCCCCATAGTTTAGATCGAGTGCTCTTGCCAATGACATCGGTTAAAGCCGGCAACATTTGATTAACAAGCTTGAGTCTGCTGATGAGACCCCAGAAGATTGAAACCAGTTAGGAGTTTGCTTGCTGGTCTGAAAAGCCAATAAGGCAATGGCCCTACATTACGGTTAAAAAAAACACAGAGATAAACAGAATCAGGATACACGGGATAAACACATCCACAGTAAACAGATGGAACTATCGGAGCCCCCAGGTGTGATCTTGGATACTTACAAAGGCAGAAGAAAAGGAACAAAACAACTAGGAGAGAAATACGTTCATCTACATGTGGAGACCAGTACCGAGTTGCGCTTGTATCCATCACTTTACCCACGCTGCTGCACAGTCACGCAAAACGAGTTTGTACTCGGTCGTCTCATCCTCGATCGATCGGCCGGTCCCACGCGCCGGTGCCACTCACCGCTGCCGCCTGCTGACAACCACCGCGTGCTCCCTGCCATCGCTGTAGGAACCGCCCGTCGACTTCTTGACGATCTTTCGTGTGGCATCGCCGGTGCTGAACAGCACCTCCAGGTTCCCGTCGAGGAGGTACACGGCGTAATAAGGCTGCAAACGCAGTGGGCGGGGGGGGGGGTCAGAAAGGTCTGTTGTGTAAATATCACAAAACTAGACGCACTTAAATCTCGACTTAAAGCTTTCGTGACTGCAGGAATTCATATTCTTTGGGTCTTTCGGTAAAGTCACGTAGATAGGTATAAAACAGTGTGCATTCAGCGGCTTTCCCCCCCCCCCTTTCCTCCTGATGACGATCGTTTGCGTTGTGTTCGAAAGTCGTAGTTTTTTGTTTATTTTATGTTTATTTCTTGACTTTCGTGATTGCAGGAATTCATACGTGACTTTACCGAAAGACCCAAAGAATAGACGCACTTAGCCGGCTTCCCTGCCAACACTGTCCTCTTGTGGTTATCCGTGGATATGCACAGTGTGAGCAACTGAACGCGGGCAGACTGCGCGTTTCTGTTAAAGAGTGTGTGCAGGGCATGGGCAGTGGAAGCTGATGAATGGACATATTTAAATGACAACCGTCGTCAACATCAGCCATCTTGATAATTGGTTTTTTACCCTTCTATCTGGCAACAAAACTGACACCTTTTTTTACAAGGAGTCATATTTGCATAGACCACAATACCTGCAGCCAAAATGCAAGCAAAAAACCATAACTCTGATAATGCGCGCCTTTTGGCGTCATCTGGTCAAACCCATGTGAGACTAGGCTCTAAGGAAATCTGTCTCTGGTGTGGACCAATCAACTTCAAGGACAGTGCACATTATCAGAGTTATGTTTTTTGTTTGCATTATGACTGCAGGTATTGTGGTCTAAAAAAACAATTATCATATTTTTTACTGGCAAATGAGGTTCCAATGGTGTATCAGCCATCTTATTCCCCGCTGTTGTTGCCATCTGTTTATAGTCTCACGGTGCCACACAATTCACGTGGCTCCGGCACACAGGCTCACTTCATTGCTCCCTGCTCCGAAGTTGACGTCATTTCGGTTGTGCTCACTCCACGTGGTCGCGAAGCCCTGACGTCGAATCGAACCAACGACCTCTCGATTGCAAATCCAGCTTGCTTGCCATCGCACCACAGAACTCCTCTCTGCCACGCAGTTTGAATTTGCTCGACGTGCGGCAGCATCCCCGCAAGGATCTTTGTATTTGTCGACAAGTCAGGCCCACGACGACGGGGGGCGGAGCACGCGCAGGGACACGGGGGGGTGGGGGGGGGGGGCGACTCACCACGCCACTCTGTCTCCGCTTGCGGACGACTCTCGGCGACTGCTCTCCGGCCGCGTGAAGCAGGAGACCCGAGGCGTTGGTCGAGGAGAAGGAGAAGGAGATCTCGGATGAGGGCGGAAGAGATGCGGTGGTTGCCGGCAGCTCCACGAACCCGGGCGACTCTATGCTCACCATGTGAACGTGCTGCACACAGGTGACAGAGGAGCAGCCGTCAGTGTTGGCACCGTCGTCGTCAACTTTGTGAGCAGCAGCATGGACAATAAGATTGGAGGTGGCTCAAGAGTCAGTGGGCACGGAGATCCTGGGTCACGTGACTAAATTGGATGGCGACTTCGTGACGTCAATTAGTGCCGGGATGATTAGTCGATTAAGTCAGTTGTAATTGACAAATTGTCAAATCAAATACTTCTTGTTTTTGTGGTCAGTTACTCGGGGGGGCTCCCTTTAAAAACGGTGGTCCCTCGTACAAGCCACATGGTGGGAGATAAGGGAATCGAAACCTCCCGTCCAACGTCACACGTGGGAACAGTGGCGAGACTTCCACCCCCGAAATATTTTCTTATCTGATTAGTCAAATCATCGAACTGATAGTCGGTAGAGTAATTGATAATTTAAACATTTGTATAGCCCAACTATGATCTCAATCCAGTCATCAAATCGCCTCGTGCAAAAAAACTACGCCTCGACATTGAAATTGGATTTTGCACTTGATTTTGGCTCAATTCCATTTTCTTTCATTAACAATGTGGGCTCGTCTGCCCCATGGCAGACTGACATCTCTAAAGCAGGGTTTGGTGGGAAAATGCTGCCCCCTAAGGTGGATAAGAAGATGTCACTGGAAGGGACCTCAAGTGGGATATGTGGTTATCACCTTCCACATGTTGTATTTCTAAAGGAGGATGATGCACACTGCATCATCTGTGAGTTTTTTTTAACAGACATTTTTCATCTCATGACGGGGACAGTGCAGTTAAGTCATGCAAAATGTGATTTTTTTTTCAAAATCAAAGTTATGCTCTATATATATAGGCACTGTAGATACTTGAAAAATCATCATGTTTACTCTAAATGACAATTGCATGAAATTCTTCTCAACGCATTAGCAATTTCTAGAGGATCGCACGTGTAACAACTATACATGTTGAACTCCTTGTTCAACATGTATAGTCCATCAGTCCCATTGGCTTTCCGGACCAATATTATCAAGCAGCATTTTGTTGAAGCGATAAAAACTCAGGTGGTGGCGTCAGCAGAGTCGGCCTTTTCAGATGGCCGGACGTTGTCGGCACGAGCTCTCCGTGTAAGCCATGGGGCCCTCCCTCAATGCGCAAAAGCAAAAAAAAGACAACACAGCATGCACGTGTGAAGAGACGGCTTCGTCACCTCGAGTGAGCAGCCCTTTTTGACCCCAATGGAGTTCTTAAAGGTGAGCAGGTTGAAGTAGCTGCGTGAGATCTCCACACCCTTTATGCATCCGGTGAACGTTCGGCTCTTCACCTCGCCCCTGTGAGCACAGCAGCGGTCAGCCGCAGTGAGAAATTCGTGCAGCAGCAGCAGCAGCAGCCGCAACAGCAACAGGAGCAGCAGCAACAGCAGCTTTTTGCAACTTAAAATATGCATCTTCTTGGTTCTTTCGGTAAAGTCACGTAGAAGGGAAGTAATACAATAATAAAAATAAAACGTAATAAAATAAAATAATATAATAATATATTTTTATTATTTTATTACTTCCCTTCTACGTGACTTTACCGAAAGAACCAAGAAGATGAATCCCTGCAGTCTCGAAAGCTTTAAATCGAAATTTAATATATGCAACACATTTAAAAACCCATTGGCAAAACCTTTTATCCCCCCCTTGCTTTGCCAATGACATTTTTTCACGCGATAAACGTTCCCACTTCCCTTTCATGTATGTCACTACTCAAATTTATCTCCCCGTGCACCTTTAAAATAAAGAGCAGGCACAAAGCCTCGTATGCTAAATAGGCTAAAGATGGAATTTAAAAAAAATATATATATATGAAGACCTTGGAGGCATAGTCGTGTCCCGAAAGTATTGTTCGCGGCTGCAAAAAATAGCTCACCACTGCCAATCTCCCATCGCCGTGAAGGAAATTACGGGGCCCGAAATTTGACAGCCCTATTAACGGCACAGGGGGACCTTGCTTACATACCTGGGTATGACCCCTTCGGGGAGCCCGCCAAAGTAAATGAGATCCATGGAGGAGAGATTGAGACCTCCCGACGCGCCCTGCGACCTGCTCTTTTTGTTAACCACGTTGCGAGCTTCGTCCTCAACGATCAGCGTGCCTGTTCAACACACGCAGCCACCAAACAACAAGTGGTCAAAAAAGAGGCCTTTCGCGCCGTGACGCTTGCAGGCAGGAGACGACACGAGCATCGACCGAACTCACACGCTACGCCGGAGCTCCCAATTGGCAGCAAAGCTGAAGCCGTTCCGGCCTTCATTAGGTGCTCCATTAACGGCACTCGTCCCAACAGTCTGTTGAGGCTATACTGGGGGATCTTGGTGTGCGTTTCTGGGTGGGAAGTGTGCGGAGCAGATGTGGAGTGGTTTGCGCAGTGCGGCATGAACCCAGTGACCTAGGTTCAATTCCCAGATATGGAAAACATCAGCAGTGATATCATAACTGGTGCTGGACATCCCCTAAGTGTTCTTCCCCCACACCTGCGATTATCACAGTTGGCTAGATACGATGCGAAAGAAGTTCAACATACATAGATTAGCCGACTAACAAGAAATAACACAAAATCACAAGGCATGGCAATCGTGTATATGTGTATACGCTTATTCTGCCCCTAACCTCCAGGATCCATCAATGGACCACTAAATGTGCTGGCGCAATATCCCAATGAATACTCAGTCACCAGAACCAATGATAGAGGTTTGGCGATGCATCGATTAATATAGAAATATGGAGCAAAATTGATTGTAGTAATATCGATGCTGAAGCACACAAAACATGCATCAAATTGCGTACTTGAGAATTGGTGTTTTCTTCTTCTATACTCTTTGGTTCTTTCGATAAAGTCACGTAGGTATAAATAAAATAAATTAAATCACGACGTTTCGGGCGCAACACAAGCGTCCGTCATCAGGTGGGACAACCACAGCAAGAAACAATTGCTGAAGTGGGCAAAAGGGGCTGCTGCTGTGTTGCGCCCGAAACGTCGTGATTTAATTTACTTTATTATATACCTACGTGACTTTACCGAAAGAACCAAAAAGTATGGATCCCTGGAGTCACGAAAACTTCTAATCTAGATTTTCTTCTTCTTATTTTAATGTTGTACGCAATGGGTTAATGTCACACGAGCAGCCGCGACATTGGACTACAATGTAAAGTAATCAATTTGTTATTGAATAGAAACTTTTTGAATCATAAAGTCATCATGTTTAGCTCTCCAATGTGTTTTCAGGTTTGTACCGCGCGTTGTATGGCACGATGTCTGACGTTTCGCTCCACGTGCTGGCAGCTTCGTTTGGAACGGCACAACCGCAAAAAGCCAAGGGCAGTATCGTGTCACCACGTTTCACAAAATGCAGGTTTTTTCCCTCGCTTTACGTGGGTTCGTTTTGCGCGACCCATTTCTACCCAAAATTATCTCCGCTATGCGGTTTGAATTCGCTCAAAGCGCGGCTATGCGGTCGGACGCGGGACAACGTCGTTGAGTGTGTACTGGATGTACTGTGCGTGCGCTACTCGGCAGGCAGCGGTCTCCTCGTCCGGTTTCGCTTTGTGCACGCCAATTCTTTGAAACGCATCGACGTTTCCAAAAAACGCGAGATGCGCAGACGTGAGCGACCGGCGTGTTCGGCGAGTGCCACCCGCGATCGCACCCATCTGTTTGCTGCGCGAGAACTTGAGGCTCCTCCAGTTGCCGTCGTTGTGCTTGTTGTCGCTGGTCACGTTCCCCGGTCCACTGCCCAGGTCGTACCACACGCGCACCTGCCCGTTCACCAGCTCGATGGACAGGAAGTCCTTCTGTGGCCACCGAAGTGTCAGGAGAGCGACGTTTATTATTTTAGTTTTTTTTTCATTCACACGCGTTACGTTACAGCTCGTCACCTTACAGAAATATGCGCAAGAGCGCAGAAGCGTGGTCACCACATACACGCCTTTATATAAGGAACGAAACAGGTGGACTTCTCCACAAATCTGGCTGTCGCCTGATGAAGCTGGTTGTAATTACTGGCGAAACGTCACTGTACTCAGATTGTAAATGTTGTGGCTTGGCTCTCCAACACACCGGTGTACTGTACTAGTGACGAATTGGCACATTCTGTTTACATGACAACCCTTACTAGTTGGCTGTGTCGGGTGGTGACGGGTTTTAACGACACATTTATATATTTCCGCGATCTAACCAAAAAAAGAAACCTCTGTTATGGATGATATTGGTCGCGAAAGCCTGCTGCTACGCATTAAACTGACAATTGCCTTATAATTTAAAACAGGCTCACTTGTAAGCAAATACAAATTTCTCGGGAGTTGTTCATAGAAAATCAACGGTAATTATGATACTGGAGATGGCATTAACATTGAACACGGGTGATTTGGGCATTCACGTAACTTAAGGACGATTATGAAGAATAAAGCCAATACATATTTGTGACTACCGCACCACACCACAAGGCAATTTCTAACACGTGTAAAAGTGACAACTATTGCACGTTATTTATAACGATGCAAACATTTCATTCATCTGCCCCATCCCTCAACCCTTATCAGCTGCCCATCATTAATCCAGGGAGTGCAATGTGTGGGTGGGAGCGGTCCACCAAATGGTGGACAGCGGCTTGCCTTGTCAGCGGTGGCCAAGTACATGAGCAGAGCATTGGGGGAGAAGGTGCGGAACTTGAAGGTGATGATGGAGACCTCGGAGTTCCAGCGGATTGGCCGGTCCACCGGCACGAAGCCCTCGCCGTCAAACTGTGTGGAGACCTCTGTTTCGGCTGCCTGGGGACTGCGGTACACAGAGGCAGCGTGAGTCGGGAAGCATGACCATAAGACGGGAGCATGGCCATGACTGGGTTGATGATGACAACTACATGGGTGAAGCGTGGCGGCGGGGGGCAATGCGTTTCGTGTCAATAATGACAATGTAGATACATCTTCTTGGTTCTTTCGGTAAAGTCACGTAGAAGGGAAATAATAAAATAATAAAAATAAAACATCATAAAATAATTCTCACGACGTTTCGGCCACAATGCAAGCAGCCGTCCTCAGGTGAAGAACAGGTCTGTCGGAAAGACAGCGTCTGAATGAAACTACCACCAGGCTTGGAGCGTATATTTAAGCTGGGTTAGAGGGGGAAGAAGCGTGGTGGTGTTCATTCAGACGCTGTCTTTCCAACAGACCTGTTCTTCACCCGAGGACGGCTGCTTGCGTTGTGGCCGAAACGTCGTGAGAATTATTTTCTAATTTTTTATTTTTATTCTTTTATTATTTCCCTTCTACGTGACTTTACCGAAAGAACCAAGAAGATGAATCCCTGCAGTCACGAAAGCTTTAAATCGAAATGTAGATACATCTCATGCTGTGGATGCCAATACAATCATCGATTGTCATATCAATCATCAGCCATGGTCAATTCACTGCGGGATGATGACCACTGTCACCCCTCATGATCCTACAACGTAATCATTTTTATTCCATCTCCGCCGTGGAAGGTCTCTCAGACGCACTCCATTCATTGGCTGACACTCCGACCCTCATTGTTGAACGTTGGTAGCCTTACCTGATCTCACAGCCACCACAAGTTCCTTCCATCTCACGGAAGTTCCACAAGCCGACCGAGCGGCCATCCAGGAATGCCTCTCCCATGCAGCCCTTGAATGAGGTGGCCTTCACCGAATCGGCCTTCTGGCAGCAGGGGAAACAACTGTATCAGCATCATTACAGTGTCATCTTGGTTGTATGTGTCTGTGTGGTTGTCTGTGTGTGTGCACTCGCTCCAAACCCAGTGACCCAAATTCAATTCCTGCTCATGGCCAAAACCAGTGATGATTATCTGAACCGGTCTTGGGCCTCTCCTAGGTCGAGTCAGCCTTAATTGACTACCTGGTGTGGTGTGTAAAAACATCGCCATAAGGGAGACGAAGGCAGCCGGGTGTGGTGGACACCCACCCCTCGCGTGGCGCTCAGACCTTCATAGTTGCTCGATAACAGCACTTGCCCCAACAGCCTGTCAAGTCTTTACGGGGGATCTTTGTCTTTTTGTGTGCGTTTGTCGGTGCGAAGTGTGGGGAGCAGATGCGGAGTGGTTCGCGTGGTGCGGCATGAACCCGGTGACCTGGGTTTAATTCCCAGACACGGCAAACGCCAGCGGTAAGTGATATCATAAGCGGTGCTGGGCATCCCCTAAGTGGGCTCAGCCTTAAAATTACCACCTGGTGAGGTGCGTAAAAAAATATCAACGTCTGTGGAGACAAATGTGGCCAGACATGGTGCTGGTCGCACCGCCCCGTCGTTTTTTTTTTCATGAGGGATTTGAGAGCCGATCGCCGACAATATTTGCCTCATCATGAGGCCTCCTTTGCCAGTACCGAAATATAATAATAGGTTTTTTTCGGGAACAAAACCTTTTTACAAGGAAACATGTTTACATTAACCGCGATAGAGACGAGGCTCTAAGAAAAGCTGTCTCTGGTGTGGACCAATCAATTTCAAGGACAATGCATATGTTATCAGAGTGTGTTTTTTGTTTGCATTCTGACTGCAGGTATTGTGGTAAAGGTTAACATACTCTTAGGTTTTTTCGGTAAAGTCACGTAGGTAAAAAATAAAATTAAAATTAATAAAAGTAAAATAAAAATAAAAAATCACGACGTTTCGGAGGCAACACAAGCTTCCGTCTTCAGGTGGAACCGTCACAACACGATTACTTGATAAAGCAATTATTTGATACAGCAATCGTGCTGTGACGGTTCCACCTGAAGACGGAAGCTTGTGTTGCCTCCGAAACGTCGTGATTTTTTATTTTTATTTTACTTTTATTAATTTTAATTTTATTTTTTACCTACGTGACTTTACCGAAAACACCTAAGAGTATGAATCCTTGCAGTCACGAAAGCTTCAAATCTAAAGGTAAACATGTTTCCTCGTAAAAAGGTTTCACTTTTGTTGCCAGAAAAAAGGGGAAAACCCTATTATTATAATATTCGCCTCAACACGCGGAATGGGGGCAATAAAACACACTGCCAGATGCGGGTGCGGCTCAACGTTCAGTGGCTTTACAAGATGGACCACAGGAGGCGCGTCCCGCCCGCACCTTGACCCCTCCAGTGAGGCCTCCGATGAAGAGCAAAGTGGTCTCGTCCACGTCGAAGGCCGAATTTCCCTCGGGTGACGTCCCGCTGCTGGGCAGCTGGCTCACTCCGCCTCGGTCGCCCTTGAAGGCCCGAATGGAGAGAGCGCCGACCCTCAGGGACCTGGGAACGCATAGAGCCCAATGTATAAACCACGCGCCGTCGGCCCTGCCATTGCAAAGCGTGGACAGATACAGGCCTGCCGCTGGTGAAAGTGTCACTGCGTCGCGCGCTTTCAGATGCGCTCCTGCGGCCATCATCTGGCACGTTTCTCCCTTCTGATTTTAGGAAGCCACTGGAGCTGTGCACTTTTAAATCATCTAGATTGAACACTCATTTCTTTAGAACAGTTTTTTTGTGTTCAGTTTATTGTCCTTCCCCCCGCACCTCAAGTTAGCAAGGTTGGCTATGTACGGTGCAAAAGAAGTTCAACACATTTACTGTAATCAATTTCGATTTCACCGAATTCCCACAACACAGGTTTGCCCATTGCTTCCTCTCATCGAATTAAATTCACCTCATCTCAACCATTAGATCAATATATTGTACCGTTGTAAATTGTTTGTAAAGTGCTTGGTTAAGGCGCTATTTAAATTCCTTTCAGATAAGATAAGTGGTAGCTGAAATAACAGCATGTGCTAAGGAATCGCTGCGGTGGGATCATCACGTGACTGGGATACATTGCTATGTATTTTTCATATTTTTCATATTTTTTTTTACTTCCTTGTGCTCGGGCATAGAGCACACTTTGCCTGAATACCAAATTGCTTGCTCGGTAATGTGTTGCAGACACCAAACCAAATATGCATTCCATCTGTGCAATGCTAAATAGGGAAATGTTGATGTACAGCAGGGAGGAGCGGTGGTGTAGTAATCTTCGCATTGCGCGATTAATCAGCCAACACGAATTGGATTCCCTAACCATTAGGTGACATCCGTGCGTGAGTGCCATATGAACGAGTGCTGGGACCCCCCTTCACCACCCCGACGTTGACCAGAGTGGTGAAGTTTGGTCAAACAACCCCCCCCCCATGACGGACAGGGTGTTGCGACGGCTTCATAGAGCAGTGGACTGGCAAGAGGCTGTGAATGATCACTTATTATATATACACACATGGCATGACACTGCACAAGCACCTTCAGGATGAACCAACGTGCATGGTAAATCAAGGTGCACGAGAACGAGCAACAACGACGACTCTGCGAGGCCAATGCAGCAACCGATCTTATAATCACAAGGTGTAACATCTCTCTAGCGCGCATGCGCATGCGCCTTTCCCGGACGCAGGGCACATACCTGGTCGCCTCGATGCGATACCAGTTGCCGTCGTTGATGGCCAGGTCCGGGTACTCGACTCGTCCGGGCCCCGAGCCAACGTCCCACACGAGGCTCACCCGGCCTCGCCGCATCTCCACCGCCATGTAGTCCGGCTGCCCGGCGACAAGGAGGGGGTGGCAATCGGTTTGGCGGCTCCCGCCTTCCCGCGCTCGGTTTGCCGCCTTAGGCTTGCTTTGCCGAGCATCTTTAACGTTTTAGCGTTGTTGTTTTTTTTTCGATTTAAAGCTTTCGTGGCCGCAGGGATTCATCTTCTTGGTTCTTTCGGTAAAGTCACGCAGAAGGGAAATAATAAAATAATAGAAATAAAACATAATAAAATAAAAAAGTATATAAATAATTTTATTATTTTTATTTCTGTTATTTTATTATTATAATAATAAAAATGAAAATAATTTTTTAATGTTTTATTTCTATTATTTTATTATTTCCCTTCTACGTGACTTTACCGAAAGAACCAAGAAGTTGTTTTTTTTGTTTTACTTTCTGGCGGCACATGTCCGTTCTCCCGCATCTGTTTTTTGCACGTTTTAATTATATTTCAGGAGGAGCCCGGTACAGAGGGGGGGGGGGGGGAGTACAAAAACTCCGTGGACATGAGTCCCAAACGCTGTGCTCCTGAGTTAGGAGGAAGGGGGGGGGGAGATTAGGCCTCACTGCCCCACCGACGGAGCAGAGAATCTGCATTTTTACATGGGAAGGGAAGGTGAAGGAAGTAGAAATTAAGGGAGCAGGGGAAAGAAGGGGGAGGGGGGGGGAGGGGAATGGGGGTCTCCCGCATGTTATGGTCTCCGCCTTCACCAACCCGCACTGATCAGTGTGGTGAAGTATGGCCAAGTACCAATATTTGCGTGTACGAGTGGTGGTGCAGCGGTTAAGCAGCGCTGCGCTACGAACCCGGCGACCCGAGTTCGATTCCCGATTACGGCCAACACCGGCGACAATAAAACTGGTCCTGGGCCTTCCCGAGGTGAACTCGGCCTCAACAGAGTCACTAGTAAAGGAGGTCTCATAGTGTAAATGCTTACCCCGAGCTCTCAATACTCTGATAGTGCACTGTTGTTAAGTTGTACGCCTTTTGGCGTCATCTGGTCCGATACCAATGGAGACTAGGCTCTAAGGAAAGCTGTCTCGGGTGTGAACCAATCAACTTCAAGGACAGTGCATATCATTATCAGAGTTGTTTCTTTTTGTTTGCATTTTGACTGCTTGTATTGCGGTTATTGCAAACATGATGCCTTGAATAAAGATGTCAGTTTTGTACCAGTTTAAAGGGTAAAAACCTACTACTAGAGTCACTAGTGTGACGTGTAAAAACATCGCCACCCGGAAGACACTGGCGGCCGGGCGTTCTGCTGGCCAGCCACCCCCTCGTGTGCCGGGGCCTTCATTTCGGTGCTCGCCAACAGAACTTGCCCCAAGAGTCTGCTAAGGGCTATACTGGGGGATCTTTGTCTTTGTTACACACGTTCTGAGAGCCTCCCAGGTAGAAGAGCAGGTTGTCTGGCTCCGAGGTCTTCACGTGAAGCACCATGGAGTTGTACGTGAGCTTCCCATGCGGGATCTCAGGGCGGTACGTCCGCACGCAGTCGCCCGTGCCGGACTGCACGGAGACCTTGATCTGTGATCACATGAGAGGAGAGTCATTCAACACTGAGTTACAGGGACGATGTAAGTAATGAAAACAATAAGGTAGACTGGATGTCAAACATGTACGTAGAACTTATTTCACACCGGACATAGCCAACTAATCGGAAGTGCGGAGAACAGGACAAAAAAAATTAACCCGTAAAAACAAAGTTTTTCACTATAAATCCTTTATATGCGTGGCGGCTAGAGTCCTCTCGTCCTCTGGCTTGAGATGGCTGCCACCTATGGGTCAGATGATTGCCTGCCACCATTAAGCAATTGGTAATTAAATATATATATTTTTTCCTAAAATGTTGAAAATTTAGGAATTTTTTTTCACGAAAATAAATTGTCACGTACAACGAGTCTGTGTGCAAAATGTCAGCTCGATTGGATCACGGGAAGTGGGTTAAAAAACGACCGAAAGATTTGCACGGTCGTAAGCGCGCAAGCAAGCAAGCAAGTGAACTTAATATAAAGGATTTAAAAACTAAAACACAGAAAGCAGTTCTGAAGAAACACGTTTTCAAACTAGATTTGAAAGTGCACAGCTCCAGAGGCTTACTAACATCAGAAGAAAAATTGCGCAAACTAATTACGCGACAATGTTGGTGAAAGAAAATACACGAGCTGTCCTAAGCGGAACTCCGTCCTATATCTCCAGATATGAATAGGAACATCTTAATGCCAAACACCGGGCGAGACGGAAGCAGTTCCAACGACGCAGCGACAAACTCGGAGAAACGGAGAGCCCCCCGCGAGGGGATATCGGTGAAGGAAACTTTCATTCACGTCCCAACAGCCCAAACCAGAGGTCGCAATCGGGTACTCGATACCCGTACCCTACCCGATACCCGGCTACCCGTACCCGGCCAGGTACGGCTACCCGTTTGCGACCCTGGTGCGGCCGGGTACGGGTACGGGTAGGCCGTGAGTCACTGGTGAGGAAACCGTCTGTCACTCATTTCGGGTAGGGTACGGGTACGAGTAGGGAATGGGAACCCGTACTCGACCGGGTATGGGTACGGGTACCCATTTGCGACCCTGGTGCGGCCTGGTACGGGTACGGTTAAGGAATCAAAACCCGTTTGCGACCTCTGACCCAAACCACCAAGGGTCTACGGAGAAGAAGTTAACAATCCAATCACGGCCTCGTGCGCCCTTCCCCGGGGGGGGGGGGGAGGGGGGGGGCGCATGTCAAGATGCTCACAGAGGCCGCCTGCTTGCGGGCCTGGTTGATGAGCTCCTTGATGACGGAGATGTTCCGCCCGAGGTTGTCCTGCAGCGCTCCGAAGGGCTCCATGCGCTTGGAGAGGCGCGCCGCCCGCTCCTCCACGTCCCGCAGCTTGTCGCTCGCCTCGGCAACTGCGGCGAAACGCGGAGGAGGAAAGCGAAACGATCGTCGGCTCTTCGCCCCTCGCGTGCTGCCCGTGGGCGGTGCCACGCAGCGTTTGCCACGATGTCCCACGCTTCGCCCCACGTGTCGGGGGAAGTGTCCCTCGGTTTATCTTCTTGGTTCTTTTGGTAAAGTCACGTAGAATGGAAGTAATAAAATAATAAAAATAAAACATAATAAAATAATTCTCACGACGTTTCGGCCACAACGCAAGCAGTCGTCCTCAGGTGAAGAACAGGTCTGTCAGAAAGGCAGATGACGGCTGCTTGCGTTGTGGCCGAAACGTCGTGAAAATTATTTTATTAGGTTTTATTTTTACTATTTTATTATTTCCATTCCACGTGACTTTACCGAAAGAACCAAGAAGATGAATCCCTGCAGTCACGAAAGCTTTAAATCGAAATGTCCCTCGGTTATATAAAGTTGCTGGCTGCTCATAAACGGAATCTCTATTTAGACGGGAATAATCCAACGGGTTACATATGTCCAGTAAGCGGGCACGGGTCAGCAACTACTGCTAACTGCTCCTAGCACGTGGCATGAAACGTCGGATAACACGCGATACAAATAGTTTTTTTCTGAATGCCAACGATTTAATTACTAAAGAAAGTTCTTCATCCGACCGCTCTATTGCTACTCTATCCCTTCCGGTCCATCCTTTTTCTCGCTCTCTTCTCCCCCGTTTACATTTTCCCAATTTGTCTCCTCCTCTCTCTCTCGCTCTCCTGCTCCCTTAGGTTCACAACTGGCGAGCCCGACAATTGTGCGCACACGCTCCCCTCCTGAGTTGTTTGCGTCTTCTTTGCATCGCAATTGGAAATTACATACGCATTTTACATATTTTAAGATCCCTTCGGGGTCATTTGGTGGGCGGTCCGTACTGTTCTTCGCCGAGTCGTCGATGAAAGCGTTGGCCGAGCGCTCGTTCTCCGCCGCCTTGTCAAGGTGTTCCGACACGTTCATGATCTTCTTGTTGAGGTCCATTGTCTCCTCCAAAACCCCCGAAGCCACCTCGCTCACGCCCTTGGCAGCCTCCGTCACCTCCTCCATGGCGCGGCTTGTATCTAAGGGACATAATATCTAGAACTGTGAATACATATACACACTGTATATATATACTTTTGCACAATGCAGTATAAGAACTCCGTTTTGCACCTCCACTTGTTTTTACGCGGTGTACTGGACGATCCATTTGTAGCTCCCTCGTTGATTCTGAATGACCTGATTGCTTCTAGATAGGCGATTGGATATTGCAAAAGTGATGGCTTTAAGTCTGACAGTGTAAATATATGAATGTGTCGTTGAACCCGCCACCACCCGAAACAACCAATTAGTAAGGTTTGTCACGTAAACAAAACGTGGCAATCTGTTACTAGTTCAGCACACCGGTGTGTGGAGGAGTAAACCCACGACGTCTACAACTCAAGTACGACGTTTCGCTGGTGATTAACAACCAGATTCATCAAGCGATAGTCAGAAATGTTAATTAGTTGATGTACAGGTGTTGATGACATCACCTTTTCTCACTCTAATTAAGACCAAAACCTGCTTGTACTCCTCTCTTCTCCCTGCCCCACAGTTACGACCAGCCGTACACCCCTACCCCCACCCTTACACCCCTACCCCCACCCCTACCCCCACCCCTAACCCGACACCCCTACCCCAACCCCTATCACTACCCAAACCCCTATCACTACCCCAACCCCTCCTGCCAGTTCTCCTACCTGTCACCATGACTACACCGCCACTCTCAACAACAACCCCACTCTATCTCAACCACTTTCATCTCGTGTACAATTTTGTAATCGTCGTAGAGCACCTCGGAATAAGGTGCTATTCAAAAATCTGAACTAGACGAGACCAGAGAGCTGTAGAGCACAACGACGAGAACTCACGCAGCAGTAACAGCAGTAGTAAGAGATGGCACGGGGCAGGTTCGTGTTGGGTGTGCGCGTCTTGGTGAAAAACGCACCATTAGGCAGTGAGGCCAGAGAGGCCAGGGCTGAGGCCAGCTGCCGCGCGAGAGCCTTGGTCTTGTCCTCGCCGTTTGTCACCTGCATTTTAATGGCCGCCAGGCGGTCAGAAAAGCCTAAACCGGTGGCCCAGATGACAACACGCAGTAGAGGCAATGGAGGATTAAAATCACAGCATCGAATGCAATCAACACAGCAGAGGTCGCAAACGGGTTTTGATTCCTTACCCGTACCCGGCCGCACTAGGGTTGCAAATGGGTACCCGTACCCGTACCCGGCTGGGTACGGGTACCCGTTCCCTACCCGTACCCTACCCGAAATGAGTGACAAACGGTTACTCACCAGTGACTCACGGCCTACCCGTACCCGTACCCGGCCGCACCAGGGTCGCAAATGGCTACCCGTACCCGTACCCGGCCGGGTACGGGTAGCCGGGTATCGGGTAGGGGTACGGGTATCGGGTACCCGGTTGCGACCTCTGCAACACAGTGCCCCTGATGAAATGACGGTTGGGATTTGGTAATCTCTTTTTTTGAAATAGCCCTTAGCCCGTGATGGAAATTCCATATTTGTATAGCAGGGGTAAAGTTATTCCCAAGTGCAGCCAGTTTTCTCTTTCCACAAAGTTTCTCTCATTTTATCGATCGGACAGAGGAAGCGGCACGTGAACATCCAACCGCCATTTTAATTATCAGCCTTTCAACTACGAGCTTCACGCCCCAAGCACGGCGCTACTTGACCGGTAGCACGATTACACCATTGATGACATCGCTGTTACATGCATATTACTTTAAGGGTAAAGATGCAGCCTCTTTAGATGGAAACTCTGGAGAGAAACTCAAGAGGACATTTGGCCTACCATTACACGCTGGCCAGGTGTCCTGGAAGACGTGGGAATATCCCCACATTAGCCCACCGCACACGACCTGCCGATCAACTAACTTGCGGTGCACACATTTACACGGCTGGTGACATGCCTATCACCGTGTTGAAGCTACCATTTTAACAAGTGAAACCTATTATTCTTAAGCACAAACTTGAAAAACTACGTGAAACAAGTTACTGCAATTTAGTGGCTGAGCATTTCAGCACGTAATAAACACGAACCACCCAATGGGCAGGAGTTTTCAGCACGTGCAGGTTTACCGGTGGCCTTGTCATTGAGCTCCTTCGTCTCTCGGAGCAGCTCACTGCTCAGCTGCAGGGACGCCCTCCCAGCCTGCTCCAGGGAGCCAGAGGGACCCACGGCCTGACCATCGAACAAAACACGACCGTCGGAAAAGGGCCTCACCCCGCCATCCCCCCCTCTGTCAATAACGCACGCACGTTTTAAAATTGCATTCGTACCGCATTGCAAGATGCGGCGAGAAACGAGCGGCGGGAGCGATCTGACACCGCTCCGGCCGTAATCACGGGGTGTTTGACGAGTTGCGACATGACCGCACCTGAGCAAGCGCCTCGCTGGCCACAGTGTCGGCCTGTTGAGCAGTTTCCTCCGCGTCCGCCACCGCCTGAACGATCGCCCCGTACGCATTCAGAGCAGCCGTCGCATCAAACGTCTGGTTCTTTGTCTCATCAAGAATGCTGTGAAGAAATAAAAAAAGGGGAGTGCACGGCAAAAAATAGGAATATATATGAGCTCTTTCTAAAGCAAGTGTCGGGAGATCACCATAAGCTCGGGAGTATGTGCTGAGATTGGAAACCACAGGCTGTAAACACATTGCTTTGGAATTGGCCCATATAAATGCAGCGCACTCTCTGACCTCCAGTTCCTAAAATTCGGTGGCGCTATTTATTTAAATTGAGGTTAGCGTTTTTTATATATACACAGTTTTCCCCTCGCTATATGCGGTAGATGCGTTCCAAAAAAACGGGCGCACAAAGCGAAACCGCACGAGACAGCTGCCTGCCGAGTAGCGCACACAGTACACACACAGTACACACACAGTACATACACACACACAGTACACACACAGTACATACACACACACAGTACACACACACAGTACACACACAGTACACACACACAGCACACACACAGTACACACACAGTACACAGTACACACAGTACACACACAGTACACACACAGCACACACACAGCACACTACACACACAGTACACACACACAGTACACACACAGTACACACACACACAGCACACACACAGCACACTACACACACAGTACACACACACAGTACACACACAGTACACACACAGCACACACACAGCACACACACAGCACACTACACACACAGTACACACACACAGTACACACACAGTACACACACACACAGTACACACACATAGTACACACACACACAGTACACACACAGTACACACACACAGTACACACAGCACACACACAGTACACACACAGTACACAGTACACACACAGTACACACACAGTACACACAGTACACACACAGTACACACAGTACACACACAGTACACACACAGTACACACACACAGTACACACACAGTACACACACACACACAGTACACACGCAGTACACACACAGTACACAAGCAGTACACGAACAACTTTGTCTCACGTCCGACCGCGTAGCCACGTGCAAGTGAATTCACACCGCAGAGTGAATTTTGGGTAGAAATATTCGCAACGTCTCACAAACCGAACCTGCATAAAGCGAGGGAAACCTGGAGGTATAAATTTGTATGCACGTTTTACTTTGTGGTGGTATTATGTGAAAACCAAAGTTTCCATCACGATTGGATTTCAATATTAGAATTTCGACAGTAATTTCAGGTGTCCTCCGTAATCAGTCTACTCTTCCACGCCCCCCCCCCCCAGCCTCAGTACAATTCATTATAGGATGAGTAGCCTGCAGTGGACCTGAATCACAGGACCAGACAGAACCTTTTAACAATGCTCCACATATAAGAAATGTATCCCAACAGAAGCAGCTGCAGATGTGATCCCTGAAAATTGCTAATGAAAGCTGTATTATAATTTACAATGCTTTAAAATAACTCGAAACTCTGTTATTACAGGGTGCGCAACTTTTTAGAAAACGAGACAAAATTACCTTGGCAAAATAAGTACCAAAGTGAGATGGCTAGCATTATCCGGAGCTTTTTCTCTGCAAATGGGTTGTCACACAATTTGCAATAAGTGCGATGGTGATAGATGAAAGCAAAGGCTTAGCATGGGCCAGGTGCACCGCATTTGCGCGAGTTACAGAGCCGCCACAGTTATCGCCCATCCATACTTCACATCTTCAAATGCCAGGGGTGGGTGGGGGGGGAGTCAGACGTGACCAGAGCGTGTTCTTTTTCGGAAGGAACGATGACCGATCGAGCACGGTTGAGTATAATTGGACACTTGTTGAAAAAAACGACGGGCGAAGTGGCAAAATGCGGGTGGTCCCTGTTAAGGTGGGCGCACAGTGACCTCCTCCCACTTGGCGTCTCGCAGCTGAAGAAATGCACGCAGACCCTACGGGGGGGAAAGAGGTGGGCAACAGCCTAGCGAGCACCCAACCGGTGCATTTCGTTAAATGTGGCTCTGTTTTCCCATTGATTACCCAATTCACTGCTTACATAACATGCCAATTAGGAAACTGGAGGTAGAGCTCAACCGCCTGCCTGAACTTGGAGCCAGAACCTGTTTAGATGTCACACGACACCGATGTCAGCCGTAGCAGTAAATGTTACTCAAAAGGCTGAGCTCAGAGCAGCAATGTGCCGACCGCTGTTCCACCGCTCAACGCCACAATCCAGTGAAGTGGAAACGTAAATGGTTATTAATGTACATAAATGATGTATGTTGATTAACTGTGTATAAATTTCGATGTAAAGATTTCGTGACTGCAGGGATTCATCTTCCTGGTTCTTTCGGTAAAGTCACGTAGAAGGGAAGTAATAAAATAATTATGTTTTATTTTTATTATTTTATTACTTTCCTTCTACGTGACTTTACCGAAAAAAACCTAAGAATACGTTATATTGTCTCGCGACTACGACGACAGCAAACAAAAAAGCCGCTAACTACCACGAAAGGTGGGTGAGGCCTAGCAACGCAGGCCACGTGGCCCGGCTCACCGGGAAAGCTGTGCGGCCAGTGCCTGCATGGCGGCCGAGTGGTTCTCCGCGCGGAACACGAGCTCGATGAGCCCCTTTTCGCGCAGCGCCATCACCGTCGCGTCCACGCGGTCCCGCAGTTTGGGCGCCGCCGTGTCCAGACGCTCCTGGTCGAGCTCAGCTTGCTGCGTCAGGAAGGCGTGCGACATGCACCGCGTGCGCGTTAACAGTTCTTCTGTAGTAGTAGGTTTTTACCCCTTCATCTGGTACAGAAACTGACACCTTTATACAAGGGGTCATGTTTGCAATAACCACAACACAAGCAGTCAAAATGCAAACAAAAAGAAATAACTCTGATAATGATATGCACTGTCATTGAAGTTGATTGGTCCACACCGGAGACAGATTTTCTTAGAGCCTAGTCTCCATTGGTGTTGGACCAGATGACGCCAAAAGGCGTTCTATCTCTACACAGAATGTGGGTAATGTCAGCGTGCGTGCGAGTGTGTGTGTTTGAGCGGTGGAGTAATGTTTTTACCCGCACTGCGCTACGAACCCGGCGACCCCGGTTCGATTCCGGCCCACGGCCGCTAACAAGTGGGATATATTTTAACTGGTCCTGGGCCTCCCCCCTAGGTAGACTCAGCCTCAAATGAGTATATGTGTGTAAATATCGCCACTTGGGAGACAAAGTCACGGTGCTGGCCACCCATCCCCTCACGAGCCGTGCCGGCCTTGATAGGTGCTCGTTAACATCACTTGTACCAACAGTCTGTTAAGACCACAGAGGGGATGTTCGTCTTTTTTGTGTTTAATATGCAATATAAATATTATGCATGATATCAATGCATTATACATACATGTGCATTTGTGTATATGTGTGCGGGTGAGATGCGTGCTTGGAAATAGATTGAGAGAGAGAATGAGCAACACGTGGATTAGATCATACGCACGAGTTAGAGGCATCGTATGGACTGATACAAAAAAAAACCGTAAGTGAGCTTAAGTAGAACAATTTTTGCGAAGGGATAATAGCTAGTCCTTGAGGGTAATGATGGATGTGGCAACTAAAGGAGAGAAGACCAATGGAGAGAACAGAGGACATCCGACAAAAGAAATTGAGTAAAGACATCAACTCATCTGCAGGTGCTAGATTATGTTGCAAAACTCTAACAGCTGGTGATGGTTCTTCTTGGTTCTTTCGGTAAAGTCACGTAGAAGGGAAGTAATAAAATAATAAAAATAAAACATAATAAAATAATTCTCACGACGTTTCGGCCACAACGCAAGCAGCCGTCCTCAGGTGAAGACCAGATCTGTCGGGGAGACAGACGCTGTCTCCCCGACAGACCTGGTCGTCACCATTTTTATTATTTTATTACTTCCTTCTACGTGACTTTACCGAAAGAACCAAGAAGATGAATCCCTGCAGTCACGAAAGCTTTAAAGCTGGTGATGGCTTGGGGAGGCCTTCATCCAGCAGTGGCTGATAAATAGTGATGACGACATGTGTGTGTGTGCGCGAGTACATGTGTGTATGTTAAACACACATAGGTGCTCGCTAACAGCACTTGCTCCAACAGTGTGTTAAGGTTATACGGGGATCTTCATTTTGTCTTTGTATGTTAATGTGTGGAGACGAGTAATTCAAAGGGCGAGACGCATAACCTCATACTGTTGAAGTCCATGGGTGTTTTCGAGTTCAATATCTTCCCAATTTGGCAATTACTGTTCAAATGCATGTAAATAAATGTGTGTGTTATGAGCATATTGTGATTAATTTGATTTATAAACTGATAGATTGTGGTGGGAGTAACTCGTAATGAAATGTACACATATACAACAGTTGTCAGTTACATGTTTTTGCGAAACAATATACTCAAAATAATAGGAGCTCACATCAAAGACAGCTGAAACAGTTCACTTAATAATAATTTTGTAGTTTCCGGACAAATCGCAATTGCTGTACAGTATTACATCTTCATAATGGGAACCACCTGGAAAATCAAGGGAAGGCCTCATTTTGGGCCCAACGTTTCAACAAATATGTCACGCAGGAAATATATACAATATAAAGTATGATGTACACAACAGTTAAAGTATGTATATTCTTGGTTCTTTTGGTAAAGTCACGTAGAAGGAAAAAAAAATTCTCACGACGTTTCGGCCACAACGCAAGAAGCCGTCCTCAGGTGAAGAAACAGAGCTGTCGGAAAGACAGCGTCCTAAACGTCGTGAGAATTTTATTTTATGTTTAATTTTTATTATTTTATTATTTCCCTTCTACGTGACTTCACCGAAAGAACCAAGAATATGAATACCTGCAGTCACGAAAGCTTTAAATATAAATTTAAAGTTAAAGTATGTTCCACAGTGCTACAGTAAATGCTAGACGTATAACGAAGTATAAACACTGTAAATGTTAAAAGTGCAGCCTTTAAACTACTTTCTTAGGCCACTGATGATGGACGGGGGAACTTGAATAGCCTCTCTCTATGCTACTTGGTCTACTCTTCCTCACTGGCCATGAATAATTGGAACAAGATGGAATTACTATCACCACACATGACCTTCAGTACACACAGAGTGCTTGCCACGAATAAACCACGATACCTTGCTGATCTCGTCGAGGAGCGTAAACCATCACGCGAACTCCGGTCATCCTCGCAGCGGCTTTTGGCTGGCCATCGAACAAAGACGGTCACTGCATCGCACACTTTCAGATGCGCTTTTGCGGCCATCTGGAATGCTCTTCCTTCCGATATTAGGAAGCCACTGGAGCTGTTCACTATTACATCTAGAATTCTGAATTGAAATTTAATTTCTTTAGACCTGCTTTTTGTTTTTTGGTTGTTTTACTTCCTCGGCACCTCCGATTAGCACGGTTGGCTACGTACGGTGCGAAAGAAGTTCAACAAAACATACGTACTGCTGGATCGACAAACTGCAGTGTTAATTCTAGATTTGAAGTTTCGTGACTGCAAGGATCCATACTCTTTGGTTTTTTCGGTAAAGTCACATAGGTAAAAAATATAAAATAAATTAAAATGAAAACAAATAAATAAAATCACGACGTTTCGGAAGCAACACAAGCAACCGTCATCAGGTGTAGACTGCTCCAGCAAAATAAAAAAACTGCAGTGTGCCCATTTACACTGCTGGGTGTACAGCAGAATGGCAGGGGGGGGTTATGAAACTTGTGCCACTGTTTGAGCTGTTACGTGAGCCGGTTGAACAGACCACCTATGTGCGCCAGCCTTTGCACCATAGCAGCACCCAAATATACAAGGTAAGAACGGTTATACATGGTCCACAATCATATTGCAAATGTTGGAATGAAATTCAAAATTTAAAAAAAGCATAGTATAGCAAACATGCCAGATCTTCCCGACATTCTCATAATGTGTTTATATTTCCTGGCGAATAGAACCTTGAGATGCGGTCGTACGTAGGTGTTTTATGGATTCAAATTGCAGTGCGATGGGCGTAATTTTAACAAAATTTTACCTTAAGCAGCTTATCAATTTCATGAATTGCTTGCTTGACATTGCCGAGAATCTTCTCCCCCTGGGAAATCATCTCCTTGGTCGAATTCAAATTTGTTTCAAGCGTTGCACTTTTATCCTGCAGAGAGAATAATCATGGTATTAGTTAGGCGTGTATCATGTACAAAAAAAACGTGTTCAGAACTTTTGGGCATACGACTATTCACCTTGGTCACGATTTAGTGAATTGTAAACAAATTGCTTCAATAATGTTTTCTTCTTGTTGAGATTGTGGTCAATGTAGGGCCACTAGTGGCTGCAGAAATCAAATAAATCAATTACATACAACATACACAAAAACATGACTAACATCCAGCCACTTAGTCCACCAAATGATGAAGGAATCCCTGTACTATATAACTCATGGGGCTTTTTGACTGTACATAACCATAATGGTCAGTGCAGGTGTGGTGAAGGGGGGGAGGGAGAGAAAGGACCAGTGCTGATATCACTCCCAACTGATGCGATAGTCATGGGCAGAAATTAAACTCAGGTAGGCGGGTTCAAGCGCAATGCACTAGCCACTATAAAAGATGCAGATCACCCATATAGCATTAACAGACTGTTGGGGCAGGTGCTGTTAGCGAGCACCTATGACACGAGGGGGTGGGTGGCCAGCACGACGCCCGATCGCCTTTGAATCCCTTCTGGAGATGTTTACACACCGCACCAGGTACTCATTTGAGACTTAGTCGACCTAGGGGAGGCCCAGGACTGGTTCAGAAAATTGCCACTGGGTGTTGGCCATGAGCGGGAATCAAACTCGGGTTGCCGGGTTCATAGTGCAGCGTGCTAACCGCTACACTACAGCTCTCCGCACAACACCACCACCACCAAACGTCACTTATAATATATACCAAATTAAAATTAGATATGAATGCAGGCATGACTCAATGATGTATCGTGACCGTAATAATACATTGTAATTGACGAATCAATGCATCTTCACATGCTCAATTACTGTGGCAATACAGATGGCATGTATTACAAGCTTGCTAAACAGGACACTGTTGAAATGTACACATAGGTAGGTGGATCACCTTCAGCTCGACCAGGCTTTTGTTGTTGCTCTGGTTGAGTTCATTGGCCATGGCGGTGGCTTCCTTGGCCTCGTTCAGGATCCTCTGCAGGTCTGACAGGCGGTTGAAGACTTCCCACAGCAGGTCCGACACGTCCTGGGCCAAGCCCTCGTTTGCCTGGCGAGGCTGCTCAAAGGCCTGCTTCACCTTGTCAAGCAGCTCTCTGGATTTCCTGCGCAAAGAACACCATCAAAACCAGAAAAAAAGTCAACGCGAAATTTCTCACGGTTGTGCCGTCTCGACCTCCAATGCTATTGCAGGTTGTGCCGTATGATGTTCGGCACGATGTCCAATGTTTCGCTCTGCATGTTGGGAGCTTCTTCAGGCAATGCATTGTTGGTCAGTTCCTGAAGAAGCTCCCAGCCCACAGCGCAGAATGTTGAACGGCGCGCCAAACAACATGCGGTGAAACTCAAAAAACACACCGGAGGGCTGTACATGTTGGTGTTTTGCACAGATGTTATTTAATTATGCCAGCTATAAACATCTACTTTTTATTTTTTGCCAATGCTAAGTGCTGCAGAATGCGCTATCGTGACTCGACAATGATTCACTGCAATATGACAGCTGAAATGGCACAAATATTTGCTCTGATTTTTCATGAATTTAGTAATTTTGTCCTCCGAGCAGAGAGATTACTGAAAGAGAGTCACATTATCTAGCCGAGATATCCGATAATCATGGCGTATTACCACAGGACTGCAGATGCATAAACTATTTGGGTCTATCAGCCTGTTGGAAACTATTGTTCCAAAGCATGATTTGATTCTATATTCACGCAAAAAATACAGAACCTTGTTTATAAACGTATCTCGCAACAATCGAAAAAAAAATGTTGGACATGGATCAAACACATCCAATGAAGTGATGAAGTGAGCCACGTGGGAACGGCCCTCGTATTTGAACCGAGATGTAAACACATCTCGGGAAGAGCCACGGCAACGTGGCAGAGGGGTGGGCAGAGGCAGAGACGAGCATATTAGGAAAAAGGCAGAAGACATTGGACCAAACGGAAACGGCACGTACTTGCCAGTCGGAAAGCAGTGAAGGAGATGTTTGGCACGGGGAGCTCAGAACCGCCACTGGCGGAGCCAGTGGGGGGGGTTGGGGTGGCACGTGCCCCCCCAATGATCCGATCGAAATCCCTAATTTCGATCGGATCATTGGGGTTTATTAGTAATAAATCGACATTTTGTGACCAACACTTGCCACTGTGTAGCATATTATTAAGTGCCAGTAACTCTATGAGATGATATGACAATAGTCTGAGTCCATAATTGGCAATAAGTAACGGCAAAGCAGTTATAAGTGACTCAGAATTGTGCGCAGTTGCGTATACAGCACACGACTTCCCTGAAGGCATTCACCTTCAGCGAGCACGATGCCGATCACACAACGCGTTTCGAATTAGACCCTCGATCGATGGCTGCGCCATCGCCGCACACGCGTCGAATAAAAAGCAAGGGACAAGTCCTTACTTACTAACAACTCCTCTATCATTTTTCATTGCTGGAGGGGTTGCCCCCCCTACCTGAAAATCCTGGCTCCGTCATTGAGAACCGCGGTCCGTAAACACAATGCTGGGAAAGCAAGAAGCGCGCACAGAGACGTCGTATTGCACGTAAACGCCGAATTGATGCACGTCCTTATGTGTCCATGCATAAGGACGTGCATTAATGGGGGAGTGGTAGTGTAGCGGTTAGCGCGCCGTGCTATGAACCCGCTGACGGCCAACACCAGTGACGATTATCTGAATCGGTCCTGGGCCTCCCCTAGTTCGACGCAGCCTCAATCGAGTACCTGGTGCAATGTGTAAAAACTTCGTCACTGGGGAGATAAAGGCGGCCGGGCGTGGTGCTGGCCACCCACCCCCTTCGTGTGTGCCGTGCCGGCCTTCATAGGTGCTCGCTAACAGCACTTGCCCCAACAGTCTGTCAAGGCTATACGGGGGATCTTTGTCTTATGCATAGCAGTTGGGGGCAGGTGGGTTGCGGGGAGGGGAATGTCCGTCCTGCTGACCCGAGCTCCTTGTTGGCGACGTCGCGCTGCCGGGCCAGGCTGACGGCGCGGATCTGAGCGACGAGGCGCTCCATGTCGGCGAGCGCCCGCGGCACCGTGCCGCCGCCGCCGCCATCCTCGCCGCCCACCGCCAGCTCGCGCAGACGGCTCGCGTTCCCCACCAGCTCTGCGGCAGGAATGTGTGGAAATAAAAAAAGCACCGGCGATGGAGGTGATGTAGCAGCCCTGCAATTGTTTGATCACGGCCACCGCTGGCTAAAGGGCCCCCAAATAGTAGGAGCCGAGGGTATTTGGTCTACTCTTTGCATGTTCTTCTTGGTTCTTTCGGTAAAGTCACGTAGAAGGGAAAAAATATTATTATGTTTTATTTTTATTATTTTATAATTTCCCTTCTACGTGACTTTACCGAAAGAACCAAGAAGATGAATCCCTGCAGTAACGAAAGCTTTAAATCGAAAAATTATTTGCATGTTGGCCAGTCATCTTGTAAGAAGTGAATATGCAAGGAGCTTTACCCCCACTACGAGCGACCTGCCGATTGACTCACTGTGGTACCCATTTATGGTTTTGGGTGGAACGGAATGTGTGTGTATGTTGAACTTCTTTTGCACCGTACGTAGCCAATCGTGCTAATCGGAGGTGCAGGGGAAGGACAACAAACTAAACACGAAATTAGTTTTCAATGGAGAGAAAGAGACTGCAATGTAGTCATGTAAGAGAAAAGATCTGCAGATGAATTTGCTTTTATAATGTCTTTCTTGAGGATCTGAACGTTTGCCGACATCAGGTCCATCTCATTTATTTTTTCATGAATTTGAGGCTCCTTGAGCTGCTTGGGGGTCGAAGCTTTTGCCGCGATCGCCAATGTCCTGCACTGCCACTGCTAAGGAGATGCGGTTGCTACTGTGCCATCGAACAAATACGGTCACTGCATCGCGCCCTTTTGAAATGTGCTTCTGTGGCTGTCTAGAACGCTCTTGCTTCCGATATTAGGAAGCTACTTTTAAATCTAGATTGAAAACTGATTTCTTTAGAGGGAAACAAATACCAATGAATAACAAATGAATGATTACCAATCTATATAATTACAATACCCTCCCCCTCTTTGCCTCGAATCACTGCACCAGATTGAATTGAATTAAATGATGACGTCACCCTGCTGCTGCTCTATTTAAAACCGGAAGCAACAGGAGAGCTTCACCATTCTTGCCCAATGAAGCTGATTGTTATTATCAGCGATATGTCGTACTCAAATTTTAAAGTGCTGTTGATTCTCTCTTCAGCACACTAAAGAAGTCAATTATTTTGTCCTTTGAAAAACGTGACACATTTTTTGCTGTTTGGTCGTGTCGGGTGGTGGAGGGTTGCGACACATTTATAGATAACGAGATCTGACCCAAAAACCTATATTATGAATAATATTGGTCGCGAAAGCCTACGTGTTAAATTGATTTCTTTAGAACTGATTTTTGTGTTCAGTTTGTTGTCCTTTCCCCGCACCTCCGATTAGCATGGTCGGCTACATACGGTGCGAAATAAGTCCAACGTACATGCATACAAGGCTGGTAGGATGTCGGGCAGTGGGCTGACCCTAGTATGCCTGCGTGCTTGTGTGCGTATATGCGTGTGTGTGTGCGTCTGCGCGTTACCCAGAGCGGCGTTCAAGGCGCTGCGTACGCTCGCCAGCAGCGCGCCAGCACGCTCCTGCGTCTCACGCAGCTGCTGCTCGGTCGCACGCGCCTCCTCCAGCACCCGTGTGGCCTGTAGAACAAGCGCATTGATTCAGTGGGGGGGGGGCTTTGTTTATCCCCGAAATTTAGATATATATCGCTGGAGCGATGATATCTGCTTCTGTGCAGATACGGTAAAGGTGCAGCCCTGCAATTGCTTGCTCACGCTACTGCTGCCAGTACGGCCTCCGCTAAAGAGAGCTCTGGGGAGCCCCCTCTAAATGGTATTTTGGCCTCCTCCGTGAAGCAGGCCAGACACCTTGGATGAGGTAGAAGAACCCACACTTGACCCCACCACACACCTGCCAATTGACTTACTCTTTAATTCTTTCGGTAAAGTCACGTAGTTATAAGTACAATTGTGTTGCGATCGAAACGTCGTGATTTCATTTATTTTATTGTATTTATAACTACGTGACTTTTCCGAAAGAACTAAAGAGTATGGATTCCTGCAGTCACGAAAGCTTCAAATCTGGGACACCTATTTGGTACGGGTGGGGAGAGAATGGCAGGGGCGATTCAAAGCACCTGCCCATTCTCAACAAACTTTTACCTGCTTTAAAGCCAATAAATCATTCACGGGTATCTATACAACCAATGTAAAGGTATAGCTATGAAGACAAAATCACCTCTGTATGTCACGTCATTATTTTGAAACATCTGAAACATCCAAACGCTTTAAGGTTTGATCACTTGCCACTGTAATTAATTTTCACCAAAAATGTAATATCATTATTCACCCAATCCTACATATTGAAAATAAAAATGCTCGATATACGTGAGCAGTCTGTGGGCAGTATTAAGCGTATATATAATAGCGTACATTTTGAGTGGGCTTTGCAAGTGGTTCAGCCAAGTGGCCTGGTGGAGAGTAATGGTAAATAATGTATAAAAGTCAAATTTACGGCCAACAGGTCAAAGGCCATCAGCGAACTCACCCGACTATCAAAGGCATCGATTTCTCCGATAACATCAGCCACTCCCCGAGTAGCAGCATCTGTCATCTGGGACGGTGGCTTCTGTGATTTAAGCTGATCCTGCAAGTAGATGTATAAATTGTTAATTATACCATATGGCATGCGTTCATATGTAACAAACAAAAAAAGACATTTGAAAACTTTCAAACGTTGCAAGCAATATAAATGCTTTACCAGAACAGAGTGAACTGGATAAGTGAGGTACATTTAGCGGCGCACACATATCACGACCACACTTGCCCCAAGCGTTCGGGTCATGTTCGCGAACTCTTCGAGTCGTGAGTACGGAGCAGGGATGAGGCCGGTGAGGTTGACAGACATCACGCTCACAGCAAGCACATCCAGGTCGTTGAGAAGCAAGCCCGTGCAGTCGTCATTACAGGCTGGAGGGAGAAGGTTGGCGATGCAGAAGCAGTGACTCACGCAACACAAATGTAAAAAGTTAATGCGACGCAAATTACAAACACGGCATTATACCATTTGCAAAGGCATTTGAAGAAATTGCGTGCGACTTTGTAACCCCACACCTGCATGTTTTATAGGTTAGATTCGAAACTCTTTGGTTCTTTCGGTAAAGTCACGTAGGTAGGAAAATAAAATATTCGAGGCTGCATGAATAATAAAATAAATCAAAACCAAATCCAGCGGTATTCAAGCCAGGGCATGCTTCCCAGCAATGTAAAACATGCCCGTGTGATGGCTGCCAGATGGTCCATACTTGGATTTTTAACTCATTAAAGAAGTCAACAGCCCCACTGCTGAGTAACAGGCAGAGCTGTTCGAACTACAATTGAATAAATATACGTGGATATGTGCTTCACGACGCCAAATAAATCGAAATGTTTCAAGATATGGGCCCAGTAGGATCCACAAGGGCCCATACGTTTCATCAACGATGACTATGGGGGTGCATGAAAATCATGCAGCATGACAATAGCTATGACTGCTCACCACAAGCATCACTAACTATGAGACTAAATTAGCGAGTTCTAATGAAGATGCCAATTAAGACAACTTAATTATGGTATTTAAGACCGCAGTGTACTCAAGGAAACCAAAAATGGCAATTGGCCTCATATATATTTATATACAAATCTACAGAGTTTACCGATTGGCTGAAATGACATCAAGTTCACCGACTCAAGGCAGACTAACTCAACTCAAACTCAACAGGTGGTCGTCAACCAAACTAGGGCGAGAACTAAAATTACCGTAAATAAAATGCCGACTGAATCAACGCTGGCCATGGTGTTGAGGAGCCAAAGTGCTGCCCTTGGCAAAAGAAAAGGTGTTAAAACACCAAACAGAAGACATTTTTCAACGAATCCTGTCTGCATTAACCAACACGTACTTGTGGTGAACATGCAAAAAAAAGCATGCTCTGATCACACTGTGTAACATTTTTTTTTGTTCCTGAGTAGTAAGTGTTATTTACCAATTGCTTATGCCTCAAAAGTACAGAAAATGGGTATTATTCCCCACAAACTTTGCTTTCGTGATCAGGACAGTGATATTTTGAAATTTACCTATTTCCAATGAGGAAACTGGCGATTGTGTCTTTTTGTTCACATAAAGTCAGAAAAAAACAACATGAATCAAAATTAACATGTATTTATATTAAAGTAATACAAAAATTACCACAACATTTAGAAGTGAGTAGTTTTTCGAGATTTACAATTATACTGTAAATCACTTTCACGAATCAGCCCCAAAATGTAGTCTCCCATCATGTTCTCGTTATACTGTCCTTGGTAGCGGTGTTCAAAGTCCAGTAAATTACGAAATAACACTTACTACCCAGGAACAAAAATTGTGTTACATAGTGTAATAGATGCATTGTCTTTAAAACGGATTGGTCCACACCAGAGACAGCTTTCTTTGATTCCTTGAAAAAAGAGATTCCTTGAAAAAAAAGGATCCTGTTTGGTGTTTTAACATCTTAACACCTTTTGCCAGAAAGGGGTAAAACCTATCGTGATATTTTGATACTGCCAAAGAAAGGTCCCACGTTGTGCTGCCCCCTGGTGGTGAGGACCGTACACAGGCAGTTCCTGTTGACGAGCACGTGTCTGGGCTGGCACTGGTCGCACGCACGGCCCATCACCCCCGGCAGGCACGCGCACTGCCCCGTCGCGTGATGGCACTCGCCACCCAGGGACCCGTCGCCATGGCAACCGCAGGGCCGGCAGGGCTCGCCAGGCAACGACGGGTTGCCGTAGTAACCGGGAGAGCACCTGGAGCAAGGAGGGGTGGGGGGGGGGGACAACGGCGAATGAGAGGAAATCTCGATTTAAAGCTTTCGTGACTGCAGGGATTCATCTTCTTGGTTCTTTCGGTAAAGTCACGTAGAAGGGAAATAATAAAGTAATAAAAATAAAACATATTGTATTTTATTATGTTTAATTTTTATTATTTTATTATTTCCCTTCTACGTGACTTTACCGAAAGAACCAAGAAGAGAGGAAATCTGTTGGTGGCCCAAGTCGGTCAAAGCATTGCGCTCCCACTGGCACTTCCCTGCGCTTCCGTGCCTGTGGGTGCGTTTACTGGGAAATAAGGTGGCATGTTGGTGCCATGTCCTGTTTCTAAATCAAGCAATTTGGCGCTGAAGTAGAAAAAAAACCCGTGTGTCTACATCGACACTGTGTTTTACACCGAATTTCTTTTTTGGATCCTGAAAACTTTTCAAGAGCGCCACGAATGGAAAAACCGCGGACCGTGCCCACCGGTCATTCAATCGCGAATTAACAGTCGGTGGTTCCCTCGGCAAATCCAGCAATGCGTCGCCGATCGCAAAAGCGACACGAAGCACACGACGCTGGGTGACGAGTCAACGTCCTTACCGCTCGCAGTACTGCCCAGTGTAGCCGGTGCGGCAGGCGTCACAGCGGAAGTCGTCCACTCCAACCTGGGTGCACGTCGGGCTGAAGCTGCGACACGGCGACGATGAATGATGAGAAGAAACCCATCGGTGTCCCCTCGCCTCCACAGTGCAGTACAACATCGCGTATCCGACCGACCGACACACGTGTATCCGCCCCGACCAATTGACCACCCACGCCCATTAGTTTTCACAAATACTAACTCTCCGCACACGACAATATGTCCTAAGTATATGTGCATTCATTAACTTCTCATTTAAGGCATTTTCCCGTGTTTAAAGCCGTTTGTGCTTGACTTTTGTGCAGTATACACGGTTTAACTGTAATTTTCCATAGATGTTCACATATGTTCCATTAACTCAATATGCTGCGAGTCAGAAATGTGGTGTTTGTGCCATACACTAACAATACAAATGCATATGCAGTAACAGTGAATATCGACATTTAAGGAATGTCTGTCAGTAACACAGGGCTGTGTGAAAATGATCTGTACACATGACTGTAAGCTGAATTACAAGTGGATTTTGACAGCACGTAAAGATAATGTGAAGATAATAGTTTTCATCAATTAAGATAAGAGGGAGTCAGGAGTGGAATGCTACAGAGGACAGGGAGGGAAGGGCGATGACAAGATAGTAAAAAGTGTGGACGGAGACACTGTATAGAGAGACAGAGTGAGCGAGTCATGGGGAGAGGAAACAAGACCAGCCTTGAGCTTGGACTTGAACAGAGGGAGGGAATCAACAGTCGGCAACTAGAAATATGGGTCAGTAGAGAGTTAAGCAGCCCCTTAACTTTCCTTCAATGTGTTGTTTTCGTGTACAACAGCATGTGGTGAATGTGGAAAATGGGGACAGTTTGGTGGTGTGTTGCTGCAATGAAATATGTATGACCCTCCTGTGAATAGTACATGATTGCAAGTTTGACAGCTGGAAGAACACAATGACCATCATACAGTCACTGCGCTGAGAATTGTTTCTCAAAACCCAGGCTTATGTTTTCAAAGAGCCTCAGTAATAGCATTGTATATTTTTACAGTCTGCACTGTACCACCACCCCCCACCTCTCCCTGCGTCTCTGGCCAAGGCTTTGAAGGAGTGGTGGGAAAAGAGAGGCCTTACTTGTTTGGGTTACTTTTCGGGCAGGCGCATGCGGTGCAGTCGTCGTGGCGACCTTTGACCCTCCCATAATACCCCGGGGCACAGTGGTCGCAGTGATGTCCCGTCGTGTTGTGCCGACAACCCTGGTGACACGCATTCGTCAAGGTGGCACACATCCGTCGTGACAAACACTGCGACCGTGCGTGGCACTCGAACAGCGTGCGCCGGCATTCTTGTGCGAGCCGTTTGCAGTCAAGTCGTAAGACCACGAGCACCGAGTGACAAATGTGCACAGCCGTCCCGCAACGCCAAGGTAAAAGTGCAGCCATGCAATGTCTGGCTCATGCCACTTCGGGAGGAAGGTGCTCTGCTCGAGGGAGGCTCCCAGAGAGGCCACCTGGTAAGTAAACTATTAAATATTCTTTGGTTCTTTCGGTAAAGTCACGTAGGTATAAAATAAAATACAATAGATCACGACGTTTCGGGCGCAACACAAGCGTCCACCGGATGACGGATCTATTGTATTTTATTTTATACCTACGTGACTTTACCGAAAGAACCAAAGAGTATGGATTCCTCCAGTCACGAAAGCTTCAAATCAAGATTAAATATTGTTTTATTTTATTTTACTAGGTAGCTCTTTTTCAGAAGCGACCTGGCCACACAAAATGATTGCTCAACAAAACGGCTCATCGTGTGGACATTTATAGCAAACAAATACTCTAAACGCATTTTGATTCTAAATGTGGGGGGAAAAACCAAAGGACCCGGATAAAAATCTATGCGACCACAGGGTGAATGTGCAAACTCCAAATATACAGGTGTCACGGTCGGGATCTCACCCACGGCCTCCTGTATACAAGTAATTTGGCCTCCTCTTCCATGCTGCGCCAGGCATCTTGGAAGAGGTGGGAGTACTCAACACTTTACCACACCACACGTGACCTATACCATGTGACCTGTTGATCGACTGTAGCGTACCCATGTAGACCGCTGAGTGGCATTTAAGAAACTTTCACCATTGTTTGTATTGAAAATCTGGCTTGATAACCGCAACACCATGAAGAGCACGCCGCTTTGAGTGTGCAAACTTTACAAAATGACAACTCCGAGTTAGAGTGTGGACCGGTGGAAGAGCGGAGGGGTAGTGTATGCGCGTCTCATTGAAGCAAAACAAAAACAATTTACCTGACACCGTCCAGACTCGGGGTCGCATGATGCACTGTGGTTGTTGCAGTGGCATGGAATGCAAGGGCCGAGTGCGAGTCTCGGCTGTCCAGGAGCGTGTCTGGCCGAAACATCTCGGAAGAACCCTGGTGCACATTCCTGAAAAAAAAAGTGTAAAAGCAACCGTTTTTTAATTAAGCGCAAAGCAGCAGTCATGTTTCCGTGTATCATGTTGAATTTATTTGAATATGGCATTTCTCCAAATAAATAAACACACATTGGTCAGAACATTTTTTTTCTTTCAGAGCGCTTCAAGCAAAGTTCGACGAATAGATTCCACATCAATTGTGGACTCCATTAGTCACCCTTTGGGATTCTAAAAGTACAGTACATTCATTCATCTGTCAAACAATTTAAACAGAATTTGCATTGCAACTCTTGTGTCTGTGTATCCCTGTTTAGAGACCGGCAAAGTGGAGTCGTTGAGGGTGTGTGGAGTGAGGGTGTGATGAGTATGTGTGGTGAGCGTGTGTGGTGAGGGGGTGGTGGTGAAGGTGTGTGTGCCGAGTGTTGAGTTGTGAGAGTGTGTGTTTAAGGTACAGAGGTGTATGTTGAGGGTACTCGTTGAGGGTGTATATTCAGTTAAATACGTAGTCGGCTTTCGCGACCAATATCATCCATAATAGAGGTTTTTGAGTTAGATCGCGTAAATATATAAATGTGTCGTTAAAACCCACCACCACCCGACACAGCCAACTACTAAGGGTTGTCACGTAAACAGAACGTGGCAATTCGTCACTAGTACAGCACACTGGTGTGTTGGAGAGCCAAGCCACAACATTTACAAATTACTCAGTTTGTGCTCAGTATTCAGTGTCGGGTGGTGGCGGGTTTTAACGACACATTTATATATTTACGCGATAAAACCCAAAAACCTCTATTAAGAGCTTATATTATAATTATTGGTGTGTACCGTCGGTGTCTATTGCCGTATATGACGTGGGCGTCTGTTGCGGTGTTGTATCGTTGGCGTGCATGGAAATTGCGTTTTAACGGTGTATGTTGAAGGATCTTCTTGGTTCTTTCGGTAAAGGACGGCTGCTTGTGTTGTGGCCGAAACGTCGTGAGAATTTTATTGTACGATGTTTTATCCGAATTATTTTATTATTTCCCTTCTACGTGACTTTACCGAAAGAACCAAGAAGATGAATCCCTGCAGTCATGAAAGCTTTAAATCGAAATTTATGTTGAAGGAGTTGAATGTGGGCGTGTCGCGCCGTGCGTGTGTATAATCGGGGAGTTTTGAGGGTGCGAATTTGGCAGTGGCGGTGTGCGCGCGTCGGGGGGGGGGGGCAGGACCTGACAGGAGAGGCCGCTGTAGCCGGGAGGGCACTCGCACTGCTCCACCTGACACGCTGGCTGCAGGTGGCCCGATCCATTCCCCCTGGCCGCCACTTCTAGCGACACCTCCGAGATTCTGCGGCCCACGCGGTCAGAGCACAGCGCTTCAACAGAGCTCGCACACACTCCTAGGTTATCCGGAGATATGCGTGTGTGTGTAGATATATCAGACCTAACAGAGAATGGCTTGGCGACAAAAGAGATTGGTGCCACAAGGAGGTCCACCTACTTGAGAATTTTGGCACGAGACAGTGGAAAGTGGAAACAAAATGACGAAATGTACAGGGCACACCTACGGGTTATCTGCCCATGGATTGTTGATGATGAGAAATATGCAAAGGCAATCTTTCACCTAAACAATGACAGCTGGGTGGGCATAATTCCTGGCTATGCCAGCTACCCTGGAACAGGGGTGCAGTGGATTTGCACGGATGGCTACGTACGGTGCGAATGGAGTTTAACATGCATTAGTAAACTTTAAAACAAGCGGAGTTCTGAGATAACCCACTGAGTGGTGCTAGAGAGCCACCAAAGACTGACAGATGCACATTATTGCACTAAATTTTTACTTAAAACTTTCGTGACTGCAGGAATCCATACTCTTTGGTTCTTTCGGTAAAGTCACGGAGATAGAAATAATGAAATATTTTTTTTAAACTCACGACGTTTCCATCGCAACACCAGCGGTCGTCATCAGGTGGAGAGATGATGACCGCTTATGATGACGATGACGACCGCTTACGTGACTTTACCGAAAGAACCAAATAATATTATTGCACTAGTTGCAAATAGCAGCTGATGCTCAAATTATCTACTCCCAAACGGCCATGTGGCAGATGGGTTGTGTGGAACAAATACATTTATTTTTTTACGTAGAGACAGATGTATGAGGAGGAGACATACTGTCTGCTGATCTATTCTCTATTTTTTAATGGCTGCTAAGGCATTGTAAGGATGTCCCTTACCCAAGCCAATGTGGCAAGATGCACGGCACTTAATCGCCGTGATTGTAACGTCAATTCAGGCACGTTGGCTTCCCACGGTTGCCACGTGTGCGACAGGGTTGCCGAGAAGTGGCGATACCGCAGTGTGTATCGTACGACATGAGATCCACGATCAAGCGACACTGTGTCGCGATGCGTAAAACGATGTCGCGGCTACGCCAGAGCACATGGAGGTGTCCACGTTGATCAAAGTCACCTGCTCTCGGTCATGCGGCTGCCATAGGAGGCCTTGATGAAGATGTCCCCAATGCTGCCGAGGATGGACATGAAGTCGGCGCGGCTCACGGGCTGATCGAGGACGGAGTTGAAGTAACGCCACTCGTGCTGGCGGTCGTACAGAGCAGGGGGCGGAGAGGGGGTGGGGTGCAGGGGGTCACTTGGTGAGCGTGGCCCTCACGATGCTGGGGAACAATGCTGCCGTTTGTGCCGACGTGCATCTAACGCGGCGCACCGCTACGATTTCCACTTGTAGCTCCAGTGGCGGGTTGACTTGAAGGTGGCCCAGGCCATTTGGGTTTTGATGACGCAAGTTGGTGTGGCAAGTTCAGCGGATGACATCGGAGCTTTGGTATTCGCTGAAAAGGATTTGATGTTTTGTATCGTTGTAATTCTTGGCATCGCCTGCGTTCGGAGCTTTTGTGAGACGAAAAAAAATGCAGATGCAGTGGGTTGCAGTTTTATGAACAGTTCTGTGAGAACTAGGAATTTGTCGTCAGCTACAAAATACGACTACAATCAGAATTTTGATTAAGAAATTATCCGAATGCCACTTTATATCAAGACGCAGTACAAAACAATGGGACCGACTGTGTGGGGACAGTCACAAAGGGAGGTAATGATGCAAACGTGTTTAAGTGAAGCCGTAATTTGTTCCATCCTCCATTTTGTGGAGAAGAACAGCATGATGTAGACCACTGCAGGTACATTCATCAAGAGAACAGCATGATGTAGACCACTGCAGGTACATTCATCAAGAGAACAGCATGATGTAGACCACTGCAGGTACATTCATCAAGAGAACAGCATGATGTAGACCACTGCAGGTACATTCATCAAGAGAACAGCATGATGTAGACCACTGCAGGTACATTCATCAAGAGAACAGCATGATGTAGAACACTGCAGGTACATTCATCAAGAGAACAGCATGATGTAGAACACTGCAGGTACATTCATCAAGAGAACAGCATGATGTAGACCACTGCAGGTACATTCATCAAGAGAACAGCATGATGTAGAACACTGCAGGTACATTCATCAAGAGAACAGCATGATGTAGACCACTGCAGGTACATTCATCAAGAGCCACCCCCTCTACGAGGTGACAGCTATCACACATATGCAACTATCATGTTGGTGAACCCCCCAAAAAACATTTCCGTGAAGTATGCTTACTCGCACCGCTCGTGGCTGCAGGGTTGACATTAACCCATTGCATGCAGCACGCATGAATCATACAATCATTACTCTTACACACGTGATTCTCTACATGTACGATGAGCTTTATCATGATCATCTTCATAAATTATGGACATTTTTTTCTTTTACCTTGCAAGGCCCACTGAGCTATGTAGCTCTTTTCAGAAACGACCTGGCCACAAATCACAGCTCAATGAATTGGCTTATCACGTGAAAATGTATAGCAGTCAGATACTTCTAAACGCATGATTCCAAATGTGGAGGGGAAAAACCGGAGGGCCCGGAGAAAAATCCACACGACCACGGGGAGAACATGCAAACTCCAAATATACAGGCGTTAGCGTCGGGATCGAACCCACGACCTCCCGTACAGCAGGCGAGGTAGTTAACATTTCGCTACCTTCCGTCAGCTTATGACCGTGGACGGGAGCGAACATAATTCCGCTATTGTTCTCGTTCTTTAAGCCAGGATTACGACTGCGCTCAATCTCAATACTTTTTGTTCTACACCTATTTCCGCTGCCTCTATCCACCTGGTTCTCCGTGTTCCCCTAATCCCGTTTCCTCACGTCTTTGTGTGGCATCGCCAAGTACGGGATCATGTCTGGACTCAGCTCCATAATACGACCGATTGTGAAATAATAAATGAATCGAAGATTCATTCGACCCCTTAATGTCTACTACTCGAACCGATCATAGCAACAACAAAAAAACATTCTACACAACAAAGACTCATTTTATGACAGCGTACTTCAGCCGCACCGAACCTCACAAAAATAATATTCAGGCCTACCTTGGCTCCTCCCACCCTCACCAGTATATATACAAATACTGTTTCTTAGAATTTCTATCACTTGATACAGCTATGGTGCTGTGACGGTTCCACCTGAAGACGGAAGCTTGTGTTGCCTCCGAAACGTCGTGATTATTATTTTATTTTAATTTTACTTTTATTAATTTAAATTTTTTACCTACGTGACTTTACCGAAAAAAACCTAAGAATATGAATCCTTGCAGTCACGAATGCTTCAAATCTAGAAAGAAACACAACAACCACTTGCCAAATTTTTCGTGGGCGAGCACAGCGCGCGCGGTTACCTCCGTCATGTCCATCTGGTGCTGCGCACGTTGTCCAGGGCGCGGTGGCGCCATGTCGCGATAGATCAGAAGCTCCTTATTGCGCCCGCCACGGAGCAGCACCTGTGGCTCTCGGTCTGAACGGCCGCTCCCATCTTCGGCCTCGAAGTACACCGTGTAGCGCAGCTTGCCCCCGTAAGCCGTGAGCTGCGGGGCAGGAGAGGTTGCCGCCGCCACCATGGTTCTTTCCCTCGAGCACAATCTGGTAGCGTTACCTTCTTAACGCTTTTACCGGCTCCCTTCACCAGGTAGGCCACGATCTTACTTGCAAACAAATGGACAAGACATGTTCTAAAACCACAAAAAATCAACAATTCTCTCCCGATCAAGCTTCTAGGTATCATGCCGTGAAGAATCCATTCAGGTCTCTCGCAGAGCGGTGCGACTCCTTCGTGTTAGAGAAGAGCACATGGAAGGGGATATCAGAGGGCTATCTCTGACAGCCCTTCAAGTGGCGACCTCTGGTCCACACAGTGTAGCACTTTCCCACCCGGTCTGCACGCGAGAGAAATGTGCGCTGCATGACGCGCAAGCAGATGCTTCATTCTCAGAGCTGAAATATTGTCCAAAATCAAGCGCAGAATCGAATGTAACGTTTAGTATTCTTTTTTTGCTGTTGTCTCGGTCATTTTAGATGCACATTCACACGGACAGCTCAAAGTTGAGCCTGCAACAACGTGCAGTGGGCACGCGGCAATCGTCAAACTCACCTTGGGCCCAGTGAATTGCGAGGGCAGTTTCCAATAGAATGGCTCGTAGTGCAGCGTCCTCAGCACCTCCCCGGCATGCAGGATCATCTCTGGGTGTTGGTAGCGCACGCCAGACACGGTCTCTCTCTGCCCAACCTGGTTGACGACCGGCATGGACCGCTGTCCCTCCACCATGAAGACCTAGGAGAGGCGGCGGCATTGGCAATTCAAGACCAGAATGTCACCACCCCTGGCCAAAGCCGCCGATGCCAACACCACACTTCATCGCCAACGCTTTTTGTTACCCTCCGTTAGATCCCATGCAGCTGCTGCGTAGTTGACAAGCGGGCTCCAAGATCTGCCCTAACAGTACTTGACCAACTGCTCTTAGGTCTTCACCGGACTTGTATGCATGCACGCATGTTGAACCTCTTGCGCACCCCACATAGCCAAACATGCTAAATCGGAGGTGCGGGAAAAGGATAAACTTAGCAGAAAACTAATTTCTAAGGAAAATGAGTTTTCAATCGGGATTTAAAAGTGCAAAGCTCCAGTGGCTTCCTAATATCGGAAACAAGAGGGTTCCATCTTCTTGTCGAGGAGACAGACCTGTTCTCCACCTGAGGACGGCTACTTGCGTTGTGTCCGAAACGTCGTGAGAATTATTTTATTATGTTTAATTTTTATTATTGTATTACTTCCCTTCTACGTGACTTTACCGAAAGAACCAAGAAGATGAATCCCTGCAGTCACGAAAGCTTTAAATCGAAAAGAGGGTTCCAAGCAGCCGCAGCCCAGCGATCATTGGACGGACATGGTCAGGACTTACGGAGACCATTCCAATACCTGGATTAGATTTGGCAGGTTGGCGCAAGTGGATGGAGTCACTGAAGAGTAAACTTAACACACAGCGTGGTCCAGGTAGAGGTACTGCGCCAAAACATCGGCAGACATTGCATCGTCTCGATAGAGATGATATTTTATTTTATTTCAACGCCTCTAAATGTATCTCACCGATCGTAATTCACTTATTTAAATCGGCTAACACTCTTCCCTGTAAGATATGGAGCAAATCGATAGATAAGTCAACTGTTGAGTGCAAGAAGGTCATAAGAAACAATGGGGTGTCTATAAATGGATCGCCATGTATATGTGGGCAGGCAGGGAGCAGCTGTGGACCGAAGCACGAATAACATTGAGTGATACCTTCATGATGCATGCATTGAATGAAACGCGTAAGAATGTGTTGTTTTGACTTTACATCACCCCTGCAGCCACTAACTAGAGGCACTATCGCTCACTATAAATTCACAAGGACCGGAATCTTGATTTGAATTGCATTCCCGGAATCACGACAATTCAGTGAATCGGCATGGAGGGTAAATCATTCCAGCCCTGGTAGGTAGCCAAAGCAATGGTGGGAGTTCATTAACATGTTTTTTCTTTTTTGAAAGGAGAATTGGGTCATAAAGTGAATGCAGTGAAAGTGAAATGTTCAAAAAGAGTGTTTCGGGCCAAGAGAAGGGGTCGAACCAATTTAAAAAATACATTGTTTTTTGTGAATAGACGGAGGCCCCATTTAAATAGACTACTGTATGAAACAAATAGCAGACCACTGAACACAGCAACACTTTTAAATTGAATATAAAAATAATGCTATACTAAAATGCTTTTTAAAATGTTTTTATTCGTAAATGAATATATAATCTGGTCTCAAAAGATGTTGATGGCTCATTGTACATCGGGTCAGTCGAGTATGTAAACAGAGAGTCCATGGCTCATGATTTATTCATGGGCATGTTTGTGAAGTGCAACCAATGAAATGGCCCAGAGTGCACCACACCAATTGCACGATAATGACATCTTGAACTCGACGCTCTTCCTGCCAGTGCAATCACATCGAGAGTAATGCATTTTCGGAGGGCCGCATTTAAAATCACAACATGTTTTGAGATAAAAATCATAAAATAAAAACGGTCCCGACTATGAAATGTAAACTACGAGGACACTAAATTTGGTGGTCCGTATAAGCAAAGCAACTTGTCCACCAAATCCAATACATGGCAAAAAAGAGGGCAAACTGTCGGAGTGGCAACTCGTGGGACCGGCAGACCTCACCTGCATTCTGACAAAGCCCTGGAGCTCACGGCACACGCTGGAGACGCCGAAACAGAAGCAGGCTGTGCAGCCGCGCGGGTCCTCCCGGTTCAGCCCAAACGTGCCAGGCAGGCACGCGTCGCACCTCGTCCCACCGACGTTCTCCTGCCGGTCGGCAAAGTCGGCGATATCAATCAGCGCTGCCGCGGAATCATTTTTCACGATACGACACAGGACAATACGGTATCACGCTTTACGACCTGACGACTAATATCGCCGTCACTGAGAAATCGTATTTAAAAAAAACTATTTCGGTGTTGTTGTGCTTTGCTGTATTTCTGGTGCAAATGAAGAGGACGTAACATGTTCTTCAGCTGCAGTTCACTCAACATAAGCCCTGCCACGACTTTTTCTGAATCAAGACATAAATTTGTGTTCAACGCAAACGCCATTAAACCGAGAACAATTAAATAATTGCATTGACTACGAACACGCAGATGCCACGCGAAATTGCCCTAAACCCCATCAATTACCTTCACGTACATTTCAGGAAAATTGACGTCATACACGCAAACCCATGCGACAAACGGCAAAACGCTGCGAAAGCTCGACACCGTCACGGGCCATAGCGGTGAGGGACAATTCAACCCTGGCGAAGGACAGGAGGAACTCTTCAAAGAGTATACTGTTAGGTTTTTTCGGTAAAGTCATGTAGGTAAAAAATAAAATTCAAAGTTAATAAAAAGTAATAATGGAAATAAAATAAAATAATAAATCACGACGTTTCGGAGGCAACACAAGTCTCCGTCATCAGGTGGGACCGTCACAGCTAAAATTACTGCATCAAGTTAGCTGTGACGGTCCCACCTGATGACGGAGACTTGTGTTGCCTCCGAAACGTCGTGATTTTTATTATTTTATTTGTATAAATTTTTATTTAAAATTTGTTTTACCTACGTGACTTTACCAAAAAAACCTAACAGTATGAATCCTTGCAGTCCGAAAAAAGCTTCAAATCTATCTTCAAAGAGTCCTCCCCTCGCTCGCCCCAGGTGCCCACCTTGCAAGCGCACTGGCCAGTGCGCTCGTCGCAGCCGCACAGCGAGCCGGTCGGCGGCGCGGGGCACGTGTTGGCGCGCGTGCCCTCCGGGTGGCACTCGCAGGGCCGGCACGCTGGGTACCCCCAGCGGCCCTGCGCGCACTCCCCGCACGTGCGGCCCCCGTACCCGTCGAGGCAGGAGCACTGCCCGCTCGCTTCGTCGCACCGTGCCCCGTGGGAATGCGCTGCGCTACAGTTGCACGCCTGTTGGGCAGTGGGAAATGAAACAAGGACGTGCCCCCGTTATTTGTTTTACGTCGCAAGAAAGGGTGTGAAATCGTGAAGCAAGGTCACGCTACGTTTTTATAGCCAGGTACAAAACTCGAGCTTGTATGTGGTATTATAAATTGTACACGGAACCCTGTGTTTTATGTTGCACTGCTACAACCATGCAGGACCTTACTCACTTCCCAATCGTTACCCAATTCCCAATATGATGGAATTTTCTATTACGCACTTTTGAGATCATATCTTTTTTTGGACACTTTAATAAATCCAAAAGGCGGTTGTATAATTGTTAAACACTGTGCGTCACCCTCTTCCAAACTCTCTGGGCCAGTATCAACGTCTATAAAATATGGTGAAAATACACCGCACATCACCGATGCAATTTTCTACACTATTGATAATCAAGAAATTGGCAAGATTTTTCAGCAAAAATTTTGTGAAGATGAACATTTTATTGCGTGTAAATTGGGCCCTATATTTCAGTCAGAGCTGCATACAAAAAATATCATTGGCAAAAATCAATACACATGCTGTAAATGATGCAATGCTTGCAAAATACAGAGTTTGTCATCGTGTGACAAAGAGGCAGCGTTATGTCGGTATGGCCTTTAGCAGTGGCAGCGGCGCGCCGTGTTGCAAGGTGCTTGGTTCACGTACGCGACACCCGGCATGCGGGTTCAGACCCCAGTGGTCGTCGATGCAGCGGTGGCACCGCGTGCCCTCAGTGTTTGGGGGGCACAGGCAGCGTCCCGTCTCCTGGTCGCAATGGTGGTTGGTGTGCGAACAGTTGCACGCTGCCAGACACAGGTCACCACCGCACACAAACACCCATCTAATTTTAGCAACGACTCTAAATGTATCTCTTGCAATTTGATGGATTGATTATCGGTTGGGCTAAATTACACAGCTTGGCGAATTAGACATTTGGAAAGAGTCAATTATACGATTACCAATGGAAAAACGTTACTTGCTTGACTAATCTGGCAGTCAAATATGACTACTTAATGAATAGACGGTGCTTGCCATCGTCTCCTGTCAAATAATGTCGCAATGTTTCCTATGTTGCAAGGGCATGATGCTCTCGAGCAGGGCCTCCCGGAGGGCAGAGGGAAAAAGGGGGCAATTTGCCCTGGGCTGCAAACAACACATTCCCTCCCTCCACATATGGACCTGTGTTTTTTATGTTATTTTATCAATAAAGTGAATTAGAAAACTAATTTCTTTAGAACTGCTTTTTATACTAATAGGGTTTTTCCCCTTTTTTCTGGCAACAAAACTGACACCTTTTGCAAGGAATCATGCTTACATTAACCACAATACTTTCAGTCAAATGCAAACAAAAAACAATACTCTGATAATTTATGCATTGTCTTTGGAACTGATTGGTCCACACCAGAGACAGCTTTCTTTAGAGCCTAGTCTCATATAGTGTTCGACCAGATTACGCCAAAAGGCACACAGTTCAAAGACCACGCACTACCAGAGCACGTTTGGCTATGTACGGTGCGAAAGAAGGTCTACATACATACAAATACGCCCCCCCCACCACCTCCGCCACATGGCATTCTGCCCCAGGCCTCCAATGGAAAGATTACGAGGCCCAGTTGAGAGTGACATCGTCGCCCCCCCTGCATCTTCTTCTACGCACGTGTGCAGCCGCCCTCCTTGAATCCATAGTGGCCAGAGGTGCAGCGATCGCAGGACCTCCCCTCCACGCCCGGCCAGCAGTGGCACCTCCCGTCGGCAGAGCAGGCGACGCCTGCCGTGCCCACCGGGTGGCAGGGGCACGGGGAGCAACCGGCGCCAGAGCTCAGGCCGTAGAAACCGACCTGAAAGCGGCGACGAAAACCCGCGGGGCAAATGACGATTTACGTGTACATGGGAGGGATTTTACTGGTCAGAAAAGATAAAGAGTTTTGTTGAGAAGCGGTAAGCACGCCTGTGCGTGTAGGCGGGTCCTATTGGGCTCAGGAAAGAAACCACGTCGTTACAGGCTGGGGACCTTTGGAAACTAGAGGTCGGTGTTTGGTTGCATAAACTATGTTTTGTGAAAAAATATGTCAATGTATGAATCTATGATGGGCGAACTAAAGGGAAAAAAAATCTATAAAAGATAATTCATGCAACTGGCTACAGATTCCTGAGCCAATTAACATAAACGTGTTCAATTAGTTGTTTTTACATCTTACATGTGCAATTATAAAGCCACGATTGCTTTACCAATAAGGTACATTTATTTCCAAAAATGTAACCAAATATACTTGGTGTATGCTTGCCAACATATTTCAAGTGAACATTTGTATTATTAGAAATATGGTTTCAGAATAGTATACATCTTGGCAGTAATGCAAGGGGCGTTAACCTTCACTTCTGCACATGAGTCACTGTAAACTTTAACTACTTGATGTACATTGAAAAAACATGGTTATATATATAAAAAAGTAGTTTTATTGCAAAATGAATCAATTTCCCAATTTTAGAAAAGTCTCTATTTACATTTATTACAGCCCTTTTGTTAACCCACCACTCAGTATAGGCTTCCCCCGATGCTATGACGGTCAAGGAGGTTGTTTGAGCATACTTCACTTTTGTAGCCAATGAAGATTGATAAAAGGGAGGGTGTGTGCCCAAGACTAGTTAAGATATCCTCCACGGTTCAGATATCATCGGGTCACAGATGTCATAAATGTTGCAGTGTGTTGAATCAGAAACGTGTTTTAATGGTTAAAGACACAACAAAAATTACATTTACTTCTTCCTGGTTCTTTCGGTAAAGTCACGTAGAAGGGAAGTAATAAAATAATAAAAATAAGCAGCCGGCTGCTTGCGTTGTGGCCGAAACGTCGTGAGAATTATTTAATTATGTTTAATTTTTATTATTTTATTATTTCCCTTCTACGTGACTTTACCGAAATAACCAAGAAGATGAATCCCTGCAGTCACGAAAGCTTTAAATAAAAAAATGACATTCGTCGTTAAATTAAAAACTTGCCGGTGTTTGCAGCACGGGTCTGATCCTAGCAGTGCAGGGAGATACATAAGATGGCGGTAAAGGCAGTGGCAAGAGAAACCAGAGAAACACAGCAAGATGAGGGCAGTAGGAAAGTTATCACATGTACAAGGCACTTGTCAATCAAGCATTGCTCATCATTTCCATTCATTTTTAAAAAATCCATTTCGATCTCCCACTGAAGTGTAAACCTTCACGAAAGACAATGGCCTGCGGGGGCAGATATCACAGAGCTAGCTGCGAAATCCCTTCTAGGTGATATTTAGCCAAAGCAATAGCGGCAGCACTTTCCCACCCCACTGACCAATATTTAAATTCTCGAAGGTGGAATTGTGCCAATGTGAGAAAACTTAAATTTAATGCGATTCTTCCTGCAGTCTTTGGTGACCGGGTTGAGACCATGAATTCACGAGGTATTGAGAATCGTGTTTAATTAGAGGCGTTTGCCTGGATTCAAATGAACCAGGATCTCAGTTTCCCGGCCACCCCTTGCACGTTCCCCTTGAGCCAATGAGCGAAGAGAGCCGAGTACACGAAAGCGCAGCTCTCACCGCGCACTGCTCGCATGTTCGGCCGACCACGTTGGGGCGACACGGACACTGCCCGTTGATGCGGTCGCACTGAGGGGAGGTGGCTCCTTCGGGGTGACACTGGCAAGCTGTCGCACGCACCACACAACCGCAAGAGTTTCAGCGTCGTTCCACGTCCGATATTGAACGGATTTCATAAAGCAGCGCTCGAGTTGAGGACGATTATTTTTGTCAACCATTTCAGAATATGGAAAATGTAAAGGTTATGGCATGCATGTGTGTTTGTGTAAATACAGTATACAAATAAATTAAGTTAATTGTTTATAATGTACCAAAAACATAAATGCATGTATTTAATGCAACAAATAACATTGCTAAAATGATATTAAAAAAACTTTTTGATGTAATGCAACATGGTAGATGTTGGGTCCTCACTTGCTGACAAGAAGCTTCTATTAGTTATGTTATAGTCTTGGTTCTTTCGGTAAAGTCACGTAGGTAGAAAATAAAAATAAAATATTAAAATAAACATTTAATATGAAAAAAGAATGAATTGAAAATCATACAAATTTTTTTTTTTATCTACGTGACTTTACCGAAAAAAACCAAGAAAATGAATCCCTGCAGTCACGAAAGTTTTAAGTCAAAATTGTATTTATGGAGGTAACGTAGGGCAGGGGTGGGTGGCCGCTCTGGCTGTACCATCCACACCCCGCCTCGACTCCTCCCTTACGCTGGCAGCCGCCCGTGCCGGTGGCGTCCCCGTAGAATCCGTGGGCGCAGTGCTCGCAGTGGAAGCCGGCGGTGCGCTCGCGGCAGCGGAGGCACTGGCCGGTGCGCGCGTCGCACACGCGGCCTCCTCCCCGCGCCTCCTCGTTGCCGTTGCACTCGCAGCGGCGGCACGAGCCGCCCGGGGAGCCCGGCTCGCCGAAGAAATCGTCCGCGCACCTGGCAACCCCCCCCACACCACCCCGTTAAAGGATGGCAACAGCGACGACAGCACAGCAGCAGCCGCCGCGGCGGCGGCATCAGGCTCATTGATACCGATGGGCAATGTGGCGAGCAAAAAATTGAAACTTGTAACAGACCGACGACGGAGCCATCCCTCGGGGTACGGCGAATCGGGGCGACCGCCACCAGGGGTCACCCCCGTGCTTTGGGGGGCCCTGTGCTTCCACGGCACGGTGTCAGATCCAATTCTTCCCGTTTAGTTTCAAGGCGGTTGTGGGGTGGGGGGGCACACAGGACAAGTAGGTGGCTAAACTATCCGTGTGGTGTTTTGAGTATTACCCCATTGTATCTGTGGGTACTCCAGATTTCCGTCCAAGTTGCAAAAAAATGAATTGTGGCCAAACATGCCAAGAAGGACCCTCAATTTTGAGCGTTTGATAAAGGCGTGAACCTCTAGTGGATTTAAAAGTTTGTTGTTTAAATAAGTTAACATTTTTAAACATACAGTACTTTCCGCCCCTCCACCCTCCATACCCAAGTTACTCAATGTATCTGTTGGCAGTAATTAAGTTTTGTTCTTTAAAAAAAAAAACCTTCCGGTTACAATTTTGTTGCTGGCAAAGCGATTTTCACGAGCCGCTGGCCTTACGGACCCCGGCAAGCGCTGCCAGACCCGGATCACACGGCCAGCGGACAATTACGGCGGCCGTCAGCTTCGCGGGAAAAAGAGCGGAAACTGGCCCCTGGGCGCCATGCCCATATGCCGCTCTCTCAACGCCACGGGTTGCGAGCGTCACGCTGCTGCCATTCCCACCCTTCCCCTGACAGCCTGCCAGTGGGCAGCGCAGGGGACACAAACAATCCCCTGCGGTGTCCACGGAGCCGTTGGAGTGAGGCCCCTTTTTCTGGCACTCGTAAAATAGGGACAGCTCCATCATGGGACCTCCTTTGCCAGTACCAAAATATACTAATAGGGTTTTTCCCCTTTTTTCTGGCAACAAAACTGACACCTTTTGCAAGGGGTCATGCTTACATTAACCACAATACTTGCAGACAGTTTCAAAGACAATGCATAAATTATCAGAGTATTGTTTTTTGTTTGCATTTGACTGCAAGTATTGTGGTTAATGTAAGCATGATCCCTCGCAAAAGGTGTCAGTTTTGTTGCCAGAAAAAAGGGGAAAAACCCTATTAGTAGGCCCAGCTCGTTCAGTTAATGACGCTGGCAAACGCGAGTAAAATTTTTGTTTAAAAAGGTTGTTGTGCAACGCTGGAACGAGGACACTGCTCGTGTGTCCGCACCATCGTGTTCGGGGCAATGAGCCACAGGGCTTTCGGTTCACCGAGCTGAAGAAATGTGAGTTTGCTCGGGAAAAAATACATCCCCCCCCCCGCACTGCAACAGCTGTTGTGAAACCCCTTTTAGCGTTCACTTCAAAAACTGTTTTTGAGCTTCAATGCAGCGTTCTAAAAATCATGCAAATGTCATGGTGAAATACTAAAACATCACACAAAGCACTTGAAGCGATGGAAGTTACCCACACTTAAACACTGGTTAATTTTTCGTAAGATATATCCACCCTTGGACAGCTAGGGGCCTCTGTTTCAGGATCACTCATGGCTTTCAGGAATACTTGGGTCTGCTATTCATTAATTCACTTAAGATCCTACCCTCCCGCCCTCCGTATTGCATAATGTATGCCTGCCATGCGTCTATTCTTTTCTGCCTTCCTTTTCCTCTCTCTCTCCTCGAGATTGTATCTCCCTCGCCTAGTATGCAGGAGGTCGTGGGTTCGATTGCGACTCTGATGCCTGCCTGTATATTTGGAGTTTGCGTGTTTTTCCCGTGGTCACGTGGATATTTCTCAGAGCCCACCGCGGTGTTTCCCTTCACATTTAGAATCAACATGAGTTTAGAGTATGTCTACTAGAAATTTCCACACGATAAGCCACCTCATTGAGCTGACATTTCTGGCCAGGTCGGTTCTGAAAACGAGCTATACAGCGCAGTTTGCCTTATCTGGTAAAACAAGTGTATCCCTCTTTCTCTCCCTCTGTTCCATAGATCTCTCGCTCTACATCACAGCTGGGGATCGCTATAATTTTGCGTGAACGTGCCGGTCATTTGGCGGATGCGTAGCCTGGTTCTTTGTGTCTGTGCTGCCCATAAAAACACATATAGACCGATAAAATAAACCATTGCCAAAAGATCTCAAGCATTCACCTCTCACAGCGGAGGCCAATGTATCCTGGTGAACACTGGTCACAGGTCAGCACCCCGCGTGGATCCTGGTGGCAGGTCGGGCTGAAACTGAATCAAACAGGAAGAACACGTTTGAAATACAGTAGTTTGTTCAACGTTACTTATAATCCATAACACAGGTTTCTACTTATGATGAACAGATTTGAAAATGTTCGTTACGAAGCAGATGATGAGTTACCTGTAGAATTGTCAAGTTACTCTCGAGCTCGCTCACTTTTATATTTTAGTTGGAATTTACATTCGTGGGTTTTCACTGGGAATTATTGGTCAATTTGCAGAAAATGGGAATCTTACATTTGTACAATGGAATGGGAACTTCCATCCTTGTTTAATGTTAACACGGACGTATATATTTTTCTGTTCATGTTGTTACATAACTCTACATCCTCCCTAACAAAAACAATCTTTAAAAACGAACCTTCGTCACATTTAGAGATAGAAGTATATGTTATCACTTTCCTCTAAGGCATGGCCTGAGTGGGCCAAGGACCATACAGTTGAACAGGGCACTCGAGACAATTCTGAAGGTGACGGCAGAGCGAATTGTATGCACTAAGCTCTTTCACAAACCCAGAAATAAAGAATGAAACGCCGTTTTATTCCATTACGCTTTGCGTTGGCGTTTGTAATAACAGGCGTCCCTTTGTGAGCGAACACGGCAACGCTGGGTCGGTCAACCGCTTCACATTTCGGTGTATTGCGATTGGTATTCAGAGGTGTGTATGGAAGAGGGAGGGGTGGATGGAAGGGTGGATGGAGGGGTGGATGGAGGGGTGGATGGAGGGGTGGATGGAGGGGTGGATGGAGGGGTGGATGGAGGGGTGGATGGAGGGGTGGATGGAGGGGTGGATGGAGGGGTGGATGGAGGGGTGGATGGAGGGGTGGATGGAGGGGTGGATGGAGGGGTGGATGGAGGGGTGGATGGAGGGGTGGATGGAGGGGTGGATGGAGGGGTGGATGGAGGGGTGGATGGAGGGGTGGATGGAGGGGTGGATGGAGGGGAGGAAGGGGATAGAGGGGAGGGGAGGGAGGGGGGGAGGTAGGGGAGGGAGGGGAGGGAGGGGAGGGGGGGAAGGGCAGGGAAGGAGGGAGGGATGGAGGGGAGGGAGGGGATGGGGAGAAGGAGGGAGGAGAAGAAGGAAAGCGAAAAATTGAAAAACAAACAAAAAAACGAAATGATGAACGAAGCAAAGTGCTGATGACACCGAGCATCTTCTTGTTTCCTCTGATCATAAAAAAGAGAGGGAGGGCAGGAAAGGAGGGGAGGGAGGGGATGGAGGGAGGGAGGGAGAGAAGGAGGGAGGGGAGGGGAGGGAGGAGTGGGAGAAGCGTTGGGGCCGTACTTATTGGAGGCGATGGACAGGGGGCACGTGCACGGGAGGCAGTCGTCAGCCGTGCCGCGTGTGGCGTTGCCGTAGAAGCCCGGGCGGCAGTGCTCGCAGTGCGGCCCCATGGTGTTGTGGCGGCAGCCGCTGAGAGGCAGCTGTGGGCAGGAGGAGAGGGAACTACCAAACTCGTCCCAGCATTCGTGCCGAACCATTGCTCAGCAGCACACCACGATGGCAAGCATCCGACTCGCTGGGATGTGTGAACAAACGTTGATAATCTTCTTGGTTCTTTCGGTAAAGTCACGTAGAAGGGAAATAATAAAAAAGAAAACATTATAAAATAATTCTCACGACGTTTCGGCCACAACGCAAGCAGCCGTCTTTCCGACGGACCTTTTCTTCACCTGAGGACGGCTGCTTGCGTTGTGGCCAAAACGTCGTGAGAATTATTTTATTATGTTTTAGTTTATTATTTTATTATTTCCCTTCTGCGTGACTTTACCGAAAGAACCAAGAAGATGAATCCCTGCAGTCACGAAAGCTTTAAATCGAAACGTTGATAATATATTATACTGATAGACTGCGAATGATTTGAATTAGGATACAAAGTAAATGAAAATGTACAAAATAACTAAACAATCACAGTTTTTATTTATGGCCTTTAAAGCAAATTTTTTACCTATTTACAATTGACATTATATGAACAGCTAGGATCATTCATTCTGACAATTGCGATCCAAAAAAATCAGCATTTGATGATAAACGACACCCTTAATTAAATCTAAAATAATACAATGTAAGAAGGGTACGGTATATTTCAGCACACATACATGTGTACGTCCAAACATAGCCAGAGAGCAGCAAACGCAATCCGGTGCTCCGCTATCTGTCATGTTTGTTTGTGGCCTGCAGAAGGCAGTAGTGGCCAGAGTTAAGACTGCAGCCAGCTTGATCATGAGCTAGAGCAGTTCCAGCCAATATTGTGTTACTTGTAATATTTGAAGTGTACTAAGCGGATACAATAGCCAGGTGTTTAACGACACCATCATGAGCAACACGTCATCCTTCGGATTAGCATTTGAGGTGTTCTGGTCGACACCCAGATCAAGTTTAATTTAGGAACTATAAAGTACAAGGCCGCCTTTTACCAAATCACCTGGAATGTGCCAGGACTCGTTATATCTCGGAAGCTAAGCGGAGTTGACTTTTGATACAGCGGGTATGGGCGGCCATACATCATACTCTTAGTTCTTTCGGTAAAGTCACGTAGGTACAAAATGAAATTAAAATTAATAAAAATAAAACAATAAAATCACGACGTTTCGGAGGCAACACAAGTCTCCGTCATCAGGTGGGACCGTCACAGCCAGATTTGCTGCATCAAGGGGCCATACATCAAACGTGGTTTTCCGGGTTAAGCTGCGTGCCGAGTATTTATTTTTTCAAATTTGCCTCGTGGTACTACGGCCACCTTTGTATAAATATGTCGAACATCTTTTGCACCGTAGCGTAGCCAAAACCATGTTAATCAGAGGTGCGGGGTGGAATGGCAACAAGCTAAACGTTCAAGGGTCCAAGATGTCCACAAGTCATCAGGAGCCGAATATGCCGGCAGTAGTACTCGGCAAAAAAAATATTGAGAGAAGAAACACACGGTTCAAAATGGGAAACCACAGTCGAATTGCAATGATTTTTGAATGTTTATCTTTGACCAAGGTGGGCCTCAAACATGTTGCGCGCGTCCCTCAGCCGCGGGCCATCTGGACATCATCCACGAGACCCTGGCGGTGGCTTTGCTCCTCGCTCCGTTCGGCGGTGCCCTCACCATGCAGTCGCCGCTGAGGTCATCGCAGTCGTCGGCGTGTCCGTGGCAACGGCAGGGCTCGCACCGCCCACCGTGCAGGGTCCCGTCCACGCGCCGGTGTCCCCGCATGCACGACTGCAACCGCGGGAACACGCGGGCCAGGAGACCGACCGGAGGGTGGGGGGGGCATCAGAAACCAGGAGAACAGAGGGGGATCGGAGCACATGGCGCAAGCCAGGAGAACGGAGGAGGGGGATTCGGAGCACATGGCACGAGCCAGGAGAACGGAGGAGGGGGCATCGAAGCACATGGCGCAAGCCAGGAGAACGGAGGAGGGGGATTCGGAGCACATGGCACGAGCCAGGAGAACGGAGGAGGGGGCATCGGAGCACATGGCACGAGCCAGGAGAACGGAGGAGGGGGCATCGGAGCACATGGCGCAAGCCAGGAGAACGGAGGAGGGGGCATCGGAACACATGGCACGAGCCAGGAGAACGGAGGGGCCGACATAAGAAAAGGAAAAGCACCTCGCAGGATGTCCCAGCATAGCCGTGGGGGCAGTGGCACTGCTCAACGTCGAGTGCCGCGGGACTCCCCACCGCCGCATCCGGCGAGGCCACGTCCAGAGACACGGCGCTCAGCCTGCAAAGGGATCAAGCGCAGAGGCGGCTCACGCACGGCTGCAGAGTAAGAACGAGAACATTCCGGCCACTTTTGCTAGGTTTTAAATGCAGATCGTAGCGGCGCATAGCCTCTAAAACCACCGCTCAGTCCAAGGAGGGGCGAAATTGAATGTGCGGGTTGAATTTAAACTACATTTGCAGGTCTTTACTGCTTCAATACAATGTATATTGGTGTATACTGCCCATACAGCTGCCAAATGAACTACAGTGCCTTCATGAATAAATGCAACTGTTTTTCCAAAAATAGTATTTTATTTAGTACATTGGCCAATTGATTGTATTAAATGGCAAAAAATTATTCAGATTAGAGAATTAGCCTTAGCTCTTAGGTTGCTCTTAACTCTGCAAAAGCATGTTCTTAAAGCACATTTCATTCTGTATCTGCTACAGCTTAGTTTCATAATTAGTCCATGAACATTGCTCAGAAATTATAACGAGCATTTTGTAAAATAACTGGGAAAGTTAATAAACGGGATCATCCACGTAACAAATGAAAAAAACCTCAAAGTTCTACACCACCGCTCCGCCGTCAGACGTAATACGTGCGTATTGCTCGTACAAATCTAATCCGCATGTCACGTTTAAATGCCAGGCACGTGGCTGACTCACCGGTACACAGCCTGCTTAACCGTGCTGTAGCTGGCACGGATTTGGAGGCGAGTCACGTTGGCCAGCGCCGTCATGAGGGCGTCGCGCGACGCGGGAGCATTGGAGCGGAAATCAAAAAAGTTCTCTGGCAGCAGGCGGAGGGACAGGGTCTGCTCTTCGAATGGCTGCAGCATCAAACCCAGCGAGCCCGAGCTGAGGGCTTGGCCATTGCCCTGCACAGGCAGAAGCAAAAAGAGCAGAAATAAAGAGAGAGAAACTCAACTAAAACTATAAACTAATTTTAAATTTACCAGGTAAGAGCCCACTGAGCTATGTAGTTTATTTTTCAGAAGCGACCTGGCTATCACAAACGATAGCTCAACAAAGTGGCTTATCGCGTGGAAACATATAGCAGACAAATACTCTAAAACGCCTGACGTCGATTCAAAATGTGGAGGGAAAAAACTGGAGAATCCAGAGAAAAATCCACGCGACTACGTGGAGAACATGCAAACTCGCAAATGTACAGGGTGTCAGGATCGGGTTCGAACCCCCGACCTCTTGCATACCAGGAGAGGGAGTTAACATCTCGCCACCACGGCGCCCCAGAATGAGGTAAGGGGATAGCAGAGGACTGTGAAAGGCGACAGCAAACAATGGGATGGACGTCGACAATAGCGTTTATTTATGCTCGGCCATCCACAGGGACAGACCTAATCCGTGTTACCTTGAGGGGCGTTAGAAAGTTAAAAGCACCTCACTTCGCATTATACCATGAGGCTTGCTGGTGGCTTAAGCTAAAGCCAAGACTATACAAACAGCAAGGACAATTGGCAGAAAAACTCAGGAGACACCATTAAATGTCGACAAGTTGAACTCAATAAAATGTAAGATTTACAAATCGCACAAATAAATAACAAAAAATAAAGGCATGTAACGATGCATTAATTAATCAATTCAAAATTGGAAGGTTTATGATAGCTTCCTGAAACAGCGCACTTAAGAATACATTTATTTATAAAAATCAAATTAGTTTAAGCGATCCCGAATCGTGACCATCAATCCTGACAATTCTAACCAGCGCAGTCATTACAATCGCAATGAAAATGAAACCCTTTACGTGCCTACGACGAAACACTGTGCTCGTTGACATTTGAGGTTTGCCGAAGAAGCACAACAAATCCCAAGGGTGATCTCACCTCGATGATGACGTCCACGTCCGAGATCATTTCCGAGTCCGTGCTGTCCACCGGGATGTCGTAGGACACGCTGTAGCGCAGGTGTCCAGCGTACGCCGTCAGCTGGTGCGCACGTGACAGAGACACAGCGCGTCAAGGACGGCCTTCGCCTGAAGAAGGTGGCTATTGTTTAGGTCGCAAAGTCTGGCATTCTAAAACAATGAACAGGCGCAGTGTGTTAAAGTTGAACTTCTTTTCGCACCGTACGTAGTCGACCGTGCTAAAATCGGAGGTGCTGGGGAAGGACAACAAACTAAAACACAAAGGGCAGTTGTAAAAGAAAGGAGGTTTTAATCCAGATTTAAAAGTGCGCAGCTCCAGTGGATTAGCAAAAATGGTTACTCCAATGTCTATCGTTTATACGATGACTGTATTGACCGTGAGACTGTACATGTTTTGGACCTTTTGCATTCAGCATTTAAAAATGGGAACATTAAAAAAAAAATTCGTTCAAACAAACGTAAACAGGACCGGCGGAGGACAGCAATGGGAAGGGAAAAGTGCGAGTGGGGCACGTTTCCCTGAAGCTGCCGGTCGCGATGAAGGAAAATGTGAATAAGAGCTGGAGAGCTCACCAAGGGATGGTTGAGAACCATGAGGGGAAAAGGGGGGGGGGGGGTATAATTCGACAGTAAGGAGAAAATAGACGAGGAAAATAAACGAGTGTCCGTGAAGTGCACATAATGGTGAAATGAGTCAGGTCAAAATCGGGTGAATGACCAGGGGCTGTATCGTTGCCTCGCATGGAGCATTGCGCTACGAACCCGGCGACCCCAGTTTGATTCCCGCTCACACAGCCAACGTCAGTCGCAATTATCTGAACCGATCCTGGGCATCCCATAGGTCGACTCGGCCTCAATTGAGTACCTGGTGAGATGTGTCGAAAAACATTGCCACTGGGGAGACAAAGGTGGCCGGGCGTGGTGCTGGCCACCCACCCCCTCGTGTGCCCTTCCGGACTTCATCGGTGCTCGCTAACAGCACTTGCCCCACCAGTCTTTGAAGGCTATACTGGGGGATCTTTGTCTTTGTATCTTTGTCCACGCCGCCACTGTTCCCATGTTACCTGCCACAGAGCTGCCACATGTCTTGATGTGGATATTTCCTTCATGAGGTTTGGCCAATGATCAAATGTGGGAAGTTCGTGCGATTTCCAACGGGTACCGAGAGCGATATTTTTAGGTTTTTTCGGTAAAGTCACGTAGGTAAAATATCAAAATTAATGAAAATAAAATAAAAACAAAAACAAAAATCACGACGTTTTGGAGGCAACACAAGTCTTGTGTTGCCTCCGAAACGTCGTGATTTTTGTTTTTGTTTTTATTTTCATTAATTTTGATATTTTACCTACGTGACTTTACCGAAAAAAACCTAAGAATATGATTCCTTGCAGTCACGAAAGCTTCAAATCTAGAATTACCGAGAGCGATTCTAAATAGGGTGCGGCTCTGTAAAGCCAAAACTATGCATTTCTACAAATATTTAGGAACAAAGTTCGAATACCTAAACATATATGGATTTTAATTATATATAAAATGTAATATGGTTCATTTTTTTTTATTTTGCCTTGTAATGAGCTATTCGATGAGCCTCTAACATTACAATGACACTCCATTCCCGGACTGTCATTCTTAACCCTGTTGACTGCGACTACCTGGACAGACATTCAAATCGAGCCAAACAATGGCGACTTTGTACGATTTCTTTTGTATTTTTTTTACCTGCACAGCTGCTCTGCGGCATTAGAGAGTGCGCCTTGTCACAGGCCGAATTCCTCGTGCCGTCAACGCTCGCGCTGCTCACGGCGCCGTACGAAAGCGCGTCGGAATTTCATTCGGCGGCGGGACGCGCGCGACAAGGCGATGGCTTCTCCAAAAGCAGTAAAGTCGAGGGTTAATTTATTAGCGCACTCGAGACAACGTGCGGCGAATGGGAAACCAAGCGGGGGTGGGGGAGGAGGGAGGTGACGAGCGAAGGAGCGAGAGCAAGGACGCGAGAGATAACGCTGCAGGGGAAGGGAAGAAAAATGACCGAGCCGCAGACCGTGCTTGCGCTACGTGATAACGAAAACCAAAATGCCACCGCCGCAGACTAATGATCCGTGCCGGGCCGAGGTGTTGGACAAAGGCGCCATGTGGACACTCGCCCGCGCGGAGTGCCGTGTACAGAGCGAGCCCAGAGCTGCACGGCAGTACGGAGGTTGATTCGGGACGTTGGTGCCAATGTTAGCAGTAAGGGTTTAGATGCATGGGTAATTAAGATAGGAAATGAAAACCCAAGACGTGATCATTCATGAAACCCTTCACATTAATATTGGCCCAGACATGCTAAATCAACCTTTGGACCGAGGGCCAATATTAATTTGAAGCGTTAGGTGCATGCTTATGCTGTGTTTGTTGTTGTAATTTCTGAATCATGCACAGGACCCTTTAAATGAATGTTGAATGGTTTAGATGAATTATTCCGAAAGTTGAAAACATAGCTGAATACAACTTTTAACGAGCACTCTATCTGGTGTGGCACTGGGAAGACAAAGGTGGCCGACAGTGGCGATGGCCTCCCACACCCTCTTGTGCGCCTTGTTTGCCTTCATTAGGTGCTCGCTAACACTCAGTTCAAGGCGAGATGGGGGATTCAATTTTGACTTACAAATTTCGTGATTGCAGGAATTCATATTCTTTGGTTCTTTTGGTAAAGTCACGTAGATGGAAAATAATAAAATAATAATAAAACATTTATAAGAAACGACGTTTCGATCGCAACACAAGCGGTCGTCATCAGGCGATTATAAAAATAATATCTTTTCATTATTTTTCTTTTATTTCTTTTTTTATTTTCCATCTACGTGACTTTACCGAAAGAACCAAAGAACATCGATGGGGGACCTTTGTCTTTGCAACGAACTGCGCAATGCACGGTGCAGCGGACAGGAACGGGAGGGGCGTATTCGGTGGGCGGGGGGGGGGGGGCGAGAGGTGGGGGTAGGGAGGAGGTGGTGGGTGGGGGGGGGCTGCAAACACCGCGGTACCTTGTTGCCCAAGTAGGAAGTGGGGGCCAGCCAGTAGTACAATGCCGGCAGTGTGCGGCGCACGTCCGCGTTCCTGACGGCGACCTGGTCCACCTCCAGGAAGGTTTTCACCTTGCGCAGCCCCTGCCGGTCTGTGACGCGCCAGCCACGCATGTCCACCACCTGCACACGTGGCCAGCAGTCACAGTGGTCGGGAGGGAGGGAGCGGAGGAATCTGACCATGGTGTCCCATGTGACGTGGTTCCCTTACAGAGAGAGAGAGAATTGTGGCGAAGCCTTTGTTTTGGTGGGGACAGCTATTGACCTTCTTCCCGTCCGACAAGCTGCCGTGAAGTGTTATCATCTCGGCTCGCTCTTAAGATCTGTACGTCTCGGCGGACCTCAATATAATTACAGCTGCTTGAGTGGCGAGGCTAACAGCGTAAAGATGTGCAATGGTTCGCGGTGTGAATTGCCAGTCGATGTAAATTAAAACAGTGCCAGTTTCTTTATCTTACCGTTAAATCTATCGACCTTTCCGGAATTGTGATGCACTGCTGTGGGTCAATTGGCAAATACCTTGTGGTGGGGTAAAGTGCGAGTATCCAATGACAATGATAATGCCGATTATTTACGCAGAAAAACTTAGCCGAGTCTCAAGGGTCTTTTGCAGGAGGATCTTTACCCTGGAATGGTTGGCCAATACTATTAATGAGTTCCCTTACAGGAACCTACACAACAAGGGAGTGACATCTTCTTGGTTCTTTCGGTAAAGTCACGTAAAAGGGAAGTAACAAAATAATAAAAATAAAACATAATAAAATTATTCTCACGACGTTTCGGCCACAACGCAAGCAGCCGTCCTCAGGTGAAGAACAGGTCTGTCGGGAAGACGCGTCAGACGCTGTCTTTCCGACAGACTGCTGGAGTGGACGCGTCAGACGCTGTCTTTCCGAGAGACCTATTCTTCACCTGAAGACGGCTGCTTGCGTTGTGGCAAAACCGTCGTGAGAATTGTATTTTATTATGTTTCATTTGTATTATTTTATTATTTCCCTTCTACGTGACTTTACCGAAAGAACGAAGAAGATGAATCCCTGCAGTCACGAAAGCTTTAAATCGAAAGGGAGTGACACTCAGCATTGCCATATCTGGGCTACCACACAGCCCTGCAGGTGCAACACCTAGCCCACCCAACTTCTAACCAGGTAAATTCCGCTTCGTTTCTGAGATCCGATGGCATCAGGCGCATTCAGGGCAATTTTATCACAGGGACCTCTTCAGAAACAACGATGCTAAATGCCGACATTAAATAGGAATGCCACATCTCCTACCATGTACAATGCACCCCTAAGAGAACCCAGTGCCCTCGGAGTGGCGGCCTGCCATGTTTTCGTGCTCGAGAAGTTGCCACCGTTATGATCATCACCGTTTACGTTTGCATCGCAGCGTACTCGAGCGAGTGCTTACCCGAGTGATGCCCCACGGCAGGCTCTGGCACGAGCTGGAGAGGCCGAAGCAGAAGCACGTGGAGCAGCCGCGCGGGTTTCTTGGCCGCAGGTCGTAGAAGCCGGCCTTGCAGCGGTCGCAGTGCTCACCCTCCACATGCTCCTGGGACGGGCCAGCGACGAAACCGACAGGTGAGCGCATTTTGACCATTCCAATGAGAGTTGCGGCTTGATCCAGAAATGACGCAACAATTTCAACGGCCGGTAATCATCATAGTTTCCGGCTGGATATTCAAGCAACAAAGCTGTTAAAACAAATAACAAAGACTCCTAGATTTGAAGCTTTCGTGACTGCAAGGATTCATATTCTTAGGTTTTTCGGTAAAGTCACGTAGGTAAAAAATTCAAATTCAAATTAATAAAAGTAAAATGAAAATAAAAAAAAAATCACGACTTAAAAATCACGACGTTTCAGGGGCAAGTTACTTGAAACAGCTATCGTGCTGTGACGGTTCCACCTGAAGGCGGAAGCTTGTGTTGCCTCTGAAACGTCGTGATTTTTATATTATTTTTATTTTACTTTTATTATTTTTAATTTTAATATTTTACCTACGTGACTTTACCGAAAAAACCTAAGAATATAAAAAACAAAGACTCCCTCTAATATAACCGTAACAGACTGTTGGGTCAAGTGCTGTTAGCGAGCGCCTGTGAAGGCCGGCATGGCACACGAGGGTGTGGGTGGCCAGCGCCATGCCCGGCCGCCTCTGTCTACCGAGTGGCGATGTTGATACATCGCACCATTTAAGGCGAAGCCGACCTCGGGGGGGCCCAGAAACGGTTCGGATAATCGTCACCGGCATTGGCCATGAGATCGAGAATCAAATTCGGGTCGCCGAGTTTGTAGTGCAGCACGCTAACCGCTACGCTCCTGCTGTTAAAGCACACACACACACACACGGGAGACGCACACGCGTTCCTGAATGTTTACTTTGTGAATAGCAGCAAACGTCCAAGAAAAGCATGAAATTGCCAATTGTCACTGGGGGGTTTTAGAGGGTCTCAAAGCATTCCATGTTGAAGCTGGAGCCCGTCCAATGAAAGCTGGTTGACCCTTTACTTCAGCTTAAACCATACTCGTAGATATACATGACATATACAACTAGATAGGACGTCTTTGGTATGTCCAAGATAAGGAGTTGCATCTATAGAGCACCCAATAACCTACTGCTACTCTAGCTCAGGGGACACCCCCAGTGGCAGCTGCCCCTTTGTGGCACAAGGTACATGCAGCAGAGACTTACGAATTCATAACAGTCTACGAGTAGGAGGGCGAGGTTTGCTATGTGCCTTTTTCCCCCCCCCTCCAATGAAGTTCATTCGATACCGGCACCGATGACCTCTGCCCGTGGAATGACGTTGGCTTCTGCCTCCATCCCATCCATCGGCTGTGATCCACGATCATCTCACCTTGCACACACAGGGCTCGCTGCAGGGGTCATCGTTCGTGCTTCCTGCCATGCTGCAGAGGCAGGGCTCGCAGTTGGGGTATCCGCGATAGGCAAAGGCACACCGCTCGCAGCGCTTGCCGGCAAAGCCAGGCCTGCAGAGACACTGCCCAGGTGACAGGTCTAACGTGGGGGGGAGAGGGGGGAGGGGGGGGGGTGAAATGGGCAGGCACAAATGTTGGTGGGGAAAGAGTAAAGGAAAAAGGCATTTATTTCACACTTGCTTGGCAAGTGAGCATCATTGCTAATGCGTGTGTTTAGCTTGCTGTCCTCCCCCCCCCCCAGCACGGTTGGCTACACACAGACTGAAAGAAGCTCAACATACGATATGATACGAATACGGCATGAAAGTAATCATAATATCATGTGTTCACCCGGGAAAAAATCACTGCATAATCAAGAATCTTTTTTGTTATATTGCCTGCATTAGGGTATTTGGCCAATTTCACCAATGAATGTGGCATGTGAAAGGAAAATAGTAGCTGTTAAAATAAACAAATAAACTCGACGTATACCAAGAAGAAACACTTCACAAAGATTCAAAATCATTTTCTGTCATGTTTCTCCTGGCCAGCTCAGAGCCCAAGCCTCCAAGGGGTGCCATAGTGGCGAGATGTTAACTACCTCGCATGGTATACAGGAGGTCGTGGGTTCGATCGCGACCCTGACGCCTGCTGTATATTTGGAGTTTGCTTGTCACTCTCCCCGTGTATTTGGCTGCAATAAATTTTAAAAACAACCCACTTCACCGAGCTATCTTTTGTGGCCAGGTTACTTCTGAAAAAAATTTACCCGTAAAAACAAAGTTTTTCACTATAAATCCTTTATATGCATCGGTTTTATTTTATTATTCATTTCTGATTTTCTTGAGTAAGAGTTTTATTTTTATCACATTGGTATTTTAAATTTAATATGAATTTTTTTTTCTTCCTAAAAAGTGGAAATTTTTGGAAAAATTTTTTCACGAAAATAAATTGTCACGCACAACGAGTCTGTGTGGAAAATGTCAGCTCGATTGGATCACGGGAAGTGGGTTAAAAAACGACCGAAAGATTTGCACGGTCATAAGCGCGCAAGCAAGCAAGCAAGTGAACTTAATATAAAGGATTTAAAAAGAGCTGTGTAGCTCTTTGGGCCTTAACTGGTAAAATAAAATAAGTGGTTTCATGGTTCCAACAGTTTTTACCAATCCTGGTATTCCCTAGAGGTCTTCCATGCAAGTACCAACCAGGGTCAACGCTGCTTAGTTTCTGATATCTGATGAGATCAAGCGCATGCAGGATGGTGTGGTCACAGACATTACCAGCACAATCAGGGTCGTTATCTAATGAAGTTATATCAACATGCTGCTGAGCATTTGCGTGGATTGTTTCTAAATTATTATTCAATTCAATTAAAGCAATGAGTGCAATAATGCAAATGTCACGCTCACAACAAACATTGGAAGTCAGGCGCCTTCACCTTCACCGGATATCGCGCTTGTTGAGTGACACTACAGCGTAGACTAGACTCTTACAGTCTAAATAAAGATTCTGATTCTGATAGAGATTCTGAAATGAAGGCTTCTCATGCGACATAAATTAATAGATCTCTAGCTTCATTGGTCATTTCAGTGTGATAGCCAGGTCAGTAACTTCAGACAGACCCTCAAGATAAGTGCAGGTTTCCCTTGCTCTACGCGGCTTCGCTTTGTGCCATTCCGCACATATGTGACTCGCCTATTTCTACCCACAATTCGCGATATGCGGTTTAAATTCGCTCATACGCAGCTATGCGGTCAGACGTGGGACAACGTTGTGTGGTACTGTGCGCGCTACTCGGCAGACAGCCCTTTCGTTAATTTTATCTTTCGTGCTATATTTTTTGGAACACATCTACGGCATGAAGCGAGTTAACACTGTATCTATGAAGTGGTTCCAAATGTCTGTGTGTTGGTCACTGTGTAACGGTTCATGTGAGTGTATGTGTGTATGTGATGTTTTTTTAATTGTTAAATTCTCTTCCACCTCTCTCGGGATCGGCATGCTTTTCATCTTTGATGCACACTTGACTGAGAGACCCTTGCGGATCACACTGGCACAAGCGGCAGGGGTATGGGTCGTCTGGCAACACCTGGACACACACACACAAACAGACAAAAGCAGCATTAAATGACGCCAGGCCCACACTGACCTGCGGGTCACAATGTAGATGCCGAGTGACCTTTAATGCAGTCATAGCATGGAGCGCATATTTAAGATTAACATCGGTTGACGGCTCGGTCAAACATGGTTGTTGAACTGAATATTCTTCTTAATAATATACCAATATGAATTAAGTTCACGGGTGAAGCGGTAGCACAGTTGGGCCATGCCTAAAATGAGTGGCAAGCAATATCCAACCCATTACCCACTCTTCACCACCCTACCACAGACCAGCATGGTGAAGTATGCTCACAAAGCGACCTTGAGTGGGCACAGCGCATAATGAGGCCTTCTTCCAGCAGCTGGATTGACAAAGAGCTCAAATTTTTTTTTATACTACAATGAATTACTTCTATCGTTTTTAGAGACTGAATCTAAAATAATGGCTGCTCATTCTATCTTCATGGAGGTAAGTCATTGGTTATTTATAGTTACTGTGGCTTCGGATTAGAGGCCAAGGAAGGAGTGCATTTGGAGCAAGGATTAGAGTACAGGGGGGTGGGTAAGGCTTTGGGTTTCGAGGTTAAAGGCTTGAGGGCAAAGGTTAGAAGCCAGGAGAGTTTAAAACCCAGCTCTTCGGCATTACTGCCTTAGGGGATGGACATAATAAACGTAGATTTAACTTAAAATGTAGAGAGAACCCGTGTATGGTCAGCCAAGAATCAACATGTTAAAACATAGGGATGTTTACAATCAATGCACTTCGTATTTACAAAGTAGTGCCAGCTAATCCTACAGTCGGTGTGAATAATGTTTCTAAACTATTATCAAATCACATTGCATGAGTGCTCTGAAGCATTGTTACACTTAAAACCTGGGTAAGATTAGCAGTGAAAAGTTTTCATGAACTTTTTTTTCGTGTCTATTAAAGGCCATCTGTTATACATAACAAAGGTCCCTGGTTTCTTCCAATTAGAATGAGCGCTCACTCACCTCTGCATAACAACAAAAACTCGAGTAAGTTGTGACGGACAGACGACACGCGGATAAATAATGTTTCTTAACAATACTGAAGTCAAACTGAGCTCGTGCTCAAATGAGCATCGAGGCGGTGCTCATCATCCGATGACAGCTCTGGTGTAAATTCCACATTCCTATGATGGGGGCATGTATATCCACAGAGCAAAACTACAGTTAACTTCCCCCGCAACAATGGCCCTCGATTATCGACTCGAGGAAAAGGACGATTGACCCGAGTTAACCCCCCCAAGCGGGATGTGAACTCAAAACCGCCAATCCGACTTGCGAGCCGCTCGCTCTGCCGCTGATCCACCTGGCCGGGGTCTTGAATGAACAACACTGCATGTGACTGTTTTCCTTGACGCGTGCATGCGCGCGTGTGTGCGTGTGTGCTCACGGCCAGCATCAGTGACGATTATCTGAACCGATCCTGGGCCTCCCCTAGGTCGACTCAGCCTCAAATGAGTACCTGGTGCGGTGTGTGCAAGCACCGTCACTAGGGAGACAAAGGCGGCCGGGCGCGGTGTTGGCCACCCACCACGTCGTGTGCCGTGCCGGCCTTCATAGGCGCTCGCTAACAGCACTTGCCCTGGCAGTCTGCTAAGGCTATAAGGGGGGATCTTTTGTCTTTGTAACCCGCGTACCCCCGTGGGCCGGTAGAAGCCGTCGCGGCAAGTCTCGCAGTTGGTGCCGGCCGTGTTGGCGCTGCAGTTGATGCAGACGCCGCCGCCGGAGAAGCGGCCGTGGATGCTGAGGCTTTGGTTGGCGCGGTCGACCTCTGCGTCGTAGTAACAGTCTTCAGCCTTGCCGTGGCAGTTGCACTCTGTCAACACAGCGGTTGGTTACTCAGTGGCGGTACGCATCGTGCTGAACGATTCATCGATTTCAAGTCGAAATCGCAACATTGAAACAATGCGATTAGGAAATCGCGCAAAGGCTGCGATTTTTTTGCGAGTTGAAAATTCCTGTTGCTTTCCTATTGGAATTGTTTTATTTTTGTAATCTGATAACTTTATTTATTTAACTTAACAATTGTTCTGCGTTTGATTGTTCTATTTCAATTAAAGCATTTTAATAAAGACATGTTGGAAGCAAATCGTATGTTTTAGGTTATCATCCTTGCATTAGAATATATAGAGCAGTTCATATTTTGATGGCATCACGTGGTAATGCTCCATCACATGTTTTAAATCTATTACACCGTGAATGTTGAACTGAAGCTTGACTTAAACAAATGTAATCGCAAATCAAATCGCAATATCTGTCAGATAAATTGCAATTAGATATTTTCCCCAAATCGTTCAGCCCTAGTAAATAGGTACAGTCCTACAATTTGCTTACTTGTGCCGCTAAAGTCGTAAAGTTCTAACTTCAAGAAGATTAAACCGAACACACGGCGGGGAAGCAGTTCGTGACTCCAGTTTGCGGGCGCTACTGGTTCTGCCTCAGGCTTTCCTTGACGCAGGTGAGATGGTCAAGTGAATGGATTTACTGCCATGCAATGGCCGAGGACGTCATTGCTTTGTTTTGTCCCCTCGCCATCATTAGGCACATACAGTGAATGCAGCTTTCCAGCAGCACTGATCTCCTAAGTGCCCAACATTGGGTAATCATTGTTTCCCTTCACATTACAATCATTAATCTAATTCCACGCTTCGCCTGGGGTCTGGATAACTACCGGGCGAGATGTGCGACGCGCCGGAGCGAGCGAGCGGGCGAGCGTTTCGCTGTCGTGTTGCACCCCGTGACATCGAGACTAATCGCCCAGCCCTAAAAAGTGTGCATCACGGATCAGGTGATGAGCCAGGGGAGCCTGGTTCTGGGATCAGTTTCGCCTACCAGGGCGGCGGTGGGGATGCTGTCTCTCTCTCTCTCTCTCTACCGCCAGGAGCGAGCCACTACCTCGACCAGCGCGGTTCCTGCCGGCTGTGGAAGCGACACCTGAAGTGGGCTTAGGGGTGGTTACGAGCTCGTCGAGAGAAACCTCGGAGAGTGTGCACATGACGACACTCGGAAAGCACGGAAACAAGAGAAAGGCCATTGTCTCCGTTAAGCCAGTGGATCTCAAACTTTAGTCACAGGAGCCCGAATTTTCACACAATCGGTTAACTACCCCGATATCCTCTTCCCCCTCCCCCCCCGAAAAGTATTTCATTGCTTAGCAGAAGACTCGCGTAAATAGATTGTGGATATTTTGTTGGCAGCATATAATTTGCAGTATATAATTTGCAGCAAACTGATGGAGCAATTCAATTTCAATTAACATATGCAACCACTGTCAGTGCCGGATTATCCTCGTAGCAAAAGTAGCTACATAATGCTACGGGCCCCGCACTTTCAAGGGCCCCGCGCGAAATGCTTTCAAGCTATCAATTCCGGTTCAGTGATTCTGCTCTATTCAACTTTTATGAACGACTGGGTGTTTCAGGTTCGCGATTTGTCGTATTATCCGGCTGTATAGCAAATAAAAAAATAAAATTACTTTACTATGCAAGTAAAAAAACATGCGTGTTTTAATATTTACGTGTTTTTTTATAAAATCACTGGCGAAGGATATCTGAACCAGTTCTGGTTTGCCCCTTCACCAGCTAGCCCGGTGAAATATGGTCAAAGAACTCCTCATGACCAACACAATTAATCGAGAAGTAAATTGGTTTTGGACAGTAATTTTATCACCATTATACAACCTCCTTTGCCATGGTTACCACACTGGACTTGTGCTTCAGAGATTGGCGGTTTGATTTCCTGGCGTGGCAAATAAAACAATGGGCAGGATTCATAAACCCCCCCCCTCCTTCCCCATGACCTCTGTCCACCTCTGCGCGATGACACGGGCCCTAGCGGTGGCGCGTTCTCCGCTTGTTGGACGGTTCGAATCTAGCGGTCACCCCGATTACTCCCGTGGTTGTAATAACTGCAATAATCACATGCTTCCAAGAAGAGGGTTGCAGGCGAGAATGCTATATTATACCTCAAATATACACGTTCAGTGGTTAGTTTAACACCTGTTGTTAAGTTTTACATTTCAACAAAACATTGAGATTTTCTTTTTTAAAGTGCACCTTCCCAGCATGGCTACCAACCTTCTCCCTTGAACTCAAGAGACAAGGCAAATCTATTGGTCGTGTCGACATACCGCTCATAGCTAGGCCATACCAGGTACAACATGGGACATGAGGGGAAGGCTCTGAACATGGGTGGCTATATGGCTTGGGCCACGAAGTCTGATAGCCTTGTGTGGCTCAGGCCGAATGCGATCGTGAGCAGGGGACACGGACAGGTCCGGACTGGCCATAGGGCAGTCCATTCCGAGAGACGGTGGGCCGGTCTGTGTGGGGAAATTGTCTTTGTGATCAAAGTAAATTTTGCTTCATTACCTCTAATGTGTACGCTTCATTGCTTATTTACCCTCTCAGTTGGCATTAAGTCCTATATCTGGCAGCTCCAAATATTTTTCCTCACTGTCCCAATAATGTTTTTGGACCCAGCCCAAATGGGCCAATGAGATAGCACGCAGCAAAAAATCACGTGAATGTCACGTCGCAGGCCATTTAAATAAATACAAAATTGTCCATAGCCCGAATTTGGGGGCCGGTGTGTTTACAAATGCCTGGGCCGATTTTTAGTCCCAGTCTATCACTGGCCACGGGCACGAGGGGGCCACAGGGATGCGGAGGACGCGCGGACACAAGGGGGACGCGGGGGACACAGAGATACACGGGAAACACGCACTTTCGCAGGTGTTGCCATTGTTGATGGTGCCGGGCCTCCAGCGCCGCTGGTTGTAGCCGGGGCAGCAGCGCTGGCAGTTCTCCCCACACGTGTTGTGCTCGCACTGACACTCCATTTTCTGTGCAGAGTTACGGACACACAGATAGACGCATTGCACGAACGAACAATTCAGACCGCCGCCGTCTGCCAGCAGGCGTGTAATGACGGTTCATGGCTCCTCGGCGATTCAAATTGTTTTTTTAAGATTCGTGATTCGTTTTGACTTTAGATTATTAATCGTCTAGCGGTTACTTTCCAAAGTCGTTTGTATTTTATTTGATTTTTTACAACTTATTTGTTTACTCCAAGAGCCTCAATTTAATAATGCAATATCACTTGTATGTCAATTTCATGAAGTATAATAAAATGTTACACACGAATCAATGTGTGCATTGTGTGCCTAAGAATCTAATTTTATTGACGACTCACAGTTGATTCGTATATTGTCCTTATATTCAAAATGGAAATTTCAGACCATGAAGAGTGTGATTGCTCTACAACATGTTGAAACTAAGGTGGTACTAATTGGGGCTATAGGGTAGTAAAGCCACATTGAAAAGCAGTGGTTCTGTATACTATAACTGCAAATCAATAACAGTTTTCATCACAAGTTACACAAAATATATTAGCCGAGTAACAATGCCTCGATTCTTGTATCGAGCTCTTCTGTGATCATTAATTTCACCAGCATTCGTTAAGTACAAGCAAACTCTGGACGGATTTTGACAAACAGAGACTCACCATTGGAACCTCCTTTGCCAGTAGCAAAATATGATAGTTGGCTTTTTACCCTTTTATTTGGCAACAAAACTGACACCTTTTTTTGTAAAAAAACTGACACCTTTTTTTTGTAAAAAAGGTGTCAGTTTTGTTGCCAGATAAAAGGGTAAAAAACCAATTACACTGGTCAACACACTTTTTCTGGCATAAGGTATTCCAACGGTTTTAAGGTAAGTTTAGGGTGCTGATACCAAATCTGGCATCAGTTTTTGTCTATCATATCAGGTTTTTGAGATATCAAATATTGCATTTTCAATAAAAACTGCAAAAGAAAAATATTAAATAAATGTGGATATCTACATAAAATTATATTATAAACACACTATCCTAAAAATACAGCACCATATTTTAACACTAAAGCAGTCACTGACTCGCAACAACTTGCAATCATAAGTGACAGAGTTAATTTCGGGTAAAATCAATGAAAATGTGGTATGCCGATAGCATAAAAATGAGATCTGATAGAGCAAATCTGAGACCAAATTTGGAATCAGCACCCTGAAATTAGTCTAAAACAGCTGCAAAAGTCCAGGCCAGAAAAAAAAGTTTTTTTTTTGTTGACCAGTGTTATCAAACATCGACTCATCAGCAGTCAGTATTCATTGAAGCAATGCTGGTGACCTGCCAGATGTCACAGGCAAGAGCCCTCTCTGAGATGTGGGTCCTATTTCGGCATTTTGTAAAACGTAACTAAAAATAGTGTCGTTGTGGAGAATATAAAGAACAACATAGATAAGCAGACAAAACGGTGTCCTGTTAGGGTTAAACTCTTATCTCGGTACGTGACAACGACACAATAATGATCAGAATATGCAGATTACACTGAAAGCAGTTAAAACAATATGATTATCCAGGACCAGTCACATGTCCTTTGTGACATTTAAAGTGGTAGGTGGTGATTACTGTCCGACCAGACATTAAGTGTGTTCAACCGAGTCTGCGAGAAGCGCACACGCAATAATAACATGTTTCCTTTACACAAAAGTTATCTTCAAATTACATGCTTTGTGAGGTTGAAAAAAATGTCTGGGTGTACACGCGTCTATTTTGCATTAGAATAAAGCATGAAACGACACCTGCTATTGCAGACACAATGCTCTGGAAGCCAAAACATCGTCTAGCACCTGCTAGTTCTAAAAGCTGCAATTATCATTAAGAGAGCAGGCCAGCAGGCAATCTTTCCCCAGCCCGTAAATTTGAGCAAACATGCCTCATCCTGTGCCAGCAAGCCGCTCAGCAATCGAAAAAAAACCCACTTGAAGGGATTATTGCCACCTACCACGTGCATGGCAATTGTTTGGGCAATTGTGAACGAAGTGCAATTGATTAAAGGGTCCCAATGACACTCCGTGGAAATGGCTTAGTAAACAATCACACGGGGGCGCGCAGCACAATGGTAACTCTATCCGAGAGAAGGGCTGTTTTGTGACTGCACCTGGCCGCTGACCGAACGATTTTGCGCCTACTCCCCTATGCTATGATGTCATCTGTGTTTGCTTCAAGCGAGACCTGTGTGTCCTCGTTCCAAGGACAGGTGCTGGCGTGCCCAGAGCAGATGCACATCCCCCCAACGGAGATGTCCTTTATGGAATAGTAGTACTGTCAGCGGGAGGAAGACACAAACAACAGGCGCATCAGTGGCATGACTTCATTATGAGGTCGGGGAGTGCGGCAAACGGTCAGGTGGGGACCCAGTGTTTGACTCGACTCGCACGGTCACACCGAGGCTATTATGTTTACATTTCGTGGCTCCTCCTGCCACCATTGCGCTCGCGGTATCGAACATTTAACGCTGCAGGGGCTCATCTTCTTGGTTCTTTCGGTAAAGTCACGTAAAAGGGAAATAATAAAATAATGAAAATAAAACATGATAAAATAAAATGATCACGACGTTTCGGCCACAACGCAAGCAGCCGTCATCAAGTGAAGAACAGGGCTGTTGGAAAGACAACGTCTGAAATGCAGGGGCGCTCCGTCTTCGCAAAAATCAGTTTAATCTTAATTTGAAGCTTTCGTGACTGCAGGAATCCATATTCTTTTATTCTTTCGGTAAAGTCACGTGGGTGTAAAATAAAATAAATGCTTTCCCACCTGATGACGGACGCTTGTGTTGCGCCCGAAACGTCGTGATTTATTATATTTTATACCTACGTGACTTTACCGAAAGAACCAAAGAGTATACAAATCAGATTGTTCTTTTACACTGTTGTTGAATAGATATCTCATGGTGGTTGATCAGGGGGCCCAAACTCGTAGCTTTTGCAACGGGGGGGGGGGGTGGAAGGGCAAGGCACCCCCCTGCCCCCACGCTCATTACGTTACTGAAGCAACGTTGAACATACACTCACGGTGGGCTACAGGGTGGCAACACATGTCATGTGCCTCACAGCCAGAAGTTCCTGGGTTCCATTCCCCGTGAAGAGTTGTCATCCCTTAGTCTAAACCTCCCCCCGTGTCTGCTGTCGTATTGGAGGTACACATTGTATTGATATTTGACAGAGGGAGAGAAAGAGGGAGAAACGAAACAGTTTTTATTATTTTCTTTTATCAGTTAAGGCCCACTGAGCTATATAGTTATTTTTTTTAGAAAGGACCTGGTCACAAATGAGAGCTCAATGAAGTGGCTCATCACATGGAAATGTATAGCCGCCAAATACTCTAAAACACATGTTGATTCTAAATGTGGAGGGAAAACCCCAAGGACCCCGAGACAATGCCACGTGACCACAGGGAGAACACACAAACTCCAAATGTACAGGCGTCAGGGTTGGGATTGAACCCACGACTTCCTGCATACCAGGCGAGGTAGTTAACATCTCATCATCTGGGAGTCTTCAAGTAGTCAACAACATTTCAAATGCTCCTGGTCTGTGCTGCTGAAGATCGCTCAAACTTTGCATGTTTTCGGCACACATCTTCAGTATATAAGGGATGGTACCAGAATTACCAGCACGCAGTTTAAACTGCAGTAGAATAACAATTATTTAATCATGGATGATACCTTTATTGACATCCTCCATTGATCGAAAAATTAAGATATGTTCAGAAGTTAATAAATATAAAAAGTTAATGTGATGTATGTTTTTTGTTTGCATTCTGACCACAAGTATTGTGATTAATGCAGACATGATTCCTTGTAAAAGGTTTCGGTTTGGTGTTTTAACATCTCAACGCCTGTTTTATTGGCAGAAAAAAGGGGCAAAACCTATTCTCAAGTTAATGTGGACTTGAATAAAGATAATGAAATAAAGAGGCAAGTAAGAGTACATGTTAGTGTTTGTAAACATTGATTTGATAAGAAAACCAAACTAATGTGCATCACGAGGATTTGTTCAATCAGTGCAAATGGCCTTCTAGGACTCATGGATTGGAACTATGGACACTGATGAAACCGGATAAAAACTGGAAAGTATGCCAAAAACGATGAAAAGAGATGCATGCTGGGATTGGAATGGACAGAAAAAGGAACACGTGAATCGGGAAAACAATCACAATGTATACTGAACTTCTTCGTATGTAGCCAACCGTGCCAATCAAAGGTGCGATTATAGAGATTGCGTGTTGACAGTTACAACAAAAATAAATGGGCTTGGGGGCAGGGAACACATCGCCAGGAGGGGTGATGGCCAATGAACAAGCCTGGTAACGGAATAGCAGCCGAAGGAGGGAACGTGTCCCATCACGGTGGAGAAGGAGCGATGAAATGTAGCCACTTAGCGAGATGGATTATGGCAATGAAATTACGAAGTGGTGGCAACAACATGGGGAGGCCTTCGTCCAGCAGTGGATGTTCGTGACCGTTTACGATGACGAACCGTTAACCCTGATCCTCAGAATCTGTACCTTATCTGCTAAGCGCATGCGAGTCAATGTTTATCAAAGAGTGAGTGATCCTCCCGTTGAGCGGTCGCGCAGTTAGTTAGCAGACTGTGCTATGAACCCGGCTGCCCGAGTTTGATTCCTGGCGAGCATTACCTCAAACAGTCCTGTCCCCCCCACCCTTTCTACAAAACCAACAGTGACTAGCGTGGTCAAGGATGGTCAAACAAACCCCCCCCCCCTCCCCCCCATGACCGCCACACCGTGGGGAAAGGCGTCATCAAACAGCGGATCGACACAATAGGCAGAGGATTGAAGCTGGGGTAAGCGGCGAGCGCGTGTTCTGTGCCGTGGTGGCATCCGCTCACCCGTCGCGTCACAATGGGGTCGACCTCCCGTGGGTCGCGGTGGCTCAGGGTCATGAGGTCGGCGTTGAGCGTGCGGATCCGCTGGAGCCGCAGGCGGATGTAGCGCGCGGACGTGAAGTCCAGCAGCTTCGGTGAGGGGTCGTCCGAACTCGGCCGCCCGTTAATCAGCGACGTATGGATCTGTCATAATTTCCACGCGCATTCAGGCGATGGGATTCGACCGGTGTGCGCGGTGCAACGTTCAATATCGGACCGTCACAAATCCACCCTGGCCAATGAACCACCTGCTCCCAGCGCAGCGTTCGTGCATGGTGCAATGGGCATTTTCCGCAGATGTTGCCGAATCGGATCTTTTATCGCACGCAGTGAATGCATTCTTAAAACCTTGCATGAATCCTTCTCACTTCCACAGTACATGAAAGCATTCCCCAACGTTTAAAGCAGTCTGTGCTTTATTTTGGCGAGTGACCCATTTGTGCATGGTGGTGTAACTCTCGTGTCGTATAGATATTCACAAATCTCACCGTTTCACATATCCCCCTATATACCTCAGTCCCCAGCGTAGTCGTATAAATGACATTGTACTGCACTATCGTACATACATCGTGCAACGCGATTACATATATCTACACACACCCCGATACAACGACTTGCAGGAATCAGTTGGTTGATGACTATGCGGGTTCAGAGTCGATGCAGCCAAAAATGGGAACACTTTCGCCAACAGTGGATAGAGAATGGCCCTATGTTTTTCTTTGCTTTTCTAAGACCATAAAACAGCGCCAGACATTGTTCTCGCTTCATATAAAGGGATGCATTAAGCTTTCGGAAGGTGCGCTTTAAAATGCACCCCTGTGAAATGAGATTCGATCCAAAGTAATCAATTTTAATAACGCTTGACGGATTTTAAGTTACCGTGTTTTATTATCGTCTTGGTTTTCATTAATCTTATTTTACTTGCCGCTCTCCCATATCCCATTACCACCACCACCGTTGCCTTGCAAGTGTTCTCCGAGCCCAAACCTGTCTGCAAACCCCTCGATGTTTTAAACCTATGATTCTTAATCACCCATCCGCACACTTAAATCAATCAGAAATGCTATACTGCGAGCCTGATGAACGATCACAGGAAGCGAGTAAATATCTAACCTTTTGCTCCACAGCGTGGTATATTTCAATGATAGAGGAATTTTTGTTGCAAATATTTGTAAGATTTAACCATTAGCTATTCCAACAATCTGACCTTCATTGCACCTTCACAAAGCCCATTCAGCTCTTAAATTCGTGTGCGTTTCCTGAAACATTCTACATATCTGAACTCATGAACCTCAGCCTCTAACCTTTTGCATTAAGCTCAGCGCATTTAACTTACCCCGAGCCAGATTAAAAAAAAAATATTTAAACGATTAATAGACTCTTTCACGTCTGTGGCTGTCACCGAAACGTTTAACAGATGCTCAATACATCTCTTAGGTCTCCCAATTTCCATTCCACTCCATGACCCACTTGTCAGTAACTTTGTCAAACCTGTGGAAGTGTTAACCAGCTGTTATATATCAGTCTGTCAGTCTTTACAGCAGTTTCCGTGAATTAAGCAAAACGTTAAAACTAGCAGAATAAGCAAATCTTTATTATTGGATAAGTGAAGACGTTGTAGAAGGGCGGGGTAGACATAACCAACCAATTTGGAAAACAATTTAAGAATGAGTAAATTAATAACTTTATACGTAAAAATGCAAGATGACACACTTAGTATGCACCATTAATAATAGCACTACAAAGAATAGCAACAGAAAAGCATGATGGCCTTTACCAAGTACCAACAATGTTCAAACCGGGCACAGCTTCCAAGCGCCGAATCAACGACCAACCGCTCGGTCGGTGGGGTCGATGGGGTCAGTGGGGTCGGTGGGGTCGGTGGGGTCAGTGGGGTCGAGGGGGTCGGTGGGGGTCGGTGGGGTCGGTGGGGTTCGGTGGGGTCAGTGGGGTCGAGGGGGTCGGTGGGGTCGATGGGGTCAGTGGGGTCGAGGGGGTTCGGTGGGGTCAGTGGGGTCGAGGGGGTCGGTGGGGGTCGGTGGGGTCGGTGGGGTTCGGTGGGGTCAGTGGGGTTGAGGGGGTCGGTGGGGTTCGGTGGGGTCAGTGGGGTCGAGGGGGTCGGTGGGGGTCGGTGGGGGTCGGTGGGGTCGGTGGGGTCAGTGGGGTCGAGGGGGTCAGTGGGGGTCGGTGGGGGTCGGTGGGGTCGGTGGGGTTCGGTGGGGTCAGTGGGGGTCGGTGGGGGTCGGTGGGGTCGAGGGGGTCAGTGGGGGTCGTGGGGGTCGGTGGGGTCGAGGGGGTCAGTGAGGGTCAGTGCGGTCGGTGGGGGTCGGTGGGGGTCGGTGGGAGACGGTGGAGTCGGTGGGGGTCGGTGGGGTTCAGTGGGGGTCAGTGGGGCGCACCTCACCTCGCCATTCTCAAGGGGCACCAGTCTGGAGTAGTAGGACGTGCAGATGACCTCGTCGTCCCGCCGGTACACGGGGTTGCCGACGGTGGGCGTGATGCCGTAGCGGGTCAGGCACTCGCTGTCGCTCACGGAGTAGTACTGCCATGGACGGTAAGTGGCGCCGTCCAGAGAGCGCTCCAGGATCCAGTTCCCGGGCCGCGGGGAGTTGGCCGCCTTCACGATCACGTACGCCACCTGGAACACCTGGGCACGGCCACTGTCGCGGTGAGGAGCGGGCAGCGACGCGGCCGGGCGGTGGCGCTTTTTGGCCGTTGGTTGCAGTGGTTTGGCGGTTCGAGACCGGCGGCCACTCCGGTTAATACTGCGGGTGTATAAGCCCGTAAAATACGCGCGACCTGCTGCACGGCAGACGTTAAAGGTTCCGTGATGATATGTTTCAAAGAATAGGACACATTTGGCAATGTTTGCCAGTCTGCATTTGTAAAATTTGAAAAATGAATCGCAATTTACTTCATTTGGTTACACCAAATAGCAACATCGACCCCTACTACCAGACTATACGTATCTGTGAAAACAGTGCCTACGTGCACTATGATTAGTGTGAACACTAAATGTACCTTTTTTATTAGTGTGAGCCTGTGTGAGTGAGAGTGATCAGTGGGGGCATGTCTATTTGCGTGCAGTGCCAAGATCAGCCTCTGGAGGATGGTCGTGGAAGAAGCTACCGAAACAGAATCAGAATCTGTATTTATACTGGAGGAATCCGATAAGCTACAAAGCTCTTTTTCACAAATATCCAATATATACTTGGCAATGGGCAGCAGCCCCCCTCGACCATATGATGCCCACAACAATTAGTAAGTTGGCATAGCAAGAAGGACGGACAGGTGGTGATTCTGACAGTCATCTCTGTGAGTTATTCTAAAACACCTGAGTCTCTGCCCCGTGAACTCTTGCCAGCAAGCCTTGAGCAATTCACGTGGCCTAAATGTGCACCTAGATTGGCACAAGTGAAACTAATCTACTAAACTATGTATTTTTATTTTACCATTTAAGGCACACAGAGCTATATAAGCAACCTGGCCACAAATGATAGTTCAACGAAATGGCATCTCACGTGGAAATGTATTGTAGCCAAATACTCTGAACGCGCATTTTTTTTTACGTGGAGGGAAAAACCGGAGGACCCACCCAGAGAAAAATCCACGCCACTCTGGGTAGGACACGCAAACTCCAAGTAATCAGTAGGCGTCAGGGTCAGGATCGAACCCACAACCTCCTGCATACCAGGCGAGGGAGTTGACATCTCGCCGCTGTGGCACCCCATGTCCCGTGCGGTGACATCACTGTACTTGGTGGAGTATGCCGGTTGTGGTTGTTTTGTTTCAAGTTTTCAAGTCTCATTTATTTGGTGAAGCCCTGTGAGCCATGCGGCTCTTGAGTCGGGTGCAACCGCAACAAACAAAATATGAACAGAGAACATCTTAAAGCGACGACGCGCAACAGACACATCCTGGATAAACCAGGGCGTATGTGACATGCGCTGCGTAATGATGCTGGTGACCCAGGTTATATTTCTTGGTCGCACACAACACCAATAGCAAACGTTCCTTACACCTTGTCGTTAATGAACGTTGATCGTGATGTTATGACCATGTGCCAACATTATAAAGAGGTTGCAGTATTTTATGAAAATTGCGTACAATACAATGTGGATGTAGAGTGCATCTAAATTGCAACTGCATCTCAAGATGCTGTACTAAAAAGTGTCAAATGCATCATGGAGATAAGAGGGAAGTATTCATACATTTCAAATAATGTGGGAATTTAAAAACTAACCGCCGCCATTACTTTTTCCTCTTCATATTCTCATTACATGGCTTTCACTCATTTATTCTAGATTTGAAGTTTTCGTGGCTGCAAGGGTCCATACTCTTTGGTTTTTTCGGTAAAGTCACGTAGATAAAAAAATTATTAAAAATAAATTAAATCACGACGTTTCGGAGGCAACACTAGCTTCCGTCTTCAGGTGGCACCGTCACAGCAAAATTACTGTATCACCCACTTGATACAGAAACATCCTGGATAAACCAGCAAATCTTCCAGAAAGAAAAAACTAATTTAGAAGGTGTCACTCACAGTTGCAACATCCCCCATTGCGAGATACAATCCCTCCTAATCCAGTCGCGGCCGAAAAGGAAGACCCCCCCCCAAAAAAAACCGGAAAGACTTCCTGCTCAATCGGATGTGAAAATGTATCCGGGAAGTCCTCGGCATTTCTGGAGGGCTAATGGGATAAGTCCCCAGAGTGGCTCTCGCTGTGTTTGTCCAGGCCCTTATTTACCAAGCAAACAAGCTCCCACAGGAAACCTGGAGGGCACAGGGAGGGGCTGCAGATAATGGAGGGGCGGGGGGGCAGAGAGTCGCGATTCAAAAGGAACAAGAAAGCAAGTATATCTCTCCCATCAAACTTAACGACCTCACAACAAATCACATCCCTGTGTTCGGACTGGTTTCGACTGGTCCTCTGAGGAAGGAATATGCTGGTGGGGATGAGTTAGGTGGGGTCTGTCGATGGCACAATACCCGTGTGGATGTACCTGTCTCAAACAACAACCCCCCCCTCCCCCCGTATACCCATCTTAAAATACCCTCTCTGTTGCTATTTCCCACCCATTAATCAATCCCACCCTCGAAATCCTCGTATCACGAGAGAATGGCCAGCGACTCCCTTTGAAGCTCACAACTTCCGTTAATTAGCAGGTCCATCAGTTGTTCCCGCTGGTCACACCCAAGGGACACAAATTCCGTTCACGTTGATCGCTTCTAAAATGAATACGATGACCTTTTGATGACAAATAAAAGGGGTAGCCGTGGTGGTTTGGGTCTCCAAAGTTTTGATTACGTTCAAACCTGGTTAGGGTGAGGGTCAACTTAGAGTGCAAAGCATGGTTGAGTGACCACAAAGCACTATCGACCGGAATAATTAATTTCCTTAACAGAGCCACGGAAGAAAAAACAAGCTTTCGAGGCAAACGTGTGTTCCGCGGATAAGAAGAAGAAGGGATACAAAGCACACAGCTACAAAACCATCAGTCCACTCAGTCCACGCTTTTGTGCGGCAAGAATTTCACGAGCGCATTTCTAAAGGGGCGGCGCGAAACAAAAACACATCGTCCGTCCAGGGTGGCCCTCTGTGATCCGCCAGTCTTCCCCACAGCTCCCACGGCGGTTTGAAAACACCGTTTTGCGATATCTGCTCAGCCTAATCCTCTCAAACAGTTCATCATCTTTCGATTTAAAGCTTTCGTGACTGCAGGGATTCATCTTCTTGGTTCTTTCGGTAAAGTCACGTAGAATGGAATTAATAAAATAATAAAAATAAAACATAATAAAATCATTCTCACGACGTTTCGGCCACAGCCGTCCTCAGGTGAAGAACATGACTTCTCGACAGACCTGTTCTTCACTTGAGGACGGCTGCTTGCGTTGTGGCCGAAACGTCGTGAGAATTATTTTATCATGTTTTATTTTTATTATTTTATTATTTCCATTCTACGTGACTTTACCGAAAGAACCAAGAAGAGTTCATCATCTCTTTGCCAAGTAGATGGATGGGGCAAGCAAATATTCGTGCTGGCAAGGCAACTTGCTTATATTGTTTTCTTACAGGAACACATGTTTTTCGGAAGACACCCCGCCCTTCCCCCTCCCCCTCTTCTAAAACTAAACGCGTGTTCACGATCCCGATGAGCCTCACAACAGCTCAGCCGACCCATTGTTTGCTTCGCACGCCCAAACAAAGGAGAACAATTGGAAATTCCCCGGAAGCTTCACTCCGATCTGATATTTCACTTCGGCCCATTTCCATTTTACCACCGCGAGCTGGCATGGGGATACCGACACTTGCGTTGTGTGGTTTGTTTTATTGCATCGCCCATAAACGAGCTAATCGCAGCACGACAATCGCAAGAGCCCCGTGGGGAGTGATGTTTGCCGACCGCTCGCGAAATGCATCGCCTCGAGGCATTGCCCCCCCTCCTCCCCCTCCTCGTTCGTGGCCGAGGAAGAGCGCCACTGGGTGGAGCAGAGCCGAGCGAAAGCTCCATGTGTCGTCTCAAGCTTCAACACCGATAGCCAACAAACTAAAATCGCCAAGGGGGGGTGGGGGGGGGGTGAAAGCGAGGGCTGAAGCCACCGATGCAAACGATAGACGTGACACACAAACGTCAAAAAAGGTGCCGAAATGATTCACGCGCGTGGAGATTTCAAGCTGTAGGCGTAAATTTCGCAGAGCCTTTTTGATTTGGAGCAATGTGTACAATGCCAATTACAGACATCGGACAGACTGACAAAGTCTGAAGACTCTGTTTTCAGGAGGATCCTGCATTGGGATGTTTGGCCAATTCCATGTGGGAGGAAACGGGAGTGGCCAGAGAAAACCCCCACACATTCCAGAGCGTGACGCCACACTCAAAGTTCCCATCTCCTAATTCTAGATTTGAAGCTTTCGCGACTGCAAGGATTCATACTCTTAGTTCTTTCGGTGAAGTCACGTAGGTAAAAAATGAAATTAAAATTAATAAAAAATAAAATCACGACACAAGCTTCCGTCTTCAGGTGAAACTGTCACAGTATCTTGATACAGATTTTTTTGCTGTGACAATTTCAACTGAAGACGGAAGCTTGTGTTGGCTCCGAAACGTCGTGATTTTATTGTTTTTATTGTTTATAAATTTTAATTTCATTTTTCCCCATCTCCTAGCCATGCATACTTAACAAAAACTAAGCTAGTTTTATTTGACCAGGTAAGGCCCACGCGAAACTTGTTTTTAGCTCTTTTTCAGAAGCGAGCTGGCCACAAATAATAGCCCAATGAAGTGGCGTATCACGTGGATATACTCTAAACGTATGTTGATTATAAATGTGGAGGGAAAAACCGGACACAAACTCCAAATACACAGGCATCAGGGACGGGATCGAACACACAATCTCCTGTATACCAGGCGAGGTAGTTAACACCTCGCCACCATGGCGCCTGCTACTGCCACAATAACTACTGCCACACATTTTTTGAAACATCCACTGTATGTACAATGCAAACCAATGCTCGAACGGAGGCAGGTCTTGCACGCCATAGAACGATCTGAGACGTGAATAGGAGGGCAACGACGGTCACAGTTCCTCCACCATTAACTGCAGTGCCATTTTGAGGCATATGGAGAAGTATGTATGCACGCGTATATACAGGACATCTGTGGAAAACAGCTTCATAACCCATCGGATTCCTCCAGTTTCAATAAAGATTGTGATCGTATTCTGTATATACACCAGAGCTGGGGTGATACTCATGATTTTTTAGTTGGATTAAAAGATCAGCGGACTGCTCGTTGAGTAGGACCACCGGACTACTACTCGCAGAACTGGGAACTACCACTGGTACTACCAAGACTACCACTTGGACTATTGGGACTACCAATGCATTGGATGGCCACTCACGCACACATGTAATGTGGATACACACAAGTGCAAGACTCGTGTATAAAGATTTAAACATGGAAACCACCCAAATCAAATATGGTTAATTCACGAATCACAATGTGCACATACACAAAACCAAAGATCCCCATACAGTTTTATATATAGATTTCAGTGGCAAGTCGTCGTTCACAAGGACTTATTGAGGCCAGTACAGGGCACAAAACGATGGTTTAACCAGCACCCCCAGAATTGTTCATTCACGAAAATTGTGCGCTTTACAAATTGCATTATTGCTCATTATTATGATGATCGTACACTGCATCATGCACTCATTTAAGGCCGAGTCGACCTATGGGAAGGCACGGGACAAGTTTGCCATACGGACTTTCCAATGGCATTAGCTGGGGCCATAAACACACACACACGCACAATGGAATCATTGGGGGGGGCGGTGGTGGGAGACATCAGCAATGGTGACAGCCTGCTCCTGAAGCTCTATTGCTTCATTTCATGGGTGAGTGATTCAATTATGTGCACCCATCCGCTGAGGGCCTGAGGACCATTCACTTTCTATTTTTAATACCTAATTTGGGTGTTTTGCTTGTCCTCCCCCTTTCAGCAAATAAAATCCCCCGCGCGGACCTGCGCGCATGAATTTAAAAGCCGAAGCATAGTCACACTGCCTAAGGAGGCGAGCGTGATGAACCCTTCGCCGATATTTAAATCTTTTGCGAGAGACATTCACATTTTTGTTGTTCATCTTCTTGGTTCTTTCGGTAAAGTCACGTAGAAGGGCAAATAATAAAGTAATTTAAATATTGAAAAAAAAATGTATTTTATTATTTTCCCTTCTACGTGACTTTACCGAAAGAACAAAGAAGATGAATCCCTGCAGTCACGAAAGCTTTAAATCGAATTTTTTTTTGCTATTTTTTTCCGGCTTTTCTTTTTAAAATAATATCCACCCATCGAATGCGCATCCCACACTCGCCCCTTCTTGTTGTGCCCTCGTCAACATCCGCTGCCACCACTTTGCCGATGGGACCACGTGCACGTCGCATCACCCTCCGCGCCGCTGCTGCTCAGCAAGCACAAATTAACTCCATTTCACGCTTCATTACGCCCACCGATCTGCCATCTCACTCGTTTCGCAGCACCATCGCAGCTGCTGTGCCCGGATAGGTGGTGATTTTATAATGGCGGAGGGGGGAGGGGGGGAGCCTGTCCGTGGGATGGGAATGGAGGCGAGGGGGTGGGCGTCAATGCGGGGCGAGTTGACTTGGAGGGGGATGAGAAGAGGCATCGATGTCTGGGTGGAGACGTGCGTTGTGTGGGAGAGGCTTTACGATAGACACTGAGATTGGAAATGCGGTAATGGACTCCAGGAGGAGGAGGGGGGGGTTATGTGGGGGAAATATAAGTGGCCTTTTATTGCCGTGTCGTAAGGATGCAGGATCATCACAATGCATCCCCGGTCTCAGTCGACAGCCGCTGCGATGCACGGAGAGTGGACGGCTCACACCCACAAGTGCTGGCTGGAAAATGGTGCTCAATGCAAAATTGGAAGGACAGCAGTGATGCAACATTGTTTCCTCTGTGCTGGCTGATGATAAAATAAAAGATGACCAGCCACAGCCATTATAATCAATACAAATTTAAATTGCTGCCAGCACAAGAGTAGCTATTTAAGTGTACCAGGAACTGTGATACGAAGAGAGTTACCTCTGAAGGAAATACGCAACTGCTCTACGGCGATTTCCACGCATACACACCACATTGTATAGGAAAAATATAAACAGTCACCCTTTTGTTTTTGCCGAGCAGCTCATATAAAAATAAATATATTCAATCCCTTCTTCTAGATTTGAAGCTTTCGTGACTGCAAGGATTCATATTCTTAGGTTTTTTCGGTAAAGTCACGTAGGTAAAAAATAAAAATTTATAAAAGTAAAATAAAAAATAAATATAAATAAATAAAATAAAAATCACGACGTTTCGGAGGCAACACAAGCTTCCGTCTTCAGCCCACTTGCAACTGGCTCCCCGCACCATTGCACACATTTCATGATGAACCACGCGGGTGCAATACACAGAGCGCGCCAAGCCCTTTCGCCTTTTTTTCATCTCCCTTTATTTTTTTTGGGGGGGGGGAGACTGGAGAGGGCGGACGGCAAATTAAAAAGCACCGTCAAGAAGACGGATTGCAGGCGGTCGAGGTGCGCGAGCTTCCCAGGGTGCACCGTGCTGCAGCGACTCGATTGGCCGAAACTCTGCGCAGTGGCGACACCGGCGGCGTCTGTTCTCGTCCTCGCCGGGCGCGCGATTGGCGCGAGGCTTTGCGGCGCTAAAGAACGGGGAATCGGACGCCGCGTGCGACGTTCGTGTTGTTTTCTGCGGTTAGATCAAGGCCGTAGCTATGGAGTCAACATTGGGGGGGGGGGGACCAAATCTTCAGCCCCAGAAAAAAAAACATTTTTAAACGAATTTCCTGCAATTTCCTGCCTAAAATATTTTAAAAATTCACTAACACATAGGACGGACTTTTTATTTCTTTTTTATAATAATGTCTAATAGTGTATTGTATTACATTGCTCTGGTTTTTTTCTTTTTTTACCTTTTCTTGTTTCATTGTGTGTAATTGCAGAGATTAGGGATTAATAAAGTACAACCATAACCACAATCATATAAACGGAAATCTATTTTATAGCAATATATTGGGGAGGGGGGGCATTTTGAGCATATTTAAAAAATATACTAAAAAAAAATAATATATATTTGGGGGGATGTGTCCCCAAATATATGTTGTCATTACGGCCTTGGATTAGATCACTCCGTCCACCTTTTCGTTCCTGTTCTAGGATATAAAATATGATGTTTAAAATGAAAAAAAGTGTAAAGTGTGATACTGTGTTGGCCGTGATACACGCACATTAAAATTATAATTGACAATAAAATCAACTCATTCATCAATAACACTGCCCTTAAGAGTCAACCGCTGATATTTCAGGTAATAGTCCTGCCATTAAAATGTAACATTAATTTTAAATCGATGAAATGCGAATGCTCATGAAAAAATGTATCTCTAGTCAGGGGGGGGGGGCGGAATCACAATAATGAGTCCAGTATTATTTAATATTTCCAAGTTTTGATTTAATTTCTTTGCAACAAAGATACCGCGTTGCTGCTGCTGTTGTTGCTGCTGATAGTGAAGGTGCCACACGATCTACAATCACTAACAACAAAGCCCCAATGTTTAACGAAGACATTCTCATGCTATAAGTACCAAAAAGCTTTTAAAAAAAAACTATGTTTAGGAACCACTGTCACAATCACACTATGGAACAAAGGGCTGTGCACTCAGCCCCTACCATCATGACAGCCTAAATTTCCCTTCAGTCAAGTGCAGCATCAGGTCACACGGTTACACAATGAAGGTTTGATGTTTTTTTAATGCTCTCAAAAACTACATCGTTTTGCTAACCCGTTTAAAGTCAATGTGGGGCGGGGGGGCCTCAAGGTCTTTGATATGTTTCCTTTCCAGCCGTTCACAGGTGTGGTGTGCGCATGTGTGTGTGTGCTGTGCGTGTGTGGTGTGTGTGGTGTGTGTGTGGTGTGCGTGTGTGTGGGGTGCGTGTGTGGTGTGCGTGTGTGTGTGGTGTGCGTGTGGTGTACGTGTGTGGTGTGCGTGTGTGTGTGGTGCGTGTGTGTGTGGTGTACGTGTGTGTGGTGTGCGCATGTGTGTGTGTGGTGTGCGTGTGTGTGTGGTGTGCGTGTGTGTGGTGTGCGTGTGTGTGGTGTGCGCATGTGTGTGTGTGGTGCGTGTGTGGTGTGCGTGTGTGTGGTGTGCGTGTGTGTGGGGTGCGTGTGTGTGTGTGGGGTGCGTGTGTGTGTGTGGTGTGCATGTGTGTGTGGTGTGTGTGGTGTGTGTGTTGCGCATGTGTGTGTGTGGGGTGCGTGTGTGTGGGGGTGTGTGTGGTGTGCGTGTGTGATGTGCGCATGTGTGTGTGTGGGGTGCGTGTGTGTGTGTGGTCACCGTTCCTCGTTTATCATGGGAAAAACAGAGCACAACATTTTGGTTTTCCTGCAGTGCCAACCGACTCTTGTTTCACAAATTACTGAATATTTTAGTTTTTCTATCACACTCGGAACTAGCGTACCTAGCTAAGCCTTTCCTTGCAGTGTTCCTTCATCGCAAGGCCCGCTGGCCACTGGCGCCCCCCCCACAATACACAAAGTGTGAAAACACCACCACCCCTCATCGACGCGCTGTCAAACCAAATTGTTTCAAATGTGTGGGGGGGGCTCACACATGTCTTATTGGCGAAAGTGCCCCCCCCCCTCTTAAAATGCGTGAAGAACAGTGCTTTATTTTAAAAGGTAAAGGTACAGCCCGGCAATTACTTGCTGGCAGAAGGACTTCCCCTAGGAGCTCTCGAAGGAATGTTGGTCTACTTTTCCAAGCCGGTCAAACGTCTTGGAAGAGGTGGGCGCGCGCACACTTGACCCCACTGCATACGACCTGCCGATCGATTAACTGTGATGCACCCATTTATAATGCCGAGTCGGACAGAGGCTTTACTAAAGTCGCCCATTGTTTAAACAGCCGCGCCGGGAGGTCGAATCGAACCGGCGACGCTCTGGATTGCAAGTCCAGTGCGCAACCCGTTGCACTGCTGTGGCAGCATCCTCTTTGATTGTAAACCAATACGAAATAATAACAGTTTGCCAAATAGACAATCGAAAAAGATTAACGTATCCCTGGAATTGGAACAAAAAAAAATATTGCTCAATCTCCTTCAATCAACTACTTCATTAACCAAAGAATACATGGACAATGCAGTAATATGCAAGGTATATCTCCGCAAAGGCCTGGAGAGATTATAAAGCAACACACTATTTCAACCTTTACTATGTTAAATTCCTTGATTATTAAAAAAAAACTAAAGCGGAGACAAACAAAGAGCGTGTGTGAGGAACAGTCCCCGTCGCGAGACGCTCATCGGACGACTCCCACGTTGCCCGTCGGCCCGAGCCTGGGCGCATGGCCGCGTGCGCATGTGGCCGTCACGCTAACGAGCGTCGACAGCTCCATCACGAGGGCTGGAGGCTGCGTCTGCTGCAATCAGCCCCGGGGATTAACGATGGGCGCTCGGTCACCAACCCGCCGGCGATAGTGCCGGGAATCAGGGACCCGACTGGAATTGGTCCGTAGCGGACGTCACGTGGCCGAGCTCGCTAGCGCGCTCGTGCCAAGGGTTCGCGCGGATCGAATCCAGAAGAGAGAAGGGAGAAGGAGGTTTTCAGGCTGGATGACCTGGGTGGATTCCTGTCTGGCTGGGTGCCGCGCTTCAAAATGTTGCGTGCGCGATGATGTCACCCGCATCCCGTAGCGTCGAGCCGGGTTCGTGTGTGTCGTGCTTCACCCCGGATGCGTATCCCACACAAATGTGCCGCACGCTCTATTATGCTGTCACCTATCACTCTCAAACGATCGTACTACCATACTAAATGAAAACAACGGAGGGAGCTCCGTGGGTGGGAAAATGGAGGAGTGAGGAAGATAGGAGGAGGAGATGGACGGGGAGACAAAGGGCTTGCAATGGAGAGGAAAGAGAGAGAGAGCAACATGGAAAGAGGAGAGCACAGGGAAAGCGATACTAATAATCAGTGGGAGGGAGGATTAGGGGGAGGCAAGAGAGATTGCGCTGGGAAAGGGAAAGGGCGGATGATGGAGGGTGAGAGGTGAGAGGTGGAAACGGACATAGATATGGGGGGGGGGGGGAAGTGGAGAGAGGAGAGGGGGTCAGAGGAATTGAGTACCAGATACAAAGAAAAAACTATAAATCGAGATAAATTGTGATATACAGTACAGCGAAGGCAAGATGCAGGTGGAGAGAGACAGGGCTTTATATCAGAGTACATTTTTGCTGGCTGGCTAACTGGGAGAGAGATGGATGTGCAGCAACATCCAAAATGTGTGGCTTCCTAGTTAACCATGAACAAAATACGTGTGCCAGCATCGTGATCCACATTTTGGTGAATTTGATCAATTACCCTCAAATTACTTGCTCGCAATAATAGCTGCTGCAACGCTTGGCGAGATGCACCTGAACAAAAAGTCACGTGACTCAGCGAGACCTTCCCGAGTAAATAAGTGTATCAGGAAAAAAAAATGTGAGCCGCCTATCCGTGAAGCCCCGTGGCTCCTAACTTGCTGGCCGATTTGTTTCCACCATGTTAGAAATTCTTTATCTACAACAGCAGGAATGCTGCGTGCTATCATCGCCTCTAAATATCACACGATTCCTGCATCTATGCGAAACTGGCCCGTAGTTCTTCGCTACGCCGGTGGATAACTCCCTGATCAGTGAGATTGTATGGTAGTGGGGGAGGGAGGAAGAGTGAAGCTTGGTATGCAGTTATTGCTCACATACTGCTGAGGAAATTGAAAAAAAAACTGAAGGTGAATGATAAAAAATAAAGTGAACTTTAATGGATTCATGGTAGCTAAAGCATGCGCGTGACTCTCATTAAGTGTGACATTGGAGAAAAGTCAATCTCTGCATTAATCTTCTAAAATATACGACCGAAACCACACGGTTCACTCGGTCAAAACCTAAAGCATTGCAATTAATACCTAAAGATGAAACTCCAGTCCCTGATGGCCTAGAACACTCTTAAGATGGTCCCCCTTCACTCATCCCGTGTGGAATTGCGACCAGGACTGTTGTGAGTAATACCTTGGCCAAATACGTAAAACAAACGAGAGCTGAATAATTTAATAGGTAACCACAATACTACACATAGGCTGGGAAAATGAGAAAAGTAATCTATCCATTTGTTTACAATAATCATATAATTTACTTGGCGCAGGTGAGTTGCCCTTTGCAAAGGCTTGGCCATTTCCATTAACGAGTGTTGGGCACGTGCCCGGATAAAAAAAAATCAATCATTGCAAGGGGATACGTGCAGAGAGTTTCAAGAATCCATTTCTGTTTCTGACGTTTCAGAGCCGCCTCTCACAGCCCAAACCTTCAACACTTGGTGTTCACAGGCAGTCGCCAATGCAAGTACCAACACCAGGCTCAACTCCGCTGCGCTTCAAAGCAAAGTCCTTCGCAAGTCATTCTTGTAAACCAGCTTAAGGCTGAATATTTCTCACCCACGTAAACAAATACATTCAATCAATCAATCCATGAAACACGTGCATGGCCAATCTGGTAACATGTCTCAGTAGTTTCACTGAATGCTGTTACTCCGATTCTAAACATCAGATGAAAAAGTTCAACACCACTCATTGGCTGCCTCTAACTGCCCGGAAAACTGTAATCTGGCTGCGACCAATGACAGGTGCAGGTACCCTTGATGCTCGTACAACTTTCTCCAGTGCGTTTTGGGGAGTGCCGCGGCAAGTCCGGCACAGCGCCCAGCGTCTCGCTCCACGTGTGAACGGACGCAACGCCGAACAACAAGCGCCACAAGCCGAAGATCACATCGCGAGGAAGAAGAGAACGAAAAAAACCCACACCTGTGTGGCAATAATGCTCGATGTCTCACCTGTTGTAGGTCGAGCGTGATGGTGACCCAGTGAAACTTCCTGCCGTTCTGTATGCTCGGGCTCTGCCACCAGCCGTTGGTGCCGTCATTAGCGTTTGTAATGGGGTGGCGCTCTGCGGTCAGATAAACACGCGAAACAAACTGTGACCACAATGCAGCGCGGCGGTTCCTGTCTGTGCGCCATGCAGCAAGGGTTAAACACTACGTGTGTAGTTCGGGACATCAATGGACATGGCATTCTCTGGCTCTGCTTTGTTCTTTTCACAGAAGAGGAAGGCAATCTACCTTTTTACATGTCATGCTGTATATGACTTCAAGCGGCACTTATATATAAAATTCACCATGGGCTGAGATCAATTTATGATGAAATATCATTTATGGTCGCATGAGCATGATAACGTATGCAATTTTTTGCCCTGGTAATAACATGCAATTACATATCTTTGTTTGTATATTCCCAGTAAAGCCTAGATCCATCTCAAAACAAATTTGTTTTCTCGAGTCCTGTATTGGGTGGTTTGGCGTTGCTGCTCGATGCTTCTGGAATCCCCCCTGCTGCCCATCTACAGCTTAGTTCCCTCCCTTCACTCCCCCTCTGTATTCCCCTACGAGACCAAGATGCAGAGCTGAACTTTTCTGGTACCTCTTTTTTACGTGCGTGTGTTTATATCATTAAACTATACAGCTTACTTGTGCCTGTGCTGAACTTTTCTGGTGCCTCTTGCTCTCAAGGGGGGGGGGGGGGGGGCACTGAACTCCCTTGTAAGATAGCCGGGCTAACAAATCAAAATAACCTTAAAACTCTATTTGCCATGTGGGAGTAGACCCAGAGAAAACCCACATATACCAGGGGTAACACTCCAAACTCCACAGACATATTCAAGCCTTATTTTCTGTAGTACCATCGCCTGGCTACCCATTTCAAACTGATGTTGATTACAATAAACTAAAACAACTAAACAATAGCAGATTACATTTAAATGGATCCGGTATGTCGTAAATCTGTATAAACAAGACATGCAGAACTAAGTGAACATCTATAGAAAATAACAGTTTTACCCCACCGGGTGTAAGCTGCGAATTGGTCACGGCGGATACGTGAGATACAGGACGTCGCACACCATATATGCACGCAACATACCTGCACGACTGGTGTGTTTAACGATGAGCAATTGGTGGACCCACCGTCAGGGATGTGGCTGTTTAAGTTGCAGACGCGACACTGGGAATTGCGGTTGGGCCGGCCTGGCACGTGCTCCACCAGCTTGCAAAAAATCTCGGCGCTGTTCTCACCACACGTGGCATTGGCATGGATCTTGGCGTTGGAGGCCAAGTTCAGGATGGCCGGGAAGAGGCCTGATGGGAACGTGGAGAAAGAGAGACAGAGCAACACAGATAAATACAAGTTCGACTTCAGCACGATATTCACTTCAATACTTAAACATATGAATGATTGGAAGAGGTCTATATTTGGCAGAGCAATATGAAGAACACTTCAGGGTACAACAAGGCCGTACGCCATAGAGTCAACATTGGGGGGGGGACAAAATCTTCCAGGGGGTCTGGGGGTCCCCCCCCCCAAAAAATATCAAAATTTGAAAACGAATTTCTTGCCTAAAATGTAAAAAAATCACGAACACATAGGATGGACTTTTTATTTATTTTTTACAATAATGTCTAATAGTGTATTGTATTACATTGCTCTGTTTTTTTCTTTTTTTCCTTTTTTTGTTTCATTGTATGTAATTGCAGAGATTAGGTATTAATAAAGTACAACCATAACCACAATCATATAAATAGAAATCTATTTTATAGCAATATATTAGGGGGGACATTTTGAGCATATTTGAATATGGGGCGGATGTAATATAAATTATAATTACGGCCTTGGAATACAAGGCCAGATCCCAGGAAATTATGAGTTTTGGAACCATAGTAGCTGAGCACAATGTTATAATATTTGAGATTAAAAGAGATTTAATTAGACTTGCCATTCATGACGTACACACACAAATTAACGCAATTTGCACCTTTCTTTGCAAGTGCGGCGTGGTGCATATGTTAGAATATTAGCCACCGTGGAATTTAGGAGTTGCTGCGGACCGAGGTGCGTCGAGCAATTTTTACATTTGCAAAAAGTAGGAATGCAGATTGTTTCTGTATCGTTTCATTGTACTCCGTGTAGCTAATCTAAAAAAAATTACGTAATGCGAAAGGAACAAACAGGAGTACCAATATCAGCGGCTTGTGGCTAGCCATCGAAAAAAAAGTTAGCGCATCGCCCGCTTTCAGATGCGCTTCTGTGGCCGTCTGGAACGTTCTTCCATCCGATATGAGGAAGCCTCTGGAGCTATGCACATTTCAGTCTCGATTGAAAACTCATTTGTTTAGAATTCATTCTTGTGTTTAGTTTGTCGTCCTACCCCCGCACCTCCAATTGGCGCAGTTAGCCAATCGGAGGTGCCAATCGGAGGTGCCAATCGGAGGTGCCAATCGGAGGTGCCCATCGGAGGTGCCAATCGGAGGTGCCAATCGGAGGTGCCAATCGGAGGTGCCATGCATCAGTTGCAGAAATCGAGAAACGATTCTCAGCGAATTCATGATGTCCCTCGGTGCCTTCCAGGTTCAAAGGTCATGCACAATGAGTGAGCAATTCATTAAGTCCCCCCCAGGGACTTGTTCCCACGCTGTACCCAGCTGCGGCTGTGTATGGGGGCCATCATTGGGACGGCCACACATGTCAAGTGACCCCTTCATACATTCTTACTCACAGATCAGAATCAACGAAATGGAAAAACTCACCTAAACAGGGAAATATAAGCTCAATGAAATCATTTTAAATTGTTCAACGGAAAATGGACGATACCACGTTTTCAAAACAGAACATCCACAACGAATGCTTTCCATGTCATGCTGATGACATTTTTAACCAAACACAATGTAATAGCATGATCGTACATTAATGGGCCTATAGTAAAACAGCAATAAGATAAACAGTCACACATTGGCACATGTTACCAAGTACATGACGTTCATGAAACCATTTGTAAGTTAGAGTCACATGTGGACGTTTCATCATTGACGTATTTTTAATATATAACAGAAAATAGGCAGTTTGCATTGACAATTGTCAGCTATGCTTGAGTTACTTGTGAGTGCACACTTCACTGTTGAGTGTCTAGTGAAATCAATACGCACGATTTAGCATGTATTTACCCAGGAGGTTGGGATGGGAAAAACTACGTAAAGATTCATATTGGATATTGCATATACTCAAAATGCACATGCATGCACATACATCCATCACATATACTGCGGTGTTATTTATGTAATATAATCATCATCTTCTTGGTTCTTTCGGTAAAGTCACGTAGAATGGAAATAATAAAATAATAAAAATAAAACATAATAAAATAATTCTAACGACGTTTCGGCCACAACGCAAGCAGCCGTCCTCAGGTGGAGAGCAGGTCTGTCGAGAAGACCTATGCTCAAGCAGATTGGCACCAATCTCTTCTGTCGCCAAGACATTCTCTGTGAGGTAACTCCTCTCTTTCCCTGCTCCTTCCATTTTTCAGGACACACTTTTCATTTCCCTGCTCTTGTTCATCCTACATGTGGGTCCAAATGGTGCCAGTTGATTTCTCATCACTGCTCCCATCAGGTGAAACCTCTTTCTTACTTTAACGTCCATCACTCTTTGGGTGCGGCTTAGATGCAGTATCCTTCTGTAGCAATACATGTCGAGTGCCAATAGCTTATCTCTTTCAGTTTTGAAATCCTTTATATTAAGTTCACTTGCGCGCTTGCTTGCTTGCTTACGACCGTGCAAATCTTTCGGTCGTTTTTTAACCCACTTCCCGTGATCAAATCGAGCTGACATTTTGCACACAGACTCGTTGTGCGTGACAATTTATTTTCGTGAAATTTTTTTCCCAAAATTTTACACTTTTTAGGTAAAAAATTATATTTAATTACCAGTTGCTTAATGGTGGCAGGCAATCATCTTGACCCATAGGTGGCAGCCATCTCAAGCCAGAGGACGAGAGGACTCTAGCCGCCCGTTTCAAAGACCAATGTGGGCTGGGTTGTGGCCCATTGAACACGCATATAAAGGATTTATAGTGAAAAACTTTGTTTTTACGGGTTAATTTTTTAAATGTCCAAGTCCCTCGCAAGCGTACAGGGCTGCACTGAACACGCATGCTTCTCGTTCCGCTTCTATGCCCAGAAAAGCCTCTTTTTTTCCAGCAAGATTCTGCCAGGATGTTTGGCCAATCACCAGTTTCATTGCGAGTTGTCTGAGAGATGTGAGGAAAGTGGAGAACTAGGAGGAGACCCGTGCGCATCAGGGGCAGAATGGGGTCCTCCTCGCAGCGAGGCGCAAGCGTTAACACGGCACTGCCACCCAGCTGATCACGTGGCATCAATTCAATTCGAATGCATTAAGCACTCGACCCGCCACGGTTCGGAAAAACTGCACCCCTGGTACACCTACACATCGCAAATGCGCCTGCATGCATATTTACCGACCGTAGCACGCACAGTACGTAAGAGCTATGCACACCTGGATAGACAGCAAATAGTCCACCGCCACAGACTTTTTGGGAAAAGTGCTGTTAGTGAGCACCTATGAAGGCCAGCATGGCACACGAGGGGGGTGGGTGGCCAGCACCACGCCCGGCCGCCTTTGTCTTGTGATGTGTAAGGTCGAGTCGACCTCGGGGAGACCCAAGACCGGATCAGATAATAGAATTGTCACCTCGTATTAGCCGCGAGCGGCTTTCGTTGAGCAGTGCGCTAACCACTGCACCACCGCTCCCCCCCCCTACACACGCGAGCACGGAGGCTACTGCTGTTGTTTACGTGTTAAAGGGAAGTACGAAAACCCACTGAAAAACAAACAAATAACAATTCTACTTTGGAACCAGCAAACACTGCTTTACCTGGAAGCATTGCACGCTGTCAGAGAACACAAACCATTGCTAATGTTCACAGGAGCAGCAGCAGCGTGCGCATTGTGACTTGATTGCATTAGCACCTTTCCACAAACATTGCACCGACGAAACGCACGAAAAGGCTGCCAGCGCTTTGAAAGCACCGGAAAACATTCTTACCCCCCGTCCACAAAGTGACGGTGTAATTTTTTTTGGTAGAATCCCCCCTCGGTTGACGTTTTTACGAGATCGGGGGGGGGGGGTGGTGGGTGGGGGGTGGCCTTTCGTTGTGGCCCGTAACAATCGTCAATGTGTGCAGAGAGTGCAGGACTGATGGCGATGTGTTAGTTCGTGAAGGGGCCGCGTGTGACTAAACACACCCCACCCACACACCTTCTCGTTGCACCAACAGCGCGCTCGAGGATCGAACGTGAAACGTGCGCTACGGCGTAAGCGCTCCCCCCAAAACAAACACTTCCACTGCGTTCAAATGAACCTCGCATGATCACAAGACCGAACCCTAATCTGTTACCCGAGGTATTTCCCAGCCAACACGGGGTGGAGCTGAATGGACTTTGGCCAGTGGCGTTTCTTGGTCTCTGTTTTTTCTCTCTCTCTCTCTTCTTCTTTGCTGTGAAAGAAATCCATTTGGGAAAGCTATACCCTGGCGACAAGCTACTTTGCTTAAGCCACGGAGGTATTCAGCAGCAAGTTAACTCTTGCATTTGCCGGAACGAGGTGGTGGATGTAAGACGATTGCATGTGTGTGTGTGTTGCGAGCATTATGGGGAGCGGTGGTGTAGCGGCTAGCGCGCTGCGCTATGAACCCGGCCACCCGAGTTCGATTCCCGCTCACGGCCAACACCAGTGACTATTATCTGAACCCGTCCTGGGCCTCCCCTAGGTCGACTCAGCCTCACATGAGTACCTGGTGCGGTGTGTAAACATCGCCACTAGGGAGACAAAGGCGGTCGGCGTGCTGCTGGCCACCCACCCCCTCGTGTACCGTTGCGGCCTTCGTAGGTGCTCGCGAATAGCACTTGCCCCTACAGTCTGTTAAGGCTATATGGGGGATCTTTGTCTTTGTTTGCGAGCATTACATACGCATATTCTTAGGTTTTTTCGGTAAAGTCATGTAGGTAAAAAAAAGTTAAATTAAAATAAAATATACATACGCACTGGGTTACGAACCCGGCCCACCTGAGTTCGATTCCCATCCACGACCAAAAACAGTGGCGACTATTTTAATCGGTCCAGGGCCTCTCCTTGATGTGGAAACGTCAGCGCTGGGGAGATAAAGGTGGCCGGGCATGGTGTTGGCCTCCCACCCCTTCGTGTGCCCCTCGTCTGCCATGCCCAGCCTTGATCGGTGCTCACTGACAGCACTTGCTCCAAGAGCCTGCAAAGGCTACACGGGGTTTTTTTTAACTTGTGCAAGCTTAAGTGAGGGAGTTTGTAGTAAGTACGATACAACCGTGCCATGAAACGAATGTGCATGACTGCGTTCACCACAAAGTTAATGCTCCCGTGTTTCAGTGGCGATGGATAAAGCTCCTTAAACATGATTACACACATACCTAGCAAAAGCAATATGATACTTTTCGATTTAAAGCTTTCGTGACTGCAGGAATTCATCTTCTTGGTTTTTTCGGTAAAGTCACGTAGAAGGGAAGTAATAAAAAAATAAAACGTATTGTTTTATGTTTTATTTTTATTATTATTTTATTATTATTTTATTTTATTACTTCCCTTCTACGTGACTTTACCGAAAAAACCAAGAAGAACAATATGATACTTTTTGGCACTGAGAAACGAGGACCTACAAAAATACCCCATGAAGGTTTTTAGCTTGTGAAGTTTTTCTTAAACTCGTATATGACATCTCCATTGCATACACATTATTTAGTATTCCAGTCTTGGAAGAGTTAATCCGACCGGTACATTTTCAACGCATATAAGCATGCACACCAATTTATTTCAGTTTTAAGATCAGTGTTTGACGGAGATGTGGATGATTGTTGGCAAGTTTCTGTGAATGGGAAGAGTTTTGATGCGTAAAAATGTAACAAAAAATATTTTAACGTGGAAGGTACTTAGTGGAATGTTCGTTGAGTGCTATAATCGCCATATTGGCTCAACAAAAATAGTACAGTCACGCCTTTAATTACAACGGACAAAATTTTAACAATAGAATAAAAACATTTGAGTCAATAATTATTATAAACTGGAGGTTATTTTCACTCATAGGGTAGTCAAATGACAGGATCTGCTTACATTTCTACTTTGCTAAACCCATTCAGAATATATCATCCCCCACCATCAGCACAATTTAGTAATTCACCTGCCATGGAATGTGATGCTAAAGCCAAAAATGGGGGCGCAGATCACTCATAATTGCAAGTACTGTGAGTTGCAAAAATATATAAAATCGGGGTGAAATAAGGACGTATACAAACACTGATCGTTATCGATTTTAAGTTAAATTATACGTGCAGGTCTAAGACTCTTCCTTGTTTAATCTTATATAAATATAAATGTTGTATATAACAGTTTCACGTGAACTTCTAGTAAAAAAAAAAAAATTGGGAATGATATTGTGACGATGAATTTAAATAAGTAATTACATCAGGAAGAGACGTATTATTAGATCCGTAAAAACAACACCTTAATAAATGTTTCCTGGATTCATTCATGTATGCTTAGTTTGTGATAGGAGACGTGCGATTCTTAAATACTACATCTATCTTTTTAATACCTCAAGGAGGGTTCTAAGACCAGCAAGGGAGCAATTTAAAATTAGCCTCCATCAGTGACGAATCTGGCGTAACCTTTGTACCGCGTGACAAACACATAGAAAATAAGTACTATGCATGAACCAAAACTTAGACAGCTTCACTTCTCTGTAAAAGCTAAAGGTGCAGCCCTGAAACTGCTTGCTCTAGACGCTGTTGGCAGAAGGGCCTCCCGGAGACTCGGGGGAGCTCTCGAGAAGAGGGCCTTTGGCCTACGATTGCAAGCTGGTCAGGGTGGGAGTACCCACCGTAACCAACCTGCTGATCAACTGCGGCGTACCCATTCCTACTGCTGGCTGGACAAGCAGTAGTGAGGGGATATCATAAACTTGCCCATTGTTTCAATGGCTCTGCCAGGGGATAGAATCGTCGGCACGTGGATGGCCAGTCCAGCGAGTTACCCGTTACACCACGGGTAGCATCCATCGTAACTCTTGTACACGAGCCTTTGAGTCGACGGTACTTTACACGTTGTGTACAATGCTCGCCATTGTAAATGTTATAGGGGTGCATTACTTTGTTCGGAAAATATATGCGGAACAATTTTCTCATCGCAAAGGCCAAATACATGGGTGGTAGCAATATGAAAATGATAATGTAGCGGAGCAGTTTGTGGAATGCGCCGTGAATAATAGAGATGTGCAGGTCGCATGATTCATTCAAATGAGGTTGTTGAGACAGAGTCACATGCTGATATTGCGCTTTCAATACACAGTACTGTGTCCGTATTGTTTGTCCATTGAACAGAAAACAATCCGCAGTACACTATATTATAGCCAACTCTGTCTTAACCAACAAAGTGTGCTCATAATCCTGTAAAAAACACCATGAAAGAAAGAACAATGGAAATCCACAATTTAAAGCATTGTGTTTCATCCAAACACACACACACAAAAATCAGAGGATCTTCGAATTCCTAATTCTCAGCTGCCAAGAACTTAATTACGGGCCATAAGTCTCCAGTGATGGAGAGAACTGCACAGCCTCTGTGTGCTGCTTGGCAATCAGATGGGGCATGGGTCCAAGCGTCAACCATACTTGATACACACTCCGTTATGAAGTGGCGATGCCCGCTCTCTTTGCGTGTGCTCGTGTGTGTGTGTGTGCCCGTGCGTACGCATGCTGTTCTTGTCGGGCTAGGGAGGAGAGGGTGGTGTCGAATAGGGGCAGTGTGTCGGTGTGCGTTTTGCCATTGCCTTCACACCGACGTATCTGGCATAAAATGAGTGTCGCCAGCGTTCAAATGATCAGATGAAGACCTACCATCTTAATGTGCCATTATGTCATCGTGATAATGTACAATGCCTGGAGAATCATATTGGCACATGCCATTGATTCAAAAGGTCTTCATATTGCAGGGATTGAGAAGCAGAAACGTAGTTGACACATTGCACTATAATGCCAGTGACCCGAGTTCAATTCCAGACCACGGCCAACACCATAGGTGGGTCGTATTTGAACTATTCTAGGGAAATTCCCCTCTACTTCCCCCACCCACGCTCCCCCCCCCCAACTACCCACATCCCCACCCACCCCTCTCATCAACCCGCACTGACCAATGTGATAAAATATCATCAAACAACCCCCATGATTGACATCGTGTGGTATGGCCTTAATCCAAGGCTGAATATTGTCATTATGAACATTAACTCCATAACAAGTTTTTCATTGACCTTTTGTGACTCATCAATAAGATCAAATTAGTTTTTTTTAAACAGACACTTGAATATATTTGTGCTTATCCAACAACCTTCATCAACCACCACCAGGATTGTGTTTGCGATAACAATCTTAATTTGGAGCTTTCGTGACTGCAGGAATTACTCTTTGGTTCTTTCGGTAAAGTCACGTATAAAGATAAAATAATAAATTAAATACGATAACACACATTTCTAAAATGTGCCTTCATCAGCCCCAGGCTATAATTAAGTCTGCACAAAACCCACTTTGCTAATGTACAGCAAATTGCTACCTCGAAAAGATGCTCACCACTGAAGTTAAATCCCGTTGCCCCATCACTATTCCTTCTAAACAAGTCTTCTGGATTCCTGAGATAAAGTCTTCTTCCCTATTCATTGAACCGGTCGCTAGGCAGCAGGGCCCTGTAATTTACACACAGAGCCGCCAAGTCACATTCAGTCAGCATTGGCAAACACTGCGAATAAAAGCCAGAGAATGGCCGTCAGTCTGACCAGTGCACAAAACAAGTTTGAATTGCCAGCTGACCAGCCCATTACGAGAGACATTCTCTTCTGCTTTGAGCTTCTGCGGTAGGGAGAAGATAAGTCTATAGCAAGCGTAGCCATTCCGTTGGGTCTCATTTCAAAATGGAAGCGCAGTCAGTGTCTGGGATGGAATGGAACGCGGACAAAGAACAAAGTGAAGACAATTTTTGAGAGGATGATAAGAATCATGATTAGGTAACCTGACAAGCTCCCAGATGCAAGTGAATGACACGTGCCGAGTGAGCCAGCGCTGCCATGTGCACAAATGCAATTGCCGCCCAATTACACGCAGGCCAGGCTCGCCTATATTTGGAAATCCAGCGGTTAAATCCATAACGACCCACCAACATTTTTCGATTTAAAGCTTTCGTGACTGCAGGGATTCATCTTCTTGGTTCTTTCGGTAAAGTCACGTAGAAGGGAAGTAATAAAATAATAAAAATAAAACATAATAAAATCAAATAATTCTCACAAATTATTTGATTTTATTATGTTTTATTTTTATTATTTTATTACTTCCCTTCTACGTGACTTTACCTAAAGAACCAAGAAGATGACCCACCAACACATTTTAAGTCGAGTGCGGGCATTTATGACAACAAAAAGACAACGCTGAACTTGTACCTTGTGAGTTTAACACGTAGGCTGTCGCGGCCAATCGCATCCATGAGAGGTTTTTTTTTAGTTAGATCGCGTAAAAAAAAACCTCTTTTGGACGTAACTTGTGTGTACAATGCATAGTACACAACAAGTAGCAAGTTTAAAACACGACATTGTTCACGCAATGGCCATTGTTTTAGCGTTAAAACACACTATTCCAACTATTTATGATCTTACTTTAGAGACAGACATACAAATAAAACATATGCATAGAGAGAGCACGCGTGCGCAGTCATACCTCAAGGCAAAAAAACAAGAAACTAGGCAAAACACTTGACGCTAAATTAAACTTTGGTGGCGCAAAGTGATAGAGGTGAGATGAAAGCTGAGAGCCCTGGGGGGCTTTCCCAAACACGCCAGCACCATCAAAGAGGGACACAGCGAGCACGCAGCGTGGGCCTCCTGTCTGTGTAACACGACGTGACGAGCACGAGTGAGTGTGTGTGGGGGGGGAGACACGATCTTGTTTGGCGATGGGCCCAACTCGTGTTGACTCCACGCTCCCCCAACATCAGAGGCACACTGTTTCGTGCCGGCAAAAGCGGCAATGCTGGTTACCGATTTAATCTCCTTTTTTTTTATTCTTGTGGATACCCCCACTGGGTGTTGTTTTTTTTGTCTGTGCATTGAATGAAAGATTGTGTGTTTTGCCGTTTTTTTTCATAGAAAATGTTCTCCCCCAATCATACGTTTAAGACACTGCTGTAAAATATAAAGATGGTAAAACAAGAGGGTGTCCTGGTCAGAATAAGTTATTAACCAGGCATTATGTCTGGAGATAAAACCGTTTTGAATGCCACCTTCATGACTTGTTTTTTTTACAATTTACGAAATGTTGTTCTTCTTGGTTCTTTCGGTAAAGTCACGTAGAAGGGAAGTAATAAAATAATAAAAATAAAACATAATAAAATAATTCTCACGACGTTTCGGCCACAACGCTGTCTCCCCGACAGACCTGGTCTTCACCTGAGGACGGCCGCTTGCGTTGTGGCCGACACGTCGTGAGAATTATTTTATTATGTTGTATTTTTATTATTTTATTACTTCCCTTCTACGTGACTTTACCGAAAAAACCAAGCAGATGAATCCCTGCAGTCACGAAAGCTTTAAATGCGAAATGTTTGCTTCGTTTTTTTTTTTAAGCCGGAACATTACAGAGCAGTGAGAAATATTCCAGGACCTAACTCGACCTGGATCTTTGACACGCACTGAAGTGTTTGGAACTGGCTACCCAACTTTTTGATGGGGATTACATAACACAACACGTAACAACACAGGGGTGTGTTTGCAGATATTTTTTCACAGGGGTACAAAAGTGCATAGGGCAGTCGCTGGCCACTGAAAATAAAATGCACACCTGTGTGCGATCCTACAGCTGCAAAGGCATATAACACAACTCCGTTCTGTGTCTCCACGTAGAAATACGATTTTGATTAATTCCATCGAATGGCTTTCTCGAAAAAAACTATATCCATCGGCATTTGTCGAAGCGGGAAAACTGTGGACCGATTTCATCAGCAGTCAGCATTGTGAAACATCGAACTCAAATTGTAAATTTACTCTCCACACACCGGCGGCCTGAAGTAGTAACGAATTGGCACGTTTTGTTTACGTGACAAACCTTATTAGCTGGCTGTGTAGGGTGGTGGTGGGTTCCTAGACACATTTATATTCCTTCTAGATTTGAAGCTTTCGTGACTGCAATGATTCATATTCTTAGTTTTTTTCGGTAAAGTCACGTAGGTAAAAAATTAATTTTAATTTTAATTTTTTACCTACGTGACTTTACTTTTAATTTTTTACCTACGTGACTTTACCGAAAAAACCTAAGAATACACATTTATATGTATGCGATCTAACCCAAAAAACCTTAATTATGAAGTGCTGCTGGGTTACCAGATGTTATCGGCAAGAGCACTCCAACTAAATTACGGAGTGCACATTCCAGTAGCATCGATACAGCAGTTCACCTTCATAAACATGTTGTCATATACATTTTTCAATATTTACCTCCTATTGGAACATGTCCTCAGTCAAAACCAAAGATTTGCTTCAAACATTTTTTCCTTGTAAATAAAAAAAATTCCAACAGTGACTGCAACTGCACGAATGCCATATCGCCAGGTTCATCCTCTGCAACACGTGCCCCCCTTTGGTTTTGAGGCATTATCATTAAAGGACCTCTTTATCCTTTTAAAATCTCAGGTCTCACCCCACAGCACTGTCTCATATGCAATCACTCACATCCAAATGGCCCAGCTGAGCACACGGAGATGTTTGCACTCTAAACACATGGAAGCAAGGGCCTTTATTTTCGTTCCCAGAGGCAGCTGAGAGCATTGGGGAGGGCTTGGTGACTCCATATGGGGGGGAGGGGGGGTGCGGGGCTTTCCTTGGACGTTGATTAACCACAGATGATTAAAACCACTCGTATCTAAACATGCAATGAATAGACCAATATTATTCCTTGTGTGCTACAGGGTTATCTTTGAATTGCCATTTTGTTGTGCTTTTCTGTGTTGTGCCCGTGCATGATGAACGCGGTGAATTGGTGCTCATTGAGGTTGTTAGCATCCCGTTATGACGCAGGCAAGTTTGCTCGAGACAAAGTTGTGCTTTCACTACTTTGTTTCTTCTCGCGGGGAAAGGAAGATGGCATTGCGATCTTGTCTCAGGAGATGGTGTGGAGCGAGCCAGGTTCAACCGAGTAAACCAATTGTGGCAATTGCGCCATACAATGTCAAATATAAGTAAATTAATGCCGTTAAAATGAGAATGTCTATTAAGCTGTCAGAAATCCATACCATGCTGTACAATGGTGTGTTAATTGGAGTCTCCAAACCTTGTTAACTCTCTCTAACGTCTCGGTTTGCGTGCTATGAAGGGCCGTTGTCAATGAGCGTGCTTTTGTTTTTGTCCAATGTAGAATGGTGTGACGGTATCCACGCAGGACTTGCAAATCCAGAGGTCACGAGATAAATTTCCTGGCGTTGCAGTCGGGCAACATTTTTAATCTCCACACCAACCTCCCCGACTCTGTCGAACCAGCAGCATCGATGGACGCATCCCACTGACGGTCAATCGATGTGTCGCGTGCGGCGGGGTAAAGTGTAGGTACTCACACATCTCCCGAGACGTTTGGCCAGCCTGGAAGAGTAGGCCAAATTATACCCTCGTGGCAGCAGTGGCACGATTGCAAGGCTGCACATGAACATGTTGTAACTTAGAACAATGCATTCTGCTCAAGTGTCTGTGCCTCACTATATCTATTTTTTCCCCGGTGGTTTATAAATAAAGCCAACCGTGTGGCAAATAGAGACGGGGCCATTCTGTTTATGCACTCTTGTTGTCATTTAAAAGAAGAGGAGATAGAACCCAAAAAAAGCCCCCCTGCAATTTATCAGATGTTGTTAAGAGCTGGTGTGGGAACAGCCACAACCAGCGTTGTGTTTTGACGGCAACGTTACAGTGATAAAACACCAGGGCTAGCAACATGCGTCTGCCAGAACTCGTATCTCACGTGAGCACACCTCTCCGCTCGCGTGAGCGAGAAGGATCATCTGTAAAAGCATTCGGAGATTTGTCCAAAACACTTGCTTGACGAGCATTAAATAAAAACGAAATGCAAATGCCACTTCCAAGCCCCGGTCCGCTCGTGTGCCGAAATAAAAACCGGATCCGTTTTCAACAGCGAACCGAATGCATGAACGAGATTAAGCAAAATTAAATTAAACACTTTTCGATTTAAAGCTTTCGTGTCTGCAGGGATTCATATTATTGGTTCTTCCGTTAAAGTCAATAAAACAATATGTTGTTTTATTTTTATTATTTTATCATTTCCCTTCAACGTGACTTTACCGAAAGAACCAAGAATATGAATTAAACACATGTGATCATTGATAGCATATCATCTCTGATTGACTGTGATTGCGCTTTGCAGTGGAATGTTTGTTTACATCAGCTGATAGAATCATTACTCTCCACCAAACAATAATGACAACTTAGTCCTTGACTATGGCTGACACCCAAGACCACACATTTTATACTCCGTCCGCGTACAAAAGCAAATCGTAAATCATGTTTACGATTCTAATTCTCCGTCAATTCAAACCAGCCAAAGAGCAGCATTAATGCCTGGAGCCATCATCTTCACCCGTAATGATCTCTCCGACCTAAGCATGCTGTTGCAATGAGCATGCTTAGGTTCGAACACGCATGCTCATCGCAACAGAATTATTGGAAATACACACCCACTATAGCAGCACAAGCTTCAGTCGTCATCCAGCACTTTCAATATGCAGCTCCTTTATTCCTGGGTCTTTTCAGGAGCCAAATAATCCGTCACACAATAGCTACCACAACGGTGCAGTGCACATCGTGAAAGACTTGCCTGCATGATTTAACCAACAGCTTTTGTTTTGTTTGCTTGCTTTGTTATTGTGTTTTTTCAGCAACAGCATTTATGGTTACCCGCTTAAACAGAGAGAGAGAGAGAGCTGCGATGGCTAGGATTTAAGTGCTGTACTGTACGAGCATATTGAATTAAAAAACACTGACTACCACAAACACGCACGGGCATTTAGTTACACGTCTTTGTTACAAGCTGGTGCTGACGACGATTGCATCGAGCGAGTGCTTGTGCACCACCTCCAAAACAGTCCCTCGTCACCGTTTACTCTGCCGATTGGTCTGCTGGAAACCGTAAATATTTAAATGCATCCTCCCTTTTTAAGGCTTTCGTGACTGCAGGGATTCATCTTCTTGGTTCTTTCGGTAAAGTCACTTAGAAGGGAAGTAATAAAATAATACAAATAAAACATAATAAAACAATTCTCACGACGTTTCGGCCACAACGCAAGCAGCCGTCCTCAGGTGAAAACCAGGTCTGTCGAGGCGACAGCTTGCGTTGTGGCGTCGTGAGAATTGCTTTATTATGTTTTATTTTTATTATTTTATTACTTCCCTTCTACGTGACTTTACCGAAAGAACCAAGAAGATGCATCCTCCCTGTCACGCAACCCGGACGAGTGTATTCTGTTGAATCCCGTTGCATCCGAACATTGTTGAACGAGGCCAACTTCGTGCAGTGGCCTGTTAAAACATAACGCACTTTACTGGACATCCAAAGTCAATACAGTCATCTCGAATATGACTTCCCCTTTCAGGGCAATGTAAACCCTAGTCGACACACCTCTCCCAGCTCTGAAGAATGGATACATTTATTTTCCATTCTAATTCCGCTTCTGGATATCAAAAATCCGTTTGAATATGGCACTCGTAACGAGGCCGATTATCAGCAATTACTTCGACTGTTCCACCGTTCTTTTATCAGACACCTGTGCGGTGGAGGATTGAGGCGGGGGGCAATCATTAGCATTTTCAAAGAGGAGGGGGACACATTCCAGACTCTTCAAGCTATAAACCCCGGCTGCCTGGAACGCACCTGCTTTGGCAAGTTGCCCCGATGCAAATTGACGGCCCTAATCCTCACCCATTCTCTCAGATCATCATCCTGTGACCAATAAGCTACTTGTCCTGCGGCACGCCTGCTATCAGATGGGCTTTCCTTCTGCAAACCGTGTTCTAGGGACTTCCGATATTTTTCAGCTGTAGCTTGTCGAGCAATGAACGGCAACATTTACTTATTTTCATGGTGCATTCAAGGGAACGTTCTGCAAACATTATTAGCATGTAAAAACTCTCTTAAGCGATATTTTTAGGTCGACCGATTCCATTGTGTTGTACGACGTCTAGACGGTAGTTTGAGGAGTGCACTATGAACCGGCAAATCGGTGCTTGATTTCTAGCCACGGGTAACATCAGTGCCTAGCGCTACACCTGTACCCCCACCCCCCCCCCCATTTTTTCATGAACCTGCACTGAAAAGCGTGATCAGTGCAAGAATGGTATTTGAATTACCGTGTGTTTTTGTTGTTGAAAGTATGCATTGTGTATATGGTGAATTATAGAAATGTCTTCTAAAGCCCACATAGATCACCGAAATATATCGAGACACAAATTGGTTGAAAAAAATATAATTCATTTGCTCAGCGGAACGACACATTTTCCTGTAAGAGAGTATTTAACACTTCATGGAATGAGTGAGGTTCATCCCTTACACACCTTACCGGTTCACATCTCAGACCTCTCTGAACCAATGGGGAGTAATAGACTCAGTTGCGTGGTGTAACAGACTCAAACATTGCCGTGACTTAAAACAAAATTCCTTTTGGAATTAACGCGATCGGCCACCTCGAGAGAGGCCTCGACTGACACGTCCAACAAAAAGAAGTTCCCAAGCCTGAATGGAAACCGATTTCAATCCAAAGTACAAATCTGCGGAGCTTTCGTACACACTTAAGCCCATTTCACATCCGACCTAAAGTGTGCCGCCTCAATGGAGCTTCAGACATCACAGGCAAGGCAAGCACCTGTACAGTTTCTCTGCTCATTCCGTCACGACCCAGTGGCTCGGATAATGAAAGGGTAGCAGCTCATGCTTTATACGCCTGCTTGGAATGGCACTAAAGAGCGCACGGGCATGTGACTTCTAAAACCATCAGCAACAATTATCCACCTCCCCCCCCCGCCCCAGCGAGATTAAACCGCTGTGGATGGGAATTGTGGTTCGTACCAATAATTCTAAAAAAAAAATTATGATCTGTAATCAGATCATGATGATCAGAGGTAACTGTTCAATTGCGCCCCAGCTTCTTATAGACACAAAGGTGTTTTATTCGGTTTAGATGGTCGTTGATTTTGAAGAATGATGTGGTAGAAAGTTGAGATGTTGTGCTCATCCCCAGGTATTGCACCTGTTCTCCAATCCTCAGCTTCCAGTTGCAGAACGAGTAACTTAATTGAAGCCAAAACGAGGCCAGCTGCATGCAGTAATTTGGTAATGGTCAATTCACTGTGGTCCTCAGCATCTCAAATTCCCATCCTATGGTTACACATTTATTAACCCCTACACTCAAAGACCCACGCGGTCCTCACACACACACACTTACACAAACACCCCCCGTGTAGCCTCAACAGACGTTGGGAGCAAGTGCTCTTAGCAAGCAGCGCCGATGAAGGTTGGCATGGTACACGAGGGGGTGGGTTACTAAAACCACATCTGACCGCCTTTGTATCCCAAGTGGCGATGTTTACACAGCACATCAAGTACTCATTTGAGGCCGAGTCGACCAAGGGGAGGCCCAGGACCGTTTCAGATAATGTATGCATGTGGGAACTTCTTTCGCACCGTACGTAGCCAAACGTGCTTATCAGAGGTGCGGGGGAAGGACAAAGTAAACACAAAAATAAAAAGATTATCGTCACTGGTGTTGACCATGATCGGGAATCGAACCTGGGCCACCAGGTTAGTAGCGCAGCGCAATAACCGTTGGACGACCGCTACCCACACTCATGCACACACACTCAAAAACCACAAAAACGCATCACCTCTAAAACTATGACCCACTCTGCCGGAAATCACTGATCCTGGCTATGGCATGCATGACCGCTGCCATACAATCATTCACATGTTGACATTTATACTCGGCAGCGTGGACGGAATGATACCTTGCTGTGTTCATAAGCAGAGGGCAGGATAATGCTGCACACTGAAGACGACATTGAGTTGTTTTTGCTTTGAAAAATAAATAAATGAAGAGAGAACTTGAACAAAAACTAACTTTCACAAAAAATAAGGACCATGCAGAAAGCTTCCTCCAAGCATTTACGGTTGATGAAGTCCATTTATAGCTCATGTAGGGACCGGTGAATAGATGAATGTAGGTTTTTGCAGTGGCGGTGTGGTTACCATGGAGACTTGCTTTTGTACTCATGGCTAGCTCATGTCCCAAATACAACAGGCCACGACTAAAAAACGCTTTAAAAAATGTACTTGCTACCTCCTATAGACAACTCCAAAAAAGTCATTTGGTCAAAAATGTACCTGATGGCATATAAAAAAAAAATTTACGAAATAAGGTCCACTGAGCTATGTATATTTTTTTATTAGAAGCGACCTGGCCACAAACGACAGATCAACAAAGTGGCTTATCTCGTGGAAATGTATAGCGGTCAAATACTCCTAAACGCATGTTTATAAATGTGGAGGGAATAATTGGAGGACCCAGAGAAAAATCCATGCGACCACGAGGAGAACACACAATATAATTGTTAGCTACACCCAAACCATCATCACCCGTCATGATCAATCCACTGCTGGATGAAGGCCTCCCTAAGCTGCAGCCATCCTAACGCCGGTGCGATGCACCAACAACAACAACAACAACTCATCTACCTAGCACCTGTGTACGTGAGCCGAGCTCCTCATCTATCTCTGCTGTCGATGTTTTCTCCGGTGCATCTTCTCCCGTAGCTGTCACTAATGACCAACAAATTAAAACTCCCATTTTGCCTCGCCGTATTGTGTATGTAGAACTTATTCCGCACAGTGCATAGCCAACCGTGCTTTTTTTGTGGTGTTCCACTACACGTACATAAACACACGCGCGCACATGCGCACACGCGTGTACAGAAACACGTGCGTGCATTTACATAGACACGTGTATGTTCACTCGTATGTGTGTGTGTATCAGTGTAGTGGAATGCAAAAAAAAGCACGGTGGTAATTGCCCTAATAGACTACGAAATGGCATTCAACTCAGTGGAAATTGATGTCCTTATACAAGCCATGGCAAACAGACGTCATAATAAAACTTGAATATGATGATGAATAATACAAACCATTTACAACAATGCAACGGTTACACCGAGGAAAAATGAAGGCAGTCCTAACATATATATTTTCATGGGAGTTAGACACGAGTTATTCACAGGAACATTAGAAACTGTTGTCTGAAATTTTGATTGGAGAAACAAAGCCATAGCAATATATAGACAGAAAAAAAATCACTCTCAAATTTGCTGACGATTCACTGCAACATCCAATGGGAGTGAAAGACAGGAAATGTTAGAGGAACTGAACAAAGAAGGCTGAAACTACTGAACAGAGAAGGTTTGCAAAAGTTGTGCTGAAGACGAATGCAATCAAAATAAATATCATGTAAAAAAAAATCAGGTTCCCTATATCATTGGATATATTTGTTAGAGGGACACAATATGTAATATAAAAATACCATTATATCACTGTGCCCACACATGCTTTCTTTAACAATATAAATAATAATTACAACTCAGTCTTTTGTCAATCCACCACTGGATGAAGCGTTCAAGCAATCTCAACCATGACTGACACACAATTTCAATGGGATTTGCTTGGCTATATTTCACCATGATGTTCGTGCGGGTTGGTGAATAGGCGGGGGGGGGGGTCCAAAATGGTTTGCCACTCGTGTTAGCCAGGAATCGAACTCAGGTCGGAGGGTTCAAAGTGAATTGCTCCTGCGCCAAGCACGATACGAGCGTGTGCCTAAGTGAAAACTGCGAAAGTTACAGCTCACACCGAGTGTTGCAAAAATCAGCAAAACCTCATATTTCCAATGATAAGATCAGTGGAATAATAGCGCACTTCACTGCCTGGTTATTATTGCCACTACCAAAGGAACGCATGTACCCATTCAGACCGCAAATAGGTAGATGTCAATACACTCTGTCTCCTGTGTCTGTCAGGCAGTTCAGGGACTTAATACTGGATCTTGAAAACATCAAGCCTGAACCTGTACGCAGTTGAAAGTCGTTCTTATAAAAAAAAACGGGGCCTGTGTTTGTTTTGCTGAACAGTTCATGGCAACGTTTGCCTGAAGACCAGGGGACACGTGTTTTCTCTGCACACATGTTATCTTCAACGGATCACCAGCTCTGCGAGCACAAGCCACCAAGCAGCCCATCAAATAACCAGTGCGCACTGAGATTCCACGAACGTGTCTATGCCCACATGTATGTGTGCCCCCTGCACCGGTTTTCCCAGGATTGTTCTCTTGTCGAAAAGGCTGCTCTCCTGCTAGATTTGAAGCTTTCGTGACTGCAAGGATTGATATTCTTAAGTTTTTTCGGTAAAGTCACGTAGGTAAAAAAAAATAATTAATAAAAGTAAAATAAAAATAAAATAAAAATCACGACGTTTCGGAAGCTTGTGTTGCCTCCGAAACGTCGTGATTTTTACTTTATTTTTTATTTTACTTTTATTAATTAAAAATTTTTACCTACGTGACTTTACCGAAAAAACATAAGAATATTAATTGGCTGCTCTCCTGGCTAATCTGCAAGTCTTGTAAGGACATTAAAAGGCCGGGTTTATTTTTGTCAGGTTCAGTAATAATAATACTACTCCACTCAAAATAAAACATTTGCAATTCACCCCTCTTCCAGTATTGTGGGATTATTCTTATTCCCATTATATGTTAGTCCCACGGGCCAAATCAGAAATTGTTACCACCTAAAGTAGCAACACTTTGGTTGTAGCCATGTTTGGAAGAAGCCTTGCATGGAGTATTTGTATGGCTTGAAAACTCATTTCTCAATAACTGATTTTTGTGTTTAGTTTGTTGTCCTTCCCCCGCACCTCCGATTAGCACGGTTGGCTACGTACGATGCGAAATAACTTCAACGCTCATTTAAAATGGTTTCCAGATAATGCACTGTTATTGTCCACATACAGACATTGGAACCACTCAAGCTATGCCACGTCAGATGGTAACGACAAGTGATATATCTGGTCTGCGTTCATGCATGGTGTCCCAGGTTGTGTACCCCCAGAGGAGGCAAGCATATTCTGACCTCAACTCAGATTAATTTTACAAAACTCTTAAAAAAAATGTATCAACCCTTTAAATAAAATGTTTTGTATCACGTGGAAAAATCTAACGGGGGAAAAAGACGTTTTTTTTGTTACTGAACTCTGAACAGATATATAACATGGCATTTCAATGTTTAAGGGTTCAAAAAAAAAAACTTGTTAAATTAATTCATGATTTCCCCAGTTTTTCTGGGAAATCTGGCAAACGTACATCCAGATGTGCGTCAACGCAGTATTCTGCACCCATCATATCAACACAAGAAACCACAAATGTAAATATATCATGCAGCAGTCTTATAAAATATTAAGTGTTAGTGCTCGTAAATTTGTGGTGGCATTTTTCTCAGGAAATCCACATACCTGACTGATCTATAAGATACAATATATGCAAAAAGCACTGTGCAAACCTTTACAAAACTTTTGGCTGTACAGCATAGCTGCAAGCCTTCAATTACTCTTTGGTTCTTTCGGCAAAGTCACGTGACTTTACCGAAAGAACCAAAGAGTATGGATTCCTGCAGTCACGAAAGCTTCAAATCAAGCCTTCAATTGCTTGCTCATGTCACTGCTGGCAGAACACACCGCAGACGTGTGTGTTGTTCCTCCCCTTTGAGCTCATCAATACGGTACAGCTGCACTGCAGCCACCAGAAATCACAAACGGGCTGCTGTGTAAGCATTTTTAACATTCCTGAGGTCTTGATCAGCACCCGGTAGGTCTGCCTGATGAGGCCCGATCACTCAAAGCAGCGTCTCGTAGGACCATTACCCATAAAGCACTGCTGAAATGATTCTCGTTAGAAGTTAAGTTCCGTCTTTTTTTTTACTTTCACAGTTTTTTATCGTAATAATTGCTGTGAAATGTACTATGTTGGATGTTGCTGACTGTCGAACAATTCTTAACTGATGTAGGTTAATTTGCACATGGATTGTTATTTCTTTGTGACCTAGGCAGGTCTTCCTAAAAAAAAATATACGGTATATGTATGGTCTCAATCTGGTCACACCTGGTTAAAATAGAAAACTGATGGTGGGTGATGATGACGACATGTATTGTTCTCCTCATTTGTTTTCATACTATGCATTTGCTACATTAAATCAACCAATTAAGTACAACACATTTACAATATATACCTTCATGTAAATAGCAACAAGTGTTTATTTTTAGAACACAATGCTGTACCCGTTCCCCATTTTAATACATGTTCTACGTGTCTCAGTCAAATGTGTCCCTCGGCACGAAACCTAACTTACTCCACTCAATAAAGGACACTGCCCCATAACGTGGGTCACATTTGGAGCGTGTGCAGAGTTGCTCTTTGGCACACGTGACAAATGCATGTAATGCGTGTTTCACTGCTAGGGCTATGTAGTTATTCGTCTTCTGTGCTGCAGCTACGGTTCTATCGTTTTCTGAAAACCAGAGACGTTAGCAATTCACATTCTCAAACCATCCTGCTGACCTCCCTCCCCCCACAGTGGCCAGCCACAAAGATGAACGGGCTGGGGGAAGGGTGGCATGGGTGTCACAGTTCACAATGCTGATATTCAAATGAAGGTTGCAAGGCACATATGTGCCTTGTGTGCGCTTTGTGGCTGTGTACTCCGTGCGTGCCAAGTCAACAGACATCTCTATTTATTTTGTGGCTAAACGTGACAGTTGGACAAATGATCAAAGCCGTGAACTTTAGATCTGTGTACTATTTTTTTTAGGTCAGTTCTTTATTCTGCTAAGAATAAAGGCTCTGGAATGTGATGATGATGATGGATTTGAGTGGCTACTGTAAAATTCTGCACACACTGTGGTTATACTGGAATATAACACCATGTAGATACAATACATATTTGATGCAATCTTGATAATGTATTGTAACCGCTGAATCTTTGTTAATAAACCTTTTACTGTCTCTTCACAGAAAATAAAGTGTATGTTTTAACACAACCCATTGGCCGCAGATCCCTCTGTGAGTATGTATACATGTTGAACTTCTTTTGCACCGTATGTAATCAACCGTGCTAATCAGAGTGCATCTTACCAGCAACATTGGTTCAAAACAAACAAACAAAGGACTTCTAGATTTGAAGCAATTTTTTACCTACGTGACTTTACCGAAAAAACCTAGGAAAACAAAGGACTTGTTTCGATGTCCGTATCAGTAGAGCGAGGCATGGTTGAACCAATCCTGGTGAGGTCCATAACGTTGATTGGCAATGACCCTTTCTGTAAAAAAATGGGTCCTAGTTTAACACAAAAATAACTCGAAATAATCATCAAGAGTCGTTGTGGAGAATGCTCCGAGCAAACTATAGATAATGCCTCCTCCCCCGTATGTCTCTCCACACAGGTTGTTATTAATTTGTTGTTTAACTTTCTCCACGATGAAACTTCACGATTACTTTGAGATCCACGTTAGCCCATTTTATCCAGCACATCAATGTCCAGAGGACTATCAGTTAACCTGGGCTTCTGAGACCATCGTGGATTCACGGGGCATGTCTGGTTCTGCGTGAAGCAATGTCTATGTTCCCATAACAGGAAAAGGTTGGTTTGCCAGACAACAATCAGACGGATGGAACTTTGTCCCGTTAGCACAGCCAGACATAATTTAACAAACAACCGGCAAACCTCAAGTATCTTAGCTCTCCTTGTGTGGTTTCTCATTATATGAATCACCACTTTTTTTTTACTTACTCAGCTGATTGGGCATTGCAAGCAAAGAATATCTGACCAGTCAGCAGAATTGGCCTGAAAGAGAACTGCAAGGAATGTTTGCGGTAGAGTGGTGCACTGCAGTGAAATCAAACACTACACATTTCACGTAATCCCATTAAGGTATTGCATTAGCTGTTACCCGCCAAATATCGTAAACAGCAGTCCTCATCTCCAACAAATTACAGTTGTGTGCCCTGGCATCGGTCACGAGCCCCACGCAACCACAGAGGGACTGAAAAATAAAGGCGGCCACGAAAAAAAGAATCACAAAATGACTCTTTCTTTTTTAAAAAAGGTTGAGAATTTTGACATGAAAAAGCACAACCACCCATCGGTCTTGCAAAGATCAAATTTAATAATAATGGGGACAATGTAATTCCTAATGGCATTCGAGCCAAAAAACGGTTTAAGCAGTAGCGCTTGTGCCAACCCACACAACCAGTACCTCTGTATCCATATAGGCCACAAGAGTGTGGTCCCGAGCTAACAGCCACAGCAGAACAAGCCATCGCTCGCTCAGTGTCTGCAGGCTTTAAAAAAAAATGTCGTAAATGTCTTGACTGCTGCAATTTCTTCAAAAACCGAAAATGGTACATGTGGTATCAATCCAGCCTACAAACCACAACGCACCCCCCCCCCTTTCATACGGAGAAACCAAAAAGTTATATTCTTTGAATCATAAAATTAAACAATGTCATTGTTTGTTAGTCTGGAATTGCATCTTACATAAATATTTATTAGGATATATTTAGGCCCAGTTATTTTTGTTAAATTACCCGACTGTGTTGCAAGTGTCTGGACACGTCAGTGTTTAGACTAACACATGCATAGGTAGGCCGAGTGCATTTTTCCACGATTTGAGTCCAATTTAGAACGATCGTAAAAATTTATGGTGTGCAGCTGTTTCAACCCAGACTGTATCAGCTGAAGGGGGTCGTGCCTGGATTTCTCCGAGGAAGCGGTATGAGCACTCTTAAGGCCCTAGTACAATTACCGTGAAACCTCTTTAAATGATGTTTTTTTTTCTTTTTCCAAATGTTATCACGATTGTGTCATGTCATGACACCTATAGCTCTCAGAGCAGTGCATCATCCCGCGTTAGTGGAAGGAGATATCACAGAAGGGCTTTCGAGGCCCCTTGCAAGTGGCTTCTAATTCAAAACACTCGGGGCAACATTTCCCACCCAATACTTGCTACACAGCCAAGTGCGCATTGCGTGGCAGTCAAGCCGATTGGTCGCGATGCCACGAAAGCCTCGTTAAATACAGGCGATGGCATTAAAAAGACGCACGCACGTTGAATCAGCTTGGTCAGCTTCATTTATTTGCAAAGAAGCCAATGTTGTGGGCATTCTGAAACAAGCAGGTACTATACAGGACACAGCACACTTGTTTGGACACCCATGCCACATTTGGTTCAATTCATAATATTGCATTTTAGCTTCACTTAGAACAATACTCCCATACTTCTGCTAATGCTCTGTGAAATATATATGCTGTACGTCCTGTTGTCTTTGGGATGGTTGTGTCTTGTTGGAAAATAACTTGCAACGTAAAAAAGTTCGAGTCAGAGATCGCCGAGGAAGATTGCAAAGTCAAAATGACTGCGCAAACATCAGCACCAATAACTCAAGGATAATCATTAACAAATGTTTCGTGAAATCCTGTAAATACAGCATTGCAATGTTCAAACAAATGCTTAGTGTCCATAAATGCTTCCCTTTATTTTCAGTGAGCAGAAGCGATTGTTACGTGACTTCTGAATACAAGATTTGGACCAGTCGGTGTGGTTTTTTTTCTTCCTCGGAGATTATTGCCTGAAGTTCACTTGCTATAAAGTAACGTCATTTTTCTTCTTGGTTCTTTCGGTAAAGTCACGTAGAATGGAAATAATAAAATAATAAAAATAAAACATAATAAAATAATTCTCACGACGTTTCGGCCACAACGCAAGCAGCCGTCCTCAGGTGAAGAATAGGTCTGTCGAGAAGAATAGGTCTGTCGAGAAGACAGACCTATTCTTCACCTGAGGACGGCTGCTTGCGTCGTGGCCGAAACGTCGTGAGAATTATTTTATAATGTTTTATTTTTATTATTTCCATTTTACGTGACTTTACCGAAAGAACCAAGAAGATTAATCCCTGCAGTCACGAAAGCTTTAAATCGAAATTTAACATCATTTTCTCGGTTACCTTTTCGTACACATGGCACAGCGTGCGGCCTCTCCCTAATCCTGCCCTCGCCACCTTCGGCTAAAGGCCACCGGGAGGGGGGTCTATCACCAGCCGCTCCAAACGCGCGACCATTCGTTCTGAACCATTAAGCACCATTATTATAGAAATACTCCAGGCTCTCCTGTTCAAAAGCTCGCGATGTTATTATGCACACACCCGACTGAATACACTGACAATTGACGAGATTTTGCGAACAAATGCACTTCTGCTGTTACATCACGGGGGGCATTTTTGACAGTATCGAATTATGAAAAAAATTGAATCGTGTTTACCCTTTCTGGCAATAAAAACAGGAGATCTTGATTTGAAGCTTTCGTGACTGCAGGAATCCATAATCTGGTTCTTTCGGTAAAGTCACGTGGGTAGAAAATAATAATAAAAGAAAACACGACGTTTCGGTCGCAACACAAGCGTCCGTCTTCAGGTGAAAAATGATCTGCTGTTGTGGCTTTTTATATCCACGTGACTTTACCGATAGAACCAGAAAACAGGAGGTGTTAAGATGTTCAAACACCAAATAGATGCCTTTTGCAAGGAATCAAGTCTGCATTAACCACACACAGAGTACTTGTGGTGAACATGCAAACAAATTCGTTCGGAAAGGGTAAAACCTATTCTCATGTTTCATAACCGTGGTGTTGGTATGCTGAATAATGTAGGAGTCTAACTTGTACTGTTGTTGTTGCTACGAGGTAAACCAACTTTCTGGGTCACTTGTAGACTTGCAGCGCTATAAATAGAACGTGTGTTATTACTTGCATACATTCACATAATGTCACGCATTCCTCTCCATAACAGTAATTCTGTATAACAAAAGTGTAACGTTCTATGCAAATGCATCCCATGGCTCAAACGGCCATTAGAGGCTTCTGCATTCATCATAACGTTAGACACAAAAACTCTTGAGTCAAATCGTGACCGCAAAAAATCACACAAAAATAATAAAATGACCATATAGGTGAATGGTTACGAGCCTAGTCTGTATGTAACAGAGTAAATGTGTGTGCCGCCTTGCAGGAGCGTGTCGACAACAGAGAAGTTAACATCAGCTTCCATCAGTCTCAAAATCAACAAAGCCATCCGTGTACGTCTATGATGACACGGACATGCCATACCGCTACATCCTATTTTCGGCCAAGTTGAAGTTTATGGCAAAGCAATATCTTCTTGGTTCTTTCGGTAAAGTCATCACGTAGAAGGGAAGTAACAAAATAATACAAATAAAACACAACAAAATAATTCTCACGACGTTTCGGCCACAACACAAGCAGCCGTCTTCAGGTGAAAACCAGGTCCGTCGAGGCGACAGAGTCTGAATGAAACAGCACACGAGCTTGGAGCATATATATAAGCTGGGCGCCTTGACAAAGGAATTTGCATATCAAGAGGAATTTAGCATATTTATGGGAAATGCAGGAATGTGATTAGTACTATATATGCATGTGCATTATGCATGCCGTTGCAGAGCAATAGTTAACAGAAATATCGCCGGGTTTGCCTCTCCTCCTCGAAGACACTGGTATCACCCACCGACTGCATAAGACAATCTACAGGCCTACGCGCGCATCTCCTGCGCGAATGTGGGAATTCAAGACGAACCACAGTCGTGCGACGAATGCCGCCGTGCGAACCAAACTACGGACCATAAGGCATCGAACTGCAGTCTGCGCCCCTCCAATGGAGGAGGAACGTCCAAACGACAGCAACTCTCTCTCTCACGAAGGCCCTCTTGTCGGGGCCATCAGAGCTCAACGTCGGCGTTTCGCTCCCGAGCATATTGCTGAAGATCGTCGTTTCACAACAATAGGGGGGGGTTGGGGAAGAAGGAAAAGACAAGATTCCAAGATCAGTTGTGTAGAGGGCGGATTGCGAGGCTGGGGTCGTTAGTTGGGGGGGAGGAGGAGGGGGGGGGGTGTTTGCGTTGAGATGAAAAGTGACACTAACCGATTTGACATGCTTGACAGCAGGCGGGACACGCGATACGCAAGGTACCGCGTGTAACACTATTCCCGCGATGGACTTTCTTCCAGTGAGCGTTTGCCGAGAGCACGCCGGGTACAGTGATATCATCGCAGCAATGAACGAGCGATCAATAGTGCATGCCGTTGCACTTCACCGTTAATGTTCACGTGTAATGAGTTGTGAGAGGAGCGGTGGGTGCAGTGTTTGGAACACTGCCCGAGGAACACAAGACAAGGCGAGTTTGATTCCTGGCCATGGCTCTAACGTCAGCGGCAAGCGGTATCCAAACTGATCATGGCCACCGATTTTGCCAACCCACGTTGACTGGGGGTTGGTGAATTGTGGTCTAAATAACCAGCACGACTGACACGGGGAGTGGGAGGAGCCATTCGTCCAGCGGTGCGTTGACAAAGGTCAGCATACGTGTAAAGTTGGTGTAACAAAAGGTGTCGGCCTTCTTAAAATTCCACCTTTTTTGCAGCAAACGATTGCATTATAATCAACCCTGCGACGATAGTGAGGGACGGTGATAACGGCAGCCACACCCATCTCGTGGGCCTCGTGGGCCTTGATGGGTGCTCTTCTCTTCTTTAGTGCTGCCTAACGGCGTGTGCGACTTAACGATGATATTGGTCCCGGTCTAGCACGGCGTGTAGAGTTTGTGCTGCTGTTGTTAATTGTAGCCATGTTTTGATGTTACTGAGCCATGTCGTTTTTGGCCGTCCTGGTCGATTTTTCCTTCCAGGATTTGCTTTAATAGCTGGTATTTGTGGTCGTTTCGGGCAATGTGGCCTAGGTAGTAACACTTCCTACTAATGATGGTCTTCAGCAGTTGCCTGTCAGTGCCCATATCTTGCAGAACTTGTGTATTGGTGGATAGGTGCTCGCTGAAAGCAATTGCCCCAACGGTCTGGTGAAGGAAATCGGTGGACCCTTGTCTCTGTACGTATCTGCAGAACTCTCACAGAGTAGAACTGCAAGTGGATCTACTGTACCGTATATGCGACCAGCATAAACGCAGTGTATATACCATCATATGCTTGTCATAATACGTCTAAATGGTGCCATCATTTGTTTGCCACGTATTACAAAAACAAAGGTGGGCACGATGGGACAGAGAGTTTAAATGCATCAATGTCAATTGTTTGGCAATGTGCCAGGCTTGGAAGCAAGCGCATCGTTGTGTTATACGAAGTCTATTTTAAATTGTCCACATTCTTACGATAGGTTTCAGAGCGTTCCCAGGCGTTAGTATCAATACAGAGTTGATTAGCATTAAACGACCCTACAGAAACAACTCGCACATTTGAAGGCTGTGTGACCTCTGCATTTTCGCCACAGCAGTGCCACCACGCCTGGGTTACCAAATAAATATTGAATCACAAAAGAAGACACCGCTGGCCAATAGCCATAGAACTGTCAGGGATAGAAGGGGTCGTGTAGAGAGAGACGAGAATGGGATTGGGGGGGGGGGCACAAGGATAATGACAGCGACAAAGACAGGATCTCGCTCGGGTTATGGGAAGTTTCCATCGAAGTTGGCCACAGCGCCACACAGGTAACACACAAAACAAGTATAACCCGTAAAAACAAAGTTTTTCACTATAAATCCTTTATGTGCGTGGCGGCTAGAGTCCTCTCGTCCTCTGGCTTGAGATGGATGCCACCTATGGGTCAGATTATTGCATGGCACCATTAAGCAATTGGTAATTAAATATAATATTTTGGTCCTGAAAAGTGTAACATTTTGGAGAATTTTTTTTCACGAACATAAATTGTCACGCACAACGAGTCTGTGTGGAAAATGTCAGCTAGATTGGATCACGGGAAATGGGTTAAAAAACGACCGAAAATTTTGCACGGTCATAAGCAAGCAAGTGAATTTAATATAAAGGATTTAAAACCAGCGAGTGCCGTGCACACTGTGGGAATACAGCACGTTGGAATCGACACAGCGGACCAATGAACGTAGCAGCTCATGACAAATTATATTAAAATGAGACAAATTAAAGCGATCCGTTAGCTTGTAAGGAAATAATTTATCTAAACGTTACAATATATCGGCTTTGTGAACCATACCAAAGCACAACTTTTAGAACTGGATAACTGAGAATAGATCAAAAAATTATGCCGTAGTCTAAATAAACTCTGATGTCTATTCATGCGCATGTACGTTTACTTTACACTTTGTAGCTGCGCTACATTAGATAAGTGCGTGTGTGTGTGAATGCTTTATACACATTCCAAACCCATGTGACCACGGATTTTTTTCTTCAACAAGAAGCTCATGGTTTATTGTAGATTACTAAAGTCTGCAACCAACACGGACTTGAGACACATCCTGCAATGGTTAATTAATTTCCAGATGTACCCTGCTCTTAAAGATGCTCCTATCTGCCCTTAAATGCTGGAATCCTCTCTCCCCATCCCACCCCTGACTATTACCATGATTGAGCTTTTCCTGGCAAAAAAAGAAGTTAGAGCCAATGTTTCAGACAACCGAAGGTATTTTTAAATCATTTATATTAAGTTCGCTTGCTTGCTTACGACCGTGCAAATCTTTCGGTCGTTTTTTAACCCACTTCCCGTGATCCAATCGAGCTGACATTTTCCACACAGACTCGTTGTGCGTGACAATTAATGTTCGTCAAAAATTCTTTCCAAAATTTTACACTTTTTATGACAAAAATATTATATTTAATTACCAATTGCTTAATGCTGCCATGCAATCATCTGACCCATAGGTGGCAGCCATCTCAAGCCAGAGGACGAGAGGACTCTAGCCGCCACGCATATAAAGGATTTATAGTGAAAAACTTTGTTTTTACGGGTAAAATTTTTTACGTCGATAATTGAATCTTTTCACACGGGAAAAACCCACGATCCACGGGCACAACGCGAAAACGCTGCCACACATTGGGCCCATGCCGCTATTCAACAAGTCGGGTCGAGGGGGGGGCGTTGGTAAATGATGTCACGTTGGTTGGGGGTTGGGGAGATGGCGGGTGGGAGGGGGCTGACGGTATTCGCTGGGGTGGTACTGAGACGATGCCACCCACGTGAAGTAGACACGAGGACGTGACTTGTTTGTGGAGGCGTTGAAGTCGATGGGTGGCTCACTGTGAATGCAACGTCACTTTGTGTTGTGCGCTACGTATGCTGGACTTCTTTCGCACCGTACGGAGCCAACCGTGCTTTTAATCGAAGATGCAGCAGGGGGGAATGGGAAGGGTTCACAATCGAACGACGCCTCGTCCCGTTTCGGGATATTTGTGCGCGTTACAAGTTTGTTTTCTTCCTCCTGATGACGATCGCTTGTGTTGTGATCGAAACGTCGGAGTTGTTTTTTTTATTTGAACCCATATTACGTGACTTCACCGAAAGACCCAAAGAACACGACTATTATATCTTTTGGTTCTTTCGGTAAAGTCACGTAGAAGGGAAATAATAAAATAATACAAATTTAACATAATAAAATAATTATCACGACGTTTCGGCCACAACGGAAGCAGCCGTCCTCAGGTGAAGACCAGGTCTGTCGGGGAGACAGATGAATCCCTGCAGTCACGAAAGCTTTAAATTTACGACGATTATAATTACCACACGCAAAAAGGAGGCGTGTTTGAATCCCTGCCGCAGATTCCATGCCGTCGTTATCTGCTTTAATCGGCTGCGGCATTCCTCCAAATAATGAGCCAGGCCGTTCGTGTCGTGAGCGGCGTAAACAAGAGCGCGTTACCTTTTGAGTATCACTCGAAAGTTGTTTGCTTTGAAACAGCGAGAGAAGTGTGCGAAAATGACACATTTTGCATATTCTTAGGTTTTTTCGGTAAAGTCACGTAGGTAAAACATTAAAATTAATAAAAGTAAAATAAAATAAAAAACTAAAAACTAAAAATAAAAATCACGACGTTTCGGAGGCAACACAAGCTTCCGTCTTCAGGTGGAACCGTCACAAACACGACAGCTGTATCAAGTAAATGAGAGATTGCAAGAGCTACCACTCCGTTTATATAATGGTTGGAGAGGGGGGAAGGGCCAAGTACAGCACACTTTTTATTCATATGGTAAAGTGAGGCTTAAGAGGGTGTTGTGCCGTTGAAATTAAACCAAAAAGTCTCTTTACATTCCCTTAGCTATGGGGGGGGGGAGTTAATTTTTTAGACTAAATTCGATTTCACTCCTCGGATTGCCAATGAGGGCAATGCTTAGCCACCTTGCCTCAACCTCCACGGTAACCACCACCACTGTCACCACAGCTGAACAGAAATCGCCAAACGCTGCCGCCGCGTGATGCCGACGCTCGAAACACGATTTTGCTTTGTACCAAGCGCTCGTCGACAGAGGTAGGCGCGGCGTAGTCAAGTAAATAAATAAATACATAAATCCGCCAAACTCTTATCGTGCCGAAGATTGGCCACCTTGCATCTCAAGCCGCCACTCAATCTGCGCTCTCCATCGGTGGTGGGAGCATCGATGGGGGGGGGGGGGTTGGCCTCTATCTGCACCGTGCATCGCGCACTACACGCTATTCCAAAACATGCAGCACCCTGCCAAAATAAACTTTAACTATCATTTGCTTGCAGTGACATACTACTCTTTAGGATATATATATCATTCTTGGCCTTATTGGACATGCCAACAGGACATGTCAACGTTTTTGGTTACTATTTGTTTTCTCTTCGCCATTATCTCGACACAATCGAAACTTTTATATTTTAGGTGCTGCCCGTTGTCAATCCGCACTGGATGACGGCTTCCCCTTCACCACGTCTGTCGACCACACCTTCACAATGCTGGTGAGTGCAGGTTGGTGAAGGGCAGTGCCCCCCCCCCCCCCGTATGCCTCACCGAATGACGTTAGCCCCGAAGACGTGAGTCCATCGAACTCTGGTCACAATGTTCATAGCGGAGTAGGCCAGCCGATGGGACACCTCTCCAAACCCCCAAATGTTGTGCGACGTTTTAAGCCGCCGTCTCGTTGCATTTTCACGAGACACTTCACTTGACCGTCAAGAGGAAATCAGTGTTGGGCGACACTGAACACTGCCGTTTCATTATCAGCGTGTTAATTTAACAGCTGTTGCATGCATTTGTTTGGGGGACGTTTGCTTTACAAACATTGCTGTTACGGGGCAGAAAAGCCACTTCAAAGGAAATCCATTAGGCTCCCCTTTGTACCAGCCAATGACACTTATCTTAACACCCGCTCGATAATTGCATGGCTTTTGGGGAAGCAGAGGGTGTGGTCAGGTGGTGTGGGAAAAGCGAGCATTTTTTATTGCCCGTTTGGCGTCACTACCTGTGCCCGTAAAACCAATATCGGCAAGGGACGCGTGGAGTTTGTGCAAGAACTGTAATGCAGTTAAAGTATTTCAATACCCATTGACAGTCAAAATGCAATGCAATAAATACACCTGCAGAGGCAACCACAGATATTCACCCTCTCAAATATGAACTTTCATTTACGGGCGCGCTGGCTCGCACGGTTATCTTCCAAGAGGCCTTTGACATCAAATAGACAATGGTTCGACCGCCTTTGTTTATGATGTTCAAAATTGCCGATAGCAAAACTCAAAGCATCGTAAGCAAAAGCAGTACCACTCTATGTTCAATGTCAGCTTAGTCGGTTTCAAAAAGTGTGGAAGCAGCGGTGGTGCATTGGTTAGTGCAATGGTAACCTGAGTTTGAGTTCCATCTATGGGTAACGGCAGTAGTGAGAGCAATCTTAACCAGTCCTGGGCCAAACCCACAATCTCTTCTGAGCGTTCTTCGTGGTGAAGTATGGTCAAACAAACGTGACTCGTACACCTGCTTGTGATTGCCGTGATCACCACACTTATGCTACCGGTAATTTATAATGCGTAATTAATACGTTGGGTACCATTTTACTACAAACGCTTTGCCACGTACCCCAATCGCAATGACAAATCACTGCACTTTATGAAATACCAGAAAACAACAACACCAACATTCACCACCAGTTTCACGGAACAATGTACACAGCAACGCTTTCCAAGAACCTAACAAAAGGACATTCTCACCGCATGCTCCTCGCAAGCCACTCGCCGGGTCTGTAAACACTGAACGCGTTCATCTTCTTGGTGTTTTCGGTAAAGTCACGTAGAATGGAAATAATAAAATAATAAAAATAAAACATAATACATCTCACGACGTTTCGGCCACAACGCAAGCAGCCGTCATCAGGTGGAGAACAGGTCAGACTCTGTCTTCTCGACAGACCTGTTCTCCACCTGAGGACGGCTGCTTGCGTTGTGGCCGAAACGTCGTGAGATTTATGAAGTTTTATTTTTATTATTTTATTATTTCCATTCTACGTGACTTTACCGAAAGAACCAAGAAGATGAATCCCTGCAGTCACGAAAGCTTTAAATCGAAACTGAACGCGTTGTTTTAGGAGTGCCTGTACGCGCTATCACGCCAAGCACAAACCCTGGGCCATACCCTGGCACCTCACGCTGCCGAGACAATATCCTCCACTAGAGGGAGCACTGATGCGCCCCTCTAACAGGGTATTGGCAGGGCCGGATTGAGGCGTGGGGGACTCCGGCAGCTGGAGGCCCTCCAGAGATGAAGTGAAAAGTCATTTCGTTTGTGAATGCTGAATTTTATTTGATGTTAGCCTTGTAAAAAATACATTTTTATGTTTTATTAAACTTTGTTTTCCTTTTTAAAATAAATATTTTATTATGTTTTATTTTTATTATTTTATTATTTCTATTCTACGTGACTTTACCGAAAGAACCAAGAAGATTACTGGGGGCCTCACAGTAACTGTAACCCAGGGGCCTACACAATCTCAATCCGCCCCTGTGTATTTGCCTCCTCATCGACGATCAGACGACGTGGGAGTTACCCACCCTTTACTCCACCAGACGATTGAAGGTGGTCTACTCATGTTTACTGCTGGGAATGGAGGGGGAAGGCCAGAGGGGATTTAAGAAAAACTTGTTCCCGTTGTTTAAACTGCCGGTCCAGTGAGCCAACTATTTCACCACATCAGCATCCCTACGGTGAGTACGAAGCAAAAAAAGAATCAACAAAACGTAACTTTTTCAAAGTAGTCCGTACTTTTCTCGCACGCCAATGAAAGTCACAACATGCAAGCTACTCGTATTGCTTCACCGTCATGAATGGCTATTTAATTTCATTACAGGCATCCCACTTGCGCCGCCTCTAAGTTTTGTATGTATAGGGTGAAATGTTAATGTAAATGACGAAACTCGTTTGCCCCCGGGGGCCAAGGGTTTCCTTCAGTAGCTTTAGAGAAGAAGAGAGATTAGGAGGCGGGAGAGGAGGGGCCTTCCCACGGTTTGAAGGAGGTGGGGGGGGGGCACAGTGGGTACTGGTTGACTGGGTAGTGGGGGTTGTAGAGGGGGAGGGTGTGGGTGGGGATGGGGGTGTGGGTGGGGATGGAGGAATCTTTTGTCCAAAGTTAACAGAGGAACATAGAAGGGCTCCTCGCTCCATGTAACATAAAAGTGCATTTCACAAAGTGTCGATAACCAAAACAATTTTTTTTTAAAGCCACGATGTTATCTTGGAAACGTTAATATATGTCACGTATTGCGTATGGTATCCGCTACATCAAGTAATTATTACTTAAATATTCCAAATCCCACTCGTTCCCAATCCATCGATGAAGGAAGGCCGCCCACACCACAGTCTACCGGTAACGGGGTGTTTGACTTAACTTCACCACGTTAAGCATTGCGTGTTGGTGAAGGGATGGGTGGGGGGAGGGTTGGCGGTGTGTGGGGGGGGGGAGACAGGATGTCTCGTTAAGAAAGATGTTATAAGTTTTTTTTTGTTTCTTCTTAAAGCGTAGGGGTTAAAATTAGACACACGCGGTAGGAGCGTGTTGTTTTGAAATCGACCAGAACTCTCTTCAAAAAACAAACCACGCATCTAAGAGGATTCAACAAAACAAGTCCCCGCGTTTGCGACTTAAACTCCGTTACGGGGCCCCGTTGCGGGAATACAGAGGACCATATTGTGCCCGTATAACAATATAAGAACTTGAGCCCAGAAATATTCCGGCTCTGTCCGTTCCTCCTCCCCATCGATCTTTTTTTTTTAATGCAGCGGCTGGTTAAACGAGGGAGCTAAAGCAAGTGTCTCTTTGGAGCGCTCCTGCGAATACCTGAAAAACCCCATTTCCCTCCCCTCTGAAACCAAAACATTTCACAGGTACAGAGAGGTGCGGTGTTAAAACCAACAGATCGTACATCATTCGGTAACGCGAGCATTAGAGAATGAAAATAAACATTTGAAGACTCCTGCCGCTCCACTCACGGGGAAGACAAACGGCTTCTGGTACCCGTCTGTAAAAATATACTGAGAAAAGTTACAGATATCGCTCCTCTCTCTGTCGTGACTGTCAAGTAGAAGCCGATACTTTATTTGCTTCACGTCCAATGAGTTTCCTTCACAATCGTACAAAACACGAGTTTTTTTTAATACGAGTACACGGTTCATATTTTTGGGTCTTTCGGTAAAGTCGTTAAAGTCACGTAGATAGGTTCAAAAAACCCATCTACGTTATTAGAACCTATCTACCTATCTACTTGACTTCACCAAAAGACCCACGAATATGAATCCCTGCAGTCACGAAAGCTTAAAGTCAAGATTACACTGCTATCTAATCAGTAGTTATACACAATTTCAACCATAGCAATGTCATAAACGATCATAAAAGTTGCGTCTATCGTAAAAATACAACCGTGTCCGATTAGTTTCAGCAACAAAAAAAAAGACTCGAAAGACAACAAAGCAAAGGCTCGAACAAAACTCGGCAGCGCCTTTATTAGCGAGCAACGCCGCGCTCCCGTACTGCCGAAATTGTCTTCGCAGGGCCGTCACGTCTCGAAGGGGCCTGCTGTCTGTGGTGGTGGCGGTGGCGACTCCAGAGACAATGTAACGCTTGCGGGATGCCCTTACCTTTCTGCTGTGCTTGAGCTTTCGCCGACAACGCAACAAGTGTTGCCCACAGCAGCAGCAGCAGCCGCAGCACCATCATCGCCATCCTAGGCGCGGCGAGTAAATGCGCAATGAATGGGATCACAGCGCACGAAAACCCCGCTTCAAGCGCTCACCCACCCACCCATCCACCCCCCCATCCACCGCCCCCCATCCACCCCCTTCTTCTCCTCCTCCTCCTTTGCCCTCCACTCCCTCCCACCCTCCAGCGACTCCGTCATCCGTCACATCGCCCGCAGCGCGGATTGACCATTGGCGTTGGGCACAGGGTGCATGGCAAACAACAAAAAAAAGGTGGTGGGGTTGGTGTAGGTGGTGGTGGTTGTGGGTCGTGCGATGTTGGGCTCACACGAGAGACAAATCGGTGGATTCGACGTTGGGAACAATACACAAACACGTGGACGTGAGCGGCCCGTTTAGCGGTCCTCTGCTGATGACGGCCTCCCCCCCCTCCTTTCCCACGTGCTTGTTTGACTATACTTCACCCCGCTGGTCAGTTGCGGGTTGGTTGAAGAGAGCGGCGTGCCCAGGTTTGGTTCAGATATTAGTCGCCGCTGATAGGAGCCCTTGGGGCCATGGTGTCGAACTCGATTGATCCACCGGGGCTGTGTAGCACTGCGCCACCGCTCCTCGCCCACTCACCCCCCGTACATGTGCATAATCGCAATCATCGATATGAATCGCGATTTACAACACATCTCTCAACAAGTAGCCCTGCTGCACTTGATGCCGTTGGCTTTTGAAACTACACCGGTGTGTTGAGAGAGTCGGCGTTTACCAAAGCGTTACTTCCTTCAAACCTTTTATTTGACTACAAACTCCGAAATTACAGGGTAGCATCAGTCCTACTGTTTTTAACCCACCTCCTCCAACCCCTATCACCTCCTCCTCCGCTTTCCACCCCCACCTCCTGCTCCTCCTCTGATCCCCACCTCTTCCTCTGACCCCACCTCCTCCACCTCCTCCGACCCCCACCTCCCCCCCCTCCGACCCCCACCTCCTCCTCCAACCCCGACCCCCTCCCACAACCTCGACTCCTCCAACACCCCTCACCTACTCCAACCTCCACCTCCTCCTCCAACCCGCACCCCCTCCTCCAACCCCCACCTCCTACAACAACCCCCACCTCCTTGAACCCCCACCTTCTACAACAACCCCCACCTCCTTGAACCCCCACCTCCTCCAACCCCCACCTCCTACAACAACCCCCACCTCCTCCAACCCCCACCTCCTCCTCCAACCCCCACCTCCTACAACAACCCCCACCTCCTTGAACCCCCACCTCCTACAACAACCCCCACCTCCTTGAACCCCCACCTCCTACAACAACCCCCACCTTCTAGAACAACCCCCACCTCCTTGAACCCCCACCTCCTACAACAACCCCCACCTCTTTCCTCCACGATAGTGACGTATGGGTCCTGACGCCGCATGTGCACGGACTCAAACCTGGTGGAGCCACTCGCGCTGCGACGAATCACGGCTCCTTCTCTCGGGAATCATCTCAACTCGGAAGTGGTCGTGACCTTTGTTTTTGCACTTAGGGCGCGTGTTGCGAATTTGAATACAACATCTCTAATAAACACACGGCTGCGATTGATGGTAGGGGTGATTGTGGCGCAGTGGTGAGCACAACCCAGAGGCATGACACGAGGGAGAGGCAGCAGGGGGTGAGACATCACAGGCGAGGACATTCACGGGGACAGACAGCGTAGAAGTGACACACGTTACAAACAAAACCGATCTTAAACACACAGTACAAACACCACAGAAGAAAGTGCCGTACAGATACGATACTCTACGTGTTACTATTCTCTTTCAATATAAATGAGACGGCACGAACAAGGCAATGTGCAAACCGAAATGTGCAATACCCACATTGCAAACAAGACGGATCGAGACAGCGAGGCACAGTACAAAGATGGATTATGCTGCAGAGCATTCGAGACACACAGCAGAGCCGAGGCAGTACACACAAGACAACAACATCATCATCTGTGATGATGAGTTCGTATGGGCAATGCTGTGCAACAATTACAGATGCAGTTCTACGTGATTTAATCATTCCATTGCTGTATCTGATAGTTGGTGAATTGCCGTTACACCCGCCCACTCACTCAACCAACTTACCCACCAACTAACCCACCCATCCACCCACTCACCCATCCACCCACTCACTCACCCACTCACTCACCCACTCACCCACTTACTCACCCACTCACTCACTCACCCACTCACCCACTCACCCACCCACTCACTCACTCACTCACCCACTCACTCACTCACTCACCCACCCACCCACTCACCAACTCACCCACCCACACACTCACTCACCCACTCACCCACTCACCCACTCACCCACCCACTCACCCACTCACCCACTCACCCACCCACTCACCAACTCACCCATCCACCCACTCACCCACCCACTCACCAACTCACCCATCCACCCACTCACTCAGTCACTCACCCACCCACTCACCCACCCACCCACTCACTCACTCACTCACCCACCCACTCACCCACTCACTCACCCACTCACCCACCCACCCACTCATTCACCCACCCACTCACTCACCCACTCACTCACTCACCCACTCACTCACTCACCCACTCACCAACTCACCCACCCACCGCCCTTTATACATGTATACATGGGGCCGTGCAAAGTTCTGTGGTCCATGGCGTTTGGTGTCCGTAGCCCGCAGTCGCACGCAGGAGGGTAATGTTTGATCCCCTCCCCACCCCCACCCCACTTGTGCATTGGGTATCCGCACCTTCAAAGAATCTGTTATTTAATCTCGCTCGTGAACCAACGGTGGAATCGCCGCGGTGGGGTGGGGGGAGGGAGTCATATTCTTATGTTTTTTCGGTAAAGTCACGTAGGTAAAAATTTAAATTAATAAAAGTTAAAAAAAATCACGACGTTTCGGAGGCAACACAAACTTCCGTCTTCAGGTGGAACAGTCACAGCACGATAGCTGTATCAAGTGCTACAGCTCATTCCGAAACGACGTGATTTATATTTTTATTTTTTATTTTACTTTTATTAATTTTAATTTTTTTACCTACGTGACTTTACCGAAAAAACCCAAGAATATGAATCCTTGCAGTCACGAAAGCTTCACATCTAGGGAGGGAGTCGGTCAATCGTTGTCCGCTTCGCTCCGAGCCTCTCTTCACCGCACGGTGTGCGTGTGACCGTGACGCACGCCGGCTCCACTCTGCGCCCGAGAGGCGCGTTCCCGGCTCAAGGAGAGACGCAGGGGGGGGGGGGGTTCAGCAGCGAGCAGCAGCAGCAGCGAGCGCTCTCTTGCGGTCAGCGATGCGCTCAGGCGGCACGCCGTGGTGGTCCCAGAAGGCCTCCCCTACCCCCCCACCACCTAAATACCCCCGTGGACCCCCTTGAGCGATCGTGACCACCCCCAGACCCTCTCTTTCACACGCCCGTCACAGGCGTTGGGCGCGAGATCAATAAATGCGTGGTGCGCGTCTGTCGTGCGTGTGGGTTGTCCATAATAGAGGGGGGGGGGGGGGTTGTGGGGGGGGGGGGTGTTAGATCGCGTAAATATATAAATGTGTCGTTAATCCCGCCACCACCCGACACGGCCAACTAGTAAGGGTTGTCACGTAAAACAGAACGTGGCCAATTCGTCACTAGTACAGCACGCCGGCGTGTTGGAGAGCCAAGCCACAACATGCAGCTCTATTATGGATGATATTTGGTCGGCGAAAGCCTCCCTGTTAAACCGTGTGGGCTGTGTGTGCGTGCGGTGGGTAGAGAGCGGTGGCGCAGCGGTTTGCGCCCGGCGATGGGAAGCCCTGGCGACCCGAGTTCGCTTTCCGCTCGCGAGCGATAATAGTGGTACATATTTGAATCGCTTCTGGGCCTCCCCCAGGTCAACTCGGCTTTTAAAATGAGCGCACGGTGCGGTGTGTAAACATTTCCACTTATACTTTGTGTACGCCATTCTGGCCTTCGTAAGTAATCGCTAACAGCCCTTTCCCCAATAAGCTGTGTAGGCTATATGGAAGACGAGGGGATGGGTGGCCAGCACACCAGTTACTCGTTTGAGGCTGAGTTGACCTAGGGGAGGCCCAGGACCGGTTGAAATAATCGTCACCGGTGGTGGCCGTGAGCGGGAATCGAACTCGGGTCGCCGGGTTCGTAGCGCAGCGCGCTACCCGCTACACTACCATGCGTTACGCTTCCACGTGCGCGGGTCACGTCACAGATTTGACGTCACAGCTCAATTGCGTGCAAAAAATAAATGCATTATTGAGCTCCCCCCCCCAAAGTGTATTTTAATCATGTTTGCATGGTGTACAGTCTGGAAAGTTACCCACATGGCAAATTTCAAGTTTGTTGCATGTCGGGAAGTAGGCTAAACATTTTGAACAGACACACATAATCAAAACTTGCCTTTTATATATATGGATATAGTTGTCTTTTGTGTTGCGTGTGCATGTGATTTGTGTTCACGGAGCGAGCACCTGTTAATGATTATAACGCGAAAATAAAACCAATATCAGATCGACCGCGAGCAAATTGTTTTCAGTAAATGTTAATTTCCAGACCCTTCACATGTCAAGAGACGTTCAACGTACAGGGACATTGAGGTTATCCTATCGAGCACTTATTTTTTCCTCCTTTGGCTGTCATTCCTTCACCAGTCTCGTCCATGGGGCATCATCGCTTCCAGGGCATTGTCCTACCGAAGCCAACTGAGCATGCAATATTTTGTGTTTGTTCCTGATCCGCATTTGTATCTTCCTGTCTCTCATTGCAATCTGATCACGCATCTATCCACGCGGATTCTCACACTTGTCAGCTTTTGGCCCAGTTTGCGGTATCTTTGTTAACGTTTCTGATCCACGTGTTATAGTCGGTACTATTCTGCAGGTCCTTTGATATGTGATTGTCTTGTATAATCAAGTTGAGCTTACCAAAAGCACTCCGTCCTGCTCTTCTTATACGAACATTGTTGGAATTGCATAGGGAGACTGAAAGAGGAACGCCTGCATTCGCGAACATACGCGCCCTGTATTACACCGCTCAGCCGCACCGCTCAAGAGAGTAGCTCGTCGTCAACAGATCAGAGACCGCGTTATAACGGGCTCGTTCTGTGTTATAACGGGCGCGTTCTGTGTTATAACGGGCGCGTTCTGCGTTATAACAGGCGCTTTGAGTCTCAAGGCACGTTCTCAGGAGGGTCCTGCATTGATGAGTGAATTCGTTAATGAGGGGTTGGCTTCGTGTGCGGAAAAACCCAAAGGTGTAACACTCAGCACTGCCATCTCCTGGCTACTTTATAGCCCCAAGTCCTACAACGTCTGGAAAATCTTACATGGCTTTAAAAAAATCCATGTAGAATGTTGATATGACCCTGGCCTGGAAATGAAACCAATTAACATCCGTGGCGAATTGTTCACGCGGCACCATAATTGATCGTATCATTTTCGATGTTTAACCAGTAAAGAAATCGTAGACCGCGTTATAGTTGACTTTAAACTTTCGTAACTGCAGGAATTCATATTCTTGGTTCTTTCGGTAAAGTCACGTAGATAAAAAATAAAAAAAATAAATAAAGAAGACCGCTTGTGTTGCAATCAGAAAGTTGTGGGTTTTTTGCTTTTACATTTTTATTGAATTTATTTTTGATGAAAAAATTATTTTAATCTAATTTTATTTTTATTTTCTATCTACGTGACTTTACCGAAAGAACCAAGAATACTCATTACAGTTGCGTCGAATTTAATAATCGCTAGTCTTTTCTCGAACATCACCGTTGTTGACATCAGTCAGTCACGATCGCCTGCACTTATGCCGCTTCAGAATTCGCATCCGTGTCAAGTGTACCCTCCAACATCGGTGCACTTATTCCAAAGCATGCGGATCATGCTGCGGCGAAGCGTCAACCTTATCCCCCGGTGCCTCGTGTACCCAGTGGTGCCTCATGCCCTATTCTCTCTCTCTGCTCTATTTAAAGCACACATCAGCACCCCGCCCGCCAACCCTTTCACAACTCGGCGCAACAGCTGCGTGCTTTGACCTTTGTCTGACGCGCCCATTGCAATTGCAGTTTTCCACACGAGGAAGACGGAGAAGCATTGTGGAGTTCCCGAGGCACCGTTTCAGCACCTCGAGTAACACACCTCCACCCCAATAACACTCATCGCCACGACCGAGTCAGCTGGAGTCACGCCTAAAGAACAAAAGCACGCGCTAGCGCTGATTAAATTTCGATTTAAAGCTTTCGTGACTGCAGGGATTCATCTTCTTGGTTCTTTCGGTAAAGTCACGTAGAAGGGAAATAATAAAATAATAAATAATAGTGATAATTATATAATATTATTTTATTATTTTAGCATATTATTTTTGCATATTATATTATTTTATTATTTTATTCATTATGTTTTATTTTTATTATTTTATTATTTCCATTCTACGTGACTTTACCGAAAGAACCAAGAAAGCGCTGATCAAGTTCGCGCTCACGACGACGGTAATCGTCTCTAAGAGCGCCAGCTTCGCAAAACCGCGACGACCGCTTGGCGTGTTGCGTCTATGCCAGTGGGGGGTGGGGGGTGGGTTGTCGGCGGTTATGTTTTTTTGTTGTTTGATTCAACCTCTCCCCCGGGGTGTCGTGAGACCGCCGCCGTCGCCAAATGTCCCCCGCGGACGTTAAGGCCGCGCATTTTTTCCGCGAATTAAGAAGGTCGCGTTCCGGCCAGCCGCGCCGCGCCGCGCATTTTGGGCGGTCGCGGACCACACCGCCTCCGTTCGCACTTCGAGGGGCGAAGGCGATGCGGCCGTGACCGGCCTGCGACGCGAGGATGCGGCCGCCGCAATTTGGCGCTTGACACAAAACAAACAAACAAAAGGAGCCGCGTGCAGAGAGAGAGTGGTCCACGAAGGCGCCGCGTTTGCGTGAAGGTTACGGATGCGGCAGGAACGCTGCTGCTGCCCCCTGACTGGCGCGGTCGGTCCACGCCGTCGAGCGCACTTCCACATCGCCGTGTGTGACGGTAACCGAGTGGCGTGTGCGCACGGTGCAGTTACACAACATTTGGAAGCTTTCAAAGTGACGAATCTAAGATAGATTCGTGTTTGGTTCTGGTCGTGCCGCGTGTCGTTCCGAATGATCTCACGGCGTTTCTCTCCACGCGCTGGGAGCTTCTTCTCTAATTCAGCTCCTGAAGAGGCACGTGGAGCGAAACGTCGGACAACGTGCAGAACGACACGCGGTGAAATCCGAAAGCACGTCGGAGATGCTACACAGCACACAACCGCGAAAACCGCGCGCAGCGGAAATTACTTTACCGGTTCGTTAGTGTTGTTGTACATGTTACGTCCTATTGCGCAAACCTATCGTCCTATTGCGCTAACCTATCGTCCCACCGCTTTGTATTGCATAGGCTGCAGGTGAGAAAGAAAGAAAGAAAGACGCGTACCAGGACGATGAAGAGACGTTGCCAAAGGAATCCGTGAAAGCCATTGACGCTTGCAGGGACTTGCAAAGGGCCTTCTGTAGGACAAACGTCGCGCCGGTGCCGAGAATGGGAGTGAGCCATTCGCGTGGCAAGTCTCCGGCTTTATCCGCGAGGGCCCTGCGAAAGGAGCTCAAATACGTCCACCGGTTCGTCTCTCTCAGCCTGGAGGGGCTGGACCTCACGGAGTTGCCGTCCTCTCTCTTCGAGCTCAGGGAAGTGCAAAAACTCGGCCTCTGGCGCAACCGACTGACGACGATGCCGTCTGCCACGGGCCGCCTGGAGAACCTCGTGGTATTGGGGCTCGACGGGAACAACCTGATCGCCTTCCCCGCCGAGATCGGCATGCTGAGGAAGCTCAAGGCGCTGTTCGCAAACAGGAATCGCCTCGTGGAGGTGCCACGCGAGCTCGCAAAGTGCCAGTGTCTGGAGGTGCTCAGCCTTTCCAGCAACTCGCTGAGATCCCTGCCAGACGAGCTGGTGGCGCTCAGGAGATTGCGCAAGCTCAACCTGAGCGTGAACGCCCTCGCTCGTGTCCCCCGCTGCGTGGTGTACATGAAGGCGTTGACGTTCCTCGACGTGTCTTCAAATGACATCGCGGGCCTTCCGGACAGCGTTCGGGAGCTGCAAAGGCTGGAGACTTTGAGCGCCGAGAGGAACAGACTCGATGCCCTGCCCGCCTCCATCTGCGAGCTAACCCGTCTGGAGACACTCAACGTGGACTACAACCAGATCCGGACTGTTCCCGTAGACCTGGATCAACTGGTCCGCCTGCCCAGGATCGCCAACCACCCAGTCGACAGAGGGCTTCACATTCGGAACAACCCGCTGGCGGACCCCTTACCCGCGGTCGTGGACAAAGGGCTTCTTGCCCTCTTCGATTGCCTGGAAGGGTGGCGCAAGCTGAGGCAGCTGCAGTCAAAGAACATCTCGCAGCTTTCCACGACGGGCTATTGAGACGAGGGCATTCACGCACCAGCGACGGACGCATTGACGACGTTGACGAGAACAACGGGAGTTTATTTGCACGTTGCAATCGACGCGTCGTAGCACGTACACGTCTAGCAGGAGGAAGCGACGGGATGGTGAGGTGTAGGTGGGTGGAATTGTGGTGATGGCCTATTGACTTTTCCAAAATAAACACTATTTTTACACGGAGATCTTTAATTTTAAACCATCTTTCACACGCACTCGATTTATGTTTAATTCGTTGTTTTTAAGCATGTGGGCGACGAATATTCCTTTACTTACCTTGTAGGGGTTAAATAAAGAGCGCGTGTGAAACGAACACTTGTGCTTTAATGAATAAAACATAGAATAATAACAACGTAGAATTGCTTGCACAGGGAAGCCTGCAGGGTCCTACATTGAAACATTTGGCCAATTCCATTCACGAGCGTTCGGCTTCGTGTGGGAAGCAACTCGCCACGCGTGAGAAGCGTGACGACCTGAGCACTTCCCACCTCCTAACATCCTTTCTAGATTTGAAGCTTTCGTGACTGCAAGGATTCATATTCTTAGGTTTTTTCGGTAAAGTCACGGAGACTTGTGTTGCCTCCGAAACGTCGTGATTTTTATTTTATTTTATTTTTTAATTAATTTTGATGTTTTACCTACGTGACTTTACCGAAAAAACCTAAGAATATGAATCCTAACATCCTCGCAAGAGCCCAGCGCACACAACACTTGGCGAGCCATTGCGGGCATCCATCCAAGTCCTGAGTTAGACTCACGACACCGCTTCGCTGCCGAGATCTAACGAGCTCGGGGCACATTGACGGCGAATTGGTCGCAGTCGCCACGCTGCTTTATCGGGGTATAGCACCTCGCAATGAATGTAAACATAGGAGGTCGTTGTGGTGAATATGTATACATGGCCACCTTAATCTGCTGCTGCTGCGCTGTTGTAGATCAATGCACGGTTTGCTGTGGTGTGGTTTGCGGCACGCGTACGGCGTCGATTCGACATTCGGCTTCAAATGCTTTCGAGCTCGCCACGGGCTCGACTGCAAGTCGTTGCAAGGGGAACGGTCGCTCCACGACACGGCAGATGCCCGCGTGCAGTTGCCTTCGCGAGTTGCCCACGCGATGTTCATACGAGCTACCGACGATTAATCACAGCCAACAATATCTACGTGATTTACCAACGGCAAAAAAAAACACGTCGGTACACGCGTAAATTGTATACAGTTACACTCGTATACGGACGACTATTCTTGGACGTTCAATCATTGGTGTAAAGTTAAGGATGGGCCGCTTTTCGGTGATGTTTTTTTTTTAAAAATTACTTTACCGAAGGTTTGATAATAAATTAATGCTTTTCAACGGTTTCCAGTCTCTGAAAATAAATGTCAACGTGCGATTGTGAACCGCGGCCTCTTCAAAAGCCATTCACTCGATGCTGCCACTCTCGCGTGGACGTTACATCGCCGTGACTGCGGTCTGCTCACGAGATTAAGCGGCCGGATATACATGCCGCGTTCCGACGTATCATAAGGGACGATCCCCTACACGTTTTGCAGGAACGAAAAAACTAAGTATTGCTCTCCGAAGCTCAAAAAGTAAACATTGCGAATAGCGATGATGATTCCGTCGTTTATTCAAATTCTTTGGTAATTCATCATTCGTTCGCTGCTGCGTCTCCAAGCATGTCAAGGACCAGACAGTCCCGGTTTAGCGCTGCCCTTAACAGTATAACCACTGCAGCATTGCGTTGTGCATTTCAGCATCGGCGTGTGGTTTTGATGGCTTGAGTCTGATTACCTTCTTTCGTATCGCGTTTTACGTTTGGACATTCGATATTTATATTTCAATAGCATCGCAGAACTGCAATTGGAGCGGATGCAAATTACGGGATTTTGTGAGCACGTGGGATATACCAGGGCACCCTACCCCTGAATTAGCGAGGTGTATCGCTTACGGCACTCAACAATGAATGAAACTTTAAATAACATAGGCGTATTTTTCGTCGTAATTAGTATCTCACATCCCTTAAAAATGTTCTGCTAATCCAAAAGTAAGGGACAATAGAAGCAATTCAAAGCGAAAGTAAAAGCACTTCATCGGCCAATATATACATACACACACACAAAGATCCCCCGTGTAGCCTTGACAGATTGTTGGGGCAAGTGCTGTTAAACGAGCGCTGATGAAGGCCGGCACAGCGCACGAGGGGGTGGGTGACCAGCCCCACGCCCGGCCACCTTTGTCTCCCAAGTGGCGATATTTACACATCGCGTCGTCGCGTGGCCTCTTTGCACAGCGCGGGATGCTCACGCCGAATCCGTCGTTCGCTGCTCGCAATCTCTCTCGCTTTCTCTCACTCTCTCACTCTCTCTCACTCTCTCTTTCTGTGGTCGTCAGATTCTAGCGGACACGCGGGGGGCGGCGTGGAAAATCTGGCCCCCACCACCACCAACACCACCACCATCCCCCCACTCCTCTCCCCCACCACCACCACCACCATCCCCCCACTCCTCTCCCCCACCACCAACCCCAACATCATCACCCCACTCCTCTCCCCACCACCACCACCACCATCCCCCCACTCTTCTCCCCCACCACCACCACCATCCCCCCACTCTTCTCCCACACCACCACCATCCCCCCACTCCTCTCCCCCACCACCACCACCACCACCATCCCCCCACTCCTCTCCCCCACCACCACCACCACCATCCCCCCACTCCTCTCCCCCAACCACCACCACCACCACCATCCCTCACTCCTCTCCCCCACCACCACCACCATCCCCCCACTCTTCTCCCCCACCACCACCACCACCACCATCCCCCCACTCTTCTCCCACACCACCACCACCATCCCCCCACTCCTCTCCTCCACCACCACCACCACCATCTCCCCACTCCTCTCCCCCAACCACCACCACCACCACCACCATCCCCCCACTCCTCTCCTCCACCACCACCACTATCCCCCCACTCCTCTCCCCCACCACCACCACCACCATCCCCCCACTCCTCTCCCCCAACCACCACCACCACCACCATCCCCCACTCCTCTCCTCCACCACCACCACTATCCCCCCACTCCTCTCCCCCACCACCACCACCATCCCCCCACTCCTCTCCCTCCACCACCACCACCATCCCCACACTCCTCTCCTCCACCACCACCACTATCCCCCCACTCCTCTCCCCCACCACCACCACCATCCCCCCACTCCTCTCCCCCCACCACCACCACCATCCCCCCACTCCTCTCCCCCACCACCACCACCATCCCCCCACTCTTCTCCCCCACCACCACCACCTTCCCCCCACTCCTCTCCCCCCCCACCACCACCACCACCATCCCCCCACTCCTCTCCCCCCCCACCACCACCATCCCTCCTCTCCTCCACCACCACCACCATCCCCCCACTCCTCTCCCCCACCACCACCATCCCCCCACTCCTCTCCCCCACCACCACCACCACCATCCCCCCACTCTTCTCCCCCCACCACCACCGTAGCGTCGGGGAGCTGGAGCCCCCCTTCAGCCTCCCCCTACCCCCCCCCCCCCGCTACTTACTCTCCCGTTTTTACATTCTTATAGTCAGAGCAAACAATGTTGGTTAGACGGGGATGGATATAACATGTACCGTGGGGGGTTTTTGTTTGTTGGTATTATTATGTGTTGCTGTAAAGTTCTAACCCTCCCTTGCTGGACATCTGTGTGTGTGTGTGGGGGGGGGGCGGTGTGGAAAGAGCTTCATAGCTCATCGGATTCTTCCAGTATAAATACATATTCTGATCCTGCAATGTGTAGCACAATTCAGTCACGGGATGCGCAGCCTTTCTGCGTATAATACACAGGGGACCCAGAGCCAGAGCAGAATGCACGCGCGGTGTTTAAAATGTGTCTGACATTGGCTGTGCAGTGCCCTCCCCTGCCCGCGAGTTCATGTATGCCCCCCACCTTTAAACAAGGTCACGAACACTATCTTCGGTGAACATTTTTGCATCGAGGTCCTATCGTGTGCGCACGAAAGAAGTCGACTATCTTTTTAATATCTCTCACATATTGACAGGTTATGGGCCGCCTACGATTGTTTGTTGTTGTTATTCATCTTAAAAGCAGCGTGCGTACATTTTTACGAGGGCTGGAGGCGCTGTAGTAAAATGAACGGGAAATTTACGCAAAGGACCGCGCTTTTTGAAAAAAAACGACGCCAATGCAGGAATGCCGTCGCTGCGTTAAAACGCATCGCAGCCCCCTGGCAAGTCCACTCCTGGACGGATGCCTATCCACGACGTGCCGCTCATGGAGCTGTTTGACCATACTTCACCACGCCGGTCAGTGCGGGTCGGTGAAGGGAGGAGGGGGGGCGAGGACGGCTTGAGGTGTATCTCGCCACTGACATTAGTCGTGCACCCTAAATCCAACTCAGATGTCGGGATTACGCAGCACGGCTCGCAGGCCACTGAGTCACCGCCCCAAAGCGAAGTGATGCATATTAATGCGACGGCAAGGCATAATGAGGATTCATACTCTTAGTTATTTCGGTAAAGTCACGTGATGCAGCAAATCTGGCTGTGACGGTCCCACCTGATGACGGAGACTTGTGTTGCCTCCGAAACGTCGTGATTTTTGTTTTTTATTAATTTTTATTTCATTTTTTACCTACGTGACTTTACCAAAAGAACTAAGAGTATGAATCCTTGCAGTCACGAAAGCTTCAAATCTAGAACCATAATGAGGATGTTGGCAACGTTGCTGGCGACAAAAAAATATCCTCTGTGAGGAACGCCTTCAATAAATGGATTTACGACAGAGAGCGTAACTGAACAGTGCATGTACATGGCCTTGATTTGCTTGAGACGCGTTATATTGTAGGCCATTATAACCGTCGTATCGTGTCGACTGTATAGCCTGCAGTACACCTCGTGTCCCGTTAATTCCGGGATGTACAACCCACATCACGACGACCATCGCAGGGAAATCGAACGCACGTTTATTTTAGTCGGGGGGGGGAACTGCGTTTATTATTTCGAATACGAAAACGTATGGGTCACAGTGTGTTACAAAAATAAATAAAAAATCTCAACACATTAATCAGCAGCACTGCCTTTAAAGAGCAAACTTATAAAAGGCGACGTTTCGGGCAATGACCCCCCCTCATCACCGCACACGACGCACGGTTATCGACGATTCCGATGCGCGACGATCACGCGTGAAAACCAAGAGCACGGAACGCTGCGTTTGTCCCTTCAATAAAGGTTTCGCGCAAGAGTTTCGCGAATGCTCAGACAAATGAACACAAAAGGTGAGCGCACGTTAATCCTCACTGACTAATGCGCGGCGCTGCTCGCGAGCGCCTTAATGACAAATCCATCGCCTTCTCCGCGCGTTCGTTTCTCAATTACATCTCAAGTTTCATTCAGACGCTGTCTCCCCGACAGACCTGGTCTTCACCTGAGGACGGCTGCTTGCGTTGTGACCGAAACGTCGTGAGAATTATTTTATTATCTTTTATTTTTATTATTTTATTATTTCCATTCTACGTGACTTTAGCGAAATGAACCAAGAAGAGAAAAATAAAACATCTCAAGTTGTTCTTCTTCTTGATGATGATGATGATGATAACGGTGATGATAATAACGCGATCTCACCCAAAAACGTTTATTATGAACAATATTGGTCGCGAAATTCTACGTGTTAAATAATGATAGTTTTCATTATTGAGTTTTTTTTAGTATGGCGCCCTTTTTACAATGGATCCCAGCGCGTGCCGCTGATGTTGGTGTAGTTCTGGGGGTGCGAGATGCCCTTTCTGGGGGTGCGAAACATGGCCAATTCTTTTAGAAGATAAATCATCGAAACACATATTAAGCACGGCCACGTAAGCACAACTACTTTGTTTCATCACGCCTATGTATGTATTAGCATTATGAATTATTTGTTTACGATTGCGAACCAAAGGGGTACAAGGCTGCAGTAAAGGTTGAGAACCATTGCTGTAAAGCACCAACTATGCATTTGCACTGAGGTGGTAGAGTCAGATAATCGCGTCGGAAATAGCGGAGTACAGCGCCGTGATGCATCACACCTCGAGTTATATTCGTTCTGTGCCCAAACCACGAGGATTGAGGGTTAATTAGTCACATGCACAATGCACTCTTTCCATCTCAATGCCAGACGCACAGTCGGAGGTTTTTGGCAGTAGCGTGTGCTCGCCGAATACGAGCCACAATCAGGGTCCGTTGCGTTGCAGCGAAAAGGAGATGAGGAACACGGGAGCGGAGTGTGACTCGACGCGTCACTTGCAATACGCGATTCATTAACAAATCACCGCCACCAAATGCTGGCAGCGGCTCTGAACAGTCGCTAATTATTGGGGACACAATTGAAATTCAACAATTGAGGTTGCACGAGAAAACACGGCGTTGAAAATGTAAGATAAAACTGTATACGAATTCGTGGCTTAAAAAATGGGTGAATTATAATATTTATTTAACAAAGGCGTTCTGAATTAAATAATAATAATATGTATTTGTTTGTAGGTTGACTTAACATGCATTCAAAATGCATGTTAAGTCAAAATACGTATAGATTTGGATGGGTTGCCTGGTTTATTTTCAACCTGCAGGTGATACACGTGGTGTCTTTTTAAAGAGAGACGTCGGGTTACAAAAAGACTAAAACAGACAAATAATAATAATAATTGCACAACGATAAATTTAAGCGCAAAATATCACAAATAAAATATCGTGAATTATCAAAACGATTTAGACAAATGTAAATGTCAGTGTATACTATCCCGTTACGCATTACACTTCAGGCACAATTTCAAATATTCTCAATTCGTTGGATTGAATAAACAATTCGCAACCAAACCAAAAATATCTCTGCACTTGGAAATTCACCACAGTGCTGTGAATTTATATACATTTTATCACTTGCTCAGGACCACATTATATATATATATAAAGCACAAACTGTATATGAATAAATAGTATTGGCACGCATTATTGTGGTCGAATATATATAAGAATGAAATGAATCAACGAACAATAGAACCACCAATGGGAAACAAGTGGGTTATTTTTTTGTTTTGCATTTACCCGCTATCACCGTTTTTTTTTTCCTATCAATTCTCATTAAAAGCTACGATCGCTGCTATAGTAACGGTAAAGTGGTGGGTTGGAAGTAATGGTTACCTCAATGGGAGAGCGCTCGCTTCCAAGCAGAAGTGGGGCATGAATGGATTCGAGTTGAGTGGCTCCTTGTGGCGCAGAACGCGCAGGGCGAGTCGGCGCTTTCAGGCGTGGAGCGAGCGAGGCCCACTCAAGGCGCAACAGCAAACAAAAGAGAGTCTCGGTGGGAGTCTCGGTGGGAGTCTCGGTGGGAATCTCGGTGGGAGTCTCGGTGGGAGTCTCGGTGGGAGTCTCGGTGGGAGTCTCGGTGGGAGTCTTCGGTGGGAGTCTTCGGTGGGAGTCTCGGTGGGTGTCTCGGTGAAAGTCTCGGTGGGTGTCTCGGTGGGTGTCTCGGTGGGAGTCTCGGTGGGAGTCTCGGTGGGAGTCTCGGTGGGTGTCTCGGTGGGAGTCTCGGTGGGTGTCTCGGTGGGAGTATCGGTGGGAGTCTTCGGTGGGTGTCTCTATGGGAGTCTTCGGTGGGTGTCTCGGTGGGAGTCTCGGTGGGTGTCTCGGTGGGAGTCTCGGTGGGAGTCTCGGTGGGTGTCTCGGTGGAAGTCTCGGTGGGTGTCTCGGTGGGAGTCTCGGTGGGTGTCTCGGTGGGTGTCTCGGTGGGTGTCTCGGTGGGAGTCTCGGTGGGAGTCTCGGTGGGAGTCTCCGTGGGTGTCTCGGTGGGAGTCTCGGTGGGAGTCTCGGTGGGTGTCTCGGTGGGAGTATCGGTGGGAGTCTTCGGTGGGTGTCTCGATGGGAGTCTTCGGTAGGTGTCTCGGTGGGAGTCTCGGTGGGTGTCTCGGTGGGAGTCTCGGTGGGAGTCTCGGTGGGTGTCTCGGTGGGAGTCTCGGTGGGAGACTCGGTGGGTGTCTCGGTGGGAGTCTCGGTGGGAGTCTTCGGTGGGAGTCTCGGTGGGAGTCTTCGGTGGGAGTCTCGGTGGGAGTCTCGGTGGGTGTCTCGATGGGAGTCTCGGTGGGTGTCTCGGTGGGAGTCTCGGTGTGTGTCTCGGTGGGAGTCTCGGTGGGAGTCTCGGTGGGAGTCTCGGTGGGAGTCTCGGTGGGTGTCTCGGTGGGTGTCTCGGTGGGAGTCTTCGGTGGGAGTCTCGGTGGGTGTCTCGGTGGGAGTCACGGTGGGAGTCTCGGTGGGTGTCTCGGTGGGAGTCTCGGTGGGAGTCTCGGTGGGAGTCTCGGTGCGAGTATCGGTGGGAGTCTCGGTGGGTGTCTCGGTGGGAGTCTCGGTGGGAGTCTCGGTGGGAGTCTCGGTGGGAGTCTCGGTGGGAGTTTCGGTGGGTGTCTCGGTGGGTGTCTCGGTGGGAGTCTCGGTGGGAGTCTCGGTGGGAGTCTTCGGTGGGAGTCTCGGTGGGAGTCTCGGTGGGTGTCTCGGTGGGAGTCTCGGTGGGAGTCTTCGGTGGGAGTCTCGGTGGGAGTCTCGGTGGGTGTCTCGGTGGGAGTCTCGTGGGTGTCTCGGTGGGAGTCTCGGTGGGTGTCTCGGTGGGAGTCTCGGTGGGAGTCTCGGTGGGAGTCTCGGTGGGTGCCTCGGTGGGAGTCTCGGTGGGTGTCTTGGTGGGAGTCTCGGTGGGTGCCTCGGTGGGAGTCTCGGTGGGTGTCTCGCTGGGAGTCTCGGTGGGTGTCTCGGTGGGAGTCTCGGTGGGTGTCTCGGTGGGAGTCTCGGTGGGTGTCTCGGTGGGAGTCTCGGTGGGTGTCTCGGTGGGAGTCTCGGTGGGTGTCTCGGTGGGAGTCTCGGTGGGTGTCTCGGTGGGAGTCTTCGGTGGGTGTCTCGGTGGGAGTCTTCGGTGGGAGTCTCGGCGGTGCCCGCGTCCCACCGGCCAGAGCTGCTACGTTATACGATGACAATACAACGCGTTTGCATTGCGCGTTTCTGTTGATGTCACACACACAGGACAACAACAACAAATATAACAACACAGCGCGTTAACATTGCGGGTTTCTGTTGATGTCACACACAGCAACAACAAACATAACAATACAACGCGTTTACATTGCGCGTTTCTGTTGGTGTCACGCATACACAACAATTACAACAATAAGAACAATTCCACGTTAAGTTTGCCTAGAAAGGCAGGTTATATACGATCATATTAATATAGTACAATCATATATACCGTACTGGATATTGAAAAAAAAAAGCCAAAGACAACGTTTATTTGTTAAACGGGTTTTACTTTTAAACAACTTTTATTGCGGCCAGCAGCAACAGCACTGGAGGCGATTCATAGAGATACGGATCGCTTTGATAAATCTTAAAAGTGGCCATTAAAATTGCACAATAGCTCGAAGAAATAGTTGTTTTGCACATTCTGTACATGAAACCCCGTATACATCGTGCAGTTTCTATGGATTATGCATTCGCCTAGTTTCGAATTTCAAATCATGCAATTTGAAATGAAATTATAGAAAAGCGTATACTTATCATAATAATAGTATCAGAGTCCACAAGGCATTTCTCTGAAGTGGACCAGTTTTACGCATTTCACAAATTGAACTGTTATGGAATTTAAACTGCGGGTATCGGGGGGAAATTGGAGCGCAGCTGCAAATACAATGAGCGAATTACGCGCAAATGAAAGCCATAATGATGTCACCAACTGCACCTATATTGAAGCACTTCTCCCCGTAACCTGGATATGGGGCTTTTGTACGAGCCATCGTGTGTGCGCGCGTGTGCGTGTGTGTGCGCGCGTGTGTGTGCGCGCGTGTGCATGTGTGTGAGCGCACGTGCGTGTGCGTGTGTGTGCGCGCGTGCGTGTGTGTGTGCGCACGTGCGTGTGCGTGTGTGTGCGCGTGTTTGTGTGTGCGCACGTGCTTGTGTGTGTGCGCGTGTGCGTGCGCGCGCGCGCCCGTCCGCAGCACGCGTTCACTCTGCGTCCCCAGGGCGCAGAGTCGTTCTCGACAGGGGCATGATGGGCTCCGATTGGGAATCACAGCACGTCGCTCTGATGAGCCGTGAAATGGTGCAATCAATCAATTTGCGAAAATGAAGTAAAGACGGGAGGGGAAGAGAGAGAGAGAGATAAATAAAACCACGGCAATGGCTCGCATTTTGCGCGCAAACGATACGTCACACGCCCACTTCTGAACACCCATCATCAACACCACCACCACCAACCCCTCCCTCCACTCCATCCCTCTTCTACCGCCCCCCCTATCCCTCTACCCCACGCGCCCCCCGCTCTATCCAACTCGCACCTCTTCCTGCGCAATGCTCGTGCGTGACGAGAGCACGGGCAGGAGACTGCCGCCAATAACGGAAAGTTGAGCGACTCCCCCCCCCCCACCCATTCTGCTGCTGCGCGGAGCCAGGCGCTCTCCGTGCGCGCGCTCGGCACTCGGAAAGCGGGGACAACGGGAGAGAGAGAGAGAGGAGAGAGTGCCAGATCTAATTTCTCGATTGCATGCCCCATCCTATAGTTCTACACGAACGATTTACGCATAGCGACAGTTGCGCTCATACGCGCGTTTTTGTTGCGTTTCTGCAAAATACACGCGCACACGCCCCACGCCATAACCTGCATGGGCAGAACGCAGCAGTCCATCTCTTCCAAATCGCACGCCGCTCAGCTGTAGCGGAGCCAACCCAAAAACAAATTTCCACCGCCAGCCCGTAGACGATTCATCCGAGGCCCGTCCAAGTTGAAAATCCTCGCCGCAGACCATGGCCACGCTCAGGAACAAGCTGTCGGGCGTTGCCTCGGAGGTGAAGGCGAAGTCGACGTCCAAAGTCAGTGGCCTCTTCGCGCGCGCCGGGTTCCAGGCGACAACGGACGAGGAAGGGGTGAGCTTCGCCCAGTGCGACGTGCTCGACTACGACCACCGCCACGGGCTCATGGAGATGGACACCCTCAAGGGAGACGGTGCCGGTCCCAGCGGCGAGGGTGACGCCGGCGAGGGTGGCTGCGAGGCGGTTGCGGGCGGCGACGCGGGAGAGGGCGAGCTGTACCAGCAGGGAGGGCGCCCGGGGAAACGCAACAGCGGCGGCGGCGGTGGCGGCGGTGGCGATGGGGGAGGCTGCGGAGAATTCGGCTACACCGAGGACGGGAAGCCACAGATCACGTCGTGGGACGCCGGGTGGAACGTCACCAATGCCATCCAGGTGGGCACCGATGCACGATGTGGGTAGGGGAGGTGGGGGGGGGTTAGCGCGAGGTCCAGATGGGTGCAAAAATCACTCACGAATGCAACTGGCCGCGTAATACAAATTCCGGGGCAATCGTGACGTTGATTGGCACGATACTCGGTGTCTTATTTTTTTATCGGATAAAAGGGCATTGTTATTATTGTTGTCATCCTAGATTAATTAGAAATTATATTTTTCGAATGGTGAGATTACCTATATTAGCCTAACGTTTTAGGCAATGGCACTTCTTCAGAGCAGAGAGAGGGCACAGAGAGCTTGACTGACTTATGGTGGGACGTAGCTTTTTATTACACTGTCGAGCACTGAGAAAACTGGCACACAATTGGCATGGCTCGCAAAGCGAGTATTAGTCATTTAAAGCATCACACAAACATGAAGCCAGAATTGATGATTGAAGGAAAGAAAGGCAGAAATGGGCACGCCTCTTTCTCGGGATGCTTGCAATCTGCAAAAGGACGGTCTGGTTTTAGAAGAATCTTAGAGGTTGTTGTGCTCAAAATTAAACGCGGATTAAGGAATTGTGTGGGCAGTAACTGAGGCATTCTGTCAACATTCCCAGCGAAGCTTCAGTTGATGGGAAGTCACCACTTCTCTGCAAGCTGCTCTCATTGTCTGAAATTCGTATTCTCCGCAGTGCCCAAACGTTAAATTTCGATTTAAAGCTTTCGTGACTGCAGGGATTCATCTTCTTGGTTCTTTCGGTAAAGTCACGTAGAAGGGAAATAATAAAATAATAAAAATAAACATAATAAAATAATTCTCACGACGTTTCGGTCTGTCTCCCCGACAGACCTGGTCTTCACCTGAGGACGGCTGCTTGCGTTGTGGCCGAAACGTCGTGGGAATAATTTTATTGTGTTTTATTTTTATTATTTTATTATTTCCCTTCTACGTGACTTTGCCCAAACGTTCTTCCTCTCTAAGAGTCGAACCCGACCTATTATTATTATTTATCTAGAACTGAACTCTCTCTCTCTGTTCTCTGCAAATTGATTTTAATTCGCATCACCTTCACGATATTTTTCCTTCCCGTACTTGCGCAGTAGCCTTCTACTCTTTAGCTAATAAAAAATGCCTTCCAAATATATTGAAGCACGTTCCCCAAGTCATACAGTTTTGAGATTTAGCTCCCATTTTACACTTCATGCATCGAAACGTAACTGACACATTTTTCACCAGGCAAAATCCACCGCTATTATCTCTCGTTTCAGAGGCGACCTGCCCACACGTGATAGCTCAACGAAGTGGCTTATCATCATATGCGGGGATTTATGGTAACAACATTATCTGAAGGCATATTTCTAAATGTGTGGGGCAAACCCGGAGGACCCGGAGTAAAGTCCACGCGACCACAGAGAGAACTCGCGAACTCCAAATGCGCAGGCATCGTCAGGGTCGGGATTAGAACCCGCGATCCCTCCTGCACAGCAGGCGGCGCCTGGACCGTTTAATTGACGACGTACATCGAGCATCTACGCATAATGACTTACTAACAATAATCTAAATAGCCTCGGTCCATTAAGAGGAAACGGAATGAGTCACGGTGATTAATTATCATCGCTGGGCACAAAGAACAAATGGGAAGCGAATAGCGCTGCCTACGTCTCTTGCACAAACTCAGTGTGCCTTAAGCAATCCGATCGTAACCCACGCAGCAATACGTGTTTTTTTTACGCCAACAATAATGCCATGCATCCTACCATTACGTGTATTTATATTATATATATATAAACTCGTGCCACTTATGTTTAATCCTTGCTCGCGAGAAACGAAAAACGCACGCGGAGACGCCGTGCGCTTTGGGTGTCGTGCCCAGGAGCTATTGATATAGAGGAGGCTCTTGTAACCTCGAGAGGTTCCTTCTTTTGTGCCCTAAATTAATTGAAAGAGGGGGGGGGGGGGGGGACGGACGGTGCCCTCCGGGGGAGCTGGCGGGGGTGGTGGGGGGTGGTTGGAGCACTCCCCTGGTGGTCGGTGCGCTCCCCTGATAACGCTTATCTCTTCCACGCACCTTCTCCGGCCGCCCCTTCGCCTTATTTATTAACGAATTGAATCAATCGACGAGGCATCATTATCATCCTTTGAATGACCCCTTTATTTTCAATTAAGAGAAGATTTATGCGCATTACGTGTGTTTTAGAGAATGCGCATTGCATTAGCAGATACTGTATACTGTATATAGATGTATATTCTTACGCCAAACAATCAAATTACATTTTCGCATTCCGTTTTATTTAAATGTGCATGTTTAAAAAAATCACATTCTTTGTACTTAAACGCCCAGTCTTGTTTATATAATAATACAAATATCGTCACGATAAAATATATGCAGCTCAGTTGTACGCATGTGATATGTAAAGCTATCGCGTTGTTATATCATGGCGTGTTGCCATTAGTCGTACATTTAAATGTAAACGATCAATGTGCAATTCGATGAGTAATATTAGGAACATGATGACGAATTGCAGCGCATGTGTTAACATATACACTCTGAAATTGATCAGTCTCATATTAAAACGAATCGCGAAGCTCGTTCAGCAAACGCACAAATGTGAATTTCGTCTACAGGAGAGTGGGTAATAGCGCTCCGCTCATTCACACGAGTCGAACCCTATCATCAGTGAATCAAGCGTGGGCAGCGCTCACTTAAATCAGGCGTGGGCGAGTTAATTGAATGTTGACTTCACTGAGCGACAAGTGAATGGGAGAGGGAACGCTTATGAGCAGAAATAAAAGCACCCTTACCATTTGCCTCGAGTGTCAGCTTTGAATTCGCCCACCCATCCACCGTCTGCATTATCATTACAACAAAGCGCACGCACGCACACGCGCGCGCACGGCCCTGTAATCATGCTTCACGCGTGCGCATCTCCAGGGCATGTTCGTGCTCGGCCTGCCGTACGCCATCCTGCACGGGGGCTACCTGGGCCTCTTCCTCATGACGTTCGCCGCCGTGGTGTGCTGCTACACGGGAAAGATCCTCATCGCGTGCCTGTACGAGGAGGACGAGGACGGGCAGCTGGTGCGAGTGCGCTCGTCCTACGTGGACATCGCCAACGCGTGCTGCTCTCCGCGCTTCCCGCGTCTCGGCGGCGTCGTGGTGAACGCGGCGCAGCTCATCGAACTCCTCATGACGTGCGTCCTCTACGTGGTGGTGAGCGGCAACCTCATGTACAACAGCTTCCCGAACGTGCCCATCTCGCAGCGCTCCTGGTCGGTGATCTCCACCGTCGTGCTGCTGCCGTGCGCCTTCCTGCGCAACCTCAAGGCCGTCTCCAGGTTCAGCCTCCTGTGCTCGCTCACGCACTTCGTCATCAACTTCCTCGTCATCGGCTACTGCCTCACCAGGGCCAGGTACTGGGCCTGGGACAAGGTCAAGTTCTACATCGACGTCAAGACGTTCCCGGTGTCCATCGGCATCATCGTGTTCAGCTACACGTCGCAGATTTTCCTGCCGTCGCTCGAGGGCAACATGAAGAAGCGAGAGGAGTTCCACTGCATGATGAATTGGACGCACGTGGTGGCGTGCGTTCTCAAGTCCATGTTCGCCCTGCTCGCCTTCCTCACGTGGGCCGACACGACCCAGGAGGTGATCACGGACAACCTTCCGGCCACCTTCCGGGCCGTGGTCAACATATTCCTGGTCGCCAAGGCTCTCCTCTCCTACCCGTTGCCCTTCTTCGCCGCCGTCGAGGTCTTCGAGAAGTCGTTCTTCGCCGACACGAGGGAAGTGCTCTTCCCAAGCTGCTACGCGGTCGAGGGCCGACTCAAGAGCTGGAGCCTCGGCCTGCGGTGCTTGCTGGTGGTCAGCACGCTGCTCATGGCCATCTACATCCCCCATTTCGCTCTACTCATGGGCCTCACTGGGAGCCTCACGGGCGCCTCGCTCTCGTTCCTGCTGCCCTGCCTCTTCCACCTGCGCCTCATGTGGCGACAGCTCAAGTGGCACCAGGTCTTCTTCGACGTGTCCATCTTCGCCGTCGGCTTCATCTGCAGCCTCTCTGGTTTAATCAACTCGGTGCAGGGATTGGTCGAGGCGTTTCAAAGCGACGAGGACGAGTGAGTCGCATTTGGTAGCGGCACTCTGCACGAGCGTGTACTTTAGCGCAAAGTCAACGAGCTGAGTACGGAACCTAGCGAAAGGCCAGGTCTTAATGTATAAGGCGTGGTGAGTAAGTTCTGTATTGTAGCCACGGCAGGAGAGATGAAACCTGTACAAAATCAGATTCTTCTATATGAATAATTTAAATGGGAACTAGAAAAATTTACGTGTTATCTCGGTGCAAAAGAAAAGAAACTACGTTCATGTTTTTTTGCAATTGCTTATATCGTATAATGTAAAATAAAAAAAAGTGTAAAGTGCACATTTTATTGTTGTTCCAATGCAGCCTCTGTTTTCAAATGAATGTGGTGCAATCGGTGTTATGGGACAAGTCTGTGTATCATAAACCAGAAATAAAGCCGTGTGAAAATTTTGGTGGCTGTTTGCCCGTTATTTTATGCGGCGGAAAAAAAAAACAAGAATCTCCTCCGTGTGTATTTCCAGGCAATGATGCCTCCCCATCTCTGCGCGAGGAAGAGTCACTTTGCCCATTCGCCTGCAGTGCTGCTGATGCTGTCGCGGGGCGCATTGGTTACCACGCAAAACTTACAAATTTAAGAGAGTCGCTGGTTCGATTCTCCAGTGCGGCAGTTGAAAAAAATTAGCACATTTCATGCATATTCTTGGTTCCTTCGGTAAAGTCACGTAGATAGAAAAATAATAACATAATTTTTTGTTTAAAATAAAAAATACATTGAAAATAATAAAAGCAAAAAACCCACGGCGTTTCGATCGCAACACAAGCGGTCTTCATCGGGCGGCATTTTACGCGGAGCGGATGTACACCGTAGTTGGCATGTTACGTGTGCTGGGGTGAATCGTTGGTACTCCCACTTCTTCAAAGACGTTTGCTCAGCGTGGAAGACGAGGTCGAATGCCCTCTACGCCAGTGGTTCTTCTTAACCTGGGGGTGCACGAAAGAAATTAAGCACTGGCACGTAAGTAGAACTACCTTGTTTCGTTGAAGCCACGTATTTGTTAACATGAAACATTTTTTTCCGTAACGATTGAGAATCAAAGGGTTGCAAGGCTGCAGTCGTGATGAAGAACCGCTGCTGTGGAGGAGGCTCTTGTTTCCAGCGGTTGTGCGAGCAAGCGATCGTAAGGGACTGCACCTTCCTTTCCATGTTGCGAACGGGCCTATCCCATTACCATCTTTTTTGGAGAATCGTAATCGCGAAAAAAATGTAAAAAAATCTCAACTACAAACAGGCTCATTTTACGCTTTTGCACATTTGCTGCATCGAAATGAATCGCTGGCACGTCGCCACTCGGGGCGAGAATGGTTTGCGATGCAGTCGTCGGGGTGACCGTCATCGCTGTGGACGCTCGCAGGAAGAAACTAAATTCAACTCCGGCGACTCGAGTTGGATTCCGTTGACACCTCCAAACACGCTCGGTGAATTGAATCCATCTGTACGGAGCTGTCTTTTGTTGTGCGTTTTGTTTTAAACGTCGTGGATGTTCTTCGGGTGAGTCAGGTTCTTCCCGCATTAAAGCGGACGCTGATTCGTCGTGGACATCCCATTGTTCTCCTGCAAACGCGTTGTGAAACTCAGCAATTATTTCCTGAATAAAGGCTGGTAATACTACTATGACCACCTATTTCGACAATTATACCGAATGCTTAAATGCGTTTTTTGGAAGTGTAAGATAATCTGGAGTGAAGTCAAAAGTGATTTACTTATCAAATGAGACATCGCGCACTCGTTTCCCGTCTCCAGCACTGAGCCAGTGATGGAAATTCCACGTTCGTATGGTGGGTGCGAGTCTATCTTTAGGCCAGCCTAGTGTTGAATTACCCACATCGTGGTACTTACTTGATCGACCCCGGAGAGATGATGAGCCGAGTTAACCTCTCCAACGAGGATGTGGCCTTGCACATTCCATTCTTGCTAGCCGCTCGCTCAACCGCTGAGCCACTGGGCCGGGTTCCCGTGGCAGTAGTCGTCGTAAGGGAGGGAGGTTTCGCAAGGATTCAACGCAGCAGGAGCTAGCGATATGGACGCTATAGACATTGCAAAGCGCACTGAGCCACGGCGACACGAGAATTGTCCGCTCACGGGAGCAGTCTTCCGTTCCGCCGACCGCTGGGTTTAACGGAGAGCAAAAGCTGCATTTGACGCCACTGAAATTCGTCCGTTCTTCGAGGGGCGGGTGCAGCAGGATGGCAAGAGAAGCTTACGATAATCCCACAGATGACAGCCGCGATCCTTCTCGTGTTTTCACTGCGTTCCCATGATCTCCCCCCCCCCCGAATTTCAAAGCTGCACGCGTCTCGCCAAGAATCTCAAGCTCGCTGCAGTTGTTTCTGGACGCGACTACAACCTGCGGTTGTGTTCGTTTGGTTTATTGTCAGCACTGAACATCGCGCACTGACACACGGAATCGTTTAATATCTCGCTACTGGAAGGCATGTGTTAGTTTTTTTTTTATATTTGAACTTGTCACGCACTCATACAGATATTTGTTTTTATTGGATTGGTGTTTACGTGAATTACGAATGTATATATCTTCATCGCGAATTTGTCTAGATAATTGCGATATTTAAAATGGAAGCGGACTGATTTGAAGGCTTACCGAATGACTAGCCTCCAATCTCACATTTATAAACTATTCTAGATCATTGGAAAAGTAATAATATATTTAATGCAAACCTATTACATTAGAAGGCCGGATTTATAAAAGGGGTGTTATACCAATAATCAAATATGTACATATTATCAATTACCTAGAATTATCAAATACATGGACGGAGTTTGCGGTGAGCAACTGGGCACATTTATTAATTTATTTTCAGTAGTTTACAATTAAGATTTCAAATAAATTAATGATATGCATCCGCGATTCCTCATGCCGAGGACAAAGCGACCCCTGCCTCCCCCCCCCAAACATCGAAGTTAAACTCTGCCGATGATCAAATGCCATTACGAAATGCAATCGTGCATGGCTTTCATAGACTACGGAAATGCATTTGATTCGGTAACCACGGATGCGTTCATCCAAGCTCTCACAATCCAAAGCGTTCATAAAAAATGTCGAAATTATTAAAACATTAATAGATATATATATACAACTACGACGGTCGAACTGAGCCTGCTGTAAGGAAGCAACGAAATGAGAAGAGCAGTCACGCCAGAAGATATCAGCATCTTTATTTCGAGTAGAGGAATCCGAAAAGCTATGAAGCACTTTATCACGTGCTCTATGTGCAGTATGGGTGGGTGAGCAACGTTAGAAGATAGTTTTCGATACAACTGGATTGAATAAAAAAAAGAACAACAGCACATATTTTTGGTTCTTTCGGTAAAGTCACGTAGAAGGGAAATAATAAAATAATAAAAATAAAACGTAATAAAATAATTATCACGACGTTTCGGCTACAACGCAAGCAGCCGTCCTCAGGTGAAGAATGAAATATACGCTCCAAGCTTTATTATTTCCCTTCTACGTGACTTTACCGAAAGAACCCAGAAGATGAACGTTGGAAAGTGCGCGGGGTATGCGTGGCGAGATGCAAGCTGGGAATCACACCGAGAGGACACGCGTGGATCAGGGAGTAAACACAAATTAGACAATCGTATTTACCAAAATCAATGAAATCACGACGTTTCGATTGCAACACACGCAACCACAGCAAGAAATAGTTTTTTTTGCCGAAGTGGGAAAGAGATGCCGTGATAAGAGGTTATAAAACATTTTCTTGCTGTGGTTTTCCCACCTGATGATGATTGCGTGTGTTGCAATCGAAACGTCGTGATTTCATTGATTTTATACCTACGTGACTTTACAGAAAGAACCAAAGAGTATGGATCCCTGCAGTCACGAAAACTTCAAATCTAGATCGTTTTGACCGTTAAGGAGAGTATGCGAGCTTGGTCCGAGCACACAGCTGTAAGAGAAGCGAGCTCAGTGAGTAAGACTGGCGACAAACACGCGCGAGGCGTCGAACACTGCGGAGATGGAGCGATGAGATTTCGCTCACCGTGCAAGAGAGGGACTCTGGCATCAGAAGACAGCGAGAGAAGAGATGCAAAGTTCATTTATTTCAAAGTTAATTTATTAGGTATAGCCCTGTGAGCCATTCGGCTCTTGAATCGGATGCAACCGCAACAAACAACAAAAAAAATGAACAAGAAAACATCTTAAAGTGACTATGCGCAAACAGAAAATTCAAGAAAAGACAGCAAAATATTGCAGAAAAATCACCGTACACCAACCCTGTGCAAATATCCCAGTGGGATGCAAGTCAAACAACAACAACCACAAGACAACTTAGATTAAGGCCATCAGTCTAACTCTGTACTACAACAAACAAACATGGCCAAACCAAAACACTTTTCGAAAATCACCAAAATAAAGCCATAAAAGCAATGAAACAGTGGTCATAGGAACTGTGACCGAATTTTCACAATAAACGACGTGAACAACATGTATTACCAAACTCTGCAGCCATAGCTGGCTGCATGAGTCACTCCGCGGCAGTGGATAGAACATATACGTAGACGGTGGTGAGATTGTGTACAACTGTGGATGTAAATGCAACGTAGCAAACCATCACACAGGCATCTTTTCAGATAAAACTAGCAACGGCGCGTAGAATAGTGGGTTCGCCCCAAACATAATTCACACGTTACACCCATTCATTTCCAATCAATTCAAGTGTAAGCTCGCCTACGCATGTTTCCCGCAGCGCGATTTTAGAGTTACCCCCCCCCCCCAACGGCTCTATGTTCATATAATTTTGCGTAAATAAAACAACTTTAATTGTACTATTTGTTGCTGGCCGCATGGCGTTTTTTGGGGGTCTTTGGCATGCGCTCAGCCACAGTGGTAAATTATAATCATGATGACGGACGTTTCTTGCCTAATTCCGCTGCTTTGCGCTCGGGCTGAACGATTTTGGGAAAATATCTAATTGCGATTTTTCTGACAGATATTGCGATTACATATTTTAAAGTCACGCTTCAGTTCAATATTCACTGTGTAATAGATTTTAAAACATGTGATGGGGCATTAGCACATGATACCATCAAAATATGAACTGCTCTATATATTCGAATGCAGGGATGATAACTTAAAAGATATGAATTGCTTCCAACGTATTTATTAAAATGTTTTAATTGAAATAGAACAATCAAACATAGAACAATTGTTAAAAGTGAAAAGGCGATTTCGATTTGAAATCGATTAATCGTTCAGCCCTACTTTGCGCCCATCAGCCGAGGCCAACCGTGACGGGGAGGGGTGTGATTGTGATGCGCACGTGCCGTGTGTGTGTGTCTGTTTGTGTCTGTGTGTGTGTCTGCGTGTGTCTGTGTGCGTGTGTGGTGCGTGTGTGGGTGCGTGTGTGTGTCTGTGTGTGTGTCTTTGTGTGCGTGTGTGTCTTTGTGTGCGTTTGTGTCTGTGTGCGTGTGTGTATCTGTGTGCATGTGTGGTGCGTGTGTGTGTGCGTGTGTGTCTTTGTATGCGTGTGTGTCTGTGTGTGCGTGTGTGTCTGTGTGTGTCTGTGTGCGTGTGTGTCTACGTGTGTGCGTGTGCGTGTGAGAGCGGTAGTGTAGCGGTTAGCGCTACGCTGCGCTACGAACCTGGCAACCCGAGTTCGATTCACGCTCACGGTCAACACCCAGTGACGATTATCTGAACCGGTCCTGGGCCTCCCCTAGGTGGACTCAGCCTCAAATGAGTACCTGGTGCGGTGTGTAAACATCGCCGCTAGGGAGACAAAGGCGGTCGGGCGTGGTGCTGGCCACCCACCCCCTCGTGTACCGTTCCGGCCTTCATAGGTGCTCGCTAACAACACTTGCCCCTACAGTCTGTGAAGGCTATACGGGGGATCTTTGTCTTTGTGGGAGCGGTAGTGTCGTTGGTTAGCGCCACGCTGCGCTACGAACCCGGTGACCCGAGTTGGATTGCCGCTCACGGCTAACACCAGTGACGAACATTCGAACTCGTACTGGGCCCTCCCCTAAGGTCGACCCCTGCCTCGAATGAGTACCTGGTGTAGCGGTGTGTAGTAAATATCGCCCGTTTCACCGTTGCGGCCTCAATAGATGCTCGCCAACAGCGCTTACCCTAACAGCTTGTTAAGGCTATACCGGGGAGGGGTGGATCTTTGTCTTGGGGCTGTCCATAAATGACGTCACGCACCGAGGCGGAGGGGTCAGACATTTGTGACGATGTGTGACGAGGGGTGGGGTTTGAGATATGTGACGTCACATCAAAATGCGCAACTTAAAATAAATATAGACAACACGTTCTACTTAATTAAATAGACTTTTTTAAGAAATGTTTTCTCCTACAAAATCAGAGTGCAGCGCTACATTAAATACGCACCACAATGACAATAGTTTAAAGCGATTTGAAGCATGTTTTATTTTTTAAATGGAAATATGCTTTGGGGGGGGGGGGGGGGGTAGAGCTTTGTGACGTCGTATTTGAGGAGGGGGTCTGACTTTTTGTGACGCCGTGTGACTGAGGGGGGGGGGGGGTCAAAAATCGTCCAAAATCGCGTGACGTTATTTATGGACGGCCCCCCCCCTTTGTGTACATAATTCATTGATCATCATCAATCAGGTGCTCCTCCTTGCCCGAGTGTTCGCCAATGGCCCGGGATGACTGCAATCGGTGCGTGCAAGGTCAACGATGAGCAGGCAGCCATGGGGGGGGGGGTGCGAGTCGCGATTGGAGGAGACGCCGTCAAGCGACGATAGCTCGGCGGAACGATTAATCGATTTCAAATCGACATCGCAATTTGAAACGATGCGATGAGCAAAAATCTGCAAAGGCTGCGATTTTGGAATTGTAAAAAAAAAACCTAAATATTATCACTTTATTTATTTAACTTAACAATTGTTTTATGTTTGATTGTTCAATTTCAATTCAAACATTTTAATAAATGGAAGCAATTCATATATTTTAAGTTCTCATCCTTGCATTAGGATATATAGAGCAGTTCATATTTTGATGGTAGGTGGGTGGAGGAGTTCGGGGGGGGGGGTCGGGGGGGCAGGTGGTGGGTGGTTGGGTGGGAGGTGTGGATAGGTGAATGGGTGGAGAGGTGGGTGGAGAGGTGGGTGGAGGGTGGGTGGGGGGGGGAAGGTGGGTGGGGGGAAGGTGGGTGGGGGGGAGGTGGGTGGGGGGGAGGTGAGTGGGGGGGAAGGTGGGTGGGGGGGAAATGGGTGATTGGGGAGGTGGGTGAGTGGGGGGGAAGGTGGGTGGGGGGGAGGTGGGTGGGGGGGGAGGTGGGTGATTGGGGAGGTGGGTGGGGGGGGGGAGGTGGGTGGGGGGGGGAAGGTGGGTGGGGGGGGAAGGTGGGTGGGGGGAGGTGGGTGATTGGGGAGGCGGGTGGGGGGAAAGGCGAGTGGGGGGGAAGGCGGGTGGGAGGAAGGCGGGTGGGGGGGGGAGGTGAGTGGGGGGGAAGGTGGGTGGGGGGGAAGGTGGGTGGGGGGGAAGGTGGGTGGGGGGGGAAGGTGGGTGGGGGGGAGGTGGGTGATTGGGGAGGTGAGTGGGGGGGGGGAAGGTGGGTGGGGGGGGAAGGTGGGTGGGGGGGGAGGTGGGTGATTGGGGAGGCGGGTGGGGGGGAAGGCGGGTGGGGGGGAAGGCGGGTGGGGGGGAAGGCGGGTGATTGGGGAGGCGGGTGGGGGGGGGAAAGGCGGGTGGGGGGGGAAAGGCGGGTGGGGGGGGGAAAGGCGGGTGGGGGGGGAAAGGCGGGTGGGGGGGGGAAGGTTGGAGGGGGGGGAAGGTTGGAGGGGGGGGCCAACATAAGGTGGGCGGCCGACCCAACGCTCACATTGAGCAGCGATCCCTCGATTTGTTGTTGAATTTCTCGCAAAGCACGACGGTTACAATGGTCTAACAGTCCGCGGATGTCTCCGCACCTCCCAGTAGGCGAACACTTTACACGCGCGATGTTAAACAAACACAACAACTGCGTGGCTGCCACGTTGTCGGCAGCAGAGGACCGGCTCCCAGCGAAATCCATTTCTGAACAACTTGCACTCTGCCCCGACACGCTCATGATGCCGACCATTGCTCGCATAGCGCCCACGACCCGCACGGAGTGGACGAAGCGGATTTCGTACCCGCTTCTCAAAAGTTGCGCGCGTGTTTTCTCAAACATGTTTTCACACACTCCTTGGTTCTTTCGGTGAAGTCACGTCGAAAAATCAAATCAAATAATAATCGAATACGTTGTTTCGATTGCAGCACAAGCAACCGTCATTAGGTAAGAATGAATGAGAAAAAAACACGGTAAACTTAGAAACACAATGCAACACAACACAGAGAGCCGGCCAACACAACAGCCAACACCCCACCTGGCTGACTTTACTGAAAGCTTCAAATCGAGTTTTGTTTTCATATATTAGTGGACCACACTGATTTGCAATGAGGCTCTCTATACGGTATAATGTGACCCCAGTACATCGTGGTCCAGATGTCTTGTGACCCCCCCCCCCTCAATTAATTGGGGGCCACGCGACATCTGGGACATATTTCTCCTTTCCATATTAATAATATATTTTTTAAAAACTTTTTTTTTATTAACCTTACTTAATTTTTTTTTACGTTTTAGAGGATTATATGCGGGTCACAAGACATCTGGACCACCCTGTATTTTGGGAAAGCTCAATACCTCGTCGATGAATAGTGCTACAATATTTAACTGCGGTCGTGACTTGAGGCAGACAAGAGACACGTCGAGGGTTTGATATAAAGCGTGGTTTTGTCCACACGCCTCTCTTGCCTGTGTTTTTATGTTTTTACCTCGTCTTTTTTAACTCTCTGGCCTCTCTCCATGTTCTGTGAAGAGGGGTAATTGTCAGAAACGTCACCTAATGTAAACTGCTGTCTTCTTAAGGTCAGAATCATTTAGGGACTTGCGTCTTTTGTCATGTATCCTTGTGCATCACTGCCAGCGCAGTAACACCAAGTAATGTTTTTTTGGAAACATTTTATATTTTAGTTGGGGATTTATTAATGGATAATTCTGTATCCTGTACTCTACAGGGTGTTTAAAAAAGATGCACCCAATTTCAAAGCAGTATATTTCACGATGTTAACATGTTACAATTACACAAAAAGTTACAAACGGTTTAATGAGTTATCAGGTTTTACTAATCATTTTATAAATGCTCTATGTGCCCTCCACCTGCTGTACGGACTACATCGAGACGATAGTTGAATTCGTCCCAAACGCCTCTCAAAGTGTCTTCTTCCACTGAAGTCACCGCTGCCGTGATTCTGTTTTTGAGGTCATCCAGATTAGTCGCTACTGGTGGCACAAAAACAACAAGGTCTTTGACGTATCCCCGCAAGAAAAAGTCGCAGGGTGTCGTGATGTCTGGGGATCTTGGGGGCCAAGAGTGTAGCGCCAAGTCTTGGGGTCCCGTGCGACCCATCCAACGTTGAGGCAGCGCGTCTTGCGAATGACTGAGGCTAGGGGCTGTTTATGCGCTGGGAGAGGCATCTAACGGTAATCATTTGAAACTCTATGCCCCGCCCTCTCTATGCCCCGCCCTCTCTATGCCCCGCCCTCTTTATGCCCCGCCCTCTCTATGCCCCGCCCTCTCTATGCCCCGCCCTCTCTATGCCCCGCCCTTTCAAGTGGTAAGAGTTTCAGTCATGGGCGGTTCGTGGTTGCAGAAATATAGCGACTTCAAATCGGGCCCATCTTTTCAAACACCCTGTATATTGAATGAGCATCAGTGTTGCGATGATGACAAAAGGACTTGCATGATACCAATTCGAAAACAAATCCTTTATTTGGTACACGATAACATTACTATGTACTGTATTAACAATATCAAATGCGTCTGAATATCTAAGCAAACAAAGAAGCGTCATATGTGCAATTTACCAGCTGTAAGCTATACAATCACGAGACGCCAAAGATGTATCTTTTTTTAGCATCTGCAAATGAAATATATTTTTGTATTTTGAAAATAAACTAATATTCTGTGTTCAAATTACGGGTAAATTCTGCAGAAAATCACTTCGTAGTATTATTATACAGTTAATAGAAAAACAACATTCACTCTTGTGTTTATTCATGACCAGCATGATGCATTTTTTTTTCTTACCTAATGAGCAGACTGTGACATATACACCGATTTCTAAACAACGATATTTAAACGATGCTATTTTGTTTTCTATCCGTGTCACATTAGGGGCATTCGAATGCTTTTTTGGTTGAAAACTTAAAGCAATAACGATGGGTCTACTCCTTTTTTTTTAAAACGATGATGGGCCTGCCGCCGCACGCGCTACCTGTTGTCTATGCATCACGTGCACGTACGCATGTATGTTGAACTTCTTTCGCACCGTACGTCGACAACCGTGCGAATCCGAGGTGTTGCAAATGCAAAAACTTTTAACAAATCACAAATACCATGGACATCGGCATTGTTTTGCACACTTAAAGCCTATGCCACAAGGTGGAACTGATGTCTGGCGACCCCTTTTTTCCCTTTGCATATTCATTTGTTTTAAATTAACCTTACTTAAAACAAAGTTTTAGATAATTAAATGGGGGGGTCGCAAGACATCTGGACCCTCTGTATATGTATGTATGTTGAACTTCTTTCACACCGTGCGGAGCCAACCGTGCTAATCGGAGGTGCGGGAGGACAACAAACTAATCAAAAATATGAGGCCAAATGCTGTTTAATATAATGTACCTATATTCTTGGTTCTTTCGGTAAAGTCACGTAGAAGGGAAATAATAAAATAATATAATATATCATAAAAATCACACCTGATGATGATTGCTTGTGTTGCAGTCGAAACGTCGTGATAATTTTTATTGTTTAATATTATTTTATTATTTTCCTTCTACGTGACTTTACCGAAAGAACCAATAATATGAATCCCTGCAGTCACGAAAGCTTTAAATCAAAAATATAATGTACCTGTTTCCTGTTTGTAGGGGCAGCTTCTACGATAGACCTGGAAGTTGATCAAAATCAATTGATGAACTAAATCGATTACTCGAGGTTCTTTTGAAAACATTGCAGCCGCTCCCAACATCATGCCTCCTGAAGGCAGGAAACCACCCAACAAGCCACGCCCAGCATGACAATGCCTGATGACGCTACTCACAATCGAGCCCCCATCCATTATCTTTGGGACAGCCCACAGTTGGGAACGGAGGGGACCACGTATTTCCAAATTTTCATGTTCATCAGTGTCGTCGAGTAATCATATCGGTGATTGTTTATCAATAATCTATCGCTTAAATACCAGAATAGCACAGTTTTAATCAATTGGCTTGGGGGGTTAGCGCACTGCATTGTTCAGGCAAATCTACCGAAATGTCTCCGGCATCTGAAAGATAATACATCAATCGAGATAGTTTGCCGAAAGGAATTGTCCCTTTAACTCCTTGAAATGTTTTTTGTTGTTGTTGTTGGAGAATATGAACTCGGCAACCTGAGTTTTTTTCATTCCTGGCCACAGCCAACATCGGTGGCAAGTTTTATCCGAACCGGTCTGCCCCCACCCACCTCCCTCACCAACCCACATTGACCAGCGTGGAAAAAGTATAACCGTCACGGCATTTGGGAGGCCTTCATTCAGCAATGGATTGACGAGGGCTGCAAATTATACAATCGTACCGATGCAAACCTCACGTAGAGAGAGTTTATTTCACCAACAGGTCACCTAGCTTTTGGATTTTTTGTTTGTTTAGGTGGGACACGAACTTTCCCATCGCATACGAAAAGTGGGCCAGCCGAATTTACAAAACCAGGCAAAGGGGGCTTCTGTAAAAACCTTTATTCTTGACACCTCACTCTTACGAAACCTTGCTCTCATGGGACCTGACAAAGATCGCATGGTAAGTAATAAACACAAACTCAATTGAGCACGTCATTCAAAAGGTGGCATATCTCAAAGCATGGTGCGCCAAACACAGCATGTGCAATAGTTGTGTACGCAACATCAATACATGAAAAACAATAGGTGGCCTGAGCAATCAGAACGACGGATCTCATCACTGACGCTTCGAACAATGTGTCTCAAGTCCCGTCCACGTGTCCAGCCACAGGTATCGCACACAGACGGGGAATCTGCGGGTGGATTGACGCAATAAACCCGTGGCCTCGGGTTATCGGCTGCCATTGCTCTGCTCGTCGCAACCTTGCGCTCTTACTTCACTGTGTAACAAACACAAAATGTTGTTCCTGGGTAGTAAGCGTTATTTCCTAATTGGTTATGCCTCAAAAGTACAGAAAATGGGTATTATTCCCCACAAACTTTGCTTTTGTGAGCAGGACATTGATATTTTGAAATGTACCTATTTTCAATGGAAAAACGTGCGCATTTGTGTCATTCCTTCACGTAAAGTTCTGGTCACAAAAGCAAAGTTTGTGGTGAATAATACCCATTTTCTGTACTTTTGAGGCATAAGCAATTAGAAAAAAACACTTACTACCCAGGAACAATAACCGTGTTACATAGTATTTTCCCACGTATAAAAAAACAACCCCATTTCATAATTAAAACATAACTGTAAAAACAAGTTAATTCTAGTCTCTTTAAAAAAAAACGTGTATTTGAGCCTCTCAAATAATGTCACCCAGGTGCCTGTGGTGACCATGCGATAAAACTGTGCAACGGTACAGCAGCGCCATATAAAAAACAACTTCATAGTTTGCACCGACACGTACAGCCGGTCATCGTGACAGGATAGGCCAAATATCTCATCGAATGACTATATCGGGCTCCGTATATGTAGAGGCCCTTCCCACTGTAGCAGTGGTCAGTGAGCGATAAATTGCACTTCTGCACCTAAACCGGGTTTCTGTAGACCTGCACAAGCAGCGGGTTAATGCGCAATCACAGAGCAGCTCCTCCATCTGAAATCTGGAGACGAACGATGGGAATCATCTGAATGGGGGTAAAAACCGTCGTAGTGGCAGTATCAACGCTCGTTGTAAATGCTCCACACATTGTACACAAAATATAAACAAGTATCCTGTTATCTTACCTCTACAAACAATACAAATGTTGCAAATGATAAACTGATCTAACACAAATACTTGCGTGTTTAAACGTACTCGTACGATCGCTAGTAACTCGTGCACAACCTGGCTAAACATTTCTGCCATGTTGGAGCGATCTTTGGTTTTTATTGTTCTACGTAATTGTGTTGTCCTCACATTTCCACATTGCACTTCCATGTTGTTTGACGATAAATTCAAATTATTCAAAGACTGCTATTGTCGGCGACATTGCTAAAACGTGATACTCGGGGTCGGAGGCTCGTACAACGCCTTAGAAGAATTAAAAAACCACTACCAAACAAGATTTAAAAACGTGTTATTCGTCTTCAATGTCTGTATTTGATATCGTAAAAATGTCTCCTTTAGAAAAACATATGGAAACGTAATTTACATGCGACATTTTCACATTGATCTTGGAACACCTAAATTTCTATTGAACGATTATGCGAAATATAATATCTAATTAAGGTGCATTTGGTGAACATTCTTCGATTTGATCACTACGGTCATTATCATCCATCCCTTTCCAAATCGTCATTTGCAGTTAATTCAGGGAATTTGTTGTGAAAATATGAAATTTCTATAAGTTATATTTCCCTGACCCATCGGTCATTGCAGACCTTCATTTACTAACAAAGAAATAAACAACGCATTCTTCCAACACGTCTCTCCCTAACTTAATTCTCAACAGAGGCTTTATGATTACTACTTGCACGCATGTTTTATTCTCCACGACAAATGGATGACACAACCATAATGTTTTAAAGAGGTGGCACAAAGGTATAAATCAAGGACTTTTTCACAGCCAAAGTGAGACGATATTCGAATATGCTTCATATTAAATCCACATACTCTTCTTATGTACGTTAACATGAAGCCAGAAAAATGCTTCTGAATAGTCTCTTTCTGTTCAAACCCACACCTATGTACAGTTAAAAATAATATAATAAACATGCGTCCATTACAATTGGACTGACTGTACCAATTCATTAAAAGTATTCATAACTAAATTCGGTAATGTAGTTGTCCAACTCCTCTTTCAGACACCAACGTTCATGCCACATTTGTGGCTCTGAACCAGCTCAAACCGATATGAAAGTGAACAGTTTAACATCTATCTCAATGTCTCATAAAATACATTTAGGTTTATTTTCGTCCACAGTGAATCTATAGAAATTTTGAAGTAACTTTCTCCAATACATGATCATTGTGTTCCATGCTGCATTTCTAACTCAAATGCTAACTAAACCAAAAATATTCATGTTCTTTTCTTCACACAGAACGGATGTTTATTTATAATCCCAGACGGTGACATTCTCTCCTTAATTACCTCATTTCAAGACGTCTTTGTCCCATCTACATTGAAAGCAGCCTGCCAAAGAGTTTGCACTGTTGTCCATCTTCCTTGAAATTAGTAAGCTTAACTAGAATTCAACATGACCTGAACCCACACCAATCAACATGCCATGACCAATACACTATTAATTGAACACTGCAGGGTTCCTGCAATTTTGCATAATCTTCGCTATCTTGCCAAACGTGAAGATGAGCCTATTCATATTTTTTTCACAGGAAAATTCCTAGAATATCACAACGAAGGGCCAGCCTTACCTTCATGGCACTACTGTCAAAATTCGGGTTCATATGGACGTGCTGTAGCTTATATCTAAAGAAGATAATAGTTCCATGGGCTTTACCTGGTAAAATAAAACGTTTATTTTTATTTAAAAAGTAATTTTTGTTTTATGATTCGCTTACTTTCCCTATACTTTGCACTCCTATCGTGAGTTTGTATTGTTTGTTGTTGAAACTTTCCTACCTGCCCCTACTAGACATTTGTGAAAAAGAGCATTGTAACTCATCGGATTCCTCCAGTATGAAGCTTCTGACACACACACACATGCACGTATTCAGCGTGTATGTGGTTCGGTGGGTGGTGTATAAACCTTGCGTCTGAAGTTCGATTCCCTGCCATTGCTTACAGCAGTGGCGAGTGATATCTGTACCGGTCCTGAGTCTTCCCTAGGTTTACTCGGCCCTAAATAAGTACATGGCAAGGTGCGTAAAAATCAGCATTTATCCCAACAGTTCGTCCAGTACTATACAGGCGATCTTTGCCTTTTGTATCTACTGCAAACATTACAATACATTGCTTATTCCAAGTTTTGCTGTGCCGGTAGGTGGCTTTATAGGGAAGCTTAGTGGCATGTAATCACGGTAATATTTGGCCAACACTTGGGTAATATGTAAAAGTAAAGCGTGCTTTGATGTTGTTTGTATTCAGGAAATTGCACATTCATCAAGTTCAATATGAAAAATATCAAACCGTACTGCTGCCAATTTACTTATTGTATCTTCTGCACAATAAATCCTTTGCAAGTAATTTCAATGAAAAGGATGTCACGTGGCAAAGCGTGACGTCGTGGCGTTGTGCAATGCTCACTTGTAGTATGCAAGTAAATGTAGATAAACCTCTGAAACATTGATCTTATCACAATAACCTGTTGATATGGTAAACATATAGCAAAAGTAAACAAGTAATACAAATGTAAATATACAAGCAAATTATAAACACTTGATTATATGGTTACATGTGTCGTCCATATTTAAACTTTTCCAGAAGATTACATCTCGGGAGGTTGAATTTCAGCCGGAGTTTCCCTGGGCTGAGATCTGGAAAACAAATCTATCCCCCCCATTTCTTGCCACTTCTGCGAGGCAGGGGGTGTGGTCTGTGGATAGGAGCCCCGAAAAAATTATTCCACGAGAAATTTAAAAACAAAATGGAGCCCTGATCTCGGACCAGGAGCGCTGGGTTAAACCATTCTTCACTTGTTCTCTCTGCAGCTCCTTTCCATGCGAATACAAAAAAGTCTGAGCTCTTCACTTGGATGCTCCCCGTGTGTGCGAGAGCCTTGTTCTTAAACAGTCTCTAGGTATTCCAGTGCCACGTCGTAACAAAACTGGTATTGACTCTGCAAACAAACAAAAATCACACGCGCACAAATACTGAAACAGACATTTGCATTTTCATTACCAATTGTCAAATTGACTTCTAATGCTACACGGATATTGTTCAGGGCCGGCCTCGCCCTGATCTCAGAGAGAATAAGACTGCTCCGATTTGAACTAGATAATTTAGACAAGACTATCTTGCAATCGCACTTAACATTGACAGAAAAAAATGTCTACATCTGGTTGGAACCATGTAGATCACATGACCGCCTCTTCAGCCGCCTCAATGTCAGCTAAATGCACCTGAAGACCATTGCTTGTGCTGCGATCGAAACGTAGTGATTTTTCTATCGATGTGACTTTACCAAAAGATTTGAAGCTTTCGTGACTGCGAGGATTCATATTCTTAGGTTTTTTCGGTAAAGTCACGTAGGTAAAAAATTTTAATTAAAAAAAGTAAAATAAAAAATAAAATAAAAATCACGACGTTTCGGAGGCAACACAAGCTTCCGTCTTCAGATGGAACCGTCACAGCACGATTACTACTTGATACAGCAATCGTGCTGTGACGGTTCCACCTGAAGACGGAAGCTTGTGTTGCCTCCGAAACGTCGTGATTTTTATTTTATTTTACTTTTTTTTATTAAAATGTTTTACCTACGTGACTTTACCGAAAAGACCTAAGTATATGAATATTTACCGAAAGACTCAGAGAGTACGACTCAATACGGTGCTTTTCTCTTCGATGCACAACTGGAATCCGTCGCCCCCTAGCGGGCGAAGATTCCCGTCAGGCGATGTGTTTGTTTTTAGCAAAGTTTCTCATTTATAACGAAACGGTGCCCTCTCGTGGTGCAAATGATCATTTACATCCACAGCCCAAAAAGTTTGCGGCACTGCTCTGCTCAGACAGCTTTGCTATACATTGGCCGACTGCCATTTCTGAAGGGCATTGTTAAAATGTCTTAAATAAAACAAAGAGTATCTTTCTTCTTGGTTCTTTCGGTAAAGTCACGTAAAATGTAAATAATAAAATAATATGTGTTATTTGTATTATTTACATTCTACGTGACTTTACCGAAAGAACCAAGAAGATGAATCCCTGCAGTCACGAAAATTTTAAATCGAAATTTAAAGTGTATCTTTGTTTACCCCGCAAAGCCTCACTCGGTCTCAAAGACTTCTTTCGGGAGGGTCCCGGCAGGTTGTTGCCGTTGGGGGCGATGGTTTTGATACAGATTCAAATTGTCAAAATTTGTGGGCATTTTCAAATTTGGACCATGGGAGAAAGCCATTGCTGTACTGAAAATGTGTATGAAGGGTACAAAATACATATGTCATCATGTGTTTTATATTTGTGAGTATTCACTATTGTGCACTGGTTTCACGGTCCTTTTCTTTTGCAACTTTTACCACAACTTCATGGCTCCAAAAAATTTAAGAGGTTATTTAATTCTCTCTCATTTTTAACCAGTTCCATCCATTAAGTGTTGGCTATATTTGACGCTGTGTACAGTGGGAAAGTATCACCCTGAGAAGGGTCTGATCTTATCAGATGCCAGAAGCTAAGCACGCTTGAATCTGGTTAAGTGGAATAACCAGGTATTCATATTCTTTGGGTCTTTCGTAAAGTCACGTAGATAGAAAAAATAATGACAATGAAATAAAAAATAATAACAATATCACGACGTTTCGATCGCAACACAAGCAATCGGCATCAGGAGAAAAAAGAGGGCTTTTCGTTCCCTCTTTTTTGTTATTTTCTATCTACGTGACTTTACCGAAAGACCCAAAGAAGATTAATTCCTGCAGTCACGAAAGCTTTAAGTCACCATTTAACCAAGTATTGTTGACTTAGGTTGCAAGGTGGCAAGATGATGGCAGAATGAAGAAAAATGATAAATACGTCTATTATAATCGATTATAATCGACGTATTTCGATTTAAAGCTTTCGCGACTGCAGGGATTCATCTTCTTGGTTCTTTCGGTAAAGTCACGTAGAAGGGAAATAATAAAATAATAAAACATAATAAAATACAATTCTCACGACGTTTCGGCCACAACGCAAGCAGCCGTCCTCAGGTGAAGAACAGGGCTGTCGAGAAGACAGCGTCTGAATGAACACCACCAAGCTTGGCAGCGTATATTTAAATACGCTGCATATTTTATAAATATACGCTGCCAAGCCTGGTGGTGTTCATTCAGACGCTGTCTTTCCGACAGACCTGTTATTCACCTGAGGACGGCTGCTTGCGTTGTGGCCGAAACGTCGTGAGAATTGTATTTTATTATGTTTTATTTTTATTCTTTTATTTCCCTTCTACGTGACTTCACCGAAAGAACCAAGAAGATCGACGTATTTATCAAGGACACCTTTCAGGAAGGCCTTGGATTGTTTTTTTTTATGTCTTCTCAGGCAATGAATGTTTATATGCAAGTGGAAGGAGCACCGACTTCTCCCACAACGTGATGGAAATGGGCAAAACAATGAAATCCAGGACACACGAGTCTCTAATTTCAGCGAGTTCTTCACACGGCAAATGCAGAGCAATTAACACTGTTGTTAATCATGACCCAGCTCACAGTATAGTTGCTTCAGAGCCTTATTTGAACTTACCAGAGTCTCCAGCATGTTTGGCTTGTTGTTCCGAAGTGACTTGATGGCGTGGAAAACGTCGACGGCATTCTGTCTCTTGATCATCTCGCACACCACGCTCACGGCACAGAAGGTGCCGCACTGACCCGCTCCATTGCTGCGTCGGGGATCAAAAGTCACACGTGCGACGGACGTTTCAAGGAAAACCAAAGCAAATGCTGCGTAACCTGATATAAAAATAAAATACTCATTTTAAGTTAAAACAAATATTCTGTTGCCTTCTGTACTCGGGTTAAGTTAAATAGCTGCATTATTTCAACTGGCATCACTCTTTGTTTTAGAATATTGCATTTTTTTTGTATCCAAAAAACATTTTATTAACCACCCCATGTACACTGCCTAACTCAACCTACTCCTAGGTACTAGGCATATGAATATATACTTTAATCATTTAAATAAATGCAATTTATATATTATTAAGCCGAGGAATATGGTTACAGAATCAAAATAATTCCATTGACCAACATAACCATTTATTGAATTATACGTGTTTAAATAGCCACTTTTTCAACTAATTAAGTAATAATAATTTGGTACATATGTTATTCACTCTATTCCTGTATCACAAGGGTGCCAAGAAGGTGCTACGTCTCACCGACGGGTATAGTTTACCAGTAGCTAGCGCTTTTGCTTTGTGGTTTAGCCCAACTTAAGCAATTATCCAGCACTATTCAAACTGGGCACACATTTACAGCAACGTCGGCAGACACGGTCTACTCTTTTTCGCGAAACGTTACTCGATCTTTAAACATCCACTGCCGAAGCAACGCAGCGCGTATTTACGGTTAACACACACACAGTATTAACCAGGGCGGCCGCTGGGCTCGAACCGCAATTATCTACAACGATGGCAAGTGTCTTTTGAGGCCTCGTGCGAATTGCTCTATGGGAAAAACCTAGAAAATTATTGTTTTTTTAAAATCATTATTATTTACTGTGGCCATAAGGGAGAGGGGAGGGAGAGACAGAAGGCAGGGGGGGGGGGGTTGGTGAGGTGGTGGTGGTGGTGTGGTCGGGCGCTCACAGGCAGTGCACCACCGTGCGGCCGTCCATGCCGTACTCCTCTCGCCAGCGCTCGGCCGCCAACACGAGGCGCAGGAACGAGTGCCGCGATGCTGGCACCTCCCGCCCGGCAGGCCAGCCCAGGTAGTGGAACTGCTCCACCATGCGGCAGCCATCCTGCGGCTGCCGGACCGCAAAGTGTTTTGCCATTCGTCATCGTTGCAATTTACCCTCGGCCAAGGAACGATCCACTGCTGGATTGTAGGCTTTCCACCACAACTCCCCCCCCCCCTCCCCAGCAAGCGTTCCGTGCTTTGGCTGGCACTGGCTCCGTCATTATTCACCGGCCATTTTCCATCATACATTTTGGTGATGCGTGCCTGTGTATGTTTGAATGTAGAACTTATTTCACACTGCACGTGGCTAACCGTGCTAAATCGGAGGTGCCGGGGGAAAGACAACGAACTAAACACAAAAACGAGTTCTAAAGAAATGAGTTTTCAATCTGGATTTAAAAGTGTTTCGCTGGCCCACTTTTACAAATCGTGTATTATTTGTAAGGCATCGTATTGGCCATCTAAATTAATGGCCAGCCTTAAGCCTATTTTTTTCCATGGCCAGTGGCAACTGGGCCGGCATGGGACTGGGTCCAACATTCTGCATTTCCAAGGCAGCCCGGCCTGGCTGCACTGATCCTATAGTCCAAGATATAGACAATTGGGTTAAATTCTTGACCTGAACTAAGGCCAGTGGGATTATTGCTATTGTAATGATGCAAGCGAGTGTGAGGGTTACTGGCAGTGTGGTACTGCAAGTGAGTGGCTCCTCTCTCTTCTCGCCCTCTCTTCTGTTTCCCAGCCCTCTCTCTATTTTCCCACATTTCATCTTTCTCCCCACTTATCTCTTTTTCATCTGGATAAATATCAAACCCGGGCAAGTGCACATAACTAATCAGCCACCCAGGGATCAGATGGACACAGAGCAATAGGTGTGTGAAGAAGGCAGTGACCGCATTGCACAGGCGCTGGTCAAATCAGAATTTGTATGAGTCAGCTAGACTGCAAGACAAATAATAACAATAGCCAACACTTGGCCAGATGACCGAAGGTAACTGCCGAAGATGACCGCGAGTAGTGTGTGGCCAAATCTAGAAAGAAGAAACTCTGAACAAAAATCTGGTGCATAATAATAAAAATCTATTCTTCTACTTGAATAATAGCAAGAAAGGTCCGATGTCAAAAAGCTCGTGTGTTTTGAACCACGGCGTTCTTACCCGGGCCACGTTACAGATGCGGAAAGTTCTTGTTATGATGTCTCCTTCCATGTTGAATGCCACAAACTCGACCTGGATGGGTCCGTGGCAAAGCATGCCCTCTTCTGGCCAGTACTGAGGACAGTACTGCAACGGAGCATGGCCAGACAGAATTGTCAGAGCAATCGTTCACCTGGGAAACTCAAAACAAGCGTCTTTCCCACTCCTTTTTTGACACAATCCCAAAAAGTTTCTGCTAAACTCAACTTGACAGCATATGCAATAACAAAATGACAGATTTCAGACTTTTTGTTTTAAACATTATTATTAGGGCATTGCTGTTATTACACGATGTTTATACCTAGTAAATGAATATAACCCATCTAAGCTGTGCAGCTGGAGAGCGTGCGGCTTGCGATTGGAAGATTGTGAGTTCAAATCCTGGTTAGGGTCATTAAAATAAGTGCAACTTTGTAGATAAGTCAATATATGGTAGTGGTTTTTTTTTAATATGGAAAGACTTGTTCCGTACCAAAGCAATGTGGAGATGACCACCACTTGCTTGTCGGTAAAAAAAGAAGAGGAACCACTGCTCCTTTGCTCAATTGAGTGGGAAACCACGTTGACTTAGACTTTCAAACATGAACTTCATGATGACACGGTTAAGCTCCAGGAGTGCACATTGTGCATTTATAAATTGGCCACATGAGGCAGCACCATTTAGGGCACCGTGGTGGCGAGATGTTAACTCCCTCGCCTGGTATACAGGATGTCGTGGATTCGATCCTGGCCCTGACGCCTGTTGTATATTTGGAGTATGCGTGTTCTCCCCCATTGTTGCACGGATCTTTCACCGGGTCCTCTGGTTTTCCCTCCACATTTTGAAAAATGTGTCTTAAGAGTATTTTCTCTCAATTTCCACGTGACAAGCCACCTCGTTGAGCTATCATTTGTGGCCAGGTCGCCTCTGTAAATGAGCTACAAAGCTCATTTGCATTACCTGGTAAAATATAAGATACTCTGATAGTGCGTTGTCTTTGAATTGTGCGCCTTTTGGCGTCATCTGGCCGAACACCATATGAGACTAGGCTCTAAGGAAAGCTGTCTTTGGTGTGGACGAATCAATTTCAAGGACAATGCATACATTATCAGAGTATGTTTTTTGTTTGCATTCTGACCGCAGGTATTGTGGTTAATGTAAACATGATTCCTTGTAGAAAGGTTTCAGTTTTGTTGCCAGATAAAGGGGGAAAACCCTATTATTATAAGATAAAAAGTTGAGTTAAAACTACGATTTTACGAGCAAGTTGTGCATAAAACATTATTTCGCATCGCCGTTGCCCACATAGGTTAGCGCACCGAAGCAGAAATACCCAGGACGTGGTGCGCTCTCGTACCTTATTGGAGTCCAGCTCGTTGAGCATGACGATGGAGGTGCAGTGATAGTCAAATACCAGCCGCCAGAAGTCCTTCACGGTGTTGGGCAGTGGGTGCTGCGTGACGATGAATGCCGACGGTTGTCTGTAACTCTGAACGAGAATATAATGATGTGAGAGGTGAACAACATTTCATTACAACTATTACAATCAAGGTTATTAAGTCAGTGTGGGCAGCTGAATAAAAATGTGCCCATCAACCACCTTGCCTCCAGCTTAACCTGATTTAGCAGAATTCCAAGGTCGGCCGCAGTGCACAAACTGAAGTCATGATTGATAGCTGTGCAACGCAGCTGCTGTTGTATTTTTGGCTACAGATAACCTTGTCACTTTTCCGTAATGCAATTAGGCTTCGGGACGGGTGGCGCGCTGCGGCAGATGTTCTCGTCGCCCTGATCCACATGCACGTAACAGGATTTCAGTTAGGGGCAACAAGCTGTTACCGGCCTGGATTGCATTCTTCCATCATAAATACCACTTGTGTACAATTTTTTAATGATGCGCCGAGGTGCATGCTTTTTTTGTCCTGAATAACTAAAATAAAACTATTTAAAACACAACCGCTTGTTTATATTGTAAGAACAAAAACCACAAATGAAAAATGGCAGCACGATAGGGCTGTTCTAGGCAAAGAAACGGTTTGTGAAAATTAAATGCGAAAACAATTGTCTAATACTTTTTGGTTCTTTCGGTAAAGTCACGTAGGAATAAAATAAAATAAATTAAATCACGACGTTTCGGGCGCAACACAAGCGTCCGTCATCAGGTGGGACAACCACAGCAAGAAACAATTTGCTGAAGTGGGCAAAATGGCTGCCGTGACAAGAGGCTATATAGGTAAGAGAGGGGGGGGGGAGGAGCAAGGGAGGAGAGATAGAGAGGGGGGTGTGGGGTAGGGGGAGCTAGAGGGATTAGAAGACGAGCAAGGCAAAATGCCGGGGGGGTGTTGGGGAAGTGGGCGGGGCTGGGAGTGGGAGGCTGAAGAAACTGGAGATGCGGATATGAAGGCAACACCATAAAGCAGTTGGCAACCTCCCGCGAGCCAGCAACATTTCTACGGCATGCGATATGAAGAGCACCCGTCCTTGAACGACGGCCCCAATGTCCCCACCCCTGAGTGCCTCCCTCTCAAGAGTGACAACCCCAAGGGCTTCACCCCCTCCCCCCGTCCATGCTGTTGCCCACGTGGCTCCAGGCAGCCTGCGCACTGGGTGGTGCGTAGCCAGTCGAGCAGCCAGCAAAACTTTTTAAATGATGTAATAGCACTGCCCGGGCGTTTTTGGGTGTTGCAGCGACACACGAACTCCGCTCAACGCTGTGGCATGCGGGTGATGCCATCGCGTCGGTGTGGGCGGTAACTTCACCACCGCGTGCTTTCCCCACTCGCAAGCCAGCCAGCAAAACTTTTTGGTTCTAAATATAGTTACGAAGATGATTCGCGGTGGACATGCTGTGATGTCTGCCAAGGGAAGAACACGTGTGTACATGGCCACGTTTTCCAAGGGAAATGTCTACAAATGTATTTTATTGTGCTACATTTCAAGTATAAATCATTAAAACCAAAGGATTAATTGTTAAATGTGAGTGCAAAAAATCCAATCCAGGAAACCCATGCGTAATACAGCGATCCATTGGGGATACATTCTATGAAAAACAACAACATTATAGTTCAAATCCTCGACAGGTCTTGCATGAATCTCAACAACTTATTACATATTTTAATATTCCTGTAAGATATGGACCCATCGCTCGCACATTATTTAACCACTCGTTGAGAAGAGGGTCATTATAAATCAGGCGGGAATCTTAGAAATGAATAGTCCTGCATGTAACAAAGCAGGCAAGGCAGCGTGGAGTTACGCACGGACAAAACCGCGACAAATAACGCAGCCCACGTTCGCCAGCGTCGCGTTGCACGTGCATAATATACACGTGTGCATGTTGAACTTCTTTCGCACCGCACGTAGCCAACCGTGCTAATCGGAGGCGCGGTGGCTTTCGGACCCTCGTCATCCTCCTGATCTTGCTCTGTCCGAGACGTTTTCCCAGCCACCCCTCCCGTCGCACAGCGGGGCCCGCGGCGCGGCGCCTCCCTCCGCTTACGTCCATGAGCGCCGCGTTGATGTAGTTGCTGCTGTCCCCGTTGATGGTGATGAGGAAGGGCAGACAGCGGTCGGGGGGCAGCACGTCGTGGTAGCGGTTCTTCTCGTGGTTCCGCGGCAGCAGGGCGATGCTGCAGTCCTCGACGCGCAGCGGCGGCGTCACCATATTCAGGGTCTGCGGGGTTCAGGGGACGGGAGCACTGCGGTGTCTCCCTTCGCTCTAACGGCACGGTGCGTGGGGCGCTTGTTAAAAGGTGCAGCCCTGCAATGTCTTCCGATGTCTCTGGGTGGGGCGGGAGGGCGTTGTGGTGGCGAGATGTTAACTACCTCGCCTGGTATACAGGTCGTGGGTTCGATCCCGACCCTGACACCTGCTGTAAATTTGGAGTTTGAATGTCGCTCTCGCCGTGGTCGCCTAGATATTTCTCCGGGTCCTCCGGGTTTTCCCTCCACATTTAGAAACATTCTATAAATTACCACGCGATAAGCCACTTCATTGAGCTATCATTTGTGACCAGGCCGCTTCTGAAAAAGAACTGTATAGCTCAGTCGGCCTTACTCGGTGAAATAAAAAAAGGTTAGTTTGGTCTTGCTCACATCACTGCTGGTGGTAGGGCCTCCACTGAAGGGAGTCCAAGGAAAAGCCTGTAGAGGATAATTTGACTGACTTGCATGCTCATGGCCAGGCATCTCGGACATATCCACACTTTACCCTACCACACACGACCTGCCGAACGACTAACTGCGTGTATCTAATTATGCTGCTGGGTTCACAGTCCGGAGGGGGTAATTTAAGAAACTTGCACCATTGTTTCATCTGCTGGGACCAGGAGTTCGAACAGAAACATTCTTACGTCGTATCCAGTGTGCAAATACGGTGGATGGTTCTGCATTTGGATGTTTGGCCAATGCCACAAATGAGTGTGTTGTGGCTTCGTGTTGGAGGAAACCTGAGCACCCAGAGGAGTGCGACCACATGTGCAAAGGCGGTGAGATGCTCAGCAGTGCCTGTGCCAGCCACCTTGCAGCTCCACGCCTACAACGCCTTGGCAAGCCTTGGTTGTAAATCGCCAAAGTACTATCCGGGCTGAGACCCACGTTAACTTCCTGCACCTCCGATTTAGCACGATTGGCTATGCGCGGTGTGAAAGAAGTTCCACATACATGCGAAACTCTCTAGATCTGATAAGATCGAGTGCATTTAGACGATGCATTAAAGCATAGCATATAGTAGAGTATATTCAAGATGGACTGCTTCATATCTGTCCTGGGTTTAATGCAGTTGGGTTTTGGAAGAGCTCGCAATTAATTGAGGGACTTGGACACAGTGCCATTTATTGAGTTACTTGGCATGCAAGCAAATTGGTGTTGGCTGGTTTATGTAGCCAACATGTCCAGCCACTGCATACCCGAAGCAGCTTCTGTTTGGATATATACAGGACTCAATTTCAGCCAGGTCTGTGCCGGTTGGCAACACTGGAAATAATTATGAACCTGGCCCACCACACCCAGTATACCTGAGGCTAGTAGCCACATACCTCCTCCAGTCTATCGGTGACTTGGAAAATATTCAAAGAGAAATGAAGCCCTAAATGGGTATGGTAAAGGCTGGAAAACAGGAGGATTTGGAGCTGAATTGACAAGCCAATAATTGTTATCAGAGTCTAATGATTGAGCTCTTTTAAGGGGTGGCATGAAATGCGCTACTTGATGGCTAGCAACAGCTGCACTCGAGCAACGAGAGGCAGAGACGTCATGCTCCCAACAAAGGCCAGGATGTCAAGTGGCTAAAACAGACAATTGGCACGGTGATAACATCTGCTTCTTTGCTGTGACCGCCTGCCTTCAGAATGTCACATGGTCTTAAAGTGCACCTAGCCTGGCAAAAGCTTGGTGGTGACACCACTGTCATTCATTGCTGAGTGGTCAATATTGTTGATGTTGTATGCACATGTATGAGTCTATGAGGCTTATTAGCAAGAGATTCAACTGCCACGCCATTGACGACCTCCAGATTATAAGTCTTGTGCGATTTCACCATTGCACCGTGGCAGCTCCTGCGGCCTAAGGGTGACCATCAACCAATTCTGGCACGTTCTGTAAACGCGACGGCCGCTGGCTGCGCTGTTCCCGCCGTACCTGAAACTCGTCCTTGATGTGGTTGGAGCTGCTCTGTGGGTCGGGGCGCAGCATTTCGGCGTACGCCGCACGGAAATCCCCGGCAGGGATGCAGGTGTCCCCACACAGGCACGCCTCCAGCATGGCATCGTGGATGAACACGTACTGCTCCTGCACGCAGGCGTGGGACACGGGGATTTAGCGAGACAAATAACACACACGGCAACGGGTGACGGCTGGAAAATGAAAGGCCGTAATCGTTGCACTGCGTGCGGTATTTTGCGAAGTGATTCCGAACTAAGCATGGAACTTAAAAAATAATCCGAGCAAAAAGATTATAACGATCCATCAAAGGATTGCTACGCAATGCCAGGTTTCTCAGTTGTGCTCTCTGTAGCTCTCCGATGTGATTTCGGGATGTAGCAAGTGCTGTTCGGCTCCACATGCTTGGGAGGAGCTTCTTTAGGAACCGAAACCGACGAAGCTTCTCCCATCACGTGCTACGTTGAAACGTCAGCTGTCACGCAACCCAGGGCGCATTGCATAGCAACATTGCCCCCTACTACGAAAACATGGCAGGGGCCCCTGCTATAAAAAAGAGAGTCGAGACATGGTGAGGCTTTCCCATGTAAATGAGTTTCATAATAACAACAACCACGATCAGAGAGGTATCGATCAAATCAAAGGGAATGCAAGCGCCGTACCTCTGTCTGCACCATGTTGACGCGCCTGGTACGCAGCTCCCGCACGCAGTTGTAAATGTCGATGACGCCCTCGCTCTCTGCCATGTCCAGCATGATGTCGATCACCATGTAGCAGCCGGTCCTGCCAGCCCCAGCGCTGCATGGCACCCGCCACCAAAGCATCGTCGCGTACGCGTCACGTCTCAAGGATCACAACTTTTGAGTGTCTCTTCGCCACGGCCGTGCAATGCCATTCTCACAACTGCGTGCGGGAGCTGCTGATTTTTTTCTGCAATGTTTTGCTGTCTTTTCTTGGATTTCTGTTTGCACTTAGTCACATATTCACTTTAAGATGTTTTTTGTTGATGTTTTTGTTTTTTGTTTGTTGCGGTTGCACCCGATTCAAGAGCCGAATGGCTCACAGGGCTATACCTAATACATGAACTTGAACTTGAACTCACGTTGTTTGTCGTTGCTGTTGTTGTATGCCTGTTGTGTGTCACGCACTCGGCCCTATTTAGCGCAGTGGCAACACTGCCGGCTGCTGCCAAATGTTTCGCGATTGATGTTAGGGTCAGCTCCAGAATCTGTGTCTTTACTCACAGCCTTTGATTACGAAAAAAGCAGCGGGAATGCAATAACAACGTTTCAAGGTTAGGATGAGTTCATTTCCTCTGGGGGTGTTTACTAAGTGGTGTACATTAGTCTCCTATTTCTGATATGCAAACTCATTTAAGAACCCCTCCTGCCCCCTCCTTTCTCCAAAAATGAACTCACCCTTGCCTACATGAAAGTTAAATGTTTATGTGCCTCAGTTACTTGGATTTCCTTAAAGTTCTCGAGTTTTCTTTCCAGGGTTTTTCAGTCAATCTAACCGATGCATTTGGGGTTGATGTGTACAATTACACTCGTCACATTACGACGGCACACCTACTACGAAACCAACGTTGCTGCATTGCTTCGAAACCACTCTCAGATTACATCTACACCACTTACACATCACAGCAACATGGCCAGATAACATCACGACTACTCACGCTATTGTAATAATAACACCACCTACTCCATCACATCTACACGAACACTATCACACCAACGGGTTCATCCTCCACTCACTGTATCCACTCATCATTGTTTGGGACAAATTCGTGCTGTGCTTGTGGCCTTCATTTCACCACTTTTGTTTGTCTTGGAATGGCCTGCAAATTCTCCAAATTGGGAAAAGAATAACAATGAAAAGAATCGCAATTTGGATTCACGTGTGGCCGGTTCCACAAAAAAAGTACAGAACCGTCCCTGCACGACTCACGGCACACTTGTGAAATGGCCCCAAGTGGTCTAATTGTAACTTTCCAGACGAGCAAATGCCAGTCACACTCCGCACATGAATGTGTGCTGCTTTCTTTACGCTGCATTTTCGTTGAAGCAAAGCAAGAAGAATACACATGGTTAATGATATATATGTATTAAATGAAAGTTGACATGCTCTTTTAGAGTGTATAAATAATGTAATATGCATGTATCCCTTGAGAAAAAAAGGGTCGAGTCTCCTCAGCGGAGCTCTTATGCGATTCTAAATAAAGACTTGCTGGATTGATTGGGTCACAGGGAGAAAAGGTTGCAATATTAATGCAACACAAAATCATTAGTGGCACACCCACGAGGGTGTCTTGAGAGATTGCTAATTTTACTAGGTTGTCGTTCCAGGACCACCGTTAAGAATCCAGTCAGGCAGACGCTTAAGCGTGTGCGAGTCCGCTAAGCGATACGCCTAGCGTTCGTCAGAAAGCTCTGAAATTTAATTGAAAAGAAAAATCACCCGGCGAGAGTCGTGGGGGTCATCGCAGCCATTGTCTTTGATGCCAACGCACATCATCACCGTCCATTCTTTACTGTTGGGAGATGCCACAGCTGTTGGAACGTTTAAACCCCATTCTCTTTATATAATACCACCTCTGACTTGAGGTCTTCCTCTCCGTTCCAATCTCTGGGTGCTACTCTCACGTCTGTCTTCACAAGTTGCCCTCATTCTTCATAAGGCTATGATTGTGGCATGGAGGTCACATTGGTCACGAAAGGCACACATTTGAATAATTTCCACCAAATATTTGGCGGGTAGGAGGGAGGGGAGGGAGCGAGGGAGAGAGTGGCATAGGGCTGTCCCCCTATGCAAAGTTGGGAGCACCATATTTCCATCGTATTTTTTATTGACAATCCAATTTAAAAGCCCCCCCCCCCCCCAAAATTAAGAACATTGCCCAAGTTAGCCATTTGAGTTTAAGAAAACAAAATTCGAGAGGTCATTTCTACAGTTTATTTTGATTTAGAGAAGTGTATTTTTAAGTCACTGAAAAACCAAACTTTTAGGTAGGTCACTGCCCCCTCCTCCCCGTTTTCTTTCACCTTTACGTGAGTGTTTTTTCCCCCCACATCTGGGTGATGAATGTTACTAAACATTACCATGACAAAGTGTAGCCCTATCCATATCTGTCCCAGGCAACTGCAACCTTATTTTCCTAACCGCAATACCGCCTTGCCGAGTTCTACACAGTATCCGGTGACCTTTCACCGACTGCCAATTAATTTTTAACTTGGCTACATATAGACGTCACACGAAACAGCAACTGAGGCCGCATTACAAATAGGTCCCGGTGCCAGATCCTCACCTGCAGTGGACAACCAGAGGCCCTGCGTGCGGTGGGTCGAGGGCCTTGATACGGCGGATGAACGCGAGCAGTCCAGTGGCGTGGTACGGCACCCCGTGGTCAGGCCAACCCGTGAAGTGGAACTGTCGCACCTCCCGGATGTCCTCCTGCCCTGCCTGCAGCAACAACAACAACAACATCATCGTCAACCATGGTCAATCCGCTGCTGGATGAAGACTCCCCCAAGCCTTAACTACCTCGCCTGGTATACAGGAGGTCGTGGGTTTGAGCTCGACCCTTGACCCCTGCTGTAAATTTGGAGTTTGCCTCTTCTCCCTGTGTTCACGTGGATTTTTCTCTGGGTTTTTCCCTCCACATCTAGAAACATGCTACACATTTTCACGTGATAAGACACTTCGTTGAGCTATCATTTGTGGCCAGATTGCTTCTGAACAAGAGCTGTATAACTCTGTGGGCCTTACCTGGTAAATACACTCGGTCGCACTACATCGATGGGGTAAGGTTAGGGCCATCTCAGAGGGTCCCTGGAGGACTGAGGCTGGATACAATATGGGGCCCCTTATTTATTCGCAACAAAAACACAAAGGCACGTTGTGGGGCCCTCCTTTTTGTGAAACCTGGAGCAAATGACCCCTTTTGCTACACCCCACTATGCACAACCCTGCCTAGGGTTCTCTTGCATCCAAAAGTGAACACTTTTTGTGGTCAAGGATTGAGAAGAACATTCAAAGAGCAGGCCAAAACTACATTAGCTTCACAACCATTTTCTCTCATCAAAATTCCATAAGTACAAAGAAACCATGAAATCCCTTTATAACCAAGCTGGTGAGGTTTGAAACGTAAATTTGTAAGCAGGATTTTAATATTTCAGGTAAACGTAACACCATCCATTTATATTTGATGCGTCTTTTCAACAAATTCAGGGTGACGTTAGTCATAGCGATACACTTGTGTATCAGTCTTCGTGATGTGTTTGTTTAAAAACATAATTTGCAGCCCATTGTCAAGCCACTTCTGGATGGATTCCCCACACAGTGTCAGTTATGGGGGTTATTTGCTCACACTTCAGCAAGCTGGTAAGTGTACGTTGGCAAAGCGGAGAAGGGCACACAAATTTGCCGCTTGCACAGATGCCAGGTACGGGCAGGAATGAAACTGTTCACCAGGTTCAGAGCACAATGAGCTGATTCCACTGCACCGCTGGTCCACTCGTGCAGTGAAATCGTGCATTTGAATCTCCTATTTTTGGAGACCCGGAGTTTTGAAATGTTTTCACTTTGTCAAACGTAACCTTGCGTTGGATGCGACGTTAATTTGATTGCCCCATCTGCTTGCAAACATTAATTAAGAGTAGTTCACCGTGTGTCAGTTTGATGGCCAAATTAGCCACCTGCTTTGGATAATTTCTCACTAAACAAATGGGACTTCCTAGCAAACATGGAAGATGCATGCAAATAAATACTGCCACTGTTAGTACGTGAATGTATTTATCCATACGTCTTAATTCTTATTAATACAGGAAGTGAACATTACTTGAGGTAGATGAGAATTCCAGTGGGTGCATGAACAACAAATATAATATTAATCCCCTTTATTAAACGAACAAAATACGTTTACCTTCACAACATGGATATATAAGTTGACTAAAGATAGCCCAAACGTAGATGCACAAATAATCAAAAAAATAATCTAGGAAAAAAAAGAATAATCCAGGAAACAAATCGAAATATGAAGCGCTCACAACTTAAAAACCAAAACCCATCAAAACTAACATCCAAGTGAAGCAATGTGCGTGTAGTCCCGTCGACACACAATCTTATGCCAGACAAAAAGGATAACCCCCCACCCTCCCGAGGCAAAGTGAAGATGTGGCAGCGGTAGACTTTAGTGAAACGGCTTAACACGTACGTACCCGCTCCACGCGAAACGTTCGGATGATGTATTCCGACAGCATCTCCGTGTCTGCCAGTGTCACCTTGATGTCCCCATACACGTCACTGCCATCGGGCCAGTACTTGCAACACTTGATCTGGCGGATAAATACAATGAGCACATACATATTGCTATTGGGTACAACGGTGGGAATAACAGAAGTCACAATGGCTGGCAAGTTGCGATTGTTTTAACGATAGGATAGTACATTTCACGATCTATTGATAATGATCACCATGAGTTTACCTTACCTTTGCAATTGTTTAAGAAAAAAATGTGTATCGTCTAGTTTTGGTGCTGTGATGTACTTCATGTACGAATAAAGATTGATTTAATAGTGGATTCGACTGCAATTCACTCAACATATGTCTGTCCTGAGCCTTTTTAATCACTGTAACTTTACAAGCTATTGTATAATGCTTATGATGTACGTGCTGCCAGAAGTGATGATGTCATATATTGGACACACTGTCAATTATGCCATAAAACACTTTACGAATAATTCATTTAATAGGTGAGAGCTTGCTTTTACTTAAATTATTGTAAGCTTCATTATTATTTCATGTCAGAAAATAGTAATTGAATGAAAGCATAAATGAGTAACGATAATTACGCCACAACGATATTCTACAGAAAAAAATAACCTTGACAATTATCGTGGATTTCGATTAAAAGCTTTCGTGACTGCAGGGATTCATCTTCTTGGTTCTTTCGGTAAAGTCACGTAGAAGGGAAATAATAAAATAATAAAAATAAAACATATTAAAATAATTCTCACGACGTTTCGATCACAACGCAAGCAGCCGTCCTCAGGTGAAGACCAGGTCTGTCGGGGAGACAGCGTCTGAGGACGGCTGCTTGCGTTGTGGCCGAAACGTCGTGAGAATTATTTTATTTTTATTATTTTATTACTTCCCTTCTACGTCACTTTACCGAAAGAACCAAGAAGATGAATTATCGTGGACGTTGCGTCGACACAAAATCTTGGAGCATCGCTCCATCGCGGCAACCACAGCCATGCGCGTGTGTTCGTTTCATTAAAGGATGTGCAAATGAGATGGAAACATTCTGAGAATACAACAATATCGCATCGTTCAGATCGTAGCTCCTGTATTCAATATCGACGAACCAAACCATCAACTCTGCAATTTAATTCGCCACCGTGATAGTTACAGCGTAAGAGCATTGAGCTCTGCTTGAGTTTCAAGGCTGGGATATAATTGAAATGAGTACTTTCAAATTGAAATAAAACGCTGTTTTCGTGTTGCTATAATTTTACTTCAATTAAGAATGCTTGTAGATGTGTACACTACACCAGTGCAAAATATTGTATTGAGATCAATTGTTCTGTATTGTGCAATAAAATGTTTTCGGTGATTAATTATTTCACACTCCCATTTGAGAATGACTTCAAAGGTTAACTTTTGTAATGCAGTAGAATTAAATTAATACTAATAAATGCCAAGCATGCTGCTATGTAATGGCAAGCACACTGGACTTTCAATTCAGAGGTCGCCGGTTCAATCTCTCGATGGGGCAGTTGAAACAATGGACACGTTTATTAAATGCCCCCACCACTGTCCACCCAGGAGTATAACTGTGTACACCACACCATTGGAACCTCATTTGCCAGTAAAAATATGATAATTGTTTTTTTACCCTTCTATCTGGCAACAAAACTGACACCTTTTTTACAAGGAGTCATGTTTGCATAGACCACAATACCTGCAGTCATAATGCAAACAAAAAACATAACTCTGATAATGTGCACTGTCCTTGAAGTTGATTGGTCCACACCCGAGACAGCTTTCCTTAGAGCCTAGTCTCACATGAGTTGGACCAGATGATGCATTATGACTGCAGGTATTGTGGTCTATGTAAACATGACTCCTTGTAAAAAAGGTGTCAGTTTTGTTGCCAGATAGAAGGGTAAAAAAAACAATTATGTGTACACCACAGTTAGGATATCGATGGGTCACGTGTGGTAACTACCACCTCTTCCAAGAGTAGGTCATAACACCCTCTCAGGGGGCTCTCTGGATCTCCCTCCAGCGGTGGCCCTTTCTCTAGCAGTGGCGTTGGTGAGTAATTTCAGACCAGCACTTTTACCTATACCTAAATGAGTCAAATAATATTTTGAACTGGGTTTATTCTATATTAGCAATCTCCCTTAGTAGCAGCTATAACCCCAACGCAAGCCCTGTTTCACTGGCTTAGTTGATATCTCGAGCAGTCGTCCTACTCCCATCCATGGAGGACAACCTATATTCCAAGATTTTGGTTTCCACCGAGGTGCATTATGGGAAGAATGGAAAGAACAACATGTAACTGGCAAAACACACAACTTTTTGAGATGTAATGTTATGGGGATCCTTTCGGATTTACCAAGGCAGCTACCTAAAAAGGGAACTATTCTGGAAAATCAGTACAGGTGGCAACCTTAACCACGCATTGCCAAAGCCAGCTACAGGCTCGGGGTCCTCTTGACTGCGTAATCACTTCGTCACCAGCAAGTGGCAGCACTGATCCATCTACTATTGTCTCGAAAAGTAAACCAGCAACGTGAAACACGGAGGTAATGGTGGCGCATGTGTTATGGAATATTTCCATTATTATTGCAGGTTGATGTTAAGTTTGAAGTGTCACATTTAGCATTATAATTTTTTATGCCATTTTTCTTTCATGTTTACAAACTGCAGTTCTATGCACTTTTATATTTTATGCCTGTGCCTCTACCCTGGCTGTCAAATATTGCCACATTATTTAAGATAAAAAAAATTAGGATGATAAAACCAGAAAATGACATTGATGAACCACGAAAAATTATCGCCGCATAAAACAAAAACCATGCCACATGATGCAATGCATGATAAGCAGTACAATTTTAGAATCTTAAAATTCTTATTTCTGTATTTGTTTAAAATCTTTTTTTTCAAACGAGGCTATAGCAAACAATATATTTAATTAACTTATAAATGTTGTATTGGCCTATCTAAATGCTCAAGCAACACAACAGTGCATCTTTAAAAAAAAATTTCCATTGCAGTAAATCAGCCAATGGGTAATTTAGTTCTGCATTGATGCAGCATTGTGATTATTTCATGATAAAAATAAATGTATATTTTTGAAAGATATACAGCCCTTGGTCAATCCATTGCAAGATGAAGGCGTCCCATGGTGTGTTGGCCATGGGGGTTGTTTAACCAAACTTCAGTGCAGGTTGGTGAAGAAGGGGGTGGGAGGGGGAGGAGGGGGAGGGGGAGGGGGAGGGGGGGGAGGGGGAGGGGGAGGGGGGGGAGGGGGAGGGGGAGGAGGGAGAGGGGGAGGGGGAGGGGGAGGAGGGGGAGGGGGAGGGGGAGGGGGAGGAGGGGGAGGGGGAGGGGGAGGAGGGGGAGGGGGAGGGGGAGGGGGAGGGGGAGGAGGGGGAGGAGGGGGGGGGCGGGGGAGGAGGGAGGAGGGGGGGGCGGGGGAGGAGGGGGGGGCGGGGGAGGAGGGGGGGGGCGGGGGAGGAGGGGGGGCGGGGGAGGAGGGGGGGGCGGGGGAGGAGGGGGGGGGGCGGGGGAGGAGGGGGGGGGGCGGGGGAGGAGGGGGGGGGGCGGGGGAGGAGGGGGGGGGGCGGGGGAGGAGGGGGGGGGCGGGGGAGGAGGGGGGGGGGGGCGGGGGAGGAGGGGGGGGCGGGGGAGGAGGGGGGGGCGGGGGAGGAGGGGGGGGGGCGGGGGACTCTATTGTGTGTAGGGTGTGTAGGCATGTAGACACTACTGACTCTATTGTGTGTAGGGTGTGTAGGCATGTAGACACTACTGACTCTATTGTGTGTAGGGTGTGTAGGCATGTAGACACTACTGACTCTATTGTGTGTAGGGTGTATAGGCATGTAGACACTACTGACGCTATTGTGTGTAGGGTGTGTAGGCATGTAGACACTACTGACTCTATTGTGTGTAGGGTGTGTAGGCATGTAGACACTACTGACGCTATTGTGTGTAGGGTGTGTAGGCATGTAGACACTACTGACGCTATTGTGTGTAGGGTGTGTAGGCATGTAGACACTACTGACTCTATTGTGTGTAGGGTGTGTAGGCATGTAGACACTACTGACGCTATTGTGTGTAGGGTGTGTAGGCATGTAGACACTACTGACGCTATTGTGTGTAGAGTGTGTTGGCATGTATATACTACTGACTCTGACTATATTTCACAATATTCGTAAACCTTTTGGATCAACTTTTTACCCCCATATCTGGGGGTGTTTGGGGGGGGTCCACTTTCCATAGCTTTTTTATTCAGGCCTTCTGAAATGCTCTCTTATAAATGAGTTGACAGACGAACAGAACGCCGGCTTTTTATAATAGTTGCGTTTTAGAGTATTTGGCTGCTATACATTTGCACGTGATAAGCCACTTCGTTGAGCCAACCTTATGTTGCCAGGTCGCTTCTGAAAAAGACCCATATAGGTCGATGGCCTTATCTGGTAAAATACAATTTTTTAGTTTATAGTTTAGTTCCGACTTGTCCACATGGCAAAGTCACGTCGCCAGAGTTGACGGTGCAAAGCACTAATCGCTATAATTAAAAATGTTGTATATATATAATAGTAAAAAGTGAGTGTTCGGGAAATTAATGGTCCATTTATGCACCATGCTCAGAATAACTTAAAGAATAGCTGCAAGGTACAAAATGTAATTCAAAAAGGCATCTTCAGCATTGCTTCAGTGATTCTGATATATTAGCTCAAACGAAAAAGAATCAATTCAGATCAAAACCTCGCATGCCACTTGCCTGTGGTCATCGACGCTAGGTGCAGCAGCGTACAATACATCAGAATTTCGTAATTTGATATCATGCCCTTGAGACACCCCCAAATAGTTAAAGCCACATTGCCAGCAGACCAAGTCACTTGGAGAGGCGGTTGCAATGCCCCCACCAACGTGGGAGTGGCTCAAGCCACAGATGTTCCCAGCCAGAGGCAACGAACGTTAACGCTTCGGCTCGTGTAAACGACAGACGTATTCACCTACTAAATATACCCAGCGCCCCACTTCCATGTCCTTCTGAGTGCCTTGCAAAAGTCACACGCTGCCTGCAAATTAAAGCACGTGTTCTGGAGGCATTTGTTTTACTCCCCCCGCCAGAAAAATTGTATATATCATATCATAATGCGTCTGACTGTACAATAATTACAATACAATACAATAATTTTTCATGGAGCCGTTCAGCGCCAAAACAAAAAGAGTAACTCTGCAGTGCATATCATGCTCAATAGAAATATAAAATGGGAAAAATCGCAATTATTTTTTTGGTATGCACGGCAATAGGAATTTTAAAGTGGAGCAGCAATGTTTTTTTTTTCTTTCCCAGACAATACTGTTCGGTAGCTCTCGCATTATCCGAAGCTGCAAATTGTCATTTGCATTCAATGTGTCACGATCACAGGGCCCTGACAGAGCAAAAACGTTTTCAAGTTTTATTTTGCTCTATTGTGAAAATTACTGCGGTCGTGCGCACAATTGCCCCCGCAGTAACCCTTGGGGCTCCAATGCACCGACATTTCAAACATGTCAGCAGATCTTGAAATGCAAATAGTAACATTAGCTCCACTAACACGTCTAATTTGTACGCCCGTATCAAAGATGTCACCTTAAGGTGGTTTGGACAACCTTGGGTCAGTAGAGACACATCCAGGTTGAGCACTCAGCAGTTCAAGAAGGGAGAGACTGCATCCTATCCCAAGGACTCTAATTGAATGCCTGGCCTCGAACGAAACAAGTGACAATTATCTTTTGAACCTATCCAAAATCATCTTGGTCCAAAACCTGGCGTAGTTTGTGAACATCGGCAATGGTGAGATAAAGGTGGCAGTGTTTGGTGCTGGTCCTATTATATTATCTTGTGCGCCATGCTGGCATGAATGGATACTTGCCAAACGCACTTGTCCCAGTAGCCTTCATGGCAAAATTAGATTTCTGCTTTTCTACGCTCATATCGCTATGTATTTGATGCAGTTGTTAGGGTGCTGCGCTACAAACCCAAGAACCAGAGCTCGATTCCCACTCAAGATCAATTGCAGCGGGGGTATATTTGAACTGGTCCTGATGGGCCTCCACTAGGTCGACTCAGCCTTAAATGAGTACCTGGCGCAGTGTGTAAACATCAGCACTGGGGAGGAGAAGGTAGCCGGGCGTGGTTCTGGCCAACCCAACTCCCTCGTGTGCCACAGTGCCGGCCTTCATAGGTGCTCGCTAACAGCACTTGCCCCAACAGTCTATAAAGGCAATACAGGGATATGTATCTTTGTACTGAGTTATAATGGAAGGCTACAAGGCTGTAGCATGCAGAATGTGTTTCCTGGGATCTGTCACTAGACTGATTTACACCAATCTGCTTGCTATGCATGTGCAATAGACCTGTGCAAGCTCGAGACGCGTAAGCCTTATCCAATGTGCGTTTGTTTGCTTCGCTGATGAGACGTATCAGGGATTGCTGAATGTGTCCCTGGCTTGTGATGTGCACTGACATTGGGTTTGATCCTCGATACGAACAGGTTTGAAGAGAACCGAGGCTTGTGTTAGAAATTTTATTTAAGAATCAATTGCATAGGGATTTCTATGTTTGAGCTCATGGCACGAAAGGATATCCTGTGAATAACAGTAAGATTTCCCTCAGATATGTACACATTGTATATGGATTTATACTGCTCACTTCATTTCCAACAGGATTCCTTGTTTAAAAAAAAAAAGGATTAAATATTTTTTTCTGTCTTTGCTGGCTGAGAACTCCAGTGGGCTGTCGCCAATATTTGTAAACGTGGACGTCGATGCATTGCTGCTCGTCGCCCTGCTCGGTGCAACAAACAGCAGCTCACACTATCTCAGAGGACATCACCGAAAGGTTATTCCCCAGAGCATTAGGCCTATTAGAACGACCAAAGATGTTTGCCTACATACTCTTTTAAAGAGATGCATGCGCTTACCCTGCCCACTTCCACCAGATTGGTGACCATTATGATGCTGCCACTGCGTTCTTGCCAGAGCATCCTCCAGAAGCCGCCAACTGTGTCGGGAAGCGGACCTGAACGCGGGTGCACAATGGAAATAAAATCAATGCTCGATGGTCCAATGCCTTTCGGCCAATATAAATCAAACTGTGTTGTTTTATTTTTTTTTTGGTTTTGTTTATTCTTTCTTTCCATTATACGGGGTACATCCATTGCACGACTACAGTACGGACGCTTCGAAAAAAAAAACACAAGAGCTCATTTTAAATAAACCGCACAATTCCAAATTTACCGCCGGCCTTGTTTCAACAGGATAAACTGACGCGTTGTAATTCACCACGTTATTGGAGACGCTTTAATTAGCAGGCTGTGTTTATAAGCTACGCGGCGGCCACTGTAAAATGATGCTTTCGTGAGGAAATACAGCATGCTGTATTGACAATATACAGCTGTTTTGTGAGATAACTCAATTATTCTGACTTGCCTTGTGTTGCGATATAATGGTGCGTTCGGTAGTATCCCTGCAGAAAGAGAGACAAAAGAATACTGTTTGAATTTCAGGTCCTTTGAGCTGTCACATAACATTCAAATGAAACGCATCAGAATCGCTGCTCCACTACGTACGCATTGTCGAGCGAGATCACACAACGAAGCGTGCACCGGATTAATTGTGCAAAAGTTAGGTTTGATGAGCTCTGCAAAAGACATTTTTTGAGAGAGGAGGAAAAAAAACACACAAGCATACATTAACCTTTCAGTTGAACTGGTTTAAGCTGAATATACCGTTCATGAAATGTTACTGCAGGAAAAGGACAAATCGCTGATAATGGGGAATAAAACAAAAATCGCTTGCCTGCCCTGCTGCGATAAAATAGAGCACCACGGTTGGGAGCTCCCATGCCTCCAAAGAGCCAACTCAAAAGGAGAGTCATTAACCTTTTCCGGAAATTCCTGGAACCCCTTTAACAACATCCCGTGAGAACTATCGTTCAGGCAACTGTGCCGCCTATTACAAAGAGTTAGGGCTCTGTGGAAGTGTTATAAAGGCCCGTATAAATGCCACAAACAGCCCTATCTTTTATTTTTCACTTCATTCAGGGAAAAAGGGCCTTAACGCGGCATAACTTAAGCAGAAACACATTCATCTCCTCCCTGTGCTACATGTCTGGATATTGTTGTGGTATTATAGCTTTTCAATGCGACAATGGGTGGGTAATGCTGGTCAGAAATAAGATTTCTTGATGTCCAGAAACATCAGAAAGCATAGAAATGAATTACTGTAATTGCAGTACCATTATCAACTCGTTGACAATGAATTAGTACACAGTTCTTGAATATGCTGCATATAATTATATATTATGTCCATATAATGCTCATTCACATTCCATTTCATTCCAGTGGAATTCAAATAAACTTCCTGTGTAGAGAGTATATGTTTATTACCAGTTATCCCAGGACGAATAAAATATCTCCTTGTATCATTGTAAGCTTTAGAAACCATTTAGAAAATAAGTGTGCACCGGCACAATTCCATAATTTCAGCAGGGAAAGGGATAAAGGTGCAGCCCTGCAGCTGCTTGCTCTTGCCATTGCTGGTGGAAAGGGCCTCTACTTGAGCAAGCTCTTGAGAGCTTCCCACATTGGCCAGACATCTTGAAAAGAGGTGGGTGTACTCACGCTTTGCCCCACCACGCATGACCGACCAATGGACTAAATGTGGTTTCACTCATGCATGCTTCTGGATGGGCAGAGGCAGGGAGATGTAAGAAACTTAGCCCCATTGTTTCAAACACCCAGCCAAGAGAGAGAACTTGGTGTGACCTCCGGTGACCTCTGGTATGCCACCTATTACGCCGTGTTGAATATAAATGATTAAATAAGTCAAATCAAACTTTGCCTAAGTAGGAAAGTGTTTCAAAAGCTACAAAGTATATATACAGAATGGTAAAACACTGACCTCAAATTAATCATTTCTATTGCTGTATATATGCCATGATGATATATGGGAGGAGTAGTGCTGGCACAGTGGTTAGCAAACTCCACTATGAACCTGGCATCGAAATTTGCTTTCCTGGCCAGCAGACATTATCAGCGGAAAGTGATGATATCAACCGATCCTGGTTCAGATATCACCCTTATACAACCTGCTCTGACCAGCGCTGAAGTATGGTAAAATTACACTGACGTCTGGGACCATGTGGCGAGGCCTTCTTACAGAAATTGATTTAAAAGGACTACAAATTATAATAATTATACAAGCTTTTTAAATCTTGATATGCTATGCGAGTTAAAACTAATGTTGGTCCTTACACGGAAATATTGTACTTTGATTTTATTTTTTTATGTCATTGCATGTAACAGAGGCACCATAAATTTCGATTTAAAGCTTTCGTGACTGCAGGGATTCATATTCTTGCTTCTTTCGGTAAAGTCACGTAGAAGGGAAATAATAAAATAATATAAATATAAAACAATATTATTTCCCTTCTACGTGACTTTACCGAAAGAACCAAGAATAAGAGGCACCATAGTCACCCAGTAGCATAGGTGTATTTACCAAGCGCTTGACATGATTTCCTGATATAGATGGCTCTTTACTGAATACTGTACATTTAATCGAGTTGCAATGGCTTATTGTTACCACCAGTTCAGAAACATTCTAATATTATTAATTACATGCAGCATGCGCATTACTAAACAATATTCAATGATGAGTGAAAAAAAGGGGGGAGGAATGATATCGCTAGAATGAGGAAGCCCTCTGTGCCTGATTAAAATGCTTCCTTTAAAAGGATGCCAAGCCATGCCCCGACAAATGAGCAAATATGAATTAAGATGAAAAATGCGGGTGTTAATAACGATAGCAGAACAACAACAACAAAAAAAACCTAATCAATTTCTACGTGTATATGAAGAGCCACCTTAAAAACTCATCTCTCTGTTTCCATGGCCCTATTAACACCGGAGTGTGTTTTGAGCGTGGTCCATATTGACTCGGCCCATATTAAACAGAGATAGGTTCATTGGGCAAACACGGCTGTGGCTATCATGTTAGAGCAGCCCGACAAACGTGCGCGCATGGGCCCCGGCCGATCTTACCATGCTCAGCTCTCGGCAGCAACGCAGCTGATGTCCCAATGCAAAGCATGGGAGAAGCGCGCGCGCGCGCGCGCGTGTGTCACATGAGAGAGAGAGAGTGAGTGAGCTACTTTGAACATTACACAATGTAAATATGTGCTCAGACCGACTTCAAAAGAGGGAGGGAGGGTAGATTTTTCGCTGTGTTCCGGTGGTGGACAAGCAGAGCATCGCAACAAATGGCGCTTGCCAATCACGGTGCTAACTTGGTAGACTATACTAGAGCAGACGTGGAATTCCTAGTAACACATTTTTTTCCATCATATAACGCAAAGTCAATGCATTATTATCGATATAGATCAATCCTACCTTAACCCGCAGAGCTATTGCTGTAAATTGCCATCGTAGAGCTTTTACAGTTGATGCTGTGCTTAATTCTAGTTGCATAAACTCCACGTTTGATTAATATAACCACCTCGCAATTAAATCCAATATATTGGCGGCGTGTAACCAGCCCTCGAGGAGGACTTACAGCAGCCTCCGTGATAGATTAGTGCAATAGATGACTGCTTGAAACACTTTGAGTGGTCGCTTTCAAAGAAACATAAACGCCCAATAAACATGTAGCTAGTGGACTGGAGCATCATTAATATTTAATCACTGCATGCACAAAGCCAGCACAAAGCCAGCACATAGCAAACTATTTCTATTAACCAAATACAGAGGGCATAACGGGCCATTCATTTATTTATTTATTATATTTTTCTAAAGTCTGCACGGATAATGTCAACACCCGGTGAAACGTAACACAGCGAGATTAGAGGGACCACATCTCTTGTCGTTCCAGGATAGATTTTAATAACCAGAAATATCATCTTTCCCAATGTGAGCTGTGGAAGTCAATATGGACAATTCCGATGCATGACATTGAAAATCCACTTACGTCAACGTAGTTGGCATTGATGTAATCACTGTTTTGTTCCTCGTCCAATACATTCAACATCACCCTGGAATGGTCATCTGTCAGAGTGGGTAAGTGAGCAAAAAAACCAAGTAAATATATATAACATTCGAAATACGGCATTCAAAAAAGACTTTGAACACGCTTATGGCAATTTGAAATCAACACATCGGCTTACATTATTCATTCTAGATTTGAAGCTTTCGTGACTGCAAGGAATCATACTCAGTTTTTTTCGGTAAAGCCACGTAGGTAAAAAAAATAATTAACATTATTCATGTTGATTTTTTAAGACAAAAGGGGCGTCGACCAACAACCCCACATTTCGATTTAAAGCTTTCGTGACTGCAGGGATTCATCTTCTTGGTTCTTTCGGTAAAGTCACGTAGAAGGGAAATAATAAAATAATAAAAATAAAACATAATAAAATTATTCTCACGACGTTTCGACCCCAACACCTGAGGACGGCTGCTTGCGTTGTGGCCGAAACGTCGTGAGAATTATTTTATTATGTTTTATTTTTATTATTTTATTATTTCCCTTCTACGTGACTTTACCGAAAGAACCAAGAAGATGAACCCCACATTTATATTTTGAAGTGCGTGTGTATTTTTAATTTTCTCCATTCCTTTGTAGACAGAAAAGTGTTGACTCGGCTGTGCCGCCGACACCACTGAGCCAAAACGAAATGCATCGACTCACAAGCGATGATGTTGCCGTATCTGTTCTTGGCCCGATTTTCATCTCGCTTAGCCACATCCCATGGAGCCGACTGTCCCTCAAAAAAACTCTGAAAACAAGAAGAGAGAAGAGAAGAGATATGCAAAATGAAATGTTCACATACGTGCGTAAAAATAAATAAAACCCTTTAAGTCGAAGACACGCTTCACAAATTCTCTATTCTGAGTGCTATACTATATTGTAATGAAACCTTTTTGTCGGGATCATTTTGCTACTTCTCTCGATGGTTATATCGGTTGGTTAAAGTGTTAGCTGCGTTGCCCGCAATGTTGCTTAACAATTCTCGACACTATATTTAAGCTGTGTTAATTCAAGGCTGTCCTCTGGGTACAAAATGCACACGACTTTGGATGAAAGATTATTTGAAATATAGTCACTCCATGTACTGATGCGATGTATGGACAACAGCCAAGCTTCCCTCTTTTAAATGCATTTGGCCAAAGCTGAAAATAACAGCTCCAGATGTCTATTAGTCTGCAAGCCAAAATGTATATTTTTCTGAGTTCCTTTTATAATAGCAGAATTTTTGCTAAGATTACATTTTATATATGCATATATGTCATTTAGTCTAAACATGGGTTGATTGCCCTCTTCTTTAATGAGGCACACGCTGGTTTTTTTTATATAGATAGACTGATAAATACTGTCGAATAATGCGAGAAGAGAAAAGGCCAGCCACCATCAGACTCATTCTGTTATTGATTAAACAAATCACAAGGTTTCCCATCAGAGCCAGAACACAAGAAACTATGATTTTGTCTGGGCATTGGCAACCATCTTAACCAGGAATTTGTCAGTGAGAATTTCTTTGTCATTTGTTTTAAACATTACATTCTTGTTACGATAGAATATATGTTTAATGGCAGTAAATGATCAATTAAAATAATTATGTTATTATCAGTGATAATACATATCAATGCTCGAAAATTACAGGAAGAAAATGTTGGGATAAATTACCGATTTTGCAATATCAAACAATCAATACATGCGTTCTACTTGTTATTTGTGGAACAATTTAAACGGTACGATATATAATGTCTAAGAAATGACTAACACGTACTTCTGTATCATCTGGCTTATTGCTGTGACTCACCTGAAAAATTGTTCTTTGTAGAATATATTCACCCAGTAATTAATGCACAATATTTTTGTTTCATGGCAGATGTATAAACTGTTATTAGCTTAACACATTTACCGTGAATTAACTTCTCCGTTCTACATTACCTCGGTGTGAAAACAACCGCTCTGTAAAGTTGCAGTGCCCCCCTGCGCCATATTCAAACTTGCAGGGAAGATGAATGCGTCGTGAGCTTGAGTGGATCACGTAACTTCACCAACCTCCTTAACCCCCCACTCACCGACTGAATTTCTTTCATATCTGAGCTGGAAAATGCCGATTGACAATTCCGTGCCATGTACGCAGGCCGTGCGCTTGCAAAGATATTCTCGTTTTGGGGGGGGGGGGGGGGGTCACTGCCGACGGGCCGTTGCTCGCGTGCCAAAAGGCTCGGAGCTGCTTCGAGGCAAATAAACACAACGGTGGCATTTTCAAAGCAATTAATGCGGAAGTGTAGGAGCTAACACAGGTGCCTATCAATGTGGCAGTGGCAACGCCTTTTCATCTGTAAGCACCAAGTCCCACTTATAGCAAGCGCCAGCCAAAAGAATACGTTTATCTTGATAATTGGATTCTGCCTCATTACGCATATGATCATTATCACCCTCCTCTTACCGTGTATGCCTTATTAATGCATAGAGATGGGGGGGTATATTTAAATAAAGCCTGACTGACTGTAGGAATGCTAATGATAATTTTGATATAAGTCTCAACTACAAATAGTATTTATCTTTTTTTCGATTTAAAGCTTTCGTGACTGCAGGGATTCATCTTCTTGGTTCTTTCGGTAAAGTCACGAAGAAGGGAAAAAATAAAATAATAAAAATAAAACATAATAAAATAATTCTCACGACGTTTCGGCCACAACGCAAGCAGCCATCCTCAGCAAGCAGCCGTCCTCAGGACGCTGCTTGAATTGTGGCCGAAACGTCGTGAGAATTATTTTATTATGTCTTTATTTATTTATTTTATTATTTCCCTTCTATGTGACTTTACCGAAAGAACCAAGAAGTATTTATCTTACTATTATTTTATTCAACGGTGAGGTTCTGCACAAAATTAAAAACAAATAATGGTGCCAATAGCCACTGATCAAGGACACTATCACTTTATAAAAGTATCTGCAACTAATATCAAGCGTGTAACTATCAGAGGTCCTCGATTATCTTGGAAACGCTAATTGATGTTTGAGAACGTCATGGACGAAAGATCCAAATTGCACCGCTTGTAACCCTGTGACCCTGTAATGAAAGTTGCAGAAGTTATTTTGATGTATTTAAAAAAAATGCGCATTAAAACAGGGTCAGATGACCTGGGGGTAATTGCATGACTGTGTGAGAACATCGTAAATTTATCACAGAGGTAGTTACTAGTATGGTATCAAATTTTCACTAACAGAGACAAATATAACATGTTATTAATGTTTCATGAACGTCAACGTTGAAAACGGTGATGGATTAGACCAGACATTCTACATATATTTTTAAGTTGATTAAATTGAGGTTCAAATCAAGTTGCTAAGATTTTTATACCAGGAATTAAAAGTCACATTATACCTATGCACTCACACGCCCAGATGCCCTATGTGCGATAACTGTTATTTAAACGAATAGAATGCCACTCTACAAAACATAAAAAACATGTGTGCAGAAAGAATGGTCGTATTTGGGAGGTGGTTACATTATACACACTACCAGGCCTCGTCTCTGGAATATGTTGGTCGGAAAGAAAAGGTTGTACCGTATTCCCATGGATTTTTCATTTGGCAGGTGTTCCCTTTTGCTATGCACAACATGGACTTTGCTTCAAGATACCGGTGGCAAGAGTTCACAGTCAATGCACTGTGGGTTGCTCTTGATGTGAGCATACTGATGTGCGAGTCACTTCAAGACCCAGGTACTGAGGTGAGAAAGTGTGCAAGGCCCTTTAAGAGGCTGTGCGCATTTAATAACGTGCACGATGAATGACAATTACAAGTTTAACTGTCAATGTTTACTTTGGGGGAAAAAATGTACTGACATATTAGACGAGACTTCTGAATCAGAGTTAATAAGCAAAGGGTAATTTGGGTTTGCTGAGTATTCGTAAACAAGCTAAACACGAAGTACAATTATCTTAAACCTAAGCTGCATCCATTAAGTGGTATGTTACCGATCGGTGTTATGTTTGTGTTTCATACACATGTATTACAATATAACTCTTAACCTTAACATATTTTCAAAGCTATGAATCTTAATCCTGACACCGGTGATGCTGAAGATATTTGCTGTCAGTGTTGGAAAATCCTCTGCTCTCTGTCTATCTCCTTGGCAGTTTGACAGGCCCATTGCTGTGCTGACGTGGGGATTAGCATTGTTTTTTTTAGGCAGCACACAATCTTCCCACTGGACTGACACACACACACTTATAAACGTGGCTATTTGAAAATACAAAATAGAGTAACATTCAAATTTTTTTTTAGCTCAACTACAACTGATTTTTTTTTATTTAAACGAACCAATGTTTTAAAATCATATTAATGTAGCAGCTGGGGAGGCCAGTGGGACAGAGTATAAAGGCAGTGTAAATAATGTTGTTTTTATAATATTGTAACGCCATACGATAATTGAGTTAAAAAAATGTTAACGCTGCTCTGATTGATAATTGTTTTTTTACCCTTCTCTCTGGCAACAAAACTGACACCTTTTTACAAGGAGTCATGTTTGCATAGACCGAAATACCTGCAGTCATAATACAAACAAAAGATATAACTCTGATAATGTGCACTGTCCTTGAAGTTGATTGGTCCACACCTGAGACAGCTTTCCTTAGAGCCTAGTCTCACATGGGTTGGACCAGATGACGCCAAAAGGCAAATGAGGTTCCCAAAGTGTAGCTGCTCTGATTGCGTATTCTGTTGGCTTTCAACGTCGCTTTCCACTATCAGACTATGGACATGTTTCAGTTACCAACACAACCAATAACTGATGTATAAAGAAACACAAAATACGAATTATAACTCATGAGCCTCGCCAATATATAGGCCATAAACATATTTTCACAGCCAATATGGGATATATCAAATGCTCTATCTGGATCTATATTTAGCCATCACAGTTTCAGACCTAATATTTGATCTTAAGTACCTGCCCCTAAAACAAGCCACCCATTGAAATGTTACTTTCTCAGGGAAACATGTTTTGTATATGGAGTGGTCGAATAACAGACCAAACAAAAGTTCACATTTCAGCTGGGGATCTTAGTGGCTTGTTTGAAAAAAAGAAGTAAGCTCACAGGGGAGTTAGCAGCCACATTGAATGGGCCCAATGAAGAATGCTTAAGGAGAGTTCTTCAGAGTAAGGTAGCAGGATGTCACCTGAAACGAGGAGGTTAGGATAAGAATTGGCCAATCGCTGGCTAAGTGCTCTTGTGGGTAAGGGAAGGGCCTGGGTGAGCTGGGTGTGCTATCTTGAATGTGAAAAGCGTGCACTTTGAGAGGGGCTTTCAGCGGAGCTGAGAGCCGGGGAAGGTTGCAACAAATGGAGGAAACTGTGGAAGACACATTATATCCGAAGGGATGAAGTATAGTTGCCATTGATGGATTAAAATGTGGGTTTAAAAACAAGAATGGACTGACATAGTGCTAGTGCTATTTTCAAACAGACTGAAAAGTACTCTAGCTGAGTATTGCCTCGGAAAGTATGTGGGATTGCAGTCCAATGCGAATTCACGAGTGACAAAAAAATCTCTAGAAAAAAAAAACACATTTCCAACAGGACGTTCTTGTGGCTTCCCATGCGCTGTGCCGAACTTGTCCATATCCCACCCACTCATTCATCCAGTTTGCTCTGTCACCTCATACTCCTCTTTGAAGCCATAGCCCTCCCCGGTCTTCATCTGTCCAATGTGCTGCAGGAGATCAGCCACGCGCACTGCAGGGTGCAGCCGCCCTGTGTGGTAGGCAGGTGAGTCGGGCCCATCCCTTGGGCGCCGGTGCCTCTGTGGTTGCTGTGGTTGTTGTTGCGGTTGTTGTTGCGGTTGTTGTTGCGGCTGTTGCTGCGGTTGTTGCTGCGGTGGCATTGGAGGCTGAGGGGGCGGTGCGTGGGGAGGCAGGTGGTGCGGCTGGCTCGGCGGGCCGTGGTGCGTGTGGAATGACCGCACCGCCTTGGCCATGCTGCCTCCTCCTCCACCGCCACTGCCACCACCGCCACCACCACCACCACCACTGCCACCACCGCCACCACCACCACCACTGCAGCCGATGACGCCGACCACACTGGGACCGCAAGCGAGGCCAGGCTGCTCCGCCGAGCAGTTCGCACTGCCATGGTTCTCATCTAGGACAAATGACAGACAAAGGGAGGATTTTGAATTATCTACATTTAATCATATTGCGTAACGTTTCCAAGAGTGTGCTGTATATATCTGTGTCCGATGAGTTGTGTCGCGGGAGTGTCGTTCGGTACGATGTCTCGCGTTTTGCCCAATGTGCTGAGAGCTTCTTCAGGAACCGACATAATAATAATAATAGTTCAATTTGTAACGCGCGCAAAAATTTGCAGACGTAGTGGCCGCAACTCAGAGGCGCGGAGCCAAGCTCAGAGTCGCGCTGAATTTGGTTCCTCTAGAGGCTCCCAGCATGTGGAGCAAATCGTCGGCCACGATGCTGGGAAACACGCGATACAACCTGAAAGAACATCGGGAGAGCTATTATTTTGGTAATGAACAGGAGTCATGTGTATTTATTATGAATGTTTTTTGGGGCATTCAGGAAGATAACAATGTGATCCGCTTGTACACACATTGGGATTCTGTGGGTCATGTGAATTCTCAATGCTGAAAGTGTGCACACAAAACAACACACTGTATGCGTGTGAACATCAGAAATCCTAATAGTGGTAGGATGCGGCAACGATGTCATATAATAACCACATTTTCGAGGGAAAATTTACACCGGCTTTTAAGATACGTAATTCATGGAATGAAACGTGCAGCAATTTCCACTGGAAGATTTAAAAGCTTTGGTGGGTGATTATTTTCTGCGACAAAATGGAACGGTTTTTTTGCTCAGCATGTAAAACTAGTGGGGAAATAAAGTATTAACAGCATGCAAGGCAGGAAAATGAGTCACGTTGTACACATAAGGCAGATATGAGCAGAGGGTAAATGGGTGGGTTAACATGGCTGTCATTCGCCTTTCCTCACATTTTCACACATTATAAATGTAGCCCTCCTCCTAATTTTCATGCCACACTAAATTCAGGATGAATTCTGCCAAAATAGGAAAACATGAAAACAAGGGAAACCTCCCAGATGGTTTAGGATGCTTCCCCTGCTTCTTGTAGGGATCTTTAGTAAGTTGGTTTAATGTGTTTGTTGCATTTAAACGAAATCGTAAGACCCATTGCTCTTAAATGCACTGATAATACAGGTATTTCTTGTTTTTTTTAGCTTCTCTTAAACCAATTATTATTATAGTCCATGAGCCCAGACAAGGTATTTTGTCAGTACCACCTGCGGTAGCAAACATCTAGTGGTTACAATCTATTGAGTGTGGCCAAAAAGTGATTGAATGTGATAACCACTTGTGCAGTTAGCCGAGTATGGTGTGAAAGAAGCTCAACATGCATACATAAAATTGAGTGGGTTGATAAAATAATTCCCTCCTGTTGGCCATATCTGAACCACCTTTCCCCCAGCCCCTCTCAGAGACACACTGCACCAATGTCCCATCTCTCACATCAGGGGATGCGGATCCTCTCTGCATTCGCAGGTCACAGAGGCTTAGGTTAATGGGTGAACGAGCTGTTTCCCGTGTGGACCCAAGCCTCTACAACTCCCTTCCACGAGATCCCAGGAACTCTCTGAGTCAGTGGGCATTTTTGAAACACTTCTTAAAATGTATTTACAGTGTCCACTTTCGTATATTTTAACTGTTAGTAAATTCAGACTATCGCTTTCAGCATTTATTTGATCATATATTTGTTCGTTTCACACGTTATTTTTGCGCTGGGGTTTTGCTGCTGTGTCTTGCACGGCGCTTTGAGATCCTCGATGAAAGGTGCTTCATAACTTAAATGAGTATTGTGAATGATCGTTATTACTTACACATAAAGCGGTCCGACTCCATTTGTTTTACCTTAGGTGGTACCGATTTCTGCCGTGGCCCATGGACTCTTTGTAGGAGTTGTTTTATTCATACGCTTGTGTAGCAGCATGCTGGGTTGTCTGCTCAAAGGGTCTCCCCGGTCTCTCTTGCCACGCGTCTCAGATATGGGGGCGTTGTTACGCAGCAGATTTCTCCCTCTTTTGCCATCGACTAAAATTGTAATTCTAATCCGTGATTCTATTTGTGCTGTATATATATATACAAAAACTGCGTGTACTATTTAATATAAATTTTCACATTTTGCCAACTTGAGGTCAAGAAGAGCTGCATAATATAAACAATATTTCTTCGTACATATTGCGTGGACAAAGATTGGGATACAAGACTGTATTGTATAATTCTACAGGGCTCCCTCTAGCAGAGATGCCCTTCTGCGAGGCGTTGCATGAGCAAGAAATTACAGGGCTTTTCCTTTACCGTTGCACCCATACGTGCGCATATAATCTACGCATTTGTAACCTGACCGAATAAACAAGCATCTGCTTGGGGAGCCAAGAGCCCCATTCCCACTGTTCACAATGGACATGCAGCGTGAGGATGGCTGGCACACTGACTTACCAGCGATAGACACTGAGTCCGGAGAGACAAGTGGCAGTAGAAGTGACAACGGCATGAAGGGAAGAAAAAGGGAAGCGCACGTATATAAACATGAATATTGAGCGCTCCAGCCAAACAAACCACTCAAGGCCAGCAACCAAGAAAGGGCATCCTGCACTGGTGACTGGCCGATGGGCCACGTGGTGCCAGCGTGAGCACGCTACAGAGCAGAAGCTGTGTTTATGGTGGTCGGTGCCAACAGAAATCGGCAGCCACTAAGTTCTTCAAAAAAATTTTTTTATCCCAATTTTGGTGCAAGAAAGCTGTAGCTGAACAGATTTACATTTCAATGCATGCGTAATCAGAAGCATTTTTTTGCCTCCTTTAATTTCCACAAGGCTGCCAGGAAGAAAAAAAAACGGAGACAATGCTGATACTTAAAAAGCCAGTTCTGCAGATTTCTATTGGCCCCTGATGAAGAACAGCTGTGTGATGAGATGGTGGCCCGTCTGAGATGAGCACGTCAAAACACAACCTGCGCTGCTCCTCCAAGGAAGCAAAGTAAATATCGGGCTCTGCTTTTCATTGGGATTTGTTGCTATAGTACATTGTGGATAAAAATAAAACATTATCCAGATTCACCGCACCACAATCGGTCGATATTGTATTGGGCTTTGGTACAGGTTTCCCTCACTTTATGGTGGTTCGGTTTTCGTGATTTCGCGTATATGCGAGTAAGCTATAGCTGCCCAGTGTTTGCTGTACGCGGTTTGAATTCACTCGTTACGCGGCTATGCGGTCGGATGTGGTGGATAGGATCGCGTAGTGTGTACTGTGTGTGTACTGTGTGTGTACTGTGTGAGTACTGTGTGTGTACTGTGTGAGTGTACTTTGTGTGTACTGTGTGTGTACTGTGTGTGTGTACTTTGTGTGTACTGTGTTGATACTGTGTGTGTACTGTGTGTGTGTACTGTGTGTGTGTACTGTGTGTGTACTGTGTGTGTACTGTGTGCGTGTAATGTGAGTGTGCTGTGTGTGTGGTGTGTGTACTGTGTGTGTACTGTGTGTGTACTGTGTGTGTGTGTACTGTGTGTACTGTGTGTGTACTGTGTGTTTGTACTTTGTGTGTATTGTGCGTGTACTGTGTGTGTACTGTGTGTACTGTGTGTGTACTGTGTGTACTGTGTGTATTTTGTGTGTACTGTGTGTGTACTGTGTGTGTGTACTGTGTGTACTGTGTGTGTACTGTGTGTTTGTACTTTGTGTGTACTGTGCGTGTACTGTGTGTGTACTGTGTGTATTTGTGTGTATTTTGTGTGTACTGTGTGTGTACTGTGTGTGTGTGTACTGTGTGTGTACTGTGTGTACTGTGTGTGTACTGTGTGTATTTTGTGTGTACTGTGTGTGTACTGTGTGTGTGTGTACTGTGTGTGTGTGTACTGTGTGTGTACTGTGTGTGTACTGTGTGTACTGTGTGTGTACTGTGTGTACTGTGTATGTACTGTGTGTGTACTGTGTGTGTACTATGTGCGCTACTCGGCAGACAGCTGTCTCGTGCGGTTTCGCTTTCTGCGCCCTTCTACATGAACCTACCGCATAGAGCGAGGGAAAGCTGCGCTTCAGTTTGAAACCCACGTGTCCTGGAATTATCCAATCACCGTCACGATGCGATTTAAATTCTAGATCACTGCAGGAATGAGGCAGCCTGGGTTTTATTATGTTTTACTCTTCATCACAATTGCTGAGCCCATGGGCACAGAGGCCCGAAATGCCAAGCGGTTAACAATAAACAGTTGAATGTGTAACGGATTATAGAGTTACATTTCTTAAAATTTAGAAATGTTGCAAGGACTTATGTTGGGGAAAAAAAAGCGACAATGGGAGCGAATTTCAACGTCATGCGGCGTGAGGAATAAATCAGAAGAAGTATTGTGCCCTCTGGCATGTATGTTGAACTTCTTTCACACCGTACGTAGCCAACCGCGCTAATCAGAGGTGCGGGGGGGGGGGACGAAACTAAACACAAACAGCAGTTCTAAAGCAATTAGTTTTCAATCTAGATTGTGGTTCATTTGTGGCAATTCCCTTATGTGCAATGAGTGCGACCTTATAATGTATTCGTTCGGCAACCACTGGACAGGCATGGTCGGATTGTTACAGTACCCGTCACTGCACGTGCCAGAATGGTAGATGAGATGGACCAGTCAGTCTGGCAGTAGGACACAACTCTTAACATAGGTGGAGGAATTGATGATTGAAGCTCATGGCAACCACAATACCTCGCTGATCTCGTCAAGGAGTATAAACCATCACACGAACTGCAGTCATCCTCGCAAGCGGCTTTGGGCTGTCCATCGAAGAAAGACGGTCACCGCATCGCACGCTTTCAGACGCGCTCCTGCGGCCGTCTGGAACGCTCTTCCTTCCAATAGCAGGAAGCCGCTGGAGCCAAGCACTTTTAAAATCTAGATTGAAAACTAATTTCCTGAAAACTGCTTTTTGTGTTGAGTTTGTCCTTCCTCAGCACCCCCGGTGAGCACAGTTGGCTACGTACGGTGCGAAAGAGGTTCAACATGCATACGGAGAGATACAACCACGGTAGCGATAACAAAAGAGTGGTAATGAGGTGACTGACCGCCCGGTGAAGATATGTCTGGAGTGAATCAGCGAGTGCTGGATCATCATTCACCCTTACTGCTTTGAGTTAAAAATTTCGATCAGTCCAGTACCAGTGAGGTTAGCAACTGGGTGTGCTCCACCCCAGCCACGACAACAGAATGTCATCGTGGCCACACTTGATGCGAGCAGCTCTGGGAATTTGGCGCCGGATCGCTTTGCTGTTGGGAGCAGATCGCGATCCATCCCCTGTGCTGAATTACAAAAAGCAACGACGCCTCGGGGCGAACCTGCCGAGAGCGTCGCGAGAGGGCACTTTCATGGCGTTCTTTGATGGTGCACGGTCGTGCCCCCTGTCTCGTCACAAAGTTAGGCGGTTTCGTGACAAGCCATGCTGATATATTTCTTTCCGGCTGGCCATCAAACAAAGACGGTCACTGCATCGCGCGGTTTCAAATGAGCTTTCCGCGGCCATCTGTGAACGCTCGTCCGCCTGATGTTAGGAAGCCACTGGAGCTATGCACTTTTAAATGTAGATTGAAAACTAATTTCTTTGGAACTGCTTTTTGTAATTGGTTTGTTGTCCTTCCCCCGCATTTACAATTAGCATGGTTGGCTATGTACTGTGCGAAAGAAGTTCAACATATATACGTACATATGTTACGCATCTTTTTAATAATCACATCACAGTGCGGGTAACATTGTTTTATCTTACTTAATTAAAATGCGCCTAATTGTCGTGAAACAAATCAAATGGAAAGTGCTGCTGGCCAAATGTGATGATTAATTATATTTGCATGCATACCAGCAGCCTAAGTACCTTTCGAAAGCTGAACAGTTTTAATCTTATCCAGAAGTTAAGCTATTTTTTCTTTAATTATGAACGTTATTAATAGAAAAACAACGTCCAATCTCCATCTCTTTCTTTGCACCACCGTTTCAAGCCGTACAAAGTAATTGTAGCGTGCCGTCATTTATATCACCATACCATGTTATTGAATATTTTTTTATACGACTATAATGATTGCTAATAAGGGATGCAGTCTTAAGATCTTTCTTACCCAAGACTGCTGTTGGAACAAATGTATCATCCGGTGCTGCTAGCAAGTCGTAGACAAACAAAGGTCAAAAAGAGAGAAAAGCAAGAAGAGTGAGCATGGTTTTGACATGCATTGCCATAGCTGTAGGTTCGCGTTCAACATTTTATAAGTCTAAATTTCAATTTAAAGCTTTCGTGACTGCAGGGATTCATCTTCTTGGTTCTTTCGGTAAAGTCACGTAGAAGGGAAATAATAAAATAATAATACAAAAATGTGAGAATTATTTTATTATAGTATATTATTATATTATTTTATAATATTATATACGTTTATTTTATTTTATTATATTATTTTAGTATATATTTTTTTTATGTTTTATTTTTATTATTTTATTATTTCCCTTCTACGTGACTTCACCAAAAGAACCAAGAAGATTTTATAAGTCTGTTTTCGGTATCAACACTACAGCATGAATCAATTTTACACCTTGAGCAGTTAAATGACTTTTCTACAGCTACTCTAATGAGAAAAGCCTACAGTGATATCCTTGGAAGCAAGTGTGCAGCTGTTTGAGTGTGTGCAGCCTTCTTTTAGCCAGAGGTAATACAAATCTATTTTCAAATTACAGAATTCTCTCGGCCACTATGTTATTACGCTGTCGACATTTTAGTGCTGCAGCGTTACAGTTTATCTTTGCTCAGAATAACTTCCTAATGCTCCACGGAGGACGATCGCGAAAGGAGAGCGCATAGCCAACCACGTGGCAGTACCAACAGGCACAAAGTTTGCTTTCTTTTACTTAGACGAAGCAAAATCCCTTCGAAAGGAAAATGTGTAAACGACAGTTGTTCGATCTTGATTTGAAGCTTTCGTGACTGCAGGAATCCATAATCTTTGCTTCTTTCAGTAAAGTCACGTAGGTAGAAATACAATAAAACAAATCACGACGTTTGCCTCCGCTTGTGTTGCGATCGCGACGTCGTGTTTTGTTTTATTTTATTTCTAACTACGTGACTTTATCGAAAGAACCAAAGAGGACAGTTGTTCGGTTGAGAAGACTTCTGATGCATGCCCTCGCGACACGGTGAGTACACTGGACTAGCAATCGTGGGGTGCGTGCCAGTTAAGCATCCCCATACTTCTGTTCACCGCAGTACAAATCGTGTGCACCACGTTGAGTTGATCGATAGGTCACGTGTGTGGTCGGGTAAAGAATGTTGGGTGCTCCCATCGCTCGCAAGATGTCTGGCCAGTGTGGTAGAGTAGACCACCACAAACGTCCTATCGAAGACCACTCGAAAACATCCTCGAGCGAGGGCTGCACCTTTATCTTTTATCTCTGAAGTTTGATGCAGTATATAAGTCTTATTTGGTGAAGAATATCGGCCGGTTTTCATCCTAACAGGAGGACGGTTGGCTCATAGAGCTGGGGTGTGATCACGAATACAACACATGCCATGCACCCCACTGCCTGCACTTCCTTTGTCATGACGTTCACAATTTGACTGTGAAGTACATTTGTAACAGACAACCATATTACCTGAAACGTAGCAAGGGTGGCAGGCTTTGCTGTTATTGGTATGGCTCTTGTCAGAAAGTGCTGGCGATGAGAAAGCTGTGCAGAGAAACAAGTTAATGAAAAATCCATTAATACCTTTAAAATATTAACAACTGTAATGTACATTGCCAAGGTTCTTACATTCCCCCCAGCAGTAGCAATGGGTTCACTACAGTTGCTCAAGCTGCGGAGTAAAATGTAGCTACTCCAACCTCTCCCACTGCGTCAAACCCGTGCTGAAAAGTCGACCTAAAAACCCTCGCAAGGGGCTCTCCAAAGTTCCATCGAGTGAGCAAGACATTGCATGGCTGCACCCTTTACCTTTTATAAATTACGTATGCAATGCTTCACACAGTGATCCTCATAATGAATATTTAGACATGCCCTCGTGAGTAACACCTCATTGCACAAACAATAAGTAGTGAAAGACGAACATTAATTAGAATGTAACAATGCCTAACCAAGAGGATTTAACGTTTTGCTAATTGAGCCTAAAAAAACCTTGTGTTTTCAAAACTGTCCATAGCACGAGTACATCATGTAATGAAGCTATGGTGATACGCTGCATGGTAACAAATATTGACTACGGGAATTGAAGCGTTGGATACTAAAGCATTAAGTCCAAATTGTGCTGCAAAACAATTTACAGCTTGAACATAAGCAGAGATGGACAATTTTGGTTTGCAAATTAGATTCCAATGTGTAATTTGTTCTGGGTTGCAGGACACAGTGAAGGTGCTGTGTTCAACTTTTCTTGCACAGCGATAGCATCTGTCTCTGTCTAAACAACCGCCCGGCTATAATTATTATGCATTATCAGTCTTTCCTATGCTCTAAGATTATTTGAACATTAAGCAGATAAGTTGGGAATAATTGTATCATTCTGTGTAGCCTGGAAAAAAAACCCCCCATTCAGAACACAGCAGTGTATTTAAGATAGTGCTCAAAGACAATTGTATCTAAACGCAGTGAATTTTAGGTATAGACTACTTGAAGGCCATACTGATACATAGTTGCTTTTATGCAATACCAAAAGCATAAAAAAAATTGTAATCGCCACAAGGGTGCTCAGAAATATATTTATATAATCTCATAACATCGCAGCCTTTGGCCGAACCACTCATTATGCTAAAAGCTCCAGCATGGAGTCTGCACCCATAGCTTAATCATTGTCTGTGACTCACGGCAAGGGATAGGGGAAATAATGGTGGGGAAGGGGGGGGGCATTGGACTGACAGCAGGGTCAGAGTTCAAAATGTGATGCAACTAAATGGCTAGTTTAAACTGCAACTTTATAACACAAGCCTACCAATTCACAGATGCTGAATGCCATTATAAGGGGACGCATGCAACGCTGAATTTAAAACCGTGTCATTTTCACTTCAGTGCCGCTGTAATTACTCGTTAGCACTCTCAGCACATTTCTCGTTATCTTTACTGTTCACGTTGTACATCATTCGAGGCAGCATTACATTACCTGCTGGGCTTTCCTTTTGGGAATACAGTACTGTACATGTTTGTTTACTTTTGTAATTCTGCCGACAATTCTCCAACGTCTTTTCGGAGTTTTGAAAATGGAAAAGCAGCTTACATTGAAGATGGCACGTTCTTGTCGGCTAGGATAGCCAATTTTGAATTATTAATACGACAAATTATCTTTGGGAAAATAGGAGTGATAAAGGAATGTAATTCCACTACAAAGCCAGCCAAAAGTTAAATGCATCAGCAGAGTGTTCCTTGCGAGTTACGAGTTCTTTCCGGTTGGCTGTACAATCTGCACTAAATCCCTGAAACCTAAACTGCCAGGATGTGAGTAGATGCCAAAGGTATGCAGTAAGTCAGCTGCCGAGGGGGGTAGCCACGGCTGAGGCCAAATCCAGAGGAAAACTCCCTGGAGGCATAGTATGTGCATAGAAAACCAAATATGGCCTTCAGGCCCCTAACTCCCCCACAAACACAAGTACACACACACAGGTGCACACGTGTATGTGTGTGTTTCACATACACACACACATACATAGTGGGGAGCAGTAGTGTAGTAGTTAGCGCACTACGCTACGAACCCGGCGACCCAAGTTTTATTCCCACTCACGGCCAACACCAGTGACGAATATCTGAACCAGTCCAGGGCCTCCCCTAGGTTGACTCGGCCTCAAATGAGTACCTGGCACGATGTGTAAAACATAATCACTGGGGAGACAAAAGCGGCCGGGCGTGGTGCTGGACACCTACCCCCTCGTGTGCAGTGCCGACCTTCATAGGCAGGTGCTCGCTAACAGCACTTGCCCCAACACTCTGTTGAAGGCTATACGTGGATTGTTGCCTTTGCTTTAGACGCATTAAACTTACAAACATTGGCAGATTAGCACATTCTATAACGTCGCATTGTCGTTGACGATAAGGGGGGTGTTTAATGTCCCTTTTCCTCTTTATTTACTTAAGCCTTCCTCTTCTGCAATTAGCCACCCATGACTGAGCAAGCATGAGTGTGTCTGTGTTTGTCCTCGCTTTGCTTATCACCATGTCAGTGTAATCGGTCCTTCATTTGCTAAAATCAAATACAAATTAAAACAGAAGCATCAAAATCTATTGCTACTCTTATGGATTACCACTGTCACACCATGGTACAGCTTACCACATTCTCAATTTGTGAGACGCATTGCTCTTTCAGTTATTTTTAAAGCAAACATTGGGGGGGGGGGGGGTGTAGTGGCAGGGTCCCGATATGTGGCCTGAAAAACGTTCCACCTGGACACGCAAGTCACAATTGCGCTTCGGTGTCCAATCCAGCCACTCATTCCGCGGCGTGGCTTTTTATAAAGCAGCCGAGGAGACGACGTTTTGTTCGTATTTACACGTGGAGACACCAAATGGGAGTTATGTTTATATACGTTCTTGCCATAACAGGTTTGAGACGACAGGCGTTGTGCATCGAATGTAAGACGATGCAATGTTGGCGCTGGATTTTGTACCGGGTTACCGTGATTCTCACGGTCTGTGTAACGCCGCTGCTGTGCATGTCTTCGGACTGTATTTGCCTGTGGACATTTTTGTTTGGATGACGCAAAAAGCTGGAGGGGTGCGTCTTACTTTCTGGCGCGTCTTTTAAATCCAGAAAAAAACGGTCAAAGTTGATTGTTTCTTTTCCTCCAATCTTTTTCTGACTTTGCTACACAGACAGTCACCCACGTGCAAATACCAACTCTGTCTGGCGACCCCCTGATACCCATGCAATTGCAGTATATCGTGAAATATATATCGCAGGTACGCCAACACAAATTGCGAACAAAATCGAATGTGTTAGCCCTCTGAACACAGTAAATTAAGTTGGTTGTTCATCATAAAAATACACAAGCTGCACAAGTTTGGTTAATGTATGCACTTAAAAGTGATAAATTCACTCACGCATACACACGACCAAACTGATCTCACTGATAATGTGGTCACATAAAACACACACAACTGTCTAATATGGTGTCCCATTTATGCATAAGCACACGCTAACAGTGTCTCCAAATAAGCTGAGAATCTGAGCCCTAAGTCGGGCAAATTCAAAGCAGTTGCTGAACATTAGACAACAATATCTTTAGGGGTCGGAGTTTATTACCAGAGGTGTGGACTCGAGTCATGTGACTTGGACTCGAGTCAGACTCGAGTCATGAATTTGATGACTTGCGACTCGACTTGGACTTGCATAACAATGACTTTGTCCCACCTATGAGATGTGGACTCGAGTCATGTGACTTGGACTCGAGTCAGACTCGAGTCATGAATTTGATGACTTGCGACTCGACTTGGACTTGCATAACAATGACTTTGTCCCACCTATGAGATGTGGACTCGAGTCATGTGACTTGGACTCGAGTCAGACTCGAGTCATGAATTTGATGACTTGCGACTCGACTTGGACTTGCATAACAATGACTTTGTCCCACCTATGAGATGTGGACTCGAGTCATGCGACTTGGACTCGAGTCAGACTCGAGTCATGAATTTGATGACTTGCGACTCGACTTGGACTTGCATAACAATGACTTTGTCCCACCTATGAGGTGTGGACTCGAGTCATGTGACTTGGACTCGAGTCAGACTCGAGTCATGAATTTGATGACTTGCGACTCGACTTGGACTTGCATAACAATGACTTTGTCCCACCTATGAGATGTGGACTCGAGTCATGTGACTTGGACTCGAGTCAGACTCGAGTCATGAATTTGATGACTTGCGACTCGACTTGGACTTGCATAACAATGACTTTGTCCCACCTATGAGATGTGGACTCGAGTCATGTGACTTGGACTCGAGTCAGACTCGAGTCATGAATTTGATGACTTGCGACTCGACTTGGACTTGCATAACAATGACTTTGTCCCACCTATGAGATGTGGACTCGAGTCATGTGACTTGGACTCGAGTCAGACTCGAGTCATGAATTTGATGACTTGCGACTCGACTTGGACTTGCATAACAATGACTTTGTCCCACCTATGAGATGTGGACTCGAGTCATGTGACTTGGACTCGAGTCAGACTCGAGTCATGAATTTGATGACTTGTGACTCGACTTGGACTTGCATAACAATGACTTTGTCCCACCTATGAGATGTGGACTCGAGTCATGTGACTTGGACTCGAGTCAGACTCGAGTCATGAATTTGATGACTTGCGACTCGACTTGGACTTGCATAACAATGACTTTGTCCCACCTATGAGATGTGGACTCGAGTCATGTGACTTGGACTCGAGTCAGACTCGAGTCATGAATTTGATGACTTGCGACTCGACTTGGACTTGCATAACAATGACTTTGTCCCACCTATGAGATGTGGACTCGAGTCATGTGACTTGGACTCGAGTCAGACTCGAGTCATGAATTTGATGACTTGCGACTCGACTTGGACTTGCATAACAATGACTTTGTCCCACCTATGAGATGTGGACTCGAGTCATGTGACTTGGACTCGAGTCAGACTCGAGTCATGAATTTGATGACTTGCGACTCGACTTGGACTTGCATACCAATGACTTTGTCCCACCTATGAGATGTGGACTCGAGTCATGTGACTTGGACTCGAGTCAGACTCGAGTCATGAATTTGATGACTTGCGACTCGACTTGGACTTGCATAACAATGACTTTGTCCCACCTATGAGATGTGGACTCGAGTCATGTGACTTGGACTCGAGTCAGACTCGAGTCATGAATTTGATGACTTGCGACTCGACTTGGACTTGCATAACAATGACTTTGTCCCACCTATGAGATGTGGACTCGAGTCATGTGACTTGGACTCGAGTCAGACTCGAGTCATGAATTTGATGACTTGCGACTCGACTTGGACTTGCATAACAATGACTTTGTCCCACCTATGAGATGTGGACTCGAGTCATGTGACTTGGACTCGAGTCAGACTCGAGTCATGAATTTGATGACTTGCGACTCGACTTGGACTTGCATAACAATGACTTTGTCCCACCTATGAGATGTGGACTCGAGTCATGCGACTTGGACTCGAGTCAGACTCGAGTCATGAATTTGATGACTTGCGACTCGACTTGGACTTGCATAACAATGACTTTGTCCCACCTATGAGGTGTGGACTCGAGTCATGTGACTTGGACTCGAGTCAGACTCGAGTCATGAATTTGATGACTTGCGACTCGACTTGGACTTGCATAACAATGACTTTGTCCCACCTATGAGATGTGGACTCGAGTCATGTGACTTGGACTCGAGTCAGACTCGAGTCATGAATTTGATGACTTGCGACTCGACTTGGACTTGCATAACAATGACTTTGTCCCACCTATGAGATGTGGACTCGAGTCATGTGACTTGGACTCGAGTCAGACTCGAGTCATGAATTTGATGACTTGCGACTCGACTTGGACTTGCATAACAATGACTTTGTCCCACCTATGAGATGTGGACTCGAGTCATGTGACTTGGACTCGAGTCAGACTCGAGTCATGAATTTGATGACTTGCGACTCGACTTGGACTTGCATAACAATGACTTTGTCCCACCTATGAGATGTGGACTCGAGTCATGTGACTTGGACTCGAGTCAGACTCGAGTCATGAATTTGATGACTTGCGACTCGACTTGGACTTGCATAACAATGACTTTGTCCCACCTATGAGATGTGGACTCGAGTCATGCGACTTGGACTCGAGTCAGACTCGAGTCATGAATTTGATGACTTGCGACTCGACTTGGACTTGCATAACAATGACTTTGTCCCACCTATGAGATGTGGACTCGAGTCATGTGACTTGGACTCGAGTCAGACTCGAGTCATGAATTTGATGACTTGCGACTCGACTTGGACTTGCATAACAATGACTTTGTCCCACCTATGAGATGTGGACTCGAGTCATGTGACTTGGACTCGAGTCAGACTCGAGTCATGAATTTGATGACTTGCGACTCGACTTGGACTTGCATAACAATGACTTTGTCCCACCTATGTTTATTACAGTGCGTTTCAAGAGTATTTTACTTGAACTAGGTATAATGCAGAGGTGGGACAAAGTCATTGTTATGCAAGTCCAAGTCGAGTCGCAAGTCATCAAATTCAAGACTCGAGTCTGACTCGAGTCCAAGTCACATGACTCGAGTCCACACCTCTGGTATAAGATGACAATAATGAGATGCAGCCCTTTCTCAATCCACTGCCAGAGAAATGCCTCACCAACCCGTGTTGTTCATTGGGGTTATTTGACCATCCTTCACCACACCGCTAAGTGTGAGATGGTTGAGAGTGGACCAGGACCGGTTCAAATATCACTTGCCACTTATTTTCAGTCATGGCGTAGAACTGAACTCCAGCCCCCCCCAGGTTCATATTGCAGCCATGCTAACAACTGCAACACTCCACTGTGATATGCACACTAATTACATATTTTTTGACGGACAATTTGACGTGATAATTTTTTTTGTAATTCCTTTTAACATACTAACATTTCAAGTGGGCCTTAAAAGAAATTTATATGCAGTTTTTTTCCATCTATATAGGTTCTCAGCAGAGCAAGGACATCAAAAGAAATCTCAAGTACCCTATTTGGACAATGGTTATCATGAACCACAATCTATTAGTTTCTCTCGTAAAAATGCGCGTGTGTGTGCGTGTCGAGTGGGGAGCGGTCGTGTAGCGGTTAGCGCACCGCGCTACGAACCTGGCGACCCGGGTTCGATTCCTGCTCACGGTCAACACCCAGTGACGATTATCTGAACCGGTCCTGGGCCTCCCCTAGGTCGACTCAGTCTCAAATGAGAACCTGGTGCGATGTGTAAACATCGCCGCTTGGGAGACAAAGGCGGTCGGGCGTGGTGTTGGCCACCCACCCCCTCGTTTGCCGTGCCGGCCTTTATAGGTGCTCGCTAACAGCACTTGCCCCTACAGTCTGTTAAGGCTATACGGGGGATCTTTGTCTTTTTTTCGTCGAGAACATAAATCAGCATAGCAAGAATGGCTCCCCTCTCCCATTAATGTGATCGGTCCCATTTAAGCAGATTTAAAAGTATAATGCTGCAGCCACAACTGCACATGGTTCATTTCGCAACAGCCATTTAATGCCTGCGATTATTCTACAGTGTCTGGTCGATGGGTGCACAATCATTGGGGAAGTATGATTAAACAAGACACTTCAAAATTGCTGTTTTATCCTAAAACGTGAATAGTGTTGCCGCGACTTAATTTTTTTTTATTGTTTTGAAAGTGCGATTGATTAGGGTTGGAAATGTGCGATTAAAGCAGTGATCGTGAACTGCTTTACCCTGTAATGAATACATAAATACATCCGAGCACATCGCGTTAGTATTACAGACATCACAACGTGCTTTGCCAAGTTCAACTTCGGGGCGGGAGCAAGCGGGGAGGGGGGGGGGACAAAACGTTTTAAATTTTCTGCGACGATATCAGAATTTGTTTTCTCCTCCACAAAAGGCGACCGCACTTTCACAATGCGCCACTCAGGCGCGCGCACAAAGGCACCAGAAAAAAAAACAAATCGACGGGCCCGGCGCGACGGACTGAATGACAACCGGCGAGCGACGCTTTTGCCGCTCGCCTTGAACTCGCTCACATCTGCCGGTGCCGTTGTGCGCGTTGAGGAAAGCAAGAGGCTCTTCGCCATGCAGGGCGCTCTGCTCCACGAAGCTCTTGTCCATCGCGTGCACCATCAGCGTCATCTCCTGCCGGCTGCCACCGTTGCCGCCCTCCTTGCGCTTTTTGGACATTTTCCTGCAAGCGAAAGACAATTCCTCGTTACCACCGGCACCGTCGTCATCACCGTCGCCATCATCTTCGTCGTGGCTGTGGCCGCTGGAAGCGATCGCTAATGGGTGAATCGCAGGCGTCCCCTCGCTGCAAATTTGTCGTGAATGGATATCGTTCTCGTCGTTGTTATCATAGTCACCGTTCAACGGGTCCCCTTAAGAAATTTGGGGAAACAACGCGGCTTTATTCAAATCAATGTTGATGCCATTACTATCTTAGAAGGTGGATTTGCTTCTCTTTACCTGCCACTCCTGCAGTCACGTGAAAGGTCAAGGCGCAGCTCGGCAATTTCCTGTTCACGCCACTGCTAGCAGAAGGGCCTTCACTAGAGCGAGCTCCAGAGAATGGGCAATTGGCCTTCTCTTCCAACGCCAGGCCAAACAAAGAGGGTGTGGGTACGCACCAGAGGTGGGACAAAGTCATTGTTATGCAAGTCCAAGTCGAGTCGCAAGTCATCAAATTCATGACTCGAGTCTGACTCGAGTCCAAGTCACATGACTCGAGTCCACATCTCATAGGTGGGACAAAGTCATTGTTATGCAAGTCCAAGTCGAGTCGCAAGTCATCAAATTCATGACTCGAGTCTGACTCGAGTCCAAGTCACATGACTCGAGTCCACATCTCATAGGTGGGACAAAGTCATTGTTATGCAAGTCCAAGTCGAGTCGCAAGTCATCAAATTCATGACTCGAGTCTGACTCGAGTCCAAGTCACATGACTCGAGTCCACATCTCATAGGTGGGACAAAGTCATTGTTATGCAAGTCCAAGTCGAGTCGCAAGTCATCAAATTCATGACTCGAGTCTGACTCGAGTCCAAGTCACATGACTCGAGTCCACATCTCTGGTACGCACACTTTACTCCTCCAGCTGCACAAGAACCCACCCATCGATTACCTCCGGTGAAACCATTTATCCTGCTGTTAGTGGACAGAGGCATGGTGGGATGGGACTGAATAAAGCTCCACCATAGTTTCGACTGCCAGTCCGGCAGATTGAACCAGAAACTTGTTAATGGCTATTCCAGTATCAGGTTCGAACCATGACACCGTTGCAGCGTCCTGGGGAGAATAACTTAGCTTTGTTAAAGATCCAAATCAATTTTAATGTTCTGCGTTGATAACTTGCTATCTTCTGTGACAAGCAGCTTGTACTGTTGTGTGTGCCTTTTTACAGGCCCACGCTACGTAATTGCATATGATATGTCACATGTAGCTTATTTCGATGTAAAGAAAAGTAATTAATGGTGTCCTTAAAGCATCATGTACATATATATATACAATATGAACAAACACTTTAGCTCGTGCATGCATAGGAAAAGTTTGTTCAAATACATGACACTCATTCGAGTAAAATCGGTCAAATGGATACCTGGTAATTGATCTTGCCTTGGTCAACTTGACCATTATTTCGATTTGAAGCTTTCGTGACTGCAGGGATTCATCTTCTTGGTTCATTCGGTGTAGTCACGTAGAATGGAAATAATAAAATAATAAAAGTAAAACATAATAAAATAATATCATAAAATAAACTAATATAATAAAATAATACAATGTTTATGTTTTATTTTTATTATTTTATTATTTCCATTCTACGTGACTTTACCGAAAGAACCAAGAAGTTTACCATTATTGCCACTGTTAAACATCAAGATACAACTCTACCCATGCATGACACTGCAGTACCAATGCTGAATACGAATATCTGATAGAAGCGTATAATATGATTCACTGAGCAGCTGGTGCTTAAAGAATGAAGCATTTGTCCTCGTATTCACCGGATCATCATCATCATCATTCGCTCATTAATGTCCCCACGTTCCCCCAAAGACAAAGCCCAAGCCATAATCAACGTTTACCCATCGCACTTACCGAAATATATTCCCCCATAGCCACTCTCGACACAAATGTAACGCAATCGCAATATCTCCTGTTAACATCAAAAAGCTCTATCCTCTGTGGTCTGTTCAGCATTACATTCCACAAGGGTTGATGAGTAATGTGACCACGGGGGTTGTTCTTCCACCATCTATTCCAGGCAGACAGCCGACTAAATGTCGCCTTCATTTATGTTGCTTTACACCGATGGTTGTCAACCATTTCTGGTGCTGTGGCCCCGCCAGAGTCAAGACCATTGGTCGCCGCGTGTGCCCTCCTCGGTCCAGAATCAGAATATGTATTTATACTGGAGGAATCCGATGAGCTATGAAGCTCTTTTTCACACAAGTCCAGTAGGGGTGGGTCAGAACCTCACAACAACACAAACAATACAAAACGACGATAGAAGTGCAAAGTATAGGAAAGGTAAAGAAATCACTTGAACAAATATAAAATAAAACGAAAGAATTTTATATCTTACCGAGTAAAGCCCACCGAGCTATGAACTTATTTTTCAGAAGCGACCTGGCCACAAATGATAGCTCAGCAAAGTGGCTTATCATGTGGACATTTATGACAGGAAAATAATTGTAATAATTTAAATGCACGTTTTTCTAATTGCGGAGGGAACCGCCGAAGGACCCGGAGAGAAACCTCACACGACCACGAGGAGAACACGCAAACTTCAAATATACAACAGGCATCAGAGATTAGGGTCGAACTCCATGACCTCCTCTACACCAGGCGAGGTCGTTAACATCTCGCCACTGTGGCACCCCAACATCTTGCCACCATGGTGGCTTTATTTTGGTGATTTTATAAAAGTTTTTTGGTTTGGCCATGTTTGTTTGTTGTAGTACAGAGTTAGACTGATGGCCTTAATCTAAGTTGTCTTGTGGTTGTTGTTGTTTGACTTGCATCCCACTGGGATTTTTGCACACAGTGTTGGTGTACGGTGCTTTTTCTGTAATGTTTTGCTGTCTTTTCTTGGATTTTCTGTTTGCACTCAGTCACATATTCACTTTAAGATGTTTTTTTGTTCATGTTTTTGTTTTTTGTTTGTTGCGGTTGCACCAGATTCAAGAGCCGAATGGCTCACAGGACTATACCTAATAAATGAACTTGAACTTGAACTCCCCACCACTCCCCCCAGAGTCAAGACAATTGGTCACTGCTTGCCCCCTTCCCGGTCACTGCCTCCCACCCCCCACACATATTTATAGTTATACCGGGCGGTCCAGATGTCCTGTGATCCCCGTTTACTTCTTTAAAACTTCGTGTTTTTTAAATCCTTTATATTAAGTTCACTTGCTTGCTTGCTTGCGCGCTTATGACCGTGCAAATATTTCGGTCGTTTTTTAACCCACTTCCCGTGATCCAATCGAGCTGATATTTTGCACACAGGACTCGTTGTGCGTGACAATTTCTTTTCGAGAATTTTATTTTTCCAAAATTTCACACTTTTTAGGTAAAAAAAATTATATTTAATTACCAATTGCTTAATGGTGGCAGGCAATCATCTGACCCATAGGTGGCAGCCATCTCAAGCCAGAGGACGAGAGGACTCTAGCCGCCCGTTTCAAAGACCAATGTGGGCTGGGTTGTGGCCCATTGAACACGCATATAAAGGATTTATAGTGAAAAACTTTGTTTTTACGGGTTGATTTTTTGGAAGTCAGGTTTATTTACAACAGAAATTAATACGCAAAGGATAAACCGAACGATAAATGTTAGGGATCGATTAAGCGTGGAGTCTACAAAACATCTGGACTACCCTGTAAAGAGAGATTACATATCCACACATATAACGCAGTGTGAAAAAGGTATTTGTTTCACGTTGTGCATTGCTGTGTCTCGTCACCATAATCCGGTGCCATCTATTCCCCGCGCACTTTCGAAATTTCATCTGCACGGTATCCATGCCGCAGCCTGCACCCAATAGCTTGAGAACTGCTTTTATATACTGTGGAATGGGCCATACCATGCGATCGAAACGTCGTGATATTTTTATAATTTTTTCTATCTACGTGGCTTTACCGAAAGACCCAAAGAATAAGGCACTTATCACGTGACATCCTTTCCTCAAAACAAAATAAATCCGAAATGACAACTTCAAAACTAGGTGCGGTATTAATTTCACGAAAAAACCCCCCCTGCAAATTCCCTCCATTTAGCATCGATTAAGAAGCTACATGGACATGTCATGCTAATTTTTTATTTCCCAACTCGTGTTACATTTTCCAGTTGAGTGATCTTCTTTCTCATTTCAAAATTTGACTTAATTTAGCTCTGTGTCTTCACAATTTCTCATTACGTAATGACAGAACTTGCTTTGACGTGTTGAATGAATCCTCACATGCCAATCAGTTAACATTTCTATGTTGGAAGCAACTCCCCCCCCCCGCCCAGTTGTCACGTATTACATCGGTGTCAGTTCTGAATAATATTAAAACATTCCTGGTGCCTTCACCCACCGCCTCCCCGCCCCCACCTTTAAATTAACAATGCGCGCGGTGACTGCTGCCGTTTATCAAGACTCCCATCGCTGCAGAATCAAATCTCCTGTTGCCTAAAATTGAGCAGACCCGACAGCTTGTTTGAAGGCTCCTCTCGATGCCAGCAGACTGCCACTCGTAGTGCCCGCACGTCTGCGGAGTTACTTAACGTGTTTGTCACGTCCCAGGGCTTGTGCCACGTAACACTGTGGACGCAATTCAAAAGTGGACATTTCTAAAGTTTGGACCTCGCACATTCAGCTGTTGCCTACGTCCTTTTAGAGTGAGGGTGCTGATGTTGTTTTTTTGCGAGGCGACTCGTATGTGCGGCATTGGTCATGCGCGTATATGGCACGATCAATTAATTGAATAGAAACACATAACCAGTGAAAATCCTGGCATTTCCTGCCTCCAGAGTAAAAACTCTCGTGCTTAATTGGCTTGGCTACAAACGCATTTCGCTAGGGGATGCACATGGCTACTATTTATTGGTAAGCGTTCACATTTTCCAGACTCTTCTTCAAAAAAAAATACTGCTGCATCCTGTGGAATGATGAGACCAGTTTGGCAGCAATTCTTGCATGAGTTGTTGTACCTGAACACATGCCAAGCATCTGCTATAGTGACTGATTATGCAGCTTTTGTTAAAGTTGTTAGAGAATGGCAGGCTATGCCTAATTTGTTTCAAACCCGTTATTGGCAGACAAAAGGCCTTGAGCATGCCAGGAAGGCTGCTTGCCTACTAATCAAGCCTTTAGAATATTTTTTAAAGGTATATTATTTCGCAGTTGTTGCAATTTTACTGGGAGATTCCAATAAAGAGAGTTTTGCGCAACAATCCATTCTATGTCATTGCCACATAGGCCCCTAAATGTACGTAATATTTCCAGAAGAATGTCGACACGAGCACAGCAATTCCGTTTTTTTTTGCATACCAACACGTATGAGGGCTCACACAAAGGCGAACAATAATTCTCAAAAAAGTGCAATTTTAAAGCACATCACTTTGAAATGACAGGGTATCAGATAGAGATGACACCTGAATGTTTTTTTCACCCTTTTTCTGGATGGAATAATGTACGTCATGATGGCAGGAAATAAGTGCTCTTCAGCCTTCTCAACTCATTGCATTTCAGCAACAGAAACCAAGTGCCATTACAATGGAAAAAAAAATACAAAGAATACAAAAAAACACAATAGTGCTTGAAAGAGGATATATTTTGTTTATACGCTATCTGACATCTAAGTAGAAAGCTGTGTTCCGTAATGCATTCCTAACAGCCTTTGTCCTAAGTAGAAATATAATTTGTTTTTCACACCAAAAAAACTGTTTCGTAATCACGTTTGCTGCCACAATTACATTTTTAAAAGGTGCTTACATTTTGTCAAAAGCAATTATATGGAGTTATGACGTAATGGCAGTTAAATTGAAATCGTGGAGTGGTGGTGCAGCCGTTTACGTTCTGCCGCTATGAACCTGGCGACCGGAGTCCGTAAGTGGCAAGTTATATCTGAAGCAGTGACCCTTGACCCAACCTGTCCTGACCAGCGTGGTGAAGTGTGGCAAAACAAACGCCGCTGTGGTGAGGCCTTCATCTAGCAGTGGATTGACAAAGCTATAAATTACTCTTGTACATTTTTGCCATTTTTTTATTGCTTATTTTGAAAAGATCAAAACATCTTCACCACAAAATATCTTCACCGGAACTTAATAGCCCTTCTTTCCCAAGTCCTTTTCATCTATAATTGTAGACAGGAACACAAACAATTATTCAAAGAAGTCTTTGGGGTTGGCAACATGACTGATTTACCAAACTTTTCCTTCTCTCAACAATTCAAACTCACCGACGGATACTCAATATTTATAAGAGTTATTCGGCGACTATATTATTGTAAGAATTGTGCTCTGTGAATTGCATGAACTAATATAGTGAAGTGTTTTATCGTTTTTATTAGCAAAGGTGGACCATCTGCTGGGGTTCTTTTTTGTTAATCAGGAAAATTACGAGTTTGAGGCTGCTTTGTACCCATACGTTCAATATAAAGCCTCTACCAATTCACTCCCCCTCCCCATTGCAATTCCACGCACAGTCATGATTTGGTTGCTGCGATTCAAGCATTGATTTTCTTTTCCCCATTGTGGCGAATGTAGTGGCCTCTAGTGGCAACGACATGAGGACCCATTGTATACAAGCTACATTATAACATTGCAAACCCAACCATGAATCATAATATCCACCCTGACCAATTAATCGCCCACACCCAGTGCAATATTTGCGCGTGGCGTAACTACCATTTTCTATAGATGGCCAGGTATCTGACCTTTTCACACATCCGCCTATACGATACCTCAGTCCCCCAGCAAGTCAGATACGCGGCATTTTGCCCGCATGGTTTGACATTTGTATTGCGAGCATAAGAATAGATTTTAATTGATGAATCGATATGTGATGCCTATGAATGGAAATTTAATTCAATTTAGTGATGAATAGTATTGGCCCATAGGTGACCTTAAGTGACGCGAGATAGGGTAAAGATGACATTAAAGCAAATGCTATCTACATTTATGAACTCTTTTGTATTTTTAGACCACACCATAAAGAATAATTGGAGGTAAATTGAGCTTCAGACTGCTGATAAATGTACACAACGCGTTTAGCGCGACCAAATTGTGCATAAAAAAAGTGTTGCATCGCTCTCTCACACAAGCGCCGAGAGTACGCACAAGAGGAGTTACCTGCGGCTCTGTATAAACATTGAGACTGCTGGGGGAAATGCCGTTAGTTAGTGCGTAACGAGACCAGCAGAACGGCAGGAAGGGTTACGACACGCACAACACTGTGCCTCAAGTCGCCTTCGTCTCTCCAGCCTTGCTGTTTCCACACAGCGCCAGCTTCTCATTTAAAACTTATCTGACCCCAGGGGTCACTCAGGGCAAGCTCGGATACCACTCGCCGCTGACGTTATCCACGGCTGAGAATCGAACGCAAGTTGCAGGCGTCACAGTGCAGGAGCGATAACCACTGCGCCACTGCTCCCCCACTCACGTGGAGAGAAAACACATCTCTTGTTTAAGGATGGCACACACCATATGACTGGGTGGTGTGGACAGCACCATGCCCGGCCACCTTTGCCTCCCCCGGTACTGATCTTCACACATGGCACCAGGTGCTCGTTTAACGCCAGAGGTCGCAAACGGGTTTTGATTCCTTACCCGTACCCGTACACGGCCGCACCAGGGTCGCAAACGGGTACCCGTACCCTACCCGATACCCGGCTACCCGTACCCGGCCGGGTATCGGGTAGGGTACGGGTATCGGGTACCCGATTGCGACCTCTGTTTAACGCCAAGTCTGCCAGCGGGAGGCCCGGGGTACCGGTTGAGGAAACATTTGCCACCGATGCTGTCCATGTTCGGCAATTAAACCCTCCCCCGCCCCCCCGCGCAACTCCTACCCAAAAATACCGTGTGCCCAGAGGCAACGGTACGTCTTGTCTAAAGGTATTCAGAGTATTGTATGCAGTATCTCGAGCAGATAACATAACGCGACCCGCAATTAGTTTTATTTTCTTTCCTGCTTATTTGTAGGTCTGAACACACCTCCTTTTTAATGGCATTTCCATAACACAGTGTGGCTTGGCATGAGAGCACTACTTTGGAAAATCCCCACAGACTTCAGTGCTCCGTGTACCCTGTGCTAACACTCATTCTTTTTTTTTGTACAGATATTTCTCACATCCCTGGCTCTATGTGTATGTCGTTTGAGTTTTTTTTTTATTTTGGAATGCGCTGCTATGAGTGTTGGGAAAAAGATTGTGGAGGTTAATCAATGTGAAACTTTATACATATGAAAAAAATATTGTACGGTGTTATGGTATATGCATTGAATAAATCAGCTCTTTCACAAAGTCAGAGTGAAACAATGTGGACATAAAATGGAAGGCAAGCCGAGTAAAAAAAAAGTAAGCGCATTAAAGGAGTGTGCGAACACAGACATGGATATAACATGGAAAAAATATACACATGGGCAAATGTCTAAATGAAACTAACTAGTAAATAAAACGTGCATTAAAAGTTGCAGCTGCTTTAGGAAGAAATGTTCTTGTGTCAATATTTAATGCTATGGACGTTTGGCCATGCTTGGACTGAGCACAGTTTGTTCCATTATTTAAGTACAAATGACCCGATTCCCTTTCGGGAGCATGTGAGAACGCTTAACACAACCCGTGTGACAAAGATATCCTTTGATTATTACACGGGCAGATTGTTATTGATTGGTTTAACATGTCGTTATTTCACTCCACTTGAAAACACCTCTGAAATTAGGCCTATCAGCTGCATATGGTAAGTACACGCAAGTTTCGTCACTACTTACAAGTAGTAAGCGTAATAGATGTAGCTCCTCCTGATGTGTATGAAATGGAGAAGGTAAGCATGAAAGAGACAAACAGGCAGACATTAAGGCATACAAAATTCATGCGCTGGAGGTCCCATCGGTTTGGGGGGGGGGGGGGGGGGGAGGGAAATCCTCAATTCAAAATAAAAATTTCCGCATCTCAAAAAAAAATCTTAATTTGATATATTTAAAGCTGAAAGTTACTCGAAAGAAAGGCAAGAGAATAAAGTTGGTTGAATCAAGTTGCCGAGTACACTTTTCTTTTTTTTACCAGGCGAGTCCCACTGAGATCCAGAGCTATTTTTCAGGAGCGACCTGGCCACTGACGATAGCTCAACGAAGTGGCTCATAGCGATGGAAATTTACAGCAGCCGCCAAAATGCTCTGAACGCATAAACGGCGGGCTCTCTCTTGAACGTGCAGTGGGCAATGGGTTGCTCCACTGGGAAGAGGACGAAGCGTTGGCCGGCTGTCGGAGTGAGCGGGCGAGATCGGCAGCGGCGGCAGCAGCGGTGACAAACGACTCCTTGCCACCACTCATCGCTCGGAAAGAACGCGGGAAATAATGAGAGGCGGGAGGGGGGTAGGGAGAAAGGAAGGCCGTGTATAGGCAGGAGGGGGTAGGAAGAAAGGAAGGCTGTGTTTTTATATTAAAAAAATGGTCGCTAAATAATTGATAAAATAATTCACGTTTGCAAACACAAATTGGTAAAAGTGGTGTGAAAGTGCTCAGGGAAACAAATGATTCAGGTACTTCGATGGCAGACTCTCAAAGCACAGATCATCATACATGGCCACGTCTGTGTAAAAAGGCATTTGTGCGTGTATTTTTTTTATTTCTCTCTCCAAAGGAAATTAATATTCCACACTTCTGTGAACGGAAAGTTATCTCTGGAACATTGAACATTGGCACCGCATCACACCCCATTCCACTTCTTTCAATTTCTTTACACCACTCTCACTGTGAGCTGAGGTCCCCAGGCGGCTGTGGGCGGTGTGTACACGTGTGTGTGTGTGTGTGCCGGCATGTGCGTCCACACGCATGAGCGGGATTATGCAAGCATATGGAATACTAGTCACCAAGAAAATGACATCAGGGGCAGGACCGTGTTTGGGAAATTGCATCTTTTTTAAAACTGTGGGTCCAACAAGCCTGGCGCCTCCACGTCACGGTGACATCTCGGTAGAGACAATGAACCACATGGATCTCCTATCACCATAAAACTATGCATATATAACAAAGTCGATTGCTATTAGGTGTGAACATTTCCTGAAGTTGGTATGTTTTCACCCAAATACACATATATATAAAAAATATATTTCGATTTAAAGCTTTCGTGACTGCAGCGGTTCATCTTCTTGGTTCTTTCGGTAAAGTCACGTAGAAGGGAAATAATAAAATAATAAAAATAAAACATAGAATTATTTTATTATGTTTTATTTGTATTACTTTTCTACGTGACTTTACCGAAAGAACCAAGAAGATAAAAATATATATTTTAGTCACAATTGCAGATTTTAAGTTCTGTAAACAGATATATTTGGGACATATGTACGAGGCTTCAGATATACATACGGGCTCATCATATGCTCAGTACAACCGCAACAATGGTGGAATAATTCGACTGCACGCATCATTCTCAACTGCAGATCTCCATTGCGAGAAACTCCCCCCGTCCCAAGGCTTACCTGTCCTTCTGCTGACTCCATTGCTCCATTCAAGTCCAGGCTCAAGATTCAACTCTCGTCCTCTGCCCATGACTGCTTCTTCACCTTGAGTTACGCTACACTGTACGATCATCACCCTGTCTGCTCTGTAATTTCCTACTGCCCCCCGCCCCCCCTATTTTATGGTGTCTGAAGATGCACTCATTTTTAAAGGCACTATACATCCGCATTTTATCATCTTGTATCAGCATTCCCGCTGCCTTTACACGCCCTCGGTGCTCCCAGAGAAACATCGACAGTTCTAGTTGCATCAAAACATTACCTAACACACATCTTGTACATTCCCTCATCACAATGACGCTGATGATGATTTGGTATGGCCATTGAAGAATAACGATTACAGATGCATTTATAAGTGATTTGGCCATTCAATTGCTTTCATTTGAGAATCAGTGAATGCAAATACCCGTCCACCCAACTACCTACACCCACTCACTCAACCACCCTTCACAATTACTCATGGGGCACTATGAAGTTATCTGCTCCACGGTTTGGTGTTTGTAGCCACGGTCATATAACAGGAGAGATTCTTTGATTTTCCACTCGTGCATGAGGTGGTTTTGCCTGGATCCTGTTATGCGCTTTCCATTGTTTCTATATACGATGGAAGCTGGGTAGTGTGGCTGTGGGCTCGTTGCAATACCTGACTTGTGCATGCATGGATTTTATGCATTTCTCAGTGGTAGCCGCGAGTTAAAACCCTGGTTGGGTGTTGACTCCCTCCCAGGGTCTATAAATGTAGTAGCACTTTGTAAGGACGTCAAAAGTGGTTGTTCTATGGATAGACTATCCTCCCCCCCCCCCAAAGCAATGTGTAATTTCCATTTCTGGCTCAAGGCTGTAAACAGAAGATGATCACCAACCTCAATGCTCATTGGGTAAATACATCACTCTGACTTGACTTTGACCGAATTCTAAAATCCTACAACGAACGGAATTAATCATATTGGTGTCACATACATTCTGCTCCACTGTGACAAATTCATCACCTAAATGGCCTCATCGCCATGCGGCTTTAAGTCTGTAACCTACATTGCTATAAGCACCGTTGACCTGGATTGGTTACGGTTCATTTAAATGATTGTACTGTTATTTTTTCTTTAATACGTGTTCATCCCGTTTAGACACACTGATGAAATTGAAATAAATAAATAAATCTACGCAAGTCATTTCAATATACTGACATGTTTAGCTATTCAGATTATGGGTATCCGAATGGCAGAATTATAATTATGAATCACACCAGTGAATAAACAACAAGAATCATGAAAATGTGACACCTTTTACATCTTCTGCACATGCTTGCACTCGTGTGTGTGTGTGTGTAATTTAGAATGTTGCCATTATTTGTGATGCAATCAACAGAGCTCATTCATTCGCCTTGCTTATTTGCGCTAAATTATAGCCCGCAAGAAATTCCACACTTGCACAGCCTCACCAGTTTGCATTCAAATCGACGCTGTGTTACAATTTCCTCAAGGTGAAAATATGAATACCAATGGGGTTTTAGGTCATTTGCATTTTCTGATCAGTGGAAATATCTGCGCAAACCCACTAATCGTTCAGCAATATACAAAAAAAGACTAAACAATGCTTTTTAGTCAATGAGTATTGGCCTAAACATTGACTAATATTTTCCCTTTTAAACATTTTCAAACTGGCCTAAGCTAAATCTATTGCAAAATTCTGGCAACTGAAATGTAATCACATGGTTTCTTCGCATTACCAGAAGCAATCCCACGCCGTAGGTTAGCAACCTCCTACGTCCAACACTTCATTGGACGAGAGCCCTGGCGTTAATTCTAACTTACCCGTCCACTCACACGTGTCCACCGTACCAACGAGCACCGCAATTAATTAGGAGGGTCCACGGGAAAATGAGTGGACCTGAAATGGGATCTTTAATTGAACGCCGGGCCTGTGGTGCGTTCGGGAAAAAGGGGTGAGAGGTGTGTGTGTGTGTGGTTCGTGGGTCGCAAACGTGCTGGCGTCACCTCCTGCGGAAAATGATGAGCAGGGCCATGACTACGAGGATGAGGGCGAGCGACCCCGCGACGATGCCCGCCACCCGCATGGTGTGGTCCATCTGCCGCTCGGGCGCCGGGGCGGCCGGTGGTCGCGGCGAGGCACCTGCACAGCGGACAAAAGCACATGGCCTGTCACGCCGCCCAGCCTCGAACGAAAACGCAATCAGAGCGATGGGAGGAGAGGTGAAAAAAAACCCAAGATAAAGGCTTTCCGGCAATAAAACGGGAGGTGTTGAAGATGTCCGCGCAACCAAATAGATATACCTATTGCAAGGCATCAAATCTGCATTAACCACACGTACGTGCGACAAAACATTCTGATGCTGGCAAAAAGGTCCCAATCGAAGCAATTGCACGTTTTTTTTCTGTCCGCGCCATTCTTATAGGTGGTGGCTATGCACGTGGCCTCTCGTTCGGCGCTGTCGAGGCAGCTAGGGTCGGTGGATCACCGCAAGAATGACGAAAACAATGCTGCGAGGCTCCCCTTCCCGTGTGCATCGAGGTGCAATACCCTGGCGCGTCAGCAGAATGCAGTACAGCAAAGTGTGGACTGATATCATCTGTTCCTTCTGTGTGGGATAGAGTGTTGTCCCCTCTTATACGTGGCTTTTATCCGGGTGCTCCGCTTTCCTCCCGCGTTATTATTAAACACTCATTAATTGGATGAAAACATCTCAATTTATATGAAAACATCCGAATATGTAGAGAACTGCAGAGCAATTGTTGGCACTGCCTGACAGCTTCCCAGCATGGTCTGTAGTTTCTCAGCGATTGTGCGATGCAATTTGGATGAACGACACGGTATAAAATCAATCGTTAGAATCGTTAGAGCAGACGAGTATCTTCTGCAGTAGTTTCACAGACACACAGAAGGCAGCCAGATTGAATAAGTGATTGAATACACTTTACTCATTGAGTTAATTTGTAATGATCATTGGTTTCACGTGAAAAGGCTTCGAAACTCTGGGTTGGATTACTTTTTTACAAACATCTAGTAAAAATAAAAACACCATTGAACGCTTTGCTTTGAATTTGCAGACATTCTCATGTCTACTTCAAGCATGTTCCTAATATACCCCTCTTTTAAAGGGCCTTTGATTATTTAAACCCATATAAACCAAACACATGTGGTAAACAGTGCTTCAACTTGTGCTGTGCAGTTCATTGCGAAAACAAGACGTGATTGCACCTACCACAGGATTCGATGGAATGTAACTCACTAACCAAGCCTGTCGTCATACTCGGCCGAGTTGCTGACCCTATTGACATCAGCCATAAACATTTGGCGGACGGCCGGGGCCGAGTGGACGTCTGAGCTAAGTGGGCTCAAGTGAGGCATTTAGGCGACACCGCTCGCCATGTCCACAGTGGACCTCAGCCAAGGCATTGACGACACGCCTCGCGAAACGACGGATTCCGCGAGATTCCCTGACAGTCATGTCCACATCGCGAATGTGCACAGGCACTGAGAAATTATATTTAACAAAAAAACAACCACAAAGTGATGCTAACCATATTCTTGGGGTTTTTTCGGTAAAGTCACGTAGGAAAAAATTAAAATTAAAATTAATAAAAGTACAATAAAAATAAAATAAAAATCACCACGTTTCGGAGGCAACACAAGCTTCCGTCTTCAGGTGGAACAGTCACAGCACGCTTGCTGTATCTTAATACCTACGTGACTTTACCGAAAAAACCCAGAAGCTTGTGTTGTATCCGAAACGTCGTGATTTTTATTTTATTTTAATTTTACTTTTATACATTTTAATTTTAATTTTTACCTACGTGACTTTACCGAAAAAACCCAAGAATATGAATCCTTGCAGTCACGAAAGCTTCAAATCTGATGCTAACCACACATCCAGAATTTATCCGCCTTTGATTGCACATTACCGTCAGTTGAATCGACGAATATACACTTAGAATTAATTGGCTGTGCACGTGCCGAGCGCTTGGGAGACACTGCCATTTAAATGTAATATTCCGTCGCTATTACCATGCATAGTATGATATTCGCCATTGGGTCAGATGCTAGTGTCCGGTGGTAACTTAATACTTCAATTTTCTAACTGTGCTGCTTTTTCGTAGTAATTTAACACTCTATATAGAATGGCTATACATGGTGAACACATGGTATTTTGTAAGGAAATTAAAATGAATCTCTTAAGACTCAAACGTATTAGTGTATACAGGACGTTAGGAGAATGTTTTCCAAGTCACATGGCATTTGTATTTGTTTGGGCAACGATATGAATTCCGCATGTGCAAACATACCGCGTATTTCAAAACGGGAAATGTTGGCCGATGCAATATTTACCACCCATTAGGGGGGCCAACTCTCATTTGTCTTTGGGAAATATTCATCTCCCTGCCTGGCGACGTTAGCGCGCGTTCATAAAACTCGTCAAGCCAAAGCATATCTCAAACAGTCAACTTGCAACCGGGAGCTGCCTCACGTCGGACGCCTTTGGGGAAGTTATAAATTCAAATCAGCCATCGATCTATCAACCCTTGCCAAGTTGCCATATATACCGCGCTGGCGTTTGGAAGCTTCTGGTTGCATCACGAGGGAGTGCTTTTCTTTCCGTCCCAGGGCAGTTTGCGGCTTTAAAGCGGATTGTCCACTCACATCTGCTTCCTTGTTAATTCACACTTGCTTTGTGCTATTCCTTTTAATTATGAATTTCCCGTCGATGTCAGTGCCCATTATGTTGCCGGCTCAAACGAAGACTCTCTCTCTCACGTGCGCTGATGTCATATGATGTCATGCGAACAGGCGTGCGACATCAGCTAATGTATGTGTGCATGTTGAACTTCCAAGTCTCACCGCCGTTACGTAGCCAACCGCGCGCATCGGAGGTGTGGGGAAAGGCCAACAAATGAAACGCAAAAAGCGGCTAAGGAGTGCACCAATGCAACTTGAAATGCATTCGCTCGCAATTACTCTGTTGCCTTTGGAAAGAGAGGCATGTTTTTGGAAGGCGTTATTTATTTTATTGTTATCATTGTCCACAATTACGCAGGATGGTTTTTTTCTTGTTATATAAATGACAGTTTTGCATCACACTAGGGCACATTTCTTACAGGGAGGTTTCTTGCCTATAAACCTCAGGTAATTAACCAGCATTGCTTCAAGCAAGCTACGGTCTGATGATGAGACAATGAATGGCAAAAACCGGTCAAGCGTTTTGCTCGTATTGAAACATTACTGCTGATGATTATAATATGCATTCCCAGAATGAAACTTGATTTTGAGCTTTTGTGACGACTGCAGGAATTACTCTTTGGTTCTTTCGGTAAATTTACATAGAAAGAAAAAACTAAATTAAATAATAGCATACTACGTTTCGATTGCAACACAAACAATCATAACCAGGTACAAATGAAAGAGAAAACAAACCTAGTAACATAACAGTCAACACCCTACCTGGTTTCATACTCTTAGTTTTTTTTCGGTAAAGTCACGTATGTAAAAAATAAAATTAAAGTTAATTTCATTTTTTACCTACGTGACTTTACCGAAAAAATTAAGAGTATGAATCCTTGCAGTCACGAAAGCTTCAAATCTAGAACCCTACCTGGTTGATTACGTTCTTCCAAAGATTGCTAAATTTGAGAGGGAGACAAATCTCTCATTCCCAGAATGCTTTGCCGACCAATGGGTTGTGCAAAATATAAAAAAACAAATTACGTGAAGCGACAAATGGAGAAAGAAGGCTTTATTCATTTATTTTGCTCTCAATAATGCTCATCTCTGATGGAGCATCTGAACACAGAAAAGCAAAGCAGAAATATTGATCGGTTTAAGTACTAAAGGCGGCTTTGAAAGGTGTATGCCCGAAAAGATCTGACAACAATGCGTGCTTAGAAGACATCGGACATTGAAATGTTAATCTGTAGCTCCGTAATCTACCATGTCAATCCAGGACTGATCTATACTCAAAAGGCATGCAAAGATGCATTTAATTAATCGATTAATATTGAATCTTACGCTTACAATAATATATAATTTATGGCCTCTCACCAATCAGTTGCCGTTTGAAGGCCTCCGCACGCATTTCAGTCATTGGGGTTGTTTCACCACGCTGGTTGGTGCACGTTGGTGAAGGGGTTGGCAGGACAGGTTTCTTATATTACTCACCACTAAAGTCAGCCACCAATGTAAGCCGGGCATTGAACTCAAATATCCGTGTCTAAATAACAAGTGCATCAACCACGAAACCGCCGGTCGTTCTGCTCTGTCATCCACCATCCACCCCACCAGTCACCACAACTGCAGAATTGTGTGTCCAAGCATTTTTTTTTTTGGGGGGGGGGGGGGGTATATTGAACGTAATATGCAAATGTCACGCTCACATTTCGCTTAGGATAATGTGGTGAACAGAAATCTACACAGGAGACAAAAAAAAAGAGATAAAATCCGAATGAGACGGCAAAGCCGAGATTTTTTTTTAAAATCTGCAGTTCTTGAATCAATTCGCAACCTTGAAATGGAAATGATTTATCACAGTGCTGCATGTGGGAGGGGTGAATGTGCAAAATGTGTAATTACTCAGGTCTCGTCGCCACAACGGATGTTTACACGATAAAACATTTCTACTCGTATCATAGTCGGTCATTTGTGTTTAGTTTGTTGTCCTTCCAACACACCTACGTACGGCGAAAAGAAGTTCAACATATATACAGCCATGTATAAAGCACATTTGCTATAAACATATGGTGTAAGTCCTCGCTTAACGCGTGTTCAGACAACGCGTTTTCGCTTGAACACAGTTCTCCGATTTGGGAACACTTTTCGCACAACGTGGAATGCGCCCGTTGTAATAACGCCGCTTCCGAGAAGTTGACGATGAACCGCTTTCTTGCGGTTTGGGAATTCTGGGTGTAAGCGGGGAATGATGCAATGCTCGGCATACCCTCGTCTCGGTTATTAGTCTTGCCATCTTACCGTGTGCGCGTACATCGCATCTTGCAACCCCCCCCCCCCACCTTTTACGTAATTTATTGTGGGGGGAAATGTTTTCGCTTCACTCGTTTTCGATTAACAGTTTTTTTTTAATCGCGCTTTTCAGGAACACATCTACCTGCGTTAAACGACGAATTGCTGTCGTACGATTGCGCAATCCGGTCAGTTGGTTGCGAAACGGTGGAGCGAGCGGCGGCAAATTGGACGTTTGCAAGTTCAAATCCTGCTTGGGGGTTAACTCAGCCCATCACCTAGTGGAAAAGTCTACAGTGGTTCCATAGATAACCTTCCCCCCGCCATAGGAATGTGGAATTTCCCTCATTGGCTCAGGGCTATGAATATGAAATGAGCACTGCCTCAATGCTCATTTGAGCAGGTAATCACTTTTGACTTTTATACAATGTATCATTTGCAGAGATAATTATTCCCTTAACCAATACAGTAATTGCATATTGGTAAGTCAACAAGCAGAGAAAATGGTAATTAAATTTGACTTTCCCAAGTCTTATTAACTGCTGCATTGGTAGACACAAATTAAAAATTTTTGCGTAATTCTACATCTAATTTGGCAGTGCATGTGGAAACAAACACTAAAACTGACCTTCAAGGAAGGTCAAGGGAGGCGGTGACATGGCGCAGCGGTCGCGCGTTCAAAGCTCATCGCAGAGGTTCAGGGTTCGATTTCAGCAGCCGCCCTGGTTATCGCTGCGGTGTGGCGATAACCTTAATAATGCTAAGTGCCGCCTGCTTCACAGTGGACGTTCAAGACCCCGCGATGTAAATTTGCACCGGCGTCAGGGTCCAAACTTGCAGAAAATGACCCCGCATGTTGCTCAAATTGTGATTTTGCACTGCGGTTATCACCCCCTACTGGCAAATCCAACACCTAGTGAAAGAAAATAAACTTGATGGAGCTGCAGCTGGTGACAGACAGCCTTTTACAACTTCACATGCTATATGTGCAGCAACAGATCTTACCGGACAACACGTGAAAACAGATACCCCCTGATAGCCTGTATAGACTGTTGGGGCAAATCCCGTTGAGATCATGTAGCCTTTAGATGTTTTCAAACACCAAATAGATTTTTATTGTGAGTTGGCATCTATTTAGGTTGGCACATTGCACAAGGGGATGCTGTGGCCTCTGCCATATACAGCCTTTGTCTGTCCTGTGCTCATGTTGATACGACTGAGCCAAACCTATAGGAAGCCCAGAGAGATTCAGATACCACTTGCCACCGATTTTATCCATGGCCAGAAGATTGTAGCACGGTGGTCTAACTATTGTGGCACCACTCTACACACACAACTTTCTAACTGTGTGCCACAGGGCAAGATGTTAACTACCTTGCCTGGTATACAGGAGGTCGTGGAGTTCGATCCCAACCCTGACACTTCGATATTCGGAGTTTGCATGTTCTCTCCGTGGTCGCGTGGATTTCTCCAGGTCCTCCGGATTTTCCCTCCACATTTAGAAAACACGCGTTTAGAGTACTTGGCTGCTATAAATGTCCCCGTGATAAGCCACTTCGTTGAACTATCATTTGTGGCCAAGTCACTTCTGAAAAAAAACTTCATAGCTCAGTGGGGCCTAGCGTGGTAAACTAGAAATAGTTTAGTTTTAGTATAGCATCACCCTTTTTAAGGTCTTACTGAATACTGACTATTCCTTCAGATAGACATGTGACTGTATCTATTTGTAAATTATTAACACGTGTGTCCGCATATCCGATTCACGTCAAAGAGAAGTGCTTGTAGTATTTACACATAGGGCACCGACTTCCTATCCCCAACTGACAGTGATGCCACAGCATGAATTTCAACTTGAATGTCTACTCCAATGCACCATAATGACATGAAATGACATGCACCCATGTTGCTACGGATCCAGTATTCCATATACAACTCGAAAGCCTGTTCACTATGCATGCTGGCATACCCCATCTCGGCGAGCGCTGAATATAAGCTGATTGCTCACATCTTCTTGGTTCTTTCGGTAAAATCACGTAGAATGAAATAAAATAATAAAAATAAAACATAATAAAATAATTCTCACGACGTTTCGGCCACAACGCAAGCAGCCATCCTCAGGTGAAGAACAGGTCTGTCAGAAAGACAGCGTCTGAATGAACACCACCAGGCTTGACAGCGTATATTTAAGCTGGGTTGGAGGGGGAAGAGCGCCTTGACAAAGGAATTTGCATATCAAGTCGTGAGAATTATTTTATTATGTTTTATTTTTATTATTTAATTATTTCCATTCTACGTGACTTTACCGAAAGAACCAAGAAGATGAATCCCTGCAGTCACGAAAGCTTTAAATCTAAAGTCAAAAGTCTTGTTGCAGCTGAGCACACAGATCATCATCGAATTTCCTGGACACCATGGCCATAGCGGTTTAGTGGAGGTCTTTCAGCATGGCGGGGCATGAGGCAAGCAATTGCATGGCTGCACCTTTACATTGTTCTTTTTTTTTCTGTATATAGCACAGGATTTACTTTTGTTACGCATAAAGGGCTTCAGCATCTTGACTTCATGCATCTTTTCGGATATTACCATTATGGTAGCATTAGTGTTCCTTTCATGGCCAGCTCAAGTACAAAATACAAAAAACTAATAGCCTAATCGTCAACCGTAATTAAGATTTATTTTGAACTCCTTAGCTGGAGGTTGAGAGGTTTACACTTTGTTAATATATATGAAATAAAACTCAGGCAGTGGTTTATATTTCTCATGTTAACACGTAAAATTATGCCCTGTAACCTTAATAACAGCATTGCATCGTTGAATTTTAATCCTGAGAATGGAATAAAGCCTTCAACATTACACGTTTCAAAGCGAAGAAATTCAACAATTAGCATAGTACCCACTGTGCAGTGTTAACTGAAAAAAAATGGGTGAGTAAAAAAACAGAAAATGTAGAGCCAGAGGGCACGCTGCTGTACTCCTATCCAGTTCCGTTCCACGTGCATTTTGATGGCTGACTGTTAAGGCACAGAAGAGCTCTCTTGCTGAGCTTTTATTGAAGACGCTTTCGCACACGCGAGACAGCTGGAGACCAGGACCGAGCAACGGCAGAAGCAAAGTAAATGAACGACCTGATTTCAGCTGAAAATGGCTTTGCTGGCCAATTACACCTAAAACCGCTGTGCGGACATGCCTTCCGCCAATACATTCAGCCCCACAGACAGCAGCCTCCTGTGTCCGAATGGGACACAAACATCATCATGGACAGTAAAGTGGGGGGTGGGTGTGGGGGGGGGGAAACAATATCTTAACTTTATGGATAATAGAGATCATAATGCTTTCTACGTGACACACGTTGTCAACAATAGTGCAGTGTCCATGGGCAAAACAAGAAAAAAGGGATATAGTCTCTACAGTTGATACTTAAGACGTTGAAATAGTTACAAGGATATATGTATTTTTTGGTATGATGAATATATACTTGGGTAATGCGAACAAGTTGCACATGTGCCCTACGCATTATACCGTTTAATTTATTTTTCCAAAGGATCTCACATTTCAACAAGAGGCATGATAAAAAAGGCACACACAATGGACAGAACATTCCACAAACAAAAAGGAAGGTCAGCGCCCCCGCAGAATAAAACGTCGTCAACGAATATTCAACACACGCTTTAGTGTTATCAAACACAATGCAAATTAAATTAGGTGTTTGCGTTTGTAGTCTCAACACGTACGCGAGAGACGCGTTTGGATAGCCGTGGACTATTAAGCTTAACGCAACTCATGGCTTTAATCATTGATGCCGCGTGCACACTTTGCATTCCGCGTGCACTTAGAGCAATCACGAGGCAGCCGGACTTGCAGGGCTGACAGCCTGTAATGCGGCACCAAACGTGAAAGCGCACGCACCATGCTCGCGGGCAAAATGATGAGAAGAAAAATGCATTTGGCAGTCGAGGTTTGTTTATGATTAAAGACTAATAGACGTGCCTGGTTTCCAGGTAGCAAGTTTCTATCATGTGTGCACTTAAAAGTTTGTGTCTCCTATTTTTTTTTGGTGGGGTGGGGGGGGAAGAATTTGGCATCCGAACTCACCCTTCCTTCCGACGCGTACGCAGTCGATCTTGATTTCCTGCGATGGAACGAGACGAGGAATGTAAGGGACTTCCACACTCAATTTTGTAAACTTCCTTCGGTATACAAGGTCGATATGACCATTGCATTGTCTGTAATTAGTATTGATTGAGCCAGAGTGCTTAGCAAATCTAATCATGTTTGTTCATACATCTTACTTTTATGACAAAGGGTACAGGTACACGGTCATTTCTCCTTCATAAATGATTGTGCAGTAGGAATAAATAAATAAATAAATATAAAGCTGAACTACCACACAACATCAATTTTTCGCCATAAAATTCACGGTATAAAGAAAAGAGAATTTTCATTAATTGCAAACTAGTTTATGTAGCTATTCCATTTTTGGCAGTATTATTTATTTTTATAAAACACTCAAAATGTATATTGTATCACAATGAAAAAAAAATCCCAACTATATTACATTTCCCGAGATACAATTCCTTTTTCCCAGAGTACACTGAGAAAATTGTCATTGCAAAAATGGGCTTTCTACTTTGCTTCCTCATTTCATTGTAATTGTATCCCTTGGTTCATTTATAATGGAACAATTATGTTATATAAATAATTCAATCTGCCCAGTAGGAGCAAAATAAATATCTAAAATTGTAAATATGCCATTAAAAAACCCCCAATAACAATTCATACTCGCTGTTATCAGTCAGAGATAATGGAATAAACATTGAGATTCAATGGCCTTTTTTCATTGTATAATTTGCAACCACTACATCTCTTATCAAACAAACACATTAGTACGAGTAACAACACCAGCGGACCCTTCCCTATGTGAGTGAGTAACCCCATGTACAACGCTGCTGTAACATTCAGAAAACAACCGTGCATAATGAGTTTACAATATTGCTTTGAGCCATAAACAGGCCCTTGCAGTTTAGATCGAGTACTCATGCCAATTGCACCTGGCAAGCCAGCAGCATTCGCTTAACGAGTGATTGACTTTTATGATATGACCCAGAATGTTAAAACTGGTTCAGAGTTTACTTGCTTAAACAAATTACGATGGACAATATTGGTCTGGAAAGCCAACAGGCTGATAGACTATATAGATATACGTGTATGTGAAGACAATGTGCTAATACAACAAAAAATATACTCTGCAAAAACGTAGAATGACTAATAGGGGATTTCCCCTTTTTTTCTGGCAACAAAACTGATACCTTTTGCAAGGAATCATGCTTACATTAACCACAATACTTGCATTTGACTGCAAGTATTGTGGTTAATGTAAGCATGATTCCTTGCAAAAGGTATCAGTTTTGTTGCCAGAAAAAAAGGGGAAAACCCATATTAGTATATTTTGGTACTGGCAAAGGAGGTCCCAGAACGTAGAATGAGTTCATAGTTAGAGCACTCCGAGGTCAATTGCACAGTGTTCATTTCGGGGCAGCACTTTGGTATTTTTAGCCTTAGTCGAGTCGGAATTTCAGTCGTGTCTTCAAAATTTCATTTAGCGCACACGTAACCGGCGCTGATCTAAGTCAAACGTTCATTTTAATCACAGGTCCGTCATTCAAGTTTACTGTCGACCGCGGCAGGACTGAAACGAACGCTCGGGCGCTCCGCTCCCCGCGCGCCAGCCGCACTCACCCCGGCCGACTGGCTCACGGCCTGGAAGTACACGTCGTAGCTCTTCTCGGGCGTGAGCGGTGCGTTCCAGAAGCCGTTGTACGTGCGGTTGTCGCCCACGACGAAGCGCGACGGGCTCGGCAGCGCGGCCGGGGGAAGCTCGGCGGCGAAGTAGTGCGGCGAGTCGCGCGCCGACGCCGCCTGGAAGCCGATGGGCTCGAAGAAGCAGCTTGCGGCGTCGCCGCGAGACGCGGCTCGCTCTCCCGAGGCGGCCGCCACCGCCGCAGCGGCGGCAGGGTGCGATGCAGGCGAGGGCGGTGCTGCTGCTGCTGCTGCTGCCACCGCCGAGCCCACCGTGCGGTCCAGGTCACGCCGCACCCTTGGCTTCTGCTGCTGCTGCTGCTGCCGGTTCTCCTTCACCACCAGCTGGTAGGCACTGCAGTGGGGAGGCAACAGCGACGGGTAAACGTGCACACCGAGGCCACGCCGTACGGGGGAGATACGACTTAAAGAGAGTTGTGACAACGAGAGGATACAAATGCAAGTTGTGTACCCATAGAGATGAAGGGGAAAGATCAGCTTGCGGCGCTGCAATTTGCTTGTTTGGCAACACTGCTGGCGGAAAGACCTCCACTCGAGAGAAGCTGTAGAAAGCCCGTCGAGAGAGTGCATTAGGGGCTTCCTACTCTCCCACGCTAGACATCTTGGAAGGGAAGTGGGAATACCCACACTTCACCCCACCACATGCAACTTTCCGATTGATTGATTGTCATGTACCCGTTCATACCACTGGGTGGACAGAGGCAGGGCGATGGAAGTGGTTAAGATCTGCCGCCGTCGGTAGATCGAAATGGCAAACTCTGGATTGTAAGGCTAGTGCGCTAACCATTACACCACGGTCGCAAACCGAAGTATATTAATACTAACAGTGGAGCATAACAATTGTTGGCAGGCTATGCCATGAGAACTACTGTGGAGTAGATGCTGAGAAGGCTAAAGAAGCAGAGGAAGACAATGAACGAGATGGCAGTGAGATGCATTAAAAGCATTTGGAGGCCACAACTGAACCGGAACTAAGAAAAGGAAGAAATTGTGTGAAAATAGTGGAGGTCTATGCCAGAGGTCGCAAACGGGTTTTGATTCCTTACCCGTACCTGTACCCGGCCGCACCAGGGTCGCAAACGGCTACCCGTACCCGTACCCGGCCGGGTACAGGTAGCCGGGTATCGGGTAGGGTACGGGTATCGGGTACCCTGTTGCGACCTCTGGTCTATGCTCAGGAGGGGGAAATTATAGGGCGACAACTTCAGTGTCAATATAATAATTGTCAGCCCTTTGTCACCCCACTGCTAGATCACGGCCTCCCCACTCTGTGTTGGCCATGGGGATTGTTTGGTCAGTGTAGTTAGGGCACTGCAGTGGCGAGATGTTAACTCCCTCGCCTGGTATGAAGGAGGTCGTGGGTTCGATGCCGACTCTGACGCCTGCTGTATATTTTGAGTTTGCGTGTTCTCCCTGTGGTCACGTGGATATTTCTCCAGGTCCTCCGGTTTTTCCCTCCACATTTAGAATCAACACGCATTTAGAGTATTTGGCTGCGATACATTTCCACATGAGTCACTTTATTGAGCTATCAATTGTGGGCAGTTTGCTTCTGAAAAAAGAGCTATATAGCTCGGTGGGCCTTACCTGATAAATAAAAAATAGTTGAGTTTAGCTTGGTGAAGGCAAGCGCTAACCCGGTGTGTGAGAGCAACACAATTCAAGCACTGAATACAAAATTCCAAACTCTGCCACTGAAATGCACAGTGGAATATAGAGCAGGTGGAAGTCATGTAGAATTATATTGATACCTATGCTCTGGTTAAATCGATTTCTATTCAACAGAGCATTGGGTAGTTACGAAACAATGGAGTAAAAGCTCATTGGTTGAGAATGCTAAAAAGGAATTACTACTTAAAACGGGTCTGTACTATTTCTAGGTAATGTATATATATACCGCTGTGGCCTACAATTTGGAGATTGAAAGGTCACTGATTTGTGCACGAATGGGATATTCGGGTAGCTATGGGGGATGTTAATGCCGTGTGTAAAACAGCACTTTTCAGATCATGTATTGAAAACCCGGGGTGGATGAAATAAAATAAATATATCTGGAAAGGTTCTCACAAGCAGTGAGTTTGATTGCCTCAGCCAGTGGTGATTGTACCACACAACCACTATTTCACACGCCAAAAATACATACATTCAAACTGTTGAGAGGTAAAAAAGTAATATAAAAAAAACCAAGAATGTTGCGGAAAATAAATGTGTGTCTGATGTCTTATGCTCTTAATTGCATTTTTGTGTGGCTGTACCTCGTGCTGCGATTGTAAAAGTAAAGTGAGGAAATGTGTGCTTGAGAGTAACCACTCACGAGTGGGTCTTAGAATGGAAGAGATGGGGCACTGCAGAAAACGCAATTATAAACCTCCATATAGTGAGTGCAGCATCAAAAATCAATAAACCAGACTAAAATATATACATCCGATACCGCATTAGTTCAACCTACTTTTACTCCTGATCCTTTCACAGAGATTGTATTGAGGGTTGGGACTGTGGAAATGCCTGGTGCGACGGTCCATTTTGAGGCTAAACCAGAACACGGGTATGGATTGATTGGGCGCTAATAGACGCCACTAAATAAATTCGCTAAATCCGACACGGTTAGTCGCACGCGCGGGCAATGTCCGACCTGACGGGCGCGCCCTTCGAAGCCGCCGGCTGCAGCAGAACGGTGATGGTCGTGTCTGTCTCGTTGAGCGGCTCGTCAAACTCGTAACGAGGCAGGGTCGGCGCTGAGAACAAAAGAAGCAAAGTGGCGGTGAACATTCGTCTCGTCGCTCTTTGTTTCAAACAGGAGGGTCAGCTTCATTCGCCTTACTTGCTTAGTTATTTATGTCTGTGCAATATGTTAAAACCAGATGTTCTCAGGATCCTCATAAAACGCTGCCTCTGGGTAGCAGTTGCAGTGACACCACCACTTGGCTTCTGCAGAGATCAAAGCTCGCTCATGGTGGACCGCCAGCGCCATGGTGGTGAGGCGTGAACTACCTTGGCTGGTATATAGGACATCGTGGTTTCAATTCTGACGCTGATGCCTGTATATTTTGAGTTTGCACGTTCTCCCAGTGGTCGCGTGGGTTTTTCTCCGGTTCCTCCGGTTTTTTCCTCCAAATTTAGAAACGTGCATTTACGGTATTTGACTGCAATAAATTTCCACGTGATAAGCCACTTCATTAAGCTATCATTTGTGGCCAAGTCGCTTCTGAAATATAGCTATGTAGCCCAACGACACCAAACTAAACAGAAATAGCAATTATAAAGAAATAATATTTCAGGCCAGATTTAAAAGTGCGCAGCTCCAGTGGCTTTCTAATATCGGAAGAGCGTTCCAGACGGCCGCAAAAGTGCATATGAAACCGAGCGATGTATTAACCATCTTTGTTCAATGGCGAGTCAAAAGCCGCTACGAAGATGACCGGAGTTCACCTGATGGTTTATGCTCCTTGACAAGATCAGCAAGCTATTGTGGTTCATTTGTGGGAAGCACTTTGTGGGTAATAAGTGCAACCTCAATGTATTCGTTCGGCAACCAGAAGCCAATGTGGCTTTTGGCAAGCACTGGACGGACACGGTGGGATCTTGCAGTTAGTAAAGAGAGAGAAAACCACCGACTCGACATCAACTGGGACAATATTGTGTGCCCAGAGGAAGAGTTTACCGGAGATGTTGGTGCTCAGGCGGACAGTGACCGGGAGTCCGTAGCCCTTCACGGTGCTGGCGCGTAGCGTGAAGGCATACGACGTGCCGGGGAAGAGGCCAGAGAAGAGGTGGGCCGACTCGTTGCTCGCTCTGTGGATGACGCCGCTGCGCGCTGCCGCCACCAAGCTCGGATCGAAGGAGCTCACGGCCTGGTACGTGATCTGGTGCCGGGCAGCCGCAACAGCGCAGGATTTTCGCAGGCATCGCATCGGTGTGAGGGAGCGTTGATAATTACTTACGTCGTGAATTAAAGAAGCAGAATAAAACCATTTCGTTTCATTAGTCTGCGTACGGCGTTGCTGAGCAGGGCAAGGAAATGAGCGCAAACCTCGTAGAGGCTTATGAGGCCATTGGTCTCTGTGGGACAGCTCCACTGCAGAAATATCCGATCCTCAAACGTGTCCCCTCGGATCGAGTCCTCCGGAATGGGACCTGGCACTGCGGTGTGGGTAAAGGAGAACAGCACGTAAGAATATCACGTGGTATTCTTGGTTCTTTCGGTAAAGTCACGTAGATAGAAAAGAAAAAAAATATGATTTTATTATTTTCAATGATTTTTCTTCTATCTACGTGACTTTACCGAAAGAACGAAGAATATGAATTCCTGCAGTCAAGAAAGTTTTAAGTCAAAAAATATCACGTGGCTTTAAATGCCATTATGCATAATTGCATTCCTATCTCAATGAAATGCAAAAAAGGCCCTTATTTGACAATAAATAATCAAAACAAAAGTAATCGTTTTGCAATGTAATGCTCTAAGGCAGACCACGGGAGCACCATTCAGACGCTGAGCAGAACCGAGTGCCGCCAAGGCCTCACCATCTTCATCGGTCTGCGTCACAATCTCCTCGCTCTCCTTGCGCCCCTCCGGGTTGGACAGCACCAGCCTCACGCTGATGTTGGTGAACGGCGGGAGGTCGTAGAGCGTGTGCTGCGCGAGGACCCGCAGAGCCTCGCCGCCTTTCACGGACGCCGACCCCCTGGCCGCCGCGATGCCGGAGCCTTTCCCGCCTCCCTTGGCGAGAGCGGGGGGGCTGGTTTCTCGGTCCCTCTTGCTGCCGTCGGAGACCTCGGGTGCCACCTCGGCCTTCCATATCTCCTCCCGCACAATCTCAGGACTGACCCCGCTGCTCCCACCCCATCCTCCGCCTCCGCCGCCTCCGCCGCCTCCTCCGCCGCGCCGGTACCGGCAGCGCACGGCCACGCTGAAGTTGCTGCACCGCGTCACGTTGTAGCCCACGCGCTCCCACTCCACGGAGAGCTTCCGCGAGCCCACGGAGGTGACGAGGAGCCCGCGGGGCGGCCGAGTCGGCTCTGCGGCCACGCGCAGCACAGGAGGAGCAGGAGGGCAGGAGAACGTTTATCGGTGTGTATCTCGTGCTCGGAGATTGAGATTCAGCGCACGCTGTCAACCGCGCGGGGCTCCATTGTGAGCTACGTTGCGTTCCACTGCTTAAATATTTATTACGTTTGTGAATAAAATAAAGTGCGGCATAAATAAGTGAGATTTTATATATTTTGGCACGTTACAAATTACTTTTGCGTGATATAAATGCCTCCTCTAACTTCGTTCAGGGTTGTACAATGAGGACGGTAGGCTCTGCTGCTTCAGCTGCTGCTTTTATGAGTCATTTTGAGGCTCATCACCTCTGGCAACATGCCCAGAGACCTGAGGCAGACTAACAAAGAGAAGCCAGTCACACATAACAATGGAATGCATTATATCTGTAAATGAGTTTTCATACAATTAAACAGTTCAATTTGCATATGCAGCAACGTATAAAAAAAAACTACACGCTTGCTTTTTTCATTAATATGCATTTGCAATTTCATTTTACACATTGGATTTGTTCTATTTATTTTTCTCTTGATGATTTTGGTTGCATCCAAGGTTATCTGTAAGTAAATACCAAAACATATTAAAGAATGATCAAAGGGGAAAGCGGCCCCCAACTAAATGCATTCTCTTGCATAATTCATTGCACCGATTCATAAAAAACACACAAAATCTCAAGTTTCGCCGAATATTAAAACTAACGAGCAAGTAAAACGTGTGCCTCAAACCTTCGCCTTCCATTTTATCACATTGAGCATCATTATCAATGAAAACAACGAGCTTATAATTTTGTTGCTACTTAGAACCAGATGGCTAAACTGTCCCCATCGGGATAGAACATGAGAAAAAGGGGTTAATTTTGTGCTGCCCAAATTTTGTTTTTTTATCAGGCCAGTGAGAAGTAAAGTCACTCTGGGCCACTGCTCACCCTTTGAATGCTATTCCCTCCGACCGTCTAATCCCAGAGAAACTTCACACGGTCTGGCAAAAAAGGCTCATTATCATTGTCACTTTGACTCCAAACTCCATACCTTGCCCTCTCATCTCATCATTGTTCGCTCGCACACAAATGGAAAATATGCCCACTTTTAAACATTACAGCTGTTTAGACTATGCACCACGGAATCTGTGATTTAAAGTGCAAAGACCATGTAAATTCGTATTCACGACAGCCAACATACAGCTTGCTGTATGTTGCAATGCACCCAATGGCTGCCCGCCGATAAGGCTTCCAGTCATCACGTGCGAAACATATATACACGAAACGTTACACGATATGAAAGTGACGACTTGTTTCTGGATGGGTTTCACACGAGTCGTTTCGTACGGTTGAGACACTGGGGGCTAACCGGCCACGTGCTTTGTGGCGCTGTTCAAAATCGTTAGCGATGAGTGACAGTCCCCAGCCGTGGAAACTATTTATTAAGCTCTGCAACACGGCCACGGGAACACATCGTCAATATCTCCGGGCCAAGACGTTTGCTGCCGAGGGCTCCGTCATACATATTTTTGCCCGTACACCGCACGGCCACTGAGCCACCACTTCAAACGCAGCACCAGGACAAAAAAAAGCGCACGGCAGACTTAATCAATACCACGAGTTTGTCAGAAACCTCTGAGCTTTTGATGGGGAATTCAAAGAAATGGAGTGCGTGTACTTTTTTTCTCATAAAATACAAGAGGCTTTGGCCACAATGCTGCTTTTTTTTGTAAGTTTGGCTGTGCGCTTCATGCAGGGCTTGTAACGGTTTCCGGAGAAGCGGGCGGCAGATTCTCGACTGCATCGTTGGCCTTCTCCGCACGCCTTGTGTACGCACAGTCTGGTCCCGAAGAAAATGAAAACTCCCTGCACATACCACATGTAGATTCAAAGACCGACAAACTCCTTCAAAAAGAAAGAATGGTACATCATGTGATATGACATTGAACCTGCCCGTGTAAAAAACACACAGGATGGACAATATTTACAGAGCATATATGGCCAATTACTGCCAGCATAATCATTATCGACAATGAAAATCAAGGATAAGGACGTGAATATTTATTCTGAAGGAATCGGAAGCTAACTTGTATATGCAGTGTTCTATAATGACCCAATTCCTTAATAGTTTGGGAAGGACGCATTGACACGAAAGATCTCCCCTTTCACGTGGGGCCAGAGGTTAACCAAAAGAGGACATCACGATCCAGTGTTAAAATTGTCATACAACACAGCTCTGTACTAATGGCTTGTGCCTTTAACAATGTTTAAAAGTTAATGTCTGGCTCCGTAGAAAACCTCCATCCATTTAAACCACTCTGCCCCCCAGTGAGGTTACATTTCTCCCCAGAGGCCAGACATCTAAAATGCTTTCACAAAATGTTGAAAAACACCTTCCTCTCGATGCACTTCTTCTAACCATTTTTCCATTTCAATTCCATTTCTTGTAGAGAGGAAACATTTCATGTGGACAACCCTCCCTCCCCCACTTATTTTTCATATCCACTGGATGTATTAAAAGCAAGCTATTGATAGAAATGTGTCAATGCGAATACATGTTCATCTGTGCACATCTGGTAATTTAACATACAAAGAAATTATCTTGCACATCTCCATTATTGAACAGCTTAAATAAACAGGCTTAAAGAGGCCAAATAAAGGACGTCTTGCTCCTGGTAATTGCCATGAGGCAGTGGTAGAAATTCCACTTGCCTATGGTGGGGGCAGGCCTCTCCATAAGGAAATCAATGTTGTTGACCTCCTGACAAAGTGGTGCCAATTTTATCGGCCCCGGAAGTATGATGTGTTGAGTGAAATCTCGATCAGAATTTTAACTCGCAACTTTCGGATTGAAAGCCTCTCGTCCTACCGGTGAGTCACCGGGGCAGATTGATTGTGAGTAGAATGTACGTTTTGTCATTTTGGTTATCATTGCTATGACTTACTTTTCACCAAGTATTTTCTTTATTTCGTCACTGACATTTCAGTTGAATTAACGCATTCCCCTTCTTGCAGCTTATATAAATAACAGAGCAAGGATGAAAAAAATGTATGACTTGAATAATTGGACTGATGTTATTACGGAACTGAACGTGGAATTTAAACTACGACCAATTTAATAAGACCGATGTTGGGAAAACTTTATTAAAATTACTTCTTGACAGCCCCTTAAAAAGTTCATACATGTGAGCCGATTACTATTTGCTATATGTGCACTTTTGGGGGGGCTATATTCCTTCTCATTTAAAAAACATATCGGTCAAAGTTTGTGACACGCAGTCAATGAATATTCTGATTCAGATTAAGAGCAGAGTTGCTTCGACCTCCTCTTTGAGTTACATAGACTTTGGTGAGGCATGTGCTGTTGTCTGGCACCTGTTAGAACTCAAAAACAGGTAGTGTATGTGTCAGATGTCGTGTAGCCAGTACAACTGCTGCCTGTCTATTTCCACTGGGCTGACAGTGACCATATCACAAACTCCAGGTACTCATTTGAGGTTCAGTTACCTTCAGAGTCCAGGCCAAGTTGAAATACCAATGTGCTGTAAATGGCCAGTAACATTTACAAAAAACAAAGACAAAGCTCCCCCCCCCCCATATAGCCTTAACAAGCCGTTGATGAAAGTGCTGTTTGCGAGCACCTATGAAGTCAGGCTCGGCGCACGAGGGGGTGGGTGGCCAGCACCCCGCCCGGACGCCTTTGTCTCCCCAGGGCCGATGTTTACACACCGCACCACGTACTCGTTTGAGGCTGAATCGACCCATGGAAAGGCACAAGACCGGTTCAGATAATCTTTCACTGGCGTTGGCCGTGAGAGGGAATCGATCCCGGGACGCTGGGTTTGTCGCACAGCGCGCTAACCAGTACACAACCGCACCCCACTCATTTGAGGTTAAATTGTCACTTGTCCTGTGAATGGCCAGGAACATATACACACGGACGTACAGATGCACGCGCGCACACACACACACACATATATACGTGGTCATAAAAACATTATACAGAGTCAAATTTAAATGTATTAATATGGTAAATGTGAATTTGCCCCAGAGCATACTGTGACACATTTATAATTTACACTATTAATGCTGAAATAGAGTTATCCATGAATACAGGGGGGGAAAGTAAAAAATATAGGCTTACATCTTATAGTGTATGCCGTTTTAATTTTCCATAAGGTAAATTAATGGATAAATGCAGTACGCCGTAAATATTATGTAGGGGGGGGGGAAAGGGTTGCTATCATTTTTTAATATATCTATTTAACACGGTTGTATTTCCTCAGGCTGAGGTGACTCCCACAATCCTATAAACCATTTAGTGCCGAATGTGGCACAGTCATCATTCAATGCATAAAGTATCACCCCCTCTGCAAGAACCGCCCCCCCCCCCCCCTAAAACGGCCACGTATGTTATGTATGTTTCGCACCGTGCGTAGCCAACCGTGATAATCAGAGGTGCATAACCTCCGCATCACACCAGACAAAGTGGAAAGTTAAGGTGCCCCGGTGTCATGGTCCAAATTCGATTTTTTTTAATAGAAATATGAATTAACTCGGAAACGACTTAACTGTGAAAAAAAATTAACCAGTAAAAAGAAAGTTTTTCACTATAAATCCTTTATATGTGTGGCGGCTAGAGTCCTCTCGTCCTCTGGCTTGAGATGGCTGCCACCTATGGGTCAGATGATTGTCTGCCAACATTAAGCAATTGGTAATTAAATATTTATTTATTTCCCCTAAACAGTGTAAAATTTAGGAAAATTTTTTTCACGAAAATTAATTGTCACGCACAACGAGTCTGTGTGGAAAATGTCAGCTCGATTGGATCACGGGAAGTGGGTTAAAAAACGACCGAAAGATTTGCACGGTCGTAAGCAAGCAAGCAAGCACGCAAGCACGCAAGCAAGCAAGCGAACTTAATATAAAGGATTTAAAAACACACACACACACGGTAGCATTGCCCCTCTACTGCTAGACCCATGCCCAGTGCCCAAACGTTTTGCTGCGCACAGGGACAGCTGCCAGCAGCGGTACAGCGCAACGAGTTTCTGGGGCATTTTTGTCGGTTGGTGAGTACAAGTGCCCAGGAGGCCAACAATGCCAAGCAGCCACCGGCAAACAGCACCATTAACTTTTCGATGTAAAGCTTTCGTGACTGCGTGGATTCATCTTCTTGGTTCTTTCGGTAAAGTCACGTAGAATGGAAATAATAAAATAATAAAAATAAAACATAATACAATAATTCTCACGACGTTTCGGCCACAACGCAAGCAGCCGTCCTCAGGTGAAGAACAGGTTTGTCGGGAAGACAGCGTCTGAATGAAACACCACCAGGCTTGGAGCATATATTTAAGCTGGGTTGGAGGGGGAAGAGCGCCTTGACAAACGAATTTGCATATCAAGAGGAATTTAGCATATTTATGGGAAATGCAGATATGGGATTAGTACTACTTGTGAAATGCGTTTCATTCACGTTTGGAACAGAGGATGAGTTCGTGCGTTCCTTAAGTTGAGCAGCGTCATGGGAAACTCGTAAGAGAGACGAGCGATGGAATCAGACAGGTCGTGGTTGTGACCTGCGGCGCGGAGGTGGCTGAACACAGCGCGGGATGAGACGACACAGTCGGTCTGGTTGACCGAGTCCACGACACGGGCGCAAGAATCGATGAAGTGAAGTTCACGGAACAGTAGCCCATGGAACAAGGGAAGAGTGATGTAAGCGCCCCCTAGACACTAAAACTACGACCCAGCTGGCTCGCTGGTAGAGTGGGCAACTCGCGATGAGAAAAGCTGCGGATTTAAAATCTTGCTTGGGGGGTTGACTCAGCCCACCATCCCTCTGGGGTTGATCAAATGAGTACCCCTCTACGCGGTGTTCAACATTGCTTGTCCTGTGGATAAATTCAATCATGAGGCCTGAGTGGCGGGCGTGGCACTTCCACCACTGGCTCGGGACTGTGAACAGGAGACAAGCACCTGCCTCGGGTGCTCATTTGTGGAGGAAATCGCTTGGGCCTCTTGACTCCACAGTAAAAACAAATCCTCGTCCTTAAATCCTCAACAGCGGGGGGGGGGGGGGCAGTATACCGCCTACCGGCGCACTTGGTCCTGGCGAGGAGGGGCGGCCCCGACTTGCCCGTGCCACCCTCGCCTGGCCTCGTGAGCAGCACGCGCACCTCGTAGCGCGTGTCCGGGTCCAGGTGCCACAGTTTGTACGTGGCGGCGTTCACGGCGTGCGTCTCGGCCCAGCCGCCGACGGAGGCTGGCAGTCGGTACTCCACCTCGCGCAGTACCACGGGGCCGTCGCCCGCGATGGAGTTGGCATTGAGCTGCACCAGCAGGTACGTGGCACCGGCTCCCACCAGCTGCGGGGGAGCCACGGGCGTAGGTGGCTCTGAACGTGCAAAAGGGAAGATAGACAACATCAAGGTTGCTCGAGTAAGCGGAGGAGGAGGAGGGAGGGTGGGGGGAATTAGACGTTTTCCCAAAGCGCTTGTTGATTCGCTTGGCGCAGATGGAGGCATGCGTTTCCTGCGGGAGGCATGGGCTAATGCTGCTGAGCTACAAACCAACACCACGTGCCTGGCTCCAACTCCATTTCTATTTTACACAGACACAGCCTGCAATATTGCTTGTACTATATTACTTCTGCGGGCCAAAGTAAATCAAAGGTAAAGCTATAAATCCTGATTGCATTTTTGCTCACACCACTGGTGGCAGAAAGGTCTCCACTAGAGGGAGCTCTAGAGTGGCCCTAAAGAGGGTATTTGGGCGTATTGGTGGTAACACCAATGCAGCATAACACACCGGTCCTCATGAAGCAGTCTAAAATATTTGTGTTAATTGGCATTCGTCTTTCGACTGCTTCGACATCACGAGAACTGATTTTGTTGCACCCCGCAAGATTGCGAATCGCAGGGAAAAAAAAAATCGTGAAAGATTCGATTTTTTTTTCATACTGCTCGCCGGTGTACCGCCAATACGTGAATGTGCCGTCTATTTTTCCATGCAGGTTAGACGCCTTGGCAGACGTGGGCGCACCAACACTCTACTCCATCGCACGTAATCCATCAGTCGACTGTGTCGGTACCTATTGATACAACCACGTGGACAGACGAGAGGGGATCTAAAAATCTTGCCTGTTGTTTCCACTGCCGCTTCGGGAGATCGACTCGATGACATCTGGAATGCAAGTCGGGCGTGCTAACCAGTACACCATGGTGGTATACCATGTGTATTGCTACTTGTATATGTCACCATCCGTATTCTTCAGGAATTAACGCTCGTTATCAGAACTTGGGTTTAATGGATAGAAAGGGAGCGATAGCATTTACCGTTTCATCAGATGTATTGGCAAATATTTATTGGGTAAGCCACGGCAGCATTTTGCTGCATAAATAGACAAAAAAACAAACTAAACTGAAAGTTACATGGAAAAAAACCCCACGAACATTTGTAATTAATACTGCATTAAATGGAGAAACAATATATATATAATGTGGCATGTCGAGCAGCCCTTTCTGTGTAGCACAAGGGCCCTTCTGCATAGTTCTATCGAAGACCATTGGCCAATACGTCGCCGATTATATATATATATATTTACTTCTAACGGAAGCATTATTGATCAATGTTGTTGAGTTTCTTGTTATTTGTGCTTGTGCACCACTGCCACGCAGTATCTCCAAATAATTTGAGAGTAATGTCATTACGTTTCGGTGAGCAATATATTCTGCTGTTAAAATAACAAAAATAAAAAAATAAACACATTGCATGGTTGTTATATGGGGACTTCATGGTGAGCACAATACTAAATGTCACAGACGTTTGTGGCATGAGAACATTTCCTGCGGATATAGAGCCCGGACAGGTACTGTACGCCGGAGAAAATGAAGAGGGTTCGTTCAAGATGAAGTATATGCTCCTTGACTCAGAGGTGTGGACTCGAGTCATGTGACTTGGACTCGAGTCAGACTCGAGTCATGAATTTGATGACTTGCGACTCGACTTGGACTTGCATAACAATGACTTTGTCCCACCTATGAGATGTGGACTCGAGTCATGTGACTTGGACTCGAGACAGACTCGAGTCATGAATTTGATGACTTGCGACTCGACTTGGACTTGCATAACAATGACTTTGTCCCACCTATGAGATGTGGACTCGAGTCATGTGACTTGGACTCGAGTCAGACTCGAGTCATGAATTTGATGACTTGCGACTCGACTTGGACTTGCATAACAATGACTTTGTCCCACCTATGAGATGTGGACTCGAGTCATGTGACTTGGACTCGAGTCAGACTCGAGTCATGAATTTAATGACTTGCGACTCGACTTGGACTTGCATAACAATGACTTTGTCCCACCTCTGCCTTGACTTGAGGTCGCTTAAATATCAAGAGGTGTGCATTCATTGGTATCACGCCAACATGACCTACCTAGACACCTGAGTATAATCATTACACTTACTCCACATGCACAGTTAAATCTAAAAACTGTAAGAAATCTAAAAACTGTAATCAGATAATGAATGACGTTTTAACACACATTGAAATATGCAAAATCCACTATAATTGCAATGCGCACTTCAGCAATGAGCACTTCAGAAAATGGGACTTGATTAGGTGGAGATACGTCATGTCGCAATGCACAAGGCAGAGTTCACATAATAGTTACATATTTTGTGTAACGATTGTGTGGCACTATTAGACATAAATCTTACATTCACTTGTCCAGATGAAGGGCAAATACATAATTTAACATCGTAATTAAATGTGTATTTATCAAATGCACCACAGGGGTAAAGTATAATTAAGTTTGATATAACATACCTAGCAAGATTGGATGTTTTAATTAGTGAAGGTAAAGATCACTTAGAGGCATCTGGAGGCCTTCATCTAAAAGTGAATTGACAAAGGTGCTGTCCATTACTTATTTATTCCATTTTATAAATATTAATAATGACAAATAAACTGTATTGAATTGAAAAAGGTCTTAGTGTGGTATAAACACGGTCTGCTACGTTGAGCTATCCAGTTGCTGTGATATTTGCAGGGTTGTGGCAAACTTTGTTGTTCTGAAACCGGGACAAATACTCGCATGCAAGACAAGAAAATCAATTGACTCCAAAGGGTAATCAAATAGTTGCAATAACTATAAACTGCATTACAAGTTTCAAAAGCTAACTTTTTACTATATTTTTCAAAATAATTACCACCTCAACAGCAGTAGATTTATTGAATTATTAAATGAAATATGTTCCAATCTTTTCTTTTTAACAAAAACTTTAAACGAAAAATGCCCCCAACTTTTCAACAGCTCCCAGATATATCCTTGAAGAACTATGGGAAGAAGAAGAAGCAGTAGAACCCTACGCAAACGAAGTAAAACTCAGCGTGCCTTACGCAAACTGTCAGCAAGTGGCAAGGAACAGATGTTAAAAAAAACCGAGTCATATCTTCCGTTACGTCTGTCGCCATTGCCAGGCGAGCCTCGCTAAAACACCGACAGAACAGGATAAGGAGAAGAGGCGGCCGGAGCACAAAAAACCAATCAAAGCATCGATCGAGCATTCACCCTGGGAAACAACTAGGGGCTGATGGGATTTTCAAGTCCCACCTGGTGAATAATAGAGAAGGCTCCTGCTCTACTCCGTCAACCACCTCTGTGCAAATGTAAATTGTCCTGAGGATTGATGATGCCCCACCGAGTAACATAAATGCCTGGTGCAGCGCTTCCCCTTTCAGCAAATTTCATTTGCGATGTGGGGGGGGGGGGAATTTGTTTTAAGAGAGACCGCTATCTTTGTGAAGGTACAAATCCTCATCGTGTCAGAGGAGTTAAGACACGATGAATCAGGAAACCGTGGAGACGAGCAGAAATTTGTTTAGGAAATTATTTATAACCATGGTATATCAAGGGATAATCATGGATAATGAATGATAGTTGATAATTATTGCAATAATAAATTATCATGATAATGATGCCTTTAATGCTTTTATAAGGTTTAATAATTATATGCTCAATCAATTAAGGTATCAATTTACATGTACATAAAACAAAACTTCAAATGCAAATGTACATATCCAGGTCTCATTGCTATCGAAGAATTTTCAAACATGTGCTTCTATAATTATTGAAATTAAATAAGCTTACTTTATATTCGAAAAAAAGCAAGCACTGTAACTCATGGCTCTGGAAGCCATTTTGCGGGATTTTAAATGAGAAACAGTGCAACATATTCAGGGAAAAGGTCAACACGGTGATTTTAGGAATTATCTGCTCAATGTCATCGCGGAGATGGTAGTTTATGGCATTGGAAAAAAACACCAACATGAAAATACATAATGGGCGATACCCACGGTTGTACATTTCAACATGTTTCACCACACTGGTCGGTGTGTGTTGGTGAAGATATGAAACTGATTTGAAGAATTACAAACCTGTTAGCCTGTTATCACACATTTATGAACTGTTCACAAAGATCACAGAGGACAAAGAATAAAGGTCAATTTAGAGGGCAGACAACCGGAAAAGCAATCTGGAGTTTGAGAAAAGGTTTTCTACCATCAACTGCCTACATATTATCAATCAGATTCTAGAAAAGACAAATAAATACAAATTACCATCATTCATATATTTTTGTAGACAATGAACACGTATTTTGGTCAGTGGAAACCCATGAAGTTGTCCAAGCTCTCACAAAGCAAGGCTTTAATAAACATATACATAAAAATTAGCTAAACCATCTATACAAAATAATAAATATACGAATCACAGTGAAGTCAGGCAAGGAGATAGATTGTCACCAATATTATTCACAGAGAAGCGTGAAGATATGTTGTTATTTTTTAAAATATAAATAAAGGCATACAAATTTACTCTCTCAGAGCTTCTGATTACATTGTCGTTATAATGCCCAATTAGAATGAACTACAGGAACTGATTAAATAAACTAAACAACAAGGCTGAAAAGTGGGGCTCAAGATAAATGAGCAAAATAAAAGTCAGGGACGCAAGTTTAATGAACAAAAATAAATCATTTTGGGAGGGACGCAACTGTAAAACACAACAGAGGATGTATATCGAGCACAATTGTTGAAGGCAGACCGGCATCAACATGATCTAAGAAGCAAGTGATCGTCAGCAGGATTCTAAGACAAAAGCTCCAAATATTTGTCGATACCCACTTTGGCATTAAAAATAAATAAATAATAATCGGTGACGTTTTGGGCAATGGCCTTCTTAACAGCACATTCAGTAGGATGGAGTGTTTTTGAGAAGTGAAAATCAACTTGCGTATGTCTTTTTCATTTAAAACACTGTTGCAGCTCTTTTGCAGTGTGGATGTGTTTGCTCCGTCGAGTCAAACCATTAATTATTCAGGATAGAAGGGGGATGAGAGGGCTTTCATGTCGTATACAACATGTTTTGGGATTATTTAATTATAGATGCTGAGTTTTAGCAGTGGTTAAGGCAATGCCATTACATAAAGTACTGCCAAGTCAGTTTAAAAGTATAACTCATATAATTCGTTAAAATTGATAAGGAAAAATACTATACTCTCTGCTTCTTTCGATGAAGTCACATAGATAGAATTTTGTTTATATCTAGGTGACTTTACCGAAAGAATCAGAGAGTATTGATTCCTGCAGTCACGAAAGCTTCAAATCGAAAATACTATATTTGAATTACATTTATCCTGACATGTATGTTTTCCTCTCGTCAAGGTACAGTGTTTTAGTTTTGCTGGCTGTCTGGCTGACTGGAGGGAGAGAGAGGGACCAACTGACTGTCAGTTATAAAGGACGTGCAGGCTGATAGTTGTTGTGAACACAGGGCAGCTATAGCACGCACTGACGTAACAATACCTTGAACATAATTCAGTATTATATTTGATTCAGTAAAATTCGCAAAATTGCATCATGTCCAATGTTTTGACATTCTGATGGGCTGTACAAAAACAATTATACATGGATAAAAAGGCCAAGTTCAAATGTAGTTGCAAGCAGACATGCTGTGTGGGTGCTTTTAAAATCAATTGAGAACGGGTTCACTGCCACATTGCATTGAGGACTAAACTGTTGCATTTCCCTTTCGTGCATGTAAAAGAACAACATTTACACAAGGCCAGAGTCGGTCAAATAAAATGGCAGCGGCTTGGAAATATGTTCAAAATAAAGCCACGTGTAAGTCATACGCTTTTACTTACTGTACTTTAGAGTAAGTTACGAACGTGCAAACCAAAATGCACTGAATGATAATGGAATTGATGTGTTGTTCGCATGTGCTCGATTAATTGTTGAAATATTGCTTTAAATGATCGACAAATTAATCAGTGCATAAACTGCAGTGATTTCTGAGAAATGACCGAGATGCATCATCTTTTAATAATACATCTTGCCTATAATTTCTGCCAGTTCACGAGCACTGATTCAAGAAAGCGAAACGCTGCTGATGACAGAGACACTCCATTTTGAAACCGCTCCAGAGTGTGCTTGTTTGAACCAATACTGCTGAAATTATACACTCCCAGAAGGCCAATAGGCCATCGGGTTGTGTAAAAAAAATTGTTTTTGCAGAGACAGATAGACGATATTCTTCGCAACAACGCTAATGATTTGGTTGTGTTACCTTTCACGATGAGCTGTGCAAAGTTGGACACCCCCGCGCCGTCAGCTGATCCCGTGACGCAACGGTAAATGTCGGCGTGCGAGCGTGCGGCGTGCGGCACACCAAAGGATGCCGCGAATCTTCTGTGGTTCACCAGCTTCGTTCCACTCACGGGGATGTCCTGCCCATTGCTCCTCTATAACGAAGCATATGGGAGGTTACGTAAATGCGTAAAACAAAAGTCAGCGCAGGGGATAATAATCTCAGCGCAGTTTTCCATCGCACAAAAACTTATCCGAGTATATAAATGAAATGAGTCGCCGACAACGGCATGGGGGGGGGGGGGTGTTTGGAGCTTTTTCTCATTCTATAAACTGCTACTGAGTGCATTTCCATTAACCAGCAGATGTCGATATACCGTGCACAGCAGACATGTTGACGGTTTTCAAAATAAACTACCTCATTGGAGTGGTTTATTTTGGTCAGTGTGTTTAATGGCCAATTCTCGTAGTATGGGGAGGTGGGGGGGAACAAAGGGGCTGCTTTGCTTCTGATAGAAAACATTGACACATGGGAGGCTCAATGGAATTCATTTCATGACACGGTTCACGGTCCATGTCAGATTTGGGGGTAAGAGTGCGAACACCGCTTTGAATGCTTTGTCAATTCAATGAGATGAGGAAATATCGAGCAAAGCGCTCTACGATATCTCCCTTCTTATCAACGCTACATATTGACTCGAGATAATTGATGCAAATTTCTGCCAGACACACGCTCACATTTATTTAACACTGTGCATACTGGCTAGTACCTGTATATTTGGGGTTTGCAAGTTGCAGGTGGGCCGAGTTAAGGGATGCTGTATATTGACTAGCGCCAGTTAATATAAAACACATCTCGATTTAAAGCTTTCGTGACTGCAGGGATTCATCTTCTTGGTTCTTTCGGTGAAGTCACGTAGAAGGGAAATAATAAAATAAGAATAAATAATAAAACATAATTTAAAAATATATATTTTATTATGTTTTATTTTTATTATTTTATTATTTCCCTTCTACGTGACTTTACCGAAAGCACCAAGAAGATAAAACACATCGGTTACAAGTTCTGCATGACTGCAGCCAGCCCCTGCATATATAGCAGTGCTGAAGGTGCTGCAGGCACAGGTCAATTCAGCTAAATTCCCTTGCCGGGCAGCCTGGTGAGAAGATAAAGTGCAACCTCCATGCCTGGTTCCCCATCACAATCAATTTGTGTGTACACTCACTGTACATTAGAGTCATAGTTTTACTGCTGGTACTCACAGACGCGATGCTTTTGCATTCCGCCTGCGACATCACGGTCGCCCCTTTGTTGACAACCGTCGTTATACGGGCACTCAGTTCTAGACGTGTAAAAAAAACATTCACGTAGTCACCTGCAACCAGAGGAGTTCATTGGTGAGAGCCTTCCCTGTGGCAATGCATTGGAAGGTGGCGTTCTGTCCGGCGTTCACTTCGACGCTGCCCAGTCGAAGGAAATGAGGAGCTTTGTCTGCCAAGTGCAAAAATAACAAGTTTCAAACGTGACAAACGCATCCGCTGTACGTTGTTGAAATCTGCGTATTCATTCAGAAGTGTCCACATTTGTGATTGTATCACCGTCTTCGTTCCTTACTTACTGCATGGATAGCTATGGACTTGCACATCATCGATAGCTATGTAACCCAGTTCAACACCAGAAGACACCGCTTCAAATATCACCTGCAGACATGGAACAAAATGTGACAAATGAGCATCGATTTTTTTTTTCCTCTGCCTCTGTGACCAAACACTCACTTGCATGTGCACCAGCTGCAGCAACATCAATATATGTACTGTATTAAGCAATGTACAAAATACACCATCACTCTCCTGATCTTCACTAACACACCTGACCTCTCAGAAATGGGGTGGGGGTGGGGGAACCTCAGACTCATCTTTGGAATTGGTCTAAGACATTTCCTGTTGAGACCTACCCCTTGAGTGTGAAATGCATTTTTTATTTTGACTGCTAACCCAGGAGTGGCAGGGTGGCTCATCCTGTGACTTGATGATATTGAAACTTTTCATCTTCACACCTTGGCATGTCTTTAATGAGTCAATTCCATTTCTACGAATATCATGGCTACATTGTGCACATCAACGTTTTCTAGTCTCCATTTACCATTTTTAAATAAGTATAACCCGTAAAAACAAAGATTTCACTATACATCCTTTATATGCGTGGCGGCGAACTTAATATAAGGGATTTAAAAATATATTCGCCTGTGGAGGACGCGGGGATCGATCCCGCGACCTTTGGCATGGGAAGCGAGGGCGCTACCAACTGCGCTACTCCGCCACGGCCTGTGGAGGGGTTAAGCTCTGGGCTCTTATACTGTGAATGAGTTCTATTTGAATATATGTCAAATAAACATTTTTTGCCTAAAAAGTGTAAAATTTTGAGAATTTTTTTTCACGAACATTAATTGTCTCGCACAACGAGTCTGTGTGGAAAATGTCAGCTCGATTTGATCACGGGAAGTGGGTTAAAAAACGACCGAAAGATTTGCACGGTCGTAAGCAAGTACGCAAGCAAGCACGCAAGCAAGCAAGCGAACTTAATATAAAGGATTAAAAAATATATTCGCCTGTGGAGGACGCGGGGATCGATCCCGCGACCTTTCGCATGGGAAGTGAGGGCGCTACCAACTGCGCTACTCCGCCACGGCCTGTGGAGGGGTTACGCTCTGGGCTCGTACACTCTGACGTTCAGCCAAAAGCCATGAATGCGTTCTATTTGAATATATGTAAAATAATTTATTTTTGCCTAAAAAGTGTAAAATTTTGGGAATTCTTTTTTCACGAACAATAATTGTCTGGCACAACGAGTCTGTGTGGAAAATGTCAGCTCGATTGGATGACGGGAAGTGGGTTAAAAAACGACCGAAAGATTTGCACGGTCCTAAGCAAGCAAGCAAGCACGCAAGCAAGCACGCGAACTTAATATAAAGGATTTAAAAATGCCTTCTTCAAGCATGCGTCTGCGCGTACATTATGCACTGCGTGAAGCACGGATATGCTGTCTTACACCACCGTGTATTTATATCACTGTTAATTTTACACTTCACAAATACACTCGGAATGTTGCTCATCAGACGGTTCATTTCAATCTCCCGGCATGGCAGTTCTTAAATTCCCCCCCCTATCCCCATCTCTGTCTATCCAGCAATACGAATGGGGTAGCAACACAGGTAGTCCATCAGCAGGTTGCATGCGAGTGTTGATATTCCCACCTCTTTCATGGCATTTGGGCAGAGGAGCAGAATAGGTAAAATACCCTCTGGAGGGGGCTATCTATAGCTCCGTCTCATGGACGCCTGATGTCAGATGTGGTGCGAGCAAGGAATTGCAGGGCTGCACCTTTACCCCGGACCTTATAAACACTCAGTTTAAGTGCTTAACAATAATAATGAAGTCTAATGTTTCCCTTTCAAAGGGACCTGTCCCCGACCCCTGCCCCCCCCCCATACTGCTATCACCGTATTGTACCGGGCTCGCTTTGAGTTGCAACATAAAAAAAAATTCTAAAAATAACAATAAAAATCGAATCTAACACAGGTAAGAATATCGCATCTCACCTGATAGCTGTTTGGCCAGAACGTGCTGATGGCCAGCTCGGCACGTGCCCAGCGGCGGCCCATGCTCTCGCTGGCGTTCCAGATGGGGTTGGCGAGAGGCCCCCCGTTGACGGCCACGTAAACGTTGAGGGTCCCGGGGCTGAGGCGGCCGGGCGCCGAGAGGTGGTAGTGGAAATCCAGGCAGTGCGTGTCGTTCTTCTTGATCTGTGGCAGACGCAGGGTGGCCCACTGCCCCGGCACGCGGTCGGACGTGTTCGCCAGCATGTACGTGTCCACGTCTGGAGACGAGAGGGGGGGACCGTCGCAGGCGCTCGTTCGTTACGACGCTGAAGGCGGGCGGCAGGGTTTAACGCGGACGTGGACACGAGTTCGACTCGGTGACCGACGCGTTGCCAGCAGCGATGCGGCAGGCCGGAAGGGGAGAATGCGTGTCGGCGTGCTTCATTGAGATGCCGGCACAACACGGGGATGCGTTTGTCGTTTAATGACATGCTCTTGGCCTTGGGAATGAGTTTTGACATGTTGTGAAGTCAATCATTGTCACGTCAACGGTGAAATTACGCCGGTGTTAAAATGCCCCATTGCAAAAAAAAAAAGAACATGGTGTGTATTGTTAAAAGGCTCAAACCCGAGCAGTAATCAAAGCACACACGTGTAGCAGAAATGTCATTAAAAGAGTGCACGCGCAAGGGAGTGTGGCTGCAGAGTTGTCCATCAGGGAATGTTCAATGTTGGAAACATCCGCAGATTTATTATTCAACTTGTGGCATCAGGTGGGCTTACAACTAAAGCTACTTTTATCCAACGCCAAGAATGTGTCAAGAGGTCAAACGAACTCAAACGTTTGATCTCTACATTTTTCATAAACTTTGTGACTCTCCCCCCCACACACCTCTCCCGTCTACACACGATCGCCCTCAACCACACCCCCATTCCACCTTTAACCTCTCCACTGCAACGCACACGAGCAGCACAAACCCAGGAGAATGAGGAATCGATTAGATAGAGAGAGCGAGATAAGGAAGGGAGGGGGGTAGAGTTTTAACAGGGAGGTAAAAGGTTAAATACAAATAAAACAGCTGTGCGTCCCCAACACCCCCCCCTCTCGCATGTCACCATCGACGTGCTGATACACGGATCTATCAGTTAAACAATCAAACATACAGTAGTAGGTTTTTACCCTTTTAAACTGATACACAACTGACACCTTTATTCAAGGCATCATGTTTGCAATAACCACAACACAAGTAGTCAAAAAAGCAAACAAAAAGAAGCAACTCTGATAATGATAATAATATGCACTGTCCTTGAAGTTGATTGGTCCACTACTTGTGTTGTGGTTATTGCAAACATGATGCCTTGAATAAAGGTGTCAGTTTTGTACCAGTTTAAAAGGGTAAAAACCTACTACTATATTTTGCCACTGGTAAAAGAGATCTCATAGTGTGAATCAAACATACACACACACACAATTCCATAAAAGTGGCACATTGAATGAGATCGCGACTTGTTAGGGAGAAGTGTGACCAAGGAGGAGAGCCCTGGGCAATGGACAAATGTGCGGCCTACACTGTCTATAAAACATTTAATATGTATTTACGATGCAAATTTTTTTTAATACCCATATATATATTCACACGTGAAGGTATGTGTAAAGGCTTTCGTCTATTTAATTGCATTTATATATGTTTTTGCTGGAGGCATTATTACATCATGAACTTAGAGTCAGCAAACAAGAAGCACGCGGTTTGACATCACCTGCCTAAGCAATGTATCAATACAAATTACATTCATATTTTGCACAAAGCTAATATTGATTACCCCCTTTCATAGCATAATAAGAATATTATGATTCCAGATACTGCCTATGCTCTTTTGCCAGTGGTTTTTTTTGTTCATTAAAATTAGTCACAATATAAATGTAAAATACAAAAAACTGGACATCACACAATGACAGACCCTAAGTTACTGCTCTTTTGTACTTTGCAAAAAGCAACATAAATTATGCAAGCACAAGCAATTTATAATCCGAGTTTTCAAATTGATTTTCTGCTCAGTGAATGCTGAGGAAGTGCTCATCTTTAGTTTACAGCCCTGATGAGGTGGTGGTGAAAACTTCCCATTCCTATGACGAGCGTGCATCTACCACCAATGACTTCCTCCACAACGTGGTATTTATTGTGTCTACCCCAGATGCAGGCCATAATCCCACCAGGCAAGATTTAAACTCACAACCTATGGTTGAGCCATGAGACTCGGTATATAATATCATCAGAAATGTGTTTTATTTTTCCCAAAAGCAACCGAATGAGCAATCAAAGTGGCCAGAAGAAAGTCAATCTGTACCAATTATAAAAAAAAGTTATTCACATACGGTATTTTAATTTTTTTTCGACAAAGTTAAATTATTTTAAAAATGCTGCCCGCTGGCAGTGCTATATATCTAAAGAAGTCTCCAAATTACTGCAGCCAAACGTGTTTATTGCACACGATGAGCCATTTATAAAACTATAAAGGCCTTATGAAGACATCGCTGGTGCATTTTGCGATACTGTACGTTTGTATTTCCTGAAACACATTACCGGATACACCACCGATAAAGAACGATATGAACAGATTAAATGAAATAACGAGCTTACAATTAAAGCAATCAAATAAGCAATGCAAATTTCTGAATACATAAATGAGGTGCATCGCAAGTGTTATAATTTGAGCCCTGTCCTTCAGCGGCGCAAATAGTTTCCCCTCAGACGGCGGTAACCCTGTTACAAATTACGTTGCCACAGAGCTGAAATAAGTGTCCTGCGTTTGCCTTCAGAGAGCACCACTCACACCGGGGCCCCATATCCCACCGGGTATACAAAACATCTCTCTGGGCCCACGGGGTTAAATCAATATCGGGAAGTCAGTTCAGCATAATAAATCTGCACTTCAGTTGGATCGTTGGTATATATATATATAAAAAGTGCTCCATTATACTTGATTCTGAAGGGACTCTTTAGTTTTCTGCATTCGGGCCGGACTAAATTAAGTCCGCTGCCCTCGCGCTCGCGTGAAATCGGGCTCAGGCATGTCGAGTGAAAGGAAGGAGGGCATTCGTGTTTGAGATGGCAAACAAAAGTCAACCATGAACCTTCGGGGTGCACACAAATCAAAAGGAAATTGCAACATGGTAAAATTTATTTTCTTTTTGCGCTAGCCACTCTGCAAGCATTATGCGCTAAAGAATACAGTGCAATATTGCTAATGCTGCTGTATATTACAACTCGAGCATGCCTTTGAATCATTTTTTTTTTCCTGTGACTCACCGCAATGTTCTCAGAGTGTAATAGATGATGCATTTTAATTAAGAACATTTATTTTGTTTTGATTGCATGTGCACTAAATGTTAGCTGATTAATGCGACTGTTTATCATTTTGCAAACCAGAAGATGCACGTTAGTATTTTGCCGTTCATGGAAAAATACCGATAAAAATACAACAAAAATCACAGCACGGCATTACTGGACACTGCGCATTACAGGCTGTGAGAAAATATTGATCTTGCTATCGACAACTAACCCAATATTGGCATCGGGTTTATTGGTATTGTGATGTTATTTGGTCACCGTATTTCATAATATTGACTCTTGTAAACCGAATCCATGTGGTAATTTAAGACCAATACATGAAATGTATTGTCAATACGTATATTTGCATGCTATTTTTATTTTTTTTACAAAAAGTGTTTCACGTGAAACAATTAACAATGGTCAGTATGCGATAAGAACCCTAATTTGCCCATTCAAATCATGCATCATGCGAGTAATTAAATTATAATCAAATATACGCGTATAAATGTACCACCTATAATAGCAATCAATCCACACAAATGCCTAGGCGGCTCTCGCAATTAGAAGGATGCAAGTTAAAATCCTGGTTTTGCGAAGGTCGACTTGTGCCCATCATCCTGCCATGGTCAAATAAAATGAGTGCCAATTTCTGGGGAAGTCAACAGCGGCCGTCCTTTGGAGAGAATCAAACCCACGGGAGAAATGTGGAATTTCCCCCAATGGTGCAGGGCTGTAACAAAAATAAATGCCCATTGCCCCAATGCTCATCACTTGGACTACTGAATAACAATCACATTTGAGTAAAATAAACAACACAGCATAATCATTCAACTCAACACAATTCATTTCCAGTTTCTTGACGTGCACTTAAACGGCAGCACGATTCAGATACCCACGTGTAACGCATCAAATTCCGGAATGCGAACTGTAATATATACACGCACGTAGCGCACGGACATATAAATGGGTTAAAGTGCCTTTGGGAGCACACAAACAGCAATGGATTAGGCGTAAACAACCAAGAAAACTGGGTTAAATAAAGAGCTCATTGATTTAGTATTAGGACATCCTATAATGCCTTTATTGGAGCTTGACCTGGCTCAGAGTTGAGCTTGGAGATGCATGTAGAGGCTTTCAAATGAGATTCACGTCACAGTACAGAACTCAATGGGAAGGACATGTCAGCCTAACTCCACACTGTTGCGTAAAATAAATTTCCAAATTCTGCACAGCGTGTGTAATAGATATTTCATCATCATCGTTTATTATCCACACTGCACCCGCCAGGCGAAACATCTCGGGGCACCAGACCAAAAGGGGCTGTTTAAGATCATTATCCCGTGAGGGAGCACGCGATTGCCAGCCGAAGACGGCATCGCGTTCAAAGAACAATGGCAGCAAGTCTAACGCGCTCCAGAACACGAGAACAGACACATCCGACGACCTCAAACCGTGCCTGATCCTGCAGTGCAAACTCTCCGCCGGTTTTGTCCCATTCAACCTTAACACAACTGGCTGAATGCATCCCGACTGTATCTTCTTACGTGCTAAACTGCATCTTTCAATTAGACTGCACTCGGGATAATACCGGAACTCGCCGTTATAAGCGTACAACGTGCATTATGGTAACTGCATTGCACTTTAGGAATGCTAACAGGGCTTTGTTACGTGTGACCGTTGATCTAACAAGAAGGCACACATCGGTGACAGGAATGTGCTAAACTTTGATGTAGAGCCCTTATTAATGCTGTGGCCCACTCTCCCTGTAGTGCAGTGATAAGCTGCTCCTGATGACAAGGCTCAAGGCAATGGGCATGCACGTATTTTTACAGCTTATCCTATCCTCGGGTTGGCCACAGCCCAGAGCTTCGAGCCCTAATGCTTTTGTATGAGAAGGGCTTGATAAATGCGTTGCATGTTTGCCATGTAATAATCATTCATCATTTATAATTTATCAGTAATCAGCATTTACTTGGCAAGACCGCATTATATATTCAATTAAATCAGAATTGGCACGCTGCATGTTTAATATAATTATTTACGAAATTATGTTCGAAAACATTTCCTCTCTTCCCTCGTTTTATTTATTTACTTGCAGATATTTTTTGTTGTTCTTGCACAACTGTCCCCCTTTACGTAGAAAAATATGAAACCAGCTGCGCTGTTTGAACATCTACGACAATGATGAACATACAATGGGATAACAATGCAATGTAAATAAGCGTTTAGTGAGGAGCACACTTCACAGAAGGAACCTCCAAGCACTGAATACTGATTATGAAGCCGACTCCATAATGGGGAGAGAGAAAAACACACACCGCATTTTCCAACAAATATGCCCATAAACTATGGAAGGACAACATAAAATAAACCGCCTCTGACAATAAATTGTTCAAACCAATGAGAATAAAGTGAAAATAATCCCATGAAATACAATAAATTATCACGTATATGATGATGGATATCTAATGCAATTAAAATAATGTTGCTTGAACAAAAACTGCCTCGCAGTTAATATCAAATTATGAGCAGAAGTTAAGTGGCTTTAAATAAAATGTGAACATTCACAGTCATCGTAGCTAGGGATGTGGTGGGTTGGTGGTGGGAGCAGGTGATATTGACTCCGACCCTTAGGTTTTGCCCCCACGAAGATCCCTGCAATAAATGAGAACGCATATTTGTTTTAACATTAAAGAATCACCCACGGCACACTGCCAATGCAACAAAACTACAGATGTGTTAAATAAAAAAAACGTGGCTCAGTGGATGGACGCTCTAAGTCGAGGAAGTGGGTTACAAAAGCACCACGTGACCCGAGACAGGGATTTAAAGTCGTGTTAAACATCTGCGTGTCGAACTAAGTTACCTTGTGTCTTATACCCCTCGGCCAGAGCTCATCCACGCAGAAGACACTGCTTTATGTTCCATTTTAATTCACGGTGGCGAGATGTTAGCGACCTCGCCTGGTATACAAGAGGTCGTGGGTTCGACCCCGACCCTGGCCCCTGTGTATGTTTGGAGTTTGCATGTTCTCACTGTGATCGCGTGGAATTTTATCGGGGCCCTCCGGTTTTTCCCTCCACATTTAGGAACATGCGTTGAGAGTACGATATTTGGCTGCTAAAAATGTCCACACGATACACCACTTCACTTAGCTATCATTTGTGGCAAGGTCGCTTCCGAAAAAGGAGCTGTAAAACTCAGTGGGCCCTTACCTGGTAAGTAAAAAAAAAGTAATATCTGCAGCAGTTGCCTCAATCGTGGCTTTCGACCCCCAACTGCCCCCCATGTTCTTATGCCTCCGCGCTCCCCTCATGGCACATTATCCCGACTCCCCACTGGCAAAAATGGTGGCACCGTTCCCATGCCTCGCTGCTTGCTTGGCCTTAGCTGCACATAACATCTGATTACTGGGAGTCAAGGGGAATGCTTATGGCTCGAGTGACATGGGCAGTGGCCAACTATGATAGCACAACTGCACAGGACTGATGAATGTTATTATCTGCGATAGGTCAAGTAAAGGTGATTTTATTTCCATTATTTGCAAGAAGCCTCGGCAAAAAAAAAAATCACTGCCAACGAAAAACCCTCGTGGCCGAAAGTGTTTTGACAAAAAAACATAAATTAACTTCTGTTGTGATGAATAATAATGATTTTTGTTTTCGTATTACGCTTTGTAGAGTACTGTCTGCAGTAGAAGCCATTAAACCACCACTGCCAGTGAACACCTGATTTTCCACGACTGTGCTTTGATGAATGAGAGCTACACAATCTGGAGAGTAGACTTCTCATTAAGCATGTGCACAATGGCACCTCTAAGCACTGCTTCAACTGATCTACAGGAGGGAACTTTTCTGCCAAAGAAGTTCTTAATAATATTGTGCTAGAGTGCGCGCTCATTATATGCTCCGTGTGCACGTTCGGTATGTTTACACTTCAGAAGCGCCGGGAATCTTACGTGTTATTTGATGATTCCAGTTCAAGCAGAAATATTATGAGGGTGTCAAGTTCCCGAACGTGTTTCTCCAGTATGTTGATAAAAAAAAACAATTCAGTTTCCCTGTTTGCGGCTTTCTATTCTCGCAGTGTGGCCAATACATTGCTGTAAGCATATTTATCCATCTTTTTTTAGATTTCTAAAACAATGTCTTACTCTTTTATATTCTTAGGTTTTTTTCGGTAAAGTCACGTAGGTAAAAAACATTAAAAAGTAAAATAAAATAAAATAAAAAATCACGACGTTTCGGAGGCAACACAAGCTTCCGTCTTCAGGTGGTACCGTCACAGCCACGACAGCTGTATCAAGTAAATGAGAGATTGCAGGAGCTACCACTCCGTTTATATAATGGTTGGAGAAGGTGGTGGGGGCAAGGGCCACATACTTTTTATTAATATGATAAGGTGAGGCTTAAGACTAAGAATAGACTGCATAACAAACTGAGCCTTTGTTTGGAGAGGCACGGCTTGTGACTCAACCTGTGACAGGGAGACACCACTAAACATGGTAAAACTGTAATAGTTGTCTGTTAAATAAGATTGGCAAATAAGTGTAGTTAAATCTTTTTTGCATGGTTAATCACATCTTTCTTACTCTTTTTCTGCACCCATGTTGGGGGGACTGGTCTACCACACTCACTGACTGCTTCGACTCATTCGTAATGTGTTCAACCACCACACTGCAGGTCACACCACTTCTCGTTCTACTTATTACTCCGCACTGCGCAACTTTGGAATTTCCTCCCTTCACACCCCCTCCCCCCCAGTTATTCAAAACCTTGCTCAATTCAATAAAAGGCATTAACGACTTGCATAGGTTTTTACGGCTGCGCTGTATAGCTTCCCTCATGTATGTTCGGATCGTAGAGCGTCCTGCTCGGCATGATGCCCGCGGTTCCGCTCCACGTGCTGGGGTCTTGTTCATCGACTCAGTTCTCAAAGATGCTCCCGGCACGTGTAGCGAAACGTCAGACATCGTGCCCGGCAAAACACGTGGCACAACCCGAAATCACATGAGAGAGCCAAAGGTATGAACTCTCATCTAATAACTCGTTTGGTTTGCTGTTCTTCCCCCGGCACCTCCAACTAGCATGGTTGGTTACGTATGGCGCGAACGAAGTTCAGCATAAATACATCTATTACACTTTTCGATTTAAAGCTTTCGTGACTGCAGGGATTCATCTTCTTGGTTCTTTTGGTAAAGTCACGTAGAATTGAAATAATAAAATAATAAAAATAAAATAATAAAAATAAAACATTATAAAATATTATTTTATTATGTTTTTCTTAATTATTTTATTATTTCAATTCTACGTGACTTTACCGAAAGAACCAAGAAGACATCTATTACACCTTCAATAGGGCTGCTTGTGGCAGTTTGGGCCTTTGGGCCTGTGCTCAGCAACTCTTTATTGAGTCTGTCAATGCTGTCACGGTCAGGGCTCTTACCGGCGTGTGGGATGGCTCCCTCCAACTCGGGAAACTCTCGCGCGTTCACTTGCTCCCAGTCGAAGGTGTCGTCCGTGTCTTGGCGGTATCCACAGGCCCCGAAGTCATCCTCAAATGAACAGCTGCCTGCGACACAGAGAACGGCGGAATGGTAAAGGTGGAGCCCCGCAATTACTTGGTCACACCACTGCCATCTGTGGCCACAGCCTCCACGAATGCACGGGTGGCCAATCTGTAACAGTCCCCATGAGTTCTGCAATGAGCCAAGTGTGTGTATATATATATAACAGTTTTAGCACAGCATGGGAGACATTAATTATTTTATTCTTTGCTACTGTGATGGTCTGTGCCACGTTATGCCCCTTCGATAGAGCCGCATGTGGTGGATTAAATAGTCGTGTGCGGCCAATTGGCCACAGCCTCCATTAGGAGCTCTTGCGAGCCTCGACAGAGAGTCTTTGGCTTATTCTTCCACGCTGCTCCTTAGACATCTTGGAAGGAGTGGGAGTACCCAAACGTTATCCCACCACATATGAACTGACGATCAACTGTGGTGTACACATTGACAGTATAATGCTGGGTGGACAGTGGCGTGGGGGAGGGGGCATTTCAGAAACCTGCTTTTGTTTAAACTGCCATGAACTGGTAACCTCTGGATTTGCACGTCCAGTGTGATAACCATAATACCTCCGCAGAATCCCAAGGAGAATAAACAAATGCCACAAACTGGGCCAGGAAGTGAGAATCGATCGTATCTGATTTAACGTGGGGCAAGGGAGTATTGAGATGGGAATCCTATTGTTTTTGTTCTCTTTGGTTCTTTCGGTAAAGTCACGTATAAAGATAAAATAATAAATTAAATAATAGCATACGACGTTTCGATTGCAACACAAGCAATCATCATCATCAGGTATAAAAGAAATAGCAACAAAAATCTAACCAGAAAACTATAGACAGACATATAAGCAGACAGATATCACAAAGATACATAGAGAGAGAGAGAGAGCACACATCGGCACACAGAGAGAGAACGTCTCTGTGACGAGGCCTTAAATAGCGAGAGGGGGCGGAGAGGGGGTGGGGGGCGGTGACGTCGCTCATTTCAATTCGCACCTCGGAGTAGCACGGTAGGCTTCGTGCGGTGCGAAAAAAGTTCAACGTACAGAGTAAAAGCACACGTAAAACTCAGACCACTTTCTGTTTCAGGCCACTCTTCTCTGCAAGGCATATGCACAAAGGCTCGCGGTGGTTGGGCGAATTTGCCACCACTCTTGGGTGACACCTCTTATTCCATGTAAAGGTTCGCATAATAGGATGAAGCATTGTGCCGTTATAATAGGATTTTACACAGACGATTTGGGGTACTGGAATGATAGTGGGTAAACGGATACGAGACGTTTCCCTAGTATTTACCTTCGGTGTCGGGGGGGGGAGGTTTACTGAAGTGCTTGCTGCAAAGTGATATTCGAGTTGCCTTACTACTTCGACCAAGGAGGCAGGGAACGAACAAGGCATGTGCCGTAGACTTGCGATATGCAGCCTGTTCTTTGCTCACACTAAGGCTGTAGCCATGTAAATGTTTAACCTTGCACCTGTGCATAATCTCCAATGATTATGACGCTCGAACAAAATCGTTTCCTTTTTCTCTCTCTCTTTCTCTGTCTAGCTTTCATTAAATATGCAATACAGTAAAATGAAAATTTCAGTGCAATTCGAATTGCAAACAAGTGAACATTGCCAATAAGTAACAAATCATTAATTGCAATTCAGGGTTACGTAATTAAAATTTGCGTTATAGCACTGCTCTCGATTAACATAACAATAATAAAGTCCCCATTGTGTACAGTGAATAGGCTACTCCCAAGTTAATTTAAATTGTGTTCTTTTGCAAAATAGTTTTGTTCAATTCGCCTTCATGCATACAGCATGTCCGTTGTAGTAGTAAAAATAATAAGAAAACTTTACACATTTCCACAAGAAAAATCAATTTTGCTTCCAAAAAATATTCTCTATTCAATTTGTCATGGAGATGGCTGAAATGTCAGCCGTGCTTCCATGTCACTCGGAGACAATGAGACACCACTAGCTTCACTGCCACTCACGCCACCCCATAAGATGCACGCAACGAAACAACCTTAAAAAGGTGACTCCAACGCCTATAGGAAGATTCAGAAGCATTTTTCATTGATTTTTGGAGGCATGTATTTTTGTCGAAGAAGGTAATAAGTGAATAAAGTAACTCAATACACTGATCCAGCCAACCCGCTAATGCATTTCGACTCTAAAGGATGGTATCAGCCCGCATATCTTGATTGTGCATTCAACCCTGTAAAAGCATATGCGTAGAATACACATCTGAGTGCCAGACGTCACCCATATGGGGAAATGGGCCTAAAAGACCTGCGTCTATTTGCTGTGTGGCCTAAGCACATTCCACAGAGCTAAATGCGAACAAATGTTCGGAGAGCTTAGTGAGCTCACATGACATAATATTCAATGCTGTATAAGTATTTCAGATTCAGTCAGCATGTGCATTTTTAAGCAATGGAGCAGACAATGTCGCGTCAGCTCATGAATAGTACTTTTTTTGCTTGTTTCGGTGAAACCACCTTTTCGTGGTAACTTATGATTCATGAAATCATAGTTTTCTATAAATATATACGCACACATGCTGACAAACATACACACCAACACAAACACAGGCCTAACAAGAGCCTACAGCTGTCCTTTCGCTATATATGCTCTGTACATTTAAAACAATACGCTATTTCACTCGAGGCAATGTTTTAACAAGAGAGCACTCCTCGTCCCGCAAGGCAAAGATCTAACAAGCCACTAGAGACACAGCAGTTTCCCATTTGTTGGCCAACTCATTTCCACAAATCCTACAGAGGCACATGACTTCCCAACTGCCACGCACCTTAGAGTAGAATAAAAAGGTCTAACCCATGCACACACACTCTCGACTATGCACTGCATGCACGTGTCAAATTGTAGCAGCTTTACACCTCTGGATTTTCTGTTTGCACATAGTCACTTTAAGATGTTTTCTTGTTCATGTCTTTGTTTTTTGTCTGTTGCGGTTGCACCCGATTCAAGAGCCGAATGGCTCACAGGGCTATACCTAATAAATGAACTTGAACCTCTGCTTCTGCAGTCCCAGTGAGACCCGGCAAAAGCATGTTGGGCAGGGACCTTTTGAAGGGCTGGTGTAATGCCATTTAAAACAACAACAATAATTAATAACTGTTTAAAGTAATTATAGGAATGGCGTTTAGCTATCTTGGATGAGTCATGCAGTTTTTTTTCATGTTGACGCCGATTAGCCTCAGATTTGCAAGTTATCTGCGATGGAGTTTACCTCGTCCTAATGACAAATCTGCTGGCCTAAACAACTGTGCTATCTTATCTTTCTTCATCAGCGCATGTTGATTCTCCCCACTAAGTAGAGTGTATGTTCACTTTAAAGGTCACGGAGGACAGGATATGCAGCCATTTCCTTATTCACAACAAATGTGATGAAGGAACAACCTGTCCTCAAAACATAAAAGTGAAAAATAGAATTTTCGCTCCCAAGTAGAAAAACTTATGACTGCCAAATTTGCCCGAGCAGATTGTTTTGTTTGTTATGCCTTACTTTTTGTTGCAATAATATTCCTGTCGAGAGCTTTACAAGAATAAAACCTCCCTCGGGCTATCTTGTGTGTCTAACACCTTCCACACCTAACAGGGTAAAGGTTAATTGAATTGTTTCGGTGGTCAATATTTCATTTGAATCTATTAGCTTCGTGTTGGAAAGAGGACGTCAGGCAAACAAATAAAAAAAAGAACTCGTTCATTTGTTACTCCGAATGGGGATAAAGTGGCCAGGAAGAATGGGATCCAAGTCATGGCGCTGTCGTGGCCCATGGACTTGGCCATCGTCGTTGAAACTCTCACATTGCGAGAGAAAAAAGAAGTACAAAATCACGCCAAAGTAAGCTACATCTGTTCGTTATTCTGAATGCTGACCTAAATACTTGTGCTTCACTGTGCCCTGTTTAATGTTTCAATGCATCCATTGTTGATCCAGTGAGAGCTCGAATGGTTTATTTTTATTGTATTTTTTTTTACAGCACGTGTTGCTGGGTTTTTTTCCTGAAAAAAAAGCGTCTCATAATTTAGATAATCACACCTCTAGCAATGCATTTATTTTACTGGAAATAACTGGGGTGTTTTTTTTTATAAAGTTCAAACCGTCATTTTTGTACCGCATATTTTAATGTCCTTCTTACTCCAACTTAAAAGGTGCAGCCATTGCAATGACTTGCTCTGGCCACTGTCGATGACAGGGTCTCCACCAGAGGGATCTTTAGAGAACCCACATTCAGAATATAAACATTGCCTACTCTTCGACGCTGGTCAGGCATCTAGGAAGAGGTGGAAGTACGCGCACTTCATCCCACCACACGTGGCATGCCGATCAACCACCCGTGGTGGAACCCATTTATATTGGTCAGAGGACAGAGGCCGGGAGAATTTAAGAAACTTGCGCCATTCTTTCAACTGCCGCGCTGAGAGATCGATCAGGCGAACTCTGGGTGGCAGGTTCCTGTGCGCTAACCGTTGCAACCACGGCAGCATCCCCGCACTTAGGAGCTAAGAACACACACAGCACACAGACGATAGGGAACCTCGTTCGCAAATTGTCTGCTGATAGCTTGCAATGTGACTTACATGTGCTCACAAACTTTGGTCACGTTAACTGGAGCACTGCGCGACATCCATTTGTCGAACAAGCCAAGCGGACATTTGACTGATGTGATAACATGGGGGGTGGCGAGGAAGAGTAGCAACAAGTCACTTTAATTGTAATGGTCAACTGGCAGTGCTGAAGTCTGTAATGGTATCGATTTGGATAACAGCCTTGCCTTTTGTAATTAAGTGACTCAAACATCTGGCGCCATCATTGAGTGTTTCTTTGCTTGCAGGCATTCCCAGCACGCGCAAATGCACATACACAGAGAGGAACAGACTCGCACGCATACATGCCCAAAAAAACATGCACTACGACGGGCTGGTCACACAGACAGAGGAGCAATTACTGTATGGCAATACATCAATGTGAGGATGAAACGCTACGGCATCTGGACGGCCCTTAAAACGCGAGGGAGCGAGAGAGCATGTTGCAGAGAGCGCCGCCAGAACATTTACATCCTGAACAAAGAGCGGAGACAGGTCAGTGGCACAAAACGCCACTGAGACGCGAGCATGTGTCGCACAAGTGGAATAGGAGAATTCATTGAACTTTTCAGCGCACCGGACTTGCCAATCCGAAGGTTGCCAGTTCGATCTCCCAGCGCGGAAGTCAAAACGATGGAATTTTCCCTTTAAACAAGCCATAAACAGTCAACTTTTTTGGGTTAGATCGCGTAAATATATAAACGTCAAATTTCGATTTAAAGCTTTCGTGACGGCAGGAATTCATCTTCTTGGTTCTTTCGGTAAAGTCACGTAGAAGGGAAGTAATAAAATAATAAAAATAAAACATAAAACAATTCTCAGCGTCGCTTCGACAGACCTAGTTTTCACCTGAGGACGGCTGCTTGCGTTGTGGCCGAAACGTCGTGAGAATTGTTTTATTATGTTTTATTTGTATTATTTTATTACTTCCCTTCTACGTGACTTTACCGAAAGAACCAAGAAGATATATAAACGTTGTACTCAGATTGTAAATGTTGTGGCTTGGCTCTCCAACACACCGGTGTGCTGTACTAGTGACGAATTGGCACGTTCTGTTTACGTGACAACCCTTACTAGTTGGCTGTGTCGGGTGGTGGCGGGTTTAACGACACATTTATATGTTTACGTGATCTAACCCAAAACAACTCTACTATGGACGATATTGGTCGTGAAAGCCTACGTGTTAAATCGACTTTTTATTGTATTTTACCAGATAAGACCCAGTGAGCTGTATGGCTCTTTTTCAGAAGCCACCTGGCCACAAATGAGAGCTTAACGAAGTGGCTCATCGTTTGTACATTTATAGCAGCCAAGTACTCTGAACGCACGTTGAATAGCTGGAGGATCCGTAGAAACATCCACACGGCCACGGAGAGAGAGAGAGAGACATGCAAACTCCAAATAAATGCCCCCCTCCCCCCCCCATTCCCCACCTCTGTCCATCCAGCAATGCGAATGGGGTTTGCCGTATTTAGTCGCCGAGCAGGTTGTATGTGGTGACTAAAGTATGGGGACTCTCAACTGTTCCAAGACATATGGCAAAAATACCTTCCAGAGAAGCTCCCTAGAGACCCCTCGAGTGGAGGAACTTTTGCCAGCAGTCGCGTGAGCCAGCAGTTGCAGGGTTGTAACTTAATATTTTTTTACAATTAATTTTCTGACTACAGAGTGGGTAGTTAGGTGGAGGGGAGGAGAGAGGTTACGCAGATAATGATCATTGCTAAAAAAAACATACTGCATGTCTTATTCGTGAAAAAGGAAATCTAAAATAAATCCAACGCGTTTCAATGTGTGTTCTTTGAGACTTCGGTGCAAAACACATGGCCACTATTTCACAAAACAAATGCTGACCAAGGCCAATTGAAATTCTTCAATAGCCTAAGATATACCGAGCGCCCATGTGATTTCTTTCGGTGCAATTTGTGGAAGGGTTTATGGATCAGCAAAACGGTGAAAACAAGGAGCACGGAAACCCCATCCTGTATTTCCACGTGAAATGCTGGCTCTCCTGCAATTCCTTCCGTTTCCTCAACGACATCAGGCGGGAAATATCACCTGGTCCAGGGGCATTGAGGTTCACCATCAATCAATCGCTGGAGATAGGGGCCCCACAGCAACGCGGACGGCACACGCTCATCCGCGTGCGACGGACAGACAAAGTGAATATTTGTTACGCTGTGCTTCCTTTGAGGAGCTGCTCTTCTGAGCGAAAGCAATTCGCGGCCTGAAATTATTTTATTTGTACAATGAGTGTACATTTTCAAAGACAGACAGAAACAGCGAGACAGACATGAGGTGTGTGTGTGTGTCCCCTTCTTCAAAGAATATTCTACGCACACCTATGCGCAACTGAGAATAAACCCACTTTTACAACACGCATTTTCGTTATACGTTTCACGCAACCTTCATACATTTTTACAAGACTATATGAATGAATGCGATGTGATACAGTCGATAGAATTAGCTGAGAAAAAAAAGCACACACACACGGCCATTCATAGTTAACAATGGCTTTAAGTCCAGAACACGTGTGTTCGTGCAGCACACACTGCATAATATACTTTGCACATTTGCACATGAATGAGCGATGCGGGGTCTCAGCCTGCAGATTTGATGTTCGTGTTGCACCCGTGCAGCCAACTCTGGACCTCCCTACTAGCCAGGGCAACCGGCCAAGTGGTGGCCCTGGAGAAGCAAGCAAGGACGGTGGTTGATCACGTCTTTACGAACTTTAGTTTAATCACCTGGCCTAACACCTAAAGTACATGTGTCATGAGCTTGACCCAGGCCGAAGCTTTATCTGGCTTTGCCAGGTAAACCTTAATGGACGTTCTCAACGGAAGGCACGCGTTCACTGCCAAGGCGATCATGCGAACGCAGCACCTCGGCAGACGGCTGATGCTGCTAAATGCTTACCGACTGACATTTTTCTATTTGGCGTGCAAGCAAGACAGCTTGGACATTTTGTCTGCTCGTGACTGGGGGATTGGATGGAGTTTGCAAGACGCCCCCCCTGTTTGTGGCCCACAAGTCATGGCAGTGTTTCCGTTTCGTCAGAATGTTAAATGGATCCGCAAGACACCCCTCGGCAATGCAAGGAGAAGGCTAAACGCTGCTTCGGTTTTAAAGCACTTTCGCGTTGCTTTCAGAGGAAAGATGAGACGATGTGGTGAAGGCATTATGTAAATGATCCATCACGGAACATCTACTTATGTAACATTTCAATGCTCTGTTAACGTTGTTGCATGGTTTAAACGCGACGTAATAACCGTGATTTTCTGACCGCAGCATTCGCTGTTTACGCGGGAAATTGAATAAATAAGCAGCAGCAACTAACGTTTCACAAGTCGGTGGTTGGGGGGGGGGAGAAACTGAATCTAGATGGCAATAGAGCATGTTCCACTTGTTGACACCAGATGTGCATTAAGTATCCTTGCCAGTATCCTCATCTCAAAGTCAAGGGCCTCATTTTTGGTAACCATTGTACACAGCGATATACAATCTGCTCACAGAAGCCCCCTTCAGGATCTACATGAATGCGAGTCTGCAGTTTATGGAAAATCTAATTTGTGAATTCTGAAAATAATTTGAGGTTTGCCGAGGAATTTTTGGAGTGGCTATTTCATGCTACCAATTAAAACAGATTCAAAGCACTGTAAATAAATGCTGAGCTTTGTGATACGATCATTATATCAGAAGCAAAGCCATAAACCACACTGTACAGCGACGTTCATAGTGCACCTATTTACCAAGATAAAATATCTTAACAGACTTCATTTGAATGAGCACTCTGAGGCATCAACATTAGCAACGTGAAAACCAATAGAAATTTGGCATTCACTTATAACAAGGTTGCAAACCACTGACAAACAATATACCATACTATATAAACAATGGAGATTCATCTTCTTGGTTCTTTCGGTAAAGGCACGTAGAAGGGAAGTAATAAGATAATAAAAAATAAACCGTAATAATATGTTTATAGAAATAAAACATAATAAAATAATATTTTATTATGTTTTATTTTTATTTTATTACTTCCCTTCTACGTGACTTTACCGAAAGAACCAAGAAGATGAATCCCTGCAGTCACGGAAGCTTTAAATCGAAAAACAATGGAGATATTGGTAATGCAGTACCTATTATGCATTTTTTTTGTTATTTGTAACTTAACTGCAGATATTTGACCATTTCGGATTTGAGCAATGACAATAGCAAAAGCATCTTGTTTACTCCTGAAAATGACGTGACAGGATCTCAACATCAAAATCATAGTAGACGGCGGGCAGCTTTGGAAAAGCCGCATAGCATTACAGAGTGCCTGTGAGAATCAAGCACGCTCACCCACTAAGCTATCCAGATTCCCGAGGTGGCGACTACACGTTTCTATCAAAGGTCCCGTACCTTTATTGTATTCCGCATTGCTTAATGTGTTTGCAGTTTTAATACCACTTGTCTGGTTTTGACCGCACAACTGTAAGTGTAGCCACTATTCCTTCTGTCGGAGTGTGTTGTTGCTCACATAATTGTGTACACCTTAACACATGTTCGCATTTACATTCACGCTCTTCCTCCCACACTCTGCCACCACCCCCATTAACCTGAACCATTTTTCACGCCGTTGTTTTAAGATCCGCACTTATCCTGTGCTCTATCTCAGAAAAAATAAATCATCACTCATTTGAAGCGAGCAAATACCTCGCTTGTATCCAGCCTCAAGTCGCCTGGCGTTGGATAAACACACTTTGTTTGTACATGTGGCCAGGCGAGCCATAACTGTGGGAGCGTAATAGCCCTCTAATGACTCCTTCCCACGGAATCAGTGCATCACGTAGCCCCCAAAGTCCCAAACGGAAGCTGGGCCTTTCAATTGCTTGCACGCAAACCCTATGACGCCCGATTGCATAACCAGGAAGGACACACATCTCAAACCTCACCGATATCTCACATCATCAGCACAGTCAACGGTGTTTATGATATGCTCAGCAAGCACGGTGCCCAAATGTAAGGTGAAAAAATTATAAAGGTCAAGCTATGCAATTTCTTGCTCACACCACTGCTGAATGAAGGGTCTCCACTAGAATACATTTTACGGACTCTTTCGCATTGGCAAGAAATCTCGGAAGACTGTTTACTCTTTCATTTACCAGGTAAGGGCCACTGAGCTATATAGATATTTTTCACAAGTTACCTGGCCACAAATAATAGCTCAACGAAGTGGCTTCGGTGGACATTTATAGAAGCCAAATACTCTAAACACATGTTTCTAAATTTGGAGGGTAAAAGCCGAGGACACGGAGAAAAAATTAACCCGTAAAAACAAAGTTTTTCACTAGAAATCCTTTATATGCGTGGCGGCTAGAGTCCTCTCGTCCTCTGGCTTGAGATGGCTGCCACCTATGGGTCAGATGATTGCCTGCCACCATTAAGCAATTGGTAATTAAATATAATTTATTTTTTCCTAAAAAGTGTAAAATTTTGGAAAAATATTTCACGAAAATAAATTGTCACGCACAACGAGTCTGTGTGCAAAATGTCAGCTCGATTGGATCACGGGAAGTGGGTTAAAAAACGACCGAAAGATTTGCACGGTCGTAAGCACGCAAGCAAGTGAACTTAATATAAAGGATTTAAAACTCCACGTGACTACAGGGAAGAGAGAACATGCAAACTCCAAACATACAGGAGCCAGGATCGGGATCAAACCTACGACCTCCTGTATACCAGGCGAGGTCGTTAACATCTCACCACTGTGTGGTCGTGCCACACTTTCTCCAACTTGCGACCTGCATGTCATTGACTGTGGTGTAGCCGTTTACTGCCGGGTGGACAGAGGTTCAGAGATTTGATAAACTTGCAGCAGTGTTTCAACTGTCACAACGGCGGGGGGGGGGGTCGAATTGAAAAGTTTGAGTGTGGTCATTATTATGCTGTGGCGGCATCCTTGGTGCACACATGTATCGCGTCTAAAACCCTGGATTGGAAACACATTTGCTTATAGCCCTCAATACAACTTCATGCCGTATCGAGCATATACGAAATCTGCTGTTGATTTACTGCCATTGTACGGAATGCCAGCAAGTTCTTTCACACGGTACTCGAAAGTTTTATAAAAAAAAGTGCTTTTGGATCCCAACTGCCCAACCTGTCTGTCCACTCAACCATAAGACCCTGTTGAGCCTGGTAAAAGGAGCTCTCTTTATTTAGGTCAGCCACACACGAGAATGGCTCTTGGCCCAAGTAAACATTCCAGCTACCTGTTTAACAGGCACGTAAGGTGGTGATGGTGATGTGGTGGTGGTGGGGGGGGCTGTGTAACACAACATCAGGGGGCATGGGAATTTTTTCAATCCAGCAAATCTCTTTTTCACAGGTAAACCAAAAGGCACTTCAATTGGCACTTTGCGGTGTTCACAAACACACAAAAGAGGGTTCCCAGCAGCAGCAGGAATTCACGTGATTAGCTTTCCGAGGAAACTCAAAGAAACTATAGATGTGTATCGAATTATTTAGCTGCTGCACAAGACTGCCACCATTGAGTGCTGTGCAAAGTGATGAATGCTGATTTTTGGATACAATTATTTAATGGGAGTAATTGAAATTGCAAATGTTTCTTATCTCCGCCATCTAAAGTTTACCTCCCCCCCTCTTTTATATTGTTAGTAAAAAAAATGCTTCAGCTCTAGCAAAGGCTGCCAAAAAAACACAATAAGCCACAATGTCAGTCCAGCCAGCCATGAAATTGCCACCTCCAGAGAAGGAAGGGAAAGCGAGATACCAGCTGCCGCGCACAGAAGCCTTCTCCGCTGAACTCCTTGGTCAATTCACAGTGACCCCGTTTTCATGCCAGTTTTCTCTCTTCAAATCGCAAATGATTCTAGCTTTTTGGCTGTTTTTAACACCTCTCACCTGTGACCCGCCCCCTCCACCCACTCCCCCACATTTACAAAGAAATAAATTAAAAGTTCTGAAGCGAAAACTTGCAATATGTGCACGCAGAATGTGAGTTTGGTTCCTTTCCAGCGCTGTGAGATTCTGCCACGAGCTTTTTTAAGGGGTCCTTCATGAATGAGGTGCATCGGAACATTGCTGTGGCATTACAGTGCTCAGACTTTGGTGTCATCAGTCTACAGCGAGCACCTCGTACCAACATATGCTCGCAATCATCTGCGCAGGTTCTATTACTTGTCATCAGCTCACTGGCACCACAAAAAAGGCACTCAGACACCAGTATCCCACACTCAGTCATGCAGCAGATGTCTAATGTAACACTCACTCAAGTTGAGCCTCCACAAAGTAAGCCTGCCCTGTGTGCTATTCCACAACTGGAAGTGAAAAGAGTAAAACAATCAAGCTCTGACTCTTGTTTAAATGTAGATGTATACACCAGAGGTCGCAACCGGGTACCTGATACCCTACCCGATACCCTACCCGATACCCGGCTACCCGGCCGGGTACGGGTACCCGTTTTCGATCCTGGTGCAGCCGGGTACGGGTAGGCCGTGAGTCACTGGTGAGTAATTGTTTGTCACTCATTTCGCAACGTCTTGTCTCTTCTCACAATTCAAGTTCCTAGAATAAACCCACCCGCGCCTGCAACATGGCTTCATCCCAGAGGTCGCAATCAGGTACCCGATACCCGTACCCGGCCGGGTACGGGGTAGTACGGCTGGGTACGGGTACCCGTTTGCGACCCTGGTGCGGCCGGGTACGGGTACGTGTAAGGAATCAAAACCCGTTTGCGACCTCTGGTATACACGCAATGTTCTGGGAGGAATCGTACGCTCTTGCTTGAGTAGATAACTATAGACGGAATGTGTGGGATACAGCAAATGGTCCGTAGAACACATTCAATGGGAGCAAAATTTAGCAAATACAGAAGGAAATTAAAAACAATTTGCATGTTGCATTCAAGATTAAAATGCATGCCACACACACTGAATGTAGACAATAATGTGAAGCAATAAATATGCATGGTGATTGATCTAAGGAAGACAATCCATGATAAATGATATTTTGGAGCCAATTTAAATTATAATTGAATGAGGTCCCCACACAAATTTCAGTCATACAGGATGTTTGACCTGACTTCAACAAGCTGGTCAATTCGGGTTCGTGAAATTTGATCCGAGTACCAGTTTCAGACATTACTTGAAACCAATGGTAGCCGTGGCTGGGAATGTAACTCAGATTGCTCAATTCAAAGTTGTGGGCACTAACCCATGTGCCACCACTCCAACCCAACCCACAAACAACAGATATAACAAATTGAATACTATTAAATAAAGCAAATAGGAAAACACATTTTAATGTTCAAAAAATATTCTTAAAATACACTTCATTAAACATGTGATTTTAGCACTATGCTATATTGCTGAATATATAAGCTTCCAATTTTGTCCCATGGGAAGTTAAGCTCCCCAATTGTGCAGACAAAGGATGGACCACCTTCAGAGGTAGTGTCTAAAATTCTTACTGAGGCTCATCATAAAAGAACAGCTGGCACACTTGTGAAGGCATTATCGCAGAGGGACATGGCCCATGTGTGGGCAAAAATTGGTCTCTGCGGGAGATAATGTGGCCGATAGGGAGGCAACGTCACTTCATCCAGTGATGTCAAAATGTGTGTGTTGGCAGTTTGCTAAACTTGGCTCTGCATACAACCGTGAAGAGTGTTCAGCTTGGTGATAGCAGCTGCAGATAGCTTTGGCACTGTATGTATTTAATAACTTTGTATGCTGGATGAAAAAAAAACTATTTCACAATAGCTGATTATTTTGGTAGCAAGCCTAAGACCTAAAAGGCCTACAACGTCGTACCCCCATAATGAAACTAGATGCAGAACAGATGTGCAAGCTCACGGGTGCACATCACATCACACGGCACAATGTGAAAATCCTGGCGAAAGGCACATTTTTCTACGCGTTTGCAAGGAAACAATAGGATGCCAAATTAACAGCGGAGTGCACAGGTGCGTGCATTCAGCCTTTAACACCGCAGTTTGTGTGGCGCTAAGTGAAGTGTAGAGCCACAAAGTGCACGAAATCACCTATCTGTCAAAGCAGCGAATTATACATGGCGGCAGTGGACAATTAAACCAAACAATTATTGCACCGTTGCATTTCCACTTGTCAGCAGCCCGTACTTGACGGGGAATGTACAATATGTGCATCCCGATGACTTTCTGCTGTGATTGAGCTCACACAGCAAGGGAGGGGTGGTGGCTATGCAGAACAGCCCGATCACATTTAAAGGGTTTGGACAGCGATCGGCTGGAACACAAAACCTGATGCTTAGTGTGGCAACCCAATGTGCCATAAATCCCTTAACATCCGTAAATGGAGGTCAGCTGTGTCACAGCATGAAATCTTGCGAAGTAACATAAGTCAAAGAGACCAATAACTGCCATCTCTAAATCCTTCTACTCCCGCAGCAATGTTATAAAATGCCAAATTGCTCCGTAAACCCGTCTGCCAGGTGGGTGCGGTGTGTGTGTGTGCGTGTGTGCGCAGCGTTAATAAAAAATAACATTTTTGCTGAAAAGGAAAGTTCCATGCCTCACAACCTAGACCGTGAACAGCGTTATTGTATTCGCGTGTCCACTTCTTAATTTGAGTTGTTTTTAAACTGATATAGCGTGACACTATCCTTGATTTGTGGGCATCATAGTTGGGAAGAGGACGTTAAATAATCGGTGAATTTGAAACGTATAGCATTACATTAGCCAGGCAAGGAATGGAATACATCTGAGAGTACATCTCCCAATGAGATGGAGCCGTGGAATTAGCTCTTGTACAGGAGCTGGGTGGTAATGTTGCTTAGATAATTAGTTGTGGTCGGTGGATTTGGAGAGGCCTTCATCCTGCAGCGGATTGACCATGGCCATTGGTGATTTTAGCCTAGACGGTCACTTTACGTTCACTGAAATGAAAGTTAAGGTATTGCACCCGTTTTATATATGTGTGTGTAAAGGCAAACTGGAAAGTTTATCTTTGATTTATTTCGGGGTATTTTTTTTCTTTTCTGTTAGGCAGACAAATGAGTTTTCTTTTATTTCTGCTCCAAGATCAATTTTAGATGCGTGTCCCAACTGGAATTTGACTTCGACCAAAACCAACACTGATAAGGCATTTATTTAACAAAACAGTTGGATGCCAACTATCTTCTGAGCTCTCTGGGGAGTGACCAATCATTGCCATGAACACAAACAAAATATAGACAAAACACAAACCTCAAAACTGTACGACAAACAGATCAATGTACCTTAAGATTAAATTTCCACCTTCAAAGGAAATGGGACCAAACCTTTTTCTGTGCCACCCACATGCTGCTTGTATATGCTCAGGTAGCTTAAAAGTTTAATCAATCAGCGGACCAGTGGGTAAAAAAAAGACCCCTGGGGGAATATACACGTGTCCCTTTCAGTGCAGCCTTTCACCTGAAGGTCTAAGCATTTCTCTCTTGCTTTACCCTCTTCTTTCAGAGGCTCGTGGTCATTCCACCTTTACGGTTCCCTGCACCTCTTCCCGCAACGGTGCTCGGGTTAACAGGGCCCATTGGACTTCACCACTCACCGTAATTTAACCATTACACTGCCTGGATACCATCCTTCCTACCCGATGCATCGCATGTTCGTATTGTCTCCTTCAACTTGAACCGTCTGTTCTCCCAGTTGCCACCCCCTATGCTCATTCTCCATTTCTTTCAATTTGTTCTCATTCCTATTCTCTCTCGCTCTCACTGGTCTGGGGGGAGAATAAAAAAAAAACTTTCGGTGTAAGATTGTATTGCTTTCCACCTGACATCTTACTTGGAGCATCTGGTCTCATGCAGCAAGCTACCGAGACTCAGCACTGCATGATATATCAAATCCAGCCTTTTCATCTCACAGGCAGAATGGATGATAGTTGCTATCACCATGCTTCGTGTTTCTGTCGACGTTCAGCAATCCCCGCGGCCCATTATGGCGTTGTCACATTATTTTGCACGTAGAATAACTCGCGAAACGGCCAACAAACCGCTCGAAAACTTGACAACATTTCATACATTTAATGAGAAATGGTCTCTATTTGACACTGATATATAACATAAATTGCAATTACTTCAAGGGGTATATGAATACTGCTAACATGCCAGTATTAGCACGCAGGTATCTAGCCAATTTACAAGATGACATTGGTACACTTTCCAACCGGAGGGATTAAATGGCAGGTTGCCGCTATTTAAAGCCCTTTCACCGAGTACCAAATTCTCAAAGCAAAAATGCCGTCAAAACGTGTACCCTTTTCGAACGTTCCATAAAGCGGTTACACGCAACTTTCAAAGTCGGTACGCGGTAACAAGAGGTTTACAAAGATCGGCAGCCTACTGCTTACAACGGTAGGGTTGGCAGCTATGCACGGGGCATAGAAATGGGATTTTGGAAAATACCGATTTGAAAACATGATGGTTCAATTTGAAGCCTGCGAAGGATTTATAATCGGTATGTAAAACGCTTGCGTGTGACGTTGTGCGTGGCAGCTACCCTGCCTCGCAAAAGGGATGTAGAGTCTTGACTTAAAGCTTTCGTGACTGCAGGAATTCATATTCGTTGGGTCTTTCGGTAAAGTCACGTAGATAGGTTCAAATAAAAAAAACAAAAAACTACGACGTTTCGATCGCAACACAAGCGGTCGTCATCATCAATCGTCATCCTCCTGACGACGATCGCTTGTGTTGCGATCGAAACGTCGTCGTTTTTTTGTTATTTTCTTTGAACCTATCTACGTGACTTTACCGAAAGACCCAAAGAATATGGGATGTACAGTGTTGGGCAACTGCCCCTGTGCTGTTCAAGTGCACGATGTTATGTGCCAACAGAAAAAAACGCACTGGGTCGTTGCAATGTGCAACATCGTTTCTGTAAAAGACTGAACTGCATTGATTTTGCATGTTCCAATTTCTCAGCATAGGTATGAAGCTGCTTGCAATAATGCATCTTTTTGTCAGACTTTAATAGCCATGTGCCATATGAATATAATTGAAAAATATATTCTGCAATCAATGCAGTAATACAGCTCAGTGTTATGAATGGGACCAACGAACTACGAAACTTAACATACGGTTATTGTATCTTGTAGGTTTGCTTTTCAAATGCAATACAATATAAACAGAGAGGGGGGAAATATCACCAAGATTCGGCTTATAAATGTTTATACAGTAATCCCTCGCCACTTCGCGGTTCAAGTTTCGCGGCCGCAGTGCATCGCGGATTTTTCCAACCGATTTAAAGGCCTCATTATACCTGTGCAGTAACACCATCATCATCATCATTCATCATCACATTCATCGAACTGCACAGGTCTGTCATCGTCGTCATTGTCATCGTCGTCGTCGTCATTACTGGAGTCAAGTCTCAAGATACTACTGTCATTGGTGTGTAGAACACCATAATACGTATCGTATGAGAGAGAGAGAGAATGTATAATATTAAGGTTTTATAATTAAATAGATTAAAGTAAAAAATATATATAAAGTATAAATATACATATTTTAAACATTCTGGTACCCACACACACATATACGGAAATTCCTAGGGGGCCAATCCTACTTCGCGGATTTTCACCTATCACGAGGGGTTCCGGTCTCCATTAACCGCGATAAACGAGGGATCACTGTATATATATTACAAACCTCCCCTTGCTATCGAGACGAGCAAGATTGTACCGTGTTCACTAAGTGCGCATTATCTCTGTTTGCACAGGAGCAGCTCGTGCACCATGCGCGCATCTATTGCGCCAACATCCGCAAATAGCGACAAGGTGTGCTGCTTGACCATGCGGTGAACAGCCGCCGCAATTATTTCTCACAAAAGGAACCTGGGGGACGCGAAGGACAAGCCCCACCCGTTGACAGAAAACGAAGGTGGCTTGGTTAGCACGCAACACGCTCGGTGACCACGCTGGAACTGGCCGTGTGTAGCTCAACAAGATCATGAACACTCTCACTCCAGTGGCTTGCTCTGCAATAATTTAATAGATTAGCAACAATACATCACTTTGGCGGGGGGGGGGCGGGGGGGGGGCAGAAATGTATTGACCAATGAAATGTATCCTTCTGTAAGAAGAAGAAAAAAACCCACGTCATTTTTTAAAACACATTCCCGAAACAGGTAAAGGTGCAGTCCTGCTATGATTTGCTCACAGCACTGCAGTCAGAGGGCCCTTCACTTGAGCCATCCAGGCCTGCTCTTCCATGCTGGGAAGATGCCTTAGACAAGAAAAAGGTAGACATGTTTATCAAATTAATAGCTCAGAGGCTCGTTAATACAAGTCAAATTTTACCTAAATAGTCACTCCCTTGAAATAGAAACTGAGCTACCACCTCGTTCTGCATGTCTGTCTGTTTCAAATGGAATGAGAATGCTCCGTTATACGGCTCATACCCGTGTTAGTTTTTACCAGTTTGATTTTTTAAAATATTGACAATATAAAATAATTTCTCACGGACACACCGAGATTCAGAGCTAGTTCTGAATGCCCCCGCATCTCTTTACGGGGGCTTTGCTTGAAATTTATTGCACCATTCATAAAGAGGATGGTCACTAAATCTTCAATTTCAATTAAAGCCATTTGATAAAAAAAAATGTTCCTCAGTGCTCAGGGCACTGCATGCTAAGCACACATTGATCTTGCAATTACTACAAAGGCAAACAGGCAGACTGCCTGAAATGCTCTCTGCCAATAAATGTAAAACTACTGATTGTACAACATGCTTTCTGACTACAATGTAAATGTGAACGATGTAATTGCTGTTCTTATTGTCATTGTTTTCTTATCCTGCATTTTGTTTTGCAAGCAGACATAACGTAAGTTAAGTTCTCGTACGTCTAAAATAATATAACTAATTGAGACTGTGGCTATTGATTTCAGGAACATGAAAACAAATATTGATAAAATGAATAAATAATGAATGGAAAGCTCGGCTATTTTAATTAACAAATAATTTAGATCTTCTGCATTATTATATGGCCCTATTATAATAGGTCCATTGAAACCGTGGCCGGTGGCAATATGAATGCAGCCTTCAAAAGAAAATCAATTTTACAGAACGTTGTAAATGTATCCATTACATCATATTTTGAAAGAGACAACATAATCAACTGCCTCAAATTGCTGGCATTTAAAACAAAATAATTGATAGTTATTCCATTAAGATCGCCGCCTCTGGCCATTTCCCAAGAACATAAGCAGCATACTGAGAAGGCATGCAACACATGAATGCATTAGAGCAGTTTGTGTTTGTGTGGGGGGGAGGGAGGGAGAGAGAGAGAGAGAACTGCAGGAGCGGAGGAAAGCAGGGCACCCACAAAGGGACTGGGGTTAAATTGAAGGGCACTGCCACTGCGAGATGAACCGGTCTGAATGTGCCCAGTGAAAAGCAGCACACCTGGCTATGACAAGGGTTTTTATTTTATTTTAGGCCGGGTATGCAACAACAGTTACATTTTAATACTGCCAATGGAACAGGGGATTGGCGCATGCATTGCACGAGGGTGAATCCCCCACTAGGTATGCATCGCAGTTTACATATTTTACACTAATGAAGAAAATTACGGCAAAAGTTTGAACAAAGCCACGCCGTTCTATAATTAGAATGACAGACGTACCTTTCAAGAGTGTTCATGAAATCCCACATGGGACACGGTTTACGTTTGTTGATACGAATGCTGTGTACATTTGGAGTGCAGTATCTGCTCAGGGGAATAACAATTGGATGTCGAACACAGAGTCTGCATGTTTAGGATACGTGTCTAATTATAGATTGAAAACAAAATCAACCAAAAACCACACAAAGATCCCCGTATAGCCTTTGGGGAGCGGTAGTGCAGCGGTTAGCGCGGCTGCGCAACGAACCTGGCGACCCGGGTTCGATTCCCGCTCAGCGGCCAACACCCAGTGACGATTATCTGAACCGGTCCTGGGCCTCCCGTAGGTCGACTCAGCCTCAAATGGGTACCGGGTGTGATGTGTAAACATCGCCACTGGGAAGACAAAGGCAGCCAGGCGTGGTGTTGGCCACCCACCCCCTCGTGTGCTGTGCCGGCCTTGATAGGTGCTCGCTAACAACACACACACACACATCTCCACCCTCATCCTTCCTGGTACAGGAACGGCGTTTGTTACATTTATTTAATCATTTAAAATTGAATGTCTTCTCATCGGCATGCATCCTAAGAAATGAAAAAAGCTACTAAATTCAAAAATAGCACCAATGGCAACGGCTGGGACGAGACGATTTACCCTCCGCACTCTCGTGCAGATCGATGGTGTGCAAGTACTGCTTTTAAATTGCAAACATTTTCCTCACGGCGTTCAGTTATATAATACGTCTGATCTTGATTTTAAGTTTTTGGTGATTTCAGGAATCCATACTCTTTGGTTCTTTCGGTAAAGTCACGTAGGTAGAATATAGTTATGCACTGGAGCAGTGTCCAGGATAGTATAAGGAACACTGATGAGGTTTTACGTTTTTTTTATCTCATCTTGACTGCGATTTTTAAACATGTTCTAGATTTGAAGCTTTCGTGACTGCAAGGATTCATATTCTTGGTTTTTTTCGGTAAAGTCACGTACCGGTCCCATTAGCAGCAGTTGCACTTTAACAACTCTGGCACCCCCCCCCCCTCTCAGCCAGTCTACATAACAAAGACTCAGTCCTTTGTTACGTAGACTAGCCGTCGTTTCAGCAGCACCAACCTTACCATAATAATAAAAAGGGGGCCTACCTTGGCTCCTCCCACCCTCAACCAGAATATATACAAGGACTGTTTTCTTGGAATTTCTCTTACTTGATACAGCTATCGTGCTGTGACGGTCCCACCTGAAGACGGAAGCTTGTGTTGCCTCCGAAACGTCGTGATTTTTATTTTATTTTACGTTTATTTATTTTAATTTTTTACCTACACAGTGACTTTACCGAAAACACCCAATAATATTTAAACATGTTATCGATAGTTTCAATGTTAGGTTAGAAACACTTCGTCTGTGCTCTCCAGTTGTCTGGGTGAAACGTGGTGGGCTCAGCTGTGCCCAATCCTGGCCAGCTGGCTAAAAACAAACTTAATAAACTCACGAAATGGGAGCAAGTGCAAACTTTTTAGACAGCTGCAGACTGCCAAATCAAGGTAACAACAACAACACCACCACGACTTGTCATCTGAAGAGTGCGGTGGAGACCACCCTGTTCCATGATGCACATCACTACCGCACATCTGTGAAAACGACTGGCTATCCGTGACAAAGAGATTCGTGTGTTCATCAAATTCCCACAGTCTAAATAAAGATTCCCACTCGGTTAGGAAGTTCACAATCAACACGCTCTCGCAGTGTGCGGCAGCTTTTTTTTTTTTGCCACGACAACACAATCACTTTTTTTTTTACCATTATATCAACGCAAGCGGCTTTACGTGGGCTAATGCCAGCATCGTCAAAGCGCCACGATCGTTGACATCACCATCGCTTTGCTCACGGCAGCGTGTGAGCAAGCCAGAGATTAAAGGGCACCGTATTGTGCTCAAATGTTGTCGCATGCCTACACAGATAATTGGTTTTTATTACGTGTATCTTTGGGTTTTCATTTAACGTCAGGTTTGTTCTTGGCCATATTCAGGTGATCATGGTTTCAAATGTCAATATATCCCTATTGTACAAGTACAATGCTAGGTATAATGTAATGGACACTGCTTAACAAACAATAATTAGCTTTAAAGACCTGAGGTCAGTATCACTTTCTTTACCGTCTCATGTCACCCTTTGGGCATACGCAGTTTGCAAGACAGTGCGAGTTTCAGTGGGAAGGTGCAATGCTTCAGTAATGTATACTAAACCTTCTCCAGCGCCTAGATAGAACCCTGCTATGATTAACGATTTTCATATTAAAAACTCTTGAGCTGCCCTAAAAATTACTCCACAAGCCTAATGAACTCAGACCACCTAAATGTATACAGTACACCCAAACCTATAACGTAATCACTATCATTAAATTTTTAACACCTAACCCTGAACCTCAATGACGCCAAATGCTTGCAAGCTATTAACCAATAACCCAGTCCCCAATCCGAGCCCCTTTCCTGCAATCCTTAACATCTAGAGCCTTGGGAGCCTACCCTAAGCAGAAGACACTAATGGCTGGGTGTTTCCATGCAGAGTATACACCGTAATGGCAACAGCTATTACACACGGAAAAAGACGCGTATACACTTGGCGAGGGAAGGTTTAGAAAATGTTGTAACTTTTTTAGTCGAGGAACAAGCTTGACATAGTGAGCACGGCATGTAGTATTGAAAAAACTGGTTATAAAAATGCGCGTGCAAAATGTGAGCAAAAAAAAAATCCTACACTCTTGGCTTTGCATAAACAAATCTACAATGCAAAATTTACTATTACTCTCAAGCAAATTCAATTCAAGAAAGTTCAGAGAGCGAAGGAAAAAAAATGTTTAAAATAGAGATTCCAACATCCTGTAGCAATACGGCTTCAACAAATATTCTGGCATATACTGGAATTACATTTAGAGGGGAAAGTGAGAGCACGTTTAAACGGCTGATGGCAATAGACGTAATAGCTGCGTCAACTCGATGTCCACCAATATTCGTAATGTGTCTCGCAAGCCCTTTTGTGCTGTTGGCAGGCAAGCGCACTGCAACCATTTCGGCATCCATTTGAAAACGCCCGCATTAACGGGCTAACAATGTTGCCCAATGCATCCTAATTAGTCTGAATTAAATCCTATCAGGATGGTAACCACGGCAAGCTTTCTGCAACCATAAATGTTTGTTTACTCTTTCGTTATTTGGCACAATTGCTGAACTTTTAAGGAGAGAGGGAGGGGATTGGCGGGGATGTGGAGGAAGACCCAAGTTTGGCTCTCTGCCCACGTGGGTGCGAGAATGTATGTTTCTCTCTTTCTCTCCTTTCTTTTCTCTCAACAATAACCGCTCTGTATTTTAGACGCCCGCAGTTGCTCATTAAAGAAGATTTCCAACCGATGTTATCTTGGGCGCAACAAAGGAAAGGCTGTTCATAAATAGACGACGAGACGCTGTGGTTAGCAGTGCCACACACCCTCATCTCTCCGACGTTGCATGCTCGGGGTCCGGGTGCATGAGTAATCTCACAAATCTTAAATCCACCGGAGGGTTGACATTCTTTGGTGGTCTCTGGCCCTCGGCCACAGCATCCACACCGAACGTACGTTACTCCATCGGCAGTCCCAAATCCCGACCATTTGAATATGTTAATCGGCGCGGCCACGTTAAAAAAACAGGGAGCCTCGATGCAAAACACCATTGTCATTTAAAAGGCGAAGACTGGATAATGAATTGCTCCGGAAAACCACTCGGACGCATTTGCATCACAATTTGCAACAAACCACTCCCGTGGTGAATGATAAGGGAGAACCGGGTTTCGAATGATCCACTGAAATCAAACAAATGCTTTCGCGTTGAGCCCGGGCACAGTTCAAACAGCGCAAGTTTGCCTTTGCCAGGGCTCCCTCCGGGAAAGTTTACGCGCTCCATAAATCACGTGCCTCCCAACCAAACAACAAGAGCGCTTATGAACGATATAAATGGCATACATTAGCCAGCGGAGCGTGGGAGCCACATCGCGGGCACAACGTAACAAAAAAACAACAACAACAACAACAACCAACTCGCATTGGGGGACGTCTCCCGTCATCCGTGCTTGGCCGATGGGAACAACTGAAGGGTCCCGGACTCAGCTGCAGAGCATTTAGGGCATGATCACTCTTTTACCGTCTCTCTACCCACCCCAGAACTCGCGCCAGCAGGGGTGGGGTGGAAAGTTTGAACTTTACTGCCTAAGCATTTCACGTGCATATATATACACGCACACAGATATATGAACAATACACTGACTCGCTCATCCGATATGCCTCCGCAGAAACGCGCGCACGCGTGCGTGAGCACGTGAGCACTTCAGCCGGGGATGCGCACACGTCCCCTACCCTTCAGCGCAAAGCACGCGCACATGCGTGCACACTAACAACAACAACAACAAGACACAAATACGCGCCGCAACTCACCGGTAAACTCCATCGCAGCGGCAGCGTGCGCAGCCAGGGCGAACAGGACGAGAGCGGACATCCTGACGGGCTCCATACACAACGCTCGCTCGCTGCGTATTTTACTCCCAAGTTGTAGCGAGCACCGAGAACAACTCTCGGAGCTTTTGAGGCTCTCGGTCTCCCTCGGATTGCGCCGCGCTTTATCCCCGAGCGCAGCGGGCACGGGCCAGCGGACGAGCCCACGGGACTCCACTCCTCACTCGCTCCCTTCCTCCTCCGCCGCCGCCGCTGCGTTTCGCAACGCGCCGTTACGGATTCCCTTCTTCAAAGGGAGGCGCGCCTTGGGTTGTTTGCGCCGCGCATGGTGCGCGAGCGGCTCGGGTGGTCGGTGGTGGCGGTGGATGAGAAGGAGGAGGAAGAGGAGTAGGAGGAGGAGGAGGCTCGCATTACAGCACAACGAGCCGGGGTCGCGTTTGGCTTCGCGCGCGCACGGCGGTAGCACCCCTCCCTCCCCTCATTCACCCTCCTCCTCCTCCCCACCCCCCCAAATCAGGCCCCCAATCCCTCCTCACCCTACCTCCTACCCCCCCCCTTCCCACCCAAGCCAGCCTTCGTTGAGATCCCTCTGTAGTTGGCAGGACGTCACAACAATCCCGCCTCCCCCACCCGCACTCAACCCTTCACCCATCCGCACTCCGGTCCTCGCGGAAAGAGCCGACTGCCCATCACACCCCCCCCCCCCCACGTGCGCATCGATGTCCACGGAGGGTTTCAAAGCAGCGCTCACGCCTTATTCCTCCTCGGCGTGCACATTCTTCACGAGTTGAACAAATAAAACGTGACCTTGGGGGTGGTGGTGGTGGTGGCGGTGGAGTGGGAAGTCTCTCTCGGGATGGTCTCCGGATTCGGAGCAAGTGCTCTGGGTGTTTATGCCCTGGCGAGGCACACCCCCCCCCCGACGCCTGATTGATGGTTGCATTGATTAATTGACGTAACGCATTTACGCGCAAGTAAACGCGGATGAAGTCCCCTTGCAGTGCTTGCGCGCCGCTGTGCCATGCGCATTGCAGGAGTGTGGTGGGGCGAGTGGATGACTCGAACTCGGGACTGCGAACTCCTCTAAACCGCCACGTAACCTAAGACCACTTGGGATAAACTTGACCAAACTGAATAAAGTCGCAATAAGCAGTAAATCCTGCATTACTTAACGAGTTTTTTGTGTGTGTTCGTTTGTGTGTACAAGTCCAGTTAATTCACAACTGCAGGATAGGGGCAGTCCATAAATGACGCCACGCGATTTTGGACGATTTTGGACGATTTTTGACCCCCCCCCCCTCGTCACACGGCGTCACAAAAAGTCAGACCCCCCCCTCTCAAATATGACGTCACAAAGCTCTGCCCCCCCCCCCCCCCCAAAATAAAACATGCTTCAAATCGCGTTAAACTATTGTCATTGTAGTGCGTATTTAATGTGGCGCTGCACTCTGATGTTGTAGGAGAAAACATTTATTAAAAAGTCAAATTAAGTAGAACGTGTTGTCTACATTTATTTAAAGTTGCGCATTTTGATGTGACGTCACATTTCTCACCACCCCCCCTCGTCACACATCGTCAATGTCTGACCCCCCCCCCCAGGTGCGTGACGTCATTTATGGAAGGCCCCATTATGATCATCACTTATGCGTTCGGTCACGACGATGCTCGCATCTGTTTCCAATGTTGTCGAGACCTTTAGCTGAGAACTCTACTACGCACAGCAGCGCAATGGTTATTGTCATTGTGTTAGAATTCCACCAAACAGATGACGGAAACGCTGCGTTGGCGGATGCGTGCAAAGTTTCGCCGCTCGTACGAATTGACCACTTTATTGGGGGGGGAAGGGGAGGGAGCGGTGGCGCGATGGTTAGCACACTGTGTTATGAACCAAGTGACATCCGTTTGATTGCCGGCTTCGCATCGGTTGATAATTGTATTTAAACTCGTCCGCCGCGCACCCATCTCAACCCTTCATCAACTAAGCACCATTAAGTACAAATCCCAATGTTCGACATGGCATCGGGCGATCTTCATCCTGCATTGACTAAAGTTGTAAATTACGTATTATTTATACAGTATATGGACGTCTGTGTATGTACGTTCTCACACTATTTTACATGGAGTAGTTTGGTAAACAAAGAGTATGGATCCTTGCAGTCACGAAAACTTCAAATTTAAAATTAGTATGATAAACCTCAAGCAGTCAGCGCTGTAGCAGACAACATGCGATTCTAAATGAAAATGGTTTGTGTTCACCTTACAAATGTCGCAATCTTAAAATGGAAGATCGACATGAACTCGATCGCTGTCTCTAATTGCATTCACGAACCAAAATTAGTTACGAGTAAATAGCTATATATTTATGCATCGTGTGCTTTATAGTGTTGTAAAAAAAACTATGTAGATACAAACACGTTCAGTCCTCGACTTACGAACTAGTTAGATTCCTGAGATCCGTTCGTAAGTCGATTTGTTCGTATCTCGAAACTCGATATTTAATTGTATGTAGGTCAGTGCTGTGAAATGTGTTATGGTTAAAAAAAAGGGATGCATTGTCAACATGATAACTTAGAAATATTGTACATTTGCATATAATACTGTTATAATACTGTCTAGTGAGTAAAACATACAATAAAGCAACAGGAAAATATGTTTTACTTTCACTAACCTTAAGTCAAACGGTTCACTGTCATTGTGCATTAAGCGGGATGCTCATCCCGCGGAGGATCACTGCGCCAAACAAAATAGTCCCGTGATTTTGTTCATGAGTACGACCCAATTTTCGCAAGTCGAATGTTTACAAATAATGAAACTTCGATTTAAAGCTTTCGTGACTGCAGGGATTCATCTTCTTGGTTCTTTCGGAAAGAACCAAGAAGAATTTTTTTTTTAACATTATGGCAGTCCATTCATAAAGTGTGGATGTTCAAATTTCGGGGACTGCCTTATTGTATGCTGCTATCTGCCCCGGTGACTCTGGTAGAACGAGTAGCGTCCGGTTGGTAGGTTGCAAGTTCAAATCTTGACTCAAACCATCGTCCCTCTGGGGTCATAACATGATTACCACGCTGTGGAAAGTCACCAGTTGCCCTCTGGATAGAGTCAACCCTGTCATAATAATGTGGAATTTCTACCTTTGGCTCCGGGGTGTAAAGAGGAGATGACCGGTGCCTCAATGCTTATTTGAGCAATAACTCACTCTGACTGTTTCAACTCCAGTTGGTTCTAAATAATTGTGTATTTGAGGGACATTAACTGAAATGAGTGTCTGCACCGTGGGTGTAGAAAGAGGATGCCATCTGGATGTGACCGTTTCTCTGTAAGACGCACAGACTCTGATGAGCGAATCAAACCCCGTTGAACTTGACGGAGTGGCAGCCAAAAGAGAAAACGCACCCAAGGGTCCAATCAGTGCGGAGATGAAGCAGGGAGAGCAGTTGCATAGGAGGAGTGAGATTGAGTGTCGCATCGCTAGGATGGCGAGGGATTGCAACTTAATAGGGAAGCCTTCATCCAGCAGTGGGTAGACTATGGCTGCTGCTGCTGCTGCTAATGACGATGATGGCAACGCTATGAAGATGACTGTTATCTCCGTATTTGTCAGCATACCATTCCTTTTCGTCACGTGCCTGTATCTGCGATTCAGCTGTTTTGAACAATTACTCCAAATTGTGTTCATTGCCCCCCCCCCCCCATTAAAAAGACACTAACAGGCTCTTGTTTGAAAATCTAGAGGGAATGAGTGACAGCTGAAATGTTAAAATGTTCAAATAAGTGTCACCTGCACTGTCAAGTGGCAAAGCCCCTTCACTGCCTAAAGCCCCGCTCTCAGGACAATCTCAAAGGGAGATAAATGTTCAAGTACAGTGAGGTCCCTGAACATCAATTGGCCATTGCTGCCCTTCCTTCATCCTGAAGAAGTTAAGTGATGTCTTGACCACTAATGACAAAGTGCAATCTCCCCTTTGTCTCTCGAATGTCAATGAAACACACCTGGCACCTGATAGCATATTCACAACAGATGTGCTGCAATTAGCGAGAGTGCACCCAAAATGTAGGGATTTGTCAATAGGGCGCTGGATAGAAATTATACTCTTTTTCCCTTACCCGTTCTGCCCCCTCTTCCCACGCTATCTTTCAGTATTCACCATATCCCCAGCCAGGTCTGCCTTTGGACCAAAGCCTGACTTGCAATGACTTTGTGGGAGAGTATTACCCAGCACGTACTGTAAAGAGTAATTGCCATGGAGTTGCCAGAGTCGTTACATTATTCAAGAAATTATAACGCGAGGTCCTAAATTGCACCGTGCTTTACTCAACGCCGCAACCTTCTTTCTCTATGGTACAGCAAGTACTATAATTGTCATTAAGGGATGTTGACGAGCTCTGTTGTTGTCGAGATTATCGATATTAAGGCGCAATGTTTCACTCTTTGGGGAATTGAGCAAAAACAAAGAATCACAGAAGGCCCCACAAATAGCAGCACAGAGAAAGTTAGTGTTCATCTTCTTGGTTCTTTCGGTAAAGTCACGTAGAAGGGAAGTAATAAAATAATAAAAAGTAAAACATAATACAATAATTCTCACGACGTGGCCGAAACGTCGTGAGAATTATTTTATTATGCTTCATTTTATTATTTTATTACTTCCCTTCTACGTGACTTTACCGAAAGAACAAAGAAGATGAATCCCTGCAGTCACCAAAGCTTTAAATCGAAATTTAAAGTTAGTGTTATTGGGTGGGTGATATAGAGGATGAGGAGGAGTAGTAGTAGTAGCAGCTTCCACATCTGAGTTCGTAAACGAACGACGTTTTTTTTTTCTTCCGTTTTACGAAATTTGTGCTCGTTACAAACTATCAAACTATCAGGCGGAAAAAAAAATCAAACAGTGGAACTGCTGAACCAGCTGGATTTCTTTTTTCTGCCTGAGGACGACCGCTTGTGTTGCGATCGAAACGTCGTGATATATTATTTTTTGTTTTATTTTTATACCTACGTGACTTTACCGAAATAACCAAAAAAGTATGGATTCCTGTAGTCACGAAAGCTTCAAATCAAGATTATCTCTGACGTATCGACAACACGTTTTTTCCCCCACACATTACAATGCTTGCGGTCGCATTGAACGTAGGCGTTTGTGGTGGCGAATAATCTACTTCCAAATTGAAAACTACGGTGTGCCGTAGACACGATGATGGATTGAATGTGATTTGTGGCACGATCCTTTGTGGAGAAAGTTCCACAATGATGGCCAAAAACAAAACAAATATCCTTAAGTAGCCACATGTGGGCCCTGCGATGACTCCAAGCTGACGGCTCCCGCGGGCATAACAAGGGATGAAGAATGAGTGAGCGAACACAGTGGAAGTTTGTATCCTTACATTTCAGCCATGGTAGGTCAAGAGGTTTTGAAAATGAGATGCAAAGTCATACCGCGCCAGCGTGATGTTATCACAGTGTTAACATTTAACACAATACGATTTACCAACTTGTACTCGTAAGTGAAGTGGGCAGGAGTCACGGTTTAAATAACCAAAGTAAACTGTCACACAAAAAATTGTGGACTGTCACTTTAAACAGAAACTGAGTGTTTGTCAATGAAGTCGCATTTAACACTAGTGAATTGATTTTGTTTATATATATACAGAACCCTTTACTTATCCATGAAAGCCTCACCGAGTCTCCAGACTCGAAATGCAAAGTACACATTTTTCAAGACGGCTATGCAATGGCACATTTGGTCAGTTACATTTTCATGCAGTGTTTTTTTAATGTGTGGTATCCAAGGGGGGGGGGGACCCCCCATGCGTATGAGGGGGAAACGTTACGAGGTTAATGGAGATGGACTCACAAGTCCACTTACGTCCCAGTGGTGCTGTGGTGTTAAATAAATCGACTTTGTCCACCAGAATCTCGCCTCCAAAGTGCTGGATCGGCATCACCATACCCCCCCCCCCAGCCTTTTGCTCTATCACAAAAAGTATGCAGTCCCATTTTGACTTTAAAATATAAAAAAATAAAATTGTGCTTCAGTGAGTACACTTCTGCCTGAAACTTTAGACCATTGCCATATTAATAGATTTTTTGTGCCTTATTTTGAGATTAAAAGCTTATGTATTGAGATGCATTTAGTGATGATTACAATAACAATATGTTTACAATTAATAGAGTTTTACTGATCTTTTAAATTTTTTTAGCAATTTGAGCAAAAAAGCCCTGACAAATTCCAATTAATTAGTTCCAGTGTAATAATTAATTACACCAACCCCCCCCCTCCACCCCTCCCCAGCCAGCGTAATATAATTGACATTGCATAGTAAAACTTTCTCGGGCCATCACCAAAATTAATCTAGCTTGAATAAGATGACGCACACCCGAAATACGCGTAAGCGCTGCAATGAAAGATTTGCAATTTCCGCGGCATCTATTCGCCTCCACACGCACACGTGTCCTTAGAGCAACCCAGCACCATCAGTATTTTTATGACTCTTTTTCTTTCCCCCGCCGCATTAGTGTCGTGCGCGTTGTGCCGCCGTTTTGGCGCCGCGTCATTAAATTCAAATATATCGTCACGTTGACAGAGGAGCCTGCGATTTCAGCAGCATCCAGAATATGAGAGGCATCTCGTCTCTTTCGAGGTTCCCCCCCCCCCCGCTCCACCTCCACCGCTGACGTTGTCGGTTGCCCTATCGAGATTTCACGATTCATTTAGAGCTTCAACGAAATGCCCGCAAAATGTTTAAGAGTTGTCCCTCTTCCTCTGCAAAAAACGAATGTCGATTTGGGCGACACGCAATGCGGACGGCACGACGCAAGAGCGAGGCTGCCAGTCACACACCGTGACAGATGCGTCTTTCTCCGCGCAAAGCAGATCGCTACGAGAACAAATCAAATTCCGCACATGTACTATATATTGCTGATATGCGCCATGCGTCCCATTAGATCACAGAAATTAAATCACGTACCTTCGATTTTGTTGAGCCTGCAGACGTGGCTATACGGTTCTACGCATTCTTGTTATTATTTTGTGCGCGTGTTATATATATATATATTTTTTTTTTAAAGCACCAATGGCAAATTTAAATGCGATTTTTACAAGTATCTCTATAGACACCCAATGCCCCCCCCCTCTCCCCCTGGTCGCGTTAACCCATTAAAGTCGATTGAAGACAAACGCGTCGCGTGCTTTCGAGGTGACCGGGTGGCATTTGACACGTGCCCCCTTACGAGTGTGATGAAGCACGCTAAACTTGGCCACATAGTCTGCATTGTGTCCATGGCCATGCCTTATGCGTGCGTGCCAAATATATGCCCGTGGCATTGTGCGGTCCTTGGCATTAGGTTTCATCCTTTGGAGGTGGCGCGCGTGTTATATTTGTTGTGTCGAGTGTGCATTTATAGCTATACACACGTGCACGAAGCGTGACACTCACGCATAGCACCGGTGACCTAAGACAATAGTCTAGACTTGAACAAAAGATGATGATATGTAAGTCTTAAACCGCTGTTTTATCTCTGTATTTATATCGCCCATACATAATATACTATATTTACCTAGCATTGGATTGCATCACAGCACCATTGTCGTCTTGGATGAAAGCGACGTTACTTATTGTTTACATGTCAGGTCTTTGTTGTCTCTTTGTAAGTGTGTTGAGATTGGTAGCGTAGTGGTTGTTGGGCTGCTCCATACAAACCCTGTTGTTTTGTCGCCGAGTTCAATCCCCGGCCACGACTAAATCGGTGGTGATTATAATCTGTGCCAGCCCTGGGCCTCCCCCAGATTAACAGAGCCTGAAAGGAGTGCCTGGTGTGGCCATATAAACATCAGCACTGGAGAAACAAAGAAAGGTGGCCAGGCATTGTGCTGGCAACACCACCCCTGATGTGCCATGCAATTCATCATATGCGCTCACGAACAACACTGGCCCAAATGGCTTGTGTAGGCGTTATGGGGGGATCGTTGTGTTTTGGTATGTCTACATTTTAAATAAATATACATGGATAACTCTACCAAAGTAGTCAGATCAATACGCAACAAATTCCAGTGACTTTGGGATGAACCCTAGGCATGCACAACGGCATCTGTATCTCGAGGATGTATTCAGTGTCAAGAAAACACTTAGGTTTGGTACGTGACCATCGGCGCTTGGGAGAGAGGAGGAGTGGTCAGGCATGCTACTGCTCACACCACCCTTGCGAGAGACGTATCGGTTTGAATAGGTACTCGCTGCCGGCTATGGTTCCAACCGTATATAATATGAAGGGTTGGTTGCACACGTAGAACGCGGTGATCAGTGGCACAATGTCCCTGCACGCTATGCTGGAAACTCGGGGACCCCCACCCCCTTGGAAACCCACGAACCCCCACCTACTTCCTTCATCAGCCCACACTGACGAACATGGTGAAGTATGGTCAAACTACAACCATGACCCGCACAGTGTGGAGGGCTTTCATCCGGCAGTAGATTGACAAATGGGAGTGTATATTATTATTATTAGGGGTGCCACCTGTCCTGGTTTTCCCAGGATTGTGCTGTTTTTGAGATAACTGCTGTCCTGGGAAATCTCAAAGTCTTCCCAGGACATGAAAAGCCCCATTGTATTTGTCAGTTGCATTATAATAATACTGATAAACCACTGAAGATAATGTATTTACATGTCTTCCTCTTTTCTTCCAGTATTGTAAGATATTCTTCTTCCCATAACATTGCCCACTTTTGTGTTCCACAGAAGTTGAACCCTCATTATTGCTATTATTGTACAATGTATGAATTTACCTACAGAATGTTATATTGAGAAACTTGCGTAAAAATGATTTCGATTATTTTGTTGCGATAAAAAGCCACGGTCATTTGTATCTAGGTCCCTTCCGAAAACAAATAAGCTTACAGTTCAGTGACCTTTACCTATTAAGATAAAACATAGTTTAGTTTTATTAGTAACTTTTGTTTTAATTATTCGTTTACTTTTCCTATAAAATGCACTCCTATCGCATTTTTATACTTTTTTTTGTTGTAATGTTCTGACCGGCCCCGACTGGACATCTGTGAAAAAGAGCTTTATAGATTACCAGATTCCTCCAGCATAAATACATATTCTGATTCTGCTGTATGCATGTCCCTGCTGGTGTATTGCGAGTTTATGTACATCAATGGGATATGCTCTCTTACGTATTTTATATGACAGAACAAGTTAAGAATCGAGCGGATGCATTAAGCCATAAAGGGCACCAGTGGGAATGAGGTGAAATCGATAGAAGGTGCATCAGGCTGTATGGTGGACCCGGCGCTCTCTCTCTCGCTCTCTGCTATGAACGACGCTGTCATCTCTGGCTCCTCGTACTCAATGTTGGTATCGCCGCCACTATATGAAAAGTCTTTGAAACGATCATGAAGTACATCTACCTGCCCCCCCATTCCCCGCAATAATGTTTTAAGGACATGCAAATATATATATATTTTTTAATATTACTTCGGCCACTTGATGGTGAAATTTGGGTCTGACGACAACAACACTGATGGATGATAATTGCGATGTTGATTGTTATGATGATGGATGCTGGATAATGGTGAAGTTGTATCATGCTGTGAGTGTCAACCAGGGACACTGAAGCAATGCGCACAGTGGATTCTGTTCAGTCGCGAGAAGTATCCCCACTTATGTGACGCACCCCCCTTCTATACTACGTCCCACAAACTATCTGTGCTCTTTTGTTACATCCATCACTTTACTATAGTTGCATGATAGCACTGGCTTCCGTCTCCTGCAAACGTAATTTGTGTAAACAGCAGACAAACGGTATGACAGAAGAAAAAAAAAACCTCCTTCTTTGAAAAGCTGCACTCTATAATGAATTCCTCACACCTGTACATATACTTCATTGTCCATTATGCTATGGCACAGGTGCAGCCCATTAATAATAGAATGTGCCATTTCTCACCGCCGTGTTGCCTTAACCCACCCACCCTACCCCTCAACAGATGTTCCACTTCACCACCTCTTTCTTCCAAGTCCCACGTGACAAGATTAGCATCAGAGTGACCCGTCTGCCAACTGGCTTCTTGGCACCCCCCGGCATGAGTGCAACGTGTCAGGTAGGTGTTGCATTAAATTTTATGTCGTTAGAGTAAAATGCTGATTGGTTAAGCCGGATGATTTAGAGGTCAATAACGTGTTACATAAAATAGATGCCTTCATATAAAATAGAAAAACCCACAATTGTTGCGCTCATAAAATATTCACACCGGCAAACTCACCGATTTCATTGCAGTTGGATCAAAACATGTCTCTACGTGTTTTCTTTTCGGAATTACAGCTTTGTCATGGGACACACGATCTTGGAGCTGGTAATGCTCGAAAGACTTAAGAAATTTGAGAGAACGATGTTCAGATCATTAAAGCAGATCAGTGATGACTCGTTTGATGGGTGAATGACCAACATTATTTATTTTAGGCATGCACCTTAAATCATGAAAGTAATACACGATAGGTATGGAATGTCTCCCCCACACTGTGGTGGTAATAGGAGGTAGCCCGACCATTATTGGTACTGGTCAGTGCAGGTTGGTGATGAGGGGGGGCACAGGACCAGTCCAGATATCACTCGCTACTGATGTCAGCCATGGCTGGGAATCGAATTTGAGTTGCCAGGTTCATAGCGTAATATGACACTGCTCTATCTCCAAGCAATATCTCTCTCTATGTGCAATATTCAGTCTCAAAGACGTTTAATAAATAATACTAAGTACCACACTGTTAAACTGTTGTGATTTTTCTGTCATTGTTTATTACATCTAAGAAAAACACAATTGCCATCTACGCTTTGCCAGGCTTTGTGGCTCGCAAGGGTTTCACATTTAGAGGGATAGCTACGTTGGTAAATGTGTCACATTGGATAATTATCAGAGGTCTTGTTTTTGACTGGGTAGTTAAAATGAAGCTCTGGTTAATTCATAGACATTTGGTTACAGTTTTGCTGGAAATTCCCCTTCGTATTTCCCAGGAAAATGAGTGTCCACATTTGTTTATGGCATAAACATGATCACTGGAAAAATCAGTTTAGATTGAGTGGAGGAATTGAGCAGAGTATGTATGTGTCCGAAATACAATAAGGTACGATTAAAGTGAAACCAAAGAAAATATTGTAATAAAAAAGATAACAATGTGAATTCTAAGAAATAAACCAAGCAGATAATGCATACTCCATTTCTATGTTAAACAGTACTGTAGTGTGATATAAAATGAGATCATTCTTAGCTCATCGCTCAAGATATTATAATCTGAGGCACATTTTCATAACCGAAAGTGAGTGCAGATCGATCTCAGATCTAGCTCTGTGCATACCTTTGCACGTTCGTTTCCAAAAATGCGATCAAAGGGATATATTTCGATTTAAAGCTTTCGTGACTGCAGGTATTCATCTTCATGGTTCTTCGGTAAAGTCACGTAGAAGGGAAATAATAAAGTAATAAAAATAAAACAATAAAATAATTCTCACGATGTTTCGGCCACAACGCAAACAGCGTTGTGGCTGAAACGTCGTGAGAATTATTTTATGGCAGACGCTGTCTTTTTTATTATGGCAGACGCTGTCTTTCCGACAGACCTGTTCTTCACCTGAGGACGGCTGCTTGCGTTGTGGCCGAAACGTCGTGAGAATTATTTTATTATGTTTTATTTTTATTATTTTATTATTTCCCTTCTACGTGACTTTACCGAAAAAACCAAGAAGACAAAGGGATATAGTGAGGTGAGAACTAAACGCAACGTTTTGAATCAGTGGTGAATTTTTTTTTTACAATGATCCATCATCCTGTCTGATAGTTTTACTGATTATGTAATTTTCATTGTGAACAAGAATTCTGAAAGGTACAGTTATATTTGTCAATAATATCCAAATGAGCACCAAGTTTTCTTAATTGTTTCAAAAAGAGTTGATGAATCAATTTCACATTTCAGAAACTGTGGTCATTTGAAAAAAAATCACCAGTAATAAAATAAAAATAAACCGTCATAATGAGCATCTGAATTACAACTTGCAAAGTATTGCATGCAAACAAAAATAAGACGTTAAGATAATTTTACCGAATATAATTATTTACGTACTATAATGAACAAATTAAATACATGTTGGCATATACTGGAAACACGATTAGATGTTTTTTTTTTAAAGCAATTCAGACTAAATTTGTATGCTGCAACACAAATTTCCATTAGACAAGTACAACCACATCATCTGCGAGGACAGTGCCCTCTTAAGGCATAATGATGTAACTTGTTAGGCATAGAAATGCGTGCCACATTTGCAATGGCTATCGTTACGCGCCACTCCATAACCGCTACGAAATAAGCTTACAACGCATTTGCAGAAGGCTAATTCACAAACGCGTTGCTGTTCGCACGATGCGAAGGCTTGTCGCCTATTCAGATTTCATTTCGACAAGGTTGCTTGTGCGTTAATTCGCGTAAGGGCTGCTCAAATTTTACCCTGACCTTTTTTTAAAGAGTTTACCCTGTGCGTTTCCGTCTTTGCATGAGCAATACATTATTTTTCATCACGTGCCAAACAAAAATGTGTCCCTATGCTTATATGAGTGTTGGCCAGACCCCCACCCCATATCACATGTATTGTTGTCCAAGACAACGGTGCAAACTCCACATTCTCGTGGCAGAAAGTGTTTTGCACAGGTACAATGCAAATGTGCAGCTCCGCAATTGTCAGCTCACACCACTGCTGGAGGAAGGGCGTCCAATCGATGGTTGGGCTCAGAGGGTATTTGGTCTACTCTTCCACAAACAATTGTCCCCCCACCACACTCGACCTGCCGATCGGCAGTGTTGTACCGATATATACAGTTGGGTGGATAGGCGCGGTAGGATTTCAGAAACGTGCCCATCGTTTCAACTCTCGCATTGAAAGAACAAACGGGTCGGTGACCTCTGGATTGAAAGTCCAGGATGCAAACAGCAGCTTCCCAGCATTTCGGTGTCCGAGAGCTCCAATTAGCAATTGTGGTGAGGATGGAAACTCATAATTGAACTCATTCCATGATTGTCAGCCTCCTGCTAGAATAATCCATGTGCCAGCCATCTGCCACATCGGAGCGCACAGTGCTCGAAATGCTACAGCACGTCTGAATCGGGATCGCGGTGGTTAGCATGCTGCCCTGTGGACCAGGCTATCCGAGTTCGATTCCCTGCCACGGCTAGCGCCAGGAGGGAGTGATGTTTGAACCGACATCGTGCGCTGGCCAGCGTGGAGAAGCAGAGTACAACAACACACAAGCCCAATGTGGCATGGTGAGCGGGCCTTCATCCAGCAGTGGACGAAGAAATTGCTGCATTTAATTATTATTCCGTATTATGCTTGAGAATGTATTGCAGACATACAGGAATTATTAATTATTCAAATTTGTAATGCGCAGTCCATCGTAGGATCCCAATGTGCATATGTACACGTTAAATGCACCTCCCATTAGCACGGTTGGCTCAGCACGGTGCGAAATCATTTCCACACACATGCATACGCAACCCAAACTATACTCCAAAGCTAATTTTGGAACAAAACAAGCACTCTCTCCGTATGCTGTTTTTTTTTACTTATCCTGTATAAATTTCGATTTAAAGCTTTCGTGACTGCAGGGATTAATATTCTTGGTTCTTTCGGTAAAGTCACGTAGAAGGGAAATAATAAAATAATAAAAATAAAACTATACAATTATTGGATAAACCCATACCAGGGTAAAAGTCCCAGGACACCACGCTTACGGAGTGTCTCCTGTTTCGGCAGTGAGCCTGCAGTGCAGCATTGCAGAGTTCCATTCTCTGGATCTAATGCAGCTGATGATGGCGTACAGTATCCTGTTTTTAACTCTCCAGTCCCTTGAGTTTATTTTGCGCGTACGTCACCTAAAAAAGCAAAAGCAAACGGTTATAACGAGAGCACCATAATCTAGCGCATGTAATTAAACACCGAAGCATGGGCACTCTGCAGCTGCCGTTTCACGTCTGAAATGATCACTTAAATTTTCCAAAGCTGCAAATTACTGAAAGCAATGCCCTTAAGTCGGTTGCACCATTTGGCTATTGTTCTGAATTGTAATGGTTTGTCTGCACTCTATTGTGTGGGATTAAGATGTGCACATTGGGTTGGCTATTCCTGCGTGCTCTATAGTTGTTAAATGTATTTCATTTGATTCCACGACTTTCTTTAAACGTATCGCGTATGAATTTCGATTTAAAGCTTTCGTGACTGCAAAGTCGCGTAGAAGGGAAATAATAAAATAATAAAAATAAAACATTATAATTATTAATTAATACAAATTTCACTTTTTAATGATAATGTTTTATTTTTATTATTTTATTATTTCCCTTCTACGTGACTTTAACGAAAGAACCAAGAAGATGTATCGTGTATGGTTATTCTTTACTTTTAACTTCATGAGCAAATTTAAATGTATTATTTAGTCGGTTCAATCTGTCAGTTTTAGAACAGACCCAAGATGCTCTCTCTAAAGGTGTGGCCCATGAACAGACGAAGTACATCCAGCAGAACTCTATTAATTAGAGGTTTGTTAGCCAACCGTGACCATATGGAGCAAAGTGCCAAGATTACAACAGCGGGGCTATGTCCTCTTCTTGGTTCTTTCGGTAAAGTCACGTAGAAGGGAAGTAGTAAAATAATAAAAATAAAACATAATAAAATAATTCTCACGACGTTTCGGCTACAACGCAAGCAGCCGTCTTCAGGTGAAGAATGAGACACTACCAAGCTAGGAGCTTATATATAAGCTGGGTTGGAGGTGGAAGAAGAAGAGCGCCTTAACAAAAAGAATGTGCGGGGCTATGGTTGTATCTGCTGCAGTCCCAGGACACGCCTTTCAAAATGTCAGTCTCTTTGTTACATTGCATGTTAATAAACTACCGGGGGGTGACGGGTTTCTTTTGAACAGTGTGGTTAATTCCGTGGAATGCGGTGTGTGTGGCAGAGCCCAGCAGTGAAACAAACAAGTTAACGAGGACAATTAATCCTGGCGGTGGATAGTATCCATCCTGCTTATACAGTGCTACCCCGGAGATCGAACTGAATTCGTTCCAGAAGGCCATTCGAACACCGATTTGTTCGAACACCGAATTAATTTTCCCCATAAGAATGAATGTAAATGACATTCATTGTTTCCAGACACAAGAAATCTGTCATTATAACGCATTTTTACACCAAGTTTACAGTAATTACATGCATAAAATCATACAAAAAAAAACAAGAAACACAATAAATAAATGGAAAAAATGAATAAATATATGGAATAAATGAAATAAATGAACATTGAACTTCACTTTACCTCTAGTAAGGAGAGTTGATGGCTTGAGTGGAAGGTGGAGAGGAGAAGGGGGTGGTAAAACCTTTGTCTGGGCAAGCGTCATGCACGCTGGCCATACTGGTCTCAGCCGTACAGGTTCTTTCAAGTCACGATTGCCCGTTCGACCTCCGAATTTCGTTTGGTTTCCGGGGCAAAAAATGTTCGTTTCAACTCTGTACACAAAATCCGTGATTTGATCCCATCTGTAAAGGATGTGATTCCTGACATGCAATACCCCGGTGTCTACAAACTAAGCTGTGTCTGCGGCAGTAGTTACATTGGGTAAACTAAGCGACATGTCTCGGACCGTGTTCGTGAACATAAGGCAGATCTGAAACACGGTAGGACCAATACCTCGGCCATGGCTGATCATTGTTTTAATGCGGTGGGCTCACACAAAATGTATTTCTCTAAGACGAAGGTACTTTGCAAACCCATTGGCAATCAACAAAGATTCGTTCATGAAGCCATCCACATATACAGACACAGACACAACTTCAATCGAGAAGATGGGTATAAGCTGAGTAATCATTGGAAGGACGTTATCAACCAGTTTAAGTCATAACTGGCTATGATGTTCCCATCCTACCACCTTCTGATGTTAGTTGTTATTTTGGGCTCTCTGATCTTACATGAACAGGTAAAATTTCCCACACTAACACAGCCACCTCGCTCGCCGAGCTCATTGTTGCTGCTCTGCGAGCTCCCATTGACATGCTAATATCGATTTAAAGCTTTCGTGACTGCAGGAATTCATCTTCTTGGTTCTTTCGGTAAAGTCACGTAGAATGGAAATAATAAAACAAAAATTCTCACGACGTTTCGGCCACAACGCAAACAGCCGTCCTCAGGTGGAGAACATGTCTGTCGAAAAGACAGAGTCTGTCTTTTTTATTTTATTTTCATTATTTCCATTCTACGTGACTTTACCGAAAGAACCAAGAAGATGCTAATCTCTCACATTAACATAGCCACCTCCACACCCTCGTCGTGGATGTCGCCCTCCGATCTTACATTAACATGCTAATTTATTACATTAACATAACTAGCCCCGCCCACTTCGTTGATAACCCTTGGGCTACACCCATTTTAAACCTTTAAAACAGTCTGCCTCAGCAGCTTTCCCCCTCGTTTTTCTTCCTGATGACGAACAGCTTGTGTTACGATCGAAACGTCGTAGTTTTTTGTTATTCCTCGTGTTTTTTTCTTGGAACCTATCTACGTGACTTTACCGAAAAACCCAAAGAATAGATATTCTTGGCTCATTATAGTAGTAATGCTAAGCCCCTCCCGCATTTCAAAATTAGTCTGGACCAGATTTGGAAGCACCTTATTTATAACACTGTGCGCTTACAAAATAAGCTCCACGTACATAACACCGCATACGAGAGGGGATATGTGTATGGTAAGACCTTTATTTTAATCCATAACAACACTGCCTCCCTTTACCTTTAATAACGCCCTACAGTACAATAATCCCCAAGCATTTAGCAGAGCTTTCAGCTGCCTGGGTACCTTTGTAATTATTCCTGAAGGTTATATATTAATTAACGTTTGAGCATCTCATATTGGAGATTGTGAAGGCTAAGGCAAGCATGCTCGTGATTAACGGCCTTCCGGCAGCACTTCCAACAACGGTCACTCAATTGATAATTAAAGCCAGGGCATTATCATTTTGCGTGCGCGCACACACCGTAAACAAACCAAAAATAATCCATGCGTCACGTGATTTTTGTTGTTGTTGTTGTTGACGTCTATCCCCACCCAGTGCGGCGTTTTGACCCGCCGGAGTACCCACTTGGACAGGCCTCGCACATGTGGCACCACGCGTAATTAATTCCACATCATCCACGCGCGGAGCCACCGCGCGGGCCCCATCTACACGCTTGCAGTGCCACTGTGTGCACCAAATCACCGTCGTGCTGTTGGGGGGGGGGGGGGGGGGTGATGGCGCTCACTCAACGTGGCTCACTCTTCAACAGACGAGAGAAATTTCGATTTAAAACTTTCGTGACTGCAGGGATTCATCTTCTTGGTTCTTTCGGTAAAGTCACGTAGAAGGGAAGTAATACAATAATACAAATAAAACATAATAAAATACAATTCTCACGACGTTTCGGCCACAACGCAAGCAGCCGTCTCACGACGTTTCGTCCTGAGGACGGCTGCTTGCGTTGTGGCCGAAACGTCGTGAGACAGCTGCTTGCGTTGTGGCCGAAACGTCGTGAGAATAATTTTATTATGTTTTATTTTATTATTTTATTACTTCCCTTCTACGTGACTTTACCGAAAGAACCAAGAAGACGAGAGAAAGTGGAAAGACACATAGTTTGGTGCCAGCGATATTTTGCTCAAATCCCTGCACACAGAAGTGCACGAGTTGCCCCCCCGCCGCCCCCTGCCCCCCCTCCCCCTGCCCCCCACCCCATACACCGCCTATATCCCAGGGCCCCCCACTGCGTTAACGTGCGACAGCTGCGGCTGTCCAGGTCGCTTTCCGGAGGCGTGGAGAGACGGAGGGATCACGCCCTTGAGTCTCTTTCGTCAATTAACACGATACGCGTCCGCAACCCCACCACTAATGACGGCGAACACGGGGAAAACCTGCTGTCATAATATAGCCTCATGGAGAGTTCCATTGTTGCGCCCACTGAAAACGCTGAATTATAACGATTCTTAACCGAGCGCATTGATCAACTCCGCTTCATCGCACCGCGTGCAACGCTCCACAATTGCTGAAATACATAATTGTCTTAACAAAGAATGTGGAAGGAGGAACGTGATTTTTGCTAAACAAACAAAAATATTTTTGCACAGCCTTCGCATTATTTATTTTTATTGTAGGTGCATAGCCTGTTGAAAATTTCGATAAATGTGTGTGTTTGGATACAAAAAAAGACATATCTCAAAAGAAGCACGTAAAATAATACAAGTGACGTGCTTGACAAAAAAAAATCCAATTGCATTCTGGTACTCAGACAGTCTTGGTTATAAATAGATGACCCATAATCCGATCTGGCTAATAAAATGTGCACTTGACATCTTGACCGGCATGACCTGTTCGTGACTGTCTATTAACCATGCCAGTCACTTTTCCATTGCTTGCGTGGCAGTATTCGAGGTCCCAAGTGGCTCATGCATTCACGATTAACCCATGCCTACAACTATATAGAAAAATACACATGAACGGTGAAAAAAAATGTAATTCAGTGCGGTTGCACCGTAAGCTCTTCAGAATGAGCATCGCCTGTAGAACTGGTAAAGCCATCCGGTTTTCCTTCTGCAAAGGGCCAGTCTGAAGTACGTAATTATCCCTCGCCATCTGTTTGGACCCATAGAAACGACTGGGCACGCTAATCACGTCTGAAGTCTAATGTTGCAAATCGACAGTGATAATCTAATAACGGGGCATTATACACCATTCCACTCCGTCTTATGGTACGGGCTGAGCGCGTTTAGTTTGTACACACATCCACAGGCGTGCACACACCTCGAATTGTCAATCCACGCCAAGCGCATGAAGGGTCACAACGATATCCAATGTGATCACAAGCAAAATAAGCAGAGAAAGCTACTCTGCTGTGACAGCTTATCTACATGCAAGTGCCCCGTTCTCACTCATCCCGTCCTTAATTCGCTGCCACAACAGATTCTGTCGGTGTCCTCATAATCTGGTTGTTTGTCAGCGCAACTTACAGTGCACTGCATCGCTATAGCGTGCAGAACATGCTCATTTCACTGCCACATGCTGTAGGGGTACTACAATTTAAATCCCATTGTAAGCTGAAATAACCCCATGAAATCTATATTGTTTTTAAAGTGATACTGCATCGGGAGTGCTGTAAAAAATTAAAAAACTAAACACTCAACGTAATTTTTATTTAAAGCTTTCGCGACTGCAGGGATTCATATTATTGGTTCTTTCGGTAAAGTCACGTAGAAGGGAAATAATAAAATAATACAAATATTAAACAATAAAATTATCACGACGTTTCGATTGCAACACAAGCAATCACACCTGATTATGATTGTTTGTGTTGCAGTCGAAACGTCGTGAGAATTTTATTTTTTATATTTTTATTATTTTATTATTTGCCTTCTACGTGACTTTACCGAAAGAACCAAGAATACTCAACGTATTGCTCCATGGTTATTTCGGTAAAGTCACATAGAATTGTTCATACTAAATGTATCAGTAAATAGCACTGATCTACAGAGGACGTATATATAATTGGACATGTTGGCCGATGGCCCTTCTTCAAAACACTATGAAGAAAGGTTATTGACTTTTGACTGAGTTGCTAGACATAAGAAGTGTGAGATTGAAAGGTTAATTACAATTATCTTCCACACTGAATTTAAATCACAAATGCAGACGTAGTGTGTACCTGCACACACACACACAAAAAGATTAGAAAAAAACTTGCTTGATTTGCACGGTTTGGCTGGGTTATTAACATTCACACGTGGATCACTTGGCACGAGAGGTGAAGATGAAGCGGGCACCATTTTTCAAAAGTAATTCACTTAAGGCTATGTAGATTACATTATGTAATGAGAGCTTTTCTTCATGAAAAATGCATTTTATAATTAGTATACCTGAACAGAAATTAATGTTTTGACAAAGAGTGATTTCCTCCCCGCTCTTAATTTGATTGGAGACAACACCGCTTGCACTTTGCATCCCAAGCCAATTAGTGGAGGTGACCTAGGGCAGTTACATTTTTCAATGGGTCGGGGTGATGTTTACTATTTAGCTGTGTTTTTATAGCATTGGCAAGTGAACGCAAACTTATCCATTCCTGCAAACCAGCAGGTGAGGTGTTTGTCCTACAAGGCCATGCATTGGTACCTGCTTGAAATGCACTTGCCAGGAGATTGAATTTTCCAGCTAAGTGCACTGCAGAACCTATAGCAGAGTGATTAACTCCGTAAGCACATTCTAAAAATATAACTCAACGTAAAATTACATAAACAGGTCCAGGGACTGTATAGATTAATGGCGGCAAATCCACCGGATAAAGGTTGGGATAAATTCAATTGTTGACAAATAAATACAGAATTAAACAAATAATACTTGGCATGACAATAATTATACTTACAGCTGTCGCATCCACAAATGTAGCATATGTGCATTCATATGCAATCCCAGTTTCCGCAGCTGTTCCTACGTAATCGTGTCGGTCTAATTCAACAGCATTTGACAGTTAATTCTAGATTTGAAGCTTTCGTGACTGCAAGGATTTCATACTCTTAGGTTTTTTTCGGTAAAGTCACGTAGGTAAAAAATTAAAAATTAAACAATAATAATAAATAAATTTGAAATAATATAATAAATCACTATGTACAATATTAAAATAAATAATCACAAATCACAGAGCTTTATTATTTTATTTCTATTATTATTTTTTTACCTATGTGACTTTACCGAATGACAACCTAAGAGTAGCATTTGACAGTTTCACTACTTCACTTCACATGGAGTTTTATTTTCTGCAGTAAAAAAAAAGATCTTGTGATGTCACGTGGGAAGTGACAGCAGACTCGGTACTGAGGCCAAACTGGCCAATATGACAATGCGTCATTGCAGCGTGAGTTGCCTTGCACATCCACATTGAGAGATATTGATGTTGTGTCTTGGCAGCGCTGCGCACGCTAATGAAAAGCTCTCTGGCCCAGAGCCTATGGTCTCCTAAGGTTTGTCATAGTCAGGGCACAGGTGGGCCTGTCAAGGTAAGGGGCTTTCATTGTTCCTGTTGGCTTTGTGTACACGGACAAGGGTAGGCAGTGAGAGGCATACAGCGAGAGAGATGGGGTCTCTGCGTGGGTTGAATTGTTGGAGAAATTGCTATTTGAATTCTCGCAATTACTTGCTGCACAGTCTGCATGCAGAGCGCAAACACTTGTGAAACTGAAACCACACGCTTGAGAATGCATGATTAGAAAGGCGATCTTTCCCTTTCTTTCTGCAGCATTGTGTAATTTCTCGTATTTATCTGTGTAATCCCATTCTCTATGGTACTGTTTTAATATTTAAAAAGTGGCACTTTGAAAAATGGCACAAACAATGTGATATTTGCGCATTGGGATCCTAGGTTGGAATGCCCAGTATACATTTGATGTATTATATTTAGCCATTAAATAAATGTAGTTCAATTAAAAAGTAATTTATAACATTATAGTTGCATTGAGTTTCAAGATATAAAATGTAATTTCTGTGCAGCAGTATTCTAAAATGTGGGGTGCTGCCGCAGTGCAATGGTTATCACACTGAGTTTGCTGGCTCAATCTCTTGCCGTGGAAGTTGAAACAATGGGGGTAAAGCCTCTTAAATCCTCCCCACTCAGCAAGTATAAATGGATGCACCGCACTGAGTGTGTGGTGGTGTAAAGTGTGAGTAGAAGAGTAGACCAAATACGCTCTAGAGGAGCGATCTAAATTTCGCTCGAGTGAAGGATTTTACACCAGCAGTACAGTGAGCAAACACACAACTGCAGTGTTGTACTGTTACCTAAAGGTCCCAAGGTCATCCGTTTGACCTTCCAAACATATGATGCGATCGCACTAAAATATCCGCTCTATTGGTGTACAGCATTTATAACAACCACCATTGCAATCACTCACCCCTAGGCATATTTGCATAGGCAATATATTGAACGTCATTTCTGTTATTATTTTAGTTTTTTTTTATGCCTTTGCTCGCATGTCTATTTTGTGCTTGTGGTGATCTTTGCATGTGGCAAACATTAACATACAAAGCATCAACCACGTCTGCATGGGATGAACTACTCGCTGCCATGCGAAATTGGAGGTTGCATTGTCGGCTCAGAACAACAAGTGAAGACACCGCAGTGAGTTGATCGCCAGGTCGCGTGTGGTGGAGAAAAGTGTGGCTACTCCCAGCTCTTCCGAGACGTCTGGCCAGTGTTGGAAGAGTAGGCCAAATACCAGAGGTGTGGACGAGTCAGACTCGAGTCATGAATTTGATGACTTGCGACTCGACTTGGACTTGCATAACAATGACTTTGTCCCACCTATGAGATGTGGACTCGAGTCATGTGACTTGGACTCGAGTCAGACTCGAGTCATGAATTTGATGACTTGCGACTCGACTTGGACTTGCATAACAATGACTTTGTCCCACCTCTGCCAAATACCCTCTGGAAGGTTTTTTTTTTCCAGAGCTCCTTCCAGTGGAGACCTTTCTGCCAGCAGTGGTAGAAGCAATACATTGCGGGGTCTGCTCCTTTACCTTTGAACGCTGAAATGTATCCCATTGCATTCATGAGTGGTAATTAATATTGTGACCGGCTATTTTGTCTCTAATTTTGAGAGTGAAAATCAAGAGGCCAGGCTAAAATGTAACAGGTCTTACGCGACGGCGGTTTATTTCACGTTCATAAATGACACGAAGGCAATTAATTAAAACTCACAAGTTTGTGGTCTTGGGTCATCGTTTCAAAATGCATGTTTGCTTTTCATAGCAATTTCATATCTGATTACTCATCAAAATCCCAAGCTTGCCCTTATATTATTAAATCTCCCTCAGACTGAAATTCGACATTTATTTAAATCTTTACTCAAATGGCAGGTGAGGGAATATACATTTCCATCGCATTGCCAGAGAGTATGTGAAGGTCGTTGTTTAATAAGCATCTAAATTTAGAGTGTCACGGTATGTTTAATCTCCCTCTAAAGTCACACTGTACCACCAATCGTTTCTATTTTTTAAAGATAAAAAGGGAAACGGAATGTGTTTGGGTTTCTTTTTTCGATGATTTCTAAATTGCCAATGTGTGAACGTTGTGTAGACCTCAAAGGGGTTTACGACAACAACAGCAATTGAGCTGACAGTCACCGGCTGAAATCAACAACAGTTTTCATCGCATTACCACAGAATCCAAGCTCATCCTTCCGATGACAGTAAGCAACATTTAAAACTATTTAAAACAATATTTTACCAGGTAAACCCCACTGAGCTATGTAGTTATTTTTCGGAAGCGATCTGGCCACAAATTGTAGCTCAACGAAGTGGCTTATCATTTGCAAATGTATGGCAGCGAAATACTCTAAACGCGTGATGTTGATTCTAAATGCGGAGGAAAAATACTTGAGGACCCGGACAAAAATCCACCTGACCACGGGGAGAAAGGCATTCAAACTCCAAATATACAGCAGGCGTCAGGGTTGGGATCGAACGCATGACCTCCTGTATATCAGGCGAAGTAGTTAACATTTCGTCACGGTGGCGAGCCAAGATCATATTCTCAGCCAAGATCATCCGTTCTCGGGCACAAAACAACATTTTTAGAGGAATATAGGTGCACGGATCGCAGCAGATGGAATGGATAGGGGAGGGCAGTTGAAAGGGGTAAATTGAGTGGGTACAGGGGCACTCAAGAGTGGGTTCTGTTGTGGCATCCGGGATGAGTGGGGATCTGGGAACAGATGCGTTGCCTGTGGGCTCAGACATGTCAACATTCTCTTTTCCCTGGGCACAGGAGCTCAGGGGAAGGGACGACAAGAGGGGGGGGGGGGGTAAGAGAGGGTGGGAGGGGGGACAGAATTTGGTTCCAGCTGAGCACAGCACCGCTGCTGCACACATAAACAGGACACCTGCAGTTGTGCGATGGCAAAGGGCAGATATTCATGGCATTGAATTGTTGTTGTGTCAAAAACACATGTATAATTTAAGCATCTTTTGCTAGCCACATTTTGCATGTGACAACATAATCTGATAAAAGGATGTATGCGGACTGCCTACGATTGTGGAATACAGTCATCAATACTGTAATGGTATTACACCATATTATTATCATGGCATTCCATTTTAAATAATCTATATTCAATACGAATTATTGAAAATGGTATTCCATGATATAATTACTATGGAATGCCATTTTCATTAAGGGTATTTCATAACGTGATTATTATTATTATCGAATACCATTTACAATATTGGAATTATATTATTGTATTCCATTTCTGTAAATGCAGTCAGTTGCTTCTGGTCATGGAAATGTAATTGTTAATACTTAAGAAACATTACTGTTTTATTATTGTGTGATAATTATTGCGATATTAATTATGGTAGTTGCACTTATTTCAATTCAGCCATAAACATGAGAATTTCAGTAATAGTGCCAAACGATAGTTTAATGGGGAACATTTAATACAAACTGTGATTAGACCAGGAACAATATATGTATTGGGAAATAATAAATAAAGCACAGGGTATATGTTACGTGGAAGAGAGAGGCGGGACAAATACAAATATCTAGAGATTTTAATAAACATTTCATGGTGGCCATTAAAATGCATGCATACAATGAAATCTGAGTAAATTCTGTTGAACTGCGTGTGCTCTTTCCGGTATACAGAGCGTGCCCTATCAGTGGTGCTGGGAATCAATACGCCGGGAATGTGGCCAACAAGAGCGATAGAAGAAATGGTGAGAGATGGAGATGGATGCTGGAAAGAACAGCTTCTATCCCATGACATCATAAGCCCATTCCTTTGTCCCCCTCCACTTCATTCTCCCCAAACACCAACAACTTTTCACGCCATCCGCACCTCGTGCCCCAGTTTATAGTGCGGTGGGGGGGGGCGTATGAAGGCTGGGGTGGAAAGGATACTGTTGATGAGATGACAGCTGTGCTAGTCAAGGGGCAAGGGCGTCGGTACGGACGCCCAGCATCATCTTTCCGCAGGCTGCCGTGGAAGTCATCCCTGTGTCAACCCCTTCCCGTCATGCCCACTGAATCCTCCTGTCCCCAGGTTATTTTATCCCGTGCACTCGCGCTGGCACTAACACTGGGGGAGGGGGGGGTGGACATGTGCATTGTTGATTTAAAAGCACAATGCCCAGATGTCTTAAGTACTACTGCGCGTTTATAGTGGATTTGTACACAGTTGTACAACATTTACTACATTTTTTTAATTTAAATATAATGGAAAGAAATCTGCTGTGCACGTGGTTTTAGCATTCTTTATGCGGATTTTTCGTTTTCTACATTATGATAAAGTCACACACACTCTCTGTGGTTTTCTCATTTATTTACATTTTTTATAGCATTCTAAATCCATCGTAATTCCAGAGAGAATGCATGGTCCTTGGCAGTTTTTGTAAAAATGTCATTAAAAATAAATATGCTTCTTTTTGGTAAAATGGTGAAAAAACATGTTAAAGGCTGTATGTCATGCTTTACGGCGTACGCTGGGTATTATAAGATGACAAATATCTGGTTTTCTGGCAAAGGCAGCTTTTACCATTTGACTTTGAGGCATCATGTCAAACTACGAGCGGATTTGTCTCTGAAATGCAGCAAAATCATGGATTATATAACACATTTACTCACTGAACTAACCCCCATAGATTGGATATGTACGTCTGAAACTGGTGGATGTTATGCATAGTGTTTCTCTAGGATTTCTAGAGGCTTTTGTGCCATATAATAGATGAGCTGAGAAAAGTATTCTGGTTACGTCCAGCGAAGTATGGATCTTTTTAATGTAACATAGCACACTTCTCTAAGTGCAAACTTGCCAGAGTAATAGTAATGTCCAACTGCAGATGCCTTAAGGAAGAAGGCCCAAAGCAATTATAGAAGTAGTCGCTGCATTTTATGACAACACTGCCAATTTATCAGCTCAAGCTTTAAAGAGTAACTTCAACAAACTTTCAGATATGTTTTTGTTAAAATACACCGAGTAAAGTGAGATAATAAGAGAGAGAAAAGACAATTTATTTTCGCGTGTAAGTTGAACCATGGGATGTAATGAAAGCTGACAAAGCAAATTAGGGACGAAAACTGCTCAATTTCTGCGGCGGTATATAACTGGACAAATTATGTGCCTCGATTATTAATATTCCTTGCATATTTTGCACCAGCGTACGTAATTGCTACGTCTAACTATTCAAATCCACTGTGCGACATATTCAAGCAGCATATGTATGTATTGACGACAACCAAAAACAATGGACCAATTTATTTTCAAAACGTGAACACATGCAGCCCATTTAAAAATGTACCACTTTGTCATTACTGAATTATAAATTGTTTATTTCAGCGGTTAAAGTGACAACCATTTTGTGCTATTGCTAAAGGCTCTGATAAATGAATAAACAATCCAACCCCAAGAGAGGTATAACATTGACATTTAAACACGGACATTAAAACATGCTTTGCCATCCGCAACTTGGGAACACAACAGTGTGATGTGCGAGCCTGAGATAGCATAATGTTGCACTAAAATCCCAAAGCTCATTTTTACCCAGTGGCTAATCTTCTTGCTGAAAGTCTCCTCTGGATGTCAACCCCACTAATGCTGCAATGCACAGCACACTCCTTCGTTTACAGCACACAACACGCACACCGATACTAACCAGCCACAACGCACACCACTCTTACTAACAATGCTGATGCCCTAACTCACACAATACTGCATGCAATGCATGCATTCAATGACAACGATTTGATGAGTTGTGCACTAAATGGATTTGTAACACATTGTCCTGCGGAGGGAGCTGGTAGTAACGTTGGGTTGCTCGGTCAATGGCCAGGGTCAACGGCGGCGTGGTGTATTCCGCAAATATGCCCGACTGTGAGGGCGGGCACAAGCCAGCGTGAGTAGGTTAAACGTTGAGTTTTATAAGGGCACCACGGGGTGACCAGCTTCTCCCCACCCAGCCCCACCCCTCCCACCCCCCACCCAGTCCCACCCTCCCCACCCAGCCCCTCCGCACCCAGCCCCTTCCTCCCCACCCAGCCCCTTCCTCCCCACCCAGCCCCTCCCTGCACGACGGACGGACACAATAATCCCCTGTGGGCTGGTGTAACTAGGAGGTTCCTACCAGTATTAAATGTGCACATCTCCCCCACTTCTCCAAATGTACAAAATGTAATACATCCAAAAGCCCAATGGTATCCAAGCATCCCAATCTATGGAACAGATAGTAAACCACTGTAGTCTGCTCTCCTTTAACGGAGAAGTAGTAAAACTACATGAACCCTTTCCTGAAGCCCTCTAGTGCTTAGCAGCCCTTGACATTGGCATGTAGCTCTTGAACAGATTGCCAAAACCAATAATTGAATGAATGACAATATCCATAATTCTCAATATTAACAAAATGTTAATGTGCAGGCGTGTAGTTGCTAGCCCATGCCACTGTTTGATAGTCCACAATGTGACTGCGGAGATGGTGACCAAACAACGGAACGATACTTCGCAGGGCACCTCAATTGTATCAACGGCACCATCATCCAAAGCCATTAGGTGGCTCACGGAGCTCGACATTCAGGTTTAGCCAGGAGAAGCCACTGCTGCTGGATTAGGTCTCCACCAGAGGGTACTGGAGAGGGTTATTTGGCCTACCCATTCACGCTGCGTAGACGTCTTGGAAGAGAAAGAAGTACCCACACTTTACCCCACCTCACGTGAGCTGTTGGGAGACTAACTGTGTTGTACCCATTTATACTAAACTAAGCTATGTTTACCAGGTAAGGCCCACTGAGCTATATAGATCTTTTTCATAAGCAACCTGGCCACAAATGATAGCTCAACGGAGTGGCTTGTCATGTGGAAATGTGTAGCAGGCAAATACTCTAAAGGCATGTTTATACATGTGGAGAGAAAAACCGGAGGACCTGGAGAAAGATCCACGCGACCACGGGGAGAACGATCCAAACTAGAAATCTACCTCCTGCATACCAGGCGAGGTAGTCAACATCTCGCCACCGTGGCTGGGTGGGCAAGAGGCTGTGTGCATCTGATAATATTCAAAACACAACACACTCACTCGTACAATGCAACACTTGTAGCCATTTGATAAGTTCTCAAATTATTTGTTTTTGTCTTGGAAGACTGAAATATTATTATTTAATATTTTATCTGTAGAATTTACACATTCTATTTAGACATTTGTAATGAGAGAGAAATATTATATATATATCATTTGACAAATACGTTTCTTGAATATAACCAGAGAGCTGAAATAAAGACTCTATGTATTACTTTGTTTTTAAACATGTTTATTAAACCTGCAAATGCCAAGCAACAACAGTATAGTGATATGTAAATGCATATATGTTTACAGAATAACAAATATAAATACACACACGTCTTAACGCAATACAATACAGTGCAATTCTAACGTCCCAGGTTTTCATCTTGGCTATCCATACCAGTGACATTTGGCTTTTGGTAAATGAACATAGTCGAGTCCTCTCCTAGGCTTACTCAGCCTCAAATGCGTACCTGGTCGAATGGTACGGTCAACCTTTCGCACTATGGAGAGAAATGCCACAAAGGGCGATGCCCTATCACCCCCACCTCCGCCCCCCAAATCAGGGCCCCTTGTGTGTCATGCTGACCTTAATATATACCCACTAACAGCAATTGGCCCTACAGCCTATGGGGCTAAATGGTGTATCGCTGTCTATTTGTCTTCTATACACACAGACATACAAACACATTCGAGTCAGTGTGCTTGATACTCTCCCCGTGGGCAAGGCGCCAGATGTACGCGTGCAAGTACGGATTGTTGCACTCGTCTCTGTCCCCCAGGAGTAGATTTCAGCTCTGGCCGTCTCTGGCCCCTTTTGGCTTTGCAGAGCAGCGCAGCAGCAGCAGCAGCAGGAGGTGACATCTGTGTTTAGGCCTGAGGTGTTGTTGCCCTTAATGGAGGCAGTAAATGCTTCCTCGTGTCTTTTGCAAAAGAAGTTGGTGAATATATATATGCACGGGCGAATGCGTGTGATTGTGTGGGTACGTGTATTTATAAGGTGAAGGGATGGCGTAGTTGCGAGCCCATTTCTCTATGAACCTCGTGCCTCAATTTCGATTCTGTGCCATGTCCAACAGTAGTGAAAATTAGAACCGGTCTAGGGCCCCTCCTATGTCGATTTAGACTTCAATGAGTACCAGGTGCAGTGTGGAAATTTTTTTTCACACGTTATGTAGCCAACCGTGCTAATCGGAGGTACATGACCTAACCCTAAATAAACGAATTATGAATCATTATATTGGTTGTGAAAGCCTGTGCATGAAATTACGGTAGTCTGTGTATGCTACACATCGGGATCTTAGTCTCTGTGAGTGTGTGCGGGTATGTGGTGGGGAGTGGTGGCGCAGTGGTTAGCGCACTGCGCTACGAACCTGCTCACGGCCACCAACACCAGTGGCAATTATGTGTAGAGGTGTAATTGTGTATGGGAGCGGATGGCAAACAAACACAAGGGGCGTGGTTAGGGCCGTACACATAGGAGGTGGCCACACCGACGTCCGCACCTGCATCCCCCACGGGCCCCTCCCGGGGGGGCCGCGGACTATAAGAGGGGGTGAGCCGGAGGGCTCGAGGTCGAGGTATCAGCTTTAACCAGCGAAGACGGAAGACCAGCTAGAATAGGCCCCGGAGCTCCCCTGGCTCGCTGTCCTTATCAGGGCCGACCAGGGCAAGCCGGTGGCGTGGCCCCGAGAGCCCAGACTGACGAGCAGGTCTGGGAACTCAGGGGGTCGGATCCCAGCTTGACCAGGGCTGGGACAGGTAGCCTCCCCTAGCTCCCTAGTGGAGGACTTGGGCTTAGGTTAGCGGGGCTTAGATGTTGTGTCTCCCTGTTAGCCGAGTAAGGGGACGTTACCCCTTAGGTCCTGTGTATACTCGCTAACTGTATACAAGTTGTGTTAATAAATAAGTGTGCCTCCGATCCCGTCGTCAAGCCTCCTGAGTAATTACTACATATGTGAACCGGTCCTGGGTCTCCCCTAGGTCGACTCAGCCTCAAATGAGTAGCTGGTGCGGTGTGTAAACATCGGCACGAAGGAGACGAAGACGGTCGGGCTTGGTGCTGGTCACCCACCTCCTCGTGCGCCGTGCCGGCTTTTATAGGTGCTCGCTCACAGTACTTGCTCAACAGTCTGTTAAAGGCTATATGGGGGATCTTTGTCAATGTCTGTGTGTAGAGTAATTGCCAAATGGGCCAGCTCCCCTATGCGATGACACATTTACTTCTGCAACTCGATGGCTGTTGTTTGATTACTCATTTACACAATTTGCAAATTTGCAAAGTAACAAAATGCTTCACGTGATCTGAATTATTACACACATCCACTTATGGCCAGCAAAGAGAAAAATGACAATGAAAATAAACAGCATGGGTAAGTAAAACAATATTTGTTAACTAAACCAAAGAGTACACAAAGTAAACATGTTGCGTAATTTTTACAGACAGGCAATGCATGGCTGATTAAAGTTCATGTTCAATCATTTTTACAGACAGTCAATGCATGGCTGATTAAAGTTCATGCTCAATCTATCAACTACACTGACAGGGGACCAGGCTTTGATTAAATCAAAACCACCGAGTTTGAAATTGTATTCGTAAGAAAATTCAGTTTTTGGATTCCAGTTCTTGAATAACAGTCTCTATGATGCGCAAGCATCTAAAGTCAGGTGGCGTAATTTAAAAGCTCTTGTCGTGCATCTCACAAGCCGCTTTGATGTAATGGTTATCACACTGGACTTGCAATCCAGAAGTCACCGGTTTGATTCCATCCATCTGCACGGCAGTTATCACACTGACCAAGTTTCTTAACCCCACACCCCCAAATGCCTGTCCACCCAGCAGTAAAAATGTGTACAGCACAATGAGTCTATTGGACAGTCTTGATTTGAAGCTTTCGTGACTGCAGGAATCCACACTCTTTGGTTCCTTCGGTAAATTCACGTAGGTATAAGATAAAATAAATCACGACGTTTCGGGCGCAGCACAAGCGGTCGTCCTCAGGTGGGAAAGCGTGGCCTGCTGCTGAAGCAGACTGTCGATTGGACAGGTCACGTGAACGGTCGGGTATAGTGTAGGCATCGCCACCCATTCCGACACAAATTCCCTCTGGAGTTCACTCCAGTGGAAGCCCTTCTGCCAGCAGTGGCATGAGCAGGCAATTGCAAGTCTGCATCTTTACCTTTTTGTAATAATGCATCGGAAAACATTGTGCTGACATCGTAAATGAGCATGTTTTATATTTGAAGCAATGAAATTCAATGATGATATCTGAAGAAAATATGTTGAAAAATGCGCGTGAATTTTCAATGCGGCAATTTAAGCCCACGCATCTCGCCCACAACATTTGCAAAAAACAAACCGAACGTGCACGCACTCATACTTGCACGTGTGAGACATTTCAAAGGCCTCCTCATGAAAAAAAACACAGCAGAGGGGTGTTCATCGTACGTACATCGCTGTTTTTATTCTAATTGCGAAAATAAGCGTTGGGAAAAGAAAATCGCGTGAGGAGAGTGAAATGCCGCTCCGTAGGAAAACGAGTGGGGACAGTAAATCTGCTTTGCATACTCACCCACCTTTGCTTGAAGGTCCACCCAGGCAACGCTTTGACTGATAGACGTTCATTTTGACTGGATGAAAGACATAAGCGTATATGGCTCTGCGTCGTAAATTTTCGTTGTAATAAAGAGCTCGCAGTACAGTCAAATATGGCCATTTTTCACCTCTCTACCCTACCTGCTTTAATGTCATAAATTCCAGTTCTCAAAAAAACCCATACATTTAATAAAACAGTGTTACTCCAACTGAAAATAAAGTGTCTGGAGGTTCCATTATGAAGAAAATGTCATTTATAGCACATCACGTGGTGCATTATATGCAGTCGACGCTAGGTATAACCAAATGTAATTGACTGTCGACTTGCATTTTCCATTTGCCTCAGTATGAAAATATAAAGTTGAAAGATAAAACTTGCACTTCTTTCATGTGTGCGTGTGCATATGTACACATAGATAAAAAGAGGCTAAAGGCAGTGAGTATGCAAAGCAAATTTACTTCTACCGCTGCATGTGAAATGTCAGTTACAAGATGGGGCATTCAGAAAAGCCGCTGCATCAGTTATTCATGGCAGCAGCAATGTAAAAAGTTACGGACACATAAAACTACTTGGCTAATACGATGATTTTTATATACGTATGTTGAACTTCTTTCGCACCGTACGTGGAGGTGCGGGCAAAGGACAACAAACTAAACAGACCCATGGACTTCACCATGTCAATGCTGCCTATGCAAAACGCAAACTCATTTCACAGGTGATGCTACCAAATGACTGTACAAATAGGGCTTAAACCAGCATTGATTAAAGAAAAAACAAACATCAATCGTCCAAACATCCCTCAAGTGCCTTCAACATGTGGCAAGTTGTTTCAGATATCAGTAGTTTCTTTTTTTAATAAAGTCCCGTGACACTTTTGTGACAAACGAATCAGTATTGTTGTGGTAATTGTACATTGCTATGAACATGGAGGAAACACAAATGTAACTCATATTATAACCTTTATCCAACTGCTCTTACCAAACACACACGTTATCATTACGTTTGTTAAATTCAAGTTTGGTAAATGACTTAGTATTTGTAAAACCCAATGCTATCTTTATCTACAAACCCCCATTGAAATGTACCAATATTCTTTACAAAGCAATGAAGTCATGATTTGGATTGTAATCGAGATTACACCCACCATCATGAAGCTAAAATGCTACTAAATTGGAGATAGTTCGACAATGGTTAAGGGGTGTGTAATTATGCCAGGTGATTACATAATAATCACTCTGTATAAAGTAGCTAATATAATTCGAAAAAGTGCGAATGTTTGTAGTTAATCACCATGAGATGCCTTAGCGATTATCTGGCAATTGGACAGATGTTACATTTCAAGGTATGTCGATGTTCATGTTGAAGCTGTTAGAGCTGGTAGCTATCAACCTAAGTGCCTTTTTAATAACTTTGAAAAGAATAAAAAAAAATCTACATTTGTTTCAAGTAGTTCCAAAAGTTATGACTGGATAATTGCAATTGCATTCTTTTCATAATATGTTTGTTATCTAAGATATTCCTGTGGTATTTGTTGCTTCTCAGTTGAGGTATTTCATTCCAGAATGCCAATATATTATTTGTAAAAACTCAAAACTTAGAACCTTTTAGTCTATAATTTTTTTTCAAAATAATGTTTTAAGTTGTGTTCAGGAAATCAGCTTTTAATTATTATGACAGAGAAAAAAGTAGACTTGAAAACATCCCAATCCCAATAAAATTTTAATAGCAACAAAACAACATTTTAATATGCCATACTTGCATGCTCACATTAAAGTAAACACAGACCCACACCGTGCAAATGGAGACAGCATCAGCTTTCGTGCTGAGTGATTGATGGGTATTGTTACCGCACTTGTAAAAGGAAATGATCGTATTGAGTGCTCCAAAGCAAGGTGACTGTCGATCCATACGCAGGGTTTCCTAATGGACTTCGGCACCTTTAATCACATGGACTGACAGTGGCTTTTCATCTGACTTTTAAGTTTCTCTCCCCCCGCCCCCCCCTTGGGGGATAAGCCATCTTTAATGGCATGAATGTGCACGTGCGTGCATGTGTATCCCAGCTAGCGTCCAAATATGCAGGTCTAACTATTCTGACGGCCAGGGAGAATGCGGTGGCATAACAAAAATAATTACATTTCGATTTAAAGCTTTCGTGACTGCAGGGATTCATCTTCTTGGTTCTTTCGTTAAAGTCACGTAGAAGGGAAGTAATAAAATAATAAAAATTAAACATAATAAAATAATTCTCACGACGTTTCGGCCACAACGCAAGCAGCCGTCCTCAGGTGAAGACCAGGACTGTCGGGGAGACAGCGTCCCCGACAGCCCTGTTCTTCACCTGAGGGGAGACAGCGTCCCCGACAGCCCTGTTCTTCACCTGAGGACGGCTGCTTGCGTTGTGGCCGAAACGTCGTGATAATTATTTTATTATGTTTTATTTTTATTATTTTATTACTTCCCTTCTACGTGACTTTACCGAAAGAACCAAGAAGAAAAATAATGACATCAATACTCTCGGACGTAGACAGCATACAGGGTAGTGCCGTGCGGTGGAACGTTTCGCGAATTGCTCTACGAACCTGGCAACTGGAGTTTGATTTCCAGCCACGGCTAAACAATTGTGGTGAGCGGCATCTGGGCCAATGACTCACCAACCTGCACTGGCCAGCTTGGTGAAGTATGGTCAACCAGCTTTAATGACTGATACGGCACGGGGAGGTGCCTGCCTTCACCCAGCAGTCGATTGACAATTGCACTGTGAACATATCTAAAGGTCTGTACCTCTAAAAAATAAGATTGTCACCGTGGCAGTAAAAAAACCCACCCATATTTGACGTAGGTTGCTACATCACGGTGCAGGAAGTGGCTCTTGTAAATTGGAGGCCGTGTCTCTTAGATGGAGCTCGACACTTAAGAGAGAACACGCTTCCATTTATTGCACATGACTGATCCCATGGCGTGAGCATGCATGGTCATGTGCGTGCTCTAAGCGTGCAACAGAGGCAGCATGAGCTGCAGCCTCTATCGCAGCTGCAGGTTATAAATGCTCTCCCAACGCACACCACGAGCAGCTAAATCTTCATCTTCGCAAATCACAAGACTTCATTAAAGCAAAAAAAAAAATTGCAAGGTCAATGCCCCATCCTAAAATTTGTCATTAGATTGTTCAGGTGGAAACGAACCCCAAAACACACGGGGTATTCCAAACCTACAGACAGCATGCAAGATTTGCTATTCAGCTCACATGATCCAGGTATTTCTTTTTGAGCGTGGTGCTTACCATGCTGTTACTCTGTTAGTGGCACGATGTCGATCATTGGGGACAAAAGCATAACTTACGCTTTGTTTAATCTAAAGTGATTTTGACCAGTATGGCGAAAACAAACTACCATATGCCAACAGTGAATGTCGTCAATAACCATGTGGATGTGATTGTAAACTATTGCATAACTTAACACCTGTGCTCTGCCGCTCGTATTCATGTTGTCACAGATTCACTCATGCAATTATGGAAGTGCGTGTGGCAATCTTTTGCTGCCAAACTGTCTTTTTTTAAAGCACAATCGGTGTGTGGCTAATGTGAACTGAAAGCACTTAATGCGGCTGTGTCAAACGCGACACCTCTCCTGGGCTGATATCGAGAGCGGGAGAGTGTGGCAAGAGATGCTAAACAGCACTGAAAGCAAATTATTTGATTCCGAAATGACCCCTGGGTAAACCAGCTCAGTCCATTTGTATGTAAAGCAGCCAATTTTAGTCAGTTTGACAAATTAATGACCTCGAAGTTGGCAGCTTCCTGCTCTGTCAGTGGCCGGGGAGAATGTCTGAGGCTGGAGGTGCATCCTGGGGTAAGGTCAAACTCATGACAGCAGTGAATCTTTTTCATTCATGGACATAAATCCCTCAAAGTATATATATAAACCCCCACTAGAATTTTTTGACTTGCCCCATTTGACCTCTATGGGCCAAAATCAGAGTGCTTTACAATACAGAGAGCACACAGGTCAAATGAAAGTTAAATTAAGAAACAAAAAACCTTAACTTTAAAAAAGTTTTGCTCTCAACTTGTGCAAAAGTACAAAACTATGTATAACAAAATCTACAACATCCCGTCAAACACTATCCTCAAATCGTTGATGCATTTTTGCAGGCTGTGGATCATGCTAAAATGTGCGCTTTAATGTTTTATTTTAATTCCACAGCCTTTTAAATGATTAAGAACCGTCATTATGTGTCATTTGGGTTGCATTTATCATCGAAACATATATTATGGAAACTTTTTCAGTAATGTTTCTTACACCCGATATAACATGGCACAGTTGTGGCCTATCCATTTTTACAATTTAACTAATTAATTATTTTCATACATGTACAAAAATATATTTTCTTCTCTCGAACCACAAAAAGTTAAAGATAATAAAAAAAAATGCATGCTCTAACAACAAGCCATGAAGTTGAATAAATAGACCTAATGTATGAAGACAATAAATATTTAAACCCCTACTAAATGTAGGTAATACGGAATAAATCGTAATGGGTGGTTTTAATGCAATAGAGGGTAAAAGGTGCAGAGACGAGAAGATGATTGGCAAGTTTCGCACTGGAGTGAGGAATGAGAGAGCTAAGCATATCCTAGAGTTCACAGTCAGCAGAGGCTTGAAAATAATGAACTCTTGTTCTTTAAATTAATCTAGGAGAAAGAGGTGGAGATGACCAAACTGCGATATTAATAAAGAAATGTACTTCGTTCTCACGGATAAATTCCAGGCTAACACATTTCTGCAGAGGGAGCTGGTAGAAACGTTGGGTTGCTCGGTCAATGGCCAGGGTCAACGGCGGCGTGGTGTATTGCGCAAATATTCCCGACTGTGAGGGCGGGCACAAGCCGGCGTGAGTAGGTTAAACGTTGAGTTTTATAAGGGCACCACGGGGTGACCAGCCCCTCCCCACCCAGCCCCACCCCACCCCCCACCCAGCCCCACCCTCCCCACCCTCCCCACCCAGCCCCTCCCCACCCTCCCCACACAGCCCCTCCCCACCCTCCCCTCCCCACCCAGCCCCACCCTCCCCACCTTACCCCACCCTCCCCACCTAGCCCCTCCCCACCCTCCCCTCCCCACCCAGCCCCTCCCTGCACGACGGACACAATAATCCCCTGTGGGCTGGTGTAACCAGGAGGTTCCTACCAGTATCAAATACATCCCTATCCCCCAAAAACATCAACGCAGGAAGCGATGCACAGCCTGGTGTGATGCAAGTTGCTCCTCAACATCGCCAACGAGAGAGCGAAAATAATTACGGGAAAACAAACGAGACAGACAGAGGTTCTTTGCAAGCCATCTGGCTACCATGAGAGGTTCGTTCATGAGGCTATTCACATATACAAACACAGAGACAATTTCAACCGAGAAGATGGATTCCGGCTAAGCAATCATTGGAAGGATTTGATAAACCATTTCGGGTCTTAATTGATTGTGTTCACGCTTACGGTGACTTTCAAACCACAGTCCATTTTCTGCTCCCCCCTCCTCTTTTCCGAACATAGATGGACTCGTCCATCTGGCCAACTGCCAAATTGCTGTCTGTGGTGCTGACGTTAGGACAAACTGCCACTTTTTTCGAATTTTCTTTCTGTGGATTTTACACCTGATGATGATGATTGCTTGTGTTGCAGTCGAAACGTCGTGATAATTTTTATTGTTTTAATATTTTTATTATTTTATTATTTCCCTTCTACGTGACTTTACCGAAAGAACCACGAATAAGACAGTTTACATCAAACATCTGGTCAGGAGGCAGCAAATGTTCAACTCGCTCAAAAGCAACTTATTGAAATAGCCTCGAGATGACAAATTATGAAATAGATGCCACCACTCAAAGAATGCAATAACTGGCATAGTAATGGTCAGCCCATTGCAAAGTGAGAGTAAAGGATAACAAGTAAGAAATAAATACTTGATTGTAAACCGCAGAAGACTTGAGGAAGAAGGGAGAAATAAGGTTGTGTTGGGTCGGGGTGGGTTATCGACACGTTTGTATTTAGTCATCTAATCCCAAAAAAACGTGATTATGAAGACAGTCATGGCCGTTTGGAACACATCTCCTTCCGATATTAGGAAGCCACTGGAGCTATGGAACTTTTAAATGTAGATTGAAAACTCATTTCTTTAGAACTGCTTTTTTGGTTTAGCTTGTTGTCCTTCCCCTGCATGGTTGGCTACGTATTGTGCGAAATAAGTTCAACATACATAAATAAGTACGAGAGACAGAGATGCCAAACGAAATAATCAATGCACATACCTCTGCAAATGATTTGGACATTATTGAAGACAGATATCAGAGAAGAGATACAAACATTATTTCAGATATCACACCAAGTATTGGCAAAATGAAAATTGAAAAAGAGAAAGTAGATTTTTGGAATTTTACAAATGGTAGCCCTTAGGGATAAAGATGGAACCCTAAGATGTGATGGAGATAAAAAAAAATATGAACATTAATTTGTGGAGGGATTTTATGCTGATCTCCATAGCAAAATAAAACAATCACAAATCCCTGGAATCAAACCATTTTTCATATGAAGTGAAAGAATAAATCTGATCCAGGAATGTTTCTGGATCAGATTTTATTACTGTGGACATCAACAAAATTAGCATAAGAATTAACTAAAACTTGGCTTTGTGCAGGGAATTTCACGAGAACAGATAATTATAGGTGGGCAAGACTAATGACTGAGCAGCAGTCAAATAAAATGTCTAAACGGTCAAGCTACAGGTAAGGCCCACTTAACTGAATAGCTCTTTTTCGCAAATGATAGCTCAATGAAGTTGCTTATCATGTGGAAAAGTATTTGCAGCAAAATGTTCCAAGCGCATGATTCCAAAAGTGGAGGGAAAAACCGGAGAACCCAGAGAAAAATCCACGTGACCACGGGGAGAACACGCAAACTCCAAACACACAGACGTCAGGGTCGGAATCGAACTCACGACCTCCTGCATACCAGGCGAGGTATTTAACATCTCACCACCATGGCGCCCTAAATGAGGGAAAACACCCAAGAGAATGTTCACGGTGGAGACGGAGCAGGCAAATTGGCTCATGCACAGGAGCAAGCATGGGGACACGTGAGAGTGCAATGGCTTGGAGAGGCCTTCATCCAAGCAGTGGATAGATCATAGCTGATGAAGGTTGCAAAGGTTTCCAGGATGTGATGCATGGTAAGAAAAGACTCGAACATTAATATTGTCAAAGTTGAATACGGTACTTGTCAGAGGTGGGACAAAGTCATTGTTATGCAAGTCCAAGTCGAGTCGCAAGTCATCAAATTCATGACTCGAGTCTGACTCGAGTCCAAGTCACATGACTCGAGTCCACATCTCATAGGTGGGACAAAGTCATTGTTATGCAAGTCCAAGTCGAGTCGCAAGTCATCAAATTCATGACTCGAGTCTGACTCGAGTCCAAGTCACATGACTCGAGTCCACATCTCATAGGTGGGACAAAGTCATTGTTATGCAAGTCCAAGTCGAGTCGCAAGTCATCAAATTCATGACTCGAGTCTGACTCGAGTCCAAGTCACATGACTCGAGTCCACACCTCTGGTACTTGTACTCAGCTTCGACACTAACATACCGATTTGATCAGTGTTAGATAAGTACAGAAAGGTAATCCAAACGGCAATGGATGCCCATAGTCATTTATATTAATTCATTAATCCCCCCCCCCCAATGTCACGCAAGAAGAGCACACAAGTGACGTCATCACATCTACCCCTCTATTTAAGGAAGGAAACAGGAGGACCCGACTGATGAAGCTAGTTGTAATTACTGGCAAAACGTCGTACTCAGATTGTAAATGTTGTGGCTTTGCTCTCCAACACACCGGTGTGCTGTACTAGTAACGAATTGGCATGTTCTGTTTACGTGACAAACCTTACTAATTGGCTGTGTCGGGTGGTGGTGGGTTCAACGACACATTTATATATTTATTCGATCTAACCCCCCCCCCCCCAAAAAAACCTGTATTACGTATGAAAGGTAGTGTTACAAAAATAACCTCTACATTATGTCGGTGTTTGTTTAACGTTCATCAATGTGACATTCTGAAGCTTCAGGTAAACATACAAAATGACAATAACGGTTGCTTCATGGCTTCGTTCCCGACTGCCACTGTCAAACAAAAGCGCATAGATACATTCCGTGACAAGTTCCTTTTTCAGCAGCTTTCTTGGCAGATGCTACATGATGTGCATAAGAAGCCCCGAGATTCTACGTGGCAGACGGGTTGTGAAGGCTGAGAGCTCTGTGACCTCCAGACTGTCAGGCACCCAGAGGGGCTATATGCTGTCAGAACAGGCAAGAGGACAGTTCACGGCATGCATCGCCAATCATCCCAACACGTGCTCTCCGGGGCACCTTAAACCATGTTTTGTATTCCACGAGCTTTGATTTTGAAGGGTGGAGTCTGCCGAAGTACCGAGTATTTGTAAGTTATCATACAATCAGCAGCACTTTTTCCATGGTGCGATATCAAATGTGTTGTTGGCATTACCCTCGGGTAGCTGCATTGATCTATTGCTGAGAGGCGAGGCAATGTTGCTTTAGACATTTGTTGTTGGCACTTTTTTCTTACATTTTTGCCTCATTCTGTAGACACTCTTAAATGTCGATCTTCTGTGAAAAAAAACAGGTATTGAAATGGTAATGAATAGTTAGAAAATATGTTTGGAATATATGATGTAAAATCTATATATATAATGTATATATATCTATATTCCATTGGTCTAATGGACATCTCCAGACAAATCTATTCCAGGAGCATTAGTTCATAGGCAAACTCTGAACACGCCTTTAGGGCTGGTTCTGCTGTGTTGCTAGATTTAATAGCAATGTCCACGATTTTTATTTTGCTGAAAAGGTCCTATATTTTGGTAGGCAAACCCAGGATATACTGCATGGGAGATGAGTGGAACAACGGTACTTTATTCTCCGGATCTAACACAATAAAATCGTTGAAAAAGGTGCGTCTAATAATCCTGAGAATGCAGTAATCATAAAAATTATATAACTGCCCTGACTATTGCTCCAAAGTGTTCCTGCTTCAACCAACACTGCTGGATAACATTGATTCAGAAGGCCTGATAAGCCAATGGCCCCAAAAATGCATATATATGAAGAAACATACATCCTGTCAGTTGAATATGTAGTCTAAAAAACAGTGATTTCAATCTCCATCATTATATATGCCTTAACGACGTGCATTTCCCCGAGATGATGGCATTAGATGTGTTTAAGGCAGGATGAAAAAAGGTAACAGCTGCGCTAAAACAAGGATACTGTCTCCCACCCATGCACAAGCATATATTAATTACCCAAGATGCCCCTTTGCAATCAATACAGCTGCTGCGTATTTAGAGAATAATTTAGAGGCTATGAGATGATGTGTTTGGAGTTCTTTGTAATCTGCTTCACCATTACTTCGAAACTAGTTCCACTTTTGTCTTCATCATACACAAAAAAACCCCAAAACTATCAATCTCCGTATGCCACTGTCATTTGTAATGTGGTGTAGCTTTATTGTTCAATGGTGGGTTCATACTAGCTTAATAAAATATGTATATGACGAGAATAAACAATCGTTGCAGAATAATAGTGCAGGCTGGAAAAAACATGAGTTTCAAACAAGATACACAAATGTATGAAACGTGTCTCGCCCCCGTGCAGATGCAAAACAAACCATCAGAATTTTCTGAATAAATGCATTGTGGTCTTCTTTTTTTCTTAAATCACTGTCAACATTAATTTGAGCAAATGTGACCGACTGACAGCAAACAGTGATGCAGTGGCAGACATCCGTGGACAGGTTTAATCATAATTAGAGTTTGCCAGCACAAAATCACCAGCACTTACAGCTGTAAAGTCTGCTTTTGGGAAACCGCATATTCGTGAACACCACATATATACACTGCTCTGAGAGAGATGCAATACAATGCTCCGTCCCATCACGTGACACCGACAGCACAATCGGGACAAAGTAAAAACAACAAAAAAATGCATCTCAGCTGCACATTTTTACTACTTACATAAATAAGCTTAGCAAAGAAATGCTTGGAAATTAGATATGACAGGCTAAAGCATTTCAACCATTGAAACAGCAGAAATCGCTTTCAACATCAATAGCCGTGTCTTTATGAATGAATACCAATCGTAACTATTGTTCTAAGAGATTTCGAAAATTCTCTTGGGATTTTTTTTTACATCTGCCTGAGCATATATATCTTCGGATTCACCTGAAGCAGATGCACCATGATGATTTGCCCGGGTACAGCACCCTAATATCTTTTAACACGCTTTTATTTAACTCACTCTGTCTGTTGTATCCTCAACTCTGTCTGTTGTCGTATCCTCAAATCTTGTAACGTAATTTTAGCCCACTTCCCAATGTTGTATCGACTGCAAACGTGGTATACGTATGTCATACTGATGACAATACTGTATTCTATCATTAAAATAAAATATATATTTTTAAGAAATCTTTTTATATCTTATGTTTCGGCTTGGGTCTAATTGTCCACGCTCAACTCACGTTGGCTGCAAATCACCACGGTCCCTTACGTTATGGCAAGCTTCGGGGCCACTTCCAGGAGTCGTGGAGTTATGCCGTTACTCGTACGGTACATTTAATTAAAGCGTGTTAAAAAAATATATTTTTTTAATATTACTTATTTTACCAAGGCAGGACAAAGTGGAGTGTCGTACTTTGTACAAACCGGAACCCTTTGTGAAGCAAAAAAAAAGAAAGTCGGAACATTTTCTTTGGGCAAGACACAGATGAAACTGCTTTAGACTGTCACGCCATCTCTGCCGTTAGGAGGAATTAGTGGCTGTATATCTCACCAGGTGTCAAAGAGAATGGGGATGCTGCCACGTATTTAGCAATCTGGGGATGAAGGTGACGTTTTCTCAACGACGCGTCAAGCTGCTATATACTTTTCATACAAATGTTGGATTTACCCACCGTCGCCCTATTTATCTCACACATTTCTGCAATGGTGCATGCAACGTGCAGTGTATAAGCTCCAGGTGTATTTGAAAACACAAGCAAGGGAAACACATATTCTTGGTTCTTTCGGTAAAGTCACGTAGAAGGAGAATAACAAAATAATAAAAATATAAAACAATATTTGTATTATTTTATAATATTACCGAAAGAACCAAGAATATGAATCCCTGCAGTCACGAAAGCTTTAAATAAAAATTCAAGGGAAACACGTTAATATGTTTGTTTATTATTGGGTTTTGAAGTATCAGCTGTAAGAAAATATCAGTTGGCTACGTACCGTGCGAAAGAAGTTCAACACACATGCATACCAAACCCATTGAGTAGCCATCTTCGTGAGCAAAAGCATCACGGACATACAACAGTCTCATCCAAAATGTGTTGGCATCCAAAATGTGGACAAATAGCAACAATAACCCATTATGCAAGAGTTTCTTAATCGTAAACAACTATTACATATCTGTCCTTTGGAAATACAAGTATATGTTTTTTTGTATCTGATCGATTTAGAATGACCATCCTAGACGTATCCTTGGAAAGCCCAAACTCGTGACAAATGCATCAACAGGCTCCAAAATGCAGGCACAAAGAAGAAGAGCTAACATCGTATTTAGCAACCTTACACCTGCATATGATAACCTAAAGCGTCGCATTAGAAAAAAATACGTGATCAACCAGGTATATACCCAATACCCATACCCAGGCAACAGTCCCAACATCAGAGGGGGAAGGAAAACAATCTATTACATTATTCTGGGGAAAATAAACGTACTTATGAAAAGCATTCCCATGTGTGTCGTTGTATGCAAGCATTTCCCCTCGGAGACAAGTGCCCATCATTCTAGAGCTGCCATTTCGTGCAACTTTTACATTAAAGATTGATTTGAAGCATTGCCTCCCTCCTCTTTTTACATTAAAGCCAAACATTATACTTGAATCTACCATGTTCCTTCAACTGTTAGAGTATGGTAAGTCTGATCATGAAAAAACGACTTTGGAGGAAGAGCCCCTTGGTATTTAGTAATCGGTGCTGACATAGGAACTGGGGCAATCACTCAGTGAATTATCAAAGAAAAAGTAATCTACTACTTTTGTCCTGGTCAATTACGTTGGCACCTTTAAAAATGGCGGCTGCCCCATGGTTATCCCACTGCTCCCGGCAGTTATCCCTGCCATTGCTGGGTAGTGAACCCGTATAATTGTAATCTGTCACTATTTGGGGTTAGTTTTACTCAGAATGTATCCCCTACTGTGACGACTGCATTTTGGGGGGGTGAAAAAAATGGCGGCTTCCCCCACAACCTGCTTTGTGAAGGCAGGAAACCCCCATCGAGCCATGCCCAGCATTGGCAGACGGCTGATGATGACATCACGGAGCCGCGCACATCACCTTACGCCCAGAGGCACTCATGGTGGCGAGCAAAGATGGAACTTTTTTTCTTCCAACGATATTCGTGTTATCCGATTACAGTCGTCGAATAACCGAACCGATAATAGGCGGAGTATTCAATTTGCTTAGACGAGCAGAGAGCCCAATTTTAGATGAAAATATTGACAGCGGCTGAATATCCATTCTGAGCACTGAAACACGACTAAAGGGCATGTTGACATTCAGCTGTTATTTTTTCCCATATTAAAGCAATTTATATGCAAAATACTTTAAAGTTTCGATTTAAAGCTTTCCTGACTGCAGGGATTCATCTTCTTGGTTCTTTCGGTAAAGTCACGTAGAAGGGAAGTAATAAAAAAATAAAAATAAAACATAATAAAATAATTCTAACGACGTTTCGGCCACAACGCAAGCAGCCGTCCTCTGGTGAAGACCAGGTCTGTCGGGGAGACAGCGTCTGAGATGAGTAGATTAAGCGTCTGAGACGCTGTCTCCCCGACAGACCTGGTCTTCACCTGAGGACGGCTGCTTGCGTTGTGGCCGAAGCGTCGTTAGAATTATTTTATTATGTTTTATTTTTATTCTTTTATTACTTCCCTTCTACGTGACTTTACCGAAAGAACCAAGAAGATGAATACTTTAAAGGGTAAATAATGTTTAATTGGAGCTTTTATATATATATGTTGTATTTATTAAATTATCTATATTTTATTTATTATTTTGCTATTTTCATTCATATATGCAGACTAGGAAACAATATATTATGAAAACACAAAACAAAATATAAACGAGTAGATTAACAACTCTTTGATGACCAATGAGAACAGCTGTGGTTCATTGCAGGATGGGTTAATCCTTCTGTACCATGCTAAAATGTGTTCTCCATATTACAACGGTGCATGTTTAAACTACTCAATATGCCACAGAGAGCAGATGGTGGCAGAGGACAAGTGAGTGGATGTGCAGGGCTCCAACCTTCATTAATGTCTTCATGGGGCATTTTTATAAAGCACAAGGTCACAAAGCTTGGTAGGTCAGGAAAAAAACCAGCCCAAATAATACGTTTTCATTTTGTTCTCAGTTTACCAGCATTGCAGTCTGTATTGAGGTGAGCTGTACAGTAAATTATTATGATGCATTTTCTCCCACAACTGTTGAGTGCAAAGGCTATTTATTGCGTTTCAGATTTGCGAGTGTTTCTTAAACAATGCACAAACTGTGTGATCTGTGACCTGGGGATCAGTATAATGGTTATAAAGCCTACCACTCTGTACAAGATATTGACGTGCAATGCTTTTATCTTGTAGCCATCCACACACAGGTCCTCTTGCATCTAATCATCCAGATTACAGTTGTAAGCTACCTCTGAAAAAAAATTGACGTTTTCAGAACACATTTTAATTAATTGAATTTACACTGGAACATACTAATTGTCACACCGCTGGGATTTATTAATGCACATCAACAAGGGGAGATGGCATTCTGTAGTGGGAAGTAAATTATACGAGAGGGTTTGATGTGTTCAAAGACATAATCTCTGGCTGTCATAAACAATGGTTGCATGCTATTTATTTATTTATGGCTTTGTTTCTCTGATGTTGAGGATGGAATAGCTGCCATAACCAGAGCATTTATTGCCCTTCCACCTGGCACCCTGCATGCGGATAACGCTGATTAGAATTCAACACAAGCACCCAGGGCCTTGAGAGCAAAACTAAGGCATCCTAATTGCACCAATTACCAAGAGTTACATACTACACAATATGGAGCGCCAAAATGTAGCTGATCGCACAAAACAGACAGCATCAGGAATTTATTAGTGATAGGGAATGTTATGAATAGTAATATAATTGGCCAGGTATCTGTGTAGTGCATATATCATGGGGCTCATGATTGCAAAGTTGTCAATTCCAATCCAAGTTGGAGGTCGACTCAGCCCTTCATCCCTTTATTAGGGTTCATAAAATTGGTACTACGAAGTCAACAGTGGGCGTCCTATACGTATAATCACCCCCACGACAATCACTCCCACGGTAGGATTGTGGAATTTCTACCGATATCTCAGGGTAATTCAAAGGCGATGAGTGCCATAACCATGTTTGTTGGAGCAGGAAACCCATTTTGACTTTGAAAATGAATGCCATAAACTATTCCAATGGAAGTGTGATTAAAGTTCTCGACATAGGCTACCAGAAGGGAAATGCCCTAGAATGTTGAAATTAAGGACAATAAACTTGAAGGATTAACCAACAGAGCCTCGGCGTGTTCTTCCGGCCAATACAGTAACCTAACACTAATCATTATAAGTGTAATTAAGTGTTTTGTGACACGATTGGATGAGGACACAACAGAGGCTCTTATTTCCCATGTGTCAAGGCTTAATTACACCGATCAAGCTGTGGTGTTGGTATTAACCAACTGGAGCACCTGGTGTAATTATTCTAATATTGGTTCATGGACAGGCTTCAATTTCAAGATCGAATCTACGTTTTTAAAAATATAGTAAACTGGCTTTCTCGCGTTATTATGTCTTACACTCACCTGATCCTCAAGACTAAACTAACACTCATCGGACACAACCCACCGTCAACGCACACTCACCACTCACCTGGCACTCATCACTGACCACGCACACGACCCACCCGATACTGCTCACCAGACACTGAAATTCTCCGATAATCTCAAACTTGCCACTCAAATTCACCAGACACGCGGCGCTCGCCAGGCACTGGCTATCACCATTCGCCAGGCACCACACACTCAGCGACGACAGACCACCACCGGGGAATATCAAATCAACTCTTTACATTGCCCTCTGCACATACACGCACATCGCATTGTCAGTTCAATGCTGAATGAAGGCCTCCCCACACCATACTGGCCAGTATGGATTGGTGAAGGTGGAACTTCGATATTGGAGCATATGAGTACAATGAAACCATGGACTTTGCTGAATTTCCCCGATGCTGCCCACCATCTAGGTGGTAAACTATCAAAGCACTATCCAGACGCAACGATTGCTTTCGCTTACGATATCCGATGAGATTGGATGAATTCAAGGTGATGTTTTTATCGTTAGTTTAAGCCTCCTAAAAGGTTGAAACATCCAATTTAATAGGAGGAATAGCAACTACTGTCTGATAGCTGTTGCTGTTGACACTGCTATGAGCATCACCAACAGCATCATGAATTTCAGCATTAGTTGCCACGACCTCTCATGGGGTGTGCGAATGAATTCCATATCAATACTACTCAACCTTATTCATCACTTACATCACCATACCTCTGCATTTGATATATCTTGCCAATGTGTAATAAACGACTGGACCACGATGTCTGTCCCAGTGTCCTTTATTATTCGGTTCGTGCTGTACACCCACACGGCTGTCTTTACTCTGTAGCTTCTCCACGGTGCTGACTCCAATGTCGGCCCGATCCACAACAGCAGCTCCGCTGCTGTTTCTCTCACACAGCCCCCCTTGGCTGTACTCTCTGCCGCTCTTCTCCCTCCGCAGCTCTCACAGCTTCTTGCTCTCTCTCTCTCTCTCCGCAGCTCCTCCTGGCAGCCACACCGCTGCCTCTAACAAGCAGCCCCCTCTGGCTGTCTCCTCCCCAGCTGCACACCACTCCGCAGCTTCCTCTTATCTTCGGGGTTGGCTCCCGATCGCCGTCGGCGCCCCCCCTCTCCACACTTGCCCGCGTGGCCTCACTCTTTTCCGCTCACACCCCGACCACCTTCCCCTTCCGGTTTACCCGCTTAAAGCCCCGAACCTTACCCCCACGTCACATGACTCCACCCCCCGTGACGTCACCTCCGGAAGGTCGCTTACGCCCGCATTACACCACCCTCCCCCGTAGAAAAATCCCAGCCGACCTCGGCTGACCAATAGCCAATCGTAATGCGGCGAACCGAGCTTCCCCCCCTAAAGGACACTAAGCATATAATGTAACAGCAAGAACAACAACAACGCAATCAACATCAACGATCGTACAAAAGCATGCAATAAATACAACTGTAAGAAGAAAATAACAAGACAGCAACAATCAACGAAACGTAAGCGATTTGGAACGTGTGCGGGTCGCCGGCCCGTCCCGGACGGTCGGCGGCCCACTCGCAGAACGGGAACGCGATGAAAGTCGAGGAATGACAGGGGGTAATCCCCCTGTCGCAGCTGGAAGTCCATCGACGTCCCGTGTCTCTAAAGAGTTAGTCTTGGGCTTGTCCTGTGACCGTGCCCGCAGCTGGGTCGGAAGGGCTGCAGGGCTCGAAGGTCCCGCAGACCCGGCAGGCGTCCTCCGAGCAGGGCCCCTCGTCCCCCGCAATGTCACGGCCGGCCTGTCTGGAACAGGTACGACAGGCGCTCCAGCCAGATCAATGGACGCAGGCAGGGGAGAGTCAGCAGCAACAGACCCCGGCAAGGCAACATTGGGGGATGACGCATCATGTAAGGGAGCAACATATGGTTTCAAGCGCGACGTATGCACAACCCAGCGACGAGACCCAATCTGGACGCGTGCTGTCTGTGGGTTGGGAACCGCAATGAGGCGTACGGGACCATGCCAGGGTTTGTGCAATTTCGGCGAGGTCCCCGGACGTACCTGTGGACAATGAAGCCAGGCTAGGTCCCCAACCTTCCAAGGGCACTCCCCCTCAGACCGTCGCGCATATCGCTCGTTCCGGGCCTGGGCTTTGGCCGTAGCCACGCGGGCATTCTCCCGCGCCTCCGTGACTCGGCGAACCGTGTCCTGAATGTATTCAGGAAGTGGTTTACGAGGTCCCTTCACCCCAGTTCCCAATTGCACATCCACCGGCGGCACGTTTTCCCGACCATACATAAGGTAAAACGGCGAATATCCTGTAGCCGCATGAGGCGTCATCCTGTACGCCGAAAGCACCCCGGGGATGTGCAGATCCCAATCTGATTGTTGTTCACTCACGGTGTGGCAAAGCATGGCAGACAATGTCCTGTTCAGCCGTTCAACCATACCATCCGTCTGCGGATGGTATGGGGATGTCCGTACTTTCTTAGTCCCAAGGCCCGCGCACACTTCCGCCAATAATTTAGAAGAGAAATTCCTGCCCTGGTCCGTGAGGAGTCTCTCAGGCGCCCCCTTATCCATAATATACCCAAACAAAAAGGCGTCGGTAATGGCCGCGGCCGACTGATCGGGCAACGGCCAGGCCATCGGCCAACGGGAGAGGTACTCAACCCCTACCAGCAAATATTTATTACCCCTCGCCGATGGTGGAAAAGGCCCCAATATGTCCAGTGCCACCAATTCATTGACTCGAGACACCTGAATCGACTGGAGAGGCGGCACGTAAGGATGTTTCGGCGGCTTACGTTGTGCACACGCAGGGCACGCGCGCACGTGCCCTACGACATCCGTCGCCATGCCGTGCCAAAAATAATGACGTTGCAACGTCAACAAGGTCTTCTGCACCCCTAAATGTAAGAGAGTGTCACAATGGAGGGTTCTAATCAACTCGAACCGCAAGGACGTTGGTACCACCAGGCGCCAACGTTCCTGGAACCCCTCCCGCCACATAAGCAGACCATCTCGGAGAGCGGTTTGCGGCCCCACAGCCGTACTCGGACTCCCATTGTCCTTAGCAGACCGCTTCCGCAAGGACACCAATGACTCATCCATCATCTGTTCCCGGATCCAGACAGACCGCGGCAGATTCAAAACCCCGTCAGCCGGTCCCGGTTCCATCGGAGTGTCCGACTTCTCGACGGCCAACGTGAGCGGCTGAGGGGGGTTTGGAATCGGCGAACACCTATGCGTCCCCGACTCACATTTACAAGGGGCGTGCCGCGGTAATCTGGAAAGTGCGTCAGCGTTCGCATGGCGCACTCCCTTCCGATGTTGAATTTGGAAGGAAAATTCCTGTAGCGTGTCCAACCAACGTGCCAACTGTCCGGATGGCTGGTCAATTTTAAGGGCATATTGCAAGGCCGCATGATCCGTACGCACAATAAAAGAACGACCGTAGAGGTATGGTCGAAATTGCCGTAGGAAAAAAACAACCGCCAATAGTTCTCTGCGAGTGACACAGTAGCGGGTTTCCGCAGGAGACAAGACTCGGCTACCATACGCCACGACACGCTCTACACCCCCTTTAGACTGTGATAACACCGCCCCAATACCTGTGTCACTCGCGTCCGTATCAAGAATGAATGGGTGATCGAAATCGGGATAATCCAATGTTGGGGCCGTGGCCAATAGATCACGCAGACTCCGAAAGGCCGCCTCCTCCGGCTGTCCCCAAACAAACTTCCGTCCTTTACCCGTAAGGAGATGCAAAGGCCTCGCAATCGTCGCAAAACCCGGCACGAATCTTCGGTAATACGAGGCAAATCCCAAAAACCGCCGAACATCCCCCACGGTGGCCGGAGTCGGCCAATCCCGGACGCACGCCGTCTTTTCCGGATCCGTGGACACTCCCTCAGCGCTCACAATGTGCCCCAAATAGCGGACGGACCGTTGCAGTAGGTGACATTTCTTTGGTTTGAATTTCAATTTGGCAGAACGCATCCTCGTGAACACTGTCTCCAGCCGCGTCAAATGTTCATCGAATGTGCGGCTGAAGACAATGATATCGTCCAAATATATAAGACATGTCTCCCACTGCAACCCCGTCAAAACGAGCTCCATCAATCTTTGAAATGTAGCAGGGGCCGCATTCAATCCCATCGGGAGACAGTTGAATTGAAATAACCCCTGCGGCGTACGGAATGCGGTTTTCTCCCGTGAGGACTCGTCAAGGGGAAGCTGCCAAAATCCCGAAGAGAGGTCCAGTGTGGAAAAGAACTTAGCCCCCGACAATGCGTCGAGGGAGTCATCCATACGCGGCAGGGGGTACGCATCTGCCACCGATATCTTATTCAATTTGCGGAAATCAACACAAAATCGCAATTTGCCATCCTTCTTCTTAACCAAGACGACTGGAGCGCCCCATGGGCTGTTAGATGGCGATATAATGTCCGCAGCCAACATGTCTTCCACTGCCCCCCGTACGTGTTCTCGCTCCGCAGGACTCATCCGATGCGAATTTAATCGAATAGGGGCAGCATCGCCCGTCTCAATGTGATGGTAAAGCAAGGAAGTGCGGCCCAAATCCAAATCATCGGAGCTGAACACGTCGGAATATGTCAACAACAATTTACGCAGCGCACCACGTTGCTCCATGGACAGGGAAGAATTTTCGTCACATAATTGAGCAACCCAACGATCATCCGAACTCCTTGGCTCGGAAACCCCAGCAACAACTCCCCCTCTATGTGGACAATCATGGGTCGCAAACGCCGTAGTGGCATGTGCCACAACCGTACCGGCCGGGACACGGACGTTTTCTCCCCCCGCATTAAGCACCTGTAAAAACGGTAATTGATCCGGCCGGACGATGGTCTGTGCCCCCACTAACGCCAACCCGGTTGTTATCGTGGCGGACGGTGACAACAAGACCCCTACTGCTCCTAGCCGATCAGGCAGGGGCTTCCGATACCGCAAGGGTATAAGCATCTGTGTACCAGGTGGGATGTCCACAGATGCGACGGACAGCGCCTGCACTTGTACGGCCGAAGCAGGTCGCCCCCAGGGCGACGGCAGAAACGAGATTTGACGGCCCCCCGGCAGTTCAATACAATTCTCATTGATTTTGATCAAAATGGGCATCTTAGCCAAAAAATCGGTGCCTAACAAACAAGGAACCGCCAAAGATCTCGATATCAACACAACACCCGAGGCCGACACATCCCCAATAGATATCTTAGCATCCACCTGACCCACGATACCCATGCTACCCCCGTTCGCAGCGACGCACGACCCATAAACCGGACGCACAGCCCGCGACGGAATGCCCAACAGATGGAAAATGACATCCGATATAATAGTCGCAGACGCGCCCGAGTCGACCAAAATGCGCACGTCCACACCTTGTATGGACCCCGGTACAGTGGACGAACCCGTAGCGGCCGCGACAACTCTCCGTGCCAATTTGCGCCACTGCGTAACTGAATGACAAGGCCCCGTCGATGGCCTTTCTTTAACAACAACAATAGGATCGCGCAACACAGGTGGTGGGTGAGGTGGAAAGCCTTGCCGAGTGTCTGGTGCGTGCCGACATGCCTGTTTTGGAGGATCCTTAGCCGACTTGACCGGTGCCGAGGCCTCCTGCTGCGGCGGAGCCGGGAAACGGGCCCAGCAGTCTCTGGCGTAGTGGCCCCTACGCCCGCAGCGGAAACATTCGGCCTCGTTGCGCCGAAGCGCAGGCCTCGCCTCCTGACGGCCCCGTTCTGGTAGCACCGCGCGCGGTCTCGGCCCGCCGCGTCCCGTCCATGGAGCGGAGGCGGCCGTCAGTTGTTGAGGGCCCCGGTCATCCGGAACATAGACGGCCTGCGCAGGGTTCCACCCCAGCGCATCCCCTTCTTTGACGGGCCCCCCCGTCCAAGCCGTCACTTGTTTCCAGCGACGGAGGTTGAATTGCGCATCGAGACACTTAGCAGCCGTCCGGGAAGTTAGCTTCTCATGCCCACACACAGGCATGGGGATCCCTAGATCCCGAGACAGCTCCAACATTTTCCCTAATATGAGAGGCTCGAGCAGGTCCTGTGGCGTCTCAGGATAAGCTGCCATGGCCAGCTCCAGCACCGCACCCCTGAACGCCACGGGCGACTCCTCTGGTGCTCGTTGTCGTTGAGCGAATCGCCGATGCGCATCATCTGGTGGCTCATAAGCATCGGCCATTTCTTGAAAAACACCACATAAAGTTGCCTTCTTATCGGTCGCTATGGAACGGAAGAATCGGACAGATTCGTCGTCCAGGAGAGTCGGCAACACCTCCAAAGCCTCCGCATCGGTCCATCTTGCTGTGCGTACCGCCGCCAAGAAGCGGCAGGCGAACGCGCTCCAGTCCCCACCGACGGAAAATTCTTTAACTGTTGTAAGGTGGCGACTCCGACTCCTCTTCCCGCCGTCTTCCAATGGTGGTGGTTGTGATGGCAAATTCAAAATGGCGTCGGCCCGCGGCGTGGCCAAGATGGCGGTTTGGCGCCACGGAGCGCGCAAAATGGCGGCCTCTTGCCGCGTGGGCAATGGCGGCGGCAGGACAGGCAACGTGGCGGCCCGCGGAGCACCACTTGCATCATCCATCGTCCCTGGCGCGACGAGATGGCATAGATGCGCCAGGACGTCCTTGAGTGCCTCCAGTTGTACCGCCATCGCTTGCCATCGTTGATCCGCGTCTGATGATGTCGACGGACCCGCCACCGCGCCAACATCCTCCACTCCCGTTCCCGTGGTCTCCTCAGCCGGGCTCTCCTCCACCACCCCAACAGGATCCGCGGTTGGAGGGAGTTCGTCGTCGTCGGACGAAGAAGCCGATGCAGGCGCCGGATTAACTTTCTTCCTCACTTGTTTCGACATGCCGTTGCACTTCCGACACCAGTGTAATAAACGACTGGACCACGATGTCTGTCCCAGTGTCCTTTATTATTCGGTTCGTGCTGTACACCCACACGGCTGTCTTTACTCTGTAGCTTCTCCACGGTGCTGACTCCAATGTCGGCCCGATCCACAACAGCAGCTCCGCTGCTGTTTCTCTCACACAGCCCCCCTTGGCTGTACTCTCTGCCGCTCTTCTCCCTCCGCAGCTCTCACAGCTTCTTGCTCTCTCTCTCTCTCTCCGCAGCTCCTCCTGGCAGCCACACCGCTGCCTCTAACAAGCAGCCCCCTCTGGCTGTCTCCTCCCCAGCTGCACACCACTCCGCAGCTTCCTCTTATCTTCGGGGTTGGCTCCCGATCGCCGTCGGCGCCCCCCCTCTCCACACTTGCCCGCGTGGCCTCACTCTTTTCCGCTCACACCCCGACCACCTTCCCCTTCCGGTTTACCCGCTTAAAGCCCCGAACCTTACCCCCACGTCACATGACTCCACCCCCCGTGACGTCACCTCCGGAAGGTCGCTTACGCCCGCATTACAAATGTACTGACAGTAAGTACAACTACAGTTGTGTGCAATACGTGCAAATACATTATTTAGAATTGTTTATAATATTACGTATGCGTTAATACACACACTTGTGTTTATTCCAAAAGTGGTTTGGTCGATTGTATGACTTTTTTTTCTTTATGAATTACCTAGACCAGGGGTCGGCAACCTACGGCTCCGGAGCCGCATGCGGCTCTTTACGGGCCGCTTCTTGACAATATGTACGTATGTACAGTATGTACTCAGATGCATTGCGGCTCTTTAAATACTGAATTTTGTACCGAATTGGAAAGAAATGGCTCTTCTTGTTATTTTGGTTGCCGACCCCTGACCTAGACAGATATGTATATATATAATGCACTGTACTCTTAGGTTTTTTCGGTAAAGTCACGTAGGTAAGAAATTAAATTAAAATTAATAAAAGTAATAATATAAATAAAATAATAATTTAAAATTAATAAAAGTAATAATAGAAATAAAATAATATTTGTATTTCTATTATTTTATTAATTTTTAGCTTATTTTTTACCTAAGTGACTTTACCGAAAAAACCTAAGAGTATGATTCCTTGCAGTCACGAAAGCTTCAAATCTAGAAATAATGCTTCTAAGGAAAGTTGAATTATTAGCATTGGTTGCTGAGTCTGCACTTTGAGCCACAAAAGATGTGCCGAGTCATCCAAAGTGAAAAATTACAGGAGCCCATAAAATAATTAACACCTTATGACGCTGCCTTTTCTACAACAATAAGCAAATTTCCTGCTCAAATTAGCAATGAAGCAGTGTTCATCTCCTGGTTACAGCCCTAAGCCAGCCGTGGAAATCCCGCGATGGCTGGGGGTGGAGTTTATCCATAATTCAACCACTGTTGATTTCACGACAAAATGGCAATAATTTGTCTATTCCAGAGGAATGATGGGTTGAGTGAAACCCAATCAGCATTTGAACTTATGTCCATCTGATTGAGATGCACTGGCTCTACCACCTGAGCCGCTTGGCCAGATTACTCCGAGACAACGATGCAAAAAAGAAATCAATAAAGTTGTTGGGCACACAAAACTGGAACAAATGACATGTGATTGGTGGACGCGTGCATGTTAAAATGCGTGGATCCATCACATTAAGAAATACATCATTCAAGTTTAAAGCACCGACTACATAAATAGGCAATCGAATGTGGGGAAATCGCGCTGAGAGATGAACAACACCAATAATGTTTTAGACCACGCAATGTCAGGACGTGACAGCAGCCAAAAGCCGCTTTGAAATGTAAACTTACAATATATTTTTGGAAATATTTCGGGAGTTCACGTAACAAACTGAAATATGATGTATTCCTTGGATTGCGAGCATAGTATTTTCAGCTTTGCCTCAACCATCTTGCTTGGTTAAGAGACACAATTGATCTAAACATATATACTTGTTTTCTTCTTAATGTGTCATCATTAGGCCAACACACTGCCTTGAGTAGTGTGAACATCTCTGAACGATGAGCTAAATTTGTTCTCATCGTCTTCACAACTAATTCGCCTACATTATCCAATTCGGTTGGTCATATTGGACAACATCTAAACGTGCACATCTTGAACTGCTCTCACCTCTCTTTGTCTCTACAATCGTGAGCATAACTTAGTCTGTTGATCTATTTGGATCATCTTCTTGGTTCTTTCGGTAAAGTCACGTAGAAGGGAAGTAATAAAATAATAAAAATAAAACATAATAAAATAAAATAATTCTCACGACGTTTCGGCTACAACGCAAGCAGCCGTCTTCAGGTGAAGAATGAGACACTACCAAGCTAGGAGCTTATATATAAGCTGGGTTGGAGGTGGAAGAAGAGCGCCTTAACAAAAAGAATGTGCATATGAAGAGGAATTTAGCATATTCATGGAAAATGCGTAGGAGGTGGGCGGGGGGGTTTCAAAGTCATATTAAGATGAATCCCTGCAGTCACGAAAGCTTTAAATCGAAACTATTTGGATCAATTATAATCGTGAGTCCACCTCATTCGACAAATGCTTCTACATTTTTCCGATTCCTCATGTTGTCATTTTGAAACCCCACAAAGCTATCTGGTGGTCCAGATATGTCTTGTGACCCCAAATTTAATTATCTAAATCTTCATATTTTCAAAGTAAGGTTTATTTGAGACAGACATGAATATGGGGAAACATATTAGGGGTCAATTAATTGGGGGTCGGGGTCACAAGGCATACGGATCACCCTGTAGTTATTTCAGACAGCAATAATCCACGTGACCTTGACGTGCACCTCTTTTCTTCAGAAAGATTTTCAAGGAAATGGGAAGAAAAACGACGTTGACAAAACAACGTGCAGACTTGCATTAAATGTTTTTTATGTTGAGCTCCATATAAAAATAAAATGTCATGGAAGTGTTTTTTTTTTTCCCTGCATAAATTGTGACTGTTGAATGAAATCAGTGTCTCCTGCAGTGCCGGATTATCCTCGTAGCAAAAGTAGCTACACATGCTACGGGCCCCGCACTTTCAAGGGCCCTGCGATAAATGCTTTCAAGCTATCAATTCCGGTGCAGTGATTATACCCTTATTCTCTAACTATAGTACTATACTGCCTTCAACTTTTATGAACGACTAGGTGTTTAAGTGAAGCGATTTGTCGTATTGTGTGGCTGTAAAGCAATTGAAACGATACAATTACTTTACTGTTTAAGTTAAAAATGTGTGTTTAAATATTTAAGTGTTTTATTCATTTATTTAGGGTCCCTTTGTAGAAGAGTTGGCGACAACTTTACTTTCTACGTGACTTTACCGAAAAAACCTAAGAAGATGATTCCTTGCAGTCACGAAAGCTTCAAATCTAGAATTAAGGTTAAGGGCTTTCGCCGTTTATTAAGGGCTACACAACACCAGGTCCCACTCGGTCCCGACACAGCCGGCTGCCCTGTGCTGTCTCCTCTGCGCCGACCGAGGAGCACAGCCATGTCCAGCCCTGACGCTGTCTATCCCCTATTCCTACCCTCTTGCCCCTGGCTCCCCCCGTTCCATCCTACTTCGAGCCTTGACTCCAGCTACGACCCCGCTTACGTCACGGGGTCCCCCCTTTATCCTCGAGCTGTGACGTCATGTGCGCTGTCCAGCGCTCGTGACCCCACGTCCTGTGACGCCATCGCACCGGACAGCGCACATGACGCCACTACTCTCTTCTACTCCTCTACACCTTTATAACATATGCTACAGGCCCCGCGCTACCTTCATCCGACACATCACGTGTTGCTCGGCACGATGTCGGACTTGTCTCTCCAAGTAAGCTGAAGAAAGTCAATTTTCTGAGAAAGCTCCCCAGCACGCCAAGTGAAACGTCAGACATCGTACCGAACTACACGCGATAACGACCCAATACCGCACATCAGAGAGCTGCAGAGCGCAACCGCACGAACCAAAAAAAACTCCTACGCACGTAAATTAGCACCTTTTGAAATTTTAAAAGGGCCTAGATAATTAGAGCTGGGATCATTTTGTGATGCCAGCTCAACTATCCAGGTGGCTTATATGGTACGATCAATCCCATAGGCGATGCACACGCAGTTACTGTAATGTGTGCGCTGGCATGGACATTAGCGCTTAATTTATTCCCACCTGCTTAACCCAGCGGTAGCAAGCAATTCCTACAACTGCCTTCAGCGTGTCTATTTGGTTCATTAGCACATTTTCTCTGCTTGCCCATGCACACAGGGAAAGATGAAGCGTTTAGTCTTGTATCCTGTTGGGAACAATCTGTGTTAGGGAGCACCTATTAAAGTGCACGATGCACGAGGCCCCCGTCCTGATTGATATTGCCACGTGACTCTGGGAACTCATTGTAGACTGAGTAGACTTAGTAGAAGTAATAATAAAGGATTTAAAAACAAAGTTTTTAAATTCTTTATATGCGTGGCATCGGTTTTATTTTATTATTCATTTCTGTTTTTCTTGAGTAAGAGTTTCATTTTTATCACATTGGTATTTTAAATTAAATATGAAAAAAAAAATCCTAAAAAGTGGAAAATTTTGGAAAACATTTTTCACAAAAATAAATTGTCACGCACAACGAGTCTGTGTGCAAAATGTCAGCTCGATTGAATCACGGGAAGTGGGTTAAAAAACGACCGAAAGATTTGCACGGTCGTAAGCGCACAAGCAAGCAAGCAAGTGAACTTAATATAAAGGATTTAAAAAGGTTGCACATAGAAGAAGACATGTGTAGTGTGTGCAGTGATGAGAAGGAAACTGGCACTATATGGAGACGTATGTAGGATGGACAACAGCTAGAAAATGAATAGTGTGTTGTTTGGAAGAATGGAAGGAACCCGGGAAGAGAGGAAGAACCTAACTGAGAATGGCTTGACTACATAAGACATTGGTGCCAGGCAAATGTGCACTGCCAAGCGTGGTGGTGTTCATTCAGACGCTGTCTTTCCGACAGACCTGTTCTTCACCTGAGGACGGCTGCTTGCGTTGTGGCCGAAACGTCGTGAGAAGTATTTTATTATGTTTTATTTTTATTATTGTATTATTTCCCTTCTACGTGACTTTACCGAAAGAGCCAAGAAGATGAATCCCTGCAGTCACTAAAGCTTTAAATCGAAAAATGTGCACTAATTGACCATATTGGCACAAGACAGAGGAAAGTGGAAACAAATGATGAAATGTGCAATGGACACCTACGGGCGATCTTCACCAATGATTGTGATGATGATGAGACGTAGGCCGTAGGTGTAGACACCAATTGCTGTTGATGAGTATGGCTGTGCATCAACATCATGTTTTCAGGATGATGGGGCAGTGCGATAAACACCGCGTCACCACGCTACGTCTACATATATCCATGTAAATGAAATAAGTAAGAGCTGGACATCACATGGAATACGTGGAGCCTTCCCAACGACCTTGACAGTGGTTAAAATAAATCTGTGTAGTCAGCCGCATGTTTTCAATAATCGAGCAACAGAGTGAAAATAAAAAGGTGTATCTTTTCACGTTCGTCATTTGAAATATAATTATATGATAGGCAACAAACTTACACCTGCTCATTTGACTCTTTGTATTATAAATATTTCAAATAATTGAACGGCACACAGCATACGCTACATTCATTTGTTCTACATTTAATGTTACATAACCCCTTTTCATTTCAAATGAAGCTCCACCTTGTATTTTAACAGCTTCCCATTTTTGTTCTAAATTTATGGTTTTCATTACACCAATATTTCTTTGGAGCAATTGACCATCATGATTAGAAGTGAAATGATTATGTAATGGCCTGAGAAACTGTGCGTGTGACGAATTAATGGAGCTGCTCAACTAAAACTGTCATTCATTACACTATTTTCTGCTCCCCAATGGGTGCAATTGCGTTTATATTAATCTCCTCTCAAAAACTGAGGTAACAAGGTTTAACTGTGGATTCAAAATTATTCTAAAAATAATTAAATTACATATATGAGTTCCTCTATCAAGAAACAAAAGATAATCCTATTAATCTCAGGACGAACTTTTTTTAAAATTATCATATTTGTCTTATTCTTGGTTCTTTCGGTAAAGTCACGTAGAAGGGAAAGAACGAGGAATATGAATCCCTGCAGTCACAAAAGCTTTAAATCGAAACATATTTGTCTTGTTATCACGATCCGGTGAAAGAAAAACTTAACCGACGTGTTAGAATTCAGATGATTTTTTTTAGGAGGCTTCTCTAAACTACATTATGCTATTCTCAAAACTTTCCGACAGCGTTTCACTTATGACTCTGAGGTTTTTAAGATTTAAAGCATATGGTCGTATAACTTCATATTTGCTCATTACACCTTGGCAGTAGCTGACTGCATCGCTCGATGTAATCAGATTGGCCCACACGGACTTGATTTCAGAAAGTAAAATTTCACTGGCAGCAAGACCCTTAGGGCATTTTCTTGCTGTTGTTTTTACACTCCACCCTCTACCCAAACCGGCATGATTTGTGTCAATGAGCCGAACCGATGACAGACATACAGACACACATTCAAATTCAAGCGATCTCAATAACCCCCCCCCGCCCCCCGCCCGCTCTCCCACCATCAATCCCTTACGCCGCCACTTTGGACATGGGAGGGAGCAGCGAACTGACAGACACATATATCAGCGTGTCCTTCTGTGGGTGAAAGTGGTCGCCGGGGATCCAGCTTTGACTGGCTGCCCAAACCGTTATCATGCCACTTTTGCAACTGGGCCAGAATGCTAATGCTACATTCTTCTGAAGGGGGTTTACCCCCCCCTCTCCCTCCTCGTGCCTTTTTAAAACCTTTGACAACAAGGGAGTAATTATGCAAATATATGAAAATGCAATTTCAGCATGTAATTTGAAATGCAAAGAGAGTTTTTTTTATCTCCTCTCTCTCACTCCTTTAAAAAAGAGACCAGAGGCTTTCCATTGGGAATGGTAGTAAATTGTAATGGGCATTTACTGATGACCACCTGTCATTAAACAATTATAATGTGGCAGGCAAAGCCCTGAACTGCTGTGCTGTGGAGAGCAGGTTGTCATTTTATTAGGTGGTAGGTAGAATTATGCGGTAAGTGAATCGGAGTTAAACCTGGGGTGCCAAAAGCAATTAACAAAAAGTGTCCCAACTCGCCCCACCACTGCAAACAAATATTTCACGGAACATACAAAGCTATACAAAAGCAAAGGAAAGGTGGTTTTGGTGTTATTCATTGTTGTGCTAAATTACCCTGCAGATTGCCTTTGCTCATCCGTGCAATGCTTAGCAAGTATTTCGATCTCACGAAGACCCTGCATGCATTTATGTTGCGTATAAACTGGAGACCCAGCGATGAGGTAGAGCGATAAAACCAGCTCGTGTGCAGTAGCAGAGTTGATTGTTGCATCCCGGGATCACGGGAGATGGTAGTGGCTTGGGGAGGTCTTCATCGAGCAAATAAAAACAACTAAATTATTTTATTTTTCGATTTAAAGCTTTCGTGACTGCAGGGATTCATCTTCTTGGTTCTTTCGGTAAAGTCACGTAGATGGGAAGTAATAAAATAATAAAAACAAAACATAATAAAATAATTCTCACGACGTTTCGGCCACAACGCAAGCAGCCGTCTTCTTCACCTGAGGACGGCTGCTTGCGTTGTGGCCGAAACGTCGTGAGAATTATTTTATTATGTTTTGTTTTTATTATTTTATTATTTCCCTTCTACGTGACTTTACCGAAAGAACCAAGAAGATAAATTATTTTAATTTTGCCAGATAAGGCCCACTGAGCTATATAGCTATTTTTCAGCAGCAAGTTGGCCACAAATGATAGCTCAAATGATCCAGCAGCCGATTGACCATGGCCAATAATCATGATTAACATTCATAAATAAAATGTTACCAATGAGGTTGAAACTATTACTTAAATATATTTAAATAAAATTAGAATGTCGTGACTATTATTGGCAACAACACATCGGAAGGGTTGGTGATGTACGGCCAAGAATAGTGAGTGCCAGCCAATGAACTAAAGCCATATGAGAGGCAGTCTGCCGCATAGATTGGAGGGATCAAATTAGTTTGTGTGCAGGTGCCGGGTGGATTATGACGCTGCAGCATGGTGAGAGATGGGTGGGGGCGTTGGGAGATCTTCATCCAGCAGTGGATGGACCATGACTGACTGATGATGAATATAATACAAACAGTCTGGAGCAAACATCAAAGCAGCATGACATGTAGGGGGTTTTTCTTTTGTTTGTGCATAGCATTAGCTCAGAGAGGCAAAGGTTCTGATCCCTGTCGGTTTTTTTGACTCAAGAATCACGCACAAAAATAGAAGCATGCGAATCAGGCAATAAGGAATTCCTTTTGTGCAAATAAAAAAAAACCCAGCAGGGCGGAAGGCAAAGCAACCGCCTCCATCGATTTCCAATCACAGTCTGTCAGTTCAAAGAGACCTTGTACGCAATGTCTCCGCTCGTGGTGGGGCTGTATGAAGTTGTGTTCCCTGCAGCACTGTTGCAAGGGCCATGCACTCGATGCTTCCGTCCATTTTTTTTTGTCAACCTGGTAATTTTCCCCAGACCTCCTTTGATCCGCACCTGTGGCAGACAAAGTCATCGGGCAGCGTTAGTGCCTTGAATTTGGAGCTGCACTTTAGAAGCTGTTTTGGGGGGAGCTATGCAAGTTGTGTTTAGATTAGCACGGTTGGCTACGTACGGTACAAAAAAAAATCAAAATTTGTAACCAAATTGTAATTGCAAAAATGTGATTGTCCGTTCAGATGGAATTATTTTTTCTCTCACAATATATTGATATTTGGCAGACTTGCAACTCGTAAGAATATGCTGTATCCTCATGCGTAGTTTGAGCGAATATTAAGAGGAGTCAGAGTTAAGACTCCACTTCAGAAGGGATTGAAACAAAATCAACTCTAAGTTTTCCAATTGCAGGAAAAAACGTGCAGCTGGTTAATAGATTAATTGAAATGCGGAAGCGATGTATGATGCATCAGTGGTCAGCTGTTGCCAGACTTTTTTTCTCCTGGGAAGCTGCATTGCATGCATGTCACGCATGCTGGCAAAGCCTAGACACGAGTTTTCTAGCCACGTCTTCCATAAGCCGGGGACAGACTCGGTTACAATAAAATCGAAGAGAGGTCCAAGTTGCACACCGTGTTCAGGATGTAATAATACTGGTAGGAACCTCCTGGTTACACCAGCCCACAGGGGATTATTGTGTCCGTCCGTCCGTCGTGCATCCAAAAATGGGAGGGGTGGGGCTGGGTGGAGAAGGGAGGGTGGGGAGGGGCTGGGTGGGGAGGGTGGGGCTGGATGGAGAGGGGCTGGTCACCCCGTGGTGCCCTTGTAAAACTCAACGTTTAACCTACTCACGCCGGCTTGTGCCCGCCCTCACAGTCGGGCATATTTGCGGAAAACACCATGCCGCCGTTGACCCTGGCCATTGACCGAGCAACCCAACGTTCCTACCAGCTCCCTCCGCAGGAATGTGTTACTGCATCAAGTCAATGAGTGATGATCATCATGAGCCATGTCAAATCCACTGCTGGAAGAAGGCCTCTGCCGAGTGATGAAATTATCCGCCAAGCACCTGGGCCCGAGTTTAGTTTTTTGTTCCATCCTTTCAGACGCGTTTCATCCCTCGCCTGCCCCTAAGCAACCGTCGTGCCTATGGATCATCGTTCCTCCGAGTGAGACATGCCCTGACAAAGCCCACTCACTTAAGACTTTTAATGATGTCATTAGCCTGTGATATGTTCTATAATACACGTGTTCATCTTCCTGTTTCTCAAAGTAACCTCATGCTTGCACTTCCCCAAGTATGTTTCTCTTTGCACACACCCGTTAGAGGTTTTTGTTAGAAAAATTTGTTTTTAACCATGTTTCTGAACAATGTCATCGAAATTAGGCAGCATTGAACATGCATTAAACCGTATAATGGGTTCACATAACCCCGACAGCCACTAGAAGCTGCTATATAATTCACCAAAATATAAAACAAAAAATAGTTACGCTGAAAACTGAAACGCAACCGTGAAATATGACAGTTCATACAATTACAAGGGACAGGGGCGATGGTGGGGGACGATTGGTGACAACCCCGACTGGATAATGAGAGAGTTTCTACCACTGCATAAGGATGTGCTCTATCGGGTTCGACCCCACGCTGGGCGGTGTGATGTCTGACGTTTCCAACAACGCAAGACATCCCAACGCGTGGGAGTGAAGCGTTGGACATCGTCCGAGAGCAATAGGAGAGTTTATCAAATTTGGTGATCGGCGGCGTTTGCACTTTGTCTCGCTGAACCATACAATAGCTCAAATCATTTGACCAACAGTCAGCATTGACAGTGCAATGGCAGATGCGCCATCTGAAACTGTTTTCTTGGTGGATGAAGGGAAGATGCAGCCAACGTGCCTCAGTGGACACATTCATTGGGGTAGCATTGGCAGAAGTGTACAGCGAATAGGATCAATGATTCATTTGCACTCAGTGTACGGCAGTACAACTGGGGATGATACCACGATTGGAAGATCGCAAGTGTGGTGGGGTAAAGCGTGGGCATTCCCACCTCTTCCAAGACGTCTCGCCAGCATAACAGAGGAGGCTTTCATACCTTCCCTCCAGAAGTGCTCTCAAGAAACCCCGACGGGTGGAGACCCATTCCGACAGCACAAGGCGTGAGTGAGCAATTTTCCATGGCTGCACCTTTGGCTTTAGAATCCGGCTCTATAAGTGGGCATCAAAATAGTTAAGTCCTGCGTCAGGGAATGTGGAAGAGGAGAAAAAGAAGTACGTTTTTTTTTATTGACAGCAATTTGCAATAAAACTTCTGTTCAGTTAAGAATGAGCTGTTTCAAGGCATATGATACAAATGAAATTACGCGCTACGTTAGAAACACACCGTAGCAAGCATCGCTCGTGACAGTTGGTGTTTACATGGCGCTGTAACTTTTATGTCTCGTCATGCTCCTGGGGAGCAGAGATCACTCAGGGATAGCAATGCCTATCAAAGACTCTGGGGTTTACTTGTGAGTCCAATCTAAGCATTTGCCGTATTGAATTGCGCTGTGTGTGTGTGTGTGGAAAGTCATGTTTTGGGAGCATGTCGAAATACTGGTCCACTTGTCACCTAAAAATAATAATGCATAAGTATGCGTTGGGACCTTACAGTATTAGGTTACAAAATGTATATTTTCAAAAGTATATTTTTTCTTCACTTTATTCCGTGAATGTTCTACTGAATGTGGGGTGGGGTGGTGGCACTATGGTGTTACGTGGTGACACCGCACAATGAACCCAGCGATGTTTATAAAAAAATATATATGTGTTGGCCAAAAGCCTCACCAAGCCTCACTGACCAGCGTAGGAAAGTATGTTTAAACAACATCCATGAATGAAAGGCATGGGGAGGCCTTCATCCAAGAGTAATGTGGCTTTGATATTTACAGTGTACATATATATTGTCTATATGTAAAGAGCAATAAGTATAGGTGCGGCACTGTAACAGCTTACTCATGCGACTGTTAGCGGAATAGCTTCGACTAGAGTTAGTTTTCCAGAGCCCCTGCAGAGGTTTTTTGGCGTAATCTTCCACACTGGTCAGATATCTTGAAATCGGTAGGATTACCCATAATTTACCCCACCAGACGCCATTCGACTCTCACGTACCAATTTATACTGATGGGTGGACAGGGGCGAGTGGAGGGATTGAAGAAACATTCCTATTGTGTCAATTGCTGTGACGGAAGATTGAACCAGACTCTGTGACCATTCGGATTTGGTTGCAATATCAGGATTGATCTATATTGTCGTTTGTAGTATCATCATTATTATTGTTTACCTTATCACAAATCGCAAATCAGTTTAAGCGCGGTCAAAAGACTCCCATAAATTGCATTTGCCGCCTTGGAAAGGATGTCATGCCGTGTAGGTGGCTGAATCGGAATTTCAAACAGCCCGATAATTGGAGGAGATGCTGTTGAATGTGTCACGTAGTTTCAAAAGCTCTGCACCCATTATTGTTCTTAGCATCAGTGAACATCACTACAAAATGTGGAGACATCAATTGATGTGAACACCACTGAGCTCATAATGGAAAAAAAGGCTCATTCGCTCATTACCCATTTGTCGCAAACTTTAGGGAGAATGTTTGTGTGTTGTGTGTGTGTGTGTCTTTTGTAATGCACGCATGCATAGGCACACACGAGTAAATTCAAACAATAATAACATTCACTTTATAAAGTACTTTTGAAAACATACTCGCCCTGTGATTGTTTGCCAGATGGCTCAGCAGTTCGTATGCTGGTTGGGGTTAGAACGTCATAATCCATCCAGGGTGGATAAAATAGTAAAAAAAAATGTAGAGGAAGTCAACGGTAATTGTTTTATAGAGAAACTCGCCCTCTGCCATAGAAATGTGGAATTTTCACCACTGGCTTTGGGCTCTAAACAGGTAATGAGCACCACATTGATGCTCAATTGAGCAATAAATAACTTTTTTCTGGCAATTATTATAATATATATGTGATTGTTTAGAGTCTAACTGCGTTACCAATTATTTTTTCCCAACTGCATTGAGAAGCCTTACTTAGAATTTTAATACTGTATGTAATATCTTGCGCCTAGCATGATCCTATTAAAATAAGCGTTTTAACATTCTCACATACATTGCATGAAATAAAAAAAAACTGATTTCTTTTCCTATTACCAACCTAATAATGTGTGGAGATTGGCAGTAATTATTTTATATGCTTGTAATAGGGTGTAAAGTATGCATACGTGCAGGTATACATGTGTGCCATATTAAGCAAATCACTGTAATTGTTCTCCTTCAATGAGCAAAGATGGTAATTGTTGATGAATAAAATATAAGCAACAAATAATGACACACGTTGAGGTGGTCAATGTTTGCACTTCATTGGTGACTTGTAAATTTTACAATTTATGAGCAATAATTCCCTGGGCAGCGGATGATGCAGTAATTGGAGCTAATGGTCATTTTGTGCATGTTTTAGTAAACCCTAAGGACTTTGGGCTTTTTGTCGGAAGAGTAAAAAACACTCTCAGGCACATTAGCCATGCAGAAAATGTCCCGAGAAACTTTCACTATTTTCAATTTTTTTTGCATTACTTTGTTATGTGCAACGATCTGCTGGTCTGGTGGGCACAGCATTAGATAATTTACTTGACATGAGTAAAGGAAAATGGTTTGCTCTGCTATGTACTCATTACTTCCATATGCAAATAAACGATTTATAATGTGACAATGAATGGGAAAACGATATAAACAGAAAGTGGAAAATCATCAGCATGATTTTTTTGAACAAACACGCCATGCATAATTTAAAGCCACTTTCTTTTGAGGTCTCCATTCAGCAATGTAAAAAAGGTGTCCCTTTAATGTTGAACCACCATCAGATACTGTGCATGTGTTTTTATTATCTGACAAAGGCACCAGTGTTTCAAACAGTGAGTTGAGACATTAGCCGCATTCACAGATCATGCTATGCAGTACTCTTTGGTTCTTTCGGTAAAGTGACGTAGAAAGATAATAAATTAAATAATAATATAATACGACGTTTCGATTGCAAACCTCAAGCAACCATCATCAGGTACGAATGAATGAGAAAACAAACATAGTAAATTTAGAAATATAATGCAATACAGCACAGAGAGTCGGTTAACACACAGTTAACGCATAGCCTAGTTGATCACGTTCTCGCAAAGATTGCTAAATTAGAATTTAAGTGTGAGTTGTGAGGAGATCCTCCTCGTAGAGGTGGGTCAAACTAGATGCGAAGCTTTCGTGACTGCAGGAATTACTTCCTAATTCTACTAAATTTGTTTTCTTAAACTTCCCATTTCTCTCCATACATTTTTCCGTGCTTGTCTGTTTCACACTTAACTTCTAATTTAGCAATCTATGGAAGAACATAATCAATCAGGCTATGCGTTAACTGTGTGCTACCCGACTCTCTGTGTTGTGTTGCATTGCATTACACTTCCTAATTTTACTAAATTTGTCCTCTCAAACTTCCTATTTCTCTCTCTAAATTTTTCCGTGCTTGTTTGTTTATAAGTCCATTGTCTCTCCTCCGGCCGCTATGGGCAAGAATTCCACACAACTCTCTCATTGTTCTCTACCCCAATCCCCCCACCCTCTCTCTCGGCCCCACCCCCATCTCTCTATGTAAGGCCTCGACACAGAGGCGTTGTCTTTCTGTTTGTCTAAGTGTGTCTCTCTCTCTGTGTCTCTGTGTGTGTCTCTCTCTGCTTGTGTGTCTGTCTGTGTATCTCCGTGTCTGTGTTTTGTCTCTCTCTCAAATTTAGCAATCTTTGGAAGAACGTAATCAACCAGGTAGGGTGTTGACTGTTGTGTTAGCCGACTCTCTGTGTTGGATTGCATTATATTTTCTAAGCTTACTATGTTTGTTTTCTCATTCATTCTTACCTGTTGATGGTTGCTTGTGTTGAAATCGAAACGCCGTATTATATTATTATTTAATTTATTGTGACTTTTCCGAAATAACCAAAGAGTAATTCCTGCATTCACGAAAGCTTCGAATCTAATGCTATGCAGGTTTAGTATTGCATTTCTATTTATAACCTTGCTAAGGAGGAGATGTTTTCAAGTACAATTCCGCAATTTTTGAGAAGTGTGAAAGGCCAAAAGTCTGTATAACAGGTCCAGTGATCACAGCACATCTCATGGCATCAGGAATTCAAATTACAATCCACTTGTCTTTCCAATGTTCAATAGATTTTTTTTCAAATTGGGTTTGGAGCTTAGGTGACTTTATAGGTCGGTGTTCTTAACAGACGTGGAAATCAGGAATGCTAAACACAACCCCTTTCGATTTAAAGCTTTCGTGACTGCAGGGATTCATATTCTTGGTTCTTTCGGTAAATTTGATTGCTTTATTTTTATTATTTCCCTTCTACGTGACTTTACCGACAGAACCAAGAATATACAACCCCTTTCCTTCATGCAAGAAATTCCCTCAAAATTACGACCAGTAACTAGAATAGAGGACATTCGGTAAAATTGAGGGAGTGAGAGATAACATCAATTCGAGTTGACAGTTAGCAGAGCCAATGACGTGTGAACACATTTTCAAGTAAATTAATGTAGAAAATTGACACTGAGGCGCCCAAATGGAGATCTTGGAAAATAAATGGCCTAAATTCTCACAAACATCAACATTCTGTCCCCAGAAAATATACTGTGATGCAAGCTTTACTTCAACATTGCAAAAGCCAATTACTATACAGGAAATAACATAATAACAAGTTAAAAAAAATGCTTCAGGAGGTTGGAAACCTTCGACACATTTTAAGCAACAGACCGTCTCTCGTGCTGCAAAATTATGAAATGGATGCCGCCACTAAAAAATAATTACTTTATTAAGATGTTAAGGGATAGTGCACCAAAATTAATGGGGAAGGTAAATAATTATCAGAGAACAATATGAAACCAGACAAAGCGTGACAAACCAAAGGAGAGTGATGAAAACAATTAAAATGCCAAACCAATGACTTAAAACTTTCGTGACTGGAGGAATTCATATTATTGGTTCTTTCGGTAAAGTCACGTACATAGAAAACAAAAATAAATAATAATAATAATAGCCTCTACCGTCAGCAGTGTCCATGTGTGTAGCGATGTGCAATGCCCCCCTCCCCCCCCATATCTAACCCCCCCTTCTCTCCCCCTATCTCTACCCACCCCCTCCGTCTCTCTCCCCCTATCTCTACCCCCTTCCTCTCCCCGTTGTCTACTCCTACATTAGCGCTGGCTGACTTACGCTGCACATCTCTCCTCCTCCCAACTCCCCCATTGTCTGCTCCTACATTAGCGCTGGCTGACCGGTTGCCCCGCGCGTGGTGCTTGTGCTGCACGAACCCTCCTCCTCCCATCTCGTGCCACGCCCACTCACTTTGGAAACCCTTATAAGCAGTTGCATTTGGAGGCTTGCCCCCCCCCCCTCTTTTCTCTCCGCCTGATTAAGACCGCTTGTGTTGCGGTCGAAACGTCGTGGGTTTTTTTGCGTTTATTATTTTAAATTTGTAATTTATTTTATTTATTATTATATTTTTTGTATCTACGTGACTTTACCGAAAGAACCAAGAATATGCCAAAGCAATGAGATAAAAGACGGAGGTCTATAAAGCCGTTGGGAAATATTACAATAGAAATCACAGAAAATAGCCCAAAGGTGATTGAAGATGTCATAATAAGCTGCAAAAAGAAAGTTGATGATTGGTAAAGCACAAATGGTAACGCTTAAAAAACAAAGCAAAACTATAACCAAAGATAATAGACAGAGGGTCATAAGTATAGGAGAGGAATTGTGAGCATGTCAGTTACATAACAAATATATTCAAAAGTAAACAAATCTTTTTGTTTTTTACAGATGAACAGGAGGTTCTATGTGTCACACTCGAAGAAGTAATCACAATCCTTCACAGCAAAGACAAGGGAAAGCTCCCAGACTAGCAGCTACAACTTGTAGACATTTTTTAAGTAGTGCGATTCAAGCTCGGATTTCAATTGTCAGACCTATTAACTAAATAATTACACAATAATAGATGTATGCCTCAATCATCCTTTACTGCAAAACAGGGAGACAACATTGATCTGAACAATCACAGACTCATTGGCCTGATTTATTTAGCTATTTATTTATTCATCGGAGAGGAGAGTTTTTGGGACATCTGTCAATGGCCCAAAACTACGGAGATTTTTTAAAATTAAAACTATGATCACAGTCAAACCGTCATTCCATGGGAGGTCGCTCCTTCTTCGCTTGTGCTCCTAATGTCTGGAATTATTTTCCTTGTGAACTGCATGCAGTTGAGACTCGGCTGTCCTTGTTAAAGTAAAGACTTTAAGCCACATTTGTTTCCATGTGCGTAGAGCTAAAAACGTTAGGATAAAACAGTTTCTCCGTCTGCAAACGCAGTTGCATTTATACGATATATGCATGTAAATAGTATTGAATTGTTTCTTTGTATTATCATTTTAATGTGAGCAATTCAAACAATAATGTCTATTAATTGCAACAATGTTAGATTGTTTTCATTTCATTCTACATTTTTCCCCCATCTATATCAATTTAATTAAAAATGTATGTATGTTCTTGAACTTACTTCGCACTGTGCATAGCCAACCGTGCTATTTGGAGGTGAGGCGGGTGGGACAAACTAAACGCACGCAAAAATACAAATAGTTTGCGGTATACCTTGGAGTGCATCCTGGCAGCGAGGTTGGGGTTTGTGTGTGGTGTGTCTTGTGCCTGTGTGTAAGAAGGCGAACGTCGGTTGCTGCTGTTGTAGTTAGGGGACGGATGAGGACAGAGTCGAACCTCACAAAAATAATATTCAGGGCCAACCTTGGCTCCTCCCACCCTCAACCAGTATATATACAAGGACTGTTTTCTTGGAATTTCTCTTACTTGATACAGCTATCGTGCTGTGACGGTTCCACCTAAAGACGGAAGCTTGTGTTGCCTCCGAAACGTCGTGATTTTTATTTTATTTTTATTTTACTTTTATTCATTTTAATTTTTTACCTACGTGACTTTACCGAAAAAACCTAAGAATATGAATCCTTGCAGTCACGAAAGCTTCAAATCTAGAATTAGAGGACAGAGTTCTCTGTGGTACGGTGTCCAAAGGTTAGAATTTACCTATTTCCGGCTCTGGTCTCTTGTCACACAAATGTCATCAGGATCATAAGGAACATTTTAAAAAATTCAAATTTTTATGATTAACTGTATACATAAATCATTTTCTGGCGGGAAAATAACAAACCGCTGAATGTCAAGTTACCTTTTCTGGTATTCGAAGACTGAAGAGGCATTTGATTCAGTGGCAGCTGATGCCATAATCCAAGCTATCATACACCGAGGCCTTCACAGGATATATAGAGGAATTATGAAAACCATGTGTAAATATGGAACAGATACCATGAGATTGTATGAAGAAAGTAACAACGTGCAAACCTGAAGTGGAGTCGGGAAAATAAATATTCCTTCCCAAGGCTATTCACAGCTGCATTTGAAGATATTTTCTGAAACTTGGTTTGGAGAAATAAAGGCAAAAACATCAATGGAGAAAGTATTAACCGTGTCATGTTTGCTGACTAAATAGCCTTTTAAATCACTAATTTTGTAACGTAGAGGAAATTATTACAGAAATTAACAAAGAATGTTGCAAAGTTGGGCTCCAGGTTAATATTGGCAAAATGAAAATCACGTACAACCGGTTGTTAGGGGTAGAAAATTTGAAAACAAGCATTGAAGAAAGATCTTGATCTGACAGGTCTTGAGCCGCTTCCAGTACTCAACGTAAACCAGGCAAGCGAGATCACAATGAAGCACTTCTGGATACTGCAGTTGAAAATGAAAAGCAATATACCGTATCGATATTCGTTCAAAATACATGTATTGGTGCACATCAACCTATATGACATATAGATCAGAAAAATGGACACCGACAAAAAAAATAGAGCAAAAGCTTAGAAGCAAATAAAGATGCGTGGGGAGATGCATGCTTGGAATTACAATGAAAGACAGAAATAAGAGCCTATGTATCAGGGGACAAATGCAAATGAGAGACATCATATTGGCTCTGAGGGAAAGTAAGTGGGTTCTGGCAGGACATATCACGAGAAGAAATGACAACTGATGGATGAGACTGGTGACAGAATGGCAGCCAAAGGAGGGTCAACACCTGACAACCAATATGTAGATGGAGTGATGAGATCATCAGCTCATGTGGAATAGTGACCAGACAGCAGAGGTCGCAATCGGGTACCCGATACCTGTACCCTACCCGATACCTGGCTACCCGTACCCGGCTGGGTACGGGTACCCGTTTGCGACCCTGGTGCGGCTGGGTACGGGTAGGCCGTGAGTCACTGGTGAGTAACCGTTTGTCACTCATTTCCCAACGTCTTGTCTCTTCTCACAATTCAAGTTCTTAGAATCAACCCACCCGCGCCTGCAACATGGCTTCATCCCAGAGGTCGCAATCGGGTACCCGATACCCGTACCCTATCCGATACCCGGCTACCCGTACCCGGCCGGGTATCTGGTAGGGTACGGGTATGGTATGGTTACACGTACCCGGCCGGGTACGGGTACCCGTTTGCGACCCTGGTGCGGCCGGGTACGGGTAAGGAATCAAAACCCGTTTGCGACCTCTGCCAGACAGGGAGGTGTTCATGCAGCAGCGGATTGACCATGGCTAATGACGGTGATATATAATTAAAATCGAGAAGTTGTTTTATAGTGGGACAGCACAGTATTCATAAGTTAGACTGTAAACAAACATTTGATAAAAAGAGAAATTGCATATGGAGTTTAATATACATTCAACAAATAACATGGAACAACAAGCTGACGCGTAAATACAGGAATCACTCAGTGTCCATAATAGAGGTTTTTTGGGTTAGATCGCGTAAATATAAATGTGTCGTTAAACCCGCCACCACCCGACACAGCCAATTAGTAAGGGTTGTCACGTAAACAGAACATGCCAATTCGTAGTACAGTACACCGGTGTGTTAGAGAGTAAACGCACAACATTTACAATTGCGAGTACGACGTTTCGCCAGTAATTACAACGAGCATCATCAGGCGACAGCCAGATTTGTGGAGAAATCCTCCTGTTTCGTTCCTTAAATAGAGGGGTCGATGTGATGTCATCACTTAGGTGTGAAGGCCAGGGGTGGTGGGGGCGGGGGTTAATGAATGAATATACATTACTACGGATATCCACCACCGGTAGAGTTATTCATAGTGTAATCAACTTACACTATGCATGCACATTATGCGTGCACATTGTGCTTGTACATCCTGCCGTTGTTTGTGGGCACTCAAATCGCAGTACCTGTTTTTGTCTGCTCATAGTTAATCACCATCGATGTATGGTCAATTGTATCGGCATGCAGTTAATCCCCCCCCCCCCCCACTTCGCACGTGAAGGGCTCACAAGTGACGTCATCACATCTATCCCTCTATTTAAAGAACGAAACAGGAGGATTTCTCCACGAATATGGCTGTTGCCTGATGAAGCCAGTTGTAATTACTGGCGAAACTTCGCACTCAGATTGTAAATGTTGTGGATTTGCTCTCCAACACACCGGCGTGCTGTACTAGTATACTACACTATACACTACACTACACACTAGTGCTGTACTAGTGACGAATTGGCCACGTTCTGTTCACGTGACAACCCTTTCTAGTTGGGTGTGTCGGGTGGTGACGGGTTTAACGACACATTTATATTTACACAATCTAATGCAAAAAAACCCTCTATTATGGTTAGTATTGGTCACGAAAGCCTACGTGTTAAAATCACTCATCGCTTTAGTGTTTCAAATCATTCCCACACACTGTCTACCGCAGCAATATCCTGATATTATGAGGAAAAGCTCATAAGTATTTCCAGTTTCAGATACAACTTTTCAACCTCGTATATCTCATGTTACTGGGACATGAACTTTCTGAACTCCCTCCCCTGCTATCCGCCCAGCAGTATAAATAGGCACATCACAGTCAGTCGCATGTGGTGGGGTAAAATGTGGGTACTCACACCTCGTCCTTGAAATCCAGCGATCATCGAAGAAACTCTCGAGAGCTCCCTCGAGTCGAGACTCTTCTGCCGGCAGCAGTATGAGCAGGAAATGTCAGGGATGCACCTTTGCATTGCCGCGTGTCATTGCACACCATCTTTCAGAGCCTTTAGCCATGCGCTTTTGGCTGAGCTGCGAAAGTGTATATTCCTATGAACTATCATTCAAACATCTTGCCATCACGTCTCGAAGTTGAAAGCACCTAATCAAATGTCAGTGTTGGAATTTGAGCAATAGTTTTGTCTTATAATAGACTAATGTTGACATGCAACCAGACAGATGCTATAAAAAAATCGTGGCACGTGAAGATCCTTCAACGGGCAAAAGCCATCCCTGTTTTGAAATCAATCTCAAGACCTCAAGAGCTGCAGAATGCACAGACTTTGATACGGGGTCTAAGCTGACTGAGCCAGCCACCCGGCCACCTTGAAGAAATGCCTTTCCAAAGCAGTTTGCTGCTAAAATAGGAATGTACACACAGTTGCCATGAAATTGATTTTGACAGATTCCTTCGAACATATATTCCAGAACTTTAAAGTTCAAAACAACTAATTTTTCTTCACTTTTACCCGCTGAAATTCACACTCGTATGACGACAAACGCCAGTGAATGTAACACATCTCTTCAATAATGAGAAGTACAATTGGTATAAAGCGAGATACTGGCAACATAAGCAAAATGAATAGTCAAATGGAAAAACGTATCAGCCAATTCAATAAACACAATTTTCACCAATATCCTTGCAATGTCATGATTGGGTTGAATGTAAGGCAGAAGTCTATTATATCATAATGTACAAATCAGTAACCGCAGTTTAATCTGTTTCCAATTATCATGTGCTTGAATAGAAAACATATTTCCTTAGCAGAACCATTAACATGCATTTCTTTGGGCTGCTTTCTGGCAAATTAAGCTCAAGTCATTAATTACAATAGTATACACCTACTCGTGAAGCATGCACGAATGCTGATAAAATAATTACGACATTCCATAGGAACACATGACTTACAATTAACTGAATTGAGGTTTTAGTTTTAAAATGGGCAGTTTTGAAGAACAAAATGAAGCCTTGGCAAAGTTATTAATTGGCACTGTAATGTGAGTCTGTGACACAAATTACTTTTGTTGTAATTAGTTATTTCATGCAGTCAGGCAGAAAATACGCACACAATGAAACCATTTATTTCCCTTGTTGTTGCATGATGCTTTAGATATAGGCTGTTATCATTATTATTCTGGGCATGTTTTAATGAAATCATTAATATATAAATAACATTCTAAACACAGCCATGCTTTACTCTGCAATTATTTTTCAATTACCAAGTTTTACCATAACACGCTTTAATTTCATACACATTTGTTTTTTTCTCCCATTGTCATGGCTTCTCCGAAAATTTGCCACGCTCTGTCTTTGTTTCTTTTAGTGTCGTTTCATAGGTCGAGGAGGAGTGAATTTCTTGAGCATAAAAGCAATGCCTTTTTTTTGCCACCCCCCCCCCCTCTGCCCAAGAGTGATTGTTATCAACGATCACACAGTGAGCCGCCGATGCGGACAGCATCTTGACGGAGCGATCCAAACGCAGTTGTGACGCTTCCCCGCGCAAAGAGACCGTCATTTGTTTTGTTGCTTCCAACCTACGGGGCACTCGCATTAGACATAAAGGATGGCACCATTGTCTGTCCAAGGCTCCCCCCCCCACCACCACCACCACCAGACCGTTAACGAAGGTCCCAAAACCCCTGTGCGACCTAACACCGCTTGCTGCCACACAGTCACACTTACCGCCGGTACTGCTCGTCCCTTAAGTGAGCCCATCGCTCTTGAACAATATGTGCGATACATCAACATTAAATGAGCACAATCGCCACCTTGACGCAAGAGAGAAACATTTTAAAATCCTTACTTTGAACGTCGTCAAAGCTTTATTACCTCAAACGATGCGGCCCTCCCCTTGTGGTGCCTGCTTAGAGTAAAGATCGTTCTCACTGACGATGCAGTTGTTGATAATGTCGAGAGTACGATTCCTATTGTACGTTTTTACGCATTTCCAATGACGCGGAGAAATGTCAATACACAGCATTGATTGTAAACCCAGGGAAAACATGGTAATGCCGCATTAACTGGTGGCATTGTAATTTAATTTATCGTTTACTTATTTTCTTAACAAAGGGCACTTCGGAAATGACCAATAAATAAACAAAGTGCTGCAGAGAACCCTGATGGATTCATACTGCATTGTTTGCATGACTAATGTGCATACAAATACCATACACAGCCTCTGAGGTTTTTTTTTTTTAGTGGGGGTACTGGCCTTTTCATAATTCATTTAGAGTATAAATTAGTTGCTCAGATGCATATGAGACTTTAGCGCACTTTGAATTGACAAAATGTATAATTTGAGTTATAGTTTCAATTTTCGAATTCAAAACTTCGTAGCCGCATTTGGAAACACTGCATTTTTTCAGTGAAATGTGAAACTACTCAAATTTCACACACAAGTTGACATTAGCTATATTTCTCCCAAAAAACTTCCGAGAAAATCTTATGCAATTTTCCTTCGATTTGACTCCAGAATTGATGGTTGAATCTATAAGTAAATTTACGATACCACCGCTATTTAATTGTTGCAGGTTTTAGAAAAACCACATATCATTTATGCACTGTATTTCATTTACATGTCATATTTTGTGTTAGTTTTACTCCGAAATCTGCTTTTAATGCGGATTTACACACATAGCATTTACATCGTAATGCACATTTAGGATCTTAAAAAATTAACTCGTGGATATCTACAATCGACTGCCATTTGCTAAAATCCATTCTAAAGCCAAGATTAATTGAGACTCACAAAAAGCAAATATCTCTTAGTCACAGTCAAACGTATATTGAAAATGAATTTATTTTAAGAAAATTCACAAACGCGTGCATGGCCATTTGTGAAATATATGTTTTATGTTGTCCTCCCCACTCCGCCCGCAATCTAACTCCTTGTGTTATCTATCAGATGTGCTGATGTGAATGAATGCTTTAATATCCTTGCCGAGCAGCTCAGTCCTGCAAGAGATTGTGCTGGGCCCTTTCTTAGAAGCTAATTAAAAGGTCACAGTTGAACGAGAATCATTGGCTTTAAAGTGGCACATTCACGTTTGTACTCTCCAGAGGATAAGCCGACGAAAAAGAAACACCAAGTCTGCTGCCAACTGCCATGAGCACAGAGTGATTAAATATTTGCTGGCTGTTTCATCCAATTTGTTCCAATATATTGGTGGTTGTTTGCCATAGGAATAAACCCAGAGTGTGCGATGACTCGGGAAGCGGCCAGTGAGATGCATGCGCGGGGTGATAAGATGCAGCCTCACGGCTGATAAAATAAGTGCCAATACCTCTGCACATGGCAGCTTTAAAAGAGCACAATCATAAGTCGAATAAACCCAATGGATAGAGTCAGTGAGAATAAATTGCTTGAGCATACGAGTGCCAGATAATGCACCGTAGCAGCTCTCAAGAATACAATAAACTTTATGGAGGAATCCATGATACAGGATTTTTTGGGTTAGATCGCGTAAATATATAAATGTGTTGTTAAACCCGCTACCACCCGACACAACCAATTAGTAAGGTTTGTCACGTAAACAGAACATGCCAATGCGTTACTAGTACAGCACACCGGTGTGTTGAAGAGCAAAGCCACACATTTACATATTTACACGATCTAACCCAACAAAACCTGTATTATGAATGATATTGGTCGTGAAAGCCTACGGGTTAAACTTTATGCAGGAATATTAAATAATTTAGCGGTGCTAGTAGCACACGGCATTGTTCATGCAAACATAACTTGGGTTTCCCACAATATATATTTTATTTAGCAGTCTATTTCTCACGAAGGTGGGGGTAAAAGCCACCACTCTACAACAGACAGTATAAAGTTCACCAGTTGATGAATTTACAGCAATAATGTTGACTCCTCGTAGACAATGTAGGTCATTGTGTCTATGTTATTGGCCTCTGCACAAGTCGTGTTACACTATTACCTTCGTTGTCTTATCAATAACTGCTGCACTACATGAATGCATACAATTTACAATATATATACTAATAACATTAACTGAATACATGGGTGAAATAGTCCCTTAATATGAAATAACATTTCCTGAAAAAGACACCATCTTTCACGATGGCTCTCACAGTTTTACAACCAGTCTAATAATTTTAGTACCTATTTTTTAATAAAAAGAGTGACATGTTATTTACATGAAAAATGGACAACCTATGAAGTGTACCGAAAAATATAGTCCTACAGCCCCTCACTTGTCTTAGCCAAGCCTTTGTCATTCTGGTAAGGTCATTCTATCAAAGAGCGTAAGAGTGCATAAATATTCTGCATGAGTTATTATTTTGCTATTAAACGGTCCACAGAAGAGTGTTTCAAAATTGCTAATTCTCCCAAAGATGCATTGCAAATGTCTACATGAGAACATGTGTTCACAAACAGCACAGAATGAATACATTTTCCATCCCCTGGCCGAGATAACTAAAGCTCTTCCAATGTCAGAAATTCAACTGAAACCAACCATTCACAAGTCACAGTATGAAATCATTGTGTCCCAGTTTTACCCAAGGCAATCAGTGACATGACATAATCTTTTTTTAATTGATTGAGTGCACATGGCAAAGGTCACACACCTAAATCTGCACCAGCAATACATTTCAATTATCTATGCGCAATGGATATACATTTATTAATATTATTACACGTGAACCCTATGGCGTTTAAGTGTCTGGTTGGGTGAATAAACGAGATCAAAAGAAGATGCATTTTTATGTAATCGTGCCTCCAATGTTTATACGCTATATATAATTATACATAAATTGGAGGCACCGCTGCTAAAATAGATTTAGAAATAGAATGGAGTAAAGAAAGGTGCACATTCCAGTGCAGTTTTATATATTATTAATTTAAGAAGAGGAGGTGAGATCTAAGTCACCTTAGTAAAGCAATCTGCTGTGCGCAAGGATTGATTCTCAAGTGTCAAAGGGAAAAGCACATTACTCGGCAGATCAGATGTCAGTCTGAAGGTGAGATAACATCCGCACCAATTACATGCTTCTGATTTAGCACGATATCTTGAAAAATGTTTTTTTTTTACGTTTTGCCGTCTTTTACGGTTTGACCTTTCGTTTGGGAAACACGTGCTCACGCACACGCCCACATACGCACATGCTCTCACGCAACAAAACACGATGTGTTTTTAGTACACGTGTTTTCTTCATTATAGGCTTGTTAGAAATTGTATACATAGTGTCAATAATATGGATGCAATGGTGCATCGATTCATAGATTGATGTTAATTATTGAGCTCACAACATATGCATACAATTATACGTGCAAGAATCAATGTAGTTCATGTATAAATACTATAGTTAATGGTTTAGATATCACCTAGCCTGGTATGCAGGAGGTCGTGAATTCGTTCCCAACCCTGCTGATGCCTGGATATATTCGTAGCTTGCATGTTTTGCTCGGAACCTTCAGTTTAGCCCTATGTATATAGAAAAAACGCATTTAGATTATGTGGAAATTACTCTAAATTTCCTAATTGTAAGCCACTTCGATGAGCTATATCATGTGTGACTAGGTCGCCTATGAAAAAGAGCTAATAGCTCAGTGAGCTTTACCGGGTAAATAAATTGTCGCATTTCTGCAGACATTAGAGACACTACCACCTAGCACTATGGACGGAATTTTTTTTTTATTCTTCATTATGCAAGTTCAAGTATAATTGTTTATCCAGTTGAGAGGTCAATATGCCACCAAAATGACCCACATAGTCACTTGGGTTGCCAAAATAACAAAAGGCAATCAAATAAAAAGGGGAGAAATAAAGCAAAAATAATCATCACAAAAAAACAATGGAGCATAAAAAACATGAAAATGCTGCACAAAACCTAAACCGACATCAAGGAAAATAGATGTCTGGTAATGAAATTCGGCATTGACAAAATATTTTTAAACCGTTCATTGTGCAATTAAGTTCGAAAGATTATATCAATTTAGGGTGATTATTTTACTAATATGTAAACAAATTAGGCTCCCCTGTGTCATATGACCTACAAGGAACTTTCAAAGCGGCGTTAATTCAACTTTAAAACCTAATTTGACTTAAAATTTGGCTTTGACAGAGAAAAAAAAAACCTGGGTCAAAGCAGACTAACCGTACGGGGGGGGGGGGTGGGGGTAATTTTGGTCATGTGCCTCGGGTTTTCAATAAAAAAAAACAGCTGCCGCATCTATTTTTATGCCTGCTCGTATCATCCCTGCTGTCACGTGACCAATAGCTCAGCGTGACCCGAGTGCCGGCTCGCCATGAACCCTTGAGACCCAAACACCGCGAGCCTATTATAATAATATAAAATATAAAATACTGAACAAAAAGATTTTTTTTTTAAACAAGGTTAGAACCACTCAATACAACCCACACAAATCAGCTTGATGAAGTATGGTTAAAAAAACCCTTAGCCACCCATATGTCATAGGGAGGTTCCTCATCCCGCAGTGGGTTATGCACGTACAGGTATCTGATACCCAGGCTACACTTTATACCAAAGGTTGTGAATTGATGTTACATTTATATAAGCAAACACATGAAACATACAAACACACAAAGCCATTAAACTGTGTACTTTTTTGGTCACTTCGGTATATATAAAAAATTGTACATTTCAAAGTGAAAAAAAAAGCCAAAATGTTCCAATTATTTTCTTTTACGCCACGTGACAATTCGTGGCACCTGGCGGTGTCGTGGTTCCAGGAGGAGGAGATGGGGGGGGGTGTCACATCGCTTCGCTTTCCCCGCTGTACACACAGCGGTGTGGAGTCGATGTCAGCCATCACAGCCGAGATAATCGTTAGATAACCGCGAGATAATCCACCTCCCAGAGGAGGGTTTGCGTGTCGCACTAAGTGGAGCGGGACACGTATTCACAAGGGAGTTTGGGGGGGGTAGGGGGATGCTGCAGCAAGCTGTCTTGCTACCCTATTAATACAACTTAACTTTCTAAACACTTCGGTTTGAGGTTTCCACAGCCTTGATTAAAACGTATACGGCTGTTACCGTGTGTGCAACCTTATTCTGCTGTGACTGTGTGTGTGACTTTATGTGACTGCGTGTGTGACTTTACGTGACTGGCGTGTGTGACTGGATTCGGCTATGACTGTGTGTGCATTGAAGTCGTCCACCTTCCGTTGAGCATCACTACACAGTGGGCCACCTGTTCGCAAGGGAAGCCAGTTTTCTTAGAGACAATGGAATGAAATGACCCACTGCCGTCGTGCAACGGGAATTGTGATATCCACCAGCAGACAGGATGACAGGCACAATGCCAGCCTGTGACGGCCGGCTCACTCTCTCTTCCTCTCTCTTTAAGTGTTGCAACAGAACTTCTCACCAGCAGTTGGTGAGTGAAAGAGCCGACGAAAGTTACATCTCTTGAACATTGCAGTCAGAAACGAACACAGTTCCTCTACCAGAGCCAGCCACGAGGCATATTATAACAGCCTATTTGCATTTCAATGCAAATTTAAATGCAAACGCATGTCTGAACGAGAACTTCTGCATCGACATTATATTTCTACCTGCCGCTATTCCCCGAGTGATACATGACATCGCTCTGCAGCTCACCATAGCCAAACCTAGAGAATGTTGCCATTAACTGTGGCGTTGTCATACAGCAAATGCATGTCAATATATTGATATTTTCACTTTAATGACGTTATCATCTATGACGTAAAAAGGTACGCCGATTAAATGCTAGCCTGATTCATATATAGTTTAAGCTTGATATTAAACTATTAAACTAAACTATTCAACTTTGTTTTATTTTACCAGGTAAGGCCCACTGAGATAGATATCACGTGGAAATGTATAGCAGCCAAATACTCCAAACACATGTTGATTCTAAATGTGGAAGGAAAAACCGAAGGACCCAGAGAAAAATCCACGCGACCACGAGAAAAGTGAAGATGCACATTCCAAATATGCAGAAGTCAGGGTCGAGATAGAACCCACGACCTCCTGTATACCAGGCGAGGTAGTTAACATCTCCTAGCCACCTTGATGATGATAATGATGAGAGAGAGAGAGACGCATACTCCAAATATACAGCAGGTATCATTATAAGGGTCGGGATCGAACCCACGACCTCCTGTATACCGGGCGAAGTAGTTAACATCTCCTAGCCACCTTGATGATGATAATGATGAGAGAGAGAGACACGCATACTCCAAATATACAGCAGGCATCATTATGAGGGTCGGGATCGAACCCACAACCTCCTGTATACCGGGCGAGGTAGTTAACGTCTCACCATCGTGGCGCCCTCATATAAATACATGCTGTGGGGATGTGGCCAGGGTGTGTCATATACAAAATTGTGATAATATCAAAGGTTGACCATTGCCTTTCCCCTCACCTTATACACGTATTTAACTTAACTTATTCAAGGTATGCGTGTTTTTTATAGGTGTAACCCACTGCGATTGTGGATATTTTTTGACCATCATTCCATCATTTTGTTGTGGCCGATTCCACATGACAGACATATTCCTTGACAACTCAGCGCAAAAAAAAGAGCAAAACGGCCCTAAGTGGGCGGGCTCTTTGTAAACTTGCTGCTAACATTCTGGAATGGCGTCAATCGCGATGTGGAGTGCAGGACACGTTGACTCATTCCACATAAAATTCACGTGAGCGTTTCGCACCTCCATACTGTCACATTCCCCCCTCCCTCACCACTTTGGTAGGGAAACTCCACAGCGATAGTTGTTGTTCATCTAGATACTGGAGTGACAATAGATGCAAGGCAAACATTTTAAAATTAAACATTATGAACTGATACATACACGCAACATTAGCAAAATTTAGATGTGAGATTTATATATATAATTTCCTAAATTACGTGCATTTTTGTTCAGGAATTTGAGTGGCCTGAACGCCACCTCTAAATGTCGAGACCTCATCTTCCCTTTTTGCTGTTTAATCTCCCAGCAAGATAACAGGTTAGATCACTTGTGCCAACGGCTCAGGAAATAATTAATTACGTTCACTCATCAAAGTGACAGTGATCACTCCCTGAACGAATGCGTAATCACTGCTAATTTTGACTATCCTAATAGGCGACCACAATGGTGCTAATCCATCTGAGTTTCTAAATTGGCCCTCTGAGCATAAGGTGCTGTTTTATGCCGCAACAGCTGTGCCGATGGAAAGATGTGAGATGGCTCCGCTCAGGGTGTGTGTGTGTATTTGCTTAACATCGTGACACCTGTTTTCCTCGCTGCTCGTTCGCGAATTAATTTGGGAACCTCAATGACGCCAAACGTTTCCGTGACTGCACGGCACCGATTAATATGTCCTATGCATTAAATTAATTCCTAACGCTTAATTCTGTCCTACATTGCTAATAATGAAATGAAGTAGCCAAGCTTGATATAAAAAAATTTGCAGCAAATAGAGATTAACTGTAAATGTTTAATTTGCTGTTGTAACAAGCTCATGCATCCGTCTCTTGGTCCAAGACATTTTTAGCAAGATCTGCCAACCAACAATAAAGTTAATTTACCATCTGGAGCATACCATTGCACACTATTGTTATGTAGACCAGGTTTAGTCACAAACCGTACCTCTCCATAACAAAGGCTCACCCTCTTAAGCCTCACCTTACCATATGAATAAAACGTGTGCCGTACTTGGCCCTTCCCCCCTCTCCAACCATTATATATACGGAGTGGTAGCTCTTGCAATCTCTCATTTACTTGATACAGCTGTCGTGGCTGTGACGGTTCCACCTGAAGACGGAAGCTTGTGTTGCCTCCGAAACGTCGTGATTTTTATTTTATTTTACTTTTATTCATTTTAATGTTTTACCTACGTGACTTTACCGAAAAAACCTAAGAATATGAATCCTTGCAGTCACGAAAACTTCAAATCTAGAATTCATACCATTACAGTTTCTTTCTTTTTTTTGACTTCTAACAATGTGACACAGGTTAAAAGGAATGCAAATAGCTCCTGTGTTTATTTCTTAGGTAAAAATCTAACCCATCTTGGAGGACTTACATAAAGCCTGCACAGAGCAATCCGCACAAACACAAGAAACGTATTGCGTAATTGCAAAATATTTTACATCACAGGCAATGACTAAGTTGGCCTACACAGCACAGACAGTTAATTTCCCCAACTGTCTCAGTGGCACAGAATCGTCTATTTAAAAGGGAATAGAACATTAATTGGATTTCTGTCACCTAATACGGCATTGTAGCTGCAGGCCACCTTTTGTGTTTTCTCTACGCAATTCCATTAAATCTTGGTGTACCTTCGCGAGTCTAATTGGCTGCATTTAGCCGCGATCACGTTATTGTAGGGGGGGGGGGGAGTTGGCATCGGGCATGGGGGCAGAAAGACAGTGGGCGGTACGGGTTGGGGTTTGTGCAGCGAGAGGAAATTCAAGAAAAGAGGGCGACGTGGTTTGAGTAATTCCACAGTGACACGCGGAGCAAGGTTACCTTTTCATGTCACCTCTCAATCTTAGGCAGACACGGCGAGAGAAGCTAATTCAAATTTCAACCCCATGCTTTGTGTACTTTTCTTCCCGCGGTAGGATTAGCTTCAGCAAAGTGCGACAAGGCAAATTAAAGCTGCAAATTCTCTATGCACGTTTTTTGTTTGTTAAGATTTGATTTAATTGATTTTATAACATGGCTTCTTCACGAATTGTTTGGCTTCATAGACACTTAAAAATAAAAGCGAATACAAAAAATCATAATAAAAATGTAAATGCCATCGCTGATATTTATATTATTATTATCAATGTATTATTATTATTCATTATTTAAAAGATGGAAAGACATTCCAGGGTGATACCTTTCTCATAAAACAGAAATACATTTACCATTACTTTAAATACACTATTACTTCAAATAAGTTACACACAATGTTATTTTACTATGGGAAGCGGCAGATAGTTTGGCCATAACACGAGTGCAGAGGCTACAAGCACTGTTATAAGAAATGCAATATTAGGTCTAACATCATCAACAAAATGCATCTGATTTGGTAACCACACAGTGGTAATAGATTAGCACTCAACAATTCACACCACCACCACCACTGCGCCATCATCACCTCCATCATCTGACTCAAAGCAACATCTCAAAGCAACATTTATGGTGAGGAGCAATTTTTTTTACAATTATGGTTAGAGCTATTGTTGAATTTGAAAAAAAAACACTTCCATTTTCAGAATATTTGGGATGTGGGATATGAAAATCTGGCCGAGTAGAGAAATGCAATCCAATATTGTTAAACAATTGTATTTTTTGTGATGCTGCTTTAGCAGTGGTACACAAGTAAAAATAACAAAAGCTCAAAACATTTATCAATAAGACTGCTATTCAAGTAACAAAAATAAAAAACAGGCGACATTTCGGGTAGTAGCCCTCCTTCATAGCACCGTTGTATATTTTTCTCTTTATTGACAAATGTATTGCGTTTTTGTCAAATTAGTTCGAGCAAGACAGATACATGTGGACGATGGCAAACATTGATAATTCTGCATACTTAAATATGAAACTAAATTATGTTCTGAAGATTAATTCAGCAGCTATGGCACCAGCTGGGAAGGTGAAGGAGTAGACGCGGGTGCTTGGTATAATGGTGTCTTCTGGATTCAATCATCGCTACATTAAACACACGGACGGTGTCTGGCAAATTAAATCACTTCGAGCTGCAGACGGAACTTGGAGAAATAAACTGTAAGACAGACTCAGTGAAGAGGAGGGGACAATAATATAATTCCATACATTTCATTTTCGGCCACCTTGACTATCGCAGCGAACAGTCCAAAGACGATGCATGTATCAGGGCATTTCTAGCTCAGGGTGAGCAGCTACAGTATATAATGGGAACCTTTTTTGACAGTATCATAGTATGAAAAATAAGAATAGGTTTTACCCTTTCTGGCAATAAAACAGGTGTTAAGATGTTCAAAACCAAATTGACACCTTTTGCAAGGAATCAACCTACTCTTATCTTTCATACTATGATACTCATAATAAAGGTTTTTGGGTTAGATCGCGTTATTTATAAATGTGTCGCAACCCTTCACCACCCGACACGGCCAATCAGCAAAAAAATGTGTCACGTTGACAAAAGACAAAAAGTTCACTACTTTATCCCACCGGTGCGTTGAAGAGTGAATCCACAACATTTCCAATTTTTTGAGCAGTACGACGTTTCGCTGGTAATTACATCCAGCGTCATCGGGCGATTTGCCAGAAGAGTGAAACCCTCCACCTGCTCCCGGTCTTAAATAGAGCAGCAGGGTGACGTCATCATTTAACCCAATCAGATGTAGAGATCAGAGACGGAGAGGGGGGAGGTATTGTAAGTATATAATAGATTAGTAATCAGTTAATTGTTATGATTAGTAATCAGTTGTAGATTAGTAATTAGTTGTAATTTGTATTATCCGCACCAGAGTGGGTATAGATTGGGTTCAGATATTAAATAATACACATTTATAAATAACGCGATGTAACCCAAAAACCTTTATTATGAATAATAAAAAAATTCCATGATATACTAATACTATTACAATAACATTTTCGCTAAAAACTTGAATACAATTTAAAGGTGTGTATTCTATGCATGGTTTTTTTTTCATGTAGCTCAACTTCAGATTATTTTCTCTTTAATTTCACCAAAAAAAATATCGTACAAAAGCTGCTGCAGCAGCCAAGAATAACCTTAGTGTCTTTTTAATGTGCACCAAACATTGAATGACACAGCCGCAATCGACAGGCTTGCTTTTAGGTTAATAAATGGTCGTTCCATCTGACCAGCGACAGTGAATAACGTTGCCAAAACCAATCACAGCATGCGTGAATGTCAATGTCCATACAGTTAACAAACAACAAAAAACACAATTAACCTATTTTGGGGGGGGGATTGGGAGTTGTTGGGGGTGGCAATACGTTTAATGGGCCCGATTCACTGAGCTTTTTTTGGCCATCATTCTGTCACCTTATGGCAGAATAATGACACATTCCTCATTTAACATGGGGAGAGACAGAGAGATACAGAAAAAAATCGGCAAGATTTCAATTCAGGTGTGGTCGATTCTGTATAAAAAATGTAACATTCTGGAACTGATACAATTTGAGGATTGGACAAAATGTGTGTGTGGGGGGGGGGGCTGAGGAGGGGACGGGGAGATTGAGGGTGGGGGGCTAGGTGACCAGCACATGTCGGGTCCCTGTCAATCATCATTTGGAGGCGTGGCTCATGCGCGGAGCACTGAGATGTTTTGGCAGCACACCCACAAATGTTCCAAAACATATTTAACGCTGCTAGCTTCCAGCTTCCATAATCCAACTTGTCTTCAGTACATTTCATGGAAGATGTATCTAGAGGGGAGCATTTGGGTGTTCTGACCTATCCACAAAGTGACAGTCATGAACACAATATGATGGTGAGATGATGATGATGACGATGGTGATATGATGATGATGACGATGATGGTGATATGTGAAAATGATCGTAATTATTTGTTTTCTTCTGCTGATGTAGACGTTGCTGACAATTATTGTGATGTTGCGTTTACCATGATCACTGCAGCTGATATTGCTTATCTTGATGATGATTCAGAAGAGGTTATATCCTAAGACTCATTTTGTATGCGGGAGGCAACGTAACTGTTCAGAAAATCTATGTTTAGAGGGGATAACAGATATATTCAGGAATCCATACAGGCTAGGTAAAAGCCAATAAGTTCTGAGTCTTTCTTCACCTCCACGCGATCCACAAACCTATGGATTGCAGGTGCTGTGAGCACGCCAGGCACTTATTGAAGGTGCTGAACTGGTTCTGAAACCACTGACCACACGCAGAAATGGCACTCCACATTCACACGCAAACAGATTTACACGTGCACACTTACAGACCGTTCGACCAAGTGCTGTTGGCGAGCACCTATGAAGGCCCATAAGGCACACGAGGGAGTTGGTGGCCAGGACCACGCCCGGCCGCCTTTGTCTCCCCAGCAACGATGTTTATACATCACACCAGGTACTCATTTGAGGCTGAGTAGACCTAGGGGTTCGTAGCGCAGCGTCGCGCTATCCGCTGCACTACTGCTCAGATGTGCTTGCACACCGACTCCTACTCGCACACCTTTACAGCCACATTCTCACACACACACACACAACGAACCCCGTGTAGCCTCATCGGCTATTGATGTGAGTCATGGGGGGTGGATGCGAGTGGGTGGCAGTGGGGAAGCACTTTGCAGGATCGTTATATTTTGTATGCGTTTGACCACACGTGAATTGTCAAGTGAAATGTTTCAGCTTTTTAGCGGAATCAGCTGCCATTCATTCGGAATGAACATTGCCGAGTATGCCACTTAAAGGGACTGCAATACATGGCACATTGCATTAATTAATAATAACAATCCACAGCCCTTTGTCAATCAAATGCTAGTTGACGGGGGGGGGGGGGGGGGGGTTACCATAGTTCACCATACTGAGCAGTGTGGGTTGCTTCAAGGGTGCCCAGAACTGGTTGATACGTCGCTCGCCACCAATGCTAGTTCTGTCCGTGAATCAAACTTAGATCACCAGGTTCATAGAACGTTGCACTAACCACTGTGCCACTGCGCCACTGCTGCAGCCCATTACATGAATTATACATTCGTAATTACGTCAAGGAAACGTCAATGCTTTTCTGTGTAAATGCTTGTTGATGTCACATTGCAAATGATTGGATGAATAAACATATCATTATCATTCTTTCATAATCAGAGGTGGTTTCTCAAGTCATGAGAGAGCATCTTATTTAAACGTCAAAACATGTTTAATAGTCAGTGACCTTGATGTTGGAATAAAAGTGCTCCTTCAGGCATCCTTCTAGTCTACGGCCCTTGAGACAAATGAAAGTTCCCTCACAGTATTCTACAATACACCTGCTAGGGTCGTAAACGACCACGCAAAGCTCTCACGCAATCATGTTGTGCTCGCTGAACAAGAGTAAATAGGACACTGCAAATATGTCGTATTATTATTATTATTGCACTTGTTTACCGAGGAAAGCCTGAGCCTCATAACTCGTTTCATTAAGAGCCCTGCAAGGTTTTCACAGTAGTGTGCGAACGGTTGCTATCTAGAATTCCGATTGGCTAATCATTGTGGGTGATTTTAAAAATTTGCCAAATTTGGATCATGACGCCAGCACACAATTGCCGACTTTGCGAATTGCCTCATGGAATATTTAGCGTGCATTGCAAAGCAGACGGCACGTAGTGTTTGTATGGTTAGTACACCCACAGTATTAATCAGGGCGGCCTCTGAATTCGAACTGTGAACCTCTGTAACTAATGGTGAAAGCACTGCCGCTTGGCCGTTTTAAATATGACGCTGAATAAAAAATATTGAAGCCAACTTTCCTGAGGCTCAAATAAACACTGTCCTTTCACGACATTTGCATACAAGTGCAACTGATGGTCTGACAATATCACATTATGGAAGTCGGGGCTCCTGCAGCCCTCAAATGATCCATGAAGGGGCAACATCTTTCAAATAAAAAAAAATGTTCTCATGCCCAGCTAACACTTTTCTTTGAATATATTGACAACATTCGTTAGACCATGAGAGCTGCCAATCATCATAAGAAAAAAAAAACCCCAGCATGTGCATACTTGCACATGCAAGATGAATTTCATGAACGGCCCTGCCTTGCGCACGCCACAATTCGGCTCCCTGGTGGGTAACGCCATTAGCCAACGCTGAAATAGCTCAGAAGCCACGGTGCACTTTTGTGCTGTTTGTAACATTAGTAAACTGGTCCATTAGGGATGCCAGCTCCTGCTAATTGATTCCATTAATCTCCCGGAGCCCGATGCACACCACTGTGATTTCATCAGATTGGGAGCACTTGGGTCGGGAGGAGAAAGACGTGGGGTGGTGATGGACGTGAGGGGAGGGTCGGGGTGGGATGGAGGCGCAAGGGATGAGTTCAGGGTTAGGGTTGGTGAGAGAGACAGTGGCAATGGGACGGTGGAAGTGAGTGGTGACAGAGAAAAAGAGAAGTGAGAATAATATAAATAACCCCGAGCAATGTGCATAAACACAATTGTATGTGCTCATTGGAGCATCAGCCATTTATGGGTTGGTTTTCATCATTTCTGTTGTTTACTTTTGCCCCCCAGGAGGAAACTCAATATCAGAATAACCTGAGATAATGTATTTGAGACTGTTTTATATATATATTGCTATAATTTAGGGTTTCGTATAAAAAACAATAACATTAAAACAAATTTTCACTGTGTTTTTTTAAACTTTGGAAAACACACACTTACGAGCATGGCTGCATGCATGGCTCTTTACACATGTACTCAAAGGACAAAGATCCCCCATATAGCCTTAAACATTATTGGGACAAGTGCTGTTAGCGAGAACCTATTAAGGCTGGACCATCACACGAGGGGCTGGCCGTCTTTGTCTCTCAAGTGTGAATGTTTACACACCGCATCAAGTACTCATTTAAGGCTGAGCTAAACTCGTGGAGGTCCAGAACAAGTTCAAAGTTGTCCCGCTGATGTGATCCATGAGCAGAAATCGAACTCAAGTTTCTGGGTTGCAATGCAGCTTGTTAATCACGACACTCGCCCTCCCCATTGCATGCACGTGTTCACAACTACCCTAAAATATGTACACTTCCTTATTGATGTGTCCCAGATTCAAGTCGAGTTAAAAAGTCAAAAGTGTCTGCCTGCTGCAAAAGAATAACCGATCAGGTGGTCGATCATCTCCAAAACATGCACAAAATGTTTCGTTATTCTAATTTGCATCGCTTAATTCAAGGGGCTCACATTGCAGCTTGAAACGTCCAAGTTAATTAAGATGTTGCATCGTGTTAACCCACAATTGTAGACGCCGCCTAGAGTTCAGTGGAACATCGAGGCTCATTTGACCCTTTGTAACATGTGTCAGAAATGTATGAGCAAACAATGTTACCTACAAAAAAGAGGTGATTTCCAGCGCTTGGCCAAGTAATTGTCACGATAGTCCCTCTGTGCCCTATTCAATCTGTGTCACCACAACCCATGCGTCTTGCCCACGGTCGGAGGAGATTTGGGCTCCCGGGGCAAATTGGGGGCAGCTACAGGCTCGCGTAAAATGCTCCCATTGGCATATTTCCTCACAAAGCCCTTCTTGACATTCAAGGATACGGAGCTGGTTTGAGAGATAGTACGCATTGGGTTAAATGATAAATGATACTTTCAACATACTGCATAACTCCCAACCGTGCAACAACAAAAACACACAAATGCTCAAGGTGTCTATTTGTGAAATGCCCATAGTGGTCGCATCTCATGACACAATGCTAACGCTTTGGAATGTAAACGGTGACCCCCAAAGTAGGATAAGAAACGGCAACGTAATTGTCAAATGGTGAGCCCACATGAATACAAGCATGGGCTATCTGACTTTTATTCACAAACAAATCTGTGCTGGACATGTTCATTGGCTCTCAAGCATGTGATTTCACGGTTTGAAATGAGTGGTTTACCAATGCAGCCAAGAGATAAAAATGCAAAACACCAAAACGTCGCAAATAAAATAAAACGTAAAGACACTTGCTCTAGTCATAACGATAATAATTTAACAAAAAGCATGCCATAATTAGCTGCAGTCCACTGCTGGATGAAGGCCTCCCAATACTGCACTGGTCATCAGAGGGTTGTTTAATGACACTTTACTGCACTAGTTGGTGCAGCCTGAAGAAGAATAGGGACCACGACCGATCTATTTCCCAATGACGTTGGCCATAGCCAGGAATCGAACTCCCTTTGCCAGATGCATCGAACGGTGCACTCGAAACGCTGCCTCTAGTTTTATAAAGTCGAAGTTGACAATCCTCATGTCGTTACCCTAAACACCTTTTAAAATATATATATCACACCAAAACGCGTGTTATGACATCCCCTAGCAGAAAAAAGCAATTCCCTTGTGAGATGTCTTGAAAATTAACTCTATCTGATGCCACTGTGATGCGAGGCAGAACAGCCTTATCTTCCCCTCGTAGTTTGCTGCAAATAGTTATTGATCTGCCTTAAAAGCATGTTCGGAGGATATTGTGGCACGACACCATCGTTGTATTTCAAACCTCTGTTTGGCACCATTTTCGCAGATGGGGATTCCACCTCCGAGGTCCAAAAACTGGGACACATCATGAGAAGAAGAATATTCCCCCAATGTCGAAAAAGGGGACAACTACATTTAAATGCATTCTCTAGGGCAGGGGTCGGCAACCTACGGCTCCGGAGCCGCATGCGGCTCTTTACGGGGTGCTTCTTGACGATATGTACGTATGTACAGTATGTACATAGATGCATTGCGGCTCTTGAAATACTGAATTTTGTACCGAATTGGAAAGAAATGGCTCTTCTTGTTATTTTGGTTGCCGACCCCTGCTCTAGGGCAATGTATAATTACACAGCCGACATTTGAAAAAATACTTTTAATGTCTCGGGAAGAAATAGTTTTTCCTATGACAGCAGCTACCTTAATTAGAAGATGATCCTGAGAAAACCCAGACAGTTGGAAATCCTATTCACAGGGACATATTTTGTGGGTGACTTTCCCTAAGAGTTTTCTGCACCTCATTGAGCAAATGAATGCAGCAACACTTACTGACCCAATCTCGTGGTAACTCTCTCTGCTCCATCAACAGAGTAATGTTCCTTCTGCAAATACAACTTAATCAACATGCCTACATCTGCGTGTGTGTTTTACTTAAGCTCGTCTGCCTTCGTTCAACCGAAGTAACATCCAATGGCCTATTTTCCAGTTTACACACAACCCCATCTTAAAGCCGCTGCAACCTTCATCGCTGGTTGCAGAAATTAAGCACGTTATTTTATCCCCCATAACATACGCAAAAATCCAACCTCCGTCCTGTGGGAGGTTGATCGTTCTCGTTTGTTGGCCCTGCTGTTTGGAATCTTCTAACCTCCAATTGTATACAGTGGTGAGTACTGTTTCCTCTGTAAGTCTGGATGTAAGATATCCCTTCTCCCCCCCCCCATCCCCCCACTGTTGAGGAGAGTAATTTGTGCACAAAGATATTTTGAATGGTTCCAACAACTGATCCACAGTAACACCGTCTAGTCCTCGAGTTATTCTCCGTCGCACCTCCGATTATCACGGTTGGCTACGTACGGTGAGAAAGAAGTTCAACATACATTCGTCGAAGGCAAAGTGTATTTTTTCAAGTGTGATGTCTGCACATTCCTCCTCGATCCGAAAAAAACCCGTTTATTCACAGGATATGATTTCTTAATGTTATTACGATCTTCATAAAATCTGGCACTAATCTTCAGATTGTATGTTCGTTGCATGTTATCAACATGCTTACTGAGGAAGAGGAGCATCATATGAAGAGAGAGAAAGGCTAAATAAAGTTTTCACACACAGAAGTCTGTAAAACGGTCTGGGCAATAATGAGAAAATATGTCAGAGAATTGAACACAGACATAATTTAAGGTTGATTTTAAGCTTTCGTGACTGCAGGAATCCATACTCTTTGGTTCTTTCAGTAAAGTCACGTAGTTATAAAAATAAAATAAATCATGACGTTTCGATCGCAACACAAGCGGTCGTCCTCAGGCGATTCCACTGCTGGATGATATTTTTTCCGCCTAATGACGACTGCTTGTGTTGCGATCGAAACGTCGTGATTTGTCTTATATTATACCCACGTGACTTTACCGAAAGAACCAAAGAGTACAATTGAAGGTGTCATAGCTAGGAATGAGAGCATGGAAGCAGTAAAAGGTTTACGAATGGAAATTGGTAAGGGGGAAAAGATACAAACCACTCCATATCACGAGAATGATGATTATGATGGCAATAATCTACAGCTCTTGGTCAATCAACTGCTGGATGAAGGACTCCCCATGTTACGTCAGTCGCGATGTTTGATTGGCTATACTTCACCACGCTGGTCTGTGAGGGTTTATTTTGCGTGTAGTCTATAACTTGTGTATGTACTGTATATACCTTAATCAACTTTAATTTCATGGAACGTTTGATGTTGAAAATATCTCCGATGCCCTCTTCAACATTGTATGCAGGATGTTCTGAAGACATATGCTCAATGAATGCGTTATAACAATGACACACCCACGCAACTATATGCACCCAAATCTGCAGTATCATTATGCCGTCACATATTGCACTATTATGACTAAAGTGTATAAAAGTAACACAAATCAACCTTTCAGAAAATGTCATCTTTTTTCTCTCTCTCCTTTTCAAAGCCATAACTTTACAGCATTTGTCACGATGACTTCCTGTGTAGCTTTGACAATGGCAGGAAAGCAGATGTACAAAGACATGTAGGGAGGCGTGACAGGTAGCAGAAAAAAGGCATCACAGAGACCCGTGGATTATGCAGAACCCCGGTGTAATCTCCAATGAGACAACATGCACATATGCTGCGATGCATTCACACCTTCCGCGTATGATGTCTGTCTTTGATAGGACGGCCTCCCTGTTGTGCCCACCAGCTTCCGCTGACAAGCGTCGGGCAGCACGAGGATTTTGGGTGGAAAAAAAATAGTTCTCGACATGAAGTTCATCAAAACATCACAATTACCTACAAAGTGTTTTTTGTTCAATGTATGCGCAACATGAATAGCTTGAACGTTTTAATGAGTATAGAGCACAAAGGTAAAAGGTGCAGCCCATAGGTGGAGTTTGCGAGGGGAGGGGGGCACGGGGGACAACACTGGACAACTTTATTCATTTATTCTCAGTACTTTACAATTAAGAAAAATAAATTAAGTATATGCACCTCACGAGGGACAAAGCGAGCCCCTGCACCCCACCCCTCCCAAAAATAGAATTAAAACTCCACCTATGGTGCAGCCCTGCAATTGCTTTGTTCGTGTCACTGCTGGTGGATGGGTCTCCACGAAGCTCTGGAGAGCTCCTCTCTACACCGTCGATTTAGGCCCCGCTCTTCCACAGTGGCCAGACGTCATTTGAAGAGGCGGGGAGTGCCTACATTTTAACTCCACCGCATGTGACCTGACGATCCGCCAACCGTGGTCTCACCACTTATAAACTGTCACTGGTTTGTTTTGCCAGGTAAGGACCCACTGAGCTATCTAGCTATTTTTCGGAAGCGACTTGGCTGTCACAAATGACAGCTCAACGAAGTGGCTTATCTTGTGGAAATTAATTGCAGCCAAATACTCTAAACGCATGTTTCTAAATGTGGAGGGGAAAAACCGGAGGGGAAAAACCGGAGGATCCCTGGGGAGAACATGTAAACTCCACATATGCAAGCGTCAGGGTTTGGATTGAACCCACAACCTCCTGTATACCAGGCTAGAGAGTTAACATTTCACCACGGTGGCACCCTTATATACTGCTGGGTAGACAGAGGCTGATGAAGACCGCTTGTGTTGCGATCGAAACGTCGTGGGTTTTTTACTTTCATTATTGTCAATTTATTTTTATTTTTTATTTTACACATTTTTTTATTTTATTTTACTATTTTCTTTATTGTCTTTTTTTTTGCTTTTATTATTTAAAAAAACTTGAAATTTATATTTTATTTTATTATTTTTATTTATTGTTTTCTATCTACGCGACTTTACCGAAAGAACCAAGAATATGAATTCTGCAGTCACGAAAGTTTTAAGTCTAAATTTATAGGCGGGGCGGGGGGGGTTAACAAAACTTGCTCTATGTTTCAACTGCTGCACCTGGAGATTGAATTATAATTGCAAGTCCAGTGTGTGGTGACCTCTGGATTTTAAATGCAGTGCGATAACCTGTTATGCAATGGGATAAACCCTTACTTAATAATATAATTGTTTAATTATTTTTTAACACCTCCGTCTGACTAATAAAGCATTTTTTTGGAAAACCGTTATAGGAATTGAGAGAGGGAGAAAAAGTGAACTGGCAAAGATTTTTTTCTCTTTCAATTGCAAAAAAGCAAAGCCATCAGCGAGGGCAATAAGCCATTTTTTACACAGTTGCCTCCCTGCTGCGTTTGCATGGGAAAACTCAGCAGCGATGGAGTGGTTTTTAACTGAGCCCGACACCCTGTACTGATTTCCTTTGACAACCTGTAATGGATCTCATGCTGCGTCCCATAAACCCCAGAGCATTTCATTTCTTTTAGATTTTTTTTAAATTGTATTTTCTCCTCCTCTTTTCAACATGCAACCAAGCTAATCAATGTTCCTGCTCGCACAGCACGGCGGATATGAGGCCCTGTAACTGTTAAGATGGTACTTGCTAAGGCTTTAACACAATTAGAGACATAATGGCATGAGGCGTCATTGTTTGTACGCATTTGTGTCTGTCCATCTGTCAGAGTGTGCAACCAGCTGTCTGCATGCATGATTTGTCTTTACTTCAGACAGTTTTTGCCATCAAAAGTCATTATGAAAGTGTTCTGAGCAGATGTCATGAAACTTTCTTGGAAATTAAGGAAACTAATTCTCGGCTAAGTTTTCAACACTATTTAAAAGAAAGTGATTGAATAACACTTGATTGGGATGGTGATTTCCCTGCAGTTACATGAAGATACTGAATATAAATCCCACACGACTGGCACTTCACGATAGACCCGGTGAATGAAGTTTGATTCCCAGCCATAGCTGCCAGGGTGGTAACATATCGTCAAGCAAACCCAATAGCCATTTAGCTTGGGATGGACTTCATCTGGTGGGCTTCGTGACTGCAGAAATTCATATTCTTTGAGTCTTTCGTTAAAGTCACGTAGATAGGTTCAAAGTAAATAACAAAAGAATAACAACAAAAAACTACGACATTTCGATCACAACACAAGCGATCGAAACTTAGTGTTTTGTTATTTTTTTTGTTATTTTCTTTGAACCTATCTACGTGACTTTACCGAAAGACCCAAAGAATATGGAAATGGGCTGTAAATATAAAAATTAATTCGCCGCAGATTCTACGTGTAAATGTGATTCCTTTTATCACCTGGTTGAAAGTACTGTGCAAGGCGATAGTACATTTAGCCGATTCATATTTGGTTCATATCGGGTTAAGTTGTGTTAAAATGTGCGTCATAAACCCTCCTCCAATTAATTAAAGCATCACGTAGATCAAATGTGCCAAATTGATCCCTGCTTTAGCGGCACCACCGGTGGTGTTTGAAGAGCAAGCTCACAACGTTAACAACCTGATGATGCAATCTCCAGCAAAACGCTCTCCCCCTTTTAAATGTTAAACTCTCCAACAACAACAACGGTGGCGCTGCTGAAGCAGTATTACCTTTGGTTACGATTGATTCGCGTGATACTTTTATAAATTGGCTGAATCGGGTGGTGGAGGGTTTGCAACACATGTTTACACGATGACCTAGCCCAAATTAACCCAATTATGACGCATTATATTGGTCATGAAGGCCTACGTATAAAATTAGTGTATTTAGCTATTGTGCTTATGGCAATATAAGGTATTGTTTAACACCATTGTGATCCTTATGCCTTAATGTGTCCAACTATCTACTCATCAGCAGTTGCATAGCCGCGAAAAAAAACTTCCAGATTAATTGCATATCTTACAACACATGAGAACCTTGGTCATCTTAGTCGATTAATGGTGCAGTTCCTAGCCCCTGCACACACCGTAAAACTCAGATAATCTCATTATAACGTAAAACTTTCGTGACTGCAGGAATTAATATTCTTGGTTTTTTTGGTAAAGTCACGTAGTTTAACACGTAGGCTTTCGCGACCAATATTGTTCATAATCAACGATTTTTGGGTTTAGATCGCGTTATTTATAAATGTGTCGTAACCCTCCACCACCCGACACGGCCAATCAGTAAAAAAAGTGTCACGTTGACAAAAGACAAATAGTGCACTGCTTTAGCCCACCGGTGTGTTGAAGCGTGAAACCACAACATTTACAATTTGAGTACGACGTTTCGCTGGTAATTGCATCCAGCATCATCGGGCAATTCGCCAGAATGGTGAGGCTCTGCTGTGTCTCCCGTTCTTATATAGAGCAGCAGCAGGGTGACGTCATCATTAACTCATTAACTCATCAGGTGCAAAGATTTGAGGGGGGGGTTATTGTAATTATATACTTGATTAGTAATAAGGCTATTGTTACGATGCGAGTTGTAGATTAGTAATCATTTGAATGTGTTCTATTGTGATTATGCTACATTAATAATCAGTTAGTGCTTGTTTCCCTTATAAGGAATTGTAATGCATCTTATTTAATAATATTATTATTAAATTTAATAATACTATTATTAAATAAGATGCATTACAATTCCTTATAAGGGAAACAAGCACTAACTGATTATTAATTATTAATTATTAAATTTAATAATATTATTATTAAATAAGATGCATTACAATTCCTTATAAGGGAAACAAGCACTAACTGATTATTAATGTAGCATAATCACAATAGAACACATTCAAATGATTACTAATCTACAACTCGCATCGTAACAATAGCCTTATTACTAATCAAGTATATAATTACAATAACCCCCCCCCCCTCAAATCTTTGCACCTGATGAGTTAATGAGTTAATGATGACGTCACCCTGCTGCTGCTCTATATAAGAACGGGAGACACAGCAGAGCCTCACCATTCTGGCGAATTGCCCGATGATGCTGGATGCAATTACCAGCGAAACGTCGTACTCAAATTGTAAATGTTGTGGTTTCACGCTTCAACACACCGGTGGGCTAAAGCAGTGCACTATTTGTCTTTTGTCAACGTGACACTTTTTTTACTGATTGGCCGTGTCGGGTGGTGGAGGGTTACGACACATTTATAAATAACGCGATCTAAACCCAAAAATCGTTGATTATGAAAGTCACGTAGATAGAAAATAAAAAATATGAAGACCGCTTGTGTTGCGATCAAAACGTCGTGGTTTTTTTGCTTTTATTTTTTATTATAATTGTTTTTATTGTATTTATCTACGTGACTTTACCGAAAGAACCAAGAATATATAATCTCATTATAGTAGCGACTTCATCTGGATTGGCAAGCAAAGCAAGTTCTGCACGGATTGTGTGGGTGCAAGCATCAACGGGCATTAAGTATAACCGGTCAACACCTTTGTTTTCCAAGCAATCTTTCTTTACTGCCTTGGCCCTGCATCACACACTTTGTTGCAACATTCAGAATGAGGTGGAGCACTACTTGAAAACAGGAGCCTTCAGGGTGGTGCCGCTTAAGTGCACCTAATGGACGGATAATTTGTCCATTACGCGAGGTCTCTTGCCGGTCTTTCTCTTGAAATGTAATGTCGTGCAATGAAGCCATTCGCGAGGATGGGGAACCTCTAGAACACTCCCGGTGGTCAAATGAAGGCATGAGATCAGAAGGAGTTGATCTCCGGTTACTTTAGTCATTTTACCCGAGCCGTTTCTGCAATGCTGAGCAAGCACAGTTGGATGTCCTTTTTGAGCAATTGTCTGTAATTGCATTACTCATTGTCGGCGCTAAATTTGCCTATTATATGGCACTCGGAGACCGAACGCTGTTGCAATGTGCTGCTGGATCTTCACGTTCTCTGCAAGAGTGGTTCGGACCCTTGCACGCCTCTTTGGAGGCCACTGCCATTGTTTCTGTGATAAAATCAAAGACAATACGAGAACAATGGTAACATTTACTCCACGAGTTGCTGCTTAAAGCTCTAATTGTGATTCAAAAGAAAGTTATGTTGGGTAGATCAACATCCTGCTTTGTTACCACAGTCTGCTCGAACACGCCAACAAATATGTAATTTTGCTCTCTGAGAGCAGGCTATTATGTGTAATAATATTTCTCTGTGGTAGGTAACACTCCATATATGCAATGTTTGTGAGAGAAAAAATTGTCAATGAAGCAACGTTTTACATACATACGTAAATGAGCAAATTATCATTAAATATAATTAACCGATCTAATTTGTATTTCAAAATTAGGGGTTTTATTGGTGTGGATTATTCAATTATTCAAGCACAGTACCATAGTTTAATAGAGGCAGCGCATTCTTTTATAATAACCATTTCAATGGTAATTTATTAATAATCATAACACAAATTATTTCACCGTAAATCTAAAGCGTTATTTCTTGATTTAGAGCTTTCGTGACTGCAGGAATTACTCTTTGGTTCTTTCGGTAAAGTCACGTAGAAAGAAAAATGAATTAAATAACAGCATACGACGTTTTGATTGCAACACTGGGTACGATGATGATTGCGTTATTGTTCAAATGTAACAGTGTTCTAAATGCTGCAGACCAAAATGTAGACCTCCTTATACCCTTACATTGCCAAACTTAAGAGATCGAAAGTTCAATCTACAATTATAATAATTTAACGGGGAAGCTATACGTATATACAACTCATACGCTGTATACAAACAGGTCAAAAATAGCAGTTATCTCTTTCAAACACGTTAAGGGCCGTCCATAAATGACGTCACGCGATTTTGGACGATTTTTGACTCCCCCTCCCTCGTCACACAGCGTCACAAAAAGTCAGACCCCCCCCCCCCTCAAATATGACGTCACAAAGCTCTGCCCCCCCCCCCCAAAAGCATATTTCCATTTTGAAAATAAAACATGCTTCAAATCGATTTAAACTATTGTCATTATAGTGCGTATTTAATGTGGCGCTGCACTCTGATGTTGTAGGAGTGTTGTTATAACAATTAGTTGTTATAACAATTCTATATTTATTTAAAGTTGCGCATTTTGATGTGACGTCACATTTCTCAAACCCCCCCCCCCCCCTCGTCACATCGTCACAAAAATCTGACCGCCCCCCCCCCCCCTAGGTGTGTGACGTCATTTATGGACGGCCCCTTAGGTGTTAAATCTTGACTTAAAGCTTTCGTGACTGCAGGAATTCATATTCTTGGGTCTTTCGGTAAAGTCACGTAGATAGGTTCAAAGAAAATAACAAAAACTACGACGTTTCGATCGCAACACAAGCGGTCGTCTTCAGGAGACGACCGCTTGTGTTGCGATCGAAACGTCGTAATTCGTCTCCTGAAGACGACCGCTTGTGTTGCGATCGAAACGTCGTAATATGTTTTTATTATTTTCTTTGAACCTACGTGACCTTACCAAAAGACCCAATAATATATTTCTCCTGCCCTCAGCAGTTCGCCTGCTGTATTTTTTCACCTGAAGACGATTGCTTGTGTTGCGATCGAAACGTCGTGATTTTTTTAATAGTATTTTTCTATCTACGTGACTTTACCGAAAGACCCAAGAATACGTGAGGTGTTCATTTTATAAATGGAAGCAGTGACATATATTTTCTTCAACGGAGTGTTTCCTATTAATTTCATTTCAATCAACGTTGATGAAGGGGTGGTGGTGGTGGGGGTGTTGAGCATCATCAAGCGTGACGATGATTACGATCTGCTTGCCCACTCAGGGGCGATAGGGGTGTCACTGTGATGACACTTAATGAAGATGAAGACCAAATTAATTCGCTCACGTTTATAGAGGCGGCAGTGGACTGAGGAAGACGAAACGTGGTAATCGGATACACATTTACATTTTTTTTAAACATTGTTTGTTCACCTGTTAATATAATATTGGAGGGGGGGGGGTTCACCTGCTAATATAATATTGGAGGGGGGGGGTGTTCACGTGTTAATGTAATATTGGGGGGCGGGGGCTTGCATTCACCTGTTAATATAATATTGGAGGGGGGGGGGGATTGCACGCCCCTCACACCAACATTTCCAACAACTAAGATTGGACTAAACATTTAGTCAACTCGCCCAAGCGGAATACTGAAAGAGAGAAACGCCGACTAAATGAACTCTGTCGGCTCGGTACGAAACCAAACCAAAAACAAAGCCTCCCTGGCACAACAAACGCCTCTCCGTGCGGTGTGATCGCGTCCAGGTGGCGTTTTTTTTAAACGCGACTGCGAACGCGTCTTTTCAGCCGAGGCAATGGACGTTCTGGCACACAAACATTACGAATCACCACCGCACTGTATGTGTTTGCAAACGTTAAAAAAAAAATTCCGATATCATTCTGCACACGTAGCCCATGCCACACTGCACTAGCAAACAGTCCCCACAATTACGGTCAGGGAAATATAAGGAAAGTGCGGTTGAAATGGCAACAACACTGTTCTTTCCAATAGCATTTCTCCTTTGAAATGTATCTGATTCGTGGAATTGCTGAATCAATGTTCTCGTATCGGGTAAAGCGTAGGCAATACAATGTTAATGTTAATACGGGAAGTTGCTGCAGGCATTGATGTTGTCTCTTTGTCTCTGCTCGCCAAGTTTATTATCTGGAACTCAATGTGAGAGCTTGTTTTTCATGCTGTGCAAAATTAGGTCATTTTTATAGCTACAACGTATGTGCTTACTTTACGACAGTATGTGCTTACTTTACGACAGTATGTGCTTACTTTACGACAGTATGTGCTTACTTTACGACAGTATGTGCTTACTTTACAGTATGTGCTTACTTTACGACAGTATGTGCTTACTTTACGACAGTATGTGCTTACTTTACTACAGTATGTGCTTACTTTACAGTATGTGCTTACTTTACGACAGTATGTGCTTACTTTACAGTATGTGCTTACTTTACGACAGTATGTGCTTACTTTACAGTATGTGCTTACTTTACGACAGTATGTGCTTACTTTACGACAGTATGTGCTTACTTTACAGTATGTGCTTACTTTACTACAGTATGTGCTTACTTTACAGTATGTGCTTACTTTACTACAGTATGTGCTTACTTTACAGTATGTGCTTACTTTACGACAGTATGTGCTTACTTTACAGTATGTGCGTACTTTACGACAGTATGTGCTTACTTTACAGTATGTGCTTACTTTACGACAGTATGTGCTTACTTTACAGTATGTGCGTACTTTACTACAGTATGTGCTTACTTTACAGTATGTGCTTACTTTACAGTATGTGCTTACTTTACGACAGTATGTGCTTACTTTACGACAGTATGTGCTTACTTTACGACAGTATGTGCTTACTTTACAGTATGTGCTTACTTTACGACAGTATGTGCTTACTTTACAGTATGTGCGTACTTTACTACAGTATGTGCTTACTTTACAGTATGTGCTTACTTTACGACAGTATGTGCTTACTTTACAGTATGTGCTTACTTTACGACAGTATGTGCTTACTTTACAGTATGTGCTTACTTTACAGTATGTGCGTACTTTACTACAGTATGTGCTTACTTTACAGTATGTGCTTACTTTACGACAGTATGTGCTTACTTTACGACAGTATGTGCTTACTTTACGACAGTATGTGCTTACTTTACAGTATGTGCTTACTTTACGACAGTATGTGCTTACTTTACAGTATGTGCGTACTTTACTACAGTATGTGCTTACTTTACAGTATGTGCGTACTTTACTACAGTATGTGCTTACTTTACAGTATGTGCTTACTTTACGACAGTATGTGCTTACTTTACGACAGTATGTGCTTACTTTACGACAGTATGTGCTTACTTTACAGTATGTGCTTACTTTACGACAGTATGTGCTTACTTTACAGTATGTGCGTACTTTACTACAGTATGTGCTTACTTTACAGTATGTGCTTACTTTACTACAGTATGTGCTTACTTTACAGTATGTGCTTACTTTACGACAGTATGTGCTTACTTTACAGTATGTGCTTACTTTACGACAGTATGTGCTTACTTTACGACAGTATGTGCTTACTTTACTACAGTATGTGCTTACTTTACAGTATGTGCGTACTTTACGACAGTATGTGCTTACTTTACAGTATGTGCTTACTTTACGACAGTATGTGCTTACTTTACAGTATGTGCTTACTTTACAGTATGTGCTTACTTTACTACAGTATGTGCTTACTTTACGACAGTATGTGCTTACTTTACAGTATGTGCTTACTTTACTACAGTATGTGCTTACTTTACAGTATGTGCTTACTTTACGACAGTATGTGCTTACTTTACAGTATGTGCTTACTTTACGACAGTATGTGCTTACTTTACAGTATGTGCGTACTTTACGACAGTATGTGCTTACTTTACAGTATGTGCTTACTTTACGACAGTATGTGCTTACTTTACAGTATGTGCGTACTTTACTACAGTATGTGCTTACTTTACAGTATGTGCGTACTTTACGACAGTATGTGCTTACTTTACAGTATGTGCTTACTTTACGACAGTATGTGCTTACTTTACAGTATGTGCGTACTTTACTACAGTATGTGCTTACTTTACAGTATGTGCTTACTTTACGACAGTATGTGCTTACTTTACAGTATGTGCTTACTTTACGACAGTATGTGCTTACTTTACAGTATGTGCGTACTTTACTACAGTATGTGCTTACTTTACAGTATGTGCGTACTTTACTACAGTATGTGCTTACTTTACAGTATGTGCGTACTTTACGACAGTATGTGCTTACTTTACAGTATGTGCTTACTTTACGACAGTATGTGCTTACTTTACAGTATGTGCGTACTTTACTACAGTATGTGCTTACTTTACAGTATGTGCTTACTTTACTACAGTATGTGCTTACTTTACAGTATGTGCGTACTTTACGACAGTATGTGCTTACTTTACAGTATGTGCTTACTTTACGACAGTATGTGCTTACTTTACAGTATGTGCGTACTTTACTACAGTATGTGCTTACTTTACAGTATGTGCTTACTTTACTACAGTATGTGCTTACTTTACAGTATGTGCTTACTTTACTACAGTATGTGCTTACTTTACAGTATGTGCTTACTTTACTACAGTATGTGCTTACTTTACAGTATGTGCTTACTTTACGACAGTATGTGCTTACTTTACAGTATGTGCTTACTTTACGACAGTATGTGCTTACTTTACAGTATGTGCTTACTTTACGACAGTATGTGCTTACTTTACAGTATGTGCTTACTTTACGACAGTATGTGCTTACTTTTTCTCCTGGCCACCAGGGCACATCCACGTTTACTTTGTTGTTTTCAGCCGCGTCAATTTCACAAGTTATCTCAGTGTAAACAAATATATATATCACACACTAGACAAAGACTCCCAATGCATTCTTTTGTTATTTATTTTGTTTACGTAATTAATTTGCTCTGATCTTCTTAATTCCAGTCCTGCATGTTTTGAATTGCAAATCGTATCCAATGTCTCTACAGATTTTAAAATCTCCTCGGGCCTGCACAGAGTATTTTGCATACTTCACAAGGCCGTAATCAATGTTATTCAATCAGTAAACTTCAGGGCATTTTTTTTTACTTTGTGTAATCAAGATATTCCTTGAATTCAGCACGTGCTATTCAGGGTCTAGGAGAGATTGCCCTACATTAACTTCACAACACAAGTGATTTTGATCATCTAACAGACTTCAGTAGTCTTCTAACTCTCTAAGCCTCTACACTAAGCCTCGGCAAGGTAAGGTAAAAGGTAAAAACAACGAGCCAACCTCTTTCCTACCTTTTACCTTACCACACTACAATCACTCTACCCTTACCTTCTACCCTTTAGCAAGGTAAGGTAAAAGTTCAAAAGCAACGAGCTTACGTTTACCCTACCTTTTACCCTTACCCCATACAAATTACCCGATTACAGGGTAATTACTGGGGTACTACACATGAAAAAGGTTTATAATAGGTAAATGCTAGGTAGAGCGCTTCATTCATAAAGAATACTGTCGATGGTTCCAATTTAAAATGGAGGCCACGGACTGCGCCACAGAGCTTTTAGCGAGCGGTAAGCAAGGTATTTACCGGGTAATACTTCGCGCTACCTTTACCCTACCGGGTAATTCTTCCGCGCTATCTTTACCCTACCCTTTACCTTACCCCTTGGCATGTCGACACCTTTACCCTTTTACCCGGTAAAAATGGTAAATTACCTTACCTTGCCGAGGCCTACTCTACACAGTGCATAGAATATCACCGTCACAATCTGACCTGCTGAGAGGGCCGTGTGCAGTGAATGGATGTTGCATGGGCGTTGATGAAGCTGGCATAAGAACATGCCCGCAGTAACTGTTGACTACGCCAGTGTGCATGCTGGCACTTCTATGCTCCACACAGATATGGCAGCAGAGTTAACTGATTGAATTGAATGTGAAAACGCTCCCACAAGGTTAAGGTATCCGCGCACAAGCATGTGTTACTCCCACATAACCTAATAGCGCATGTTTACAAAGTCACAGCACGTCTTCGGCCGAGATTCAAAAAAAGTTATTCCACACTGACAGCAAGTATCGTTATCCTGAGATTCAAGATAGTATAACATGCCAATATAAAGTTACAGTGCGTTGGCATGGAGAACCTCCTGACTGAATACAAAATGACATCGTAAAATGATACAAGACAAGCAGACGAGAAAATCTGTGATTGGATATAGCGTGCGCATACAACAAGTCATCCCTGACTGGCACGCAAGCCCTGGTAGTGGTTTTTAATCATGCTGGCAGATCGGGCTATTGGACAGAACCCCCGTGCTAACTACACACTACTAACACTGCAATGTAATGCACATGTCTATCGATACAATCGCGTGAGGTGAGCTGAGCTGATCACCCTTTGGTGGCCGATTTGCCTTTTACTGAAGGTAGAAGTCAGCATTTAGTCAAGCATGCACTTCTGAACAAAGCGTCCTTTTCGTTAAAATGGTGCAATCAACATCACCCTGTCAGCCCCAGTAAGAAAACGTCACGTAACTACTTCTGAAGCTCATTAAACAGCACCCTTAATCCATATAAAGGGATGCACCTTCATATGCAAAGAATGACAATGCAAACTACAATTTTTAATCTCACAACTGATATGAATTTTATGAAAACCCAAACTTAATATGATGGGATTATTGTACATTAATTGAAAATCAATATATGGCAGTATAATTGAGAAACCCGGTGTAATCACAGATGGCTGCCCAGATTTGAAGTTAAGATCTGTGATGCTTTCTCAATTGCTCTGGCAGAATATTAGCCCCCCCGCCCCCCCCCCCCCCCGAGTCACCTGGCCACGAAAGTGTCGCTTGTTGATTAATTTTAAAGTTGTCATGCTAGACAAAAACATTCTGCTTACAGATTTCCAGTGGAGGATGAATATTTATGAGACTATTTGTAAGTTAATAATTGGGGTTAATGTTGAATTTGATCGAACAATTTGTGCAAAGAAATTTCAATTCAGATTCCATAGCTGGCATAAATCTGGATGTCACATGAAGTGACAATTGCCAGTTATGTTCACAAACACAATAAAAAGTAAAAATTTAAATTAAAATTAATAAAAAAATAAAATATCACTTGATACAGCAAATCTGGCTGTGACGGTCCCACCTGATGACGGAGACTTGTGTTGCCTCCGAAACGTCGTGATTTTTATTATTTAATTTTTATTAATTTTTATTTCATTTTTTACCTACGTGACTTTACCGAAATAACTAAGAGTATGAATCCTTGCAGTCACGAAAGCTTCAAATCTAGAAACAATAAAAAGTCCTGAATTTACCGATGAAACACTGCCCCATTTTGAGAGTGCCAAGCAGCAGCAGACATAATACAGTTCTAGATTTGAAGCTTTCGTGACTGCAAGGAATCATCTTCTTAGGTTTTTTCGGTAAAGTCACGTAGAAAGTAAAATAAAATAAAAAACAAAAATCACGACGTTTCGGAGGCAACACAAGTCTCCGTCATCAGGTGGGACCGTCACAGCCAGATTAGCTGTATCAAGTGAGGCAATGATTCAAGATGTAATCCCTTAAAAGCGAGTTGAGGGGGGGAGGGAGAGGGAGGGGGGAGCTCATCAGACTATGGTAGCCAATGAAAGGAACGTATCGGGAGGGAGGGGGGGCGAGGCCAAAATGGTGGGCGATGGACGTGGAGCGAAATGGAGCGATTGTGCGCAGGCGGCCAGCCACTGCACCCGCCAACACAATGGGCAGAGAGGAGGAGGGGAGGTCTAATACACATGATAGACAAAAGAACGAAAATGATGATGGGTACAAACTTAGGGGGAGCTCATCAGACTATGGTAGCCAATGAATGGAACGTATCGGGAGGGAGGGGGGGGCGGGGGGGGGGCGAGGCCAAAAGGGTGGGTGACGGACGTGCGCATAAGCGCTTCCACGTCTGTCGCCCACCCTTTTGGCCTCGCCCCCCCCTCCCTCCCGATACGTTCCTTTCATTGGCTACCATAGTCTGATGAGCTCCCCCCTCCCTCTCCCTCCCCCCCTCAACTCGCTTTTAAGGGATTACATCTTGAATCATTGCCTCACTTGATACAGCTAATCTGGCTGTGACGGTCCCACCTGATGACGGAGACTTGTGTTGCCTCCGAAACGTCGTGATTTTTGTTTTTTATTTTATTTTACTTTCTACGTGACTTTACCGAAAAAACCTAAGAACATAATACAGTGTTTTTTCATCTTTGGGTACGATTGCGTAAATATAAATGTGTCGTGAAACCCGCCACCATCATTTCTATTTACGCGATCTAACCCAAAAAAAACCCACCTGTATTATGGATCATATTGGTCGCGAAAGCCTACGTGTTAACCCAGCAGCGGACGTTTGTGGTTCGAGCCCAGTTGCCTCCCTGATTAATGCTGCGGGTGCATTAATCGTAAAATATACCTCATCTGGGTCACAGTGGACGTTAAATACCTCGCGATCTTTTTTTAAGCGTAGGCTGTATGTGCAGGTGTCGTATTGAAAAAAATGCCAAATTTGAATATAAATCGCAAATTCGATGTTTTTGTTTTCATTGCAACTCAACACGAGCCCCATACAAAGCACTGGTCACAGTACAAACGAAGGAGAGATTCGGGCTAACCACAAATGAGTTGATTTGGTAAAACCACAGCAACATCGCCCCATACTAGCAGACTCCACTCACCTGTGAAGCATAGAGCTATGTGATAGCTATGTGATAGTCTTGCACTGTAAGAATTGCATGAATGTCAAATGTACTAATGATGTTATTTGATTTATACTATATACACTATATTGACATTATTGTGCTACGTATATTCCTGAGCTATATTTTCCGACTGGATATATATAGGCATGTATTGACCATAAAGCCTCTCTGACATCCATAAAGTTGTATGGAATAAATTTCCTCCTTCAGCCATCCCTAGTATTTTTTTCGGCTGCCAAGGATTTTATTCCCATTTCCTCTCATTCGCATTCAACACCTTGATTGCCCAGCTTGCCCAATGTTACGTAGCAACGTCTGCTGTTGTATAGCCTTGCCTCTGTGTGGTTTTTAACACTCTGCTTAATATTTTTTTTATACTATTTTTGCAGAACAGTACTTTTCTCAATCCTCACTTAAATTATAAGAACTGAACAACAATGGTGTTTTACTTTCCAAATGGTTTCCAATGCCATGCAATGCTAATGTGAGTAATACATGGGATGTTACGATGGTGAGATGTTAACTCCCTCGCATGGTATGCAGGAAGTCGTGGGTTCGATCCCGACCCTGACGCCTGTACGTTTGGAGTTTGCGTGTTTTCCTCGTGGTCGCGGGCATTTTTCACGAGGTCCTCCAGTTTTTCCCTCCACATTCAGAAACATGCGTTTAGAGTATTCGACTGTTATAGATTGCCACGTGAAAGGCCAGTTGGTTGAGGCATCATCTGTGGCCAGGTCGCTTCTGAAAAAGAGCAATATAGCTCAGTCGACCTTACCTGGTAAACAAAAAATAGTTAATAGCTTACATGTATAACCGTGAATGTGTCATTTTATTAGTATTTTATTATTATATTCAACATTAGAATGCCTGTCTGCACTCAGCAGTCCCACCCCTTGCCACTGGCTCAATCCTCCTTATCTTACTCATAAGCCAATCCCTATCTGCAAGAGCCACCACAGCCCTCCTCCCGCAAGCACTAATCAGGTGCCTGTAAAGCAGTGACAAGACAGCATAAAGCATGGGGGGGCTGTGATTGAATGTCCAGTCTCCGCTGCCTCCTAAAACACCCCCAAAATCAGCCGTTTCCATCCCCCTAAGCCTCTCCCCCCCCCCTTCGGCCGCTGCGTATCTGCCGCTCACTGTCCGGCAGCTGGTCATGTGTGTGCGCGTGTTTTTTCGGTCTTGCCACGAGGAGAACGGCGGAGTTGGAGGTGAGAGGATTGGTGGGTGGATGTTGGGGAGCAGCAGACACGGGTGGGGGGAGGGAGGTAAGAGCACAATTAAAGTGGATGTATCTGAGGCATAATCATAATACCCACCAATGTTATTTTTAATCTCGAAAGCCCGTAATGGCTTATAATTCCCAAGGTACAGCCAGCTCATTTCCTTTGACGTACTTTAGATTTTTTTTTTCCTCCCTGCAATAATAATAATAACCATTTCGCGGAAAAAGATTCTGATTGCTGCATAAAACTCACCTGCAGCAATGCATTGCTACAGGCGAGTGGGTTGAGAGGGAGCCCGATGACGTGGAGGGGTGCGGGGGGGAGATTCTCCCTCCGGTGCGGTTCGGGCGTCACTTCTGAACGCAGCAGCAGCCTCATGCCCTGCCAGGCGAGGCGTGCCACCTGCAAACGCGCACACAGGAGGGGCTCTTAGTGGCAACGAGCCACTCCGTACGCACCGATGCGCACGGAGGGTTGAAGACAACCGAGAGATGCGTTTAATTCCAGGGACCGGTCTCGGGGTGGACATTTGGTCAAGAATTCGATTTTTAAGGTGTGATGTGATTTTACATAGCCTTTCGGTAAAGTCACGTAGGTATAAAATAAAATAAATTAAATCACGACGTTTCGGGCGCAACGCAAGCGTCCATCATCAGGTGGGAAAGCGCTTTACCGAAAGAAGCAAAGAGTATGGATCCCTGCAGTCACGAAAACTTAAAATCTAGATTGCAGCTTAGCCTGTTATTACCTAAGACATACCTTCAAATGAATACAAAAGAAAACACGCGACGCAATGGCTTAACGTAACATTCAGAGCTCAACAATCATATCTATGGATGCACCATTTGCGAATGTTAATCGTGAATATTGCATAAATGTGTGAACTCACTTTGCGCTTAAACCCCGGTCACATGGGTTTGATTCCCAGTCACCGCTAACATCAGTGACGAGTGATAATTATCCAGACTGCTCTTGCCTCCGTAAACCAGCCGACAATGGCTAGCGCAGTGATGCATTGCAATACAACACCCATGACTGATGCGGGAAGACCCTCATCCAGCAGTGGATTGAAAGAAGGCCTTCGATTAGAATATTGTTGTTGCACACGTTTGTTATATGGATTGATATGACAGAGGCATCTCTATTGAAGGAGACCTTTTTTGACAGTGGACGACAAATGACCAAAGTATGACGAGCAGCATAATGTCTTATGGCAGGGAACTTGATTTTTATTTACATTTTTCTTAAAATGCTTTTTAGAAATGTTTTGTTTGTTATTTACCCTGCAATTGTATCGGCATTATGTATTGAAACAAAGTATACATTCGCATGTCTCACAAAGCAGTACAACCCTGCACCCCAACAAACATCTGCACCCCAACAAACACTGGCTCACAACATCGGCACTATTTTTTGTACAGAGTGTTGTTGCGATCTTTAACATCTGCAAGCAAGCAGAACGGGCAGCATGCTGGATGTCTCCTCTGAAAGATGGTGCACTTTTATAACGGTCCACAACACGGTGCCCCTTGGGCAAGGGTCAAAGGTTAAACAGATGAGCAATGCTTCCGCATACAAGGCGAGCCACCTTAGGGCCACTGAGAGACCCAAAGTAAAAAAAATGGAAAATCTTTTGACGGCTTCCGCTTTATACTTGTCCAACAAAATTACCACGCTTTTGTTTCACGTTAGCTTGCAGTTTTCCAACTTTAATATTTGTGTCCTGCTTTGTAATATCAGCTCAATGCTTGAACAGGCTGTCATATGGAGTAATATACTACAGACAAGTGGCGTTGTTATTCCACATCCGTATTATAATTTAAATAGGGGTTTTTACGGTTCAATTAATTAAAAGCGCACGAGTACAAATCAGGGAACTAAATAACAAAGTGTAATTTACGTTCAATCTTGTTTGAAAAGTAATGTACATAGAGCCAAACTGTGGTGGCTATGCACGCGGCCTGTAATCCAGACGTGTGGAGGTCAAGGTTGGTGGATCACTCAAATGTCGTGCAACTCCCTTCCCGCGGGTGTCGAGGTTGTCGTACCCTTGACTTGCCAGAAGATGGCAGTACAGCATGTGGACTCATCCCCATCTGTTTTCCTTTGCACAGGGATAGAGTGGTGCCCCCTCGCCTGCGTGGGTTGTCTCCCGGGTGCTCCAGTTTCCTCCCACATGTGTAATCAATCATCAATGGAGTTGCTCAAACATCCCAGTGTAGGACCACCACAGAGCTTGTCTGTGGTTTCCCGCACCTCTAAATCTAAGGACATCTGTGCGCATTCCACGTTTGCCACCTTAACTTTTACATGTACTAAAATGTCAGTTGAATGTAATTCACTGTATTTATAAATTTTGCTCATTTATGATTCTAGAGGTGTTTGCTCTTATTCGAAACACTTAAATCCCAGATGCAGTCATTGACTTGGGGTGAAAAAAGACTTCATATATAGTAAGCCTACGAAAATGCACATTGAACCAATTCATCATATAAATATTGAGGCTGGTGCTGCCTATAGCATTCTGCACATTCACGTCACCATCCCATCTCCTGCCAAACAGTCAGTCCTGGTTGTTTATTACAGTTTCAACCTGAATTCTATTACATCGCTCATGACCCGTGACCCAGCCTGTATCTCCTGTATGCTTACTGCAGGTTAGAACGTGGACCTAATATAGCAGGGATGGGCAAACTCTAGGCCTCGAGGACTGAACATTCCATGTTGCCATGTAAACCAATCTTTTCAATTCACATTTTAAATTGGATAGCAAAGACCGAACACCCTGAATGACGTGAAAAGGCAGGCTGTGTGCGGAACACGAGGTTTGGCATAGGCCATATACGATGCTTCGTGGAAACTTTCTGTGTCCATTTTTACTGTGGCATTTAAACAGCGTGTCGCTTAACATGCAGATGGGTTTCTGTGGAAAATACCCATGCACCTAAACCACACTGTTTGTGTTTCTCATGCTAAATCCATGATGGCATTAATGACAGCATTTTGCTATGGTGCTCGACGTAGCTTGATGCATAACTTTATTCAGAGGGCATACATAAACATACATTTTACTGCCTTTGCACGCTTACATTAGAATTGTGTTCTCATGTTTGTTGTATATATTTACAAACAGACATGGAGATAGAGATTACAGCCCTTTGTCAATTCGCAACTTGATGCCATTTTGTCATGGTCATTGGGGTTGTTAAACCATACTACACCATCATTGTCAGTGCAGGTTGGTCAGTGCAGGAGGGTTGCGATGCCACTTGCCATGTTAATCTAGAATATTTTGTCCAGTTGGATAATAGTCACATGCCTTGGGGTTCTCATGAGACATCTGTAGCAAAGATTTCAAGCTCAAATTTGACGATATTTACTCTGAGCCATTCCAGTTTTCATTACAATGTACCCAGCACATCACAACATGTCAGGAGGATCGCAGTACACGTGGAACCGTCAGATAATGCTGTTGCTCTAGCAAAAGGCCACAGACTTGGGAACATTTTAACACAGCCAAGCTATTTCAGAGACTACAAGATGGTTTATTTTTTTTTCAGTGTGAGTGTCCTTTGCAAGAGAGTCAAACAGACAGCTGAGTTATAGTGGCAGTTGGCTTGCTTGCCAGTCTGATAGTTTTAATGTCTGGATTTTTACATTCGCCTTAAACATGCTCCACTAATTCACACAGTGGATTGTAAAAAGAGAGTATTTATTACTTAGATTAAAAACGTGTTGTATTTTTAAGAGCTGGGCACAGCACGGTTAAAGAAAATGTGGCATTCGATTTATTACAAGTTTCTATTTGTGTTCAACCTTGTGTAGGTGTTAATATTTGCCTCACAAACACTTACCATTCTCAAAATTTAGAGTTAACTCAACACAGTGGGTCCATACATGGACACCGATTTACAGATGTATACCAACAGACAACGATATATGCAAATCTGGTTATTCAGAACAGCATAGAGCCTTAGAGTAAGCTTCTGTGATGTCGCCACTCAAGGTAAGAATTACCTGAGTATCTGCTGCTTCTGTGTCCTGTAAAGTGCCTTGAGATCCTTGATGAAAAGCGCTATTTAAATGGAATTATTATTATTAATAATAATTTGTATTAACAATCTGGTGGATCTAAAGGACCAAATGGAAATAACTGCATATAGATTTTTATTTACTCCGAAAAAATATGTTTTTTTTTTACCCTCACATGTACGATTTATTAAAAGCCAATCCTCAAGCTTGGTCACCAATTACTAAACAAAACAACCATCAACAGAATATGTCGTTCTGCACTTTTTTTTGGCTTAATTCCAGCTCTGAGAATTAAAACATCTATTTGACTGTCATGAGATAAACATTAGCCTCGAATGCAGAGTAGAAATAACTCCCGTCTACTTTGTGTGTGGACCAGAGGTCTCTTGAAGGCATCTCAAACGTTGCTTTGTTGTTATCTACTTCTGTGGGCCATTCTCAGACCCGGAAGGGTAGCACTGCTCTGCTAAAGATCCCGTTGCATACTTGATCTCGTGACATGACACGGATAGGACAATCCGGATTGCATTGGGATGGGGTGGGGTGGGAGGGAATGACAATGTAAATAATGCATGAATAAAAGCAAAACCATATATTTCTTTCACGTGATTTTAGAAGTCAAAGTAACCCCCCAAATGTGATGAACATTTTTTTTTTAATACATATCCAAAGCACTTTATAGATCATAGCAAGTTCACCACAGTGGACACACTGCACGAGAGAATTAATAAAGAAGTAATGTTTAATTTGGAAGGGAAGCAAAGACAGGTAATTCTCAAAATAATGGATTTTTGTGTTATGAATTTTTAGGAGAGCATATTGAGTTCTGTAAAAAGAGCCTTCTGGGCAAATCTTTGATAAATCCTTTTGTGGAAGCCTGGTAAAGTCTGTGCCAAAGAGAGAGAGAGCGCTTGTCTCTGAATATGCGTAGACGTGGCTGCTCTGAAGTTGTATGTCGAGTGACGTACCAGCTATGAAAAGATTTGGGGAGGACACACCTGGGCAGACTGATTAGAGCCATGACAAAAGTTTCTTAACATCACAGAGTTGTACAACATTGCAAATGCTAAATAAAAACAAACATAGGTTGTTGTAGCCAATGCAATGATCCATACTTGTTTTTGAGTTGGGGTAATTTGGGTTTGGGCAATTGTATGCCAATACATCCTCTACCACTGGGCAAAAATGTATGGATTAAATGTTGAGCAATAAAGCTCGCCAGGGACTTAATCATTTTAATGACTGGATTTAACACCAACGTATGACGTTTCATTTCAAATTGCTTTGAGCTTCTTGAGTTAGGGCACCGACAAATCGAGTGCTTTCCAGGCGTTCTACGTGATACAAAACGTCGCGTGTTGATGTTAAACACAGTCATGAGGAATCATAAGCCACCGGTGAGGAACTTTATTGATCAGAATTGGATTACTACATTGGCACGTTTAGATATATATATATATCTTTTTGTTAACGTGACACATTTTTTTTAGGGGGTGGATGGTTATTGACAATATTTTTTGCATAAAACTACTACAAGACCTAACCCAAAAACAAATATGAATCATCGCCAATGTTTATAAAAAAATATATATATATAGATACAGTATATACATTTTCAAACCATCATTTGTTGCAACCATCACCGCTTAGCTGAGTTTTGTGAGGTATGGAACACACCAATAGCCTCTTAAAGGGACATAAATAAATTATTTTGCTTATTAAGTTAGCTATTGTCCAAGGGAAGAACTTAAAAGATGCATTTTACATGAAAGAATATCGTATCTAAACAAGCACGGCCGGAATAAAAACATCAACTCATAATTCATTTCGAGCAAAATTTTGCGACGTTATTTTAATTGTTATTTAATCTTAACTTATCATCTTTTAATTACCCACACAAGCACAGTCACAGCGAAAGCAACGATTTAATGTCATGTTCTCTTGCAAGTGCGTAAAGCAGCAGGGTGCAACTCTTTGTCACGTCTTTTTTTGGTATTAACATCGCCAATGTTACGTAATATCCCTATTCTAATATTTGCCACAGTGCCAGTGTGTATCACTTCATTATACTACTCAATGGCGAGAGCATTCCATGTTTGGCTGTCAAGTCAACAGCGCAATCCCAGAGGGAGAAGCTATGGTGGTGCTGCTGCTGTACGGCACTGAAGCAAATGCGGGTCTGGGGCAGAGGTCGCAACCGGGTACCCGATACCCGTACCCTACCCGATACCCGGCTACCCGTACCCGGCCGGGTACGGGTAGCCGTTTGCGACCCTGGTGCGGCCGGGTACGGGCACGGGTAGGCCGTGAGTCACTGGTGAGTAACCGTTTGTCACTCATTTCGGGTAGGGTACGGGTACGGGTAGGGAACGGCTACCCGTTCCCGGCCGGGTACGGGTACGGGTAACCGTTTTCGACCCTGGTGCAGCCGGGTACGGGTAAGGAATCAAAACCCGTTTGCGACCTCTGGTCTGAGGGCATGGCTGCAACTTTGAGCACCACTGGCACGGATGTGTGACTAAAGCACTCATTACAAATCAGGCGATAATCCATGCAGGAGCCAATTCTTTTTCATGCCAGAGAACGGAATGCGATGCCAACTGCATTGGAGAAGTAAAACAATATGTATATGCATGCCACTGCCCCCATGAGGTTCCCCCACACAAAATAACGAATGACTTTGCACCATTGGAACCTCATTTGCCAGTTAAAATATGATAATTGGTTTTTTACTCTTTATCTGGCAACAAAACTGACACCTTTTTTACAAGGAGTCATGTTTGCATAGACCACAATACCTGCAGCCATAATGCAAACAAAAACATAACTCTGATAATATATGCACTGTCCTTGAAGTTGATTGGTCCACACCCGAGACAGCTTTCCTTAGAGCCTAGTCTTATATGGGTTGGACCAGATGACGCCAAAAGGCGCACAACTCAAAGACAATGTACCATCAGAGTATGAGAGCTCGGGGTAAGCATTTACACCATTGGAACCTCATTTGCCAGTAAAAAATATGATAATTGTTTTTTTACCCTTCTATCTGGCAACAAAACTGACACCTTTTTTACAAGGAGTCATGTTTACATAGACCACAATACCTGCAGCCATAATGCAAACAAAAAACATAACTCTGATAATGTGCACTGTCCTTGAAGTTGTTTGGTCCACACCCGAGACAGCTTTCCTTAGAGCCTAGTCTCACATGGGTTGGACCAGATGACGCCAAAAGGCGCACAACTCAAAGACAATGCACCATCAGAGTATGAGAGGACAGTGCATATATTATCAGAGTTATGTTTTTTGTTTGCATTATGGCTGCAGGTATTGTGGTCTATGCAAACATGACTCCTTGTAAAAAAGGTGTCAGTTTTGTTGCCAGATAGAAGGGTAAAAAAACAATTTTCATATTTTTTACTGGCAAATGAGGTTCCAATGGTGGAACGAATGACTTGTTATGCAAACACCCCAAGAAGGACCTTCCTGAAAATTTGTCTAAATCCTTAAACAGCTAGAAATAAAAACAAACGAAGGACGTCGTAAATCTATATATATTAAATGTTAATGAAAAAATGTATGCAGATGTATGGACATTCTCAAGGTTAGTTTAATCAATATTGCACAACATGAGGATGCTGCCCAAATTGTATAAAGTATGAGCACAAGCATAACAATTGCAGCAGACTCGTTATCAAACATATACATTCTATATCAGCAGTGAATAAGGAGTACTTAATATACCTGCAGAGTGCACAAATATTATAAAACATAAATAATGTATTAAGGGAGGTACATTAATGTCCACCAGGTCACTGCCCATGGCTGACACAATAATACCCATATTACGAATTATGTAAACAGTGAATCGGCCCCTTTCACAGAAGTCCCTACTGGTTGTCAATGCACACAGCAGGGAGTTGCAATGATACCATAATTAGCCGTTAGATATTCTACTTGAGATGCTGGGAGAGCGGGGGAGCCAACAAAAAAACGTGTGCGAAAAGCAAAATGTTCCTTGAGTATAATTGCTAACGTATAGCTACTGAGGCCATACCCTCTGCACCTCAGCACGATCAGTGATTTTAATAACCGAGGCTGACCTTCATATAAAACAGATTAACTATTTAATTAAATAACCCAACACTGAATCTGGGTTTGTTTTAACTATTTTGTCTGCTTTTATTAATGTAGTAAGACATTTTCAAACATATATCTTTGCTACCTTGAACATATATCACGAATGAGAATATTTCATCAAGAAAATTGAAAAGGCATAGTGCATACCAAAGGCAAATATTACAGGATTAGAATGTAACTCCTACGCTATCTTAAATACATTTTTTTCGTAATTATGTCTCTATAATCGGTTTTAGTTTAATTTCTCCTTTAGTAACATTTGCGTGCAGCATACGTCCATACGACTGAATATCAATTAATTTGGTTACTTTCATTATGCTAATCTTATTTCGTGAGTTAATCTAACATCGGTCCACTTGCGTTGTTGCTTCCGGAACAAAGTTTTTCATCGTATTACAGGACCATGACACATCACATTTTTTTCTTTAGCACTATTAAGGAATGAAACGTGTACGTAAAATAAAATTATTGAAAAAAAAACGTTTAACCAATATTTGAAATTCGTATCGCACGTGGGGATTTTTTTAACGAAAATAAACAAAAATTATTGCTGCAATCGGATTTTGCATACTCAAAACAAAGGTTTTTGGGTTAGATCGCGTAAGTATAAATGTGTCGTAACTCTCCACCACCCGACACAGCCAGTAAGGTTTGTCATTTAAAGCTTTCGTGACTGCAGGGATTCATCTTCTTGGTTCTTTCGGTAAAGTCACGTAGAATGGAAATAATAAAATAATAATAATAAAACATAATATGTTATTATGTTTTATTTTTAATAAAATGATAAAAATAAAACATAATATTTTATTATGTTTTATTTTTATTATTTTATTATTTACATGCTACGTGACTTTACCGAAAGAACCAAGAAGAAGGTTTGTCATGTAAACAACGCGCCAATTAGTTGGCAAATCGCCCAATGGTGTTGGATGCAATTACCAGTGAAACGTCGTACTACTCAAATTGTAAATGTTGTGGATTCACTCTCCAACACACCAGTGGGCTGAAGTAGTAACAACCCTTACTGGCTGCTGTGTTGGGTGATGGAGAGTTTCGACACATGTATACTTCATAATCAACGTTTTTGGGTTTAGATCGCGTTATTTATAAATGTGTCGTAACCCTCCACCACCCGACACGGCCAATATGCTTACGCGATCTTACCCAAAAACCTTTATTATTAATAATATTGGTCGCGAAAGCCTACGTTTTAAACTGATTTTACATACATTGTATTAATGCTCGACAGCGTTTAAAATACGTTTAAAGAGAATTAATTCAGCCTTTAAAATGAAACGAACTTGACAAAGCAACTTAAGATGTAATTGTCTCTAGAATAACCTTTGGAATGTATATGCACAGGAGATGTATTTTTACTCTTAACAATTCATACACAATAGCATAATATTCACACACAGCATGCACTGCATATTAACTCCACGCACTGCATAGTATTAACCCATAATGATAATATGCAATAGGCGACATCTACATACTTAGCATCCCCATTAGGCTGTATTATTGTCTGCTTTGCTTCGTGTTCAGACCTTTGCGTCATGCAAAGCAGCAAGCAGTGGATCTTTGACTCTGGGCCAATTATGTACGTTAATACATTTTCATAAAATTAGCTTTGAATTGTAAAATGCTATTATAAATCAGTGTTATGCGTCAGTTAAGCATTCAAGCACTCGGCAAAAGTATTATCGTCCACTCAATCTGCCTAAACCCATTTAAAAAACGCCTGCCTCTATGCAGTCCGATTACGATTTCACATTTCCCCCAGAACATATTATTCTGTGAATCGCACATATTTATTTATTTAAACTGTTGTTTATTTATCTCGTAGCTATTACGCTCGGATTTTTATTTCGCCAGACAGATCTACCGTCTTGCTGACACTCAAAATGACAATGTTGATTTGAAATCACCCGAGTGCAGGATCTGCAGTCTGAGGCCCACGGCTTACAACGACGGTGAAATATGGGGCCCATTTGCTGTAGTTCGCAGGCCTCTCTCTGCGTGTGATTCCGCGCACTGCTCGTGGTGTAAACAAGGTAGAGCAGCAAGTCGTGACCTTGGAATACTTCTGATCGGATTGCGAATTGCGTGCTATAAATCACGCTAAATTTTGCACCAACCAAGAGTGTAAACTTGACAAACATAACAGTTGTCTGGGCACAGAAATGCATTTGTCAACAACTAACGTTAACCCCTTGCCGACGGTGTAATATTGAACGTCTGCACAAAGACAAAGTGACATTCAATTATCTGTTGAGACTCGCATAGATATACAACATAGACCCTAATGATGGACTCACCAAAGGAGATAGAATAGGGCATAGTGCATATCAGAGAGAGAGAGAAAGACATCGTGTGTAAACAAAGCCATTGTTGTTTCAGTGCAGAGGTAAGTAAATGCCCCCCCCCACACACCACTTCAAAAATACAAGTACTTTCTCATCAAAAACATGCTCTCTTGTGTTGCAAGCCTGTACTTCAAGTAATTGAATATATTCAAACTGCATGTTAAGAATTGCTCACATCTGGGAAATGTAGTGCTGCATTCAAAATGACAGCTCGCATTAGTTTGTATTAAATGGAAATACACAATGAGTAGTGCAGTTATTTCCATTGTACTCCTATCGTACGATGGAAATAACTCCAATGAGTCGGTAACCTTCAACAAAGCTCACTTTGTGCGGTGCATATACCACTGAAACTGCCAAATTACATTTCGACATAATTAGTCAATCGAAATTGAAAGATTAAAAATGTAAGATTTGTTTTCAGTGGTGTCCCACTCATTTGAGCATTTGGCCCACACTCATCTTGTTTACAGTTCTAAGCCAGTGGTGTACATTCCACATTCCTATGGTGGGGATGAGTACACTTTTTTCATAGGGCAACCGCTGCTGACATCTTCACAAAGTGATACTCATTTTAATGACTCCTGGAAGGACGGAGGAATTTGAACTCGCACCTTTTTGATTGCAGACTCACAATACCACTGTGCCCTCCCCTCCAACCATATTGCTAAATAATGTCCACATATTTTATCGAGATTTGGTTTGCGAGTTGAAATTCTGGTTGGGGGTTGACGCAACCCATTGTTTTTCCGGGGTTGATAAAATAGGTACTATATTGTAGAGAAAAAAAAACTGTGGTTGTTCTATGGGTATATTTTCCCCCTACCTTAGGAATTTCACAATTTGCTCAGGGCAAGTGTTCCCATTATGTTGTAATGTGCACTGATGCCTACTTTATTGAGCGCGATATTGGCACATAAAATAAAGATTGATTGAGGGCTGTAAACAGAAGGTGAACAACACCTCAATGCTCATTTGATGAGGAACTCTTGACTTTGACTAAAACAACTGAAAACAACATTGCAGTTTTGCGCAGAGGTATGATATTCCCACGAACATAACATAAATACATCAAGCCTTGATGAGTACTCAGAATTATACAATCTGGTCATTCAGTAGTTGATTAGAATAGTCCATTCTTGATTTTAATCTTTCGTGACTGCAGGATTCCATACTCTTTGGTTCTTTCGGTAAAGTCACGTAGGTGATATATTATGTTTTGTTTTATTTTATTCTTCTACATACGTGACTTTACCGAAAGAACCAAAAAGTATACAATAGTCCATTCTTGAATACCTGCTGCCCATATTAGTCTAATCTTGTTAGCATTCTTGTACAATGTTTACATTGACTAAAATTATCAGGATATATGATTGCGTGCTTTCCATGGGGGGCCATTATAAGGGTGGAGGATTGATTTGACTCTAGAGGTGATCATGGTAACTGCTAGGCTACCCAGTATAAATATATGAAGTAAATATAATAATGAAACAACAGCATGAGTTTTAGATTGTGAAATTGATGTTGAAAATACGCTGCAGAGATATTGAACATTTAATATTCGATATATGGTTTACTGGAAGCATTGTCGCTGATAAAATGCGAGAGAAAGTGATTGCAATTGCAAAGGGTATTTTCCTCGTTATATATATTAAAAAAAGGATTTTAAAACAAATGGCCCAATTACTCGTTAAGTTTTATATCTGAATTGCAAATTATATTTGACTCTTCTAAATACAATGCTGCAAAACACAACCATTACAAACAAATACTTTTGCAAGATTGATTTAAAATCGAATCCAATCTTACATTGAATGAAGCCGACAATGTGCTATAGGTTTCTTCCCACTGAGTGCATGTGCAGTAGGAATTGATATAGAAGATCTGAACATGTGCACGTACACTTACAACATTTCATCCTTTCCAGCAAAGGAGTTTCTTTGCTGCCTCAAGGCTCCTCGTTACGGTTGCATATGATTTATAATAAATCCCATGTAAGGCTCCATCTAAAATAGTCTTGAATTTCTCACTAAAGGAAGAGAATCGAACCTAATGTAAATTAAATAATTGAGAACACTTACAAGTATGGATAATAACATCGCTACCCCCCCCCCCCCCCCCCAATTTCCAAAGCCACTTCTGCCAGGATTCCAGATTTGAAAAGCAGCAACAGAGACACAATAAGTGGAATGCAAAATGAAGTCATTAGCCAGACACGATTGGAGCGGCATAGAAGCCTGCGTGTGATTGGTGTCCTCTTAGATACATTGTGACGTGCTCATTTCAGCCGAGGCTCATTTGATTATGGGACGGTTGACAGATCCTTAAGGCTGGGTAAAAATGACTTGCTCGCACAAGTGTCTGGAAGTGCTGATGTATATTTTTTTCTTTCTTTAATAACTTTACGCTCCTTTTTTGAACATCACTCCAACTCACGTCGTCCAAATACACTTTCTATAAGATGTGTTAAATAATTTATATGTAAATAATTCATTTAAAAATGTAAATCACATTCACTGTGGTGGAAAATTGAGAGCACATTGTATTCACAGTCTGTAGCTGCAAAGTATAAAGGTTATTAGTTATGGCCTCTGTGCCCTCAGCAGCAAATTATGGAAAATACACCAACGTCATTGGCACATCACTTGCGTTTGAGGTTTTAATTCTGGACTATGGGCAATGGTTATCATAGAAGCTAAGGCTAACATTTCCGTGAGAGAAAGTGGAAGGATCTACCGCCCGCTTAATTTTTCACTGAACATTTTTTCTTGTCTTCTTGGTTCATTTGTTGTTGTCTTCTTGGTTCTTTCGGTAAAGTCACGTAGAATGGAAATAATAAAATAATAAAAATAAAACATACATATGTTTTATTTTTTTTTATTTTCTGTCAACCGTCCCATAATCAAAACATATGTTTTATTTTTATTATTTTATTATTTCCATTTTATGTGACTTTACCGAAAGAACTAAGAAGATGAATCCCTGCAGTCACGAAAGCTTTAAATCGAAAATTTTTCTTGTGTTACTGGGAGGCTGGTGTAGGTACATGACTAGACTGGAGTAGGCAAGCTATGGATATAGCAATAGTGTGATGTACACTTGACGTGGTGTGCCGGATGCATAAATATTTTCTGGATCCCTGACCCAGATAGATCTGGCTGTAACTAAGCCATGATAAAAGAAAGAAAATAAAATTAACCCGTAAAAACAAAGTTTTTCACTATAAATCCTTTATATGCGTGGCGGCTAGAGTCCTCTCGTCCTCTGGCTTGAGATGGCTGCCACCTATGGGTCAGATGATTGCCTGCCACCATTAAGCAATTGGTAATTAAAAATAATTTATTTTTTCCTAAAAAGTGTAAAATTTTGGAAACTTTTTTTTCACGAAAATACATTGTCACGCACAACGAGTCTGTGTGGAAAATGTCAGCTCGATTGGATCACGGGAAGTGGGTTAAAAAACGACCGAAAGATTTAAAAAACTCTTGTATATGCTTATCTATTAATGTGTTCTTACCATTTTTCTCGATAAATAAAAGCAACTCCTCTTTGCGCGTGTTAAAATCTCGCATGCAGACGCGAGGCTTGGATGGAGCGAGTGTATAATTGTGATGTGCCCCAGGGGCTCAATCCTTGTGGATCGTCTTCTTGAGGGTTAAAGTGTGCACAGCTCAGAAATTATTAGGCAAATTACAGAGAGGTTTAGCCCACTGGGAATTGCTGATTTCAACACTAATTGCAACATAAATTATAGTTAAGCTTTTTTTTTCTTATATGATTTGATATTTTAATTGATTTGTTCCAACCATCAAAATGTTATTCGATAGTATACGCTGAATAGTAATATTCCAAAAAGTGCAAAATGGAAATGTATTTATTGTGCTACTGTATTTTTCCGCGAAAACTTTTGTGCATTTACATTATCCTCACATGCGTGAAAACTGTTTCCTTTAAGACCTCAACTGGGAATGTGTTCATGACCGCAAAAGAGTTTTGATGTTTTAAGAAGTTCTTCACTGGTTGTGCAGAATGCATCGCATTCTTTTCTTTTTCAAGCAAAGCCAACCGCGTCAGGGAATTACACAGATTAAATGAGTGCAGCGAGTCTTGAATTCACGCTGATTGACAAAAGAGACATGTATTTAAGGGGGATACAGCCAGCCATTAAGTTTAGAACCGAGCCACGCACTATCACAGCACTAACGCACACCTCTGTGTTCTTGGTTTTTGGATTTTATATTGAAACTATTACATTTCAGCACATGCAAATAGTTCGCATTCACGGGTGATATAGCAGGTAAATTTATGATGTTAAATTACCTCCTTTTTGGAAGCGACTTGACCACAAACGATAGCTCAATGAAGTGGCTTATCGCGTGGAAGTTTATAGCAGCCAAATACTCTAAACGCATGGCTTGGAAGACCCGGAGAAAACCCCACGCAACCACGGGGAGAACATGCAAACTCCAAATATACAGGCGTCGGGATCGAACCCACGGTCTCCTGGATACCAGGCGAAGGTAGTTAACATATCACTACTGCGGCACCCTATTAACAACGCTCATCCGAATGCCGGATAGGTGGCTGAATGTTCTCCGAGATCCTTGTACGAATGTGAGTGCTTTAAAATTAAGTCTGCGTTCAATATCACAAACAAACCTCGGGGTCTCTCACTTCTGCCCCTAATCTCAGCTTAGTCACACACCCGCACACTCGTCTGCCCCTGCAAGAAAAACTCATTTATATGCAAAATAATTTTCTTCTGCCTCCGCTAATCCTGCCTCTCCTCATGTCTGCTTACATGCAAGTCATACTCTTCAACAGCTGAATACTTATTAAGCTCCACTTCATTATAAGAGAAAAACAAGGGGAATTGTAAAGTTGGATTCGATGTAACGGCGGTGTAAATTGGGGTCCATTTTGTTTCACTAATGGCCTATTAAATGTTGAGACATCTGATGGTAAATGTACGACTTGTTTGTCAGACAATCATATCTGTGCTCTTGCATGAAAATACTTGATTTCAAAGATATTTGCTTTTTTAGAGGTCGGACTTCAAAGCAAATTGGTAATATAATGATGATAGAAAAAAAATGGTGTACTTTGGCAAAGGCTGCTGCCAAGAGAGTGTGAAACTGGTGATAACCGTGCAATGTTTCTCGCGGAATAACTAAATACTTCTAAATTCCCAGACCTTGTTAATCTTTCTGGCAGTGTTGATTTAACAACAATGAAAGCCATACGATTTAACAACTAAGAATGCAACAGTGCATAAATTAATGCATTGAAATAGATTTTTACACTCATGATACAGGCATCGGATTGCGAACATGAGAATTGATTATAGTGATTTTGTGTGTAATGTAGACTGTAGAGTACACTGGACTTGCAATCCATAATTCGTTCACCCGATGCGGCAATTAAAACAAATGGGCAACTCTCTTAAATCATCCCATTCTTGTCCAGCCAGCTGTACGAATGTTAGTGGGGTAAAGTGTGGGTATTCCTATCTCTTCCACTGTGGCGAGATGTTAACTCCCTCGTCCTGGTATACAAGAGGTCGTGGGTTCGATCCCAACCCTGACACCTGCTGTATATTTGGAGTTTGCATATTTATCTCCCCGTGGTCGCGTGGATTTTTCTCCAGGTCCTTCGGGTTTTCCTTCCACATTTATAATCAACATGCGTTTAGAGTATGTGGCTGCTACTATACATTTCCACGTGATAAGCCACTCTGATTTGTGGCCAGGTTGCCCCTGAAAAGGAGCTGGATAGCTCAGCGAGCTTTTCCTGGTTAAAAAAAAATATGTCAGGCTAGTATGAAAGGGTAGGCTGGGGTGTGGTGGGTAGAGGGGAGGGGGAGTTGAAGTGATTGAATTATTGAATAGCTATCTGCAACACATCTTTGTAGAATATTATCACGTTTTCACATTTTAACCTTTCGTGTATGAATAGAATGCGGGAGTAGAATTTGCACTGCAATTGTTACTTCATGATTATTATTGCCAATCACTCTCTGCAGGCGAGCCAACGTCTCTGGACTGCAGCACAAAGGGGCTCCTAGTCTGCACGTCACATTGACATATTTCCAGGCACAAAAGTTATTACAGATATGCGTGTTATTGTGCGATGACAAGTCTGTAATGGTCATTCATTTTCTCCCCACCGCCACCACGTAACGTACAGCTTACAATTATCATCTTGCAAAACCACTTCCTGTAAAAATGTAATTAAATGAGGACATCACGTTTGTTTTCTAATATTTCAGGTTTGCATGCTCGGATCCACGGGGATGCACAGAATCAGGAAATTGAGTAACTTGTACCAATCTATTAGATATTTTAAAGACTTGTGAACACAAGTAGTCATTGGTCCTAATTAGATGTATTGTGCTCTGTTCAGAGAACTGTGGTTGTGCATTTTAAATCATTATCATCATCCAGGATATATCCATGGCTGGATGAAGGCATCCCCAAGTTATCTGGAACAAAACCCTGACCATACATGGGCTCGTCCAAGGGGATGCCCACGCTCAGGGGTGATGGATCATGACACGTGGAGGAACAATTGAAACGGGCCGTTCATGGCTTAGCGACTTCTATTACAAGTTAAGGTCGCACTCATTACACACACACAGTGCTTGTCACAAATTAACCACAATACCTTGCTGATCTCGTCCAGGAGCATAAACCACCATCACATGAACTCCGGTCATCCTCACAGCGGCTTTTGGCTTGACATCGAACAAAGACGGTCACCGCATCGCGAGCTTTCAGATGCGCTTCTGAGAACGTCTGGAACAACTCTTCCTTCCAACATTAGGAATCCACTGGAGCTATGCACTTTTAAATCTAGATTGAAAACTAATTTCTCTACAACTGCTTTTCGTGTTTAGTTGTCCTTCCCCCCGCACCTACGATTAGCACGGTTGGTTATGTACGGTGCAAAAGAAGTTCAATGTTCATGCATACATGCAAGCCGTCTCTACAGTCTTGTGATGTAATAATGCATTCGGCCCTAGGATACGTGAGATGATTTCCTCTGTCCATCTCTGATGTGGATGACTTCTGGACACATTCCCTTTCTAGTGTGCCACTCGATTGTTAGGAACAGGAAATGTCTGCCGTCTCCTTGTGCGCTTGACTTTCGTTTGGCTCACGTTTAACCCAGACTCCCACTTTGCAGCTTTAATTTACCAAGTTCTATCATTTCCCCTGGTGTGTCACCATCATCAACAAAGGCAGGACCATTTTATTTGGACAAATTCAGACTTATTACACAGAAGTGCAATACCTCAATCATGTTTCTCTTTTTGTTGAGGGTGATACAACTGACTTGAATACATTATTTTCAGACACGTTCGTCTCAATCTCATGCATATATATATTGTTTGGGAAAGTAATTGAGAACATAATAACTATTTAGAGGTCCACTAACAACATGAGTAGGCCGTGTTGAAGAAAGGTTTCTCTACCATCAACCACATAGGAAAATGAATATAATTTACCATTATTCCTCGCCTTTGCACACTTTGTACATATATAGTGGCATAGAATAGTAATGTAGCAGCATAGTGCCGGCTGCTGGCAGGGAAGGGGATCTTCGGCTTACGGCAGCCCTGACGTCAGCAGGCCACGTGACACACCAGAGGGGGATCTAGGGGAAAGGTCACAGAAGGAGCACACCAAGAACCCGCTGGTAGGTTCTAGAAAGGGGGCGTGGCCATGGGCGGAGCCAGGCCACGTGACAGTATAAGAAGGGCCCCTGTAGGGGACCTCGGGGATGTTGTATGGAGTGGAATCCCCGTCGTGCTGCTGAAGTCTTCGTCACCATCCTTCTCGTCGTCTTCACCATCCTTGTCGTCGTCGTCTCCATCTTCACTATCTCGGGGCGTCACCAGTCAGGCAGCCTCCCAACTGTCCTGATTGAGTAACGTCGCTGATCACACTGGTCAACACACTTTTTCTGGCATAAGGTATTCCAACGGTTTTAAGGTAATTTTGTGGTGCTGATTCCAAATCTGGCATCAGTTTTTTTCTATCACATCAGGTTTTTGAGACATCAAATATTGCATTTTCAATAAAAACTGCAGAAGAAAAATATTAAATAAATGTGGATATCTACATAAAATTATATTATAAACACACTATCCTAAAAATACAGCACCATATTTTAACACTAAAGCAGTCACTGACTCGCAACAACTTGCAATCATAAGTGACAGAGTTAATTTCGGGTAAAATCAATGAAAATGGGGTATGCCGATAGCATAAAAATGAGATGTGATAGAGCAAATCTGAGATCAGATTTGGAATCAGCACCCTGAAATTAGTCTTAAACAGCTGCAAAAGTCCAGGCCAGAAAAAAATGTTTTTTTTTGTTGACCAGTGTCAAAGACGGACTAATTATAAAAGTGTTAACGCTGATTGTGCTTGTTAATAAACAAGTGCATCCAACTCTTATCGTCTCCGAGATAATCACTACACCAGGGATCGGCAACCTACGGCTCCGGAGCCGCATGCGGCTCTTTACGCGCTGCTTCTTGACAATATGTACGTATGTACAGTATGTACTCAGATGCATTGCGGCTCTTGAAATACTGAATTTTGTACCGAATTGGAAAGAAATGGCTCTTCTTGTTATTTTGGTTGCCGACCCCTGCACTACACAAACATGGGACTCGAGGAAGTTCCAGGTCGCCATCCCAGCACTCTTGCAATGACTTGCCAAATTTCGGCCCTCTAGAAGTTGACGTTATAATATTTTCAATGTTATTTGAAGCAAAAAACTATTAAAATAATGGAACAGCTTCACTGATTTTGCGTGAAGAAAGTAACAACAATCGCAATAGGAGGTGGGTGGTACAAGGAGGCACTAAAGTTCATCAGAGTGATTCAAATGGTGATTTAAATAAACTTGTATTGGCGAAATGAAGGCATAAATATAAATGGAAACAACATTAACCCATCTCAGATTTGTTAATGGTACTTATAAAAATATAATATTTTAGAAACACTTATAATTTAACTACATTTTTTTTTATTGTGCAACAAAAATAAATATAGCAAAATAACACATCGTATAATTATTTGTAATCCTGTATTCTGTATGACACACACACACAGGGTCGGCTTAATAAGTGGAAATATAAACTTTGTTCAACGATAAAAATCGCTCCAATGGTAGCATCTTGAACCGACTCACTGCACGTTCTTGCAATTGCAGAAATATTCATTTGAACGGTTTCTGTAATACAACTGAAATGTCTTTGGAGACTTCTGAGAATTCTACACTGATTCATTAGGCCAGGGTATTAGCATTAGCTGGTCTCCTCTTTAGAAGAGTGGTTTGATATTCCTAATATCCTCGGTTAATCGGATGGCTTAATTTTGTTTCATGCCATCATCTAAAACGAGTAGAGCTGGCGTGGTAGCGTGAACCGACAAATCAGTGGCAACCTACCATATTTTTGACATTTTATTTTATGCGCTATGAAGAAAAGCCATTTTCTGAGACGTAAAATATATATTTGTCCTTTAAAGATAATAGGGTTATTGGCGGATGTGTTGAGTTTATCGTTATTTGTTCCCGTGCACCACTGCCAACGCAGTATCACCAAATAATTGGTCTTTTCCGCCAGACTGAGATTTCTCAGCTAGACTTTGTTAACGTACAACAATAACAGCCCACTGATTCAATACAATATGAAACACGGTGGCAAGGAACAAGTTAATACAATTTTACACGAAACAAGGAAACATTTTAGAACATTATGGTGCTCTTGGACTTCATTTCCCTGACATTTGGACGTGACGGTGCAAACGGTGAACGGATTCTCCGTAATGAATCGTGTTCCAGCGAGACTCAACGCCGTCTCGCCAAACCCCTCTGCAGCGATTGCTGGCACAGCCTAACAGCGTGTCGCCGGGGTCTGCGCATGCACTAATAGGTGTGAACACCAACATAGCACATTCAGAACAAGGAGAAATTGATCATAGACGCTGTTAACCAAGGTGGTTAAAAGCTCTCTCTCTCTCTATCTCTCGTCGGCACCACAATCTTGCCTGATTCCGCATATACTAATAGCACCTATCCGTTGCAACCAGGGGGCTTTATGCCACCGCAAATGTGTATACTGGATGTGGTGTGCCGGGTGCGAACAAATTCCGGGTAGCTAACCCAGGCAAGACCCGGATAAAATCAAGACCCTGATTGCAAACAAATTAACAAAGACAATGCACATCCGAAAGATTGGCACGGTTGGGTACGTACTGTGCAAAGGAAGTTCAACCGACATACATACAAGGGGTTCACAATACAGTTTTCGATTTAAAGCTTTCGTGACTGCAGGGATTCATCTTCTTGGTTCTTTCGGTAAAGTCACGTAGAAGGGAAGTAATAAAATAATACAAATTAAACACAATAAAATACAAGTCTCACGAGGTTTCGGCCACAACGCAAGCAGCCGTCCTCAGGTGAAGAACAGGTCTGTCGGAAAGACAGCGTCTGAATGAACACCACCATGCTTGGCAGCGTATATTTAAATTATTTAAATTATTTAAATATACGCTGCATATTTTATAAATATACGCTGCCAAGCTTGGTGGTGTTCATTCAGACGCTGTCTTTCCGACAGACCTGTTCTTCACCTGAGGACGGCTGCTTGCGTTGTGGCCGAAACGTCGTGAGAATTGTATTTTATTATGTTTTATTTTTATTATTTTATTATTTCCCTTCTACGTGACTTTACCGAAAGAACCAAGAAGATGAATACAGTTTTCTTTGGGTTAGATCGCGTAAATATGAATGTGTTGTTAAACCCGCCACGACCTGACAAAGCCAATTAGTAAGGTTTGTCACGTAAACAGAACGTGCCGATTAGTTACTAGTGCAGGACACATGTGTGTTGCAATTACAGTACTTACGAAACGTCGTACTCAGATTGTAAATGTTGTGGCTTTGCTCTCCAACACACCGGTGTGCTGTACTGGTAACGAATTGGCACGTTCTGTTTACGTGACAAACCTTACTAATTGGCTGTGTCGGGTGGTGGCGGGTTTAACGACACATTTATATTCAAATGAAGTAACCCCAAAAAACACCCTGTATTATGTATGATATTGGTCGCGAAAGACTACGTGTTAAGCATACGAGGGGTTAATGAGCATTTGAATGGAAAATATCCAGAGGTCGCCTGTTCGATTCGATCTCCCAGCGTTGCAGTTAAAACAACAGACACGTTTATTAAATTCGCCCCCCCCCCACCACTCCCAACTCATCACCACCTCTATCCACCCAGCAGTATAAACGCATAGGTCGTGTGTGGTGAGGTATAGTGTGGGCACTCCCACCTCTTCCAAAACATGTGGCCAGTGTGAAAGAGTAGGATAAATATCACGCTAAGGGGTGGGGTGGGGGGGTGTCTCTAGAACTCCTTCCAGTAGTGACCCTTCCACCGGGAGTGGCCACGAGTGGGCGATTGCCTGGATGCACCTTTACCTCTTACACCACCACCGTGCATTCTGTGCAGATGGACACGCGCAAGGAAGCATTTTCGATGCGCAGCGTCCCGAGGAGAAAGGGTCAAACCTCGCGAGAAACGCGCCATCCCTCTTGCGCTACGTTGTGCCATTGCGCCCCGCAAAAAAAAAAATTCGAGAAGGCCTGCCGATGTTTTGTGAGTCTCGTCTAATTGCGCCAATGGAAAGGCACGGTGCACTTAATTATTCACGAGCCAAGCTGTCGGAACACACCAGCTCTGGCCTCTCCGAGGTTGATAGCCTGATTTGTTTTGGCAGGAGTCTCTTTTATTCGCTACCCTTATTTTTCCATCTTTTTTGTTTTTGTCCCGTTTTCTTCTTTGCCCTTCGCACACCCCGACCTCGATCCGAACAGTAACCCCCTCGTGCTCAACTCCAATACAAAGCCCCCGCGCATGTGTTGAGACCAACACAACTCCGCGGCAACAAACTGTCTTGGTGCTGTGAGAGCATGCTTTGAGCTTTGTGAGTCCTGCCATGGAGCAAGCAATTTAAAATATGAAAGCCAAATCCTGAGCCATATTTCAAGGCATCACCACTGGTAAACTAGAGTTATTTAATTATTTTTCCCATTTATTCAATTGTGTATATAGAACATATGACAGGACATTACAAAATTAATTGTCATTCTTACTGATAGACTATGCATGGAACATATATTTACATACACTAAAACAGGCAATTATATTTTATAATAAAAATGCACAAACTCAAACGTATAAAATATAACTTTCTAAATGGATAAGGCGTTAAAAAATCTTTAAGCAAGGTGTCTAGTGTTATGTGCAGAACTCTGATTGTGTACAGCTGGTATGAGATCACAGATATAACATAACAGTGAAGCTGGGCACCGTAACTGCAATTTCAAAATTTACACCATCAGGCTGTTAGAGTGTAGGCTAGTCAGAGAGGCAACTTTCCTTCCATTTCATCTAAGTACATCGCAGGGGATTTTGAAGAAAGAAAAAAAGAACAAAAGCTGCCAACACCAGTTTCCATTTCGATTGGATCCCTCCCCAGAGAGGCAAAGTTGGTGGGGGCTTAATTAGTGAGCTCGGGTAATTGCCTATACATGCCAAGCAGTAGTAATATCACGAGCAGGCAAAAAGGTCCACAGAGACTGATTTGTTACATTTTGAAGAGAAAGTCAACTTTCAGGTTTACACCTCCAATGACTGCCTACGTCTTGATCGATATGGCGCTTCTACTAAATCTCACGCGTAACGCGCGGCACTGCACGTGATGCCGTCTACAAAATTCCAGACTGACGTGTAGAAACTTTGTCCAAATGCATGGAAATTGCCATGAAATCTGTCCAAGCCTTGTGACATTTCCAGCGTGGGCTGTTGGGCGGTGCCGCAATTTGACAACAGAGCTGACGGAACGCTGCCAAGGAAGATTATTGACAGCTTTAAATGGCACCGAATGATAGGCTTAAACTTCCAGGGAGACCTGATGGGTGAATGCGATGACCCCCACATTTTTTTTGTATGTAACCTTTTAACACCTACGTCTATTTGCTGCAGCAGTTAAAGCGATAACGCCAGGGAATGGGTGGGGGGGGGAGTGGGGGGGATCAACATGCTCAATCTCAGTGTAGCTGAATAAAGAATCTCCTAAAATATCTCCCAGGAGATAACAAAACCGACAAACTTGGACCTCGCGTTTGTTGTTTTATTTTGGGTTCTGTTTGGTTAGATTGCCCCCCCCCCACCCTTCATTTTCCCATTTTCCTCGCTCCCCCTTAAACTGCTCTGTTCCCGTTGGGTACTCCAACCATGGTAGGATGGCGAGCCCTCATTGGTTCCCTTATTTTGAGGGTGCGTTATGCCTGCCCTGTAGTATTTTGCAGGTTGTTTTGCCCTCCTTTTAATGTTTCTCCCTCTGTATTCTGAGTTCTGGGGGGAAAAAAGCTAAAATTGCTTTACAAAGAAAAAAATATCTCCCGAAATATGTGAATGTAAATGAATAACTAAACACCCATGCACCTACCGTATGTTGACCGTCTTTCGCACCGTACGTGGCCAACCGTGCTATAATCGTAGGGTGGTAACTAGAAACGGCACGCGTCAAAAGCGTAAGACGAGGGTTCGCTCGGGGAGTGCACACCACCCGCATCCCTTCCTGCCATTTTTCCCAAATAGCACAGCTGTCAACTCGTCCCCTCCTCACTGGCCCGAACTCCAGCACGCCGCCGTTGCTAGATAAGGTGCGATGGCTCTGCAAGGGGTGTATCAATTGAAAGGCAAAAAAAAACATCGGGCTAAAAGGTTTCTCTTGACAAGAAAGAACGAATGCAATTGAAAAAAAAGAGTACAATTTCCCCCTTTTCTCGGTACAACCTAGAGGTTGCTGCACCTTTGAGAGCTTGTATTGTGAAATACGTGTCGGCTGTACTTGTGCCACCAAAGCAAGCTAAAATCATTTCGGATAAGAACTGAGTGGACGACACTTTTGGGAATGTAGAACCTAATGGTAGGTTTTTACCCTTTTAACTGGTACAAAACTGACACCTTTATTCAAGGCATCATGTTTGCAATGACCACAACACAAGTAGTCAATAAAGCAAACAAAAAGAAGCAACTCTGATAAGGATAATAATATGCACTGTCCTTGAAGTTGATTGGCCCACACCCGAGACGGCTTTCTTTAGAGCCTAGTCCCCATTGGTGTAGGGCCAGATGACACCAGAAGGCGTACAACTCAAAAACAGTGCAATATCAGAGTATTGAGAGTTCGGGGTAAACATTTACACTATGAGATCTCTTTTACCAGTGGCAAAATATAATGGTAGGTTTTTACCCTTTTAACTGGTACAAAACTGACACCTTTATTCAAGGCATCATGTTTGCAATGACCACAACACAAGTAGTCAATAAAGCAAACAAAAAGAAGCAACTCTGATAAGGATAATAATATGCACTGTCCTTGAAGTTGATTGGCCCACACCCGAGACGGCTTTCTTTAGAGCCTAGTCCCCATTGGTGTAGGGCCAGATGACACCAGAAGGCGTACAACTCAAAAACAGTGCAATATCAGAGTATTGAGAGTTCGGGGTAAACATTTACACTATGAGATCTCTTTTACCAGTGGCAAAATATAATGGTAGGTTTTTACCCTTTTAACTGGTACAAAACTGACACCTTTATTCAAGGCATCATGTTTGCAATGACCACAACACAAGTAGTCAATAAAGCAAACAAAAAGAAGCAACTCTGATAAGGATAATAATATGCACTGTCCTTGAAGTTGATTGGCCCACACCCGAGACGGCTTTCTTTAGAGCCTAGTCCCCATTGGTGTAGGGCCAGATGACACCAGAAGGCGTACAACTCAAAAACAGTGCAATATCAGAGTATTGAGAGTTCGGGGTAAACATTTACACTATGAGATCTCTTTTACCAGTGGCAAAATATAATGGTAGGTTTTTACCCTTTTAACTGGTACAAAACTGACACCTTTATTCAAGGCATCATGTTTGCAATGACCACAACACAAGTAGTCAATAAAGCAAACAAAAAGAAGCAACTCTGATAAGGATAATAATATGCACTGTCCTTGAAGTTGATTGGCCCACACCCGAGACGGCTTTCTTTAGAGCCTAGTCCCCATTGGTGTAGGGCCAGATGACACCAGAAGGCGTACAACTCAAAAACAGTGCAATATCAGAGTATTGAGAGTTCGGGGTAAACATTTACACTATGAGATCTCTTTTACCAGTGGCAAAATATAATGGTAGGTTTTTACCCTTTTAACTGGTACAAAACTGACACCTTTATTCAAGGCATCATTTTTGTTTGCTTTATTGACTACTTGTGTTGTGGTCATTGCAAACATGATGCCTTGAATAAAGGTGTCAGTTTTGTACCAGTTAAAAGGGTAAAAACCTACCATTATATTTTGCCACTGGTAAAAGAGATCTCATAGTGTAAATGTTTACCCCGAACTCTCAATACTCTGATATTGCACTGTTTTTGAGTTGTACGCCTTCTGGTGTCATCTGGCCCTACACCAATGGGGACTAGGCTCTAAAGAAAGCCGTCTCGGGTGTGGGCCAATCAACTTCAAGGACAGTGCATATTATTATCCTTATCAGAGTTGCTTCTTTTTGTTTGCTTTATTGACTACTTGTGTTGTGGTCATTGCAAACATGATGCCTTGAATAAAGGTGTCAGTTTTGTACCAGTTAAAAGGGTAAAAACCTACCATTATATTTTGCCACTGGTAAAAGAGATCTCATAGTGTAAATGTTTACCCCGAACTCTCAATACTCTGATATTGCACTGTTTTTGAGTTGTACGCCTTCTGGTGTCATCTGGCCCTACACCAATGGGGACTAGGCTCTAAAGAAAGCCGTCTCGGGTGTGGGCCAATCAACTTCAAGGACAGTGCATATTATTATCCTTATCAGAGTTGCTTCTTTTTGTTTGCTTTATTGACTACTTGTGTTGTGGTCATTGCAAACATGATGCCTTGAATAAAGGTGTCAGTTTTGTACCAGTTAAAAGGGTAAAAACCTACCATTATATTTTGCCACTGGTAAAAGAGATCTCATAGTGTAAATGTTTACCCCGAACTCTCAATACTCTGATATTGCACTGTTTTTGAGTTGTACGCCTTCTGGTGTCATCTGGCCCTACACCAATGGGGACTAGGCTCTAAAGAAAGCCGTCTCGGGTGTGGGCCAATCAACTTCAAGGACAGTGCATATTATTATCCTTATCAGAGTTGCTTCTTTTTGTTTGCTTTATTGACTACTTGTGTTGTGGTCATTGCAAACATGATGCCTTGAATAAAGGTGTCAGTTTTGTACCAGTTAAAAGGGTAAAAACCTACCATTATATTTTGCCACTGGTAAAAGAGATCTCATAGTGTAAATGTAGAACCTAATGGTGTTTGGTGCCTGCAGGGGTAAAAAAAAATTAAAACAACTAATCTTGAGCAAATAAGAGTTGATGGGCCCTCCCTAAACTAGTTCTGGGGGCTCAAATCCACAAGGGAACAGAATGTGTATTTCTGAAAAGTTCTACTGACAGATACTTTAATGAAACATACCGCCATCCACTGCTACTTGATGTTCCTGTACAGCTCCGTGGATAGAGGCCACTACGTGCATGAACTTCTGACAACAGCAGCAGTCCTCCACTCTTGGCGATCATTGTCATCATCATCATCACCGTATTCCATTCCTCTCCTATCTAGTGCCTTTTCCACTTCATCGCTACGTAATTTTGTCTCGAGACATCCGCTGCCTCCACGTGAACGCCGCGGACAAAATGAGAAATAGCAAATTGCACACCACCCAGTGCCCTTGAACCTGCACCTTATCATGGACCACCTGCCAGACAGCACTGGATGTGCAGCCACAGTGGACTGCAGTGATCTGGCCTGCACTAACAACAGGCAGAATCCCGCAGGGAGCACAAGTGAGGAGCTTTTAATGTGCCCGCGGTTGCTTTATACACGTCCACCAGTCAAGCGTTGTTGCTTCTTGTTTGTAGTATCTACACAGAGGGCTGCCTGGCTATACAGGGACACTGGAGCAATTCCGCAAAGAGCAAATTGAGATGCTGGAAGGATTCCTCAAGGTGGCGAAGGTCCCTAATGCTTCTGTATGTATGTATGTTGAACTTCTTTCGCACCGTATATAGCCAACTGTGCTAATCGGTGGTGCAGGGGAAGGACAGTTGTGTCTGCAACTGCAGCCCCGAGTACTTTCACTTAGATTGATGGTTGCCACCTGCCCTGGTTTTCCCAGGATCATTCTCTCTTTGAGGTAGCTGTCCTTTGGAATCGAGTACGTAGATAACCACGAAAGACATCGCATTTTACATATGTATTCTTCCCGCTTCTTGCATTGTGAGACATCCTTCCAATGATATGTTATTTGTATTCTTGTACGTCAATGGGTGGCAACTCTACATACACCAATACCCATCTCTTCATAAATCATGGTCTTGCTGTCACTTGAAGGCATTGGAAAAGACTGCCTTCAGAGACCCAAGAGAACATGTATATATACTCATGAGTACAAAGCATGTGCTTTCAAATATACATTTCATTTCAGCCCCGTTTACATACTCACTGGCATAAGAACGTGGTAGAACAGCTGAGCAGCACAATCTGTTTTCAACAGGATGCCCTGTCATGCATGACGACCAATGATTTTCATAAAGGATGAAAGTTTGTCTCCAAACGTTGAAGTCTCATGGGATCTGTCACACGCACATGGTAGCTAATGGGATAGTAGTCTCAAAATTGGTGGGACCAGACTGTGGCTTAAAGCGGTAATACTCAGTCAAGTAGGTTAACGTGCTGCCGTAGGATAATAGAGCATTTTCAAGTTTCATCATCAGTCTTGTAAATCCATACCTCACTAAGCAGGCGTGTCATTGAAAGATTTTAAAGAAACACCCAGCATCAGTTTTTTTTTTTTAATATTGGAAGCAGACACACAGATTGACATAGGCTGAACATGAAAGTGAAATCAGCTCAAACAAGCTTGTTGTAGCTCGTGTTAAAGCGAGGTCACGATTAAAACGGTTGCAATTAATTATAACAGCAATGGATGTAATCAGTATGGTAATGAAACAGTGTTAACTGAAATGGGTGAGCATTGTGGATTTACATCGGCACGTGGCTCCGGACTGAATGGTTCACAGAGTGGCAGACGGGCAGCTTAAATCACAGAGATCACAAAGAGCATACTGAGCAAACAATGGTAGAATGCAATCAAGCGGTACCTGACAATGGTTAGACAGGCCTTCAAAAGCTGGAAGAATGGGGGGGGGGGACGCAAAGCCACTGCATCCAAAGCCGCTTCATAGCATTACAGGACACGATGAAAAAAAAAACTGCTTAACATAACCTTTGTTGTGTGCCAATGTGTAAAAATAAAAGTGGCACCAAAGGTACCGTATTATTATATTAGGCACATAAATAATTATCCAACACCATGCCACGTTGTAACATGAAACATACATTGTCTTACGGAACGTGTCCTCTTTGTTGGCACGGCTGTGTGGTTTTTTTTCGCTTCCAGTTTATTTTTAGCGAAGAACAAATTAAGTGATTCACTTTTTGCTTGTTACTATAGTGTGTCTTCACCAAAAGCAACAGCTTTGACCATCGCACAAGCACGATCCTGTCAGCGTGGCATCACAGCATCACGGCACCACATCATTTCACGATGTGTGGGTAAAGCACACCATGAGAATTGGACTTAAAAATCAAATGCTACAAAAATAACCAAAGCTGCTTTGTGTTATTTCATTAACATCCAAAACCTATTCGTGTAAACATCCCTTGCCTTTTAAAAATGTCTGACATATTACATTTACATTATTGGAAACAGATTATTCTAAGCTTTTGTAAAAACAACTGTTCATATTGGGATAAAGACCTCCTTTGAGGACATTAACCATATTTGTATTTTTCACAATTAACAATAATTTAGGTACACACGAGTAAATGTAAAAACGGTAAAAAAATACAGTTGAAACTACTCCTTCATATTTGTGATATTAAGTCTATTTTGCTGGAATTATGACTCATTTGATTGTATAAGACTTCATGGAATACATATACAGAGTAAAAATAAACATGTGGAATCAACAATTTGCCCCAGTCCAAATGTATGGCCCAAGTATACAACGTTTATGGGTGAAGCAATTTAGTTTTGAATTCAGAATGTTACTTTTATATCGCTAGCTCAAGATTTTAGCTCTACAAGCAAAGCCAATTTGAAGCTTTCAAATGAACCATAAAATCTGCCAGTTTCGTTTTGCTAAAGTGGCAAAAAATGGTTATTGCCATGTGTATAATGCTCCTTGTTCAGCAGCTCGTAACAGGCAGAAAGGTAGCGGGCACAAAGAATTAAAACAGCAAGACGTGCATTTATGTCCGCAGTGCGTATGTGTGAGGAGCGGTCGTGTAGCGGTTAGCGCGCACTGCTACGAACCCGGCGACCCGAGTTCGATTCCCGCTCACGGCCAAGAGCAGTGACGATTATCTGAATCGGTCCTGGGCCTCCCCTAGGTGGAGTCAGCCTCAAATTAGTGCCCGGTACGGTGTGTGTAAACATCGCCACTGGGGAGACAAAGGCGGTCGGGCGTGGGGCTGGCCACCCACCCCCTCGTGTACCGTTCCGGCCTTTATAGATGCTCACTAACAGCACTTGCCCCAACAGTCTGTTAAAGGCTATACGGGGGATCTTTATCTTTGTGCGTATGTGCACACACTCCAGTATGAACATCCTGCCATCAGCAATCAGATAAGAGGCTTAAAATGAGAATGGCTTCTCCTGTATATATCAATTTCCAGGCCATGCTATCATCACCACAATCAAATTAGATATATACACAGTGTTTATTTACCAAAATATACAATTGTATTTACATTGGCATTACAAAACTAAAATACAAAAGCAATGTATCAGGTGAACAGATTAAAAAGATTATATTTCTGAGCTCACATACATGTGCAGCCCCCTGTCAATCAACTGCTGGATAATGGCCTCCCCAGACTGTGCATAATGGAGGTCATTTAACTGTACTTCACCACAACGTTCGTTTAGTGGATTGGTGAAGGCAGGGAGCAAAGATATGGGGGGGGGGGCACAAAAGTACAATACAAACATTGATTTCGATTTAAAGTGTTCGTGACTGCAGGGATTCATCTTCTTGGTTCTTTCGTTAAAGTCACGTAGAAGGAAAATTATAAAATTATAAAAATAAAACATAATAAAATAATTATCACGACGTTTCGGCCACAACGGCTGCTTGCGTTGTGGCCGAAACGTCGTGAGAATTATTTTATTATGTTTTATTTTTATTATTTTATTATTTTCCTTCTACGTGACTTTAACGAAAGAACCAAGAAGATGAACATTGATGTTGCTGCACTTCCAACTATTGTGCAGCACATAGTCCCACAACCTATACTATCTGTTACACACGATGCTCACCCACGCAAGAACTAGCCAGGCTGAGGGCTGGTCATCTGATGACATTGGGCGCATTCCGAGCAATTTGGTCCGAGGCGCAGATGTACATCGCAACAGTGGAACCTGGGCGGAAGTTTCATCTTCTTGGTTCTTTAGGTAAAGTCACGTAGAATGGAAATAATAAAATAATAAAAATAAAACATAATAAAATAATTCTCACGACGTTTCGGCCACAACGCAAGCAGACGTCCTCAGGTGGAGAACAGGTCTGTCGAGAAGACAGAGTCTGAAATCGAAAAATTCTGGGCGGAAGTTGTGAAATATGAAAATTAGGACGAGTCATTCCATCACCAGCCGTTGTTTATCCAATGCCGAGGTGAAGGCTTCCCCCACCATCGCCATCCCTCACGGTCCTGCAACGCCACAATCCACGAGCCATCTCACTCGTGCACTTGGGCTGATGTCATCGCTTCACCTCCGCGGTGTGGTAACCTCTCCTCCGGTCTGTCCTCTCCCTTGGGGTGGACGGTTTCCATTAACCAGTCTCGACCACCGGTTGTCAATCCCTATGGTGATGTGCCCACCCCAAGCTCACTCAACTCTCCGGAACAGTCAACGTGACTTGCAATTTGTTCCCCTATCATCTCCGTGCCTCAATGAAATTCCAAGCGTATATCTCTCCATGCTCGTGTACTTTTCAGATTTGCTTTGCTCCATATCCTGTGTGAGTGATTCATATGCGATCTGTCAAATGAGATGCTGTTATCTATTGTCTGTCTAAACAAAGGCACACCCGGTTATTGTAGACCACTTTTACCATCGTAACATTCTACACTCTATCCACTGAGAGCGGAACAAGTAATGTTCGTCTTAAACTTCCACGACATACCTATCATATTGTGTGCATTTGCATGCGCATATTACTCATACAACCATATTTGTCATTGTGCACGGGGCTGTTCTGAAGCACAGTATCAACATTGTAAAATTAAATTATTCGACATTTAATATATCTTCACTTATCTCTTTCGTGGAAAAGTCTCTCTTTGAATAATAAAATGGGACATTGTTATAGATATGTACAGTATTTTCCATGTTTCAACTAGGGCTGCTGATAAAAATCAATACCGTGAGAAATGGAATGAATTCTTTCAGTGAAAGTGTTTCAATAGCACAGAATAAGACTCCCCCCATTGTGAATATGTATGTTTGTTAATATGAATATAATTTAAAGTAGCATTGTGTAAATTAAAATAACATATTCAAAATGAAAAATTAGTAGGATTTGCAGATATGTTGAGGTGTTGTCTTCCATTTGCAGATTTTTTTTTTAAATGATTGTGCTCTGCAAGCATAGGATACTGAATGGCAGGGCCAAAAGTGCACATTTGAGATAATTGCCCAGAATTACCATAAATTGCGGCACTGCCCAATCCTGAATGCTTGCTAAAAACGATGTACACATATCCAGGGTCTATCAACTGCAATATAATACCAAATTATGAGAAATTGGGAAAAAAACATCTCAAGTAGGACTCTTGTAATAAATAGTCTAATTTCAAGCTTTCCTAGCCTTTCTAGATAACATTTTTTTGAAATTCAAAACTTGCATTCCATAACCATTGTGTTGTTGCTGACATCAATATATATGAACATGTATGAACCAATGTATAATGCATTACCACAAACCCTAGCGAGCAAGGCCATACCTTTGGAAATGTAATAACCTTGGAAGAAAAAATGAAATAGTCCATCCTTAATGCATAATTGGTTTTCGTCTGGCTTTTCTCTTGTCAAGTACACGTCAGTTGGTTATGTCATGGTGTGGCATTGTCTGTATTGAGTTCACTCCACAAATAATAATAAAATATTTTTTTAAATAGTATTTTTTCTTATTTTTTCTATCTAGGTGACTTTACCAAAAGACCCAAAGAATACAACAATTATAATTTTCATTTTGGTGCTTGAGCCAGAAAATTGCATAAAGAGTAGTGGAGTGAACTCAATGCAGACAATGCCACAGTCACGAAAGCTTTAAGTCAAGATTTATAATTGTTGCTCAGCATCGACATTAGCCATATGGACAAGATTGAGTTAATTTTACTTTGGCCTATAATTGTAAGTTTCCACAGTCTTCACTGATTGGGGAGACTGATAAATTTGAAATAATTGATTTACTATTAGCGGACAGCACATCCTTTGGATGGGGTTAATTTTCCACATCATCCCTGACCTACCCATCATACCCACCTCCTTACCTAACATGTCCACCCCCCTATCCAACAAATCCATTTCCCTTCAATTAACATTGCCCTACCCAACATGTCTGCCCCCCTTCCCCAGAATAGCAAACTCCCTGCCATGTCTGGAAAGAATGGAAGCAAGCCAAATTCACCGCCATTCTAAACCCCGGAAAGCCACAAGACTTGCCCTCCAACTACAGACAAATATCTCTCTTGTCCTCCATCTCCAAGCTGATGGAACGTTCTATGCTTGCCAGACTTTCCCCCATTATCGACCCCCAAATGTTTCCCGAACAAGCCGGCTGTAGCTGCTGCGAACAGATCTTTGCCTTCACCACCCTCAATAAACGCTGCTTTCCAGCGTCAACAAAAAACTGGCACAGCTTAGATTTTCTGTTGCCAATGACACTGTTGGGCATCACGGCCAGCTGTTGAATATGGCAATACTCATCAGATGCCATCCTGCTGTACAGATATATGACACAGCGCTCAGTGACTGTATTTTCAGGGCTACACCTCGCTAGCAACACAGCCGCAATAAAATGAAGAACAATGGCAGCCTCCCTCAAGGCTCAGTATGAGCACCTTCACTATTTAACAAATACTAAATTGACCGGACATGTACATCATCTCACAAGTTCATATATCGCAGATGACATAACCCTTGCTGCAAAGGGAACAAACCTCGAGAACATTGCCTACACTCTTACAGCTCATCTAACTTTATTGGAGGCATATTTCTGTTGATGGAGACTCCAACCAAATCCTTCCAAAACCACCACAGGTGCCTTTCACTTGATCAATCAAGCAGCAGATGCCACCCTTGAGGGTGTCCTTCTGTGGTAGCCAAGTGCGCTATGATCCCACTCCAAGATAGCCAGGGGTTATCGTGGATAGAAGCCTGACATTCAAGCCCCACATAAAACAGATCGCTTAAAAGACCAAATGAAGAATCGCCTTGCTACAGAAATTTTTAGAAACGGCCCTGAGGCACCTCAGCTGATGTGCTATGAACTGCTGCCCTATCACTGATCTACTCGGTGGCAGAGCCTTGCATTCCAGCCTAGTTTCGGAGCTCATACGCAGAACTGCTAGGTGCACAATTAAATAAGGCAATGCACATCATAACCGGAACACTGAAACCGACACTAATCCCCTGGTTCCGTGTTCTGGTGAACATTCTGGAAGCAAATAGCCACAGAGACATGCAAACCGCAAGGGAGTTTATACACTTTTTTGCCAATGACAATCAACCTATCAACCAAAACTTCAACAATGTACCTCACCACCAACTCAGGTCCTCCTGGGATCATGCTGCAGTCACCATCCTAGAATCTCACCCAGGTCCAGAAGAGCACTTGCGAACAGAGAGGAACAACACGGACAACCTGAATAAGCATCTCATCCAAAACTCGATCATCATCATCATCACCACACCTCCCGGTTTTGACATTCCCCTCGAAGACACCGACGTAACCATCAAACACGTCAAAACATCACCAAGCCGTTGGGCACATCTCCTTTATAAATGAAACATTAAAGACAAGCCACCAGTGCGACTGTGGCCATGCGACCCAAACTATGGACTATATCGTAAACCACTGTAGTCTGCGCTCCTTCAATGGAGAGATATCAAAACCACACGAACTTTCTCCTAAAGCCCTCTCGTGGCTAACAGACCTCGACATTGACGATTAGGTCCTGAACATATTGCCACATGCAATAATAGAATCTCCCTATGCATTATGTCCGCCTCCCCACCCAACATGTCCACACCAATTTTTTATTTATTTTTAACTACTATACTTTTTTTACCAGGTCAGACCCACTGAGCTATATAGCTATTTTTCAGAAGCGACCTGTCCACAAATGATCTCTCAATGAAGTGGCTTATCACGTCGAAATGTATCGCAGACAAATACTCTAAATGCATGTTAATTCTAAATGTGGAGGTAATAACCGGAAGACCAGGAGAAAATCAATATAACAACGGGGAGAACATGCAAACTCCAATTTTACAGGCGTTAGGGTCGGGATCGAACCCACGACCTCCTGAATTCCAGCCGAGGTAGATAACATCTTGCCACCGTGGCACCCCTATACACACCATGCCTACCTCCCAATCACGTCCACCTATCCACCCAACAAGTCTGCCTCCCTCCCCATCTTTTACACCTCCCTAACCAATACATTCAGCTCCCTACACAATGTCTGCTATCCAACTAAATATATATATGCACCTCTCTATCCACCGTATCCAATTCACCACCAAACGTGTCTACTTCGACAAGAGCTGCAATAGTGTTCGAAGCTCCAATCGTAATTTAAATTGAATCGCATGAGTGACAAGTGCAATACCACAATCTCTCCACCAGGCAAAACAACAGTCGTCGTACGTTTTTTTTGCCCTAGGTCAAAGGTCAGTGGTCCTACATAGGCTATATTAAATGTCAAATGTCCCTAGATTCTTTGGTGAGAATGAGCTCTTACTTGATCCGGTTTGATGAAAATCATCCAGGATAGCACGTCGACTGACAGAATAGACAGACTAATGGACACACTACGTTTGTTTTACGTGAATAAACAAAACATCCGCGATGGAAGCCAAACTAACCACTTCCCTATAACCATGCAAAGTGTCTATTGTGCAGGATAAAGATAAGGAACATTAATTAATTAATATTGAATTCACTTTCAAATGCTTTGCACAACTCAAATGATTTGTGTAGCTCTTAATACTTTCAATGAACAAGAAGTAACAGTTGCAGAGTACAACACTACGAGCAGGGCAAAGAGAGAAGAACAACTTCATTTATGGCACCGTGCAGTGTTTCATCAACATACCTTGACACGCAATCCTGGACAGCAAATCAGGACTGAAGAGCCCCTCTACCGAATATTTTATCTCAAAGTCAAGCGCAAACGACTCAAGTTCAACCGTGAACATTTTAATTTTTTTTACAACTTGTGTGTAACCTGTATTTATTTTGTTTGGGGCTCGAGAACATCCAACTCACTGCCCATGAGGACACTTCCAAAACAAGAATACGGCCTTTTTTTCTTTCTGTCAGTCCTGGCTCTTACAGCTGGGAACTCAAGGGTTGATAGCTCCGTGCCCTGACATGGTGCATTACCCCCATGGGGCACCCAGCCATCTCTAAAAAGGCAATTCTCAATGAGAGGATGTGCTTGCTTGGCACGGGTCTCTGATGAGAAGGGCAACTTAAGAGGAGGCATGGGGACGGATTGGCCAAGGGTTATTGTCATAACCCCAGACTGACAAGAAAATAAATGTTGCCTTATTTTAGGTCTGTGTAACTCTCCAGCTGTCAATGTGTTCCATTTTTTTTTTACAAAAGAATAATGATGAAAGCATGCCTCAAAGCTTCCGTGCCATGCATTTGTTTTACCCTTTCCAATTGGTGTACTTGCTAAAATATTTTCTAAAATTCTTAGATAACTAAAGTCTGTATCATATGCGGATGGTTTGTGTTATATAGCTCATACAATACAGTATAGCACAGTTATTCGACAATATAATGAGAAATTCAGAGTTAAATGTTCTGCCAGTTGAAATGTCAGACATTAATCACAAGAAAATATTTCTACAGTATTTGTCAGCCCGTTGTGTTGGGGTGTAGATCATTGCAAGCCACATATCACTATGATCAGAATACACATTAGTACTTGTGTATACATTACTATTCTATGCCACTACACCTGCAATCACGACATATACTCAACTTATAACCTTGTTTTTTGTGCAGAGATGGCACAGTGTTTCACGAACTGCAATCCGCACCCGACTATTTGAGTTTGATTCCCGGCTATGGCCAACATCAGTGGCGAGTGAAATCTAAAGCAGTTCTGGGCTGCTTCTTCACTAAACCTGCACTGAAAAGCGCGGTTAAGGATGGTAAAACAACTCAGAGGAACAACATAGCATGCGGAGGCCATCATTCACTGTGGTCAATTGACAAGAGGCCGTACATTTAAATTCCAGAATCTGGTTTATTGTTTGAATAATTTAGGATCACTGCTATCACGTTGCGAATTTTAGGAAGTGTCTTGCTTCCAGTGATTGTTGAAAGGTTTTATTGTTGTGATGTAAAGAGACAGAGACGCCCTCGCTCAACGGGGCAGCGTTAACCGTGGAGAACAACACAGCAGGAAGGCCAAGAAGGCAGTAGGATTTACGTCACTTTGCAATTGATCAGTTCTAAATTAGCATTGAGTAATAAATAACACGGGTGGAGGGATGGAGTGGCAGAGTAACGGTCAGTGCGCTGCACTGTAAACCTGGCGGCCTGCACTCAATTCACAGCCACGGCTAACATCTGTGGTATCTGAACCGATATTCCCGCCCCCACTTTACCAAACCAGCATTCACCAGCTTGGTGAAGTATGATCATGGCCGACGTGTGGTGGAGAGGCCTTCGTCCACCAGTGGACCGAGATGCTGTCTTACTTATCCAGCTCGCAATCGGTAATGCATTGCTCGACTTGTATAAAATAAACATGCCACACGAGGAAATTGCAGGCATCACAGATTCTACATCGGCTATTGCGTTCGTAAGTGCTAAGCCATTATACAGCACATCAGGACAACATTTTCAGGAAACAATTCACATATATCAAATTCACCAAAAAAAGTTTTGCTCAGTTATCATTGCACCATGCTGGCAGCAATAGAATACTTTAAATAATGCAAGCAGTTAACATAAATACGGTGAGTATGTTAAAACAATAAAGATTTCAGCTTGACGAACTTGTCAACATGCAGTGGAGTGCCAAAGAACGATCGCAGTGAAATACTGTACATGTCAAGTAACATCATCGGCAATAAATTGATATTACATTTCTTTGAAAACACATTCGCGTTTGTACATCAACACACTCGCATTTGCCCGTTAACCACGCATTTACAAGGATGGCCGTATTATTAGGTAATGTTTTTTTAATTGAAATTACTATTTTCTTTATTTTCAGACATGTACACAAACATAATGTATGTGTATATGGGGTGAGCGGTATTACAGTGTTGGTTCCGGGCTACGGCTCACATCAATGGCGAGTGATATTTAAACTGGTTTTGCCTCCCCCCCCGCACCCCATATTTCAATAACCTGCACAGATCATTGTGGTGAAGTACGGTCAAACGACCACCATAACTGACGTGGATGGCACGCGTTGCAAAAGGGCTGCGAATCATGATTATTTCTACGATATATGTAGATGTGAATAAGCATACATATGATACCATATCGAGTGCTACGTATATAGAGGTGGCAAAAAAATTCCACGGAAATGTATTTGCAGAATGCTGCCTGTGTGCACATGCGTCACGAGTGAGGACGCGGTGTATGGTATTTAGCGTGGCTTTCGTGACGTGAGTTACCGCATGCTCGTTTTTGAGACGAGGCCGACCCCAGAGGTGACCCTCGTGGAGTGAGAAGCCTTAATCACACCACGTCCATTGGGATGGAAGAGCAATACTCTCTCCATTATGCCACCACAATCCATAATGATGATAATGATAGTATTTAAATTGAGGATCCAGAACGTTAAAAGGGTGGATAGAGGGTATTTCAATTTGTTATGGTCAGCTTATCGCTGCCACAGTTTAAAGCACTGAATTAGGCTCAACTTAAAACACGAACGTCTTAACGTATTTTACAAGTCTCTCCTCGTTAATCAGAACATGTTTTTACATGGTAAGGAACTTTTAATGCTTTCATAACTATTCTGCTAATGTCTATTGCTAAGTGTTATGCAGAAAATCCAATAAACATTTTTATTTCAAAACAATTTGTACACAATTGTCAACGCGATGGCAATTTCACCGCTTCGTTCAATCAATTCAATTTCAAATTGGCTGAAGAATGAAAAGCATTTCATCAACAAAAATTAGCATTTTCAATCTATTATACATATAAAAAAAAATTTGGAAGCATTCTAACTGTTAGTATCTATGAAAAACTCTTAGGGAGACAATAAAGTATAGAAATTCCCCACAAAAGTTGTGTCCATACGAATAATAGAACATACACATTTGAAAGAAAATAATGTACTGCCTAAATCTTGACTTAAAGCTTTCGTGACTGCAGGAATTCATATTCTTTGGGTCTTTCGGTATAAAGTCACGTAGCTACTTTAGATTGGGTTGGAAGAGCAATACTCTCGCCATTATGCCACCACAATCCTTTGGAGAGATATCTACGTGACGTTACCGAAAGACCCAAATAAAATGTACTGCCTTTTTGTCGGACTGGCCTTTGTTGTACTGTTGCTATGCTTCCATTTGTTCACCTACCGCTAGACAAATAGCTCCGCATGTTATCTGGCCATTAGGTTTGTTTAATCACACTGAACCATGCTGATCAGTACAAGTTGATAAAACAGGGGACCCAGGACCAATTCAGACATCACTCACCACCGATATTAGCTGTTACCAGGAATGGAACTTAGGATGTCGGGTTCATAGTGAAATGCACTCACAACTCTGCCAATGCACCAAACTTGTTGCGCATTACTGCATATACAATTTGACATCTATATTGGTGCCACTACCGCTTTATGTTAGATAAACTTGTTATTACGTCTCTTGCGCTAGCATGGAGTGGTTTCCACCTTGCAATGTATGACCAGGATGTGGAGAACAGATATGTGTGTGTGGAAATATTCAGCTGCATAGAATTTAGTTTCAAAGATGTGTTTTACTTATATCCGCTTCAAAAAGTAATGCTACTTCATTTGCATTCACGAAACACATTTTCAGTGCTTTTCAAAAGTGTCATGTGGAACTTTCGCTGCTGGTGGATGAACCGATTTGTCCACATTGTTAAACCCTGTACTGCATAAAACTGCAAATTTTAACAAAATGCACCATTGTTAAGTCGTGTTTTTTTCTCTCTATATAAAAATAATGTTGCTAGAAAATTACGACTAGCTACTGCGTAAAAACTGGCCAATCATAATCACGCGCATTACACTTGTTCCAGTCTCTTTCAAAAGTTTGTTGCAACAGAGCCCAGGTATGTTTTCTGTCAAAGAATGAAATACGACCCTATACCCTCCTGCATATTCAAACGGGACCCAACGTAATGACGTGTGAAATGCTCTGTATGTTATGATGTCTGGGCCATTAATAACCGGCAAAGCTTGCCAACAGCTTTGGAGAGATATGTGATGCAATTTATTCTCCGCAATTTTTATTGTGTGCAATGAAATTCATATGATCTCTAACCTGAGCTGCAAGACATGGCTTACAATAATCTGTATTGTTCGAAACTCTAGTCCATTATTTCAGTTATTCATTTATTTTAATAAATAGGATAGATTTGGCAATCTCTAATCAGAGTCAGAAGTACATATTTGAAAGGAAGTATCAAAACAAAACTAATTTAAAAAAAAACCTTCCCTTATCACTGTGCAGCACATTGGACAGATTGTGAAGTTCATTGTTTGCATTTTAATAAAATAAAGCCCTGATATGAAAGCGCATTCCTTACAATATTGATGTTCCTAAACCGACAATGACTCCACCACTAATTATAAAGCTTCAGTTTATTAATGAGTCCACATGAAAAATACATTATCCCAATCATTATTATGTTTTACTTTTCTGTTTGTATTTTGTGATCTATATAGTAGCATAAGCCACCTACCAACAATGCATCCAATTAAAAATATTGCAACAAATAAAGGATGCAAGAGGAAACATTAATTTAGTGCACAATGCATTATATCCTTACGGGAAACCCGATTAAAACCTTTCAGATAACCATAATCATATGCATTTTTTATTTCTGCAAAATGAGCAACCCGCAAACAGAAAACATTTTACGATAATGACCGGTATCCTGAAATAGACGTCCATACTCCTGACATGGTGCATTAGAAGAAGAAAAAAATAATAATATACGGATGATCTCTAATGTGCTTCAGTCGAGCTTTCACAATCAGAATCTTTACGTAGACTGGAAAGATACGATAAGCTATGAAGCTCTATTTCACAAACTATTTGTATTCTTTGTTCTTTCGGTAAAGTCACATAGATAGAAAACAAAAATCGAAATTAAAAGCAAAAAACCCACGACGTTTCGATCGCAACACAAGCGGTCTTCTTCAGGTGGAGAGAAAAGAGGAAACGTCGTGGGTTTTTTGCTTTTAATTTAGATTTTTGTTTCCTATCTACGTTACTTTACCGAAAAAAACAAGAATATGAATTCCTGCAGTCACGAAAGTGTTAAGTCAAAATTTAGACTATTTGTAGTTATGAGTCGAAGGGAGGTGGCAAAATGTCTTACAAATTTGCAGTCGGTGCAGGGTATCTCCAAAAGGCTGGCAGATTAAATATTAAAAAGTGACTTCATCACTCCTAGGAAAACATTCTGGTGATGCAGTGACCTCAGGTGCTAGGTACAGAGTAATAGGTGGCACAATAAAAACTGCAAGTGTTGCAAATGCTTAGGACATTTAACCTTCACGCCCTTGGCTGGTCCCAACAGTCCTTTCACAGCATTCTCCAAGATGAATTTACTTCCCTTTGAAAACTATACTTGTATTCTTAGGTTTTTTCGGTAAAGTCACGTAGGTAAAACATCAAAATTAATGAAAATAAAATAAAATAAAAACAAAAAATCACGACGTTTCGGAGGCGTGATTTTTTGTTTTTATTTTCATTAATTTTGATGTTTTACCTACGTGACTTTACCGAAAAAACCTAAGAATATGATTCCTTGCCGTCACGAAAGCTTCAAATCTAAAACTATACTTGCTTTGGGGCAAACACTAACCACAAGCCTTGGCACTTTGCATTTCTGGAAAATGAGAAACATGGCACTTCCTCATAGAAAGGCGAAATGTCATGGATGAAACCATTTCGGTGACACAGTGGTCTGGAGTTTAATCAGATGGGGACCATCCAAATGCCACTGATAGTGAGTGGATCTTCTGAACTAGCCATACCACTTGCAAGGCAATGCAGCAGGTTATTTATTTTTAATGCATCATTTTACATTATTTAAATATTGTGCAGTATACATGGCAGCGTGGCCTTTAACTACACAAGAAATGAGTAATTTGGACGCCCCATCTTGATAAGTACATTTTTCATGTATATTATTTGCACAATTACAATATAAATCTGATTTCAAGGCTACTTTATCAATGTGCCAGTCCGAGCCATTTATAGCCACAGGGTATTTATTCCTGAAAACACTGCCATTATGCTCAAAGTGCATTGACCTTTCAAAAGCTCATAAATACACAAGTGAAAGGTAATTATATTCTAATTTAAATTAAGCATAATTTTGAGAATTATAATTGCATATATGCAAATGGTAAGCATTTGGGGAACAGTATTTGATCTTGAACGGAGAGGAAAAAACGTTCAAAAAAATTATTTGTTTTATATATATATTAATTTTATATAGAATCATACTCCACATGCAAAGATATGTTGATATTATATGAAAGGAATTGATCAAACTGAGATAAAAAAAAAGTAAACAAATAGAAATGAGTTTCGACACTGATTAAATAAATTAAGATAATATTGCAGCTAACAGTGCAACATCCTGTGTCAGAGAATTAACTCAGAAGACGAAATCACAGAAATTGTTCTGAAGTCACTTCAATAGATCTCTTTAATCCCCACTCGGGGTACATCTTTCTTAACTAGGGGTACACCTTTGTAACTATCTCACCCATCCATACTGGACATCTGTGAAAAGAGCTTCATAGCTCATCGGATTCCTTCTGTAATCTACATTTTAAAAATTTGAGTCTGACATTCCCTGCAAAGTGTGTTTGTCAAGAAGCAACATAGTGGAGCTCTAATTTAGCCTAATTAAGTGACAACCCACACATAATGCGATTGTTTGCCATCATTGGTGACGGGGCTTTGACCATCAACTCGCAACAAGTGAGAGCCCAGTTTAGTCACAGCTGTCTGCCAGAATTGAATATCGTGATCTCAGCAGTGTCGGCTCTGTGCTTTGACCCTTAGCCACCCGGTGACCTCCAAACGGTGTCCTTCTTCCGAGACTGTGGCTTAACAACAACACAAAATTGGGCTTTATGTTTGAAATAAAAATGCTGTCTGTTTGCAAAATATGTGCGTAAACGTTATAACCGGTCTTTTCATGAGTCCCTACTCACCGAATGTTATGTCTGGGATGATATATTCAACAAAGGTAATGACAAAGTAATTGAATGCCATATTTTGAAATCCATGCCTTGGAGTCTAATCGCGTGTACAAAATAAACTGTCAGAATACATCTGTAGGACTCGTACAAGGGTTGTCTTTCTCTCTCTTTATTTTCCTCTTAAGAGTCCACCTTCGCCGCGCCACCGCTCCGCGTCTCGGCGCGGCCTCGCTCCGCTCCGCGTCTCTCTGCTGCGCCACCGCTCCGCGTCTCGGCGCGGCCTCGCTCCGCGTCTCTCTGCTGCGCCACCGCTCCGCGTCTCTCCGTGCCCTCACTCCGCTCCGCGTCTCTCTACCTCACTATCGCTACGCTTGTCGTCTCTACGGTTCCTCCTACTCTGCATCCTTCCGATGCATGGCTACCCTGTCTGCTCACTGCGTTCTCGCTACCACTGTCTCTCCACGCTTTACTCTACTATCACTTGCTCTGCGACTCCCCGGGCACCGTTGCTGCAGCTCCATCCACGACGCCAACTCGTACAGGACTCCCTTCTCTCTGTTGCGCTCTGGCTTATATCCCCACACCAATTAATCTCCCTAATTATCTCTACTCCCCCCGCTTATCGCTCGCCCCCTGGCCCCCCCCCCCCCCGTGTCACGTGGCCTTGTTTTCGCCGCCAGAGCGACGCCAGCTAATGCCCAATTACCTTGCCAGCCAATCACTGGCCTGTGTCCTCCCGGCTACCCTGACACCTGTTTTAACCCTTAACGACCCACTTCGCCTAAGTCACAACAACAACCATTACCTCACATCACCCCACTGTACTGTGCTTGCTCGCATAGCAACAGAGGCGGGGGATGCGTTGCGCGCTATACTCAAGCCCTACACATCTATCAATATTTAGTGTACTTATACAATTGTCCAGATTTGGATAAGTATACCATCCTGGATACAACATTGTTTGACTGCCCCCATAGGAATCCAAGTTTTAATATCTATTTTTTAATCTACCTATAAAATCGTATCAAATTCCCATTTGCATTCTGAAACAGTTTGCTGGCTGCCCATAAAGATGAAAAGATTTTCCTTGTTAATGGCTTTGGTGGGTATGCTAATTATAACATACAGCATAATGTTATTTATTTTCCTCCGAAATATTTAGATCACCATGCTCGCATTACAGAATACAAACTATGCTTTTATTTTTGTTGGGTGGGAGGGGCTGCCTATAATGAATAAATAACCACGTTTCTATATTTTTTTCCCCTTTGAAATTAATGTGGACGTTTCGACAAGCAAGACGACTGCGATGACTTCCAGGTACTGCAACAATATTGGTGGGGTTGTTCTTTTTTTACGGTTGTCATAAACGTACCTTCGCCACCAGAAGAAGCATCTAGTAGAAATCAAGAGCCCGAGGTGATCATATACTCGTCACTGTAAATCACACACTTGGCAGTTCTTCAGGGGGCCTTTTTGAAGCCAAAGATTTTTTTCTCTCTCTCTCTCTATGGTCTCCCTGTTTTGTCATTAATTAATTTCAGGCGGTGCTCGGAGCGGCGAGTATCTCTTGTGGGGCCTTATTACGATACTGCCCTGTGGCCCACGCTTAATTCATTTACTTTGCAAGCATAACTGAAGTAGGGTTTTTTTGTGTGTGTATTCGTGTGCATGAAAATTAAAAAAACAGGCTATGGAGATGTTTTTATTATTTCATTTATACGTGTTCCCCCAACTTGCCTTACAGCGTGACTCGGCATGTCAGCAAAATGCAGTATGCATGACATAAATATAATGTGGGTTTGCATTCACGTGATATATTACAGTACATGTTTGTCCATTGCTGCCTGCATAAGAGCTATCGGAGTGTAGTGTGAATGCCTCAACCCTTGCCCAATCTTTTCTTGACACACAACACAGACAAGATTTTTTTTCACGTCTATTAAAGAACACAATTAAACCATAAGCAGTCACAATTGTTGAACGAAGCGTGATTCATCTTGAAAACGCACAGTCTCTTAATGGCTTTTACAAAATCCAGATAAGATTCTGGAGATGGTTTGCCTTGTTTTTCACCATACAATAGGGCATGCTCATCTCCTCATTGTTATGGTTACGGTTATTCAAATCTCCACTTCATTGTCACAATCTATTCCAGTTTAATAAACAGGGGGTCCTAATTTACTTCATTCGATTTTTTTAATTTGGTATTTTATCACAAGGTTGTTCGTACTGTGGTTTAAGGTCTTCCCATATCTAGACGTGACCTGTGCAGAGTGCTATTCATGTTGGCTCTGGTTTTCAGACTAATGTGACCTTGGGCTCTTTGCTGTTTGCCATTCTGGTGACATAACCAGCCCAACAAAGTAATTCTTTTTGAATTATTATATTAAGTGACGTCTACTCGGATCTATAATGGGCCTCATCATCTGATGCATGGTCACGCCATTCAACGTACGCATCCTCTATGATTACAGGACTTTTGAAAGGCATTCAGCATTTTCTTCCTCTCACGGCCAATTATCAAGGTCTCCATTCTATGCCTTTAATATTAGTATCTCACAACCAATGCAATGAACGTGTTTGAGCACAGCATATTATTTCATTATCATTGTAGACGTGGTTAACTATAACCATATAATACATTTGGCTGCTTAAATACATTTTAAGAAGAAAACATCAAGAATTTAGTATAACAAACTCACAGCCTCTTATTAGTTTTCATTTGACAATTCTATACAGTGGAGTCGGCTCTTTTCAAAACATCCTGTGCATAAACACCAGACCTTTCAAATATATATTTGTACTAGCAGGAAGATTCTGGCATTGCCCGGGCGAAAAAGACATAAACACATCGACATACACACATACATCGACTCACACACACATACATAGACTCACACACACATCGACCTACACACACACATATGGACTTACACACACATATATCGACTAACACACACACATGGACTCACACATACATCGACGTACACACACACACATCGACTGACACACATTGACTCACACACACATCGACGCACACACGGACATCGACCCACACACACACATATTGACTTACACACACACATATCGACTAACACACACACACATGGACTCACACACACATCGACGCACACACGCACATCGACCCACACACACACATATGGACTTACACACACACATATCGACTAACACACACACACATGGACTCACACACACATCGACGCACACACGCACATCGACCCACACACACACATATGAACTTACACACACACATATCGACTAAAACACACACACATGGACTCACACACACATCGACATACACACACACATCGACTTACACACACACACATCGACTCACACACACACATCGACCCACACACACACAGACTTACACTAAGACATATCGACTTCCACACACCCAGTGACTCACACACACACATAGATTCACACACACACATCAACTTACACACACAGACACATCGACTTACACACACATCGACCCACACACACATTGACTCACACACACACATCGACTTACACGCACACACTTTTTTAAAATGTTTATTTACACACACACATCGACTTACATGTACGCACATATCAACTTACAAACCCACAGCGACTCACGCACCCATTGATTTACACACACACATACATCGACTCACACACACATCGACTTAGACGCAAACACAAATAATTTTTGATTTTCATTTACACACACACATCGACTCACACACACACATGGACACACACACACAGACAAAGAAATGGACTTACACACTCACATGGACCCACACACACACATTGACTTACACACACATCAACTCACAACAACACATATCGATTCACGCACACGCACATCGACTTACACACAGACACATCGACTTATACACACACACACGGACGTACACACACACACATCGACTCACACACACATCGACGCACACACGCACATAGACTCACATGCACACATGGACTTAGGCACACACATGATTATTTTTATATTTCCTAACTTAATTTTTTTATATTAGTTTTCTTTCTACGTGAGTTTAACGAAAGAAGAAAGAAAATAGTACTCACTTAACAGTGCTGTGGTGAGGCCTAGTCCCGTGCCTCGCCTAGATTGCCCAGCCGGCCGAGGTGGCACCTGTACAGTAGGATCTACCTATTCTACATCGACCTACTTAACATTATAAGAGTATGTTTTTTGTTTGCATTCTGACCACAAGCATTGTGGTTAATGCAGGCATGATTCCTTGTAAAAGGTTTCAGTTTGGTGTTTTAACATTTTAACACCTATTTTGTTTCCAGATATAATGGGAAAAACCTATTATCATATCTTGTCACCTGTTCTATACATTTCCTTTTTAAGACTCTATTATTGACAAATGTGTTGAGTTGTTGTTGTGTGTGTTATTTGTGCCTGTACACTACTGTGAGTTTAGTATGCCCAAAAAGTATTTGTGTCATCGGATGCAGTTCATTTTCAGTGTATGGGGCACAGCAGGAAGATAACACTTCCTAGCACAGGACAACTTCTCAGGAAAAAATTGGTATATGTTTTTTTTCAGTCTAAAATACTATCATGGACATGAAGTTAATGCCACCAAAAATAATAATACATTTACAGTATTTTGTCAAGGGTGACAGCTTCCCCAAGCCATGTTGGCCATGCTAGTCAGTGCAAGCATCCCAGGATCAGTTCCAGAATGTTCCGGGATCAGTGTGTTCCAGCAATCAGTTCAGATATCACTCGCCACTCATGTTAGCCATGGTTGGCAATCGAACTTGGGTCACAGGGTCCATAGCACTGTGCGCTAACCACTTTCCTAGCACTCAATTACAATAAAAATAGCACTTAAACACAGCGCAAAAGCTAGTGCACTGGCTGACATCAGTGATATCTGAACAATTCCTGGCCTCCCCTTCATTACTTTGCTAATTCGCACCGACCAGTACGGTAAGATGTAGTCAAAGACCCAATAAACTCTAACCATGTGGGTGGCCTTCATACAGCAGTAGACAAAAAAGGGCTACAAATAATTACTGGGATAAATTTACAGTAAATAAGTAATATTTAAAAAAGAGTTTTCAAAAACACGCTTTTATGAAATGTACTAGTAATGGAAGAACTCCACGACTCCGGGAAGTGGCCCCGAAGCTTGCCATAACGTAAGGGACCTTGGCCAATTACAGCCAACGTCAGTTGACTGTGGACAATTAGACCCAAGCCGAAACATAACATTAAAAAGATTGCTTAAAAATAAAAATTGTTATGATAAAATATAGTATTGTCATCAGTATGAGATAAGTATACCAAGTTTGCAGTCGATATCACATTGGGAAGTGGGTTAAAACTGAGTTACAAGATTTGAGGATACAACAACAATAACGACAACAACAACAGACAGAGTGAGTTAAATGAAAGCGTGTAAAAAATACGATGAGTTTTTGTTGTTTAGCTGTTATGCTGTTTGTTATGGTTTACTATATTTAAAATAAGAGGGTAAGGATAATCCATGGGGGGGGGGGGGGAAATATGAACGACGTAAATAACCTCTTGTTTTTGGTTCTTTCGGTAAAGTCACGTAGAAGGGAAATAATAAAATAATAAAAATAAAACATTTAATCATTTTCACGACGTTTCGGCCACAACGCAAGCAGCCGTCCTCAGGTGAAGAACAGGTCTGTCGCTGTCATTCCGACAGACCTGTTCTTCACCTGAGGACGGCTGCTTTCGTTGTGGCCGAAACGTCGTGAGAATTTTTTAATGATTAATTTGCATTATTTTATTATTTCCCTTCTACGTGACTTTACCGAAATAACCAAGAAGATGAATCCCTGCAGTCACGAAAGCTTTAAATCGAAATTTAACCTCTTGTTGTAACAGCTCTCTGGCTGGTTCAGCAGTTCCACTGCTGGATGATGACCGCTTGTGTTGCGATCGAAACGTCGTGATATATTATTTTTTGTTTTATTTTTATACCTACGTGACTTTACCGAATGAACCAAAGAGCATCAATGACAAACCTCAATACTCTGCATGGTGCTCGCTCTTTCTTGGGTCGGTGTTACTCACGGCAGCTCTACTGTCACACAAAAAAACAACACAAGTGAGGTGAAACATTGCCCTGCCAAACTTTCAAGCATTGCATTCTGTTTTCAGTTCAACATTGAAAGGGTTATTAAAGTACAGTCCTCAAATCGATGCAACTCTGTGATGTGAGGCCACTTTTTGGTATAAAATAACAAGAAAGCCTTTATCTTTCTGAAAAGTTAAACGTGTGTGTGCGAAAAAATACAATGACCATGATTTCCAAAATGCTATTACTGTATTTCCCCCACCCCCTGGTAAGTTACTTTTGTATCCACCACGACTGAATTGAAGTCCCGAGTGAACACCTTCCTGGGTTCTCTCGCTTGCCCACAAACTGTGGACCAGGGTCAACCTCATTCGGCACATCGTGTGGCAGATGCACTCATCTCCCCTCAGAAAGTGACCCCACCTTGCAACTGTGCGAGTGGAACAACTAGCGGAGCAAATGGTCAACTCCTAGAGTATTGACCAGTGGCACCAAACCAAATCCGCGACTCACATCCAATGCCATTGTCGAATGGCTAAACAACGCAGATGTCAATTTGCTAAATTTGTTGCTATTCAAAAAATAAATTGCCTATCTCAGCAATGCTCCATACAAACAAAGACAACTACTGAGGGACACTGATACGCTTTCTATTGATTAGCATTATATCCAAATTACCGCCATGAAAACTGAATGAAAAGAATGTGCAATTTTTTTAATGAACAAAAATATACATGGTACATATATATGGGTATATTTAGCTTTTTGGTTTACAGGAATTCTCAAACTTTGATATCAATAGAGATTCATGACATTATAAAATATATACAGTGTAAGGACGTTTCATATTTTATCATGCTAAAGTGCCATATATCACTGTAGACCTACACCACACAAGCTGCATTTATAATAAATCCATTACCACTAACACCATTTATTATTATGATCTAGTTAAACGATAAAGGTGCGGACCTGAAGTTGCTCATGCCACTATCAGTGGAAGGGCCTTTGGCTGATTTTTCAGCTCCAGATGGTATTTGGTCTACTCTTCCACGTTGACCAGACGTGTTGGAAGAGAGGTGGGCGTACCCACACTCTACCCCACCACACACAACCTGTTGATCAACTGTGGCAGACAGAGGCTGTAGTATTGTTCGAAGTTTTAACTGACTTGGTAGTGTAGATGTAATCCAACCGTTGATTTCTGGATTTCAATTCAAGTCTGTTAACCTTCACACCATGACAGCTCCCCATTGTGTAGGTTCTGTGTATGAAACAAACAACAGGGACAAATACAACCTACTCACAGACAAACTCCACAAATATCTCAACAGCTTCATATTATTGTGCTCACGGATAATGTTTATGTTACCTCTTTTATGGCATTATCGAAACGATGTATATGACGAATGATATTCGGATATGACACGTGTTTTAAGGCAACCGAACAACCTGATCGAGTGAGTCCAGAACGTACTGTATCACAATGCATACCTCCAGAACACCCACCGTAAAGGTCACTGCACTGGCCAACAATTGAAAATCTTAAAAAACATCACAGACCAATATAGGTCTGGTGTGGGGTGGGGAATTCTTCATTTCATAATTAAACCCCTATAGTGTTGGGTTTCAGAATGGTTGAGATACAGATAATGAAAGACGGGACATAGAAGAGTGATGGATAATGGGCAAATGAAACAATAAAAGGTGAACAAATGTTAAGAAGAAGATAGCACAAATTGGACACAAAAATCAATCACTGTCAACGGTATGAAATATCACATTTCTATTACGGAGAATAGGGGGAGCGTGGGGGCAACACTTTTTCTACATTAAGGACACTATTAAAAATTCAATACATCATCCCTGTACGTCTCACCTGCGGTATTATTGCAAGCAGTTTATGAGCCATTCAACTCTCCGATTAATTCAAGTAATTTCTTTTTTTGGTGACCCAACTCGAGCTATGTTGAGCTGCAGTTAATGAAAATGTCAGCGAAGTGCGACTCAATTGATAGGTGGCCACCCCCCCCCCCAAAAAAAAGTGTTGGTGGATATATGAAGATTAATTAGTTGCATCTCAAAAAATATCTGCGTTTTGTCCATAAATAATTATGAATGGGAGCTAAATTAAATACATAGTCCATGGGTGAAATGCCCGAATGAATCATGGTGTATTTCCGTTAAATGTTACGCAAAAAATATCTCTGGTATTGAGTTTCAGTCAATATTTTTTTCGTAATTGGGCTGCATGCTATAAAGAGAACATTGCATATTCATAACGAGGAAGTAATTATGTGTAGCAATTGCCTCGGCTCTATCAAAATCGGCAGGATTATTAATTGTTCCAAAATAGTTGTCAGTAACGATTATCCACTGCTTCACTCTCCATGTGTGAAATTGCCGTATGACAGTGCTGGGCTCTGGGATACGAAACGTTTTTTGTTGGGTCACAAGATGGAGCTGTAGAGGTTCCTACTCTGAGGTGCATTGACAAGGTCAATCGTGTTTGACTGCCATACTGCCTTTGCTTTACGGGTTTACAAATAATGCCTGCAGCTGCAACAAGGCATTAAAAAATAATGAACGTTCCGCTGTTTAACCAATACCAGCAGTGCATCATCTGAAAATACCAAAAAAATACGAAGCTTCCCATAATATATTTTATGGACAATCACGGGAACATTACTTACAGCTTTTTATTTTCACCCAATAATTACATTCACACTCTTAAATACACAATTCATAGTGATAGAGCTGCAAGATGGGCAATGCAATTTTCTTATGAAGCAGATCGCATAGTTATATCCAATAAATGATAAGCTGGATCATTGATGCCACCCCACGCAATGTCACACCGCATTAACTCTTACATCCACAACTCTCCAAATTAAATGGATGGAATGAAACGTTAACGAGCGACATATTTGCATCCTTTTCTACAACTTTTTTAATGGCCTGGCATTTAAAACAGTTTCGTGGTTGCGATTATGCACGGAATATATACACCTATTCCAGATGTCCCTCTTCCTACACAACAGTTCGCTTCGTGCATTCACTAGTTATAGACATGAATTATTCCGTGGGTCAAGGTGTTAAGCCACGGAAAGATATGTTTTCCAAAGCTATGGCTTTAAAGAGAACATTCCCAGTGGCATAACACAGCAGTGCTTCCATCAGTTGCACGGCTGACCTGTCACATCGACTCTTTGCTTGCCATTCGACCCACAACAACACAGGGAGTATTGAAAAATATCTGTACGGTGAGAATCATTGCAGTGGAATCAAATCACATTCAATGCACAATGGTTAGAGAGAGCTTCATAGGACAGACACACACACACGAAAGTGTCGCCGAACAAAATCAGTCAACTAGAAAAGAGAAGGAATAATTTTGCAACGGATAATGCTATTCAATACGTATTGTACTGGAAGGCACACGAATGCCCATGGGTATTTGTTCACTATCCCTCTATGAATTGCCTCTTCGAAGCCGTGGATATGAGCACTGCGCTATATCGGCTTGCAAGAAACGAGGGGAAAGACCTCATTACCTCCATGCGAAACTGCACGCCTTTTAAATTAAATCTTATTTTATTTATGTGTAATAGTGTTTGTGTAGTATATAAAAAGTGTAGGTGATATATCACATATATTATTTAGGCTGCGTATTATTTTCAGATTATATTGTGTGTGCACGCGTGGATGATTGTGGGCACATAGTTGGATATGGGAGTACAGTATCGCATTCTGGAGCAGGCAATATAGAATGTTCCTCTTGCTATATTTACAGAAATAACTTCATTTCTCCAAGTGTCGACACAAAACTCAAATATGTACCTGGCCACATAAGCCCAGTCCACTTGTTGGAAGATGGACATTTATTTAATAAAAGAAAACCCAATATTTTTTTTTAAAGAAAAAGCTTCTCAGACTAAAACGATCAAGGTTATCACCATACTCATACGTACATTTTTTTTCTGATAAACGGAAGCATAAATTGCATTCGGTTATGCTATAATAAGATATCAACATGTAAAACATATATTTCATGTGCTACCAATGTTACGACTCATTGAGTCAAATATTATCTACTGGTAGAAAAAATATGAGGCAATTTGCATGGAAACAGCAATGGGTAACTGGTTAATGAGATAGAGAGATCATTTTGGTATCAAAAACATTTTCAGGTGTAAACATTTTCTCATGTAAAATTAGGCCAATTTTTCGTTACAAATAGTAATGGTGCAACTTAGAAGGGGCTGTAGATTGAAAAATTCGACTATCGTCGTTGTATTTGACCCAACAACATTTTGCGCAGTCCGGTGGAAGTGATGGGTCATGTTTTACAAATATATATATTTTTGCCCCCCATTTCCACAACTAACGAATTAGCACAGCAGGTGCAATTCCTGGTGCAGCAATAAAAAAAACAAGATTAGGGGTTTGCTAATGATGATAAATTGTGGTGCAGTTTGCAACGGCACAACCAGCTAATCACCATTATCGTCATTGCATGGCCGTAACTAGAGCAGAAGAATAATCTGCCTCCTCAGCCTTTGTGCACAAATTTCAGCAGGGGGGCAAAGAGAGGAGGATTGTGAAGTGGTTGGTCAGTCATCCTGCAATTGTAACTTGTTACCTACGCAGCCCTCCAGCGGCATGCATGCATCTTAACAATTTATTCCCATTTTCTTCGAAGCCCTATTACCCAACCTTGCTTCTGATTTTTCAGTTTTTGCGCAGCATGTTTTACGTCTAAACAAATGCGCATCGTGTATTACGAGGAGTTTTTTTCCCTTTTGCTCTCCTTTCCACAATTAGGCAGGATAATCTCCAACTGAAGCTTGACGGCAATTATGTTCGCAGGACGCACGAGTTGAAAGTAGATTAAAAATTAGCAAATACTAATACGACGAAACAGTCTGCTGTTACTGGCCAAGAATACATGTTCTAAGAAGTAGGCAGGGCAATGATGCAGTGAAGCACAGCCCTGCAACTGAGTGCACATTCGGCATGAAGTGAAAAAAGTCAAACGAACATTGAGTCGGTGCTCATCTACAATTTAGAGCCTTGCGCCGCAGTGGTGTATATTCCATATTACTCTGCCGGGGGTGAGTCCATCCATAGAACAAGCATTGTTTACTTCCCCACAAAGGTGGCTGCTCGTGGTATTGACCCTTTTTTCTGATTGCTAGCCGCTCACTCTACCCACGAGCTACCCAGCCGAGGTAATTCACGTCCCAACAACCACGCCAAAAACAGGACGTCGTTACTGGACGAGATTTCTTTGCTTGCACCGTCGGCCTTATCCACTCACTCCTGGCCACAACCACCTGAAGGCAAGAGATCTCACAGCAGCAATCCAAATGTAAAAAAACAACAACATGCAACTCTGAATCTCTGATAATGCATGACAGTTGAGTCGTGCGTGTTTGTGTGTAAGCGACAGTGACTTCCAAACAATTGAGGGAAGTCAAGTTAAGTACTGTACTGACTTGAGCTCTGCCCATGGTGAGCCAAACTCGTACGTTTACACGAACACCTTCAAAAAAGCTGATTTGACAGTGGATTTTTTTTAAAGTAATGGGATTGTTATTTAATTTACGTTTTTTTTAAGGTAGCACTTACACGGACAATTATGTATAAATGTTTAATATTTTTTTTTAAATCACCCAGACAAGCAAAAGCAGCCTCACACCTAAGGATAAATATACAGAAACTCATTATGATTTATTTTACATACTGTGAACGTGTGTGTGCATGTGTATATGGACTGACGTATGCACATGCAAACATAGACACGTACCGTGCATACATACAGACAGACATTCGTATTCATGCACATCTCGCATCTATGTATTATGCAGCATCATAGAACCCATCACCACTTCATTAAATTACGTTTGCATTGTGTGCCTGAGCTGATGGATTTTTCATCTTTCACGTGCGTGGACCCTGCTGTACATCAACTTGAAGAGTCATGCCGACCGCCATGTATTTGCTATTTATCTCACGAGATGCACACCGCCATGGGCCCTCACTTCCCATGACCTTTCCCTGGCGGCATTTTAATTGAATTATAATTTAAGCTGCCAATTTTCACCCCGCTGGCTTGTCAGCGAGCGGCGGTGTGCGAGTAAGAGATTTACACTCGCCTCCACGCGCGGAAATGAAAGCAGGATTAGAGACTCCCTCAAAAGAAAAATATATATATGGTACATAAGACCAATGATCCTCTATACCCTGAAGCTTTAACCCACATCCCATGCTCACATATCTTGATGTGCTATTCACAGATAAAACAATACACTACTGACACGTCTTTACCGACGGCTTGATCTGTGATTCAATCCACAAATCAATACTATTGGAAGGCGTAATCACAAGTGATTGGCTGACAATGATGTTATATTGACTCGTAATCTAAATAGCATCTGTTCCACCTTGGGTCACTTGGAATGGCTTGTAACTAAATCCTGACCATTATTTACTTACATATACAAAAGTGTATTGTAAATTTACATCTAAGTATACTCCTGTGCATGATTTTATTTAATTATTATTATAACGAAAGAGGTAAAATCAATGTCATACGTATTTTTCCAAAGGTCAAGTCAAATCGATGTCCTGACCAAATGACTATTGAGGCAGTGCTCATCTCCTGTTTATAACCCTGAGCAACTGGTTACGATTCCACGTTCTAATGGTGGAGGTGAGTCTATGCATAGGACAGCATACTTTTGACTTAATCACAAGGCGAAGGGGGGGGGTACCTATTTTATTGACGTCGGAGGGATGATGGCTTGAGTCAACCCCCCCCACCCACCCCCAAAGCAGGATTTCAACTCGCAACCTTCCCATTACGAGCCACTCGCTCAACCACTGATCCAACTGGGCGGATATTACACTCACGCAGGTGTAGCACAATGTAAATGTGCTGAGAGCGGTGACAGAGAGAGATATCGAGATAAATACAGAGTCTGAAGACAGACAAAGAGGTTTACAAAAAGAGGCGATGGCACGCTTGTCAGTAAAGCCACAGTAAATCCTCGCCGTGGATGGGATTACATCCTAGCCAACCAGAAAATCCCAATGATCCAACGGAGAAAAGGTCAGAGTCGGAATAATGCCAGAAGCTCATGGGTTTTAAAGGGTGAGGGTTGCTAAAGGAATTGCTTTCCACAATTGAGAAGAGTTTACTGCGGCAAAATTAAATGTTTTCCTCTTGACCTAAAGCACAGACCTTTTCAAAGGTATCTCAAAACACCTGGCATTCGTTTAAAGATTTCGTAGTACTTGAGAAGTTGTCAATATTTTTCGTGACATTATCACCAAACTAGCTTGCATGTCAAATTACTCCTGGGTAATAAAAACAATATTTGTTTAATCTTCATCATCCTTGTGTAAGTTTATTTCTTCAGTTTATGGTGTATACATCAATGATCAAGTGACATTTTATGGCATTTAAGGTATTTGTTCTCACTCTGACTTTACTATATTATAGTTGTTTATTTTTTTTTTATGTCTTTGAAGTGCATTCCCCAAGTAAATAATGCGTGTTTTTACCCTTTTTTAATCCTTTAGAAAAACAACAAAAAACATAAAATGGCCGTGTCATATTTGCAGAGTGGTGCAGTGGTACAGCAGTTAGTGCACTTCTTGTTAGAGCACTGCGCTATCTACTGACCCGGTGACCCGAGTTCAATTCCTGGCCATGGATAACATTAGTGACAAGTGCTTTCATAGCTCTCCCTTTCTTCACTAACCCACACTGACCAGCGTGGTAAAGCATGCCAAAACAATGGTGGATGTGGAGGCCTTCACCCACCATTCGAGTGTCAAAAGGCTGTTCATTATACTTTCAGCTCCATTATTCTGAAATTAGTTATGGAAGTATGTGTATGTTTTAGTCCAACGTTTTTTTCATCACATGCTCTAGTTTCATAGAATTAGTTATAAAACACATCGGAATGGTTACATAACTTATAAAGTAAATGTCATTCATTATAATACTTTATGAGAACAAACTAAGCTATTTATGTATTTAAAAACACTGAAACGTTCGACGATGAACTAATATAAAAGTGTGGCCGAAAATTTTAAATGATTAGAAATCCGCTCGAAATTTAAAGTTAACTAAGTTGGTGAGATATATTTTATCTCCTCCGAATGCTGCCTTATTAGTTGTCCGCACAATACTCCGAAAGCAAAGAAGTGTCACATTGCCCGGGATAAGCTACCTACGAGTGAACATTTGGCAAGCAATTAAAAATATTCCTCCTCCAATTTGCGCTGACAAAACAGCCCCTGACTAATATTGAAACGTCCCAATTATGTCGCATCATACGCCATCTGTCAGTAGCTGGCTGAGCATGCTAATACAAGTCGGTGTGATAATATTCACGGTGTGCTGTCACAGCTACACGTCAGAAGTGAGAGAGAGAGAGAAAGACAACACCGGCAGTGAGCGATAGGGGGGGAGGAGGCGCGTTGGTGAAAAGGGTGACAAAAAGGGGCATAGAGAAGGAAACAAACAAAAAAGGAAACTCACAATGACAGAGCACACGGATTTCCCCACTCGCATTCCGCCAGTGGCCAAATAACACGCTCGGTTGCTGCTCCACTTGCAAGAGGGGGACATGTGTCTCGCTCTGCGTGAGAACTTCGTCGCTTGACGACTTGCCATCAAATATGCACATTCACGTGTGTTAGTATAATGCGGTGTAATGTCGAATATCCAAACGTCGGCGTATCCGCTATCACCAATTAACCGACCACACCCAGTGCAGCATAGTATTTGTCCAGTGGCATGACAGCTATTTTCTATAAATATTCACAACTCCAAGCTTATGGCATTTGGTAATGCATTCTTAATGGTGCGTACTTTCGCTGACGTATAAAGTAAAGCATTGACTCGTATTTAATAGCAGTTTGAGTTTTTTTTTTGGGTCCAGTAACATCTTTTGTGCAACGTCAAGCTGTAAATTTTGATGAACGTTCACGTATTTGACCCTTTCACATATCCACCTATACATTAGTCCCCCAGCGAGGCGGATATGTGACATTGAACTGGCATGCAGACATTATTGCATATGAAACTCAGGTCCCCACAGTGTAGAAAATGATCTCCAACTGGAAAGTCAATGTATCGATCTCTGTCTATCTACTCTGAAGGAGGGCCATCACACAAAACATCAGCCCACAATATGTCTATGCTGTACGGCAGTACAGTTCGGAAGAGTAAAAAAAGTTGAAAACTGCCCCATGGCGCAGTTATTTTCATTACGGGAAGAGAATAATCTAGAATGAGAAAAAATGACCGTCGCCAATAGATACACTTCAAACTGCATTTCTCTTCATTTTGTGCCGTGTCCCTTATTGAGCGTGATGTAACACATGCAGAGCATGCTGACAAAAAAACAATACATTTCATAACCATACAGTGGTTAAGTGACTGTCGAATTCTTGATATATGCGTTACCAAACAATTGCGATCTGAAACAAAGGTACCTCTCCTTTCATATAAAAGTGGTCATTATTACAATGGTTCTTTTGGCATCGCGTCATGGGATTGGGAATTCAGTTGAAAAATCTCACATTGCAGCACATATGATGCGCGTCGGCGGAGAGTGGCTCACAAAAGAGATGTTCGCAGGACTTCTCGCTGATAAATTCCTTCAAATATATCAGTCGAAGTGAATTATTTTTTTTGTTAATTCTCAGATTGGTAACCAGGGTGGCAGCATCAACTTCCTCCACTTGAGAAGCCAGTTTAATTGCGGCTGGCTGCTCAAACGCATACCCAGGATATCAGCGGGCCCTGCTCAGTACTCCGACCTCTGAGCCACTTGGCCACCTCGACGCAAGTGTTTGTAATTCACCTCTGTGAAAGTGGAAATTACAAAACACTTATTTACGGCAAGCCTTAAGACCGCTGCAGGCCTCCGTAGATACTGCTGTGATTAATATTCAATTCAACACGCAGGGGAGGATTATTAGGATTTTTAAGATTAGTGAAAATGACTAAGGCATTTGTCGGCAGAAAGGTCAAAAGTGTGCCACACAATATTCACGGGGACTATGAGGTGTAAGGTGTAAAGTTGTTCAAACAAAGTGTCTTACGCGCAATTCTACTGAATATCCTTTCAGTGTTAAGTGGAGGTATTTAGCAAGAGAAGGCTAACACTAATAAGTGCTGACAACGTTAATTGGGGTTACCAAAACTGATTAAAGAGTGTTTTTTTTTCTCCCAAGTGTTTCTATTGAGCGTTAAAGAATGAAGTAGGCACGCATGCAGGCTGCTCTGCCACGGTGGAAAGACCTTAACCCAATCGGTCACGTGATCCTTATGGCAGTACCCCGGGGGTTACCAAATAATACAGAATGGCCAAGGCAATTAAATATTTTATTTCTGGGACACTATTTTTTCCAGGGGTGTACTTAACTCCACGTCTGGGGTACCAATCGATCCGAAATCGGTGTTACTCCACGATGTCGAAACGCCAAACATCACCATACAAAATCCGTTCTCGAAAAATTCAGCTTTGAATAGTGCATCGTGTACAGCTCGTCGAGATGAGTCGATTTCCGCATCGCCGACCATCAACAGACTAAAAACGACTGCATCACGGACATTATGCGAGAGCCGGAGTACTATGGTACCCCGGGGTACCGCCATAAGGTTCATTTAACAGATTTTCTTTGGGACCGAAATAATTTTCTCACGCGAAATTCCATTCCTCGCACCATAAGGTGCAAATGACAACGGCACAAAATGTGTTCATTACATTTCGATTTAAAGCTTTCGTGACTGCAGGGATTCATCTTCTTGGTTATTTCGGTAAAGTCACGTAGAAGGGAAGTAATAAAATAATAAAAATAAAACATAATAAAATAATTCTCACGACGTTTCGGCCACAACGCAAGGAGCCGTCCTCAGGTGAAAACCAGGTCTGTCGTGGCGACAGCTGCTTGCGTTGTGGCCGAAACGTCGTGAGAATTATTTTATTATGTTTTATTTTTATTATTTTATTACTTCCCTTCTACGTGACTTTACCGAAAGAACCAAGAAGATGTGTTCATTACTTCAAGATACATATGACTAGCTGTGGATGAGTTTTTGTTGAGAGTTATTGTATATATTCTGCAATATATATGGCCTTCTAGATGTTCTAAACGAAACAATTGTTTGAACGCCTAATGTCCTGTGTTTTATTGAAAACAAATAAATATGCAGTAAAAACGTCCCGATTCTGGAATCCAGACACAACTGGACATTTTTTGAGCTGGAAATTAAAGCCAGGCAGACACGCATTAAATTTCCCCAAAATGCTTTTTGTAATGGACCTGCTGTTAACATTTGAAAATTGGCGCGTTACTAGAAGCACTGCCAATGACATGAATGTCAAAATAATGTACAACCGATATTCACTTTTATGATTCATGCGTGCATTTATTGATTTAATTATATATGATTTAGAACAATAAGCTGCCACTTTGTCGAGGTACAAGGCAATTCACATGATTGCAACAGCTGGTCCTTTCTGCGCTGCCTGCATTTAATTGTGGCCTTCAAACATATGAAAGTTTTTTTGTGGTATTGTTCTGAATAACTCTCCACACAAATACAAAACAACACCCACCGTAGTTAACGTGTCTAACAACACAACATGTGCCTCCGAAATTACCAACAGTCTAGGTTTCTTTTCAACATTTATAATTGTTTTATTTTTGTATAGTTAGATATACAACAAGTACAAAAAGACGATGCGATTTGATTTCCCTTCGGACAATTTACCCTAAATGCATACAATCTCATAAAATCATGGAAGCTAATCAGATTTTAGCCTAGTAAATGCTTGAATGGGTCATCACCAGGCCTTGCCAGCTGTTGTGGGCGTGGGGCTGAGGTACAAGACGACGGTGTGGACATAGATGTTGAACTTCTTTCGCGTAAATTTCGATTTAAAGCTTTCGTGACTGCAGGGATTCATCTTCTTGGTTCTTTCGGTAAAGTCTGTCGAGGAGACAGACCTGTTCTCCACCTGAGGACGGCTGCTTGCGTTGTGGCCGAAACGTCGTGAGAATTATTTTATTATGTTTTATTTTTATTATTTTATTATTTCCATTCTACGTGACTTTACCGAAAGAACCAAGAAGATTTTTTCGCGTAGCCAACCGCGCATGCCGGTGGTGCTGTGTATCACCTCCTCGTTGGTGTGGATTTTTTTCCCATGCACCCTAGTTTCCTTCAACATGCTCAAAAAATAATGCATTGGCCAAACATCCTAGTGCAAACCCTTCCAGAAAACATCGTATTTCAGACTCTGTGAGGCTTTCCGCTCATTATTAAGACAATTATAATAGCTTTCATGCACATTGGGATCTGAAATATATATGTATGTTGAACGTCGTTCGCACCATACGTACCCAGCCGTGCTAATGGAAGTTGCGGGGAATGGATATTGAACTGTAATTAAAAATTAATTGTAATGCAAAGCACATTTTCTGGGGTTTTGTATGTATTAAATATGCAGAGACAAACGTCTCTCTCCTGAATAAATACAACCCAGGAAGCAATCACAGGCTGCTCCAATGGAATTTCCACTTTTCCATCGCCAATGAGAGGGCAATGCTAATTACAGCCAAAAAACAAGATCGTTAATATCAAAAAACCTAGGCAACAGCGAATCCGATTTTAGACTAACTTAATCAAGAGATGAAAATACTGTACATAGATGACCAAAGTTACGAGGTGGATGTCACCACTTTCAATGTCAAAGCAATGTACAAGTGTTTTAAAAGTGGACAGAAAAATTAAACACAGCAACTAATCTGACACCACAAAAGACAAATTCACTCCCATATATATGAAGAAGACATTGTCTGATAATTGGTTTTTTACCCTTCTATCTGGCAACAAAACTGACACCTTTTTTACAAGGAGTCATGTTTGCATAGACCACGATACCCGCAGCCATAATGCAAACAAAAAACATAACTCTGATAATATATGCACTGTCCTTGAAGTTGATTGGTCCACACCCGAGACAGCTTTCCTTAGAGCCTAGTCTCACATGGGTTGGACCAGATGACGCCAATAGGCGCACAACTCAAAGACAATGCACCATCAGAGTATTGTCTTTGAGTTGTCTGTTTATCTGTGTTGTTATTTACATTGTCCACAACGCTGCTAATGACAATCTTCAGTTACTGTATATATATAAAACCTGTGGATTATATACATGGATGTTGACAAAGAAATTAACAAAAGCTAAAAAATGTGCAAAGGATAGAGAGGTACACGTGTGGAGAGACCGGAAGATGAACACGTGGGTTAAAGTGCATGCAAACGTTAAAGACAATATCTTGACCTTAAAGAAAAGCGGGGATTGGGCAGGACATGTCATAATAAGGGACAGTGTTCCAGTGGTCGACACTAATTATAGAGTAGTAGCCACGGGAGTGCATTTACGTGAGTGCTTGTCCACCATAACGATGGAGTGATGTGGTCAGCTTGTTAGCAGCACCTCCGATTAGCAAAGTTGGCCACAAACAACAGTTCGTTCTCCTGTGCGTATTTTCATACCGTGAATTGGGTATAACACGATGAATGTACAGTATGAGGGAACACATTTTCTTCCTAACGCGGATGCGAATTGGATATAACGCGATTGACCGAACAGAACTACGTCGTGCGATTAGCATCACACGGTTTGACGGCTGCCTTTTGCGTAGCATCACACGAGGCACTGGGATACTGCTGGATGTTTCTCGATGCTACCCACGCGCCTCAGTCTCTGTTCAGCCTGCGTACGCACCTCACGTGTTATCGCGGACTGTGCTTTACCCACTATATTATTTGTAATAATGTGATTTTTTCCAAAAGGCGGTGTTCCTCAGGACCACGACTACCGCTTTAAAGGGGAACAGACTCTAAGATACACGCACGAAACCATCGACAGTGACGAAGGCTTGGGTAGGCCTTCATTAAACCATGAATAGTTATTGGCGATGATAATTATTTCATTAGTAAAACTGTGACTTAAAGAGAGGCAGTCTTGTTGGGAAATGTGCTTGTTAAGAAAATTCAGACTCTGTCTTATCGACAGACCTGTTCTTCACCTGAGGACGGCTGCTTGCGTTGTGGCCGAAACGTCGTGAGAATTATTTTATTATGTTTTATTTTTATTATTTTATTATTTCCATTCTACGTGATATTTACCGAAAGAACCAAGAAGAAAAATGTAGCTTCTGTATTATATGTATATAAATGGCAAATTGCATGCTTGATGAACGACATCCAGCAGCTTGGAGAGCCGCACGCTAGTGGATGTTCGGATGAGCTGGTGAAGGTGGCACCATCACGACGGAACGGGTTAACGCTCTTCTTAAACTCTTCCTAGGCGTGCCTCGTCGGTGCACGGCTCCGCCGGACTGCGTCCCGTGCTCGCGGAGGTGAGGGCCTCATTTATCACCGTCAGTTTCCCAGGGAGGCAGGCGGCCGTGTGGAACACGTTGTGACGATCACGAAAGAGGGCAGAGAGGAGCGTGCGGTGGTGGGGTGGGGGGTGCTGAGGGGGCTGTCCAGGTGGGTTGGGGGGGGGGGTGATGGTGGAAGTGGGGGGGGGGCGGACTGCAGTAGGACCCAACCTGCTTGGCTGCACAAGATCAATCACGGAATCCAAACACAGATTGACAGGAGACAGCACTCAAGCCTTGCAATTTGTGATGGCAATAGCCACTTTACTAAACAAGCATCTTGCAATTGCAAGCCTCTATGCACTTGCTGGATATATAGATCCACTATTTCGTCCCAAAAAAACGCTCTCAGTTATTTGCAATTGTTGTTTGATTTTTTTTTGTGTGTGTGCGCAGTCATATTGCTTCAGGTTTGTATGTTTGCGACGCTTTTTGAAACTGCCGTCGAAATGAGCATGGTTGTTTTTTGTTTATTTGTAAGTTGCCAATCCCAATTCTGGAAGAAAATAGCATGGTCTACCGCCTTATCTGTAATCAGTAATTTTCTATTGTGCATGTTGATTTTTTTAAGTGAACATTTTTCCATCCTCAGTATACCATGCGATATGGCATTTACGGCACTATCTGCATTCATTGAGTTTCAAATGTAACAACAAATATATATATTTTTAAATGTTTACTGTAATGTTGGAATGTATTTACGTCCGTTTTCTTCTGAAATTTGAACATTACGTGTTTGTTCATAATAAACGTTTTTGTGTTCGATCGCATTATTTATAAATGTGTCGTAACCCTCCACCACCCGACACGGCCAATCAGCAAAAAAAGTGTCACGTTGACAAAAGACAAATAGTTCACTGCTTTAACCCACCGGTGTGTTGAAGAGTGGAACCACAACATTTGGTCGCGAAAGCCTACGTGTTAAATTACGTGTTCGTATTATGCTGCAACATTCAGCAGAGATCATGCACACACCTATACCAGCAGTATACAGGGAGGTTGAAGTGAATAGGTGAAAAGACTAAGAAAAAGGCAAATCACAGAGGACGGTAGTGGGTCGAAGGAATGGATTTCTATGACTTCAATGGTAGCGATTCTGACATATTTCATACGGCATAAACAAATGTGCGTTTAGCACCCAGGATTTCCATTTGTCAGTATCTGTTAACAACGTAACTTCAGCATATTTAAAACATTTATAGAAGCATATGGTGTGTCGTTTTTGCACAGCCGTTGTTTATTCTGTGCCCTTTTTAAATACACAATTGTTAAAACAAAAAACACGAAGCGATGTTATGCAAGAAGAAAATAATATAATGAAATATTAGATGCTGCCTCTTGTTTTCGATCAGTTCTAAGGACTACACCGCCGTAGCAAAAAAAACGATTTCAAGTAAATATATTCAAACTATATTAAGTGGTTATTGCTCTTCAGAATACTGTGCATTCTGGGCTGCGGGAAAATGAGGAAAATGTATTGACTTACAGTAGGGTTACTGATTAAAAGGAAACGGTGAGAGGAATACAACTGTAAAATACACACACATTGGTTGACAGATCCTGAAAAATGGAAAACGAAAGTGATCATGCCCATGTTGTATGCAACGGGAAAATGTATATCAAGATCACTCAGCGAAGGCATATTGGGATTTGTTTAAATATAAAAATGAAGATGCCAACCATAGCTGTATGGAATTCCTTTCAGAAAACTGAATTCGATCATATAAAGCAACGTACACATGTGCCCAAAGAAAGTTCGCACATTTACCCGCAATGCCGTATGGATCAGAAACATGGACAATTACAAAGACGATGGAACAAAAGCTGACAAGCATGCAAAAATCACGGAGCTATATATATATACTTGTCATTATACTGAAAAACATAAACACAAACACGCGGATTCGGGAACAAATCCAAATTGTAGACATCAATGATGTTAATGAAAGTAAATGGACTCGGGGAAGACTCATCACAAGAAGGGGATGATGGCTGACGGATGAGATTGGTGGTGGAATGGTAGCCAAGTGAGAGACCACACCCATGAGGACGTACGCTGTGGAGATGGAATGATGAGATTAGATCACGTGCATGAGTGAAATGAAATGAGGCATCACAAGACCGCGAGGGATGGTGATCGCATGTGGTGACCTTCATCCAGCAGTGGATAAATTCATGGCTGCTGGCAATAGAATACAAGATTACATTCAGCAATTTAGGGACAATGCATTTTTATCACGTTAATTGAGGAAAGGGAATTGTGTGTGTGCGTATATATAGTGCATAAAATACGAATGGGAGACCACCTAATGTGGAGTTTCGCTGCTACCAAAGCTGATTTCAGTACAACCGCTCATGATGGGGAACACAGACCAATCCTGCACAAAACTTTATAGTAAACTAAATTGGTATTTTTTCGTATCTTAATTACATCCCTAACAGTCTCTTTCCCTTGGGATTCTAAAGAAATGAAACCTTTCTACATAGCTCTTTCCTCCTATTTGTCACAAAATGAGGTGCCTATGCCAATAAGGATGCATTTTCGAATTCCCGGGGCCAACAAGGACTAAGAGGAGAGGCTTCTTATATGTTTAAGGTAATGACTGTTACAGCACTTACATTCAATGGTAATGGACCTCTCTATAAGCCTATTAAGAATTGTCTTGGCACCACAGTCAGTTTGCAATTATTCACTAAGCAGGCCTTACTGAGCCAAATTTCAGACTAAAGCGAATAAGTAACTGGTATTTTTTTGTACCTTAATTGCACTGGTGCCAGTCATTTCCCAGTGATATTCCAAATGTAATAGACTCTTCTACCAAACCTATTCCCCCGTAAATGTGGTAAAATAAAGTGCCCGTGCAAACAGAGAGGCAAGTCTTTATTCACTGAGTTAGTACTGACACTGAACCAAAATGTATTATGACTTACCACGAAATGAGCTTTACGGTGTGGATCAAACTTAATAGCAAGCTACACCTATAATGCACAATTGAGCAAATCTAAAGAGGAAGACATCAAATACTTAATTGGATGTGGGAATCGCATGCTACTCTGCACGTCATCAAGGCCAAAACCAATTTCTGGTTTGATGTCTGTTGGGGTCATGAAACAAAGCAAAAAACATGAGACGGCAGATAGTTTGACAGGAGTTTCAAATGAAATCTCAAGGTCACCCATCCTTCGATGTCAAATCACATTCTTCTAAGACGTGTCGTGCCAGAGAGCAGTAAGGTATGAAGGGAAGAATGCATTTATATGTGTATAGAAATAAAAGAGAGCTGTTGGGGGAAAAAAAAAAACCTTTCCTTTAAAGTGCAATTCACCGTGGAAGATATCAAATAACATTATCTTAAGGCTGCCTCGTGTGGCTACACAACTATAATTTGGTTGACTGTTCACCCTGGCTGTGAAACAAACACGTCTCGAACGCACCTATTGTGTATATTAGAATGCGTCCTCAGTCATTCAGGAAGGGAAAGTCAGGATTGCATTGTGTTGTATCCATGATGTGAGATGCTGCCATCGTGGAATGGGCCAGTTCGATCACCCAGAGTGACAATCGAAACAATGGACAGATTTACCTCATTCTTCCCTGCCTCTTTCCACCCAGCAGTATAAATGGGTAAACCCACAATTAGTCCATCAGAAGATCGTGCGTGGTGGGGTAAAGTGTGAGTACCCCCACCTCTTATAAGACATCTGACCAAATTTGACAGTCACTGCATCGCACACTTATAGATGGCCTCCCACGATATTCCGGAGCGCCCTTCCAATAATAAGCCACTGGATCTTAGCACTTTTAAATATTAATTGAAAACGAATTTCTTTCGAACCGCATTTTCGTGTTTAGTTTGTTGTCCTTCCCCCTCACCTCTGACTAGCACGGTTGGCTCCGTACGGTGCAAAAGAAGTTCAACATACATACAACGTACAGAAGAGTGGGCTGATCAAATCCCCTGGAGAGGCTTTCGAGAGCCTCCTCAAGTGGAGCCCTTTCTGCCAGCAGTGGCGTGAGCAAAGCAATTGCAAGGCAGCACCTCTACCGTAGACAAGTTATCGCGGTGACACAATGGTGGCCACGGAGCAGACCCCCTGGGTTAAATTCTTGGCCACGACTAACATCAGTGGCAAGCGAATTTTGAACCGGCCCTGTGTCTCTCCTTCAGCAAACCAGCACGGCTGGCTACGGGCGGTGCAAAATAAGTTCAACATACATACGCACGTACATTAAGCAGCGAACAACAGTGCATTGTCGAGACCTCCATCCAGCAATGGGTTGACAAATAGATGTAAAATATTAATGCAATTATATGGGGGCCTGATGACATGATTGTGTATTACTGGCATCGTCATTCCTTGTGAGACTCCACTAAGTTGCCAAACAACAAATGATTTTCTTGAAGTGTTGAGATTTTAATGGCCACAACAGGACAGATCATATTCCTAAAATCTTGTCTGAAAGGCAAAGTAGTAAGAATATCACATGGTGTGGCTGCACAGTGTCTGGCTTTTAAGCAATGCATCTTGGAATGAGAGCCAAGCTGGAAATATGTAAGCCTATCTTTCATCACCTAATTGTCAAAAAATGAATCCATTACACAACCTTCGTAGACTACTGTGCCTAATTATCATATCATGGTTGTCTATGCAGCCTCGAGTACTGTATGTTATAGCACTAAAACAGCATTCATATCTCGGTGAGATAGACACTGTTTTTGAGAGGCAACATTGGAAAAATATTTTCACGTGTGATTTATATAACTTTTTGTTGCTATTGTAGAAAGTAAATGTAATAAAGCACATTCGTGTATTTTTATATTACATTATGAAATGGATAAACAGACATCGACAGTCATACAGTCTGAGTGAAAATGAAAGCAAATGTAAATTAACAAAGTACACACTCAATCTTTTGTTCTCCAGATCTCAATTGGCTATACCTTATATAACGGAAATGCATGATAGGTCACTTTGAGTCTTTCATAGATCTCAGTGCGAGACATGTATGAGCTACTTGGGTACACTTGTTCCCTGACCCTGACACACGAGGAGGTCAGGATCCATAAAACGGTTGTTATTCCTTAACCCACACTGCTCAATGTGGATCACGATCGCACTGATGAAATAAATAAGGGCACCGCAGTCGGAAGGCACGCATTTAAAATCCATTTATACTCTGTCACAAAGAGCAACTTCCCACTATGCAAAAATTTAAATAGATTTCGATTATAAATTGGTCAATGGAATATCGTTAATCCAGTAATAAGACGTAATATATTCCCAAATTTTACATACAGTACATATTAAGTTGATCGGGGCACAAAATGGGAGGCGATGAATTTTAATCTACACAGAACTATCGATGTTGCTATCAGAATAGAGATTTCCATGAAAAACACTGGAGTTTTGTGTTGGCCATATATGCTTTACAAAGTCCTTGAAGGATGTGTTACAGCATCTCGGGGGAAATCACTGAAAAATAATAAAGAAAAGAACGCAGAATACAAACTACAATGGTCGCTGTGACATTACACTGGCAGAGTGTGAAACCTTGGGAGTTGCTACTGATCCCAAGCGCTTGTTTTTCCCCCATATATCTCAACTCTGCAGAGCTTCATCTTCCTCCATACATCTCCCGCATCCACGGTTCAGATACCTCACCCCAGCTGCAGCTGGGACCCCTCCTCCAGGCCTTTTTTCACAACCCGCGACTCTCCTAACCACACCTCCCTTACCTCTATGGACTCTGAAAACATCTTCATCTCTAAATGCCAGATGATTAAAAAAAATTTGCTGCCAGAAGCTGTCACCTGCACCCATAAATAAGACCGTATCACGCCAACACTCTAATGATTCCCATTTCAATTTTGGATCGGTTTTCCAATCCGTTATCTCCCCTCTCATCTGACTCCATTCCCCTCGATGTACTCTCTGCCCCAGCAACCAAGACTTTCTGGTGAAGTCCTCAATGTACCTTTGCTCATTGGGATGACACACTCTTTCCTCTACTGACCCACGTAATGGACACGTACCTTTTTAGTTTGATTGTTTAATCAATTTTCATTGTTTGTTTAAGGTTCTTGAACGTTTTGCTGAAGTTGAGACGAAGCACAATATGTTGCAAGGTTTTTCAAGTGTGCCTGTGAGAGCTCTAAAATGTCTGAGCATAAAATGTAAAGCTTAGGATCACTCTAAGCTCTTATTCCATTTAAAATCCCTCCCATCACAGCGGGGCTGACCCGAGAACACACGGCTTTGTGAAGGACTTTCAGTATCGCGGCCAGGAAAACCACATTGAGTACGTAGAAGAATCATGACTCCCCCCCCCCTCCCATACTCAATGGCTGAATTAATTCGGCCAAATTTCAGCATTGGAACATCTGAGGTATAAGCTCAGAGACACGGAAGAAGAAAACATACAAACATGGGGTCCATCCCTAAACTTTAGACTCGTCTTAAACACCTACATCTTTGATTAGTCTTTGTTATTTTTTGTTATTTTCTTTGAACACATCTACGTGACTTTACCGAAAGACCCAAAAAATAGTATTAAACCCCTGAACCTTCGACCAGTCTTAAACGCCTGAACCTTAGACCAGTCTTAAATACCTGAACCTCAGACCAGTCTTAAACCCCTGAACCTTCGACCAATCTTAAATACCTGAACCTTAGACCAGTCTTAAACACCGAGGCGTCGTGATTTGATTTATTTTGTATTTTGTACCTGCGTGACTTTGCCGAAAGAACCAAAGACAACAACACAACAATAGACGAGTTCGGAGGCGATGAGCGGATACTCTTACATCCCACTGGGATTGTTGCACGGAGCATTTATATGCGGTGCTTTTTCTGGAAGACTTTGCTGGTTCCTTCCTGGATTTTTCTGTTTGCGTGTTTTTGTTTGTTGCGGTTGCACCCGATTCAAGAGCCGAATGGCTCACAGGGCTATACCTAATAAATGAACTGAAACACCTGAACCTTAGACCAGTTCAAAACCCCTGAACCTTAGACCAGTCTTGAACACCTGAACCTTCGATTCATCTTAAACACCTGAACCTTAGACCAGTCTTAAACCCCTGAACCTTCGTTCCAGTCTTAAACCCCTGAACCTTAGACCAGTCTTAAACCCCTGAACCTTCGACCAGTCTTAAACACCTGAACCTTAGACCAGTCTTAAACACCTGAACCTTAGACCAGTCTTAAACACTTGAACCTTAGACCAGTCTTAAACCCCTGAACCTTAGACCAGTCTTAAACCCCCGAACCTTAGACCAGTCTTAAACCCCTGAACCTTAGACCAGTCTTAGACACCTGAACCTTAGACCAGTCTTGAAAACCTGAACCCAGAACGGCAATGACCGGGCAACTTACCCCCCTCCCCTCCCCCATGAATAACCCTCCCCCCCACCTGTTGTGATGAGTGCGGTGTGTCTGATGAGACCGTCGATGCCCCTGGAACTACCACTCAGAACGTCAGAATGTTGCAATGTATGATGTGAGGGAGTATGTGGTACATATATATAACCCCCCCCCCCCCAAACAAACACACAAATATCACATTTTAGGTATTGCAAGAAACGGTTGTTATTCCACAAATGTTCACAGACCTCTCGATTTGAGTGACAATGCGCAAGGCAAATAAATTATATTGAATGCCTTTGCAAGTGCTTTAAATTCAAATGCTAAATGGTCCCCATAAGGAAGATGTAAATGGGGAGTGGGAGCTGCTCATGATTGCTATCCCATTAGGCTGTAATTATAGCTGGAGGGGAGTGTTTCAGTAAATGAGCGTTGGTGAGTTTTACGTATTGCGTGTGTATGGAGGGGAGGGTCATTGCCGAATATGTTGCAAGCAATTATTAACTGGGGGAGACTTTTTTTTACGGAGGAAATGTCATTCGTGAAAATTGTGATTTATGATGAGATTTTTTTTTTACCGGAATATTTTAATCAATTTTGGACGCAGTACAAAACATGTCATGAAATATAAAATGAATGGCATCGCACATTTGTACGACTAATTACAGTGGTATACAGTTAATAGACAAAAACAATATGTAAATTATACAACACAAGCACGTACAAATATGCGTGCACCTTTACACACAGCATATGAGTCGTTTTAACGCTTCCTTGTAGAACTACAACATTTTACAAGAGTGATCTTGTTTGAATTTTTTTTTTTACTTCTGGATATAGTGGATGCACATATTTTGTGTTTATTAAAATATGAATTAAAAGGGGAAGTTAGGTCTGCTTAGTACAGTACCAGAAGGAACCCGAAGAACTTCCGCAGCAAACACATGGCGAATATTTACAGAGGGTGATGATTTCATGAAATGATTATTTCATAGAAAAATAAAAAAAATATATACGTGCCAAAATAAAAAATAAATACCCGATTGTACCTCAATTGCAATACACTATCGATACAAGCATAAACAATACTTTATTTTATTTTATTTAAAGCTTCCGTGACTGCAGGGATTCATATTCTTGGTTCTTTCGGTAAAGTCACGGAGAAGGGAAATAAGAAAATATTTTAATGTATTAATATTTTATTATTTCCCTTCTTTCGGTAAAGTCACGTAGAAGGGAAGTAATAAAATAATAACAAATTAAAACATTTTCTTATTTCCCTTCTCCGTGACTTTACCGAAAGAACCAAGAATAAGAACAAACAAAACAATATTCCCGATTGTCTGCAGTGAACATCGGGAAGAGAGCGTCGGAGAGAAGGACGCGCGAGTGGAACACTCGCACAGAAGAATGAAACAAAACGCAGAGGAGGCTACAACCCTCTCCCCACCGCGACTGCCATCGAGCTGAATGCACACGCGGACCTTTCTCTCTTGTGCGTGGCGGCCGGAAGAAAGAAAACGACGAGACGTTGTCACATCCCGTTTCTTTTCGGATTTCTACAGTGGACTAACGGCGCGACCTACGGGTTTTTTTCATTTGTCGGAGGGGTGGGGGGGGGAACCAAGAGACAGGACCAGTCCAAACTTATTTTAATGCCTTTCCTGTATGTCCCGGTGCGTTACAGGCAGACACACAAGCACGTGTATTGTTGTATAGATTTATTTTCTTCACAAGCGGGAAACGAATTTCATTATTGACGTGTGGTCTACCAAAGCCCACTTATGTTCTTCCCCTGGTCAACACGACGTCTGTAATTTGTATTTGTCCTCTTGATCCATGACAGATCTTTCTGAAATCTCAGTGTCATCCCCAGCGTGTATATCTCTCCATATTTCTGTGCATACCTTTCTACCTTTAAAAAAAAAAAATCTCAGTCAGAGTCTGTATGTTGAATCAAGACATTGTCAAGTCACGCGATAGGCATTCCCTTAAGCACGTTCGTATGCTGCTCACCATTGTGAAATTAAATGTTGACCAATGTGGGGATGGTGTGATGATTTCGGTTCAAGTGCAGGAGTGAATTTATGGTATTGCAGGACCTTGAAGAATGCCTTCCCCATACTGTGTGGGGCGTGGAGTCTGTTGCCCATACTTCTCCACGCAAGTCATTGCAGGTTGGTGACGTTGGGGAACATAGATGTGGGAGTGCATGAGTACTATACAACTCATGAACGGCAGCACCTTTTGTGCATTGTGGTCGCCCATTCAAGCACTATCCAGACACTCAACCTCACTTCAGCTTATGACGATGTAAAGAAACCAGTCCTGTTATCACACTCGCCAGCCATCCCAAATCCACTGATAGATGTACCTCCACACACAACCGCGACAGTGAATATTGATTCGCTTTCACCACTCCGTCTCCCTTCGGAGTGTTTCCACACGCGCGCGCACCGTTGCGACGCAAAGTAGACGATTTAAGAGAGAGAGATCGAATGGAGCCTGCAACATCTGGGACTGCAAATCCAGTCGCGTGCTGCTATATATAACCCGTGCAACGTTTTAAGGCGAACGCTGCTGCTGCTGCTGCCCCACGGGGCCTCTCCTCGATTCGCGAGAGTCCCCTTGAGGCCGTTGTGGCTGGGAGAGGGCGAGACCACGAGCCCCCTGCTGCTGCTGCTGGCTGCCTTTCGAGTAGCGCAACCCTCAACTCGACCAGACGGAGGAGAGCAAGGACCGCCGGCCACAAGAGGCGAGTTCGAACAAAAAGTGCAAAAGTCGCCGCCCCCACCACCATAGCGCAGTCGGCCGATTGTTCCATTACCCCTAAATGACGTCACGCACCTGGGGGTGGGGGGAGGTCAGACATTTGTGACAATGTGTGACAAGGGGTGGGGGGGGGGTTGAGAAATGTGACGTTACATCAAAATGCGCAACTTTAAATAAATATAGACAACACGTTCTACTTAATTAAATAGACTTTTTTTTTAAAAAAAAGTTTTCTCCTACAACATCAGAGTGCAGCGCCACATTAAATACGCACTACAATGACAATAGTTTAAAGCGATTTGAAGCTTTTTTTGTTTTTTGGGGGGGGGGATCTGACTTTTTGTGACGTCGTGTGACGAGGGGGGGTCAAAAATAGTCCAAAATCGCGTGACGTCATTTATGGACGGCCCCTTACCCCTGAGTCCAACTACGGGTGGTTAGCCGCGTCTACTGCTGGGTGGACAGAGATGGAGGCATCTTATACTCTTTGGGTTTTTCGGTAAAGTCACGTAGGTAAAAAATAAAATAAATGAAAACAACTCAATTAAATCACGACGTTTCGGGCGCAACACAAGCGTCCTTCTTCAGGTGGGGACGACGTAGCGAAAGCACAACCGCTTAAGTGTGTCTAAGAGATGGTTGTGACGAGGAATTATATAGTCACGGGGGGATGGAGGGAGGGGAGGGGGGGCCATGGTGAGTGTGTGGGCGGGCTGTGGACTGGGAGGCAACGATGTGAGGAACGGGGTGGGCGCTTGGAGGCAACGTACGGAGTTCAAACTGAAGCTTTGTGATGCAGGGGGCGGAAGTAGATAAGAAAGCTAAGATTAAGCAACCTTTTGTTATGCTGCCGGGGGGGTAAATTAGAAATGCGCAAGCTGAAAAACAACGTGTGGTAATGGTGATGGTAGTGTGTGAAGCTGGGGGTAACAGACTGGGAATATGGATATGAGGCATCTGTTTCTGCTGCGCGCCGGTCGAGGAATTCTCGCCGGCGAATTCAGCAGGGCGACAGTTCCAGCGTTGCCCACGACTATTAAACAACAACAACAAGAATACCACCACAGCAGCAGCTGCCCGAGCACGCCACAGGGTCATCAATCCCATTAGAAAGGCGACTCCGTTCTGTCTACAGATTTTAAATACAATTTATTTGTTCAAGTCCATCAGCCTCTTGGGCTCTCGAGATCAATACTATCAGGCGGAGTTTGTTTAGGGCCCCCCCCCCTTCCCCGCAAAGCTCTCGATCGGTTTGACCTTCTTGTGGGGGTCTCTTGTAATCACGGTGAGTGTTTTATGTAGCGTCATCGCGAGAAGGCGGCGGGCCAGCCGATGAGCCAGCACCAACAATTAGATTATCCGAGTTCTGCGGTCCTCCATTTAGTAAGACAATTCATGGGTGCTTATACATGATGGAGGAAACCATGTTGTTTAATTGAATACCGTATCGTGAATATATTATATCGCGACAACTCTAGTGATAACTTGATTTAGTTTTTTAAACATTACCGATGTAATAACACTTACAAATGACTACATACGGTAGATCAAGATGTGTATGATTCTCTTGACTGTCTTCAATAATCGGCTTCATCCATCGGCTGCAATTTCTTCGAACAAGAGGGGAAAGAAGTGGAGGAAGAGGCCAGGAGGCATCTACGTGGAGGACAGAACTCTGTACAAAGCGATCCATTTACTGATACACCACCAACATCGAAGGGATAAATTACATCTATAGAGAAGCAACATTTTAATTCAAAACCTCTGCACGTCTTATAAACATTTTAATACTCTCCTGGTACGCTTCCTGCAGCGTAGTTTCCACAATGGTCATCCGCAAGTTTATTAGAAAATCAAGAGGGTCCCCATAAATCGGTGGGGTATCAATAAACGGATCGCCATACATATCGGACTTCCCAAAGTCTCAATTGGCCTCTATTTAGTCTACTGCTTAAGTTAAGGATATCACCACGGACTGCTACCTAAATTTCCCAACAGCTCATATCATCCCAGCAGTGGGCACAGCGGCAAGGGTAACCTCGTTGCGTGGCTGCAGTGTGAAGGCGGTTCAACCGCACCGCGGAACCACGGGTAGGAGGAAGAGCACGTGCCCAGTTCCATTAGACAGGCCCCCATTGCATGCCAGGACCGTTGTCAACCACGCTACGCCACTGGCGTGACCTCTCTCATACAATGTAAGAAGCGGACACCTCGTAACTGTTCCCTTGACCCCCCCCCCCCCCCCCATTGCTCTCCCATTGCACCGAGACCCCATCGCTGAGTTTGAACACGGGACGAGAGCTCGCAAACTCTCTCGGGCAGCCAAGGTGGCGGCGGCCCACGGCTTGCAGTTGTGCCTCCACGAGAGGGCCTCTTATTCTTTGGGTCTTTCGGTAAAAGTCACCTGATCTATGTGACTTTACCGAAAGATTTCTATTTAAAGTTTTCGTGACTGCAGGGATTCATCTTCTTGGTTCTTTCGGTAAAGTCACGTAGAAGGGAAATAATAAAATAATAAAAATAAAACATTATAAAATAATTCTCACGACGTTTCGGCCACAACGCAAGCAGCAGTCCTCAGGTGAAGAACAGGTCTGTCGGAAAGACAGCGTCTGAAATGACGCTGTCTTTCCAACAGACCTGTTCTTCTGAAATGACGCTGTCTTTCCGACAGACCTGTTCTTCACCCGAGGACGGCTGCTTGCGTTGTGGCCGAAACGTCGTGAGAATTATTTTATTATGTTTTATTTTTATTATTTTATTATTTCCCTTCTACGTGACTCTACCGAAAGAACCAAGACGAATTACCGAAAGACCCAGAGATTATGAATTCCTGCAGTCACGAAAGCTCTCAGTCGAGAGGGCTGTGTGTAGAGAGCTCCTCCGAGGGTATGTTTGCCTATTCTGACACGACGGTCAGGCGGCCGAGGTGGGAAGTGCCCACACTTTACCCCACCGCGCACAGCCTGTTGCCAATCGATCAATTGTGGTTGTACCCATTCCGTAACTGACGTCTGAACATCGGTCGAGAGGTCAGCTGGGTGCGTGTATGCATGTGCTTGCATTGTAGAGTATTTAAAGCCAGATGCACGGCAGATATGATGTGCCATCAAATCCCTCGTTAATCCACGGATATTTCCCCAGTCCCCCTCGCCTCCCCATCTCCTGGAGAAGACAGAAACGCATTTGGGCAGATCGAGTTATGAGGTAATTTTCACATATAAGTTCAAATTAAAGATATCGAGTTTTTGGATCACTGACACCAAGTTTTTTGCGCACTCTTTACCAGCGTAATGTCAGCTTTTAGGCGGTGCATGACTCAAGTTTGAATCTTCACTCGGTGTGAGCGCTTTGCGATAAGTATTAATTGTTTTTGGGGACAATTTTCTTGAAGAGTTTATACCCAAACTGAGTTGAGACCACATCAAGTCAGGGTGTGAAAAACTACAGTGAGTTGTGGGTTCATACCTAATAGAGCCAAAGGCAACGTAGGGCTGGATGTCATCAGCATAAATACGATGCTCTACATTAAAACTGGAGGTGATTTTTTTCCTACTTAGAAAAATAGGCATTTTGAGTACGAGGCCAAGGATGGATCACCGCAGCCCAAGGGTTCTCTGAAAGGGAGATGATCATCGACAAAGAAACGTAGAACCTGCGGCTTTTTAGCGGTAAAGTGTGCTTCTATATACTCTGTTATAAAAACTAGGTTTTTTTTCTGGTTAGCCGCCTTCCTGGCTGGATTCCTGGTTGGCTGGGTGGCGCACAAGGGTGGCAAGCGTGGTAGTGACGTCACCACGCGCGTCTGCATGATGACATCACCTGCATTTCCGCAGCGTTGCGCTGGGTTCGTGCGTGCTCATGTCCACCCCTCCTCCATAACCACCCTCCGCACCAGCCGTGTAGCCCCTCGCAAATGCACGGGCAGATGACTTACGGTTATAAGATGAAAAAGAAAATGTTTATACTCTTAGGTTTTTTCGGTAAAAGTCACGTAGGTAAAAATAAATAATAATAGAAATAATAATAGAAATAAAATAATAAATCACGACGTTTCGGAGGCAACACAAGTCTCCGTCATCAGGTGGGACCATCACAGCTAAATTTATACAGTGAAATTGAGGTGTGCCAGAAACGCCTCCACAGCTAGAGAGACGCCCAAGGAGAGAGGGAATGGTGTATGGCGGTAAAACGCAGCGGCAAAGTCGAAGCAAACGAAGAATAAGAGTGATCCGAGGAGAGACGAGTGTCATTTATCGTACAGCACAGCAGTTTCAATAGAATGGCCTTGACACAACTAAATTGTACTGAGCCATGGAGAATAGGAAAGGAGAGGTGTTTGGAGAGGTGAAAGGAGTTCTGCAGCACGAGGGACGATTCAATATGGGTTGTAATTTTTCTTTATATATATAAAAATTATTTAAGAATATCGCCTTACCTGACTCCTCTCTTTATATTTAAATATCTTACTTTCTTTATGCATTCTCGGTCTAGCTGTTCAACTTGTATATACGATTATGGTAATTTTTTTTATTTATTATACTAAGTCCTTGGTGTGAGAGGCTTTGGTTTTGGTGAGCTATCAGGACTGCATCAATTTCCACTGAATCAAATGCCCTTTCTTTTTTCACCAAAGCTTGTCATAATTGTATTTGATATTAATTTGTCTTTCTTATAATCTGATTGACGTATGTATGTACACACAATTCATCCCCACTTCCTTTTAACCCTGACCTCCACATGCTCTGCACACTCCACTGCTCTTACCAAAGACAAAGATCCTCCGGATAGGCTGAGCAGACTGTTGGGGCAAGTGCTGTCAGCGAGCACCTGTGAAGGCCCGCACGACGCACGAGGGGGTGGGTAGCCAGCACCACGCCCGGCCACCTTTGTCTCCCCAGTGGTGATATTTACACACCGCAGCAGATACTCATTTGAAGCTGAGTAAACCCATGGGAGGTCCAGGACCGGTTCAGATAATCGCCACTGGTGTTGGCCGTGAGCAGCACTCGAACTCACGTCACTAGGTTTGTTGCGCAGCGCGCTAACCACTACACTATTGCTCCCCACTGCATCTCCAATAAGCACGGTTGGCTACATACAGTGTGAAAAAAGTTACACATTCTTACCACAGACACACTCAATCATTTGTTTATTTGTTTGAATGCTAACCTTTTGCAACACGGCGTGACATGAAGCAGACTAACATAGATTAATGGTATTGATGCATTCGTGTACGTTGTGCTCAATATATTTTAAAGTTCTTGTTGATTTTACCACCACAAACGGTTTCGATGAAATGTAAATATTTCCAAGGATAACATGACCACGACGGAATTTATTGTCGTTCAGTCCTCTGAGAAGCTCGCTGTTCTGAGTCTATGCTGACAATTATGTAATTGAGCAACATGTTAAACATCTATTACCAGCGTGGAATAGGAGGCCAAATTCTCTTTGTAGGTGGTCTCTAAAGCCAGTGAAGGCCACAGTAGTGAGATGTTAACTACCTCGCCTGGTATGCAGGAGGTCGTGGGTTCGATCCTGATCCTGATCCTGACCCTGACACCTATATATTGTATTTGGAGTTTGAATGTTCTCCCCGTGGTCGCGTGGATTTTTATCCAGGTCCTTAGGGTTTTACCTCCACATTTAGAAACACGCGTTTTGAATATTTGGCTGCTATACATTTCCACATAAGCTACATCGGTGAGATATCATTTGTAGCCAGGACGCTTCTGAAGCTTAGTGGGCCTTGCCTAGTAAAATAAAAAATAGTTTAGTAAGCGAGCAACTGCAGGGCTGCAATGTTAAATGTTTTTGTGAGGTGTGGTTTTCCTGCCAATATTGTGTCCTATGGCATTGGGTGATGTCACTGTTTTTAGCCCGGAGTCATTTGACATTATTATTTTATGTAAAAGGTCAAATATTTGTTTTCTTCTAAATTGTCCAAAAAAATCGAAAACATATCTGATGTTTACAAATCTTAACATCATCGTCAATGTAAAGTATATGCACAGCAGAATGGTAAAAAAAATGGTGCTAAATTCACTAACACCCCATATTTTACCTCTAACTTATCTAGAATACAGAGCTCACCATTACATTTGCACTGGTCGCTGGACTGCCAGTGCTTGAAGCACTCTCTACCCAACTGGTTAACCTTCTGCAGTGGCTTGGTAATATGGTTGAACATTCTCAACACTCTGCTTGTAAAGTGGACTCTAAAAACCTTGTACCATCATTCACAAATATAGGTCCTTGTTATAGCTATTTCATGATCAAATTCCCAGCAATGAAAACTGTTTACAACTAAATTACAAACAAAATTCATGAGGATATTTTATTGCTATGTTTCCCCATTTGTCCCGAGAAAACTATATTGTAGATCAATAAGTTATAAACCACTATGATATTTTTGATACATAGTGTGCACACATACCTAGTTCTCCAAATACATGGAGATGTGAATTCACATTTCTCAAAACTACCATGGTCAGTAGAAATTGCGAAATTACGTGGTATATTAATTTTGCACAATTTACAATGGGGAAATATAAATAAACTGTCGACTGAAAATGCAGAACGCATTTTAAGGAATTGCAATCGGAGCGGTAGTACAAGTGGTTAAAGCACTGTGCTATGCGCCCAGTGAGCTGAGTTAATACTGGTAGGAACCTCCTGGTTACACCAGCCCACAGGGGATTATTGTGTCCGTCCGTCGTGGAGGGAGGGGCTGGGTGGGGAGGGAGGGGCTGGGTAGAGAGGGGTGGGTGGGGAGGGGCTGGTTGGGGAGGGTGGGGCTGGGTGGGGAGGGGAGGGTGGGGCTGGGTGGGGGGTGGGAGGGGTGGGACTGGATGTGGAGGGGCTGGTCACCCCGTCGTGGTGCCCTTATAAAACTCAACGTTTAACCTACTCACGCCGGCTTGTGTCCGCCCTCACAGTCGGGCATATTTGCGGAATACACCACGCCGCCGTTGACCCTAGCCATTGACTGAGCAACCCAACGTTCCTACTAGCTCCCTCCACAGGAATGTGTTCTGAAATAATCTTGGGTCCCCCCATGACTGATATGGTAATGGCTAGGCCGTCATCCCAGTAGTGGATTAAGAGAGGGTTGAGTTTATAAAGGGATTGCGTCATGTGACATTAACACACAATTGTTTTATTAAATTATCTGTGCCCCAAGAAACATTAGCATAAGAAATATAAAATAAAACGTTTATGCAACGCAACTTTCATATAATTATTATACCTGTTCATCAGAATTCCATTCCTGCATTTCCTGTATTGTATTATTAATTTACTTAAAAAAGTAAGATTATATGTATTTTTAGAAAGTGTTTTTTGGTTATGGTGAATGTACATCCATGGAAATAACTTATTTTTTTCATAAACATTTTCAAAATGTCATATTTTGAAATGTATTTCTCGTCTTCTTAATATATATATTTTTATTCTGGATGAACTTAAAAAATAAATGACACTGCTTTTTTTAAAAGCTTAAATGTTTTTTTTTTCATTGACATCTGCTCGTGTTGACACCATTTTACAAACTCTCGAGTTTTTTCGTTGAGACAAATTCACTTAAAAGTTCGTGCTTAAATATCACTTTCGATGTCACATCTTATGAAATTTCCATATTTCTTACGCAAAATTAAATCATCAACATGCAATGTCACCGCCTTGTCGAACATTTTCAGTTTTTTTTCTTATGTTACAATATTCATCAAATCAAAATTAACATACCCTTTGATTGCTTCTATATACTCTATTATAAAAACTAGGTTTTTTTTCTAGTTAGCCGCCTTCCTGGCTGGATTCCTGGTTGGCTGGATGGCGCACAAGGGTGGGAAGCGTGGTAGTGACGTCACCACGCGCGTCTGCATGATGACATCACCTGCATTTCCGCAGCGTTGCGCTGGGTTCGTGCATGCTCACGTCACCCCTCCTCCATACCCACCCTCCGCACCAGCCGTGTAGCCCTCGCAAATGCACGGGCAGATGACTTACGGTTATAAGATGAAAAAAAAGTGTTCATACTCTTAGGTTTTTTCGGTAAAAGTCACGTAGGTAAAAATAAATAATAATAGAAATAAAATAATAAATCACGACGTTTCGGAGGCAACACAAGTCTCCGTCATCAGGTGGGACCATCACAGCTAAATTTATACAGTAAAATTGATACAGTAAATTTAGCTGTGACGGTCCCACCTGATGACGGAGACTTGTGTTGCCTCCGAAACGTCGTGATTTATTATTTTATTTCTATTACTATTTCTATTATTTGTATTATTTATTTTTCCCTACGTGACTTTACCGAAAAAACCTAAGAGTATGAATCCTTACAGTCACGAAAGCTTCAAATCTAGAAAAAAGAAAGTGTTGCCCGCTGGCTGGCTGGCTGGCTGCCTGGAGGGAAGGAGGGGTGGAAGGACACGTCCAAAAAACGTGCGGGCTGATAATATTCGGAAAAATATTTTTCTGGCAAGCCGGCTGGCAGGGACGGATTGCAACATTCAATGGATATGCAGGCTGCTAATCATGATTAAAAGTATTTTCCGTCACGTAAAACTTATTTTATCTGATGTACATGAAACTATGCAATCCTGATTTTTCAATAACCACCAATATTTTAGCATAATAAATAAAAAAAATGTACGTGCAATAATACACCCATTGAGGCTTGGGTGAGTGTAGTTTTCATTTAATGTTGCTCATACAATTCAAAACATAAAGAGATAACTCATTATATGCTAAGCATATAATCAGACTTGATTCCTTGCAAAATGCATCTATTTGGTGTTTAAACATCTTAACGCCTGTTTTATTGCCAGACAGAGTCAAACCTATTCTTATTTTTCATGAGATAAAACATTTCCAGTTTCTCCATAATTGTCCTTTTCTTATTTAACAAAGAACATTTAATTTCGCCATTCTATAGGCTTTCAGAAAATTCAATTACAATTTGTCCTTTACAGATTGTACTGAGGCCAGATGAGGAAATGATAAAAAAAAATCTATAAAGCTATGATTTTTCCCCTTCGCTTTACTTTTAAGAGACAGATCACAGACCTGTTCATGCACAGATGAATAAACTGAAATCTAAATGAAGCTCTCCGTGCTGAAATTTCATCACAATCTTGCCCTTTATCAAGGCATCGCTCTGCTCAGCATCAGTAAAATCTACCGCTGCTTCAGTGAGACCACACATGTACCCCTCAAAGATGGACAATACATGTTTCTCTTGATCATCTTCTCCATCCACAGGCGAATCACTCGCTTAGATCCATCTACCTATCGATAACATCGATGAGAGATACAAGACGACATAAAACAAATCATATGTATATGGGACTTAAGTGCGATATTATTCTCACAAGAATTCACAGACATCACAACATCACAACTTCCACAACTTAGGACTTACTCATTACATCACAGATAAACGTTCAGAATTGTGGAACGGGCAGACTTAGCACATCTGTCACAAAGCTGAATAACCCAGAGTAGCATTGCCTTACCAGTAGTGACAGCAAAAGACACATACAGCAGATATGTTTGCCAGCAATGAACAACTGGTAAGTGTGTAAACCTGCAGGGAGAGTTATTTTTCCATGTTGGTGTCATTGTAGTGATTACACTAATAAGCTTAGCGGACTTACGCTTATCTTAACAATTTCAGCGGTGATCTTTCCTGTCCAAAACCATCACAGCAAAATTTGTAGTGTCCTTTATGGTTGAATACGCTGATGGCAACATGTAAAAAAAGCAGACGAATATTGTAAAAAAATTGTACAAAAGAACTTCATCACCACATGACCTTGAGAAAACGGGAAACATACGAGACAATCAAAGTACTTTACGGTGAAGTACATTGCTCAAAAAATTAACCCGTAAAAACAAAGTTTTTCACTATAAATCCTTTATATGCGTGGCGGCTAGAGTCCTCTCGTCCTCTGGCTTGAGATGGCTGCCACCTATGGGTCAGATGATTGCCTGCCACCATTAAGCAATTGGTAATTAAATATATTTTTTTTTCATAAAAAGTGTAAAGTTATGGAAATGTTTTTTCACGAAAATAAATTGTCACGCACAACGAGTCTGTGTGCAAAATGTCAGCTCGATTGGATCACGGGAAGTGGGTCAAAAAACGACCGAAAGATTTGCACGGTCGTAAGCGCGCAAGCAAGCAAGCAAGTGAACTTAATATAAAAGATTTAAAAATAAGGGGCGTTGGTCTGTCTGGCTTATTTGGAAGGTTAAACTTCCAACGCTAAATGCGACTCAACGCCGTCGGACCGCGGGTGACGTCAACCACCGCGCACTTTTCAGCCAGCCAGCCAGCAAGCAAAACTTTTTTTCTTGGTTCTTTCGATAAAGTCACGTAGAATGGAATGACTCTGTCTTCTCGACAGAGTCTAAATGACTCTGTCTTCTCGACAGACCTGTTCTTCACCTGAGAGTCTGAATGACTCTGTCTTCTCGACAGACCTGTTCTTCACCTGAGGACGGCTGCTTGCGTTGTGGCCGAAACGTCGTGAGAATTATTTTATTATGTTTTATTTTTATTATTTTATTATTTCCATTCTACGTGACTTTACCGAAATAACCAAGAAGATGAATCCCTGCAGTCACGAAAGCTTTAAATCGAAAACTTTTTTTTTCCAAAATAATAAACAGTGGTATGATATTAATATAAAATGTACGTACAGATACATTTAAGGTAATATTTGTAAAAAAAAAAAAAAGGGTTGTACAGACGTATTATTGTTCGATCCACTCTGAGGGGCTGTTTCGAGAGCCACTCTTGAAGCAATGCTTCTCAGACTCCTTCGCTCCACGGCACTCACCTCTCAGGCTTGCTCGATCTTCGCGGCACGCCGAGCCACAAACTCACTGCGGGCCCGGGTGGGTATGGGGTTGGGGATGCGTCGTAGCATGAGAGAGAATCGCAATCCCTCGCTTGCACTTGTCTTTTGGAGGACAATTACATCAAGTGGCCCCGCCAAAAGAAATCCGTGATGCGAATTTGCTCAACTGCATTAAGTGCATTCGCATCCATGTGTCTGTGTGTGTCTCTCTGTTGTGGGGGAGCGGTGGTGTAGCGGTTAGCGCTACGCTGCGCTGCCAACCCAGGTGACCCGAGTTCGATTCCAGCTCACGGCCACCACCAGTGACGATTATCTGAACCGGTCCTGGGTTTTCCCTAGGTGGACTCAGCCTCAAATTAGTACCTGGTGCGGTGTGTAAACATCGCCACTGGGGAGACAAAGGCGGTCGGGCGTGGTACTGGCCACCCGCCCCCTCGTGTACCGTTCCGGCCTTCATAGGTGCTCGCTAACAGTACTTGCCCCTACAGTCTGTTAAGGCTATACGGGGGATCTTTGTCTGTGTCTACCCAGCGACCCGAGTTCGATTCACGGCCACCACCAGTGACGATTATCTGAACCGGTCCTGGGCCTCCCCTAGGTCGACTCAACCTCAAATTAGTACCTGGTGCCGTTTTATAAACATCGCAACGAGAAAGACAAAGGCGGCCGGGCGTGGCGCCGGCCACCCGCCCCCCTTCGTGTTTCCCTGCCGGCCTTCATGGGCTCTGCTCGCTAACAGCCACTTGCCCCAACAGACCGTTCAGGCTATACGGGGGATCTTTGTCATTGCACCACCCAGAGATGTTGAGAGGGCCCAGAGATTGGGGGGCGCTGCACGCGCGCGACTAATGGTGGATGCGGGTGGGGGCTTCAGGTCACATCCCAAATTACCTAAGATTCCACTGCGCTGCTCTCTTGGGTATTTGGCCTACTCTTCCACGCTGGCCAAGCATCTTGCAAGAGGTGGGGGCTGCCTCAGACTTTACCCCACCACACGCAAGCTGCACGATCGACTGTGGGTTATCCAATTGTACTTCTCGTGGGGTGGGCTCGGGCAGGGCCGATGTAAGAAATTCAGCCAGATCGCCTGATGAAGCTGGTTGGAATCAGCAGCGAAACGTCGTACTCAAATTGTACAAGCGACATATTTACATTACGTGATCTAACCCATATAAAACTGTATTATTTACTACTATAATGAGCAAAGGATGTCTGTGTGTCCCGCGCGTGACGTCACTCCACGCCGGCCAGCCCTCCTCATTAATAATCATGACCAGGTGACGTCTTCCAAATGGACCCCCCCCCCCCCACCATTCATAATAATTAGCGGGTGACGTCACTCCACATGGGGGGGGGGCGAGGCGCCTCCTCCCCCCTCCTCGGCGTCAACTTACAACCCTCACTACAAAGGCAGAACCCTCACGTCACGCGATCTCCGCTATTGAGACATCGAAGTAAAGAGGACGTCATAATGAACAAGGGATTATAACCTTAAAATTAAATCGGTCTGTATCACCGCGCCCTTACAAATTGCACACGAATTGATGCAATGAATATCACGTCGCGGTCTGCTTTTCGCTTGCAAGTTTCAGATTTACTGAAATATACCCGTATCTTGGACGGGCAAAAGGCTAGTGGATAATATTGGTTGTGAAAACCTACATGTTAAACTCAGAAATGTGCCCCATTCTTTCATCTGCTGCGCCAGGAGATCGAACCGGTACCCTCTGCATCGCAAGTGCAGTGTGTCTTTACCATCACACCATGGAAGCGCCGAAGTATAAGTGCACTATGCATCGTTATTTCTCACGATATTTTCTGTTCCCTATACACATAGTTTGCGTAAATATAATATTAAATATACATTTTTAAAACACCCCAAGCACATTATTGTAGCACATGGCATATTGCAGTATTGAATTCCAAGTTTTATATTTTTCCCCACTGCATGCTGACATTTTGAAAATTGATCACAAAGCAGACTGAAGAAATCTAATTAGTGCTTTGGGATTTAATCAATTAACCAGGTTTAATTTCTGAACCTGTTTTAGATGCAATGTAAATTGCCAACCCACAAGCAATTTGTTTTCTTCAGGAATCCTTCACAGCTTAGCACAAAAACCAAACGAAACAACGCAACGCATCTGTATTTTCTGCTTGGCAAACAAATAATTATCTAAAGCTAACCTTTGGGTAAGTATGATGAAAAAATATATATATGCGCATTTTCAGCCATGCTATTAATTCAATTCTAGATGAGGACCTCCCTATGTTGTGCAGGTCCCGGTGGGGTTTTAACAATAATTCGCCAGGCCGGTCAGTGCGAGTTGAAGGCAGGGGGGGGGTAGATGTAGGAGCACAGAAGTACAGTACAATAATGGATTTGAATGGCACTGCCCTCATCTGCCCAACCGCGTAGCCCCGCAGCAACACTGCATGGCAGTCAGCACGATCCAGGCTCAAAGCAGATGAGCTTCCAATACCTGATTTAATGCTTTCGTGACTACAGGAATTACTCTTTGGTTATTTCGGTAAAGTCACGTAAAAATAAAATAAATTAGATAATATAATACGATGTATAGATTGCCACACAAGCAATCATCATCAGGTAAGAATGAATGAGAAAAAAAAACTAGTAAACTTAGAAATATAATGCAATACAACACAGAGAGTCGGCTAACACAACAGTCAATACCCTACCTGGTTGATTACGTTCTTCCAAAGATTACTAAATTTGAGAGAGAGACGAAACACAGACACGGAGACAGACACACAATACCTGATTGTTTCTGGTGCGTTTGGGGTGATATGGGAAAAGGCGAGAACGTATATAATAACTAAACATTACTCAAGTATCCAAATTAATGTATACCAATAACTTTAAGTAATATTTTAAATAACGTAATACATAAATTTGATTTAAAGCTTTCGTGACTGCAGGGATTCATATTCTTGGTTCTTGCTTTTATTATTTCCTTTCTCCGTAACATAATACATATCGGTATAATAATTTGTACTTGGTGTGGTTCAATTGTATAGTTTGGGATAAAAAATATATATATATCCGAAAACTGTTATGCACAAATGTATTCTTCTTCATGCGTGTCAAAGCTATGCAATGTGCAGCACGTTTAATTATTTGACTGCACGTAACAGGCACGAGCCTGTGACAGATAATTCATCTGCAAACCATTTTTGGTGTAATTATTTTCCAATTTTATACCAATTGTGCAATCATTGTCACGTCATGAAATGAAGCATCAATTTATAACCATGACAGAGCAGTGCATCCCCACGTGTTAAGAGAATAGCTACCAAAGGTGATGTCACGACTGCAGTACTCATTAGATCCCTTGAGGTGACTTATCCACACCAACTGCGCTGCTCTCTCCCATTTGCCCTGAAATGTTTTACAGGTAGCAATGCTCTTTTTATCCACGTTGATAATGTACTCACTCCATTCAGACTCTGTCTACTCAACAGACCTGCTCTCCACCTGAGGACGGCTGCTTGCGTTGTGGCCGAAACGTCGTGAGAATTATTTTATTATGTTTTATTTTTATTATTTTATTATTTCCATTCTACGTGACTTTACCGAAATAACCAAGAAGAGAAAATGTACTCACTCATTGGTGAGAGGGTTGAGACCATAATCCTGCTACACTATACTGTACTAAAATTCAGGGTCTCAGCAAGCCCTGGCTCAGTGGCCCCTGAGCCATCTGGCCACCTCGCAAACTATTTTGTCATTTGTGTGCCCAACAATACACCACGATAATAGCTTGAGTCGCGTTTCTTACTTCACAGCGATGTGCATGTTTTATAAATATTCATCACTTTCATATTAGCATTTATATATGGTAATTGTCCAAGTTTGAAATGTTGTAGTGACACATACTACAGCTTACTTATCTTCAGAATATTTATTTTGTCTGATGGAAATCACATTTCAAATCTAAGGTAAGATGCACAGGTAATTGTGGAATTATGCCGACATGCCCAGCACATGGTGTATGCTGCTGTCTTGTGGCCAGGGAAAAGCACTGCAAGGCTTCATCATCATCATCTGTTCTGACCTTCAACTAGTTAGCAACAATGGGGGCCCAAACGAATTTTCACCATGGTTCTCTTTCTTTAACCAGGGTTACTCCAAGCGCTCAATCTCTATCATTGCTGTTCTATATATATGTTACGACTGCCTCTATTCACATGATTTTATATCATCCCCTACTCTTGTTTCCTTCTCCTTTAGTGCTACATCGCCAAGCTAGGAATCATGCCTTGGCTTATTCTTGTCACATGTCCGAACCACTGTCGCCTTCTTGCCCAAACCTTGTCTCATGGGGTTGTTTTCCTACAAAGCATTTTCTGATACGATCACTTCTCAGTCTCCACAAATTTGATAGTCCGAGAATCCTTCTCAACCAGATAACCTCGGTCACTACATTAATGCATCTAGTTTCCTGCAAGGCATCGCTTCTAAACTGGCTAAAGATTATTTTTTTTAAAAAACATGTTAACTAAATATCACGCCAGGATTATAAATGTTTGTTCATATCATGAATCGCTTAACGCTACGGGCGGGGATTGTTACACGAGGGGCGCCTGCAATAGGCAACGTCGCCGATTCTGTATTTTTTTCCTACAAGGTCATTTTTAAAAAAAACGGGCCTGGGCAGGATATGTCACGAAAAGGGATGGCCGGTCGTAGAGAATAATGATGGAGTGATAGCAAGGAGAGGACATGCATTCGATAGCAGACATCTGTAATGACGACCAACACACGTTCTTGCTTTACTGTGAGCCTTTATTGTAGACACGAACACTTTCTTTGGCCCAAACGTTGTCTTCTCTCCGACCGTCCCTTCCCCTTGAGCTATCCCCCTTTCATATCCCTCCTGCTCCCTTTCTCGAGGGTCCGCTCACCCCATTTCCCTCTGCCAATCCTCATCCTTCTTCCCTAGCGGTTGTCAACCGTTCCCCCCAACAGTCAACCCTCGTTTCAATCTCTCTACCAATCAGTTTAATTATCTGACCGTAACCAGACCACTGTTAGGCCTCCCGGCACCAATCAGAAGCCTTTAACACATTCCCTGACTGTCCGTCTGCACGCGCACCATGTCAGGAAAGTGGTTTATTGCGTCGGCTATTACACATCTACCGTGATCAGTTCACGTGTAAATTGTTACATCATAGGAACGTGAGAGATGGTGCCTTCAGGAAATAATTCAACCCCGATGAGATGAATCTTGGAAGAGCTGAACGGAGTTCAAAATAACTCACGAACAAACACCACCTCGTGAAAGACCCAACGTAGAAGATTCCTGGGTTTGATCATCCACGGAGCTCATGGTCCACCCTAAACCGCATCCGCACAAACCATGGCAGATGCGGATACCTGATGCACAAATTGAAACTTAAAAACTCTCCAGCAGTAGCGTGCGACTGTGGCCATCCAAAACAGAGCATACGACCTGTCACGACACAATGCCCCGATCCACAAATACGAAGGAGACATCACAGCGAGACACTCCGCTGCTCCTGACGCGATCATCTGGCTTCACCACCTGAATGTGAAATTGCAGTTGTTGCTCCGCATCTACATCAGCCGTACGACAAGAAGAAGAATAACATCACAATTTGCCCCATTGTTGGTAATGATCACGTCATTGTTTTCATGGCAAAGAGAGCATTCACTAGAATGTGATTTGAGGCCATACCATGCATCATACACAATGTATCATCAGCAGCAACAGCATAGATACCGCATGCAATTTACAAGCAATGCTTAGTTTATATTATATCTCATGTATATAATACATATATTTCTAGAATTAGCTGGGTAAGAGTAATTTTCTCCTCACTAAAGATCACCCGACTGTGATTACACTTGAGCCAGAAAAGGAAGAAAGTTTCCTAATCATATGCAGAGAACATTGCAGTACTCTATTGCAATAAATTCTATAAGTGATGGAGCAACGTTTTTTAACCTTTAGACCAAGATAGAACCTTTAATAGGACAATGTCCTTGTACAAGTGGGAACATTGCTTATTCACGGCAAAAAGTGTCTGCTACTGACCAATCCATGATACTCTGCAGTGCCCATTTGTAAACCGGAACAATGGGTAAAACGCGCCGTGTATAGTATACATGTCCACAGACAGCCCTTTGTTAATCTACTGCTGGCTGAGGGCCTCACTCAACACACCGTGCTATCAATGGGGGCTATTTGATCGTAGAGTGCCAATACTCCCATATTGGCTGGGAGTCTATCAGAATTGGCATCGACCTCCCGGTCACTATTGAAAGCAATATGTGGATATTTGAAGGGGATGTTTTAGAAAATAAATTAGAAATTAATACAATATCCTGGAATAGCTTCGGTCAGAATTGGCAAATCCCCCTGTGCGGTGGGGTGAAGGTGGGAAGCACAGATAAAGGAGCATAGAATTACAGTCCAACGATTAATGTTGCTGTACTGCTCTCTGCATAGCAATATAGCAAATATAGCCACCATGTAGTACAGTAAGTCCTCGATTAATGCGGTAGATGCGTTCCTGAAAAGTGCCGCGTTGAGCAAAAACAATTTCCCCATGAACAATGCAGTAATGATAAAGTTTGGCGAGATACGATGTACGCACCATGGAATTGGAAAAGGATCGCAAGCTACCATTCCTGGATGCTTTGATCGAGAAGAGACCTGATGGCTCGTTGGGACGCTCTGTCTACAGGAAAGCCACCCACACGGATGCCTATCTAAAGCCTGACTCCCACCACCATCCAGCCCAGAAGAATTCCCTCATCAAAACACTACACCATAGGGCCCGTTGCATCTCTGACCGGCATCACCTAGCCAGTGAGCTAGGGCACATACACCAAGCCCTCAGGATGAACGGATATTCTGACGGTACAATCCGCAAAGCTGTATCCCCAGCCATGGGGAGACAACCATCTGAGGATCCAACCAACACCATCACTTTGCCATACATAGCAGGGGTTACCAAAAATATTTCAACATTTTTAAACAAACACAAGATCCAGGTTCGTTTCAACACAGTACACAAAATCCGTGATTTGATCCCATCTGTAGAGGATGTGATTCTTGATATGCAATACCCGGGTGTCTACAAATTGAGTTGTGGCTGCGGCAACAGTTACATTGGGGAAACGAAACGACATGTCTCGGACCGCGTTCGCAAACACAAGGCAGTATCTGAAACACGGTAGGAACAATACCTCTGCCGTTGCTGATTATTGTTTTAACGCTGTGGGCTCACACGCAATTGACTTTTCCAAGACGAAGGTACTCTGTAAACCCACCGGCTATTATCAGAGATTTGTTCATGAAGCCATCCAGATATATAAACACAGACACAACTTGAACCGAGAAGATGGGTACAAACTGAGCAATCATTGAAAGGACGTTATTAACCAGGTAAATTCTTAACTGACTGTGATGTTTCCATCCTACCTGCCTATGTCAGCTGTTATTTCCGACTCTGTGTATATCTCTCTCTGTGCATCTCTCTCCAATGTCTACTCCAGTACTCCAGTGACCCAGATGCTGCCGCGGGGTCCACTTTCTGCCCCGCCTCCTCCCCCCCCCACTTCTCCCCCCCCCCCCTACTGCTGAGGCCTATATAACCTCGTGCCACCGCAGATCTCTCGCCTACTTCAGCAGTTTTTTCTTGCTGTGGTTGTCCCATCAGATGACGATTGCTTGTGCTGCGATCGAAACTTCGTGATCTATTAATTTTCTACCTACGTGACTTTACCGAAATAACCAAAGAGTATGGATTCCTGCAGTCACGAAAGCTTCAAAGCAAGATTGTACATAGTTAACTTCGGAGCGTTGCGCAGTTATCTGTTATGTTAGCTGGTCCGAGTTGTGTTCGTAAATAAACGTGTTGCCTTCAAGACTCGGTGTGCGCCTGTTTAGAACCCACTACATACCAGGCGAGGTAGTTAACATCTCTCCACCTTGGCGCGTTCCGCGTTATAACGAAAACGCGTTGCGTGAACACGCATTGAGCACGGCATTACCATATTTGAAGAAATCACCCGGAATGCACCCGATTACGTCAGTTCTGGGAAATAGAGCAACATTGAATTTGAATAGCAATTGGATGGGCGCGCACCGTGGATGTCACGTTTCATAGATTCTGGAGCAATTCATACATTTCATATTGTTGCATGCGATTTGTAAATGTATTATTCCACGAATTTCTCCCCCAACAAGTAAAACAAATACGAAGTTTTACTTTATTGCGTCAGCATTCCATGTATTAGTCGACGTATATGGGCAGCAACAGCACAAATGCATTGAGATTTGGCCTACAGTTATGTATTAACTTCTGCTTTCGTTGCTTATCATTTACGAGCACCCACTTCTGGCTCGGCCGCACTTTGAACCCTGGTCGTCAATAACAGAGGCACGACCACACCAGTGGAACCGTGGAATTCGAAACAGAATAGACTCGACCATGGCCATGGACAGTCAGGACTCAAGCATTTCTCTGGAGAATTACATCAATCATTTGAACCCAGCTCATCTTCCCCGAATTATTGAGGTCACGGAAGGAGTTTATGATGAAGGTAAATACGTGTCGTTTAATCTTACACGCGTTCGCTTTGTTACTAATCGACTGTGGTACAGATGTCGGGACGTGCACGTTTATGAAACACCAACTTGACAGCTAAATGTTGTGCCTGTTTGGTGAGTCGTACAAATTCACCTACAATGTATTCTGCCAACTTCAATACAATGCTTTCACAAACGCTACGTCGATTCCGTATGAAGGTTTTTGTGCCTTTTTTTGTATTTACCAGCCTGCAAGCCACTTCTTGCATTCGCTCCGTAACATGGGAGAAGTTAAACTTATCATGACACGAATAGAATGGAGCGTGGTCACTAGACGTTTATTTCAAAATAAAACCTGACATGTTCCCGTGATCACAGCTCTTTCTTGAGAGACACGGAATATGGAATTAAACCTGTAGGGATGTGACATGCTGTATTGTGCTGGTCTTACAAAAACAGCCCACGATGTTAAGTACACTAGATAAGTCAAAGTCCACCAGTAAATGTGTGGAATGCTACCACAGGCAGGTGCGTGTGTGTATAACGTGCTTTTTACCACCCTTGCATCTAGCTGTAATGTTAATAAAGTTATAACCTGATTATCCGGTCGAAAATGTTGGCAATACCTAAATGTGACATTGTAAGAGTATATTTTCATTACAGGGCTAGTCTTGTAATATCGAAATGTCACATTGAAAAGTTTATTTGTTAAAACAAGAACCTAAGGTCAATTAACTGTTCCCCTATAACGCGGCAGTTGCGTTCCTGAACAACACCGCGTTATGGAAAACATTTTCGTTATAAAAAAAAGTATAATATCGGGTAAAGCACAGTCCGCGATAACACGTGACATGCGTACGCAGGCTTAACACAGACTGATGCGCATGGGTAGCATCTAGAAACATCCAGCAGCATCCCACCGTCTTCAATGCTACGCCGAGGCAGCCGTACAACCGCTTATTCCGACTCGTGCGACGTCGTTCTGTTCGCTCAATCGCGTTATATCCTATTCGAATCCACGTTTTAAAAAATGTGTTCCTTTACACATTCATCGCAGGATGTCCAATTTGCGTTATAGGAGAACGGACTGTATTTTTATATATATATAATTGCAAGGCTAAAGTGTGTTAGGTTATCCTACGGGCTTTTGTTAATTTGATGGAGCATTGGTGCCATGGGCGTTTTAATGTCGAAACGGTTAATGAGGTTTCTAGCTCACTCCACAAGACAACCAATTCGAAGCGTCCAAAAAGCGTCCATAATGTTTCCTTTGGGTTCGATCGTATATGTATAACGTGTTTTTTTTACTTTCGCCATCCACCACCCAACAGAACTGATCAAATCAAGTTGTCACGTGGGCAAACGTGACAATCGCTTTGGTTTTTCAGAACAAAATATTAAAACGCAAGACAAATTTTGCCAAAATTGATCAAATCTCGGCATACCTACACGATCTAATCTAAAAGAAACGAATTGTTAATTATATTGGTTGTGAAAAGCACGTTATAAAATTACTGAAATCACTACTGTGCAGCAGAGGTTGCAAACGGGTTTTGATTCCTTACCCGTACCCGGCCGCACCAGGGTTGCAATCGGGTACCCGTACCCTACCCGATACCTGGCTACCCGTACCCGGCCGGGTATCGGGTAGGGTACGGGTACCCGATTGCGACCTCTGGGATGAAGCCATGTTGCAGGCACGGGTGGGTTGATTCTAGGAACTTGAATTGTGAGAAGAGTCAAGACGTTGGGAAATGAGTGACAAACAGTTACCCACCAGTGACTCACGGCCTACCCGTGCCCGTACCCGGCCGCACCAGGGTCGCAAATGGGTACCCGGCCGGGTCTTTCCGACGGCTGCTTGCGTTGTGGCCGAAACGTCGTGAGAATTATTTTATTAAGTTTTATTTTTATTATTTTATTATTTCCCGTCTACGTGACTTTACCGAAAGAACCAAGAAGATGAATCCCTGCAGTCACGAAAGCTTTAAATCGAAAAAAGGATGGGGATGGTTTTGTTTTATCTGTATATTTTTGGGTGAGAGACACAAAGAGAGTGACACACACAGAGAGAGACACATATGGGGGAGAGACTGTGTCTCTGTGTGTGTCTCTCTCTGTTTGTCTCTCTCTCTGTGTCTCTCTCTCTCTGTGTATGTGTCTGTCTCCGTGTCTGTGTTGTCTCTCTCTCTCTATATGTGTCTCTCTCCGAGCTTGCATTCATTCACACCTGATGACGGTTGCTTGTGTTGCAATCGAAACGTCGTATTCTATTATTTATTTTATTTCTACGTAACTTTACCGAAAGAACCAAAGAGTAATTCCTGCAGTCACTACAGCTTCAAATCAAGTTGGTATAAAGACAATTAAACTCGATAGTTGGCGCAAAGTACAACTGTCTTTTACATAGGCTAATTCATGATTACACATGCTACGTACTGTATTGTGACGTTCAGTTAAAAAGAAACGTACCTTCTTAACACTTTAAAACAATTTCCACAATTACGCGCCATACACACACAAGTACAAGTGCGTAGGTTATAGCATTCGAATTCAGTTCATAAGTACACAATGTTATTCCATCTTCAGCTTGGCTACGCATTTGTAATGGGGGGGGAGGATTTGTATTCAATTCTGTAGTTGGAAAACAGGAACACTTTACTTGACATTTGAAACAACTGAATGCAAAAAGGCACAAGTTGGCAAGTATATATACGTATGTTGAACTTGTTTTAGCGTTCGTACATGAGTGTACTGTACAATATGCTGCTCGTTGCAGACTCAAATGGTTTGTTTGTGTTTTTAAAACACATTCGTGAAACGTACACAGGTTTAAGAAAATAAAACTATGGTAAAATACTGAAATGAAAATGTGACCACATTGACATGATTTCACAATTGTGCATTTCGCAACAGGAAGCCCCACGGAAAAGGGGCAATTTTAACTGACCATTCTGATTCATCAACACTGGCACATGACACGAGTCACGGCCAGTGCCGGATTTTCCTCGTAGCAAAAGTATTGACATATGTAGTAGCTACTACCAGAGGTCGCAAACGGGTTTTGATTCCTTACCCGTACCCGGCCGCACCAGGGTCGCAAACGGGTACCCGTACCCGGCCGTACCCGTACCCTACCCATACCCGGCCGGGTACGGGTAGGGTACGGGTATCGGGTACCTGATTGCGACCTCTGAGATGAAGCCATGTTGCAGGCGCGGGTGGGTTGATTGTAAGAACTTGAATTGTTAGAAGAGACAAGACGTTGGGAAATGAGTGACAAACGGTTACTCACCAGTGACTCACGGCCTACCCGTACCCGGCCGCACCAGGGTCGCAAACGGGTACTCGTACCCGGCCGGGTACCGGTAGCCGGGTATCGGGTAGGGTACGGGTATCGGGTACCCGGTTGCGACCTCTGGCTACTACACATGTAGTAGTAGCTACTACACATGGAGTAGTAGCTACTACACATGGAGTAGTAGCTACTACACATGGAGTAATAGCTACTACACATGTAGTAGGAGCTACGGGCCTCGCACTTTCAAGGGCCCCGCGCTAAATGCTTTCAAGCTATCAATTCCGGTTAAGTGATTTTGCAATTGCTCTGTTGCTATAGTACTATACCGCCTTCAACTTTTATGAACGACTGGGTGTTTAAGGTTAGCCATTTGTCGTATAATCTGGCTGTATAGCAAATGAAACAATACAATTACTTTACTATGCAAGTAAAAAATGTATGTGTTTAATATTTATGTTTTTTTTTTATTTGGGCCCCTTTGTAACATTTGCTACAGGCCCTGCACTAGCTTAATCCGGCTCGAGTCACGGCTTTTAGCATAGCGTGTTTTACTTCATAATATTGTATTTCATCGGGTACACGACATTCCTCCTACTGACATGTTCCTGTGCCGGGTGTATCTGTTGTCTTACATCTTTAGCAAAACATGTTTTGTGAAGGGAGTTTCCTTTCGCTGTGAAATAAATCCTAACGCGTTACCATCATTAATCAGTTGAATGTATTCGCTCTAGACTAATTGGAAATCATGATTTAAATTAATACGTGAAGCCCATATAAACAAACAGGCAAAATAAATATGTTAAGCTCAGCAAGGTACGTATTCACTTACACAGCAACATCACGTCGTGTCAATAATATTGAATGCAGTAACCACCGAGACACTACACTGAGATGCAACACATTCTTTTTTTCTTAGGTTTTTTCGGTAAAGTCACGTAGAAAGTAAAATAAAATAAAAAACAAAAATCACGACGTTTCGGAGGCAACACAAGTCTCCGTCATCAGTGTGTTGCCTCCGAAACGTCGTGATTTTTGTTTTTTATTTTATTTTACTTTCTACGTGACTTTACCGAAAAAACCTAAGAAGATGATTCCTTGCAGTCACGAAAGCTTCAAATCTAGAACACATTCTTTCTAAAGGGAACATTTCACAATAAACAATATTTAACGACAACGCTCTCACTTTTTGTTTGACAATACTGTAACAATACTTATAATGAAGCATAAACTCGCACAGGTGACTCGGCGTGACAGCGAACGGCTAACAACACGAAGGTTGTGATTTCAAATCTTGGTTGGGGGGGGGGAGTGTGGGGGCGGGGGTGACTGAGCCCATCATCTCTCTGGCGTCGTAAATGCAAGTACACTTTGTGGGGGAAATCCAACAGCGGTTGTCCAATGGCGAGACTCCCTCCTCACCATAGGAATGTGGAATTGCCAACACTGGTTCAATGCTCAGCAATAAATCACTTTGACTGGAACATGAACAAATGACATGGAGAACAGAATACTGCAGGAGGGTAAGGATGTTTCGTGATGTATCTTCATCACAAATGGAAATGGTAGGTGCTGTGGTATTTGCAAAAAGCATACGCGTGTCATTTCCTTCCTATCCACAGGCTCTCTTTATGACTTTTCGGCAACGGCTGGTACACTCTCCACAGGAGATATCATAAAGATCACAGGCATCTCGTTATTGAGAGTTTTGGCCACATTGTGCGACTGCAATATGAGAGTCATCCCAAACTCAGAGGTGAAGATCCCTGCAAGCTACAGCGGTGAGTCAATGCGACGGAAAAAGACAACTCGCAACTGCTCAACATGTGTTCATTGATCGTTTTGAAATGCAGAATTAGACCTGAATGTGCCTACGTCATGGAATTATACAACAGGGACTGACAATTAATGAGGGGACAACATTGTTTGTACTGACTGCCCCTCTCATTCCTTACGATTAGGCAAATGCATCCGCAATGTAAATGTGCAGTTCTTTGCAAATTCACTGGAGGATAAAGGCCTCTCCGTGCTCGGTTAGGCATGATATTTGTTTGATCGTACTTCGCCACATCGGCCAGCACGTGTCTGTGACGAGGGCCCAGGAGTGCTTTAGATGCCACTCGTCGTTGATTATCAGCCACGGCCAGAAATGAACTCAGGTGGTCAGGTTCATAGTTCAGTTCATGAATGATTGTGCCACCGCTTCACCCCATATCTACAACAAACGTGTGCTAAATGTAAACTGTATATTTCTTTACAAGGCAAAATCTAAATTTCAAACATTAGGAGTGAATCGCATTTATCTTCCATAATAATTCAATAACAGTTTGCAATTATGAAATTCCATCAGCAACAGCCACAGATACATTTAAAAAATCTCTCTGGCGATCACTAACTATTGGATTTCGTGAGTATTGATATAAATGCTTATATAGCATTGGAGGTGTAATGATGCATTAATCCATTGATTAAAATCGATTATTAAGCTGAAATAATGCTTAGAATTGTTCCTGAACGAATCAATTCATTTGTATATTTTGTATGGAATGGGTCAATGCGACCCCAACAGTGCCTAATACATTCACCACAATGCAAAACAAATATATGTTTTATTTAACCATAACTGTGAATCCTGACAATTCATCAAATCACCATCCGTGGTGAATCATTACAACTCTTAGTGATTTGTTAAATTACGAGCCCGAAAGGTTAGACGCAGATTGTATTTTCTCAGTCAACCAATAAACAGATGATTGTGACGTGCATTTCATCACTTACATTTGCATGGACGCCTAAGTGCATGAGAATTGGAAAGCGCGTGTTGGGGGGCGGTGGGCTGAAACAAAGGACTGAGGTCTACATTTTCTCACCCCCATAAAAATATGGCACGGCAGTCTCGACTGAATAATTGAATTACAAACAATTACACACAGTGTAATTTAATTATTCACGGCTTTGTGGTCATTTGCTTATTGGGGAAATTCTCCAAACTACACTGGAAAGTTAGGTACATCCCCAAAAATGACAAGCCTGCATCTTTGACAAAACTGTAGACTAAAAAACACTGCATAAGCGATTAGACACCCATTATGGGTTAGAACCCACATCTCTATTTTAAAAACCGTTTGCCTCCTTTTAAGTACCTCGCCTGGTATAAAGGAGATCGTGGGTTCGATCCCGACCCTGACGCCTGAAAATTTGGAGTTTGCATATTTCTCTCCCTGTGGTCGCGTGGATTTTTCTCCGGGTCATCTGGTTGTTTTCCTCCACATTTAGAAACATGCGTTTCGAGTATTTGGCTGCTATAAATGTCCACATGATAAACCACTTCGTTGAGCTATCATTCGTGGCCAGGTTGCTTCTGAAAAATATCTAGATAGCTCAGTGGGCCTTAGCTCGTAAAATAAAAATAGTAAAACTAATGAATGCCTGTTGTATGTGTAGAGCTTTGTTACACATTTAATAAGACTATCAAATGTCTACATATCGTAAGTAGATATTTCAAAAAGTGCGGTGTAGGTTTTCTGAATAGTATGACCTTTTACTGGAAACTGAATCCACTTCGTTGTCTGGCTTGACCGCCTGCATGAGAAATTGTAGTCTTCGCTCCGCATCTATATCAACCACCATACAAAAGAAGGAAGAACTAAAAACAAAATTCGTACGTTATTTCCCGAACACCGTGTAGAAACAACAGAAAATACTTCCGGGAGCTGAATTAAAAAGTGGCCAAATAAGATGTGATCAGCAGCACAAGTGTGTGAATCACAACAATCAAACTGAAAATTATACATTATCACTTACAGATTAGGGAAAAGTGTGCCAAAACATATTTTAAAGTATTTTCCTATTTTACAATGCATTTTCATTTCTTCCCAAAGGATCATTTGAGCGTGCCCCTGATGATCATGAAACCAGAGTAAGTAAAAACCCTGCCTCTTGCATTGTCTTCCAAACACAATTAAGAGCTATGCACAACGTGTAAGGCAATGGTATCAATATTCAAATTCACTGGAAACAGATTCCTGGCCACTTAATACAACTTCCGTCTTTCTACTCTCATGACTAACGGCCAGCAAACGGCCTTCATTTTGGCTGATATCGTGCCATTGAACTTGTTTTTTTGTTTACTTTGCTCTGCTGTGGAGGAAAAGGACATGCATGTGGGCATAATTAGTCAAACACGGTGGTAATGTGTATTTTATGAAAAAACACATTTGCATGTTACACGACAAAATCACCTGTATTGAACTCGATCTAGTAAGAGCTCGTAAACTAAGCAGGCCAGAGCCTGAATAGTTCTTGGATGGACAACCACTGTACGCATACGTTAGGTGTAGTCAGCGTTTGTGGGGCCGTCCATAAATGACGTCACGCACCTGGGGGGGGGGTCAGACATTTGTGACGATGTGTGACGAGGGGGGGGGGGGTGAGAAATGTGACGTCGCATCAAAACGCGCAACTTTAAATAAATATAGACAACACGTTCTACTTAATTAAATAGACTTTTTCACAAATGTTTTCTCCTACAACATCAGAATGCAGCGGCACATTAAATACGCACTACAATGACAATAGTTTAAAGCGATTTGAAGCATGTTTTATTTTTTCTGGGGGGGGGGGCAGAGCTTTGTGACGTCATACATATTTGAGGGGGGGTCTGACTTTTTGTGACGCCGTGTGACGATGGGGGGGGGGGGTGTCAAAAATCGTCCAAAATCGCGTGACGTCATTTATGGACGACCCCTGTGGGCAGCAGCGGGCAGCCTTAGCGAAGTCCGCTGTTGTTCTACATGCGAACTACCTACTCCGACACGCACCGACCGCAGCGGTGAAGTACGGTCAACTATCCCTTATGGCTGCCAACATTGTTGAAAGACCCTCAACCCCAGCAGTGGATTGACAACTATATGCTTGCACGTTGCATGTGGTTTTACAAGCACTCTATATCCATTTCTCACTCTGGGAACGTACTTTTCACTGCGGTTAGAGTTGACAGCCTCTCGCTGACACAGCAGGTCTCCAACAGTTCCTTTTTTAGCAGATGCTGCTAGAATGTAATTCTGCTATCGGTATCATATTTGATCCTTTGATCGGCTGACAACGTTATTCTGTGCCAAATGACCGCCCTATGGGCTGTTTATACTGGTAGGAACCTCCTGGTGGGGAGGGGCTGGGTGGGGAGGGTGGGGCTGGGTGGGTGGGGTTCAAGTTCAAGTTTATTTATTAGGTATAGCCCTGTGAGCCATTCGGCTCTTTAATCGGGTGCAACCGCAACAAACAAAAAACAAAAACATGAACAAAAAACATCTAAAAGTGGGACTGGGTGGGGAGGGGCTGGTCACCCGGTGGTGCCCTTATAAAACTCAACGTTTAACCTACTCACGCCGGCTTGTGCCCGCCCTCACAGTCGGGCATAATTGCGGAATACACCACGCCGCCGTTGACCCTGGCCATTGACCGAGCAACCCAACGTTCCTACCAGCTCCCTCCGCAGGAATGTGTTCACGTCAATCAGATGCCAGTGTCTTTCTTAACCGGGGTGGGGGATCGGCATCCTGCGGCTCCGGGAGCTACATGCGACTCTGTATGAAAGAGCCACCGTCTCGTGTTCACATTGCGTTGCGTTTATTCTTTACCGAATTAAAAAAAAGTCTCTCGTTGTTTTGATAGCAGACCCCTTGGTCAATAACCAACATGACACGTATTCTGTTGTGAATCCTATTCGTAGAACTTCCTGTTAGATTGTATCGCCCTCTGCTGTTCAGATTAAGCTATCACGTGATGTTCAGTCGTCGAGATGGAAATGACTGCAGCGTACATCAGTTGGTTGCAACTTCGCAAGCTCTAAGTGAACATTAGATAGTTGCACATTGGCATGCAGTTTAGGGTTTAATGGATTTAATGGTCTACTTCCTAATCATGAACTGTTATTGTTTATAAGATGCCCACATGATGAGCAGCGGTGTGTGTGTGTGTTTGTTGTTTTATTCATCAGTCTGCACACCACATGGGTTCCCAAAATAGTTTCAGTCAAATGAAGAAAATGACCCTACAAGAGGCGATTCAGCAGAAGCTGAGCAGGGTCATTGTCCGTTATGATCCGTATAGCACGGAACCCCCAATTCCAGGACTTCCAATGGACTTTGAAAACATCATTTTGCTCAACCCAGTCTACACTGTCAAGGGGGTTTTGCAGGGTAAGTTTGTTCTGAAGACATTAACTATCAAACAAGACAACTGAATAGTCGAGCCTTTGCCCATTGAATTGCAACGTATATCTTACCGTCAGATATCCGCCTTGATCAGTTAACCATCCACACTCAATGCATTATTTGTGCACGGTGTAACTCATTTCTACACCGTCATCTTGCATATGTTTAGAGCAGTTTGCACTTAATTTTGTTCCAGTAACCGATAGATGTTCAGATATCCAACATTTTCACATATGTGCCTGTACCTCAGTCCCCAGCAGGTCAGATATGCACTGCTCAAAGTAGTTTCAATTCACGTTAAAAGTGTATTTACATTTAAACTAACACAGCGCTATTATAACATTACTAATAATTGCATGGAATTAACTATTGACTAACACATATACCCACTTAAATATGTGTACCTCAATTTAAAGCTATCGTGACTGCAGGGATTCATCTTCTTGGTTCTTTCGGTAAAGTCACGTATAATGGCTGCTTGCGTTGTGGCCGAAACGTCGTGAAAATTATTTTATTATTTTTGTTTTTATTATTTTATTATTTCCATTCTACGTGACTTTACCGAAAGAACCAAGAAGATATGTGTACCTCGTATTAACATATCATGTACTTTATTACAGTCGATCCCAACCCTGACGCCTGTATATTTGGAGTTTGCATGCACTCCCTGTGGTCACGTGGACTTTTCTCCGGGTCCTCTGGTTTTTCCCTCCACATTTAGAATCAACATGTGTTTTAGAGTATTTGGCTGCTATAAATTCCCACGTGATAAGCCACTTTGTTGAGCTCTCATTTGTGGCCAGGTCCATCTAAAAAAAAGAGCTGTATAGCTCAATGGGCCCTACCTTATAAAATAAAATAAAATATTTTAGTTAAAATAGTTGAGTAACTATGACTAAGTTGTTTAATCATATTTATGCCTTTGTATTGACATATTAACATTGTTTATTGTAAGCTAAAATAGAATTTATACAAAGCCATTAACCTCTTCATATCACTTCCTGCCACTTCTTGCTCCCTTGTGGGCCACTGATGGCCTCGCTCGACCGATTTAAGAAGGCCCTAGACTGGAAACCTTTTCCACATTTCTGGCAACCGCTTGATGATATTTGGTTGTAACTATCAGCGGAACCTCGAACACAGTTTATTTTTGGCACATTACTGTGAGTAATAAACAGTGATGAATTGATTATAATTACCAAATTAGATATAGGATTTATCATCGTGCTTTAAGATTGCATTTCAACTACACTGGTCAACACACTTTTTCTGGCATAAGGTATTCCACCGGTTTTAAGGTAATTTTGGGGTGCTGATTCCAAATCTGGGATCAGTTTTTGTCTATCACATCAGGTTTTTGAGATATCAAATATTGCATTTTCAATAAAAACTGCAGAAGAAAAATATTAAATAAATGTGGATATCTAAATAAAATGATATTATTAACACACTATCCTAAAAATACAGCACCATATTTTAACACTAAAGCAGTCACTGACTCGCAACAACTTGCAATCATAAGTGACAGAGTTAATTTCGGGTAAAATCAATGAAAATGGGATATGCCGATAGCATAAAAATGATGTGATAGAGCAAATCTGAGATAAGATTTGGAATCAGCACTCTGAAATTAGTCTAAAACAGCTGCAAAAGTCCAGGCCAGAAAAAAATGTTTTTTTTTGTTGACCAGTGCTATCATGAAGCTGTATGCATTTGTTATTGCCCTAAACAATCTTAAGCCCCAAGCTGCAACTCCAGAAGCCCCTGCACTAATCCGGCCCCGATTATGCTGCTCATGATGATTGCTACAAAAGAGCATCACATATGATCACATACCAGATTGTATTTAAATTACGATATGCACTGAATATTATTACAAATACTGTAAACGTACATGCGCATATAATCTTTTTCTTCTTCGAATCTTTCAGAGACAGGTAGGAAGTTCAAGTTTCTCTCGAACCTGGACGTGGAGATAAAAGATATAACAGACATGTGTCAACGAGACTTTAAGATGGACATGCCTTTCTACTCGCTGAGCGACGTTTACGCAATGGCAGAAGAATTCCCACTGCTAGTGGAGGTGTGCGAGAGCTGCAGTAGCAACTTGTCTTTCCGGCAAGGCTACGTCGCATGCGAAGTTGGCACACAATTGAGGATGCATGCGGCCCGCGTCACCAGCAAGTACATGGCCACGCACACAGTCAACGTGAAGGGACAAGAGGTAAAAACACACTCGCAGAAAAAGCAGCATTTTCTCATTCCTCCTGAATACAAGGGGCACTTTCGCTGTCTGCCACAGAAGTTTTCCTGCCTATATGAAATGAACATGGAGGACGCGGCAATGAAAAACATGCAGTTCATGGCCACACAATCCTGGGAATCAGACAACTCGGAAATAGCGTCCATCGACATTGGAGATCGTTTCGAAGCACTACAATGCATCACAAAACGAATCGGCGGCCGGGAGATCAAGGTCTTAAAGGTGGAGCGTCTCCTGGACAACACGACCGTACATCTGGCTGACTATTCCAATGCCGGCTTCTTGGAGATCGTGCAGCAAAAAATAGAGCCCATGCCGATCAACCAGATTGTGCAGATGGCTGGCCTCCCCTGCGAGGTTAAGGTAACCGCAGAATTAAGTGTGCGAATGTATTTCAGTGTCACACACATGTTGACTTCGATTCTCGTTCAAGGCCACCAATCAGTAGCGAATGCTTCAACTGGTCCTGGGCTTCTGGGGCAAACAGCTCGTCTCAAGCTTAAATAAGTTCCATGATGTTCAATAAAAAAAAATTAAGTTCCATAATGCGGTGTGTAAACATCAGCACTGAGAAGACAATCGGCTGGGGCTTGGTACTGACCACACCACCTTCTGATGTGCCGTTGAAGGCCTTAGGGGCCGTCCATAAATGACGTCACGCACCGGGGGGGGGAGGTCAGACATTTGTGACGATGTGTGACGAGGGGGGAGGGGGGTTGAGAAATGTGATGTCACATCAAAATGCGCAACTTTAAATAAATATAGAAAACACGTTCTACTTAATTTAATAGACTTTTTTTTATAAATGTTTTCTCCTACAACATCAGAGTGCAGCGCCACATTAAATACGCACTACAATGACAATAGTTTAAAGCGATTTGAATCATGTTTTATTTTTGGTGGGGGGCAGAGCTTTGTGACGTCAAAGTTGAGGGGGGTCTGATTTTTTGTGCCGCCGTGTGACTGAGGCGGGGGGGTCAAAAATCGTCCAAAATCGCGTGACGTCATTTATGGACGGCCCCTTATTTGGTGCTCGCTTACAGCGCTTTCCCTAACAAAGTGTTAAGGACCTACAGTATGTGGGGGGGGGGGGGTCCTTTGTGTTAAGAACAATAATTGTGTAGTGGTGGTGTTGACGTGCGCCGACTGTGACAGTGATGGATCACGGGGCGGCGCGGGGTGCGGGGTTGGGCACGCGTTGTGGGCGGGGTGTGGACGCGCGCGCCGGGAGTGACAGATGACGGGGCGGCGCGGCGTGGGTGGTGAGGCACGCTGAGATGTGGGAAAACAGGATCGTAGCCAGCGCCCAGTGATTGGTCGAATAGGATGGGTGCTCGCAGCGACGTCCGCAGGTTGGGTATAAAGGGGGACGCGCGAGAGCACTCGGAGAGAGTTACCCAGTTGAAGACCAGAAGACGGAGCTGAAGACCTAGTGCCCCGAGACCCCTAGTCCCGCCGTCCTTGTAGGGACCGGGGCCCTGTGTGGCTCGGAGGCGAGACTGTGGGACCCGGGGTCCGACGCCCACGTGGGTCGGGCTGGGGACCCACAGTCAAGACGGACACCCCGGGCAGGGAGTGTCCCGAGTAGCTCAGTGGGCGTTAGTCGCCAGGGTAGCTAAGTGGGTGTTGGTCACCCGAGTAGCTCAGTGGGCGTTAGTCGCCGAGTAGCTAAGTGGGTGTTGGTCACCCGAGTAGCTCAGTGGGCGTTAGTCGCCAGGGTAGCTAAGTGGGTGTTGGTCACCCGAGTAGCTCAGTGGGCGTTAGTCGCCAGGGTAGCTAAGTGGGTGTTTGTCACCCGAGATACTAAGTGGGTGTTTGTCACCCAAGATACTAAGTGGGTGTTTGTCACCCGAGATACTAAGTGGGTGTTAGTCACCTGTGAACGAGTTTGGTAAAATAAAGAGTGTGTTACCCGTGAAGTCGTCTCCCGCCGAGTTACTACATTACAACTGGCGTCAGAAGTAAACCTGTCTTCAAGAAGAATGGACACGAGGAAGACTACCCGTACCCACGAGCGAGGTCGGGACGACGACGGCGTACCGGGGACACCAACCTCGGGAGGAGAGGACGAGGAGTTGCCGCCGATGCAGCACTTCGCGGTGATGGCCGACGCTCCGCTCGCCTCCGACACCAGCCTCCAAGACGCACACTCCCGGTTGGCGGAGTTGCTACTCGCCGCCGCCGCTGTCTTGGCGGACATCTCCGTTCCGGCGAGCGGAAAAACGGCTGCGGGGTTGGTGGAGAAAGCGACGTTGGAGGGATCCCGCCAAAAGGCGCTTCGCGCCAAAAGTCTGGAAGTTGCCGCCGTTTTTGAGGGGCCGCCATCGATTGGCGGGAAGCACGGACACCACGTGGCCGGAGACCTCCGCTCAGTGCAGCCCACGTCATCAGCGCGCGCCGGAGCTCTCCATTTTGCGCCTGACAACCGAGCCGACATTTTACACAACTACAGCGGAGCGCGGGAAAATCTCTCCGACGTCGACGACGATCGGGTCCTCCAGCAAAGATTGCCCGCGCTGTCGGCGTTCAAGGCGGATGGGGGCGACTGGGGAGCCTTCCAACGAAGGTTCCTCGCTCATCAGGAAATGTCGGGGTGGTCCGACACCACTGCCCTGCGTGCGTTGCCAGCGATGCTCGACGACGACGCGCTTGCAGCCTTCCCATCTGCTGCAAGGTCGTCCCGCTCTACGCTCCAGGCCGCACTACACCTGATGGCGAAGGTGTTCGGACCGCCCTCCACCTGTCGCCACCAGTTCTACGATCGGCGGAAGGTGGCTGGAGAAACGACGCTCGCCTATCGCACGGCACTGCTCGCCTTGGCGGACGCAGCTTTTCCCCGCATGGACAAGGAGGGGAAGGACGCCATGGTGACGGAGCAGCTGCTGGCGTTGGCCCACGAGTTTGGGGTCCCCATCAATGTGGCAGACGAAATGGATATCTGCTCCCTGGCGATCGCCACGAGCATTCACGCGTACGAGGTCCTCAAACGCAAGCCGGGGGTCGTCTGCAAATGGGCGGGGAACGCGGCACGGGCCGCCACGATCGCCGAACCTCAGCCAGCTGCGGATCAGGAGCAGGCCTTCGCTGCATCGCGTCCGGGGGAGTGGAGAATGGGAGGTCGTTCGCCCACACGTTCATCCCGCAAGCTGGAGCAACCGAAACCTACGACGTCCCTCGTCGTCTGCTACAACTGCGGCCTTCGGGGTCACGTCGCAGCCGGGTGCCGGGCCCCGCGTCAGCGCGCCACAGGACCACGTCGGGACGACGACCAGGCCCACAAGTCATCCCAACAAAACCCGGCAAGTCGCGGCACCTCACACGCTCGGTCCACAAACACGGCACATTCGGGTCGCCGCTTGGCGGTGGGGGGTTCGCGGCTGGGTGCCGGGGGTTCACTTCGGCGAGGGGGGTCCGTACACGGCCCGCAAGCAGTCGAGTGGTCCGAATTGGCCCACAGGATAGTGGCTGCGTCGGCCGGGTCGTCCGTGGTAACGGGGTTTATTGACGGGGTTGAGGTCCGGGTGCTTGTGGACACGGGTGCGTCGGCCACTATCATCTCGGACCTTATTTATAACATTCTTCCCGTCCAAAGTAGACCCCTTCTGCCAGTGGACGTGCCATTTTATGCGGCGAATGGGGGATCCCTGGGGATCATCGGCCAGATTCGGGCGACTATTTGCATTGGTGACATCAAATTGGCGGGCCCTATTTTTGTATCATCATCGCTGGCCGTTCCCTGTTTGCTAGGTACGGACTTTTTGTCCAAAATGCCCATCAAAATTCTCATAGATCAGGCCTGCATTGAGCTTCCGTCAGGTCGGCGGGTTGCGTTCTTGACGAGCCCTACCAAAATACGCACGGTTTGTGCGACGGTGCAGGCGCTGGCAACTCAGACTGTACGGGTGCCCCCGGGATCGCAAATGTTGGTACCCCTTCGGTTGAGGAAACCACTCGAGGTGGGTGCGGAGGCACAGGGGGTGATGTTGGGGCCGTCTAACAGGGCCAGAAGGGGCCTCGACTTAGCGGTTGCTCACACCATGGTGAGAGGGGACAGTGAGCCGTTCGTAATGGTCCTGAATATGGGGTCGCGGCCGGCCGTAATTGCGCAGGGAACGGTGCTGGCTCACGCCGCGCCGCTACCCGTTGAGGAACGGCTCGTGGCTCAAGCAGATTTCACTGTCGAGTCGCATCCTCCAAGTGATGAGGGGACAGAGTGGTTGGACTCGTTGTGTGCCGGTTCTGCTAACTTGTCCAAGGTGCAATTGGGAGCATTGAGGGGTTTGCTACTCGAGTTTGCTGACGTGTTCAGCAAACATAAGTACGATATCGGCTGCACTGACCTGTTGCGCCACCACATAGCTACAGGGGACGCGGCCCCTATTCGTCAGAATCCCTTCCGGCTCAGCCCAGCCGAGAAGGAGCATGTGCAATCGGCGGTTAATGATATGTTGGCGGCCGATATCATTTCGCCCTCTTCTAGTCCGTGGGGTGCTCCTATTGTCCTAGTTAAAAAAACAGGACGGGTCCTTGCGGTTTTGTGTCGATTTCCGCCGCTTAAACAAAATCTCGATGGCGGATGCGTATCCGCTCCCCAGGATGGATGAGTCGCTGGATGCCTTGGCGGGAGCACAGTTTTTTTCCACACTCGATCTGCTTTCCGGATTTTGGCAATTGCCACTCGATAACGAGTCTAAACCTAAAACAGCTTTCCGGACACCTGGTGGCCTATTTGAATTCAACCGTTTGCCCATGGGCTTACATTCCGCTCCCGCCACGTTCCAGAGACTCATGGAATTGGTTTTGTCGGGCCTCCAATGGGATACCTGTTTGATTTATCTCGACGATATCATCGTCTTCAGTCGGACTTTTGAGGAGCACCTCCAGCGACTGAGAGCGGTGTTCCTCAGGATGCGTTCCGCTAAGCTTAAATTTAAACCGGCTAAATGTTTTCTGCTTCGGGAATCGGTCAGGTATTTGGGCCATATCGTGAGTCGTTCAGGGATCTCGACGGACCCTGCTAAGACGCACTGCGTCAGCTCATGGCCAACGCCAACCTCGGTCACGGAGGTTCGCAGTTTTATTGGTTTCGCCTCCTATTACCGTCGTTTTGTCAAGCAGTTTGCCACCATAGCCAGGCCCCTGCACGCTTTGACGGCTAAGGGTGTGCGGTTTCACTGGGGGGCGGAAGAGGAGGCTGCGTTCTGCTCCCTTCGTGACGCCTTGGTGCAGGCTCCCCCCTTGTGTTACCCCGATTTCACACAACCGTTTTTGCTTGACACAGATGCCAGCAACACGGGTATCGGGGGGGTGCTCTCACAGGTGGTCGGGGGGGTTGAACGGGTGGTCGCCTACGGTAGTAGAGTTCTTTCCCCCGCCGAACAACGCTATTGCGTGACTCGTCGTGAATTGTTAGCGATTGTGTTTTTTACACAGCAATTCAGGCCGTATCTTTACGGCCGTCATTTTACGGTCCGTACGGACCATGCGGCTCTACAATACGCTATGCGCGTGGCACAGCCATCGGGCCAATTGTCCCGATGGTTGGAGGTCCTTCAGGACTACCAATTCACGAGGATTTACCGCAAGGGATTGCGACACTCAAATGCGGACGCCTTGTCGCGGTTGCCACCGTGCACGGACTGCACATGTTTGTTGGGATCCGCGCGGTGCAAACCCCCGGTCGCCGACACCCCGGGAGTTGCGCTCGCCGCCACTGACACCCCGGGAGTCGACGCCCCCACGGGGAGGGATTCGCTGTTGTCGTTGCCCCTCATTGAGTGGGGCCGTCTCCAAATGTCCGACAGCTCCCTACTTACGCTACGTCGAAAAGTTGGCGCTCCCGAGGTAGGGGATGCGCGGGTCGGTTCCTGGGTGTGCAGACAGGGCCTTTTGATGAAGTGGGACAACATGTCCCGGCGTCACGTGCTCGTTGTGCCTGTTGCTATGCGGGGTAGGGTCGTTCTGGCAGCTCATGAACGGCTCATGCATCTGGGTTTTCACAAAACGCTCGCCCTAATCCAGCGAGACTATTATTGGCCGGGGAAGGGTAACGACGTGGCGAATATTCTTAAGGGATGCGTAGGGTGCGCCAAAAGAAAACCGCCACCATTGGCAGCTAATCCACCGCTGCAATCCATTCAAGTTTCGCGCATAAACGAATTGGTTGCGTTGGACATCTTGGGGCCCTTTCCTGCTACACCAAGGGGAAATAGGTTCCTGCTGGTTGGCGTAGAATACTTCACCCGATGGCCCATGGCATGGCCACTCGCCAACCAGTCGGCTGCAGGGGTGGCGGACGCCTTCGTCCAGGGTTATGTTTTGGACAAGGGCGCCCCCGAACGCTTGCTGACGGATCAAGGAAAGAATTTTTCGAGCGTTTTGTTGCGCGAGGTGTGCGACCTGTTGGGTACAAAGAAAGTGCGTACTTCCCCCTACCACCCGCAGACTGACGGGATGGTTGAGCGTCTGAACAGGACGATTACATCTATGTTGTGCCAACAGGTCTGCGACGATCAGGTTGATTGGGACTTACAGGTGCCGGGGGTACTCGCGGCCTATCGAATGGCCCCTCATGCGGCGACGGGGTTTTCCCCATTTTTTCTTATGTATGGGCGGGAGGCCGATCCGGCCATGGACGTCCAACTGGGGATTTCCCAGCCACGTGCAAAATCAAAATTGGCAGACCACATCAAATTTAATATCGCCAAATTGACTGAAGCGCGGGAGGCGGCGAGGTTGAATTCGCGGTCTCGGCAAATCGCGAACGAGAGATTGCATGGGCGGAGGGTGCATACGCATGATTGGAAACCAGGCGATAAGGCCTGGCTGCATTGTCCACATGCACCGTTGGCTACGTCCCCCAAGTTGTTGAGACCTTGGAGGGGACCGGTGGAAATTGTGCGGGTTGCACGACCCCAGAGTATACAGATTAAATGGGAAAAACGCCGTTGGTACGTGCACCCCTCCCGACTGAAGCCCTATGCGGCACCGTGTGACCCCGTTCTGTGCCGTAACGACCGGGCGTGTGATGTGACCGTCGACTCGGGGAGGGAGGTGTCGCAGGCTGATCCTCACGTGTCTCCACCTGACCCACCCCCAGGTGCCTCGGGCTTGATGGCTGCTGACCGTCGGGAACCTGAACCCCGCGGCACGCACGGGTCCTCGATGCCTGGCCAATGTCTTCCTGAACTGCCGGCACCACCGGACGTTCAACCGCGTCTGGTGCCGTACGACGGACCGGCAAGGCGGACTCGGGCTAGGGCACAACAATTTTCATGAAGACATTTTTTTTCGACACCGAGCTCGCCCGGTGTTCCCCTCTGCCGGGGTAATGTCCCGTTGTAGGGACGCTCGGAAAGAATGGGACGCTGCACGAGTCGAGAGAAAAAAAAAAAAAAAAAAAATTTCCATTTATTTTTCTTTCTGCATACACATTGCTATTGTCACTCGCCGGATTGTATATATTGTTCTATTGTCGCGGTGGCATTGGTTGATGGTTGCGGATGGTAGTGTTCGCGTCGTGTTGTGTTGTTACGTTAGTTGTTGTTCTTGTTGTTGTGTTGTGTTACGGGGCACACAGGGGGGTTTGTATATTTTTATAGCAGCCGGGTCGGCTGCGAGCTATGTGGTAGGGGGTGATGTAGTGGTGGTGTTGACGTGCGCCGACTGTGACAGTGATGGATCACGGGGCGGCGCGGGGTGCGGGGTTGGGCACGCGTTGTGGGCGGGGTGTGGACGCGCGCGCCGGGAGTGACAGATGACGGGGCGGCGCGGCGTGGGTGGTGAGGCACGCTGAGATGTGGGAAAACAGGATCGTAGCCAGCGCCCAGTGATTGGTCGAATAGGATGGGTGCTCGCAGCGACGTCCGCAGGTTGGGTATAAAGGGGGACGCGCGAGAGCACTCGGAGAGAGTTACCCAGTTGAAGACCAGAAGACGGAGCTGAAGACCTAGTGCCCCGAGACCCCTAGTCCCGCCGTCCTTGTAGGGACCGGGGCCCTGTGTGGCTCGGAGGCGAGACTGTGGGACCCGGGGTCCGACGCCCACGTGGGTCGGGCTGGGGACCCACAGTCAAGACGGACACCCCGGGCAGGGAGTGTCCCGAGTAGCTCAGTGGGCGTTAGTCGCCAGGGTAGCTAAGTGGGTGTTGGTCACCCGAGTAGCTCAGTGGGCGTTAGTCGCCGAGTAGCTAAGTGGGTGTTGGTCACCCGAGTAGCTCAGTGGGCGTTAGTCGCCAGGGTAGCTAAGTGGGTGTTGGTCACCCGAGTAGCTCAGTGGGCGTTAGTCGCCAGGGTAGCTAAGTGGGTGTTTGTCACCCGAGATACTAAGTGGGTGTTTGTCACCCGAGATACTAAGTGGGTGTTTGTCACCCGAGATACTAAGTGGGTGTTAGTCACCTGTGAACGAGTTTGGTAAAATAAAGAGTGTGTTACCCGTGAAGTCGTCTCCCGCCGAGTTACTACATTACAATTGCATAAAAATAATAATTGTTCTCCGAATCTGCAAAAACCCACAATGTAAAAAAGAACCAATGCAATGTGGTGCACAGGTGTCATTTGTGTTACATGTGTCAATATTAAGGTTATTATATTTGTTGAGTAACAAATTGGCACTTTTTGTTAATTGGCTGCTGTGAAGTTCACAGGTCCGGGCTAAGTACTGATTGCATATTCTACTGATTTTGCAAACCTTTTTTATTGTACAAAATGTGCTATGTACATTATATACAGAAACACTAAACAGGTGTCATCCATTATTAAATCATTTAAATAACACAGCAGTTTGAACATGTAAACATGGTGCTCATATATTTACATCGTAAACCAAAGGGTCTGAGCAATTTTCAACGGAACGTAACATAAACATTGTAAACAACGATACCTGAGATGTTAGTCAACACCTGGTACTCTCAAATCTCAGTGCAATGTTACCAAAGCCACAGGAGACACATACTACCGAGTGTGTATATTTTAAGTTTTTATCAAACTTTTCTGTTATTTCGAATTCTGCATAAATGGATTATACCTTTATAGACATCCTGCATATTTCCAGATATTTTATATACTGTATTACTAAGATAATTTAAGACTGAAACTGGTGTTAAAAGGATTACAAGTATTAAATGCCCACCTAACATTTTATCTTTCTGCCTTGCAGCTTGTCACTGGAGATGGGATGCCTGGTGACCCCTTGGTGTCCATACAGGGATCCCTGGTGCTTGAGAATGAAGTGATGGACCGCTGCCTGGTTGCAAGTATAACCAACGGGCCAGATCATGCCATGCACAGTCCTTTCGAAATCCCAATCGATCGGGTGTCCATGGCCGTCCGCATGCATTCGTACAGGGGGCCCGATACCGCAGCAACTGTGCTCGTTGAGGATGTGGTCAACGTGGAGAGGCTGTCCTCCCAGAGCTACAATAGCCTCCTGACATACGAAGGCACCAGGATGATCGATCGGCCTCCGCCCATCCCCTGCAGGAAACCGTCCGTGAAGCCACCAAAACAGAAATGCCAGGTTAGGAATCCCCTCGTCCACACGGCATGTTCGCGTGCAAGTGTCTGAGCAAATATTTTATATCATCCGTGTATGTATGTACAGTGTTGAAGTCATTTTATCTTGCTGCATAACTTCATTGCACGCGCAGAGTACTCCCAAGAAAGTGGGAGCAGGAATACCAACCGGCCAGAAAACAGATTTTCAAGAGTCCACCCACAGATCATTGGCAGGTAATATCTTACAGGCTCCCCTTGGCTTGCCCAAAACACTTTTCAACGTTGGTTACACGTTCTCATTCCAATGTGCAATGATAATAATAATATCCTGCTACTTTATTACACAAAACCACCCAGACAATTCTCAATCTAAAATTATTTCTTTCTAAGGGCGCATCCACACCTGAATGACCCATTATGACCCATCCACACCTGAATAAAACTTCAAATCTAGACTAAATGACCCATTACACACCTTGGTTGCATGCAATGGAATCAGTTTAATGTGTACATCTCTGGTGCCATTGTCGAACAGTTGAGAAACCTATAAGAATAGGGGTTTTCCCCTTTTTTTTGGCAACAAAACTGAAACCTTTTTACAAGGAATCATGTCTGCATTAACCACAATACTTGCGGTCAAAATGCAAAAAAAACACACTGATAATATTATATGCATTGTCCTTGAAACTGATTGGTCCACACCAAGGGACGGCTTTCTTTTGAGCCTCGACCCAATTGGTGTTCGACCAGAGGACGCCAATAGGCGTACAGCTCAAAGACAATGCACTATCAAAGTAATGAGGGCTCGGGGTAAGCATCTACATCATTAGACCTCCTTTGCCAGTACGAAAATATAATAATAGGGGAAAACAGGGACAAGGCCTATCAGCAGCGCATTCAGCGGGTGTAGTAACCATTATAATTGTACATGCCGTCTGCTTCACAGTGGACCATGAAGGTCCTCTAACGTCATAGGCTGGTGTCTCTGACGTCGTAGTTTGGACTATACATAGCAATCATTGCCCCCCTACTGGCAGACTCATTCCCCCGGTTACTCTTGCAAATGAGATTCATCCTGGACTAATAAACTAAACTCTACTCGCAAGCAATCTGCTCAGCAATGTGTGGTAACTTAAATTTCGATTTAAAGCTTTCGTGACTGCAGGGATTCATCTTCTTGGTTCTTTCGGTAAAGTCACGTAGAATGGAAATAATAAATAATAAAACTAAAACATAATAAAATAATTCTCACGACGTTTCGGCCACAACGCTGTCTCCCCGACAGACCTGGTCTTCACCTGAGGACGGATGCTTGCGTTGTGGCCAAAACGTCGTGAAAATTATTTTATTATGTTTTATTTTTATTATTTTATTATGTTTTATTTTTATTATTTTATTATTTCCCTTCTACCTGACTTTACCGAAAGAACCAAGAAGATGTGGTAACTTAGTTCATCACCTGGACAAACATGATTGGTTCATAAGAGTTGTTTTTAGGTTGGGGTGGTTAGATCGCGTGCATGTAAATGTGTCGTTAAACCCGCCACCACCCAACACAGCCAATTAGTAAGATTTGTCACCTAAACAAAATGTGCCAATTCGTTGCTAGTACTGCACACCGGTGTGTTGGAGAGTAAACCCACAAGATTTACAATTTAAATACCACGTTTCGCCAGTAATTACAACTAGCATTATCAGGCGACAGCCAATAATTATAACTAGCATCAGCCAGACTTGGCTGTTGCCTGATTATGCTAGTTGTAATTACTGGCGTAACGTTGTACTCGAATTGTAAATATTGTGGGTTTACTCTCCAATACACCAGTGTACCGTACTAGTAATGAATTGGCTTGTTTTGTTTGCGTGAAAAACAGTGACTAATTGGCTGTGTCGGGTGGTTGGCGGGTTTAACGACACATTTATATTTACACGATCAACCCCCAAAAAAACCTCTTATGGATAATATTGGTGAAGAAAGCCTACGCGTTAAACATGTTTGGTTGTTAAAATTCTAACTTGGGTGATGGGGTGGTGGAGCTAACCAGATAAGGGGCAGGGCAATGCTCTAAAGGGACATGTTCAGACACATTAGCTATGCGCAGACCACCTGTTTTGCAACAATTCTAGATTTGAAGCTTTCGTGACTGCAAGGATTCATATTCTTAGGTTTTTTCGGTAAAGTCACGTAGGTAATCAATTAAAATTAATAAAAGTAAAATAAAATAAAAATCACGACGTTTCGGAGGCAACACAAGCTTCCGTCTTCAGGTGGAACCGTCACAGCCACGACAGCTGTATCAAGTAAATGAGAGATTACAAGAGCTACCACTCCGTATATATAATGGTTGAAGAGGGGAAGGGCCAAGTACGGCACACTTTTTATTAATATGGTAAGGTGAGGCTTAAGACTAAGAATAGACTGCATAACAAAAGACTGAGCCTTTGTTATGGAGAGGTGCGGTTTGTGACTACGCATAGCCTACATAACAAAAGTGTTTTGCAACACTTTTCGCGCAGATGTGGACATGTGGACAAAGCCGTTGCAGCAGAGTAATTAGCGTCATTTTGAGAGCGATCTGGTTGCATAACTGATGGTTATGCGTGGACCCGACTTAAGACACAGATGAGAGTGTTGCATGTCTAACAATTGGTTCACGTGTCATTGCAGTTACAATTTTGGAAGACGAAGACGAAGACATACACGATTACGAAACAATCGACGATGAAGATTTAAATAAACTCAGGGACATCTTTGCTGTGGGAAACACGTACAATATTTAGAGTTAAAAGTCCGTGTATCGTTTATTTATGAAGATTTTAACAGAGTAAGGTCAATTTTGTCAAGAGTGTGACAAAACAAAAGCATAACGCATTTCAGTAAGGCTTCAAATCACCTTTTAACCGAACATTTTATCTTTCTAAATTAGTTAAATAAACGGTACCATAATGCCCTCTTGCAACTTCTGTACAATAGAGATATCCTATTGAACATAATCGAGTTGGCAAGCGAACATATTAAGGAAGTCAGTGCTGTTATGCGGACACCAGAGAGAGCTCTTGTGCCGTGTTTAGAGCAGAGGTCGCAAACGGGTTTTGATTCCATACCCGTACCCGGCCGCACCAGGGTCGCAAACGAGTACCCGTACCCGGCCGTATCCGTACCCTACCCGTACTCGACCGGGTACGGGTAGGGTACGGGTATCGGGTACCTGATTGCGACCTCTGGGATGAAGCCATGTTGCAGGCGCGGGTGGGTTGATTCTAGGAACTTGAATTGTGAGAAGAGACAAGACGTTGGGAAATGAGTGACAAACGGTTACTCACCAGTGACTCACGGCCTACCCGTACCCGTACCCGGCCGCACCAGGGTCGCAAACGGGTAGCCGGGTATCGGGTACCCGGTTGCGACCTCTGGCTTAGAGCCTGGGTGGGTATGGTTTAGCCACCGTATGATGCTACATTGAGGGAAGGATTTTGTCAAATGTACGTTATGATGGAAAAAATAAAAAAATGTATGATTAAATAATAGTTAATGTATACCTTCAGATTTGGCCAAATAACGTCGGCTTTTTTTATATAACAAAATGATAACTAACACAGTGTAAAACTATGGAAAATAGCCATGGGGAAATATTCAACATAATTTCGTGGCTTTTTCATTATTAATACCCTTAACACATGGAATTTGTTTACTTATTCTGTGTTCATATCTAACACGTAGGCTTTCGCGACTAATACTGATTCATAATTGGTTTATGAGTCCGATATCGAAAAATAAATGTATGTCGTAGACCCTCCTCCACCCGACACTGCCATTTAATAAAGTTACCAATGAAAAGTTAACATTGCATTGTTTATTACTGCGTAAGCACACCGGTGTGTTGGAGAGCAATGCCATGACATTTAACAAATGGGTACAACGTTTCGCTGATAGTCACAACCAGCATCATCAGATGTTTTACTATTGTGATCTGATACAAATATCAATCATGAATAATATCATTATGAATATTTAGCTTATATTACACCAAACATTCATAAAGTTTAGATCATTCGCTCAGTAAACCATTACAAGTCCTATATTTACCCTTTCATGTTTACTTTCTTCTGTAGCCAAAAGCAAAGCCTGGAATCAAATTAAGATATGGCTGTCTATAAACATTAGCAGTGTTTTATACATTACATTTTTGCAGTGCATTTCATAATATGTTAATGCATTTACATAATGCATCATCGCCATCATCACCGACACCATGTCTTCTAATGCCAGCACAACACCGTAATATGTATCCATACGCTTTATCTCTGCTTTGCAAGTGGTATGAAATGCATATATTTTACAACGTTTTTAGTTTTGTAAAAGTGAACGGTTTCATCGGCATAGTTGCATAGCGTGTCTAGGGTGAAGCATACTTGCATATTATCGTATGTACACATTTTTATTGCGCTCCTGCAGTTTTTGTACGAAAGTTTTGTTTTTTACAAGTTGTGTTCCAATAAGCATGTCCATGTGAATAAACGCCGCTTAAAATGTTAAGTTGTACGTTTTATTTTTAAAGGTGCCAGCCCTGCGTTGACTGGCTCACTCCATCGCTCGAAGAGAGGCCGCCACGAGATAGAGACATCTCTAGCTTGCTTCGCTACATCGTGACCTGAAGTGGCTCTCTCAAGGGTATTTGGCCTACTCTTTCATGCTGGCCATGTGTCTTGGAAGAGTTGGGAGTACACACACTTTACTCCACCAACACATGAACTTCCAATCGACTCTGATGTACCCATTTATACTTTTGATAATATAAATACGGTGCAAATCTAAAGTGTCCATATTTCGATACATACTGTTGAGTTATTCATTCGACACCAACATATGTAGAGCCTTGGTGTTGTGTAAAACAACAACATTATTTGTATCTTACTTAACGTTACTTTGGGAATGGAGTTGCTCCCTTCTATATCCAACCCCAAACAGACAGTGCCATTTCATTGAATCAGTGTGATTCAATGAAATGCCACCAGTGTGACACGTAACATCAAATATGTATTTGTACTTCCCAGAAGCATCTATTCATTTCTTTAAAACTGATTTTTTTTTTTGCGCGTGTGTTTAGTTTGTTGTCCTTCCCCCGCACCAAAGATTAGCAGGGTTTGCTACGTATGGTGTGAAAGAAGTTCAACATAATTCAAAAAATGGATCAACATGTCGAGGTCTTTATGTTTTGCCAAATAACCATTTGGGATGCAGTGAATACGTTATACGCTCTACATGTGATCTATTCCATCCTCTTGCAGTTGTTTAATCTTCTTCATCAATGTCCTTGTAGCAGGTAATATGCACCGATAAAATAAAACATATCCAACATTAGGAATATTGATATGTTGCTTATCAGTTTTTTCAAAAACACCCCAACCCGCTTTCGTTTGCCTCTGTGTTCAAAGTTTCACCTCGGTTTTGCCTTAAATAGCTGACCTAGGTATACCTCGTTCATTACTTACGATTACAAATAAATGATTACTCCCTGACTTGAAACAAAACAAAATCAAAGAAGAAACACACCGCAAAGTTTAACAATGCTTCCAGGACCAGGGGAAGGATGTACGTACTTACGCAACGTGCAACCTGCGTTACAAATCGGGCCACAGGGCCGAATCCTCTGCCACTCCCAGTCTCGTTTCCCAGTGGTGGCTTGGCAGCAAGGGGTGTTGTGTCAGGAAGGATACAAGGCCAAGCTGAACATTCCCACTGTGACTCACCATGACGGTTAGCCCGTGTGCACCACGCGCACAACGCCGCAAGACGGAATGCAACTTCAATTACTAGCGGTGCCTTAAAGCGTGCGGTAAATGGGCCTTGACCACTTCACTCCGTTCGCATTAGCTATGGCTTTGTGGGTGCGTTCTGCTTACTTTACACCAGTAGGACGCGTAATATTACAACCACAGCTTGCGCACATGAAGTTAAACAAATGGCCACGATGTTGAAACACTCGTTGCGTAAACTGCACGGTCCAGCAGCTTGTAAATCAGAATAACTTCATGAACACAGCCTGTTACTATTGTATTGACGTTCAGCCGTGCAGTGCCAACATTGAAATCAGCTCTAACAAACACGTTCATATTTTGATTTAAAGCTTTCGTGACTGCCGGAATCCATACTCTTTGGTTCTTTCGGTAAAGTCACGTAGGTAGAAAAGTAAAAAATAAATCTATCACGACGGTTCAGCAGTTCCACTGCTGGTTTTTTTTTCCACCTGAGGACGACCACTTGTGTTGCGATCGAAACGTCGTGATATATATTTTTTTATTTAGTTTTTCTACCTATGTGACTTTACCGAAAGAACCAAAGAGCACGTTCATATACTTGGGTCTTTCGGTAAAGTCACGCAGATAGGTTCAAAGAAAATAACAAAAATAACAAACAAAAAACTACGACGTTTCGATCGCAACACAAGCAATCGTCATCAAGTAGAGGTGGAAAGCTGCTGAGGCAGGCAAGCCTTTAAAACAGCCTGCCTCAGCAGCTTTCCTGCTCTTTTTTCTCCTGATGACGATTGATTGTGTTGCGATCGAAACATCGTATTTTTATTGTAATAGGTTTTTACCCTTTCAACTGGTACAACAACTGGCACCTTTATACAAGGGATCATGTTTGCAATAACCACAACACAAGCATTCAAAATGCAAACAAAAAGAAACAACTCTGATAATGATATGCACTGTCCTTGAAGTTGATTGGTCCACACCCGAGACAGCTTTTCTCAGAGCCTAGTCTCCATTGGTGTTGGACTCGGCTCTAAGAAAAGCTGTCTCGGGTGTGGACCAATCAACTTCAAGGACAGTGCATATCATTATCATTATTAGAGTTGTTTCTTTTTGTTTGCATTTTGACTGCTTGTGTTGTGGTTATTTCAAACATGATCCCTTGTATAAAGGTGTCAGTTTTTGTACCAGTTGAAAGGGTAAAAACCTATTACTATATTTGCCACTGGTAAAGGAGGTCTCATAGTGTCGTATTTTTATGTTATTTTAGTTATTTTCTTTGAACCTATCTATGTGACTTTACCGAAAGGCCCAAGAATATGAATTCCTGCAGTCACGAAAGCTTTAAGTCAAATTTAAACACGTGCATGTATTTTTTTTAAGTCTGTGGAAAACTATCGTTCTTCAGTCAAATGTAGACCTGTGCAGAAGGTGACCTTCATAAAAAGGAATGGCATTGAAATGTAATGTTAATTTGTTGAGTATTCCAACATTTTTTGAAATCCGTGCTGATGATTTTTTTAATGATAAACATTATGTAGAGTGCCACAACTACAAAATCGTGTGGTGTAATAAGGCCTTCATTGTTTTAATTTATAAAGGAGATTTAATGCGTTAATAATACAGTTAACTCTGGTCTTTAGCACCGGACGACATAAATACACAAAAATAAAATAAGATTTTCCAAACATTTTTACCAGAAACAGGTAAACTTTTCAAATCTGCGGCATTTGTTTGGAACTCAAACGTGGCATAACCAAAATTCAATGCACATTTAATTGATCAAAGTTGCCATATTTTAACGACTAAAAACAATCAATGGCTCCAATATAATGAAAACCAATGAGAAACACTGTTGGTCACGAAAGCTTCCGGTCCTTTATGTAAGACTTACCTACCATACACCGTACACATCACTGCATTGCAGTAACACAGTCCACCACCAACTGATATGCGTGCCCATTACGAATTCATCAACTCTCTAACGTTACGAGCAAAGTTGTGCTGAAATGCCCCGTTCCCATTGCACAACCTGCCGACGTACCAGCATCACTGCTACGACGGCCATCCGGATGTTGTCCTTGAAAACGTGCGGTCATGCACGATACGCGCGTATAGAACACGGTTGTAAATTCGCCGCTGGATGAGGGCCTCTCCACGCACTGTCGGAGGAGAGAGTCGATCATTCACTGGCCATACCTCGAAAATGATGATTCAGTGCAGGTTGACGAATGCGCAATGCCTACTACACCCGTTTGATGCATGTTTGTCACCCATCCAAGCGCTGTCTATCTTCCAATGTCTGCTGGTGATTCTACTGTTTAAACATTTGATGCACAAATCACACTCTAATTTTATTCTTAAAGATAAGGGTCCGGCGTGTTGGGAAAACAAAGAATGGAATCATTTTCATGACTACAATGGAAAAATCCGAGCCCTTCACTCTGCTCAACCGCAAAACTTTCCCCGCGATGACGCATCACAGCGGCAGCAAATGCAGCAGCAACACACACTGCGGGTATGTTGTGCGCAGGATATGAAAGCCATAACTGCAAGTGAATCAGTGAATAGCTTTACAACCACGTGCTGTTCAGCTAAAGCGAGGTCTGACGTTTCGCTCCACGTGCCGAAAACCACTGTGCGTAACGACACACCAGAAAGCTCCACAGCACAACTGGGAACACCAACACGAAGCAGTACATTAATAATTCCACTACAAAAATCAGAAAGTAACATTTTAGATGGTGTAACATGTTTTCTTTTAGATGGGGCCTTAAGTGTTTACTGGCCACTTTCAAAGGAGACAAATAAGTGACCTTTTGGGAGCAGTGAATGCTCCCACCTATTAACACAACACACAGTTGGGTGCGATATCCGGGCAGACAAAAGCTGTTATCCATACAAACAGCTGCAAGTCAGTATTTAAAAAGCAAGGCTGGAGATGAGAAGGGTGTGCTCACTCAACTCTTAAAGTTCTCATTCCATCTCTCTCTCTCTCTCCGGGCAGCTGAGTAAATAGCTCCCATCAGGCTGCAAGTTAACGGGACAGAGAGCGTGAAACGTAAAAAGAAAATGCGTCGATGTTTGCTCGCAACTTTACTTATAAACCCACCAGCGCAGCTTTTCGGCACCTTCCATCACTCCATGCGGCAAATTTCCTCAGTTGTTGGGTAGGTTTGAGGAGTGCATGGTGTCAATTGCCTGATTGTGCATTACCACTTAAGAACTGGAATTGGCTCAATGGCTCTGTAACACACTGTGAAAGTGTCAACTGTAGCAGTGATCACGAAATACAACGGAACACACTCGTAACTAAGCTACGATGACAATCAGTGTTGGGACAAAAAGGTGCATAATTTATTTGAACTCTGCTTTTCAAAAACTGGAATACACTGCGGGAGTTCAATCTTCCTTTTGTAACCCGATGTCTAATCATTGGCTAATGTTTTAGACGTTATCTTGATGCGGCGTAGCCGACGTATACTCAATTGGCTCTGCTGCACACATCGGCATGCCAGTTTCAATGTGTAGTTGATTCAACACAGGACATTTCACACTTAAGATACGTGTACTATTAAAAAGCGTCGATTGCAATTGTACGCAGCAAGACTGACACGGGATAATAATAATAGGCATTTCTCGATCGTTCTTATGTTGAAAATGTTTCAGCAGCATTCGTGAATGTTATATACCTCGAGGGAATAACACATATATGTTCAATACACATTCCAAAAATGCAGGCCGTGCATGTACAGTACTGTGCAGTATATGTGAATACATTAAAACAAACTCGTAGTGGAATGGTGGAGCAGTGGATAGCGCACTGCACTATGAACACAGCAACAAGAGTTTGATTCCTGGCCACAAGGCTAACATGACTTGCCGCCCCCCTTTCACTAACCCACACTGACTAACGTGGCGAAATATTAGAATATAACAGAATAAAGAAATTATCAAACAATCTCCACGACCAACACGATGTACAGTATGTATTTATGTGTAACTTCATTCGCACCGTACGCAACCGACCGTGCAAGTCGGAGGAGCTGCAATCTATCGGTGGATAGACAAAGGCGATAAAGGCGGTCCAGTTATTTAATTATGTTCTGTTACTCAATAGATACTACGACAAACTTATTAGGTAACCATTCATACGCCAATTGTTTTAACTGGTCAAAAGAAAACATTTTAATTCTCATGAGGTCCCATGGTGTAAAGTGATGTCTCCAACTCTTATTATCCACCATCTCTCTCTGGCATCTCTATGAAGAAGGCCCATTACCTAAAACGTCGCCTATTTTATAGTTTTCTTTTTAAGGCTACAGTGTTGTTTGTCGAAAGGATTGAAGGCTTTTTTGTTATTTGTGCTTGTGCACCACTGTCAGTCCAGCAACAGCAGCATCACCAAATAAGCTGCTACATTAATAAAGAATTAATAACATAAATGAAAATAATTATACTGGACAAACAATCGCTTCGGGACACATCAATAATTCAAGGACCCTCCTTTTTATCAATACATGTCCACGTGTCAAGGAAAAACGATGCCAAGTGTATGCTGTCATCATTACATAAACCTTTTAACACTGATGCTTAAGCCCATTCGGTGTACTGTATTGAAATGAATATAATCAAACGTCAATTACGTTCTATGAAACAAATAATCAGAAATAGCAATACAACGTGGGCTTATGCAACAAAAATAAAACATTCTTACAAATTGATCAATAAAAAGCAAGGACATTCAAATACAGCATAGCATTTAAAAAGTGGACTGTACACGCAAAACAATCAGTTTTGATGTGAAGCTTTCGTGACTGCAGGAATCCATACTCTTTGGTTCTTTCGGTAAAGTCACGTAGGTAGAAATTAAATAATACATCAGCCAGTTCAGCAGTTCCACTGCTGGATTATTTTATTCTGCCTGAGGACGACCGCTTGTGTTGCGATCGAAACGTCGTGATATATTATTTTTTGTTTTATTTTCTTTTTTCTTCCTACGTGACTTTACCGAAAGAACCAAAGAGTACAATAAGTCTTGATATGCTATATGTAAGGTGGCAGTGTTTTGAAATTTGTACCAATCCTTCAGTCAAAAGGCAGTTGAAGTTGATGAAGATGGAGAGCATAGATGTGGGAGTGTAGTGAAGTCCAACATTGGACGCCGCTACACTACGTAGATAACACAATATTCCGAGATCGGGATAACAAATAAATACACGTGCAGCCTGCTTTTTTTGTCAATCCAATGAAGGATGAAGACCTTCTCACGCCTTGAAAACCGTGAGATATTTGACTATACTTCACCACGATGGTCAGTGCGGGTTTGTGCAGGTTGGGGCCAGGTTGGGGATGCAATGGGGTTTCCTGCACTCCACTCTACCGCACACAACGCCCAGGGCACCAGTCTTGTTCGTATGGTACTCACCCATCCGAGCGCTAACCAGGCGCAATCTGCTGAACATCTCGGGATTGGACGGTGATCGGGCGCATTCAGCGTGATTTGGTAACGCGCAAACACATTTATATTCCACGGGATAATAATTACGTGGCCATCATTGTTTTAGAGACCCCCTTTTGGTCGTAACACATAAACGTCTCTCCGACTTAATCCATCGCAGTAATGAATTGCTCTCTGTAGACGAGCGGCAGCATCCGCAGCCCTCCCTGGCGATGGGGGAAAACGGCTCGTGAGTGAATTGGTGCCCAGATTTGTACTGCAATGGCATACATCTTGCCAGAGCAGCCGCCACCACCACCGACCGACTCACCAAAAGCCACCTACCGACCCACCAAAAGCCACCTACCGACCCACCAAAAGCCACCACCACCCACCAAAATCCACTACCACCCACCAAAAGCCACTACCACCCACCAAAAGCCACCACCGACCCACCAAAAGCCACTACCACCCACCAAAAGCCACCTACCGACCCACCAAAAGCCACCACCGACCCACCAAAAGCCACCACCACCCTCCAAAAGCCACCTACCGACCCACCAAAAGCCACTACCACCCACCAAAAGCCACCACCACCCACCAAAAGCCACCTACCAACCCACCAAAAGCCACTACCACCCACCAAAAGTCACCACCACCCACCAAAAGTCACCACCACCCACCAAAAGCCACTACCACCCACCAAAAGTCACCACCACCCACCAAAAGCCACTACCACCCACCAAAAGCCACCACTGACCCACCAAAAGCCACCACCACCCACCAAAAAGCCACCACCACCCACCAAAAGCCACCACCAGAGGCAGCAGCGATAGCAGCAGCAGATTTAATGCTCCATCGCCCACACGCCCACCAGCAGCCCCTCCTGCTCCCCGGGGGGAATTGGCGCTCACGCTGCTGCTGCTGCCGTTGATGCTCGCGCACCGGCTCACGATCAGAAGGCACATTCAGGCTCTGGCTGGCAATCGCGGCGGCGGCAGCAGCATCAGCAGCAGCGATGCGTTGTGACAACGCCCTGCCGACCATCACAGCCTCCATTCAGAATGGAATCGTCGGTCCCAGCGTAGGGTAAGAGATTCGTTCCCCAGTGCGGCGGCTGCTTGCTGGCTGAGTCCACGTATATATTTTTTGTCAATCGTGGATTGCTTATTGTTTTAATTCCGTCGGTGGGCTTAGATTTATGCCGTTGATTTATTTTCTTTTGTGTTCTTCTCGTTGAAAACACATCGATGCTACTGCAACTCGGGGAGGGGTTGCTTATTTAAATATCCTGTGCATATCGAGAGGGCGACAATTCCAACGTTCCGTTGCTCGTACGCCTGACGATGGAGGCTGTAAGCGGCGGATCAGCAGCAGCAGCATCATCATCACCAGCACCGGCATCAGCAGACCCCCCTCGGCCACAGCATCCCGAGCAAAAGCGGTCCAGCAATCGAACACCGTCCCCGGCGCGTCCGAGGGGCGGCCACGCTCGCCTGTCCACGGGCGCAAAGCCCGGGCTGCCCACCAAGCCAGGGGCCAGCAAAGCCGGGCTCTCCCCGGCACGCCTGGCTCGCAGGAGCCCGGCCAAGGAGAAGGCAAAGCACGTGGCGGATACCACCGGCTCCTCCGGCGTCAAACCGGGCGCGGCGGCGTCCTCCTCCTCCTCGACCTCGTCGTCCGTGTCGTCGTGCTCCTCCGGAGGGGCACCGCGCACCACGAAGAGCTTCCTCGTGCGCCTGTCGTCGGCCGAGCTGAAAGCCAAGAAGATCGTCGACTGCAAGGCGGCTGCCGTGGCCGTGGCCGCGGCGAGGTTGAGGAGGAAGGTTGTCACGGCGGCGAATTGCGACGCGGCGGCGGCGGTGGTGGCGGTGGCATCAGCTGCGCACGGCGGAACGCGGACTCCGCGCACGGACAGCGGCTCCGACCTCTCGGACTGCGTCTCGGAGCCGGTCTCGGTCTCGGACGAGCAAGGCGGAGGCTGCGGCGGCGGCGGCGGTGGCAGCGAATCGAACGTCTCGGACAGACATCTGGACGAGCTACGCGAGAGCGCAGAGGACTGCGAGCAGGAGGAGGAGGAGGGGGCCACGGACGGTGCGCACGCCGCTGCTGCTGCTGCCTACGATGACGACGACGACGACAACAACGAGACAGCGACATCTGCTGCGGCAGATGCCGGTGCGGCTGGTAAAGCAGACGTGGCAGACTGGAGCGACAGCGGCATGGAGGCAGAGTCGGCGGACTCCCCGTCCGAGCTGAGGTCGTCTCTGCGCGCCGACGAGGACGCGTCCGGCGAGGCGGCCGAGTCTTGCTCGTCGGCGACGGACGCGCGGTCCAGCAGGCACGGCGAGATGTGCGGCTTGGAGGAGGAGGAGTTCGGCTTCTTGGACCAGGAGATCTTCCGCGAGATGGAAGAGCTACGCTCCGAAAACACCTATCTCAAGGTGGGTGCCGTGCCGGCGTTCTGCGATTTTACCGATAATATATATTTTTTAAAACAAACCACACGTGTTGGCTACGTACGGTGCGAAAGAAATTCAGCATACTCTATGGGAACCTCATTTGCCAGTAAAAATATGATAATTGGTTTTTTTACCCTTCTATCTGGCAACAAAACTGACACCTTTTTACAAGGAGTCATGTTTACATAGACCGCAATACCTGCAGTCATAATACAAACAAAAGACATAACTCTTCAAGGAGAGTGCACATTATCAGAGTTATGTCTTTTGTTTGTATTATGACTGCAGGTATTGCGGTCTATGCAAACATGACTCCTTGTAAAAAGGTGTCAGTTTTGTTGCCAGATAGAAGGGTAAAAAACCAATTATCAAGTTCAGCATACGTGCATAAATCTTGGCTTTCTTGCTGGCTTTTTGGGTCAACCCTTCACGGGAGGGGATGGATGGTGGTGATCGTGAAGCGTGGGGCATGTGATGACATCCGTTTTGTCATTCCACTGCTGGATGAGAGCCTCCATGTGCCGTGTTGGACGTGGGGTTATTTAATTGACACTGTACGTTGGTGAAATCAATGCAGTTATCGGCTAGACCCAGTCGATCCTCTCCCCTCCCTGGTCCCCCTTCGTATTGAGGGCCCGAATTCGATTTTTTATTTTTCGGATTATCTAGTTAAGAGCGCAAGACTTGACGAGCTTTCTAGCCGTACGAGAACATCACGAGAATTGACATCACTCATTCACGACCGTCTGTATTAATTATATCATCTGGACACTTTTTTGGATTGCATGTTATATTCACTACATACCTATAACATACGTAACTATAAACTGCATTGTCATGTTGCTGTTTAGCATAATGCTCCTGCGCAAACATGTGCGTTTAAAATTGCGCAAATGTACCCTCGAAATATATGCACACTGGGGCGCATGCATGCATACACGGGGTAACCTTTACTGCTAATTACAAACGACCCAGCAATCTGCGCAGTTGTCTCGTCCGGATTACTGGGTCACATGTGTGGATGCTGGTGGAGATTTTGATCGAGAAACGTTGCCAAAAATAAGATCAGTAATTCGCAATCATGAATTTAAAAAAAATACCCTAAAACCATGCAATTAATTACCCAGCGGGTACTATGAGCGCTACGGCCGTTGTGTATAGCGCGTCTTTGAACGTTTCAGATTGTGTAACCGAGATATAACATTGACGTGTCTACGTGACCTATTTTACAAAATGTATATTTGATAATGGTGCTCTACTTATTTCTGACACACAATAGATGTTGTCAAGGATTTTGCCTTCTGGGATTTACTGCAATACATTACGCCACTGTGCACAGAATGACCTAAATTTGAACAAAAATATATTCGCATGGTTTAATTTCTTCCAAGGTCACGTGGTTTAAGCACATTTAATGCATCTGTACTGTAAATAGATTTTATTTTTTATTGCTGACCGACACAGTGATGAAATGCGTCCTGAATGTGTAGTGGAAAAAATTCCACCCTGCAGCCATCATCAAATCCGTTATCAAAACTAGGTCACACCATGGCTGAAAAACAGGCACTTGAATTGATTGACGGCTTTACAGTACGTGACTTGCCGTTAAGTGGGGATTATAATATCATGTTGTGTGCATCGTCCTAAACTGTTAAATGCCAAAGGCCCACATATTTTTACGTGTTATAATGTTGCAAAATGATTGTTAATTTAATCAATCGTCTACTCGACAAAGAGGATTTTTTTTATTGGTCAGTTCAAAGGGTCAACCATCCATAATGACACTTGGCTGGCAAACCATAGTGACGCAAGCCCAGTTCGGCATCCATCTTCGCGTGACTGTGTTGGTGAGCAAGGTTGTTCTTCAGGATTTAGCATAGGGCTTATCAAGCCAATTGGACGTTGTGCTTGCAAGCCCTCACTTTTGCCAAACTCTCTTAGCCAATATAATTAGCATTGCCCACTTAAGAGTCAAGCGGACAGGAGTGTCTTTAAGAACGTAAGAATGAGTACCACTTTAAAGCTTCAATAACGGACCTTGCTATTGCATTGTCTAATATTCCTGTTATGCTCACACTGTACGCAAGGCTCATGCATTAGAGTTCCCTGTTAGCCACAAAAGCAAAATACTTTACGCTTTATTAAATCTATTGTGCTCCATTGCAAAGCACTGTAGTTCCCAAAAAAACAAAGGGATTTGTATTTTTTTTACTTCAGCAAGTGTATGGGTTTTCCTCATTGTTTAGTTTGCAGTGATGTGCTCAGTAGTTGACATCAATGTCTCCTGTCTGTCACATCTGGCAAGATGAAAGCATTCGTCTAACAGGCCTAGCCGCTGAAGGTCAAAACTGGTCGACACTTTGTTATGGAATTCGTATCTGTGATGTTGCACAACTAGATTGAGATGCTTACTAAAAGTTGAATGCACGGAACTTTGTAACTTCATTATAAAAAAAATGAATGAGAAGATAAATCGGAGAACAAAACAAAAATTGGATGTTGGAAAGAAAATATAGTATGGAAGCAGCAAAGGGCAAGTTAATATTTGGCAATTCACATTTGGTAACCATTAGGAAGAGAGATGGAACCATAACACGTGATAAGATACAAAATAAAAACATGAGTGGGTGAATTGTATGCAGACTTTTAACAAAAACTCCATCATCATATATTGCAGGAATCAAACTGCTTTCAGATGAAGAGATTGTAGTTCCACTGTCGCTCACAGTGTTTTTTAAATGGAAAGCTTCTGGACCAGATGGTGTAACTGTAGAAATCAAAGATGCAGGACCAGTTGTTGGAAGAACATTTGTGAACCTATTTACAACATGTGTGCATATAAATGAAATGCCCCATCATGGAATGATGCCTCAATCATTATTCTATTCAATACAGGTAATACATTAAACTGACTTGAAAAATTACAGAGGCAGAGCACATATATTAAAGATTCACAAAGATCATTGGAAAACGGAATAATGGAATATGTAGATGACAACCAACCACACGAGCAAACTTGGCTTAGGAAAGACAAATTAATATCGGTTATCATGATGCCTTGCTTTTGTAGACTATGAACGTACATATTACTCAGTTCAAATGGATCAATAATCCAAGCTCAAACCAGGCCTGAATAAAAGAAAACATATAAACAATACAATCTATTTACAGAAATAGATACAAAGTAATAAAAACATATTAGTGGGGGAGTATGAGACAGTTAGACACACGTTCATCAAGGTTATTCACAGCAACATTCAAATATGCTTTTAAAAAGTGGAAATGAGAAACAAATGAATACACATAAATGGAGACAATATTACCAATCGCAGATATGCTGATGAAAGAGTCACTATAGTACATCATCAAAATTGAAATTAACTACAGGAAATGGTAGAACTTGATGGAGACGGCTGCAAAGTGGGGCTTAAATATAAGCCAAAAAATGTCTCGTAAAATAAGTTCACTAAACAATTGAAGACATCTGGTGGAGGGACACAACTGGAAAACACATCATAATATACATACCTATGGGAGTTATTGAAGGTGGATTGGGGTGAAAATTATTAAATAACGAATTGGAAGTGAGCAGGTTGGAGTGCTTTTGGAACTACTGCAAGTAACGAAAAGCAACATACCAACGATGCCTAAAAAATTACGTTTTAATCAATCTGAACTAACTGCTGTGACGTACTGATCGGAAATATGGACATTGACAAAGAAAAGGTAAAAACAAAGTTGAAAAGTGCAACAACAAACATGACAAGAAGATGCAAATTTGGAACATGAATTAGGGAAATTAGAGACACGAAAAGTAAGTGGCCTTGAGCAGGACATGCCACTAACAGGAATGATAGCCAATGGTCGAGGCTCACAAGGAAATGTGACAGAGTAAGGAAGCAACACACCTAAGATAATGGCCACTGCGAATTTGTAACGATGAAAACAGCACGCTTGCAGGTGCTGGATGTATTGTTGTGTCGCAGGACCGTAATAAATGTTTGATGGAGATGGGAAAGCCTTCTTTGGGCAGTGTAATGATCATGGCTGATGATGAGTGTTATTTTTAAATCCTTTATATTAAGTTCGCTTGCTTGCTTGCGTGCTTGCGTGCTTGCTTACGACCGTGCAAATCTTTCGGTCGTTTTTTAACCCACTTCCCGTGATCCAATCGAGCTGACATTTTCCACACAGACTCGTTGTGCGTGACAATTAATTTTCGTGAAATTTTTTTTCCAAAATTTTACACTGTTTAGGGGAAAATAAATAAATATTTAATTACCAATTGGTTAATGCTGGCAGACAATCATCTGACCCATAGGTGGGAGCCATCTCAAGCCAGAGGACGAGAGGACTCTAGCCGCCACGCATATAAAGGATCTAGAGTGAAAAACTTTGTTTTTACGGGTTAATTTTTTAAAAAATCTAGCTACATTCTGTTATTTTAACGGATCAGTGTGATTTTGGTCAAATTAAATCTCACGGGACAATAGCTGCACACGGCTTAAATAAATGTAAATGTAGTCCAAGATGGACTTCACTCACTTTTATTGTTCCTTTGCAAAGCTGCAGGTCTTTGTAAAAGTGCAAACCCACAGTGTAAAGAAGTCCATGAGTTTTTTTTCTGTGTACCTGAAATGACATCATACACCTCAAATAGCATGTTTCCAAATGTGCAATTGTTTTTATTAAGGCTACTGGCCTTGGCTTGTTGACTTCCTCTCGGCAACTGGTTTGGGAATTCACAAAATAATGTCGCATAAGATAGATCCTTACTTCTGCTCCATTTTCATGGCCAGCCAGCTTCTTATTCACTGCTAGCCCCTGGTATAAATAACTGCCTTTTTATTCACACACACACATCTCATTTTGAAACACACGAGAGAATTGTCTCCTTATTAAAGCTGCAATGCTTATTCAAACAAAGCCAGATTTTTATTACTTCCAGAGCCTTATTGCAGCTAGTTATTTATCAGGCCTTCTTTTGAATCTGCTTTCCTAAATACTGCATGATATTAACTATGTATTAGAGTTTCGTTGTCTATAATCGGTGTATTTGTGGATAAAACTCAATTACAAAAACATGATTTATACATGGGCATGTAGGAATACGGATTGCACCAATGAGATTCTAACTAATGTTAGATTTATATGAATGGGTTCGATTGTATACGCAATCAGCGCACACAATCTGCACACGCAATTACAAAGCTCAGCATCACCAATGCCATGTTGGACTCGCTCAGCGTATTATTACAAACAGCTGGAAATATCAGCAAGATTGCGAAAAAAAATACACAGGTCAACAGAAGTAACTTGCACATGATGCGTACACATAACATACAACGCGAATGTATTGTTAAGCAGAGGTGGGACAAAGTCATTGTTATGCAAGTCCAAGTCGAGTCGCAAGTCATCAAATTCATGACTCGAGTCTGACTCGAGTCCAAGTCACATGACTCGAGTCCACATCTCATAGGTGGGACAAAGTCATTGTTATGCAAGTCCAAGTCGAGTCGCAAGTCATCAAATTCATGACTCGAGTCTGACTCGAGTCCAAGTCACATGACTCGAGTCCACATCTCATAGGTGGGACAAAGTCATTGTTATGCAAGTCCAAGTCGAGTCGCAAGTCATCAAATTCATGACTCGAGTCTGACTCGAGTCCAAGTCACATGACTCGAGTCCACACCTCTGGTGCATACACATAAAATACAACGCGAATGTATTGTTAAGCACAGCAACACTCGTTGAAGTAGGAATCCATCTGATGAAAGATGTTGTGTGGCAGACGCAGCACCTCAAAGCATGCCATTCTTCGGAGGGGCTGCTAAGTTAACGGTCGCATTGGCATGTGGATATTTAGGATCCCGTGACACTCTCTACAATAGAAAGCAATTGTTTGCTAATGTCGTGGCCAAAATGACCTTCAACATAGCCTGTGCTTTTCCCACATGTAGGTCAGCATAAAACGAACACACATCAGATATATGTGCATTTGTTATTATTATTTTATATCTGAATACAACAATTTCAGTAACGCACAGTTAACCAATTGTGCTCTCTTTGGAGTCATTCCCTTCCAGACAAGAATTGGTGTCTGAGAAACCATCATTTCACGAGAGACCATTAACAAGCGACTGACACTCACGACAACAAAGCTCCTCTCAAGTCTTCTCAAAGAACATTACAATTACACGTTCTCAGCAATCACATCAAGCAAACTTGTCGACACTTTGACCTGCCACATGGCTCTCTAATAACCATTCTCTTCATATCGGAAGTGGGGGAGGTGGCGGGTGAGGGGGTGGTGGGTGAGGGGGTGGAATCATCTTCTTGGTTCTTTCGGTAAAGTCACGTGACTTTACCGAAAGAACCAAGAAGATGAATCCCTGCAGTCACGAAAGCTTTAAATCGAAAAAAGGGGTGGAATCATTTAATCGTGCGACAATCATGCGCAGACAAATACCTTCGCACTGACAGCGTCCAACATACTCTCGTGACCACCACAGGACGAGCTGGAGGAGCTGAGAACGGAGATGGAGGAGATGCGGGACAGCTACCTGGAGGAGGACGCGCAGCACGTGCAGGACCTCCGGCGTGAGCTCGACCGCGCGCACAAGTCCTGCCGCATCCTGCAGTACCGCCTGCGCAAGGCCGAACGCCGCAGCTTGAGGGCCCTAGCCGCCGCACACTCGGGCCACTCGGACGGGGAGCTCATCCGGGCATTTGAGCAAGACCTCAAGGTGAGGCGGCACCGTCCGGGGCACCGGCAAAATAAAGTCCGCGGTGAGATGTTTGCCAAAAGACGCTTTTAATGTACACATTTTTTTAAAGGTGAGTTTGAAGGATCACATAATTATCACAGGCAAGTCAGTCTTTGACCTCGAACCCGGCTCAAGGACATTTCCCCAGGTCTCATACTTGACCCTGGCCTCGGGAGTGTGGCTTCAGTCCGATGCCTTGGCCTTATCGCACTGATTTTGACACTGGCCTCAGCCGAGAGCAGCGTTCTTCATTGCAAGGCCCACGAGCCACTGGCGGCCCCTGGTGGCCTTTAGTGCGGTCCCTGACGTGCGGCCACCAAAAATACACAAATGTGAAAACACCCCAGCGTCCTGTGAAACCCAATGGTTTCATATGTGTGCTGGCCCTCACACTGATGTCTGATCGGCCAAAGTGGCTCCCCCTCTGAACACTGGCCTAGATGATCTGGCCCTTGACTGGCGTTCACACTGGCGTCGACCAAAGGACCCTAGGGCTTGTGGCTCTGTGTTTTCAGCCCGGCCCTTAGCCTCCTGTATCCTGAATTCAAGACTGAATCATTTTTATGTGTTTTATAACATATGCTTACAGGGTTACAAGGTGGCATGTAATACAGTGCAGAGAGTAAGTTTTTGGTCTGGGAGCTCTATGGAGGACCCGCTAGGGGGAGCTCTAGATAGCACCTCTAGTGGTTATTTGGCCTTTTATTTTCATGCTGGTCAGACGTCTTGGAAGAGGTGGAAGTACCCTCACTTTACCCCACCACGTGATCTACCAATTGACTATGGGTGTACAAATTTATGCTGCTGGGTAGACAGAGGTGGGGGGGGATTTAAACATATTGCACCATTGTTTCAACTGTTATGCCGGGAGCTCAACTGGTGACCTCTGCATTTCAAGTCCAGTGTACGTCAATATGAGAGGCGCTTTATAAAATGGAGGTTGTTATTATTGTATTATTATAGCAGCATCTCCAATAAATCGTTATTGCTCTCTTAGCACATTCTGCTGGCTCAGTAGATCTGAAAGTTGAGAATTCAAACCCTGGTTGGGGTTCACTCAGCCAATCATCTCCTTTCGGGTCAATACTCAAAGTATCCATTTGTGGGGAAGTCAACAGTGATTGCCCCAAGGCTTGACTTTCCCCACCATAGAAATGTGGAATTTCCACCACTGGCTTAGGACTCATATTCTTAGGTTTTTTCCGTAAAGTCACGTAGGTAAAACATTAAAATTAATAAAAGTAAAATAAAATAAAAATCACGATGTTTCGGAGGCAACACAAGCTTCCGTCTTCAGGTGGAACCGTCACAGCCACGACAGCTGTAAATGGGAGATGAGCACGACATCAACGATCAAATGAGCAGGAAAATAACTTTTGTAATTTTGCTTTAATCACAGTAAAAACTTTTTCTCTCTGTTATAATCCACGAGTCATTGTCCCCCCCCCCCCCCGCGCGGATACAGGTTGCGAAGGATGTCTCGGTGAGGCTTCATCGTGAGCTGGAGAGCGTGGAGGACCGGCGTGTGCGGGCAGAAGATGAAAACGATACCCTGCGTGCCAAGCTCATTCAGCTGGAGGTCGCTAAACAAGCGCTGCAGAACGAGATGGACAAGCTGAAGGAGGTGAGTGACCCGGGCCCTCCTCGACCATGACCTCGACCGCCACTGTCAACCACACAAGCACCTCGGCATCGCCTACTACATGATTGAACATTTTTAAATCATTATCAATACTATTATTATCTTTGGGTTTAAGTTGCGCGTCAGTGCTGATGTGTTGTGCGTCAGTGCTGATGTGTTGTGCGGTCGTGCTGTATGTTGTGCGTTTTAGAGTACAACATATATTTTCGTGATGCCTAAAAATGAAATGGTGCCCCATTGGCATTTGAGGACATTCTCGAGTCTCTAAACAAGTGTGTTTACAAAAATAAACTCCCGTATTATCAGCATTCAGCGTAATAATACATTTGCTGCCCTTTGTCAATCCAGTTCCCTATGAAAGCCTCCCCACACATGTTGATTTTAGGTGTAATTTGACCATACTTCACCAGTCCAAGTTGGTGGAGGTGGGGGGGGGGGGAGGACCGGGTCTCATTCTGACATCACTCGGCACTGACGACAGTCGCGACTGAAAATTGAAAACAGGTCACCGGGGTTCGTAGCATAATGCATGAAAACACAAATAATAAACATTAATCGGCGGTGCGTGAGGCTCAGTATGGCGTTCAGGATTTTACAGCAAGGCTATAATTTATTCACGAAAGCCATTTTGTTTTTCAGGAAGAGAATGTGGAACTTTTTCCTACGATGACTGATTTTTTTTTCTGGCAAACACTATTTCCAATTATATACCCATTGTACTAAGCATGTACGACGGAACACAATAGTGGGTTTCGTCTACTTGTTATATTTCCAGAATTGTGAACTGGGTAAGGCAGGCTGGCAAATCGTGACTGGAATTTCCCAAATTTCCATGCACTGGTACTCACTAGGCATTAATCTTCGGGAGCACTGGACGGCTTAATTTGCCATAGCATGCTGCGTGGACACAGTTATAAGACTCTCTATCACAGAAACAATCTCATGCTCTTTAGGTTTGACGAGCCGATTTGAAGGCGAGTCGTGAACGGTGAGCAGTGCACCGGTCTATTAACAATCTCTCTAAATATAAACATGACACAAGCTCTGAGATGATTTTAGTCGGCTAACAGTAATATCTGACTGACTAGAATAATGAGATGGTGTGTGGCTGTACCCGTGACTGTGACTGCATTGTCATATCTTGTGAAAACAAGAATAGATACACAAGTGACCTAATTTTCACAATCAAATATACATCGCATCCAACAGACACGCAGCACGGACTAAGAAGTAATACTTAGTGGCATGTATCGTGATATTTGCACATCATGTTTACGTTTACTTGTTGGACTTTATTGACACCGTCGGAAGCGTCATCGATGATATCTGCCGTTTTTCTTTTCAATTTCACTTCCACTTCGCCTCATCCGTAAATCTGCTTTTTATTGCACATCTGAGCGCTCGCCGAATAACGTCAATGTGGATCGAGAGAGTAGTGTTGCACGTCTCCCGAATGCAGAACGCTTGTATCGGGCACGGGCAAACGTGCGGTGCGTAAGCAATGAGCACATAAGTTCCAGAGACGCTTCCGCTCTCAGCGTGGTTCGCAGTGCTTTTCCCAAAAAAATAAACCTCGCCCCGCCGCCGGGTTGCAATTGTGGCCGAATTCTCGGCCATGATGTCATTTCCCTCTCGGTCATAGAAAACAATGGGGCTACCTCGGCGTTCTGAGAGCTCTATTGTTAAAGCGACGGCTTTATTGATTGTACATGACAATGGTGGTATTGTGCGAGCCTTCGCATGACCTCTGACAGGTTCCTCTGTAGTGGATTTCCTTTTTAACCAGAGCAGTGAGCCAAGCACCTTAAGTTCCTTGTCTAGTATAAACATATTTGCTTCATGTCATGGATGTTATGTGTTCAACTATTATACACTGCAAACACGATGCAACAGGCATGGACTGATCATGGCTGCAAACTAACACTGGGTCCCATTTAGGTAACTTGTGACATAGTTGCAGCCGGCGTGTAATTTCATTTTTTACTGGAGTGTAATTTGGCTTCAGAAAGTGGCACAAGATGCTAAAATAGAATCTAAATTAAATCACTGGACAGACTCAACTCCATATGTTCAGGTCATAAGAGAGAAGGTAAAACAATGGCAGTTGGTCTAATTTATTTTAAATAGAACACTTATACCCATGTCATGTGATGAAAATACTTATGAACATTCGACTTACGTACGATCACCGATACGAACAAACCTGTCCGTATGTCCAGTTGCCTGTTCGGACTGAGAGCCGTAAGTTCAACCGCCGCGCAATAGATAGCGGTGGTGGCATCTACATCTGCAGAACATGAAGAATCAGTGACATCTACATATACAGGAGATTATACAACTTTTAAAGCCATTCCCCGTGTTTAGTGTACATGCCGTACAACATGTTTGGAATCGACAGGAGTAAAATTGGACTTACGAACAAATCGACTTACGAACAGACCTGTGGAACCTGACTCGTTTGTAAGTAGAGGATTCCCTGTATATGTTTTTTTTAATATAGCCTTATATATGTCGTTTTGGCGGGATGGACTCGTGCATGCATGCAATTACTGTAGAGACCCCGCCTGCCCCCCAGCTCAGTACTTGATATATTTAAGTTGAGATCTAAGTAAGATAATGTCGCACTTTTAACTCACAGTAGGCTTGATTCATTGCCACAGTTGAAAATGTTTACCCGAATGCCTTCATGTCAATGTGGTTAGCATTAAAATAAAAAGGTACAGTGTTAGACCACGGGAGGTGGGATTGCTGATTGAAGCAGAATTGATTGTTGTTGTGCTCCTGCTGCTTGGTTTTTAATTAATTTCCCCAAATGGCACTGCATTTAACCAACGCCACAGTCAATACAAGCTGATTTATGAAAATGATGGTGAAGTTTGTATATGGATTGCTTGGTCAGGCACATTGATTTTTTAAAAACCTATGAATAATGAATGATATATGTACTTAATGACATTAATGTATAATTGGAGTAAAGTGCATTAAGTGAAACACTGCATCCGTACTGTTAACCTCTTTCAAGGCTGCAATGATTGGAAGTATAGTACTTGCGATCTTTGACCTTTTGCCCGAAGCAATATATTATCAAGGGCACAGTGTTCGACACTAGAATCGCCATGCAAATTCCACACTTCCTCCAAATGGTTTAAGCACTGCCACGGGAAGGCCTGACATACAGAGGCAGGCAGGCAGAGCAACAGAAAACCATCCACATTGCAATCATATTTCTCTCTTGTGAGACATTCAAAAGCGCAGAAAGCTACAAAACAGCCGCGCGTCGCTTGCTGGCCGATCCTCTAACAAGTTGGTGATCGATGCAGACAGGCCAATAAAGGACTCATCGGACTGCAATGTGATCGGCGTAAAGTATGTGCGTTCTGAACAGTCCGAAGGGCGCTTGCCGGGAATAGCTGTAGAGCCCTGGCACGCGGCAAAGCCTTTAACCCAACGCTGCATTCGCGTGTTTACGGCGATTGGCTTCACAAATCATATCCCTCTCTGCACCATGCCTAGCTTGCAGAGGTGTGGACTCGAGTCATGTGACTTGGACTCGAGTCAGACTCGAGTCATGAATTTGATGACTTGCGACTCGACTTGGACTTGCATAACAATGACTTTGTCCCACCTATGAGATGTGGACTCGAGTCATGTGACTTGGACTCGAGTCAGACTCGAGTCATGAATTTGATGACTTGCGACTCGACTTGGACTTGCATAACAATGACTTTGTCCCACCTATGAGATGTGGACTCGAGTCATGTGACTTGGACTCGAGTCAGACTCGAGTCATGAATTTGATGACTTGCGACTCGACTTGGACTTGCATAACAATGACTTTGTCCCACCTATGAGATGTGGACTCGAGTCATGTGACTTGGACTCGAGTCAGACTCGAGTCATGAATTTGATGACTTGCGACTCGACTTGGACTTGCATAACAATGACTTTGTCCCACCTATGAGATGTGGACTCGAGTCATGTGACTTGGACTCGAGTCAGACTCGAGTCATGAATTTGATGACTTGCGACTCGACTTGGACTTGCATAACAATGACTTTGTCCCACCTATGAGATGTGGACTCGAGTCATGTGACTTGGACTCGAGTCAGACTCGAGTCATGAATTTGATGACTTGCGACTCGACTTGGACTTGCATAACAATGACTTTGTCCCACCTCTGCTAGCTTGATGAGCAACATTTCAAGGAGAAACAAACTGGCTGCTCAATACATGTGCCAGAAGGTTAATGTTTCAGCAGGGCCATAATCTTATATTTCAGCTACCTGGCCTGATTTTAGATGAATACTGTATTTACAGGGTGTCTGTATATAAATATGTCATTCGTTATATAAAAACGACAGCATGTTTATCTGCCTGATGGAATAGTAGCATGGTGGAAAATATATTTTTATGTACCCAAGTCTTTACTTTACTAAAAATCTTGAATTATATATATTCAACAACACATAACAGAAGCATTCAACACAATCACACCCGACATGTCTGGCAACACCATGACGACATTTAGAGGTTTAGAGATCTAAAACTAACATGATGAAAAAAAATCTTAACATGGCCAAATGCGTGTGTAGTTGTGTCGGCCTTGCTAAAACTACCATACAATTATATTTCTTCATTGACAACCTGTATATAGTCATGTGGCTTTACCGAAAGACCCAATGAATATGAATTCCTGCAGTCACGAAAGCTTTAAGTCAAGAGACAACCTTATAGTTCAATCAAAAGGTCTACTGTATAATAAAAATATACGAAAGACACAACATGAATAATTGCTGCGAAGGTGTCATAGTTCTTAGTTCTACCACACCCAGTTCACAGTTTTCAATACCAAGAGCAACATCGGGAAATTAAAATATCTCAATTAAAAATAAGAGATAGAATTTCAGGTCACGGGCCATCATAAAAAATTAGTTCTTCAGGACGTGCGATTAACTTCGTTGGATTACAAATCCTGCATTGTAAAAGTAATGCGTGGACGTTGCACAATGGATTCTTTTGTGGGGTTTAATGGGTGAAATTGGAAGCACTTGAAAACAGGGGCCAGGGCTTTAAGAGAGCTGCCATGCCGCTGAGCAAATGCACAGCAGCTGTTCGTGCTGGCGACACCCACCAGGGATGAGCCGAGTGCCAGCCCCTAGGGGCAACACTCACAATTTTGCTGCTCAAACATGAGACAAAGGCACTTTGGGGCCACTAATTCCAAGGCTCTTTTAAATGCTACAATGTTCCGTAAATGTGGCACGTTCTAAAGGTGGATTTAGGGGTTTAAAAATGGCAAAGGGGAACACCGCTTTAAAGCTTTCGTGACTGCAGGGATTCATCTTCTTGGTTCTTTCGGTAAAGTCACGTAGAATGGAAATAATAAAATAATAAAAATAAAACATTATCAAATTATTCTCACGCCGTTTCGGCCACAACGCAAGCAGCCGTCCTCAGGTGAAGAACACCTGAGGACAGCTGCTTGCCACAACGCAAGCAGCTGTCCTCAGGTGAAGAACAGGTTTGTCGAGAAGGCAGAGTCTGACCTGTTCTTCACCTGAGGACAGCTGCTTGCGTTGTGGCCGAAACGTCGTGAGAATTATTTTATTATGTTTTATTTTTATGATTTTATTTTCATTCTACGTGACTTTACCGAAAGAACCAAGAAGAAAGGGAACACCGCTGTCACGTTTCATTTGCCCTTATGGATTTTGCGCAATCATACTTTACATTGACTCGTCATTCACATGTAATTTAACATCTGGGTGTATTTAATTGGGCATGAAGCGTCATGTTTATAAACTGTATTCTTCATCACGTTACCAACGAGTGAATTGATTGTTGAGATGCGTTTTGTGTATAAATGTATAGCTAGAGTAGAGTTATGTATATTGAGTTTTTTTAACCAATTGCTATTCACAAGCCTCATTGCTGTTAATAGTCCAGTCACATGCAATTGTCATGGATGTCCATTTTAACTAAATAAGGTCATTTACAAGATTAACTATGCAAGTTAACTATAAAAAATCCAAATGGATGTGAGATGTTTGTGGTGGTATTTCATAAAAGAAAATAATGTAACAAAAAATCAGACTTTATTTTAACATGCATTCGCTCTTTGAAATAATGGAGTTCTTTATGTATGTGCTAGGTTAGGTGGGAGTTGCTGGATTGGCCGATTGGCACAATAAAACGGTTGTAAAAATTGGACCTCCTAATTTGGGTCTACCTCATTATTAGTTCAGGAATATCCCCTCAAGGTAATGACATAAAACTAATTCAATTAATATTGTCAAGACGATCACTCAGGAGAAGAGTGGGCAGGATGTCATGAGTTTCAATGGCACTGTGTCCCAAATCTCCTCAACAAAAGGACATGAATATCTCAGTAGGCTTTACACTCTGTTTTAAGTGGGAAGATTTATTTCAATAATGCGTACACATACTGCGCGTTTTCAGGAGCACTGTGTGTGAGCAGTGTATGGTTAACTGGTAACCAAAGTACGCTGCCCTTGTGAGTTGTGGGATTTATGCAAAATAAGATTGTACTGCAATGTGTTCACAGCTGGTTTTAATTTAAAACAAACATCTGATTGATCGTGTAAAAATGTTTTTTTTCAGAGCTCGCTTCGGAGGCGTGGCAGCAGGGAGCTCTACAAACCAGAAAAGAGACCTTTGTCCCAGGTTGGTGTTATGAGCTTCAACTCTTTGCCTCAGGAATGAATGCACATTCAGTTCATTAAACAAGGCGGCCAAGGCATTCCTGAGAGTGTATTAATGTACAGGGTGTTTCAAATGGATGGACCCAATTTGAAATCGCTATATCTCTGCAACCACGAACCGCCCATGAATTAAACTCTTACCACTTCAAAGGGCGGGGTATAGAGAGGGCGGGGCATAGAGAGGGCGGGGCATAGAGAGGGCGGGGCATAGAGAGGGCGGGGCATAGAGAGGGCGGGGCATAGAGAGGGCGGGGCATAGAGAGGGCGGGGCATAGAGAGGGCGGGGCATAGAGAGGGCGGGGCATAAAGAGGGCGGGGCATAGAGAGGGCGGGGCATAGAGGGCGGGGCATCGAGTTTCCCAGCGCACAAATAGTCCCTAGACTCAGTCATTCGCAAGATGGCGACCCCGCAACACAAGGGGCGTTTTGCATTCTGCAGTTCAGCAAGACTGAATCCGTAATTGCGGTGCAGCGTGCGTTTCAATGGCGTTTTGGCATCGATCCGCCAATGTGAAAGAGCATGGTGGCACAAAATACCGTGTTTTTGTGCCACCATTAGCGACTAATCTGGATGACCTCAAAAAGAGAATCACGGCAGCGTGAGTGGAAGAAGACACTTTGAGAGGCGTTTGGGACGATTTCAACTATCGTCTCGATGTAGTCCGTACAGCAGGTGGAGGGCACATAGAGCATTTATAAAATGGTTAGTAAAACTTGATAACTCATTAAACCGTTTGTACTTTTTGTGTAATTGTAACATGTTGCCATCGTGAAATATACTGATTTGAAATGGGGTCAATCATTTTAGAACACCCTGTATTTAACATGTGTTTCCACTTGCCCATCCAAAACAGGTAATTAGTATATGCTGTATCTTATATATAAAATGAACAGCCATTTATCAATCCATTTACTGGGTGGAGGCCTCTGCATCCAATGTCAGTCATAGTGGTTGTTTGGCCATCCTTCACCAGGCTGGTTCATTACAGTTCGGTGAAGGAGGCACCCAGGATCAGTCCAGATTACACGTGCCACTGATGTCATCCGTGGTCAGCCATCGATCTCGGATCCCCGGGTTCATCGCATAGTACATGAGCCACAGTGTCACCGCTCCCCACAAACAATAATATACAGTTTTAAATCATCGTCGTCGAAATAAATATGATAATAATGGCTCCCAGAGATAAATCTCAGTGTTTCCCATGCCGAATTACGAGTCGACACGAGCCTGAAATCTGATTAACAAGAAAGCGTATATAAAGAGCTTTCATTTTCCCTGAGGCTTTCTTCAGCTTTAATGAGCTTTGCTGCCATACACATTACACTGTGGCAAGCGCAGCAATTCCGATCAATGGTCAGTGAGGCTGAATAGAGCTGACGCGTAGAGAGAGCCCGACCATGGGTGAGGGAAGAGTAAGGCAAGTGGAATATAACCACACTACTGTGCATTTTGCCACCGGCGTAACTGATTCTTATACAGTAAAACCTTGGATTGCGAGTAACTTGGTCTGTGAGTGTTTTGCAAGACGAGCAAAATTTTGTAATAAATATTAATTTGTTAAACGAGCGAGGTCTTGCAATACGGGTAGCACGTGTATACGCTTTGTCTGCCGAGCGTCATGTGATCACAACTGATATACGAGTGTTTTGGATTACAAACACGTTTCCGGAACGAATTATGCTCGCAATCCAAGGTTTTACTGTAATTGATTAATCCGCACATTTATGTGCTGAATGTCCAGAGCGTATGTATGAAGGCCTCCTAAAATAATATGAAATGTATTTATGCAATACTGTACGATTCAGTCAGTTAATTACTACTGTATAAGCAATGATTGATTATGTGTACACTGTACACAGTATGATTACATTTTAAAAGCTTTGGATTCCAATTCATCAATATAGACCGTATTCCACTTACTAAAACAAAACACAACTCTGCATTGGTAAACATTTCCACACGACCTCCTGGCGCGACGTGATCACGCTGACACTGGCTGGACAGCCTTCAAAGTGTGCCATCGGTGGTGTTTCAGTGCCATTTTAGGCTCTAAATGCGTTCGGCTCAATTCTGAGTCTCTTTCCATCACATCAGGAGCGTATTTAATTAAAGGCTACCCTGAACATCGATAAACGTAGCCCAAGATAACCTCCGTTCTCCTGTGATTACGTTTTACAGTGCTATATGCGACAGGCAAACTCGGACGGTAAGCGCGTTAGCTGCGAGGAAAGCTCTTAGAGGGCTTTACGTGCAGAGCACACCAACATATGCCCTGCATGTATATGTATGGAAGAATAAGAATAGGCTTTACCCTTTCTGGCAACAGAACAGGTGTTGAGATATTCAAACGCCAAGTAAATACCTATTGAACGGCATCGGGTCTCAATTAACTACACATAGTTGTGGCAAAACATGCAAAGAAACATGCTCTGAAAATATTTGCATTGTGTTTGAAACTGATTGGCCTACACCAGAGACAGCTTTCTTTATGCTCACCTTTTGGCGTTCTCTGGTCTAACACTGGTGAGACTAGGCCATAAAGAAGGCTGTCTCTGTTTAGGCCAATCAGTTTCAAAGACAATGCCCATATATTGTCAGAGAATGTTTCATTGCGTGTTTTTCCTGCCTTATTGCCAGAAAGGGTGAAGCCTATTGTTATGTTTTCATCATTTTGATACTGGCAAAAATGTCCCATAGATGTATGTATGTTGAAATTCTTTCGTACCGTGTATAGCCAACTATGCTAGTCGGAGGTGCTTTAGACTTCTACATGGAAGCATAGTCCGAGATGGCATTTATAAAGGGTAGAACCCCCTGTTCTTGCGGCAGCCAATATATTTATTGTATAAATGTTGGTAGAATGCCACCCCCCTCAATCATTTCCACTTGCTGCACACGTGTTGGCGCAGAGAATATTAATATACCAAGGCAGATTCACTAAATAAATATGATTTAGAATGGGGTTTAGCAAGTAGACTGTAATAATTTTCAATTTAATTTTCTTCCGGTTAATACATGTATTATTTAAATTTTCTTAAGTTACTTTTCACCAAAAATAATGGAGACAATATTTATACGTGGGTGTTTCAATGAGAGCTTTTTTTTGTTCCATGACAACTTTAGCACGTTCACCGCTTGTTGGAGAGGTTCGTGGTTCAAATCTGGCCAGCCGGCCTGGTTATTACTGTGGGTGTATTTGCCGTAAAATATGCGCAATCTGCTTTGCAGTGGACGTTAAAGACCATGTGACGTAATTCAACACGAGCAGGAGGGCATTATGTGCTGACATCATGGTTCATATTTGCCAAATTTGGATTCCACATAGCAACATTGCCCCCGACTGCAAAACTTTCTGCAGACCATGTCTGTGAAACATAGTGCCTTCATGATCGCCTTTCAATTTAAGAATGGCACGAATACCGAATGTACTTCATTATTACGTCCGAGTGATTTCAGTAAAGATTACACAGTAAATAGGCAATGCTCCCTAGTATTGGTTTGCAATATTTTTTTTAAAGACTCTTCTGATCATTGGCGGATATATCATGCGATCAACGACTCTGGCAGCACCATTGCACAATCGCACGTTAGGAGAGCAGTGAGCCGTTATCGGATTGTTTTTGTTTCTAACGTATAAAGACAAGTGAAATGTATCAACCAATGAAGCTGCAGTATGGTGACACGTTAATCAACCATGTCAAAATTTGCAACTATGTATACTATATACATATGAAACAGCACCCATACATTTTTTCTAGTTTTTGCCATCAAATATAGTACAGTACACTGGGCACATATATAATGTATAAAACATGTGTTTAACATGTAGGCTTTCGCGACCAATATCATCCATAATATCAATATCAACCAAAAAAATCTCTTATTGGAAAACATATGTTGATGAAGGCAGCCAGTCTCAATTACGTTTCAACATCGTCAAGTGTCAGATGTAACTCTTGCCTGAAGCCACGCATAGTCGTGTACTGCCGTGTTTTACACTCGTGAAGCGTGCGAGACTGACGGCCAGCACGGCAGTAAATATGCATGTGGCTCGGACATCGCCTCACCTCGTAACCGTCACTGTTGCACCGTCAGCCTGGTAACAGGAAGCCGTCACACTCGAGCACCGACACAGATTTATTGGGCGACTGACAAATCACCTGGCCGCTCAAGAGCAATGTCAATTAACCTCAGGGGTCATCGCGTGTGATCATTCAAATGGGTGCAATCCGATTTAAAATTATTACTTGCAAAGGTGCAGCTTACCGCTGCCTCTTTCGAATACAAATAGGCAAATTGCACCGCAAATGTTCCCAAATATTTGCAGAAGACTGCTTGGGTTTCATGAGGCACTTCATTGTTTACAATGTATAGGGGTGGGGGGAGTGCGAGCTGGAGAGGGAAGGCAGACTAAATAGAAGGAAGTGAAACAAAACAAAACAGATTTCCTGTGCCCCTGACTAAAGCACAGGGAGGGAGGCACGGTAGGAACAACATACACCCTTCAAAATAGCAGGAAACCAGGCTTGCGCAGGTCACACCCATGAGCTGCGGAGAAACAAAGCCACTTTAACTGCGACGCTGCCAATGTGACAGAGCGCTGATTTGTGTCGGTGTCCATTTGGGAATCTTAGCCCCCTGACCCTTAATCGAAACAGGCATATGAATAGTTTTCATCTTAATAATGGACCCCTCACGTCTTCCTTTGTCCCAGGTCGTGACATCTCGATAGCCTCTCGCACTAGTTATGAATTAAGAATCCAAGCAAATGTTATAAATAAATAAAAATCATATTGTATTCCCTGGATTATCAATACACTTTCGGATGAAGGCCCTGCCCATTCTTTGTCAGTCACAGGGGTTGTTTGACCACACTTCACCACACTAGTCAGTGTGGGTTAGTAATAGGGGTGCCCAGGACTGGTTCACATTCCGCATCTCCGATTAGCACGGTTGGCGACATACGGTTCAAAAGGAGTTTAACATACATACATTGTCAGCTATAGTCGGAAATCAAACTCGTATCACGAGGTTCATACTGCAGTGCACGGACCACTGTAGCCAAATCCACCCCGAGGCTAGTAATGATATAATAAATAAAGTGGAACATCAGCTATGATCAACATTTAATTTTGTTACAGCTCGATTTGACATTGCCATGCAGACACCACAAACATCACCGTTCACCACTCTTGCAGGAGGACAATGCAGACCTCAAGTGCCAGTTGCAGTTTCTGAAGGAGGAGGCTGCGCTGATGCGCCGCAAGATGGTGCGCGTGGGGAAGGAGCGAGACCGCTTTGAGCAGGAGCTACAAAAGTACAAGGCCTCGTACGGCGACCTGGATGGGCCACTTACAGCAGGCGACGGAAGCTCGGCCATCGGCGGTGGCCCTCCGAGCACGCGGGAGACCGAGCTGAAGCTTCGCCTGAGGCTCGTGGAAGAGGAGGCCACCGTCCTGAGCCGCAAGATCGTGGAACTGGAGGTGGAGAACGGAGGCCTCAAGAGCGAGATGGAAGAGATGAAGTGCCACTGCGAGAAGGGGTCTGCGACGGCGGAAGGCTCTGATGCGGACGACCACAGGTCGTGCATTTCGGTGGATGGGGATCTTGGCGAGTCGGCCTGCGAGCTCAGGCGCCACCTCCAGTTCGTCGAGGAAGAGGCGGAGGTCCTGCGTCGGTCGGTGGTGGAGCTGGAGGAACAAAATCGGCTGCTCACAGAGGAGCTCGGACGCTCGCGGCCGGGCTCTGACCCTGAAGGTGACTGGGACGAAGAGATGTCTGAGAGTGGACCCCCGTCATCCGAAAGTCTGCAGGAGGAGCTCGATATCGCACGCAGCAAGATCGGGCAGCTGAGCGGAAAGTTGGCGAAATTCCAGTACGAGAACAGGATTCTGCTCTCCAAAGCGCAGGGCAGTGATCTCGTCTCCCAGGCGAGCCACAAGGAGAGCACCGACGGCAGTCTCGAGGACCTTGGAGAACCGTCCCAAATGAGACGCGAGGGGCCCGTGGGTGGTGAGGGAGAGAACGAGGACCATCGGGAAGAAGCCACTTCTCAGATGGAGAATGACATGAACCTGCTGCTGAGACGATACGAGGAACCGCGGAAACTCGCGCGCTTCAGGAGCGAAGCGGAGCGCCTCGGGAAGGTTATAGAGTCGCTGATATCCGACACGGAGAGTTTGATCGGCGAAGCAAAGGATGCCATGCCGTGCAGTGAAGTCGAAGACAACGACGGAGAAGCTTCATTCGCGAACAGTGGACCACAATTGCTGGACAAAATCGATGCGAGGATGAGGGACATAGGCAAAGAACTGAAATCTTTTATCGAAAAACTTGACATTTCAGCAGATGATGCTGCCGATGAAGATAACACTTGCACAAGAGACACCTTCTCCCACTTTTCTCTGAATCGGGACCACACACTGGATTTCCAGGTGAGCACGGCTCGTGAAACCAAATGTTAAAAGGACTACACTGTATTTTTAAACCAGATTTTAAGCCTGCATTTTCACGTATGAAAATTAGAGTTGCGTACATGTTCAGGTTAATTTAATTACAATACACTGGTACTGTAAATGCCATATTGTAGCGTTCATAATTTGGATTCATACTACAAACCACCCGTTGATGTTGCTCCTGGTTAAACCTGGATACGTTTTCCAAGGAGGTTATGCAGCTGCAGTGTCTTCTAACCAGATAGAGACACAGAAAACTATGATCTTAATGCGACTTATGTGTTCAATAACAAACGCATTTTAAAGGTACTGCGATATTGCATGTTAAAATGAAATGTCCATTGTGCCCTTAATCCACTTGCATTGTCATCCGTGGGGCTTACGATTGCTTTAACATGTTCGTTTAATACCATCGGTGCCATAAGGACTAATACATGTCATTGGCATGTTACAGCAATGTTAAGCCTGATAATAGTAATACTGTACAGAAAAACAAAGTCATGCTCACATGCCAAACACAGTTTTTGATGCTCTATCTAAAAACAAAAGATCAGCATGCTGCTGTTGCTATTCACTTATGTTTCTGCTTCTGCATGTGCGCATAACCATGGATTGTTGCACTCCCCCTTCCCTTCTCACCACTCTCCTCTGCAGCCAATCATCTTCTTAGTCCTCGCTCTCCTGTTATTTTCTTCCATGTCCTACGCCATAATCTTTAAGTTGGCTTTTATTTTTTTCCTCTTCATCGTCCTGTGATTCAATTACTCCGCTACGTGTTCGTTTTTATTTACGAAGATTATTTTCTATCGTTTCATATTTTTTTACGTTTAAAGGTCAAATTTTTCCTCTCTTGTCATTTTTGTTCTTGCGTGTGTTGTGTCTTTGCGCGCGTCGTGCGTGTATGTTGTGTGTTTGTCGTGTGTGGACGTCTGTCTTCTATAAACTGTATATAAAAGTCTGAGCTGGAGGATCAGGCGTCTTGGGATGAACATTCAGTTGACAAGGCTTGCAACCTAACACCTGCAGACAAAACCTCTTCCGGAGCGTTGCATGAACGAATGTATGGAAAAACAGATTCTGTGGAATCTGAGGTTAGTATACTAATACTATTAATATGATCCATATCAAGCTTAATTTGTAACTGTATCACTCTCACTTATATTTCAGTTGTCTCTTGCTGTTTTCTATCTTACGTGGTATAATTTTATCCCTTTGTTTTATGACACTAATTGCTGCCATTCTACAAATGAAATTCTGTCTATGCAGTATTTGTATTTTGCAAAAGTGTTGTTCATTAAAATAATTTTCACAAACGCAGCCTCAACCCTTAACGTACTAATAAAGATGCCCGCTCACAAAGGCCCCCCGCTGGAGCTGAACTTCTTAACGTGCAATTTTCAAATCAAGAGTGCAATTTTTATATTCTCTACAAATGTCCAAAATAACCGCACGTTGTATTATCTACACCATTAGCTACGAGAGTCGCAGGAAGTACTTTCAGAAGCCAACATGACCATTCAGCAACTTCAGGTGCAGTTGGAGCAAGAGCGGCAGTATCGGAGAGAGGAAAACCAACACCTGGAGAAGCAGATCTCCCTGGTGAGTACACCTGCCACTTGAATAACAAATACTGGGCATATGCATGAGCCCCATATTCTTCTAGTTCCCTGGCCTTGGGGCCATTGGGGCATGACTGTTTCCTTCAATTGATGTCTCATTGCAGTGGTCTCTCCGCCTCTCTCTGTCCGTCACTCCGTCTTTCAACTGAGACAGCTTCTATCCCATCTCTTGTTTGATGTTTAGGCAGATCACAGGCTTCCTCGCTCCCTAACACCGTCCAGTGTGTTCTTCATCACCGTCATTTGCAGCCAGTCACCGTTCCATCCTGGTTATGTGTTCAAAACGTTAGTGTTTCCTATTTTTGACGTGACTTAGTCGCCTTTGTATGCCCGTTTGATTTTTCCAGGACTTCCTTGTTCATTGCGTGCTCTTTATAAGACATAATAAATCCCGAAGGCTTCCATTTCAAAGGCGATATGAGAGAAATCAAACGGTGATGACAAACGTCTAAACCTCGTCTCCGGCATTGGCCACAGTATCTCGTGCAATCGAAAGGCAGTGCCACCTGACACGGCTGCCCTTCTTTTCCGAATCTTGTTGTACGAAAGCTCAAGGCGGAGCAACGGAAGCTGGCGCTGCGGCGGGACTTTGAGCTGCAGAGCGTGCGGCTGCAGCAGAAGCTGGAGCGCCGCGAACTGGCGAGGGCTCGCGGATCGCTCGTGCAGGAGGTGCGCTGCCTCCGCCAGGGCCTGGCGCTCGTGTGCGCGCGGCTGCGGGCCGTCGTGCGGCACTGGAGGCAGGGCCGCAAGGACCTGGGGCTCGGGGACGAGGCCTTCCTCGACGTGAGTAGACGGCCGCGGTGGCGAGATGTTGACGACCTCGCCGAGTTTACAGGAGGTCGCTTGTATATTTGTAGTTTGCGTGTTCTCCCCGTGGTCGTGTGGATTTTTCTCCGGGTCCTCCTCCTGTTTTTCCCTCCACATTTAGAAACGTGCGTTGAGGGTGTTTGGCTGTTGTAATCTTCCACGTGATAAGCCACTTTGTTGGGCTATCATTTTTGGCAGGTCACTTCTGAAAAATGGCTATTGCTCAGTGTGCCCTACCTGGTAAAATAAAAAATTGTTTAAAATTGTTTGCTTTATTTATTTATTTACGGGACCATCTTTTGTCCCCTGCTTCACAATTTTTTGTTTAGTCTCATCGAGTGTGGCGACAAGGGTGGCCCTTCCCTGAAGTACAAATAAACCTGGACATTGCATTGGAAGAAATATATTTCAAAATGCTGAAAGAGGAAAGGGACTGCATGTAAATACACCGTTTTTGTTGGTGTTTTATCACGTAACTTGCAAATACGGGGACTTTCAGTAGCCTGGGAAGACTCGCAGACTTCCCTGGACAGCCACCTCAAAAAGAAGAGGACAACCCTGGACAAAAACCACGGCAGGTTGGGAGCCTATTGGGGACCCGAGCCAGGGTCCTATTGCTGTTCCTAGGCCATTCCTGGGGCCAGCGACGCCTGGTTTCCAGTGGTTGTCAAAACACAGCGTGGAGTGGGGGTTGAGGCACGGGTCCGTCCCATTGTGTGATTGTGTGTGTGTGCTGCAGCTGGATGGAGCTGCGGATCTCAGTCTGGTCCTGGTAGAGAAGGATCTTCTGGAGGACCTGTCGGAGGCATCCAACACGTCGGAGAGCACAGAGGACAGCGGAGTGCACTCCTTACTGGAAGGCTTGGCTGAGAAGAGAGACAGCCTCACCGCCATGGAATGTCTGGGCAAATGGGAACAGGTCGGTGCAGTGGCTTTTAAATTCACTGGACGCATTTCCCATGTGAATGTGTGAATGTCAAGCGTCCGTCAAAGTGATCACTCGTGAGTCACTCGGGACAAAACCTTTTGCCAAGCATGACACGTAAGGTTATTTGGAAAATTGTTATCGACAAAAAACAAAACTATTGCTCATACCATAGATAGCAACACAAGTATAATGATGCCTACACAATTAGAAATATAAATAAATCATAATTGTAAACTGTTTGTAATATAACCAGTTACATTCATAATGACGATTGCTGTGTATTTTGCGGCGTGTAATATTCACATATTGCACACACATTTTTATATAAAGCAGTGTGCACATGCACTTACACGTTAGATGTTAAACGCAAATGCCCCGTGCGTGTTTAAATTTGGTGCCAAAGTCACTAGGTCATCATAGCCAATGCCGTTGATGACACACCACACCTTGCTGTTACTTACATGCTTCAGCCAGATCTCTTAGTTGGCACGGTAACTTCAAGGTCTACTCTCATAGTATCATCCCCACCTCTTGAGTGAAACGCAAGTTTATCCATACGCATACGTTTCTAGACTCTTTTAACGTGTTAAGAAAAGCGAGATGGACAGGCGGGGTTGCCATCTGAGGTACAAAACATGAGTAAATATCAGAAGAAAAATATTTAAATATACCAGATAAGGAGATAATTAAATGTAAATGTATTGTTGTGAGTTGTGTTGTTATTATTATCATTGCATCACTTAGAGACAGAAAACTGCACTTTCAGTGCCATGAGAAGACTTGCATTTTTCCCACGTCATCTACCGCAAATGAAAAGATGATCGTGGGAAAAAGGAAAACAACGAGGACAGGTGGTAATCCTAGTGGAAAGCCTATGTATGCATGTATGTATGTTGAATGTCTTTCGCACCGTACCTAGCTATTCGGAGGTGCTATGATCCCGGGTACCTGTTGCCAGGGCTACCCAGAGGGGAAGAGGGGGGTGTGGGGGGTGATGGATGGAGGGGGGGGGGTCACAAAATGGGCCTTCCACGTAAGGGGCCCCACAACGGGGCCTGCGTTTTTTTGCTGCTGACGAAATAAGGCGGCGGCGGGGTGGGGGGAGAAGTGGGGGCCCAAGTCGAATTCTGCCCTCAGGCATCCAGAATCCTCTGGGCAGCCCTGCCCGTAGATCTCTGCCCGACGGCTCCTGGTTCTCGTGATGTGGTCGTTCAAGCAGGGCCGGGAGAGCCGCCGTGTGCTCCTGGAGCTGCGCTCGGTGCTCGAGGATCTGCAGTCGGAGTTCCGCGAGGAGGAGCGGAGCCGCTCCGAGCTGCAGCGAGAGTTCGCCACCGAGAAGGCCACCTGGGAGATGGAGCGCGCGCAGTTCAAGTTCGTCCTGTCTCAGGTGACCGACTCTAGGGTTTGCCCGGCCTGTCCTGGTTTGTCCTCTTAATCGGCGTAGCAGTCCTAGGAAATCGGTACGTCTTCACGGGACGTTGAATAGATCTGGCTCTTGGCAGTGGCGGCGTAATAAATAATAAATACGCCACCCAAGACAGGGGGGCCGGCAACCTGCGGCTCCGGAGCCGCGTGTGGCTCTTTCCAGGCTGCTTCATGACGTGATGTGCGTGCGTGTGCGTGTGTACGCATGCATATGGGGGAGCGGTAGTGTAGCGGTTAGTGCGCTGCGCTATGAACCTGGCGACCCGGGTTCGATTCCCGCTCACGGCCAACACCAGTGACGATTATCTGAGCCGGTCCTGGGCCTTCCCTAGGTCGACTCAGCCTGAAATGAGGACCTGGTGTGTGTAAACATCGCCACTGGGGAGACAAAGGCGGTCGGGCGTGGTGCTGGCCACCCACCCCCTCGTGTACCGTTCCGGCCTTCATAGGTGCTCGCTAACAGCACTTGCCCCTACAGTCTGTTAAGGCTATACGGGGGATCTTTATCTTTGTACGGATGCACATGCATTGCGGCTCTTGGAATATTTAGTTTTGTACCGAATTTGAAACAAATGTCGCCTTCCCTTTAATTTTGGTTTGCCGACTGCTGACCCCAAAGACGATGCGTTTGCATGCCGTTCTCCCCCTCTTATGGTATCGTTACATATTCCTCCTCTCGCGTTACCTCAGAGGTGACAACCCTACACCGAACCCAACACCCAACACACACTCGGGACACACAATAAAGGGTGGGGGTCTGTTCAACAATTTCACATTGTGGCAGAGCACGCTTGCCTTTGCTTTGTGCTGCCAATTGCAATGTTGGCACATTACAATTATATAATTAATACGCGACAAGAATAACTAATTGCCACATTACATAAGTATTGTGATTCGTATTGGTTTTCATTTGGAATGATGTTGGCATGCATGCAATATGATTTCAAGTCTTTCACGAAAAACAACCATCAATCATGAAAATATTACATGGAAAATATTAAGCGTTATTTTATTAGTTTTTTCACTTGGTAGAATTTGGCCAAACATTTCAGGGAGGAAACGTCATTAAATTAGTTTAGCTGCTCCACTTTTTTTCCTATGTCAGGATAAGTATTATATAGGTCGCGTTGCAATATAAATGATATGAATTCTGATCTCTTAACCTGATTACTTTATACATTTTATATATACAGTATATGATGCATATCTTTCCAAGGGAATTGAGAATTATTCATACGCAGGGCTTTCAGTATTAGCATTACACACAATATATTGCAGTTACATTCTTATTAAATTAAACAAAAAAAACCCTCTCTAAGTGGATAAACTACTGATATTCTCGTGAGCGGCAATGAAATATACGGCGATTCGATTGCATCCCCAGTAATAGTTTAGATGCGTTCTCAAATTATCGGTGACGACTTTAAAATAAGCTCCACAGCTGCACAAAGGACCTTAAAAAAAGACCCGAGAGTGGGCACTGTACACGCATCCCCTGCCGCAGATGTGCAAACCACCAGGAGTGATTTGCTCGATTGGTCACAGAAAGGCTGCAGTGGCAGGATTTGTGGAATGCTTCTACAGTATAAAGTCCGTTAGAAAGGTACGCTTTACCCAAACTGCAGGAAATCGTGCTGTCTGCCAATATATATACACACCACTGATGATCCATCTGTACAATGCAGAATGACATATTGACTCACAAATATCATTTCTGAACCTCACACTACACATATGAAATTGCATGTGTAAAAATCAACATTTCCCGATCCATTTATGCTGTATGTAAAGCGTCTATGTGGCCACCGCAGCCACTGTTTAGTTTGTTGTCCCTCCCCTGCACATCCGATTTGCACGTTTGGGTACGTACGGTGCAAAAGAAGTTCAGCATACATACATAGAGGCTGCTAGAATAACCACAATGTAAAAAAAATCTCAAATCAAATTGTTACCTTGAATTATGACAATGCATTGAATCACTGCAGTGGGGGTGTGAATGATTAAACCTGGAATTGACGTAAAATGTGGATTAAAAATGTTACTTTCATTGGACCCTGCCAGAAATGTGCCACATTATTCAGTACACAACTTTGAATGTAAAGCTAAAAAATTCCAGCACGAGTAAAGTAAGGGGGAACCAGTCTTAACTAAAAGCCAAACAAATGGGAAACGACTAAAACATTTTTTCAATAGTGAAGAAAGACAATGAGATGTCAGTCATGTGATGGGAACAATAAAGGAGCTGGCGGGTGAGGAGGTGGAGACAGTTGTTGTGGAGATAGGGATCACAGCAGTGGCATCTCGACCTCGAGCTATACAGCATCAAACGCACCACATCTGTTGTGTTTCTCACTTTTTGTGGCGCAAAAAAAAACAAGCATGTTAATGAAATCTTCTTGGTTCTTTTGGTAAAGTCACGTAGAAGGGAAATAATAAAATAATACAAATATTATTAGATTTTTTTTATAATGTTTTATTTTTATTATTTCCCTTCTACGTGACTTTACCGAAAGAACCAAGAAGATGAATCCCTGCAGTCACGAAAGCTTTAAATCGAAATGTTAATGAAATTTGAACCAATCTGAGAGGTGTTTTAAAAGAGCCCCCCTACGTGTCGTATAGCAGGCAACGAGTATCGGTTATGTGAGATTTGTGTTTCGCAATCAGAACAAGTGTTATGTGTGTTCAAAAGCATACTAACGAACAGGACAGTGGCCTGGAATCTCATTAATTAAAACTGTTGTTTTCTTGTATGGGCATTGAACTTGTGCACCTTACATAGCACACCATCTGAATTGGGGGTGCGGGGGAAAGACAACAAACTATACACAAAAAAACTGTTCTAAAGAAATTCGTTTTAAATCTCTACTTAAAAGTGCATAGCTCCAGTGGCTCTCTTAATATCGGATGGAAAAGCGTTCCAGACGGCCGCAGAAGCGCCGTCTTTGTTCAATGGCCAGCAGCCAAAATCCGGGTGGCTCAGGGCTCAAAGCACTGAGACATCACCGCTGTGATACTGAGTTTGAATCTGGGCATCCACTTATGAATCAACCAGATTCCGTAATTCATCAAGCCGATTGTCTCAACGTCATTCACTAATAACTGAACAACAAACAAACACACGCACGTCACGTACAATTAGTTTTTTCGCTTCATTTGGCTGACTTGCAGCCTCGGAGAATTGAACCAAACGGTTTCACTGCTATGTTATGGAACTGTTTCTCATTAGCAGAGAAAGTGCAGCCCATAATGTGGAATGTACCTTGACAAGACCTCATTAGTTGTGATATTACTTGGTGCACACCCTATGAGCAGTGCTATGTGCAAACCCCGTGTGTTCTCCAGCACATGGGGTATGCACTGCTCTGCGAGAGTTCTGAAATTATTATTCATCCAATCACATGATGCCCGTTTCACAAGTTGAGTTTGAACACTTGGAAATGGAGAATGCATATTTATACAAAAAGAAAAATGACTAGTTTCCAAAAATATGGATTTAAAATATCAATTGCCTCAGCGATTGAAAGCACCTTACATCACACCTCATCTCAACCATTCCAGTGCTCTGCGGTTGTATAACATCAATCCTCTACTGAAACCTATTGGCCAGCCAGAGCCAATCTAATAACCTAACTTGTGATGCGTCTGCTTGTTTGCTTGCGCTGGCACCGGCCAGCCAAAGCGATAACCTTGCACGGGACGCGTCTGGTCGCTTGCCCTGGCGCAGCTGCAGGCAGACATCTCGTCGTCGGGCGAGGAGCCTCCGCTGCCGGAGCAGCTGGCGGAGCAGCAGAAGGCGCTGCTGGCCGACATGCACGGCCGCACGCTGGAGCTGCGGCGCCAGCTTCACGCCGGCGAGCGCGGCTGGGGCCGCGAGCGCACGGAGCTGCTGCAGCGCTTCGACCACGAGCGCAAGGATTGGGAGCAGCAGCTCCGCCTGATGCGGCACAAGGTCCACCAGGTCGGCCGCCCGCCCGCCCACCCGCGCCAGCCGCTCGCGCAATGTTTAACCACAAACGTTGAATTTGTACATTTGGTGTTCCTCGCCAAGTCTTACAGCGCGAGGCTCTCGCAAAGGTGCTGTGTTTCGCGGACGTAGTCTCGTGGTAGATTTATCGCTCTGTATGTAGCACTCGGATGGGTGAGCACCATGCACACCAGACTGGTGGAGTGGGCGTTGTGTGCAGTAGAGTGCAGCGCTGCAGAAAAAAAAAAACATTGCTCCCCTAACCCTGCCCCCACCTTCACAAACCCGCACTGACCATCGTGGTGAAGTATTTGTATGTACCCTGATCTCGGAATATTATTATTTGTGTTATCTACATATGTATGTGTTTTGGACTTCTTTCACCCATAGCCAACCGTGTTAATCGGAGGTGCGGGGGAAGGACAACAAACTAAACACAAAAGCAGTTCTTAAGAAATGAGTTTTCGATCTAGATTTAAAAGTGCGTAGCTCCAGTGGCTTCTCAATATCGGAAGTTAGAGCATTCCAGACGGCCGCAGAAGCGCATTTGAAAGCTTTCTCCCGATGAAGTAGTTTCTGGGCAGTTCTTCAATCTTAGCGAACTGGGACCATGACACTGGCACACGTGGCCTGCTCTTCTCCAAATAGGACCCTGAATGTCCACGGTGAAGCAGACAGTGCGTATCTATGGTTGCTATACCCGCGGTCTTAACCAGGGCGGCTACGGATCATGAGCCACAAATCTCTGCAACCAACCAAACATTTCCCTTAGTTTATTTGTTCAAGTAATTATTGTGTAACGCACAGCACACGCATATTAAAATGCTTACTATTTGAAAGTTGACAATGATTCGAAGATGCATGGCAGGCTTTAACGGTACCGTAATTTAATAATGCAATTAATAATTATTCATATTGCAAGCATAGCAGTGCTCAAAACAATAAGAACAGTTGCAAAGGTACGGCAAGATACGATTTTGCGATAATCGTTATATTTTGAAAACGTATATGTCAAAGCGTATCGTGAAAAATGATATCGCGGCAACCCTTGACCTGGCTGATGGCTGCAGTGGAGGGGGGGTGGAGCTCGCAAGCGATGGGGGAGGGGTACTGATCGTGTTCACAGCTGCTGTTGAGCTCCTGTGGTCGACTCGCATAAGAGAAAAAAAAAGTAAAATGCCAAACATTGATTTATTGTTCTTCAGCAATGAGAAAATGCACCTCTATCAATGAAAAGGCTGCAGATTGGGTGAGACCAACGGAAAGCAAGAACATTTGCTCAATAGCTTAATCCTTTAATGTTTACGTAATTCGCGATTTTGTTCTGCTGTATTTTTCCCACTGTTGATGAGTGTCCTGTGATTACGCAGACTTTGCTCGTTTACTAAGCCACCTCGGCCAATGGTAACAAGATACAGTCATTGCGACCGCACATAAATTGGGAGTGTGAAATCGAATGCCCTCTAGCCACAACGCCACTCATCCACAGAAACACGGCAATCCCACAGTGGTAGGGTAGTGGTGGAATTATACAAACGTTTTCAAATCTGATTAGCATGAACAACTGCTAACATTTTTACAGTTCCATTTAGGGCATACTGAAACAACACTGGATATTTTCTGCATCCAATTACTATCCACCTAAACAAGTGAGAGCCTTGAGCTCTCACCTGTTCAGGCTCTCACCTGTTCAGGCTCTCACCTGTTCAGGCTCTCACCTGTTCAGGCTGCCGTACGAAAAACGTTGAGCTCTGGCTCTGCGCCTCCGAGTTCTTGATCGAACGTTGCATACGATTTGCGAAACGTGTGCGAATTATCAAGTGTCTTTATAAGCATTACTATATGCATGTAAACCTGTATGGATTACAAGTCGACACATATTATAGTTAATATTTCAAACATGCTTACAGTTATGATGAACATCACCAAAATGTGCCCTATGGTATATATTCTACACACTTTTTTTTAATAAACTGATTATATCTCATAGTACATGATGGGTGGGGATGAGTGTAGGTTGAAGGAGGGCTGGTTACTAAGACAGGCTTTGGTGTGAGAGGCCCAGAGACTGGTGACCAAGAGGAAGATCTGTAGGCAGATCACGTGATACAGTAAGAGCAGACCTTGAAGGCCAACTTGTCAAGTTTACAATAGCTACAGAATACAGTGGAAGGAAATGCTGGCCAAAGGTGTGGTGCTACGAACCTCATTGGCCACGATGATCTCTTGACCTTGATGTCTCTGGTGGTAAGTTGCATTGATAATTGTGTTTCAATCCCTTAGCTACAGAAAGAGAAGCCATCGCATGCAGCCAGTGGGTTGGCTCAGCACCTTCCTGGAGTTTCATCGGGCCTCCGAAGCGAGCAAGGAAAGATCATCTCCATCCTGCGCTGTGGCCCTGACTCCCAAATGCTGAAGGACATTCGGCCACGTGCATTCGAATCCTTGGTTCTGGACGCACTCAGCCTGGACTCGCCAAACCGGGAGGCACTACACAAGGCCCCAATGCTGGGACAAAATGAGGTAACGCAAGGCAGAATAACTCAATTCCACTGTAATGAGCAAACATAGCCTGCCCAGACGTTGCATATTAGAAGGTGGGATTTATCCACTCTAATTAAATATTGTTTTCCATTAAAAACACATTAAATGCACTGCCCACACCTGCTGTGGGCATAATGTAAAATTAAGAATGACAGAGTTTCATAATGAAAGTGAAATTATGACTCTAATTAAGCTAATTAAGCTCATATTGTTGAACTGAGACATTGTGAGCAATAATAAATCAAATAAAGTTGTAAATTGGAAGTTTTCCTTTTTTCAAACAAAAAAATGCATACCATTGATTATTTTCAGCTCTTGTCAATCCGCTGCTGGATAAAGGCCTCCACACGCTATGTCAAATCATGTGGTTGTTTAACCATACTTCACCACACTGGTCAGTGCGGGATGGTGAAGGAATGGTGGGGCCCAGGACCGGTTGACACAGCACTCGTCACTCATGTTAGCCATGGCAGGAAGTTGAACTCAGGTCACTGGCTTCATATAGGACAGTGCACCACCACTCCAAACTCCACCAACATTGATTTTTTTGCTTGTACCATTTGAAATAACCAATTGTGACTTTCCATTCTGCACCGCTGAACATTTCACTTGCAATAAAATCGAATGTATTCTCAATATACATGTGTTGTTGTGCTTTCTTGCGCTTTTCCACATTCAGGTGAAACTATTCCGTAGAACAAACAGTGAGGACCTGGGAGAAGACACTGATGGTAAAACAGGTTTACGCAGGTGTGTTGGACGGATCAAAGAGCAGTGAATCATTTCCATTAAAATGCTGCTGTATATATTGAAAGTATAACATGAAATATTCAGATTCATGAATACCGATATACAATGAGAAAAAAATTTGTTGTGGGCTAATTGATGTGACTTTTAATTAAAGACTTGCTCGTGTCTTTCTAGGGCAAGGTCAAGTTCCTCCATCAATGACTTCGATGCCCAAATGGACAATGCGCCGTACCTTCCGGAAAAGAGCTCCCCGACCAACAGTGATCCGCTGTTCATTAAGATCGACGGGGTCTCGCACCCACTCTCGCCAGACGACCTGAAATACATCGAAGAGTTTGCAGCCAGGCGGAGGGTCAACGACGCCACCCACGACCGCTGGTCGAGCGACGGGCAGGAAAGCGAGCAGGCTTTGCTGCAGGATGGCCCCGCCGAGAGCGAAGGGCACTCCTCCTGGTACCTCACCACCGGCGTCGACATGAGCGGCGATGTCCTCGCAGACGCTGAGCTCCGGGCTCAGCAGATCATGGGCTTCGGCCCAGAAGAAGCCGAGAGAGACGGGGAGGGGTACTACGGGCGTCGGTCGCCCAGGGGATCCGACGCGGCGCAGCCGGAAGGCGACGCCGGCGACGGCGGCTATTCGTTCCTGTCCCCGCACAGGAGGCGAGCGGCCGACTCGCGCTGGTCGTCCGAGCTTCTCGGCCGTCGGAGCGACTCCTCCGAGAGCGGAATCGCGTCGGACATACAGACGTCCTCGGCGGCCGAAACGGAGGCGTCGCGCAACATGAGCGACGACATGAAGGAGGCGGCGTTCGGCACGCGGACGGGCGCGCAAGGGGGCGGCGGGGACGACGAAGACGAAGACGGCGGCGGCGGCCGTCCAACGCGGGACACCGCCAGCCAGACGGCCTCCGCGTCCACCACCGGCACGCAGACCGTGCGCACCATGGTGAACGTGTGCGCGCAGACCGAGTACGTGCGGGGCCTGTCGTCGCACCGGGCGGCCGTGCTGCAGCGCGCCACCTCGCAGGCCGTCCTCGGCTCGCCGCGCTCGTCCCTCGGCGCGCGCGGCAAAGTCTCCGCGGCGGTGGCGGCGGCATCGCCGCTCGACAAGATGGACGCCCGCTTTGAGCGCAACTGCTGCTCGAAGTTCAGCTCGCCGAGATTTCCGCGGAAGGCCCCCGCGAGCCGTGCGGAGCAGGCTCGCTACGGCCGAGACTCGCCGCTGTCGCGGCTCGACTCGCTGAAAGGGCAGAGCGAGTCGGCCTGGGCTCGCTCCACGACCACGCGGGACAGCCCCGTGCACACCACCTCCAATCACGGCCTCTCGAGCCTCTTCACGTTTATCGATCACTCCACGGAGGTGCCCGGCAAGGCAGGGGCAAAGCCCGGCGGGAAGGAGCCAGTGCGGTCGCGATCGGTCGACATGTCGCGGTCAAACTACGGGCTCATCCAAGAGATCCTGAAAAATGCTCGAGACAGATCACTGAGTCCTAACTCCAATCGGGAACAGAGGATCTGCGCTGCGGCCGTCAAAAGCTGTTTTGGGTCTCCGAAGAGAGAGGTGCCGGTGACTTCCCCTCCCAGAGCGAGAGAAGCCCTTGGTCAGTCGAGCAGTGAGCCTGCAGCAGCGAAGTCATGCGACCAAGACGACGCAGGAGAGAACAGCACAGACAAACCTACGGGGAATACTCCCGAATCGCCGTCGGTAATGAATACTCTACTTTTATCCGATCTTAGAGTAGCAACATTATTTTTGCCTCCTTCGGCCATGCGTTATTTACAATGTTTTGTTGAACATGACGGTTACGGAAGCTGTTTTTCTCAGTGAATTGTGCTGTGGTTTGTGAAGGCTGCATGCAGTTTACTTACTCAAACTACATGTTTTAACATCTTTACTTACTAACACTAATTTCTGCTCTTTTACCACATCTTGCTGGACATGCATCCAGAAGCACCCTGTTGTATTAACAGCCCCTTGGAGCTCCTAGCATGCCAACTTTAGACTGCTGTAAGTCTCCTTTTCTCGGTGAAACAATCTCCTATTTGCTGTTTCCACTTTTCCAATTACATTTCTTGAATTGCTTTCAATTCTCTTTGTTCACTCATTTTCTGAACCTCCCAACAATGTACCCAATGTGGTCAAAGCATGAATGTATGCGACTCTGTTATTGTGACCGTTGTTTTTTTTTCTCCCTGGTTTTTTATTTTATTTTTGTGCCACAGTCCCGCGAGTCTGCAGCTGCTCGGCGTTCTCAAAAATCCACAAGCCGGACCTTCCAACCCCGGTGGCCACCGCGAGATTCATCCTTCCCATCCCCCGTGGCATCGAGCAAGAAACCCAAGTCCGGTCCGGCAAACGCTTCGTGTATGAAACCTTCAGCTGATGCAGGTGGAAAACAGGAAGGCGAACACGCAGACATTCAAGGTGAACTGGAGGGTGGTGGGCGTTGCTCGCAGTCCCGTCCGCAAGAAACTGGGGAACATCCAGAAGGCACCGAGAACGGCGCATCGGAAGCAACAGATAATGAGGCTGCCGCCCGTGGTACTGAAGAAACATCAACGAATATGACGTTGGAGAATGATCAAGAGGGCATGCCGGATGTTGATGATAACCTGGGTGGTGAAGACAAAGATCTCAGAGATTTAACTGATGATGATGATGAGGAGGAGGATCCAAGTGGAATCTCGATCAATGTCTATATTGACAAAAATGCCCATTCTGATGATGATGATTACAGCTCAGCAGACAAACCGGAGAGCAATAATGAGCTGATAGCTCACGACGAAGGGGAGAATCCAGCACCAGATGATGCAGAATGCATTGCCTCAATGCCAGACGATGAACAAATATTCGATGACCCTGCAGAAGAAGTCGAATTTAATACAGATGTGGCCAACGACGAGTCTCCGTTTGAGGACACGGAAACATGTGAGCCAGATGGTGGCAATGATCTTGAAAACGACGCGGATGACACTGGGGCCCTGGACAAAGTGGAGGAGCTGGAGGAAAAAGAAAATGATTCTGAAGCAGAATCGGAACGGGATCAACTTGAAGCAGAAAATTCTGAAGATGGCAATGATCCCACAGCTTAGGTGAAAACGCGTATGAGAATTTTGATAGCAACAATTAATGTTACGGAAATAAAAAGATTAGTGCCAATTTTCAAGTTTGTATGCAAGTTCTTTCTTGTTTTTTCTCAGACACAGGAATTCGTATCTAGCATATTGAAATGCAGCCATATCATTTATATGCGAAATTTGATAAAACATTTAAATTATTCATGTACATTTAAACGGAGAAATATTAATTTAATTCTAAATCGGCTGTTTGCACCTCTGTTAGCACAATCCACTCATTTGTTAGTTACGTTTTGAGTTTTGGTTATAAAAGTCCAAATCGAAATCACGAAATTTGTATAAAGGGGCCGTCCATAAATTACGTCACGCACCTAGGGGGGGGGGGGGTCAGACATTTGTGACGATGTGTGACGAGAGTGGGGGTGTTGAGAAATGTGACGTCACATCAAAATGTGCAACTTTAAATAAATATAGAATTGTTCTAACAACACTCCTACAACATCAGAGTGCAGCGCCACATTAAATACGCGCTACAATGACAATAGTTTAAAGCAATTTGAAGCATGTTCTATTTTCAAAATGGAAATATGGTTTGGGGGGGGGGGCAGAGCTTTGTGACGTCATATTTGAGGGGGGGGGGTCTGACTTTTGTGACGCCGTGTGACGAGAGGGGGGGGGGGGTCAAAAATCGTCCAAAATCGCGTGACGTCATTTATGGACGGCCACTAAGTGACAAACCATAGCCCGCAAGTAATTATTTTTTCAATTTCACCCACAATTTAAGTTTCTGAAATTGCATAAATCTTCTCGCTCGTTGGACAAAAAGTACCAAATCGGCAGGGTGTCTTATATTATTGGTCTTATTGATACTGTTAAAATATATTGTGGATGTTTTTATTTATTCCACACACTGCCACTTTGATGTGCTACTTTAATGTTGGGTTAGGAGACGATACCAGAACGCCGATGAAAGCTTTATGTTCAACTGTGACGAACGACATCTGTTGTGAAATATGCGTGCTGTTATTCAAGTCATCGTTGTGCGCGGAAGAACACACGTCACATGTATTGATGATATGTGGTTGGCGTTTGGGCCGAAGTGCTGTTTCGTGCATGCTAATGAAGTTAGCACTTTAGTGCTTGTAGTTAGCACAAATGATTTGGTGTCAGTAATGTGAAGTTTAAGGTTCCGTGATATCCCTGTAACCAGTTAATTTATATTATTGATGTTTTGAAAAGTGGACAAATGCCTACACTTGTATAAAAAAAAAAGTCTTTTTAGCTTTGTAATGTTTTTATTGTACTTGTAATTATTTATGTTGTCAGACTACTGTAGTGATGCCTTTATATTAGTTCCAATTAATTATTTTTCAATAAATGTAAAAGAAACGGTCGCTTTTTTTTACATAATCAAAGCTGGTTTTTAGGTGTGTGTGTGTGTGTGATAATATATGCCTTAAGTAACAATAACTTGCAATGTTTTTTGCATTTGAGTTTAAGCACTGTATTTGGTGAACAAATAAAGTGCTGCTGAAGTCTACCCACGTTGATCTTCCTTGTTAAAACTAAACCACGTTCATATTTAGTGAGGGGGGTGTGGGGATATTCAGAATAAACTCAATATAAACATGAGGCATCAAAGCTGTTTTGTGTTACGAGAGATGAGTTTTCGCAGAGCGCTATACACACGGTTTTTATAACGGCAGATGCACGACTTAGTCCTTAAAATTACATTATTTTTGACAGTGGCATAATATTGGTTATTCGAGATAACACGCCTAATTTTAGATCGTCGGTGCTGCATGCAACTTTGAAAAGGAAAATACATTTCTCAAGCCACTGTTGACAAGTGCGAATGGAGATAATCTCTGAGGAAGGCTCTCATTCATAGGATCGTTTACATATTTTTTTCATTGACAAGGCTTCTCAGTTCAACAGCGCAAATGTATATAATGCATACCATGGATTGTGGAGTGAATACGCGGCTCCATCATTGCAAATATTTGCGTGAGAAAAATGTTGCCACTGGTATTTTTTTCTCCCAACTGGTGTTCTAATTGCAAACTAATTCAGGATGAGAAAGGGTGCATGAAGCAGGAGATTCTACACCTACACAATGCATCTCTCCGTATTTTGATAGTAAATGATTTACTATCCCTGGGATGGATAAACGATTAACTTTCGAGAGGTTAAAAGGCTAAGGTGCAGCCCAAACCGCTCACTCGCACCGCTGCTGGTGGAAGGGCCTCCAATAGAGCAATGGCTCTCAACCGAGGGGTATCTGATTATAAATGTGTGAAATTATATCATACATGAGGGTCATTGGTGAATAATCACGTATGAATCTGCTTATATAAATTAACTACGATACCATTGCGATCCGTATGGCAACCGATAACGATGTAACATTCTAGACTTTATTGATCATATACAATGCGGTTTACTCGAGTAGCTATTGAGCGCGAACAAATCGCTTCGCAGAGCGTCCGCTTCGAATTTGTTTTACGAGCTAGCTAGGATGCCTCACAAAATGGACAATTAGTGAAAACATCGATGCTCATTATTCATACATTTATTGCTCAGAAATCCATGTTGGGTCTGCAAGGGCTACTCGGTTGAAACCAAAATTCAAGAGAACCGCTGCACGAGAGCGAACACTTGAGAGTACTTGGCCTATGCTTCCACGTTGAGCCCAGATGTGTTCGAAGATGTGGGCGTACCCACACTTCACCCCACCACCACGCACAATGCCCATCGACTTAACTTTTGTACCCGCCCTATAATGCTGGGAGGACGGAGGCGTGCTGGGAGGGGAATTTGATCAACTTGCACCGCCATTCCAACCGCTGCACTGGGAGATGGAAATTGGAAATGCATCGGCGAACTCCGGATTGCAAGTCCAGTCGTGTGCGAACCATCACCACACAGCAGCTCCCCCATGAAGCATAAGTCGTGCGTCGATGTAATCGTTCTGGCAAGATGTAGCCCAGTGGGTTTCAAACTCCCAGTACCTGCGTGCAGCTTTTTCTTACGTAATTACCAACCCTCACGTGTGCGTCCTGTTTAGCTGCGTGATTTCCTTGCACATTTTTACAGGTCTGCAATTGTCGAAGGCTGCACCGTGGGAGGTCATGAGAACTGAAGTTTCCAAAACACTGATTTAGGCCTGGCTGAATCGTATATAGTACTTCAGTTGCCTATCCAGACTTACACTTACCATTACTGTCTAGATATTTGTTTATCTGTAGTTACCTGTAACAGCTCTGAGATCATTGTCAAGCCATCATCTGTCCAAAATGCATCTCGCTGCCGCACACAAACTCATTTCTTCATCTCCGCGCCGGTCGTATTCACGCCCCATTCTCTCTCTTGACCTCGATTCCACCACCAGCCTTGTCCGTCGGTCATTCCTCACAGCGATGTCGCCTTCTTGTCGCACGGCTGATGTAGGTGCACAGCAACAACTACAATTTCACATCGAGGCGGTCGAGCCAGAGTATCGGAGTATTGATTCTAGATTTGAAGCTTCCGTGACTGCAAGGATTCATATTCTTAGGTTTTTTTCGGTAAAGTCACGTAGGTAAAAAATTAAAATTAATAAAATTAAAATAAAAATCACGACGTTTCGGAGGCAACACAAGCTTCCGTCTTCAGGTGGAACCGTCACAGCACGATTGCTACTTGATACAGCTATCGTGCTGTGACGGTTCCACCTGAAGACGGAAGCTTGTGTTGCCTCCGAAACGTCGTGATTTTTATTTTACTTTTATTAATTTTAATTTTTTAACTACGTGACTTTACCGGAAAAAACCTAAGAATATGAGTATCGGAGTGTATCGCTACGATGTCTCCTTCGTATTTGCGGATTGGGAATTGCGTTCTTTAACGGTAACTGCTGTATACACGTACGGTATTTGTAGGATGCGTCGCACATTTTGGGTCCGTGATACTTTATCCTTCTTGAGAAACCTCATTATTCACCACGTGCGATTTCTCGCGGATGTAAACCTGAAGGGTGGCCTGGGTCGACTCGGTGAAAAGCGGCGATGGGGAGCGACTGAGTTGCCCACATTTTCGCTGTCCAAAATCAGTCCGCCCACCGGCTCAGGCCCTGATGTGGGGGCCCGTGGACACTTCTTGCGGCCAGCTTCCTCGAACAATGGCAAGTTCTTGTACAACAACAACAAAATGAGGGGAAACAGACGTTTCCAAACAATGCGCAGCCTTCTGCGGTCACCTTGTGAAAGGACTAGCGTCACGTGGGAGGGAGGAGGACAAAGGGGCGACACGCACGGCGCTCTGTACACACACGCACACGGCATTGCCATGTGCGTACGGTTATGTCACCGTTTTTGGCTTTTCTGCTGACTTCCTTGTATCCACAGAGGAATGATCCTAAGTTGGAATTCCCAACCCACGTGCCAAAAAAGTACGGGGGGGGAGGGGCGGTGGAGATCTGCACGTGTGCAATGCACAGCAGCACAGCGAGAAGCCCCGAAAAGCATCCTTATGAGGGCATGCCTGAGCTTGTATGTCTTGCCATGGATAGCAAAAAAAAACATCCATGGGCTTTAGGAATGTTTTTTCTCTTTTTTTAGTTCGATTGCGAGCAGTTACCGGTACACTCGTTGTTGTCACGAGAGATGCAAGTAAATACACTTCGTTGGGGTTTGCCCCCGTCTAAATAAATCACATAAAATAGGTCAGATGCGATGTCTTCGCGAATATGCCCGCTGACATAATGCGCGTCATGACAATTGCGAATACTGTACGTGGCATCAGATGTAAATGCATGTTGCTGGACAATCCATCCATTGACTGTGTTGCATTCAGCAAGCTTACGCCCCACGTGCTTTGTGTTATTGATGCAGTTAAAGGTGCAGCCATGAAATTGATTTGCTAACGCCACCGCTGGCAGAAGGAAGGTCTCTAGAAAGTGTCCCTCTGCAGGGTGTTTGGCCTACTCATCCACGCAGACGTCTTGGTAAGAGTTAGGAGCACCCACGCTTTACTGGCCGGCGTGCTCATTTGTGACTGCTGGGTGGGGGATGAAACACATTCCTGCGGAGGGAGCTGGTAGGAACGTTGGGTTGCTCGGTCAATGGCCAGGGTCAACAGCGGCGTGGTGTATTCCGCAAATATGCCCGACTGTGAGGGCGGGCACAAGCCGGCGTGAGTTTTATAAGGGCACCACGGGGTGACCAGCCCCTCCCTACCCAGCCCCACCCCTCCCACCTCCCACCCAGCCCCACCCCTCCCACCCCCCACCCAGCCCCACCCTCCCCACCCAGCCCCTCCCCACCCTCCCTTCTCCACCCAGCCCCAACCCCCCACCCAGCCCCTCGCCACCCAGCCCCTCCCCACCCTCCCTTCTCCACCCAGCCCCAACCCCCCACCCAGCCCCTCGCCACCCAGCCCCTCCCCACCCTCCCCTCTCCACCCAGCCCGACCCCTCCCATTTTTGGATGTACGACGGACGGACGGACACAATAATCCCCTGTGGGCTGGTGGAACCAGGTGGTTCCTACCAGTATAAACGTTCTCTTTGCTGTTTCGTTTGCCGGGCCGGGTGATTGAAATGACCACCTCTCGATCGCATTTAAAGTGTGTTGCAAAGCCCTGACACCAAGCAACTTAGTTGTTTGTGCAGGGTTAAACACCTTCATATCGGTGTCTCACACGGGGCAATGCAGAAAATATTCCTTTTGATTCTAAATCGGTGACAAGACTGTAATCAAACTACAAAGAACACAGCTAACTTCATGCACGTGATTTATTTCCACCGTGGCACAAGTTCGGGGCTGGGGGGGGGAGAGAGAATGCTTACTGCGACGCAGACAGAAAAATAAATAAGAAACGCTGCTGGAAAACATACGGGAGCCAAGAGTGGGCTTAGTAACGATTTAGTTCAGTAGTAGTGGTGGTGGCGGCGTGTCTGCTGTTTGGCTCAGTCTATGTCGGAGGGAGAGGGGAAGGGACCAGGGTATCGATGCCAAGAACCACACAAGCTACCGCCAGAGCCAACACAGTGGTTGCTGCTACAATTACCAGGGCGTGGTGGATAATCATTAATTTACCAGCACCGTATTTGCATTGGATTGTTTGTTATCGGGGGCGGTTTTCTTTAGTGGCGATGGGGAAACGGGGTAATTAACCAGTTTTGATTTTAAGCTTTCGTGACTGCAGGAATCCATACTCTTTGGTTCTTTCGGTAAAGTCACGTAGGTAGAAAAATAATAGATCACGACGTTCCGATCGCAACACAAGCAATCGTCATCAGGTGGGACAACCACAGCGAGAAAAAAAAAATAACCCGTAAAAACAAAGTTTTTCACTATAAATCCTTTATATGTGTGGCATCGGGGCGGCTAGAGTCCTCTCGTCCTCTGGCTTGAGATGGCTGCCACCTATGGGTCAGATGATTGTCTGCCACCATTAAGCAATTGGTAATTAAATATTTTAAAAAATTTCCCTAAACAGTGTAAAATTTTGGAAAAAAAATTTCACGAAAATTAATTGTCACGCACAACGAGTCTGTGTGCAAAATGTCAGCTAGATTGGATCACGGGAAGTGGGTTAAAAAACGACCGAAAGATTTGCACGGTCGCAAGCAAACAAGCACGCAAGCAAGCAAGTGAACTTAATATAAAGAATTTAACAAGCAGGTAAGCACGCAAGCAAGCAAGTGAACTTAATATAAAGGATTTAACAAGCAAGTAAGCACGCAAGCAAGCAAGCAAGTGAACTTAATATAAAGGATTTAAAAACTGCTGAAGTAGGCGAGATATCTGCCGTGGCACGAGGTTATATAGGCCTCGGCAGTAGGGAGGGAGGGAGAGAGAAGTGGGGGAGGAGGCGGGGCAGAAAGTGGACCCTGCAGTAGCACCCGGGTTACCGGAGTAAAGTGGACCACACAGCAGCACTGCAGAGGTCGGCTGCAGGAGGAGAGAGAGAAGGGAGGGGGGGAACAGGTTTTGCTATCTTATTCCAGTACTGTATTTGTAGAGCTTCGTCCAACTGATTGTTCACTTGTGATTTATTATTATTTTATTTTTATACATTTTTATTTTATTTTTTACCTACGTGACTTTACCGAAAAAACTAAGCGTATGAATCCTTGCAGTCACGAAAGCTTCAAATCTAGAATTGATTGTTCACTTATTTTGTTTATCGACGTAGAGTGAGAGAGGTGGAATGTAGTTTGCCATGGTTATAGTGACATTGGGAAATTGAATATTTCGCACGCATAGCCATTAGGACCGACACAATCTCTTGCGATTCCATGAATTGTCACGATTCGGGGCCACGGTTTTCCATTGTGATTAATGTAGTGGCCTCTACATTTAATCACTCATACATGCATATGGTGTGCACTACATTATTACGTTATCACAGTCGATAATAGTCTGCAGTAGTTTCACACTCGGGGGGGAGGGGGTCAATGTTTAAAAGTAATTTACGTTCATTGTAACTAACGCAACATAACTATACCATCACTAATCATTGAGTATAACTAATTCACTCACCATGTAAATATGTGTAGCTCAATAACATGTCACGCAATTTATTATAATCTAACGTAGCTATCCAATTAACTATGACTAACTTGTTCCATTATGTAAGTTCTGTATCTGTATATACAGTATACTGTTTATATTTCCAAATCTAACGTGGTTTATTGTAGGCTTAAATAACAAATGATGGGCCACAGATGGCATCGCTCCACTGATTTCAGAAGGCCAAAGACTGGAGGACCTTCCCACAGCGAATCGTCAAAAAAGCCGGTGGTTAAATGTTGCCTGAGGTTACTCTTCAACATGCAGGTGGTGTTTGCTGATCGGTAATACACTATTTGTTCGAGTAACAACTTTATTCATTAGCTGTGTCGTCGGGTGGGGGAGGGATCACGACACACATTTTACTTGCGCGATTTGATCCAAAAATCAATTGCGAATCGAATTTGCGAATTTTATCATTTGGACCACGACTCTTGCACACATGGCCAGGGGGGGGGGCAGATAAATCCTTAACATACAACATACGAATTAAACTCATTGTGTCATACACACATAATGCCATGCATGTATCGTATAAGTGTATGATTTTATTTTATTCGATAAATAAATGCATTTGATACACCGCTAATAGACACGGACCCCTCCCTGGCTCCACCCCCACAGTGACAGTACTGAGACCAAGTTTCAGCCAGCCATGGATCTCGTATTTAAGCATAGAGGTCAAACGAGAGAATGGGGCGAGAATACGACCTACGCGGAGATGAAGCAATGCATTTGTGTGTATCAGTGAGATGCATTTTGGACAGATGATGGCTGACAATGATCCAGAGGTGTGGACTCGAGTCATGCGACTTGGACTCGAGTCAGACTCGAGTCATGATTTTGATGACTTCAGACTCGACTTGGACTTGCCTCATCTTTGACTCGACTTGACTCGGGACTCGAGAGCAAAGACTTGAGACTTACTTGTGACTTGCATAACAATGACTTTGTCCCACCTCTGCAATGATCTCAGAACTGTTAGAGGTGACTATACATAGAAACATATCGAGACAGTGTGAGTCTGGATAGGCAACTGATGTATACCATTTAGCCTAACCTACCTCAGTGTTTTGGGAAGTCCAGTTCTCATGACCTACCATGGTGCAGCCTACTACAATCGCAGATCTGTAAAATGTGCAAGGAAATCAATCAGCTTAAACAGTACGTACACGTGGGGGATTGGTAATTCTTGGTAATTACGGAGAAAAAAAAGCTGCACACAGGGACTCAGCAATGGACCATACAGCATCACCTAAAAAAGTATACCAATCTCCGTTACGCATTTGCAGCACTGGTATGCACACACAGAGCGATAAGGAAAACAGCCTTCACAGTGTTAACGTTTTAACGTTAAGCTTTGTTCACGCAACTGAAATAAACACGGTTGACACACATACTCTTTGGTTCCTTCGGTAAAGTCACGTAGTTAGAAATAAAATAAAACAAATCACGACGTTTCGATCGCCATCCTTTGCCTGATGACGACCGCTTGTGTTGCGATCGAAACTGTGAAACTGTGTCAACCGAATCCTGCAGTCACGAAAGCTTCAAATCACGGTTGACACAGTTTCGAAGAAGGCTCAAGAAGACCCAGACAAGCCAGACTTCTGCATACATGGCACTATATACTCTTACTTTACTTGATACGGCAATCGTGCTGTGACGGTTCCACCTGAAGACGGAAGCTTGTGTTGCCTCCGAAACGTCGTGATTTTTTATTTAACTTTTATTAATTTTAATTTTATTTTTTACCTACGTGACTTTACCGAAAAAACCTAAGAGTATGAATCCTTGCAGTCACGAAAGCTTCAAATCTAGAATACATAGGACTGATAAACTTGTAACTCGGCGACCTGAGACATGGATGACAACAATAAATGCTCACTTGAGTGGCATGCCTTTCACAAGTCCTTTATATATTTAAAGAGCTCGGCATCCGATGACAATTTGTAATTATCCAAAATGTAACTTGACGGAGATGTATATATGTGTGCATAAAACGATGGTTGTGTCGCTTCGTACCCATGTGAAAATCGTTTCCACTCGCGAATTCATATGGTGACAATTCTAGTTGCGCTCTTGTCCATCTGCTGCCCCCCCGTTACGGCGAGCCAAACCGCTGAACATGTGGGTCAACAATCACTTTATAATCATGTGATGAATGCACGATTCAATGCGTGCCACGCGTGTGTGTGCGTTGTTTTCCCAAAAGAAATCAGAAATAAGAAACAAAGAGCTTGCATTGCAAAGCATTCATCAACGACTCAAAAGGGATGCAAAGCAACATCAGCCCTTTATGCTTTTTTTTGCCCTGCCCCGGGGGATTTTGGAACATAAAAAATATATAATCACGAACCAACGTTGCTTTTCTTGATCTGGCTGAGGCAGGATGTGGGTTCATCAAGAGTATTTTCCCAACAGGCATACAACTATTTCAACGTTGTTCGCTTCCCTAGAATTTTGGCTGTCGTTAGAAAATCAAAGTAAACCTTTGCCATACTCGTAGCACACTGTCCAGCATCACATTGCCAGGCTCCACACACTCATATATATACAACAATTTATATTTGCAACGAAGTGGCAGTGATGTCACCATGCCACTTTTGCCAGTCTAGGTGGAGTATGTGGCCAAGTGCAGTGTCGAAGGCTTGCTGATAGGAGGTCATGGGACTTCCCCTGGAAATTGTGAGTTCACCGACTGAGAAGACCAACGTAATGTTTGTATACGAATGTCTAAATATACAAGTATGCGTGTGTATTTTTAATACACAGTTAAGACACACGTGCACAGCACGTAAACCGATATGAACAAATACAACAATGTGTGTAAACAAGTCGCAAGAAATTATGGAAATTGGGAAGGCAGAGAAAACGTCTTAATTGTGGACACAATACCCAGCAACACTTTTTTTTTCAGACGAGCCAAGCACATGGGTCAGCGCAACGCCACGGTATTATTCACCTCCAGGGGATAACATATCGGTCTTCCTACCCAGATCCTCGCCAATACCCCATGGTGCCCCACTACCCTGGGATGGATGGAACCCCCGTCTCCCGTTACTAATTGTGGAGTAGCAGCAGCTGCCAGCTCTCCACGGAACCTCCCCCCACGCCCGACCATGCCAGGCATGCCAGTGTCCAACCACACTGTGGAAAGAGGCTGCAGGAAATAAATTGCTGAGCTGAGCAATGGGCATACAAACTCTGTGTCTGTGTCCGGTGTAACCATAGCAGCTCCATTGAACTCATATGAAACGTCACACCCCTTCTGGTTTAAGGTTGTTGGGTTTTTGTTTTTGCTTCCTTCGAAAACATTCGAAATATGCAACGCTGTGCTATATGCATACTTTATTTATTTCATTTTGTGACATTCAAAAATATATCTTGAAAAAAGATGACAGCTCTTTGTCAATCCACTGCTGGATGAAGGCCTCCCGTTCATCATGTCAGTCATGTGGGCTGCTTTGGCCATAGGTCACCAGCATGGTGAGTGTGGTTCGGTGTACGGGAGGACCTTAGACCAGTTCTGATGTCACTCACTGCTGATGTTAACCATGGCCAGGAATTTTAGCGCATGTCGCTGAGGTTCATGTTGCAGTGCGCAAACCACCGCGCCACTGCTCCCCTCCACATTCTTTCGTGTTTCCTTTGAACATAAAAGCTGAAGATTTTCATTGAGTTGTACGAAACTATGCATTGCCGATGTAAATGTTATACAGTTCAGGAATTGCGATTCAGTGTCCTCGTTGATCTTCATTAACGGTGTGGAGAGTTGCAGAAGCTGCAGTTGCAATTCAAACAAAATGGAGGGCTCTTGGTCTTGTGTCAGCTTATGCTGATTTTACCATTTATTTTCACGGACAAAAGCAGACATCCATATGTGCATGGCCGTCTTAGAGTTGCCTAGATATTGTTAACCATCTGTGCGATATGTTTGTGAACAAAATTTCATAAGTATGCTTTTAAAGCATTATTTTCGTCGGAGAGGTTAATAGGTTAGGGTTCTCACTTGACTTCATTTGGATTTGTAAATGTCCTGCAATTAAATACGTCAAGTTGCTTTTGAACCATTCGCATTCAAAGATTGTAAGAGGTATAATTAGCGTTATCAGAGGCAGCTGTGTCGTGCAAGTATGCTACACAAAGGATTCAACTTGTGATATATTGTACAATAATTACAAGAAAAGGTTGGAGCAAGCAAGATAAATATAATTAAATGGAAATATGTATATTTTGTGGTGTTCACGTCCACATTGCTGCCCACTGATTAAATGGTTCATTGAAATGATTCAATTAGGTCGTGTATTTATATATATATAGGCGAAACTAAATCGACTGTAATTCTCCATGCTTTTAGAGGGATTGTGCACTGCATGCTTAAAGGATTATCTTTTGCACCACCGTTACTTTGGGCGTGATCTCATCATCAATATGTGCCATGGAGACGTTTGCAGCGTGCTCCATTGTTATACTGCCGAACGGGAGGAGGTGGAAAAAAACACTTGATTAAAAATAAAGTGTTGACGCGAGTCACTTTTTGAATGTATTTTAGTGCATTCGTTGTACAAATGATAACGTGAGACGAAAGTGAATATGAATAGCGTATGTATTCTGGTAGTGTACATTACGTGGAACACAATATCAATAATCAAAGCACAATGACAATCATCACATCTTATCAAATTCCACGATCTATATTATTTTGTGTGAATGCATGACGTGAACTGCAACAATCAATTCAGTGAAATCCATGGGCAAGCGTCTCCGGATAAAATCGGTTAACTCCAAATGGGTTGTGTCTGCGCGTGAGTTTATTTTGACTTGGGCACACTCACAACACATCTGAATGCTTGCCCCAGTGACACAAACTGGACCCCTCAGCTGTGGAGTGGCCAAAAATAAGTTGCGTGCTACACACACACATATCACTGTGCTAATATCCCATGCTGACTTTCAGCTGTCTCCCACACATCTCCACCAGCCCCACCGCAGTTCTGGACCTCCTTTAGGGGCCTAATCAGCCCTGTCCTGATTTACAGTCCACACAGTTTTTTGCCACAGGTATGCACTTCAATGTATGCACATTTCTAAGACTGGGCAATAGCACCTACATTGAAATATGTTTTCACATCTGTTCTTAATGGGGAATAGCCATTGCATTAAATAAGTCTTTTTATAAGACATAATAGATTCCACAAAAAGGGGTTGCAATACAGAATTATATATCATGTTTAAACCCAACATGTTTGCTGCATTCATAAGAATATAACCTTTATGCTGAATGCAAGTACTCAATATAGTGTCATTCCATGCAATAAATCTCCTTTTAATATGCACTCCACATGTTCTAGATTTGCAGGTGTACCTTAGCTACATACGAGCAAGAGAGATGTATTGCAGCAACGATCTAGCACGCCACATTGTTATAATTTCAGGTCGAATATACAATCGAGCGAAGAATTTAATATCACGCATGCCAAGGTTTGGACACGAAAACATTGGAAGTTAAACGAGCCAAGTTCGTCAACTATGCCACATAGTAGGCCTAGTGTATGCATCCTTTAAACAAAATCACTCTTTCACAATCCAATTCTCCTCATCGGCAGTCCCCCATATGGTTCACAGTGTGGCAAACCAGCGACAGGACTCACTCCGACCCCTGATATTGACAGGCTGAGTATCCATTTCTGGCAGGTTATTACATAGTCGTCTGTCAGCAGAATCCCACTGGGAAAGAGAAACAGCTGGCTAGCCATCTCATCCTCCTCGAACACAAGGGTGAGTCATGCGCCGACAAGCTGTATGGAAAGAATGGCATTGATAATATCTTTGCTTGTGCATACTTTCAATTCTAGACATTGTATTGATGGATTTTTTTAATGTCAAATATAGTTTATTCCATTCTACAGTTAAATCTGAACAATGTGTACATACTGTAGTTCAGGTGCAGCAGCACAGGGCACATCTGAATTTTGTAAAATTTGAGAAAGGAAAAAAAACAGTTATATTAAGTGTGAGGCGAAAAGGGTCCAAAGCTCACGTCTGCAATACCTAGAGGACATGATATAAGACCGATCATTAAACGACTGGCTTGTTTCAAAAGAACAGAAAAGTGTGGCGATAAATTGTACAAACAACTATCATTCACAGCTGAGAAAGGGTCAGCCAAAACGATGGCAGGAAATGAATAATGAACGAGTGCTCTCGCTGAGTTTATAAACGCCGCGCGCACAACGAACGCATGTGCAACCCTCGGCACAATTAGTCCCGCGAAACATCACAAAAGTGGTGCATCCATGCATAAATAATTCTCACAGAACCAATTTGGAGGGCCAACAATAGCGGCAAGCGAGAGGCTTGGTCTGACGAACAGCTGAGACTTAAAAAAGGGTTTCGTGGACAACTGCTGATGGCACACGTGACCCCGCCCCTGCTATCACAGATGCCTTTTACAGACAGAGGCTAAGGGGGAGAGGGGGTCATTTGGATAATCAGATGTCCAATTTTGGCTATGTTTCCATTGGTTAATGATGCCGTGGGGAACAACTCAAACGTTCGTGACACTGATTTAAAGATTCTAGATTTGAAGCTTTCGTGACTGCAAGGATTCATACTCTTAGTTTTTTTTGGTAAAGTCACGTAGGTAAAAAATGAAATTAATAAAAATAAAATAATAAAAATCACGACGTTTCGGAGGCAACACAAGTCTCCGTCATCAGCAAATCTGGCTGTGACGGTCCCACCTGATGACGGAGACTTGTGTTGCCTCCGAAACGTCGTGATTTTTATTATTTTATTTTTATTAATTTTAATTTCATTTTTTACCTACGTGACTTTACCGAAAAAACTAAGAGTACTGATTTAAAGCTTTCGTGACTGCAGGGATTCATATTCTTGGTTCTTTCAGTAAAGTCACGTAGAAGGGAAATAATAAAATAATATAAATATTAACACTCAAACATGTGGACATGATTCAAGTTGGCCAGGCTTTTATTGTTTAATATTTATATTATTTTATTATTTCCCTTCTACGTGACTTTACCGAAACAACCAAGCATATGTTCGTGACACTGTTCGTACAAAATTAATTCCACCGTTTTTGACAACAGTTGTATTTCGTTTTGTGATGTTTGCACGTTCATTTTGTTCGGAAAATTTTCAAGCGAATCTTACAAATGTGAGTTGTCAGGCATATTTAAAAAGTCTTCTCACCGGTGACAACAGCATAATAGGAAAATGTACTAATTGTTTACACTTGCAGAACGTGTTAACATTTATTTATGGTGAGTTAAGAACATTTTACCAATGTAGAAAATATATACCAACCAGATTTGCGTTTTAAGGTACTTCTACACGGGGATTTATGGAAAGTAAGTACAGTAATACATTTATAACTGTTGGGGGTCGTCAAACACAAGCTGTTCTATTCTATTTATTTCTCCTAATTATTTAACAGAAACACTAAGCAAAAATAAATGTCTGTGATCAAATCAAGATATCTGTATTGGATGAGTTATGGTGTACTAGCCCCGAAAGCCTGGCCAACTTGAATCATGTCCACATGTCTGTGTGTTAAAAATGTGTGACAGGAATTGTAAATATTCAATGGATGTTCTGCTCGATAACTAGGTAATGATTTCTGCATTAAATTATCTCAAAATGGTGGGGGGAAAACCTACTTAAAACCAATTTTCCATTAAAGGAATACACGCTTGGTTCTTAAGTAATTTGTTCAAAGTGTATAAATAATTAATGTTTCAGTAAGTGTTCACTGTATTATTTTATTTTGGTTTACAGCCACAATCCGTTTATTCACGCTGATGTAATCCAAATTCCTATTGCAAAGCGAAATGGTCAGGACCATGACCACCAAATCGGCTCGTCTCACTGAGGTGGCAATGTGACCTCAATTTCAAGGCAAATGCAGTCATACCTCAATGCAATCAACAATCAGGCGTATATGTAGAGCACCCCTTATTTTTTTATTGTCACGTTTCAAAGCCAATTGAGCTATACAGATCTCTTTCAAGGACAACTCGGCCAGAAGGCAACAGTGGCAGCAATGTGTTACATTTGAAATTTCAACAGAAAATGGAAAAATAAATGTCATCATACACCACCGTTGCTATTGTGTGCATGCCTTACTTGTTTGGGCTGGGCTTTTTCTCTCTCTCTAAATTATTTTCACCCAACATATATTTTTTTAAATATATGATTATCTCATATTTTACTCGGATTTATCTGAACTAAATGTAAAAGCACTGATTTTCGTTTCTAACAAAAGGGTAGAGGAACAGTGCCTTGTTTTTCGCCACTTTTGTTTCCACAATAACCATTATAAACCCAAGATGAACAAAACTGTGACAAGGCATCGCGCATTTTTACATTTTCCAAGGACAAGAGCTGAGCTGGCAGACGTGTCTGGTCTAGGGAAGGGTTAAAAGGCTTATTTTGCTCAGTGACCTCCATAGCAGCTGCGAACAGCACAGATGGAGTGTGCTGATAGGAAAGGGGGGGGTGGTTGGGGGGGTAGTTACCATGGAGACCAGATCCCAGCCACCTCCCCATGGTGCCGGTACACCCCCACCACCCCGCCTCCACCCCCCCCTCCCCTCCACCGCTGCCCCTCACCACTTGCACGACCTGCCATTGCGCTCGCTTGCACGTGCTGTTCGCAGTTCTCCGTTTTCGCCGTAATTGTGATGGCTTCGCGGAGACAACCTCGCCGGGCTTTGAGGCTGCAATAAAAATCGAGCCGCGAGTCAAGGCCGCAAGCCAATTAATTTGGAGGAAGAAGATGCGTCTCTCGTGAAATAAATCTTCGCAGTGCATCCAATTGCACTTACGTGGTGTAGGAAAACAGCATGCAATTTATATGCTTTTTTTCTGGTGGGAGGGTTAATTATCACTTACATTACGTAAATAAATACTTGAATTTTTTACGTGGACATTTTGAGATTTCAAAAATAATAGTTTTTTTTTGTATCATTGTTCACTGGGAAAATAGGCGAACTTTCTGAAGCCTACGTGTTAAATTTTCTGAATGCGTTTGTTTGTCCATTGATGCCTATTCATCAATATACAATAATTTACAAAGCCACATCGCCAGCATGGGCAATTAGACCAACATGGGCAATTAGGCCGATTCCCCCCCCGTTGGAAAGAAGAGGCCCTCTGTACATGTTGGTGACACTGCCGTGGGTACAAAGATTGACGCACAGTAATCGTCATGTAATTTTTTTCCTCATAACTAATATGATGATAAAAAAAATTCTGACTATAAAACATTTAAAATAATAAACTACACGTTAATTTGTGGAACGGAACGTTTTAATCTGAACGCGTGCATATTTGTAGTATGGGGGTGGATGGAGCGGTAGCATAATAGTTACCGCACTGTGCTATGAACCTGGCAAACTGAGTTCCTGGCCACAGCTAATTTCAGAGGGGAGTAATATCTGAACTGATCCTGGCCATTTCCATTCAACAACCGTATAGCGAAGCACCATCAAACAAAGCTCATTATGATTGAAACAACGTAGACTTTCATCCAGCAGTAGATTGACAATCTACTGCTGGATGAAGTAGATTGACAATCTACTGACATTTTTTCTTTCAATATTTCACAGATATTGAATATGGTACTATACAGAGTGGCCCAAAGATCAGGACACACATGATTATTTCATGTATCTTAACACTGACATAAAAACATATTAATTGATTATTCTTTAAGTTAATATTGTATCTATTGTCATTATTAATATAAAAACATTTATCACGATGGCGTCACCTCAAATCGATCGTTTTGCAAAACTCGACCAAGAAGCCTGCATGAATTGAGACTAAAACATAATTGCTGAATGTTTAAAGATGACACCTTAAATAAAAAAAATGGTTTATTTGTTAAAATAAATTAAATAACCCTACGTGATTTCTTAAAATTAATCCTATGCATCCTAACCTTTGGGCCACCCTTTATATATATCAGCTGTGCGGCTTAAATCCTTGTAAAACAAGTGCTCGCTCATTTTCATACTGAATTGAACGCACGCGTAGGAACAAATTAACAGTTGTGAACTATAACGCTGCCCCGTGGGGCCGCAATCGACAAGCGAGAGAACGAGCGGGTGGCTCTGAGGGAGCCTCTCATCCACCGTCACCCGAGGTGCGCGCGCATCCACGAAAGACCCCTTGTTTCGGACGTGGATTTTGCCGACGTGGAAGCAAATGACGCCGAACGCGCGCGCGTGCGCGTGGTGCGCGCGCACGCGCACGCCGATCGGACGACGTGGAAGAAGTGACGCGCTGTGGGGACGTTAACTCGTCACCATCACTTCGGAAGAAATAATTAAGCAGCAAAAAAAATCCCACAAATGTAGATATATTTTTTTTACGTTAATCGCTGAGAATTGCCTTCGAATGTTAGTTGCAATATCTCAAATTTAGTACGAAATTACAAGCCTACGTTTAATTAATATCCAGTCCCCATTATTTTATTATCACAATATCATACTGTTCATTTTTTTCCTTTCCACCTCCAACCTTAACTTTGCAGTGTAAAATTAATTAACTTGTTCTTATGCTGAAAAAAAATGTTTTCACATGCATAGACCAATGTGTTTGCAAATAAATCCATGCATCGAAATAATACATGAAACTCAAAAAAGACCTAGGTTATTTCCTGAAAATTATTGAAGCAGTGACCATTGCCCATTTACAGCCAGTGTGGATAACTCCTCTTTGCTATTGCAGGGACAAGTCTATCCATAGGACACGAAAAGTTGTACCTATTTATCAAACCCAGAGGGATGAGCTGAGTCACCACCCGCCAGGATTTGACCTTTCAACCTTCCAATTGCGTGGTGCTCACTCCCACCACTGAGCCATCTGGCCAGATTGAAACGAATTCTTTCATAATGCTATGCAAGTGCATCAGATGCAGGACAGAAGTTGCTTTCATCAATATTCCCGATCATAAAACCCTATTGGTTTAATCTGCACTTAGACAGACTTATCCCATCTTTATGATTGCTGTTACGAATCAGCTGAACAAAGTGAATGTGCATATTGGACCAATATAACTATCACAAATAAATATTTCTCTCTTAATATACAATTTATACCTAGAATAATATATATATAACTGTATCCATATTTGTTATTGTATTCTTCCATTGCATGCATATTTTTATTCCTGAAATATTAAGAACTAATAATATAAAGTAGTCCAATTTAATAAAAACAAAACTTAACACGTAGGCTTTCGCGACCAATGTTATTCATAATCAACGTTTTTGGGTTAGATCGCGTTATTTATAAATGTGTCGTAACCCTCCACCACCCGACACGGCCAATCAGCAAAAAAGTGTCACATTGACAAAAAAGTGTCACGTTGTCTTTTGTCAACGTGACACTTTTTTGCTGATTGGCCGTGTCGGGTGGTGGAGGGTTACGACACATTTATAAATAACGCGATCTAACCCAAAAACGTTGATTATGAAAAACAAAACTTAAAGTCTTGCTATCCAGTACACCGACCATATATTTTGCATGGGCTTTGTATATATCTTCTTGTCATTATACACTAGCCTTTTGACCGTCCAAGGACGGGTGTATTGCAGTAAATCTGAAATTTGCAAGCGAAAAGCAGACCACGACGTGATATTCATTGCATCAATTCGTGTGAAATTTGTAAGGTCGCGGTGACACAAATCTATTTCATTTAAAGGTTATAATCCATTGTTCATCATGACGTCCTTTTTACTTCCATGTCTCAACAGCGTTACGGAGATCGCGTGACGTGAGGGTTCTGCCTTTGTAGTGAGGGTTGTGAGTTGACGCTGAGGAGGGGGGAGGAGGTGCTCCCCCCTACCCCCATGTGGAGTGACGTCATCCGCTCATAATTATTAATGAGTGGGGGGGTCCATTTGGAGGACGTCACCTGGTCATGATTCTTAAAGAGGGGAGCTGTTCGATGTGGCGAACCGTCACCTGCGCATGATTATTAATGAGGGGGGGTGCTCCAAGTGGAGTGACGTCACCAGCTCATGATTATTAATGTGGTGGGGGGGGTGCTCCATGCGGAGTGACGTCACCCGACATGATTATTAATGACGGGGGGGGCGGGTCCATGTCGAGGACGTAACTTGTTCATGATTATTAATGAGGGGGGCTGGTCGACGTGGAGTGACGTCACACGCGTTACACACTGACATTCTTGGGTAAATATAGTAGTGAATGTGTATGGGATATTTCTATGCATAAATACAGTAACTTAATGGAAATAATAATTAACCATTCACCTACAAACAATTTTACCATCCAGACACGATTTTCTGATAGGTCATTCCGGCAAACACACACATATACATTTCCTTAGCTCACAAATGGGTTATAATGTTGCATTTAAATACAGCATAACTGCTTTTACCCCAGCCCTTAAATATTTTTACTCCAACTTACATCAGTGAGACGAGTGCAAATATCCACTGAATGCATGTGTTTATTTTAAGTAAAATTTTTCATAGAAATGAAAAGTTTACGATCATGAAAAATTAAACCTTGTTAACAAAAATCATTCAGTGCATAACCATGTCAGGGTAGATGACAGTTTCGAGCACAGGAATATTGGCATGGCAATTCAAGCTTACTCCTCTTCAATAAATTGCAAGAAGCATACAAATTTATCTTTTAATCAGTCAATATTAAGTCCTGGGATATATCGGTCAGAAATATTGACCATGGCAAAGAAAGTATAACAATAAAATACAACTGTACGAAGAAGCATGGCGAGGTGCTTTCTTGGAATTAAAATCGTAGGAATTAGAACACATGGAATAGATAAGGATTTTTTTTTCAAGTTAAAGGCACCGTTTTGACTGTCCAAAAAAGTCGGCTAGAGCAGGATACATTGATAGAAGGGATGATGGATGGTGTTTAGGTCTAATAAGAGAGTGCCAGCCAAAGGAGGGATCGCGCCTGCGATGTCCATAATTAGCACAGTTGGCTACGTGTTAGCACGGTTGGCTATGTGCGGTGCGAAAGAAGTTAAACATTCATACATAATTAAGATAGAATTATGAAATCGCCTTGTTTCCTAGAGCTAGAGGACTGTTGCATCACAAATCGCTAAAGACGGTTACAACTTTGGGAAGCCTCCATCCGGCAGTAGATAGATCATTCCTGACGATGACTCTTCAGTCAAATATGCACATGTGCAGTGGATTATTATCTAAAGAGGTAAGTTTCTTCAAACCCATAAAATACCACACACAAACAGAAGGTGCAGTACTTGTGATTAAACGCAGCACAAATTAACTATTCTAGTGGCATTTACATTTTATATATGCACATTAAGAAAGCCACAGCAAAAATGTTGCAGCTATATACAGTAAGCCACATATACTCTAGTTAAACTATGAGTCCTCATGCAGCATTTTTATCCTGTAAAATATAGCAGGATGTGAGTAATCGTCGCACAGGCCTATGTGCTGTAAATTACTGAGTTTGTTATCGACAACCGTTATCCCGGGGAAGGGTGCTAGAAACTAGGGCAGGGGTCGGCAACCTACGGCTCCGGAGCAGCATGCGGCTCTTTACGGGCTGCTTCTTGACAATATGTACGTATGTACAGTATGTACTCAGATGCATTGCGGCTCTTGAAATACTGAATTTTGTACCGAATTGGAAAGAAATGGCTCTTCTTGTTATTTTGGTTGCCGACCCCTGAACTAGGGGAAACCTGCACGAAAATGCTTGCTGAAGGAATTAAGAATAGAACCGTCGGCTGCAAATAGAGAATGTGGTCAAGGTGCTTGAACAGAGAAGGACACGTCAGCGCGTTATGTGCTGATGACAAAAAAAACATCTCGCCATTATTCCATACAAATAACAAAAGTGAGGCACGGATGGATCCACGGCTTTTTACTTTTTTTTTGCTGCCGATTTTTCCAACATTTATATCATGAGACAAAACTGGATTCTACATTAAAACTGCAACACTCTTGTTGCCCCTGCTTGGGAACGCGAGCAAACATCACGTTAGGGGCCCATTATTACCTACTACTGGTAGGAACCTCCTGGTTACACCAGCCCACAGGGGATTATTGTATCCGTCCGTCCGTCGTGCATACAAAAATGGGAGGGGTCGGGCTGGGTGGAGAGGGGAGGGTGGGGAGGGGCTGGGTGGGGAGGGTGGGGCTGGGTGGGGAGGGGCTGGTCACCCCGTGGTGCCCTTATAAAACTCAACGTTTAACCTACTCACGCCGGCTTGTGCCCGCCCTCACAGTCGGGCACATTTGCGGAATACACCACGCCGCCGTTGACCCTGGCCATTGACCGAGCAACCCAACGTTCCTACCAGCTCCCTCCGCAGGAATGTGTTTCATCCCCACCCAGCAGTCACAAATGAGCACGCCGGCCAGTAAAGCGTGGGTGCTCCCAACTCTTACCAAGACGTCTGCGTGGATGAGTAGGCCAAACGCCCTGCAGAGGGACACTTTCTAGAGACCTTCCTTCTGCCAGCAGTGGCGTGAGCAAAGGAATTTCATGGCTGCACCTTTAACTACATCAATAACACAATGCACGTGAGCGCAAGCTTGCTGAATGCAACACAGTCAATGGATGGATTGTCAAACATACAGCAAAGCTTCATGTCGTTAAAAAAAGGATTCCTAAAAGACGTAATACACAAACAGTAGACTCATCACAGACACCCATAGACTCAACACAAAAACCCACAGATGCGTCTTCTTGGTTCTTTCGGTAAAGTCACGTAGAAGGGAAATAATAAAATAATAAAAATTTAACATAATAAAATACATTTTTGGAATTATGTTTAAAATAAAATAATAATAAATAAACATAATAAAATTAAACATAATAAAAAAAAAATATTATGTAGAATGTTTATTAATTTATTATTTCCCTTCTACCTGACTTTACGGAAAGAACCAAGAATATGAATCCCTGCAGTCACGAAAGCTTTAAATCGAAACTAAACTAAATCCTTTCATGCAATACTTCAGTTTACAGTATATTCCGACAACTGCTTTCACGCTAAAACTGTCTACAGTATTCGGTGTTGCTTAATGCCTTGCATTTATTGCAATAAAATCGTTAATTTTACACTTTTGAAATAGGTAACACTATTTGCTGATTGAGACCGGGATGCTAGAGTAAATTGCTGCATGACAAATAAGAAACGTACGTTAAGCTTCCATTTAAGAGCATAGGTGTGTTGTGTCTATACCCATTCCTGCATTTCAAGATCTCTCTTATCCCAGTACTACGAAACAGTCTACTTGTCTAACTTAAAACCATATCGTGAGCTCTTTACCATTGCGTTTTAATTCTGTACGCAATTAAATTGCAGCTTCAAACTGTAAATTGGTGCACATTTGCAGAGCAATTGTGAAACTGCACAGACTGCCTCGGTCGTCTCTATAAATGGCCCTGAGGTAGCAAGGATTCTGGAATAAACAAAATAAATTGGTGGTTGAATCGCATCTCCATGGTTTCCGTTTCTGCTCTTGTCACGACTTGGCACTTTGATACCGATATTACTGCAGTGTTGCTCACTTTGCTGTTGCCATGGCCGCAAGCAACCCTTATTTCTAAACCAAGCCATAATTCATTAAATAAGTACCGCCAAAGGCATACATTGTCCTTTGCATTGTCATTTTCCTTCTCATGAATAATATTTCCTTTCGTCTATTGTGATTTACATTAGTCGTTATATTCACTCGAATGCAATGCTATGGTGCGTTTGAGCTCGATTTTACCTCATATATTGGTAATTAGCAGAAACAATCTGACCAATTTTCAATGGAGCCATTACCAGACTGTTAGTGTTAATGGACTGTCAGTAGTTAGCAAGCACCAATTAAGACCGACACGAAACATGAGGGTGGTGTGTTGTGGCCAACACCATGCCCGTCCACCTTTGTATTTCCAAAACTGATGTTACACACTGCATCAGGTACTTATTTAAGGCTGAGTTGACCTAGGGGTGGCCCATGACTGGTAGATATATTCATCACAAATGTTAATCGTGAGCGGGAATTGAACTCGTAGTGCAGTGCGCTAACCACTACACTATTCACTCGCAACATTTTAGACTTTAGACAAAGAAAGCCACAATGCAATGCTGCCTCCTGCTGTTGCTACCACAACAGCACATGCTAAGATGTTTTCTTTTCTTTTCTGGTGACATAAATTCAATTTCAAAGTTACACATCGTATTATTATTGCAACCAGTTTTAACTTCGCGAACAAAATGAATGACGAAAATATTCAACAGCAAAGTGTTTTTTTTTCGTATCAACTATGATCATGAGAAAATGCAAATCATAAAGTATGACGGTGATTACGACTATTCAGTAAGGGCTGAATTCAATTAACCAAACTGAACGAAGACGCAAGCTAATTTAGTACCATTATTAAAAACTGCAGTGCACCGCCGAGGACCTAAAATGGTTATTGTCAGGCATGATGAATCCACTGCTGGATGAACCCCTTGCCAAAACGTTTACTTCAACATTTGTGTCATCAGTTGGGGAGCATTCTAACATGAGCAAATTCGGGAGCCGATGGGAATAAATGTGAGCAATGTTAAACCGATGAGTCGTTGGCTTTAATCATGAGTGGTGGTGTGTTGCTTATTGGTAAAAGTGTGCTCATACACTTTATTTTGTGACTACTGTGTCTGCTGTTAGTCGTTTCAAAGTAGTGTCGGGTGAGTGTCTCGTGGGTATAAATATCAGGTGACTGGTGATAGTCTGGTGAGTGTGTTCTGAGTTGTGAGTGTGTGACTAGGTGAGTGTGTGTCTGATCAGTGCTTATTTACATATGCTACGGGCCCCGCACTTTCAAGGGCCCCGCGCTAAATGCTTTCAAGCTATCAATTCCGGTTCAGTGATTCTGCACTAGCTATATTATTATAGTACTATACTGCCTTCAACTTTTATGAACGACTGGGTGTTTAAGGTTAGCTATTTGTCGTATTATCTGGTTGTATAGCAAATTAAAAATGCAATTACTTTACTATGCAAGTACAAAATTTGTCTTTTAATATTTACGTGTTTTTTTATTTAGGGAACCTTTATGACATATGCTACAGGCCCCACACTAGCTTAATCAGGCACTGTGTCTGGTGAGGGTGAATGTTTGTTGAGTGGTAAGTGGTGTTCGGTGATTCATGAGAGTCCGGTGTCATATAAGTGCTGAGAGTCTGTATCTGGTGTCTCTTGAGTGGCTTTAAGTGACTACTGAGGTTCAGGTGAGTGTTGTCAGGTCAGTGGCCGGTTTAGGTGGTTGTCACGTGTCACGTTGCCTCACCCATCGGGCAGGCTGCCACCAAGTAGAGTAATACTTTCACAAACAGGGAATCTTCACGAGACTTCATGACAAATCCTCATATTTTCTAGCAGTAATGTGAGACGTTGTTTGGTTGTTTTGGTTATTGAGCTGCCCATTTGGATCAATGGAGCAGAAATAACCAGTTTGCCAGGAGAAAAAAAAAACCTCGAGGTACGTAAAAAAATAGCGTGTGTAAGGTGCACCTAATCTACGTGACTTTTTTTTATTTGCATACATTTAGAGATTTCCCGGAAAGACAGCCTGGATTTATTTTTTGTCATGCAGGGAACCCGATATGTGTAGCAATCACCTTGTACATCATTCAACATCCAGCAATCAATCACAAAAAAACACTGATAGATCACTTTCAGTAGAGAATAAAGATTATTGCTTTATGTGAATTAGTACATATATAACATCTCATTGAGAGCCAAACACCCCAAACCTTGTTTGAATTGGTGTGTATAAGGATTGTTACTAATGTCAGGTGGTATCTCATTTCTGCACGCCATCGGATTATCTGTCTAAATTTGAATATTATCCATTCAACATTGTTTTGTCATCTAGATACAATCTTTTTCAAACCCAAAAATAACTCAAATGTTGAGTTCCACGAACGTCAGGAGTGTCCAGATGGCAGAGCCGTCCCTGGGGGTACGGAGAATCGGGGGCGGCCGGCCTTGGGGGGGGGGGCAGCGCGTTTCAACATCACAGTGTCAGATTTGCCCGGGGCCAGTCCCGGATTATCCTAGTAAAAAAAGTAGTATATGCTACGGGCCAGTTCCTGAGACCCATTCGTAAATCGAATGGTTCGTAAGTCGGAATGTAATTATGTGCTATAAATTAAATGGTCATACTGTCAGTGTTATGAAATGTGTCAGTTAAAAAAAATGGAAGCATTGTTAAACTCCTCTGTACCACACCTCATAACAAAAGGTGAACTGAAAGACATTGTCAGGGATTTGGAACTACCCAACAGTAAGGCAGAGCTGTTGGGCTCCAAACTGCAGCAGTGGAATCTCCTGGCAGGTGATGTTAGGGTTTCCATGTTCCGTGACCGTCAAAAGGATCTTGTCCCATTCTTCTTCATGGAAGGTGATCTTGTAGCCTGCAGCAACATCGATGGTGTGATGGCAGCCCTCAACATCGTTCATGATCCAGATGAGTGGAGACTGTTCATTGATTCATCAAAGATGAGTTTTAAAGCTGTTTTACTGCATAATGGCAATGTTTTGCCATGAATTCCAGTTGGTCATGCAGTCCATATTAAGGAAACCTATGACAACATGAAACAACATTTGAGATGCGTAAACTATAACCAACATCAGTGGCAGCTTTGTGGCGATTTCAAGGTTGTTGCTCTCTTGCTTGGTCTGCAGACTGGATACACAAAGTACCGCTGTTTTCTACATCAAGATAGATTGGCCACTCCGACAGTCATTGGAGCCTGGGAGGAAAAGTGTTCAGCATCCACCACTTATTGAATCAAGGGAGATTTTGTTACCACCCTTACACATCAAGCTGGGTCTGATGAAGAACTTTGTCAAAGCCATGGACAAAACACAAGAAGCTTTCAAGTACCTCCATGGTTAAGTGAAGCTAAGATAAAGGAAGTTGTCTTTGTTGGTCCTCAGATTCGTGAACTTCTTCGAGATGATGAATTTGACAGTGCACTGCGTGGCAAGGAAAAGACGGCATGGAACGCCTCCCAGTTAGTGGCAACAGATTTTCTCGGAAACAAGGCAGACAGCTACAGAAAGTTGGTAGAAAACCTCCTCAAGGCATACAAAAGCCTTGATTGCAACATGTCACATACCTGCATTTCCCATATCCCCTCCCTTTGATGCTGCTAATCCTGCATAATGCACGGGCATAAGTAGTACTAATCACATACCTGCATTTCCCATAAATATGCTAAATTCCTCTTGATATTCAAATTATTTTGTCAAGGCGCCCTTTCCCCCCCTTCCAACCCAGCTTAAATATATGCTCCAAGCATGGTGCTGTTTCATTCAGACGCTGTCGCCTTGACAGACCTGGTTTTCACCTGAGGACGGCTGCTTGCGTTGTGGCCGAAACGTCGTGAGAATTATTTTATTATGTTGTATTTTTATTATTTTATTACTTCCCTTCTACGTGACCTTACCGAAAGAACCAAGAAGATGCAACATGTCACTAAAGATTTTTAAAAAAATTGCACTCATTTAGATATTTTCCCACCGGACTGTGGAGCAGTGAGCGATAAGCATGGCGAGCGATTTCACCAGGACATTGCAACAATGGAGAAACGCTATCAGGGAAAATGGAGCCCATCAATGCCTTCAGACTATTGCTGGGCAGTGACAAGAGATGCTCCAATCTTGATTTGAAGCTTTCGTGACTGCAGGAATCCATACTCTTTGGTTATTTCCGTAAAGTCACATAGATAGGTAAAAAAAAATTAATAAGCAAAAAACTACGACGTTTAGATTGCAACACAAGCGACCCTCATCGTGTTACATGAACAGGACAAGTGACATGCTATCAAGTAAAGCAACCATAAACACATTAAAAGACCTAGGTTTACAATTTCTAAGTAAAATTCTATCTCCACAATATAAAGACATAAAATGTAAAAACTTTAATATCTTGGGAGCAGTAGACAGTTCTTTTAATTGTCATATTTGAATTGAGCACGTAAAAATCGATAATAAACATCACATTTCATCTCTGAAGCAGGCAACATCTAAAACATTGTAGAGCTGTGTTATTTGTGTTTTTGGTAGAGAAGAGTTGGACCTGCGCTGTTTACCGTGTGTAGAGATCAGACTCCCCATGTTACATTAGCTGTTGCATATCTATGTACAACAGGTGCATTGTAAATAATAATCATAATCAGCCATCATTAATCTACAGCTAGATGAAGGCCTTCCCAAGCCGTTGGCATCTCTAATGTTACTGCAATATAATAAGTCACTCAGCATGTCCACACCACGTCCTGTCGCGCATGTCCATTCGTCCTCCCTTAAATCTTTCTGCCCTTCACCGTCTGAATTGACTTAACCTGTGTTTTGAGAAATTCCCTTTTAAAGACGCCTTCAAACGTTGGAGGCGAAACGTCGAGACGGAGAAAGGAGCACCGCTTGCCACGGCTATGGGGCCGTCCATAAATGACGTCACGCGATTTTGGAGGATTTTTGACCCCCTCCCCCCCTCGTCACACGGCGTCACAAAAAGTCAGACACCCCCTCAAATATGACGTCACAAAGCTTTGCCCCCGCCCCCCCCCCTCAAATAAATAAAACATGCTTCAAATCGCTTTAAGCTATTGTCATTGTAGTGTGTATTTAATGTGGCGCTGCACTCTGATATTGTAGGAGAAAACATTTATTAAAAAGTCTATTTAATTAAGTAGAACGTGTTGTATATATATTTAAAGTTGCGCATTTTGATGTGACGTCACATTTCTCAAACCCCCCTCCCCTCGTCACACATCGTCACAAATGTCTGACCCCCCCCCCCCCACCTAGGTGCGTGACGTCATGAATATCATTTCATGCATCAATCTCTCCATGCACCTGTGCATACTTTTGTTTTGTTTTTGTTGTTTTATTGTTCGTGATAAAAAAAAAAGTAAAACTGTTCAACTTCATCACGGTGCTTTTTTGTGTATATGGGGCAAGGTGATATTTAAATAAAATAACCGAATATGGGACTTCACAGCTTCCTTGTCCTGCCTCCACATGTGGAGTGGTTTGGCAACTTTATTATCAGTGACTGTGTCGGAAGCACGGTGACGAAGCACAGGCGTTAACACAGTGCTGTACAAGAGTACCACAGGTAAGCAGAGTTAACGAACACTCTCCATCTAATTTGTTACATAGTGCTGAAACGTATTTCATAATTAACACTGTTAATGATCCGTAATATAGTTTGTGCATTGCGGTATTATGTGTGCAATTGTGCCTACAGTATTCTAATATACTTTTAGACTGTTAAGTTATAGACAATGTTTTGACGAATGATATATTGCATCGAATTGTCACTTCGAGTACAATAAACAAATTTTCACATTATTCAATGAATGTAGTCTAACTTGTGCACAAAGAACAGTACGGTACTGCATATGAAACGGTGTGTTAATAAGTTTAACACGTAGGATTTCGCGACCAATATCCACCATGAAGATTGTTTTTGGGTTAGATCGTATAAATATGTCGTTTACTCGCCATCGCTCAACAGTCAATTAACAATGTTTGTTAGGTAAACAAAACGTGCCAATTAGTTATCAATGCAGCACACCGGTGTGTTGGAGAGTAAACAGACAACATTTACAATAATAGGGTGTTTTCCCCTTTTTTCTGGCAACAAAACGAAACCTTTTTACAAGAATGCATGTCTCCATTAACCACAATACTTGCAGTCAAAATGCAAACAAAAAACACACTCATTTTGACTGCAAGTATTGTGGTCAATGCAGACATGAATCCTTGTAAAGAGGTTTCAGTTTTGTTGCCAGAAAAAAGGGGAAAAACCGTATTATTATATTTTGGTACTGGCAAAGGAGGTCCCATGATGTAACATTTACAATTTTAATTCGACGTTTCGCAAGTGATAATATTATGGGGTGTAATTAATTGTCGATAATTATTGGGGCAGTGCTGTGGCTCGGGTGCTGTGCTGTGAACACAGCCACCTGAGTTAAATTCCTAGTCACATGTAACATCAGTGGCTCATGACATCTGAATAATTTCTGGACCTCCCTTCTCCAATCCACATTGACCAGCGCGGTAAAGTATGGTCAAACAACCCAACAGCATGTTGACAGGCCATCCTGCGTTGTCTTTTGCAAAAGGCTGTAATTTTATTTTATTTTCACTAGAAATTCGGCAAAATTGAGTTGTTGTATGTGTAACATGTGCTCGACTGTCGTATGTATCTTGTGCAAGAGTGGCTATGTTTGACAGAGTGATGAAAACCATTCTTCTCACATTATGGATGCCTCTCCTTTGGTCACTGTGTATGGGCAACGTTACGGTCAGTGTCATGCATCCAATCCATTTAAACGGTATAAATGTCTCGTCCTGCAAAAACCATCTCCACAATAATTAAGCAACCTTAACTGGATGTTATTAACAGTAACGGTGTTGTTTAAGGTTTGTGATGTTCATAAACTCTCGCCTGCATTGTCTCATTGTTCTCACACCACTCTGCAGCACGTCTACACAACAGACCACTTTTCACATGATCTGACCAAACACTTCTGTCAATCTCAACGCAGAGTCTGCCATGCACTTTCAGGTCTCCTCTGAGGCCTTTCTCAGATGTCAGGTTGTCCGTGCTGAAGGATCCCTCGCAAGCACCTTTGTGCCCGCTGCTTTTGAAGCAACATGCCTCCTCACAATCAACGCAAGCTGACCCATATTACATTAGAGAGGCAACACTACCATAACTGGCAGTCATTGGTTCGATAAATAATTATTAGCACACTCTACCTACATCCTCTTGGAATAAAATCCTCCTTCCATGAATCCAAACAACTTCAGCGAATCACTGCTTTCTATCAAACTCTGTCTCCTGGCTCAGCGTCCTTCCCAGCTAGTCGAACTGCTTTGCAAACACACCAGAGACCGGTATTGTTTCTCTGAATTCCCATGATCAGTGTGCACGCCTCCCATGACTTTTCCTCCAAACAAGCTTCGTGGTGTACGTAACATTTCCGAGCCATCTAGAGTAACATAATCTGCATCCGGGTTTGTCTATTGGAGTATGCTTATTTATATCTCTGAAATATGTGTCAATAATCCATGTTGGTCAGTCAGTCACTTCATCCGTTTTATTCGGAACGAGAAGTTAACCTTAGGCCCAAAAAGGTAAATCAGTTCAAATCATTGGTCAGCCAGAGACTGCACATGATAAGTGATGGGAATTGACAAAAGGATATGCCAATTTTATGAAATAATCTTTTTTACCGCATCTACATTAACGAGTGTAAATGTCCAGGAAATAAATTTAAACCCAATTTACACCTGATGTCTAGTTACATCAGGTTATGTTAAAACAATTCTAAATAAATAAATAAAGGCATGACATGAACATTAAAACATGTATAGTTGTCTTTTTTTCTGTGTGTACTTTACTGAAGCTAGGACGAAGCATTGCATAGCGTTGCCAGAGACTTGATATGGCAGAGGTAATTATTTCCCTTAAATTAAGTCTTCCTTCTCGAGGTTTGTGTGTGTGTGTGCGGGTGGCGTGCGGCGCACACAAACTCAGTCAGAGACGAGGTAGTTGCAGGGGCCACCGTCCTTCTTTATTATCTCTCGTTCACGCCACCAACTCTGGCCCCCTCTCTCTCTCACGACTACGCTGCCGCACGACCCAGCGCAGACACGACCCTATCCACGTTGCACCGACGGCGTCGACAGCCAACCACTGTCCGGCCGCGCAATGATCGGGCGAAGGCGACGGCAATGAGACGAGTCCACTCCCAGAACCGGCAGCCCCGAGCTCTCGCTCTCCGCCGCTTTTATTCCCCTCGGCGCGGCCTGGCTCCACCCTAGCCGCGCCTCCCTTCTCGAACCCTCTAGAGGGTTCCAGAGCCTCCCCACGAGGCCTTCCGTGACCCTTGCCCCAGTTCCTCCACCCTGCCGGCACACACACCGTGTGTATGCTCAACGGCGTGTGCGCCAAGTGTCTACCTGCAGTTGCAGCTGCTGTACAGCAGTTAGCGCTGTGGCACTACACATGTGCATTGTAGTGTACATGTACAGTACATATACAACACGTATATTCCTAGATCGTAATTGATTTTACACTCATAATACATGCACATAATTGTATACACAAATTGAATGTGAATGCTAATACAGGGTGCTTAAACAATGTTTTACACTTATATGGGACTATCATTTTTAATGGAACAAGAACGGATAATACACTGTAACATAACAAATATATGTTAATAGCTTCAAAAAGTAAAAGAGTCTCCATTTGTTCGCCATCATTGTCAACACGTGCCTGGAATCTTCTCCAGGTGGTCTCCAGAGCCCGGAGGCACATTTCTCATGGTATTGTTGCAAATTCTCAGAAGTGTTAAAAAAAATTTGAAGAACCTTGTATTTAGCTTTGTGAGATCTGCCACTTTGTATACTAGAGCCAAATCTGCATCCATCCTGTCTTCACGAATACATATCACCCATTCTCTTAACATCATTCCACGGATAACCTTCTCAATACTTTTGTCCTTGTCTTCTTTGTTGGGCAGTGCTCTTGATTAATACGTGATAGTTGCATTTTGCATCGTGCGTCACGGTATTCTCAGAAATTAACTTGGCAACAAATGGCATTCACAAATGCTAAAATGTAAGTGATTAGTTAAGCAAGTATGGAGTGTGTCTAATAATGCACGCTGATAACATAGCAAGCAGATGTCCTTTACGGAAGACCTAATGGATTAATTAATTGGCTGCGATCGGTCGTTTGATCTTCCCAAGTTATTTTGCTTTTTTTTACATTGAGGTTGCTGTCGCTAAATCTGATAACAAAGACATTTCCCATCCTATAATCCTATATGGTACAGAGGTTTTTATACGATAGATAGAATGGTAAAGAAAGTTGATATTTACGAGAACATTGTTGTCCAATTGTATAATTATCTAGTTTACTGGACAATTAGTGTGTTCTTGATTGCATATTAACTGAACTTTCATAAATATGCATTTCTTTGTTCAAACAATGTCAATATCTTTTTTTAAAGATAAAGTAATTTTTTTAAAATGTGTTTAACGAACTGATTATTCCAACTTTTATTTCTTTTTAGGTGCTTGAAAATGGTAAGTCTTCAAAATATACTTTTCAGATTTGTTTTACTTCAAACCTTTTGCTTCCAATGCCTTTAATTAAATACATATTATGCTATAGACTTCCCAACAAATATGACAATGAGGAAATCTTCGATGCAAAATCTAAATAAAACTTTCTAGAAATGTAAACAAAGTACATCGTTTTTTTTTGCATTTACACGTATTCAGAATTCATCAATAATAAAATCATACAACAAACATTTGTAATACAATTTTTCCCCTCTATTCTCTCATAGGAAATCGCATTTTGAACATTGAAATCATTGTGGAAGACAATGCAATCCCCATTGAAAATGTCACAGCAGTAATAACAGATTTTTTTACGACAAAATCTGTCAATTTAACAAAAGGTATTGTTTTGTTTAAAGCTAACAGCAATTATTGAATAAAACGAAGGTGTCAATACGGAGAGCATAACCACGTCACTTACAACTCTGTCTAATTATGTGTGTTTTGGAGAGAGAGCTTGAAAAGTGCAAACTACAGTTTTTTTCTGAAAAGGTGCAGCTCTGCAATTGCTTGCTCACGTCATTGCTGGCGGAAGGGTCCCCCACTCGAGGAAGCTCTAGAGCAGTGGTTCTCAGCCGGGGGTACACGAACCCCTGGGGGTACGTGGCAATGTCCCAGGGGGTACGTGAGGTGATTTATACATGTGTGAAATTATATCATTCATGTATATGAATCTGCCAATATGGTAACCTAGAACAATGTAAAAGACCTAACCAAACTAATTCATCGTAAACGATATCGTCAATGGCGGAGCCAGGATTTTCAGGTAGGGGGGGGCAACCCCTCCAGCAATGAAAAATAATAGGAGTTGTTAGTAAGGACTTGTCCCTTGCTTTTTATTCGACGCGTGTGCGGCGATGGCGCAGCCATCGATCGAGGGTCGAATTCTAACCGCGTTGTGTGATCGGCATCGCGCTCGCTGAAGGTGAATGCCTTCAGGGAAGTCGTGGACTGTATACGCAACTATGCACAATTCTGAGTCACTTATAACTGCTTTGCCGTTACTTATTGCCAATTATGGACTCAGACTATTATCCTATCATCTCATAGAGTCCCTAGCACGTAATAATATGCAACACAGTGGCAGTGGGGGTGGCAAAATGCCGATTTATTACTAATGAACCCCAATTATCCGATTAAAATTAGGGATTTCGATCAGATAATTGGGGGGGCACGTGCCACCCTAACCGCCCCACTGGCTCCGCCATTGGATATTGTAAACGACGTGGTGAGGCCTAGTCGCCTAGATTGCTCAGCCGGCCGAGGTGGAGCCTTGGCCGGCTGGGGTTGGCCTGCCACACCCCCCCACCATCCCCCCGCCCACTCTACAGTAGTAGTGGCTACGGACTATAGTAGTAGTATCTACGGACTCTATAGTAGTAACTGCATACATTGGGGTGGGGGGGGGACATCACACTGAAGAATTTACCTCAAGCGTTGTGTATTTATTTTTGCATTTTGAAGACAAATGATATTTTTTCCCGATCGCGTGTGCGTTGCTAAGGGAACCACGAGTCAGCGTTCTCGCGCATGCGCGGATGCGTGTTTTGGCGCGCGCTCAGCGTGGTAATGTAATAAAAAATAGTGATACCAATTTTAATTTAACTACTTTACACTTGACGGATGGGAAAATAAATCGCGATTTGTCGGTCGGGAGCTTATCGCGTCGTACGTGTGTAGTTTGTTGAAACGTAAAGCCAGCAGTTTGTGAGTTAAATGCGTCACAAGGTGTGTCCACAACAACAACAACCGCCATTCGCCACTAAGTGGCGGTGACGTCACCACGACGCTTGTGCCAGGCCATGTGCACGTGAAGTGTCGAATGCCCGCTGACAGGAGGTCACGGGGCAGACCCAGCAGGTGCCACGGGTCGACTGACTGAGATGACCGAGATGACTGGCTGATGCACCACCTGTGGCCCCTACTGTGCCACACACAGACAGACAAAACATGACTTTTATAGGTAAGATGCTACAGGCCCCCTACTAGCTTAATCTGGCACTAGTGTACCTATCTATACTGCTGGATGAATTGAGGTAGGGGGATTTTAATAAGCTTCCACCTTTGTTTCAAATGCAATGCCAGAAAATAGAATCAACCTGGCAACCTCTGAACTCTGATGCCCAGTGTCCTAAATGTTACATAACAGCAGCTCCAAATATTTCTGTATAACAGTTTACGTCTGTTTGTTCAGTCTGTCTAGTGTCACAATGCAGCTGCGTTCGAAAATTTACTTGGAACATGGAAGGAAGCCAAACATCCAACCAGTGTACAAACTCAGAAATCCCTGGTTTTGAATGTGTCTTCCTGGAAACTCCAAACAACAAAAGCTGCCAGCCAACACCAACCAATACTGCAACCACTCCTACAACCACCATTGCAACCACTCCTCCAACCAACAACACTGAAACCACTTTTACAAGACAATACATGTCCACCACAACAAACACTACTGCAACCACTCCAACAACCAACAATGCTGCAACCACTTTTACAAGACAACGCATGTCCACCACAGCAAATACTATTGCAACCACTCCAACAACCAACAATGCTGCAACCACTTTTACAAGAAAACAGATGTCTACCACAACAAACACTACTGCAACCACTCCAACAACCAACAATGCTGCAACCACTTTTACAACACAAAACATGCCCACCACTTCCACACACCTGAACTCAACTGCAACAAAAAACACCACGGTATCAAATACATCAACAGCAAATAATGTTTCTTCACCCTCTCCTACCTCCAAATCCTCCAATAACCTCACTGGTGAGAAAAGCAATGAATCACACGAAGATATATCTTTTGTTTAAAAGCACGTATGACATTGCCTGTTGGAGATGCATATGTATTGTTACTTTGTCAAATGTTTGTGTATGAGTAATATTTTGTCAGCAGAGGCACAAGTATTTATTTTGTGCTCGTTATAATGTAACAAGTTTTTTTCATAAATTGTCAATTAAAAAAAAACTCCACTTTATAAACACAAATATTGGATTTGTTAGAGAATTTTAGCACTATTGGTGTGTCGTTTAGGATTATTTTATGTACATATGCATGCATATTTTACGGGACCTAATTATATTGTATCTACAACAATCCATCCAGAGACTGTCATATGTCGTGAAAATGTATCTGAATTGTGTACCAAATCGCCTATGACCAAATCACCCAAAATGCACCTGATCTCATTAGATCTCAGAAATAAAGAAGATTAGAGCCTGGGCATGGCTGGATTGAGTTACCATCATACATGCCAGGATTTTAGCCTATATGTAAGGACAGTACGTGGCCTAGTGGCCACAAATAATGATTGCAGTGATGAGGACAGGCAGGGTCAAGTGAGGTAACTGGGTGAGGATTCACCGCGGGGGGAGGGGTGGAACCCACGAGGTGTTAGTGAGGCTAAGGAAATCGCCGATAGTTCAGTTCATTTATTAGGTATAGCCCTGTGAGCCATTCGGCTCTTGAATCGGGTGCAACCGCAACAAACAAAAACATGAACAAGAAACATCTTAAAGTAACTACGCGCAACAGAAAAATCCAGGAGAGAGTTCGGAGTCGGGGTCCGGACCGTCGTCGCTGTCATCGCTGTGGATTGCCCTCATCGTCTTGGAAGGCTAGCGAAAGGAGTTATATATCTACGCCGTAGCTACTACGCCGACGGCTCCATATAGTCAGCTGTGTCGTGAGCGTCGTGTAGCAGTTACATAGAAGTCATCCAGTTGTAAATTAGTCAACCTGCGTCCATCTGATAACCTATAAAGTCGGGTGGACTGTATTGTATAATAAATATATATATAACTTAAGTAAGACATCGTATTTGAGTGCGACATTACAGAAACAGGGCTGCACTACACTGTGGGCAGCAAAAGGCAATGTTGCAAAATAAATAGTTGTCCTTTACTTTGACTCGATACTCCCCAAGTTTATGCTCTTCTCCAACCCACACTGACCAGTGTGGTGAAGTATGGTAAAATAACCACCACCACCTACATGCTGTGACGGGACTCTCATCTAGCAGTGAATTGACAAAGGTCCATACATGAAATAGCAATATGTTTTTTCATAATTTTCTGCTAATTGGGCGATATTTTTTGTGTAGTTACATGCACGTGCCAGATAAAGTTCATCAACACAGAGTACAATGGAGACCTGAACATAACTACTTCAAACGAATACAACACCATGTCAAATATCGTGGCTAAATTTGTAAGTACCTGTACACAGATTCATATGATAACATGTTAAAACAGGCATCCACGTGTGCAATAACGTTCGTAGCACGATTGAGGTTTAAAATGTCGGAATTAATATGCCAACCACTGGCAGTGGCGCTTTATGCAAGTACGTCTCTGTATGCACCTCTCTTGAGCGTCTGTCTCTAAGCCTGACAGTTGAACCCGTAGGCTTTCACGACCAATATTATTCATAATAAACGTTTTTGGGTCAGATCGCGTTATTTATAAATGCGTCGTAACCCTCCACCACCCGACACGGCCAATCAGCAAAAAAGTGTCACGTTGACAAAAGACAAATAGTTCACTACTTTAGCCCAACGGTGTGTTGAAGAGTGAAACCACAACATTTACAATTCTAACCCAAAAAGGTTTATTATGAATGCTAAGCCTGTGTCCGTTTCTGCCTGCGTCTCTCCTCAACTGGCTAACTAAAGCCACGGTCGAATGTAATACCGTTTAAAACAGTGTTCTTCAGTACTGTTGGTAGCATATTTTTGTAATGCAATAATTCTGAAATAACATGCTTATGTAAGAGCATCTAGCATGCGTTAAATTATACTGTGAAAGTGTTGTGCACTTATCTGATGTTTTGTAACCCATTTTAGCTCAATGAAACATATGCAAACATAACAGGATTTCAAGGCGCCTGCAATATCCAATTCAGGTATCTACAGTCTGTACAGAAATACAATTTTATGGATTTGCATTTAAAATAAATAAATGATATTCAAAGTTTTGCATACTGTAAATTCCATTTAAACTTACCTCAAATAAAGCAATATATAAGTGCATTCTAAATATGATGAACAATGAATACTACCGATCATACCTCAATTCGAATTAACGACATCCGATTGTACTCTTTGGTTCTGTCGGTAAAGTCACGTAGATATGAAATAAAATATATCTACGTGACTTTACCGAAAGAACCAAAAAGTATGGATTCCTGTAGTCACGAAAGCTTAAAATCAAGATTGACATCCATTTGGCCTAGATGACAGGTATTAGTTGTGTTTAGGGTAACATGAAAACACATAGCAGGTGGGCTGCCCTATCACTGCTCTATTCAGTGGCAGAGAATTGTGCTCCAGCCAGGTCTGGGAGCTCGTACACAAAACTGCTAGATGCATAATTTACCATGAGAGAGTTTATTCGGGGGTGAAGATCGCGTTAATATAAATGTGTTGTTAAACCCGCCACCACCCGATACAGACAATTAGGTTTGTCACGTAAACAAAACATGCCCATTCGCTTCTAGTACAGCACACTGTTGTGTTGGAGAGTAAATCCACAACATTTACAATCTGAGTACGACGTTTCCCCAGTAATTACAACTAGCATGATCAGGCGACAGCCAGATTTGTGGATACATTCTCCTGTTTCGTTCCATGAATAGAGGGATAGATGTGATGACGTCACTTGTGATGCGAACGGTTAAAATTATTATTTTGATTTCTCACAATTGCGATAGATTATCTAATTAGTCCTGGCCAGTCGTAACTAGTTTTGCACATAACTTCAACATTATCAAAATCAATTGAGTGTCCTTGTTGGCACGTGTGTTCTGCCACTGTTAACTGTTGTATTTGGGAGTATTTCATATTCCTTTGGTGTTCTTATTTTGGAAATCAGTGCATACCACATCTAGAATATTATCACTGGGAAAAATAATGTTTGACTTTAATCGTACTCTATGTATTTATATGAGTAACTTTAACTTTGTGAATACAATGTTTAGTAATGCTCTGATAGTACAAACATTGAATGTTATTTAAATAAATAAGTTATAATCAACATACATTCGTTGTAGAAGCAAAAACAGTGTCGATATGTTTACAATAACGCCTGTACAGCTAAGTTTAACCTATGTGCTGATATAGTAAATGTGACAAATGTGGCTATACTGTATTTGTATCAATAAAACTCAATATAATAATTGCTTATTTGTACCAACAGTTCTGGCAGCGTCATTGTCAGCTTTGATTTAGTTGTTGAAGCTAATCAACCAGAAAATGTTAAAACAGCGAGTCTTAAAACCATACTCAACGGAAGAATTGGAATTTTTGAAACGGACCGAAAATATTTTAATATAAAATGTAAGTTTAAAAAAATATCTAAATATATATATTTTTTACAAAATTAACTGCATACAAGATGACTCTTCTTATGCGTGGTAATGTGGGGGGCCAATATCACGGATCCCATTATCCACGGGGTTATTTGCGAGTTTCTCCCACATTCATGGTGGGGGTGTGGATTATTGGTGAAACTTGCCACTTAACTGCTCCTATTTGCAAAAAATGTGGAATGGAGTTATGACGATTTTGCCATAGTACCTTCTGGGGGGCGGGGGGGTGTTGCATTGCCACGGCAATTCGATGCTGCCCGAAAAAATGTGCGCATTATTGGAAGAACATTTAATTAATTTAAATGCATGCTATTTTAAAACATGACATGTCTCTGTGTGGCTTCGTGTCTATTTGTATATCCCTGTCCCTCTCTCTCTCTGTATCTCAATCACTCTCTGTATCTCAGTATCCCGATAGAGAGACACAGATGCAGAAAGAAAGATGAAGATACAGAAAGACACACAGACATAAGGACAGTGGGAGATATATGCTGATAGAGATAGACGGATGCAAGGAGATACAGAGGTATGAAGACAGAGTAATACGGATACACATACACAAGGATACACACTTAAAGATAAGGAGATAGAGATGAAGACAGACAGAGAAACACAAAGACATGGAGACACACACACAGATGGAGGCGAGACACACACGTGCGGAGACATCATATATACGAATACACCGAGAGAGACACGGAGACCCAGACAAGTACGGAGACAATCAGTGACACGGAGACACATTTATAGCAGTGTCTCCAGGTCTCTCGATTTCTCTGTTTGTCTCTGCGTTTCTATATCTGCACCTCCGTGTCTGTTCTTTCTCTCTCCGTGTCTCTGTGTATGCCTCCATGTCCCTCTGGGTATCTCTATGTCTCTCTATGTATTTCCTTGCTTCTGTCTCCGTCTGTATTTGTGTTTCTGTCGTCGTGTTTGTCTCCGTATCCTTGTTTATTTGTGTCTCCATGTCTGTGTATGTGTCTCCATGTCTGTAGGTGTCTCTGTGTCTATATCTGTATCTCTGTGCCTCTCTCAATGTCACCATCTCTCTGTGTGTCTCAGTATTTGTGTTTTTCTGTCTCATGTTTCTGTGTGTGTCTCAGTGATTATCTCTGTGTTGGCTGTGTGGTATGTGTTACAGGGTCTACTTCTCGGTGTATATCTACAGAGATTGATCTGCTTTTCCATGTGAAAAATATGCAAACAACCCATGTGAAATGGGAAGAATGTGTCACTTGCCTCCTCTTAACAGGGAAAACGTGTATATAATCCAAAGTCTTTCTGCAATTAACGTTTCGAAAATTTGCGAGATAATAATGGATAATTGTATTAATAGAGCCCATGATATTTGGAGTTTGTATGGACCCAATGGCTCGTGGGTACTTGGGTGAAGGATAACACGAGTTCTGTATTTATTAATTTCCTCCACGAAAAAACGATGTAAATATTACTTGTTTTACGTGGTTTTGTCAGCGACTTGCCCCAAGGAGACCATATCTGGTATTACATGGCAAGAAACAAAACCAGGAAAAGAAGAAACTATGCCCAAACAAACCCAACATACAATCTAAAAGGACATGTTCCGAAAATGGAAAATGGAACACTCAGAGCTCTTGTCAGTTTGAAGAAATCTATGATAGTATTAAGGTATGTGATTAAATGTTCAGCACTTTCATCATCATTGATTTTTTTAGAACTGCTTTTTGTGTTTATTTTGTTGTCCTTCACCCACACATCCGATAAGCACGGTTGACTATGTACGATACGAAAGAAATTCAATATACATATATAGATAAATCATCAGCCCCAATCAATTACAGGAGAAAGGCCCTCCCAAGCCATCACCATCTCTCATGATCTTGCAATGCATCATCATTCTATCTCCACTCCAGACATACTCTCCCGCATGTTCCTTCCTTTGACTGCCATTCCATCCTTAGTCATCATATATATAGACTTTGCATGTTCTCTCCATTGATTGATTTTTTTTCCAGGACCTCCGGTTTTTCCCTCCACATTTAGAAAAATGCATTTGAAGTATTTGGCTGCTCTAAATATCCATATGATAAACCACTTCGTTGAGCTATCATTTGTGGCCAGGTAATTTCTGAAAAAGAGCTATATAGCTGGTAAAATAGTTTCAATGTTTAATCATCAACACGTTACCACTGAATCAATTACAAAAAAACACAAATCTCGAGAGGAGATACAATTCCTGAATCTGTGTTCACTCCTGTAACAATTACTGTGCACCTTCCCGAATGTAGCAATACATTCGGGAAGTGTTCTCAGTTAAAGTTCAATGTGTGTCTTGCAGGTTTGCCTTTAAACGGTACAGTTATGGTAAAATAAAGTTAAAAGAGAAAAACCTGCACGTACGTGGATTTTGTTACGCTTTCCAACACGCATTTGTCCTTAAAAGTATGTAACAAAGCAGTACATCTGAAAGCCACCATAAGACATAGATGCTCAGATAGTGGCAAGACACATCTCCACAATACTTGGTGGTCATTAGATGAGCCAGATGCTTGGAATGTCTCCTGAAAAAGAGGATGCCCAAAAGGACAACCACGTGGAGACGAAGTGTTGTGATCCATTTATGTGCAGGAGTGTGGTGAATCTGTGATATTGCACAACCACGAAGAATGGTCGCGCCGTGGAGATGAAAGTATTTTTTTTGTAAATTGTCCCTATGATGAAGCTAGTTGTAATTACTAGCGAAACGTCGTTCTCAGATTATAAATGTTGTGGCTTGGCGCTCCAACACACCGGTGTGCTGTACTAGTGACGAATTGGCATATTCTGTTTACGTGACAACCCTTACTAGTTGGCTGTGTCAGGTAGTGGCAGGTTTTAACGACACTTTTATATATTTACACGATCTAACAAAAAAAACCTCTATTATGGATATTGATCGCGGAAGCCTGCTACGTGTTAAACTGTCCCTATGGACCACTGCCAACGCAGCATCAGCAAATAATTTGTTTAAAATCGGATGAGATCATTTCCATGATTCCACATTCAAGGTTAATTAAAACAAACACTCCCCACCGTCCTTATCTCTGTGTGTCTCTCTTCGTGGCCAATGTATTGAAAAATTGCACGGTAACATGTAATTTGTATTCTAGTTTTACTATATCGTATGTATGCGGTGCGGGGGAAGGACACCATTCTAAATACAAAGAAGCTCTAAATAAATTAGTTGTCAATTTTAATTTATAAGTGCATAGCTCCCAATGGCTTCCTAATAACGGAAGGAAAAGCGTTCCAGAAAGCCGCAAAATCACATCTGAAAGCGGGCGATGTTCAATGATTAGCCAGCAAACAGGTGCATGCAACGAATGTGTTCTCTTTGCAGAATATCACCGACACAAACGGAGTTTATAGTGTTTTAGATCAAATACAGAATTTCAGCTTTAACTCTGCAAATCAATCGCCAAATGGTTTCAAGGAAACTGCTGATATATTACATTTTATGGCAGACAAATCAGAATAATTAAAAATGTCACCTAATGCAAAGCAATACGAGGTAGGTTTCATTTACGAATTCATGCTTGGTTATTCACTCATTTTTCATATTTTGATATTTAAATATTTTATTAATACTTTGTATAATGGAATTGTTTTTCTTTCAGATCTTCATAAACGTGACCAGCAAACTTTTTTCAGAAAATAATGTTGCTATATGGACTTCTAACACTTCTAGCGTTGTCAGTTCAAGTATCCTCAAAGCTATAGAGAAATTTACATCGTTATTTTCCCCTGCTAATTTTGTAATTTCAAACAACAATACTGTCGTTAATGTCACAACTACAATATACCGTGAATTCTATACGCAAATTGACATTATAAATACTATCAATAGCGTCCGTATGCAAATAAACGTTGAATATGGATTGGATATGAACAACACATTTTCAGCCATCGTATTTTCAAACCTTCACAAAATCTTGCCAATACAGCAAGAGTCTGATTGCAAAGATTGTACTGTTAATTCGATTGTGATTATTTCTGCTCTGAAAACAATTACCAGTTCTAAAAAGCCGAGTATTAGTCTGAAATTCTCGCCGATTAACAAAAGCATATTCATCAAAACGTCGGTGTGCGTGTACTGGAATTCGAATAACAGCAATTACAACTTCACAAGTGGTTGGTTTAAAGAGGGCTGTACTACCGTTGTGAGCAACAACACCGTTCATTGCTCTTGCGATTACTTCACACCCTTCGCGGTTCTGATGTCTTCGATCAACCCTGATTTTGGAACAAGCGATATCCTGACAAATATCGTGTTAACAATATCAATCTGTACGTTGGCCGTTTCCATTGTATTGCTCTCCGTCACCATGAGACGGAAAACATTCATGAAAAGAAGCAGTTGCCTAAAGTTGACAATTTTGCTGCACATATGCATCAAGCTCATGTGTGCGCACGTTTTATTTTTGCTGGCAAGCTGCCTTGAAGGGAAGCTGACCCAAACCATGTGCATCCCCATCACTGCACTGATGCACTTCTGTTACCTCGCCTTCTTCTTCTGGATGCTTTGTGAGGGAGGACTTATAAGCTACCAACTGACCTTTCCCATTCACTCCAAGGACTACTGGAGACAATTCACCATCGCTGCTTTTTGCATAGGATACGGATAGGGGTCGGCACGGTTTGGCTCAAACCACCAAACCGCGGTTTGAACCGAACCAAATCGGTTTGGTTTGGCTCTGTTTGAACTGGTTCGGTTTGGTTTGGGGCTACGAAAACCGACTCGGTTTGGCTCGGACAGGGTGGAACCGGCTCAAACTAGTTTGGTTGGTTGTAAAGGCGACACGAAAGGACATGCTGTAGTTGCCTTTGCCTGCGAATTCACTTTGCAATTGCATCTCCATGGCTCGAGCGGCTCAAGACGGCGCCATCCCCGGCGGCTCCAGCATCACAAGGTATCTCATTCACGACGTGGAAGAGACCAAACACGCCGGTAGTGACGAGGAGCCGATGGCGAGCGAACGTGAGAGCCCGGACGCCACGCGCGGCGACACGCGGCAGAGCCTCATGCGCACCCTCGGCGCCGCAGCGCTGCAGACCGCGACGCAGCCCAAGCCCAAGAAGGCCCGTGTGTCCCGAGCGCTGTGGCACGACGAGTACTTTGAGACGAGCCAGGCCGCGGGCGACGTGCAGAGCCGGACCTGCAAGATCTGCACCCTCCAGTACGCGGGCTCCACCTCCTCGGGCACCCGTATCAAGCATCTCAAGACCCATGGGATCGTCGACCCCAAGTCGCCCACGGTCGTCACGTCGCCGCCGACGGGGAAGGGTTTGCTCGTGCAGTCCAAGATGGCCACGCCCATGTCAGCGCACGCGAGCAAGGCCATGGACAGCTTTGTCGCCGAGTACATCGCGACGAGTGGTCTAGGCCATAAACACGTAACATCGGATCCCTTTACGACTCTTCTTCAACGAGCTGCCCCGGGTTACGAGCCCAAGTCTGAGCGCACGGTCAAGCGCCGCATGCTCGAGATGTATGTCGTCCTCAAGCTACTCGTGCTACAGTACTTTACTACTTTTGGCTCTTGCGTCTCCTTGACCTACGACGGTTGGACAAACGACGCCATGACCGGCTTCTTCTTGGTCACCCTCCACTGGATGGACCCGGCGTCGTTCTCCATGTGCAACTGCATCATTGACTTCTTTTGGGTGGCCCCGGGCGAAGGCGTGGGCAAGCGCATGGCGCAGCGCCTGCACGAGCTGCTCGACGACTTTGGCGTGTGGCCGCGCCTGCTCGCCGTCGTCACCGACAGCGGTTCTGACGCCGTCGCATCCGCCAAGTCCCTCACGCTCCTCGAGGGGAGCAACCTGCGCTCGACGTGCTGCTTGCGGTGCATCGCGCACTGCGTCAACCTCGGCGTCAAGGCCTCATTCGGCGCGTTCGAGACACTGCTGCGCAGCCTCCGCGCGACGCTCGGCGCTATCCGCAAGAGCAAGACGAAAAGGGCGGCCTACACGTCGCTCGCGCGGCACTACCCCAAGTGCCCGCTGCAGCCGCCTTGCCTCGACGTGGTCACACGTTGGGGTAGCACGTACGTGATGCTCACGGCGTCGCTAAGGCAGCGCCAAGTGATCGACGCCATCTGCCTTGAGCCCGGCTGGTCGCGGAGCCAGGCCGGCTTGTCGGACGAGCCGTGGGAGCAGGCGGCGCTGCTCTGCCAGTTCTTGGAGAAGCCGGCGGCCATCTCCGATGCCATGGGCGCTGAGGAGTACTGCACCATCTCGAACGCCATCACGGCGCAGGAGGCTCTCTTGAGCCACTGCATGACCCACCGCCCGAGTCCTCATGTGGTCGTGAGCTCGGCCGCCGTGACCATCTCCGACTACATGGTCAAGTACAGCGACCTTCTCTCATCCGAACCAAGCCGCGTCGCCCGCTTTCTCGACCTGCGCCACCCCAAGCCCGCGGCCTCGAGCACCGAGTACAGCAATATCAAGGACATGATGACGGACATTCTCAACCAGCGCTACCCAGCGTTGACGACGGACGCGGCGCCGAAGGCGGCGCCGCGTGGCGGCATTAACATCCTCTTTGACATGGTCTACGCGCCCAACGCTCACGACGGCGCCGCCTCCGAGGTCGACCGCTTCCTGCTTGAGCCGACTCAGGACCTGAGCATGGACGTCGTCGAGTGGTGGAAGCTGTACGGCGGCAAGTACCCGCGCCTACGACGCGTGGCCCTCGACTATTTGCCTATCCCGGCGTCGTCCGTGCCCTCCGAGAGAGCAAACTCGGCCGCCAAGCGCTCCTTTCTCGACCGACCAAACCTGCACAAGTGCACGTTCAAGGCCGAGATGTGTGTGCGCTCGTGGGCGCGGATGTTGCCTAGTGTTGGGGTTTCACTGCCATTGAACTACCACACTGCGTTCAAGGACATTGGGCGTGCCAAGCTTGAGGAGATGGCTGTGGACGACATCGTCGTCCAGTACTTGCTAGTGAATCTCAATATGAAGAAAGCCTGCGTAGAAATTAGCGATTAATACACTTGATATTTGTATTGAATGCGAATATTGTTTGCCGCGCATCTTTTCGGTTCAAGCCAACTCAAGAGGTTTGGTTTAGCTTAGTTTGGTTTGGTTTTGGTTTGGTTTGGTTCAGTCGTCGCTGGTTTGGTTTGGTTTGCTCAATTTGAAACCAGTTTGAGTCGGTTCAAACCGTGCCGACCCCTAGATACGGAGTACCATTGATCATCATGGTCATCACCGTTAGCGTCGCCAAGACAAACTACAGCAACGTCAAGTTCTGTTGGCTTGCAACCGAAAATAACGTCATACTCTCCTTCGTTGTGCCAGTTGTTGTCATACTGGTGGTCAACCTGAGCACAGTGGCGATTGTATGCGTGAAGAAGATGCGGAAACCCATCGGAGCATCGAGGAGCAGAGCCAACAGAAACATGTTACGCTGCTTCTCAGTACTCTTGGTCATTCTAGGCTTGTTCTGGTTTTTAGGGGCCGTCGATTTTTTTATTCCGAATCGCGGATTGGATATATGTTTCACAATCGTTAATGGTTGTCAGGTACGTATGCACATCATATGATTGTTTTCCAATGTCACACATTATTACAGTATATGTAATTACGTGATTTTTTTATTCGTTGCCTCATTATTGTTCTTTTTTTCAGGGATTGTGCATTTGTTGCTGCAACGTATTAAACGATCCAGATGTAAGTCTACTACGCACGTCTATCAACATTAAAGACACGGATAAATCATAGTGCATGCAGTTATAGATGTATTGTGTCAATCCTTGATGTCTCATGTTTTGATGAGAAATTTACAGTAGTAGATTGATGGCTCAACATGGTCCCATTGTCGGTTTAATTTTTCACTTAATTTGTCACGCACTCGGATGCAACATGACATAGGAAAGGAGTTTTAGTTCATACACAATACAGAGCACAAAACAGTAACAACTTTCCTGAAGACGTCAATGGAATTGATATTTTAAATACAGAACATATAAAGTCTCCAAGCCATATTTCCTTCATGGAAGATGTGAAACGACGTGAGTAGGAGTCGTCTAAAAATGGTGGCTAAAGGGTTTCTGGTCAAGGGTAGTGAGCAACCTAAAACAGCACACGTACAAAAAGCATATGAGCCTATAGTTGGCCAATTAGACAAGCGGCGAGCACAGTGGTTTACACTTGACTGTGAGCCTGGCGATCTGAGTTCAATTCCCAGCCTTGGCCATTATGAACTGATCCCGACCCACCTCTTGGTTCACCAATAAGAACTGACCAGAATGGTGAGAGTATGGTCAAAGAACTGCATTGACAAAGGTCTGTAAAAGAGCAACTGTTGAGTGTTCTACCGCTCACCAATACCAACTCCTTGTTATGAGCTTCAGCGGAATGTGCCTTGTTGCCTCAAGGACTTTTAAACTCGTAAACGAGGAAAATATGGTCGGACATTTATGGGTAGGGCAAATTATAAGTTTGGAATAGGATGCAGCAAGAGAAGTGTTGTTCATGTAACTAGGAAGACGTTATGGTTGAGGCACGTGCAGGATTGAGGAGGTCAAGTGACAGACAGGTATTGGAGTTGCCCCCATAGATCAGCGGTGGTTGATTTAATTTTCAACAACTGGGAAATCTATCCAAAGGAGGCTATGGCGAGGTATGTCCCAGAAGCAGCTTTGATGATTTATTGACGTAAAAAAAACAAAATATTGTACTTTTCTTTGTCAGATAGAGGTCGAGCATTGGTTAGGTACCGTAAACATAATGAGCAAACTACACTCAATTTTAAAAAGGCACACACGTGACCACTTTCATTAACCACATGGAAAGCCAATTAAACAGTAATTGTGAGTTATTCACGACACCTCATTCGGTCTATAACATAATTGCAAATGTGTTATTCATTAGCATTCTGTCATTTTACATTTTATTTAAATAGATCGTGTCATGTATGCATTGTACTTTGTGTAAACTGTTTAATAGTGTATTTTATCTTGACTGTTTTAGGTGCAAAAAATGCTGAAACGGAATGGCTTCCGAAAATATTCCTTCTTCATACCAAGGATTTATATTCAAAGACATCGATGATAAATTCACCACCCTCTTCTCTAGCTCTAACTGAACTATGATAGATGGTTACGTTTTCACTGTTATATTTGTAAACTACTACTCAACTTCAAATTAACATTTAGCCTTTCTACGCATATATACTATATACTAAGGTTGAGTGTTGTATTTTTGTTTTTTTAAGGACAATTTCAGATCTTGCTTTTCAATGTTGTAATCAATTACATTATGTAATAATATGATGCATATTCATGCTTGTAAAAGTGATGTCACTCGATCCCACGTGACACCAAGGCAGCTGGAAAACATTAAGACAAACACTGTCTAGTAATTGCATGTGTGAGGAAATATAAGTGATGCCATTTCCTATTTACTCATCCTTTCCGGTTAATATGAAACTAAAACACTTTGTGGAACTTCTAAAGTGAATTTTCAGATTCTGAAAATTGGGTTAGTTATGTACGGGTTGAAAGAAGTTCAACAAGCATACAAACCTATTGCAATGTTCATGGGAACGTAGTCTTAATCTTTGGTTGCTTCCGTCGATTTCCTCATTCTTTAAAATTTAAAGCTTTCATAAATATGCTAATTTCCTCTGTTGATATGCAAATTCCTTTGTCAAGGCGCCCTCCTCCTCTAACCCAGCTTAAATATACGCTGCCAAGCTTGGTGGTGTTCATTCAGACGCTGTCTTTCCGACAGCCCTGTTCTTCACCTGAGGACGGCTGCTTGCGTTGTGGCCAAAACGTCGTGAGAATTGTATTTTATTATGTTTTATTTTTATTATTTTATTATTTCCCTTCTACGTGACTTTACCGAAAGAACCAAGAAGATTCCTCATTCTTGGTGGAGTGCTCCTTTGAGTACTCCATGGTGGGTTTGATTGGACATTTTTTTCTTGGGATGCAGTTTTTTTCAATCCATTTTGGATATTTTTTTTTCTAATAATCAACTCTCTTTATTTACAATATATTCATAGTGGGATAGTATCGTTAAAACTAAATTAAAAAGGTCAGGGGGGTGGGAAATCAAACATTATTATGAAAAAAATTATAATGTGGAATGTAACTTCAAGTAAATACTCTTAGGATCTTTCGGTAAAGCCACGTAGATAGGAAAATAAATAAAATATCACGACATTTCGATCGCAGCAACAAGCGATTGTCCTCAGGTGAAAGAGAGAAACATGTCTCTGTGACGAGGCATTATATAGAGGGGGGGGGGGGAGGCCGTAAAGGGGTGAGAGGGTGGGGATACAATTCAAAGAGGGCTTGGGTGAGAGAGAGAAAAGAATTGTGACAAGGAAGCTTAGATATCAAACTTAACAAAATTTATAAATGTAATGCAACTCAGAGAGTCGGCTAACACAACAGTCACAAATTACGCACGAATGGATGCAATGAATATCACGTCGCGGTCTGATTTTCGCTTGCAAATTTCCGATTTACTGAAATACACCCATCCTTGGACAGGCAAAAGGCTTGTGCTGTATAATTAAGGGGTCCCCAACCCCGGGCCGTGGTCCGTGGCCTGTTAGGAACCGGGCCGCACAGCAGGTGGTGAGAGCGGTGAGTCTGCGCGTGGGCCGCGCCCATTATTTTATTGACCACTTCCGTCCGCGCCTCTTTCCCCCACTGCGCACTTGTTTCAGTCACAGTTTTGGTGAGCCCACAAGCTGCTAACCCCGAGTAGCCAAAATGAGTAAAAAACAAACGTCGCTGGAGAGCTTCTTTGAAAAGGGGGAAAGACCCAATGATGGACCCCCCCCCCCCCCCGGTCCGTGAAAAAATTGTCTTCCACGAAACCGGTCTCTGGTGCCAAAAAGTTTGGGGACCGCTGCTGTATATGGTTGTATGTGTTAAACTTCTTTCACACTGTATGTAGCCAATCGTGCTTATGAGAGGTGTGGCGGAAGGACAACAAACTAAACACCAAAAGCTGTTCTAAAGAAATTCGTTTTTACCATATATTTAAAAGTGCATAGCTCCAGTGGCTTCCTGATATCGAAATGGAAGAACGTTCCAGAGGGCCACAGAAGCGCTTCTGAAGTGCACAATGCAGTGACGTGTGGTGCCACGGCTTCAAAGCCACTCTGCAGGCGCCGTGACCCGCCGTGACCCCCAGACAGAACACGCACACTTGATATTCTTAGGTTTTTTCCGGTAAAGTCACGTAGGTAAAAATTTTTTATTAATAAAAATAAAATAAAAATCACGACGTTTCGGAGGCAACACAAGCCTCCGTCTTCAGGTGGAACCGTCACAGCACGATAGCTGTCGTGCTGTGACAGTCTTCACAGTCTTCACAGCACGATAACTGTCGTGCTGTGACGGTTCCACCTGAAGACGGAGGCTTGTGTTGCCTCCGAAACGTCGTGATTTTTATTTTATTTTTTATTAATTTTAAATTCAATTTTTTACCTATGTGACTTTACCGGTAAAAACCTAAGCATATGAATCCTTGCAGTCACGAAAGCTTCAAATCTAGAACGCACACTTGATTTGAAGCTTTCGTGACTGCAGGAATCCATACTCTTTGGTTCTTTCGGTAAAGTCACGTAGTTAGAAATAAAATAAATCACGACATAGTAATAGGTTTTTACCCTTTCAACTGGTACAAAAACTAACACCTTTATATGCAGTACATAGACAGTGCATATCATTATCAGAGTTGTTTCTTTTTGTTTGCATTTTGACTGCTTGTGTTGTGGTTATTGCAAACATGATCCCTTGTATAAAGGTGTCAGTTTTTGTACCAGTTGAAAGGGTAAAAACCTATTACTATATTTTGTTACTGGTAAAGGAGGTCTCATAGTATAAATCACGACGTTTCGATTGCAACACAAGCAATCATCATCATGTGGTAAAACCACGGCAAGAAAAAATTGCTGAAGTGGGAGCTGTGTTGCAATCAAAACGTCGTGATTTGTTTGATTTTATTTCTAACTACGTGACTTTACCGAAAGAACCAAAGAGTATGAACACACACACATCACCACACCAGCAGGACAGTTTTACATCGCAGAGCCCCTGAATTGGATATTATCATAACAATGTAATCCCTCCCAGGTTAGCTGCTGGTACGATGTACGTAGAGATTACTGGGGAGGTTGATTCGGTCGGCAGAGTTAAGAGCACCGCTTTAGACTGCCAAGTCACACCCGTGAGATTGATGTTTTTTTATACGCCTGTGTTTATCGTTCAATTAAAGTATTAGCCCCGATTGTACGTGGCGTGGTTTGAAGCTTTCGTGACTGCAGGAATCCATACTCTCTGATTCTTTCGGTAAAGTCACGTAGTTGGAAATGACATAAATAACTACGTTTCGGGCGCAACACAAGCGTCCGTCATCAGGTGGGACAACCACAGCAACAAACAATTGCTGAAGCATCTTCTTGGTTCTTTCGGTAAAGTCACGTAGAAGGGAAATAATAAAATAATAAAAATTTAACATAATAAATACAATTCTCACGACGTTTCGGCCACAACGCAAGCAGCCGTCCTCAAGTGAAAAACAGGTCTGTCGGAAAGACAGCGTCTGGATGAACACCACCAAGCTTGGCAGCGTATATTTAAGCTGGGTTAGAGGAGGAAGGGCGCCTTGACAAAGGAATTTGCATATCAAAATTGCTGAAGCAACCACAGGCATTTTTTCTTGCTGTGGTTGTCCCACCTGATGACGGTCTGCTTGTGTTGCGCCCGAAACGTCGTGATTTGTTTGATTTTATTTCTAACTACGTGACTTTACCGAAAGAACAAAAGCGTGTGGCGTGGGTGTTTGCGATTTCCGCGCGGAGCGACCGCGTGTGCGTGCCGAGCCCTTGCGAGGGTCAAACGCATGGTGGGCGATCACGAGGTAGCTTAACCACGTGTGCGCGAGTGAGCGCTCATGGGCCATCCATCTAGTAGGTACGCAGAAAAATCTGTCAGAACTTGACCCCACTCCTTCACCTGTCCCTGTACGCACGCGGACTTTTTACACCTTCCCCCCCGAATCCTATAGAACGGCCGATATTTAATCCACGCATAAACGATCAAGGATGAATAATATTAACTTGTTTAAGCAAACAGATAGTCCACCGCCGGACTATCTAACTAATTTAAAGACCAATGTAGACAAATTATTATCGAGGCTTCACCCCCCCCCCCCCCCCCGTTTCCTATGCGTACGCACATTGTCAGTAGACCCCCATACAGTAGACCCCGCCCGTACACATTTGGGTTAATCCCCCCTCGATGCGGACCTACTAAATGGATGGCCACTAATAATTGTGTGGGAGGTCGCCCACAGGGATGGACGTTTCGCATCAGCTGCCGCGCGGACTTCGCCAAGTCGCCGTGTCCCGAGTGACCGACTGCGCGCTCGGGAGGCAAGGGTCGACGTTTCGCGCCCTACCTTCGCCGTGAGGGCGGACGGGGTAGACGTCGGGGCCTCGCAACCGTCTTTGTTCAGTGGCTAGCCAAAAGCCGCTGCGAGGATGACCGGAGTTCGTGCGATGGTTTAGATGCTGTGCACCGTTGGATGCCGTGCATTGTTTGTTATTTGAAATATAATCAATATTTTCAACAAGTAAATGTCTAAGCTATGGAAATTTACATCTTCATCAGCCATGATCAATCCACTGCTGGATGAAGGCCTCCCGAAGCTTGCCTATAGCCTTCACGATCCTGCGATGCAGTTACACATTCCTGCGGAGGGAGCTGGTAGGAACGTTGGGTTGCTCTGTCAATGGCCAGGGTCAACGGCGGCGTGGTGTATTCCGCAAATATGCCCGACTGTGAGGGCGGGCACAAGCCGGCGTGAGTAGGTTAAACGTTGAGTTTTATAAGGGCACCACGGGGTGACCAGCCCCTCCCCACCCAGCTCCACCTCTCCCACCCTCCACCCAGCCCCACCCTCCCCACCCAGCCCCTCCCCACCCTCCCCACCCAGCCCCATCCCTCCCACCCCCCACCCAGCCCCACCCTCCCCACCCAGCCCCACCCTCCCCACCCAGCCCCACCCTCCCCACCCAGCCCCACCCCTCCTACCCCCCACCCAGCCCCACCCTCCCCACCCAGCCCATCCCCACCTAGCCCCACCCCTCCCATTTTTGTATGCACGACGGACGGACACAATAATCCCATGTGGGCTGGTGTAACCAGGAGGTTCCTACCTGTATAGTCCATCGAACTGCTGCACATTAACTGTGGACGTCCTCGGGGAACATTCGATTTCTTGGTTGCCAATCCGTGATAAATCTTGATCATCGGTCATCATTCTTTCTCGTGACGTGACCTGCCCAAGCCCACTCGGCTTTCAGAATACCGTGGCATGGAGTATACAGTACCATTAACCTGCCATATGTTCTCTAGTCCAACGGTTCACCTTTGTGTCGTATCACTGCAATTCCAAGCGTGAGTTTTTCCACGCTTCTTTTTTTTCAGTATTCTGTTTGATATATTTACCATGAATGCCCATGTTTCTCAACCACGTGTCATATCGGATGAAACCGCTTTAAATTGTTAGTTTTACGTGCATTGCTTTGTTAACTTTCCTGATCAAGTTCGGCTTGCCATAGCACTCTAAACTCTGCTCTCGTCCGAGTATTTTTTTCTTTCAGTCCGCCTTCAATAGCTGCCCCAGGTACACATACACTGCTCCGTTTTACAATTGTATCTCTCCGACTGATATCTCTAATTGCTTACCGAACTTGTTTGTTTCTCCAGCAAATAAAACAAAGAAACAACTGTAGACCGATTGCATCATGATCGACTAATCAGTATAGTATATAGTCATCAACGTTCACTGAATACACGTGGCTTCGGGAAGCTCTTTTTGGAGGGGCTTACCTGTAGCGATGGGGAACCCTCACTAAGCCTCAAGGCAACAATCATTCAATCCAACACTTTCTGTCAATTCTGAGAAACCCCATCACAACGTGCAATTTTCATCAAACAAAGTGTTCCATTCGGCTTACGCCTGAATTTAAAGAGTGTGGAAAGAATCAGCAGTGTGTACAGCCAGAGGGAGAAGATGGCAAACGGTGAGGGTGTTAGAAGGAGCAACCTTCCAAATGTGACTTAGCAACACAATATTCCAAACAAAGCCCTCCTTCTGTTAAATGTCGTAACATTAGGGTGGGACCAGCCACTGTACATTAAAAATGACCTATTGAGGCGTCTCCGAGTCCAGCATTTACAGGGCGTGAGCACATAGTGTGATTTCATCTGCGGTAAGAGCTCGGAAAGTTGCGGGCGATCATTCTGGCAGCCACGCAAAATACGGTGTGCATCAACTTTCAAAGACTGACAAGACAGACACGTGAAGGATTCTGTAATACAGGTATGTGTCAAAATGCATTAACACTTAACATACATCATACAGTATATACAATACAACACATTATTTTCCACCATCATCCTTAGCAATGGTCTACCCACTTCCGGATGAAGGCTTTGCTATGCTGTTGCAATCCTTCATTGTCTTGCGATTTCATACTCCGTGTTGCCCCTGTAGGAGCTGATCTTATAACTGCATCTCTGGTGGCTGTCATCTCGAGCATGTTTCCTCCATTAGCTGCCATTCCATCAGCATCCTCATCCTTCAACCATTATCCCGTCGAACAGTGCGCCCTACCAAGCCCACTTAGTTTGATAGTCAATAAAATGTCTTTGATATCTCATTAATTCCTTGAGCCGTGTGTTTTTTTGTGTATCGGTGTGATTGCAAAACGTACACGTCTCCAAGCTGGTACAATTAGCTTGTGTCCTTTGCTCGTGACCATTATCACCCTACCACATTCTATATGTGTTTTACTATTCATTTTTAGTCTTACAATGACATGTTTAAAAATTGCCTTTAATTTTCAGCATTAACCATTTTGCACGTCTCTATTTGTTTAGGAATACTAGCAGACCACATATCCTTTGGGACGTGACCATCCATCCCTCCAGCCAGCCAGCAAAACTTTAGTCTGATACAATGATATAATAGCGTATCCCCTGCACCCCCCCTACCGTCCCAAATGCGTGGCATCAGCGCGTCGCCGTGGGATACGGGTGACTTTATACTGGTAGGAACGAAGTGGACCAGACCATCAATAGATTATATCGTCCGTCCGTCCGCCCGTCCGTCCGTGTATCAACATCGCCCCCTACTGCAAACACTTGGCAGGACCCTACAAAAACCTTTCGACTCAGTGGGGCTTTCCTGGCTTAACAAGTGTAATAATACATTATGTTTATATTCTTTGGTTATTCGTTCCTACCAGCCCACCCCGCAGGGTCCTGTTCACGTCTATGTGGGTGATAACGTGCCGACGATGGACGCGCACTTGCGCGCCAGTCAGCCAGGAATCCAGGCAGGAAGCCAGCCAGAAAAAAAACCTTTTATTCTGATACAATGTGAAACAATTGTGCATACTGCCCTTACAATGTTCACGATGTTATGCATCTAAGCCACTGAATGTAGAATAATATCCGACGTTAACTACAATGGCATACCATGTTTCCCAAGAGCAACACTGCATTATGGTTGTAAACAACTAATTTGCATGAACAGGATCGTGCAAATAACTTTTCAATGATCGTGTGACATTGTATTTTAACCTGATTACTTCATTCTTCAGATGTGAGTTCGAAATGGCCTACGGTACAATGATGAGCGCTGGGCTCACAGCTTGCGTTATTTTGTGGGAAACCATTTTCTTCTTACCTTTGGAAAGCAGTCGCCTTCAAAAAGATGCCAGTGTGAGATGAATGTCATTTTATTTATTCCATTGCACACAAAGTAGAGGACCTCAAGGTGTAATATCAGCACTCATTGACTAATTAAACATACACATTACAATTACAAGTACACGGGTACAATTGGTTGATTTTCTTTGTTTCCCCAATACAGAATGGATCCGGCAGAGTTGTTGATGATGGTAAGCATGCAACATAATTTTAAGTAACGATTGATACTTGTGTGGTTATTACTGTCTAAAATAAACCGTGTTGATGGCTGAAAGAACTCAACGAGCACAGTTCTTTAATACTGCTTGAATGGCTCACCTCTACCAAACAGTGACCTACAACACTTTCTTTGTGGAAATGGAACTTACATCCAGCCAAGCCAACTTCAGTGACGACGATCTTCGCAGCAAGTGGCCATCCAAAGAATTGGGTGTACCGGCAGAACCCTTGTTTGTCCACAAGGTTACAGGTACACACACTCTCCTCGTGATCTATTACATGGGGAAGCGATGCAGCTCTACCCGTTGCGGTTTCGGGTTGCGCCACGTGTTGTTTGATATGTCCGACGTTTCGCTGCACGTGCTGAAAGCCTCTTCAAGGACTGTGGCGCAAAATCTTAGACACTGTATAATACCCCACTTCAGCAATTGTTTCTTGCTGTGGTTGTCCCACCTGATGACGGACGCTTGTGTTGCGCCCGAAACGTCGTGATTTAATTTAATTTATTTTATACCTACGTGACTTTACCGAAAAAAACAAAGAGTACACATTAATATATTTACACGATCTAACCCAAAAGACATCTATTATAGATGATATTGGTCACGAAAGCCTACGTGTTAAATTACTACATACCTGTCAACCCCTTATCGTTGCCTTACCTTATTACAGACCAATTCAGACCTTATTGGTCACCCCGTGCTCTTATAAATCTCAACGTTAATCCTACAAAGTCCCATCACAAGGGAGAAACACAAACAAATAGACAAAACACTTCGTTGTTGTCCGTATTGAACGTCTGTACACCGTATGGACTTGAAAACTCAATTTCCCTGTACAAGAATACGGGTACACCGTATCGGTTGACAGGTATGAGAGAGTAACTCTGGCCACAAAAGCTTTATAACGACAACAAAATTAAACAATTATTTGACAATCAGATGTTGGTAAGCAAACTTCAAATCACTTGCTCATATTACTATCTTGCAGTCGTCTAGAGGTATACTAAAGGGACACTGTTTGTGTATTATGTCTTTTAGGAATCCTTTTTTTAACGACATAAAGCTTTGCTGTATGTTTGGCTTCTATGATTATTGCAATACGCAGTCCTGCAGCTTGACACTGGTACAGTACTGCAACTGGAATGTAAATGTTTAAACTGCTAAATAACGTGAAATTTTATTTAAAGTTGCCATTTAATGGTTTTTTTTCTTCCTGTATCTAACATCCCTTTAATTAGTAAAGTTAAAAATGCCCATTGACAAAATGTCCCCTGGGCTAATGTTCTCCCGCGTCTATCAATCAACTTGGCCAGTTCCCTGAAGAATGTTAGATCAAGGTTTCAAAATATGTAATGTACATCGATACACATATTATCTTATTTTACATTCACGTATGAGCACATTGAGACCAGGGATCTATTTTTCAAGGGAGACCCGAGTTTAAAGTTGAGATTATTTGGCTGCTTTGTATTTCCACATTAGAAGTAACATCCTTGAGCTGTCGTATGTGGCCAGGTCACTTCTGAAAAATAGCTGTATAGCTCGTATGTATGTTGAACTTGTTTCGCACTGTATGCAGATACACCCACTCACCCACCCACCGCTTTCCAGTTTATATTTCTGGCAGTGCGAAGTTCCATAGGTCGGTGTTCATGGCCTCAGTCAGTCGCTCACAGCAAAGTTTTAGATTTTTCACTTGTGCATGACGAATCCGGATACTCCGTAGTCTGTGCGTTTATGGTTAAGTGCTTGCCAATAGTTTCATGAGGATGGGGTAACCAATAAGATGTTTTCTGGGCACATTGGCGATTGTCAACGAGCTGGTCCACGTCATTTCAATTCTGATATTCACGTCACGCAGAGTATGCGTGCATGCTTCCAAAATTACTTTTTCTGGATATGTTGTTGTTGTTATTCAGATTTTGTCCAGATTCTAACGACATATCAATGCAGAGATATTTTAAAAGAATAAGTACGTTTTATTAACTCTTGTCACGTGTGTTTTCTTGCAGTGACAGCAAAAATGTCACTTGTTCTCAACATGTTTTTCTCAAAAGGCCTCAATGATGTCCGTTCCACTGAATATCAGTCACTATCCAGCGATCTCACAAATCAGGTACTGTGCTGAAATAGTACTGTGCAGTACTTTTGCCTTCAATAATTTCTGATACTCCAGGCTAAAAAAGAAGAGTACAGTAGAACAATTTAAAAGCATTGTTTTCATGTATATGTAGGGGTGTCAGGGGAAGGATTCCCACCAATAGGAGGGTTAGTGGGAGGGGTGATCGAGTAGATATAAGGGGAGAACGGGCGGGAAGAAGGGGCCTTTGGCGGGAACGAGATTGGGACGGCTGGGGACAGGTGTGGATGGGAGAAAAGGATTAAAAGACGAAACCCCTGCAATCTTGTGTCGGCTCTCCTTTACATATATATCCAAATGGTTGTGTGCCCTTATGAATAAAATAATTGCACTTGATCAATATCGCACCAAGATTAATTGAGAATGTTGAGACATTTTATTTTTGTAATGTATAATTTGACTCTTTTTTTTATTTATCCGTGCATTTTCAGCTCAACAACCTTTACATAAACTACAGTGGAGTTTTACGTACATACGTATTGGGATTCAGGTAATCGTTTCATTTGCTGCATGTTTTGTTTTAATCTTGTCGGATTATGAAAGTATAAATGCCTAATACATATATTTTTTGCAGACCAAACAATGTAATTGCAGACATTCAGGTTCAGGGAGACTTCATGGATATTGTCGACCTGAAAAATTTTACCCAAAATGGTTCAAAATACCTTCAGCGACGAGGACTACCTGCTGACATGGCACCAAAGCTGAACACCACCGTGAAAGGTGCGTGGTATGCCAATTAACCACAATGCCTTGCTGGTCTCTGTTGAACTTGTTTCGCACTGTACGTATCCAACCGTGCTAATTGGAGGCGCAGTGCGCCTAACCTGGTAAAATTAAGAAAAATAAATCATAGTTAAATAACCTACAAGAGATGCAGGTCCATGTAATTTAACTATTGAATCGCTTAGTCTGAGAATTGCAGATACACCCACTCACCCACCCACCGCTTTCCAGTTTATATTTCTGGCAGTGCGAAGTTCCATGGTTTGGTGTTCATCGTCTCAGTCAGTCGCTCACAGCAGAGTTTTTGATTTTCCACTTGTGCATGACGAATCTGGATACAGTACTCCGTGGTCTGTGCGTTTATGGTTAAGTGCTTGCCAATAGTTTCATCGAGGAATTGAAACCGGGCAATGTGGTGATGGGGTCGCCGATAAGATGTTTGCTGGGCACGTTGACGATTGTCAACGAGCTGGTCCACGTCATTTCAATTCTGATATTCACGTCACGCAGAGTATGCGTGCACGCTTCCAAAATGACTTTATCTGGATATGTTGTTGTTGTCATTCAAATTTTGCCCAGATTCTAACGACATATCAATGCAGAGATATTTTAAAAGAATAAGTACATTTTATTAACTCTTGTCACGTGTGTTTTCTTGCAGTGACAGAAAAAATGTCACTTGTTCTCAACATGTCATTCTCAGAAGGCCTCAATGATGTCCGTTCCACTGAATATCAGTCACTATCTGGCGATCTCACACATCAGGTACTGTGCTGAAATAGTACTGTGCAGTACTTTTGCCATCAAGAATTTCTGATACTCCAGGCTAAAAAAGAAGAGTACATTAGAACAATTTAAAAGCATTGTTTTCATGTATATATCCAAATGGTTGTGTGCCCTTCTGAATAAAATAATTGCATTTGATCAATATCGCACCATCATTAATTGAGAATGTTGAGACATTTTATTTTTGTAAAGTTTAGTTTGACTCTTTTCTCAGCTCAACAACCTTCCCATAAAGTACAGTGGAGTCTTACGTACATCCGTATTGGGATTCAGGTAATCATTTCATTTGCTGCACGTTTTGTTTACATCTTGTCGGATTATGAAAGTATAAATGCCTAATACATATTTTTTTTGCAGACCAAACATTGTAATTGCAGACTTTCAGGTTCAGGGAGGCTTCATGGATATTGTCGACTTGCTCAATTTTACCCAAAATGGTTTAGAATACCTTCAGCAACGAGGACTACCTGTTGACATGGCACAAAAGCTGAACACCACCGTGACAGGTGAGTGGTATGCGCATGAACCACAATGCCTTACTGATCTCGTCAACGAAAATAAACCATCACTCGAACTCCAGTCATCCTCCCAGTGGCTTTTGGCTTTCCATCGAACAAAGACGGTCACTGAATCGCGTGCGTTCACATGCGCTTCTGCGGCCGCTCATTAAAATACTGGTTTTGGGGTTGACTCAGCCCGATCATCCCTTCCTCCGTGGGTCGATAAATTGAGTACCACTTTGTGGAGAAGTCAACAATGGTTGCTATATGGCTGGACTCGCTCCTGCCATGGGAATGTGGAATGTTTGCTACTGGTTCAGGGCACGACATCACTTGGGTTATGTTAGTTGCACAAAGCTCTGCACCTAGCCTTACAAGGTAAGAGCTGCACTCAGACTCAGACATGAACACAGACAGACACATACACTTCTAGAGACGCAGAGGGACAAAGATAAACAGACGTGACGTTTACCTTTGCAGTGTTCGCTTCATTTTGAAATGCACAGAGGGCAAATAGAGATGCAGAGAGGCGCACGTGGAGGTCTGGATGTTTATTGAATTATATAACATGCATACAATCCAACGTTAATTTTATTTTTCCTGCTTGCAAAAGTGGCCAGTGAGATAAAATATATTTTTCTCTGCATCTATACTTGTCTTCCTTGTAGCTCCGTCTGCCCATATATCTGACAACACACAGAGTCATCCTTGATTCAGCCATTCAAACTATATTGGCAGTGTAATAAAACAACAGTTTTGGTTTTGAAATACTTGAACGGCATTAAACTTTTTTGTTGTTGTTAAACTGTAACCCCGAACTTAATCTTCTGAGGCATTTTAAACTGATTGAATCATAACCAGTTCAATTGGTTTTAAGTTAACCTGAACCTTGCCCAAGCTTGCATTTGATATTGAAAAATCGGCAGGAATTAATGTGCTTATGCAATTTGAACTTTGTATATATTTATTGTGACTTGCTTACTTTTTCTCTATTTGTATTGTTTGTTGTTCGAACTTTTTGCTGACCCGCTCCTACTGGACATCTTTGAAAAAACATAATAAAGTTTGTTTTTTGGGTTAGATCGCGCAAATATAAATGTGTCGTTAAACCCGCCTCCACCCGACACTGCCAATTACTAAGGCGTACGTGTTGAACTGATCCTTGAAAAAGAGCTTCATAGCTCTTTGGATTTATCCAATCGAAGTAAAGATTCTGATTTTGAGATTCTGGGTTGCATGGCCAAAATCGCACTGTGGCCCGTCTTTAATGTTCCACCTAATGTTATTACCGTATCGTTACTGACGCAGGCTTGGCGTTTATCCCAGCTGATCCATCGTCAGCCATCGCAGAGGGATGCCGTGTGAAGCTGGATTGTGTTCTGCCAAGCAATGTCCAAGTCGGTGTGACGTGGACCAAGAATGGTGAAACTGTGCAGGAGAATGGCCAAGAGATGCATTTCTCAACAATGAGTGGAATCACATCCGTGAAATCTACGCTGGTTATAAATGAAATGAGAACAATTTATGAAGGTGTGTGGATTACACATGCAATTCATAGTTTAGAACACAAATATATCGGTCCATTGTTGTCCAAATGGTCGCTTTTGTTCAACTTCAATCAATTTTAAGATTACTGTACTATGTGAACTTCTGCAATGAAATTAACACTATTTTCATGGAATCAAATAATCTAAAAAGGCATGCTGATTCATGAAACGTATTTGGCGTACAAAAGTTTGGGAATATTTGCTTAATTTTAAGAACACTATGTCCAATTAATATCTCGTATACTTGCTTAGCAATGTCACTATACACGACAGCAAAGCATACTATCGAACACTTTGGGGTGCTACATTCAGTTTTGGTCAATTCATTTGGTTTGCCAGGGTATGTCAGTACAGCAAGTTGATTAATTTCCATCTGTACGATGATTGTTGTGCTATCCCCTCAGCCCTCACACACTCCTGTCTTCTGCCACACGTATACACACTCAGTTTTGGAAGCTGATCAAACATTCAAATCGAGGGACACCGCATGGACAATTGTTTGCGCTGGTTCTGGCTTGCCTTCACGCTCGCCTGTGGTTTTCCCCACCCTTCCGTGCGGGGAAAACCTTTTGAGGTGCAATGTGCACGAACGACGCAACACAAAGAATATGCAAAAAATATCACTACTTATTATTGTCATAGTGAATCATATTTGTGCATGAACACTAGGCCACAATGCAGATTGCCCCTGTGAAGCGATGTGATGTGCGATGATAACGAATAAATAAAACTCCGCAGGAAACTACACGTGCCAGCTTAAAGTGGGAAATGTGACCCACGTGGCACAAGCCATACTGGAAAATGTGGTATTGCGTCCCTATGGAGTTTTTATGTTGGCCAACTCAACCTATCAGAGTTGCAACGACATAGCACCAAGCATCACGTGCTGTCTTGCGAAGGATGTGCAGAATGTCTCCGTCACCTGGTATGAAGGAGACACCGTGGTTTTGGGTGAGCAAACATTTCACTGTCACTGTGTTTATAAATATGGAGTGACATCGCAAGATGTCACTGTGTACTGCCAGCCATAGAGAGACACGGCGTGCGATGTAACGACATCGTGGATACCACTATGATTTGGGTGTAGTACCGGCCCTAGAGGGGCTCGGTCAGCGCTGATTGATAGCGCTGGATGCCATCACGCTTGGCGGGCAGTGCCAGCCCTACAGGATAGGGTGTGGGAGTGCCGGCCGTAGGAATAGGGTTACTAAAGGCCATGGCACTCTGGTTGACCCTAGAGGACACGTGACCAGTTAAGTCTACAAAGGGGCCCCAAGTGGGGGCTCGGGGTGGTCACGTGATTGTGGTCCAGATCCTGCTCGAAGATTCTGGAAGGTGGGCGTGGCCAAGGGCGGAGCCAGGCACGCCGCAGAGAATATAAGCCGGGTCCCCCAGAGGGATCGGCGTTATTGTTCATCCTGAAGAAACCTTCGTCTAAGTTCTACGCTCTCCGAGTCTCCAACACGTGGACCTGAACCCGAGCTGTGGTCCCGTTCCGTAGTAGCTCGTTACGTTGTAATTAGTGTAGTTAGCCTGGTGGTCACCACCATAGGTTGTTATTTTGTTAAGGGGCAGTGACCCCGTGTGTTGTTGTTAAATAAATGTGTCGCCTCCAAGAGTACGTCTGCGACTCAGTTGAACCCACTACAAATACAGAGCCGGCTGGATCGACGCTTGTGCAGCCACTGACAAATATGCAAAACTTATAAAAAATAAAAGTGTCTTTACAGTCCAACAAACCTTGGGCTTGGTGCTTATGCTTGTTGTCGTGGAAAGTCCGCCTGCTTCCGTTGCAAAAAAATTCTCAAATGTGTGTGCCAAACTAGCTCATGAATTGATGTAGTGTGCAAAAAGAGAAGGGTTAGAGGTGCAGCCCTGCAATCGTTTGCTTATTTCACTGCTGGCGGAAGAGCCTCCACTCGAGGGAGCTCTAAAAAGCCTCACTATAGGGTGTTTATGGCCTGCGCTTCCCTGTTGGTCAGGTGTCTTAGAAGAGGTGGAAGTACCACCACATTTGCAACCTGTCGATCGACTGTGGTGAACCATTACACTAAGAGACCTCCTTTACCAGTGGCAAAATATAGTAATAGGTTTTTACCCTTTCAACTGGTACAAAAACTGACACCTTTATACAAGGCATCATGTTTTCAATAATCACAACACAAGCAGTCAAAATGCAAACAAAAGTACGCCTTTTGGCGTCATCTGGTCCAACACCAATGGAGACTAGGCTCTAAGAAAAGCTGTCTCGGGTGTGGACCAATCAACTTCAAGGACAGTGCATATCATTATCATCACCAGAGTTGTTTATTTTTGTTTGCATTTTGACTGCTTGTGTTGTGGTTATTGCAAACTTGATGCCTTGTATAAAGGTGTCAGTTTTTGTACCAGTTGAAAGGGTAAAAACCTATTACTACTGTGGTGAACCTATTTGTATGAAGGAAACACCGTGGTCTTGATGAACAATCTCCACGTGTGGAGATTGAACCGGCATCCTGTAGATTGCATAATATGTATTATGATGGTAAAAAAAGTAATATCTCACATAATTGCCACGTAGTATTGTTGCCTAAGTTTATAATGATAAATATGTTTATTCAGAAGTAATAGTTTAGCATTTCCCATCACTGCGATTAATAGCTCTGTGTATAATTGTTCACGAAGCATAATGGTAGTTGTCAAAAGAAATTCCATATAATGCTACGTGTATTCTTTGGAAGTGCTGTCAACCCAATTAGCACCACATTTGCTCATATTATACTTTTTAAATGTTAAGGTCATGGTGCCCTCGTGGTTACAACACTCCACTATGAACTCAACAACCTTAGTTCAATTCTCAGCCATCGCAAACATCATTGCCAAGTGATATCTAAACTCGTTCTGGTTCTCCCTTCACCTCCCTGGACTGACCAGCTTGGTGAAGTATGGTTGCATGTTGAACTTCTTTCGCACCATACATGGCCAACAGTGCTAATCAGAGGTGTCGGGGGAAAGGACGAGAAAATAAACACACACCAAAAACTGTGGATTGACTAAGGGCTGTCAATAATAGATTTATAAAAAAAAATTGTCTATTAAAAGCACGTGCTATTTGCAGCTGCCTCTTCCATGGCCACTAGATGCAGTGTATACAAGGTGCCGTTGAACAACTGCAGCAGTACGAAGGTGAACTATACATGCGAATTCTCCAACCCGGCGAATAAGTTGAAGACGAACATTGAGATTGATTTCAGACGAGGATTACCAGGTATGATTATGTACGGTATTTTTTGGATGAATCGTATATTGTGTACCACGGATTGGATAGCTGTCAGTGAATTATATTTTACATTAACTGGTTATTCAACGCTTCTCATCATTTTTACCGTGCATGTGATGGAGAATATTTCCCAAATGTAAGGCGTGGTATTGACCATCTCTGGTAATAAGCAACAGCGCGACACTGTGGACAATTAACAATTGAAATCTAAATTGTATACCTGCTTATGGGTACACGCAGTGTGACATTCAGTGTTTTTTTTCCTTCCAATAATGACTGCACGTTGTAGTATCCGCCGTGACAACACGTAACGTTTCTTCGCTTTAATTTTTGATGGCAAAAAGGACTTGGGGAATGTTCCCGCAATGGGACGTGGTCTGCCACTGCTGAAGGTAACATCGAACGACAAAATTGTCCAGTTGGATATGACGGCTTTGTTAAGCGTCCGTGTGGCTCAGGTGGCCAGTGGGGAGACGAGATATACAACTGCACATCTCCCGTGTTCAAGAAGCTTGTCGAGATGTCAAAGGTACACTTCACTAATTGTACCTGACTGCATTGTATAACACATTGCTGCATTCGTCTGTGTTTCACTATGAGGAGCCTAAAGCTAGAATCATTCCAATGAACTGATTCTGTGTTACATCCAAGAGAATCGTTTTTACAGACCTATGTGTCCAAAATTTCTGTATGTAAAATTTTTATGATTATGGGGTTCTCTAAAATCAATATGCATGTAAATGTATAGAATGTATATTGTGAATGTGTACACTGTAAAGTTGTTGAATACAAAAAAATACACATTTTAAATAATTGAATTGATGCGTGTATTGGAATATTGAGAATTAATTTTAATGGATTAATCACTAATTCGTTACTTTCACAATCGGCAATCTAATATTCACTCTCTAGAAAAGTTCTCACAATTCAGAGTCACAATTAAATTCACAAATCAAATTTAGCATGGCGCTTGTGACGGAGAGCTCCCACAAAACCGTCGCGTGCAACGTTTTCAAGTCAATGCCCTTTAGTCAATGCCATTTTGTCAATCCATTGGCAGGTTAAGGGATTGTCCACAACGTGGATGGGGGGGAGGGGTTGTTGGGACCAAAACTTCACTGCGGCTTGGCAAAGGTTGAGAACTCGGGACCGGTTCACACATTTTTCGACGCTGATTTGTGATCGTGGCCCGTTGTGTTAACGTCATCATATTTTAGAACGAGGTGCACCAACCACAGCGTCACCGCCCTACATGTACGAATCGTCAATGTTGTTATTGACTAATTGCATGTAATCTCAATGCATTGTATTATAAGCCTAAAAACACTGTATAATCTAATTGACTAATCATTACCTCCATTTTGTTAAAGTGATAATACGTTGATTTGAAGCTTTCGTGACTGCAGGAATCCATACTCTTTGGTTATTTTTATATTTTTCTACCTACGTGACTTTACCGAAAGAATCAAAGAGTATGATAATACGTTCTTCCATATTCATTACCTGACTGTATGATATTGTCCCTTTATAGGTTCTACTGGCTTACGGAGATGTGCAAAAGAAGGCGACAGCCATTCTGAGTTTGCTGGCGAATGCTACAACGATGCCACCAAACGGCAATTTCTACAATGGAGACTTGCATGCGTCCGCCACCATATTAGAAACCATCAGCAAAGCTACCACAGAATATACATCTGGCACCCCCGCAAACATCACTGGGCAAAATATGGATGTAAATGCCTTTGCACATCTGCGTCCTCAAGCACACATTATGATATCCAGACGACTTAATGTTGCCCTTAAACATTGCACAATCTCACAACCATCAGCGTATGTTTTTTTTATCCCATCACAATCACCATTTATAGTTGTCAGAAGCCGGTTTCCTTCCTGACACGCAGCCATGTAAAACATAATATGCAAAACTACGAGCACAACTGAAGCTTTAGCAAAGTTGTGCTTAGTTTTTGTGTGAAATGGATAATGTAAGCGCACACAAGCATACCATAAATAAAACACGACATTAAAGCAGATTATTATAACAAATGCAAAAAACGTGCACAATTATGTAACTGTACTTATGCTGGGGATGCTGCCATGGTCTAATCGTTGACACGCCAAACTGACAATGAAGAGGTCACCGTTCTATCTCCTGGCATGGCAGCTGAAACATTGGACAAGTGTCTAAAATCCCCCAATAATTTCGATTTAAAGCTTTCGTGACTGCAAGGATTCGTCTTCTTGGTTCTTTCGGTAAAGTCAGGTGAAGAACGGCTGCTTGCGTTGTGGCCGAAACGTCGTGAGAATTATATTATTTTATTACGTTTCGTTTTTATTATTTTATTATTTGCCTTCTACGTGACTTTACCGAAAGAACCAAGAAGATGAATCCCCCAATAAATCGATACACCACAGTTGATCGCCAGTTCGCACGTGGTGGTGTGAAGTGTGGGTTCTCCTATTTCTTCCAACACACCTATAGCCGGCGTAGAAGAGTGAGCCAAATATTCCCTAGAAGGGCTCTTTAGAGCGCTCTCTCTAGTGGAAGCCATTCCGCCAGCAGTAGCGCAAACAAGAAATTGCAAAAAAATAACTTACATTTTGCGAGGTGCATCTCATCCATACATACCAATGTTGATCTTGTATGCTGAACACTTAAACATCTGATGGATATGTGTGCATATATTTGCAGGATTTTTTGACAGCGTCCAGTAACATCTTAAATATAACACTGAAAAAACCATGGGACCAAATTGCAAAGGAAGGCCTATCAGACAGCTCAAGCCTGTTGAGGTCCATTGAAAGATATGCAACATTCTTTTCAACAAATTCCTCCATAAGAAAAACCAACATCGTGCTCAAGGGAAACGTACTCGACATTAACACGCACAACCCCATCCCCTTTACATTTGAAAACAGCAGCGTCTTGGTATCCTATCAAGGGATCAACACTGCAGACCCAGTCTCCATCAATAGCATTATATTTACAAGCCTGTCGCAAATCTTACCGATGAGGATCGGATATCTCTGCCGTGTAACAACCCGTACAACATCAACAGCATAATAATGGCCATTGTTGACAATGCACAAGGTAGCAAGAGTATAATCTTGAATATGTCTACACTGTACGCCCCAGACGAGACTGAGCCAACCTGTGCATTTTGGGACTATTACATCGCCACAGAAGGAGGAACGGGAGGCTGGAACAACAACGGATGCACCATGCTCGAGTCGACGGCCAGTTTCACAATATGCGAGTGCGGTCACCTGACGCCTTTCAGCACACTTTTCTCATCGAAGGAGACCTGCTCGAATATCTTGTCGATTATCACCTATGTATGTATTGGAATATCCATCCTGAGCCTGATCATTGCAATCTTTCTCGAGGCCCTCGTCTGGAAGAGCATCAAGAGTGACCTCACCAAATACTCCCGGCACATCGTTCTAATCAACATCTGCGTGTCGCTCTTATGTGCTGACGTCTGGTTTATCATTGCCTCAGCAAAGTCGAGCAAACACAATACAATGCTATGCCATGCTGCCGTCTTTATTGCCCATTTTTTTTACTTGGCCCTATTCTTTTTAACACTTTGCAAGGCGATCGGTTTGTTTTGCTCCGTACACTTTATATTTCCCATCATGAAGAAACGTCACGTGAAGCGGTTTCTGGTGCTCGTGGGCTATGGATGTCCCTTGGTAGTGGCCATTGTCACCATAGCAGTAACTTATCCACGTGGATATGTCAGTGGAAACGCCTGCTGGCTTCAATGGTATAATTCTCGTGCCCTCCTGGCTTTTGTCGTGCCAGCCCTCACCATCATCGGCATCAACCTGCTCATTGGACTCGTTGTGCTTTGTAAATTGCTGAAGAATGGGCCAGTGACAAGGGTGAATGGTGCCGGCACTACGGGGAATATCATACGGATCCTAAAGACCATCACAGTCCTCCCATTCATTTTAGGGCTTACATGGGGAATTGGAATTTTCACCTTGGACAAGAAGAGTCCAATAGCATTCCATTACATCTTCAGTGTGCTCAACGCTCTACAGGTAACAGTGTTAATTAATCAAATTTACTGTACTTTGCAAAGTTAAACAAAAAGTTAAAGTCAAAGTGTTTTCCCCTCTCATCTGAATATCATTATCCCACTCGTATTTACAACCCTAAGCCAGATGTGGGAATTCAACATTTCTATGTTGGGAGGGAGTCTTTCCATCGGTAAACCTCAAAGTGATACGCGTTTATATAAAACCCAGAGGGATAAAGGGCTGAGTTAACCTCTGACTTAGATTTGAACTCGCAAACTGATTATGAACTGCGCACTCCACCACCAAAACAGGTTCTTGAACATAAGTATTGGTTAACATTCATACATCAGTTAATAAACACTGTATTTACATTGACAAAAGACACTGATTACAGTCATTTCATTTCATTTGTAGGGGTTATTTATCCTAATCATTGAAGTGATGTGGAACTACAAGGTAAGCAAGCAATAATGTTAATATTGAAACGATTTGTACTTGATGTAGTGTTCGCATGCAACCTCGCATCCCTTACGCTGTACAATGCTGTGGAAAACAAAACAAATATGCACATATGTAGATTTATAGAAAGTATTGTATGATTAATCACAATGTTCAACAAGTGAGTCAATTTCATTGTCACCCCAAGACAAGGTACAGTAATGATATTGAGCCCTTTGTTAATCCAATGCTGGATGAAAGCATCACAGCGCTGTGTGGGCCATAGGATTGCTTGACCATAGTTCACCACTTTGGTCGGCGCAGGTTGGTGATGGAGGGTACCCAGGTAGAGTTGCCACCTGTCCGGGTTTGACTCTAGACAGTCCAGGAATGTATCTTGTTCAGGTTACATGAACTCATTTTTACGGAGATCTGGTGGTATTGTGTTGGACTTTATTGCAGTATGCTACACAATTTTGATAGAATGTTGTGGATAAATCTGCCTAATTATGATATTCACTGGGATGGACACAATTTTGATTTAAAGCTTTCGTGACTCAGGGATTCATATTCTTGGTTCTTTCGGTAAAGTCACGTAGAAGGGAAACAATAAAATAAAATACAATTATTTTTATTTTATTGTTTCCCTTCTACGTGACTTTAGGGAAACAATAAAAGAAAAAAATATATTTTTTATATTTTTTTATTTTATTGTTTCCCTTCTACGTGACTTTTCCGAAAGAACCACGAATATGAGACACAATGTTCAGATATTAAAAGCCCTGATACAATGTTGAATGCATTAAACCTATTTTCCTTTCACACTCAAAGGTAATCCAAGCTTTACGAATATTCTTGAAGAAATATATCATACCTGTAAGTAAGAAGTAAAATCATATTTTAATGTTATATGTGCATAAATATAATAGATTTCTTTGAGAAGAGGGACACATCGGTTTAAATATATATTTGATTATTCACGAACATTTTACATTTTAGTTGACCGAACGCTGATGTAATTATTTTTTGGTAGAACCGATTGCCTGGTGATCTTAAAAACGGTACGATGCAGTACGTCAACTTTGACATCCCATTAACTTTTATATTTAACAGCGATGATTATAATTTCTGCAGCCAGTCAATTTTAATGTCTTTACATTTGGGAGATAGAATGTTACTGAAATGAACACGTTGGTTTGGTAAAAATTAACGTTTATGTTTTGCTGAATGTTTTGTAGGTGGACTTGTGAATCTATACGTAAGAAGGAGGCGAAATATCCCCAACGCAAGCTGCTCTTAATCCAGACATGTGTCAAAATTTGCATTGAAAGTACATGTTAATCCATTTATAGATACCCCATATATTTCAAAACACCATCTTCCTTTCTTCTTAACGGGTGATTGAATACTCGATTGTAAACGTGATGGCTACGTGAAACAATGTATATTAGGAGATATTTAGAAAAAATGTAATAGCTGTAACAGTATTGCGATTGACGGGAGAATTCAAATATTTTTTACGTATCCCAAATATTTTAGTGGTGTATCTCTAAATGGATCATCGTGTATATTCTAACCTTAGGAAAAAAACCTTTACACTAGGCTCAAACCTGCTTCTGAAAAAATTAGCAGCCAATGTGATGAGGCTTTTACATCAACAAAGGAAATGGCAGTGTTGTTTAACACATCACTATACTGGTAAACGCATACGGTATTGTTAATCATGCTTTATATTAACTGCACTTACCCACTTCCAGCTTGCAATTAAACGTTTACTTGTCACCTACAAGGCATATTAACATGCAATAGATTTTCAAACAGGGAAATATGTTAAAAGTATAGTCCTGTGGTTTGTATAGCGGCAAAAAAATCACGCTTTACGGTTTTATACATTGATACATCCGTTACGCTAATATAATGCTACAACTGTAATAAATGTGTGCTGTCAATTTTGAAAACCGCAGTGGCTATGAGAAGTGAGTATCAGACATAGCCTTACTTTTAATGCAAACACAGCGTAAATGATGCCTGCTGGTGATTCTGCTGAGAGAACATGGAACCAGCGTTGCAAAGGGCTATTTGGTGTCAGTACCACGATTGAGTGACGCATTTGGTATGGCCACGGTGCAACGTAAGGCCTCTAAATATGTGTAAGACTGTCCAATGTTTTTTTTAAGAAGCATATTGTACATTTTTGTTTAAAGCTTTCGTGAATGCAGGGATTCATATTATTGGTTCTTTCGGTAAAGTCACGTAGAAGGGAAATAATAAAATAATAAAAATAAAAAACAATACAATTCTCACGACGTTTCGACTGCAACACAAGCAATCATCATCAGGTGTGAAATCCACAGCAAGAAAATTTGAAAAAAAGTGCCAGTTTTTTCTTGTGTTGTGTTGCTATCGAAACGTCGTGAGAATTTAATTTGTATTATTTGATTATTTCCCTTCTACGTAACTTTTTCAAAATTTCTTGCTGTGGATTTCACACCTGATGATGATTGCTTGTGTTGCAGTCGAAACGTCGTGAGAATTGTATTTTTTAAAAATATTTTTATTATTTTATTATTTCCCTTCTACGTGACTTTACCGAAAGAACCAAGAATAAGCATATTGTGTTCTACAATATTCACGCAAAATAAACCGTAGCATCGGCTTAATACGTGGCGCTACTTTATATTAGACGTTAGAATGCTGAATGTTAAATTGTTACATGTTGTGGGTAAGCAATGAGGAATGTGTGTATGTATATAGGATGAGAGTATGCGCTCATACAATCTGGGCAGAGTCGAGCTGCAATAGGATAAACCACACCATGGCAAAACATCGCTTACCCGTACATTTTTGCATGTGGTTGTTCAGCCTGACCCATAGAGATAATATAACCTGCATTTATTTTACTTATTCACATTCAATCTTGATTTGAAGCTTTCGTGACTTGCAGGAATCCATACTCGTTGGCTATTTCGGTAGAGTCACGTAGTTAGAAATGAAATAATTAGTTATTCACATTAGTCATGCATGAGAGATTATTCAAGGGTGGTTACATATAAAGTACAATGTTTTTTCATTTAATTTTTTTCATTAAATTTTTGCCTTTGGGTATATTCTTGGCGTGCACGTTATTGGTTGTGGTTATCTAAAATTTGGATGTGTCTGTGCAATGCATTCATGGAGAAACGTAAGGGCGCTTTTGAATAAAATTAAGCTTCAATCTGAATGTGCAATTTGCCAGCGCTGTGTAATTCTCATTATAAAATATTTCACTTTGTGGTACCCAAATTGGTTTTTTTTCTTATACAGTACATCCTGTTATGAATGCTATGACTCGATATGCTTAATGAAGTAAGTGCATGCTATGGAAATATTGGACCAATTTGAGCTTAATTGTGCAGGTGTGGCTGGTGAAAATGCAATTTCACAGTCGTTTATATAAACGGGAAATCCCCAATACGAACACACACATTGTTTGGATTGGGTGTTATAACTCGGGCACGCCTTTACAAAAGTGCCAATCAAACTTAATTTGGAGCTTTTGTGACTGCAGGAATTACTCTTTGGTTTTTTCGGTAAAGTCACGTAGAAATAGAAAATAAATTAAATAATAGAATACGACGTTTAGATTGCAACACAAGCAATCATCATCAGGTTTAAATGAAAGAGAAAACAAACCTAGTACACTTAGAATTACAATGCAAGACAACACAGAGAGTCGGCTAACATAACATTCAACACCGTAACTGGTTGATTACGTTCTTCCAGAGAATGAGAGAGAGAGATAAAATACAGAACCGGAGACACATAGACAGACATACAAGCAGAGAGAGATAACACAGAGACACATAGAGAGCGACACACAAATAGGCACACAGAGAAACTACGCCTCTGTGTCGAGGCTATATAAAGCTATATAAAACCTCATTTATACCTGATGATGATTGCTTGTGTTGCAATAGAAACGTCGTATGCTATTACTTAATTTATTTTCTCTTCTCTTTATACGTGACTTTACCGAAAGAACCAAAGAGTAAAAGTGCCAATGTTTTACGTGGCAAAGGGGGGTTACAGTAGCGCATATATAATCTCCTGGTTAAATCAAGGATACTGGGTACATGTCAGTTTATATTAGTAAGGCCCATTGAGCGAATAAGTTATTTTCAATAGCAAAATATTTAGAAAATTCGCATAGCACGTCTCAATTGACGGGACCTTTACCAATACACTGGTAGGAACCTCCTGGTTACACCAGCCAACAGGGGATTATTGTGTCCGTCGTGCAGGGAGGGGATGGGTGGGGAGGGAGGGGCTGGGTGGGGAGGGTGGGACTGGGTGGGGAGGGGAGGGTGGGACTGGGTGGGGAGGGGAGGGTGTGGAGGGGCTGGGTGGGGAGGGGCTGGGTGGGAAGGGGCTGGGTGCGGAGGGTGGGGCTGGGTGGGGGGTGGGAGGGGTGGGGCTGGGTGGGGAGGCGCTGGGTGGGGAGGGGCTGGGTGCGGAAGGTGGGGCTGGGTGGGGGGGTGGGGCTGGGTGGGGAGGGGCTGGGTGAGGAGGGGCTGGGTGGGGGGTGGGGCTGGGTGGGGGGTGGGAGGGGTGGGGCTGGGTGGGGAGGGGCTGGGTGAGGAGGGGCTGGGTGCGGAGGGTGGGGCTGGGTGGGGGGTGGGGCTGGGTGGGAGGGGTGGGGCTGGGTGGGGAGGGGCTGGTCACCCCGTGGTGCCCTTATAAAACTCAACGTTTAACCTACTCACGCCGGCTTGTGCCCGCCCTCACAGTCGGGCATATTTGCGGAATACACCACGCCGCCGTTGAACCTGCCCATTGACCGAGCAACCCAACGTTCCTACCAGCTCCCTCCGCAGGAATGTGTTTAAGTGGACAGTGTCATTGTCAGATGCAGAGATCTCGCCTGGGCGGTTTCTTAATGCCTTCATATTGTCTTATCTAATACAGCGATCGGAACGTGCTCTTTTGATCAGCATACTAATACATGCCATGGCAAGGCAAAATGCACACACAATGTAATTAAGTTGTTGGTCATGTTCTTTCTATACACTCATCAGATCTAACGCGATACACATGTTGTATTATAGTAGTATCTTTAATGTGTTACTCTATGACAGTCTAGATTGAAAACCTATTTCTTTAGAACTTTTTGTTTAGTTTGTTGTCCTTCCCCGCGCAACTCCTAATAGCACGTAAGGTGTCAAAGAAGTTACACATACCTATGGTACATACCGCTAGTCTATTTTTCAAGAGAGACCTGGGTAAAAAAAAAGATGTATGCACAACAATTAGAAAATAGCATTAATAAATAACAAACAAAAAATAGATGTAAAAAACATCTGGCGGTTTGTGAGACCATTGCAATGTATTGTGCACAACATACCAGAGGTGTGGACTCGAGTCATGTGACTTGGACTCGAGTCAGACTCGAGTCATGAATTTGATGACTTGCGACTCGACTTGGACTTGCATAACAATGACTTTGTCCCACCTCTGCAACATACTGTAAATACGTAGACTAAACAACTATTAAAATTATCAAAACATTTTTGAAATCTATAAACATCCAAAAATAACCTAAGGTTGCTACGATATTCCTATACAGTACTGATTCATATCCATTTTGAAAAATACTGCGGCTGCATATTATTGCTGCTCAAATGTAGTTTTCAGTTTTATTTCTTGACAACATATTTCTGCAATAACAAACTCGCTGGTTTATTTTGTTCATGCAGAGCTATTTTTGGTAAAAGTATGGTTTTTTCAGAGTTATTGACAGCATGTCGTCTTTGTGAAGTCGTCGTTTTTTTGTAAGTTAATTTGGAGCTCTATTTCTTGTATAGCCGACGAAATTGTGCATTGTTTAGAGATGTAGACTGGAAATTCACGATGGATAGAACAATTGTGTCAAGCTTATGTCGAGTGAACTGCAGTTTGAAGAACTTTTCGGAAATGTGTACGTATTTGTGTTGCAGTAGTTTGAATAGCACAACACATATAATAAGAGAACAATGTAAAATACAACGTATGATTATGATTACACTTGTTTACCCAGGAAAGCCTCACTTGAGTCTTAAGACTTGTTTTAAGGCGAGTCCTGGCGAAGATGTTGCAGCAAGGTGGCGACGCTGCTGCTGCTGTGTAATACCCATTTGAGTAATGTTTAAAAATGTTTCTCCAACACCAGTTCAATAATTCTAGATTTGAAGCTTTCGTGACTGCAAGGATTCATACTCTTAGTTTCTTCGGTAAAGTCACGTAGGTAAAAAAAAATGAAATTAAAATTTATAAATTATTATTTTATTTTTATTAATTTTTATTTCAAAACTAAGAGTACCAGTTCAATGTTTTTTTTTTACCATTGGTTTGTTTTCTTAGCTCTGGGAAACTGACCTTGCGATAATCGCAGACAACCCTCAAACAGAAACTCATGGATATCTGGTCACCGCTGGTATGATGTTGTTTACAATTACAGGATTACAGCCTGCCTAGGCAGGCCTGCCCAGGCAGGCTGTAATCCGGTGGGTATCCTGTACAAGTTTCATGCAGTCCATCTGCTGATATCGACTGCCATGCACACAGACACACTTGCCCACCACCCCCCAATTCAAAAACAACTTTTACTCAACTCCCCCCACACACTCTGTGACCTTCCACTCAACAAGCCAACTAGCCAATGGAGGCTCGTGGTGGGAGGTGGTGGGGGGTTTCATTTTCCCACTCTCCAACCAGCACCACCGTTCCTGGCATTCTTCCCGAGCCACTTTTCTGTGCGCAGCCGACGACTCTGTCGCGTTCGCTTTTGCAAGGGCCGCCGGCCATGGCTGTGTCATTGAGGGTCGATCATGTTGTGCAGCTGCTCAAGGCGCTGCGGCAAGCTTCGTGAGTTTCTCCCCTTTTGAAGTTGACGTCCTTTCAACATTCTATCGGCGGGAGGTTGTGTGTGTGTGTATAAACTGCAAATTGGATCGCTACCTGTGAGTTTTACACCCCTAGCTGCCGCTGCAATTCAGTGGCCTGAAATCAAATGTGTCGCTCCGGATGACCGCTGCAAAGTATGATCTTGAGTTTTGATTATAGTGTGCTGATCTTTAAAGGTGCATTGAAAATGGTTGGTACTCCTGCTGTTATGGAGTGACTCAGGCTGCCAGCTATGGCTGCAAAGTTTGGTCGTACATATTATGGATATCGTTTATTGTTAAATTTGAATCAGTTCCTATGATCACTGTTACATTGTTTTTATAGTTTTATTTTGGTGATTTCGACAACGTTTTGGTTTAGCCATATTTGTTTGTTGTAGTACAGAGTTAGACGTAACTTTAATCTAAATTATCTTATGGTTGTTATTGTTTGACTTGCATCCCACTGGGATTTTTGCACACATCGTTGATATACGGCGCTTTTTGCTGGAAGATCTTGCTGTTTTTTTCCTGGATTGCACGTAGTCACTTTAATGTTTCTTGTTCATGTTTTTGTTGCGGTTGCACCGTATTCAAGAGCCGCATGGCTCACAGGGCTATACCGAATAAATGTACTGAAATGAACTGAACTGTGTTGGGGGGGGGGGGAGTTTTTTGACACTCTCCTAAGCTTGCAAAAATAGTGAGTGATGACTCCCCAAAGTGCTTGCAACGCGAGAGGCGCAGTAAAATCGCGTAATCCGACTCGCTCTGGGTAATGGGTGGATTTGTGTTCTAAAAGGTGTCGACCCACACGGTTTAGGGGAAATTTAGTTTTCAGGTCCATGTGGTGTACAGCCGTTTCAATACGGGCAACAACGGATGTGTTTCTTCTCCCTTGTGATGGGACTTTGTAGGATGAACGTTGAGATTTAAGGTCAGGGTACGGGGTGACCAATAATGTCTGAATTGGTCTGTAATAAGGTAGGGCACTGATAAGGGGTTGACAGGCATGAAGATGCAATAAATGTGTACGAGACCACGTACAGTATATATACACACTAGCTTTACTATCCAGCTTCGCTCGGGACTTGGATTCACCATGCCTTTTTCTCCCCAGTGGCGATGTTCACACACCACACCAGTTACTCGTTTGAGGCTGAGTCGACCTAGGGGAGGCCCAGGACCGGTTCAAATTATCGTCACCGGTGCAGATCTCCTTCGCTGCCAGCAGCCAGCGCTATACTGCTACATTACTATTCTATGCCACTACACTTGTGACAAGTTAAGCTGCTGTTTAATTTCAATGTCGATGACCAACAGGTGTCGCTGTCCTGCCCATTCCCATGCGTACACAGCAACAGGTAGAGTCACGCATACAGCATTCACACAGCAACAGGTAGAGTAACGCATACAACATTCATACTGCAACAGGTAGGGTAACTCTAGATTTGAAGCTTTCGTGACTGCAAGGATTCATATTCTTAGGTTTTTTCGGTAAAGTCACGTAGGTTAAAAATTAAAATTAATAAAAGTAAAATAAAAATGAAATAAAAATCACGACGTTTCGGACGAAAGCTTGTGTTGCCTCCGAAACGTCGTGATTTTTATTGTATTTTTTATTTTACTTTTATTAATTTTAATTTTTCACCTACGTGATTTTACCGAAAAAAACTAAGAACAGGTAGGGTAACGAATCCGGCATTTACACTCACTTCACTATCAGCTGTGGTGGTCGAATCCGGCGTTGTTTTACTTTCCCCTAAAATAATTCAGAATGTGTTGCTTCACTTATAATTTGTACAACACGGTTAATTATGAATTGCGTGGTTTTGTGTTACAGCCGAAGCAAGCAAGAGGCAGACAGATTATGCCTTTGAGGTGAGGTATGGGGATCAGTACAGTAAATTATTTTTTTATTTAAGGGGTTTCCTGTATTGGGATGTTTATCCATTACCATTTACGGGTGACTAAGTGTGGGAGGAAACGAGAGTACCTAGAGAAGGCACTCGCTTGTGAGGGGATAGCTCCCATCACTGCCATCTCCTGGCCACCTCGCAGTGCCATGCCTATACAATCTCGCAAGCCAAGGTCGTCAACCATGCAAGCACTAACCAAAATATCTGCTTAGTTTCTGAGATCCGCTAAGATTCATGCACCTTTACGAGATGTGATTGTAGGAACATCCTAAATATATGCTTTACATTAAAACCAAAGGTTGTGAAGCATTTAAAAAAATAAATTGTAAACCCCTTTGTAGCATAACTTCGTCAGATTTGTCTTTGTAACATGTGATTAACGGCGCTTTTTCTTTGTTTTCTCTTCAGATGGCATGCTCCAACATTCGTTATGGAGAAGGAGTGACGCAAGAGATTGGCATGGTATGTCTACATGGATTTGCATGAATTAAAATAAAATGACAATATGATTAATAAAAAACATTAATATCCATTCATAATTATCCACCACCTATCCGTGACATGCTGTCAACACAAACGTTACAAATAATCTCAAACCAATTGTTTATCTTCCATTATTGATTCTCTTTGCACCAAACTCATCCCTAGCTGTTTACCTACCCTGGCAACATGCATAATCAAAATCGCTAATGCCCCCCATCTCATCCGGTACCATTCCCTTAGCCTCTCAAGGTGATGTTGTCACTCCCATCGTGAAAAATCCCCCACACTAAACCCTAACATCCTGTCTCAGACCTCCCTTTCTTTAGAAAAGTCCTAAAAACGGGTCATCATCTCCCACATCTCTATACACCTCTCCTTCTGTGGTCACCACAACGCAGTACAATCTGGTTTTTGCTAAGGCCGTTTCACTGAAACTGCTCTTCTACATGTGAGAAATGGTCCTTTCCTCTCTTCAGACTGTGGATCACTCTCCTAGTTCTCCGAAAACACGCTCCGCTACTTTTGACACGATTGGTCATGCAATCAATGAGTGTCTCCGTAGTTATGTAGGTGTATCAGCCACACTTCTCTCCTGGTTCTGCTTGTGCTACTCAATGACTGTCTTCCTTTCCTAAATATGTGTACTAAGGTGTCCCACAAATGCTCCATCTTTGGCCCCTTGCTATTTTGAATAGCCATCCTGCTTGGCAAAATCATGTCCAATTTTATTGTCAGCCATCATTTATATGCTGATGACATCCGGCAGCTCTAATATAACATTACAATGAATGATACTAGTTTTTTTACCCTTTTATCTGGCAACAAAACCGACACCTTTTTTTACAAGGAGTAATGTTTGCATTGACCACAATACCTGCGGTTGGAATGCAAACAAAAAACACAATTCTGATGATGTATGCACTGTCCTTGAAATTGATTGGTCCACAACAAAAAAAAGTGTCGGTTGTGTTGCCAGATAAAACAGTAAAAAAACAATTATCATATTTTGCTACTGGCAAAGGAGGTTCCAATGGTGTAATTTACAATGAATGTCAGATTAAATGTTTTGAAGGTTTGTATGGTTGACTGCAAGCTATGGATTTCAAAGACAATGTATAATGAAGATTTATTGCCACTGCTATCATGGTGGTGAGATGTTAACTACCTCGCCTGGTATGCCTATATATTTAGAGTTTGCAACATCTTTCTCCCCATGGTCACGTGGATTTATCCCCTGGTCCTCCGGTTTTTCCCTCCACATTTAGGAACATGCGTTGAGAGTATTTGGCTGCTGTACATTTCCACATGATGAGCCACTTCGTTGAGCTATCATTTGTGGCCTGGTCGCTTCTGAAAAATAGCTATATAGCTCAGTGGGCCTTACCTCGTAAAATAAAAATTGTCTATAGTTTTTTTTAGTTTTAATGTAATTTCTTGCAGGATTTGCAGAACCTTGGAGCGCGCAATGTGTGTGTGATGACGGATAAAAACCTGTCACGGCTACCTCCAGTGAGGGCAGTGCTCGATTCCCTCGTGAGCAGCAAAATCAACTTCAAGGTTTACGACGATGTGCGTGTGGAGCCAACAGACACCAGGTTCTCATCAATCACCATTCCCGAGAAAACAATACAGTCGCAGTTGGACATAATGACACCTTATACTTGCACCGTTCTCATATCAGCAACACATTCTTACATTACACTGGTGGGGGTGGGGGAGGCAAAGTGCAACTTCTGATATAAGCACACTACTTAAGATAATAGGGTTTCCCCTTTTTTCTGGTAACAAAACAGGTGTTAAGATGTTCAAACACCAAACTGATACCTTTTACAAGGAATCATGTCTGCATTAACCACAATACTTGTGGTCAGAATGCAAACAAAAGGTGTACAGCCCAGGTTGTACGCCTGTTGGCGTCCTCTGGTACTGGCAAAGGAGGTCCCATAATGTGCACACTACTTAAGATATATAAGCACTTCTGACCGTGTTCCCAAGCGGTGTGCTTCCATCTTGCTTCTGCTGTAGTAAAGTCTGCCTTGGGGCAGGGCTACGTCTAAACTGTGAACATGCTTCACAATACTTCATAGGCCAGTTAACAGAATGTGTAGGATGTAGAGTGATCCAAAGGGTTTAGCAGTGGAGGTGAAAAGTAAGCGCGTTAGACTATTGGATCATGCCGTGTGATCGTCATTTACTTGGTTTATAGCAGTTTATTTCATTACACAGAGCCAACGTAATGTACGGTGATTATACAGTTTGAATAATGCAAAATATGGAGAGAAAAAAAGAAGCCGCAGGACCACTCTTAATAAACAAATGTCATACAACTACAACTGTAACAGTGTTAGCTCTTGAGATCAAATCTGATAACTGAAGCACATCTTGTTTATATCAACAGCCATTCTTTAGGTTCAGGCTTTTTAATTAATTGAAGAACTGACCAATAAATAGTCAGAATGAATTCTTACTCAAATGAGCGATGAGGTGGCGATTATTTCCTGTTTCCAGCCCTGAGCCAGTGATATAATTTCCACATTCCCATAGCTGGGGCAAGTATTTCCATCAGACAACCATAGTTGGCTTCCCTACAAAATGGTATTGCTTTTAACAACCCCTGATTATGATGATTGGGCTGACTCAACCCCCCCCCGCCAAACCAGAATTCGAACTTTTGCAACCTTCCGTGTGTGAGCTGCTCGCTCTACCGCTGAGCCACTGGGGACTGACAAAAGTGTAACGGCATATTTGTGTTGTCTGCTGCCCTGGGCTGCGTTGCAGTTTCAAGAAAGCCATCGCATTTGCACGCAGTGGTGGGTTCGATGCTTACGTGGCTGTTGGTGGGGGCTCCGTCATGGACACGTGCAAAGCCTCAAACCTGTACAGCGCCAGCCCTGATGCCGATTTCCTAGACTTTGTGAACGCCCCCATTGGAAAGGGCATGCCCGTCACCGCCACACTCAAACCTCTCATTGCCGGTAATGTATGTTGCACGTATGTACATTGAACTTATTTGCACCGTACGTAGCCAATCGTGCTTATCAGTAGTGCGAGGGAAGGAAAACAAACTATACACGAAAAAGCAGTTCTAAAGAAAAGAGTTTTCAATCCAGATTTAAAAGTGTACCATTAGTCCAGTGGCTTCCTAAGTAGCAATGGGAGGACATGTTGACCTCGTGAAAATAAATGTACAAATGGCCTCAAATAGAATTATAGAGTGTGCTTCTGGAAATACTTGATCAGGTAATACCAGCCTTAGACTTGCTTACCATGTGACATTCATCATTGGATAGAGACTATAATATTTAAATAGGCCATTGAAAGCAAATTTCTTGTTTTATTTTTATCTATATGTAAAAAATATATATATAATTTTTTCTCGATTCATACTTTCACACACAACCTTATGGTTTAATTTCCTATTTTACATGTTAAGCTATTTTAGTTGTTTTCATTTAGTTAATTTAATTTTTTACCTATGTGACTTTACCAAAAAACCCAGAGTATGAATCCTTGCAGTCACGAAAGCTTCAAATCTAGAAGCTATTTTAGGATTATTTATTTGTTACGTAAAAAAAGCTAAAGGTGCAGCCTTGTAATTACTTGCTCATGTGACTGCTGGTGGAAGGGCATCCCATGAAGAGACCTATCAAGAGCCCCTTCTAGCGTATTTTGGCCTACTATATTCAGGGTGACCAGACATTTTTGCGTCGGTGGGATTACCTCCACTTTACCTCTCCACATGTGACCTGCCAAGTCACTGGCCGTGGGATACTCATTTGTACTGCTGAGTGGACAAAGGCGAGGGGATTTAAGAAACTTGCGCATTGTTTCAGCTGCCATGCTACGAGATGGAATTGGCGACGTTTGGATTGTGCAAAACATTGTGCAATGTCAATCTGACTTTTAAATTATATACTGTTCATTTTTTAAAATCTCCATTTGAAATAGAACAAATGAATTACATGATGACAACTGCTTTCTGATCAGTCTGCCCGTGCTATGACAACGTGGCAAGGTGAAACACCCAGACGCACATTTATTCATGTGAACCTTATCTTCTACCAGTTATACTTAGGAGTGGAGCAGTGATGCACTGGTTAGTTCACTGCACTTTCTAGATTTGAAGGTTTCGTGACTGCAAGGATTCATATTCTTAGGTTTTTTCGGTAAAGTCACGTAGGTAAAAATTTTAAATTAATAAAAGTAAAATAAAAATAAAAAACAAAATAAAAAATTAAAATAATTTAACATAATTATGTTATTTTACTTTTATTAATTTTAATTTTTTACCTACGTGACTTTACTGAAAAAACCTAAGAATATCACTGCACTTTCACTGATGACCTAAGTTTGATTCTTGGCCAAGAATGGCAAGTGATATCTGAATTGTTCCTGGGTCCCCCTTTAAATCACATTACCAAGGATGGTGAGGTATTGTCAAATAACCTTCATGACTGACAATCAAGTGATATTCTTGAGTTGAATGTGCCATGTGCCAAATGTTCGCATTCACTTTTATCACAAATTCACACAGTTCTTTCATTTTATTTGTCTAGTGCCGACAACAGCTGGCACTGGCAGCGAGACGACAGGAGTGGCTATTTTTGACTATGAGCCACTGAAGGCTAAAACAGGTAATCTAAGCTTGGTTGAAAGTTAAGCCATGCATCTGATGTCATCCACACCTTGGCTATGTATAGTTCTGATAAAGTTGACACTGTAATGTATGTATGATGAACTGCTTTCACACCATACTTAGCCAACCGTGCTAATGGGAGCTGCGGGGGAAGGGCAACAAACTAAGCACACAAAGCAGTTCTAAACAAATGAGTTTTTGATATTGGACGGAAGAGCATTCCAGGTGGCCGCAAAAGCGCATCCGAAAGCGCGCGATATAGTGCCCGTCTTTGTTCGATGATTAGCCAAATGATTTGTCATGTCAAATGTCAGCTCTATTCAATGGGAATGTAATCGATTGTCTGTGAGCAGGCATTGCTAGCAGAGCCATGAAACCAACGCTGGGGCTGGTGGACCCACTGCACACACTGCACATGCCGGAGCGCGTTTGTGCCAACAGTGGATTTGACGTTCTCTGGTGAGCCCAACGCCCACTACCCGCACTTTAAACTGTGAGCGCAGACACACATTTCACTAATGGGTATATCATGTTGTGATTTGGAATGTAATGGTTTATTGACTAAACATTTTATTTCACGCACGTGATGCAGGCATGGAATCGCATGTGTCAGAATCGATTATTTACGATATACATAAATGATGTGATGTTGCATTTGGGCTGGCAGAACGAATGAGACAGAGCACACAAATGAAGCAGGACAAGACAAACCAGATCGCACAGACAAGATAGAAACTAGATCTGAGGGAGTACAAATGAGACGGGCAGTACTATCGAGCAGAGGTGTGGACTCGAGTCATGCGACTTGGACTCGAGTCAGACTCGAGTCATGATTTTGATGACTTCAGACTCGACTTGGACTTGCCTCATCTTTGATTCGACTTGACTCGGGACTCGAGAGCAAAGACTTGAGACTTACTTGTGACTTGCACAACAATGACTTTGTCCCACCTCTGCTATCGAGACAAAATCCAAATGGCACAGAGCAAGACGGACAGTGGTAATGAGACTGACGTTACTCACAAGACATGAAGTATATCCAACAGATAATACCGTGACGGCAGTACAAATGAGGCAGGAGATAAATCCACAGTATTGTAATGAAACATCTCATCATTGATTGTCATTGAATTTATCACGAGCCGGAATCATGAATGTACTTAGTCTATTTTTCGATTTAAAGCTTTCGTGACTGCAGGGATTCATCTTCTTGGTTCTTTCGGTAAAGTCACGTAGAAGGGAAGTAATAAAATAATAAAAATAAAACATAATAAAACAATTCTCACGACGTTTCGGCCACAACGCAAGCAGCCGTCCTCTGGTGAAGACCAGGTCTGTCGGGGAGACAGCGTCTGAGATGAGTAGATTAAGCGTCTGAGACGCTGTCTCCCCGACAGACCTGGTCTTCACCTGAGGACGGCTGCTTGCGTTGTGGCCGAAACGTCGTGAGAATAGTTTTATTATGTTTTATTTTTATTATTTTATTACTTCCCTTCTACGTGACTTTACCGAAAAAACCAAGAAGATACTTAGTCTATGTATAGGGGACTGTGCAACAGAAGTCTACAAGCAGCTTCTTGAAATATGTATCCAGGAGAGCCACACTGAGTCGCAGGACTCATTCAGGAGGATCACGCGTTTTGTTTTTGTTATTTTGAAGATTTTTTTTTCAGCCAATTAATGACGAGCTTTTATACGAGTGGGAGGAAACCGGAGAAACCCGGAGGAAAACCCACGCGTGCGATGGGGCAACACAATTCAGAAAATCGCTTGAGGCCGTAAATTATTAAATGCCCAGTTGTGGTTGGTGGGATTTCGATGCCGACCAATAGTTTTAGAAAACTCTTGTGCCTAAATAAAGCAAACACACAAAAAAAACACACACACACACACATACCAAACAGTTGCAGTAATGAAACATGCAGGACTTATGCACCGACTTATGCAGGCATAGTAGCTTCGGTATTATCTCTCAAAGGACATTCAGATGTGTTATTTCGAATATTATGAGCGGTGTATATTTTTTTACTCCAATATAAAATCTAAATCGCATTAAACTCCACCTCAATCTGTCGATGGACTTGTGTATTAACCTTCTCACTGCTGTGTTTGACTGAATGTGTAGCCATGCGCTGGAATCGTACACGGCTCTCCCCTACCACCAGCGCTCGCCGTGCCCTCCCAATCCAATCAACCGGCCCGCGTACCAAGGCAGTAACCCCATCAGTGACGTGTGGTCAATTCATGCCCTGAAAATCGTGGCCAAATACATGAAGAGGTGCGTTGTGCATCCCTACATTCTTCGCCCTACCACATTTTTAGGAGCTCTCGTTTAGAAAAGCCACTGCTGAGTTGTACTGTTGTTGTCCATTCATTTGGTGATCATGTGCAGCCTTGCATCAATTCACTGCTGGATGATGGCCTCCTCCATGTGGTGTCAGTCATCGGAGTTGTCTTACCATTCTTTACCACTAAACTCGGGTGTCTGGGTTGAGTGAAATTTGTTCATCACCGCACCAGCGTTCCACCCCGTCGTATATGAATCAATGGTATATTGTCTTTTTTTATACCATTTTTCACTTAAACATTTTGCTACCATACACTACTTTTAAAAGTACAGTGCTTTCTGAATATAATTTTGCAAAGCAAGAGATTAAATTTTTATAATCACCTAAAGCTGTCAATAACTTCCTCTGCCTATGGTTAACGCTTTCATATTCTCCTTTAAAAATAACAAAGCACAAAAAGCATCCAATAAGTAGAGGCATTTGACTGGAATCCATTTTTTTGTATTTTGGCCCTCAAAAAGTATATCTCAGATGTTGATGGTTTAACTCTTAGGGAATGGCCATCCTAAAGCTACAAATTGCTTTAAGTCTTGTGCTAAATACCTCAACATGTCATCCACATCATCAGTGCACCAAGTAATTTGGCTGCTGTGGAGTGTGACCTTGAAGCTGATTGCCTGCTAATGTATACCAGTATAATGAAGTAATAGCGGAGCTTAAAACGCCAATCAGTTGTTTTTACTCGTGAACAAAGTCAGATCAATTTCCCGCTCATATGGACATCTCCTTTTTAGAGCCCCTGAGCCTGCGTCTCTGGAGCCGCATGTGCCTCTTCAAGTAACTGCTTCGTGAAAGTTGTTTATTCAGGACCACCGTCACGTATTCACGTGCATTGCGGCCTCTTGAAATATTGATTCTTGTCTTTTTTTACTTACCGAATTTAGAAAAGAAACGGCTCTTCGTGTTATATTGGTTGCAGACCCCTGCCATAGAACAACCACTGTTGACACGCCCACAAAGTGGAACTCGTTTTTTTTTATTAAATCCCCAGGAGGGACGGTGGGCTGAGCCAACCCTCATCCGGGATTTGAACTCGCAAACCCTCCGATTGTGAGCCAAGCACTCTACCAGCGAGTCACCCCGGCTGAAACCGAATTAATTATTAAAGGTTGCCATGCGAACACTTTCAAATACCCCTGGACACTTGTGTGTTTGTGCCATAGGGCAGTGAGGCAGCAGGATGACCTGGAAGCACGCTCCAGCATGCACCTCGCCAGCGTGTTTGCAGGGATCGGCTTTGGGAATGCCGGCGTTCATCTCTGGTACAGTTTATTGCACTTACATCACCACACGTCAGTTTAACACGTAGGCTTTCGCGACCAATATTGTTCACAATAAACGTTTTTGGGTTAGATCGCGTTATTTATAAATGCGTCGTAACCCTCCACCACCCGATACGGCCAATCAGCAAAAAAAGTGTCACGTTGACAATTCTAGCGAATTGCCCGATGATGCTGGATGTAATTACCAGCGAAACGTCGTACTCAAAAATTGTAAATGTTGTGGATTCACTGTTCAACACACCGATAGGCTAAAGTAGTGAACTATTTGTCTTTTGTTAACGTGACACTTTTTTAACGCGATCTAACCCAAAAACGTTTATTATGATCACCACACTTGCGATGAAAAAAGGTCCGTTGCCTGAAATGTCACCTATTACAGCTATTACAGTATATGTATACATATATTTCCGATTAAGGCAGTGTTATTGCTGAATGTTTTGAGTTTTTTTGTTACGATGTGAGAGGGTGTGTGTAAGCTATTTTACAACTTTCATTAATATTCGTGCGTTCTGGTTTACAACCTGGCAGTTGGTTTTTTTACATTGCGTTCATAATAAGGTTTTTTTTCACGTGCGCATTTTCAGTCACGGGATGTCGTACCCCATAGCTGGAATGGTAAAACATTACAGAGCAAAGGACTACAATGTGGATCACCCAATTTTGGTGAGAAATTAGCACATTCAAGACACTTTAGTTATGTTTATATGTGTAAAAGAAAAAAATCAAACATCTAATAGGCAAGTAAATATGCATAAATTAACATTGAAATACTGTATTATGGCTTCAATACATGTGCATTAAATCGTGCATGTGAGAAGATATTATTTAAGTTAATGATAATTATGTGCAAATCGTATTCTCAATTATATTTAGTCAAACAGGACGAACAAAATTACACACTGGACAGAACAAATGAGTAACAAAATTCACAAAATGGTAACAAGGTACCAATGAGAATTGTTCATTCGAATCATAACCAGCAAATCTTAACAAATCCACTGAATTTCCGAGGGAGTGAATCATTACTTCCTGATGTTTTTGTTCATTCCAGCCTCACGGTCTTTCGGTGGTGCTGACCTCCCCTGCTGTCTTCACGTTCACCGCCGCCATGTGCCCAGAGCGACATCTCGAGGCAGCTGCAATCCTTGGTAGGGCTGCTGCCGGCATGCTAGTTGGCTGTTTGAGAAATGGTTACATCCATTGTTTTAAATACAGTCTAATGTAGCAGAACAGGGCAGGTGGATGTCTGTATAAACGGTCCTCCGGTTTTTCCATCCACGTTTAGAAACGTGCTTTCAAAGTATTGGGCTGTGGTAAATTTACACGTGATAAGCCACTTCGTTGGGCTATCGTTTGTGGCCAGATCGCTTCTGAAAATGAGATGTGTAATTATAGCTCAGTGGACCATAACCTGGTAAAAAAAAATTATCATGGGACCTCCTTTGCCAGTGCCAAAATATGGGAATAGGTTTTCCCCTTTTTTCTGGCAACAAAACAGTTGTGTTAAGATGGTGTCCTCTGGTCTAACAGCGTTTGAGACGAGGCTTGAAAGAAAGCTGTCTCTGGTGTGGACCAATCAGTTTCAAAGAAAATGCATATATTATTAGAGTGTTTTTTTGGTTTGCATTCTGATCACAAGCATTGTGGTTAATGCAGACATGATTCCTTGTAAAAGGTTTCAGTTTGGTGTTTTAACATCTTAACACCTGTTTTGTTGCCAGAAAAAATTGTTAATGAGTTAAATGTCATTATAACAGGACCCTGCGGGGTGGGCTGGTAGGAACGAATAACCAAATAATATAAACATAATGTATTATTACACTTGTTAAGCCAGGAAAGCCCCACTGAGTCAAAAGGTTTTTGTAGGGTCCTGCCAAGTGTTTGCAGTAGGGGTCGATGTTGATACACGGACGGACGGACGGACGGACGGACGATATAATCTATTGGTGGTCTGGTCCACTTCGTTCCTACCAGTATAAGCTCTGTACCTATCAGCCCTCTCTACTTGCTGAGTGAATGGGCCATTGCCTAAAACGTTCCTTGACGATATACTTTTTTGATCCACAATACACGTTTTTTGGGTTAGATTGCATAAATATAAATGTGTCGTTAAACCCGCCACCACCCGACACAGCTAATTAGTAAGGTTTGTCATGTAAACAGAACATGCCAATTCGTTATTAGTACAGCACACCGGTGTGTTGGAGGGCAAATCCACAACATTTACAATCTGAGTACGACGTTTCGCCAGTAATTACAACTAGCATCATCACACGGCAGCCAGATTTGTGGATAAATCCTCTTGTTTCGTTCCTTAAATAGAGGGGTAGATTTGATGACGTCTTCTTGTGAACCACTACACCTCCACGAATGCTTGCCTCTGCCTAGGGGCGGACGTAAGCCAAGCGAAGCAAGCTGACGCGGGATCCATTCTTGCCGACACTCTGCGTGCGCTTTTGTTTGACCTCAACGTCGAGGATGGCTTGAGCGCTGTGGGGTACTCGTCCCAGGACATCCCCGCACTCGTCAAGGGCACCCTGCCCCAGGTGAGTACAGGGTGCTCAAAAAAATATTGGACACTTCTGAGAATTTTCAACAATAGTAAAAGATATGTGCCTCTGGGCTCTGGAGACCACCTGGAGAAGATTCTAGGCACGTGTTGACAACGATGGCGAACAAGTGGAGACTCTTTGACTTGTTTAAGCTATTAGCATACATTTGTTATCAAGTTAAAGTGTATTATTCGTTCTTTTTCCATTAAAAACGATGGTCCCATATAAATGTTAACATTTTTTTGAAGCTACCTGTATTGTCGAGAGCCCATCAAGCTCAGTTGGCTGCCCCATGGCTGGTACGCTTGATTGCTGTCGCATTTTTTTTATGTTGCCAATGCAACTTTTCAAAATTTCTGAATTTCCATTTGTGTAATTTGGTGTGCCGTAACTCCGTACGAGTGTTGATTATAATACATGGCACATATGCAGAACCTTGTGTCAATCCACTGCTGGATGAGGGATTCCCTACATGCTGGTCAGTGCAGGTTGTTGAAGTTAAGGAGCATAGACATGGGAGCATAGATGTATAGCAGAACAATGTACTTTGTTTGCATTGCCCTCTGCAACGCACTACATAGCCTCACAGCCTATCAGAACCTGCTGTGCATGGCGGTCTCTCATCCAGATACTACCCTGTTTAGCTTCCGAGATCTGATAAGTCAAAGTATTTGGTCATTTATCACACTACCTATATATGTTATGAAAAAGAACAGATACACTTTTATTCAAAGTTTAATCTTGTCATCATGGGCAATGCATAACAATTTGTAAATAGAAGTGTTTGTGTAAACTGCCCACGCTTATATTACATACTTACATTGAATATAAATGCTGCATGGTCGAACGTTTAACACAGTGGACTTGCGATCCAGAGGTCGCCGATTCAATCTCCTGGCACAGCAGTTGAATCGATTGGCAGGTTCATCTTCTTGGTTCTTTCGGTAAAGTCACGTAGAAGGGAAGTAATAAAATAATAAAAATAATACATAATAAAATACAATTCTCACGACGTTTCGGCCACAACGCAAGCAGCCGTCCTCAGGTGAAAACCAGACGCTGTCGCCTCGACAGACCTGGTTTTCACCTGAGGACGGCTGCTTGCGTTGTGGCCGAAACGTCGTGAGAATTATTTTATTATGTTTTATTTGTATTTTATTACTTCCCTTCTACGTGACTTTACCGAAAGAACCAAGAAGATGAATCCCTGCAGTCACGAAAGCTTTAAATCGAAAAATAGACTAAGTACATTCATGATTCCGGCTCGTGATAAATTCAATGACAATCAATGATGAGATGTTTCATTACAATACTTTAAATCGAAAGATTGGCAGGTTGTGTGTGGTGTGGTCAAGTGTAGGTACTCCCATCTCTTCTACGATATCAGGTCAATGTGGAAGAGTCGACCAAATTACTCACTATAAATGACTGTCTATAGCTCCCTCAAGTGGAAGCCCTTCTGCAAGCAGTGCTGCGAGCAATGAATCGCCAGACTCTACTGGCAACCCTTTAAACTTGATCTGATCAATGTTGTGAATGTTCCTTGAAGTGTGCGTAATGGTTCTAGATTTCGATAGGGATAGTGGATGCCCTTCCGCCATCAGTGACGTTAGCAATACATTGCAGGGCTGCACCTTTGACCTTTGACATTGAATATAAATTGGCGAATGGGCAAGTTTATTTTTTGTACACGTCAACTCTCCGGCCTTAATCTGTTTCAGGAACGAGTCACCAAGTTGTCTCCAAGGCCCCAAAATGAAGAGGACCTGGCAGCGTTGTTTGAAGCATCAATGAGAATTTACTGAGGAAGGAAGCTCCGACCAAAATAATGTTCTCGCACAGCATCAGATATATCTCACATTTTATTCAAACTATACTGTATTTTTCAAAACTAATTGTAAAAGCCACACATTTTCGGTGCCCGAAATGCACGCTTGATGCAATATTTTGTGCAGGTACTGCGTGGAGAGAAATGATTGGTAAGAAGACGCAGCACGTTCTAATTTCATTTGGAAGGGATTTTTGAATGATCCCCCCCCCCCCGTGATTTTCAGATGATAACCAGTCAATGATAAATTCTTACATAGCACTTGAAAGTGTTTATAAATTCCAACTCTTTTTTTTAGGAACAGAAAATTGTCTATTCTTATCAGCAAGTCACTGCCATAATTATACCAAAAATAAAAGATGTGTACTTACAGTCCGAAAATGAAAGCTTTTCGTATCAGGCTTATTTTGTTTCGGTAAGGTGTGAGAATAAAAGTGCTTGATTAGAAAATTATAGAAGAAAAAGAGGAGAGTTATGAAATGGGTCAAAGATGCCAAACAAAAGCGATGAGAATGTCGGAGAACACATACAAAAATGATTGAAGACAAGAAATGGAAGCATCTAAGCAGAAAAAAAGTAGAATGATGACTGGTAATTTCCCAATTCTGGCAGTTAGATTGATGAGTGCAAGTCGTAAAATGATGGATATATATTTTGGTCAATCATTCTACAACTTTCTTGCAATCGCTGCTGCTTTCATACAAAAGCAAAAAAAAACATCGCACCTTGTAATTAATGTTTGGCCGATTCTGCATCAAATGTATAAAGTCTGCCACTTTTGCTTTAATTGTGGAATGGTCAAAAGTGTGTGGAGGTAAGTGTGAAGCCACTGTGGAATCACGTCAATCACGAGCTCGGGACACGGCTTGCGTGGGCGCAATGGGGAGGAGAGTGGCGATTTAGCACAATAGTGAGTCCGTGAAATATGGAGGAAGTATGCATGTGCAAGAGGGTACACGTGCACCGATGTTCAGGTAAGGTCTTTATAAATATATTCAGCTATCTCTAAGAGCCCCGAGCACAATTTACACCCCCTTTATATACCCTCGATTTTCTGGAACCCTCCAGTACGTTCCTCCAAATTTCCATGTATAACGGGCGTATGTGACGCAGGAGAAGCTGATGGAGGCAACACGTATTTATTACAATTAAATTCAGTACAGCAGGGTAACGACTCTAACACTTGAAGAGGTATCGGCCTCTTCACCCGGTCTATTAGAGGAAGTGTTCCCCAGCTAACGCTCCCCGTTAACTCCTTACTTCCCTCTATTCCAGACCTTCCCCAAATGTAGGCTCGCTAACCTGGCCCAGCTTCGGCGCAGGTTCTGACCCTCAGCCACACGAGTCTGGCCATTACAAGGACATCAGACCTCACTGCTCTGAGGTCGCCACTGGCTTGCCCTGCTCGGCCCTTACAAGAACAGCGAGTCAGGGTAGTTCCAGGTCTAGCTAGCTGGCCTTCAGTCTTCACTGGCTCTTCATCTTGATCTGTACCCAACGACTGCCTCGAGCTCTCTCGCTCTCCGCCTTATATACCAACATGCCCTCGAGGGGGGCGGGGCTGTGTGGGATCCCAGCCTCCCCCCCCACACAGCCCCCCAGGGTGGAAACCGTTTGCGGACGTGGATGTAGACACCCCAGTGTAACTGCCCGTTTCTCCCCGTTACGTAACACCTCTACACATGTTTGCCTCTCATGCTCCCCTCTCGTTTCTCTTTCCTGCCAAATCTCTCCACTTGTCCTCAACCAATCCTGCTTTGTGCTGCCTAGCCGTGGTCCTTGCACCACCCTAACATGTCCTTACACGGCCCCTTACGCATTAGCCTTAAACAGCCAATGGGAAGCAATGCCACAACAAGCAGTCGGATCCAGCGAAGGATCTGAGCATGGGATTCATCTGGTATGTGTCTTGAGCATGGGTTTACAGCATGGGGTCGAGCTAATATGGGTTGGAGCATGGGTTTGGGCATGGAATCGAAATCGCTATTTCTGTAGATTGCTGTTCTATACCTCCTTAAATGGTAAGCACACGCCAAGGGTAACCTTAGTTGGATGTGGTATCTACTTTACATCCCTCATTCTATCGCGACAGTACCAACCCATTCCACAAAAAATCATGGGTATTCTTGGTACCATTGTACAATTTATTCATAAATTGTTTAAAGTAAACTTTCGAGTATTTTTACGAGCTATTCTCGTCTGACAGCGGTGGAAATACGGCTCGGAGACATGCAGATGCCGTTGATGATGCAAACTCAATTAAACGATTACACAAGTCGATGACGAAGTCAATGATAAGATAATACGCGGATGCTGCTAATGCAAGATGACGCAGAAGAAATGAGTGTGCCTGGAAAGACACCGAGTCTCGAAGACTCGCTTGTTTTTTCCATGCCAGAGGAAGCTGGAGGAACCAGATAAACCCCACGCTTCGAGGAGATGCATCTCAAAAGCCATATACCGGAGTAAGGGGCCGTCCATAAATTACGTCACGAGATTTTGACGATTTTTGCCTCCCCCCCCCCCTTTCGTCACACGGCGTCACAAAGTCAGACCCCCCCCCCTCAAATATGACGTCACAAAGCTCTGCCCCCCCCCCCCCCCCCAAAAATACATGCTTCAAATCGCTTTAAACTATTGTCATTGTAGTGCGTATTTAATGTGGTGCTGCCCTCTGATGTTGTAGGGTAAAACATGTACTAAACAGTCTATTTAATTAAGTAGAACGTGTTGTCTATTTATTTAAAGTTGTGGATTTTGATGTGACGCCACATTTCTCAACCTCCCCTTCCCCCCTCGTCACACATCGTCACAAATGTCTGACCCCCCCCCCCCCCCCAGGTGCGTGACGTTATTTATGGACGGCCCCTTAGTACGTAGGCACTCAAATAATAATGTTAATATTTGAGAGTGAATGGCATTGGCGTTATTGTAAATCTGACCGCGTCTCCACAACAAAGACAATGGGTTTTCAAAGCAGACTGAAATAAACATTATGATTCAGCGAGTATAAATCTGAGGATTGTAGGCTCGAGTGAGAAAGAGGATGTGCGCTCTGAGCCAAGCCTGGGATGACGGACCTGGCTGGGAATTAAACAGATCATTCGCAGGAGTGACCACGTGTGAAGCTGCAGAATCATGTATGGCAATGTGAATATTGCATTGTTCAACAGAAGCACAAAGACTTTGTAAATACATTTCAAATAAAATTAGTATTTATTAGTTTTACAACTGTGATTCGATCTCTCCGTGGTATGTTACATGTATATCAGCATTTGTGCAAGTGTGCATCTTATCTTAATGATATTTACATAGTGCATTTAACAAGGCGCTTTACAGCAATTATAAAATTGTACCGAGCATCACAATAATTTGAAAAAGTAAATTGGGTTATTATACATGGTGAGGTTTTGATGCAGCCAAGTAAGATGGATTGATACAGAGGGTTTGGGATAGGCCTGGTCGTAGTTGAGAAGCGACAGAAAGCTGGGGGGTTGAAAGGTAGTCAGCCAAAATTAAGTTGGAAAGACAAAGGGGGACGCGGCGAGGGGCTGGAGCCAGGAGGGAGAAGGGGGCCACGGCGATGGAGTCCCCCGCACCACCGACGATGTCCGTAATGTCCATGCAGTGCAGCAGTGGAGAACCCGCAGCCTCGGCCTGGCTTGCTTTCCACGGACACGAAGCTTCCCTCTGTGCCCGGCATGCTGATACGGTGAAGACCCCCCGGCAGGAGCTGGACCTTCCATCCTTGGGAGTGTAGTGGTCAGCTCACTGCGCTATGAACCCGGAGACTGGAATTCCAGTACCGCTCACGGCCAACAGTCCTCGGTCTTTTGTGGGTTGACTCAAACTCAAATGAGGCCATGGTGAATGCAAAAAGATCGTTACTCGGGAAACAAAGGCAGCCGGGCGTGACCACCCGGCCTTGCCCCAACAATCTGTTTTGGCTAAACGAGGGATCATTAAGTTTGTGAAGAGTTGAAGAAGGGAGCAGGGAATGCGATATGACGAGAGAAGTGATCATGTGGATTCATAAATGTTCGGAGTGAAGAGGAGGAGGAGCGGGGAGGGGTTGTCGGGGAATGGAGTTGCTGTCCACGACTATTTACGCTTCTTCTTACATTTACATTTTTTCATTTTATTCTTGAAGCCCGTCTTGAATTTGCTGTGAAGTTTCTTTGCTTGCGTTCTCTTATTTGCCATGAGTTTCTTGAACTTTTCTTTCTTTTTGCCTGCAAGGGGACAGATCATGTTAAAGTAGCAGCAAGCAGGGGAGAGTGGCCTCTTCACCGAGGCCACACAGAGTCGGAGCAGAACCACAACACCACGCGTCATTTCGCAGTGAGCCTACGCCGTAACAGAGCCTTGATAATGCCATGCAGTGGGCCCTTGGAGCTGAGCAGCTACTAATGTCGCAGGAAAATTCAAGTATTTGAAACCACGACCAACTGCGAAGTTTCACATATACATTTTCGTGATATCCTAACCTGTGTCACACCCTGTGTTACATAGCATGTTCCCAGGGGAGATGTCACAGACATGACTACTTATGAAGTCATTTCAGTGGGTGTCTTTATCCACAACAGGCATAAATATTTCACCTACCGTAGAAATATAGTTTGTTGAATTTCATTTTACTTATTTACGCGTTTGAGTTGGTATAAGCCACGTTAATTATTAGGATGGTCTGCTTCTGAACTATTTTTGACTTCATCTGGTGATGAAGGATTTGTTCATGAGAACAAAATTTGAGCTTTTTCACTCTGTAGCCTGATATGTCATGTAGCATCGCATGACTATTGCAATTACATGTTCTGCCAATGTTGACGAGCGGTGTATCATCATGAAGGCAATCTGTAAAACACAACTCCCGTTTTCCACCAAGTGACGGTGAAGTCACCACGGCACGTGTGCCATGCTACGTGCACGTTGAGGCCAAGTGAAGGCTCGCTGGCAGGAGGTCATGGAACCGATCCAGTTGCCATAGATTTTCTGAGATGTAGGTATGTTGAATTTCTTTTGTACAATACATAGCCTACCGTGCTTATAGGAGGTGCGAGATGACCAGAGGTCGCTACCGGGTACCCGATACCCGTACCCTACCTGATACCCGGCTACCCATACCCGGCCGGGTACGGGTACCCGTTTGCGACCCTGGTGCGGCCGGGTACGGGTATGGGTACGGGTAGGCCGTGAGTCACTGGTGAGTAACCGTTTGTCACTCATTTCGGGTAGGGTACGGATAGGGAACGAGTACCCGTACCCGGCCGGGTACTCGTTCCCTACCCGTACCCGGCCGGGTACGGGTAAGGAATCAAAACCCGTTTGCGACCTCTGGAAATGACTGGTAGATGCACACAGACACACACACACACTTCTCTCACCTGACTTCTGGTTCTTCTCCTTATGGTGCGTCTTGTTGTTATCATCACCACCACCACCACCGCCACCGCCGCCTTCTGTGTTGCTGCTGGTCCCTGGCTCAGGCTTCAAGCTTTCCACCAAGGTAGTGAGGATCTCCATAAACCATCCGCCTGGTGCAACGGCTTCTTCTTCCTCTTCATCCACGGCCCTTGGTTGCGGCATTATGCATTGGCAAATTGCCCTGAAGGCTCGTGAGATATCGCTCCGAAGTGATGGTGGCATGTCTTCTTCATCATTGTTCATGAGATCGGCTTCGCCACCGTCATCTGCAGCCTGTGGTGAAAAGCTACCACAGAAAGTGCAAAAGAGAAGCAGAAGAAAATTGTCTAGACATGAAAGGTTGCCTTGTTAGGATGCAGTGCACGTGGCTTGTGCAGTGTTCACCATGGGTTCCTATATTCCTGCACAGTGCTCTTATCTTCCTACATCAGGGGTTGGCGATCAAAATAACAAGAACCGTTTTTTTCGAATTCGGCAAAAAAGACCTCAATATTTCAACAGCCGTAATGCACTGTGGTGAATACGAGACGGTCCTTAATAAATAAGGTCACGAAGCAACCCTTAAAGAGCCGCATGCTACTCCAGAGTCAGAGGTTGCCGACCCCTGTCCTAGCTTCTACTACACACACACCTAGACATTGTCTCACAAAGCTTCACATGCGTTTGAAGCTTCTTAAAGTTATTTATTCATCACTGATTGGTGGTGGCTCGTTGGTGTAGTGATATCTTGGTGTGAACTGGCACTGCTGCGATGTTTTTCTACACGTAGCTGCCTGTGATGAAATTGAGCTGAGAAGTGCATTGCTTTCTGTTAAATTCGAGCTCTGAGAGTTACGTGGTGGACGTTACTCTGTAAAAGCAGATGGGGAATTATTGCCCCGTGGTATAGGTCACTTCGTTGTGTGATATCTGTTTCCATGGACCATTGTCTAACATGGGGTGATGCTGCTTTGCAAGAATGCGATTTTGGATGCATTATTCATTTCAAAACATGACACTGACTTTACAGAAGTTCATCGTACCATCAAATAAAACGCGTGCTAAACTGCCAAGGACACGCTGATTAGTTGTGTAGCTACAAGATAAGGGCTGTTTGTTTTTCGTTGTTCTTCAAGTCACTTTAACATGAAGGGCTTACACTTGGCTCCAAACATTGTACAATTATGTTTTTACAAAGAACATACGCAGTGTGTTACATGGAAGGGAGGAGGTTGACATGGAACCAATGGAAAAGAGCGGTTGATTTTAAGAAACATGTGCTCCCTGGACCCTGTAGCATTTTACCCTCATCATCATCATCATCACACTCACCTCACGAAACGCCAGTATAGAAGCCTTGCACCAACACACAGGGCGATCAGCCCTATGGAACTCAGGACGGACAAAATAACCGTCTTGTAGACTGCGTCCACACACAATGGAGAACAAACACATTAATCTTCAGCAACATATCAAGAGGGGTGACTCACATCCTAATTAGTCAGGGTTAGGGACAGCAATATAATTGCTCAACCCCAGTTATTAATGCTTTAATATTTGCATTCCTTTTGGCGCTCTCTGGTCTAACACTGGTGAGACAAGGCGATAAAAGAGGCTGTCTCTGGTGTAGGCCAATTAGTCTCAAGGACAGTAATTAATTTTTAAAGCATGTTTGTTTGCATGTTTTACATTTGTGGTTAATGCAGACTCGATGCCTTCCAGTAGGTGTGTATTTGGTGTGGGAAAATCTTAAACACTTCCTATATTATTGCCAGAAAGGGTGAAGCCTATTATTTTTTAATCGCTACTTACAAAGTTAGGGTTTACAGTTAGGGCTATGTTTAGCATTACGGATGGGCTTGGAGTTAAGGCTAGAGGGTTATTAATCATAAGATAATTACCTGAAGATTTGTGGGCCATGTCCGGTGCTTGAGGGATGGCAGTCGTGCTGGTCGGAGGGGGAGCTGTCGTCGTTTTCACGCCGCGCATCCGCTGGATCCAGCCGGACATTCCCATCGCCGGCTCCACTCCTGACCGACCGACCACCAGAACCAACGTGTAAGGATGGAAAAATCATCACATACCCATCCTATGTGTATGACACCAAACCTTTTACTGGCATTGATTGCACCGAAGCCTCTGCACTCAAAAGGCTCTCAGAGTACGGCCCCAGAGCCTCGCAACAGAATTCTGGACCGTTTTTAACTTTGAAATGAGCAAAGCAGGGAAACCGTGGGAGAGCGAGTTTAAATGTAGTCCAACAGAGAAGTAATGAAGGCATGGATGAGTCTCACAATATTCCATATGCGGGGCAATGTAACACTGGCATCGGTAGAATGTCTTATAGACTTGCGACGTTTGGTCGGAGAATAAAAGCATGAGGATCTAAAATAACCACGAGGTTACACGTGCTGTTGGCCAAGATAAGATAAAAAAAACATTTTTATTTGTATATATTTATAAGTAAATTTTTCGATTTAAAGCTTTCGTGACTACAGGGATTCGTATTCTTGGTTCTTTCGGTAAAGTCACGTAGGAGGGAAATAATAAAATAATAAAATTCTACATAATAAAACAGGCTTTTGTTTTACCAATATGAAGGACCTCAATTTACGTCCATATTTACCAGCATCAACATTGCTACTATTGCATCACAACGACTACTACCAACAAAACCCATAATTGAAACAACCACCACGGCATCAACACCATCCCAATCGGCAAAAGCAAACCATGAGGACTACAAGGCAACCATATAGCATTGCCTTCAACACCATCTCCTGCATCACAACATCCACCAACAAACAAAAGACAAAGACCCCTCATATAGCCTTAACAAATTGTTGAGGCAAGTGCTGTAAGCAAGCAACTATGAAGCCCAACACGGTACACGATGGGGTGGGTTGTCAGCACCATGCCCGATCACCCTTGTCTCCCCAGTGGCGATGTTTGCACACCACACAACAGGTACAGTCCACATGTGAGGTTGAGTCGACTTCGGGGAGGACCATAAACGGTTCGGATAATCATCACTGGTGTTGGCCATGAGTAGAAATCGAACTCGTGTTGCTGGGTTTGTATAGCAGCGCGCTAACCACTGCGCCACTGCTGCTCACATCCACCAACAATGCCACTATTATCATCGGCGCACGTGTAAAGCCCTAATGGAGCTCAGTGGATTCCTGGTGGAATTAGGATATCTATTTAAAGCTTTCGTGACTGCAGAGATTCATCTTCTTGGTTCTTTCGGTAAAGTCACGTAGAAGGGAAATAATGAAATAATAAAAATAAAACATAATAAAATACAATTCTATATTTTAGTATGTTTCATTTTTATTATTTCCCTTCTACGTGACTTTACAGAAAGAACCAAGAAATAATAAAAATAAAACATAATAAAATACAATTCTATATTTTATTATGTTTTATTTTTATTATTTTTATTATTTCCCTTCTACGTGACTTTACCGAAAGAACCAAGAAGATTAGGATCTCTATTTATCCCTCCTGGTTCTCTCACCCTCGGGCGCACTGATGCTGTTTTTGGACATCACGGGCTTTGCAGCCGAAGGATGGAACCCCGCAAGAAGCAGCAGCAGTAGCGGCAGGAGCAGTTTGAAGAACTTGAACTCCATTGCCAAAGCAGCTGTTGTAAGTGGAGCTCAGTGAATATCCTAAAGCCAAAACTTAGCGTGGTTGTCGGGAGCTTAAACATGGAGCGTCAACCTCACGACACCGCCTCGAAGTGTGTGACGTCACTACAGGTCTGTGACGAGTTGTGACGTAGCATTGACGGTGGGCGGAGCCATGCGAGTGGGCGGAGCCAGGCGAGTGGGCGGAGCCAGGCGAGTCCATTCGGCTGTTGAGAGCGGAAGGGGGGGGGTACTTAACGAAATCCAGCCTTGATCTTGGCAGATTTTTGACCCCCCCTCCCCCCCTCGTCACAAAAAGTCAGACCCCCTTCAAATATGACGTCACAAAGCTCTGCCTCCCCAAAAAACATATTTCCATTTTAAAAATAAAACATGCTTCAAATCACTTTAAACTATTGTCATTGTATTTAAAGTGGCGCTGCACTCTGATGTTGTAGGAGAAACACGTATTAAAAAGGAGGCGTTGGAAAGCTAAAATTTTGCATTAAATTCACTTGAAAATATCCAACGTCTAACGAAACTGCAGATGTTCAGAATATTATATTGAAATTTCTCATAATTATCAAATATTAAAAGTAATTATAACTATTAAAAAAATACTTGAAACTTTGTAGCAGAACGAAGCAAAATGGAGAGTACAATTATAATAACCACATTTTCATTCCACAGAATGAAAAGCCCTGGTAGAATCATTAAAATGAAAATGTTGAATAACAATCATTCAACAAAATTACAAATTTATGCTTCTCCATTCTCCCATGGAGAAGCAAAAGGAATAAATAAAAGGTGACCTTAGTCAATTTAAATAATCAAATAGTTAATAATGAAAATTAATCAAAATTAGTGTTGTTATAACAATTATATTGTTAAAATGTATTTAAAGTTGCGCATTTTGATGTGACGTCACATTTCTCAACCCCTCCCCCCCTCGTCACACATCGTCACAAATGTCTGACCCCCCCCCTCCCCCCCTAGGTGCGTGACGTCATTTTATGGACCTTGAGGCCAAGTGACAAACCCAGGTGCCATGGGTTGACTGAGATGACTGGCAAGAGGCTCCCTCCTGTGCCAACTCGCTGCTTTTTATCCACCCGGCGCGCGCTCTGATTATTGTGAGCGTCGCTCCTCCGCCCTCCGTTGTTGTTGGAGGGCGACTGCCTCCAACTGCCCAGTCGCGTCCTTCACGAGCCTCCTCCACAGCGGCCGATCGTGACACCGCTGGAAAAACCAGTCATTGGGCAAGTCCGCTCAGCTCCAACATCATCCTGTACCGCATCAAGTCCATCTCTTCTCCAGCCCGTGCTGCGCCCGTTTAGCCCCCGCTATCCGAACAGAATCTGCTTAAACACACACACACATATAAACGTGCAAAGACTCCCAACGTTACCGTATAAGGCTATTAAGTCGAGGGATGAGCAACGCAAACTGATACATCAGGATATTGATGTTTTCCTTTGGATGTTGTGTTTTTCACGCCAAACAAACGATGGTCACATTTTTTTACGAAATTTCCTGTCGCCCATCGCCCACCCGTCACGAACAGGTGTACATATTGTAGATAATAAGTAATATTCTGTAAAGTAATCTGTAAAGTAATATTCTGTAAAGTATTATGTAAAGTAATATTCTGTAAAGTAATCTGTAAAGTAATTTTATGTAAGGTAATCTGTAGAGCAATATTATGTAAAGTAATCTGTAAAGTAATATTATGTAAAGTAATATATAAAGTAATGTTCTGTGAAGTAATCTGAAAAGTAATATTCTGTAAAGTATTCTGTACATTAATATTTTGTAAAGTAATCTGTAAAGTTAAATTATGCAAAGTATTCTATAAACTAATATTATGTAAAGTAATATGTAAAGTAATATTCTGTGGAGGCAAGATTGCTGTTGGCTGAGAGGTGGCACCTGTGGGGTGGTCTGAGGAACTCCCAGAAACCTTAGGAAACCTTCACCATGGCCTGGAGTTGAACTGAGTCTTCAATGCATTGAAGCCCGCTTCGTCCCATGGTGACGCGAACCTGCGGAGAGCGTTCTCACCTGGGTCGTTTGTGCGGGTTACCTTTGGCTCGTTCGTCCGTTCGTGGAGTAGGCATGGGGCAAATAAAACAACGTTAACATCGATGTTCTTGGTTTTGATGCGTTGACATCGATGTTGCAGCCATCCCTACGATAACATCGGAATGTCAATGTTTTCCTTTCTATGTTGTTTTATACTCACTGAAAAATTGGTGTAAAGAAATGAATGAAGCAGTCTCAACGTTCTTCGGCCACCTTCATGTTTAAGCTATTTAATGAAAAAGTAACTGGTCCCTCTCAAAATGTCGACAGGTGTTACTTGCTGTGGATGGGATGAATGGTAATCTATATATATATAATCGCAAATCTGTCTGTCTGTGTGTGTGTCTGTGTGTCGCCGGACCATACGCAGTTTCATTGGACGAAATGTGAGGGATTTGCGAGACACGATTGGTCCGTTTGGTTTTCCTAGCGCTGCGATTGGCCCGTTCATCGAGGCCGTGGCGGAGTAGCGCAGTTGGTAGCGCCCTCGCTTCCCATGCCAAAGGTCGCGGGATCGATCCCCGCGTCCTTCACAGGCGAATATATTTTTAAATCCTATATATTAAGTTCGCTGCCACGCATATAAAGAATTTATAGTGAAAAACTTTCTTTTTACGAACGCGTCCACATGCAAACCACAAAATACAAAGCCTCCAACTTAGACAACACGTGAAGACCCGTGCAACGCCGGGTTTTACTGCTATTTATATATATAAAAAAGGGAAATTTGTGAATGTGTGTCTGTTGAAAATGTTTAGCGTACTTCCCGACATGCAAAAAACGTGAAATTTGCCATGTGGGTACTTTCCAGAATGTACACCATGCAAAACTTATAAAAACATTACTTTTGTATTCTTTTGGGGGGGGGGGCGCAATAATGCATATATTTTGCACGGCAAGTGAGCTGTGACGTCACATCTGTCATGTGACCCGCGCGTGCGGAAGCGTAACGCAGTGTGCCTGCTCATCACGCACCCCCCCCCCAACCCTCCGCGAGTAAAGTGCCATACAAATGTTTTGCAGGTCTAAGACGTTCTTCGCGCAGCAATATCCTGTCGTTTACTGCCGTACGCACCGTTAAAGATGTGTGTCTGTAGCAAGCGCGTGTATGTGTACCTATGGACGGGGGGCGCGTGTGTGGGGCGAGCGGTAGTGTAGTGGTTAGTGCGCTGCGCTATGAACTCGGCGACCCGAGTTCGATTCCCACTTACTACCACCACCTGTGACGATCATTTGAACCGGTCCTGGGCCTCCCCTAGGTCGACTCAGCCTCAAACGAGTAACCGTGGTGTGAACATCGCCACTGGGGAGACAAAGACGGCCGGGCGTCGAGAATCCAAGTCCCGGGCGAAGCTGGGTAGTAAAGCTAGTATTCTAGAAAGTAAATGTAAATTAGATGTCGGTTGAATGTTGAGCCTGCCAACTGCCTTGTAATTTTCGATTGCTGAATCTCTTTCAATTATATTTATGTTTTCGATATTGCTTTTGCATATTGTTAAATAAATATCAATGCTTTGCTTAACAGATTTCACGCGATTCCTCATTGGTCATTGAACATTATTGTTTCACGCTATACAGGTGTCCCTCGATTTATACGGGTTCGGTTTGTGCGATTTCTCATGTATGGCCAACCTATTTCTACCGAAAATTCGCTCTATTCCGTTTTAATTCACCCATATGCAGCTGGGTTGTGGTCGGAGGTGGGACAACTGTGTGGACTGTGTGCATGTGTAATGACTATAGAGCCTGCATGCGGTGTGTGGGGCCTAGTGGCCACGGGAGGTAATGGCAGGGGAGTCAGCCTACAGTACGAATGCACTAGTGGCTACGGGAGGTAATGGCAGGGGAGTCAGCCTACAGTACGAATGCACTAGTGGCTACGGGAGGTAATGGCAGGGGAGTCAGCCTACAGTACGAATGCACTAGTGGCTACGGGAGGTAATGGCAAGGGAGTCAGTTGCGAGTGCGAAGGGACTAGTGGCGACGGGAATGTTCGAGAAGAGAGCGTGGTCAGGCGATGGAAGAGGACGGTGGAGTCTGGAGTCTACCGGCGGAGCGAGCGTCCAGAGTCAGCGAGAAAGTTCGGGAAGGGGAAGCGTGGCCTCGTGTCGGTATAAAAGGGGGAGATGCGCGGGAGACTCGGGGCTGTTGCAGTGGGGGTCTCCGCCTGATGTCAAGTGTCACCGTGTCTTCAATAAAGTGCCATCTCAAGAGAAGTGTGCATACACACAGCGTGGAAGTTCGCTCTCCTGTCCACTCCTCGTGACACCACTTTTATCTCACCTCCTCCCCACCATTATTTTCCATCTCGTTATTTTCCACCAATCCCGTATCCTACCGCCTACTTATTATTTCCTGGCAACTCCAAAAATTTCGCGTCCTCAACCCCAAATCCCCTCGCTCTCCCGTACACCGGCTGTACCGTGGGCCCGTCCATGAATGATTTCACTCGAGTTGTCCTCGCTTAACCCCCCCCTCACCCCTCTTTACAACAATCAATCTCTTTGGGACCTCATTTGGTTACAAGTGACACCAACTTATACGTCGTGAAATCTGAACAAAGGGGGGTGGGTGAACGGATCCATCTTTAGTTTTAAACGTGTATGCTGTTTCACTGTTTAAGTTATTTCTGTAAAGAAAACAACCCTTTCCACTTTCAACAAAATAATCATTACCAATTTCCACCCCCTCCCCCCCCCAATAAAAAACCGGTTATTTTGGTGCATTGATCCTGGATGGAGTCGCATACATCAACGTCTGCAATTGGGATTTGTTGAAACTTATCACACCACGTTTCACGCTTTGTACAGCACGTTTAAGTTCTATCACTCATTTTCAAACTATACTGCGGGAACGTCACGCTCTCTCAAATTGTCAACACTACCTGGCTGTTTTACAGTTGCAGCCCAATAAATGTGTCCTCCGTCAGCAAAATGCATCTACCTACAACAATCTATGCTTCCTGTATTAAACAAGTAAAGCACTATAAACACCTACAGCTGGTATTCACCTACAACTGTTAATTCGCCCGTAGTGTAAGAGCATGATTATAGTACGCACGTTTAAAATAACTGCAGACCACGAACGCAAAAAATGTTATTCCAAAAAAAATGAGCAATGCGTATAAGTGAGCTATTTACCATTCACTTGGGTGAGGCTTTTGAGGTGAGGTCTCCAAACTGGATTGCCCTGAAACCACCCCACACGGCTGCTTCAGGTGTGGCCCTGTGTCCCTGCTGATCATTGGAGAACGCTTTGAGGCACGCAGCTGGAGTTATGGACTGCTCTTAAGTCCTATTGTGCGCTGAATTTATAACAAAGCACACCGGAAGTTCACTTAACAAGACGCGCCTTGATATCTATCCGAATATCCTCTGTCTTGGCATACGTTTAAGCAGTTCATCTGTGTAAGTATATAAGCGTTAAGCTATCTGGTAAGATCTACCGAATTATAACTGCTTTGGGGTTTTTTTTTTATTAAAGGATAGATGTCATGACTCCAAAAATGCTTTGGTCCAGGCACAAATGAGCGGTGCCAACATGGAAGTGACGGTGCGAAAGAAGTTCAACATAAATTTTGATTTAAAGCTTTCGTGACTGCAGTGATTCATATTCTTGGTTCTTTCGGTAAAGTCACGCAGAAGGGAAATAATAAAATAATATAAATATAAAACAATATTTTATTATTTCCCTTCTACGTGACTTTACCGAAAGAACCAAGAATATAAGTTCAACATAAATACGCACACACACACGCATGGCCAATCAAGTTCACGAGATCCAGTGGGCACACGCACGACAATCATTAAACAACAATAAGACGAGACGGCCACCTAATAGTCGATGATCCACGATCCCATTAAGAGGTTAACAGTTCATGATCAGTATAATGCAGAGCAGTCATTGGGTACACACTTCATCTGTAGCAGGTATCAAGCAATGCTCTAAATGGTGATGCTCACAAATTGTATTCCATTAAAAGAATTGAACAGATATAATCTCCGGTCATGGTGCAGTTAAAAGGTGACACTCCATTTGGTGCAGATTACTCTGTAAAAAAAAAATAGGCCAATTTTGGGATGGCAGTGCAGGATGTTTCAACATAAGTTTTTTCTAAGCAATGCCATTGGCGTAAAGGTGTGCACACCTTGTGAATTGACGGTTGTATTGATTAACATGCAGAGCCAGAGGTCACAGCCTTATTATGAGACAACTTATAACTTTATTTCAGGAGTATTCGGAAGAGCTATACGGAAGACATGAGAGAGATGTGAATACTGTGTACTGAGATACGAGAGAGATGCAGCGAGAATGATGAAAGTGAGATGCATTGTGAACGCGCTTCCAGCACTTAGACCGCGAGGATGCGGTCCTCGGTTCACATGACCTCCCTCTGCACCCTTCCCCACTCCAGTGACTCCACACATCCTCTCCGCCAGTGGTTCTTACCCTGGGGTGGACGCACCTCCATGGGGGCGCGAGACATCGGCAGATTTTTTTAGAAGGCAAATCATCGATACACAAATTAAGCACGGCCACGTAACAACGACTTTGTTTCATCACACCTACGTATTTATTAACGTTACACATTTTTGTGTACGATTGGGAACCAAAGGGGTGCAAAGGCTGCAGTAAAGGTTAAGAAGCACTGCTCTATTCTGACCAAGACCGTCCAAGTAATTAGTCCACAGAGTTGTGCGCAGTAAATGTTATCATCGTGATTAAAAACACGTGACGGGCGCCATTTTTTAAATGGTAATTTGAGTAACGCCGCGGGCTGCATTAGACGAGATTCATTCTAGCCCACGGGGCAAATTGGACAGCCCTGGCATAAATGTAAGGCAGCAGCAAAAAGGAACTTGTTCACGTGATGTATAGACTTTTCTCTACTAAAAAAATCATACATTTGATTGGATGTGTATACGTGTTATAAGGGATAATGAATTAAAAGTGGAGTACATAATTGACACATCTTTGAGTGTCTTTTCATCCAAAGATTTTCTGCTTAAAAAAAAAGCTAAACATTACTCTTATGTAACTTTTTAGAATAGCAGAATTTTTCATTCGTATTTAGCACAAGTACTCTTGCAGTAGACCAAGCAATTTATTTGAAACATTGCTATTACAATGTTAGCCATCAATGGAGCAAGAAAGTTATAATTAATTAAATCTCGCAAACATGACTATCGCAACCTTAATGAAAATGTCACCCATACACTTCGAGACCTATACAGGTGCCCATATAATACCATCGTTTTTCAATTAATTATACATAAACAGCATTGCAAATGTTGTGACCATTATCGTTGATCAGAATTTAGCAGCAAATGTTCGTGAAATATATCAAAGCATGGCATATCTATGCGTTTGACGTCTGGAACACCGAATACAAATATTTGTTGACCATGAACACGAAATGAAGCAAAAATCAAATACAAAATATTCGGGAAAACTGTTCAAGCTTCTTTTATTGCAAGCGCATCTGCTTTTGTACAAAATAAAATTTGTTGAACTGCTAATGTAGTGTTTAAACTTGGGTGAAACAGAAAAATCTGGCAAAGAAATCAATTTTTTTTTATTTGAAGCTAGAAATGGCTTGATTTGTTGTTCATTTCATTTCCGTACATCCGATATAAACGGGGGGGGGGGGGGGGGAGGGGGGCGGAAATAGTGCTTACATACGCTTTTGCTTTTTCAGCCAAGTTAGTTCGGTTAATCTCATTTTAAACAAAGTCAAGCTTCTCGAAATTCCAGTCTTCAATGTTAAATATCCCTTTGAAGATATTTCAGTTTTATTTTAATATCCTAGTGTACGTTTAATACCTAGTGTTCCGTTAGTGTGAGCCATGCAATGCTTAGCAGTTTCAGTTCACCTTCTACTGAGGTATCCTCATAGTGTTTGACAATAATGGATAGCATTGTTCGTGCATATAAAGTTCTTCGGCAGCCTTCGTCACACATAATTTATGCTCCGAAGACAACTTAAAAAAAAAAAGTGACAAAAGATGGATAGAGCTCCACGGAGCCCCGAAAGCTTGTCTCCTTACAAACAATCAAAAACAGGCCATCCAATTCTGACACATCTCCCGTGCAAAGCAAGATTAGAGGTGAAGAGGTGAGCTATTTCTAAACATTATCAACGACGGCGACAACAATGAAGATGAACAATTATTATGGACATTCGTTCACAAAGTACCTCCTTGTAAAACGCACAAATTACATAAGTAAGGCCATCCGTAGCATAAAACAAAGGTCACTTTTGCTGCTGCTGCGTTGCAAGCTCCATTATTATATATTTTATTTGTTTTCTCCTTTATTCTTACACAAATAATTTACATCTCTTTCAGCTCTCGTCTAGCGACGGCGGAGGTGGTGGGCGGGGCGGGGGGGTTGGGAGGCCCAGGTGCCGCCCCGGTCACTATCTGCGCGCGCCTTTGCTGGCCGATGAGGCGGAGGAGGACGCTGGGCCGCCGAGCTTGGTGGCCGAGTTGGTGGTGGGGATCTTGGAGCCCTTGGGCGTTTGCCGGGCGCCCGTGCGCGAGGCGGGTCGCGGCTCGCCGTCCGACTGCAGGATGGAGCGCTCCGAAGCGTCCAACTCTGACGACTCGCTGCCGCGGCGGCTGCCCGTGCGGCTGCCCGGCCGACTTCCAAGCGCACTGCTCGTCCGACTGGGGGACCGGCTTGAATCGGCTGCAGGTGATACACGCGCACACGCAAAACATGTGTAAGAACGGGGATGAACGGCGCGGTTCAGCAAGTGCGTTCTTCAAGCCAATGCTGGCATAGAAGGGCCTTCCCTTCCTTGCCCTAGATGGTGCTGATGACTGTACCGCTACTGACGAGTCCGTAATGTTTCACCGCTGCCTGGATAGATGGCCTCACTTTCGACCCTTTTTGAGTCGGTTGCCTAAGCGATAATACAGCCACACTTTCAAATCTCTCATGAGTTAGTGGTAGACAAGGCTGAGAGAACTGTCCGTGCGATGTGGTGGTGACCGACACGATACACAAGCGATGATGGGAGCGGTGCCTTCCTGGTGTTGTTTTTTGCATGCCTTTGCGCCATCTTATTTCTAGAGAGGCCCTCTAGAGCATATTCGGCCTACCCTTCAACGATGGCCAGATGCCTTGGAAGAGTTGGGAGTACCAACACTTCACGCCACTGTATGCAACATGCCGATTGACTATCTGTAGTGTAATCATTTATACTGCTGGGTGGACAGAGACGGGGGGGGGGATTTAATAACCTTCTCCAATGTTTCAATGGTCACACCAGCTACGTCTGAATTGAAAGACCAGCGTGCTAACCACTGCACTCTGGCTACAATCATATTTACACTCATTAAATGCCAGACATAGAATCCATGCAATGTTCAGCACTGTAACATTCAAATATCACCGCCAAATGTGAACAATATTATGAAAGTTATACATTTCACTTGCTAGGATGTATTCGTGCGAACAGCTTTCAAATGCTACTTAAGGGAGACCATCATCAAGTCTTAATAACAATACAAATACATAAATAACCTGAAGCGATTTACTGTGGCCAACGCATTGCTCTATGAGTATGCACACAGATAATATAGAAGGTGACCTTTGTGACTAGGTAACAGCCCACTGAAACCAAGAGTGTTTTTCAAGACCTGGGATTTAAAAATAAATCATACAATCATTATTATTGAAGAGCACTCATGTACCACACGACACTTCCACTACAATGAACCGCAACAAAAACGAGGACATTTGAGACTGCCACAATTTCCCCCCCCCCCCCGCACTTATTATTCTGAAAACTCAGCAGTAAGTCGTTCGCACGAGCGTGGAATGGAGTTTTAAATAAAAATAACCTTAAATTTCGATTTAAAGCTTTCGTGACTGCAGGGATTCATCTTCTTGGTTCTTTCGGTAAAGTCACGTAGAAGGGAAGTAATAAAATAATAAAAATAAAACATAATAAAATAATTCTCACGACGTTTCGGCCACAACGCAAGCAGCCGTCCTCAGACGCTGTCTCCCCGACAGACCTGGTCTTCACCCGAGGACGGCTGCTTGCGTTGTGGCCGAAACGTCGTGAGAATTATTTTATTATGTTTTATTTTTATTATTGTATTACTTCCCTTCTACGTGACTTTACCAAAAATAACCTTCCCAGAAATGCAAGCAACTCACCTAGCGTGCACGGTGGGTGCGTTTCGGAGGCAGAGTCTGACGTCAGGCTGTCGTCGCCGGTGTGAAGGCTTTTGCCAGACAGGTAACCCGGAGGCCGGAGTCTGCTGCCCTGCACAGGAGTGACCTGCCAGGGGCATGTGAAGAACGGTGAATAATATCACATTAGGGCCTCGCTACCATGCTGTTCATCACATCTCTCCGTTATTTTCGTAACTCAATATACAGTCTCTTATAAGTTAGTTGATAAAAATAATAATCTTGCAGCCAATATTGACAGGGGTTACTTTAGCGTGTGTTCTTTGGTAAAATACAAGGGAGGGGTGATCCTTATAGTTGTATAGCACATAATGCCGTGAACTCAGCACGACCTGAGTTTAATTCCTGGCCATGGCAAACACCAGTGGCGATATCTGAACAGGTCATGGACACCCCCCCCCCCATTCACCAACTCTGACTGACTAGTGTGATAAAGTACTTTACGGTTAAACCCACATGACTGCAATGGCATGGGGAGGCCTTCTTTCAGCAGCGGATTGTTGATGGCTGAAAATTATTGTTAAAATACAAGAGGTATGCAGTTAGTAGGAATACAATTGCAAGCCGAACCTATGGACATCCACAAGTTCAATGTCCAAAATGTTAGCTTGCATTTGTATTCCTTTCAGTAGCATTTGCTGTTGATACAGGGCGATCCATGTACAGATATCCCACTATAATACAATTAATATAAGATGAGGGGGAAAAACATTTACACGTGTGTCCCACCTATCTCCATCCATTTATTATATAACTTTCGTTGTCTCTTCATATACTTAGTCACACGTAGGTTGCTGTTGTTATTCAGTCATGCGTAAGTCGAGGCGACTGGTGACTCGTGATTTTGTCACAGACACGTGTGTGGTCTCAGATATAGCCCAACAAGGAAACAAAAACTTCAACAGGGTTATACAAGGTGAAAGTTGGGGGCGGGAGGCAGACAATTTCCTCTTGTAACCACAAGAGCCGGGTCGTAATAAAACAGTGGGATGTCTATAATTGGATCGCCCTGTACTTTTCAGCCATCCAGAAAAAAAAACCAACACACTTTGTGTTGCAAATGATTAAAGTCCAAAATCCTAAAAAAAAAAATAGTTCCATTCCTCAGTAATGCAATATTAGACACGTTCGAAGCAGTTTATCAAAGCATGTACTCAACAACAACAACAAATATCGAGCGTGACCGGATTACGGTTATACAATTTCCGATACCGCACCGAGAACACGGAAACCTCTTCCCAGTGGGCAGGCAGCAGAAAGAGAAACAGCCACTCAAATCGACACTCTTCCTTAAAGTACCGAGGCACACTTGGCATTGTTTGCGTACCTCAAAGGGTGGACTCTCACAGTCTTGGCCAATTGGCCTTGCTGGCGTTGAGGTTTTGCTGTTGACAAGCCAAGGCTTGTCATAATTGCGGCTAAGGCTCAAAGCTGAAGGTTGCTGGAGAACGATGAAACCATGAAGAGGGAGAGACAGAAGACACAACACATTGTTGGGATGGGAGGGGAAAGAGGCATGGCAGAGGCCAGGTTTGGAAGGGTTTGATTCAATGGAGACAGAAAAAAAGTGGAATTGGATGGGTTATGCCATGGGGGGAAGGGGGAAAGGGGAGATCAAAATTAAATAAGAATAAAGCAAAGCTTATATATATGATTACATATATATACACACGTATACACATATACGTATACGCACAGATAAAACACTCCAATTTGCATGCATACCAAATGTTATGTGAAATAAACCAAGCATGTGAGTTCACAAAATCAAACCAAGAATGAGAATGCAGTAGCGTAGAATGGAGGTTTTTTGTTACTGTAGAGGGCAGCCTCAGTCTATTGGAAGCCTGCGTGTGAAGGTGTGCGCTAGCATCTACAAGCTAATATTTGCACAGAATTCTTCATTGCCACAAGCAATGATACGCACGCGCAAAACACACGCACAATCTAATTTCGAGCAACATGCATGCGATCAAAACGTATCTCATAATAATAGGAGGGTAACATTAATCGCGTAGATTCATGCATGCACAAAATCTTCATAAAGGTTAATGCTCTCTGCAGTAATTTCAATCTGACTTGCACCATTGCTTACATGCCAGAATATATGACATGTATATTTAAAATAAAACTGTCAAAGTATAGCTAACCCAATGTCAGACCGTCCCACAGAAGCGGGCATCGCAGAACTACTTCTGAGATTCCTTCAATTGCTTCGAAACAACATGCCCTGCTCTAGATATGTTAATTACTTGGGATGTTTTTTTGTTTATCATCAGAACTAGAATATTGTTAAATTAGGGGCAAAACCATGCTTAATATGATATTCTTTGGTACAGTAATCGATCACTTGGCTGGGACCATTAACTCACTGCGAGGGAGAAGCCAATTTAAACATGGGTCATTGATTGGATTTTAACCGAGATTTTCAGCCGTGCTCACTGCACCCTCGGCACCCAGCCAACTGTAAAAAAATAATTCTACATATATTTTGTCGATTAACTTGCAAACTACATAAACCATACATTCTCATGAGCTATAGGTCAGTACAGAAAACACATTAGCTGAGATGATCTTCATTATATTGCCATGCAAGCAGTGTTCATTCAAATAATAGTACATTTTTACAACAAAACAGGCAAGTCTTTAAAAGTGACAAAGATCTGTTGTCACATGACAGCAGACAGTGCAAAATTACATTCGGTTCTGCACACAGACACTACATGGCAAATTGCACAACTGTTTTTACCAAAGATAGTTGGAGGCCAGGTACCTGCCAAGTATGTGTTATGGCATTGGTGTTTATCCATGTTACTGCTCCGTTATCACTGCTCATTACACAAACACAACTATAAACACAATGATCCTAATGAACAAATAGCATTTGCACGAAGATCATTTGGTAGGTAAATTCACAATAATACAAGAGGCACACTTGAGACAATTTCCATTAAACTTCAGAACGATTATGCACAATGCAAGAAACAGTTATCAGATCAACTTTAAAGGTTATCAGGGCAGTCCAGCAATTGCTTGCTCATGGCATTGCTTGGTGGAAGGGCCTCCACTACAGGAAGCTCTAGCGATGCCCTTCAGGGGCTATTTTGGCCCACTCTTGCACAATGGCCAGACATCTTGGATGAAGTGTGAGTACCCACACTTTACCCCACTACATGCCACCTGGCGATTGACTGACTGTGGCGTAACCCAATTATATTGCTGGGGTGGACAAAGGCGGCAGGGGAATTTAAGAAAACGGTGTCATCTGCCATGCCGAACTTCAAACTGGCAACCGCTGAATTGCAAATCCACTGTGCTAACGAACTAAACTTTTTTTTATTTTACCAGGTAAGGCCCACTGAGCTATGTAGCTCTTTTTCAGAAGCGACTCAGCCACAAATGATAGCTCAACAAAGTGGCTTATCGCGTGGAAATGTATAGCAGCATAAATTGCTCTAACCATTACGCCTCGGCAGAATATAGCATAACAGGAAGCTGGCTTCCAACGAAATGCAATCCGCCTTGCACGGCACAAACACACACACAGGAGTGCACACACAGCTGGCCACTCTTTCTCACTCCCTCGGCGGTGGCTTTTTTCGCGCTGCGGAAATGTGCCGCCGGGCCGCTCTCCCCAAATAGCGAGGGATGCCCCCCCGCTGGGGCACTCACCCTGGGCGTGCTGGGGGTATTGGAGGAGCCCGAGGAGGGCGGCGTTGCGCAGCTGCCGCTGTTGTGCGTTGGGGTGTAGGCGTGCCCGTGGCCGTGAGAGTGCGCGAATCCAGCGCGCGTCGGCGAGGCCGTACGGGATGACGGGCGGGAGCGCTTCCCTCGCATCCTGAAGGGCGTCATGGACTGGCTGGCTCCCTCGGGTAGGATGAACTTCTCACGGAGCTCCAGGTTTGTTCGACCCTTCGCTGTGGTGGGAACCGGACAGCAGTCATGAGAGAGAGAGAGAAATAAAAACACGCACAGTTCAGGTGTGCCCGCACTGTAATTTCGCAGCCCCTGCTGTGGCATGAGAATATATATATCATTAGCCACGAGTACATTTGCAGGCCTGAAATTGCTTGCTCGCATCAACTGCTGGTGGAAGGGAGTACACCAGAGGGAGCACGAGGGTACTTTGGCCTACTCTTCCACGCTGGCCAGACGCGTATTGGAACAGGTGGGAGTACCCACACTTAACCCCACCATAAGCGATAGTTTATAGTGCTCGGTAGACAGAGGCAGGGGGATTAAGGAGCTCATTGCATCTGCCTTGCCGCGAGATGGAATCGGTTGCAAAGTCCAATACGGAAATATAAAGAAACAAATACAGACATTTGGTAAAAAAGTTACAAAATATCTGAATTTCATTACAATTAAAACAAGCACATACATGGTTTCATGATGAACACATGCAGCTTCTTAAACAGGCAAACAGTCTTGGAAATATTGTTTGCAAAGCAGGTTAACAATGTTTCAGCTCCCATGCCTTGCTCTAAATATGAATGAAGCTTACGTGACAAAACCGAGTTTATAAAAGCAAACGGTTGTCGTAAACACTCGAACAACATAAAAAAAAGCACAAACAAGCTGCAAATACATTGTTTAAAGATCACAATCAAATCGCAAAGTGGCAAATAAAGGGTTTTCTGCGGTCGCAGCGCCATCCCCTTGAAAGATTAATAAACCAACACTACGTGCACGGACACAAACAAAAAACAAAACACATGCGGGAATAACTGCAGAGGCAGGAGGAGGGAGGCTTAAAGTTAACACACACACACACACCGACTAAAGGTTAGTAGAGCATTACACTTTTGTGCAGCTTGAATAAATCAAGCCACTGTGTGGAAACATTTATTTAAAGCAGGGGGGGGGGGAAACCAAGGAAATGAGACGAGAAGAGAAACGTTGCCAACCTATGGCAGACTGAGTGGTTATTGAAGAGTTTGACTCCGAGCGCAGCATTTTATTCCCGTGGTGGTGAACTAGAAGAAATGTGAGTCAAGAGGCAAAAGGCAGAATGTGTCACACAGGAGGATGAGGAGCAAGCACCAGGCCTGGACACAGCTTCGTTTAAGGAGAAGAAGAAAAACACATTTTTATATCGCGCACGCGCGCCCGATTTTCACAATGGTTCCTCTCTCTTAAGGCTATATAGAGCACAGCACCAAATTACAGGTCTCAAATGCAAAACAATTCGAGTTAAAATAACAAACAAACTTGCGTGCTCCTAGTTTTCCCTCGGACAAATTGCTATAATTTCTGTAAAACGTCTGAGTACTTTCGTCCACTTTTAAACAAGGGGAATGGCAAAAAAGAAAGACTGACAAAACTGCTTGAAAGTTTCTTAAAAACGCGTTCCGCGGCAGGCACCGTATGTACATCGCCACAGGCAGCGCGAGAGAGAAACATCGACTTATGCAAGGTCCAGAGATGCAGACTAAGACACAATGGGATTGATGGAAGTAGGGATCAAAGAAAACGCCGTTTCGTTCTTGAAGGAAGAGCTGCAGGGGGGAAGCGGAGCAAGCAGCTGCCATATTAACCATGCTGAGGATCGTGCAAAACGTTCCCAACGCCCGCCATGGCAGATGTTATAGCTTGGAGTTCGGCATTGCAAGGTTGTGTAATAATTGCCCAGCTTGACAGTTCGGTTTGACTTCTTATGAGTTTCCAGACCAGGATTTCACAAATATACGCCATCTCTTGCGTACGCCGAATTTAGTTTTTTATGAACGAGTAAAATTCGTCTTGTTGAAGGTGGCAGTGCATTCTTAAAATAGACGAGTCAATTATTTTTGTAAATGTAATTAATCTTACGCTTATTGCCACTCAATTCAACTGCAAATACGTATGATGAATGTATCAATGTTGAGAAAATCGTAACGTTACAATTCAAATTATGGCTGGCGCTTACATCATCGCTCAATTTGTAAAAATGTAGTCTGGAAAGTCTGGGACAAAGAGGCACTCGTTTCAGGGACATGCGGTGGATACTAAGATGTGAGCCTATCCACATACCACAAGGAACAGCTCTGACCGAATATTACGAAGCCGAAATGTGGAATAAGGGAAAGGTATATACTGAAGCTGCTCTGTCGACCATACTAATCTCACACAGCCCAATGGGCAGGGCAGAAACTACCTTTGATAAAGTGCCACATCCAGTTGATTTGCTCTGGCCATGTGAAATAAACAGGAAGATTAAAATAAAAGAATTTGAAAGAGCACACACACACACAGGCAGATGCACACACACAGGCAGATGCACACACACACACACACGGGAACATAACACACCACTTAAGTACAATGCAATGGCATATTTTCATCCGAACGACACTTTTTTTTCCAGCATGTCATAGAAACGTGTTACATGTTATGACGAAAAAAAACAGTATAAGCTTTGGCAATAGAACACCATATACTTTACATTCGATCTTTTTTGATTATATTAAAACGTCAGTGGCTGGCAATTAGATCTAATCAAGTTAATCGCCGACGAGCTTTCAGGTTTCAACGCTCGTCATTCGGCACGGCGTCCCGACGTTTCGCTCCACGTGCCCGGGCCGAACAACACGCGGCACGACCAACTAAAACACGCCGGCTAGCTGTGTAGCACAACCGCGGAAAACCTGCGCAGCCGTAATGAAATTGGCCGCACATTTAGCGCGAAGGGAATCGGTATGATGAGGTCGCGAGGGCAAAACGAAGGAAGGAGGGATTGGAGATCACCCGTACCTCGGCAGGGGTCGTTCTTCACCAGAAATTCGTCGAGAGCCATCCAGCCTCCACCGACGCGCACCATCACGGTGCTACGCAAGATGCGCACCAGGCGCAGCTGCTGCGAGTCGCCAAACTGTCGCAGGGCACGGCGAGGCGTTAGCAGGCAACCGCACGGGCGATGGTCAATGGGCTCTGACCGCAGTTTACGAGGCCAAGAATATGGAGTAAGAAACATATATGTATTTTGACATACATTCAAGCTGCTCTGTTAATCGTACTAATCTCCCATAGTACAACGGTGTTGTCCATCTACCACAACCCCCCCCCCCCCCATCTCGTACGTTCATTTCTATGAGTAAAATAAAGGGTGTTTCTTTGTATATTTACAAAGGTTACGGGAGCTCACGTGCTAGGATAGGCAGATTCACTGTACAGAAATCAACTGACTTTTAAGGTAAAAAACAAGAAATAAGAGCGTTTTAAAAGGCAAGAATTACAAGAATTCGTTTGTTTTGATTCGGAGCAGTGATTGGCCACAAATGTTCAGTAAATAAATGTTATTTCAATCTGAGGTTAAAATTTGGTGTTAAGTATGACTGACATGAAATATGCACGGTTCGCTGTTCATGCGCAATTCACTCGGTGCATTCATACAATCTGAAACTCCTCTGAAGGACGAAGCACAACAAGATTTTTTTTTTTCAAACCACAAATTGAGGTTAAACTTTAAAAAGTCCACAGCACATGGGAGACGTCTTTTGAAATGTGGATAAACATCTTGCGTCTCAATTTTTCCTGTTTTGTTTGAAAATCTCACATTAATTTGTCATAATTATATTTTATTGTGTGATTCCTGCAACCAGCTCCCCCCCCCCCCCAACCAACTGCAGACTTTTTAAAGAACCATATTCATGCACAAGCAAAAGTGGGAGAAATATATTAAAAATGATATTCAGAGAAAAACCATTGATGAGAAGCAATGATCACCACAAGCAGCGCATGGCCAAACACAAACCCTCAGTACCTGATTCCCAAGGTAGAACTACACACCAAGGAAAGAAGAGAAAGACACAGAGAAGAAAAAAACCAAAATAAAGAAAAAAATTGTTAAAAGAGCAACACACAAAGCTACAAGGCATGGGCAAAATGCCCAGCAAGCTTCTTAATGCACCACCTTTACTTTACCAATACTGTGTTTTGTAGAACAAGACAACGGTACTCTTCAATTGAATTTCACTTGAAATGTAACACATAAAATGTGATATATAATTCTATGAAGATTGGCTACATGGCTCTCTGATATTTTTGGGTTGTACACGCCGTGCTGTTCAGCATGATGTCTGACGTTTCGATCCAAGTGCAGGGAGCTTCTTCAGGAATTTAGAAAAAAGCTCCAAGCACACGGAGTGAACAACACGTGGTACAGACCGGCAAAAAAAACAATCGGAGAGCTGTGCTGCATAGAATGTTAACACGTGCCAGATTTAGTATTGGTAAAATACAAGAAAGTGCATTTTAACGTCGCTACGTGAGTTCATGAAAGAGTTCACCGGCACCACCTAGGGGCTTCTAAATGTTCCATACGACGACGGTCTCATCGGCAACACAGAGCTCTACGATGTGCTCACCCTACTGGCCAAATAAAAACCTCCTCGCTCTACCTTCCTCTCAACGGTGGAAGGCCACTGGCCGGCATGCACACCATCACACACACGGGGGTCAGGGTCTCGGAGGTGCTGGGCTTGGCAAATCGGGGAGAGAAGCCACACAAAAAAATAGCAGAGAGAAAATTTGGCTGATGGGGGCAAAACAGAGGTGGGGGTACGAAGACGACAAAACGGCGAAAGCTGGAGGACAAGAAGCCCTTTCACAAAATCCTCGCTCATCCCGCCGTCACTCAGCACTGCTCTGTGTCACTTTGTGTCACTTCGCGCCATGCCGTGTGTGCATAGCGAGAGCGCTTTTATTTTGTTTCTCCATAGGCGCATCACACGGCTGTGACAGCTTTTAACAAAGGGCTCTCTCAAACTGTGGGTGCATTCAGCAACAGCCGTTTGATCAGGTGACTTGGGCTTTGTAGATCAGTGCCACGGAGTTTGAATGCCAAAATGCAGTCGCTCACGATCCAATTGCCAAGGCGATAAATGGAGTTGCCGTACATAATCCCAAGGGGTTTGTCCAGTTTAACACGTAGGCTTTCGCGACCAATATTATTCATGATAAAGGTTTTTGGGTTATATTGCGTAAGTATAAACGTGCCGTAACCCTCCACCACCCGACACAGCCGGTAAGGTTTGTCACGGGAAACAAAGCGCCAATTAGTTACTACTACAGAGAGTAAATCCACAACATTTACAATTTTAATACGACGTTTTGCTGGGTTTGTTCAAATAAGATACATATGTTGACACTTTCAAAGTGAAGCTGCCAATGCAAAATTACCACATTCCCAAACAAGCTCCGACATGAAATCACTGTAATGTGTTAGCCAAAACATATTCCTGTAAAAGGTAGGATTGGGTTACATCCCGCCTGACAGATGCCCATTCTTATTAAATAGCAAGCTGCAAATATGAACCATGAAATACAGACTCCTGAGTGCCTCACATGTTAATGAGGGCGATAGCAATAATCAAATGAAAGCAGTGAAAATGTTAAGCCAACAACTTTGAAAGATATCCCCCATTGTAAAAAAAGGTTTAAATAAAGATATTCACTTTTGATCATGTTTTTGTTATACAAAAGCAATGCAAAAGTTTAGGTATGATTATAGCATATGAAAAAAATAATCAGATAAAAAACAGTTCTACTTGTGTTATGCATGCCGATGGAAATAGATTCTCGCCATGCAAATCAATGTATTCGCCCGACCAATGAGATTGGAAACATTTACGTATTTTCTGGCTCGCACGAAAAAATATTTAAGTTAAAAAACATCAAAACTCACTCGGTACTTGTTTTCACCAATCTGCTCCACCTGGAATCTCCTGGTACACTTGCAGGCAGCAACCTGTCTGGTGACCTGCAAGGCCAAGACAGTTGTACGTCAGATCACGCACTATTCCTGGGTAATAATAGATTATCATGCTTCTAATAATTCATCGAATCGTGCCTGTAAGAATCCTTATTGTCCAGAAAAAAAGCCGACATTAAACTGAATCATTATTGTCAATCGTTCGTGTTGTAATTGGTTCACATGCAGCTAAAAAATCACCATGATGTTGGTAAAAATAACAACCAATTCTTCAATCAAATTCATAATTCAGGATAATGACAATGCATGTGTAGAGTAGAGATGCGCGCAGTTGAGCGGGTGCAATCGAGGACGAGCAGGTGTGCGCTTTGGGGCAGGAGGTTTGCGCCGGAGAGACGGGAGATGGGGGCGATGATTAGGGATTAATGAGTGCAAGAGGCGACGTGGTGGCGACAGCTCAAGTGGGGAGCACGTGAGGACTCGGAATGAGGAGGAGGGGTATATAAGCGGGAGCGTGTGTGAGCAAAGTTGAGTTCATACTCTTAGGTTTTTTTTTTCGGTAAAGTCACGTAGGCAAAAAATTATAAAATAAATAATACAATATCTAAAAGAATGATTTGATTTTGTTATTTTCATTTATTATTATTTTACTTTATTATTATTATTCTTTTACCTACGTGACTTTACCGAAAAAAAAAACCTAAGAGTATGAATCCTTGCAGTCACAAAAGCTTCAAATCTAGAATCAAAGTTGAGTTGTTCGGGGACCAAGAGAGAAGACATCTTGTGGCTGTCGCTCGAGTCGCCAACGGGACCTCGCTGCTCTGTGTTGGCTGAACCCCCCGCCCGGGGCAGACGTGTGAGTGGGTACGGGGCAGTGTAGGAGAGGGCAGAGGTGAGATAGGAGACAGTAGGTGAGATGCAGAGGAGGTGAGCTGCGGAGTAGATGAGAGCGGGTAGTAGGAGAAGCAGAGTTTGTGGTGACAGTGGAAGGCAGTCATAGGAGTGCCTACAACGGGTGCGAGAGAGGGATTAATAAAGTGTAAGCAGGTGACCTGTTTCTCCGTGTCAGTGTGAGTAATTTCGAGACACCTCACATGGAATCATGAGGGGACGAATAATTACAAGCCTTCAAAATTATAAACGTCTGCCCTCTGGTTCTATAAAAGAATACCCTCTACACTACCATGCGAGTTGCACACCTATAACGCGAAAGACGTTCAACATACATACATGCAATAAGAAATAAATATATATCATAAAGTGGGATGTGATAACTATGGGACTGGTATGTCAATTGCATTCAAATGTCCAAAGTTGTTTTCATGTAAAATACATCTTTCATAAAGTTCAGTGAGATACATTTATACATTTGCACAGTGAAGTGAATAATAACAATTGGCAATTTGATTTTTCAATATTGTATACAACAGCCCATTCTTACAAGACATGTCACTGGCTTCAGAATACCAATTTCACAGCAACCAATGTCGTTAAATCATGTCCCACTCTATTGCTAGGTGGACGTAAGAAATTAAATGTCAACCCCATTCAATCTATCCCGATAGCAAGTGTGCTAACCACAAGCCTGCCCAGCTGCATTCAGTATAATGAGATGCAACACACACTGCCGCAGCCGTGTCAGCATGATTGTACCTCATCCTCAATCTTGTCTGCATCGGTGATGGGCCTGTAAGCATCTTTGTTCGGATGCAAGGCAGCAATGAACTCATAATAGTCGATGTAGCCATCGCCATCCCTGTCAAAGATATCTGCCACTGCTGTCATTTCCAGGCGATTAGTTGGAAACCCTGGAGAAATATATAAAAAAACACAGATGCTGTCAATTATGAGTTGTGTCAATTTATAGACTGCGAATACAGTTGAAATGTAATTTCTCGCAGAAATACAGATGTTTTCAGATTGAACAAGTACAAACGATGCTCACTGGAGGACAGGATTCCATCGATGAATTCTTGTCGGGTAATCTTGCCGTCTTGATCTTTATCCATTCTCCGGAAAAAGTCCATGACACGGGACTTTTTGTGGTTCATCCACTGCATGTACCGCTTCCGCCAGACGTCAAAGTCAAAGTTTTCAAACTCCTTCAGCTGTTGTCAGAAACGCAAAACAGGGACATGAGGCTCAACAATCAAACGAGTCGGCAATTAAACCTACAATGTACAAGTATGTGTTCTTTTACATATTGAACTCGTGAAATAGCCATTTCAATATTTCATGTTTGGTTTCTTTTGGTGATATTTTCACATTATTATCCCCATCGTGCTGTTGGTGCCGTTACGATACAAAGTATCCGTTTAGATCTCTCACAGAGCAATGCAACCCTCTGTGTTGGAGAACGGACAGTGGAACTGGATATTACAGAGCGACCTCCAAAAGCCTTTCAAGTGACTCAGTCCAACGAGAAGACGGCAGTACTTCCCACTTGCCCTGCATGCGAGAGTGAGGGGCATTGCACTGCACGACAGTCAAACCGGTATTTGATTGCACGGAGCTGGAATTGAGCCCAAGTAAGCGCTTGACCAAATCCACAGCGACGGTATCTTGCACAGCCATTGGCAACGCGGGGCCGAGACCATCGCCTCACAATATTCCACGTTCTTAACCCAATCTTAGTGGGCGTAACCGTTCCACCCACAGCAAAAGCCAGCGAATATCAAAGGGAGCCCCCTCACCTCCTGGAGTCTCTCCAGCGCGTCCTGCAGCTTCCGCTGCCTCTCCAGCGCCACGAGCCAGACCTGCCGCCAACGGTTGAAGAGCAGCGTGATGCGTGGGTTCTTGGTCTCCAGGGGCTGGGAGGGCGACGCTGGAGCGGTCGACTGGGGCCCTCCACGCTTTCCTGCAGGGATCACAACGCGGTTGCACCGCACGTTTTTTTGTGTTTGTTTTTCCCTTGGCGCAATTGTGGAACAACAGCCGTATCAGACGTCAGGACGCCTAATCGGCATAATCGTTGCTTCGCTGCAGCTCAAGGACTCAGTACTACGAGGCGTGTGGTGAAGTAAGGGGATGTCCATGTGCTCGGCATTTCTGTTCTGGCAACTGTGGGGGGCAAGGGGATGGCTTGGCAGGGTACAGACAACGTGTCGCATCCGGCATCATGCCGTCACGTCATCGACACGTGAACGCACAATTCGTTTTCTTCTTCTTTTGTTTGAATCTCAATAGAATAATCCCGGCGTTGAATGAGTTGTGTACTTACGAGTACTCCCACGAGTTCTGTCGAACAGTGCATGAGATTCTGAAGGTTTGCGCTTGTAAGACTTTGTCATCTGCTCCATTTCTGGCTGCTTGCTCATCATCTCCTCCATAAAGCCCTACAGAAGACAGTACCAATTAACGTATTTATATTTATGTGAATACATACAATCAAGCAAACATTTTTTTTCTATAACGTGATATAAATACAGTTGCTTGAGCAAACATTTTTTAAAATAATTTAACAGAAATGGCACTGCAATCAAATAAAAAATGTAAATGTTCGAGTTCAACCCTTTCAAACCGACAGTAACTCCTCTATCAACATAGGTTCCTCCATTTTCACATTTCGAATTTATCGGGCAAACACCCCATGCTAGGTGCATCGGTGCTTGTGCCAGCCGCTGGAATTCTCGGCAAGAACGATTATGAGCGTAAGCAAAGTTAACATTTTCACAGCAGCGAAGTTATCACAAGATTTTTCTTCTTCTTGGTTCTTTCGGTAAAGTCACGTAGAATGGAAATAATAAAATAATAAAAATAAACATAATAAAATAATTCTCACGACGTTTTGGCCACAACGCAAGCAGCCGTCCTCAGGTGAAAAACAGGTCTGTCGAGAAGACAGAGTCTGAATGACACGCCCCAGGCTTGGAGCGACTATTTAAGCTGGGATGGAGGGGCGAAGAGCGCCTTAACAAAATAATTTGCATATCAAGAGGAATTTAGCATATTTATGGGAAATGCAGAAATGCGATTAGTACTACTTGTGAAATGCGTAGGAGGTTTGGCGAGGGGTTTAAAGTCATTATGCCCGTGCATTATGCAGGATTAGCAGCATTTTATTATGTTTTATTTTTATGATTTTATTATTTCCATTCTACGTGACTTTACCGAAAGAACCAAGAAGATGAATCCCTGCAGTCACGAAAGCTTTCAATCGAAATTTCACAAGATTTTTGTTTTGTTATCACTGCTTCCACCTGGAAGAACACGCGAGTAAATGCTACGCGATGGGTGCGGGCGGCAGACCTGGTGCTCCGAGATGAGGTAGTGCAGAGACTCGATCTGCTCAGGGAGGGTCTCCTGGTCTCTCTGCGCCAGCATCTCCTGCGCTTTCTGCAGCCAGGCGAGCATCTCCTCGAGAAGCTGCGAGTTGGACACGAGCTCAGAGAGGGCGGCCTCCAGCCGCGTCTGGTGCTGCCGGGCCCACGTCATCACCTGCGGCCCACGTCACCCCAAGTGAGTGACAACCCAGCGCGTTCACGACATTTGCGACGAGAATGTTAATAAATTTAAGTGGGGTTTTTTTTTGTTATGTCAGACAGTCAGCGATTACTACAAGTAGACGAAAACTATCGATCACGATGATGAACAGGGCTGCCCACCAAAGACCATCGCACTCAAATTGTAAATGTTGTGGATTTACTCTCCAACACACCGGTGAGCTGAAGTAGTAACTATTTGGCGTTTTGTTTACGTGACAAATCCCTTACTAATTGGCTGTCAAATGGTGCAGGGTTACGACACATTTATACTTGCGCGATCTAACCCAAAAACCTTTATTGTGAATAATATTGGTCGCGAAAGCCTACGTATTCAATTGACTCAAATTAGACAAGCTGACTGACTAAAATAAATAAATGCTGCTTGTTAGCCAATCCAATTAGGGGATATACCGTCACAAGCAAAGCAGCAGTGACCAGAAAATGGCATGGCCAGCCGTTCATATTCATAACCCTAAATGTGTGTAATATCAGAGAGAATATGTTGTCTGGGAATGTACTGTGTATGTATGTTGAACTTCTTTCACAACGTACGTAGCCAATCTTGCTAATCGGAGGTGTGGGGGAAGGACAACAAACTAAACACTAAAAACTGTTCTAAAGAAACTATAACCGTGGCTTAATTTCCACCGTGTCTGTTCAGGTCAGCAACTCGAGAAAATATTTCCGCAACTCGCACAACACACCCAGTACACGTCTCATTGCATCCGTGACGACTCCTCGTGCTCACTCCAGCGTATCAGCGACCCGGAACATATTCGGGCGAGAAATTAATCCCTGTTGATAATAAAAGTCAATAAACTACAAGTCGTCACGCACCGTACAGAGACACTGTCTCACCTCCTCAAAGCGGGTGCGAATGATGTTGATCCACTGCTTTATGGCGGATGCAGAGTCCGGGTGGCAGACTGCCAGGATGGCTTCTCCCATGGAGACGGCCCTGATCACCTCCGAGCGCTGAGCTTCCAGCCTCTCCGTGAACTCCTACAAAAATCCCCGACCGCCATGGCCAATCAAGACTCGCATGTTTGTATGCATGAAAGAAAATGCACATGGTGTGGCAAGGTCTTCATGCAGCAGTGCATTATAAAATAACCATAAACAATTAATGATTTGTAAATAATATTTCATACAACACAAATCAGCTGATATGCATAACAATTGCTACTAAATCATGGTCATGTTCATGTATACTTTATATCTATCCTATTCATGCATTCTAAAATATTGCAACAACCCAAAGCATTCTCCTACTCAAACGAGCACTGACGGGAACGTTATAATAGATCATTTGAGGGGTTAAAAGTAATTGTAGGCGACTGGAGAACAATGTTTGCTGATGTCAATTGCAACTACTACGCTGTTGAGCACCTTGTGTTGGGAGATAAGGAGCCTCAGGGAGTCCTCGTCATCGGGCAGCGTCCCGTGGAACCGCAGCGTCTTCTCAGCCTCCGCCAGAACATCCATGATGCTTTGCACGAGTGTCCGGAACACCTCCGCCTTAACACACAGACACACGCTCGTTTGGTTACCGTCATGCCACGCCCACAGGGCCTGCCCCTGCTGGTGGACGGGCCTCCCGTTACAGGCAGCTCGAGGGTACACGTTGGCCTACTCTTCTATGCTGGCCAGATATCGTTGAAGACGTGCAAGTGCCGCCCGTACTTTACCCCAGCACATGTGACCTGCAACATGCCAATCGGATGACCTAGTCCAGGGGTCGGCAACCAAAATAACAAGAAGAGCCATTTCTTTCCAATTCGGTAGAAAATTCAGTATTTCAAGAGCCGCAATGCATCTGAGTACATACTGTACATACGTACATATCGTCAAGAAGCAGCCCGTAAAGAGCCGCATGCGGCTCCGGAGCCGTAGGTTGCCGACCCCTGACCTAGTCGAATCACCGAGTCGCGAATGCGCGGGACGGCGCGCTTGCGCGGAGGCGGGGTGGATCGCGCGCCGCATGGCCCGTCACGCACCTGCTTGAGCGCGTCGTCCAGGCGAGCCTGCTTGCTGACCGAGAGCTTGCAGACCGTGTCCCAGCGCGCGCTCAGCTCCGCCATCTGGGCACGCACCCACGACGCGTCGCTCTTGCTGCTGTCCAGGAGGTCGCGTGCCGAGCGCTTCAGGGCGTTCACGCTGCTCGCACGCTTGCCCAGCTCCCTTTGGAACACCTGCGAGAGAGAGAGAGAGGGAGGGAGAAACACACAGGCGCGCGCATTTACATAAGTCTTCCTGCACGTGCGCATTTGTATGTCGGGAGAGGTAGCGCAGGGGTTAGTGCGCTGCGCTATGAAACCGGTGACTCGAGTTCGATTCGCTCTCATGGCCAACAAGAGTGGCGATTATCTGAACCTGTCCCGGACATCTCCGAGGTCGACTCAGTCTCAAATAAGTGCCTGCTGCGCTGTGTAAACATTGCCACTGTGGAGACAAAGGCGGCCGGGCATGGTGCTGGCCACCCACCTCCTCGTGCGCCATGGTGTTCTGTGTAAACAATAGGACTGGAAAGACAAAGGCGGCCGGGCTTGGTGCAGGTCACACTGCCCCCCCCCCCCGCACCCCTCTTGTGCACTGTGCTGGCCTTCATAGTTGCTCGCTAACGGCACTCGTCCCAACAGTCTGCATATGCTACACAGGGAATATGCCTTCATTGGAACATCCATTCATTCTGGGGTGCCATGGTGGTGAGATGTTAACTACCTCGTCTGATATGCAGGAGGTCCTGGGGCGATCCCAACCCTGACGCCTGTATATTTGGAGTTTGCATCCTCGCTCTGTGGCCGTGTGAAATTTTCTCCGGGTCCTCCAGGTTTTTCCCTTTTCCTTATTTGGACTCAATGTGCGCTTGGAGTATCTGGCTGCTATAAATTTCCAGGCGATAAGCCACTTCGTTGAGCTATCATTTATGACAGCCAGGTTGCTTCTGAATTTTTTTTTTAGTTTAGTTACGTTTTGAATGCACGCACCTTGTGGGCGTCGATGAGCGTCATAACGAGCGCTACATCGCCATGCACCGGCTGGTCCTCAGCCAGGTGAGGCTCCACCTTGTACAGCCAGTCAATGAGCACCTGCAGCGCCTCGGCAAACTGGCCGGAGAAGAGCAGAGCCTCCTCCAGCTTGTGCTGCCTGCGCGTACACACACACACGAGTAAAACAGAACGGGTGTTAGGCGGGTATAGGGCAATCGCCACCGGTGCCACCATGCAGGGGTGAACAACTGCAGGAGGAGGAACAAAGATTTATTGCGTCGCTTTTGAAACCC